>NC_141879.1:159362500-161785625 GCF_056163025.1 Triticum urartu | reverse complement strand
TCTTTACCTTGGGTGTGTGTCAAAATCCCGAGTCACTAGAAGACGAGATACAATATGTGTCTCATAGCCAAAAGAGATGTGTTGATTGCTTCTACTTGTTTGTTGTTTTGTAGAAAATTGATGCATGCACCAAGGGTGAAACCTTTCCGCCCCACCCGCACCTGCCTCTCACCCCAAATTTGGTTATTCAAATGATATGTTAGCATTTTTGTCCTTCCCGTGTATTGGCTCTGCTACTTGGCATGACTATTATCTCCCTACTTCGTACATGTCATTCCAACCAAGCCCAAGAGGCAAGGGATGGGTTATTCACCCTCTATTTTCACAAACCCTAACATTCCCGATGTGGCCAACACAACCCCTATTTCTTCAAACCCTATCCTTCATGGTGTGGCCTTCGTTAAAAACAAAAAGAGTGAATGTTAACTAAGGCAAACTCGATAAATGGCCTAATTGTTGCGTGGTTCAAAAGACACATTCAATGTCGATATTCTGCCACTATGGTACGAACAATGTGGGCAAAATCTCTCTAAACCCACAAGGTAGGGAGGGTTGTGAAACTCTACTTATCCTAGTCTCCTTCGTTGCATACTTTATAAGAGATAAAGAGAGAGTATTAATCACGGTAGACCAGATAGATGTCCTAATTATTATGTACATCCAAGGAAACATCTGTTGTCAATGCAACTTCCATTTCCTAACTACCAATACAAGTAACATCCCTCTAAATATAGGGAGAGGTGTGAACTCTATACTGATCCTAGCCTCCTAGACTGGATCGATGGTCTAATTATTGAGTGTGTTGAAGGAAACATGAATTGAGACAAATCACCTTCACGTGAAAGAGGATGCTCTTGAACTTGGGTATGCACCAAAAGACTGAGTTACTAGAAGATGAGACACACCACTCATGCCTAATAGTTTTAGAGATGTGTTGATCACTCATACTTGTCTGTTCTTGTGCGAAGAACCGAGGTATATAGTGAATGTGAATCCTATCCACCCCACTGACACCCTCCTATCCTCCCAAATTTAGTTAGTCAAATGACATGTCAACATTTTCTCTGTCATGTCTACTGTCTCCACCAGTTGGCATGACTATTTGTCTTTCTACTCCGCTCATGTCCTTCAAAGTTACCGGCAAGCCCATGGGGCAACGGAGGGGGTTGGACCCTCTATTTTTGCAAACCCTAAGGTTCTCGGTGTGTCCTTTAACACATCTCCTATTCCTCCAAACCCTCGAATGTGGTCTCATCAAAGATGATGAGGGACATTAACTAGGGTAAACTCAATAATGGACCCAATTGTTTCAAACTCGACAAGTAACACCCCCTAAACTTATGAGGTTGTGAGGGGGGGTGCTCTATCCGCACCCTAGCCTTCTCCATTGTTGCCTTCACAAGAAATGAAATGTGATCATTAATGATGGAAAACTAGATTGGCGGTCTAACTGTTGTTTGTGTTGAAGGTATTGTGAAGATAAAACACCTTTACAGTAAAGAATATCTTTACCTTGGTTATGCATCGAAAGCTCGAGTTGCTTGAAGACGAGACACAATATTATTGTTTGATAGACAAAACATGTGTGGATTGCTCCTACTTGACCATTCTTCTGCAAAATATTGAGGTACATAGTGAGTGTGAACTCTCTACCTCCACCCGCGCCTAGCTCTCACCCCAATATGCTTATTTGAATGGCATGTTAACATTTTCCCTCCTTCCTATATATCGGCTCACCACTTCTTTTGATAACTGAAGTCTAGGAGGCAAGAGAGGTGTGTGGACCCTCTATTTACGCAAACCCTAAGCTCCATGATGTGGTCTTATTTAGAGATGAAGAGGGAATGTTAACTAACGAAAACTCGATAGATGGCCTAATTATTGTGTGTTTCGTCATAGGACACGTTCATTTCAATATATCCGCAAATATCGGACTACTAATATGAGTAACGTCTCTTGTAGGTCTGTTTCACCCTTCGTTATAGATAAAGGGAAAGCATTAATTATGATGGAGGTAGATCTGAAAAATGGACTAATTATTATGCACGTCATAAAGAACATCCATTGTCAATACAACTTGTCACCATCTGACCACTAATATAAGTAACGTCTCTCTAAACCTTGAGGCAGGGAGTTGGTGTGAGCCCTATACTTACCCTAGGCTCCCCTACATCTCTACCTTCGCCAGAGAAGAAGAGGGAGAATTAAGGGCGACATACTGGACTCTTGGCCTAATTATTATGTGCGTTAAAGGAAATGTGAATTGGAATTAAGAACCTTCAAGGGAAAAATGATGGTCTCTACCTTGGGTGCATCAAAAGCTTGAGTTGCTAAAAGACGAGACACACTATTCTTATCTAATCTATAATATCAAAATGGGTGTGTGCATTGCTCTGACTTGATGAATTATACTAGACACTAGTGGCATTCTTTTAGAATTGGTGTGTGAATATATTTGAGATACAAAATCTTGTAGATAGATGTAAATAAATATGAAAACCTAATAGATAGATACACATCGGAGAAATAAAAAAGTCATTTATTTCTCCTCTTGCTCAACCTGGCACATCCAATAAGAATCTTATCATATTTCATTGCCATTTTATTTTGCTAACATGCCCTTATATTGTCCAACTCTTTCATCCTTACTCATAAAGTCACCTAGTTTCAAACCACCACCATTGACAACCGACCGTCCAAGTCCATGAGGCAAATGAGGGTTGTGGGAACTCTTTAATTATTTCTGCAAAACCCTAATTTTTGTCGCCGACAGGTTTCTCCAAAGAAGAAGAGATGACGTTAACAATGTCACACTTCATAGTATAATGATTACTGTTCACGAATGAAACAATATACTAAGAAAAGATGACACAATGAAGAGGGAACAATTAGTCTACCAAAGTCCAGGAGCAAAAGAGGGGAGTGTGAACCCTTTATTTTCTTAGAACCCTAACCTCCGCATTCGCAGGTTTTTACAAAGTTGAATAGAGAGCGTTAGCAATGTGACACTTGATAGTCTTACTGTACATGATGGTCATATTATATACAATGAACCCGAGATAACACAATGAAGGAAGATGGTCTTTTTTCCAGGGGTGCATTGACATCGGAAGTTGTTGGATGACAATACACATGGTTTGTACTCGCTGCATTCTAAAGTCCAAGCCGAGGAGTGTCCTTCAAAACGTTTTGTAAAAAGTTTGCGGGAAAGAAAATCCTATAAATGGCTATAAATCTTTCCCTAATAATAAAGCACGGATTGACTCCGTGGATTCACCGTCACAATACGCTTCTTCCCGTGAATTTACGCTTTCAATTTTTTTTCAACATGTCTATATTTATTTTCTATATCCAAGATGGTACTAATTTATATGGGCCTGCATGCACACGTCTTAGCTTTTTTTAAACTGTATCTTTCTCAACTTGCATGTGTTGTGCTATCGTTGGAAAACAATCAACCTGTGTACGTGTAAGTTCCGTGTCTGTGTGCCATTTTCTTTTGAACATCATTCTCAGCTTGCATGTCCGTGTTATGGTAGGAAATCAATCAACCTGCTTACATATATCCGTGTCCAAGTGCTGCTTTGTTTTTTACCGGATTTTTTTAGCACATGATACATGTAGTGTTTTTTAATTGCCACATACATATAACCTGGCCGAAGGAGTGTTTCGTTATATGGCGTGACTTTACCTTTTTGTTATTTGTATATATACGCAACAAACATACTAATCGATCTCTGCCGTTTAAATATCATTAGCTATAGAGTGATTAATCTCCACCGTTTGTTTTCTATTGTTTTAAGAACCCAGACAAACTCGACAACATCAGAGATGTCGCTGTGCCTTCAATCCTCTCCAATGGGCAATGCACCAAAATTACGGAAGCATCACAGTCTATTTAAAACACCACCGGAACACCTCATTGGCTCATCCTAGGATGCATCAACCATCACCATTGTTAGACTGCAGTCATGACCACCACAGAGGCACATTGGCATCCTATCAATTTATATACGTAGGGAAATTACGAAGGGTAGGAAGACATAGGGACTTTGACCGACACAAGAAAAGAATCAAATCAAGAAAAGAATAACAGATGAATCTCTAAGGAGGCTTATAGGAATCCTACAAGGACGGAGGACGTAACGATGGACGCGGCGTTGAAACAATCAAATCGAGAAAAGAACAACAGATGAATCGACCCGAGGAGATGGCGCGAGGCAAGGTAGCGCTCGGCTTCTGGCCAAAACGACGCGACGGCGGGGGCTCCGCGGGCATGGGGAGCTCCGGCAGCGTGGTTCCTTGGAGGGGTTCATCAAATATGGTTGGCAGGGAGCCGGATCGGGGCAAAGGCGGCAGTGGCAGTGGCGGTTGGTGGCGGAGCAGATCAGGCTGCGCCCATGGCCGGTGGCGTGCTCCTCGGGCCAGTGGCGCTGTCTCCTCTGGAAAGGAAAGAAGAGAGAAAGGAAAGTAGGAGACGGGAGGACAGATACAGGTTCAATGGTGGACGCGGTGACGAAAGAGGCTACTTACATGGCGGACTCAATTTTTTGCATGATGATCCAGCCGGACAAGCCAAGAGTTTAAGTGCGCATGTAAGAAAAAATAAATCTTCCACGTCTATGCATATATACAGGTAAATCACCAAACATATGTACTAATACTTTGTCTATGTATGTCGTAAAGCTCGTAAATAAACGAAGTCACAACTTACGTTGTTTGATGAATATCAAATATCATATATGGAAAATCAATATCAAATATGACGCAATCGTTTGAAAGCTAAAATATCTATGCGGTTGTTGTGGCAGGTCGAAGTATAATGATATTTAGATGAATCGAATAATTAGGTCCACTATAGGAACAATTTAAATAGGCAAACATGCAAACAAATATGACAACTCTATCTTACAAATTCTAAAAAAGATCAAAAAAATTAGTATTCATGAGAAATCAAAATTTTCAATAATATTTTATGAAACTAGCAGCTAATTTATAACAAAACTTTATTTAATTTATAGAATTCAGAATAACAAGTTAGAGGAAAATAGCATCGTTTTTCATACAAATTTAGTATGCAGCTAAAAATGTACATACATAAGGGTAATAGAATTATATACACTTTTTAACCAAATGTTAGAAATTACTCCCGCCGTCCAGGTTTATTGGGCGCTCTCTTATTTTGGTTCACAGTTTGACCCTAAATTTGACTCACAATTCATAAACTATATATCACAAAAATTATACGATGAGAAAACTATTTCGAATACAAATGCAATAATATAACTTTTGTAACAAATTCTTTATATTTTGTTAGTTTTATAGAGGGTCAAAATTTAACCCAAAATACGATGGGGCCCAATAAACCCGGATGGAGGTAGTAGCACAACAATGAAACCGATTATGTATATTTTCTTTCTTTTCTTTATTTCCATTTATGAACAAAAATCGTAGATAAGGATCTGGCATGGGAAAGAATAAGGAAGGGTGTGTGATGTTCTTTTTCTCCCGTTGCAACGCACGGGCCATGTGCTATAACTACAATAGATAGATTATTTGCAAAAAAAACTACAATAAATAGATTACAAAGATACACATCTTAGCGAATTAAACACCCCCAATTTATTCATCGGCCCTCGCTCAATCCGGGCCGTCCAAGCGCGATATACGAAATCTACGACATCAGCAGCGTGATAAGCATCCCCCTTCTATTTATTCCTCGCCCCGTCCCATCCGCTGGCTCGCTCGCCCTTTCAGTTTCAGTTCCACACTCCCCTCTCGCCGTCTTCGCGAATCCCAGGTACGCCGCCCGCGGCCCGTCTCGTTCGGCTAGCAAACCTAGGGTTTCCTCCGAATTTCCCCCGCACGAATTCGTTCCTGATTTCCCCCTAGGACGTGCTGCGATTGAATCCCCCGTTCGTTGTTCTGCCCTTCCAGATTTCTCGTCGATTTTGATGGGCGCGGCGCCATTTTTGTGGTGATTTTCTTGTTGTTTGCCCCCCGGACCCGCCCCGTGGAGCGGCCATGGTGAAGACCCCCAATAGCACCCCCAAGGCCAAGGCCAAGGCGGCCTCCTCCGGCGCCGGCGCCGCCAGGCCGTCCCCGGCGAGCGCTTCCGGCTCTGGTTCGGCGAAGGCGTCGAAGTTTAAGAAACGGAAAGCCATTGGCGCCGGCGCAAAGGTCGCGGCCACTGCTGTGGCAGCGGCCGATGGGTCCACCTCCGCGGGCCCTGCGCCTGTGCAGAAACCGTCCACTCCTTCTGGAGCATCGCCTGCGGCATCTTTGAAGCCAGCCGCCGTAGCTGAAGGATCATCTGCTGCCCAGGTACCGGCACCAAAGCCAGACACCGCTGAAGAAGCATCAGCGTCGACTCCAAAGCCAAAGCCAAAGCCAAAGCCGGCTGATGCTGCAGCTGCCACCAGCAATGGGGCGGGTGCTAGCGGTAGTAGTGGTGGTGGCAAGAAGAAGAAGAAGGGGCATAAGGAGAGGCTTATGGCTTGGAAGGGAAAGGGGAAGCAGGAGGAGGCGCAGGGGAATAAGAAGGAGATGAGGAAGGAGGAGGGGGAGCAGGGGAATAAGAAGGGGATGGGGAAGGAGGAGGGGGCGCAGGGGAATAAGAAGGGGATGGGGAAGGAGGAGGGGTCCAAGAAAGAAGGGGGTGGTGATGGCAGGGCAGGAGGGCTTATCTTCATGTGCAATGCACAGACTAAGCCGGAGTGCTTCCAGAACCGCGTGTTTGGCATGCCCATGGGGAAGAAGGAGATGGTGGAGAAGGTCCGACCAGGGACAAAGGTATTCCTGTATGATTTTGACTTGAGGCTGCTATATGGAGTGTACAAGGCGACATCAAAGGGCGGGATAAACCTTGTCAGAAATGCATTTAACGGGAAGTTTCCTGCTCAGGTAATCTTGATTTTCCATTACCTAGATCCATATATGGTAGTGGAGTGAGCTGTTTTGCATTTTATGGGTGTATGCATTGTTCCTAAGGATGTGCGTGGCTCAGGTGCTCCGATAGTTTTGCAACACAAATGAATATGTTAGACATGACACATGAGTAGAAATCTTGCTGGGTCATGCTATTTCTAGAAAGATAAGCTCTATTTTAGGTCCAAACAGGGCCATGGATTACAGTAATTAGCGCTAATCTTGCATTGTAACTTCAATTGTGCATTTGTTCGTAAGGGTTCACAAACACCAGTAATGAGGATGTATGCCCTTGTTTGCCATCCCTAAAAATGTGTTAGTAGAATAGACTGGTGACACTTCTTCTGTTTGTTGGATAGTATGTGCATGGGTCCATATATGTGCAGAGGGTTCCTTAGTTTCATATCTTCTACCCAAGTTATTATGGAAGATGTAGCTAGGTGGATCATGATTTTAGCGGGCCATCATCGAATAATGCTTTGTTTTCTAATTATAATATCGATGCATCCTATAGATATAAAAATGGCTGACTTAAATGCCTCGACCAGTTAATCTATGTTTTCTCATTCTTGATGAGAACTATATGCCATTGTTTGTAAGCCCTAAAATGTATTAGTAGAATAGACTAGCGATCCTGTTGGACAGTATGTGCATGTGTCCATATATGTGCACAGGGTTCCTTAGTTTTGTATCTTCTACCCAAGTTATTATGGAAGATGTAGCTAGGTGGATCATGAATTTAGCTGGCCATCATCGAATCATCGTTCCGTTCTCCAATTATAATTGAGATGTATTCCTACATAGCATATAAAAATGGCCAGCTTAATGCCTCTACCAGTTATCTATGTTTTCTCGTTCTTGCCGAGAACTAAATAGTCTTCCATGTCTCCAATATTAACCACCAATGAGTTTCCTTCCCTTTTGGTGCCTGATTTTTCTTATGCATTAGACTTTATAGTTATTGCAACACACAAGAAACGTTAAAATTGAAGGAAAAAAACCTGTCAATGAAGTTACTAAAGCATGGTTTCTTCATGGTAAAGCAAGTTTTGCAGTTATCAAAATTATGTACCAAATATGAGATATGTGGTTAAACCTATGCACTGGTTCTTGATGAGATTTAGTTGATATTATTAAGGCTCTATCTGGGAGTAGTTGAGTGTACAAGTAGTGTAAATTTATGTGTCAGCCGAGCACAAGGTCTAGTTAGACGTGATCACGTGTATCATTTTTTTGGGTGGTAGCATGCTGACTCTTCAAATTAGTTATTGGTTGAGAACTTGAAATATCAAGACACTTAAAGATGCAACTGATGTAAATCTAATTAACCCCTCGTATGAAGAAATCATTTATGAGGGGTATACCCTGACACTGACCCAATCTAACCACTCCAAACTCAAATGCTTATTCAATTGTCCGTCTAAAAAGTTTACAACGTTAGCACTTGTAAAAGGGTTTTTTACTTGACACATCGCCTCTTTCTTCACAAATTGTATCTAACAAGCTTATGCAGCCCTATACAACTTTATCTATGAAGCCCAACTTGTTATATGCTATCCTCTAAGTTGGCCCTTTTTAGGATGAAGGCTAGCAAGTGATATTTGCCTCTTTTTTTTTGGCGAAAGCATAAGTACCTAGCACCCCTTGTGCACGAATCCTTCATTTACCTTGTTTTGTTTAAGATTTTCATTGCGCAAGCATGCTTCTCTTCGTAGTTAGTGAATTTTATTTTATTTATACTACTTGGTAGTCCTTTGGAGGATGGTGGCAACATGGCAACAACCATATAAGAAGTGGTGCTTCTTATTCCTCTGAAAAATGGTGATCTATATTGTGCATTGCAATTCCAATTATTATGCCAATGTTATCATGATGACACTTGATGAATGCGAAAACGAAGAGGCGTGCGATATGTTAGTGGTCCCTGGAAATTTCATAGTTAGAATGATTGATGCTATCTACCATAGTTGTATTTTGTATGCACATCTAGTTTTGCTGGTAGTTGTATTTACCCTCAAGGGTCAATCTGTTTGATTGCACTTCTGTTGGGTGGTTGGAGTTGGCTTGAGTAAGGCTGGAGATCATAGGCTGAAGTTTTGACGTCCTGTACATTGGAGTTTGGACTGGTTGTTTTACTAACAGCTGGGTTCAAGCTCAATGTGTTAGCCCTGTAACATATAGCTGTAAGTGGTATAGAGGACAGCAGACACATAATTTTATGTGCTTACAGTGGCCAAGCACTATTTCATGGGTGAAGGATTCCACACAAGCTTTTGATTAAAACTGGACCTTATGCCAGAGAAGTTAGTACTGAAGAAGAGTATTCTTATTGTTCTCAAAACTACTTTGATGTGTTTGATGTAGGTGAAATTTACGACTGATAAAGATTGCCTTCCTCTTCCTGAGAGTACTTTCAAGCATGCCATCAAAGAGAACTACAGTGCAAGCCGCAAATTTGACCCTGAGATCACTTCTACACAAGTGAGTGTCCTTGGGATAATTTTTGTTGAATTAGTTAGTTACTCAACATAACTATTGTGGGAGTTTCAAACATAAATGACGTTTTTACCTTGTTGTTTATCATATTATGTGATTTATGCAGGTTCGTAGGCTGATGGCTCTATTCAAGCCTATCACTGTATATCAATCAGCTCCAAGGAGTAATCTAGATGGAAGGTACCGCGATGAAGAAAGAAGGCATCAACATGAAGATAGGCCACATCCATTGCATGTTGAAGACAGGCGCCCGCAGGTGGTTGTACATGTTCCTCCTCCTGAGGACTCATACAGGGCAACACACTTTGCTCCATTTCCTACCGAGCCCCGACCTGGTCAATTTTTGGTTAATGTCCAGGATGAGCACAGATATTATCAACAAGCACCTCCTGCACCTGAGTCTCAACACATTCCTCTTGCCCCAGAGGCTCGCCATGTTCCTCTTGCCACAGGGCCTCACTATGCGCCTTCTGTACCAGAGCCTCGGCATGTCCCACCAGCATATTACCACCATTTGGCTCCTTCATCTGATGATTCTTACTACCGTTCTCGAGTGGATCCAGTGCATGAGCGGTAAGTTCAAATTCGTATGTTCTGCTAATTCCAACTGACAGTTGAACACATTGTGGTTATCACAATACTATCATGTCTTCACTGAAGTTATATATTGTGTTCTTGTCTTTACTGAAGTTATATATCTTGTCCTTGACTAATAAAATTCTTGAATTTCAGCATTGCTGCCAGAACACCTCCAAGGGATTACGCAGCACAGCTTGGGGAGTTGTCTGCTCGTGCTGACCATATGTCGGAGCTCTACCGGACCACTGTTCGTGATGCTCGCCTGGAGGATCCTTACCGCCCAGGAGAGCTTGCTGCCCGTGGTGCTCGTGTGGAGGAACTCTACCGCCCAGGAGAGATTGCTTCTCGTGGTGATCGTGTGGCGGATCTCTACCAGGATCTCTACCGCTCTGCAGAGGTTCCTTCTCGTGGTGCTCGTATGGAGGATCTCTACCGTCCAGGAGAGGTTGCTGCTCGCGATGTTCGTATGGAGGATCCCTACCGTCAAGGAGGGATAGATGCTCGTGGTTCTTATGGGGGGCTCTACCGTTCGGACCAGCTAAATGCTCGTGCCGTGGATCTCCCACATTCTTATCAGACCTCCAACCCTGCTTATGCTGAAGCCAGTCAGAGACCTGTCCCTACAGCAAGGGCCAACGGACCAGGTGTGCCGGTTTCCTCACTCTATTCCTTCGCCGGAGCGCCAGCATATCGATGATTTTTCTCAACATTTAACATGCCATGCCTTGGGTCGGTTGTACTGCCAGTCGCGTCGTCGGATGTTTACTTTTTGGTTAAAACTATAGCTTAACTGTGAGAAGTCGGGATGTTTTTCTCTCTTATCTTGTATGCCTGTTAAACTGCTTACCGGATGAATGGCATTCAGGTTGAGACTATGCTGTCCATGTTGCTGTGTTGATGTTATTATGCTTTATGCTTTTCCTGTGCCGGTGGTTGGTGACTTGGTGTCCTCTATCTGGGTTTGCAAGGCGAACATTGGTGTTTCTAGGTCGTCAAATTGGCTAGCGAAATGTGTGTTATATGCCACTAAAAATATATCGTTGGATTCTTCGTTGAATGAAGTTTCTAAACATATACTTTTCGTGGCGTGCACGCATTTTCTTTGTTGAAATGTGTCACACAATTTGTTAGTCAAATTGAAGATCGAGACATCCGTGTGCTCTCCTTACAAACCAAATGGAGGGGGTAGGGGTTCTCGCCCCGGGCATGCTTTTGCTTGCAACATCTGAGCATGCTTGGTCTTCGTGGCTGAGGTGGTGGCCTCGAATCTAGCTCTGCCGTGGGGGATGCTCGGAGGCGTTCTGTTGCAAAGCTGGCTGCGGTTGCCGGGAGTTGGGGGAGGTGCCGGTGTGGCTGGCAGCTTTTGGCTGGCAATTGTGGCAAGATGGTTGGGATGCGGTTGTTCCGGCTGGCATTCGCAGCTCCACGGCGGGGGCGTGGAGCGTCGGTTCGAGGACAGTGACCCGACGACGTCGCATTGACGGGCGTGGCTTGTAGATTTGGTCTGCGGCGGTGGCGGCGGGGGATGAGGCTGGATGATCTGGGCCTCACGGGAGGCAGAGTGGCGGCGCGAGGAGGCCGGGACGGCGACCCCTGGGCGAGGTCGTCGATGAGCCTCGTGGTGGTATGATGTCGGTGGCCGGTGGCGGCAGTGAGCTTGCATATGCAGGGTGGGATGGAAGAAATCCATCTCCGGCTGTGCTCGGAGGCTGCAACGGCGTTGCCCGTTGGCGACGTTCCCCTTTCGAAGATGCTGGCTGTGGTGGTTCTCCTGTCCTCTCCCACGCTTGCCTCTTTGGTTTGGAGGAATTTTATACGATAGGATTTTTGTAGGAATTTTTTCTTTAGAGCTCTCTAGTTCATAGAAATGGATTCATATTTCTACATAAGATCGGTTCCTATCCGTCACATTTCAAAGGAAAATAAACATGAGCATAGACTTAATGGAAAAATTCCATTAATATGAATCAAATGACATCTCCTTTTCTATTTCTACTTATAGGATTTGAGATGCATGTTATTTCATTTCATATAAGTTTTTTACTCATATGATAATCCTATCATATGAACCAAGGAAGGCCTTGATGTTTGTGCTATGGTGATTATTGTTGGCGGCGGTGATCGTGTGTGCAACACATGGCTGATTGGCTATTGTGGCTCGATGGATGGTCGGACGTGACAAGTTGATCTAAGGTCTGTCGACGTGCTCGCCGCTTCCCCATTGGGGGCGTTGCCTTGGAAGGCTTATCTTATGCCTGACGATAGTGCATTGTGTTTGTCTTATAATTTGGTGTTGGCTAACAGGAGCAGGGCCCGGGGGACACGGGATCCGGCTTGCCTGCTCCCTTCTCATACTTCCATCCGTGCTCTCACTTCATCCTACGGTTGTCTTTTTTTTCTTTTTTCTTTTCTAATCTAATCATCTCCCCTCTGATTTTAAGGGGATGTGGCCGACCCTTATTTTATTCCAATCAAATAAAGCCACATACGCGGGAGCACGGATAGGCACACGTACAGGGAGGAGGCAAGTCTCGTCCGAGGGACACAATGTGGCAGTCGGAAAGGCGGCTCCGGAGTCGGGCTATAGGGTGTCGTGTGTCGAATCTAGTCGCCAGGGTGGCAAAATCGTCGTATGCAGCCTTAGGGCTGGCGTGTGTGCGTTTTCGTAAGCCGACCCCAAGGCTCCGACTCATGTTGTGAGGTACCGTCTCTGGTTGCCTGGGTAGAAAGGTCGTCGACTCGTCTGGTACTCAATAGCTTGATTGTGTCGGTTTGCCTTATTAATTGGTCATTTTTTATATTTAAAAAGAGCTCATGCTGTTTTTTCTTTGTAAAGGAGATTTTCACTCTGTGATTCCTAGCCTCCGCATAACATGAAACACACATCCGACACAATACAAAGAAAATATTACTCCCTCCATTTTTTTTAGTCTGCATATAAATTTTGGTCAAAGTCAAACTTTGTTAGTTTTGACTAAGTTTATAAACAAAAATATCAAGATTCACAATATAAAATCAATATTGTTAGATGCATCATAAAATTAATTTTCATACCATATAGCTTTAGTATTGTAGATGTTGATATTTTTTCCTACAAAAGCTGGTCAAACTTTATAAAGTTTGACTTTAACAAAATTCTATATGCAAACTAAAAAAAACGAAGGGAGGAGTATTTGACAACTAATAAAGGGGACCGACTTAAGGTGGGGTAGATCCTATCTGAAGATGAAACCGCCACCCATGATGAGAGAAAACTTTCCTATATGCACCGGCCTAGTAGACACCATCCCTAAAAAAAAGCCTAGTAGACACCATCATAAAAAATATATTTGTCCTTCGGTCTATGTAGGATAGACCAATTACGGAGCCACCCATACATACATGTATAACCTGCACTGGAGATAAAGCACATTTTCTTTTAAAACCAACATTATTTCTCATAAGCCACAAAGCCCAACATAAATTTGCCGCCCCCACAATAATATGTGCATATTTTCTTGTGTGAAAACCCGGCAACCAATTGCCGAACATATTACAATGGGGTAAAGGTTTGAAGCTACTTGGACTATGGGTCACACGAAACAGACAAATTTACACTAAGGGCCTCTTTGATACATAGGATTGCAAAAACAAAGGAATAAATAAAATGTAGGATTGGAATGGCATGTCCATTGGATCCCTATAGGATTTGAGTTTGTTTGATTGTGTCACGGAAAAAACAAAGGATTTCTTCCAAAAGGTTGGAGTGGATGTTAGAATTCCTGCAAAATGTTGTACAAATGAATCCTTAGGAAAAAATCCTACAGGATTCAATCTTACGAATTAAACGATCAACGTAGAAAATTTTTCTAAGGATTCTAATTCTTCAATGATCCTATGGAAATCCTTTGAACCAAAGAAACCCTAATTGTTTTGTTTAATAGACTCAGTCATGTTGACAGGAAAAACACATGTCTTACTGCCTTGCTAACTAAGACCAGTTAGGTTATCTCTAATCAAGATCACACACATGTTTATAAACAAGACTAGCAAGAGGCTCATGCGTTGCATGGAACATCAAGATGCATTTATACGAGCTGTTTATCTCGTGGGAGATGGAGATGAACGAGGGAAGTCCTTATCTACAAATGTGGAAAGGGATGCGGGTATCTTTTTGCAAAATTATCATAGTTTGCTTTCTATCCGTCAGATATAGATCGGACGGTCTATATTACAGGATGGCAGGCATACCATCATCACCAACTTATTTTTTTATAAGAGTATAGAAAAGGTATTCACTCCAAGAGGAATTCTAAGCTTGCACAGCTTTTGTTATCAACAGTGTGGGCAATCGCCTCCTAGCCTGCTCGATTTTTCTTTCGGCGGTAGGCGGTAGGTTCCACACCACCGACCACCCTCGGGCCAAGGATGGGCTGCCTGACTCGAAACTCGTGAGTACTGACTACTGAGAGCTCCTATTCTCTGAATTCAAATATCTCGTTTGTCAACATTCAAAAAAAAAAATATCTCGTTTGTCAGACTTGTCGTGCACTAGTGCGATCTCTCGTGAGGACCCAGGTCGTAGGGGATAAGAGACGATTTGGCATTCGCTGGGAAGGTCAAGACGTCTAATTTGAAATGTTAACGAGTATGCTTGCGGAGTCTTGGGAGAAAAATGGCGCTCGATGGCTGCGGTCGCATGGAATATCTGTTAAGTCATCGCTGACCAATGGAACAGCCCGCTCATCTCGAAATGCAAAGAAGGTGAGACAAGTACCAACAGATAGAGTTGGACGAACGACAGTTTGTCGTTCCGCGGAGTTGACGAAGCAGAGTCAGATAACCCAGAACACCTGCAGAACACCAAGCGGGACCGCTTCAGCTCACGTCTCGATCGTTCCAGTGATCCACCGAGCACACAGGGTGAAAATAGCTGGACTGATCACATACGCTCATCCGTTACTTAACCATGAACGGAAGTGATGTTTCTCTGGACACGTGCCAGTGTGCATGCTTTCCCGTCGGCCTCCGCCTCCCTAGCTTGAATTCTCTTCCCAAGTTCCCAAGCACGTGCAGAGATACATCCCAAGCTTTCTCCCCGGTCTCGCGGGCCTTCGTAGACCCGCTGCATTGCCATTCCTCCCCCTGCCCCCTATAAATGGCCGCTGTAGCAGCAGCCGTGGCCTACATCAACCATCCATGCATCTAACCATCTCCAAGCTAGAGGAGGCAATCCATCAGTGTGCGCTGTAAAGATCTGGGGTGTTGGGGATGGCCTTCGCGGTCTCGGACGAGCTACTGGGCACGTTCGTGCCCATCGCGGTGTACTGGCTCTACTCGGCGCTGTACAACGTGCTGGACGCGCTGGGGACGGTCGACTGCTACCGCCTCCACCCCAAGGAGGACGAGGAGACCAGGAACATACCCTCCAAGCGCACCGTCCTCAAGGGCGTCCTCCTCCAGCAGGCCGTCCAGGTCGCCGTCTCCCTCATCGTCTTCAAGGTACTAATCCCATATCCTCGTCGTGCCATACAAACTTGGTACATACTCTCTCCATTTTTAAAATGGTGTAATTCCAACTTTGTTGATAAGTCAAACATATTTTATGTTTGATTGTATTTATACAATAATACACTAACATTTATGCCATTAAATTAGTAGCATTAGACTTATGATAAAATATATTTTCATCATATACCTATTTGATCTCACAAACATTAATATATTTTTGCATAAATTCGGTCAAAATTTAAAATAGTTTGATCTTCCAACAAAGTTGAAAATATACTTTTTCAAAGACGAAGGGAGTAGTACATAACTTCTGCACTTACTTTCTGCGAAACATGCATGCAGATCACCGGCGACGGGGGGCGCGACGCGAGGGAGCAGCCTCCGGCACCGGTGATCGCGCTGCAGTTCATTGTGGCGATGTTTGCCATGGACACGTGGCAGTACTTCGTGCACAGGTACCTCCACACCAACAAGTTCCTCTACAAGCACGTCCACGCGCAGCACCACACCATCCTGGTGCCCTACGCGTTCGGGGCGCTCTACAGCCACCCGCTCGAGGGCCTGCTCATGGACACCGCCAGCGGCGCCGTCGGGTTCCTCGCTTCCGGGATGACCCCCCGGACCGCCATCTTCTTCATCTCCCTCGGCGCCATCAAGACCGTCGACGACCACTGCGGCCTCTGGCTGCCCGGCAACGTCATCCACGCCGTCTTCGCCAACAACAGCGCCTTCCACAACATCCACCACCAGCTCTACGGCCAGAAACACAACTTCTCACAGCCCTTCTTCGTCGTGTGGGACAAGATCCTCGGCACGTACATGCCCTTCACGCTCCAGAGCCGCGAGGGTGGAGGGGTAGAGGCGCGCCCGGTTAAGCATGCCCTTGCGGCGCACGAGCAGCACAAGTCCGATTGAGCAACTGGTTTGGTTTCCCCTGATATATATGCATGTTCACTTGGCTAGATACATAGAACTTCACTACAGAAGTATGCGCTCATGCTCTGGCACTAATAATGTGGTTTCTCACAATTTATATGTTGTGCTCCCTTATGAATATTATGTCTTGTGCTTCCTTATGAATATGTATATGTTCTGCTCATACCGTAAGTTATTGATGACAAAGATACGAAAGATAATGCTGCTCTCGCTTATGTTTGTTCTATCTTGTTTTTTTAACCCCCCAATCACACTTTGGAGGAGAAATATGCTTATGTTATGGGTTATATTGGTGATTTGCAATTGGCTTTTGCTCGCAATGGTTCTAGTGAAGTAGTATACTACTATTGAATTTACCGGTGTTGCTTGCAGTTATCATGAGGGAGGAAGGAACAAGAGCCATCTCCATGTCTCAAATAAACACAAATTGCAAGTAACTGCATTTTGTGATGCATGGCTTTATTTTATATTTATGATTTATTCTTGTATGAAATGACAATGCATAGGAAGAATTTCAGACTCCACTTTTATATGCTATGTTAGGTGATGCTATCTAGCTACCTAGGTCCAAGAAAAAGTATTAGTATGAAGTAGTTTTGAGTGTTTGTTTATGCTGCTTTGTGGGTAGCATCCCCCCGTCGTCCCAAGTCATAAGTCACACGCGGATGGATCACTACCTTTACTATATATAGAGATGGTCTGGTCTTGGAAGAAGGCATGATGAAGAGAACATGGGGGCGATGACACGTCTTGGAAGGCATGATGGAGAGAACAAGAAGGCTATGGTGCCACAGATGAGTGAGGTGGCGCAATCCAGACCCTTGTGGGCATCTCTAGGCATTTAACCACATGATGACGATGACAGTGTTTCTAGAAAACTGCATCGGCTAGAGTTAGAAAACTGATGAAATTTTAATCATTTGTCAAATGCGATGAAAACATGTCAATTTTTCAAGCAAACAAAATCTAAAAACTAAAAAAAATTTATTACTTCCATCTTGCAAAATGGCCACAATAAGACTTTTCACTCTCTTAATCAGCCAGAACCAGTCCAAGCTCCATCCTGCATGCCTCTATAATCTCTGTCTATCTATGTGCCTGATATCCTACCGTCAATTTTAATAGAGGTGAATCACAAAAAGCCACAGCGAGAAGCGCCGCACTTGCAATGCATCTACTCAAAACATTTTGATTAATCATATGTTTCACAACCAGCCACACCAACACCAACACGTGATGGCAAACAAACATATTGGCTTTATATGCTATGGGTGATCATCACAAAACATGTCCACACACAACAAAACAAGAACATGCATGCATGCACCCCACAGACCTTGAAGATTGCACTACCCTAGTCCGGATACACTCTAGGGTCTCATACTCTAATCTGTACAAAAAGGAGGGCTCTCCAAAACTACCAAAATACAAGGGTACATATATCTTGGTAGATGCTTGCAAAAGCCACGATCGATGATTCATGTCGCACATTAGGCTTCATAGATCTAGTTGCGCTGGCTGCTCCTCACTCGGCATGCCCATCTCCTTCCTGGCATTCTCAACTTCAATGGATGGTTGTAACACCCACAATGCGGCTATGTCTCCCACATGTCGGGGCACGACTTAGAGGCATAGCCCCATGGTAGGCTTGTCGCAAGCGGGGTAATCTTTACACATCCCATGTACTGAATAAGAAAGGAATAAAGAGTTGGCTTACAATCACCACTTCACACAATACATGAATAATCCATACATCATCCAAAGTACAATCAAATGTCCAACTACGGAACCAAAATAAAAGAAGACAACCCCAAATGCTAGATCCCCGATCGTCCCAACTGGGCTCCTCTACTGATCATCCGGAAAAGAAACATAGTAACGGCCCGAATCCTCGTCGACCTCCCACTTGAGTTCGGTAGCGTCCCCTGCACTGGCATCATCGGCACCTGCATCTGTTTGGAAGTAACCGTGAGTCACGAGGACTCAGCAATCTCACACCCGCGAGATCAAGACTATTTAAGCTTAAGGGTAGGAAAGGATAGTGAGGTGGAGCTGCAGCAAGCACTAAGCATATATGGTGGCTAACATACGCAAAAGAGAGCGAGACGAGAAGCAACGCACGGTCGAGAAGCTAGAAAAGATCAAGAAGTGATCCTGAAGCTACTTGCGTTCAAGCAAAACACAAGACCGTGTTCTCTTCCCGGACTCCGCCGAAAAGAGACCATCACGGTTACACACGCGGTTGATTCATTTTAATTAAGTTAAGTGTCAAGTTCTCTACAACCGGATATTAACAAATTCCCATCTGCCACATAACCGCGGGCACGGCTCTCGAAAGTTTATACCCTGCAGGGGTGTCCCAACTTAGCCCATCACAAGCTCTCACGGTCAACGAAGGATATTCCTTCTCCCGGGAAGACCCGATCAGTCTCGGAATCCCGGTTACAAGACATTTCGACAATGGTAAAACAAGACTAGCAAAGCCGCCCGATATGCCAACAAATCCCGATAGGAGTCGCACGTATCTCGTTCTCAGGGCACACCAGATGAGCACTCCGTACAACTAAAACCAACTCTCGAGTTTCCCCAAGGTGGTGCTGCAAAGGACTCTAGTTCGGACCAACACTCAGAGGAGCACTGGCCCGGGTTTTTTTAAAATAAAGATGACCCTTGAGTCTGCAGAACCCAAGGGAAGGGTATATGGTGGTAGGTAGGCAAATGGTAAAACTAAGGTTGGGCCTTGCTGGAGGAGTTTTATTCAAAGCGAACTGTCAAGGGGTTCCCATAACACCCAACCACGTAAGGAACACAAAATCAAGGAACATAACACCGGTATGATGGAAACTAGGGCGGGAAGAGTGGAACAAAACACCAGGCATAAGGCCGAGCCTTCCATCCTTTACTAAGTATATAGGTGAATTAAATTAAATAAGAGATAATAATGGTATCCCAACAATATCCATGTTCCAACAAGGAACAAACTCCATCTTCACCTGCAACTAGCAACGCTATAAGATGGGCTGAGCAAAAGCGATAACATAGCCAATCAACGGTTTGCTAGGAAAGGTGGGTTAGAGGTTTGGCATGGAAAAATGGGAGGCATGATATAGCAAGTGGTAGGTAGCGCGGCATAGCAATAGAGCGAACAGCTAGCAAAGCAAAGATAGAAGTGATTTTGAGGGTATGGCCATCTTGCCCGCAAAGTTCTCAGAGTTATCGAAAGCTTGATCCTCGTAAGCGTTCTCAACAGGTTCCTCGTTCACGTACTCATCTCCCGGCTCCACCCAAAGCAAGAAAACAAGCAAAGGACCAACAATCAATTACGGTGCAATGCACAAGCAACATGATGCAAAAATATGGCATGATATGCGAGATGTGATATGCAATGCATATGCGTGCTCCGGAAGGAAAAGAAAGATCAAGGCATCAACTTGGCAAACCAAGCATGCCGCTGGAAAGATGAGGTGATTTCGGTTGAAATAGATATAAAGATCACCGGAAACGGATGCACGGTTTGCAAATGGCAAGCAAAACAAGAATAACACAATTCTGCGATTAACAACACGATGCTACTTAGCATGCAGCAAGAAACTAAGCTACTTCACTCCAACATAGCAACAAAGCATATGGCAGTAATGTACAAGAGATGCTTGACAAAACATGAACACTGAGCTACGGCTAAATCACACAAGAGAAGGTTCAAACAAGCATGGCAAAAGTGCAAAAGATATCAGCTTCATAGACTTGGTGAAAAAAACTAACATGCCAAAAACAACATCAGGAAGCAATGTTTAGAGCAAGCAAATATCATGCTACAAGAACATATCATAGCAAACAAAGGCATGGCATGATTCTACTGAATGCATATATCAAAAGTCCCTTCCTGATCATGAGCCAAAAAGACATATAAGATATGATGGCACCCATGTAAACATAGCAAGTTTTATTAACAGTTTTAGACTTAGCAGAAAAACAAAGCATGTCATAAACATAATTATGATAGCAACTTTTCGAGATCATGCCACTCACCACAAAGCATTGAATGACAAAACAAGCATACCAACAACAAGATAACATGTTCATGAAGCTAACCGTGGCAAGAACAAGCTCATAGGATGCATGGATCACTAACAACAACCATGGCAAAATTGATTAACATGTTAACATTCTGCCAGGAATATTTTATAGCAAAAGTAGAGCAAGAACAAGACATGCTAGGGAACTCCATAATTGCCAACAGGGGAATGGATGGATAGAGCATAACCATATGTTCAAAACATCCTTACTGAAGTATCTCAAAACAAGCATGGATCTCACTGTAGCATCATGTTTACATGGAATCAAAATAGCAGTAGGAAAAAGACTTTGCAAAATCCTAAGTCCCTGAAAACAGAAATATTGCAGAGGCTACTTTGCATGCTTGTGCTAGTCACCACATAGATCACAAAAATACAAGACAAGCTCCTCTGTAAAGATGGCATGTTGTAGTCTAAAACATATGTAGACCTCAAGATCATACGATGCACACATCAAATGCAACAAAAATGACAAAACCTCATGATCTGATAAGTAACAGCAGTTAACATTTTATAGCACACTTGTATCAATGAAAATGGTATCATAATAGACAGCAACATGCATGGAAATTCTTCCAACATGAAGAGCTCATCGAGACGAACATTCACATATCAAGATCATAACTTTCGGACACTCATGCCAAAGTAACGACCACTCAAACATGCTAACATAATGCAGATTTTTAGGGACTTAGCCAAAATCGCAGACAACAAAAATGAGCGCATGATACTATCCTACGTCCATGGCATCGGATAGAGCAACGGGGCAGGCTGGGGGATTCTCACATAGCGGGCCGAGGCCCAGGGCAGTGGAGAGGGCCGACGCCACTGTGGGTCGGCTGCGCGTGTGCCCGCACGCGGGGACGACGACAGAGGCCGCGACGGTGAGGAAGTCTGGCGGGCGCGACGCGAGGGATTCCGGCGACGGGCGTGACGGAGCTCGATGGGAACGGATAGATCTGGGCATGGGGGTACCGGATCCGGCGAAGGTAGAGGGCGAGGAGGCCGACGACGAGCTCGGCGACGGCGGCCTGGCTAACTCCGGCGACGGGGGCCGGCGACCCTGTGCGAGAGAGAGACGGGGTCAGGGAGAGAGAGGAGGAAACCGGACGGGGGCGGTGCGCGGCTCACCAGCGAGTCCGACAAGGGAGGCGGGGCACGGACGTCGAGCTCGCGGCCAGGTGGTCACCGGTGGGGTGCTCCGGCGATGCGGCCGGCGAAATCCGGCGAGCCCCGGCGAGCGAGCGCGGGCGACGGCGCTCTCGGGCCCAGATGGGCTCGGGCGGGCTAGAGATGGGCTTGGTGGGCCCGCATGGTGGGAGGCGGCGGTGGCACTATGGAGGCGCGGATTTCGAGGCGTTTAGGGTTAGGGTTGGAGTTTGCCTTAGATTTGGACGGGGAAGACTAATTTATAGGGGCAACGTATCAGGTGAAAACGCTTGTTCAGTGAAAATCTGGAAACTTTCACTCCTATCCATCAGATCTAAAATGAACGGATTATATGAGAGGTGGAATTCTCCTTAGCCACTTAAACGTGTTTGACAGATAACCCCCTGCCAAGTCTTAATCTCGTTGTACAACTTCATATCCTACCTCCGATTCGATCTAATCCCTGTCAAGAAAAATCACCGTCGGAGTTCCATAAAAAAATCACCGCCGAAGCTCGCCGGAGACCCGGTGCTCATGGGCGCCGATGACCATCGTGCTGGACGCTGGAGATCCCTATGATTTTTTGTACATACTAGGAGAAGCTATGCATGACCTCCGGTGGCTGCGCACAAATGCTCCGGCATGAGACTCAGCCTTGGCGCGAAGCTGATTTTGACTTTGCAACAATGGTCAGTTGGAAGCGGGATTGGATCATTAATGCCTCTCAAAGTTGCAGATGATACTTTGTCACACAATCAACTTCTTCCAATCAATCTGAATCCTCGAAGAACTTCTTGTAATCAATTTCAAATTCAATGAAATTAGGGGCTGCGAGATCCTGAGTAAGGAACTTGTAGGTCAGTTGTAACAAACTTCAGATTCACGATACAATTTGCTCACACTTGCCGAACGGACTACAGACCAAGTAAATAATAAACAAGCGGGAAATTGAGCAGAGATATGAACTCTAGGTGCAGATCTCAACTAACTAAAGAAAGCAACTAAGCTAATTTTCTGTAGAGGGGTTCCTGAGCCGTCTCGTGCCCTGCGATATGTGAGCCAGGGGCCTGCTGTGGTGTCCCTCGGAAGCAGCGAGGGCGTGTCTCACTCGCCGTTTAGAAAAACCCATCATGTAGCACTTGCTCGCCGGTCACCGCCGTTTCCAAGAATTGCCATTCTACAAGTTGGTCGGCATCGAGGCGGAGCCCCAAAAGCAGGACAGGAAAGTTGCAGGCTCGAGCACATTGCCCGGTGTCACGAGCGCCGGGTTTCTGGGGCGTCCCTGCGGTGATTTGTTTTGACAGGCATTAGATCAGATCGGAGGTAGGAGATGAAGTTGTATAGTGAGATTAAGACATCGCAGGGGTTATTTGTCAAACCCCTTTAAGTGGCTAAGGGGAATCCCACCTCTCATATAATCCGTTCATTTGAGACCTGATGGATAGGAGGGAAAGTTTCCAGATTTTCACCGAACAAGCGTTTTCACCCGATACATTGCCATTTATAGGTAGAGGGAGTTTGGAGTGTCCAAATGAGGTGCGGTTTTCGCCCACACGATCGTGATTCGACGATGGAGGACATGGAGATGGTTTAGATGGGTTATTGGGCTGTTTTGGAGGGGTGTTGGGCTGCAACACACAAGAGGCTTTCGCGGTTACCCGGTTAACCGTTGGAGCATCAAACGACCTCCAAATGGAACGAAATTTAACAGGCGGTCTACCGGTGGTGTACTAAGGCCGCTTGGCAAATCTCGGTCCATTCCGAGAACGTTTAACACCCGCTCATGAAAAGAGACAATAGGGGTGCGCCGGTGCATGTAGGAGTGTTGGATTGCGAAACGGACAACGGGGAAAATGGTTGGATGCATGAGACGAACAGGAATGCAAATGCGATGCACATGATGACATGATATGAAATGCATGACATGAACAAAATACAAAACGAAGACAAAAACCCAACCACGATGGGAATCTCATAACTTAAAGCTGAAAATGGCAAGAGTTAGAGTTACAAATATGGCAAGTTACATCCGGGGTGTTACAACACTCCACCACTACGAGAGGATCTCGTCCCGAGATCTAGGACTGAAAGAACTCCGGATATTCGAAACAGAGGTGATCCTCACGTTCTCAGGTGGCTTCTCGGTCGGAATGGTGTGACCACTTCACTTTCAGGAATTTGATAGACTTGTTGCGAGTCTTGCGCTCGGTTTCTTCAAGAATAGCAACGAGATGCTCATGATAAGACAAATCTTCTTGGAGATCAATCTCTTCGAAGTTGATGGTGCGCTCAGGAGTCTTGAAGCACTTGCGAAGCTGTGACACGTGAAACACATCGTGCACATTTGCGAAGTTGGACGGAAGCTCAAGTTGATAGGCGAGATCGCCTCTTATCCCAATGATCTTGAAAGGACCCACGTATCTAGGGGCAAGCTTCTCTTTGATACCAAAGCAACGAGTGCCTTTCATTGGAGAGACGCGGAGGTAGACATGGCCTGCGATCTCGAAAGCCAAATCACGGTGCTTGCTATCATAGTAACTCTTCTGGCGCGATTGCGCGGCTTTGAGATTTTCACAGATGACTTTGCACATTTCTTCAGCCTCTGTGAGCAAGTCGTTGCCAAGAAGTTGGCGTTCACTAGTCTCTGACCAATTGAGAGGAGTACGACACTTTCTGCCATAGAGAATTTCGAATGGGGCCTTGCCCGAACTCGCTTGGAAGCTATTGTTGTAGGAGAACTCGGCATATGGAAGACAATCTTCCCACTTCATACCGAAGGAAATGACACAAGCCCTGAGCATATCTTCAAGGATTTGATTGACTCGCTCGACTTGGCCACTAGTTTGAGGATGGAAAGCTGTGCTGAAGAGAATATTGGTGCCCATGGCCTTCTGGAAGGAGTCCCAGAACTTAGACGTGAAGATGCTTCCACGATCTGAAGATATCAATTGTGGAATGCCATGCAAAGAGACAATCCTGGAGGTGTATAGCTCTGCCAACTGAGCTCCTGTGATAGATTCTTTGATTGGAAGGAAATGAGCCACTTTAGTAAGCTTGCCAATGACAACGAAGATATCATCATTTCCACGCTTGGACTCGGGAAATCCAGTAACGAAGTCCATCTCGATATGGTCAAACTTCCATTCTGGAATAGTAAGAGGTTGGAGGAGACCAGCTGGCCATTGGTGTTCTGCTTTCACCCTTCTGCAGACATCACATTCATTCATGAATTGAGCAATTTCTCGCTTCATTCGAGTCCACCAATACGACTGCTTGAGGTCATGATACATCTCCGTACTTCCAGGATGAATGGATAGAAGGGAATTGTGCGCCTCGTTCATAATGACTTTCCTTAGATCACCTTTAGGAACCACAATCCGATCCTCAAAGAATAGGGTGTCTTTGTCATCAATGCGATAACACTTGTATTTGGGTTGGCTCTTGGCAATCCCATTTTTCACCTTCTTCACCATGGAATCCAGGAGTTGTGCCTCACGAATTTGATCTTCCAAAGTAGGAGAGACTAGGAGGTTGGCAAGAAAGCCTTGAGGGACAACTTGGAGGTTCAGTTTGCGGAAAGCTTCACAAAGTTTCGGTTTGAAGGGCTTGAGAATTAAGCTGTTGCAGTAAGCCTTCCTGCTCAAAGCATCTGCAATGACATTGGCCTTGCCTGGAGTATATTCAATACTAGGATTGTATTCTTGAATCATTTTGACCCAACGAGTCTGCCTGAGGTTGAGGTTGGGCTGAGTGAAGATGTACTTGAGGATCTTATGATCTGTGAATATGCCCACTTTCCTTCCCAACAAGAGATGTCTCCACGTTAATAATGCATGGACAACTACCGCCAACTCAAGATCGTGAGTGGGGTAGTTCCTTTCATTGGGCTTCAACTGACGAGAGGTATAAGCCACAACTTTCTTCTCTTGCATTAACACAACACCGAGACCTTGTAAGGAGGCATCACAGAAAACTTCAAATGGCTTGGATTCGTCAGGAGGAGTCAAGACATGAGCTGTAACTAACTTCTCTTTGAGGGTGTTGAAAGCAACGTCACATTCATGCGTCCAGACATACTTGACATGCTTCTGAAGGAGGTTGGAAAGAGGCTTTGCAATCTTAGAGAAATTCTCAACGAATCTTCGACAATAGCTTGCAAGCCCAAGAAAAATGCGGAGCTGCTTGACATTCTTAGGAGGCTCCCAATTCACAATTGCAGACACCTTCTCAGGGTTAACAGCGATGCCCTTGGCGGAGATGATATGACCAAGGTAAAGAACTTCGTCAAGCCAGAACTCACACTTGGAAAACTTCGCATAGAATTGATGCTCTCTGAGTTTTTCGAGTACCAATCTCAAATGCTTGGCATGTTCCTCCTTATTCTTGGAAAAGACCAAGATATCATCGAGATACACCAGGACGAAATCATTTGTGTAAGGGTTGAAGATGAAGTTCATCATGCGAGAGAACGTTGGAGGAGCATTGACAAGGCCGAAAGACATGACAATATATTCATAAGAACCATAGCTTGTTCTGAATGCTGTCTTGGGAATATCTTGTTCACGAATGCGAATCTGATGATAACCCATACGGAGGTCAAGCTTGGAGAATACTTTGGCACCTTTAAGTTGCTCGAAAAGCTCATTGATGTTGGGAAGTGGATACTTGTTATTTATTGTCTTCTTGTTCAATGGGCGGTAGTCGGCACAATGTCGGTCCGTGCCATCCTTCTTCTGGACAAAAAGAACACCACAACCCCATGAAGATGAACTCGGTCTGATCAGACCCAGATGCTCTTATTCATCGAGCTATTTCTTCAATTCCTTCAACTCCTTTGGTCCAAGCTTGTAAGGACTCTTGCAAACAAGTTCCATGCCAGGCTCAAGATCGATAACGAATTCAACTGGCCGGTGAGGAGGCATTCCCGGAAGCTCTTCTAGAAAGATGTCTTGATATATTCACAAACGACTAGAATCTGAGAGATGGCATCCAACTTGCCCTTCTCATTGAGAGAAAATAGTCGAATGGTTTCGTCCTGAGCGGCATAGATGATCACCTCCTCAGAAGAGTGTGTCAATTGAATTCCTCTAGAAGCACAATCAAGCAGAGCCTTGTGCTTAGAAAGCGAGTCCATGCCGAGAATTAGATCAATATCCGAGTCACCAAGAACAAGTGGAGAAGCCAGCAATTTATAGTCGCCCATCTCGATACCGACATTCGGAACCATCATGCTAGAGCTCAAACGCTTAGCCGGAGAAACAACTTGCAATGCTTTAGGTAATGCCTTAGTGCCAAAATTGTGCTTGGATGCAAAAGGATATGACATGAAAGAATGCGATGCACCAATATCAAATAAGACTTTTGCAGGAATATCATTAACATGAAGGTTACCCATGATCACTTCTGAAGAATCCTCTGCCTGAGCTGCATTCATCATGTTGACCTTAGCATGCTTGGGATTATGCTTGACCACTGCATTGCTTGATGATCTCACAGGAGGAGGAGGCGGAAGGCACCTTTGGTTGAAGCATTTGTTTGCATAGTGCCCTTTCTGTTGACACTTGTTGCAAGTAACCACTAAGAGCGGCCGATGATAAGGAGCACTTGACCTTGGAGATTGAGACTGAGCTTTGTTCTGATAGACTGGGTTGGGTGGGTGGGAAGATCCATTGCCACCTTTGCTCTTCTGCTGGTAGGGCTGACGAAACGGAGGAGGAGGCGGCAACCAGAACTTCTATTGCTTAGCTGCCACTTGTGAGGAAGAAGGCTGAACTGCGTCCCTGACTCTCTTCTTAGATGCCTCACACTTGAGCTGAGCAGCTTCTTGCTTTAGTGCCATGTTGTAGAATTGATCAAACTTGGTCGGCTCAAGAAGCACGAGAGCTAATTGCAGATCTTCTCTGAGGCCACCTCTGAATTGATAGATCACACTCTTTTCATCAGGAACGTCTTGTTTAGCAAAGCGAGCAAGTTTCTGAAACTGGATATTGTATTGATACACGAACATGCTGCCTTGCTTGAGATTGCGGAACTCCTCATGCTTGCTCTCAGCAACACTTTGTGGAATGTGGTGAGCTTTGAAGTCTCGGCAGAAATCATCCCAGTTAATCACACGACCTCCTCTAGAATCTCTGTATTGTTGATACCACTCAGCAGCTTGGTCCTTGAGTTGAAACGAAGCAAACTTGACAATGTCCTCAGGCCTGACATTGCTACATTCAAAATGTTTGCAGATGTCCACGAGCCAGTCGTCGGCGTCTGTGGCCTCAGCACACTTGCTGAAGGACTCCGGCTGGTTTGCGAGGAACTGGTTGAGGGTAGCAAACTGAGGCTGATTGTTGCCTTGGCCTTGATTTCCTTTGTTGCCTTGCCCTTGGTTGCGCTCTTGCAAGAGTTGCAAAAGCATCTGAGTGTTGGCGTTGGTGGCCTCCATGATAGCTTGCCATGCCTCCGGAGGTGGAGGTGGTAGCAGAGGGTTCGACTGATCCCCATCATTGCGGTCCGGATTCTGACGCGTTGGAGGAGCCATCCTGAAGAGGTTGGGATCCGTTAGCATCTTGAAAGACATATATTCAAGCTAAATCAATGGATCAAAATTGCAACATAAGTCTTATCATTGGAACAAGGATGAATGAATGAATTCCAAAGTAAAACATCACATGTCCATAAGGGTGAGAAGCCACTTAGATGAAGGTAGATAAATAAATCAACAAGGTACGAACATGAACAAATAAGTGGTAAGGATTACCCAATCACAAACCAAATATCTGCGGGAAGAAATACTAGAGCTACTTGAATTCCCACCTATAAAACTCCCGAAACATTCTGGTTATGCAATCAGGTGTTGGGGATATAGGGGAAGCATAATATCTCACCCAAACTAACAATTCCTACATCCAGCTGTATCCATCCTTCAACACATAACCAAGAAACCTTCGGAAATCATGTACCTCAACCTTCGAAAAGCATCCGTTATACGAGTTATGGAAATACTTCCGAACTCCCGCCCCAGTACTGGGTGCCGTCGAGGTTATCTCACCAACAACTGCATAAAAGAGATTTTCGATGTCGCCGAACTCAGGTATTCCAGAATTGCAACGATAAAATTGTGACGACAACACCTCGGAGCTCAACTCCCCGGGACACTTCCACAACCCCTAAATGTCAGGAGGCACCAAGAACAATGTTCTCGTCACAAAACCATCGGAACGATTCCAAGATACCCGCGTGATCCTAAATTTTTTTTGTGAAATTTGAGGAGAGAAGAGTCAAAACTTCTATGTCAGGAGGCCTCACCAGAGCGACAAAGGGACTGAGGAGTAAAAAGAATCCCACTCTCCGATATATATAATCCTAAGACTCAAAACATTTTGTTCTAGACTCAACAACGTCAGCGATTCGATCAAGCAGGGGGCTCCTAAGTCGGGGATGGCTCTGATTACTAACCGGGATTGCAAAACAGCTGGACATGATTACTAACGGGGAAAATGCTCGAATGCATGAGACGAACACGAATGCAAATGCGGCGCACATGATGACATGATATGAAATGCATGACATGAACAAAATACAAAACGAAGACAAAACCCAACCACGGTGGGAATCTCATAACTTAAAGCCGAAAATGGCAAGAGTCGGAGTTAGAAATATGGCAAGTTACATCTGGGGTGTTACAATGGTCCATTCCTGGATGATGCAAGTAACAAGTTTCATAATGCATCTAGATAGCAAAAGTAAATGTTTGTATACAAATAAGGGATATGTTAAATGGTCCATCAACACATAACATAAGCAACTTCCTTCCGAGTGCATTGAGTGAATTATCAACCAACATAAACAGAGACCTTGTTCTGGTAAACATGGGCTAGCACATTGTTTTTCACAGGTCAAAAAGAAGATTAACATGGGGAAATCAACATGGCTCAGACATCCAGGAGCATTAGCTCTCAAGACTGGAAGGCAAAAGCTCTTAGGCGGGAACTACAAATGTTTTCACCGCCGAGTTCCCCAATTTCAAACCAACTACAACAAAAATCATATTATGGCCAAGTATGTCGAGCAGCAAAAAGTGATCCTGTTTCCTACATGAACCACTAGTATGTGAATTAAGTTAGTCAAAGTTGACATTTGTTTTGCCAAATATGATAATTTTATGCATCAAGTTTCATTTAGAAACTAGGCTACAACAATAAAATCTTAGAATCAAGAGGGATCGACCTTCTGTGGGGAGTCATGGTGGACGGCCTCATGGTAAAGGTTAAGGTCGGACTCGACGATGTCCTCCTCAGCTTGGGCGCATGCTCATGTCATCGATGCCATCCATCTGGCCAAGTACACAACAAAAATATCATCAAGCAGCAACAACAAAACATAGGCCTTGCGACAACAACAATATCGGCAAGCAGCAACCATATCATCTGGAACTTTGGCCAGCATCCAACCAACAATCAAACAAAGCGCAAGTTGCACGTCCAACTCATCTTGCCGTTTTAGAATCTAATCTAATCCTTCCAAATCTTGGCTCTCCTCGGCACCTTGGGTCGATCTCAATGACACAACACGAGGCATGATGGTGGAGGGGTAGAGGCGCGCCCGGTTAAGCACGCCCTTGCGGTGCACGAGCAGCACAAGTCCGATTGAGCAATTTGTTTGGTTTCCCCTGATATATATGTTCACTTGGCTAGATATACATAACTTGACTACAAACGTTCGTGCTCATGTTCTGGCACTAATAATGTGGTTTCTCACTATTTATATGTTTTCCTCTCCCTTATGAATATTATATCTTGTGTTCCCTTATGAATATGCATAGATGTTCTGCTCATCCCTTAAGTTATTGATGACAAAGATACGAATGATAATGCTGCTCTCACTTATGACAGTTGTATCTTGTTTTTTAACTCCCCCAATCACGCTTTGGAGGAGAAATATCTTATGTTATGGATTATATTGGTGATTTGCAATTGACTTTTGCTCGCAATGATTTTTTTCACAAATGGTGAATTTTTTAGCTCAAAATGAAGCATCAAGAGGATGCAAACATGATGAACACACACCCGACCTCTGCATAGTTCAGATGCACACAACCAACACCAACACACGCACACAAACATGCCAACAACTAGCAAAGTCATATTGCAGCACATTTTTCACTTCTGGATCTTTTTTATCTGCAAAAGAAGAGAACATATTAGAGCAGCTGGCTATATAAGCTTGCTGTGTCATCAAGAGCTACCAATATCATTCGCTCATACAATAGTGTTGGCTCTAAGGCTAGTGATTATTTTCACTCTCTCTCTTTCTCTTCCGTCTCATTTACTCATTTTACCTAGGAGCACGTGAAGGGGTTGGGCATTTGTTGCCTCTATAGTTGCCTCTAATAAGCCATAGGATATGAGTAATCTAGTACTAGTACTACATTTTATTCAGTTGTGGGTCCAACTTTAAAACTGTACTAGAGGGAGGACACTGCGAAGCTTTCATATAGCTTAGAGGCAGGTCAGTGGGTGCCAGGTTAGAGGCTAACTAGCCTGTGGATGCTCTTAGAGCCCGCTCCCTCCTTTTTGCTTGTCTTTCTCCTCCACATAGGCGAAAATGCCATGTAAGCCGGCTTATAGCCCACTATTGTATTTGCTCTTAGGATAACCGTAGTGTTTCTAGATAGTCTAAGTTACTTCCCACTATGACTAGCCTTGGCTACAACAACATACAAGGGCTTATAGCCCACCATTGTACTACCTCTGTCTTGGTTTATTGGCCCCCTTCATATTTAGTGTAAATTTTTGACCATATATTAACGTAACCAAATGTCAATGCATGTACAAATATGAATCCAATGATATAATTTTTAGTGACATGCATTAACATTTTGTTAGTTAAGTCTATGGTCAAAATTTGATACTATAGAATATGAAGGGGACTAGTAAACCAAGGAGTAGTACTTGCTCGTAGGATAACCATACTGTTACTAGTCTAAGTTACTTCCCACTATGAATAGCCTTGACTACAACAAAAAAATGATGCAAGTGTTCACGTGAAAAAAAATACTAAACATATTTCTTTCAGTTTAATGCCTAGATGCAGTTTTGAACACTACATTTGTTATTGCAACTTGAAAAAAATTACGAAAAATCGAGATCCTTTGTGGTTCACATTTAATAGGAAAGGAGTTTCACCTTGATGAGTAGCTTCTCCATGCACAGAAAGTATCTAAGGAATCCATCAACTTGATCCAGATTGGGGTCGGTAGATTTTATTGCCAAGATCTTCACTATGTGCATAGACTAGGTCAAACTTGTGGGAATCATATTCTGGATGACAGTCGAACATAGGGCACGAAAAAAAAATAAAAAATGTAAATTTCAAGAAGGAGGAGAATAGGAAGAGTGTTGTACCTGAACGATTATGGATCCAATAACAAGTTCGGGTAATTTGGCAGACGAGTAGGCCAACCCTGTCAGTTTTGATGCATCAATGACCCTGATTTTTGGTGGACCTTCTAGATCAGATACAAGCAATCTCTCAAGGAAAGGCGCATTCTCAATGACCATATCGTGGAATAGCTCAACTGACCCCTTCCCAAGTAATGTCCTGTTGCAGGGCCAGCAAGACACATAAATTCATCGGAGATTCATCAAGATGATGTGGAGTCTAATGAACCCATGGATCTGTTGAAGACAAAGGTACTCAAGCACATTACAGCCACGGAGCAGGTGCTCCATAGCCTCCTTCGAGATGCTTATGTCCAAGAGTTCGAGCTGCTTGAGTTGAGGGAGAACAAGAGCGGGCGCAACCTTAATCTGGGGAAAATAGCAGTAGCTGAACCTGGCACGTCATAGTATTGGTGCGAGGCGGAGCGCGGATGGCGACAGAGAGCGACATCGTCCACATTGAAAACTGAGCTCCTCGAGCTGATCTAGGGCAAAGATACGAACCACTCGTCAAACTTGGCTTGGACCTTGCAGTTGGTACTGAACATGCAGATGTCAAGGATCTTGAAGACTGCGGCCATGCGTTTGCAATCCTCATTGCAGAGGCAGCTGTCAACGGTGAGGTTGAGGGGGACGCAGCGCCAGAGGGGGCGCCACCGCCGGGAGAGCAGGGTGGTCCGCACGCCATATTCGGTGGGGAGGAGGGCGATGATGACGAGTAGCATGTCGTCGGGGAGGCTGTTGATGAAGTCCAGGCTTACCGGATGCGGTTTTGGCTCGAGCCGCCTCCGCTTGTTGGCCACCTTGTCGTCCATCTCAGTCGGCGGCGACGCCGGTGTACACTTGTGCTGGTGTGTATTCTAAGCTGGGTGTGTGCGAGTGCGTCCTTGCGTGCATGCCACACAGTGGTGTAATATGTGCGTTGTCGTAGTGTGCGTATTAATCTAGTCGGAAGAAGTGTGCACTCAATTTAGTAGCATGCGGGTGCTACCACGAGTGGTTTCTAGTTTGTTTATTTCACCCCATGGAAGATGGGCCTCTAGTTTGTTTATTTTCACCCACTGCCACATGGGCCCGCAAACCCAGATAGAGAACACTAGCTGACAAGGCACCATGTAGACTGGTTGACCGGTCAACTAAACAATATACATAGCTATATATTGAGCCAGTGACCGTATAATCCCTCGGTAAAGAGAGATCGAGTGAGAGGGGAGACCCGTGGGAGATAGAGAGAGAAAGAGATACTCCCTCTGTCGTATAATGTATTGCCTATAATTTTTTGGAAAGCCAAACTTTTGAAACTTTGACCAACTTTATAGAGAAAATTACTTATATCTACAATACCAAAGATATATGATATGAAACTACATCTTGTGATGAATCCAATGATCATTCATAATTCTTTTTCTCCACATATTCTTGGTCAAACTTTGTGAGGTTTGACTTTTCAAAACATCTAAATGCTATGGATCTGAGAGAGTACCTAACTAGAGAGAGATCAAGTGTGTGTGAAAGAGAGAGAGATTGAGTGTGCAAAAAGCGTGTGTGTTTATGTGTGTGTGCGCGCGTGAAAGGGACAACACACAATAAAATAGATAAAAAGTGTGTGTGTCTTATGCAAACATATCACACATGCATCTCCGAGAGAGGAAGCAAGGTGAGGAGATACATGGAGATAGTGTGTGGTTGTTTGCAATGGAGAGAGAGATTTTCCTAGCACGTGGCCAAGAGAGGTCTGGCAAACAAATGAGAGATGTCGAGAGAGGCGTATGGAGAAAATGGAGGCATGGGGAGGGAGAGAGAGTGTGTTTATGATAGAGAGATCACCTTGAGATCATGAGGGGACTATATGGCTGGGAGATCGAGAGACAAGGTGTGTGTGCGATAGAAGGATACCCCGAAAGAGATCGAGATAGACCTAGGGATGGAAGAGGATAGTATGTGTGTTTGTGATGGATAGTGAGAGCTATTCATACCTAGGGGGATGCATGTGCCTATGATGGAGTGAGAGATAATCGTACTTAGGGGGTCTGTGTGTGTGACACCCCGAGTCCGATGCGCCAGGTGTCTTCCAGTTATTAGCCGACGTTGCCATGTCATTTGCTTGCGTGTTGCATTTCATCATGTCATCATGTGCATTGCATCATCATGTTTTTGAAACTTGCATCCGTCCCGGTCTCCTCGTTCTATCCGTTGTCCGTTCAGAGTCCAGACACACTTGCACGCGCCCGCGGCACGTCCGAAATAGTATTTTAATAAGTGGCCGAAAAATGTTCTCGGAATGGGTTGAAAGTTGGCATCCGGTGTTGTTATGTTCTAGGTAGGCCGCTTGCCAAGTTTCATCGCATTCGGAGTCTGTTTGATTCCCCAACGAATAACTATAGCGGCAGTATAGCCAGTCTATCGTCGGACGTTTTCGGTCTCCGGAAATAGTTGCTGGGCTGCATTCATCCCCTTTCCTCTCAGTCCAACCCATCTGCATAGCCCTCTAGCCCCACCTAGGCCTAACCTAATCCTCCGCGCGTCCGAAACTGTCCGATCGCAATCGGAGGGCTCCAAATCACCCCCTAGACCCAAACCCCAGCCTCTCTGCTATATAAGGAAGGCCTAGACCACCAGATTTGGAAACCCCCTCTCCTTCCTCGTTTTCAGCGCCGACCGAACCCATCTCGGCCACTTGGCGCCGCCCCGCTCGCCAACCTCCGCTAGCGCTGCCGTTCCAGGCAACCAGGGCCGGCCACCTGTCCCCTGCCTCCCTCCAGCCATCGTGGCCCGCGGAGCTCGCGCCAGGCCCGCCCTGGCCCCGATCTGGGCTCCGAAGCCCGAACCACGTCGCCCCTGCGCACCGAGCTCCAGATCGGGAGAGGAGCTCCCGATCCGGATGCCCGTCCCTGCCTCACAACCCTACCGGATCAGCCTCGCCAGAGTTCCGACCTCGTCGGAGATGAGTGGCCGCCGCCTTGTTCCTCTCCTCCTCCCTCTGGTTCTCCCTCTTCTTCCCCTCTCATGATCCTTTTTCTCTATCAGGAAGCCCCGCCGCCGCATGGGGTCGCCATCGTCGTCCCGCAGGTCCGTCGGAACACGCGCCATGTCGCCGGTGCTCGTTCTCGCCGTCCCCGTGCCAGATCCGTTGAGCCGCCGCCTCACGTCCATCCCCGCCGTCTGCCGGACCGCCCCGCCGCCGGAGCGCCATCCCACCACCGGTGGCCGTCGTTCCTGCCTGCTCGCGTGAGTGCGTGCGAGCACACACATGCCTCCTGCGCGTGGGCCTTGGCCCACCGCTCGTGTTGACCGCGGTCCAGGCCCAGCGCCTCCTCACCTCGCGGCTGGCCCACAGCAGCGCCCGGCCAGCCTCTCGACCGAGCTGGGCTTGGCCCATGGGTGAGGACGCGCCCACCCCTCTCCTATGCACTTTTGGGCCAGTTAGATTTGGCCCGCTTCTGTTTTTTTCCTTTCAACGATTTTTCCTTTTTATCCAGAGGCTACAGTTTTACAGAAAAGTCCCTAAACTCCATGCATATTAAAACTCGCAAACCGTGCATCATATGTAAAAACATTATATATGAAAAATGCTTAGAATTTCATCTAGTTTAATAATATGCCACTTTCATCTATGTTATAAATGTTATAAATGTTGTTTGTTTAAATTTGCCTATTGCCATGCTAAAATGTTTTATTTCGTAACTAAATAACCGTAGCTCCAAATTCAATAAACTTTATATGTAAATGGGGTAGAAAAATGCCTAGTTTAACATGGCGCATTCATCTTGCATGTTTAAAAACTCTAAAATATGGTTTAGGACAGAACAATACCAAATCCATAAATTGCATATGAGGTTTTTCCAGAATTGTTGTTTGTTGTTTCTGGCCTCATTTAAACTTCCCTAGATAGGTAGTTTTAATATGCTTCACCTATTGCCATGTTTAGTAACATTTAATATTGATGGGTACCGAAATGAGAGAGAACTAAATAAGTCACGTGGTGTTTCATCAATATGCAACAGAGTTGCATATTGAGCTACACTTAATTTGTAGGATTGTTTGTCCATTTTTGCCATGCCATGCCTCATTAAACCGGACATGCATCATACTTGGTTGTGCATCATGCCATGCTTATGTGATGGTTGTTTACCATGTTGTTTGCTTCTTTCCGGTGTTGCTTCCGATAACGTCGCGTTTGTGAGGATTCGTTCGACTTCGTACGTTTGTCTTCTTAATGGACTCGTTCTTCTTCCTTGCGGGATCTCAGGCAAGATGACCATACCCTCGAAATCACTTCTATCTTTGCTTGCTATTTGTTCGCTCTTTTGCTATGCCGCGCTACCTACCACTTGCTATATCATGCCTCCCATATTGGCATGTCAAGCCTCTAACCCACCGTCCTAGCAAACCGTTGTTTGGCTATGTTACCGCTTTGCTCAGCCCCTCTTATAGCGTTGTTAGTTGCAGGTGAAGCTGAAGTTTGTTCCATGTTGGAACATGGATATGTTGGGATATCACAATATCTCTTATTTAATTAATGCATCTATACACTTGGTAAAGGGTGGAAGGCTCGGCCTTATGCCTGGTGTTTTGTTCCACTCTTGCCGCCTTAGTTTCCGTCATACCGGTGTTATGTTCCTTGATTTTGCGTCCCTTATGCGCTTGGGTGTTATGGGAACCCCTTGGCAGTTCTCTTTGAATAGAACTCCTCCAGCAAGGCCCAACCATGGTTTTACATTTGCCTGACAACCTATAACCTTCCCTTGGGTTTTCGCGAGCCCGAGGGTCATCTTATTTTAACCCCCCCGGGCCAGTGCTTGTCTAAGTGTTGGTCCGAACCTCTCAGCCGCCGGTGGCCACCAGGGGCAACTCTGGGCTGGCCTACCGGAAGTTTGGACAATCCGGTGTGCCTTGAGAACGAGATATGTGCAGCTCCTATCAGGATTTGTCGGCATATTCGGGCGGCTTTGCTGGTCTTGTTTTACCATTGTCGAAATGTCTTGTAACCGGGATTCCGAGACTGATCGGGTCTTCCCGGGAGAAGGAATATCCTTCGTTGACCGTGAGAGCTTGTGATGGGCTAAGTTGGGACACCCCTGCAGGGTTTGAACTTTTGAAAGCCGTGCCCGCGGTTATGTGGCAGATGGGAATTTGTTAATATCCGGTTGTAGAGAACTTGAAACTTAACTTAATTAAAATGCATCAACCGCGTGTGTAGCCGTGATGGTCTCTTCTCGGCGGAGTCCGAGAAGTGAACACGGTTCTTGTGTTATGCTTGAACGTAAGTAGTTTCAAGATCACTTCTTGATCACTTCTAGTTCACGACCGTGCATTGCTTCTCTTCTCGCTCTTATTTGCGTATGTTAGCCACCATATCTGCTTAGTGCTTGCTGCAGCTCCACCTCACTACCCTTTCCTACACATAAGCTTAAATAGTCTTGATCTCGCGGGTGTGAGATTGCTGAGTCCTCGTGACTGACAGATACATCCAAACAGTTGCAGGTGCTAATGATACCAGTGCAGTTGACGCAACCCAGCTCAAGTGGGAGCTCGATGAAGATCTTGATCGTTGCTTTGTTTCTTTTTCGGTTGATCAGTAGTGGAGCCCAGTTGGGATGATCGGGGATCTAGCATTTGGGGTTGTCTTCTTTTATTTTGGTTCCATAGTCGGACCTTGATTGTATTCTGGATGATGTATGTTTAACTTGTATTTGTGTGAAGTGGCGATTGTAAGCCAACTCTTTATCCAATTCTTTTTCAGTACATGGGATTGTGTGAAGATTACCCCTCTTGCAACAAACCTACCATGCGGCTATGCCTCTAAGTCGTGCCCCGACACGTGGGAAATATATCCGCATTGTGGGTGTTACAAGTTGGTATCAGAGCCTTCCCCGACTTAGGAGCCCCCCTTCTTGATCGAATCGCTGACGTTGTTGAGTCTAGAACAAAATGTTTTGAGTCTTAGGATTATATATATCGGAGAGTAGGATTCTTTTTACTCCTCAGTCCCTTCGTCGCTTTGGTGAGGCCTCCTGGCGTAGAATTTTTGACTTTTCTCTCCTCAAATTTCACTAATTTTTTTAGGATCACGCGGGTATCTTGGAATTGTTCCGATGGTTTTGTGACGAGAACATTGTTCTTGGTGCCTCCTGACATTTAGGGGTTGTGGCAGTGTCCCGGGGAGTTGAGCTCCGAGGTGTTGTCGTCACAATTTTATCATTGCAGTTCTGGAATACCTGAGTTCGCCGACATCGAAAATCTCTTTTATGCAGTTGTTGGTGAGATAACCTCGACGCCACCCAGTACTGGGCCGGGAGTTCGGGGGTATTGCCATAACTTGTATAACAGATGCTTTTTGAAGGTTGAGGTACACGATTTCCGAAGTTTTCTTGGTTATGTGTTGAAGGATGGATACAGCTGGATGTAGGATTTGTTAGCTTGGGTGAGATATTATGCTTCCCCTGTATCCCCAACACCTGATTGCACAACAAGAAAGTTTCGGGAGTTTATAAGTGGGAATTCAAGTAGCTCCTAGGATATCTTTCCAATAGACACATGATACGATATGGGATCTATCATATGTTTGTTTCCAACTTATTCTCCAAGCCAATCTTTGTTTTCTTTTTGAGTTGTGGTATTCGAGTTGCTTCGAAGTCAAATGTTGATTCCATACCTTATTCTAAGCGGTGTTCTCATATTCCTATGTGAACACTAATCCTTCTTGATCATCGAGTTTGTCATCTCAATTTCTTTTCAACCGGCGTGTTTCTCTTCAAGTGGATCCGATTATTTCAACATCCGCAAGATAACCTCTTGGTTTTTCCCAATGTTGTTCGTTTTATCTGTCCCCAAGTTGCCTTTGTTTTCCCTCCCACCCACCCTTGTTTCTTCAAGGACTCGGATTTCTTAATCAAATATTTATTTTATGGATGTGAAGTGTAACACCCTCGATGCGACTATATCTCCCACGTGTCGAGGCACGACTTAGAGGCATAATCGCATTGAAGGCATATGTCGCAAGTTAGGCAATCTTCACAACATCCCATGTAATATATAATAAAAGGGGAGAAAACATAGTTGGCTTACACTCGCCACATCAATCAAGTACATAAATAACATCACCGCTTGCCATGCCTCCGGAGGAGGTGGAGGTGGTGGCGGATCAGGATTTGGAGTCGTGCGCGTTGGAGGAGCCATCCTGAAGAGGTTGACATCCATTAGCACATTGATAGATAAATATTGAAGCTGAATCCAACGGAATGAAAATTGCAACATATAGTCTTCACATCCGAACAAAATGAACGAATGCATTCCTCTTGAAATGGTCAAATATCCATAAATTGAGAAGCCACTTAGAATTTAGGTAGAGAAATAAATCAACAAGGTACGGATCAAGAACGAATAATCGGTAAGAAATCCCAATCTCAAACCAATATCCGTGGAAGAAGAACTAGAGCTACTAGAATTCCCACCTATGAAACTCCCGAACCTTTCCGGTTATGCAATTAGGTGTTGGGGATACAGGGGAAGCATAATATCTCACCCAAATCTAGCAATTCCTACATCCAGCTGTATCCATCCTTCAACACATAACCGAGAAAAACTTCGGAAACCATCTACCTCAACCTTCGAAAAGCATCCGTTATACAAGTTATGGCGATACTCCCGAACTCCCACCCCAGTACTGGGTGGCATCGAGGTTATCTCACCAACGAACTGCATAAAAGAGATTTTCGATGTCGGCGTACTAAACTCAGGTATTCTAGAACTGCAACGATAAAATTATGACGACAACACCTCAGAGCTCAACTCCCCGAGACACTTCCACAAAACCCCTGACAGGAGGCACCAAGACAATGTTCTCATCATAAAACCATCGGAACGATTCCAAGATACCCGCGTGATCCTAATTTTTTTAGTGAAATTTGAGAAGAGAAGAGTCAAAACTCTACGTCAGGATGCCTTACCAGAACGATGAGGAGACTGGGAAGTAAAAAGAATTCCTAAACTCTCCGATATATAATTCCTAAATGACTCAAAACATTTTTCTAGACACAACTCGGCTGCTAAAAACGATCAAGCAATGGGGCTCCTAAGGTCGGGGAAGGCTCTGATTACCAACTTGTAACACCCTCGATGCGACTATATCTCCCACGTGTCGAGGCACGACTTAGAGGCATAATCGCAATGAAGGCATATGTCGCAAGTTAGGCAATCTTCACAACATCCCATGTAATATATAATAAAAGGGGAGAAAACATAGTTGGCTTACACTCACCACGTCAATCAAGTACATAAATAACATCACATCATCCAAACACTCATGGCCCGACTACGGCGCCAAAATAAAAGATAACCCAACATGCGACACGGTCCCGATCACCCCCAACTGGGCACCACTACTGATCATCAGGAAAGGAAACATAGTATCGTTGAGAGTCCTCGTCGAACTCCCGCTTGAGCTCGAGCACGTCACCTGGAGCGGAATCATCAGGCCCTGCATCTGGTGTAATAGTAATTTGTGAGCCACAGGGACTCAGCAATCTCGCACCCTCGCGATCAAGACTATTTAAGCTTAATAGGTATGGCAAGGTAAAAATGTGGAGCTGCAGCAAGCGACTCGCAAATATGGTGGCTATCCTGTTCGCAAAAGAGAGCGAGAAGAGGAGGCAAAGCGCGAGCGAGAAACTAGAGAACAACCTGCGCCAACATTACTCCAACACCGTGTCCACTTCCCGGACTCCGCCGAGAAGAGGCCATCACGGTAACACACTCAGTTGATTCATTTTAATTAAGTTAAGGTTCAAATTATCTATAACCGGACATTAACAAATTCCCATCTTCCCATAACCGCGGGCACGGCTTTCGAAAGTTCAAATCCCTGCAGGGGAGTCCCAACTTAGCCCATGACAAGCTCTCACGGTCAATGAAGGAATAGACCTCCTCCCAAGAAGTTCCGATCAGACTCGGAACCTCGGTCCTTCAAGACAGTTCGACAGGTTAAAACAAGACCAGCAACACCGCCCGAATGTCCTGACAAATCCCGATAGGAGCTGCACATATCTCGTTCTCAGGGCACACTCAGATAGGTCAAGCTACGAGTAAAACCAACCCTCAAGTTTCCCCGAGGTGGCCCCGCAGGCTGCCTGGTTCGGACCAACACTCAGAGGAGCACTGGCCCGGGGGGGGGGGGGTTTAAAATAAGATGACCCTCGGGCTCCGGAAACCCAAGGGAAAAAAGGCTAGGTGGCAAATGGTAAAACCAAGGTTGGGCATTGATGGAAAAGCTTTAATCAAGGCGAACTATCAAGGGGTTCCCATTATAACCCAACCGCGTAAGGAACGCAAAATCCGGGAACATAACACCGATATGACGGAAACTAGGGCGACAAGAGTGGAACAAAACACTAGGCGAGAGGCCGAGCCTTCCACCCTTTACCAAGTATATAGATGCATTAAGATAACAAGGCAATATAATGATATCCCAACAAGTAAATAAATGTTCCAACAAGGAACGGCCTCCAATCTTCACCTGCAACTAGCAACGCTATAAGAGGGGCTGAGCAAAGAGGTAACATAGCCAATCAACAGTTTGCTAGGACATGGTGGGTTAGTGGTTTGACATGGCAATTTGGGAGGCTTGAAAGCAAGTGGTAGGCATCGTAGCATTGGCATAGCAAAAGAGCGAGCAATCTAGCATAGCAAAGATAGTAGTGATTTCGAGGGTATGATCATCTTGCCCGCAAAGTTGTCAGAGTTGACTGGATCCTCGAAAGCACACTCAACGGGCTCCTCGTTAGCGAACTCATCTTTCGGCTCTACCCAAACAAGACAAACAAGCAAACGGAACACAATCAACCACGTGCAAGGATCAGACAATATGATGCAAACATGGTATGCTATGCGGGATGCATATGCAAGATGAGACAAAGAATGAATGAACCTGGCCTCAACTTGGAAATCCAAGTGTACCACTGGAAAGATGAGATGAAATCTCTTGAAAACGATATAAAGAACGCCGGAATCGGAGTTATGGTTTGGAAATGGCAAGCAATTCAAATATGACACCGGTCTGCGATTTACAGCAAGTAGCCATCTAAATGCAATGAGATGAACAAGCTACAGCACCCAAACATGACATCAAAATACATGGCAGGGATGCATTCAAGATGCTTAACAAAAGTCTAGCACTGAGCTACGGCCAAATCATCCATTAACAGGTTCAAACAAGCATGGCAAAAATGCATATGGCAAACAGATTTCAGACTTAGTGAAATTAACACTTGTCTGGAATTCCAGATCAGGTAGCACACTTCGGAGCAACAAAACTACATGCTACAGGACCTGAACATGGCAAAGTAAAGCATGGCATGGAGCTACTCAAAGAGCTTAACAAAAGTCCCTTAGTGACCTTGAGCCAAAAGGGATCAGAAAATACAATTGCAAGCATGTGAACATGGCAAAAACATAATCAGTTCTCAGACTTAGTGAAAACTGGAGCATGCTGAAAACAGATATCAAGTAGGCATGTTTACGAGCTCGATGCACTCACTACAGAGCAAGTCTTGACAAACTAAGCATACACCCATCAAGAATACACAAAATGCAAGCTAGACATGGCAAGAACAATAGCATAGCATGCACGGATCAACTATAACATCCTCGGCAAAATCGCTAACAAGTAGACAATCTGCCAGATTCACGAAGTAGCAAAAGTAGAGCTCGATTGACTCAAGCTAGGGTGCTCCATAATTGCAAACAAAGACATGGATGGATAGAGCACTACAAGATTAACAAAACATTCTTACTGATCATCCTCAAAAGAGGCACGGATCACTAGGAAACAACATGAACATATGGCCATATGAGATAAATAGCTCAAGGACTTAGTGGAAATGCTAAGTCCCTGAAATCAGAATTACCAAGTGCCTCACTTGGCAAGCTTGTTCTAGTCACCACACACATCACAAAAATACATGGGTTGCACCTCTTGAAAGATGGCAAAACCCTTAACAAAACATATGTAGAGCTCATGGGCATATCATGCACCCAATAATCATGGCAAAAATGACAATTATCTAAATGGAGCAACAGATCTGACAATTATCGCAAGTAGCCCTCTTCTAACAGCATTTCGGGCATCAAGATGAACTCAAATGAAAATGATGCAATGGAATGAAATGATGTACTCCCTGAGATGAACGTTTTGCTATGCTATATGCCCAAAACGGAGTTACGGATGCAAAGTTACGATGCATCAAAGTTTGCCAAAAATCTGAGAAATTGGGGACTTAGAGAAAAAAACAACCTCTAGGGTTTCATATCTGGATCGCTGGCGCGTGAACCGAGGTCGGCGGAGGGCTCGCTGGAGAAGGGGAAGGGCGTCGCCGGAGTAGAGGAGATCGCCGGATTCGGCCCTCTCCTAGCCGGATCCGGTCGGGGCGGCAAGGCGGCGAGGTCGGCGGCGATGGTGGCGGTGGCCGGCGCAGAGTGGGTGGTCGTCGGAAGGGAGCGCCGGGTCCGCGGCGCTGGCGAGGTCGGTGGCGGCGGCCGGCGGCCGGCGGAGTGGGCGGCGGAGACGGCGATGGAGGCGCGTGTAACGCCCCGGACACACCCGCCGGTGGTCGTTACTACTGGCGGGATCTAGACTGGCCCCACAAATCAATACTAGTCTTTTCTGCGCACTTTGTCATCACTCGTGCGCACCCGGGTGCAACTTCCCGGTCGGTCACCCATCCTGACACTACTCCAAGCTGAGCACGCTTAACTTTGGAGTTCTGTCCGAATGGGCTACCGGAAAAGAAGGAATTCCTTATTGATATGAGTAGTCTATCATCCCTAATAAGCCAGGCCATCACATACACCCCCACTCAGAAGAACCGATGTCCTCATCGGGCCACAGGAACGTTCCCTCTTGGCACAAACGTCTGTGCTTCCAGTCCGGTACATGTGCCATGCCGGGTGCCACGACGGGTCACAAACGCCATGAACAACATGACCACGCACCTGTCCGCAACCATCCGTGTAACCGCGAGGGTCAGCTCTGATACCAACTTGTAACGCCCCGGACACACCCGCCGGTGGTCGTTACTGCTGGCGGGATCTAGACTGGCCCCACAAATCAATACTAGTCTTTTCTGCGCACTTTGTCCTCACTCGTGCGCACCCGGGAGCAACTTCCCGGTCGGTCACCCATACTGACACTACTCCAAGCTGAGCACGCTTAACTTTGGAGTTCTGTCCGAATGGGCTACCGGAAAAGAAGGAATTCCTTATTGATATGAGTAGTCTATCATCCCTAATAAGCCAGGCCATCACAGCGCGGGCGCTCGGGCGGCGGAGATCTGGGCCTCGAGGGCCGGAGGCGGGCCCGGCGGCCGGCGGCACGGGGGCGGCGGACGCGCCAACGGGGCGGCGACACGTGGCGGTGGTGGGGCAAGTCGGACACGTCCGGCCCGAATCAGACGTGTCCGGCGGCGAGAGGTGGGAGGAGACTAGGTTAGGGTTGGAAATGACCCGAAATTTCGGGGAGGGACCTATTTATAGAGGTAGGAGGAGCTAGGAAGCTCCAAATGAGGTGCGGTTTTCGGCCACGCGATCGTGATCGAATGCTCTAGATGATGGAGAGGGTTTTGGTGGGTTTCGGGACAAATTGGAGGGGTGTTGGGCTGCAACACGCACGGGGCCTTTTCGGTCCCTCGGTTAATCGTTGGAGTATCAAACGAAGTCCAAATGGTACGAAACTTGACAGGCGGTCTACCGGTAGTAAACCAAGGCCGCTTGGCAAGTCTCGGTCCAATCCAGAAATGTTTAATCCCCACACACAAAAGAAAGGTAGAAATGACCACCGGAGGAGAACGAAGCGCCAGAATGCAAAACGGACAACGGGGAAAATGCTCGAATGCATGAGATGACACGTATGCAAATGCAATGCACATGATGACATGATATGAGATGCATGACAACGACAACAACACACGGAGGCAAATACCCAAACCCGAGAAAATAAAATAACTTAACGCCGGAAACGGCAAGAGTTGGAGTACAAATTGGGAAAGTCATATCCGGGGTGTTACATGAAGTCTCTCCATTCTTTTGCGTCAATGTCCTTATCCGGTGATTCTTCATGTAGATACTAACGAAACTTCAACTTCGTCATTCTTCATTCTTTTCTTCTCTGGTGGATTCAAGTCAAGATTTGTCGATCATATACTTTTCTCGTGTCAAATGCTTTCTTATGCCGGTGCACCTCTTAATCATTCACCTCTCATTTTCCATTTGTTCTGGAGTGCTGAAGATATCTCAGAAGATTCGTGTTTCCACTCTGCATTCGTTCAAGCTCTTCCGAGGATGTTATCTCTTTTGAGACATTTAGTTCAACCGGTGCAATCTCTCTTTTCAAGCAATCTTTTCAACGGTGTTTCTTTTGAGTGGGCCCTAACCCATAGGTCTTTTCCCAGGATCTTACCTGACTCTTCTATTTTTCTCGGAGCTACTTCCAAATCTTCTAAAGTTTGATGTAAGAATGAATTATCATCAGTCAAATGTCTTTCACCAAGATCTTTCAAATTCTTTTCATTGTTGGTTCAACCTTTCTAATTTCCATTCCAGAGTGCCTCAACAATTCATGGTGGTGTTTCGCATCGTCATTCTCAACATATGAAGACAGAAGAAGTGTTTCCTCTAAATCTTAGTCCGTTCTCTCGAAGATTCGTGGTGCTAGCTTTATGCCATCCTCCCTTAATTGTTTTCAATTGTGAGATAGTCTTTTCACCCATCCGGAGCAATTCAGGAGTCTTTTCAGTTTGATCATACAGAGCCCATCATCTCAGAATTATTCGTTCCAGGTTTTAGCTCTCGTTCTCCAAATCTTACCGGTGCATCGCTCAAGTATTCTCTAATCATCTTGTGATCTCTTTGTTCTCATGTATATGAATCCTAGCAAGTATCTTCATTCGTTTTCCAATTCTTCCTGGTGAATTGTGCCTGTGCTACGTTCATTTTCAATTCTTACGGTGGTTCATTCAAGAGTTCTATTCCTTGGTTATCATATCAATTCATTCGTTCTTTCAAATCCCACCGGTTGTTCCATCAAGACCTTCTCAAGTTCGCGCTATATCTATCTTAATCCTTTCTACGAGAATAAGTAGTATGCCAAATCCGTTGCTTGTCATCAATCTAAAGTGGTGAAGGATACGCATAATGTAATCCTTATTCTTGTTTCATCGAGTGAATTCAATTCCTAATTCCGGAGGTTCATAAAAAATTCTCGGTTTCAATGGTTTCATCTTTTCTTTTCCCGGAGTTCCAAGCTCTCTCAATTATATCATCACAAAGCTCCATCCAATCACTGCAAGGCTTCTATCTTATTCTTTTCATCCTTCACTTCTTTTTGATCATTCTTTTATTACTGGAGTTCTTCATGGAGGCTCTAGATGGTTGTTCATCAAGGATTCCTTTCATTCTTCATTCGTTCTTCAAGATTTCTCTTGAATTCATGGTCCACCAAGCTATACTCAAAATTAAACATGGTGCTCAACACATGTTTTGTTTTGAGGAATTCATGTATTCTCCTCCCCGCATTCCGAAATGCAATTCTTTCATATCTCATCTTTTGAGGTGATGTTATGTCATTGTTGATAATTTCCCTTCGTGTTTCATGATTCACAAGTTTTCAAGAGTGACATATCTTAAATACATCATTTTCAATTCATTCTGGACATCTTTTCAATCCATCAATCTCTTCATTGGAATTATCTTGGGTTATATTTCACCTAAAGCTTTCCTTAAGGATTGTTACTATTTATGGTGCTTATAAATGACCCAAGTTCTTCATTTATCCTCCCAGTGAATTAAGTTTCTCGTCTCCTTGTTCATATCAATCCAATCTATTGTTTCCGTTAGTGGAAGAATTTCACCTCATAATTTTGAGACATTTTCCATAAGGCCACTACAAGCTTATTCTTTTTGTTGTTGATTTTCCAACAACTCCGTTCAACCCTTCTTTGCAGGAAGGCTCCTTCATGTTCATTCATGGTGGAAGTTGATGTTCTCTTCTCCGTTCTTTTCATTCCACTCATTTGTTCCGAAGGAATTGTGATGTAACTCTCTTCGACCCATCATCTCATTTTGTAAAGATCATGTTCTTTCCTTTTGCTTATCCATTCAACCGGAGTGTCGTGTCCTTCATTCAAGTTCTTTCATCTTATCAAGTTTTGCCTCCCTTCTCAACTGGAGTGCTGCCTGGAATCTTTCTTACCCTTTGTGCCATTCTTTCAGTAGTTCTGGAGGCGATGTGTTGGTGATTTCGTCAAGTATCATCCAATCTTCCCAAGTTCATGTTCAATTCCTTTCATTTACAGTGGGAGTGCTTCCCAAATTATATCATTCTTATTCCTTCTCTATCTTTTTTTAACCGGAGTGTTGTCATAATTGATCCTTATCGTTACTTGTAAATCTCGTTTCTACCGGAGTGCTTGCATGTACCTCTTGTCCATTGCAACCCTTTTTCTTATGTCTTTCAACCTACAAGGTTCTAGTAATGTTTCTTGTTCCTCTTTTCTAACGGAGTGTTTTCAACTTCGTTCATCTTCATTGCATTCTTTCTTTCAATTTGTTCAACCACGCAAGGTTCTTTGGTTTCACTTATTCGTCAAAGAAGCAACTTAGTTTTACCTCTTCTCTTCCTCTTTTGTTTCCCTCCGGTGCCATCCTAGATCTCGGGACGAGATCCTGTCGTAGTGGTGGAGTGGTGTGACGCCCCGAGACTGATGCGCCAGGTGTCTTCCAGTTATTCTCCGACGTTGCCATGTCATTTGCTTGCGTGTTGCATTTCATCATGTCATCATGTGCATTGCATCATCATGTTTTCGAAACTTGCATCCGTCCTGGTCTCCTCATTCTCTCCGTTGTCTGTTCAGAGTCCAGACACACTTGCACGCACCCGCGGCACGTCCGAAATAGTATTTTATGAGTGGCCGAAAAATGTTCTCGGAATGGGTTGAACGTTGTCATGCGGTGTTGTTATGTTCTAGGTAGGCCGCCTGCCAAGTTTCATCGCATTCGGAGTCCGTTTGATGCCCCAACGGATAACTATAGTGGTAGTATAGCCGGTCTATCGTTGGACGTTTTCGGTCTCCGGAAACAGTCGCCGGGCTGCATTCATCCTCTTTCCTCTCAGTCCAACTGAGGGAGTCCTGGATTAGGGGGTCTCCGGACAGCCGGACTATCTCCATTGGCTGGACTGTTAGACTATGAAGATACAAGATTGAAGACTTCGTCTCGTGTTCGGATGGGACTCTACTTGGCGTGGAAGGCAAGCTAGGCAATACGGATATGGATATCTCCTCCTTTGTAACCGACCTTGTGTAACCCTAACCCTCTCCGGTGTCTATATAAACTGAAGGGTTTTAGTCCGTAGGGCAACAATCACAACATACCATCATACCATAGGCTAGCTTCTAGGGTTTAGCCTCTCCGATCTCGTGGTAGATCTACTCTTGTACTACCCATATCATCAATATTAATCAAGCATGACGTAGGGTTTTACCTCCATCAAGAGGGCCCGAACCTAGGTAAAACATCGTGTCCCCTGCCTCCTGTTACCATCCGGCCTAGACGCACAGTTCGGGACCCCCTACCCGAGATCCGCCGGTTTTGACACCGACATTGGTGCTTTCATTGAGAGTTCCTCTGTGTCGTCGCCGTTAGGCTTGATGGCTCCTACTATCATTGATAGCGATGCAGTCCAGGGTGAGACTTTTCTCCCCGGACAGATCTTCGTATTCGGCGGCTTTGCACTGCGGGCTAATTCGCTTGGCCACCTGGAGCAGATTGAAAGCTACGCCCCTGGCCATCAGGTCAGGCTTGGAAGTTTAAACTACACGGCCGACATCTGCCGAGACTTGATCTTCGACGGATTCGAGCCACAGCCGGGTGCGCCACACTGTCACGATGGGTATGACCTAGCTCTACCGCCGAACAGTACCCCAGAGGCCGCGCCCACATCAGCTCCGACCCTTAGCTCGGAGCCAACTGCGCCAGTCGAGGACGGGTGGTTAGACACCGCCTCAGGGGCTGCAGTCTCAACGGCGATCGAGCCCAACACCAGCCTAACCCTCTACGCAGCCCGCGACTCCAAGGTGCCGGACTCTTTTCCGTACTCCGAACCATCCGTGCCCCTGCCAATCGAATCCGATTGGGCGCCGATCATGGAATTCACTGCCGCGGATATCTTTCAGCACTCGCCCTTCGGCGACATTCTGAATTCACTAAGGTCTCTCTCTTTGTCAGGAGAGCCCTGGCCGGATTATGGCCAACATGATTGGGATGCGGACGACGAATAAATTCGACGCCCACCCACCACCCACTTCGTAGCCACTATCGATGATTTAACCGACATGCTCGACTTCGACTCCGAAGACATCGACGGTATGGACGACGATGTAGGAGACGAACATGAACCAGCACCTATAGGGCACTGGAAAGCCACCTCGTCATATGACATATACATGGTGGATACATCCAAAGAAGGCAATGGCGACGGGATAGCAGAGGATGACCCCTCCAAGAAGCAACCCAAACACCGACGTCAGCGGCGCCGCTCTAAGTCCTGCCAAAGAAAAAGTGGTGATACCGGCACATGAGATAATAACACTCCGGATAGTGCCGAAGACAACAACAAACCCCTCCAGCAAGATATAGAGCAGGAGGATGGAGGAGCCAGCTCTCCCGAGAGAGCGGCAGACGGAGAGGAGGAGGATGACAATCACATGCCCCCCTCCGAAGACGAGGCAAGCCTCGGCGACGATGAATTCGCCGTACCAGAGGATCCCGTCGAACAAGAGCGCTTCAAGCGCCGACTTATGGCCATGGCAAATAGCCTGAAGAAAAAGCAGCAGCAGCTTCAAGATGATCAAGATCAGCTAGCTGACAGATGGACTGAAGTCCTCGCGGCCGAGGAATATAAACTCGAGCGCCCCTCCAAGAGTTACCCAAGGCGCAGGTTACTACCCCGACTGGAGGAAGAAGCATATGATACGGCTGATCGGCCACCTCATGGCCGCGATAGAGAGGCATTCTAGCCAAAAGCTCAGCCTCCACCCCAACGCCATTCAAATAAAAAGGCATGGGGAGATATGCCAGACCTGCGAGACATATTGGAGGACAAGGCAAAGCATACAAGATCGATCTACGGATCACGAGGGCGCACCACTCTGCGAGACGACAAATGTCACGCCGGATACAGTAAAAGCAAATCCGGCCAGGACGAACACAGCGGGCAAGACCCATTCGAGCTGCGTCGCGATATAGCCCAATACAGAGGCACCGCACACCCCTTATGCTTCACAGACGAAGTAATGGAACATCAATTCCCAGAAGGTTTCAAACCTGTAAATATTGAATCATACGACGGCACAACAGATCCCGCAGTATGGATTGAGGATTTCCTCCTCCACATCCACATGGCCTGTGGCGATGACTTACACGCCATCAAATACCTCCCACTAAAGCTCAAAGGACCAGCGCGGCATTGGCTTAACAGCTTGCCAGCGGACTCCATTAGCTGTTGGGAAGATCTGGAAGCCGCATTCCTCGACAACTTTCAGGGCACTTATGTGCGACCACCAGACACCGATGATTTGAGCCACATAATTCAGCAGCCAGAAGAGTCGGCCAGGCAATTCTGGACTCGGTTCCTTACAAAGAAAAATCAAATCGTCGATTGTCCGGATGTGGAGGCCTTAGCGGCTTTCAAGCACAACATCCGAGACGAGTGGCTAGCCCGGCACCTTGGTCAGGAAAAGCCGAAATCTATGGCAGCTCTCACGACGCTCATGACCCGCTTTTGTGCGGGAGAAGACATCTGGCTGGCTCGCAGTAATAACATACCAAAGAACCATGGTACCTCAGATACCAAGGACGGCAATAGTAGGTCACGTCGCAACAAGCATAAGCGCCGCATTAACAGCGAAAATACTGAGGATACGACAGTCAATGCCGGATTTAAAGGCTCTAAACCCGGTCAGCGGAAAAAGCCATTCAAACAAAGTATGCCGGGTCCGTCCAGCTTGGACCGTATACTCGATCGCTCCTGTCAAATGCACGGCACCCCAGACAAGCCAGCCAATCACACCAATAGGGATTGTTGGGTGTTCAAGCAGGCCGGCAAGCTAATTGCCGAAAACAAGGACAAGGGGCCACATAGCGATGACGAGTAGGAGCCCCGGCAGCCGCACACTGGAGGACAGAAGAGGTTTCCCCTGCAAGTGCGGACGGTGAACATGATATACACAACCGACATCCCCAAGAGGGAGCGGAAGCGTGCGCTCAGGGACGTATATGTGTTGGAGCCAGTCGCCCCAAAGTTCAACAATTGGTCCTCTTGCCCGATCACCTTCGGTCGCAGGGACCACCCCACTAGTATCCGTCATGGCGGATTCGCCGCACTGGTCCTAGACCCAATCATTGACGGATTTCACCTCACTCGAGTCCTTATGGATGGCGGCAACAGCCTGAACCTGCTTTATCAGGACACAGTGTGCAAAATGGGTATAGACCCCTCAAGGATCAAACCCAAAAAAACAACCTTTAAGGGCGTCATTCCAGGTGTAGAGGCCCATTGCACAGGCTCAGTTCCACTAGAAGTGGTCTTCGGATCCCCGGATAATTTCCGAAGCGAAGAGTTAATCTTCGATATAGTCCCGTTCCGCAGTGGTTATCACGCGCTGCTCGGGCGAACCGCATTTGCTAGACTCAATGCGGTACCGCACTATGCATACCTCAAGCTCAAGATGCCAGGACCTCGCGGAGTTATTACAGTCAATGGAAACATAGAGCGCTCTATCCGAACAGAGGAGCACACCGCAGCCCTCGCAGCAAAAACGCAAAGTAGCCTCTCTAGGCAATCAACAAGTTCGGCACTTCACAGCCCGAACACCTTCATGCGCGCTCGGGGCAATCGGCAAAAAGACCGCCTGGCGCGATCTGAGCTCGCGTAGCAATACGACGGCCACCCCAATCCCAGCCCAGCGGCAAAACTCGTGCCACGCGTACATAATTTCGCATTAAAAATACCATGGGCACAAGTGGGGAGGGGGGCACAACTGTGGCACGCCCCAAGACGCGGCCTAAACCGCACTAGGGGCTTCCCGTTCGGTTATTTTTCTATTTCTTTCAGGACCTTAATCTCTGGAAACACCGTCCGGCAGCACTATTGCCGAACACATGATGCAGCAACCAAGGAGGCAGACAGCTACGTTATACCACGAAATTCCCAGGTTGATTACAGTAACGAGTGAAATATTCAATTTAATATCATTCCTCAGCTTGCCCTTGGAGGGGACATAGTCCTACTCTTTGCTTATCGCACTATCTGTATCACTCTGCTTTAACGCAATTTTTTAATAAACAATGCATGACATTACGACTATTATTGCATTCTTGTTATATATATATATATATCTATGTGTTCATTAATGATGCCTTGCAACCGTACACCATGGTACGGCCAATACACTAGGGGCTTACGTACCCCGCAATGCGGTGTGAAAAGTCCGAACACTTTCACAAGTGCGGCACCCCGAACTTATAGCATTATATGCATCAGCTCCGAATAATGTCTTTGGTCAAATGTTGGGTTTGCCCGACTCCTATGTTTTGGTACCTTACGTTCCGCTCTATCGGCTAAGGTAGCGCTAGGAGAACTACTGCGATTGTGCCTCGGTTCTGTTGGGTTCAGCACCTCAGTAGAGAAAGCTAAAACTGACTGTCATGATAAGGTGAGAGACCGGTCGCTGTTCGGCGAGGTTTTCAAGTCCCTAAAGACTTATGCCGCTTAGAGTGAGGGGCCAGCCCTGTCCGGCTTAAAGGCGTGTATCGCGCCCCGAATTCGGCCTTCCGAATACCAGGGGCTTCGCCGAAATTTAAAATTATAGAATTCTATGGCTAAGTGAGAGTGATAAAGCATTATTAGTCCGGGTGCCTTGTTTGCTGTGCTGAGCACCTCCCTCGAAGGATCCAAACATGGGAACAAGAGTGCTCAGGTTTATCCCGAACACCCCAGCACTCATGGCATGGGGGCAGAAGCCGAGGACTAGCCATCTCTCAGATTGGATAAACAGCCAAACAGAAGGTAATATTTTAAATTCCAACAAGCGTTGCATAGCGCATATGAAACAAGTTTTCATACATACAGGATAAAACGAGCAAGTCTCATTCAAATATTACATCTTATGAACACTCATCCGCGATGAGACGGGCACCCGGCAGAACACCCTCGTAGTACATCTCAGGGTGGCGGTGCTCCTTGCCCTCCGGTGGCCCCTCCTTGATCAGCTTCACGGTGTCTAGCTTGACCCACTGCAATTTCACATGGGCGAAAGCCCGGCGTGCACCCTCAATGCAGACAGATCGCTTGACGACCTCCAGCCGCGGGCAGGCATCCATAAGCCGCCTCACCAGGCCGAAGAAGCTGTTCGGAAGGGCATCGCCAGGCCACAGCCGGACTATAAAGCTCTTCATGGCCTGATCGGCCGCCTTATGTAGCTCGACCATCTGCTTCAGCTGGTCGCTCATTGGCACCAGATGTTTGGCCTCAGCATACTGAGACCAGAACAACTTCTCCGTCGAGCTTCCGTCCTCGGCCTGGTAAAATTGTGCGGCATCGGACACACTGCGGGGCATATCTGCGAATGCTCCTGAAGAGCTCCGGATCCGGGTAAGTAATCGGTAATTTACTTTTACATGCCTGCTTTGCATGTAGAAAGCCTTACCCGCCGCTATCTTCTTCATCGCATCGATCTCTTGGAGGGCCTTTTGGGCTTCGGCCTTGGCACTTTTTACACTCTCGAGGGCCGCGGCAAGCTCAGACTCCCGCGTCTTTGAGTCAAGCTCCAACGCCTCGTGCTTCGCCACGAGAGCCTGGAGCTCTTGCTGCACCTCGCCCACCCGAGCCTAGTGCTTCTCTTGCTCGGTGCGCTCCTTGGCCGCTTTATCTTCGGCCTTGGTTAGCGCTTTCTTCAGGGTCGCCACCTCGGTCGTGGCCCCTAGCAAACATACAATGATCCTGTCATTTTGCAATCGCGTCCTTTTTTATATATACATATCTATAGACGGGGTATTACTTACCCTTGTTCTCCTCGAGCTGCCTCTTGGCAAGGCCGAGCTCTTTCCTGGACCCCTCGAGGTCCTGCTTCAGTACGGCGACCACCGCAGTCAGTGCGGCAGACGCTAGTAGCGAAGCCTGCATATGCGTATTGACACACTTATATTAGACTCCTGCGATATTATTTGATCCTCTGTTCGGCTTTTCTTTGTGAACACCAAACAAAGCATCAGGGGCTACTGTCTATGCGGTAATATTTCTACTACATTTTAAAACACTTACCTCAAAGCCTGTTTGAAGGCTGGCACATGCTTCGGTCAATCCGCTTTTGGCGGACTGAACCTTCTGGATCACCGCACTCATGATAGTGCGGTGCTCCTCGTCGATGGAAGCGCTGCGAAGCGCTTCCAGCAGATTGTCCGGTGCCTCTGGATGGATAGAGGTCACCGGCACAGGCGTCTTGCCCCTCTTAGAAGGAGGCCGCCTGCCCGAGCCCAGAACCGCTGGAGGGTCCGGCGCGGTGTTCGGCTGAGGGCTGAACTCGGAGCTCTCGGGGGCCCCGTCCCCTCGGCTCCCGGAGTCTGGAAGGTCGCCTTGAGGCGCCTCTGGGACTATCTCCCCTCGATCCGGTGCCTCTTGAGAAAACACATCGGCGTCGTCGGCAGGATGAGGGGAGGTGGCGGTCGGGACTGGATCGCTATCCATGTCCGACAAGCCCAAGGAGCCGTCCGATGATACCTCGATATTGGCTCGTGGCGGCCTGCATAATTATGTTCGGCGATTAGGGAAAATAGTGCGACAAAGGAATTCCATGAGTTACTCTGGTATCCGAACACTTACGATCTCCCCGAGGGCTTGGCCCTGGGCAACCAATCGTCTTCGCCTTCGTCGGTGGCGGTGGAACTGTCTGGAAGGAGAGTTCTTCCCTTCTTGGACTCTTCGGCCTCCCCAGATGGGGCGGCCTTCCTTTTCTTGTCTCCCTCGCCTGGAGGGGGAGCACCTTCTTCTTCCTCCTCGTCTTCGGGGGAGGAGTGTGCCACAGAGTTATCGGATGATGAGTCCGATAACACCTGGCGCTGGAAACTCTTTCGGGTTCCCTTGGCCTTCTTGGTCTTCTCCGGCACCTTGTAAGGAGCCGGAGTCAGCATCTCCGCCAGGAGAGCGCCCGCAGTATCTTCGGGCAAAGGGGCTGGACAGTCGATCTGCCCCGACATCTCCACCCAGTCCTGTCAAAGGCCTGGAGATTAGACCCTGCACATAATTAAGCTAGGGAAAATAAATGTCTTACGGGACGTATTGAACTCAATGAACGCACTAGGCGCTTTGCGCTTAGTCCACGATCCTCGGCGAGAGAAGGAGGGACCTCGGCGCCCTTGAACAACACCTTCCAGATGTCCTTGTGCGTCGTATCGAAGAGCTCGCTCAGAGTCTGGTGCTGGGCCGGGTCCAACTCCCATAAGGTAAAATCCCGTTGTTGACACGGGAGGATCCGGCGGATGAGCATAACTTGGACTATGTTGACAAGCTTGAGCTTCTTGCTTGCCATACTCTGGATACATTTCTGGAGTCCATCCAGCTCCACCGATGAACTCCATGACAGACCCTTCTCTTTCCAGGAAGTGAGCCGTGTAGGGAATCCGGATCAAAACTCGGGGGCTACCGTCCATTTGGCGTCGCGCGGCTCGGTGATGTAGAACCACGCCGACTGCCATCCCTTTATTGTCTCCACGAAGGAGCCTTCGAGCCATATGACGTTGGGCATCTTGCCCACCATGGCTCCGCCGCATTCTGCTTGTTGGCCTCGTACCACCTTCGGCTTGATATTGAAGGTCTTTAACCACAGGCTGAAGTGGGGCCGGATGCGGAGGAATGCCTCACACACGATGATGAACGCCGAAATGTTGAGGATGAAGTTCGGGGCCAGATCATGAAAGTCTAGCCCGTAGTAGAACATGAGACCACAGACGAATGGATGGAGGGGAAACCCTAGTCCGCGGAGGAAGTGGTGAAGGAAAACTACCCTCTCATGAGGTTCTGGGGTAGGGACGATCTGCCCCGCGGCGGGAAGCCGATGCGCGATGTTCACGGCTAGGTATCCGGCTTCGCGCAGCTTCTTGATGTCTCCCTCCGTGACGGAGGAGACCATCCACCTGCCTCCCGCTCCGGACATGATTGGAGAAGGTTGAGGTGGGAAGTGCGGACTTGGGCGCTAGAGCTCGAGTGTGTGAAAACGGATGAGTAAGGGAGGAAGAAGGCGTGGATAGAAAGGTGAATCCTTATCCCTTTATATGGGCGGACGAAACTAAGCGTCCCCACTTGCCTAGTAAAACTCGCTTATCCCCCAAGTGCCGCAATTGATGGCGCGGTTGGGTTACCCATGCCCGTATTGATGAGAATCCCGTAATAAGGGGACACGATCTCTGCTTTGACAAGACGTGTCGAAAAACTGCCTCGCGTTATGTGCGGGGCTGGTTAAAAGAAGAGGTTCGAATAATCACCGGGCCATGACGTAACGTCACGCTGCCAAAACAAGCCAACAAATTAGATCTGCGAAAATATTATTCTCTCTACGGTGGAATGTGGAACTTATTTTGCAGGGTCGGACACTATCCTCGTATTCAAATTCTTCTGTGATGTATTCGGAGAAGGAACCTGCCTTGCAATGCCGAAGACAATACTGCGTGCCGGACTCATCGTCATTGAAGCCTGGTTCAGGGGCTACTGAGGGAGTCCTGGATTAGGGGGTCTCCGGATAGCCGGACTATCTCCATTGGCCGGACTGTTAGACTATGAAGATACAAGATTGAAGACTTCGTCTCGTGTCCGGATGGGACTCTACTTGGCGTGGAAGGCAAGCTAGGCAATACGGATATGGATATCTCCTCCTTTGTAACCGACCTTGTGTAACCCTAACCCTCTCCGGTGTCTATATAAACCGAAGGGTTTTAGTCCGTAGGGCAACAACCACAACATACCATCATACTATAGGCTAGCTTCTAGGGTTTAGCCTCTCTGATCTCGTGGTAGATATACTCTTGTACTGTCCGATCTGCACAGCCCTCTAGCCCCACCTAGGCCTAACCTAATCCTCCGCACGTCCGAAACTGTCCGATCGCAATCGGAGGGCTCCAAATCACCCCTAGACCCAAACCCTAGCCTCCCTGCTATATAAGGAAGGCCTAGACCACCAGATTTGGAAACCCCCCTTTCCTTCCTCGTTTTCAGCGCCGGCCGAACCCATCTCGGTCACTTGGCGCCGCCCCGCTCGCCAACCGCCGCCAGCACCGCCGTTCCAGCCAACGAGGGCCCGCCACCTGTCCCCTGCCTCCCTCCAGCCACCGCGGCCCATGGAGCTCGTGCCAGGCCCGCTTGGGCCCCGATCTGGGCTCCGAAGCCCGAACCGCACCACCCCTGCGCCCCGAGCTCCAGATCGGGAGAGGAGCTCCTGATCTGGATCCCCGTCCCTGCCTCGCAACCCTACCAGATCAGCCTCACCGGAGTTCCGACCTCGTCAGAGATGAGTGGCCGCCGCCTTGTTCCTCTCCTTCTCCCTCTGGTTCTCCCTCTTCTTCCCCTCTCATGATCCTTTTTCTCCATCAGGAAGCCCCGCCGCCGCATGGGGTCACCACCATCGTCCTGCAGGTCCGCCAGAACATGCGCCACGTCACCGGTGCTCGTTCCCGCCGTCCCCGTGCCAGATTCGTTGAGCCACCGCCTGGATCCGCCACCTCGCGTCCATCCCCGTCGTCTGCTGGACCGCCCCGCCACCGGAGCGCCACCCCGCCACCGGTGGCCGCCATTCCTGCCTGCTCGCATGAGTGTGTGCGAGCACACGCATGCCTCCCATGCATGGGCCTCGGCCCACCGCTCGCATTGACCGCGGTCCAGGCCCAGCGCCTCCTCACCTCGCGGCTGGCCCACAGCAGCGCCCGACCAGCCTCTCGACCGAGCTGGGCTTGGTCCATGGGTGAGGACGCGCCCACCCCTCTCCTATGCACTTTTGGGTAGATTTTGCCCGCTTCTGTTTTTTTCTTTCAGCGATTTTTCCTTTTTATCCAGAGGCTACAGTTTTACAGAAAAGTCCCTAAACTCCATGCATATTAAAACTTGCAAACCGTGCATCATATGTAAAAACATTATATATGAAAAATGCTTAGAATTTCATCTAGTTTAATAATATGCCAGTTTCATCTATGTTATAAATGTTTAAAATGTTGTTTGTTTAAATTTGCCTATTGCCATGCTAAAATGTTTTATTTCGTAACTAAATAACCATAGCTCCAAATTTAATAAACTTTGTATGTAAATGGGGTAGAAAAATGCCTAGTTTAACATGGTGCATTAATCTTGCATGTTTAAAAACTCTAAAATATGGTTTAGGACAGAAAAGTACCAAATCCATAAATTGCATCTGAGGTTTTTCCGGAGTTGTTGTTTGTTGTTTTCGGCCTCATTTAAACTTGCCTAGATAGGTAGTTTTAATAATCTTCACCTCTTGCCATGTTTAATAACATTTAATATCAATGGGTAACTAAACGAGAGAGAACTAAATAAGTCACGTGGTGTTTCGTCAATATGCAACGGAGTTGCATATTGAGCTCCACTTAATTTGTAGGATTGTTTGTGCATTTTTTCCATGCCATGCCTCATTAAACCGGACATGCATCATACTTGGTTGTGCATCATGCCATGCTTAATTGATGGCTGTTTACCATGTTGTTTGCTTCTTTCCGGTGTTGCTTCTTCGGGTTGGTTCCGATAACGTCGCGTTTGTGAGGATTCGTTCGACTTCGCCCGTTTGTCTTCTTCATGGACTCGTTCTTCTTCCTTGCGGGATCTCATGCAAGATGACCATACCCTCGAAATCACTTCTATCTTTGCTTGCTAGTTGTTCGCTCTTTTGCTATGCCGCGCTACCTACCACTTGCTATATAATGCCTCCCATATTGCCAGGTCAAGCCTCTAACCAACCATCATAGCAAACTGTTGTTTGGCTATGTTACCGCTTTGCTCAACCCCTCTTATAGCATTGTTAGTTGCAGGTGAAGCTGAAGTTTGTTCCATGTTGGAACATGGATATGTTGGTATATCACAATATCTCTTATTTAATTAATGCATCTATACACTTGGTAAAGGGTGGAAGGCTCGGCCTTATGCCTGGTGTTTTGTTCCACTCTTGCCGCCCTAGTTTCCGTCATACCAGTGTTATGTTCCTTGATTTTGCATCCCTTACGCGATTGGGTGTTATGGGAACCCCTTGACAGTTTGCTTTGAATAAAACTCCTCCAGCAAGGCCCAACCTTGGTTTTACATTAGCCTAACAACCTATAACTTTCCCTTGGGTTTTTGCGAGCCCGAGGGTCATCTTATTTTAACCCCCCGGGCCAGTGCTTGTCTAAGTGTTGGTCCGAACCTGTCAGCCGCTAGTGGCCACTAGGGGCAACTCCGGGCTGGTTTATCGGAAGTTTGGACAATCCGGTGTGCCCTGAGAACGAGATATGTGCAGCTCCTATCAGGATTTGTCGGCACATTCAGGCAGCTTTGCTGGTCTTGTTTTACCATTGTCGAAATGTCTTGTAACTGAGATTCCGAGACTGATCGGGTCTTCCCGGGAGAAGGAATATCCTTCGTTGACCGTGAGAGCTTGTGATGGGCTAAGTTGGGACACCCCTGCAGGGTTTGAACTTTCGAAAGCCGTGCCCACGGTTATGTGGCAGATGGGAATTTGTTAATATCCGGTTGTAGAGAACTTGAAACTTAACTTAATTAAAATGCATCAACCCCGTGTGTAGCCGTGATGGTCTCTTCTCGGTGGAGTCCGGGAAGTGAACACGGTTCTTGTGTTATGCTTGAACGTAAGTAGTTTCAGGATCACTTCTTGATCACTTCCAATTCACGACCGTGAATTGCTTCTCTTCTCGCTCTTATTTGCGTACGTTAGCCACCATATCTGCTTAGTGCTTGCTGCAGCTCCACCTCACTACCCTTCCCTACCCATAAGCTTAAATAGTCTTGATCTAGCGGGTGTGAGATTGCTGAGTCCTCGTGACTCACAGATACTTCCAAACAGTTGCAGGTGCTAATGATACCAGTGCAGTTGACGCAACCCAGCTCAAGTGGGTGCTCGATGAAGATCTTGATCGTTGCTTTGTTCTTTTTCGGTTGACCAGTAGTGGAGCCCAGTTGGGACGATCGGGGATCTTGCATTTGGGGTTGTCTTCTTTTATTTTGGTTCCGTAGTCGGACCTTGATTGTATTCTGGATGATGTATGTTTAACTTGTATTTGTGTGAAGTGGCGATTGTAAGCCAACTCTTTATCCCATTCTTTTTCAGTACATGGGATTGTGTGAAGATTACCCCTCTTGTGAGAAACCTACAATGCGGCTATGCCTCTAAGTCGTGCCCCAACACGTGGGAGATATAGCCGCATCGTGGGTGTTACAGTGTGAGATAGAGAGAGAACAAGGGGGGAGAGTGTTAGATGCATGGGTCTATCTAGTGCGAGCGAGATATGTGTATGTGTAACCTAGGGAGATATAAAGCCTAATGGAGAGAGAGGAGCCTCGAGGCGGCTGAGTGGTGCATGAGAGAGTAGAGAGAGAAATAGATACTCCCTCCTTTCGATAATGTAGTGCATATAATTTTTTCAATAGTCAAATTGGAAGCTTTACCAAGTTTATAGAGAAAATTATTTATATCTACAATACCAAAGATATATCTTATCAAACTACATCTTGTGACGAATCTAATGATATATGTCTGCCGTTCTAGATGTAAATGTTTTTCTCCACATACCTGGTCAAACTTTGTGAGGTTTGACTTTTCAAAAAATGTATATGCTATGGATCAAAGAGAGTACCTAAGTCGAGAGAGATCAAGTGTGTGTGAAGGAGAAAGAGTGAGTGTGCAAAAAGAGAGAGAGAGAGAGAGTGTGTGTGTTTAAAAGAGAAAGGGGAAACACACGATAATAGAGAGAAAGTGTGCGTGTCTTATGCAAACATATCATGCATGTATATCCAAGAGAGAAAGAAAGGTGAGGAGATACATGGAGATAGCGTGTGGTTGTTTGCAATGGAGAGAGAGACCCATATAGCACGTGTCCAAGAGAGTTCTGGCAAACAAGGGGCATAGGTTGAGAGGGATGTATGGAGAAAATGGAGGCATGGAGAGGGTGAGAGAGGGTGTGTATTGTTGGGGAACACAGTAATTTCAAAAAAATTCCTACGCACACACAAGATCCATCTAGGTGATGCATAGCAACGAGCAAGAAGAGTGTGTCCACGTACCCTCGTAGACCAAAAGCGGAAGCGTTTAGTAATGCGGTTGATGTAGTCGAACGTCTTCGTGATCCAACCGATCCAAGTACCGAACGCACGGCACCTCCGCGATCTGCACACGTTCATCTCAGTGACGTCCCTCGTACTCTTGATCCAGCTGAGGCCAAGGGAGAGTTTCATCAGCATGACAGCGTGACGATGGTGATGATGAAGTTACCGACGCAGGGCTTCGCCTAAGCACTACAACGATATGACCGAGGTGGAAATCTGTGGAGGGGGGCACCACACACGGCTAAGACAACTGTCAACTTGTGTGTCTATGGGGTGCCCCCTCCCCCGTATATAAAGGAGTGGAGGAGGGGAGGGCCGGCCCTCTCTATGGCGCGCCCCAAGGGGGATTCCTACTCCTAGTAGGAGTAGGTTTCCCCCCTTCCCTAGTTGGAGTAGGAGAAGAAGGAAGAGGGAGAAGGAGAGAAGGAAAGGGGGCCGGCTGAGGGAGTCGTGGACTAAGGGGTCCTCGGGCGTCCGACCTGTTAGACATGGGCCGGACTGATGGGCTATGAAGGTACGAAGATCGAATACTGCACCCGTGTCCGGATGGGACTCTCCTTGGCCTGGAAGGCAAGCTTGGCGACCGGATATGTAGATTCCTTTCTTTGTAACCGACCTTGTGTAACCCTAGATCCCCCCGGTGCTTATATAAACCGGAGGACTTAGTCGAGAGAGGGGGAGAATTCATTATCATAGCCATACAAGCTAGACCTCTAGGGTTTAGCCATTACGATCTCGAGGTAGATCAACTCTTGTAATACTCATACTCATCAATATCAATCAAGCAGGATGTAGGGTATTACCTCCATAGAGAGGTCCCGAACCTGGGTAAACATCGTGTCCCTTGTCTCCTGTTATAATGGACCTTAGACGCACAGTTTGGGACCCCCTACCCGAGATCTACCGGTTTTGACACTGACATTGGTGCTTTCATTGAGAGTTCCACTGTGCCATGGACGGAAGGTTTTGATGGCCCCTTCAATCGTCGATAGTGACACTGTCCAAGGAGAAACTTTGCTTCCCGGACATATCTTCATGTTCGGCGGCTTCACACTGCGGGCCAACTCATGTGGCCACCTGGAGCAGATCGTTAGCTACGCCCCTGGCCATCAGGTCAGATTTGGGAGCTCGAACTACGTTGCGGACATCCGTGGAGACTCGATCCTCGCCGGATTCGAGACCGCGGCTGCCACCCCCGGTCACCCCGATGATCATGACCTAAATTTGTCATTAGACCGCATCCAGGAGATCGCCCCTGTAGCCGATCTGGCCTTAGAGCCAGAGTAGACTGTGCCATCCGAGGGCGGGAGGATCAACCCCACCACGGAGGCCACAGATTCCACGGCGTTGGAGCCGCACATAGACTCAACCTCTCACGACGTCTTTTTCACCGGAACTCCGGACTCGTCTCCGGCCATAAGTTCCAAGCCACGTGAGCTCGCAGACGCCGAACTTGATCGTTTATCGATCTTCGAGTTCAGCGCCATAGACATCTTCTAGCAGTCGCCTTTGGGCGACATGCTAAACTCTTTAAAAACATGTCCCTGGTGAAGGTCCCGCAACCGAAATATATCCGGTTCGGACTAGGGGCCGACGAGGGAGAATTTCACTCCCCACCCGCCACCCACTTCATAGCCACTGTCGACGACTTAACCGACCTGCTCGATTACGGCTCCGAAGACATCGACGGTATGGACGATGATGGGAGGAGGAACATGGCCAAAACCTGCCGGTTATCGGATGCCGGACGACCACTTCTTTGTACAAAGTATACATGGTGGATACACGTAAAGAACCTCATGACGATGACAAAGAAGACCCAGTTAAGGATAAACCTCCTGGGACACAACATAGACACCGGCGTCAGCGGCGCCGCTCTATGTCATGCCGTGCAAAAGACAGCAACACCGGCACCGGAGAAAATAATACTCCGGACGATGCCGAAGACAATGAAGACCCTGTTGGGGCAACGTCCGAACAGAATGAATGGGAGTACGGGCACGATAGCCCTGATGAACATGCCATACACTAAAACTCAAAGGACCAGCTCGACACTGGTTAAACAGTCTGCCGAAAAATTCTATTGGCAGTTGGAAAGATTTGTAGGATGCATTTCGAGACAACTTCCAAGGAACATATGTCCGGCCACCGGACACCGATGACTTAAGTCACATTGTCCAGCAGCCCGGAGAGTCAGCTAGGAAGCTCTGGACTAGGTTCTTAGTTAAAAAGAACCAAATCGTCGACTGTCCGGACGCGGAAGCCCTTGCGGCCTTCAAACATAGCGTCCGGGATGAGTAGCTTGCACACCACCTCGGTCAAGAAGGACCTAAACACATGAAATCCCTTACCGCTCTAATGACTCTCTTTTGAGCGGGAGAAGACAGCTGGCTCACTCATAGAAGCAACAGCGCCAGCGACTCGGGCACCTCCGAAATCCGAGACGGCAATGGCAAGCCACGACGAAGCAAACACAACAGTCACAATGATAATGAAAGATCACGCGACATAGCGGTCAATGCCGGATTCAACAATCCCAAACCCGGTCAACGGAAAAAGCCATCCAAGGCAAACCGAGACGGACCATCCAACCTAGACAGGATATTGGACCGACCCTGCCAGATTCACGGACACCTCGATAAACCAGCTAATCATACCAACAGAAGCTGTTGGGTCTTCAAGTAGGCCGGCAAGCTCAACGCCAAACACAAGGGGAGGGGGCCGCCAGACGATAGGGACGACGAAAGGGTTCACTAACCAAATATCAGGAGTCAGAAGCAATTTCCCCCCGAGGATCAATCAATCACGGAGCGGAAATAGCAGTTCGGCTTCCGCCGCCCACTTCATATACCCGCAAAATTTGTACCGCGCATACATCACTACGCACTCAAGATACCATGGGCATTGGCGGAAGCACAATACGGATAAGCTTGCAAACATTCCAGTAACATTTTTTATCTACTTTCCTTTTTCTTTCTTTTCTCTTAAAAACAGGTGACGCAAAGGACAAATATATAAACTGACTCCATCGGAGTTCAGATCCACCTAAGGGGCTATTCCCGTCAAGGAGTCCCTTCCCCGAGGACAGGCAGCGCAAACGTGCAACAGGAGGTTCAAAATTATTTTTTGTAGACCACACTCTCTATTTCGAGCCTGTAAAATGCCCTTTTCCTCCACCTTCGACCCCTAGCATATTAAATAGCCGGGGTTGCGGCTTTGTTATCTATATACATGATTGGCACATCACTCAAGATCCCAGTAAAAACAATCCATTCTTTTCTAAAGGACCGAGTTTTGCCCCTACGGTTGTTTCAAACATACACCTCGACATAACTTGCCAGGGGCTCGGTATGGGAACAAGCAAGTTGCCGACAAGTCCGAACAGCTCTATAGCGCACTTCGGCGTCGCGAGTTTGGCCTTATATGCATCAGCTCCGAATCATGTCTTGGGTCAATAGTTGGGTTGCCCGGCTCCTGTGCTTGCTATCCTACGTTCCGCTCTATCGGCTAGGGTAGTAAAGGGAGAACTACTGCGATTGTGCTTCCGGTTCACCTGGTTAAGCACCTTAGTAGAGAAAGCCGAAAATTGACTGTCATGATGCGGCGGGAGCTGTTCAACCATTCGATGACTTATTGGAATCTTTAGTGATTCCTCCGTGTCACATGAAGGACCTCTTTCCGGTCAAATATGTAAACACATCGTATGAATAAGCCGCATACATACCAGGGTTATGTCGTAGACCCACCATAAAACTCCTATGGCTAAGTGAAAGTGTTAACGCCCTATAGTCTGGTTGCCTGGTTCACCGCATTGACACCTCCTTCACGGACCAAGACATTGGGTCAAGAGTGATCAGATCCTTTTTCAAACACCCCCGTACTTCCTATGAGGGGGCTGAAGCCGACGACTGGAAAACTTTCAGATCATATAAAAACGACCGCACAGGAGGAACAAAAGCCTTTAGGCAAAAATCAAAAATAAAGACATATTACAACAATTGTCTTTTTCATAAAAAAATCACTCGAATATTATGCCTTTCAAACATTGACCTTCTATCAAGCGGGCAGCCTCCAAGACATCCTCGTAGTAATACTCCGGTGCGTGATGGTCCTTGCCCTTTGATAAGTCTCCGTCGTATTTACTTTTCCAAACACCTTTGCCCTTGTTTTGGACTCTAACTTGCAAGATTTGAATGGAACTAACCCGGACTGACGCTGTTTTCAGCATAACTGCCATGGTGTTATTTATGTGCAGAAACAAAAGTTCTCGGAATGACCTGAAACTTCACGGAGACTGTTTTTGGAAATAATAAAAAAATACTGGCAAAAGATCAAGACTAGGGGGCCCACACCCTAGCCATGAGGATGGGGGGCGTGCCCCCTACCTCGTGGGCCCCCTGGAGCTCCTACGACCTCAACTCCAACTCTATATATTCGTGTTCGGAGAGAGAAAAATCAGGGAGAAAGATTCATTGCGTTTTACGATATGGAGCCGCCGCCAAGCCCTAAACTCTCTCGGGAGGGATGATCTGGAATCCGTTCGGGGCTCCGGAGAGGGAATTCATCGCCATCGTCATCATCAACCATCCTCCATCACCAATTTCATGATGCTCACCACTGTCCGTGAGTAATTCCATCGTTAGCTTGCTGGACGGTGATGGGTGGGATGAGATTTATCATGTAATCGAGTTAGTTTTGTTACGGTTTGATCCCTAGTATCCACTATGTTCTGAGATTGATGTTGCTATGACTTTGCTATGCTTAATGCTTGTCACTAGGGCCCAAGTGCCATGATTTCAGATCTGAACCTATTATGTTTTCATGAATATATGTGAGTTCTTGATCCTATCTTGCTAGTCTATAGTCACCTACTATGTGTTATGATCCGGCAACCCTGAAGTGACAATAATAGGGACCACTTCTGGTGATGACCGTAGTTTGAGGAGTTCATGTATTCACTATGTGTTAATGCTTTGGTCCGGTACTCTATTAAAAGGAGGCCTTAATATCCCTTAGTTTCCACTAGGACCCAGCTGCCACTGGAGGGTAGGACGAAAGATGTCATGCAAGTTCTTTTCCATAAGCACGTATGACTATATTCGGAATACATGCCTACATTACATTGATGAATTGGAGCTAGTTCTGTGTCACCCGAGGTTATGACTGTTACATGATGAACCACATCCTACATAATTCTCTATCACCGATCCATTGCCTACGAGCTTTCCATATATTGTGCTTCACTTATTTACTTTTCCGTTGCTATTGCTATCATCACTACAAAACACCAAAAATATTACTTTTGCTATCGTTACCTTTTGCTACCGTTACCACTACTATCATATTACTTTGCTACTAAATACCTTGCTGCAGATATTAAGTTTCCAGGTGTGGTTGAATTGACAACTCAGCTGCTAATACTTGAGAATATTCTTTGGCTCTCCTTGTGTCGAATCAATAAATTTGGGTTGAATACTCTACCATCGAAAACTGTTGCGATCCCCTATACTTGTGGGTTATCAAGACTATTTTCTGGCGCCGTTGACGGGGAGCATATCTCTATTCTTTGAGTCACTTGGGATTTATATCTGCTTATCATTATGAAGAACTTGAAAGATCCAAGAACCAAGATTTATCCCTCAACGACGAGGGGAGGTAAGGAAGTGCCATCTAGCTCTGCACTTGATTCACCTTCTGTTTTGAGTAAGCTTGCGACACCTAAACCTGCTTCTGCTATTAATTTTGATATGTCGCATATTATTGATGATGCCACTTGTGCTATGCATGATACTTATGATGAAACTACTTTTATGCCTGATACTACTATGCCACTCGGTGAATTTCTTGATGAACAACTTGCTAGGGCTAGAGAGAATGAAATTATTGAAACTGATAATACTGATGAAAGTGATTATGAAGGCTCTCCTAATAAATATGAATTACTTGCTGTGCCTGAGGGCTATGTTATGGATGAAGAAACTAAAAGAGACTTTCTTGCTTGCAATGATAGAAGTGATCTTAAGAAATTATTAGCTAAGCTTAAACGAAAAACTCTGAATGCTAGAATGAAATATGATCCTGCTTATGCTACTTCACCTATCTTTGTTACTGATAAAGATTATGAATTATCTATTGATCCCGATATAATTACTTTAGTTGAATCTGATCCTTTGTATGGCTATGAATCTGAAACTGTTGTGGCACATCTTACTAAATTAAATGATATAGCCACCCTGTTCACTAATGATGAGAGAATTCGTTACTTTTATATCCTTAAAATATTTCCGTTCTCATTAAAGGGTGATGCTAAGATATGGTTTAATTCTCTTGATCCTGGTTGTGTGCGTAGTCCCTAGGATATGATTTATTACTTCTCTGCTAAATATTTCCCTGCTCATAAGAAACAAGCTGCCTTAAGGGATATATATAATTTTGTGCAAACTGAAGAAGAGAGTCTCCCACAAGCATGGGGGAGGCTTCTCAATTACTTAATGCTTTGCCTGATCATCCTCTTAAGAAAAATAAAATACTCGATATCTTTTATAATGGACTAACCGATGCTTCCAGAGATTACATGGATAGTTGTGCTGGTTCTATTTTCAGGGAAAGAACACCGTATGAAGCTGAAATTCTATTGAATAATATGTTGACAAATGAAAATAATTGGACACTTCCTGAGCCAACTCCTGAGCCTATTCCTAAACCAACTCCGAAGAAAAGAGGTGTTCTATTTCTGACTCCTAAAGATATGCAAGAGGCAAAGAAATCCATGAAAGAAAAGGGTATTAAAGCTGAAGATGTTAAGAATGTACCTCCTATTGAAGAAATACATGGTCTTAATTTACCGCCTATTGAAGAAACACATGGACTTTATAACCTGACACAGGTAGTAAAGGTAAATTCTCTCTATAGATATGATAAAGCTAAATCCCATTCACCAAGTTTGCTAGCCCATGCTTAGATGAGTTTGATAAATTTATGGTTAAGCAAGAAGACTTCAATGGTTATTTTGGTAGAGAATTAAAACGCAGTGCTGATATGCTTGAACACTTGGGTGATTATATGGCTAATGTCAAAGGTGAACTTAAACTTATTATACATGCTTCTATGGTTACCACTCAAGTAGAACAAGTACTTAAAGCTCAAAATGATTTGCCCAATGAATTGAATAGTAAGAATAAGGACTATGCTGTTAGAGTGGCTACTAGAACTGGTAAAATGACTCAGGAACCTTTGTATCCTGAAGGCCACCCTAAGAGAATTGAGCAATATTCTCAGAGAAATAATATAGATGCACCTAGTCCTTCTAAAAGGAAGAAAAATAAAAATGATATGCCTTTGCATGCTTCTAGTGAACCTGTTGCTGAAACACCTGAGAATCCAAATGATATTTCTATTTCTGATGCCGAAACACAATCTGGTAACGAACCTGAAACTAGTGATAATGTTAATGATAATGTTCATGATGATGCTCAACCTAGCAATGATAATGATATAGAAATTGAACCTGCTGTTGATCTTGATAACCCACAATCAAAGAATCAACGTTATGATAAGAAATACTTTGTTGCTAGGAAGCACGGTAAGGAAAGAGAGCCTTGGGTTCAGAAACCCATGCCTTTTCCTCCCAAACCATCCAAGAAAAAGGATGATGAGGATTTTGAGCGCTTTGTTGAAATGATTAGACCTATCTTCTTGCGTATGCGATTAACTGATATGCTGAAAATGAATCCTTATGCTAAGTACATGAAAGAAACTGTTACTAATAAAAGAAAGATACCGGAAGCTGAAATTTCCACCATGCTTGCTAATTATACTTTTAAAGGTGGAATACCTAAGAAACTAGGAGATCCCGGAGTACCAACTATACCATGCTCCATTAAAACAAACTATGTTAAAACTGCTTTATGTGATCTTGGAGCCGGTGTTAGTGTTATGCCTCTCTCTTTATATCGTAGACTTGATTTGAATAAGTTGACACCTACTGAAATATATTTGCAAATGGCTGATAAATCAACTGCTATACCTATCGGTATTTGTGAGGATGTGCTTGTTGTGGTTGCAAACGTTACTATTTTAACGGGCTTTGTTATTCTTGATATTCCCGAGGACGATAGTATGTCTATTATTCTTGGAAGACCCTTTTTGAATACTGCAGGGGCTGTTATTGATTGCACCAAAGGCAATGTAACTTTTCATGTTAATGGTAATGATCATACGGTACACTTTCCGAGGAAACAACCTCAAGTCCACAGTATCAATTCTATTGGAAAAATTCCATCGATTATTTTTGGAGGTTTTGAATTTCCTGTTCCTACTGTCAAGAAGAAATATGATATTCTAATTATTGGGGATGTGCATATCCCCGTTGAGGTAACCTAGTGTTATTCAAAAATTCTCCGGTTTCATGTTATTCATAATGAGTTTGTTAACAAGACTTGATCAACCTTGTTAGTGGATTCCTTTTGATGAGCATGAGATGGATGAATTTAGAAGACACAGCTCTCTGTACCCTCTTTTTACTTTCTGTTATTTATATTAAATAAAGCAAAAATAGTATTTTATGTCTGTTATCTGAATTATCCATGCAATATAAAAATACCCTGAAAATAAAAGCTCTCCAAATGCCCTGAAATTTAAATATGATTTTTTCTGGAATATTTGAGAATATTTGGCACTTAGAACACAACAGGGGGCATCCACCTGGCCACGAGGGTGGAGTGCGCGCCCTACCCCCTAGGCGCGCCCCCTGCCTCGTGGGCCCACGGTGGCCCTCCTCCACTTATTCCTGCACCCTCACACTCCTTCTTCCTCCCACAAACACCATTATCTAGCTCAATCACGAGTTCTAGCTCATTTTGCTGCGATTTTCGATCTCCTTGCTCAAAGCACCTCTCACAAAACTGCTTTGGGGGATTGTTCCTTGGTATGTGACTCCTCCATCGGTCCAATTAGTTTTTGTTCTAGTGCTTTATTCATTGCAAATTTTTGCTGCCTAGGTGACCATGTTCTTGAGCTTGCATGTCAAATTTATATGGTTCCAAGTAGTTCTAATGCATGATACAGACTCTAGGAACTTGTAGGAGTAGTTGCTATCAATTTTGTTGAGTTTGGTTTACTTTTATTTGAAGTTACTAAAAATTTCAGAATTTTTCAGAAAATAATGAAGAGATTTTTGAGGGGCTCGTCGAGCCGAAGCTCGAAGGAAAAGCAAAATGAAGAAGCAAAGAGGCCCAAATATAATCTGCCTCGCATCATGGAGGTTCGTCCGTGTGAATGGCCTTGTGATGATTTCTTGAGAGCAGCTAGGATTTATGATGATTTCTATGAATGGCTAAGAATGCAGGCCGCACCGCCTTCCTCCATGACCAGCACGAACAATATCTCTTACTCACCAATATTTTGTGCAAAACTTTCATTTCCATGCTAGGAGCTCACCACCTACGGTGGATTTTTATTTATATGATGAGCATAAGGAGATGCCACTTCGTGATTTTTGTTGGGTTTGTTTGACCCCTTTCGAGAGCATCATAGAGGAACCACATCGCGGCGATGTGGATGGGTTTATTGATACCATCACTGTGGGGGAAACGAGGAAGATTTCCGATGCACGAACTACTATCATACACTTTCTCGTTCTACGTTACATTGCTATATTTGCTAGTAGATGCTTAATTGGGCGCGGAAACTGTGGAAACCTGAGTGCCCCTGATATTGTTATTTTGTGCCACGCCTTATTTCGTGATGATACATTCAGCATGGGTGCTATTATTGCAAAGCGGTTAAATCTTAACCGTACTAAGGTCTCCATCTTTGGAGGCATCTTCGCCTCGCGCCTAGCTGCACATTTTAACATACCTATTAGGCATTATGAGAAGGAAGAAAAATTGCTGCCTCCTATTTATTTAAATTATAAGAGTATGGTAGCACACGATTTTATTGTTAAGAATATGGAAAATGAGCTCAAATACAAATTGTTCTTTCATAAACATCATCCTGAGACTTTTACACTGCCCACTCCTTCCTTGTTTGATTTATCTACAGGTAAGTACCTTGTTCCGTTAGAGGCTATTCACGCCTACCGGAACCCTACATCAGCCACAGAGCCAGAGTCGGAACCACAAGTTGATCCTCCACGACAGTCTAATTACCAGTGGGATCCGGAGATGATTGCCAACCAGTGTCAATCAGAGTCTTCTTCTTCTCAGTACGACCCCAACTATTACTATGGATATCCGCCAGGCCAACCGTGGCCATAGACCAACTTAGGCCAAAAGCCTAAGCTTGGGGGAGTACGTATTTGCCATCGACATTACATTTATGTTCACACACTCATTGCTAGTGGTGTGTGCTCATACTTTTTCATTGTATTATCCATGCTAGTTTATTTCCTTTTTATTGTTTTCTTCTTGTGTGTTTGATAAACCTTAAGAAAAACAAAAAAATTAGTCGTAGCTTTTAATTAGTTTACTTTCCATGCTTGTAGTAGTAAGTAAAAAGAAAACCCAAAAAGATTTCTTGTTCTTCTTTTGCTTGTTGGGAGCTTTCCCGTGTATATAGTTTTATTTCTTTTCTTTTCTTTTCTTTGGGGTCGATAGGAGAAGATCATGATTAAATTGTTGAAGTGGCTCTTATATGCATTATAGTTGATCTGACAAAAGAGCCCATATTGCCTTGTCATCTCCTGTTTATTGAATGCTTGCAGATTCCAGCTTAGTCCAATGCACGTGCACTATTATTATTATCCACATCATTCGGTCGTGCAAGTGAAAGGCAATTATGATGATATATGATGGACTAATTGAGATGGGAGAAGCTGGTATGAACTCGACCTCTCTTGTTTTTGTAAATATGATTAGTTAATCATTCCTGATTCAGCCTATTATGAATAAACATGTTTGCGATGACAATTAGAGATCATAGTTTCTTATGCCATGCTTAATTAGCTAGGAGCTTATAATGGTTTACCTTGCGTGCCAACATGCTATTAAAACGGTTGTGATGTGGTATGATAGGGTGGTATCCTACTCTGAATGATTTAAGTGACTTGACTTGGCACATGTTCACGCATGTAGTTGAAACAAAATCAACATAGCCTTCACGATATTTATGTTCATGGTGGATTATATCCTACTCATGCTTGCACTCAATGTTCATTAACTTTAATGCATGTTCATGGCTGTTGTCGCTCTCTAGTTGGTCGCTTCCCAGTCTTTTGCTAGCCTTCACTTGTACTAAGTGGGAATACTGCTTGTGCATCCAATTCCATAAACCCCAAAGTTATGCCATATGAGTCCACTATACCTTCTTATATACGGTATCTACCTGCCGTTCCAAGTAAATTTGTATGTGCCAAAGTCTAAACCTTCAAATAAATATCCTGTTTTGTATGCTCGGATAGCTCATGTATCAACTAGGGCTGTCCGTATCTTCCATGTTAGGTGGGTTATTCTCAAGAGGAGTGGAATCTGCTCCTCACTCACGAGAAAATGGGTAGTCACCAGGATGCCCAGTCCCATGCTTTATGCAAATCAAATCAAAATAATTGCAAACAAAACTCCCCCTGGGACTCTTGTTAGTTGGAGGCACTCGTTGTTTCGAGCAAGCCATGGATTGATGCTTGTTGGTGGAGGGGGAGTATAAACTTTACCATTCTGTTTGGGAACCACCTATAATGTGTGTAGCATGGAAGATATCGCCATCTCTTGGTTGTTATGTTGACAATGAAAGTATACCGCTCAAAATATTATTCACCTCTATTTCAAAACCAAGCTCTGGCACCTCTACAAATCCCTGCTTCCCTCTGCGAAGGGCCTATCTATTTACTTTTATGCTGAGTCATCCTCCTCTTATTAAAAAGCACCCGCTGGAGAGCACCTCTGTCATTTGCATTCATTACTGATTAGTTTACATCGAGTATGACTTGACTGGATCTCTTGTACCATGAATTACAATGTCTAGTCAGTCCCTGATCTTTAAAGGTGCTCTGCATTTATGTTTTGCAATCTCAGAAAGGGCTAGCGAGATACCATCTTGTTATATCATATTATGATTGTTTTGAGAAAGTGTTTTCATTCGAGATTTATTACTATTGCTCGCTAGTTGATTATGCCATTGATATGAGTAAACATGAGACCTAAGCGTTATTGTGAATATGGTTAGTTTATAATCTTTGCTAAAAACTAGATGCTGACTTTGCAAATTTACAACAAGAGCAAACAGAGTTTGTAAAAGTTTTTCTTTACCACTTTCAGTTTTTCAACTGAATTGCTTGAGGACAAGCAAAGGTTTAAGCTTGGGGGAGTTGATACGTCTCTGTCGTATCTACTTTTCCAAACACTTTTGCCCTTGTTTTGGACTCTAACTTGCATGATTTGAATGGAACTAACCCGGACTGACGCTGTTTTCAGCAGAATTGCCATGGTGTTATTTATGTGCAGAAACAAAAGTTCTCGGAATGACCTGAAACTTCACGGAGAATATTTTTGGAAAAAAATAAAAAATACTGGCAAAAGATCAAGACCAAGGGGCCCACACCCTAGCCACGAGGGTGGGGGGCGCGCCCCCTACTTCGTGGGCCCCCTGGAGCTCCTTCGATCTCAACTCCAACTCTATATATTCGTGTTCGGAGAAAAAAATCAGGGAGAAAGATTCATCGCGTTTTACGATACAGAGCCGCCGCCAAGCCCTAAACTCTCTTGGGAGGGCTGATCTGGAGTCCGTTCGGGGCTCCGGAGAGGGGAATCCGTCGCCATCATCATCATCAACCATCCTCCATCACCAATTTCATGATGCTCACCGCCGTGCGTGAGTCATTCCATCGTAGGCTTGCTGGACGGTGATGGGTTGGATGAGATTTATCATGTAATCGAGTTAGTTTTGTTAGGGTTTGATCCCTAATATCCACTATGTTTTGAGATTGATGTTGCTATGACTTTGCTATGCTTAATGCTTGTCACTAGGGCTCGAGTGCCATGATTTCAGATCTGAACCTATTATGTTTTCATGAATATATGTGAGTTCTTGATCCTATCTTGCAAGTCTATAGTCACCTACTATGTGTTATGATCCAGCAACCCCGAAGTGACAATAATCGGGACCACTTCTGGTGATGACCGTAGTTTGAGGAGTTCATGTATTCACTATGTGTTAATGCTTTGGTCTGGTACTCTATTTAAAGGAGGCCTTAATATCCCTTAGTTTCCACTAGGACCCCGCTGCCACGGGAGGGTAGGACAAAATATGTCATGCAAGTTCTTTTCCATAAGCACGTATGACTATATTCGGAATACATGCCTAAATTACATTGATGAGTTGGAGCTAGTTCTGTGTCACCCTAGGTTATGACTGTTACATGATGAACCACATCTGGCATAATTCTCTATCACCGATCCATTGCCTACGAGCTTTCCATATATTGTGCTTCACTTATTTACTTTTCCGTTGCTATTGCTATCATCACTACAAAACACCAAAAATATTACTTTTTCTATCGTTACCTTTTGCTACCGTTACCACTACTATCATATTATTTTGCTACTAAATACCTTGCTGCAGATATTAAGTTTCCAGTTGTGGTTGAATTGACAACTCAGTTGCTAATACGTGAGAATATTCTTTGGCTCCCCTTGTGTCGAATCAATAAATTTGGGTTGAATACTCTACCCTCGAAAACTGTTGCGATCCCCTATACTTCTGGGTTATCACCCTTGGGTGGACCCTGCGCTGCAGCATCGACGGCCTTCATCTTGCCCCAGTATGTTTTGACTCGGACAAAGGCCATCCGTGCACCTTCAATGTACGCCGACTCCGTTACGACGTCGATACGTGGCACCGCATCAGCAAGCCGCCGCACCAAGCCAAGATAGCTACTCGGAATCGGCTTCGTCGGCCACAGCTGAAGTATGACGTTCTTCATGGCAGCACCGGACATCCTGTGAAGCTCGGCCCATTGGGACATCTGTTCATTTAGGAGCAGAGGGCGTTTTGACACGCCGAACTGTGACCAGAAAAGCTTCTCCCTTGCATACCCCTCTTGCGCTTGGTAAAACTGCGCCTCATCGGATGAACTCTTCTGCAGGTCCAAAAACATGTCTAGAGAACTCCATACTTGGTTGAGCTGAGCATAATTCGGATCGCCGAACTTAGTCTGTAATAAAAAGGGCTTACCAGCCGCAATATCCCCAACCTGCCAGATCTCTTCATGTGCTGCTATGGATTCATACCACGATTCTCTTGCCTCTCATAAGGCCTTGTCAAGTTCAGCCGTTTTGGCTTCATTTTCCTTCTCAAGAAGTTCACAGCGGCTCACAACTTTTTTCAGTTCGAGCGCCATCATGGATATCTTCTCCTCGTCTTGGCGCCGAGTAGCTTGTTCGACTTTTAACTCAGCCGATACCTTTTCGGCAGCTGCATCACTAAACTGGGCCTGCTCCTTGGCCCGGGCCAGCTCCACCCGAAGTATTTCAATAGAGGCATCGCCATCTGTAGTCATGCATATTCGAGTATATAATTTCAGCGTCATGCTTATATCACAAAAATGTACGTAAAGGGACTGCCTCGAATATGTACCTTGTGCCTCGTCAAGATGCTTATTGATTAACGCAATGTCATCCCCGGCCACGTCAAGCTTCCATTGTAGCTCGGTAATATCCGTAGTCTATGAAGTAGCTAGGGGGGAGGCAGCCTGTGTTCAAGTTAATCAGATTAGTCCTTGAATATTTCCTCTTGATCCTCCATTCGCCTCCCATGGGAAGCCAACCCGAGTCTTAGGGGCTACTACCTATACACAGGTACATCTTTGCAAATAAAATATAGTTGAAAACATTACATCACAAACCTCGAAGCCTCTTAGCAGGCCCACGAAGGCCTCAGTGAATCTGCTTTTCGTGGACAAGATATTTTCGACCACCTTGCCCATCAAGGTACGATGTTCCTCTAAGACAGACGCCTGTTGTAGCATGTTCGTCAATATATCCGGCGCCTCTGGGTCTCCGGAGGCTGCCGTAGGAGTACGACCTCCCTTTAAAGGCATCCGTTCATTCGTATCCGGTTGCAGACCAGACTGTTCGGGGCCTTCATTGTCAGTCCCCGGACCCTGGGCCACCGAGGGGTTACCTTCGGGTAATGTATTCATCATCCCTTACACCACTTGTTGGTCGGGGAGATCCTCCGCGACGACACCTCGAAGTCGTCCGCCCTATTAGGTGGGGAGGCCGGTGGAGGCATCTCACTTTCCATCATTTCGGGGAGAAGGTCCCCCGAGGAAGAGGATTGTTGAAGAATACTGCGTGCCGAACTGCAAAAAATATATATGCCAGGCATCATAAGAAAAGAACGGGACATGTTTAAAACATCCTTATTCACTTACGATTTGGCCTGAGGCTTGTCCTCGTCATGAGACTGCTCTTCGGTGTCCTCCAAGCCCGAGCCACCCGACAGAGGCATCTTGCCTCGCTTAGGATCCTGTTCCTCCCAATCTTCGGACGTGGCCCTTTTCTTCCCATGAGGGGAGGAGACAGTGCCCCCCTTCACTCTTGTCTTCGGATGAGGGAATTTTGATTCCTCCGGACACAATGTCTGATGTACCCTTGGAATAGGGGTCATCTTTGGTCTTCCCACTCTCCACCTCGCCCTCCTTCACACGCATCTGGTACGGTGCCGGGGCTAGCATCCTTGTTAAAATAGGATTCGCTGGGCCTTCGGGCAAAGGGGCTGAACACATAATTAGTTCCGCCTTCTTTATCCAGCCCTGGAGGAATATAACCTGCTCAGTACCATATTACGATATGAGTAATTACAAAGTGTTTGGAAGACAAGTGCTTACTGGGGTATCCGGACGGTTGCAGTTAAGGCCAGCGTCCTCGGTAGTGTCCGGCCAATGTTTTCGCTTCCCAAAAAACAACTTCCACATCCCTTCGTGTGTAGTGCCGAAGAAGTGTTGGAGGGTTCGTGGTCCATCCGGATTGAGCTCCCACATGCGGTGAGATCTGCGCTGGCAGGGCAGGATTCGGCGGACTAGCATCACTTGAATCACGTTGACAAGATCGATGTCTCTCTCAAGGAGGGTTCGGATGCGGCTCTGTAAAGTCTGCACTTCATCAACTGATCCCCAGTCCAACCCCTTGTTAATCCATGATGGAAGCTGTGGCAGAGGGCCGGAACAGAATGCAGGAATAGCTGCCCACTTGGTGCTACGGGGTTCTATGACATAAAACCATTCTCGCTGCCATTGGTGGGAGGCTTCGGTGAAAGAGCCTTTTGGCCAAAGAGTGTTGGTAAGCTTGCTCACTACAGCACCACCACACTCCGCCTGTTCCCCGTCAACTACTTTCGGCTTCACACTAAAGGTCTTGAGCCATAAGCCGAAGTGTGGGGGGATTCGGAGGAAGGCCTCACACGTAATGGTAAACGCCGAGACATGGAGGATAGAGTCCGGGGCTAGATCATGAAAATCTAGTCCGTAATAAAACATTAGTCCCCGAACAAAGGGGTGAAGTGAACCCTAGTCCCCGGAGGAAGTGGGAGATGAATATGACCCTCTCGCCAGATCTGGGGATCAAAATAACCTGTCCTTGAGCAGGAAGCTTGTGGTGGACCTTCGCGGTCAAATATCTGGCCGCCGAAGCTTTGCGATATCCTCCTCTATAACGTAGGAGGCCACCCATCGGCCTTGAGAGCTGGGTCCGAACATGATGGGGAGGCTTGAAGCAATGAAGTCGAACCTTGGGTGCTAGAAGTCGAGGTTGGGAAGGCTGAGGAGAGGTTTGGCATAAAAAGACGGCCCTTGGTTCCTTTATAAAGGCAGCGGGTGTTGAACACCTCCTCCTAAGCCTAAGAACCTGCCTATTCCTATGGAATCTTACCCGCAGGACGGTTGGGTTACCCACGCTCGTATTGATGAAAATCCCGCAATAAGGGGACACGATCTCCGCTTCGACAAGACGTGGCAATAAAAACCACGGCCCGGAACGTGGAACGACATGACGGGAAATGGTTCGAAATAATGACCGGGAAGTGTGATGTCACATTACTAAAGTTGTCAGCAGATTGGATTCATGAAATACTATACTCTCTATGGCTGTGTGTTGCAGATCCGGACACGTTTGTTTCGTCCGAAGACTGTTTTGGAGTTGGAAAGGAGGAACCCGCCTTGCAATGCCAAAGACAGATCTATGCGCCGGATACCTTGTCATTGAAGCCAGGTTCAAGGGCTACCGAGGGAGTCCTGGACTAAGGGGTCCTCGGGCGTCCGGCCTATTAGCCATGGGCCGGACTGATGGGCTGTGAAGGTACGAAGACCGAAGACTGCACCCGTGTCTGGATGGGACTCTCCTTGGTGAGGAAGGCAAGCTTGGCGACCGGATATGTAGATTCCTTTCTTTGTAACCGACCTGGTGTAACCCTAGATCCTCCCGATGCTTATATAAACTAGAGGACTTAGTCCGGAGAGGGGGAGAATTCATTATCATAGCCATACAAGCTAGACCTCTAGGGTTAGCCATTACGATCTCGAGATAGATCAACTCTTGTAATACTCATACTCATCAATATCAATCAAGCAGGACATAGGGTATTACCTTCATAGAGAGGGCCCGAACCTGGGTAAACATCGTGTCCCTTGTCTCCTGTTACCATCGACCTTAGACGCACAGTTCGGGACCCCCTACCCGAGATCCGCCGGTTTTGACACCGACACCGGCCCCCTCCCCAATTCGGATTGGGCTTGGGGGGGGGGGCGCACTTGGCCGCCTCCTCCTCTCTCCCACCACGGCCCATTAAGTCCCATTGACTCCCCAGGGGGTTCCGATAACCCCCCGGTACTCAGGTAATTGCCCGAACTTATCCGAAACCATTTCGGTGTCCAAACATAGCCTTCCAATACATCAATCTTTATGTCTTGACCATTTCGAGACTCCTCGTCATGTCCGTGATCACATCCGGGACTCCGAACTACCTTCGGTTCATCACAACACATAAACTCATAATATCGATCGTCATCGAACGTTAAGCGTGCGGACCATACGGGTTAGAGAACTATGTAGACATGACCGAGCCCACTTCTGGTCAATAACCAATAGCGGAACCTGGATGCTCATATTGGTTCCTACATATTCTACGAAGATCTTTATCGGTCAAACCGCATAACAACATACATTGTTCCCTTTGTCATCGGTACGTTACTTGCCCGAGATTTGATCGTTGGTATCATTATACCAAGTTCAATCTCGTTACCGGCAAGTCTCTTTACTCATTTCGTAATGCATCATCCCGAAACTAACTCATTATTCACATTTCTTGCAAGGCTTATTGTGATGTGCATTACCAAGAGGGCCCAGAGATACCTGTCTGACAATCGGAGTGACAAATCCTAATCTTGATCTATGCCAACTCAACAAACACAATCGGAGACACCTGTAGAGCATCTTTATAATCACCCAGTTATGTTGTGACGTTTGATACCACACTAAGTGTTCCTTCGATATTCGGGAGTTGCATAATCTCATAGTCATAGGAACATGTATAAGTTATGAAGAAAGCAATAGCAATAAACTAAACGATCATAGTGCTAAGCTAACGGATGGGTCAAGTCAATCACATAATTCTCTAATGATGTGATCTCATTCATCAAATGACAACTCTTGTCCATGGCTAGGAAACTTAACCATCTTTGATTAACGAGCTAGTCAAGTAGAGGCATACTAGTGACACTCTGTTTGTCTATGTATTCACACATGTACTAAGTTTCCGATTAATACAATTCTTGTTGGGGAACGTAGTAATTTTAAAAATTTTCCTACGCACACGCAAGATCATGGTGATGCATAGCAACGAGAGGGGAGAGTGTGTCAATGTACCCTCGTAGACCGAAAGCGGAAACGTTAGCACAATGCGGTTGATGTAGTCGTACGTCTTCACGGTCCGACCGATCAAGTACCGAACGCACGACACCTCCGAGTTCAGCACACGTTCAGCCCGATGACGTCCCTTGAACTCTGATCCAGCCGAGTGTTGAGGGAGAGTTTCGTCAGCACGACGGCGTGGTGACGATGATGATGTTCTACCAACGCAGGGCTTCGCCTAATCACCGCTACAATATTATCGAGGTGGACTATGGTGGAGGGGGGCACCGCACACGGCTAAAAGATCAAATCAATTGTTGTGTCTATGGGGTGCCCCCTGCTCCCATATATAAAGGAGCAAGGGGGGAGGTGCGGCCGGCCAGGAGGAGGTGCGCCAGGAGGAGTCCTACTCCCACCGGGAGTAGGACTTCCTCCCTTCCTTGTTGGATTAGGAGAAGGGGGGAAAGAGGTGGGAGAGAGGAAGGAAAGGGGGGGGGGCGCCGCCCCCCTCTCCTTTTCCTATTTGGACTAGAGGGGGAGGGGCGTGCGGCCCTGCCCTAGATGCCTCTCCTCTTCTCCACTAAGGCCCACTATGGCCCATTAAGCCCCTGGGGGGGGGTCCGGTAACCCCTCGGTACTCCGATAAAATCCTGATTTCACCCGGAACATTTCCGATATCCAAATATAGGCTTCCAATATATCAATCTTCATGTCTCGACCATTTCGAGACTCCTCGTCATGTCCGTGATCACATCCGGGACTCCGAACAACCTTCGGTACATCAAAACTCATAATATAACCGTCATTAAAACTTTAAGCGTGCGGACCCTACAGGTTCGAGAACTATGTAGACATGACCGAGACACGTCTCCGGTCAATAACCAATAGCAGAACCTGGATGCTCATATTGGCTCCCACATATTCTACGAAGATCTTTATCGGTCAGACCACATAACAACATACATTGTTCCCTTTGTCATCGGTATGTTACTTGCTCGAGATTCGATCGTCGGTATCTCAATACCTAGTTCAATCTCGTTACCGGCAAGTCTCTTTACTCGTTCCGTAATACATCATCCCGCAACTAACTCATTAGTTGCAATGCTTGCAAGGCTTTAAGTGATGTGCATTACCGAGTGGGCCCAGAGATACCTCTCTGACAATCGGAGTGACAAATCCTAATCTCGAAATACGCCAACCCAACAAGTACCTTTGGAGACACCTGTAGAGCACCTTTAGAATCACCAAGTTACGTTGTGACGTTTGGTAGCACACAAAGTGTTCCTCCGGTAAACGGGAGTTGCATAATCTCATAGTCATAGGAACATGTATAAGTCATGAAGAAAGCAATAGCAACATACTAAACGATCGAGTGCTAAGCTAACGGAATGGGTCAAGTCAATCACATCATTCTCCTAATGATGTGATCCCATTACTCAAATGACAACTCATGTCTATGGCTAGGGAACATAACCATCTTTGATCAACGAGCTAGTCAAGTAGAGGCATACTAGTGACACTCTGTTTGTCTATGTATTCACACAAGTATTATGTTTTCGGTTAATACAATTCTAGCATGAATAATAAGCATTTATCATGATATAAGGAAATAAATAATAACTTTATTATTGCCTATAGGGCATGTTTCCTTCAGTCTCCCACTTGCACTAGAGTCAATAATCTAGATTACACAGTAATGATTCTAACACCCATGGAGTCTTGGTGCTGATCATGTTTTGCTCGTGGAAGAGGCTTAGTCAACGGGTCTGCAACATTCAGATCCGTATGTATCTTGCAAATTTCTATATCTCCCACCTGGACTAGATCCTGGATGGAATTGAAGCTTCTCTTGATGTGCTTGGTTCTCTTGTGAAATCTGGATTCCTTCGCCAAGGCAATTGCTCCAGTATTGTCACAAAAGATTTTCGTTGGACCCGATGCACTAGGAATGACACCTAGATCGGATATGAACTCCTTCATCCAGACTCATTCATTTGCTGCTTCCGAAGCAACTATGTACTCCGCTTCACACGTAGATCCTGCCACGATGCTTTGTTTAGAACTGCACCAACTGATAGCTCCACCGTTCAATGTAAACACATATCCGGTTTGCGATTTAGAATCGTTCGGATTAGTGTCAAAGCTTGCATCAACGTAACCATTTACAATGAGCTCTTTGTCACCTCCATAAATGAGAAACATATCCTTAGTCCTTTTCAGGTATTTCAGGATGTTCTTGACCGCTGTCTAGTGATCCACTCCTGGATTACTTTGGTACCTCCCTGCTAGACTTATAGCAAGGCACACATCAGGTCTGGTACACAGCATTGCATACATGATAGAGCCTATGGCTGAAGCATAGGGAACATCTTTCATCTTCTCTCTATCTTCTGAAGTGGTTGGGAATTGAGTCTTACTCAACTTCACACCTTGTAACACAGGCAAGAACCCTTTATTTGCTTGATCCATTTTGAACTTCTTCAAAACAATGTCAAGCTATGTACTTTGTGAAAGTCCAATTAAGCGTCTTGATCTATCTCTATAGATCTTGATGCCCAATATATAAGCAGCTTCACCGAGTTCTTTCATTGAAAAACTCTTATTCAAGTATCCCTTTATGCTATCCAGAAATTCTATATCATTTCCAATCAACAATATGTCATCCACATATAATATCAGAAATGCTACAGAGCTCCCACTCACTTTCTTGTAAATACATGCTTCTCCAAAAGTCTGTACAAAACCAAATGCTTTGATCACACTATCAAATTGTTTATTCTAACTCCGAGAGGCTTGCACCAGTCCATAAATGGATCGCTGGAGCTTGCACACTTTGTTAGCTCCCTTTGGATCGACAAAACCTTCCGGTTGCATCATATACAACTCTTCTTCCAGAAATCCATTCAGGAATGTAGTTTTTACATCCATTTGCCAAATTTCATAATCATAAAATGCGGCAATTGCTAACATGATTCGGACAGACTTAAGCATCGCTACGGGTGAGAAGGTATCATCGTAGTCAATCCCTTGAACTTGTCGAAAACCTTTCTCAACAAGTCGAGCTTTATAGACAGTAATATTACCGTCAGTGTCAGTCTTCTGCTTGAAGATCCATTTATTCTCAATGGCTTGCCGATCAACCAGCAAGTCAACCAAAGTCCACACTTTGTTCTCATACATGGATCCCATCTCAGATTTCATGGCCTCAAGCCATTTTGCGGAATCTGGGCTCACCATCGCTTCTTCATAGTTCGTAGGTTCGTCATGGTCTAGTAACAGAACCTCCAGAACAGGATTACCGTACCACTCTGGTGCGGATCTTACTCTGGTTGACCTACGAGGTTCAGTAACAACTTGATCTAAAGTTCCATGATCATCATCATTAACTTCCTCACTAATTGGTATAGACGTCACAGGAACCGGTTTCTGTGATGAACTACTTTCTAATAAGGGAGCAGGTATGGTTACCTCATCAAGTTCTACTTTCCTCGCACTCACTTCTTTTAAGAGAAACTTCTTCTCTAGAAAAGATCCATTCTTAGCAACAAATGTCTTGCCTTCAGATCTGTGATAGAAGGTGTACCCAACAGTCTCCTTTGGGTATCCTATGAAGACACATTTCCCCGATTTGGGTTCGAGCTTATCAGGTTGAAGTTTTTTCACATAAGCATCGCAGCCCCAAACTTTAAGAAACGAAAACTTTGGTTTCTTGTCAAACCACAATTCATAAGGCGTTGTTTCAACGGATTTCGATGGTGCCCTATTTAATGTGAATGCGTCTGTCTCTAAAGTATAACCCCAAAATGATAGCGGTAAATCAGTAAGAGACATCGTAGATCGCACCATATCTAGTAAAGTACGATTACGACGTTCAGACACACCATTACGCTGTGGTGTTCCGGGTGGCGTGAGTTGCGAAACTATTCCGCATTGATTCAAATGTAGACCAAACTCGTAACTCAAATATTCTCCTCCACGATCAGATCGTAGAAACTTTATTTTCTTGTTACGATGATTTTCAACTTCACTCTGAAATTCTTTGAACTTTTCAAATGTTTCAGACTTATGTTTCATTAAGTAGATATACCCATATCTGCTTAAATCATCCGTGAAGGTTAGAAAATAATGATACCCGCCACGAGACTCGATATTCATTGGTCCACATACATCAGTATGTATGATCTCCAATAAATCAGTTGCTCGCTCCATAGTTCCGGAGAACGGCGTTTTAGTCATCTTGCCCATAAGGCACAGTTCGCAAGTACCAAGTGATTCATAATCAAGTGGTTCCAAAAGTCCATCAATATGGAGTTTCTTCATGCGGTTTACACCGATAAGACCTAAATGGCAGTGCCACAAATAAGTTGCACTATCATTATCAACTCTACATCTTTTGGCTTCAACATTATGAATATGTGTATCACCACTATCGAGATTCATCAAAAATAGACCACTCTTCAAGGGTGCATGACCATAAAAGATATTACTCATATAAATAGAACAACCATTATTCTCTGATTTAAATGAATAACCGTCTCGCATCAAACAAGATCCAGATATAATGTTCATGCTCAACGCTGGCACCAAATAACAATTATTTAGGTCTAATACTAATCCCGAAGGTAGATGTAGATTTAGCGTGCCGACGGCGATCACATCGACTTTGGAACCGTTTCCCACGCGCATCGTCACCTCGTCCTTGGCCAGTGTTCGCTTAATTCGCAGTCCCTGTTTTGAGTTGCAAATATTAGCAACAAAACTAGTATCAAATACCCAGGTGCTACTGTGAGCTCTGGTAAGGTACACATCAATAATTTGTATATCACATATACCTTTGTTCATCTTGCCATCCTTCTTATCCGCCAAATACTTGGGGCAGTTCCGCTTCCAGTGACCAGTCTTCTTGCAGTAGAAGCACTTAGTCTCAGGCTTAGGTCCAGACTTGTGTTTCTTCTCTTGAGCAGCAACTTGTTTGCTGTTCTTCTTGAAGTTCCCCTTCTTCTTCCCTTTGCCCTTTTTCTTGAAACTGGTGGTCTTATTGACCATCAATACTTGATGCTCCTTCTTGATTTCTACCTCCGCAGCCTTTAGCATTGCGAAGAGCTCGGTAATCGTCTTATCCATCCCTTGCATGTTATAGTTCATCATGAAGCTTTTGTAGGTTGGTCGCAGTGATTGAAGAATTCTGTCAATGACGCTATCATCCGGAAGATTAACTCCCAGTTGAATCAAGTGATTGCAGTACCCAGACATCTTGAGCATATGCTCACTGACAAAACTAATCTCCTCCATCTTGTAGCTGTAGAACTTATTGGAGACTTCATATCTCTCAATCTGGTCATTCTTTTGAAATATTAACTTTAACTCCTGGAACATCTCATATGCTCCATGACATTCAAAACATCGTTCAAGTCCCGGTTCTAAGCCGTAAAGCATGGCACACTGAACTATCGAGTAGTCATCAACACACCTCTGTCAGGCATTCACAATGTCTGCAGTTGCTGGCGCGGGTGGTACACCTAGCAGTGCTTCCAGGACGTAATTCTTCTATGCAGCAATGAGGATAATCCTCAAGTTACGGACCTAGTCCGTGTAATTGCAACCATCATCTTTCAACTTAGCTTTCTCTAGGAACGCATTAAAATTCAACGGAACAACAACACGGGCCATTTATCTACAACAACATAGGCATGCAAAAAATACTATTAGGTACTAAGTTCATGATAAATTAAATTTCAATTAATCATATTACTTAAGAACTCCCACTTAGATAGACATCCCTCTAATCATCTAAGTGATCACGTGATCCATATCAACTAAACCATGTCCGATCATCACTTGAGATGGAGTAGTTTTCAATGGTGAACATCACTATATCGATCATATCTACTATATGATTCACGCTCGACCTTTCGGTCTCAGTGTTCCGAGGCCATATATGCATATGCTAGGCTCGTCAAGTTTAACCTGAGTATTCTGCTTGTGCAAAACTGGCTTGCACCCGTTGTATGTGAACGTAGAGCTTATCACACCCGATCATCACGTGGTGTCTCGGCACGACGAACGGTAGCAACGGTGCATACTCAGGGAGAACACTTATACCTTGAAATTTAGTGAGAGATCATCTTCTAATACAACCGCCGTACTAAGCAAAATAAGATGCATAAAGGATAAACATCACATGCAATCAATATAAGTGATATGATATGGCCATCATCATCTTGTGCCTTTGATCTCCATCTCCAAAGCACCGTCATGATCACCATCGCCACCGGCTTGACACCTTGATCTCCATCGTAGCATCGTTGTCGTCTCGCCAACTATTGCTTGTACGACTATCACTACCGCTTAGTGATAAAGTAAAGCAATTACATGGCAATTGCATTTCATACAATAAAGTGACAACCATATGGCTCCTGCCAGTTGCCGATAACTGTGTTACAAAACATGATCATCTCATACAATAATTTATATAATCACGTCTTGACCATATCACATCACAACATGCCCTGCAAAAACAAGTTAGACGTCCTCTACTTTGTTGTTGCAAGTTTTACGTGGCTGCTACGTGCTTCTAGCAAGAACCGTTCTTACCTACGCATCAAAACCACAACGTAGTATAGTGATTGCTTTTTGATCTTCAGAAAGAACCCTGTTCATTGAAACCTATTCAACTAAAGTTTGAGAAACAGACACCCACTAGCCACTTGTGTGCGAAGCACGTCGGTAGAACCAGTCTCGCGTAAGAGTACGCGTAATGTCGGTCTGAGCCGCTTCATCCAACAATACCACTGAATCAAGAATCAACCAGTGACAGCAAGCAATATGTATATACCCACACCCACAACTCCTTTGTGTTCTACTCGTGCATATAACATCTACGCATAGACCTGGCTCTGATGCCACTTTTGGGGAATGTAGTAATTTCAAAAAAAATTCCTACGCACACGCAAGATCCATCTAGGTGATGCATAGCAACGAGCGGGAAGAGCGTGTCCATGTACCCTCGTAGACCGAAAGCGGAAGCGTTTAGTAACATGGTTGATGTAGTCGAACGTCTTTGCGATCCAACCGATCCAAGTACCGAAGCACGGCACCTCCGCGATCTGCACACATTCAGCTCGGTGACATCCCTCGTACTCTTGATCCTGTTGAGGCAGAGGGAGAGATTCGTCAGCATGACGACATGATGGCGGTGATGATGAAGTTACCGATGTAGGGCTTCGCCTAAGCACTACAACGATTTGACCGAGGTGGAAATCTGTGGAGGGGGGCACCGCACATGGCTAAGACAACTGTCCACTTGTGTGTCCATGGGGTGCCCCCTCCCCCGTATATAAAGGAGTGGAGGATGGGAGGGCCGGCCCTCTCTATGGCGCGCCCCAAGGGGGATTCCTACTCCTAGTAGGAGTAGGTTCCCCCCTTCCCTAGTTGGAGTAGGAGAAGAAGGAAGAGGGAGAAGGAGAGAAGGAAAGGGGGGCTGATACGTCTCCAACGTATCTATAATTTATGAAGTATTCGTGCTATTATATTATCAACCTTGGATGTTTTATATGCATTTATATGCTATTTTATATGGTTTTTGGGACTAACCTATTAACCTAGAGCCCAGTGCCAGTTTCTGTTTTTCCTTGTTTTTGAGTTTTATAGAAAAGGAATATCAAACGGAGTCCAATTGATGTGCCAATTTTTGACGATTTTTTATGGACCAAAAGAAGACCCCGGAGTAAAAGAGTTGGGCCAGGAGAGTCCCGGGCATCCACGAGGGTGGGGGGCGCGCCCACCTTCCCAGGCACGTGGGCCTGCCTCATTGACGCCTCGGGCACCTCCTTGACGTGAGACCAACGCCAAAAATTCCTATAAATACAGAAACCTCAAAAAATTAACCCAGATCGGGAGTTCCGCTGCCAGAAGCCTCCGTAGCCACTGAAAACCAATCTAGGCCCTCTCTGGCACCCTGCCGGAGGGGGCCATCATCACCGAAGGGCATGGAGGAGGATCCCAGAGGGGCCATCATCACCATGAAGGCCAAGGACCAGAGGGAGAACCTCTCCCCATCTAGGGGGAGGCCATGGAGGGGGAAGCACAAGGGAGAGAACCTCTCCTCCTCTCTCTCGGTGGCACCGGAGTGCCATCGGGAGGGGAATCATCGCCGCGGTGATCGTCTTCATCAACATTACAATCCTCATTTCTTTTACGCGGTCCACTCTCCCGCACCCTGCTGTAATCCCTACTTGAACATGGTGCTTTATGCCACATTTTATGATCCAAAGATGTGTTGCCATCCTATGATGTTTTGAGTAGATATCCTTTGTCTTTGGGTTGATTGATGATCTAGATTGGTATGCGTTGTATGTTTTACTTTGGTGCTGTCCTATGGTGCTCTCCGTGTCACGCAAGCATGAGGGATTCCCACTGTAGGGTGCTGCAATATGTTCATGATTCGCTCATAGTGGGTTGGTGAGTGATTGAAACACAAACCCGAGTAAGGGGGTTGTTGCGTATGGGAATAAAGAGGGCTTGATGCTTTAATTCTACGGTTGGGTTTTACCGTAATGATCTTTAGTAGTTGCGGATGCTTGCTAGAGTTCCAATCATAAGTGCATATGATCCAAGTAGAAAAAGTATGTTAGCTTATGCCTCTCCCTCGTATGAAACTGCAACAGTGATTACCGGTGTTGTTAACGATTTCCTAGGAAAATTCCGCACACCGATCCACCATTATTCCACACTCTCTATTTATAATATTTAGTAATATATTCTAACTTCATGATAACAACACCTACTTTTATATTTTATCTCTCGATATCATACAAAGTTATCATCTTCATACCCACAACATAGTTTTATTTCTCGTTGCTAGTTGGAAGCAAACGTTCGGTGTACTCAGAGTCGTATCAGTGGCAGATAGGGCTTGAGAGAATATTGATCTTACCTTTAGCTCCTTGTGGGTTCGACACTCCATACTTATCACTTCCACCTTTGGAAATTGCTACGATGATTCCTTGCACTTGGGGATTATCAAGCTATTTTCTGACGCCGTTGCTGGGGAGCAATAGCGTGGGGTTGATATTCTCGTGTATGCTTGTTTTCTTTCTTCACTAAGTAGATTTTGTTTTTCCTTTTTGTTACTTTTTAGTTGCGAGTGAAACATAATTTTTTTTAAAGAATGAAAATACAAAAAAATTACTTGCCTCTCATGCCTAAAAAGTTTTTCAAAAAGAGAAGTGATCGGAAAGTTATGCATTGAAGAAGTGAGGGTCGACCTTGAGCACTTGTGTTCATGCTCACAGAAACAATGTAGAATTTTTCATGGAAGTTTCTCTGTAAATAATTATCCCCTTATATATATCCATTGTATTATAAAAATAATGTGCCAAGCTTTGGTTTTAGGATGATTAGATTGCTTGTTTACTATGTGCAGAACAAAAACAGAAACTTTGGCTGTAGCGAGTGATTTTACATTTTTTACTGGAGAGTCAAATGGGTCTGAAACTTTTTGCACATTACTTATTTATAAAATTTTCAAATTGTAAAATTTATTTAATAATTTTTGGAGTTACAGAAGTTTACTAAACCTCCATATTACTACAGACTGTCCTGTTTTAGACAGATTCTGTTTTTCGTGTGTTGTTTGCTTATTTTGATGAATCTATGGGTAGTATCGGGGGGGGGGGGGGGGTTTATGAACAATGGTGAAGTTGGAATACAGTAGATATAGTTCTAATATGAAATTGGAATGAGTTTGCAACAGTACATAAAGGTAGTGAGTTGCTTTATTATACTAACGGATCTCACAAAGTTTTTGTGGATGAAGTGTTCGAAGAACGAGGAGTTACCGATGTGAGAAGAATAAAGAGAGGCAAGAGATCAAGCTTGGGGATGCCCAAGGCACCCCAAGTAAATATTCTAAGGATACTCAAGCATCTAAGCTTGGGGATGCCCCGGTTGGCATCCCATCTTTCTTCTTCAACAATTATAGTTATACCTCGGTCTTTGTTTCGTTCACATGATTTCTGTCTTTTGTTTTTTTGTTCTTCCTTTATGAACCATGCTAGTATGAGATATCCCTTCAATGATTTATAGAATGCTTCATGTGCTTCACTTATATCTTTTAAGTATGATCTTATAGAATTGCTCTTTGTGCTTCACTTAAATCTTTTGAGTATGGTTTTATAGAATGCTTCGTGTGCTTCACTTATACATTTTGAGCTTGGACATTGGTTAGTTTATATTAATTGTATAATGCTCCATGAACTTCACTTATATCTTTTGGAGTATGAATAACACTATCATCTAAAGCGGGTTTGGAAGAGTGTCAACTTTAGGAACTAGTGATCCTGCCATTCCGAATGAGGAGAATTTTGCTTATGTGGAGAGTAGTAAAATTTCTATGCTCGTAGATCATGAAAAGAATGCTTTATGTGATGGTAATATTATTGAAATCATTCATTATTCTACTAAAAATTATTATGAGGGAGGATGTAACATCCCAAATTTGTAATTTGGAATGTTATACACTAGATCATCATGCATATCATATTTTCATGCATTTTGGTAGATCCCAGAAATTTCACGCAACTCAAGGACCTTCGGAGAGAGTTGGAGATTTCGTTATTTTCATATTTGAGAGTTTTCTCGAATTTGAAAAGAGGATCATTTGATTTATTTATTTCATCTTCAATTATTTTCCAATATCAAATATGAGAGAGGGAAATAATATGACTTTTCCCAAATTTAGGAAAAATGAAGATTTAATAAATAAGTCAAATTCTGGTTTTCGGAGTTTTGTTTGCTTTTATTTGGATAGGGAAAAATACGTGTTTTCAAAAATTGCATTTTAGGTCCGGAGTAAAGTTCATTTTGTTCGACTCATTTTTAGGAGTCGGGGAAAATTTACTTTAAATTTTTCGGAGTTCGTTTAGATAGTTTTTCTTTTGTTTTTCTGCGCGTGAAACCGATTTAAAAAAAAAGGACCAAGGCCAGCCGGGCCAAAGGCCCAGCCAGCCAGCCGCCTCCCCAGCCAGCGCGCGCGCCAGGCGCAGCGCCAGGCCGCCGCCTCCCTCGCTCTAGGCCGAGTCCCAGAGGGACTCTAGGCCGGTTAGCCCCCCTTTCCTTGTTTTGTTTTCCCTCTTTTGCTTGCCCCCTACCCCAAGTATTCCCCCCCACCTATATAAATACACCCCAAACCCCCCCTCTCCTCCTTAGCCGCGCCCCACCCCGCGCCCCTCACCCGCCGCCGCCGCCCTATAGCCGCCGCTGCCGCCCTATAGCCGCCGTCGCCGCCGTTTGCCGGAGCCTCGCCGAGGTAGCCCCGCGCCGCGCCTCTTTTTCTTTCCCCGGTTTGGTTTTTCTTAAAAGAACCGTTCCGTTTCTTTTCCGTTTTCTTTCCGGTTTTTCTTTTCGGTTTTCTTTTCCGAAACCCTAGATCGGTTTTTGTTCTTCTTTCGGACCGTTCATCTCAACGAACGTGATCACCGATTGTTCCCGGTTAACGAACGTCCTTCCGTTTAACCGTTCTTCGTTTCCTTTTCGTCGGATTTATTCCGCGATCGCGATCTCAGATCCGATCTTCGTTCTAGTCTTTCTTCTCGCTCGTTTATCGGAATCAGGTGATTCAAGCGCCTGGAGTTTCGTTTCGAAACCGCCGTTCCGTCTAATCAACTTAAACAAGTTTTTGCTACGGTAAAATTTGACCTAGTTTCAACTTGCTAGAACCGAGTTGTTTTCTTCCGCCGTTTGTTTTCCGTTTCTTTGTTCGGTTCTTTCTTTCTTTGCAACCGGAGTTCTTAAGTTGAACTTTCTGGTTCGTTCTCTTGTTCGAGTTTTACCTGTGCATTAGATGAGTACTTATTGTGTGCTTGTTGTTTGTCTGCGATAGATCATCCGGATTGCGCCGCTTGTTACTTCGAAACCCTAGGTCTCGCGGATCATCAGCAAGGCAAGTAACACTTTGATCATACCTTTTCTACAACCCATGTTTTATTGCATTAGATCAATCCTCTCACATTGCATGATTAGGATCTAATTAAATCATGGGATGGGAAGTAGATGAGGTAGTACCTATCACCTATATTATTATGAAACCTTTGGGAGTTACTTCTACGCTTGCTATTTATGCCATGCTATGCTAGTAGACGTGGATTGGGTGAGTGATATCCATGACAGATGTGAGTTGATAATTTTAATGGTTTATCTAAGGTGGCAACTTAAACACACATCTGGGTGGATTGAGGCACCTGATGTCTATCAGGACTTGCCTGTTTTTATTTCGGACCGCCACCCAGGCTCAAAGGAATCATAAGATCTTTCAAGCTAGAAACTTCCGTGTGCAGCCACAAGCCATTATGGGCTCTGGCATAGTTGATTAAGTTGTGCGAACTCTTACGGGTAGACTAGCAGATGTAGGGGAAAGTAGGTGTACCGGTCTACCCACACGTAAGGTGCTAGCGCTTCTGAAAGACTGTGTCTCGGTCATCTGTCTTCTCAAACACCATGTAGTGCGAGAAACCAAACGGAGGCGATCGAGTCTTGTGGGGAAAAGTGCGCAAACCTCTGCAGAGTGTACAAACTAATCATGATTAGCCGTGTCCCTGGTTATGGACAACTTGAGTATCTAGTACTTGAATATCATGTGAATCTCATCACGTTACTTCTAATTAATGTTGTTGGGTTTTAATTGTTCACTTAATTGGGATCGGAATGCTGTCAACCATTCTCGATGTTTAACAACTACCATGATAGTTAAATAAATTTATTCCTTTGCAGTAGGGAAAAACTGGCTTTATGCAAAACTGTAACCATAGAGCTTTCCATCAGCCATATATGCATATAGTATAGCTGTTTCATTCCATTACTCTCTATGTGTTACATTGCCAGCATATTCCATGTGCTGACCCGTTTTCGGGCTGCAACTTCTCATGTTGCAGACTTTTCAGACGACGAGTAAGGTGCTTTTTAGGTCGTGGTTCTATACTCAGTGATGCCGTTGGAGTTGATGGACCCATTTATCTTCCGAGCCTTTCGCTGTTATCGTTATTAGATGGCCTTAAGCCATATTTATTGTAATAAGTTCTCTTTGAGATAACGATGTAATAAGTGTGTGATTGCCACTCTGCTATAAATCCTTCGATGTACTGTGTGGTGTCAGCATTACTGATCCAGGGATGACACCGGAGCACAGAGCACTTGATCCATTCAGGTCGGGTCGCTACAGAGATGGTATCAGAGCACACGCTGACTATAGGACACGACCACTAAGTTAAAGCCAAAGATCACTATTATCTTCTCATTTTCTAACTCCTCATCCTTTCTACTCTTTTAGGATGACGAACGTGAAGATTAAGTACGCTCAACCGGATGAAGGCACACCATTTGGATTTCACCTGAAGGAAGTCACCAAGTACCTGAACATTGGATTACCAAGCTTCACGGGAACCTTCAACGCCACTCTGCCTGAAGAGGAGCGCTGGAAGATTCAAGCTCACGTTCCGGGAAGGACATTCGCGCTAATCACGAAGCCTATAGATAGTGTTTTCAATGCACCCACCTAGAGTCTGGGGAAGAGCATGGCAGCCCATATCTCCATAGGATGCATTGGAGAAGTTTATCAAGAAGACCTCAAGGACACTATCTACCAGATTTGCGGACGCCGAGATGAACAATGGGAGTTAGTCAGCACCAAGAAGGATAGATCCATTGCATCATTCATCCAGGAGTTAAACCAGCACATTCGACGCCACGAGAACCAGATGTGCACTGTTATGATCGAGTTGAAGAATGCGAAGGCAAGGATCATCGAGCTAGAAGGAGAACTGAAGTCTACACGCAAGGACTACATGGACGAGATCGTAGCTCTAGCAAGACACAATGGCGATCTTAAGCAGGAGTTTGAAGAACTCAAGAGGAAGTTAGCATCCAAGGAGGAAGACGAGTACGTCGCATGTCCGGACAACTACATCATCATCGACGACACCGATTCGGATCCAAGTGAACCCGACTTTGAAGACGAAGCTGGAGCGGATATCATGGAGTCTTCCATCGGTTCAAATTTCTAGATGACCACCAAATAGTAGTAGTATTCCCCCCCCCATGTAAACATTATAGTTCGAGCACTTTTGCGATAGTTAGACCGTTTGTAAGCCCTTGTTTGATTGAATGGAGTGATTTCGTGTGCATTTGCTCATGTGCATTGGGGTAGTGTTTTCCCTTTAGACCTCACTCTATTCTTAATTCTCGTCTTTTCTAAACCCTCAGATGCCTCCGAGACGTGACAATGGATTCCCACTGGAGCTCACTCAGTTGATCCAGCAGCAGAATCAATTGATGCAGATGTTAGTCCAGAACCAGCAGAATAACAACAACAACCCACCCCCACCACCTATTGACCACTTAGCCCGTTTCCTTAGGCTGAATCCGCCAGTGTTTTCCAGTAGCACCGAGCCAATAGTAGCAGACGATTGGCTCCGCAAGATAGGAAGGGAGTTGACCACTGCAGGATGAACGGATGGTGAGAAAGTGAAGTTTGCCGCTCACCAGCTTGACGGACCCGCGGCAGCATGGTGGGAGAATTTCACAGCCACTTACCCAGTTGACACTGTCACATGGGATCAGTTTCAGCAAGCTTTCCACACTGCCCATGTTTCAGCAGGAGCTATGGCCATGAAGAAGCGTGAGTTTCGCAACTTACGCCAAGGAGGAAGGACAGTTGGCCAGTACGTTGACGATTTCAGCAAGTTAGCACGTTATGCCCCAGATGACGTTGCTACGGATGCAGCTAAGCAGGAGAAGTTTCTGGAAGGACTGAATGATGAACTAAGCATGAAATTGATGGTAGCGAGTTTCAACAACTACCAGGAGTTGGTAGATCGTGCCATCATGATTGAAGGGAAGCAACAGCAGATTGAGAACCGTAAGAGGAAGTATGGACAGGGGAAGTATAACTCTGGAGCCCAGCAGATGCCCCGTTTTGTCCCTAAACCGGGATTTCAGTTTCAGCATACCCACGAAGGAGGTAGCTCGCACAACCATAATGGCCACAAGAATGGTAATGGGAATGGAGGAAGCAACGGCCAGAACCGGACCACCCCATCGACCCCAACCAAGAGAGACCTGAGTCAAGTCACCTGTTTCAAGTGTTCCAAGACCGGACATTATGCCAATGAATGTCCTGAAGGCCAGAATGGAAATGGCAATGGAAGCTCTGGGAAGAAGCCAAACGCTTTCAATAGGGGATAGGTGAACCACGTTAATGTGGAGGAGGTTGAAGATCAGCCCGATGCAGTAATCGGTAAGTTTTTGGTTAAGTCATTTACCGCACTCGTTCTTTTCGATACTGGTGCATCGCATTCATACATATCAAGGGGATTTGTGGAAAAGTATAGCCTGCCCACTAGGGTTCTTAAAACGCCTATGCTAGTACGCTCGCCAGGAACAGAGTACATGGCCAGACAAGGATGTTTCCAAGTACCATTAAGTATAGGAAGGCATGTTTTCCCAACGGATTTAATTATTCTGGAATCCCAAGGTCTGGATGTGATTGTTGGTATGGATTGGCTGTCGATGTATGGAGGAAACATCGATTGCGCCAGTAAGACAATTTTTCTTACCACACCAGAAGGAAGAAGGATCAAGTATGTATCCCGGCATGTGCCAAACAGGACACAAGTAAACTGCCTAACAGGAGTTGTGCAATAAGAAGTACCAGTGGTAAAGCATTTTCCTGATGTATTTCCTAAGGAAATACCAGGCATGCCACCGGATAGAGACATTGAGTTTTTGATTGAGTTATTGCCAGGTACAGGCCCAATATCGAAGTGACCGTACCGGATGCCAGCAAAGGATTTGGTGGAAATTAAGAATCAGATTAAGGAGTTATTGGATAAAGGTTACATTCGCGCAAGTTCGTCGCCTTGGGGATCACCCGTACTTCTAGTGGAAAAGAAGGATGGATCATTAAGGATGGTTGTAGATTATCGGGGATTGAATGAAGTAACCATCAAGAACAAGTACCCACTGCCAATGATCAACGATCTGTTTGATCGGTTGCAAGGAGCTAAAGTGTTTTCCAAGATCGATTTGCGATCAGGGTACCATCAATTGAAGATTCGGGAGCAGGACATACCTAAGACAGCATTCACCACGAGATATGGACTGTATGAGTATACCGTTATGTCATCTGGATTGACTAACGCACCTGCCTATTTTATGAACCTGATGAACAAAGTGTTTATGGAGTTTTTGGATTAGTTCGTCGTAGTGTTCATTGATGACATCCTGGTTTATTCAAAGAATGAAGAGGAGCATAAGGAACATTTGCGTTTGGTTTTGGAGAAACTAAGGGAACATCAGTTATACGCCAAATTCAGCAAATGTGAGTTTTGGTTGAAGGAAGTTGGATTCCTCGGACACGTTATATCCGGAGAGCGTATAGTAGTTGACCCCACTAAGGTTGAGACCGTAACTGAATGGGAATCACCAACGACAGTTGGAGAGATCCGGAGTTTTCTTGGACTCGCAGGATACTACCGGAGATTCATTGAGAACTTTTCAAAGATTGCAAAGCCTATGACTGAATTGTTGAAGAAGGATACTAAGTTCAATTGGACTGAGGAATGTGAGGCTAGTTTCTAGGAGTTGAAGAAACGCTTGGTTACCCCACCAGTATTGATTTTGCCAGATCAGACCAAGGATTATGAGGTGTATTGCGACGCTTCACGTTGAGGACTTGGAGCAGTGCTTATGTAGGAAGGAAGAGTTGTTTCGTATGCTTCACGGCAACTGAAGCCTCATGAGTTGAATTATGCCACACATGATTTGGAGTTAGCAGCCGTAGTGCACGCATTGAAGACATGGAGACATTTCCTCATTGGAAATCATTGTGAGGTGTACACGGATCACAAGAGTCTGAAGTACATTTTCACTCAGAAGGAGTTGAACCTCCGACAAAGGAGATGGTTGGAGCTCATCAAGGATTATGACATGAGATTGCATTACCATCCCGGAAAAGCTAATGTAGTAGCTGACGCATTGAGCCGTAAGAGCCATGTCAATACTCTAATGACGGGGAAAATACCCAAGGAGTTAGCAGAAAACCTTCGTGAGCTATGTTTGGAAATAGTTCTGAGAGGCTATGTAGCAGCATTGGAGATTCAGTCAACATTGATGGATAAGATCAGAGAAGCTCAGAAATCTGACAAGGAGATTGCTGCTATAAAAGAGAAATTGAGCGAAGGAAAAGCAAAGGGATTTCGTGAGGATGAGCACGATACCTTATGGTTTAAGAACCATGTTTATGTGCCCAATGACCCGGAGATCAGGAAGTTGATTTTGCATGAGGCACATGATTCACCGTATTCGATTCACCCAGGGAATACCAAGATGTATTTGGATTTGAAGGAAAAATTCTGGTGGACCGGAATGAAGAAGGATACTGCAGCATATGTAGCAGTTTGTGACGTATGTCAGAGAGTAAAGGCAGAGCATCAGAAGCCAGCAGGATTGTTACAACCATTGCCGATACCCGAATGGAAGTGGGATAAGATAGGCATGGATTTTTTCACAGGACTACCCAGGACGAAAGTAGGCTATGACTCGATATGGGTAGTAGTTGATCGTTTGACGAAGGTAGCACATTTTATTCCAGTTAAGACCACTTACACCAGTGCTAAGTTGGCAAAGATATACATGACTAGGATCATTTGTTTGCATGGACTTCCGAGGAGTATCACATCAGATAGAGGAACTCAATTTACCTCAATATTTTGGAATCAGTTGCATGAAACTTTAGGAACCAGACTAGAGTTCAGCACAGCTTTTCATCCGCAGACAGATGGACAGACTGAGAGAGTCAATCAGATTTTGGAAGATATGCTGAGAGCTTGTGCACTAGATTATGGATCTAGCTGGGACGATAACTTGCCGTATGCGGAGTTTTCTTATAACAACAGTTACCAAACCAGTTTGAAGATGGCACCTTTCGAAGCTTTATACGGAAGGAGGTGCAGGACACCGTTGTCATGGGACGAAGTTGGAGACCGTCAATTCTGTGGACCAGATTTGATTAAGGAGTCTAAACGGAAAGTTAAGTTAATTCGTGATAGGCTCAAGGTAGCCCAGTCCAGGCAGAAGAGCTACGCAGATTCAAAACGCAAGGAGACAGTTTACGAAACTGGAGACAGAGTTTATCTCCGAGTATCCCCACTTCGAGGAATTAAGCGCTTTGGAGTTAAGGGAAAGTTAGCACCGCGTTTCATTGGACCGTACAAGATCTTGCAACGTATGGGAGAAGTCGCTTATAAGTTGGAATTACCAGAGGAGCTGTCAGGAGTCCATGATGTATTCCATGTTTCTCAGCTAAAGAAATGTCACGCCGAGATGGCAGAGGTACCGCTAAGAGATACCGTGCCACTCGAAGCGATTCAGTTGAAGGATGACTTAACATATGAGGAGAAGCCAGTCAAGATTCTCGATTATGCCAGCAGAGTTACCCGCAGCAAGGTTATCAAGTTTTGCAAAGTTCAGTGGAACCACCACTCAGAGGATGAAGCCACCTGGGAGAGAGAAGAAGATTTGCTTAAGGACCACCCTCACCTATTTTCTAGCCAACCGGAATCTCGAGGGCGAGATTCATCTTAAGGGGGGTAGTTTTGTAACATCCCAAATTTGCAATTTGGAATGTTGTACACTAGATCATCATGCATATCATATTTTCATGCATTTTGGTAGATCCCAGAAATTTCACGCAACTCAAGGACCTTCGGAGAGAGTTGGAGATTTCGTTATTTTCATATTTGAGAGTTTTCTCGATTTTGAAAAGAGGATCATTTGATTTATTTATTTCATCTTCAATTATTTTCCAATATCAAATATGAGAGAGGGAAATAATATGACTTTTCCCAAATTTAAGAAAAATGAAGATTTAATAAATAAGTCAAATTCTGGTTTTCGGAGTTTTGTTTGCTTTTATTTGGATAGGGAAAAATGCGTGTTTTCAAAGATTGCATTTTAGGTCCGGAGTAAAGTTCATTTTGTTCGACTCATTTTTAGGAGTCGGGGAAAATTTACTTTAGATTTTTCGGAGTTCGTTTAGATAGTTTTTCTTTTGTTTTTCTGCGCGCGAAACCGATTTTAAAAAAAAGGACCAAGGCCAGCCGGGCCAAAGGCCCAGCCAGCCGGCCGCCTCCCCAGCCAGCGCGCGCGCCAAGCCGCCGCCTCCCTCGCTCTAGGCCGAGTCCCAGAGGGACTCTAGGCCGGTTAGCCCCCCTTTCCTTGTTTTGTTTTCCCTCTTTTGCTTGCCCCCTACCCCAAGTATTCCGCCCCCACCTATATAAATACACCCCAACCCCCCCCTCTCCTCACATCAATCCCAAGCCCCTCTCCTCCTTAGCCGCGCCCCACCCCGCGCCCCTCACCCGCTGCCGCCGCCCTATAGCCGCCGCCGCCCTATAGCCTCCGTCGCCGCCGTTCACCGGAGCCTCGCCGAGGTAGCCCTGTGCCGCGCCTCTTTTTCTTTCCCCGGTTCGGTTTTTCTTAAAAGAACCGTTCCATTTCTTTTCCGTTTTCTTTCCGGTTTTTCTTTTCGGTTTTCTTTTCCGAAACCCTAGATCGGTTTTTGTTCTTCTTTCGGACCGTTCGTCTCAACGAACGTGATCACCGATTGTTCCCGGTTAACGAACGTTCGTCCATTTAACCGTTCTTCGTTTCCTTTTCGTCGGATTTATTCCGCGATCGCGATCTCAGATCCGGTCTTCGTTCTAGTCTTTCTTCTCGCTCGTTTATCGGAATCAGGTGATTCAAGCGCCTGGAGTTTCGTTTCGAAACCGCCGTTCCGTCTAATCAACTTAAACAAGTTTTTGCTACGGTAAAATTTGACCTAGTTTCAACTTGCTAGAACCGAGTTGTTTTCTTCCGCCGTTTGTTTTCCGTTTCTTTGTTCGGTTCTTTCTTTCTTTGCAACCGGAGTTCTTAAGTTGAACTTTCTGGTTCGTTCTCTTGTTCGAGTTTTACCTGTGCATTAGATGAGTACTTATTGTGTGCTTGTTGTTTGTCTGCGATAGATCATCCGGATTGCGCCGCTTGTTACTTCGAAACCCTAGGTCTCGCGGATCATCAGCAAGGCAAGTAACACTTTGATCATACCTTTTCTACAACCCATGTTTTATTGCATTAGATCAATCCTCTCACATTGCATGATTAGGATCTAATTAAATCGTGGGATGGGAAGTAGATGAGGTAGTACCTATCACCTATATTATTATGAAACCTTTGGGAGTTACTTCTACGCTTGCTATTTATGCCATGCTATGCTAGTAGACGTGGATTGGGTGAGTGATATCCATGACAGATGTGAGTTGATAATTTTAATGGTTTATCTAAGGTGGCAACTTAAACACACATCTGGGTGGATTGAGCACCTGATGTCTATCAGGACTTGCCTGTTTTTATTTCGGACCGCCACCCAGGCTAAAAGGGATCATAAGATCTTTCATGCTAGAAACTTCCGTGTGCAGCCACAAGCCATTATGGGCTCTGGCATAGTTGATTAAGTTGTGCGAACTCTTACGGGTAGAATAGCAGATGTAGGGGAAAGTAGGTGTACTGGTCTACCCACACGTAAGGTGCTAGCGCTTCTGAAAGACTGTGTCTCGGTCATCCGTCTTCTCAAACACCATGTAGTGCGAGAAACCAAACGGAGGCGATCGAGTCTTGTGGGGAAAAGTGCGCAAACCTCTGCAGAGTGTACAAACTAATCATGATTAGCCGTGTCCCTGGTTATGGACAACTTGAGTATCTAGTACTTGAATATCATGTGAATCTCATCACGTTACTTCTAATTAATGTTGTTGGGTTTTAATTGTTCACTTAATTGGGATCGGAATGCTGTCAACCATTCTCGATGTTTAACAACTACCATGATAGTTAAATAAATTTATTCCTTTGCAGTAGGGAAAAACTGGCTTTATGCAAAACTATAACCATAGAGCTTTCCACCAGCCATATATGCATATAGTATAGCTGTTTCATTCCATTACTCTCTATGTGTTACATTGCCAGCATATTCCATGTGCTGACCCGTTTTCGGGCTGCAACTTCTCATGTTGCAGACTTTTCAGACGACGAGTAAGGTGCTTTTTAGGTTGTGGTTCTATACTCAGTGATGCCGTTGGAGTTGATGGACCCATTTATCTTCCGAGCCTTCCGCTGTTATCGTTATTAGATGGCCTTAAGCCATATTTATTGTAATAAGTTCTCTTTGAGACAACGATGTAATAAGTGTGTGATTGCCACTCTGCTATAAATACTTCGATGTACTGTGTGGTGTCAGCATTACTGATCCAGGGATGACACCGGAGCACAGAGCACTTGATCCATTCGGGTTGGGTCGCTACAGAGATGGTATCAGAGCACACGCTGACTGTAGGACACGACCACTAAGTTAAAGCCATAGATCACTATTATCTTCTCATTTTCTAACTCCTCATCCTTTCTACTCCTTTCTACTCAAGCGCCTAAGCTTGGGGATGCCCCGGAAGGCATCCCCTCTTTCGTGTTCAAAACTATCGGTATACCTTACTCGGAGCTATATTTTTATTCGTCACATGATATGTGTTTTGCTTGGAGCGTATTTTCAATTTTACTTGCTGTTTGAATAAAATCATTGGATCTGAATTATTTAATGAAAAATAATCCTCCCATGGCTAGTTAATTATTTGACTACTCAGTGTCCTTCACTATTATCTTTTGGAGTAGTTTGTCATTTACTCACGTGCTTCACGTATATCCTATGAGTAAATGGTTGAATAATTGAATATCATAAATCTGAATTTATATATGTTTCATATACTTATATCATGGGAGTAATGACTTCACATAGAATAAGTATAGGTAGTAAACTTATTGAAAGTAAGCAAACATAGAATTGGTCACTTGAACAATTCATGAAAGAATATTGAAGGAAGAGAGATTTCACATATAAATATACTATCTTGGACATCTTTTGTAATTGGGAGCACACATTAAAATATGACATGCTAAAAGGTTGATGTCAGACATGGAAGACAACGTAATGGGTTATGTTTTGTTATATCCGAAATAAAGTATATTATCTTGGATCATCCAACATGTTGAGCTTGCTTTTCCCCCTCATGCTAGCCAAATTCTTTGCACCAAGTAGAGATACTACTTGTGCTTCCAAACATTCCTTAAACTAGTTTTGCCATGAGAGTCCACCATACCTACCTATGGATTGAGTAAGATCCTTCAAGTAAGTTGTCATCGGTGCATGCAATAAAAAAATTGCCCTCTAAATATGTATGATCTATTACCGTGGAGAAAATAAGCTTTATACGATCTTTTGATGTGGAAGAATAAAAGCGACGGGCTGCATAATAAAGGTCCATATCACAAGTGGCAATATAAAGTGACACTTTTTGCATTAAGATTTTGTGCATCCAACCATAAAAGCGCATGACAATATCTGCTTCCCTCTGCGAAGGGCCTATCTTTTACTTTTATCTTCTACCCTTTTGCAAGAGTCATGTCTTTCCTTTTTTACATTTTATCCTTTTGCAAGCACATTGTGTTGGAAAGATCCTGATATATATATACACACAATTGGATGTAAGTTTCATGAACTATTATTGTTGACATTACCCTTGAGATAAAAGGTTGGGAGGCAAATCTATAAGCCCCTATCTTTCTCTGAACCCGTAGATATCACGTGAGTGTTAGCAATTGTGAAATACTAAATGATAGTTGAGTATGTGGAGTTTGCTAAATCAAATCTCTAACATAGATACTTCCTGAAAATAAGATAAATTGCAATTGTTTGATGACAGAGAATATAGTTTGTTAGTTTCAAGAAAGTTTATGATCTATACTTTAACATGTGAATAGCTTGTTACTTGATCATGAAAAGTTTTATGAAGATGAGCTACTGTTATGATATATAATGATGCTATAAAAAGTGATTGAAACTATCATTGATGAAACTTATGCACTTGCTAGCGTTCACACTTCATAAATTATTTCTTTTATCATTTACCTACTCGAGGACGAGCAGGAATTAAGCTTGGGGATGCTGATACGCCTCCAACGTATCTGTAATTTATGAAGTATTCATGCTATTATATTATCAACCTTGGATGTTTTATATGCTATTTTATATGGTTTTTGGGACTAACCTTGTTGGGGATATAGCTATTAGGTATGACCCGCCCAGGAGGGGCCGGGTCAACCCCAATGGCGGGTTACAAAAGAAGCCCAATGATATTCAAGGTGATAGTTTGTTAAGGCTTGTAGAAGGCCTAAGCCCAGAGGCGGCTTAAGGCCTAATATTGTAAACCGCCGTATGTAAGGAAAGACTTGTAAAGAAAGGCACGTAAAAGAAGTCACCGAGCCAGACACGTTTTATGAGCCGGCCGGGACTCTGTAGGCCGCCAGGCGTCAACCCATGTATATAAGGGGACGACCCGGCGGCGGCTTAGGACAAGAAACAACAACTCAAAGCCAGGCAAAGCAGATTCACTCCCTGGTCATCGAAACCCCAGCAATTCCAACACAACTAGACGTAGGCTTTTACCTTCATCGTAAGGGGCCGAACTAGTATAAACCTCTCATGTCCTTTGTCCTGATTAACCCCTTTAAGCTTCCTAGTTGCGATGGCCCTACGACTAAGTCCTCTTGCTAGGACATCTGCTGTGACAATTCCACGACAAACCTATTAACCTAGAGCCCAGTGCCAGTTTCTGTTTTTCCTTGTTTTTGAGTTTTACAGAAAAGGAATATCAAACGGAGTCCAATTGATGTGCCAATTTTTGACTATTTTTTATGGACCAAAAGAAGACCCCGGAGTAAAAGAGTTGGGCCAGGAGAGTCCCGGGGCGTCCACGAGGGTGGGGGACGCCCCCCAGGCGCGTGGGCCTGCCTCGTGGATGCCTCGGGCACCTCCTTGACGTGATACCGACGCCAAAAATTCCTATAAATACAGAAACCTTGGAAAATTAACCCAGATCAGGAGTTCCGCCGCCAGAAGCCTCCGTAGACACCAAAAACCAATCTAGGCCCTCTCTGGCACCCTGCTGGAGGGGGCCATCATCACTGGAGAGCATGGAGGATGATCCCGGAGGGGCCATCATCACCATGAAGGCCAAGGACCAGAGGGAGAACCTCTTCCCATCTAGGGGGGGCATGGAGGAGGAAGCACAAGGGGGAGAACCTCTCCTCTCTCTCGGTGGCACCGGAGTGCCATCGGGAGGGGAATCATCGCCGCGGTGATCGTCTTCATCAACATCACCATCATGATCACCATCCTCATATCTTTTACGCGGTCCACTCTCCCGCACCCCGCTGTAATCCCTACTTGAATATGGTGCTTTATGCCACATATTATGATCCAATGATGTGTTGCCATCCTATGATGTTTTGAGTAGATATCCTTTGTCTTTGGGTTGATTGATGATCTAGATTGGTATGAGTTGTATGTTTTACTTTGGTGCTATCCTATGGTGCTCTCCGTGTCGCGCAAGCGTGAGGGATTACCGCTGTAGGGTGTTGCAATACGTTCATGATTCGCTTATAGTGGGTTGGTGAGTGATTGAAACACAAACCCGAGTAAGGGGGTTGTTGCCTATGGGAATAAAGAGGGCTTGATGCTTTAATGCTATGGCTGGGTTTTACCTTAATGATCTTTAGTAGTTGCGGATGTTTGCTAGAGTTACAATCATAAGTGCATATGATCCAAGTAGAGAAAGTATGTTAGCTTATGCCTCTCCCTCATATGAAACTGCAATAGTGATTACTGATCTTGTTAACGATTGCCTAGGAAAATTCCGCACACCGATCCACCATTATTCCACACTCGCTATTTATAATATTTAGTAATATATTCTAACTTCATGATAACATCACCTACTTTTATATTTTAGCTCTCCGATATCATACAAAGTTATCCTCTTCATACCCACAACATAGTTTTATTTCTCATTGCTAGTTGGAAGCAAACGTTCGGTGTACGTAGAGTCGTATCAGTGGCAGATAGGGCTTGAGAGAATATTGATCTTACCTTTAGCTCCTTGTGGGTTCGACACTTCGTACTTATCACTTCCACCTTTGGAAATTGCTATGATGATTCCTTGCACTTGGGGATTATCAGGGGCTGGACCCCTCCCCAATTCGGATTGGTCTTGGGGGGGGGGGCTCCGACCACTTGGCCGCCTCCTCCTCTCTCCCACCATGGCCCATTAAGGCCCATTGACTCCTAGGGGGGTTCCGGTAACCCCCCCGATACTCCGGTAATTGCCTGAACTTATCCGAAACCATTCCGGTGTCCAAACATAGCCTTCAAATATATCAATCTTTATGTCTCGACAATTTCGAGACTCCTCGTCATGTCCGTGATCACATCCGAGACTCCAAACTACCTTCGGTTCATCAAAACACATAAACTCATAATACCAATCGTCATCAAATGTTAAGCGTGTGGACCCTACGGGTTCGAGAACTATGTATACGTGACTGAGACTCACTTCCGGTCAATAACCAATAGCGGAACCTAGATGCTCATATTGGTTCCTACATATTCTACGAAGGTCTTTATCGGTCAAACCGCATAACAACATACGTTGTTCCCTTTGTCATCGGTATGTTACTTGCCCGAGATTCGATCGTCGGTATCATTATAGCTAGTTCAAACTCGTTACCGGCAAGTCTCTTTACTCGTTCGTAATGCATCATTCCGCAACTAACTCATTAGTCACATTTCTTGCAAGGCTTATTGTGATGTGCATTACCGAGAGGGCCAGAGATACCTCTCCGACAATCGGAGTGACAAATCCTAATCTCGATCTATGCCAAGTCAACAAACACCATCGGAGACACCTGTAGAGCATCTTTATAATCACCCAGTTACGTTGTGATGTTGGATAGCACACTAAGTGTTCCTTCGGTATTCGGGGGTTGCATAATCTCATAGTCATAGGAACATGTATAAGTTATGAAGAAAGCAATAGCAATAAACTAAACGATCATAGTGCTAAGCTAATGGATGGGTCAAGTAAATCACATCATTCTATAATGATGTGATCTCGTTCATCAAATGACAACTCTTGTCCATGGCTGGGAAACTTAACCATCTTTGATTAACAAGCTAGTCTAGTAGAGGCATACTAGTGACACTCTGTTTGTCTATGTATTCACACATTTACTAAGTTTCCGGTTAATACAATTCTAGCATGAATAATAAACATTTATCATTATATAAGGAAATATAAATAACAACTTTATTATTGCCTCTAGGGCATATTTCCTTCATGTTTGTGATACAAAGATCTCCTCGAGATTGTGAGGGGACTGTATGGGTAGGAGATCGAGAGACAAGGTGTTTGTGACGGAGAGTGAGAGATAATCATGCCTAGGGGGAGTGTGTGCTCCTATAATGGAGCGAGAGATAGTCGTACTTAGCTAGGGGGAGATTGTGTGTGTGCGTGGGTGTGTGTGAGATAAAGACAGAACAAGGGAGAGAGAGTTTTAGATGGGTCTATCTAGTGAGAGTGAGATATGTGTATGTGTGACCTAGGAGCTAGAAATGAGAGAGAGAGAGAGGGGAAAGAATGCCGAGATGACGAGGTGGTGCGTGAGACAGGTACGGATGATGAGCGAGTGAATTTGTGTGTGTACAATGAGTGCACCATAGCTATTTAGCTTAGACTAGAGAGTGATACATTGTGTGTGAGAGAGACCTGTCATGGAGTGTGCATGCAAACTAGAAAGACATAGAGAGAGGGAGAGGGACCAACAAGGACTGTGTTTGTATGCGTGCATAAAAAAATATTGTTGGCTAGAGAGATAACGAGAGTCCAGGAGAGGGGAGAGGTCGTGTTTATGTATCGAAGACTGATATAAACCATGCTTCAGTATAAAATTGATTTCAAATCTTTGAATTGGAGAATATGCTGTTTGCAATTCACACATGAACAGAGATATGCGTATCAAACTGGTTCATTAATTTGAATTTGGGCACGTTCATGGAGTACTATAATACAACATGCTATTCAATCGAGGTGTTCAATTTTGGATTTATTCCACAATTTTGATCGGTCAATGAGCTATTTCATTGAATTGATATATTTTATTTTGGGTTTGATTCCCGTTTTCGAGTGAGTCAACTATTTGCCAAATAAATCGGTATCAACGAGCATGTAAAAACACATTAGTCCCAAGCATCATCTCACCATCTAAAAAGGAAGTGGCAAGATGCGACACAATAGAACTAATATTTCAAAATTTGATTCGAATCGACTTGGTAAGGTAGACGTGGATGCTTGTTCTCCTAAAATTTGAACGAACCGCTAAACACCCTCTGGTCGGTTGAATTCACCCGAGCAAATAAATGGGAGACGTGAAATTACCGGCCTATCTGGGACCTACATCAATTGGCCCATTGTATATTGAGGGTAGGTTTGTAACTTCATCCAAATGCGCCCTCTCCTCGGTCGAAATGACAGGCACCAAATAATTCATAAACCATGGGCAGAAAAACACCCTCTCCTCAACCAAAATCGCATGATAATTCATAAACCATGGGCGGAAAAACACCCTCTCTTGGCAAAAATCCCAGGTGCCATGGGCGGAAAAACACCCTCTCCTCGACCAAAATCATAGGTGCCGAATAATTCAGAAACCATGGGCAGAAAAACACCCTCTACTCGGCTGAAATCGCTGACACCCATTATTTCAAAGCACTTCCTCCTTGTTCGAAATCACTTGCGCCCACTATTTGGGAGAAGCAAAGTTATCCTACTATCCATGACCCTCAAAACACAGACCCAAGCCCACAAGCCAAAAGGCAGGGGTAGAATTGCAAATTCCCCCACATTTTAGAAAAATGTGTTCGATTTTCCATGCATACATCGTGGGCGCCAAATCACATTCTCCCTAGCCACAAAACCTCAGCCCCTCCTCCATGACCATCGGTCGCACCAAATACACCGCCACCCTCCTACCCAATGCTGGAGCCGCCGTCCATTTGCCGTCGTGCACTAGGCCATGTGCCTCTTACTCCGTGCTGCCGGAGCTGCCTCGACGACGACCGCATTAACCGTACCGGAGCCGATTCAACCACGCCATTGTGCACGACGCTGGAGCGACTCCAACTTCGGACGTGTCCAGCGCCCCGGTGCTCATCCCCCGTAGGCATCGACCACCGCCACATATCTGCTTTCCCGATGCCAGGAGCCACCACAACTGCGCCGACCTCACCGACTTGGCAGCTGGAGCTGCCTACTTCACCAGGCCGCAAGATAGGTCGTACATTCATCTTAAATCACTTTATCTAGGCGTCAGTAGCCTGAATTTTTATTCGGGGTCAGTTGATTCCCAATGATGGAAGCATTACCCCTTGAGGCGGAGGAGCTCCTAGGCTGTCGGTTGGCCAGGCAGGAGTTCCTCGGTGTCTATTGATGTCTACTACGCAACTTTATTCTTGTAGACACGTGTTGGGCCACCAAGCGTAGAGTTTTGTAGGACAGTAGTATTTTCCCTCAAGTGGATGACCTATGGTTTATCAATCTGTGGGAGGCGTAGGATGAAGATAGTCTCTCTCAAACAACCCTGCAACCAAATAATAAAAAGTCTCTTGTGTCTCCAACACACCAAATACAATGGTAATTTGTATAGGTGCACTAGTTCGGCGAAGAAATGGTGATACAAGTGTAATATGGGTAGTAGATATTGATTTTTGTAATAAGAACAATAAAAAACAACAAGGTAGCAATTGATAAAATGGAGCAAAAACGGTATTGCAATGCTTGAAAATGAGGCCTAGGGTCCGTACTTCCGCTAGTGCAATCTCTTAACAGTGCAAATATAATTGGATCATATAACCACCCCTCAAAGTGTGATGGAGAATCACTCCAAAGTTCCTATCTAGCGGAGAACATAAGAAGAAATCATTTGTAGGGTACGAAACCACCTCAAAGTTTTTGATTGATCTATCCAAGAATTCATACTAAAATAACACCAAATAATTTCAGATTCATAATACTCAATCCAACACAAAGAACCTCAAAGAGTACCCCAAGATTTCTACCAGAGAAACAAAGACAAGAACGTGCATCAACCCCTATGCGCAGGTGAAAGTGCAACTATCCCTAGGTGGTTTTGGTAATTCATAACAACATATAGCTCATTGAGCTAATGCTATTCCAAGAGGATTATTTCAGGAAAGCTCAATGATTGGCATGGCATGGATGTGAAAGTGGAACCCTCAAAATGCTAAGGACAAAGGATTGGCTCAAGCTCAAAAGCTCAAGACTCTTCATTTTATATTTTAGTGATCCAAGATCACATTGAGTCTTTAGGAAAAGCCAATACTATTAAGGAGGGATGAGGTGTTGCTTAATGAGCCTCTTGCTTCATGTGCTTAGTGATATGCTCCAAAACCCTCAACTACTTTCCCATATCCACATATGACCTAAAACCTAAGCCAAACTCGGTCCTACCGATTCTTCCTATCCGGCGCCACCGAGTTTTACTTGTCATTAGCCACTGCCAAACCCTAGCAATTCGGTCCTACCGATAGGGATCTCGGTCTCACCGAGATGGGGTTGCAAACTCTCTGTTTCCCTTTCGTAACTTTTCGGTCCCACCGAAAGAGCGAATCGGTCCCACCGAGATTGCATTGTAAACTCAGTGTTTCCCCTTTGTAACTTTTCGGTCTCACGGAGTTCCACTCGGTCTCACCGAAAGAGCAAATCGGTCCCACCGAGTTTGCCTGACCAACTCTCTGGTTAGCTAATTACCAAATTCGGTCTCACCGAGTTTGTGTAATCGGTCTCACCGAGATTACGTTATGCCCAAACCCTAACCATATCGGTCCTCCCGAGTTGCATGTCAGTCCCACCGAAAATCTCTAACGGTCACTAGGTTTACATTTTCGGTCCGACCGAGTTTATTGATTCGGTCCCACCGAGATTGGAAAACTGTGTAACGGTTGGATTTTGTGTGGAGGCTATATATAACCCTCCACCTTCTTCTCATTCGGAGAGAGAGCCATCAGAACACACACACCATTCCAACTCATATGTTCTGAGAGAGAACCACCTACTCATGTGTTGAGACCAAGACATTCCATTCCTACCATATGAATCTTGATCTCTAGCCTTCCCAAGTTGCTTTCCACTCAAATCTTCTTTCCACCAAATCCAAATCCTATGAGAGAGAGTTGAGTGTTGGGGAGACTATCATTTGAAGCACAAGAGCAAGGAGTTCATTACCTACACACTATTTGTTACTTCTTGGAGAGTGGTGTCTCCTAGATTGGCTAGGTGTCACTTGGGAGCCTCCGACAAGATTGTGGAGTTGAACCAAGGAGTTTGTAAGGGCAAGGAGATCGCCTACTTCGTGAAGATCTACCGCTAGTGAGGCAAGTCCTGTGTGGGTGATGGCCATGGTGGGATAGACAAGGTTGCTTCTTCGTGGACCCTTTGTGGGTGGTTGCTTCTTCGTGGACCCTTCATGGGTGGAGCCCTGTGTGGACTCGCGCAACCGTTACCCTTGGGTGGAGCCCTGTGTGGACTCGCGCAACCGTTACCCTTCGTGGGTTGAAGTCTCAATCAACGTGGATGTAGGATAGCACCACCTATCCGAACCACGGGAAAAACATCTGTGTCTCCAATTGCGTTTGAATCCTCCAAACCCTTCTCTTTACATTCTTGCAAGTTGCATGCTTTACTTTCCGCTGCCCATATACTCTTTGCATGCTTTCTTGAATTGTGTGATGATTGCTTGACTTGTCCTACAATAGCTAAAATCTGCCAAGAACTAAAATTGGGAAAAGGTTAAGTTTTTATTAGGTTAAGTAGTCTAATCACCCCCCCTCTAGACATACTTTCGATCCTACAAGTGGTATCAGAGCTTTGGTCTCCATTTGCTTGATCTCCATAGCTTTTGGTGGTCATAGCCTTGGTTTCACAACCTAGGAGAGTATGGCGTCTAGCAAGGGAAATTATCACCGTAGAGGTCCTTACTTTGATGGTACTAATTTTGCTAGTTGGAAGCATAAAATGAAAATGCATATTGTTGGACATAACCCCGCCGTTTGGGCTATTGTGTGTGTTGGTTTGCAAGGTGACTTCTTTGATGGGAGAGAACCGAACCGTGAAGCTACCACGGATGAGTTGAAGATATTGCAATACAATGCTCAAGCTTGTGATATTCTCTTCAACGGATTGTGCCCCGAAGAATTCAACAAAATCAGCCGCCTTGAGAATGCGAAGGAAATTTGGGACACTTTGATTGATATGCACGAAGGTACTGACTCTGTCAAGGAATCCAAGTTGGATGTGCTTCAAAGCCAACTTGACAAGTTCAAGATGAAGGATGGTGAAGGTGTCGCCGAAATGTACTCTAGGCTTGCTCTCATCACAAATGAGATTGCCGGCTTAGGAAGTGAAGAGATGACCGATAGATTCATCATCACGAAGATTCTAAGAGCCTTGGATGGAAAATATGATACCGTGTGCACATTGATCCAAATGATGCCCAATTACAAAGATCTCAAGCCAACGGAGGTGATTGGAAGAATTGTTGCTCATGAGATGTCACTTAAGGATAAAGAGAAACTTCACAACAAATCAAGTGGTGCCTATAAAGCCTCATGTGAAGCCCCTACATCATCAAGTGAGAAACAAGACTTCAATGAAGAATTGAGCTTAATGGTGAAGAACTTCAACAAGTTCTACAAGAGTAGAAGCAAAGATAGAAGCTCCAAGTCAAGGTCCTACAATGACAAAAGATCTTCTAGTCGAGAGCGAAACTGCTACAATTGTGGAAGACCCGGACACTATTCCAATGAGTGTACAGCTCCCTACAAGAGAAGAGAAGATTCTCCAAAAAGAAGAAGCAAAGGATCACCACCAAGAGAGAGAAGGAGTAGAGATGATCGTTATGAATGAAGATACTCACGGAGAAGCAAGGATTCGGAAAGGAAGGAAAAATCATCAAGGAGCTACACAAGAAGAAGACATCAAGCTCATGTTGGTGAATGGGTATCCGGCCCCGACTCATCAAATGAAGGAATTGGAAGATGCTTCATGGCCAAAGGTCCTAAGGTAACACACCCCGAGTATGTTGATTTCAATAGTGATGAAGATGACTTGTTAGGTGATGATTTGCTTGTTGACAACTCTAGTGATGAATACTATGATGAAATTTCAATTAAACATGCTAATCAAGATAAAACGAATGACAATGATAAGGAGAAGATTGAGGCCCTAACTAAAGAACTAAAAACTCTTAAGTTAGCTCATGACACTATCTTCGAAGATCATCGAGAACTTTTAAGAGCTCATGAGAAATTATGCTTTGAAAAGCTCAATCTTGAGCAAGAGCATGAGTTCTTAAAGGCAATCAATGATGATCTCCGCAAGAAAAGTTCTTCTTACATTGCCAAACGTTTACTCTTATCCACTTACATGCCTCAAGTCAAGTCTAACAAGAAAGATTCTTCCTCTAGTAGTAACAATGATCATGCTAAATCCAATATTGTTGCTTCTAGTAGTTCTCTTGATTCCACTAATGATTCTCTTAGCCAAGTTACACTTGAGAAAGAAAATAGCTTATTGAAGGGAATTATAGAGAAAGGAGTGTACAAAAGCCTTGCCGGGAGTAAGCAATTCGAGGAAATTGTGCGCAAGCAAGGAATGCACCGGAAGAATCAAGGTGTTGGTTTTGAACGAAAGTTCAATGCAAATGGAGTTGAGTGGGAAGAAGATCAATACCCCAAGACAAAGTTTGTCCCTCAACAAGAGAAGTATGCTTCTTTCAAGGGGACACAAGCTCAAGATGATCTTCCACCACAAGACTACAAGCAAAAAGGCAAGGACACGCTTCAAGAGGAAATTGATGCATTTGAAGAAGCTCCAAAGACCTTAGTCAAGTGGATTCCCAAGACTACTTCAAGCTCCACTTCATCAAGTACGACTACAACTCCAAGGATTCCCATCAAGATGATGTGGATCCAAAAGAAGAAGAACTAGAGAGTTCTTGAGGGTGACTCCGCCAACATACTTCACTCTTATCATTTTGGCAAGAACAAGTGCAATCAACTTCCACATCGTGCACTAGTTCAAGGAGTCACAAACCCTCTTGTTGGTAAGACAAGGGACAAGGTAACCTAAAAGTTTTCATGGACATCATATTTTGTGTGCATCACTCTATGTCTATGGATATCCTTGTTTGTTCCTTGTGGGACTAACCCATGTAGGTATTGAAAGTGCAATTCACTCAAATGGATAGCTCCAAGAGATCTACATCAACATTGAGCATCCACATCTTCAATATCTACATGAAGTCATCATCGACATAACCCAAGGTTAGTTCATCCCTCTTAGGGGGGATATCACATCTAGGGGGAGCTTTACTCTAAGACTTGAGCTAAAGCAACTCTAAAGATGTGAACACAACAATGCTTTATGTAAAAGTGGTAACCCCACTTGAGCTTAAACAATGAGTATGACCTATGATCAAGTGTTCTCACTTGACTCCTAAGTCAATATACTCATATATAAATGACCTAGTCATTGCAAATTGCTTGATAGATGCTAGAATTGGTTGTGCATGCCTTGTCACATATTTCATTTGCCATCTTATTGTGTGAGCATGCTGGTTGCATATTTTACTCATTCGAGGACATCCACTTGTTGTTTTAATTGTTTGGTTTTATCTTCTTTTGCCAAGTGGATGGACAAGAATGCCTAAGAACCTCCTCTAGCTATCTATGCTTTTCTCGTCTCAAACTCTATTCATGCTGCATCACAAAATTTGATCAAGTCAGATTCGAACCACTCTGTGTGAGGAGCGCTCGGAGTCCCCGATTCGTCATAGACTTAAACTTCCAAAACCTCTTTATGATTCTCGGTCTGACCGATACTCCACTTTCGGTCCTACGAAGATCATTAAGTTGATCTAGGTTTTCGATCTCGGTGCAACCGATTTGAACCTTTTGGTCACACCGAGTTTCAGTAACTGCACGCAGTTATGAATCTCGGTGCCACCGAGTCGTTCCACTCGGTCACACCGACAGGGTCGGGCTATATATAGTCACGGGCAAAATTTGGAAATTTCTCCGAACCCCTTCGCCCGCGCGATAGCCTGCTCTACCCTCGTGGTCTCCGGATCGTCTTCTCGCCGCCAGCCGCCTCCAGTCGCTGGTCTCCGTCGCCGTCAACGGGAATTCTGCTCTGCCGTTGCCGCCGTAGGAAGTCCCCGCCGAACTAGGGTATGGACTTGATCTTTGTGCTATTCCTCAATCTGATTCCTAGCACATTGTGATCATATTGATTCTAGCCACGTTTGATAAACTTCTATCCAGTCAAAACGCCCTTAGATTAGGTTTGATTCGAAAATTCTAGGTTTAGGTTTCCGCCGAAACCATCTCGGACCCACCGAGTTGAAAAACTCGGTCCCACCGATTTGGCTTATGTCATTGCACAAGTGAGACTCGGTCTGACCGAGAATTACTTATCGGTGTGATCGATTTTGGAACTCTGTGAGACCCTAGCAGTCTCGGTGCCACCGAACTGTGACTCGGTCCTACCGAGTTCACTAGTTTAGGTTCCAAAACTGCTTCGGTATCACCGAGTTTTGAAAATCGGTAGATCCGAGATGATTTTAGTGGGAAACTAAAACTATGTTTTTGGATCATTCTTTTTGCAAAAATCTCTGCATTTTGTGATGCTCATCCACTCTATCTCTTCTATAAACTATTCACAGGGTCAGCAGTCAGTTTGCAGCATGTCAGACCAGAGTGATAGCCAAAATCTGACAGAACAGCAAGTGGTGATGAGTGAGGGCACTAGTCCCTCCAGCTCTTCTGATGAAGGCAGCAGGAGCACTCCTAGCAATTTGCCAAAGGCTGCCACGAGACAAAGGAAGAAGAGGACTTCAGATTCCGAAGATGAGGACTATGTGGCAGAGGAAGAGGCCACTTCCAAGAGAGTTGAGCCAGCTCAAGGCACTAAGCCAGGTCTGAAAATCAAAAGGCCAGCAGGCAGACAGCCCATGTCAAAGGCAAGAGCCTCAACTGAGAAGCCCACTCCCCAAGAGCCAGTTGCTGCAGAAGGCAAGAAGAGAAAGGAAAGGGTGAAGAAGACTGTGGCTAGAGTACTTGGAAAAGCTTCCATCATGGAAGAAGAAGAGGAAGAAGAGGTAGCTGCACCAGCGCCCAAGGCACCCAAGCTAATGGGAGATGCCATAAAATCAGGGGGAGCTGCTTCCAAGGCCAAGTCAGCTCCAAAGCCAAAACCAAAGAGGAATACAAGGAGCATTCCTGCAGCTGAGAAGAACAAGGCCCCAGTGCCTGAGACTGTTGCTGAAGAAGAGGAAGAGAATGTCCTAAGGAAGCTAAAGCCCAAGATCCCAGACCACAACGATGCTCATCCTGTGGCCGAGGATATGAAGCTCAGGAGAGATTCAGGGCTAAGGAAATGGAGAGAAGCAGACCCGTATGCTTCAAGGGAAGGACTGCCGTGGACTACAGGTTTCACACCAAGGAGCAGCAGGATTTCTATGAGACTATTTTGCTAGATAAGAAGCCAATTGTCTGTGACATGAGATGGGTTGATTGGACATACATCAAGGAGAAGGAGGAACACTACCCAGGAGTATATGACAGCTTTAATGCTTGTGGAGTAGCTGACTTTGTTGGGCAGAAGCTCACAAAGTGGAACGAGTAACTGATCATGCAATTCTACTCCACGGCACACTTTTATCCAGATGGGAGGATCACATGGATGTCTGAGGGTACAAGGTACCAATCCACAGTTGCTAAGTGGGCACAGATCATAAATGCCCCAGAGGAGCAAGATGATGACTTGGATATCTATGCCAAGAAGAAAATGGACGACAACTCAATGTCAAATATGTACAAGGAGATCCCAAATGAAGCACTTGATACCTTCAAGTTTGGCTCAGTACATTACCTTCTGTCAGGGCTCCTGACGATCAATTGGATACTAAGGCACACCTTATTGCCTAAGTGTGGAGATCACAAGATGATCAGAGGCCATGCTATCAACTTGCTACATGTGTTTGATGTGCCTCAGAAGTTCAAGGTGATGAGCCTCATAGTGGAAATAATCAAGAGGACTGCAGCAGATCAGAAGAGGAGTTGCGGATATGCCCCTCAAATTCAGGAGCTCATCAACTCCAGGATGGGCACGGGCATATATTTATTGGACAAGGAACATTTGCCCATCCGTCCAGATTTTGAGAACAATGAAGTTGTGATGACTGAGAACGAGCCATCGTCTGCACAAGCTTACGCAAAGAAGGAGAAGGCGAGGAAGTCGAAAGCTGCCAAGATGCCAACTCAAGAGGAGGCATCTGAGTATTTCTTGAAGACTAAACAAGAGCAGCTTGGTTACTTGATTGCATCCACGCTGAGGATTGAGCAAAGTCTGGCCACCCTCACTCAGAATCAGCAGAGCCTAGAGAGAATCATGGAACAGAAGTTCTATGACTTGGATGTCAAGGTAACGGAAGTTCAGTCTGCAGTGGAGCAGCTCCAAGAGGACATGCAGGAGAGGAGAGGCAGGACTACCACTCATGCCTTTGCCAGAGTGCCACGAGGCCCGAGGTCATCTGCCGTGCCAGTTGCTGACACAAGAGCCACCACCTCAGCACCAGCCACAGCCTCAGTTCCACCAGCTCTAGCATCTACTTCAGCTCCAACTCCAGCGACTACTTCAGCATCTACCGAAGCCTTCGTCCCTGGAGTAATCCGGACTCCACCACCACCTGAAGATCAAGCCTGAGCGTCGATCTAGTGCTATGCATTTTCTAGGAACTTTTTGGTAACTTGTTGCCAAAGGGGGAGAAGATGTATAGATCATAGGCTTCGAGAGAGAGAGAGTGTTGCTTTTCTCTCTTGCTTTATTTGGTGGTTTTTCGAACTTGTTTGCTTTTGAGTGCTTGAGATACTACGTCATTATTTGTGAGACATTGATGATCATGTGTTTGATCATAAGCTACACTTAATGCTTGCTTAATGCTATTATCCTATCTATCTTGTGTGATCATTCACTTTTCTTGGTGATGAGTGCATGTATTTCATTCTTATCATTTTGAGCGCTCCACCAAGATGTATGTGACATGGAAGAGTAACCCATGACTCTAACTCTTTGTGCATTTGCAGTCCAAAGCAAATTTTAAATATGCACAAATTTAGGGGGAGCTCTTACTTATCACATACTTCTCAAAGCGACGATATATTTCTTGCTTATTATCATTTGTCGAAGCTTTGATCTATATGTTGTCATCAATTACCAAAAAGGGGGAGATTGAAAGTGCAACTATCCCTAGGTGGTTTTGGTAATTCATAACAACATGTAGCTCATTGAGCTAATGCTATTCCAAGATGATTATTTCAGGAAAGCTCAATGATTGGCATGGCATGGATGTGAAAGTGGAACCCTCAAAATGCTAAGGACAAAGGATTGGCTCAAGCTCAAAAGCTCAAGACTCTTCATTTTATATTTTAGTGATCCAAGATCACATTGAGTCTTTAGGAAAAGCCAATACTATTAAGGAGGGATAAGGTGTTGCTTAATGAGCCTCTTGCTTCATGTGCTTAGTGATATGCTCCAAAACCCTCAACTACTTTCCCATATCCACATATGACCTAAAACCTAAGCCAAACTCGGTCCTACCGATTGTTCCTATCCGGCGCCACCGAGTTTTACTTGTCATTAGCCACTGCCAAACCCTAGCAATTCGGTCCTACCGATAGGGATCTCGGTCTCACCGAGATGGGGTTGCAAACTCTCTGTTTCCATTTCGTAACTTTTCGGTCCCACCGAAAGAGCGAATCGGTCCCACCGAGATTGCAATGTAAACTCAGTGTTTCCCCTTTGTAACTTTTCGGTCTCACGGAGTTCCACTCGGTCTCACCGAAAGAGCAAATCGGTCCCACCGAGTTTGCCTGACCAACTCTCTGGTTAGCTAATTACCAAATTTGGTATCACCGAGTTTGTGTAATCGGTCTCACCGAGATTACGTTATGCCCAAACCCAAACCATATCGGTCCTACCGAGTTGCATGTCAGTCCCACCGAAAATCTCTAACGGTTACTAGGTTTACATTTTCGGTCCGACCGAGTTTATTGATTCGGTCCCACCGAGATTGGAAAACTGTGTAACGGTTGGATTTTGTGTGGAGGCTATATATACCCCTCCACCTTCTTCTCATTCGGAGAGAGAGCCATCAGAACACACACACCATTCCAACTCATATGCTCTGAGAGAGAACCACCTACTCATGTGTTGAGACCAAGACATTCCATTCCTACCATATGAATCTTGATCTCTAGCCTTCCCAAGTTGCTTTCCACTCAAATCTTCTTTCCGCCAAATCCAAATCCTATGAGAGAGAGTTGAGTGTTGGGGAGACTATCATTTGAAGCACAAGAGCAAGGAGTTCATTACCTACACACCATTTGTTACTTCTTGGAGAGTGGTGTCTCCTAGATTGGCTAGGTTTCACTTGGGAGCCTCCGACAAGATTGTGGAGTTGAACCAAGGAGTTTGTAAGGGCAAGGAGATCGCCTACTTCGTGAAGATCTACCGCTAGTGAGGCAAGTCCTGTGTGGGCGATGGCCATGGTGGGATAGACAAGGTTGCTTCTTCGTGGACCATTTGTGGGTGGTTGCTTCTTCATGGACCCTTCGTGGGTGGAGACCTGTGTGGACTCGCGCAACCGTTACCCTTGGGTGGAGCCTTGTGTGGACTCGCGCAACCGTTACCCTTCGTGGGTTGAAGTCTCCATCAACGTGGATGTAGGATAGCACCACCTATCCGAACCACGGGAAAAACATCCGTGTCTCCAATTGCGTTTGAATCCTCCAAACCCTTCTCTTTACATTCTTGCAAGTTGCATGCTTTACTTTCCGCTGCCCATATACTCTTTGCATGCTTGCTTGAATTGTGTGATGATTGCTTGACTTGTCCTACAATAGCTAAAATCTGCCAAGAACTAAAATTGGGAAAAGGTTAAGTTTTTATTAGGTCAAGTAGTCTAATCACCCCCCCTCTAGACATACTTTCGATCCTACAGCAGGGGTGGAGCCCATTGGGCCGACCCTGATGCATAGGAATACGGCTCCAGAAAAAAATACAGTAGTAACTATCACGTAAAAAGGCATGTGCATCAGGTTGGCCCAAGAGCAGTGCATCGGGTCTGTCTTTCCAGCCCGATGCAAGCTGTCGGTGTCAAAACCGGCGGATCTCGGGTAGGGGGTCCCGAACTGTGCATCAAGGCCGGATGGTAACAGGAGACAAGGGACACGATGTTTTTTACCCAGGTTCGGGCCCTCTCGATGGAGGTAATACGTACTCCTGCTTGATTAATATTGATGATATGGGTAGTACAAGAGTAGATCTACCACGAGATCAAGGAGGCTAAACCCTAGAAGCTAGCCTATGGTATGATTGTTGTGTATGGAGTTGATTGCCTACGGACTACAACCCTCCGGTTTATATAGGCACCGGATAGGGTTAGGGTTACACAGAGTCGGTTACAATGGTAGGAGATCTTGAATATCCGCATCGCCAAGCTTGCCTTCCACGCCAAGGAAAGTCCCACCCGGACACGGGACGAAGTCTTCAATCTTGTATCTTCATAGTCCAGGAGTCCGGCTGAAGGTATAGTTCGGCTACCCGAACACCCCCTAATCCAGGACTCCCTCAGTAGCCCCTGAACCAGGCTTCAATGACGACGAGTCCGGCGTGCAAATTGTCTTCGGCATTGCAAGGCGGGTTCCTCCTCCAAGTCCTTCATAGAAGATTGTAGACACCAAGAGTAGTGTCCGGCTCTGCAAAATAAGCTTCCACATATTGCCATAGAGAGAATAATATTAACACAAATCAAATCTGTTGACGTATTCCGTAGTGCGTCATCACACTACAGCCAAGTCCTTTACTCGAATCGTTTTCACTTTTCCACCTCAGCGTGCTTTGCGAGGCGGTTTCCTTGGCACGTCTTGTCAAAGCAGAGATCGTGTGCCCCCCTTTTACGGGATTCTCATCAATACGGACGTGGGTAACCCAATCATGCCCGTTAGCATGTTTTCTCGATTAAAAGCGAGTCCTAAATGGTTACGGGGAGGGCTCCTGGTATTCAACCTCTTATAAAGAGACCAAGGCCTTACTCCTTTTTCCAATCTCAAATGAGTTCGCCCGTCGCCTCGGGTTCCAACACCCTAGGCTCCAGATTCCAGACGCTTCGGACCTTCGACAACGTCTGATTCCGACCTTCAAGGCCGATGGATGCCCTCCTCCGTCATGGAGGAGGACGTGCTAAAGTTTGAGAGAGGCTAAGTTCTTGACCGCCGAAATTTCGCATAGGTTGCCTGCTCAAAGGCAGGCTATTCCCAGTCCCCAGCCCGGTGAGAGCGTAGTGTTCATGTCTCACTTCCTTCGGGGGTTAGGCTTCCCGATGGATCCCTTCGTGAGGGGGCTGCTATTTTATTACGGGCTGGAATTTCATGACTTAGCTCCGGAGTCCATCCTCCACATTTCCTCATTCATCGTTGTGTGCGAAGCGTTCCTCCGTGTCACTCCTCACTTCGGATTATGGCTCAAGACTTTTGGAGTGGAGCTGAAGATGATCGAGGGATGACACGCAGAGTGCGGAGGCGCTGTCATAAGTAAGAATGCTGATGCTCCATGGCCCGAGGGCTCCTTTCAAGAGGAGCTCGGCTTGTGGCAATGAGAATGGTTCTATATCACCGCTCCCACGAGCGCCAAGTGGGCCGCGCCTCCTGCCTTTCGCTCGGGTCCCCCATCACGGCTAGTGTCATGGGTCAACAAAGGATTAGATTGGGGGTTATCAAAAGACATGCCCTTGTTGCAGGGCCGCATCAGGGATCTCTTAGAAAGAGACCTCAACCTGGTCAAGGTGATGCAGGTCATGCTGATTCGCCGAACACTACCCGGCAAACGCCGCTCCCTTCGTCTGTGGGAGTTTAATCCGGAGGGACCACGAGCTCTCCATCATTTTATGGGCGCAACGCCCATGGAGATGTATAAACTGTTCTTCCGATCACAAATGATGTGTCCGGGTCTAACCGAGGACGCAGGCCTAAGCTGCAATTGCCCGGATACCGAAGTAAGTAACCTTGTGCCCGGACCTACTATCCATATAATCGTCATAAACTTGCCCCTAAAAGAGCTGTCCTTTTAAACAGGAGTGGATAGCGAAGGCAAAGCTGATCAGGTGTCCGGCTCCCCTTCCCGAAACCAGGCCGGATCCTGTGCTTGTCAGGATGTTGAAGATAATGCCTTTGGAGGGAAGTAAGGGGAAGGACAAGGGAACTATGGCCTCCTTGAAGGAGGCTGCTCCGAAGGGAGGAATCGGCAATTCCTCTCCCAAGGGGAAGAAGAGGGCCGCCTCTGACGACCCGGAGACCATGGCCCCGAAGCGAGGGAGAAAATCCTCATCAGAGGGTCCGACACCGGGGAGTTCCTCGGCCGAACTACGCCCTCAAAGGGATCAGCCCTCCAGCGAGCCGTAAGTAGAGAGAGGTTTTCCTTTTGAGGGATGAAAGAAATCCTTGATTTATATCTGAGAAGATTAACCGAAATTTTACCTTGTAGCTCGGACCCCAGCCCTTCTCAGCAGAGCTCGTCTTCGGGGGATCTTCTTCCGGAGATGATGGAGAGCGGGACGCCTCCCCCTGCCATACCGCCTAGCGAGGTGGGCGACCCTGAGGTGTCGTCACGGAGGGTTTCTCTGAATCCGGCAGGGGCGGAAGATAGCTATGTGGCCCCCCAAGGCTCTCCGCGTGCGGCCTTCGAAAGAGGCCATAGGACAAGTCCGTCACCGTCTGGTGCTCGGCCGGAGGAGCTAAAGATTCTGCTGGGGCGAGCTTCTATCTCAGAGGAGCACCGTGCGTTGATGGGCACGGTGATTGAAAGGATTTCATCCGCAGAAAGCGGATTGCATGAGGCCGTCAAAAGTTTACTGACGAGTTTTGAGGTACGTTAGATAGTGTACACTTTTGTCAGTTGCGCATAATTAAGATGCGCCCTGTGTAGATAGTAGCCCCTGAGACTCTACGTGTTGTCAAGAAATGACGGCACGCAGAGGATCATAATCCCAGGTCTAAGATGTCGCCTTTGAATGTAGGTGGCGAGGTGTCCGGAATCTAGCCGAACTGATGATGTAGCCGAACTAAAGCGGCAACTGGACGTGGCAGATGCCGACATCGCACTTGTCAACAAGCGGCTTGATGAGGCTCAAGGTATGTAATTCTTCGGGCAGCATCGGGTAAGAGGAGCTTCATGCCAGTGCCTTACAATGTGTGTGCTTGACGCAGATGGTACGACCGCCGTGGAGAATCTTAGGGCAGAACTTGCCCGAGCTAAGGAGCAAGCCAGAAAAAGCGATGCGGCTGCCGAGAAGGCCCTTGAAGAGCTGAGAGCCGAACAGGCTGCTCACTGCCGAAGCAAAGAAGAGATGGCCGAGATGGCCGAGAAGTTAAAGAGCGCTGCAGACCATTGCAAACTTCTTGAGAAAGAAGACCGGGCGAGACAGACGGACTTAGAGAAGGCCGTTGCCGATGCCAAGGACGCTCGCTCTGCGATGAGAGATGTGAAGGAGGAGCTGCGTCAGGCCGAACAGATTGCGGCTGGAAAACCCTTTATGCTGCGAAGGAAATTTTGTGATCCGAATTTTGCTCCATTGGACCAGATGTGGAGTGTGGAGGGTACCTATCTGGACTTGGCAGCGAGTGCTGCTGATGCGACTGAACACTTTCGAGATCAGAAAGATCGCGAAGTGGAAAAGCTTTTCTGGTCGCAGTTTCACAATCCAGAGCGTCCACTGGCAGTGGATGATCGTTTGGCTCAATGGGCCGAACTGAATAGGTTGTCTGGACTCGCCATGAAGTATGTCATGGGTCACCTGTGGCCGGGGAGATCGGAGCCGAAGAGTTATTTCAGCTTGGTGCAGCAATTCCTTGACGCAGTGCCGCGTATAAATGCAATGAAGAGGTCAGCATGCATAGAGGGCGCTAGGATGGCTCTTGCCCGTGTTAAGACATACCGGGCAGAGATGGAGACCACTGTTGTTGCGTCCTGAGATTCGGACAAAAGCCGAGTACCCTCCGAGCACTATTTTCAGGAAGTTCTTGAAGGCGCTCGTGTAATAGAGACGCAATGCCCAAAAGATGCTATGTTATGATAGCATATGTAATTATAAAGTAATATTTTGATAAACTGTAGTGGCCTTTTTTTATACTTGTGCCTCCAAGTATTGGGAACACCTCCTGTGCGGCCGTTTTAAGATATATATATATATATATATATATATATAGAATCTGAAAGATGGCAGTCGTTGGCTTCAGCCCCCACGCACATAGTGCGGGGGTGCTCGCAAAAGACGCATTTTCACACTTAACCCAACGTCTTGGTCCTACAAAGGAGGTGATAGCGTAGCGGGCCAGGCAACTGGACTATAATGCTTTAACACTTTCACTTAGCCATAGGAGTTTGACAATGAGACTCTTTAGGTAGCTCCTTGGTGGCCACTGCGCTTGTCCGAATTCGGGGCGTGTATGTGCCTGACCGGGAAGCGGCCCTTCGTTAAAGAGGAGGAATCCGATAGATTCCGATAGGTCATCGAGTGGATGACCAGTCTCACGCTACATCATGACAGTCAGTTTTCGGCTTTCTCTACTGAGGTGCTCGCCCGGCTGAACCGGGGGCACAATCGTAGTAGTTCTCCTGGTGCTACCTTAGCCGATAGAGCGGAACGTAAGGTAGCCGAACTCAGGAGCCGGGCAACCCAACATTTGACCAAAGACATGATTCGGAGCTGATGCATATAATGCTAAAACTCGCGACGCCGAACACTCCCTAAGGTGTTCGGTCTTTATGAGTGCGGGCGAAACAACACTCTTTATTAAAAAAGCCCCTAGTGTCCAGGTACGTGCAAAAATTTCTGACGTGGCCACATGCCAAGATGCCAGCCTCCTCCTTGGTTATATCAGAAAAAACCAGGGGATGTGTAGCAACAAGAGACAGTAAAAAAGGTTTATGCAGGGTCTTAATCTAAAAAGAATCCTTTAGGACGGGTCCCTAGTGCACGTCTGCGCCTGTGTCTCCGTTGTGCCGTATCCTGGACGGGCGCCGCACGACGTTCATCTGTAAAAGAGAGGAACTGAGTTGAAAACGGGTTGTGCCGAACAAAAGTTTAAAATAAACAAAGTGTAAAGTAAAATATATAAAATTGAGCTTTATTGTCTCTTATTGTATATGCATGGAGCCCCTAGTGCGGGGGTATATGGCCACTAAGCCTGTATCAATGATGATTTTGTACCGAACTCGTCTATCCGCGTTCGTGGTCTTTAATGACCTATTTCGAAGTTTTTTGGCCAGTGAGGCCATTTTACTGTGGGGCTGTCAAAGCGGCCGCACAGTCCCCCGCTTGGGGAGGTGCACTTTGGTGCTTCCCCTTCAAAGAGATGATGCCTCGTGGACCGGGCATCTTAAGCGTGAGAGATGCATAATGCGGTATTGCGTTAAAGCGGGCGAAAGCTTCGCGTCCCAGTAGTGCTTGATAGCGACTTGAGAACGGGACGATATGGAAGGTCAGCTTTTCACGGCGGAAGTTATCGGCAGAGCCGAATATAACTTCGAGCCGGAGAAAACCCATACAATGGGTGTCCGGACCTGGTGTTACCCCTTGAAAGGAGGTTTTGCTGCGGAGGATTCTTGCTGGGTTTATCCCCATGTGCTGGATTGTATCCTGATATATCAGGTTTAGTCCGCTGCCGCCGTCCATAAGGACATTTGAAAACTGGAGTCCGCCAATTATTGGATCGAGTATCAAGGCAGTCCAGACTACATTCTTGATATTCCTAGAATAATCTAGCTAATCGAAGATGATCGGTTTTGACAACCAGTGGCAGGACCCTTTGGGGATGGGCCGTGTGGTGCGTACCTTTACGGGCGCCGCACGTTTTGTTATGTGAAGTGAGTTCACTATTTTTACTTCTTGTGGGAAGTTCTTTTGTTTCCTGGTGCTCTGCTTTTGGGGTTAGTCCTCGTCTTCGCTTGGTGTGTCGAGCCCCTTGTGTTCGACATTGAGTCTGCCGGATTGTTTGAAAACCCAACAGTCTCTGTGGGTATGGTTAGCAGGCTTCCCGGGAGTACTGTGTATCTGACATATCCTGTCCAGGATTTTATTTAGGTTGGATGGATCGTCCCTGTTATCCTGAGGGGGCGATTTTTCCGGATTTTGTCGTGAGCCTTTGAATCCGGCATTGACTGCCGTGCTCTTCGGACTTTTGTCCTTAGTCCGGCAACGGTCCTTGTTGCGTCACGGTTTTCCGTTTCCATCCCTAGTTTCGGATGTACTTGGGTTGCTGGGGCTGCACCTTGCCAACCAGCTGTCCTCCCCTGCACAAAAGCGGGTCATGAGGCTTGTTAGTGCGGCCATTGTTCTTGGCTTTTCTTGGCCGAGGTGTCTGGCGAGCCATTCGTCTCGGACATTATGCCTGAAAGCTGCTAAGGCTTCGGCGTCCGGACAGTCGACTATCTGATTCTTTTTAGTGAGGAATCTATTCCAGAACTGCCCAGCTGATTCTCCAGGTTGTTGAGTTATGTGACTAAGATCGTCTGCATCCGGAGGGCGTACATAGGTCCCTTGAAAGTTTGCTCGGAAAGCATCCTCGAGCTCTTCCCAGCTTCCAATTGTGTTTTCGGGAAGGCTTTTCAGCCAATGCCGGGCTGGCCCTTTAAGCTTAAGGGGTAGATATTTTATGGCGTGGAGATCATCTCCTCTAGCCATGTGTATGTGGAGGATATAATCCTCGATCCAGACTCCAGGGTCTATTGTTCCATCATATGCCTCTACGTTTACGGGTTTGAATCCCTCTGGGAATTCATAGTCCAGGACCTCATCGGTGAAACATAGGGGGTGTGCGGCGCCCTTGTATTTGGGTGTGCCGGATTCTGATGATGGCTTCATAGCGTTGCTTACGAGAGCTTGCTTTCTTGGCCCATAAATGGACCTGACTGGGCCATGATGCGAATCCTTAAGTGGGTCGCATGCCGATTTAGGTGCGGCGCCGCTTGCCGCTTTATGGGGTCGTCTATCCGACCGTGTGGCTTTTTCATTTTTTGAATGCGAGGGCTCTAGGGCCTCTTCGTCGAATTCAGGCAGTAGCTTTATTTTCGGATAGCTTTTAGTGCGGCGACTGTCGCCGTACTTATCTGTGGTATTGATTACTTTTCTCCATCTAATCCGGAGTGCGTCTTCCGCTGTTTTTAGCTTCCGCTTCTGCTTTTTTAGGCTGCGTGCAGTTGCAACGAGCCTTTTGTGGAGATTCTTCTACTCCATAGGTTTATTCGGCGTGAGGTCGTCCGGAATGCCATTTTCGCCGGGGGAGGGATGTTCGGTTTCTCTATCCGTGTTGCCCTGTTCGGACGGTTTCTCTAAGGCCTGCTTGTCGTCTACCGGCTCATCCTGCTCTATGGCTGGATTTTTGTCGAGGCGGGGCTTGGGTCGGCGTTTACGCCGACGCTTTGATTGCTTTTCGGGGGGTCGATCTCCCGTCCCATCCCCTTTTTCCTCGTTGTCGCTTCCTTTAGGGGTACCCACCATGTACACATCGTGAGATGAGGTGGCTGTCCAATGCCCTATGGGCGTTGGTTCGTCGGCATCTCCTGCATCGTCATCCATGCTGTCGATGTCTCCGGAGTCGAAGTTGAGCACGTCGCTTAAATTGTCGACAGTGGCTACCAAATGGGTGGTGGGTGAGCTTTGAATTTCCTCATCGTCCGTATCCCATCCTCGCTGACCGTAGTTCGGCCAGGGCTCTCCTGATAAGGAGAGAGACTTGAGAGAGTTCAGGATATCGCCACAAGGCGAATGCTGAAAGATGTCTGCGGTGGTGAACTCCATTATCGGCGCCCCATCGGATTCGATTGGCAGGGGTGCGGGGGGTTCGGAGTCCGGGGAGGAGTCCGGATCTTCGGAGTCACGGGTCATGAAGAGTGCGGGGCTAGCGTTCGGCTCGATCGCTTTCGGGATAGCAGCCCCCGAGGTGACGTCCAACCGCTCATCCTCAATTGGCGCAATAGGCTCCGGGTTAGGGGTCGGAACCAATGCGTGTGCAGCCTCTAGGACACTGTCCGGGGGCAGAGCTAGATCATGCCCCTCGAGATAGTGCGATGCACTTGGCCGTGGCTCGAGCCCGTCGAAGATCAAGTCTCCGCGGATGTCAGCCGTGTAGTTTAAGCTTCCAAACCTGACTTGATGGCCAGGGGCGTAGCTTTCGATCTGCTCCAGGTGGCCGAGCGGATTGGCCCACAGAGCAAAGACGCCGAAGACGAAGATCTGTCCGAGGAGAAAAGTCTCACCCTGGACCGTATCGTTGTTGATGATCAAAGGAGCCATCGGTCCTAAAGGCGACGACACAGAGGAACTCTCAACGAGAGCACCAATGTCGGTGTCAAAACCGGGGGATCTCGGGTAGGGGGTCCCGAACTGTGCGTCAAGGCCGGATGGTAACAGGAGACAAGGGACACGATGTTTTTACCCAGGTTCGGGCCCTCTCGATGGAGGTAATACCCTACTCCTGCTTGATTAATATTGATGATATGGGTAGTACAAGAGTAGATCTACCATGAGATCAAGGAGGCTAAACCCTAGAAGCTAGCCTATGGTATGATTGTTGTGTATGGAGTTGATTGCCTACGGACTACAACCCTCCGGTTTATATAGGCACCGGATAGGGTTAGGGTTACACAGAGTCGGTTACAATGGTAGGAGATCTTGAATATCCGCATCGCCAAGCTTGCCTTCCACGCCAAGGAAAGTCCCATCCGGACACGGGACGAAGTCTTCAATCTTGTATCTTCATAGTCCAGGAGTCCGGCTGAAGGTATAGTTCGGCTACCCGAACACCCCCTAATCCAGGACTCCCTCACAAGCCTACAAAATGGGCTAAAGCAGGCCGCTCACGCATGCATTGCTGGCTTCCCACCACAACACAATTTTCTTCCCAGCCCAAGTCACGGACGCTGCACACTTTATCGATTGTTCTATTATTAGTCTCCCCCCTGTATAAGCGCACATGCTTATCCCTTCCATACACCTCACGCAAGGTCAAAAGCGGCCGCAGGGCAGCAATAGAGATGCCGGACGCCCGGAGACCGGAGGCTGCAGAGGGTGTCCATCTATCGGGAATTCGAGAATGCTGCACGACGCAATTTCGTATCCGGCTAGTCCGTCTATCGGGAATTCAGTATTCTTTTCAATCGTCAATTTCATCCATAGATTGCAAACTAGTCGAATTCTGGTATCATCCTTGCCTTGCTTTTTCTATGTTACAAATTTCAACCATTATTATAAACTTGTACCCAACAGATTAAATCCCTAGGGTTTGGCAAAACGGGAGCATTTTCTAGGGTTATAACTTCTAATTAGGATATACTTTATTTGCTTATGCAAGTTTCCATACTGTGGACAAGTGGTTGAGTACTTCATGTCTCCGAGGAAGGAACGTACAGAAGGTAATTCTCAAATTTTAGCCATTTAAATACTTTCCCAGGGCATTTTATAATGTTCATTCTATTTTTATTATCTTATAGGTTATTGAACCTTTGATATTTCATGATGTATTTTGGAATTTGGTAATTCAAGACACCCTTTTCAAGTAATTTTGTCTTTGTTTTTATCATTATAGTTAGCATTTTAGCGCCTAAAATTTATTTTAAATATCATATTCTATGATGTCTGAAAGTCTATGCTATAAGCTGTGAACACACCTTTATTCAATACATTGTTGCTTGAATTTTTTACACCATGTTTAAGTGGTGCATCAGGGGTAACTTTTGCTCCAGCTCCCACCTAGCTATGCGTAGATTACCCCAATGTCACCCCGGGAATCCGCAAGTTGAGTGCCAAAACACATATCAAGTGAATGAATATGCTACCCCATTGTCACCATGAGTATTCATATGCAAGACATATATCAAGTGCTCTCAAATCCATAAAAGTATTCAATCCGATAAAACGAAATCTCAAAGGGAAAACTCAATTCATCACAACAAGATAGAGAGGGGAAAACACCATATGATCCGACTATTAACAAAGCCCGCGATACATCAAGAGCATGGCATCTCAAGAACATGAGAGAGAGAGAGAGATTAAACACATAGCTACTGGTACAAACCCTTAGCCCCGAGGGTGGACTACTCCCTCCTCGTCGTGGTGGCCGCCGGGATGATGAAGATGGCCACCGGTGATGATTTCCCCCTCCGGCGGAGTGCCACACGGGGTCTAGATTGTTTTTCTGTGGCTACAGAGCCTTGCAGCGGCGGAACTTCTGATCTAGGTTAACCTTGAGGGTTTTAAGAATATTTGGAAATTTATAGGGTAAAGAGGGGGTGCGGGAGGCCACCGAGGTGGGCACAACCCACTTGGGCACGCCTGGGCCCCTAGGAGCGCCCTGGTGGGTTGTGCCCCCCTCGGGGCACCCCCAGGTGCTGCTCTGGCCCAATGGATGTCTTCTGGTCCATAACAAATCCACACAAAGTTTCGCGGTGTTTGGACTTCATTTGATATCTATTTCTTGCGATGTAAAAAACAAGAAAAAAACAGCAACTGGCACTGGGCACTGGGTCAATAGGTTAGTCCCGAAAAATGATATAAAGTTTCTATAAAATGATTGTAAAACATCCAAGAATGATAATATAACAACATGAATACTTCATAAATTATAGATACGTTGGAGACGTATCATCTATTGTAGGGGTGCGGGGGCGGAAGCCACAGAAGTAGCGCTTAGGTGCCTATCTTATGGTTGTGTGGGGTCAAGATACTGCTGCCGCTAGATCTGGATGAGGCGAGTCTTTGAGGGATGGCCGAGGCGACGTAACTATCGCAATGCAATGGGGCGGGGGGTGGGGTCATGGTTGGAGCTGTCACAACTGTGGACAATGGAGGCATGTTGCTCTGCCGGTAGCCGCTGGTTGTTCGGAGAAGATCCTGAACAGTGTCAGCCGGGAGGCAAAAGATGGCCATCCAGCCATCCAATGTAGATCATACAATATGAAAAAAGGTGTGTGACCTGAATTTAGTTTTCAGTCAACAGATGTGTGACCAGTCTCGTACCTTAGTGTTGATCTCTTAAAGTATTTCTTCACATCAGAGATACGTGTCATTCTTAACATTGTGTGTTTTCCGCATCTTCAGCCACACCATCTTCCTTCTTACCGGAGATGCTCCAATAAGGGAAGCATACACCATAAGGGAGCTATAGTCCGCACTCAAGAGTTCCCTGCCTTGAATGTTCCTGCCCGACATGGACATCCACAACAACCGCAGCGCCATCAACAAGTCAGCAGATGATGCTCACTCCTATGGATGGCAGGAAGATAGGTTGTACCCTCATCTTACTTGTGTGCAACATTTATGGCTTGATTATTCATCTAAGCATGGAAAATAGATTATCACATGTCATTGTACATTCATACTGATCTCTTAAGAGTCTTACTTCAGATAAGAGACTTGTTCAAGAGTTAATGTTGTGCCGTAGTTATCACCCATCAGCTAATGCTATCCCACAGGCTGGTGATTATACCTGAGGGAGTCCTGGATTAGGGGGTCTCCGGACAACCGGACTATATCCTTTGGCCGGACTGTTGGACTATGAAGATACAAGATTGAAGACTTCGTCCAGTGTCCGGATGGGACTCTACTTGGCGTGGAAGGCAAGCTAGGCAATACGGATATGGATATCTCCTCCTTTGTAACCGACCTTGTGTAACCCTAGCCCCCTCCGGTGTCTATATAAACCGGAGGGTTTTAGTCCATAGGACAACAGACAATCATACCATAGGCTAGCTTCTAGGGTTTAGCCTCTCCGATCTTGTGGTAGATCAACTCTTGTACTACACATATTATCAAGAATAATCAAGCAGGACGTAGGGTTTTACCTCCATCAAGAGGGCCCGAACCTGGGTAAAACATCGTGTCCCCTGCCTCATGTTACCATCCGCCTTAGACGCACAGTTCGGGACCCCCTACCCGAGATCCGCCGGTTTTGACACCGAAATTGGTGCTTTCATTGAGAGTTCCTCTGTGTCGTCGCCGTTAGGTTTGATGGCTCCTTCGATCATCGATAGCAATGCTGTCCAGGATGAGACTTTTCTCCCCGGATAGATCTTTGTATTCGGTGGCTTTGCACTGCGGGCCAACTCGCTTGGCCATCTAGAGCAGATCGAGAGTTACGCCCCTGGCCATCAGGCCAGGTTTGGAAGCTTAAACTATACGGCCGATATCCGCGGAGACTTGATCTTCGACGGATTCGAGCCCCTGCCTAATGCGCCACACGGCCACGATGAGCATGATTTAGCTCTGCCATCAGACAGTGTCCATGAGATCGCGCCGGCAACCGCTCCGACCCTCAATTCGGAGCAAGTGGTGCCTTCCATAGGCGGGTGGATAGACCCCGCCACGGAGGCCGCACTCTCATTGGCGATCGAGCCAAGTATCGACCTTACCCTTCACAAGAGCCGTGACGCCGAATTACCGGATTCCTCCCCGGCCATGGACTCTGAACCGCCTGCACCCGTTCCTATCGAATCCGACTGGGCGCCGATCATGGAGTTTACCTCCGCGGATATCTTTCAGCACTCGCCCTTCGGCGACATACTGAACTCACTAAGGTCTCTCTCCTTGTCAGGAGAGTCCTGGCCGAACTATGTCCGGCAGGATTGGGATGCAGATGACGAAGAAATTCGCCGCCCACCCACCACCCACTTAGTAGCCACTGTCGATGACTTAACCGACATGCTCGACTTCAACTCCAAAGACATCGACGGTATGGACGACAATGTGGGAGACGAAGAGGAACCACTGCCCACAGGGCACTGGACAACCACCTCATCATATGATATATACATGGTGGACACACCCAAAGAAGGCAACGACGATGAGACAGCGGAGGATGACCCCTCCAAGACGCAACCCAAGCGCCGACGTCAGCGGCGCCGCTCTAAGTCTCGCCAAAGCAAAAGCGGTGACACCAGCACAGGAGATAATACCACCCCGGACAGTGCCGAAGACGACAACAATCCCCTCCAGCAAGATTTAGGGCAGGAGGATGGAGAAGCCAGCCCTCTCGAGAGAGCGGCAGATAAAGAGGCAGAGGATGATAATTACATGCCTCCCGCCGAAGACGAGGCAAGCCTCGACGATGACGAATTCGTCGTGCCTGAGGATCCCGTCGAACAAGAGAGCTTCAAGCGCCGGCTTATAGCCACGACAAATAGCCTTAAGAAAAAGCAACAGAAGCTTCAAGCTGATCAAGACTTGCTAGCTGACAGATGGACTGAAGTCCTTGCGGCCGAGGAATATAAACTCGAACGCCCCTCCAAGAGTTACCCAAAGTGTAGGTTGCTACCCCGACTGGAGGAGGAAGCACTCAAACCTACATCTCCGGCATATGATGCGGCTGACCGGCCACCTCGTGGTCGCGACAGAGAGGCATTTCAGCCAAAAGCTTAGCCCGCACTCCGACGCCACTCAAATAAAAATGTCAAGGCACAGGGAAATACGCCAGACCTGCGAGACGTACTAGAGGACAAAGAAAAATATGCAAGATCGATCTACGGATCATGAGGGCATGCCACTATGCGAGATTATAATCGTCACGCCGGATACAGTAAAAGTAAGTCCGGCCGGGCCGAACACAGCGGGCAAGACTCATTTGAGTTGCGTCGCGATATAGCCCAGTACAGAGGCGCCGCACACCCCCTATGCTTCACAGACGAAGTGATGGATCACCAAATCCCAGAGGGTTTCAAACCCGTAAATATAGAATCATATGACGACACGACAGCTCCTGCGGTATGGATCGAGGATTTCCTCCTGCACATCCACATGGCCCACGGTGATGATCTACACGCCATCAAATACCTCCCACTCAAGCTCAAAGGACTAGCTCGGCATTGGCTCAACAGCTTGCCAGCAGAGTCCATTGGCTGTTGGCAAGATCTGGAAGCCGCATTCCTCGACAACTTCCAGGGCACCTATGTGCGACCACCAGATGCCGATGACTTGAGCCACATAATTCAGCAGCCAGAGGAATCGGCCAGGCAATTCTGGACACGGTTCCTAACAAAGAAAAATCAAATCATCGACTGTCCGGATGCAGAGGCCCTAGCAGCTTTTAAGCACAACATTCGGGACGAGTGGCTCACCCGGCACCTTGGCCAGGAAAAGCCAAAATCTATGGCAGCCCTCACGACACTCATGACCCGCTTTTGTGTGGGAGAAGACATCTAGCTGGCTCACAGCAACAACATATCAAAGAACCATGGTACTTCGGATACCAAGGATAGCAATGGCAGGTCACGTCGCAACAAACACAAGCGCCCCATTAACAACGACAATATAGAGGATACGACAGTCAATGTCGGATTCAAAGGCTCTAAACCCGGTCAGCGGAAAAAGCCATTTAAAAGAAGCACTCCGGGCCCATCCAGTTTGGACCGTATACTCAATCGCTCATGTCGAATACACAGCACCCCCGACAAGCCAGCCAACCACACCAACAGGGATTGTTGGGTGTTCAAGCAGGCCGGCAAGTTAAATGCCGAAAATAAAGATAAGGGGTCGCATAGCGATGACGAGGAGGAGCCTCGGCAGCCGAACACCGGAGGACAGAAGAGGTTCCCCCCACAAGTGCGGATGGTGAACATGATATACGCAACCCACATCCCCAAGAGGGAGCGGAAGCATGGGCTAAGGGATGTATATGCGTTGGAGCCAGTCGCCCCAAAGTTCAACCCATGGTCCTCTTGCCCGATCACCTTCGATCGCAGGGACCACCCCACTAGTATCCGTCATGGCGGATTCGCCGCACTGGTCCTAGACCCAATCATTGACGGATTTCACCTCACTCGAGTCCTTATGGATGGCGGCAACATCCTGAACCTGCTTTATCAGGACACAGTGCGCAATATGGGTATAGACCCCTCAAGGATCAAACCCACAAAAACGACCCTCAAAGGTGTCATACCAGGTGTAGAGGCCCATTGCACAGGCTCATCAAGGAAATATGCCCTAGAGGCAATAATAAAGTTATTATTTATTTCCTTATATCATGATAAATGTTTATTATTCATGCTAGGATTGTATTAACCGGAAACATAATACATGTCTGAATACATAGGCGAACAGAGTGTCACCAGTATGCCTCTACTTGACTAGCTCGTTAATCGAAGATGGTTATGTTTCCTAGCCATAGACATGAGTTGTCATTTGATTAACGGGATCACATCATTAGGAGAGTGATGTGATTGACTTGACCCATTCCATTAGCTTAGCACTTGATCATTTAGTTTGTTGCTATTGCTTTCTTCATAACTTATACATGTTCCTATGACTATGAGATTATGCAACTCCCGTTTACCGGAGGAACACTTTGTGTGCTACCAAATGTCACAACGTAACTAGGTGATTATAAAGGTGCTCTACAGGTGCCTCCGAAGGTACTTGTTGGGTTGGCGTATTTCGAGATTAGGATTTGTCACTCCGATTGTCGGAGAGGTATCACTGGGCCCTCTCGGTAATGCACATCACTTAAGCCTTGCAAGCATTGCAACTAATAAGTTAGTTGCGGGATGATGTATTACGGAACGAGTAAAGAGACTTACTGGTAACGTGATTGAACTATGTATTGAGATACCGACGATCGAATCTCGGGCAAGTAACATACCGATGACAAAGGGAACAACGTATGTTGTTATGCGGTCTGACCGATAAAGATCTTCGTAGAATATGTGGGAGCCAATACGAGCATCCAGGTTCCGCTATTTTTTATTGACCGGAGACATGTCTCGGTCATGTCTACATAGTTCTCAAACCCGTAGGGTCCGCACGCTTAAAGTTTCGGTGACGATTGTATTATGAGTTTATGTGATTTGATGTACCGAAGGTAGTTCGGAGTTCCGGATGAGATCGGGGACATGACGAGGAGTCTCAAAATGGTCGAGACATAAAGATCGATATATTGGACGACTATATTTGGACATCGGAAAGGTTCCGAGTGATTCGGGTATTTTCGGGGGTACCGAGGAGTTACGGGAATACAAGGAAGAAGTAATGGGCCTCATGGCCAAGTGGTGGAAGAGAGGAGGCAGGGCGCGCGCCCCCTAGCCCAAACCGAATTGGACTAGGGCGCCGGGCCCCCTTTCCTCTTTTCCCTCCTTCTCCTTCCTTCTCCTTCTTCTCCTTCCTTTCCTCCTCCTAGTAGGATTAGGAACGGGGAGTCCTACTCCTACTAGGAGGAGGACTCCTCCTCCTGGAGCGCCCATAGAGGGCCGGCCGGCCTCCCCCCTTGCTCCTTTATATACAGGGGCAGGGGGGCACCTCTAGAGACACAAGTTGATCAATTGATCTCTCCCAGCCGTGTGCGGTGCCCCCCTCCACCATATTCCACCTCGGTCATATCGTAGCGGTGCTTAGGCGAAGCCCTGCGTCAGTAGCAACATCATCACCATCACCACGCCATCGTGCTGACGGAACTCTCCCGTGAAGCTCTGCTAGATCGGAGTTCGCGGGACGTCATCGAGGTGAACGTGTGCTGAACTCGGAGGTGCCGTGCGTTCGGTACTTGGATCGGTCGGATCGTGAAGACGTACGACTACATCAACTACGTTGTGCTAACGCTTCCGCTTTCGGTCTACGAGGGTACGTGGGCAACACTCTCCCCTCTTGTTGCTATGCATCACCATGATCTTGCGTGTGCGTAGGAATTTTTTTGAAATTACTACGTTCCCCAATAGTGGCATCCGAGCCTAGGTTTTCTGTGTTGATGTTGTGCACGAGTAGAACACAAGTGAGTTGTGGGCGATATAAGTCATACTGCTTATCAGCATGTCATACTTTGGTTTGGCGGTATTGTTGGATGAAGCGGCCTGGACCAACATTACGCGTACGCTTACGCGAGACTGGTTCTACCGACATGCATTGCACACAGGTGGCTGGCGGGTGTCAGTTTCTCCAACTTTAGTTGAACCAAGTGTGGCTACGCCCGGTCCTTGCGAAGGTTAAAACAGCACCAACTTGACAAACTATCGTTGTGGTTTTGTTCCGTAGGTAAGAACGGTTCTTGCTAAGCCCGTAGCAGCCACGTAAAACTTGCAACAACAAAGTAGAGGACGTCTAAACTTGTTTTTGCAGGGCATGTTGTGGTGTGATATGGTCAAGACATGATGCTAAATTTTATTGTATGAGATGATCATGTTTTGTAACTGAGTTATCGGCAACTGACAGGAGCCATATGGTTGTCGCTTTATTATATGCAATGCAATTGCGCTATAATGCTTTACTTTATCACTAAGCAGTAGCGATAGTCGTGGAAGCATAAGATTGGCGAGACGACAATGATGCTACGATGATGACCAAGGTGTCGCGCCGGTGACGATGGTGATCATGACGGTGCTTCGGAGATGGAGATCACAAGCACAAGATGATGATGGCCATATCATATCACTTATATTGATTGCATGTGATGTTTATCTTTTATGCATCTAATCTTGCTTTGATTGACGGTAGCATTATAAGATGACCTCTCACTAAATTTCAAGATAAAAGTGTTCTCCCTGAGTATGCACCACTGCCAAAGTTCGTCATGCCCAGACACCACGTGATGATCGGGTGTGATAAGCTCTACGTCCATCTACAATGGGTGCAAGCCAGTTTTGCACACGCAGAATACTCAGGTTAAACTTGACGAGCCTAGCATATGCAGATATGGCCTCGGAACACTGAGACCGAAAGGTCGAGCGTGAATCATATAGTAGATATTATCTACATATTGATGTTCACCATTGAAAGCTACTCCATTTCACATGATGATCGGTTATGGTTTAGTTGATTTGGGTCACGTGATCACTTAGAAGATTAGAGGGATGTCTTTCTAAGTGGGAGTTCTTAAGTAATATGATTAATTGAACTTAAATTTATCATGAACTTAGTACCTGATAGTATCTTGCTTGTCTATGTTTGATTGTAGATAGATGGCCCGTGCTGTTGTTCCGTTGTTTTAATGCGTTCCTTGAGAAAGCAAAGTTGAAAGATGATGGTAGCAATTACACGGACTGGGTCCGTAACTTGAGGATTATCCTCATTGCTGCACAGAAGAATTACGTCCTGGAAGCACCGCTAGGTGCCAGGCCTGCTGCTGGAGCAACACCAGATGTTATGAACGTCTGGCAGAGCAAAGCTGATGACTACTCGATAGTTCAGTGTGGCATGCTTTACGGCTTAGAATCGGGACTTCAACAACGTTTTGAACGTCATGGAGCATATGAGATGTTCCAGGAGTTGAAGTTAATATTTCAAGCAAATGCCCGGATTGAGAGATATGAAGTCTCCAATAAATTCTATAGCTGCAAGATGGAGGAGAATAGTTCTGTCAGTGAACATATACTCAAAATGTCTGGGTATCATAATCACTTGACTCAACCGGGAGTTGATCTTCCTGTTGATAGTGTCATTGACAGAGTTCTTTAATCACTGCCACCAAGCTACAAGAGCTTCGTGATTAACTATAACATGCAAGGGATGGATAAGACAATTCCCGAGATCTTCGCAATGCTAAAGGCTATGGAGATAGAAATCAAGAAGGAGCATCAAGTGTTGATGGTCAACAAGACCGCCAGTTTCAAGAAAAAGGGCAAAGGGAAGAAGGGGAACTTCAAGAAGAACAGTAAGCAAGTTACTGCTCAGGAGAAGAAACCCAAATCTGGACCTAAGCCTGAAACTGAGTGCTTCTACTGCAAGCAGACTGGACACTGGAAGCGGAACTGCCCCAAGTATTTGGCGGATAAGAAGGATGGCAAGGTGAACAAAGGTATATGTGATATACATGTTATTGATGTGTACCTTACTAGAGCTCGCAGTAGCACCTGGGTATTTGATACTGGTTCTGTTGCTAACATTTGCAACTCGAAACAGGGACTACGGATTAAGCAAACACTGGCAAAGGACGAGGTGACGATGCACGTGGGAAATGGTTCCAAAGTCAATGTGATAGCGGTCGGCACGCTACCTCTACATCTACCTTCGGAATTAGTTTTAGACCTAAATAATTGTTATTTGGTGCCAGCGTTGAGCATGAACATTATATCTGGATCTTGTTTGATGTGAGACGGTTATTCATTTAAATCAAAGAATAATGGTTGTTCTATTTATATGAGTAATATCTTTTATGGTCATGCACCCTTGAAGAGTGGTCTATTTTTGATGAATCTCGATAGTAGTGATACACATATTCATAATGTTGAAACCAAAAGATGCAGAGTTGATAATGATAGTGCAACTTATTTGTGGCACTGTCGTTTAGGTCATATCGGTGTAAAGCGCATGAAGAAACTCCATACTGATGGACTTTTGGAATCACTTAATTATGAATCACTTGGTACTTGCGAACCGTGCCTCATGGGCAAGATGACCAAAACGCCGTTCTCCGGTACTATGGAGAGAGCAACGGATTTGTTGGAAATCATACATACAGATGTATGTGGTCCGATGAGTATTGAGGCTCGTGGCAGATATCGTTATTTTCTCACCTTCACAGATGATTTAAGCAGATATGGGTATATCTACTTGATGAAACATAAGTCTGAAACATTTGAAAAGTTCAAAGAGTTTCAGAGTGAAGTTGAAAATCATCGTAACAAGAAAATAAAGTTTCTACAATCTGATCGTGGAGGAGAATATTTGAGTTACGAGTTTGGTCTACATTTGAAACAATGCGGAATAGTTTCGCAACTCACGCCACCCGGAACACCATAGCGTAATGGTGTGTCTGAACCTCGTAATCGTACTTTACTAGATATGGTGCGATCTATGATGTCTCTTACAGATTTACCGCTATCGTTTTGGGGTTATGCTTTAGAGACGGCTGCATTCACATTAAATAGGGCACCATCGAAATCCGTTGAGATGACGCCTTATGAACTGTGGTTTGGCAAGAAACCAAAGTTGTCGTTTTTGAAAGTTTGGGGCTGCGATTCTTATGTGAAAATGCTTCAACCTGATAAGCTCGAACCCAAATCGGAGAAATGTGTCTTCATATGATACCCAAAGGAAACTGTTGGGTACACCTTCTATCACAGATCCGAAGGCAAGACTTTCGTTGCTAAGAATGGATCCTTTCTAGAGAAGGAGTTTCTCTCGAAAGAAGTGAGTGGGAGGAAAGTAGAACTTGATGAGGTAACTGTAGCTGCTCCCTTATTGGAAAGTAGTACATCACAGAAACCGGTTTCTGTGACACCTACACCAATTAGTGAGGAAGCTAATGATAATGATCATGAAACTTCAGATCAAGTTACTACCGAACCTCGTAGATCAACCAGAATAAGATCCGCACCAGAGTGGTTCGGTAATCCTGTTCTGGAGGTTATGTTACTAGACCATGACGAACCTACAAACTATGAAGAAGCGATGGTGAGCCCAGATTCCGCAAAATGGCTTGAGGCCATGAAATCTGAGATGTGATCCATGTATGAGAACAAAGTGTGGACTTTGGTTGACTTTCCCGTTGATTAGCATGCAATTGAGAATAAATGGATCTTCAAGAAGAAGACTGACGCTGATAGTAATGTTACTGTCTACAAAGCTCGACTTGTTGCAAAAGGTTTTCGACAAGTTCAAGGGATTGACTACGATGAGACCTTCTCACCCGTAGCGATGCTTAAGTCTGTCCGAATCATGTTACCAATTGCCGCATTTTATGATTATGAAATTTGGAAAATGGATGTTAAAATTGCATTCCTGAATGGATTTCTGGAAGAAGAGTTGTATATGATGCAGCCAGAAGGTTTTGTCGATCCAAAGGGAGCTAACAAAGTGTGCAAGCTCCAGCGATCCATTTATGGACTGGTGCAAGCCTCTCAGAGTTGGAATAAACGCTTTCATAGTGTGATCAAAGCATTTGGTTTTGTACAGACTTTTGGAGAAGCCTGTATTTACAAGAAAGTGAGTGGAAGCTCTGTAGCATTTCTGATATTATATATGGATGACATATTATTGATTGGAAATGATATAGAATTTCTGGATAGCATAAAGGGATATTTGAATAAGAGTTTTTCAATGAAGGACCTCGGTGAAGCTGCTTACATATTGGGCATTAAGATCTATAGAGATAGATCAAGACGCTTAATTGGACTTTCACAAAGCACATACCTTGACAAAGTTTTGAAGAAGTTCAAAATGGATCAGGCAAAGAAAGGGTTCTTGCCTGTGTTAGAAGGTGTGAAGTTGAGTAAGACTCAATGTCCGACCACCGCAGAAGATAGAGAGAAAATGAAAGATGTTCCCTATGCTTCAGCCATAGGCTCTATCATGTATGCAATGCTGTGTACCAGACCTGATGTGTGACTTGCTATAAAGTCTAGCAGGGAGGTACCAAAGTAATCCTGGAGTGGATCACTGGACAGCGGTCAAGAACATCCTGAAGTACATGAAAAGGACTAAGGATATGTTTCTCATATATGCAGGTGACAAAGAGCTCATCGTAAATGGTTACGTTGATGCAAGCTTTGACACTGATCCGGACGATTCTAAATCGCAAACCGGATACATGTTTCTATTGAACGGTGGAGCTGTTAGTTGGTGCAGTTCTAAACAAAGCGTCATGGCGGGATCTACATGTTAAGCGGAGTACATAGCTGCTTCGGAAGCAGCAAATGAAGGAGTCTGGATGAAGGAGTTCATATCCGATCTAGGTGTCATACCTAGTGCATCGGGTCCAATGAAAATCTTTTGTGACAATACTGGTGCAATTGCCTTGGCGAAGGAATCCATATTTCACAAGAGAACCAAGCACATCAAGAGATGCTTCAATTCCATTCGGGATTTAGTCCAAGTGGGAGACATAGAAATTTGCAAGATACATACGGATCTGAATGTTGCAGACCCGCTGACTAAGCCTCTTCCACGAGCAAAACATGATCAGCACCACGGCTCCATGGGTGTTAGAATCATTACTGTGTAATCTAGATTATTGACTCTAGTGCAAGTGGGAGACTGAAGGAAATATGCCCTAGAGGCAATAATAAAGTTATTATTTATTTCCTTATATCATGATAAATGTTTATTATTCATGCTAGAATTTATTAACTGGAAACATAATACGTGTGTGAATACATAGACGAACAGAGTGTCACTAGTATGCCTCTACTTGACTAGCTCGTTAATCGAACATGGTTATGTTTCCTAGGCATCGACATGAGTTGTCATTTGATTAACGGGATCACATCATTAGGAGAATGATGTGATTGACTTGACCCATTCCATTAGCTTAGCACTTGATCGTTTAGTTTGTTGCTATTGCTTTCTTCATAACTTATACACGTTCCTATGACTATGAGATTATGCAACTCCCGTTTACCGGAGGAACACTTTGTGTGCTACCAAATGTCACAACGTAACTGGGTGATTATAAAGGTGCTCTACAGGTGTCTCCGAAGGTACTTGTTGGGTTCGCGTATTTCGAGATTAGGATTTGTCACTCCAATTGTCGGAGAGGTATCTCTGGCCCCTATCGGTAATGCACATCACTTAAGCCTTGCAAGAATTGCAACTAATAAGTTAGTTGCGGGATGATGTATTACGGAACGAGTAAAGAGACTTGTCAGTAACGATATTGAACTACGTATTGAGATACCGAGGATCGAATCTCGGGCAAGTAACATACCGATGACAAAGGGAACAACGTATGTTGTTATGCAGTCTGACCGATAAAGATCTTCGTAGAATATGTGGGAGCCAATATGAGCATCCAGGTTCTGCTATTGGTTATTGACCGGAGACATGTCTCGGTCATGTCTACATAGTTCTCGAACCCATAGGGTCCACATGCTTAAAGTTTCGGTGATGATTGTATTATGAGTTTATGTGGTTTGATGTATCGAAGGTAGTTCGGAGTCCCGGATGAGATCGGGGACATGACGAGGAGTTTCGGTGATGATTGTATTATGAGTTTATGTGGTAAAGATCGATATATTGGACAACTATATTCGGACATCGGAAAGGTTCCGAGTGATTCGGGTATTTTCGGGGGTACCGGGGAGTTACGGGAATACGAGGAAGAAGTAATGGGCCTCATGGGCCAAGTGGTGGAAGAGAGGAGGCAGGGCGCGCGGTCCCCTAGCCCAAACCGAATCGGACTAAGGTGCCGGCCCCCCTTTCCTCTTTTTCCTCCTTCTCCTTCCTTCTCCTTCTTCTCCTTCCTTTCCTCCTCCTAGTAGGAGTAGGAAAGGGGAGTCCTACTCCTACTAGGAGGAGGACTCCTCCTCCTGGCGCGCCCATAGAGGGCCGACCGGCCTCCCCCCTTGCTCCTTTATATACAGGGGCAGGGGGGCACCTCTAGAGACACAAGTTGACCAGTTGATCTCTCCCAGCCGTGTGGGGTGCCCCCCTCCACCATATTCCACCTCGGTCATATCGTAGCGGTGCTTAGGAGAAGCCCTGCGTCGGTAGCAACATCATCACCGTCACCACGCTGTCGTGCTGACGGAACTCTCCCGTGAAGCTCTGCTGGATCGGAGTTCGCGGGATGTCATCGAGCTGAACGTGTGCTGAACTCGGAAGTGTCGTGCGTTCGGTACTTGGATCGGTCGGATCGTGAAGACGTATGACTACATCAACCGCGTTGTGCTAACGCTTCCGCTTTCGGTCTACGAGGGTACATGGACAACACTCTCCCCTCTCGTTGCTATGCATCACCATGATCTTGCATGTGCGTAGGATTTTTTTTTGAAATTACTATGTTCCCCAACAGCTCAGTCACACTGGAAGTGGTCTTCGAATCCCCGGATAACTTCCGAAGTGAAGAGTTAATCTTCGATATAGTCATTTTCCGCAGTGGCTATCATGCACTGCTCGGGCGAACCGCGTTTGCGAGATTCAATGCGGTACCGCATTATGCATACCTCAAGCTCAAGATGCCAGGACCTCGGGGGGTCATCACAGTTAATGGAAACACAGAGCGCTCTCTCCGCATGGAGGAGCACACTGCGGCCCTCGCAGAAGAAGCGCAAAGCAGCCTCTTAAGGCAATCCACTAGTTCGGCGATTAAGGACCCGGACACCTTCAAGCGCGCCCGGAGTAATCGGCAACAAGACCGCCTGGCACGTTCTGAGCTCGCATAGCGATGCGGCCCCCACCCTGGTCTCAGCCAAACGGTGAAATCCGTGCCACGCGTACATAATTACATATTAAAAATACCATGGGCACAGGTGGGGAGGGGGGCACGACTACATGCATGCCCCAAGACGCGGATCAACCGAACACATGATGCAGCAACCAAGGGGGCAGAAAGCTACATCGCACCACGGAACTCCCAGGTGGAGTATGATAACGAGTGAAATACTTGCTTTAATACCATTCCTCAGCTTGCCCTTGGAGGGGACATGTCAAATAGTCCTACTTTTTGCTTATCGCACTACTTGTATCATTGTGCTTTAGCGCACCTTTTTGAATAAACAATGCATAGCACTAGACTATTCTTGCATTCTCTATTCTTCTTATATATATATACTGAAAGTGCGTTATATCGACTAGAGGGGGGGGGGTGAATAGACGATTTTTATGAAAGTCTTCAAAACATGGAAGTTATGAAGACAAACAGCAGAGACATGCCTATCACTATGCAGCGGAAGTTAGATTACACTAGACAAGCCATGGTCAAGTATTCAATAGAGTGAAAGCACAATGACAAGTAGCTGCAGTGTAATAAGGATCAGGCAGGAAGAACATATGAAGCCAAACAAATTATATAGTTACGTTGTGAAGACAAAAGATAGAGCAAGCATGCAATGGCTTCACAATGAGTAACAGTAAGAAAAAGGAAGTGAAGATGAAACCAGTGACTCATTGAAGACAATGATTTGTTGGACCAGTTCCAGTTGCTGTGACAACTGTACGTCTGGTTGGAGCAGCTAGGTATTTAAACCAAAGGACACACAGTCCCGGACACCCAGTCCTGAACACACAGCTCAGGACACCCAGTCCTCACCGTATTCTCCTTGAGGTAAGGTCACACAGACCTCGCCCAATCACTCTGGTTAGTCTTCAAGGTAGACTCCCAAACCTTCACAGACTTCGTTCACCGGCAATCCACAATTTCTCTTGGATGCTCAGAACGCGATGCCTAACCGTCTAGAGGATGCACAGTCCTGAAGTGTAATAAGTCTTCAGATCACTCAGACAAGAAGACTTAAGTGATGCCCAATTTACTCTGGCTCTGGGTGGTTAGGGCTTTTCTCCTCGCTAGGAATTTTCTCTCAAAGGCTTCGAGGTGGGTTGCTCTCAAACGACAAAAACCGTGCACTGAAATCTGAGCAGCCAACCGTTTATGATTGTAGGGGGTGGACTATTTATAGCCACTGGGCAACCCGACCTGATTTGTTCGAAATGACCCTGGGTCACTAAGGAACTGACACGTGTTCAAACGGTCAGATTTCGAACTCACACGGCAACTTTACTTGGGCTACAAGTAAAGCTGACTTGTCCGACTCTGGACAAGATTTGCTCTCATAGTCTTCGCTCGAAGACATAGGATTTTGAGTTAGGCATCACTTCAGTCATTCTGACTGGTTCTCTTGGACCCCACTTAACAGTACGGTGGTTCCTATGACTCAACACAAATGAAAAAGAACTACGAAACATGTAAGTCTTCGAGTTCCATAGGCTTCACGTGGTGTCTTCTCCTGTCATAGTCTTCAATGTGAATATCTTCATATACCACCATTGTCTTCAATGTCTTCGTACATTTTTAGGGGTCATCTCTGGTAGTAAAACCGAATCAATGAGGGACTTCTACCTATGTTATCCTGCAATTCTCACAAACACATTAGTCCCTCAACTAGGTTTGTCGTCAATACTCCAAAACCAACTAGGGGTGGCACTAGATGCACTTACATATACATATGTTCATTCATGACATCCAACACCTGTACACTCTGGTACGGCCAATACGCTAGGGGCTTAAGCATACCCCATAATACAACGTGAGAAGTCCGAACACTTTAGACAGTGCGACACCCCGAACTTATAGCATTATATGCATCAGCTCCGAATCATGTCTTGGGTCAATAGTTGGGTTTGCCCACCTCCCATGTTTTGGTACCTTACGTTCCGCTATATCGGCTAAGGTAACACTGGGAGAACTACTGCAATTGTGCCCCGGTTCAGCTGGGCTAAGCACCTCAGTAGAGAAAGCTAAAACTAACTATCATGATAAGGCGAGAGACTGGTCACTGTTCGAGAGGTTTCGAGTCCTTAAAGACTTATGCCTCTTAGGGCGAGGAGTCGGCTTTGTCCGGCTTAAGGCGTGTATAGCGCCCCAAATTCAGCCTTCCGAATACTAGGGGCTTCACCAAAATTTAAAATTATAGAATTCTATGGCTAAGTGAGAGTGATAAAGCATTATATTCTGATTGCCTTGTTCGTTGCGCTGAGCACCTCCCTCGAAGGACCCAAAAATGGGAACAAGAGTGCTCAGGTTTATCCCGAACATCCCAGCACTCGTGGCATGGGGGCAGAAGCCGATGACTAGCCATCTCTCAGATTTGATAAAAAGCCAAACAGAAGGTAATATTTTAAATTCAAACAAGCGTTGCATAGCGCATATGAACAAGTTTTCATACCACAGGATCACACGAGCAAGCTCATTCAAATATTACATCTTTCGCACACTCGTCCGCTACAAGACGGGCACCCTTCAGGACACCCTCATAGTACATCTCGGGGTGGCGATGCTCCTTGCCCTGCGGCGGCCCCTCCTTCACTAGCTTCTCGGCGTCCATCTTGGCCCAGTGCACCTTTGCACGGGCAAAAGCCCGGCGTGCACCTTCGATGCAGAAAGACCGCCTGATGACTTCCAGCCGAGGGCAAGCATCCGCAAGCCGCCTCACCAGGCTGAAGTAGCTGTTGGGAAGGGCTTCGCCAGGCCACGTCCAGACTATAAAGCCCTTCATGGACTGTTCGGCCACCTTGTGCAGCTCGAACAGTTGCTTCAGCTGGTCGCTCACAGGCATCGGGTGTTCGGTCCCAGTATACTGAGACCAGAACAACTTCTCCGTTGAGCTTCCCTAATCGGCCTAGTAAAACCTTGCGGCATCCGACACGCTGCGGGGCAAATCTGTGAATGCTCCTAGAGAGCTCCGGACTCGGGTAAGTAACAAGTAATTTACTTTCACATGCTTGCTTTGCATATTTAATGCCTTACCCGCCGCTATCTTCCTCATCGCCTCAATCTCCTGGAGGGCCTTGTGGGCTTCAGCCTTGGCATTCTTTGCGCTCTCAAGGGCCGCGGCAAGCTCAGACTCTCGTGTCTTCAAGTCAAGCTCCAAAGCCTCGTGCTTCGTCATGAGAGCCTGGAGCTCTTGCTGCACCTCGCCCACCCGTGCCTCCTGCTTTTCTCGCTCAGCGCGCTCCTGGGCTGCTTTGTTTTTGGCCTCGAACAGCGCTTGCTTTAGGGTTGCCACTTCGGTCGTGGCCACTGGCAAATTCATGATGATCCTGCCATTTTGCAATCGCATCTTTTTTGTATACATATATATCTATAGACAAGGTATTACTTACCTTTGTTCTCCTCGAGCTACCTCTTGGCAAGGCCGAGCTCTTTCTCGGACCCCTCGAGGTCCCGCTTCAGTGCGGCGACCTCCGCAGTCAGTGCGGCAGAGGTCAGCAACGAAGCCTGCATACGCATATAGACATACTTATATTAGACTCCTGTAGATATTTGATCCTCTGTTCGGCTTTTCTTCGTGAACACCAAACAGAGCATCAGGGGCTAATGTCTATGCGGTAATACTTTCCCCTATATTTTAAATGCTTACCTCAAAGTCAGTTAGAAGGCTAGCACAGGCTTCAGTCTATCCGCTCTTGCCGGAGTGAACCTTCTTGATCACCGCACTCATAATAGTGCAGTGCTCTTCGTCGATGGGAGCGCTGCAAAGCGCTCCCAGCAGGTCGTCCGGTGCCTCTGGGTGGGCAGAGGTCACCGGCATGGGCGTCTTACCCCTTTTGGAAGGGGGCCGCCTGCCCGAGTCCGGAACCACTGGAGGTTCCGGTGCGATGTTCGGCTAAGAGCCGAACTTGGAGCCCCCGGGAGCCTTGCTCCCTTTGCTCTTGGAGTCCGGAAGGTCACCTTGAGGCGCCTCCGGGACTGTCTCCCCCCGGCTTGGTGCCCCTTGAGACAATATCTCAGCATTGTTCATAGGGCAAGGGGAGGAGGCGGTCGGAAGTGGATGGCTATCCATATCCGACGAATCCAAGGAGCCGTCCGACGAGGATACGTCGATACGGGCTTGGGGCGGTCTGCATAATCATATTCGACGTTAGGAGAAGCAATGTGACAAAGGTATGTTATGAGTTACTCTGGTATCCGAATACTTACGACTTCGCTAGGGGCCTGGCCCTGAGCAGCCACTCGTCTTCGCCTTTGGCGGCGGTGGTGGAGCAGTCCGAAAGAAGAGTCCTTCCCTTCTTGGACCCTTCGGCCTCCCCGGTCGGGGCGGCCTTCCTTTTCTTGTCTCCCTCGGCTGGAGGGGGAGCATCTTCATCTTCCTCCTCGTCTTCATGGGAGGAGTGCGTCACGGAGTTATCGGACAACGAGTCCGATACCACCTGGCGCCGGGAACTCTTTCAAGTTCCCTTGGCCTTATTCTTGGTCTTTTTCGGCACCTTATTAGGAGCCGGAGTCAGCATCTCCGTCAAGAGAGCGTGCGCGGTGTCTTCGGGAAGGGGGGCCCGATAGTCGATCTGCTCCGATGCCTCCACCCAGTCCTGCTAAAGGCATGAGAGCTCAGACCCCGCACATGGTTAAGCTATGGGAAATAAATATCCTACCAAATGTACAGAACTTACCGGATTCGCAGGGCGCTTCGCGCTTAGCCCGCGGTCCTCGGTGAGAGAGGGAGGGACCTCGGCGCCCTTGAACAGCACCCTCCAGACGTCTTTGTGCATCGTGTCGAAGAGCTCGCTTAGAGTCTGGTGCCGGGCCGGGTCGAACTCCCATAAGTTGAAATCCCGTTGCTGACACAGGAGGATCCGATGGAAGAGCATGACTTGGACTATGTTGACAAGCTTAAGTTTCTTGCTTGTCATGTTCCGGATACATTTCTAGAGTCCGTCCAGCTCCACTTATGAACCCCAGGACAGGCCCTTCTCCTTCCAGGAAGTGAGCCGCATGGGGATTCCGGATCGAAACTCGGGGGCCGCCACCCAGTTGGTGTCGCGCGGCTCGGTGATGTAGAACCACCCCGACTGCCGCCCCTTTACGGTCTCCACGAAGGAGCCCTCGAGCAATGCAACGTTGGGCATTTTTCCCACCATGGCTCCGCCGCATTCCACTTGTTGGCTGCCTACAACCTCCGGGTTGATATTGAAGGTCTTCAGCCATAGGCCGAAGTGGGGCTGGATGTGGAGGAAAGCCTCGCACACGACGATGAACGCCGAGATGTTGAGGATGAAGTTCGGGGCCAGATCGTGAAAGTCCAGCCCATAATAGAACATGAGGCCGCGGACAAATGGATGGAGGGGAAACCCCAGTACACGGACGAAGTGGGGGAGGAAGACCACCCTCTCATGAGGTTCTGGGGTAGGGATGACCTGCCCCGCGGCTGGCAGTTGGTGCGCGATGTCCGCGGCTAAGTATCCGGCTCTGCGCAACTTTTTGATGTGCCCCTCCGTGACGGAGGAGGCCATCCCCTTGCCTCCCACTCCGGACATGTTTGAAGAGAGTTGAGGAAGAGGATGCGGACTTGGGCGCTGGAGCTCGAGTGCGTGAGAATGGATGAGCAAGGAGGAAGAAGGCGTGGGTAGAAAAAGGTGAGATCTTATCCCTTTATAAGGTCGGACTAAACTATGCGCCCCCACTAGCCTGGTAAAAGTTGCTTATCCCCCAAGCGCTGTAATTGATGGCGCGGTTGGGTTACCGACGTCCGTATTGATGAGAATCCCGTAATAAGGGGAACACGATCTCTTCTTCAACAAGACATGTCAAGAAACCGCCTCGCGTTATGTGCGGGGCTGGTTAAAGAAAAACGGTTCAAATAATTACCGGGCCATGGCATGATGTCATGCTGCCAGAACATGTCAGCAGATTGGATTTGTGGAAGTATTATTCTCTCTACGGTGGTATGTGGAACTTATTTTGCAGGGTCAGACACTATCCTTGTATTCAAACTCTTTTGTGGTGTATTCGGAGGACAACACTGCGCGCCGGACTCGTCGCCATTGAAGCCTGGTTCAGGGGCTACTGAGGGAGTCCTGGATTAGGGGTCTCCGGACAGCCGGACAATATCCTTTGGCCGGACTATTGGACTATGAAGATACAAGATTGAAGACTTCGTCCCGTGTCCAGATGGGACTCTACTTGGCATGGAAGGCAAGCTAGGCAATACGGATATGGATATCTCCTCCTTTGTAACCGACCTTGTGTAACCCTAGCCCCCTCCGGTGTCTATATAAACCGGAGGGTTTTAGTCCGTAGGACAACATACAATCATACCATAGGCTAGCTTCCAAGGTTTAGCCTCTCTGATCTCGTGGCAGATCAACTCTTGTACTACACATATTATCTAGAATAATCAAGAAGGACGTAGGGTTTTACCTCCATCAAGAGGGCCCAAACCTGGGTAAAACATCGTGTCCCCTGCCTCCTTTTACCATCCGCCTTAGACGCACAGTTCGGGACCCCCTACCCGAGATCCGCTGGTTTTGACATCGACAATACCCCTTTTATTACCTACTAGCAAAAGAGCCCGTGCGTTGCAACGGGAGAGAAAACATAACACACGCTCTTAACTCAACAACCATCACTCAAGACCACAATAGGCCCATCTCCTTTATTTTTGCCAGGCATCATATTTGTGTTGCCGCTTATCCTCCTTCTCACCCTCGCCGGCGATGGCCTCAGTGTTCACACAAAACAACAAAAAATATGTGTTGAATATGGTTAATCCTAAGGCGTCTCTCTCTCCCTCTGTCCTCCCTCTCCCTCTCTCTCTTCCTCTCTCTCTCTCTCTCTCTTTCTCTCACTCTCGCGATGAGAAATCTGTTGTTTCCCCTGCGACATTTTTCAGAGGTATGCATGTGTAGTTATCGATGTTTTCTTTTCCGTATATGGTTATAGTGGGGTGTTTATTTGCAATCCGGATCGCTGCCGGTATGAGAAAAAACGAATATTGCGCTATAAATTATAAGTTTGCTTTCATAACAATATTTTAAAAATATTTAATAGGTAAAATTAACATCATATTTAGATTCCACACATTTTTCTAATAAAATTTCATATATAATATGTTAAAATCGAAGTTACGGTTTAAAAGATACAAATAATTTAGAAAATCATTTGGTTTGACTCAAATATATTCCAAAATAATATTTAAAAGTACTTAACAGGTAAAAATAATCTCATATTCATATTCTACATATTTTTCTAATCAAATTTCATATATAACATGTTCAAATCAGAGTTACGGTTTAAAAGATATGGATGATTTTAAAAAACATTTGTTTAACTTAAATATGATCCGCGGATGAATTACCTAAAACATCAAGAGGGTTTTCGAAAAATGTAAAATAATGGTTCGGCTGTGACTTAAATCCGGACGGCGGGTTGATTTCAAAAAAAGATAGGGACTTTTGTGTAAAATATGAAAATAACGATTCGTTTTAACTTAAAACAGGACTGCGGGTTGAATTCTCTGAAATAGAGAGACTTTTCTGAAAAATGCCATGACGGATGAAAGAAACCCAATTTGCTTTATTATTTGGTAAGGATGTTGTTTGGAGATGTACTAAAACATGGGTCCATTAGTACCCTGGACTTGTGCACATGCAGCCGTAGCCCTTCGGGCAGCAAGGGCTTGCCGGAGGACAGATCTACCCAAGACTCAAAACTTGGGCAACCAAGGCCGTGAAGAAGACCTCCCAACAAGACCTCGAGAAGTACTAAGTTAGTACTGAAGATCAAGACTCCAGTTGCCTGCAAGCTCAGCATTGGCAAGCCAAGACCCGGCAAGCTCCTTGACGGGAAGTTCCCCCTCTCGTTTTTCCCTCCACTCCACCTCATCGACCTGCTAATGGCTTGTCAAGATTAGGTGTCGAGCAGGTGAGAGGCATGGAGAGGGTCAACTGGGCACGTGTCAGCATGCTGCGTGCATGTCAACTTTATTGACACCTTTCTAGTGGACGTGGCAAGAAGATAGAGCTCATCCGGCCCGACGACATAGAAGGAGAGACACCTTTAGCCAAATGATGGTTACCAACTCAGGGTGCATTAAATGCCATTTTCCTAGTCCGGCGGGATTAGGTTAGATAACATTGAAGCCACTATTCATACATGGAATGACCCTGTTGCCACTGTGGTGACCCCTTTTCATATATAAAAGGAGGCCCATGGCTACCTTGGCATGGTTCGACACTTTGCATATGTTTAGATAGTAGTCGCACCTTGCTGATGTATTTTCGGCAAGCTGCGCTTGTAGCTTGTGCTCGAAGTCAAGCCACCCAAGAATAGGAGTAGGGTTTTACGCCCCCAAGGCAACCTGAACCTAGATAAACCACACACATCAACCTCTGGATTCGCTCTCTGTGCTCATCGATCACCCTAGATGGACTCAAGCAGGGCTTCGCTTGTCCCACAGATCGTCGTACTCCAACATCTTTGGCGTGCTAGGCAGCGGGATCGCTTGTGCGGATCCACTCCAGCAGTTCTTGTGCAAGTTTCGTCATCTACTTCATACATTGCGCCTAAGAAGAAGAGTGTGGCGGCAGGCATGCCTTCCACCTTGAAGTTGTCGTCCCAGACACCTCCGGCGGACGGGGATGGCGGTGGCGAGCACTCTCCACACCAGTCCGATGACAAGACTCGTCACTTGGCCGGGAGCCAAGACTCACGTGTCACCACGTCGAGAGGCGGCGCTGCGGTTCACAAGACCGCTGCGGCTACGTCCAAAGACGACGCCATGGGGTCCAAGACCACCGAGAACCGAAGCGTACGCCGAGGCCATCGCAAGATGGACACGAGGCACTTCCCCGCAAAGATGTTGACCCGGGCCAACGTCCAGGCAAAGAGCCTGCACACCAGTCCCCACTACAAAAAACCACTTTCGTGATGATATGTGTTTGTCACAGTTGGTCACGTTTTCTATCATGCATGTACATCCATGATGATTTTATGACATAATCAAGATAGTCATACCCATGCTATCATAGAAGTGTTCCGTGACAATACCAAAATTATCATCACGGAAGTGTGCACTTCCATGACGATAAATGGCACGTCATGGAAGTGCTTTCGTCAAGGGTAACCGACACGTGGCATCCACCGTAACGTGTCGCCATCAAGCTATCGGGTTCTGGTTTGGATTCGATAACCCGTTAATAGCCCGGACCAATGGGGGTTTTCAACGTGTAAAATTCTCAATGAATAGAGGAACCACGTGTCGGCTCAGCGTTGGGACAGATGTCATCCAGTCATTGGACGGGAGGTGCCTATGAGACATCGACATGTGGCATGGCCCAACATAGGCCCATTTAGGTGAAAAGGCCGGCCCTTTGACTTGGGCAAAAGGTAGCGGGCTGACCCAAGGAAAGCCTGTTAACGACATGTTCGCATATAACCCATTTACAGCCCGCTACATCACGACCTGTTATGGCCTATACGAATTGGGCCCAATAGTGTCATCTGGGCCGTCCAATATGATTCTAGCCCATTGTAACTTCCGGCCCATGTATGGCCCATGACGTCTTTAGGCCCATATGAGGCACTTTGTAACTCTGGGACCATTAAAGGCCCATGGTGAAGATGGCCCATAATGAACAGTGTATTTCTTTATACCCATTAACGGCCCATTATTCCATTGGGCTGTTTCCAACCCGTGTTACCTTTCGGCCTTCTAAGGGCCCATTTATTCTTGGGCTCATTTCCAGCATTCGGTTACTTATGGTCCATCACTGGCCTATTGCGCTCGTGGGCCAACTTCAGCCCGTGGTTACAGTCGGCCCATTTGTGGCCCGTTAACCCATTGAGCTATTTTCATAGCGTTGTCAAATACCACTACCGGAATCAGGATCTTTGTCGTCAGCCAGCTCTTTGCCGTCTGCTAGCTAACGACAAAGAAGTTCTTTGTCATCAGCTTAAATAAAGCTAACGACAAAGAAAGAGCAGACGACAAAGAAGGTGTTTGTCGTCAGCCTGCTCTTTGCCGTCTGGTAGTTGACGACATAACAGACGACAAAGATGGTGGGTGGCGGGCTGTCAGGATGACCTAACGGGCACTTTCTTTGCCGTCTGCTAGCGGACGGCAAAGAAACGTGCCTTTTTAACGACCGTTTCCCCCGGCCCCACCCCACTAAGTGCCGGCGCCCCACCCCTCTCTCCCTCCCCACTCTATCTCCCAACCCTCACCTCACCCGCCCCGCCGCCCCCACCCCGCCCCCGCCGCCCCGCCGCCCCATCCCTAGATCCAGTTTTGGATCGGGCCGTGCCCTGACACACCCCGCCGCCATCCGCCATCCCCGGCACCGCCCCGGCCCATCACCGCCTCCTCCTCGCCTCGCCAGTTGCCTCCTCGCCCCTCCTTCACCCCCGCGCGTCGCCGCCCGAGGCCTCTACCTCACCTCACCGACACCGTCGCCGAACGCGACCACCTCATCATGTTGTCCCCGTCCCGTCGTCGACCACAGCCGCCCCGAGCTCCTGCCCCTCCGACCATGACCCCCTCTGCCTCTGACCCCGACCCCGGCCGTCCCCAACACCGAGGTGCACCACCCCTACCTATTCCCTCCCTCTTCTCTCTCTCTGTTTGTTTAGGTTTAGCCGACAGGAGGAAGAAGAAGATGATGAAAAATTGACATTTAGTTTAGGTTTACTTTCTATTTGTTTAGGTTTAGCCAACATTTAATCTAGGGATTTTTTAGAAATGAAAGAAAACTGAAAGGGGTGATCAATTAGTAACTGATTGTTAATTTCAAATCCAATCCAACCCTAGCTAGGGGTGATTGACGTGCTTCTGTTACTGTTATTTTGAATGATGATTGATTCTTCAGCTCATTTGGGGTCATTGTGGTTGTCATTTAAATTGTCTTGCTGGAAACATATAATGTCCATGTAATCTTGTGGCTAATTTCATATTTAAAAATAAAAACCATAGCCTAGCATTAAGTGAAATTGTGAAAGCTAAAACAAACAGTTCGACGCACATCCGTGCTGAAGTTACCTTGTACCACAAGTGCAGAAAACTAAGAATGGCAGTACTATGAAAGGAACACAAAGGAAAGGAACAACAAAGAGGCTAATTGCCTTAGTGCTTCCCTCCTCCCACTACGATAAATAGTTTGAGAGGTAACATAAGCACTATGCCAATTTCATTAAGAAGGAAAATGGAAAACAATTTATCAGGGCGATGCACTCCAGTCATTATCCTGTCTCTTAGACTGCTTGTGTTAGTAATGTTTTTTTTGCATGGATTCCAAGACGATTGCCTAATTGCCCTGTCTCCCTATTATTTGAACATGGGCAACATGCATACCAAGCCTATTGCCACTTACAGTATATATTGCATCTTGCCTCTAATGGCACTAATACTTGTGGGGTGCCAATTACTATGCTTTGTTTTTCAACATTTTCAGTTTTTTTTCATGTCTAAAAAATCCCTAGTTTTTCAACATTTATTTAGATTACTATGCTCAGTTTTTCAACATTTTCAGTTTTCTTTCATGTCTAAAAAAATCCCTAGTTTTGAAGGGTGCCAATTGCCATTGCCAACCAACCTACGAAATTAATTAAGTGTTGTTGATGTTGTTGAGCACAAGTGCATTGCTTCTTTTTTTTCTCAGTTTTCTTTCTTTTCTAAAAACTTGGCTCTGTTCCAACTATTTCCAACTAACCTACCAAATTAATTAATTGTAGTAGATTATCGATCTTCTGCTCAAAACTTCTGCTGATGTAATGTTATATGATAATGTTGTAAGGGTAGTAATTGGTCTCTTTTGCTGCTTATCAGAGATGGGGGGAGGCCGCCATCGCAGGCTACACTCTGCCACACCGGAGTAAGACTTGGAAGGTTTTGAGTTCTTCACGATCATACTTGAGAATTCCTCCAAGAGGCAGGTATATAAAAGCAGAGATATCCCCTTCACCCATCTCTTTATCATAACTCTGTTGTTTGCTACATCACTCCTAGACCCACGTTGCAAAGGCTGCCTGACACTTTTATGGAGATGCTGGATGACCATCGGCCAAAGAATGTGAAGCTGCGATAGGCTAACAGCGGGCTTCGCAGGCTTTGGGATGTGGAGGTGGTGATCAGGAACGACCACATGTACTTGTGTCGTGGCTGGATGTTTTTCGTCCGTGCCTATGACCTAAGGCATGGGTACTTCCTTGTCTTCGGGTACGACGGTGACACCATGCTCATTGTGAAGGTGTTCAACACAACTATGTGCCGCATGCGCTACCAGGACGACGACGATCCCAGTATGCTTTGCCTCTTCTTCCTCTCCATTTGGCTTTGTCTTACACTAATTGTTAAAAAACATTGTTGCATTTGGTTAGGCAATCGGAGCAGCGACAATGACTCTGGCTACAACCAAAGCAGCAGTGAGTCTGGCAATAGCGAAAGCAGCAGCGAGGATGATCTGGAATGGAGTGGGGAAGAAGAGGAGTAGAGTGGGGATGGGGAGGTGGTGGTTGACGATGGCCAAGCGATGGTGGTGGCTGACGATGGGAAAGCGATGGTGGTGGCTGACGATGAGCAAGAGATGGTGGTGGCTAAGGATGACCTAGCGATTGTGCTGCCTGAAGATGGTCTCGCGATGGTGGTGGTGCCTGACAATGACCTCACGATGGTGGTGACGTCGGCGATCCCACAGCCGGGCGACATGACCATGCCAATTGTCGTAGAAGAGTACATCCCATTGCCTCGCTGCTCTAAGCACATCAGGATGATGAAGGAGAAGGAGAAGAAGGAGGAGTGAACTATGTTAGGTATGTCAGATCTCCAAAATGATCTATACTTAGCTTTGTTTCCTCCGAAATGACCTAAGTTAGCTCTAATATGCTAAGTTATCTCTAATATGCTTAGTTACCTAGGTTTGCTCAATAATGACATACACTTGGCTTATTTATGTAAAAAATGGCATAATTAGCTTACTTAGGTTTGAAATGGCATAAAAATCTTGGTAACCTCATATAGTTAGCTTATTTTCCTCAAAAATGACATAATAAGCCTAAGTAGCTCCAAAATGATCAATTTTACCTAAGTTAGCTCCAAAATGACCTAAGTTAGCTCTAAAATGCTAAATTAGCTGTAATATGCTTAGTTACATGTGTTAGCTCAAGAAAGACCTATACTTAGCTTACTTCTATCAAAAATGGCATAATATGCTTTGTTAACTCAAAAATGGCATAAGTTTACCTAGGTTAGCTCCCAAATGACCAAGTTTACCTAGGTTAGCTCCAATATGATCCATTTTACCTAGGTTAGCTCCAAAATGACCTATTTACCTAGGTTAGCTCTAAAATGACCTACACACTTAGCATTTTTTCCTAGCTTACTTAGAAAAAGAAGAAGATAAAGAAGAGGAGATGAGAAAAAAAGACAAGATAAATTCTTCTTCTTCTTCTAGCTAGTCTTCTTGTTCTTGTTGCTGTTCTTCTTCTTCTTCTTCTTCTTCTTCTCCTAACTTTCATCTTTCCCAAATTGCAGATTTGCTTTAGATGAGGAAGCTAGCATTGATGGAGTGTACTCTTCTCCTTGTGCTTCCTTTTTGTTTATGGAAACTTGTTGGAAACTTCTTTTGGATATGTATGCATATATGAATATGTTGTTGGAAACTTCTTTTCGATATGCATGTATATATGGATATGATGTTGGAAACTTCTTGTTGGAAATCATTGTATGTTGGATATGTTGTTGGAAACTTGTATGTTTCTTATGTTGTTGGAATCTTATTGTTGGTATGCTTGTTCAAATTCTTTGGAAATGTGTGTATATATATATCTAAGAAATTCTGTCAAATCGAATGAATTTAGGAAATAGGGGCTATACAGGCACTTTGCCGTCAGCTGGCAGATGACAAAGAGCTTTGCCATCAGCCAGCTGACGGCAAAGCTGCCATGTGGCAGCTACCTATGAAACCTGGGGGGCCTATATGGTTTCTTTGCCGTCTACTGCTAGACGACAAAGAACTTTGCCTCTTTGCCATCTGCTAATAGATGGCAAAGCGCACCATTAACCCCCTAATGGCCATAAGCTGCCACATGTGCCGTTCAGGTCCTTTACCGTCTGCTGGCGGATGGCAAAGACCATTTCATATTTTCCGTCCGCCAACAGATGGCAAAGAGTCCTTCGTCGTAGCCTGTTCAGCTGGACCTGTTGCCGTCTGCTGGCGGACGGCAAAGGCATTTGCCGTCTGCCAGGCATGCCTTTGCCGTCAGCCATGGCAGACGGCAAAGTGGCTGATTCCTATAGTGTATGGCCCATTAACAATCCGTGATGCCTGTCAATAGAATTAAGCCCCTTATATATTCTGGCCTATTAACGGCCCGTTATGGTCGGGCCATAAAAACATGATTTCCACTCTAGCCCATTTATGATCCATTTTGCATACCGTTATTGGTCCACGAATAGTATGACCCATGTTTGGCCAATCGATCATACGGTCTGTCGAAAGCCCATTGATTCTATGGCCCATAGAAGGCGCATGGATCCTACGGCCCGTAGGAGGCCCATGGTCACTACAGCAGGCAACAGTACCATGGTTACAATGGTCTTTGCCCATGGTTTTTGTGGCCTAGTTATAAAAAATAGATTATTGTGGACATTAGAATAATGCGGAAAAAGAACTGCAGTTACTACAAGCAAACAACTAAACAAGACAATAAAGAAATAAATAAGCAAGCAACTATCGCTAGGCTATTACGACTATTACACATATTACATCCACTAGGCATCAATGTTCGGCACCAATGAAAATATAGGGAACAAAGCAACATATCACATACACTGGTTGTCAAACTTGGGGACGAGTGCAAATAAACGCCACATCAAAACAAGTCGAGAACTAAAACCCCTTCAGAAGAGCTCAAGAAACAATATCCTGGGTACACACCATGCTGGCAAGATGCTTATTAACTTTCTATTGTTTGGCGCTTAAATCCTCCAGCGCTTGCTGTTGCACCAGAAAGTATGCATCTGAATTCTACAGGGACTTCCTCAGACCTTCGGCTTTGTGTCGCATCACATATGGTCGATGTCTTTCAACCTGAAGTAGAGATTCAAGAAGACGAACTAATTCAGGCAACGAGTTCGAAGAGGTTGTGCCAGTAGTAGTGTCCAGTTACTCAAACACTATATCAAGACAGGACTTTGGGGTTGTCTCACTGTCATCAAGATAGTTTTTATCAGCTTTCTTAGAGATCGACAGGGATGTCTCACTATCTTGAACCTTATCTGCATTACTTCCTTTACCATTGCATAATGGGGTACTCTTCTCCAATATTTTGTCCGCATTCTAAAAGAGAAACAAGCAGACGCATCACAAGTTTACCATGTTGTATATGAAACTCATTTTGGTAAATCAGTTTAGTAGTAAAGTGGACAGGATAACAACATGAAACAAACATATATCTATGTACCATGGTCAATGTATGGTCTATATCATTATAGTTTTTGTTGCCAAATCAAGATAGAGACACAGTTCAAACAATATCTGTTTAAGACAAAGCAGCATAGACAAAACATAAGCATGGGAAACTACACAACAATAACATCACTTGTAATGTGCATGACATGAGAACATAACTGTTTATTCAATTGAAACTGAAATCAACATGGAGCAAGTTACAACAGCAAACCAGTTAAAGAAATAGGTTTAAAACATACCTATTGCGCCATTGGAGTTTTAATTCCATCCTTCAAATTTGAAAATAGTTGGTATGAGTAAATACAGTGATGCAAGACCAAAGGAGTATGAACCATAGCTACAGAACCTGACCTAAGAATAATGCTTCTTCCTCTTTAAGCATTGAGTTGGGATTCAGAGTGGTGGTCCTCGTGCTTTGGCCACTGCAGTTGCCTTACTAACTGCTCGTGTTTGGGTGCTTTGTGGTGGAGACAATGATGTGTCAACTGGAACTGGGTTACTATCTACTGAGGTTGGGGTTAGAAGGGGTGTAGGTGGTTCCCTGTCCAACTGGGTAGGGGTACAATCTGCGACAGTCTGGGTTATGTGTGCTGGGGCTGGTTCTTGGGCAAGTACAACCGTGGTTCTATCTGCATCGACTGGTAGCACTATCATTTCTGTAGACCGTGTTGTTACTCCCTTAGATACTGCCATCACCCCCTCCAATTCAAATGGCTAATAAATAAGAAAAGTAATTGAATGTACATGCATTATATGATAGATAGGTGCAATGGATAGTGGGGAATAAATGTCAGTTCGGATCATGTCCACATCACAACATGCCTGGCCTGGCATGTCCCTGGATCCTACCTCGGAACCGTTTGGTTGGTGTCCACAAAGGAAAAATTTATTGCCTGGCCTGGCCCTTTCCACAACATGATTAGCCTAGCCCAGTTAAATAAAATAAAATAATATTAAGTACTTAGCAGAGGCAGCATACTCAGCCTGGTCCAGGCGTCCATATGCTCACGCCTGGCAAGTTGCCTGACGCCTAATCGAGAGACAAAGATAGTATTGCCCACTGTTTTAATACTTTTTTAAACCTACAGACACAACTACATGTCATGATAGAATGCAAACGCTATCGACCCAGTCTAGCCTGGACAGGCAATTCTGCTGAGATCTCCAGGCCACTACCAGGTAGCTATTTTTCCCAGGCAAACTAGTGAGGACACGATCCAAACTGACCCTAAAAGAGGGCATGAAATAAGTCATATTTATTTTGTCTTATCAAACAGGATAGCATGATACAATTTCACATATATGATGGCTAACTAAATAGGATAGCATGACACAATTTCACATATATGATGGCTAACTAAACAGGATAGAAAGACATAATTCAAAATATGATGACTATGTAAATAGGATGACATGATATAACTATATGATGTGTTTATTAAATAGGTTGGCATGCCATAATTCACATACATGCCGCCTATGGAAACATGATGGCATGATATAGTTCACAGATAGAATAACATAATTCAAAATATGACGATTGTAAACACTAAACAAGATGAGATGACATAACTATATGATGTCTTTATTAAATTGGGTTGGCATGCCATAATTCTGATAGATGCTGTCTATGTAAACATGATGGCATGATATAATTCAAATATATGATTTATATACTAAGCAAGTAAGCAAATGGCAATCGCACATATGATGTCTAAACTAAGCAGATGGCATTCAATATTGTGTATATGATGTAATAACTAAGTAATGCAAGACAACATATGCATGATATGAGTAATATAACCCTTCCAAGTTTGAGCATAGACCTTAGGGGGAAAATAGGACTGGTCAACTGTCTCTGAATCATCCTTTGAGGAGCTATCTGTTACCAGCAAGATGTCTGTTTCAGTAGGTAGCATTGCCTGCTCCGAAGACCTTGTTTTCACTCCAGATACTTCCATCACCGCTTCAAATGGCTAATGCACAGGAAGAGTAGTTGAATATACAACATTGTCAACAAATGGAATACGTAATTAAAAAAAGGGATCACTGGTGCGCGTCGGTCCTAAACAAACAGTTTTTAACCCCTTTCCGCGACAACATTTGGAACCGTTGCCAAGTGAGTCTGTGCGATAGGGTGTCCTTCCCACACGACCTAGAAACCGTCGGGGATATGGAGCTGTGATCCAGGCCTTCCAAAATGTAATCGTGTGTGATGCAGCACACACTAAATTCTTTCGCACGTGTAGTATCGGTGATTAAGCATTTCTAATGACGCAGTGAAACCATATGGTCTGTCGTAACGAACCGTTTGGGAAATAGTATGTAAGGCACACGGGCCAACATATGAACCATGTGTGATTTGTGCCCCATCGCACATGAGTTTTCTGCGTAACCCGTCTGCCATGCCAGACTCCATCGCACACGTTTTCCAACAATTACCGTCTGTGATAATGTTCTATCACAAACGGTTCAGGAGCCCATTCGCACACATTCAAGTGCTGCAGACCGTTTGTGATTTGTTAGGTATCACCGACGGTTGCCGCAAGAGTGACGTGTGCTTTTCGTTTGGGATCCCACACGTTTCCTGAAAAAATTACAACTGGGATTGTATTTTGCATTGGGCACGGTTTACTCCCAGTTCTCGTGTGTGATAACGCGATATAACAAATGGTTCCGGAGAACCTACGCACACGTAGTAGCGCTGCAAATCGTTTGCGATCTGCTGTGTATCACCGACGGTTCCGCTACGATTGACGTATGCTTTCCGATGTGGATCGCACACAATCATTTAGTTGAACCGTGTGCGGAGCAATTGCCAGGTTAAAAAAATATCCCATCTTGAATCGGCACGCAAAAAGCAAATTTGCCACAATATTCAATTGAACAAATAAACAAAAATATCCCACTTTGAATCGGCACGCAAAAATCAAATTCACCAGAATATTCAATTGAACAAATAGTGTCCACAGGAAGAACATTCATCAGATTTCGCAACAATTGCAATTGAACATATGGTAGCTAAATTCCAATGATTTGTCCACACATATATGCATTACATAATTAATCACGGTGTACGAAATACAAGACCTCATCAGATGGAAAAAAATGGCTCCATGCTTTATATGTTTAGCGGCTAACTCTTACTCAATGTTTTCGGAGAACGCATGTTGAAATCTTCATCATCACCAGTGGGATTGATGTAGTGATCCAAGAAGAAGTCGCTGATAAATCTCCCAACCGTCAGCAATTCACCAGCCGGGAGCGGTTCAGGGGTCCTTGGTTTTAAGATGAGCTGCAGTATTTTTAAGATCAGAATGTGCCGTATGAGTGGAGTAGAAGATATTAATTAAGATAGACTTACTGGTACTAATTTGCGAGGATCATCACAACTATCAGCAGATTTGCAGATGGAGATGATGTGTCTGCAAACAAAGTATCAACAAAGGTTGGTCTCTGCTTCTTGCTGAGGACACTAAATTTTTTTGTACAAAATTAGTCATGTATTTGTCATGTTAGGAACAACATAACCCGTGTTAGATGTATTTATTTTTCTTTGCACATAATATAAAGAGGTTTATTTAGAAGCTTGAACATTTGACTAGCGTAAGTAAAGGTATTTGCAGACTGTTGGATAAATTTTCCAAAAATAACGGATTTCGGTGTGTTACCGGAGAAACGATCTCGTGCTGCACGGGTTGTTCCGTCTTGAACAGGTTCCCTGGTTTAGTTTTCCACAATGCAAGAACACTGCAAATGATGATGAATTTTGACAACATCAATTATTGAACCAGGTATGAATGGAAATTAATTTCAACATCATAGAATTCAATAACTATCCAATAATTGCTAAACATGCATGAGATCCTGAGCGTTTGTTGACTCTCTACGAGAATCGATGTAGTAAACTATGTTCTTGTTTGGAACAACGAATACCAATACCCAGTGATTGCTACATATTAAGAAAGCCATGAACTTACAAATGATGTCGAATTCTGAAAGACAATCAGTGTATGTGTGGTTGTTTACTTGACTTACCGTTCATGATATGGCCAGAGAAATGATTCTGCATGGGATGTGTTTTCGAAGATACGGAGGACCGTGTTAACGGCCCAGTCCTGTCGGTCCTTACCATCTAATGTTGTGCCATTTGCGAATGCAGGATCTATGAAACACACTCTCCCTTTTTCTTCTACCGCGCGTTCAATCCCCTAAGAGGAATAAAATGCAGTTAGCTGTTTATCATTTACAACTTTGTATGGAGAAGTTGATCAGAGTTTGTTAAGTACTTACAAAATCAGGCATCTAACAAGAGTGGCATCGAGCATGTTGAAGTTGAAGAAGAGATGTAAGTTCTCGAAACTCACATTGATGGAACCAACATCGTGTCAGAAATGATCTCTGTTGTAGTGGACTAGCAAAGCATGATGACCTGCCGACATTTGATCCATGCAATATTCATGTCACTCGCGGCAACTGGAGCTGCACTCATCAAAGTATTCGCCAACAAGAAATGGCTGGCCATGGACGTAATTGCGTTCTTCAAGTACGTCTGCTTTAATATTAGCAAGCAACAATTCTACTTATTCATCATCCATGGCGTCAAAAATAATATTACTCCCCGATTTGAACAAGCTGCTATTAATTTGGTTCTGGGCAATGAGTGCTTTAAGTAAGAGGCAATCGTTCTCTTTCCTCTTCACTCTCCCGCTTCCCTTCCTTGTGGTCGTGGGTGTAGCCTTTTTGGCCACTTCCTTCTTGGTACTTGAAGCATTTCTGGCAGAATGTCTGGTTGCATGCAAGGTAGACTGCCGAGCAGACGGTGAAGCTTGGACGGACTTCTTAGCAGATGGTTTATCTATGCCAGACCGCTGAGCTGGCGGTGCTGCTGTGATGAACTGCTGGGCTGTAGGAGCAGAGGCATCGGACAAATGACCATGAGTTGAATCTATGTCGGGTTTCTGCGCAGGTGGTGCGAACTTGTCGATGTGCTGAGGAGGCCGTGCCAACGCGTTGGTTTGTTGAGCAGGAAGTGCTGACGCATTGGTATGCTGATCACGCACCTGCGGACCGACAGACTGACAAGCAGTCGGTTCTAGACCTACAGACTTCTTAGCAGGCGGTTCTGAAGCATCAGACTGCTTAGCAGTATGTTCCACCAGGTTGGTCTGTTGAGCATGTGCTGCAGCTGGGTCTCCCCCCCGCTGCTTCAGGGGCCCACATCTGAACTGGTGGTGCATCGTCAATAGTTGTAGGCCTTGCCACTGGCTGCTTTGGGGCGGAGGATGACATGGCCTGTACGCTACAAAGTTGGGTCGGCTGATCACAGGTTGATGCATCAGCCCACGAGAGCTACTGTGGCAAGGAGAGCGTCACCGGTTGAGGGGCGATAGTGGTTGCTCTTGGCGGGGCTTCAGGAATCTCATTGATGAACTCTGTTTCCATTCGTGGCCACTGGATGTGATGTAACAGTGTTTCTCCCAAGGTCCTCTGCTCATTGAAGTCTCCTAGGACATTCTTCAGGGCAAATTAATTGAATCCAGGCTTTACTTCAGTCACGTAGCACTTCACACAACCCGGCTTCAATGGCACATTGTCCAAGAAGAGGCCATCTTCCAAGAAGGGTGGGCAAACCCAGGCTATTGCACATTTTAATGTACCTTCTTGATCTGTAAGCATGCCGTTCAGTTTGTCTTTCATTCCAGATAGATCAGATATAGCATCATCATGAGCAGATGCAGTCTCAGTGTCGCTGGGGTTAGCTGATGCACAGCTACTCTTTGTGCAGTGTTGTCACGTAATAAGCATCATCGTCCATGCCAGCCTCCCCTCCCATATGCTGGCTATCTATCAGTGTTAGAGTCTTCTGCATCATCATTGAATCCTCAACATCCTTTCGAACAGCCGGATAAATCTTGTTCTTCAACTTTTCAAACAATGCATTCTGCTTCATTTCACTCCTCACTTTTTTCATGCCGAGCCTCTCTTCTTTGCTGAGTGTGAAAGCCCTCTTGTGCGGGACATTAACACCTATACCCCTTGCACAGCCAGGGGGCTCTTTTGTGTCCAGAGCAATGGACAGAATGTCACATGGCCCTAAGTTCTTGTAGAACCTTCTAGGGATCTTGGAAGCCTCTACCATCACTTCATACAGTTTGGCGTCACATGCGTTTTCAAAGTAATAAGTTCCGTCATCATGCCTCTTTGCACGTGCCCGCAAGTAGTCCCTGGCGCATTCGCCCCTGATTTCACAAAAGGCCGGATTCCCACCCGCCGCTACTGCTTCTTTGTCCTCCTATCCCCATATCAGTTTCATGCCATAGTATCCTGCCACACCGATACGATGGGGGTGTATGTTCCTCTTCTGAAGTTTCGATTGCTTGAAACTCTTCTCAGGAAACTCTGGAGTTGCCCTGACCCTTTTGAATTCTGCCCAGTCTGCCTTTGTAATTTGGGGGGGATTGGGTCCTTGCCTTCACTCAAGTACTTCTTGTACAACACGTGCTTCCAATTTCTCCAAGCATCCCTAGCCTTCTTCAGTGCAGCATGTTTCACCTGCATTCTCCACTACTCTGGAATGTTGAAGTAATCCATGATCTCCCGGACTATCCTTCATCATGTTTCTGTGTCAGCCTTCCGAAACCCCGGCAGATTAATGTTGAGCCTTTCCCTGCCAACGAATCCACACACACTCCTGAACCTCATGCGTGCTTTATCTGGTTTAGTTCGAGCCCAGGACTTTAAATCAATCACGGTAACTTCATATACACCTTTAGGCTGGTGTGTGGGCTTCCTTGGAGCATTCCTCCATGTCCTGACTAGAAGGGTAATTGCTGCAGCTCTATCCCGTTCAAGACTACTTGATCCCTCACAATCTGCTGAAGACCTAGGGTTGTCCGAATCAGATGAAGATACATGGCCTGAATGAGTGCTGTCGCAGCTACTCGGCATCTACAAAGAACACATGCAAAACTTAGGAAAGGAGGATAAGCATAAAACTAACAACTTGATATCAAGCTTTCTGAACATGCCATGCAATAATTTAGAAAATGTACGGCTAATTCGTTAAGTTTGTGTGACTCGGGCGCCCGCGATCTGTAAATAGGCAGTAACTTATTGGAACAAATACAACTTGTATGTAGTAAGGAAGGTAGATAATGAACATATATACGCTCTCCGTTATTTTATAGCCAATTTGGGAACATACAGAATGAAATTGGAAGAGAGATTGCGAGGAAATATGCCTCGCCGCGATGGAGAGCAGAAACTAACAGGCTTCTTAATGCAAACCCGGCCGGACCACAGGAAAGGCGAGGGTTATGGATCGATATGCTCGAGGGTATCTGGCGAGCAAACGAAGCCGGCAAGGTGCGGGCCTCCGTGTGTTCGGAATGGTAGTGGAGGTAGGCTTGACGCCGAAGAGCGGGTAAACAGCCGGGGTGAGCATGACGACGCCGAAAAGGGTTCTGCTGTGGATCTGGTGGGAGGGGGGAGCTGGTGAAGGATATTGGGTGGCCTAGTTGAGTGAAACGCGTGCGGACGGTGGGGGGGTTGTTGGGGACTCCAGGTGTTGGCGTCCTAGGTGAAAAGGGTGAAAAATATCCCCGGTCGCCGCGCGCGTGGAAAGGCCTATGCAAACGGTTGCTTCTAAGCGCTCGTGTGCACAAACAAAATAATTTTGTTTGAAATGAGGATGTGAGTTCAACGTTTCGCCTCTAAATTTTTCCCATGTAAACCAATCACAATTTTACCATGGGTTCGATTTGCTGGCACATTTCAGGTCTCGTGTCCTATATGTAAGACATTTTTTGGCATTTACCGTGCATGTTGGCATATAAATTAATTCCTAGCCAGACTGCGTTTCCTGTCGAAAGGGATGAGGATTGCTGTTCGATCTGGGAGCATCCAACGGCGTAGACGTATGTTCCGTGGGGTTTAGGTTTTGGCTAATCAGAATGCACACTCAGATCACGTGCGCAGCGAGGGGGGGCATCAACCACGGTTTGGTAGGCACACGACTTTCGTGTCTGAACCGTGTGCTATTTGAAAACATTTTTGGGAGGGGCTATTTGAAAACATGTACATGTGTTGTCAAAAGGGATGAGGATCGCCGTTCGATCAAGGAGAATCCAATGGTGCAGACATATGATCCGTGGGGTTTGGGTTCTGGCCAATCAGAAAGCACGACTCAGATTGCGCGCGTGGCAGAGGGGTGGGAGGGGTGCATCGGCCACAATTTAGTGGACACATGACTTTCGTGAGTGAACTGTGTGATCTTTGAAAACATTTTACATTACCTAACATCATATTTTTGTTCGAATGAAAACATGAGTTCATCGTTTCGCCTCCAATTTTTCCCACGATAAGAAATCACGAGTATGGTGGACAGTGTCATATACTAGTATCATGAATATACAATATATATGATACTAGTGTATGATACTACCTTTAGTTAATTATAGCGTGTAGTATAATACATATATAGAGTATAGTATCATATATAGATCATATTTATTGCCATGCATGACACAAATTAGCAACGCATATAACATGATACGGTATCTACCCATATGTTAGTCTAACCCTCTTTATATATATATATATATATATATAATTCTTTGCCACATCAGCATACTTGCTATTTCCGAGTGCATGACATCGTCGGCTATGATACCACCACTATGGCCAGCCTTATATAGTGGGGAGTATCATATACTATATATATAGTATCATGCATATGATACTAGTGTATGATACTACATACGTACCTTCATAGTGCATATATAGTATCATAGAGTAGTATATATCATAGATGACCGTATTTATGGCCATGCATGACAAAAAGTAGTATAACATTTATTATATATATATACATATGTTACGGTATCTACATATGTTACTGCTTCTTTTCCACATTATCATATTTTATATTCCCGAGTGCATGATACCGGCTAGGATACCCCACTATGTCCACCCTAATAAGGTTGGTCGTAATATGGGAGTATCAAGCGGTACGATGCATGCCAACTAGACTTTTTGGATGATGTGGCACACAGTTAAACCGGAAAGGAGGGAGTATGAGACTAGCCACAATGGAGAGTACACTAGTAACATACACATATCCTAGACTATATATGTTACTACCTTCATAGTGGGTAGTAACATAAGTGTAGTGTCACTACAAAAAAAGACACATCTGTGACATTTTGGGCCGAACGAATTTTTTTCTGTCATACATATGACACTTCTATGATGATAATTGTGACAAAACCCGGTATCATCATAGATGTGGTGGGCTCCTACTTCTATGACAAAAAATCATGACAGAAAATGGGCTTTTCGGCCTGGGCGGGCCGGAGACGCAGCTGCATGACATTCTTTGAGCCGTCCATGACGGAAAAAACCATGGTAGAAGCGAGGGCGAGGAAAATTTCGGGGAGTTCCCTCATACGTCTCCAATGTATCTACTTTTCCAAACACTTTTGCCCTTGTTTTGGACTCTAACTTGCATGATTTGAATGGAACTAACCCGGACTAACGCTGTTTTTAGCAGAATTACCATGGTGTTATTTATGTGTAGGAGCAAATGTACACGGAATGACCTGAAACTTCACGGAGACACTTTTCAGAAAATAAGAAAAATACCTGCCAAAGATGAAGACCAGGGGGCCACCACATTGCCACGAGGGTGGGGGGCGCGCCCCCTACCTCGTGGGCCCCCTATTGCCTCTCCGACTCCAACTCCACCTCCATATATTGAGTTTCGGGGAGAAACAAATCAGAGAGAAGAAATCATCGCGTTTTACGATACAGAGCCGCCGCCAAGCCCTAAAACCTCTCGGGAGGGCTGATCTAGAGTCCGTTCGGGGCTCCGGAGAGGGGAATCCGTCGCCATCGTCATCATCAACTATCCTCCATCACCAATTTCGTGATGCTCACCACCATGCGTGAGTAATTCCATCGTAGGCTTGCTGGACGGTGATGGGTTGGATGGGATCTATCATGTAATCAAGTTAGTTTTGTTAGGGTTTGATCCCTAGTATCCACTATGTTCTGAGATTGATGTTGCTATGACTTTGCTATGCTTAATGCTTGTCACTAGGGCCCGAGTGCCATGATTTCAGATCTGAACCTTTTATGTTTTCATAAATATATGAGAGTTCTTGATCCTATCTTGCAAGTCTATAGTCACCTATTATGTGTTATGATCCGTTAACCCCGAGGTGACAATAATCGGGATACTTACTGGTGATAACCGTAGTTTGATGAGTTCATGTATTCACTATGTGTTAATGCTTTGTTTTGGTACTCTATTAAAAGGAGGCCTTAATATCCCTTAGTTTCCGTAAGGACCCCGCTGCCACGGGAGGGTAGGACAAAAGATGTCATGCAAGTTCTTTTCCATAAGCACGTATGACTATGTTCGGAATACATGCCTAGATTATATCAATGAACTGGAGCTAGTTCTGTGTCACCCTAGGTTATGACTGTTACATGATGAACCGCATCCGGCATAATTCTCCATCACCGATCCATTGCCTACGAGCTTTCCATATATTGTTCTTCGCTTATTTACTTTTCCATTGCTATTGCTATCATCACTACAAAATACCAAAAACATTGCTTTTACTATTGTTATCTTTTGCTACCGTTATCACTACTATCATATTACTTTGCTACTAAATACTTTGCTACAGATATTAAGTTTCCAGGTGTGGTTGAACTAACAACTCAACTGCTAATACTTGAGAATATTCTTTGGCTCCCCTTGTGTCGAATCAATAAATTTGGGTTGAATACTCTACACTCGAAAACTATTGCGATCCCTTATACTTGTGGGTTATCAAGACTATTTTCTGGTGCCATTGCCGGGGAGCATAGCTCTATTCTTTGAGTCACTTGGGATATATATATATGCTTATCATTATGAAGAACTTGAGAGATCCAAAAACCAAGATCTATCCCTCAACTACGAGGGGAGGTAAGGAACTGCCATCTAGCTCTGCACTTGATTCACCATCTGTTTTGAGTAAGCTTGCGACACCTACACCTGCTTCTGCTATTCGTTCTGGTATGTCGCATGTTATTGATGATGCCACTTCTGCTATGCATGATACTTATGATGAAACTATCTCTATGCCTGATACTACTATGCCACTTAGTGCTTTTCTTGATGAACAACTTGCTAGGGCTAGAGAAATTGAAAATATTGAATCTGATGATACTGATGAAAGTGATGATGAAGAACCACTTGCCATTCCTAAGGGTTATGTTTTTGATCAAGATGCTTCTTTAGCTATTTTAGCTTGTCGAAATAGAACTGAACTTAAAAGATTATTAGCTAAATGGAGTAAGCAATCTCTAAATGCTAGAATGAAACCTAACCCTGCTTTTGCTACTTCACCTATCTTTGTTACTAATAAGGATTATGAATTCTCTGTTGATCCTGATATAATTACTTTGGTTGAATCTGATCCTTTACATGGTTATGAATCTGAAACTGTTGTGGCACATCTTACTGAACTGAATGATATAGCTACCCTGTTCACTAAAGATGAGAGAACTCGCTACTTTTATATCCTTAAAATATTCCCATTCTCATTAAAGGGTGATGCTAAGATATGGTTTAATTCTCTTGATCCTGGTTGTGTGCGTAGTCCCCAGGATATGATTTATTACTTCTCTGCTAAATATTTCCCTGCTCATAAGAAACAAGCTGCTTTAAGGGATATATATAATTTTGTGCAAATTGAAGAAGAGAGTCTCCCACAAGCTTGGGGGAGGCTTCTCCAATTACTTAATGCTTTGCCTGATCATCCTCTTAAGAAAAGTGAAATACTTGATATCTTTTATAATGGACTAACTGATGCCTCCAGAGTTACCTGGATAGTTGTGCTGGTTCTGTTTTCAGGGAAAGAACACCGGATGAAGCTGAAATTCTATTGAATAATATGTTGACAAATGAAAATAATTGGACACCACCGGAGCCAATTCATGAGCCTATTCCTAAACCAACTCCGAAGAAGAGGGGTATTCTATTTCTCAGTCCTGAAGATATGCCAGAGGCAAAGAAATCTATGAAAGAGAAAGGTATTAAAGCTGAAGACGTTAAGAATTTACATCATATTGAAGAAATACATGGTCTTAATTTACCGCCTACTAAATAAACATAATCCAAATCCATTACTCATTGAAGAAACTCATGGTCTTGATAACCCGACACAGGTAGTAAAGTTAAATTCTCTCTATAGATATGATAACGCTGTAATCCCATTTACTAAAATTTCTAGCCCATGCTTACATGAGTTTGATAAATTTATGGCTAAGCAAGAAGATTTTAATGCTTATTTTGGTAGACAACTGAAATATAATTCAAATATGCTTGGACACTTGGGTGATTATATGGCTAATGTCAAAGGTGAACTTAAACTTATTAGTAAACATGCTTCTATGGTTACCACTCAAGTAGAACAAGTAATTAAAGCTCAAAATGATTTGCTCAATGAATTAAATAGTAAGAATAATGATTATGCTGTTAGAGTGGCTACTAGAACTGGTAGAATGACTCAGGAACCTTTGTATCCTGAAGGCCACCCTAAGAGAATTGAGCAAGATTCTCAGAGAAATAATATAGATGCACCTAGTTCTTCTAAAAAGAAGAAAAAGAAAAATGATAAGACTTTGCATGCTTCTAGTGATCCTATTGTTGAAACACCTAAGAATCCAAATGATATTTCTATTTCTGATGCTGAAACATAACCTGGTAATGAAACTGGAACTAGTGATAATGTCAATAATAATGTTTATGATGATGCTCAACCTAGTAATGATAATGATATAGAAATTGAACCTGCTGTTGATCTTGATAACCCACAATCAAAGAATCAACGTTATGATAAGCAAGTCTTTGTTGCTAGGAAACACGGTAAAGAAAGAGAGCCTTGGGTTCAGAAACCCATGCCCTTTCCTCCCAAACCATCCAAGAAAAAGGATGATGCGGATTTTGAGCGTTTTGCTGAAATGATTAGACCTATCTTTTTGCGTATGCGATTAACTGATATGCTCAAAACAAATCCTTATGCTAAGTATATGAAAGATATTATTACAAAGAAAATAAAGATACCGGAAGCTGAAATTTCCACCATGCTTGCTAATTATACTTTTAAGGGTGGGATACCAAAGAAACTTGGAGATCCAGGAGTACCCACTATACCATGCTCCATTAAAAGAAACTATGTTAAAACTGATTTATGTGATCTTGGAGCCGGTGTTAGTGTTATGCCTCTCTCTTTATATCATAGACTTGATTTGAATAAGTTGACACCTACTGAAATATATTTGCAAATGGCTGATAAATCAACTGCTATACCTGTCGGTATTTGTGAGGATGTGCCTGTTGTTGTTTCAAACATTACTATTTTAACGGAATTTGTTATTCTTGATATTCCCGAGGATGATACTATGTCTATTATTCTTGGAAGACCCTTTTTGAATACTGCAGGGGCTATTATTGATTGCACTAAAGGCAATGTCACTTTTCATGTTAATGGTAATGAGCACACGGTACACTTTCCGAGGAAACAACCTCAAGTTCATAGTATCAACTCTATTGGAAAAATTCCATCGATTATATTTGGAGGCTTTGAATTTCCTCTTGCTACTATCAAGAATAAATATGATATTCTTATTATTGGGGATGTGCATATCCCCGTTGAGGTAACATAGTGTTATTCGAAATTTCTCTGGTTCCATGTTATTCGGAATGAGTTCGTTAACAAGACTTGATCAACCTTGTTAGTGGATTCCTTTTGATGACCATGAGATGGATGAAACTAGAAGGCACAACCTTCTGTATCCCACTTTTACTTTCTGTTATTTATACTAAATAAAATAAAAGCAAATATTTGTCTGTCTGTTATCTAATTATCCGTGCAATATAAAAATACCTCGAAAATAAATGTTCTCCAAATGCCCTCAAAATTAAATATGATTTTTTTAGAATATTTGAGGATTTATGGAACTGAGAACACACCAGGGGGCCAACCAGGGGCGGACCCCATCGGGCTGGCCCGTATGCATAGGAATATGGGTAGAAAAATTTGTTATTTGTACCTATATATTAAAAAGGCCCAGTGCATCAGGGTGGCCCAAGAGCAGTGCATCAGGGTCACTCCTCGTGTCCGGCCTCCGCACTGGCCCAAAGTAGCAGAACACGTAGTTCGCCTGCCGATCCACTTACGTACGCGTCCTAATCGATCCAGATTCCAATAAAAAAATCTGATCGATCGATTCTGTAGATGTGTTATTCGCCGTCACGTATACTGGCCGATGCAGCAGCGCTCCGGCCGCCCGAAGCCGTCGGCCACGCTGCCTGGGTCCTCTCCTCGGACAGTCGCACGGTGACGATGCGAACGACGCTGCACGCCGTTGGCCGGTCCGGCGCTCGGTAACTAATTTAGCAACCTTTCCGTCTTTAATCTTCATCTACATCAGGCCTGGTTTCCGTCCACATAGATTAGAAAAGGGCACAATTTAGGTAGCGGCTTTGTCTTACTTCTCCTAATTTTGATTACAAACTGCAACAATCTTGTATAAAATTATAGTGAATATAATAGAGAATAGAGATCACTATGTTTTGACAAAGAGTGGGGCATTTTATAGGGTTATAATTTCTAATTAGAGTGTATTTTATTAATCTCTACACGTCTTATTTGTAATTTGTATTTGTAATATAGATACTATGGACAAGTTTCTTCTCGAAAGAAAAGCACCACACAAATGCTTTTCAGCTATAAAACTGGTCAAAACTTGCTTGCGCAATCGCCTCAATGAAGAAAGTTTGAGTGATGGTGTTATTTGTTTTGTGGAGAAATAATAAATGAAAAATGTCACCAATGCTCAAGTGGTTGATTATTTCATGGCTCAAAGGAATAGAACGTTAAAGGTAATTTTCAGATTCTTAGCCATCTAAGTACTTTTATTTGGGTAGTTTATTATGTTCTACTAGTAAGTTCAATTCTATTTGTATCTTGTGGGTTACCGAACCTTCTTGTCTGACAATGTATGTTGGAATTTGGAAATGCAAGACATCCTTTTCAAGTAATTTTGTCCCTTGTTTTATCTTCATTGTAAGCATTTTGATAGCTACATTGTGTTTACAAATCTCTTTCGATTATATTCAATAATGTGTGCTAGATGTAATGAAATAAACCTTTTATGCAATACATCGTTGCTTAAAAAAATTATCCCTTGTTAAAGTGGTGCATCGGGTAACAACTACTCCAGCTCCGCCCCTGGAGCCAACCACCTGCCCACGAGGGTGGAGGGCGCGCCCACCCCTCTAGGGCGCGCCCCCTGCCTCGTGGGCCCACGGTGGCCCTCCTCCACTTATCCTTTCACCCACACACTTCATCTTCCTCCCCGAAACATGGATATCCATCTCAAGCATGAGTTCTAGCTCATTTTGCTGCCATTTTCGATCTCCTTGCTCAAAGCACCTCTCACAAAACTGCTTGGGGAGATTATTCCTTGGTATGTGACACCTCCATTGGTCCAATTAGTTTTTGTTCTAGTGCTTTATTAATTACAAATTTTTGCTTCTTAGGTGACCCTGTTCTTGAGCTTGCATGTCAAATTTATATGGTCAGAAGTAGTTTTGATGCATGATATAGGCCCTAGGCACTTGTAGGAGTAGTTACTATCAATATTATTGAGTTTGGTTTACTTTTATTTTGAAGTTACTAAAAATTTCAGATTTTTTCAGAAAATGATGAGGAGACTTTTGAGTGGCTCATCGAGCCAAAGTTCGAAGGAAAAGGCACCAAAGCCTAAGTATAATCTGCCTCGCATCGCGGAGGTTCGGGCGTGTGAATGGCCTTCCGAGGATTTCTTGAGAGTAGTCGGGATTTATGAAGATTTTCATGAATTGGCTGAGACTGCAGGCCTTACCGCTTTCCTCCATGACCAATGCGATCAGTATCTCTTGCTCACAAATATCTTTGTGCAAAACTTCCATTTCCATTCTAGGAGCTCACCACCTACGGTGGAGTTTTATTTATATGATGAGCATAAGGAGATGTCACTTTATGATTTCTGTCGGATTTGTTTAGTCCCTTTTGAGGGAAAGACAGAAGAACCACATCATGATGATGTGGAGAGATTTATCGATACTATCACTATAGGGGAAACAAGGAAGGTTTCCGATGCACGAATCACTAGCATACACTTTCGTGTTTTACGTTATTTTGCATTATTTGGTAGTCATTGCTTGATTGGTCGTGGAAACTGTGGAAACCTGAAAATCCCTAATATTATTATTTGGCACCATGGCTTATACGGTGATAACTCTTTTAGTATGGGAGGCATTATTGCCAAACGGTTAAGTTTGAACCGTACCAAGGGCCCCATCTTTGGAGGCATCTATGCTACACGCCTAGCTGCACATTTTAACATACCTCTTAGGCATTATGAGAAGGAAGAAAAGGTGCTGCCTCATGTTTATTTAGATTATAAAAGTATGGTGGCGCATGATTTTATTGTTAAGAATAGTGAAGGAGAGATTAAATATCAATTGTTCTTTAGTAAACATCATCCTGAGACAATTACCTTGCCTGCTCCTTCTTTGTTTGATTTGACTATAGGCACGTACCTTGTTCCGTTGACGGCTATCCACGCCTGCCGGAACCCTGCACCTGCCGAGGAGCCAGAGCTGGCACCACAATTTGATCCTTCACGACAGTCTAATTACCAGTGGGATCCGGAGATGATTGTCAGCCAGTGGCAATCGGAGTCTTCCTCATCTGCATCACAGTATGACCCCAACTATTATTATGGATATCCGCCAGGCCAGCCGTGGCCATAGACCAACTTAGGCCAAAAGCCTAAGCTTGTGGGAGTACGTATTTCCCACCGACATTATATTTATGTTCACACACTCATTGCTAGATGTTGGTTCTCATACTTTTTCATTGTATCATCCATGCTAGTTTATTTTCCTTTTTTATGCTTTCTTCTTGTGTGTTTAATAAACCTTAAGAAAAACCAAAAAAATTAGTTGTAGCTTTTAATTAGTTTACTTTCCATGATTGTAGTATTAATTAAAAAGAAAACCCAAAAAGATTTCCTGTTCCTCTTTTGCTTGTTTGGATCTTTCCCGTGTAAATAGTTTTATTTCTTTTCTTTTCTTTGGGTGTCGATAGGAGAAGACCATGATTAAATTGTTGAAGTGGCTCTTATATGCATAAATGTTGATCTGAGAAAAGTGCCCATATTGCCTTGTCTTCTCCTATTTATTGAATGCTTGCAGATTCTAGCTTAGTCCAATGCACGCGCACTATTATTATTATTCACATCGTTCGGTCGTGCAAGTGAAAGGCAATTATGATGATTATATGATGAACTTATTGAGATGAGAAAAGCTGGTATGAACTCGACCTCTTTTATTTTTGTAAATATGATTAGTTCATCGTTCCTGATTCGGCCTATTATGAATAAACATGTTTGCAATGACAACTAGAGATCATAGTTTCTTATGCCATGTTTGATTAGTGTAACGCCCTTGATGCGTCTATATCTCCCACGTGTCGAAGCACGACTTAGAGGCATAACCGCATTGAAAGCAATGTCGCAAGTGAGGTAATCTTCGCAAACAACCCATGTAATACAATAAGGGAAAAGATATACATAGTTGGCTTACAATCGCCACTTCACACAATTACATGAATAAAGCATTACATCAACCAGATACAATCAAGGTCTGACTACGTAACCAAAATAAAAGAAGACTACCCTAATGCTACACAGATCCCTGATCGACCCCAACTGGGCTCCACTACTGATCAACTAGGACGAAACAACACAAAGGACAAGTTCTTCATAGAGCTCCAGTTGAAATCGATATAAAGATCACCGGAATCGGATGCACGGTTTGGAAATGGCAAGCAAAACAAATATGGCACCGGTGTGTGATAAACAGCAAGTAGCCATCTTAATGCAACAAGTTAAATATGCTACAGCAATCAAACATGGCAACAAAATACATGGCAGGGATCCACTCATGAAGCTTGACAAAAGATGAACACTGAGCTACGGCTAGTTCATCCATTAACAGGTTCAAACAAGCATGGCAAAAATGCAAATGATAACAGGTTTCAGACTTAGTGAAATTAACACAAGTCTGGAATTTATCATCAGGAAGCAATCTTTAGAGCATGAAAACTATAAGCTACAGGAACTTAACATGGCAAAGCAAGGCATGGCATGAAGCTACTCAACGCACTTAACAAAAGTCCCTTAGTGACATTGAGCCAAAAGGGATCAGAAAATACAATTGCAAGCATGTGAACATGGCAAAAACATAAACAGATTCAGACTTGGTGAAAAACTGGAGCATGCAAAATAGTTAACGAGTAGGCATGTTAACGAGCTCGATGCACTCACTACAGAGCATGGCATGACAAGCTAAGCTTACACCCAACAAGCATACATGACATAGAAGCTAGGCATGGCAAGAAAAGCAACATAGCATGCACGGATCAATAGCAACATCCTTGGCAAAATCGCTAACAAGTCAACAATCTGCCAGGATTCACGAAATAGCAAAAGTAGAGCTCGATTAACTCAATCTAGGGTGCTCCATAAATGCAAAAAAAGACATGGATGGATAGAGCACCACAATGTTAACAAAACATTCTTACTGATCATCCTCAAAAGAGGCACGGATCACTAGGAAACAAGATGAACATATGGCATAACAACAAAATCAGGGCAAGGACTTAGTGAAATTCTAAGTCCCTGAAATCAGCATTACCGATTACACTACTTTGCAAGATTGTGCTAGTCACCACAAAAACCACAAAAATACATGGCAAGCACCTCTGTAAAGATGGCATGGCATATAACAAAACACATGTAGAGCTCATGATTATATCATGCACACATTAAGCATGGCAAGAATAACAAATATCTATTTGATGAAACAGATCTGACAAATTACTCACATAGCCCTCTTCTGACAGCATTTCGGGCATCAAGATGAGCTCAAATGAAAATGATGCAATGAGATAGAATGATGTAATCGTCGAGACAAACATTTTGATATGCTACACGCACGAATCGGAACTACGGATGCAGAGTTACGACACGATGAAAAATGCATAAAATACTGAAATCCTCGGGACTTAGCAGAAAAATCACCACCTCGGAGCAAAAGTCAACGGCGGCGTGGGAGACGAGGATGACCGGAGAAGGCCAGGGACAGGCGTGCGTGGTGGATCCGGACCGGACCTCGCCGGATCCGGCCGGATCCCGGCGGGGGAAGGCGCGAGGAGGCGGAGGGGGGCCGGCGGGGCGCCGGAGACGGTGGACGCCGGCGACGGCGAAGGTTGCCGGCGAGGCCGCGCGGTGGAGGCGGTGGCCGGGCGGCGGCCGGAGTTGGCGGTGGCGGCGGGGCGCGCCTCGGCGAGAGGGCGGGGGCCGGCACAGGCGCGAGGAGGCGGCACGGCGAGGCACGGTGCGGTCGCGGCGGCCGGACGGCGAGGGTGAAACACTCTGGTGAGCCGAGAACAGGCGGTGGCGCTCTCGGGCGGTGATGGGCGGAACCGGGCTCGCGCGGGCCTAACGCGGGCCCCGCGGGCCGGAGGCGGCGGGAGGCGGTGATGCCACTTGGCGGTTGTTGATTGGCGCAGGAGGCGGCGGCGGGTGACGTGTCACGATGCTATTGGGTGGAGTGTGGTGGCGGCGGTGGCGGACACGTCCAGCGGCGGGACGGACATGTTCGACGGCACGGAGAGGAGTTTTTAGGGTTTCATCTGCGCGAATTTCGGAGGGGAACACACATATATATAGGTAGAGGGAGCTAGGAGAGTCCAAATGAGGTCCAGTTTTCGGCCACGCAATCGTGATCGAACGACCGAGATGATGGAAGAGGTTTAGGTGGGTTTTGGGCCACTTTGGAAGGGTGTTGGGCTGCAACACTCATGAGGCCTTTTCAGTCCCCCGGTTAACCGTTGGAGTATCAAAGGAAGTCCAAATGGCACGAAACTTGACAGGCGGTCTACCGGTAGTAAACCAAGGCCGCATGACAAGTCTCGGTCCAATCCGAAAATGTTTAATGCCCGCACACGAAAAGAGGTAGAAAGGGACACCGGAGGACATAGGAGCGCTGGATTGCAAAACGGACAACGGGGAAACTGCTCGGATGCATGAGACGAACATGTATGCAAATGAAATGCACATGATGACATGATATGCAATGCATGACACGCAAGCAATGACAAGGCAACAACAGCGAAAACTTGAGGACACCTGGCACATCGGTCTCAGGGCGTTACAACACTCCACCACTACGACAGGATCTCGTCCCGAGATCTAGAATGGCACCAGAGGGAAAACGGGAGAGAAGGAGGAGAGGTAAAGCTAAGTTGCTTCTTTGACAAACGAGTGAAACCAAAGAACCTTGCGAGGTTGAAAAAATTCGAAAGAAAGAATACAACGAATATGAACAAAGTTGAAAATCTCCGTTAGTAAAGAGGAAGAAGAAGAACAACTTTGAACAGCACTCCGGTTGAGAAGGGATGCAAGACTAGATAAGATGAAAAGAACTTGAGCAGAGGGCACAACACTCCGGTTAAAAGGATAAGCACGAAAAGAAACATGATCTTCACAATTCAAGATGACGACTGAAAATAGCAACATCACAATGCCTCCGGGAGAAAGAAATAGAAGATAGATAATTGAAAGAAAAGAATGGAGAAGAAATGCCAATTTCTGCCACAAATGAGCTTGAGAAGGCATCCTTGGAGAAAGGTCGAACGAAGTTGTTGGAAAAACCAATAACGAAAAGAATAAGCTTGATATGGTCTTATGAAATACATCTCAAATTATGAGGTGACAACCTGCCACCCACGGGGAAAGAATTGGATTGATATGAACAAATTGACGAGAAAGTATGTCGCACCGGAAATGATAAATGAAGAAATCGGATCATTTATAAGCACCATAGATAGCAACAATCCTTAGGGAAAGCTTTAGGTGAAATATAACCCAAGGTAACTCCAATGACGAGATTGATGGATTTAAAATACCTCATTCTTAATAACATGTGAATCATGAAACATGAACTCAAATTATCAAGAATGACATAATACCACCTCCAAAGATATGGTAGAAAGAAATTGCACTCCGGATTGCAAGATGAAGAATACTTCAACTTATTTGAAAAGAAACTTGATGAGCACTTCAAAAAGGAATTAAATCCTTGATGAATCATCATGTAGAACCTTCATGAAGAACTCCGGTAAACAAAGGAATGTTCAAATGAAAAGAAAGATGAAAAGAGTAAGGTTGAAGCCTTGCAATGATTAGATGAAGCTTTGCGACGAGATAAAGTGGAAACTTGGAACTCCGGAAAGAAAAAATGAAAACAAGTGAAACCAAGAATTTGGTGAACCTCCGGAATAAGAAATTAATCACTTGTGTGAAACAAGAGTAAGAATTATGTTATGCGTATCCTTCACCAATTAAATTGATGACAAACAATGGATTTGGCATACTACTTACTCTCTTAGAAAGGATTAAGATAGATATTGCGCAAACTTGGGAAGGTCTTCAACGAACCACCGATATGATTTGAAAGAACGAAAGAATGGATATGATAACGAAGGAAGAAGAATCTTGATCAAACCACCGTAAGAATTAAAAAAATGAACGAAGAGAAGATAAAGAAAACACCGGGAAGAATTAGCAAATGAATGAAGATGCTTGAGAGAATTTATATGTGAGAGAACGAAGAGATCATGCATTGATTAGAGGATATTTGATCGATGCACCGGTAAAATTAGGAGGATGAGAGATAAAAGCTAGAATGAATAATCCCGAAATGATGGCCTTCGGAGAATCAAACTGAAAATACTCTGAATTACTTCGGATGGGTGAAAAGAATTCTGACAAACGAATACAATTATGAGAGGATGGTAACAAGCTAGAATCACGAATCTTTGAAGAGAATGGAGCAAGATTAAAGAGAAACTCTTCTTCGGTCTTCAAAATTCGAGAATGACGACGAGAAACACCACCATGAATTATTTAGACACTCCGGAATGAAGAATGGAAAGGTTGAGCCAACGATAAAAAGAATTTGAAAGATCTTGGAGAAAGGCATTAGACTGATGATAACTCATTCTTACATCAAACTTTGAAAAGAATTTTAAGGATATCTCTGGGAGAATTAGAAGAGTCAGGTAAGATCCTGGGAAAAGACCTGTGGGTTAGGGCCCACTCAAAAGAAACACCATTGAAATGATTTAAAAGAGAGGTCGCACCGGTTGAATTAAATGACTTGAATGAGATAACAACCTCGAAAGATGTTGAATGAATGCAGAGTGGAAAACACGAATCTTCGAGATATCTTGAGCACTCCGGAACAATTAAATAGCGAGAAGTGAATGAATATTAGGTGCACCGGCATGAGAATGTATTTGAAATGAGGAAAAAGGGATATGAGATCAACACTGAAAGCTTGATTTGAAACCACCAGAGATGAAAAGAATGAAGAATGACAAACTTGAAGCTCCATTAGAATCTTCATGAGAATCACCGGATAAGAACATTGACGGAAAAGGAATGGAGAGGCTTCACAACAATAAAATGATATTGAATAAGAAATCTGGTTCCTTGAAGAAAAGGGTGGGAGGGAGGGAAAACAAAGGCAACTTGGAGACGGATGAAACAAACACCGTTCAGAAGAAACTGATACTTGATCTTGCGGATGTTGAAATGATCGGATCCACTTGAAGAGAAGCACGCCAGTTAAAAAGGATTGACAAAAACAATCTTGATGATCAAGAAGGATTGGTATTCACATCGGAGTATGAGAACACCATTTGGGGAAGGTATGGAATCAACATTTGACTTCGAAGCAACTCGAATACCACAACTCAAAAACAAAAACAAAGGATTGGCTTGCAGGATAAGCCGGAACAAACATATGATAGAGATTTCGTCCGAAGTTTTCGTGGTTGGGCCTACATGGGCTCGATCGTACATCACCGTCATGTACAAGGAAGTGCACATGACATATGAAGCGTCCTCGAGTCGGCATAGCCAAGGACTCTTTAAGACACAACGATACCACTGTAAAACCAACCGTGGATAGGTGGACCACTAGACGTCGAACCCCAATTTCATATCATACATCTGTCGGAAAGATATCCTAAGAGCTACTTGAATTCCCACTTATAAACTCCTAAAATTTTCCCAGTTATGCAATCAGGTGTTGGGGATACAGAGGAAGCATAATATCTCACCCAAACTAGCAAATCCAACATCCAGCTGTATCCATCCTTCAACACATAACCAAGAAACCTTCGGAAATCGTCTACCTCAACCTTCGAAAAGCATCCGTTATACAAGTTATGGCAATACTCCCGAACTCCCGCCCCAGTACTGGGTGGCATCGAGGTTATCTCACCAAAAACTGCATAAAAGAGATTTTCGATGTCGGCGAAACTAATCTCAGGTATTCCAGAACTGCAACGATAAAATTGTGACGACAACACCTCGGAGCTCAACTCCCCGGGACACTGCCACAACCCGTAAATGACAGGAGGCACCAAGAACAATGTTCTCGTCACAAAACCATCAGAACGATTCCAAGATACCCACGTGATCCTAAAAAAAATTTAGTGAAATTTGAGAAGAGAAGAGTCAAAACTCTACGTCAGGATGCCTCACTAGAGCGACGAAGGGACTGGGGAGTAAAAAGAATTCCTAACTCTCCGATATATAAAATCCTAAATGACTCAAAACATTTTTTCTAGACTCAACAACGCTAGCTATTCGATCAAGCAGGGGGATCCTATGGTCGGGGAAGGCTCTGATTACCAACTTGTAACGCCCTCGATGCGGCTATATCTCCCATGTGTCGAAGCACGACTTAGAGGCATAACCGCATTGAAAGCAATGTCGCAAGTGAGGTAATCTTCGCAAACAACCCATGTAATACAATAAGGGAAAAGAGATACATAGTTGGTTTATAATCGCCACTTCACACAATTACATGAATAAAGCATTACATCAACCAAATACAATCAAGGTCCGACTACGGAACCAAAATAAAAGAAGACTACCCCAATGCTACACAGATCCCCGATCGACCCCAACTGGGCTCCACTACTAATCAACTAGGACAAAACAACACAAAGGACAAGATCTTCATCGAGCTCCTCCTGAGCTTGGTTGCGTCATCTGCACGGACTCATCGGCACCTGTAAGCTGGTTTTGGAAGTATCTGTGAGTCACGGGGAGTCAGCAATCTCGCGCCCTCGCGATCAAGACTATTTAATCTTATGGGTTAGGTAAAGGTATGAGGTGGAGCTGCAGCAAGTGACTAGCATATATGGTGGCTAACATACGCAAATGAGAGCGAGAAGAGGAGGCAAATCACGGTCGAGAAACTATGATCAAGAAGTGATCCTAGAACAACCTACGTCAAGCATAACTCCAACACCGTGTTCACTTCCCGGACTCCGCCGGAAAGAGACCATCACGGTAACACACGCGGTTGATGTATTTTAATTAAGGTCAACTTCAGGTTTTCTACAACTGGACATTAACAAATTCCCATCTGCCCATAATCGCGGGCACGGCTTTCGAAAGTTCAAATCCCTGCAGGGGTGTCCCAACTTAGCCCATCACAAGCTCTCACGGTCAATGAAGGATATTCCTTCTAGCGGGAAGACCCGATCAGACTCGGAATCCCGGTTACAAGACATTTCGACAATGGTAAAACAAGTCCAGCAACACTGCCCGAATGTGCCGACAAATCCCGATAGGAGCTGCACATATCTCGTTCTCAGGGCACACTCAGATGAGCTCTCCATACAACTAAAACCAAACCTCGAGTTTCCCCGAGGGGGTGCTACATAGGGCTCTAGTTTGGACCAACACTCAGAGGAGCACTGGCCCGGGGGGGGTAAATAATGATGACCCTCAGGAGCGCGACTCCCAAGAGAAAAAAGGCTAGGTGGAAAATGGTAAAACCAAGGTTGGGCATTGCTGGAGGAGTTTTACTCAAGGCGAACTGTCAAGGGTTTCCCATTATAACCCAACCGCGTAAGGAACGCAAAATCCGGGAACATAACACCGATATGACGGAAACTAGGGCGACAAGAGTGGAACAAAACACCAGGCATAAGGCCGAGCCTTCCACCCTTTACCAAGTATATAGATGCATTAATTAAATCAGATATATTGTGATATCCCAACAAGTAAACATGTTCCAACAAGGAACAACCTCTCCATGTTCCAACAAGGAAAAAAGTTCAATCTTCACCTGCAACTAACAACGCTATAAGAGGGGCTGAGCGAAGCGGTAACATAGCCAAACAACGGTTTGCTAGGACAAGGTGGGTTAGAGGCTTGGTTCACAATATGGGAGGCATGATAAGCAAGTGGTAGGTATCGCAGCATAGGCATAGCAAAAGAACGAGCATCTAGCAAGCAAAGATAGAAGTGATTTCGAGGGTATGGTCATCTTGCCTGAAATCCCGCAAGGAAGAAGAACGAGTCCATGAAGAAGACAAACGGACGTAGACGAACGGGTCCTCACAAACGCGACGTAATCGGAACCAACCCGGAGAAGAAAACACCGGAAAGAAGCACACAACATTGTAAACAACCAACACATGAAAATGATATGATATGCGGGATGCGGTATGTGAAGCATATGCATGATTTGCAAGGGAATGAATGAACCTGGCCTCAACTTGGGAATCCAAGAGTGCCACTGGAAAGGTGAGGTGACTTCGGTTGAAATCGATATAAAGATGACCGGAATCGGATGCACGGTTTGGAAATGGCAAGCAAAACAAATATGGCACCGGTCTGTGATAAACAGCAAGTAGCCATCTTAATGCAACAAGTTAAATATGCTACAGCAATCAAACATGGCAACAAAATACATGGCAGGGATCCACTCATGAAGCTTGACAAAAGATGAACACTGAGCTACGGCTAGTTCATCCATTAACAGGTTCAAACAAGCATGGCAAAAATGCAAATGATAACAGGTTTCAGACTTAGTGAAATTAACACAAGTCTGGAATTTATCATCAGGAAGCAATCTTTAGAGCATGAAAACTATAAGCTACAGGAACTTAACATGGCAAAGCAAGGCATGGCATGAAGCTACTCAACGCACTTAACAAAAGTCCCTTAGTGACATTGAGCCAAAAGGGATCAGAAAATACAATTGCAAGCATGTGAACATGGCAAAAACATAAACAGATTCAGACTTGGTGAAAAACTGGAGCATGCAAAACAGTTAACGAGTAGGCATGTTAACGAGCTCGATGCACTCACTACAGAGCATGGCATGACAAGCTAAGCTTACACCCAACAAGCATACATGACATAGAAGCTAGGCATGGCAAGAAAAACAACATAGCATGCACGGATCAATAGCAACATCCTTGGCAAAATCGCTAACAAGTGAACAATCTGCCAGGATTCACGAAATAGCAAAAGTAGAGCTCGATTAACTCAATCTAGGGTGCTCCATAAATGCAAAAAAAAGACATGGATGGATAGAGCACCACAATGTTAACAAAACATTCTTACTGATCATCCTCAAAAGAGGCACGGATCACTAGGAAACAAGATGAACATATGGCATAACAACAAAATCAGGGCAAGGACTTAGTGAAATTCTAAGTCCCTGAAATCAGCATTACCGATTACGCTACTTTGCAAGCACCTCTGTAAATATGGCATGACATATATAAAAACACATGTATAGCTCAGGATCATATCATGCACACATTAAACATGACAAAAATGACAAATATCTATTTGATGAAACAGATCTAACAAATTACTCACATAGCCCTCTTCCAACAGCATTTCGGGCATCAAGATGAGCTCAAATGAAAATGATGCAATGAGATGGAATGATGTACTCGTCGAGACGAACATTTTGATATGCTACAAGCACGAATCGGAGCTACGGATGCAGAGTTACGACACGATGAAAAATGCATAAAATACTGAAATCCTCGGGACTTGGCAGAAAAATCACCACCTCGGAGCAAAAGTCAACGGCGGCGCGGGAGACGAGGATGACCGGGGAAGGCTGGGGACGGGCGCGCGTGGCGGATCCGGACCGGATCTCGCCGGATCCGGCCGGATCCCGGCGGGGGAAGGCGTGAGGAGGCGGGGGGGGGGGGGGGGGCGGCGGGGCGCCGGAGACGGTGGACGCCGGCGAGTGGAGGCGACCGGCGCGGTGACAGCGAAGTTTGCCAGCAAGGCCGCGCCGTGGAGGCGATGGCCGGGCGCCGGCCGGATTTGGCGGTGGCGGCGGGGCGCGCCTCGGCGAGAGGGCGCGGTGGCCGGCGCAGGCGCGAGGAGGCGGCACGGCGAGGCACAGTGTGGTGGCGGAGGCCGGACGGCGAGGGTGAAGCACTCTGGCGAGCCGAGCACATGCGGTGGCGCTCTCGGGCGGCGGCGGGTGGAACCGGGCTCGCGCGGGCCTGACGTGGGCCCCGCGGGCAGGCGGCGGCGGGAAGCGGCGACGCCACTTGGCGGTTGTTGATTGGCGCAGGAGGCAGCGGTGGGTGACATGTCGCGATGCTATTGGGCGGAGTGAAGTGGCGGCGGCGGCGGACACGTCCAGCGGCGGGACGGACATGTCCGGCGGCGCGGGGAGGAGTTTTTAGGGTTTCATCTGGACGAATTTCGGAGGGGAACACATATATATAGGTAGAGGGAGCTAGGAGAGTCCAAATGAGGTGCGGTTTTCGGCCACGCGATCGTGATCGAACGACCGAGATGATGGAAGAGGTTTAGGTGGGTTTTGGGCCACTTTGGAAGGGTGTTGGGATGCAACACTCACGAGGCCTTTTCAGTCCCCCGGTTAACCGTTGGAGTATCAAACGAAGTCCGAATGGCACGAAACTTGACAGGCGGTCTACCAGTAGTAAACCAAGGCCGCATGACAAGTCTCGGTCCAATCCGAAAACGTTTAACGTCCGCACACGAAAAGAGGTAGAAAGGGACACCGGAGGACATAGGAGCGCCGGATTGCAAAACGGACAACGGGGAAACTGCTCGGATGCATGAGATGAACATGTATGCAAATGAAATGCACATGATGACATGATATGCAATGCATGACACGCAAGAAATGAGAAGGCAACAACAGCGAAAAACTGGAGGACACCTGGCACATCGGTCTCGGGGCATTACAATTAGCTATGAGTTATAATGGTTTACCTTGCGTGCCAACATGCTATTAAAATGGTTATGATGTGGTATGATAGGGTGGTATACTCCTCTGAATGATTTAAGTGACTTGACTTGGCACATGTTCACACATGTAGTTGAAACAAAATCAACATAGCCTTCGCGATATTATGTTCATGGTTGTCGGCGTCAAAACCGGCGGATCTCGGGTAGGGGGTCCCAAACTGTGCGTCTAGGATCGATGGTAACAGGAGGGAGGGGACACGATGTTTACCCAGGTTCAGGCCGTCTTGATGGAGGTAAAACCTTACGTCCTGCTTGATTGTTCTTGATGATATGAGTGTTACAAGAGTTGATCTACCACGAGATCTGATAGGCTAAACCCTAGAAGCTAGCCTATGGTATGATTTCTGTATATGTTCTCTATCGTCTAGCCTGGCCTCGGTTTATATAATGCACCAAAGGCCTAGGATAATAAGAGTCCTAGCCGAATACGCTGGTGGGGAAGGAGTCCTTGTCTTGATCACCAAGTCTTGTGGAATCTTCCATGTATGCGGCAGCTGTCCGAATTGGCCCATGAGTATACGGCCATGGGGATCTTCGGGCCAATCTAACAGATCGGGAGATGACGTGTTGAGTACCCCCTAGTCCAGGACACCGTCAGTAGCCCCATGAACCGGTCTTCAAGTTAGGGACGCTCCTCGATTCTTTCGAACTATTCTTCATCTTCGGTTGTCGGTCTTGAAAACTGGTTCAACAAATCTTCTCATCTTCGATCTTGAGGATCGCTGAAATGCATTCGACGAGTTTATATGTCGGGTATCCGAGGATCCCCTTTAAGTTTCCGGCCTTTATCAATGCCTTGTTATTTTTATGCCACACCTCGGGTTTGAAGTTGTTCCCGGGAGGAAGTGTCCTCTTGCGTCCGAGCTCCAACACCGGACTGCATTCGAGGTATCTTTTGCAGACGAGCACAAATGCCGGACCGCTTCTGAGCTCCAACGCCGGAATGTATCCAGGCTCCAACGCCGGACTGTATCCGAGCTCCAACGCCGGACTATGTCCAAGCTCCAATGCCGGACTATGTCCAAGCTCCAACGCCGGACTGTCATAAATCACCCTGGTTCAAAAAAGTTGAAGGAGTTTAGCCGAGCTTAATGCCGGAAATGCCCTCTATGGAGCCAGCCACTAGCACCCGAGCTTTATGCCGGACTGCTTCCGAGGTGGTGCACCACCCCGACTGCGGGCTGATTTTTTGTCAATATTTTTTATTGGTGCAATTTATTCTCTGCCGAGATATATAGCCAGTAGCCCTCAAGGTGTGTATCGGTCTAAAACCAGAGATGCACCTGAAGGATGACGTAAGACCGCTGATCCCAGTAGCCGATGAGACTCAGGTTGATTTGCAAAATCAGCCTGAGGATCAAGTCCTAGCTCGGTAGAATACTTCGGGACACAAAAAGCAGCATGCTCAGTCCTCGAGACTCAGGTTGGATGTGGCCGACCAACCTGAGGATCAAAATCTCGTCGGAAACTGTATTGCACTTAAAATTTTCTGCATTGAACAGGAAATGCAGTAGCCCCTGAGACACTGGTCGGGTAGCAACACCAGATCAGGGGATCGATGTGCCCCTTTAATATTTGTAAATAATAAGCCCGAAGCCCAATAGCCCCCGAGCCTTAATGCGGGCACGGGTGGCCGAATTAAGGATCGATATCCATAGTAAAATCACAAATTATGTGTAATGACTATGTATCCAAGTACTTTACGTCATTAATGCTCGGATCCGCATTGTACAAAACTTTGTTGACCGACCATCGGCTTCCACCTCCTCGGCCAGTAGCCGAGGAGTGTTTGTCCTACTTTATAAAGCCTTTATGAGGGCAAAGACTTACGACAAACAAGGCAATATGGCCATACGGTTTTATAAACAAAGGTACGCAGAGAGATATGTTATATTACTGTTTAACATAAGAAATGTCTTCCAAAGAAAATAGTCCCGCTATTGGTTCCTTTCTTTGGGTTGTCATGCTAAGCATGATCATGAAACCTCAGCTCTAATGTAAGAGCGAAATATAGAGGATTTAGTTTGGGAGGCTAGTCAATAGCCCCCAGTAGTGTTCGGCGATAGTCAAGGTCAAGCCGTAAACACTTCGGCCATTGTTATGAATGGCCCGTCATTTAACACAGTCATCGGATCGCTGACCAGTTTACGCTTATTATGATAGTCAGTTTTCGGCTTTCTCCACTGAGGTGCTTAACCATGTGAGCTGGAAGCACAATCGCAGTGGTTCTCCCTTTGCACGCCTAGCCGAACAAAGCGGGACGTAGGAAGCAAGTGCAGGAGCCGGGCAACCCAACCATTGACCAAAGACACAATTCGAAACCGATGCATATATAGCAATATCCAAGAATGTTTTTGCCGAATCTCTAAAGGTGTCCGGCGTTGCTGTAACACCCTCGATGCGACTATATCTCCCACGTGTCGAGGCACGACTTAGAGGCATAATCGCATTGAAGGCATATGTCGCAAGTTAGGCAATCTTCACAACATCCCATGTAATATGATAATAGAAGGGGAGATAACATAGTTGGCTTACACTAGCCACGTCAATCAAGTACATAAATAACATTACATCATCCAAACACTCATGGACCGACTACGGCGCCAAAATAAAAGAGAACCCAACATGCGACAACGGTCCCGTTCACCCCCAACTGGGCACCACTACTGATCATCGGGAAAGGAAACATAGTAACGTTGAGAGTCTTCGTCGAACTCCCACTTGAGCTCATACGCGTCTGCTGGAGCGGAATCATCAGGCCCTGCATCTGGTGTAATAGTAATCTGTGAGCCACAGGGACTCAGCAATCTCGCACCCTCGCGATCAAGACTATTTAAGCTTATAGGTAAGGCAAGGTAAATATGAGTGGAGCTGCAGCAAGCGACTAGCATATATGGTGGCTAACTCATTCGCAAAAGAGAGCGAGAAGAGGAGGCAAAGCACGAGCGAGGAACTAGAGAACAACCTGCGCAAACATTACTCCAACACCGTGTCCACTTCCCGGACTCCGCCGAGAAGAGGCCATCACGGTAACACACTCAGTTGATTCATTTTAATTAAGTTAAGGTTCAAGTTATCTACAACCGGACATTAACAAATTCCCATCTGCCCATAACCGCGGGCACGGCTTTCGAAAGTTCAAATCCCTGCAGGGGAGTCCCAACTTAGCCCACGACAAGCTCTCACGGTCAACGAAGGAATAGACCTCCTCCCAAGACGTTCCGATCAGACTCGGTATCTTGGTAATTCAAGACACTTCGACAGGTTAAAACAAGACCAGCAACACCGCCCGAATGTGCCGACAAATCCCGATAGGAGCTGCACATATCTCTTTCTCAGGGCACACTCAGATTGTCCTGGGTACGGGTAAGCCAGCAAAGAGTTGCCCCTGGTGGCCACCGGTAGCTGACAGGTGGACCAACACTTAGAGGAGCACTGGCCCGGGGGGGTTAAAATAATGATGACCCTTGAGTCTGCAGAACCCAAGGGAAAAAAAGGCTGGGTGGCGAATGGTAAAACCAATGTTGGGCATTGCTGGAAAAGCTTTAATCAAGGCGAAATATCAAGGGGTTCCCATTATAACCCAATCGCGTAAGGAACGCAAAATCCGGGAACATAACACCGATATGACGGAAACTAGGGCGGCAAGAGTGGAACAAAACACTAGGCGAGAGGCCGAGCCTTCCACCCTTTACCAAGTATATAGATGCATTAAGATAACATGGCAATAAAATGATATCCCAACAAGTAAATAAATGTTCCAACAAGGAACGGCCTCGAATCTTCACCTGCAACTAGCAACGTTATAAGAGGGGCTGAGCTAAGCGGTAACATAGCCAAACAATGGTTTGCTAGGACAATGGTGGGTTAGAGGTTTGACATGGCAATTTGGGAGGCTTGCAAGCAAATGGTAGGCATCGTAGCATTGGCATAGCAAAAGAGCGAGCAAACTAGCATAGCAAAGATAGTAGTGATTTCGAGGGTATGATCATCTTGCCTGCACAGTTGTCAGAGTTGACTGGATCCTCGAAAGCAAACTCAATGGGCTCCTCATTAGCGAACTCGTCTCCCGGCTCTACCCAAACAACACAAACAAGCAACAAGTATACAATCAACCACGTGCAAACTCAAACAACACAATGCAAGATGATATGCTATGCGGGATGCAAAATGCAAGATATGACAGGAGATGTATGAACGTGGCCTCAACCTGGAAAACCAAGTGTGCCACTGGAAAGATGAGATGAAATCGCTTGAAAATGATATAAAGAACGCTGGAATCGGAGTTGCGGTTTGGAAATGGCAAGCGATTCAAAAATGACACCGGTCTGCGATTTACAGCAAGTAGGCATCTAAATGCAATGAGATGAACATGCTACAACACCCAAACATGACAAAAAAATACATGGAAGGGATGCACACAAGATGCTTAACAAAAGTCTAGCACTGAGCTACGGCCAATTCTTCCATTAACAGGTTCAAACAAGCATGGCAAAAATGCATATGACAAACAGATCTCAGACTAAGTGAAATTAACACTTGTTTGGAATTTCAGATCAGGTAGCACTCTTCGGAGCAACAAAGGTACATGCTATAGGATCTGAACATGGAAAAGTAAAGCATGGCATGGAGCTACTCAAAGAGCTTAACAAAAGTCCCTTAGTGACCTTGAGCCAAAAGGGATCAGAAAATACAATTGCAAGCACGTGAACATAGCAAAAACATAATCAGTTTTCAGACAGTGAAAAACTGACACATGCTGAAATATAACTCAAGTAGGCATGTTTACGAGCTCAATGCACTCACTACGGTACAAGTCATGGCAAGACAAGCATACATCCATCAAGAAGGAACAAAATGCAAGCTATACATGGGAAGAACAATAGCATAGCATGCACGGATTAACTACAACATCATCGGCAAAATTGCAAACAAGTTGACAATCTGCCCAGATTCACAAAGTAGCAAAAGTAGAGCTCGATTGACTCAAGCTAGGGTGCTCCATAATTGCAAACAAAGACATGGATGGATAGAGCACTACAATATTAACAAAACATCCTTACTGATCATCCTCAAAAGAGACACGGATCACTAGGAAACAACATGAACATATGGCATCATGAGATAAACAGCTCCAGGACTTGGTGAAATTACTAAGTCCCTGAAAACAGAATTAGCAAGTGCACCACTTTGCAAGCTTGCACAAGTCACCACACACATCACAAAAATACATGCGTTGCACCTCTGGAAAGATGAAAAAACCCTTAACAAAACACATGTGGAACTCATGGGCATAGCATGCACACATTAATCATGGCAAAAATGACAAAAGTGCTAAACGGAGTAGCAGATCTGACAATTAACTCAAGTAGCCCTCTTCTAACAGCATTTCGGGCATCAAAATAAGCTCAAATGAAAATGATACAATGGAATGAAATGATGTACTCTCTTAGATGAACATTTTGATATGCTATATGCATGAATCGGAGCTACGGATGCAAAGTTATGGAGCCGAGAACATGAGCACTTGAACTAAAATATCTGGGACTTAGAAAAAAACAACCCTCGGATCTAGGGTTTGACCCGGCGCGGAAATCGAGGCGGGGCCGGCGCACACTGTTCACGCCGGAGGCGGATGGAGCTCGCCGGAGCCGGCGTGGACGGTGGGAGGCGGCGGAGGCGAGGCCGGTGGCCGGGCGAGGCGGCGGCGGCGGAGGCGGCGCGTGGGAGCAGGCCGCGGGGGCCGGATCTGGGCTCCTGGGCCGCGGCGGCGGCTGGCGGTGGAGCGCCACGTGGCGGCTCCTGGTTGGGGCGGCGGCAACGTCCGGCGCGGGGCAGACAATGTCTGGCCGCGCGAGGTGGAAAATTAGGGTTTCGGCGAGGGAGAACCGGATTTCGGGGAAGGGGATCTATTTATAGGCATAGAGGGAGCTAGGAGAGTCCAAATGAGGTGTAGTTTTCGGTCACGCGATCGTGATCGAACGCTCTAGATGATGGAGCAGAGTTAGGTGGGTTTTGGGCCAAAATGGAGGGGTGTTGGGCTGCAACACACACGAGGCCTTTTCGGTCCCTCGGTTAACCGTTGGAGTATCAAACGAAGTCCAAATGGTACGAAACTTGACAGGCGGTCTACCGGTAGTAAACCAAGGCCGCTTGGCAAGTCTCGGTCCAATCCGGAAATGTTTAATCCCCACACACGAAAGAAAGCTAGAAATGGCCACCGGAGGAGAACGAAGCGCCGGAATGCAAAACGGACAACGGGGAAAATGCTCGAATGCGTGAGATGAACACGTATGCAAATGCAATGCACATGATGACATGATATGAGATGCATGACAACGATAATAACACACGGAGACAAAACCCGAACCCGAGAAAATAAAGTAACTTAACGCCGAAAATGGCAAGAGTTGGAGTACAAAAAGGGAAAGTTACATCCTGGGTGTTACAGTTGCACTGCGAGACTTGTGCTGAAAACACACAAAAGTGTCATAAGCTTGGAAAACCAAAAAACATCAGTAAAAACTTGACGTCCGAACAAGATCAAGTGTTCGGTGCCAATCTGAAAATTGGTCTTAGAAAAAAGAGTGCTTCTATCGTGCTTTAACATGACACATCCTATCTCAAGACTTCAAGCGGGTCAGCCTACAGCTTCAACCACCTATCCCGAAGGCGGAGTACTTCTCCTTAGGCCAGTTTAGCAAACTAAACTCTAGCGGCTTTGAGAGAGAAATTAGGCTCCCCGGCTAGTGACCACACACTCGTGTCGAAAAAGGGAGTGATGAATAATAATAGTAATAAAAACTTTACAACAACTAAGAAGAAGAACACTTATTATAAAACGGCTCATATAAATTTAAGAGCCCCCAAGTGACTTGGGTAAAAGAATTTTATGTATAATGATTGTATGTACCGAAGTACTAATATCATATCTTTGTTCACCCGAACTTTAAACGCGTCTTAACCGACCGTCGGCTTCTCCCTCTTCGGTCAAGGACCAAAAAGTGTTATGTACTCCACCTGTCGAGAATATCAACAGTGTTTCCGATAACCAGGAAACTGGGCCATAAGGCTGTAACAGACAAAGCGCACTCAGGGAACTTATGCTATATTACAGATGAAGTGTAAGAAGCATCTTCGAAGAAAATAGTACCCCCACCGATACCTTTCTTCGGTGCTCATTATTACTATGAGACTTGTGCAATAGATTTTTTGTACTCATGAGTTCCGTTGTGTGCCAACCATGATTGAAAACAATAAGAGCGCTAGCTTTCGGCTTCACCCAGTCTGAGGTCAGAGCTCGGAGGACTCGGTCGTGACAATCGCAGAGGTGCTCCCTTTACTCCCTAGCCGAACAATCGGGAACGTAGGGGTAAGCACAGGAGCCAGGCAACCCAGCTTGCAAATCGCTTAAGTCAATATGGTGCATATTGTGGCGTAATACACGAACAAGGAACGAAGCCGTACAAGTATAATCATATGCAAGAGGAAAAGCTTCATAAAGGAAGCCCCCAAATAATCGGGGTATTTGAATTTGTGCGTCAAACAAAGTTTGGACAAGGAAATTTTTTACAAGCAACTTTTTTTCAAAAAAGTATAATGCTTGGCCGAACCGAACACAAGTTAAAAATTTAAAACTTTGAGCATGAAGGCAACTTAGCTGGTTAATGTGTTCGGTATTGATGACAAGGTTCCATCCCCCAAGCCAGTCCCGAGGTTGCGGAGCAAAGGGCTCGGCACTCCAAAGTGGTGACATAGCACGGCCAATGTAGGCCGGTAGAGTGATGCCGAAGTCCCCGGCATGGGGTAATGAAGTGTTGACGAAGCCCCCCGTCCAGCCGAGGTGACGTGGTATGTTAGTACGCCGAGTTGACGATACTGCCCAACCCGGATCATTTTCCTGTGCACAAAAAATAGTGCAAATTGAAGATAATAGTAATGATAATAAAAAATGTTGCATAATAAATAATTTATGCAAAGTGAGTAATAAAAAAATATGGCCTGGCGCCGAAGTCAATATCGATGCAGGGCGTCGGGTGATGCGGTAAAGGTGTGGCAATTCCTGAATTCACAGGTCGGTCCGAGTTCCGGATGTGGCGTTCGCCGGACTATGTACAAAAACTGACTGAACCACTACGCGACCGTAGTTAGTGGGACATCATTCGATAGACCTGTGTACAAGAACAAACTAGAGTAATAATTTCTTGGGAAAAATAAACTCCAACAAGCAAAAATTACTAGGATTAATAGCACCTGGTTTATTTGTTGTAGCAATCCGAAGAAAGGTGACCCCCAAAATTGGGACTCAATCCGCACACCCATTGCCTGATGGCCGATAAAGCGATGCTGGCAAAGGTTGGCTTGCGGAGGCAAAGCCCTCGGTCCAGTTAATGTGACGAAGCTGGTCGGCTAGTGACGCTGAAGTCTCCGGAGTAGGTTGATGAAGAGATGGCGAAGCCCCCGGTCCAGCCGAGATGTCGAAGCCTCAATGTCAGCCGATGTGTCGAAGTAGGTCGGCATGATGGACATTGGCTTGAAGAAGCAATAGTGCGGCCCTGCTGATGCCGGTCGGGACGTGGTTGATGCCGGCTTGATGAAGTGACCGTGCAGCGATGCCGGTGTGCCCGCTCCGTGTAATCTGTGGGGCGGCGATGTTGGTGATAGTTTATCCTTCGCGATGCTAGACTCTTGTTCGGCTTGCCGAGATGATGATCCAAAGAAGTTGAGCTCGGCTCAACAAAGTGACGACGTGTCTAGCATAGGTCGGCAGCCTTGGAGCAATATTGCCGGACTAGTTTGACACCAGCATGATGATGAAGATGACCTCAGGGAAGGTTTAACAATTTACGGGCACGTGTTCTAAAAACAACGCACAATACCCTAAAATAGAATTCCTCTAAAAAGGTTGTCCAATATCATGTTCATAAAGAAATATGAATTCGGGTCAGATCTGTATTCGCGGAGAAAACGGATCCGAAAATTGGTCCACTCATCGGAAGGTTCCCGCAGTTTGAACCGTCCGATCGAGCTGAAATTTGGAGGGGTGGTAGATATGGGAATTCCGCAGTAGATGAACGGTTGGATCTTCCAAAGGACCTAAGAGCTGGGCTCTGGAGACCACGCCCTAAACTTGTACAGATTCCCGTCCAGATTTGACAGGGCTCGGGTATATCGTAGACTGTCAGAGATTCCTCCATCGGAACTCGACGAATTTTTGCATGGCTGTTGTAGACGTAATTCCGCACTATTCCACCGAAGCAATCGTAAAATTGACGCTCGAGGAGGTGGTGATGGCAAATACAAGTTCGATGTCCATAAAAACAGCACGGCCGCCCGATAGCAATGTTGACGTTGAGCCCTCGAGCTCCATGGATGACTCCTCTATGGTCATGATAGAGATCGGAGTTGATGTTGAAGAAGGCCCTCGTTCGAACATGACGATCGGAGATGGAGCACGGTCCTCGATCGAGCCAAGGTGACCAGTCAAGCCGGCGACGAAGATGCCGGCGTCGCAGTTGACCTGCGGGCGAGCCATTGATCCTTTTGCCGATCATACAGCGGAACTCTCAATGAAAGCACCAATGTCGGTGTCAAAACCGACGGATCTCGGGTAGGGGGTCCCTAACTATGCGTCTAGGATCGATGGTAACAGGAGGCAGGGAACACGATGTTTACACAGGTTCGGGCCCTGCTTGATTGTTCTTGATGATATGAGTGTTACAAGAGTTGATGAAGGTAAAACCCTACGTCCTGCTTGATTGTTCTTGATGATATGAGTGTTACAAGAGTTGATCTACCACGAGATCTGATAGGCTAAACCCTAGAAGCTAGCCTATGGTATGATTGTTGTATATGTTCTCTATCAACTAGCCTGGCCTCGGTTTATATAATGCACCAAAGGCCTAGGATAACAAGAGTCCATGTCGAATACGCCGGAGGGGAGGAGTCCTTGTCTTGATCACCAAATCTTGTGGAATCTTCCATGTATGTGGCAGCTATCCGAACTGGCCCATGAGTATACGGCCATGGGGGTCCTCGGCCCAATCTAACAGATCGGGACATGACGTGTTGAGTACCCCCTAGTCTAGGACACCGTCAATGGTGGATTATATCCTACTCATGCTTGCATTCGGTGTTGATTAATTTTAATGCATGTTCATGACCGTTGCCGCTCTCTAGCTGGTCGCTTCCTAGTCTTTTGCTAGCCTTCACCTGTACTAAGCGGGAATACTGCTTGTGCATCCAATCCCTTAAACCCCAAAGTTATTCCACATGAGTCCACTATACCTACCTATATACGGTATCGACTTTCCGTTCCAAGTAAATTTGTATGTGCCAAACTCTAAACCTTCAAATAAATATCCTGTTTTGTGTGCCCGAATAGCTCATGTATCAACTAGGGTTGTTTGTATCTTCCATGTTAGGCGGGTTATTCTCAAGAGGAGTGGACTCCGCTCCTCACTCACGAGATAAATGGCTGGTCACCGGGATGCCCAGTCCCATGATTTGTGCAAACTAAATCAAAATAATTGCAAACAAAACTCCCCTGGGACTCTTGTTAGTTGGAGGCACTCTTTGTTTCGAGCAAGCCATGGATTGATGCTTGTGGTGGAAGGGGGAGTATAAACTTTACCATTCTATTTGGGAACCGCCTATAATGTGTGTAGTATGGAAGATATCGCCATCTCTTGGTTGTTATGTTGACGATGAAAGTATACCGCTCAAAATATTATTCACCTATGTTTTAAAACCGAGCTCTGGCACCTCTGCAAATCCCTGCTTCCCTCTACGAAGGGCCTATCTATTTACTTTTATGCTGAGTCATCATCCTCTTATTAAAAAGCACTAGTTGGAGAGCACCGCTGTCATTTGCATTCATTATTGTTAGTTTACATTGAGTATGACTTGACTGGATCTCTTTTACCATGAATTACAATGTCTAGTCAGTCCTTGGTCTTTGAAGGTGCTCTGCATTTATGTTTTGCGGTCTCAGAAAGGGCTAGCGAGATACCATCCTATTATATCATATTATGGTTGTTTTGAGAAAGTGTTGTCATCCGAGTTTTATTATTATGGCTCGCAAGTTGATTATGCTATTGCTATGAGTAAACTTGAGACCTATGCGTTATTTCAAATGTGGTTAGTTATAATCTTTGCTAAAAACTTGAATGCTGGCTTTACATATTTACAACAACAAGAGCAAACAGAGTTTGTAAAAGTTTTTCTTTCTCACTTTCAGTTTGTCAAATGAATTGCTTGAGGACAAGCAAAGGTTTAAGCTTGGGGGAGTTGATACGTCTCCAATGTATCTACTTTTCCACACACTTTTGCCCTTATTTTGGACTCTAACTTGCATGATTTGAATGGAACTAACCCGGACTGACGCTGTTTTCAGCAGAATTACCATGGTGTTATTTATGTGCAGGAGCAAACGTTCTCGGAATGACCTGAAACTTCACGGATACACTTTTCAGAAAATAAGAAAAATACCTGCCAAAGATGAAGGCCACGGGGGCCATCACCTTGCCATGAGGGTGGGGGGCGCGCCTGCCCCCCTAGGGCGCGCCCCCCTACCTCGTGGGCCCCCTGTTGCCTCTCCGACTCCAACTCCACCTCCATATATTGAGTTTCGGGGAGAAAAAATCAGAGAGAAGAAAATCATCGCGTTTTACGATACGGAGCCGCCGCCAAGCCCTAAAACCTCTCAGGAGGGCTGATCTGGAGTCCGTTCGGGGCTCCGGAGAAGGGAATCCGTCGCCATCGTCATCATCAACCATCCTCCATCACCAATTTCATGATGCTCACTGCCGTGCGTGAGTAATTCCATCGTAGGCTTGCTGGACGGTGATGGGTTGGATGGGATCTATCATGTAATCGAGTTAGTTTTGTTAGGGTTTGATCCCTAGTATCCACTATGTTCTAAGATTGATGTTGCTATGACTTTGCTATGCTTAATGCTTGTCACTAGGGCCTGAGTGCCATGATTTCAGATCTGAACCTATTATGTTTTCATCAATATACAAGAGTTCTTGATCCTATCTTGCAAGTCTATAGTCACCTATTATGTGTTATGATCCGTTAACCCCGAAATGAAAATAATTGGGATACTTATCGGTGATGACCGTAGTTTGAGGAGTTCATGTATTCACTATGTGTTAATGCTTTGTTCCGGTACTCTATTAAAAGGAGGCCTTAATATCCCTTAGTTTCCGTAAGGACCCCGCTGCCACGGGAGGGTAGGACAAAAGATGTCATGGAAGTTCTTTTCCATAAGCATGTATGACTATGTTCGGAATACATGCCTACATTATATCAATGAACTGGAGCTAGTTCTGTGTCACCCTAGGTTATGACTGTTACATGATGAACCGCATCCGGCATAATTCTCCATCACCGATCCATAGCCTACGAGCTTTCCTTATATAGTTCTTCGCTTATTTACTTTTCCTTTGCTATTGCTATCATCACTAAAAAATACCAAAAACATTTCTTTTACTATTGTTACCTTTTGCTACCGTTATCACTACTATCATATTACATTACTACTAAATACTTTGCTGCAGATATTATGTTTCCAGGTGTGGTTGAATTGACAACTCAGCTACTAATACTTGAGAATATTCTTTGGCTCCCCTTGTGTCGAATCAGTAAATTTGGGTTGAATACTCTACCCTCGAAAACTGTTGCGATCCCCTATACTTGTGGGTTATCATTCCTGGTTACGATGGGAGGTCGGGGGCCGAACGATGCGCGTTTCTCTCGTACACGTACGCGCGTGTGTGCGAGGCGTTGGCTCTAACTGAACCCGAGCGATTGCGCTGCAGGCTACGCGTTACTTAACCCGAGCAATCGATCGATCGCTGTTAACTAAACCCGATCGAGCGATTCCTTCGCTACTGCTGCTAACTGAAGCCGATCGATGCTGCCTCTGGGATGAACAGTGAGCGTCGCGGGGGGGGAGGGGGGTTGGATGAACAGTGAGCAGTGGCGTTGCTTCTGGATGAACAGGACCCCATGGTGTGGTGGAGGGCTGGATGAACAGTAGACGGTGGAGGGGTGCCCGTGGAGGGGTGGTTGAATAGGACCCCGGGGTGTGGAGGGCTAGACGAACAGTAGACGGTGGAGGGGTGCCCGTGGAGGGGTGGTTGAACAGTAGCCGGTGGAGTAGCGTGCGGTGGAGGCTGGATGAACAGGAGCCCATGGAGGCTGGAGGAGGTCGACGGTAGCTCGTGGAGGCTGGAGGAGGTCGACGGAGGAGATGAACAGTATCCCATGGAGTCCCGTTTTGCGGTACGCCAAACCCTCCCAATGAACTGGACCCCCGTTTCGACCGTAGGAGGTTCGTTTCATCCGTTTTGCGGTACGCCACACCCCTCCCGATCAACATGACCCCCGTTTCGACCGTAGGAGGTCCGTTTCCTCCGTTTTGCGGTACGCCACACCCCTCCCGATCAACAGGACCCCCGTTTCGACCGTAGGAGGTCCGTTTCCTTCGTTCTGCAGTACGCCAGGCCTCGTTTCCATCGCCTGTTCCGTCCAAGCCCTCCTGATGAACACGACCACGCATTCTGTTCCGACCCAGCCGGTTGGCTCCCACGCATTCCGTTGCCTCCCGATGAACACGACGCATTCCGTTGCCTCCCGATGAACACGACGCATTCCGTTGCCTCCCCATGAACACGGCGCATTCCGTTGCCTCCCCATGAACACGATGACGATGATGTTTCTCCGTTCTGACCCAGCCATGTACACGAGCCATGGCCGTACATATGCGCGAGTAGGTGTTCGAGACCCTGTCCGTATGTACACATATGTGGCCGTATTTTCTTTCTTGCACCCTGGCCGTTGTACGTACATGTACATGCTACGTGCGTGCCTCTACTATGACATGTGCGCGCCTCTACATCGACCAGTATGTACGTACACGTTCGCGACCAGAATGACAACGCTACGTACGCTTCGACCAGGTGGGTCCCGACTGTCAGGACTTCCTTGCCTGCGAAGATGTAGCTGGTGGGTCCCAGCAGTCAGGGGGGCGAATCGTTTTGTTTTTTTGCCCGAACGCACTTCCTTGCGTGCGAAGGTGTAGCTGCTGGGTCCCAGCAGTCAGGGGGGCGAATCGTTTTTTTTTGCCCGGACGCACTTCCTTGCGTGCGAAGGTGTAGCTGGTGGGTCCCAGCAGTCGGGGGGCGAATTGTTTTTTTCGGACGCTCTTCCTTGCGTGTGAAGATGTAGCTGGTGGGTCTTAGCAGTCAGGGGGGTGAATCGTTTTTTTCCCAGACGCACTTCCTTGCGTGCGAAGATGTAGCTCGTGGGTACCAGCAGTCAGGGGCGAATCATTTTTTTCGTGAAATACGATGGCCCGTCCGATGGGTCCCCGCTGTCAGGTGGAGGAATAATTATTTTGCGCGTAATAAGGAGGCACTTCCTTGCGGCTGCCGTGGACCCAGCTGTCAGCCTCTCCACGTACAGTCCACGTCCGATGGAAGTCGTTCCTTGACCACGTTGACCACGCCGCATCGAGAGCACCAGGGCGGTGGACGACGGTGAGGCCTAGGTAGGGGACGACGCGGAGCCGAGGAAGACGCGGCAGTGGATGCACATGCGGAGAGGAGTATGAGGGTTCACTTGTTCGGCTGTGCTGGCATTGCCGCAGAATAACATGGGGTGTGGGTGAGTGGAGGGATGGCCTAGCCAGCTATGGGAGTAGTAGGGGGCGGTGAGGCCTCCGCAGCAGCACAGCCAGCCACGGGAGGCAGGAGCAGGCGGCACAACCGACGCTGCTTTGGGCGGCTGGATCAAGAAGACCAGAGGTTGAAGAAGCACGACGGCCGTTGGATGGACATCGTACGGTCACTGCAGCTAGAATCGTTTATATTGACTAAGTTGACAAAGCCCTTGGTACGTCAACTTAGTAGGCCCACAGGTCAGCTTCCGAAACGGTGCGCCCCAGATGTCAGGGGGAGGAATCATTTTTTAGGCGGGTGAAGCTAGAATATCTGAGATTGAAGAATAAGCACGGCATCCGTTGGATGGACATCCAACGGCCACTGCTGCTAGAACCGTGTGTTGACTATAAGTTGACAAAGCCTTGCATACGTGTCAACTCTATTTTTTTAGGGCACGCGTCAACTTAGTAAGGCCAGAAGTGTGTGGCAGAGAACTTATAGCCCATTTGAGATTTGTAAAAATGTGTAGCCCATTCTTGAATTCTAATGGAATTTACTACAGCCCATTTACAGTTTGTTAAAAGTACAGCCCATTTCAACCAACCATTCAAAACAAAATTCAATAAAATTTCCCACATTTTGATGGGATCCGAAATATTTTTATCCCAAACTTTCTTGTCAGATTAAATACAATTTCAATATAAATTTATATTACGTAAAAATCCAATGAAACATTGCGCTCGCAACAATTAATGAAATTAAAATTTTCAATATCCAAGAATAATATTTTATAAAGTAATCACGTGTTTGGTGCATTTTTTTATAGTTACTGTCCAGTTTTTATAATTACATCCCATTTATTATTTCTTAAAGCCCATTTTCTTGTTAAGCCTAATGCATCCCTCCTAGGAAAGATTTGCAGCCCAGCGGGGCGGAGAATAACAACTTGACCTTGCCTGGGTATTCCTAAAAAAAAGTATAGCTGGGCTAGCCATTTCTAGCTTGAAAAAAAAAATTAATATCTGGGCTGGATATCTGGCCTGGGCTAGATGGGCCACAGCCCGCCCAGTTAATACCTGCAGCGATGTTTTTGTTGTTGTTCAGAGGAGAAAAATTAATATTTGGGCTAAACATTGAAAAACTCTCCAGTGCTCACACCTCAAAAACACAAATACTGCTCGAGCTGCTTGGTCCCAGCTGTCGGCCGCTTCTTGTGCAATTCTCTCATTTATTGACTACTACATAGGTTGAGAATGGTGTGGGACCGTGATGTCAGGAAACCAGGAGGAAGCAAAATAAATTATAGTAAGGAGGCAATTGCGTATGTGAGGCTATGGACCTGGTGGGTCCCCATTGTCATCCTCTCCAAGTAAAGTCATCTCCTCCCCCGCGCGCGCTTTCCGTCCGAAACAGTCAGCGCCGCCCGCCCCGCTTCCCAGTGCAGGCGATTGCTCCACCTTCAAACAACACAAGTGCCGTCCGTCCATCCATCTACCACCCACATTAATGATACGCGGTTGCCGAGGCGGCTACTCCGGCGCCACACGTCCGTCCCTCCGCCCGCTCACAATTGCTATATAAACTGCTGCGCCGGCCATAGCCGCAGTCATCCGCATCCGTTCCCTTTCTCCTGTCCACACCACTACTACCCACCATGGCTTCCTCGCGCTCCAGCGCTCTTAGGGACGGGCAGACGATGGACCACAAGGAGATGGCAGCCATTGCTGCCGACCGGCTGGCCGGTAGGCAGCCAGAGGACGACGACGTCCCAATGGAGAACATGGTAGTCGACGATCTGGCGCCAACCCCCTCCTCTGCGCCATCCTCGCCGGTGCATTGCACCATGACCATTGGCGAGGCCTGTGCCCAATATATGGCCAGGGTGAGGCAGATGCGTGAGGAGCAGTTCCGGGAGGGGCAGGCCGACACCGCCTACAACCACCATCTCCTCCAGGAGCACCTGCAGGCGGAGGAGCAGATTTCAGCGGAGCGGGCGGAGCAGGAGGCGCTGCTCGACTTGTACCGCTCCACCCGCAAGGGCCGCCTCGAGCGCTGGCGGTACCGCATGCAGGTGGCGGAGGCTGCGGCCGCCTACAAAGAGGCTAGCAAAGAGGGCGGTGAAGCGGGCGAGACGCTATTTGGCGAGACCGAAGACGAGGCAGAGGACAATGCCGGCTCCGACGAGTCCCCGCTCCACTGGCGTCGACGAGGCCCTGCTCCGCCGAGGCCCCGTGGCGCCAACAACGAGGCAGAGGACACCGCCGGCTCCGCCGAGGCCCCACCCTGCCAACAATGAGGCAGGGGACATCGTCGGCTATGCTGAGGCCCCACCCTGTCGGCAACGAGATAGAGGACATCGCCGGCTCCACCGAGGCCCCGCCCCGCTGCCAACAAGGCCGCGCCACACAGAAAACGAGGAAGAGTAGAACAGGAGGGTTGAAGTAAGGCCACCGCTGCTACCCTCCGGTTGAAGCCAAGCTAGGCGGGTTGACCATTGACGGCCGGTTAGCTTCTTGGCAACGACGTGGAGTCGGAGAGCTACGCTGGAGAAGAACGCTGCTTCTACTTAACTGCTGGTGCAGTTGGCTGACTGACACGTGGGCCCAACAGGCCACATGTCAGTTACGCAACTGCACCTGCAGTTAAGTCACTGAAGCTTCTGTTCGGCTCAGCGGGACACATGTGGGTAGCTTCAGTTAATTAATTATACCTCCAGCGCACACCTTTGTAGTTGAAGAATGTATGAAATGTAATGAAATTCGGCATGTTTATATGAAATCCGACCATGTATGAATGAATTTATTTCGATTAGTTTGAAATCCTGTATCACTTGCATTGGATGAACATGCAAAACAATACGTACTAGCATTATTCCCAGGGTAATCACCTCATTTGCAGCAGTTTCACATGCACTCCCTCCGGTCCTTTCTAGTCTGCATACAAGTTTTGTCTGCAGTCAAAGTATCTCTACTTTGACCAATCTTATACAAAAAAGTATGCACTTTCACAATGTGCGAAGTAAAAAGGAACATAAGGAGTACAAACTGTTTGAGCAGCTTTTTAGCGTTTCTGTACATTGCAATCAAACACACAGGCCTGGAAGTTCATAGAGAACATTCAAAACAATCGATGATTATGCATCTCAGCGACTCACATGTCAGAGGCAATATTTACTTCACAACTAAAAAATGAAGAAAATATTGATCGACGCTGCTGACAGCAAAGGGCGTCCCATTCGAAAATATCAAACGCATGTCTTGCTAAAATCAATGAGCAAAATTTGACAAGGTTGTCCCATTCCAAAATATCAAATGCCTACGATTGTGGAATGGGCAGGGTTTGCCATCAGTTCGGACATTGACATGGCACCTCGTGCTAAATAAACCAGCTGTTCTTTTTGTGCAGTTCCACCAAAATCAACCAAATTCGCGCGTAGCTTGTACGATTTCGCCCTTATATGTTGCAACGCCTTGAACTTATCGGCACCTCCTTTTTTGTGGTGGAAATGAATGATTCGATGTATTCATGAACATTTTGTGCAGTTCCCATTGAAATCAAGCCGAGCACCCCTGTTTGCACAAATACAAAAAAGTGATTAGTATAAAGCAAACTGTACTATGAATTGACAGTTTCAACAGGCACATACATGGTCCATGTAGAGCACACTTTTAGAAAAATGGAACTCACCAGAAAGAATCCTAGAACAACATTGTACTCGCGCATCACAGCAAAGAATGGAGATTTGTCAGTCCTTCTGAGCTGAAGTTAGTTTGGTCTTGTGGGGAGTAATGTAACCATCCTTCAACTGTTCCTTCTGATGAGAAGATAGACAGGGCTTCTTCATCCTGGCATAATCGGAACTAGTCACTTCACGTACTCCATATTCTTCTTCAGAGGAAGATGATCTTGTTGTGCAAAGACAAGAGGACTACTAAATGCTAGCATCCCTGTTTTCTCGAAAAAAGGAAAGGAAATATTTAAAACAGCACAGATGAAGCACTTCTCAAGGACAATACCACTTTTTCATGACAGTATCTAAACAGTAGCACAACACCAATAGAGATGACAAAGCTCAATCATATGGATGAAATCAGTGGGCGAGTACCAACCTTTGTTAGGAGGCTTATTGTGTAGAGCATACAGATGAAGCACTTCTCCGGAACCATCTGTTGCTATCTATGGTGGTGGCCATGCTTACTATAAACTCCTCGATTAGTTTAATGTTTCCAACATCTTCTTGTGCAGTTCCACTAAAATATATGGTATCTTCAAAGAAGATCCCTGTTTGCACAAGTAGAGATAATTACATATTACATTAAGAGTGGCATCAAATCAGTGGCAAAACAATTGCTCGTTCCAGCCATAGCAATAAATTAAGATGCAAAACTATATCATTACTTGTGTCATCACAGTTCCAGTGCTTCATTACAGCACCGGGAGTTGATTTTTGTTTTTCTTTCACTTGTTCTCCCCCTTCATCACTTGGTTCAATAACAGACAAGCTTCGCCTTCAATGTGAGATTTGGCATGTCAATTAGGGAGCACAAGTATAGTACTAAACTTAATTTTCTAATGAAAGTGGCAAAATACAGGCCAGCAGTTGTGAAATATCCTTATCTTACCTCAGTGGGATATTATGGTGCACATACAGATTGGAAGTCTTGTCTCCATTTGTGCAGTTCACTAAAATCAAGCAACATTATCGTACAAGTAGCACAACATATGAAAGCACACTGCAGAATCATGTGAAAGAAGGCTAGTACTGACCTCTCATGATGCAGAATTCAAAAAACTCACAAGAAGAAGATCTGAACCAAATTCGCCTTAACGGATAGGAAGTAAGATCTCCTCTTGTGCAGTTCCACTAAGATCAAGCAATCAATCAACGTTGTCGGTGTGACATTTTGGTTGAACTGCACAAAACACTCTTAAAACAAAAGTGTTTTGTGCAGTGCAACAAAATGTCACAATGGCAACGAGGTGAAGTAAATAACCCTGTTTACACAGAGGTGCAAAGGAAACAATTAGTGGTTAATAACGGTGGATGACACAGAAGCCAACAAAAAAGAAGCATCTACCTTATCTAAATGGGAAAGAAAGCAAGATAGTAGCATTTCTCAATGGTGGTATTGATTAATATTAACATAGAGATTATATTAACAATAAAATTCGTTAAACATGTAATTTGCTTTTAACTAGGGCATTGCATCAATTTTCCAGCGGCATTATTAGAGGGTGTTTCTTTACAGGGACATTTTGGTGTAGGGACTAAAAAAAACTACGTGTCAGTCCCATCTAAACCAAACAAGAGGGACTTTTAGGGACTAAAAGTGGGCATTCGGGACTAAAGAAAGAAGACCCAGGGGAGCCTTTTTGGGACTTTTTCCAACAGTTGCCCCTGCCACGCATCGCACCTTGTCTCTATTAGTTCATTACTAGGGGTAACATGGTCTTTTAGCATGTCATTTAATAACCTCTAGTCCATGTTTAGTCCCTGGAACCAAGCAGGTAGGGACTAGGGAGTTTTTAACCAAACAGGGCCTTAGATTAACAACAACTAATGAGTTCCATGGGATAGTGGACGCACCAGCACCATGTGCATCTACCGATGTACTATGGTCATGCACAGTCTGTTGCAAGAAAGAACAAACAACCAAGGAGCATATTTGTGTTGGTCCCAGTTTTGTTATATTTGGACACCTTTCCCTATGTGAGCGCGGCAAATCTAGTCCTCCTCAAACTCTACAGCCTTGTCCCTTCCTTTCCTTTTTCAACTAGTACTTTCGCCCCTTCCTTTCCTCTTTGAACCACGTCCTAGATTTATGCGATACAACTTTCCCCACTACTTTCCCCCATTCCTTTCCTCTTTGAACCACGTCCTAGATTCATGCTATACAACTTTCCCCCTTCATTTCCTCTTTGAACCACGTCCTAGATTCATGCCATATACAACTTTTCCCACTACTTTCCCCCACTCCTTTCCCCTTTGAACCACGTCCTAGATTCATGGTATACATGCAGCTAGAGTAATGCATGTGGAGTAAGTAAATTATACCTTAAGGTTCTTGGGGCGTGGTTCGGTGGGCGACGGGACGGCGGCGAAGAAGAAGGGGTCGGAGGCCCTCCCGCGCCGCCACTGGGTGAAAAGTGAACAGCTGTGGCGGTAGTCCCTCGCCGACAGCGACAGCGTTAAGCCTCCTTCCCTTCCCGGCGGACGGATCTTGCCGGCTCTTTGAGCAGCAGTAAGGGGAGAGAGAGGCCAATGAAGTATTATTTAGATCTGGAGAGGGCGAGAGAGTGTGAAGAGAGCAACTACAAGCGTTGAGGCTCCAGCGGGAGAGGGCGAGAGAGTGTGAAGAGAGCAACTACAAGCGCTGAGGCTCTAGCATGTATATATATACTGGAGAGAGAGTGTGAAGCGTGCAAACCCTAGAAAACATTTTTACCAGTCAAAGAATCCTCCTGGCACAAATTATGCTCAAGTGTAGTTATCGAACCCGAGACCTCAAGTTTGATGAGCGAACAGGCTAACCAGCTACACAACCCTCCCGTTATGTTCAATGAGAGGGAAATAACCTTTTATACATTCCTGCATTCGTGTGACAAGCATGTCGTGTTTTTTTTGTGTGTGTGGGAGTCATTGAGATTTCAATCATAATCGTGTCATGTGGCTTTGGTGGTAAGACTATCAACAGTGGTGCCGAAATAATGCAACCTTAGTCACCTTACCTCTCTCCACGTAGTACGTTGGGTCCCACCAGTCAGAGGGTGAAACAAACAAATTAATAAGAAAAATTAAAAGCGCCAGCGGTGTTTCTTACCTCACACATCTCGCTACTGCTCGGGAACACTGTCCAATTGATCCCTCTGTTCGCTCACGTACTATTTTAAGTGAATCCTTACTATAACACGCACACAAATTTTGGGCACTTGTATTCGACTTAAGTCAGTGTGCCACCGTATCTCGTATACTTACTACTCCCTCCGTCTAGGTGTAATAAGTCACGTTAGAAGGTGCAACGGGACCAAGGTGCGTGCGTGTGTGTGTGTGTGTGTGTGTGTGTGTGTTTAACAGCATGTGTGTGTTAGAGAGAGTGACAGATCGACCTACTCCTACAGAGAGATGTTGTGTAGTGTACGATTTTAGCCACGAGAGTCGGTGCATCCTCTCGTTTCTAGGCGTGTCCGGTAGGGACATGCGGACAGCTGCCACGCCCGCTCCTGACTAGCCTGGCCCACCCAAAGCCCCTCCATCGCCCGCGCGCGCTTCCCGCCCAAAACGGTCAGTGCTGCTCCAAAGAATCGGTGGCGCATTCATGCCCGGGCAGAGCGGACGCGACCTCTCACTGGCGCAAGAGTGATGATTGCTTCGTCCGTCCAACTTACTGCTGGGTCTATATGATTTGACGGCTCATTGGTCTTTATTACTGAGGTGGTAGGACTGCTGGATGTCCCACTCTTTCGGCGAAAGGAGGTACTACTACTAGATTACAATTTCTCTAAATTCTTACAGCGGAGGCATGCAAGAGCAGTGAAAACACGCAGGCCCAGTGATTGCTAGGCCCACCTCACAATATCACCGTCCGACACCTAACTCTTTACATAGTACTCCCTCCGTTCCTAAATATTACTAGATGAGTCCCCGCACGTTGCCGCAGAATAGCGGTATATCTCTCTGCGCAAAATTATCGATTTCATAGAACTAAAAAAACTCTATAACCGCATGACAAATGTGGTAGCCAAACTAAATAAACTCCCATCATCATTTAGATCATCCCACGTAAGGAAAAAAGATCAGCCAACTCCTACTGCATAATGGGATTATATTTTTCTTTTTGACGTGTTAATGGGACTTAAAAGCTCACTTACATGCATGCTACCGGTGCATGCTTGCATGCAGACATGTTGATGTGATTTAAAACCCACTCACATGCCTGTGCCACGGTATTTCTGCATGCTTGCATGTGGCTTAGTGCGGAGCCTCTCAACTCTAGATCAGACGGCTATTATGGACTGATTTATTTCATCTAACGGCTACATCAATTTTGATGATGTGGCTCAAGGAGAGGATAGAGAATTCCTAGTAGTGGGGGCTAGCTATTACTAGTAGATAAGTCTTTCTAGAGATTCCACTACATACGGAACAAAATGAATGAATCTACACTTAAAATGCATCTATATACATCCGCATGTGGTTCATGGTGAAATCTCTACAAAGACTTATATTTAGGAACGGGGGAGGAGGCATACTAAGCAAGCTTCTCCTCGTTCTGCGAGTTGACGGGACACATCAAAAGTACTCCAGTGTATAGAGCCTTGCCTCTAAGGTAGGCCCCACATGGTTTGCCTCTTTTTTTAACATAACACGTCAAGTTGCAATTTGTTTGTTCACCCGTGGTAGACGATCCTCCCTTCACCAAGTGGACAACCAGTACACGTGCCAAATTACCACGTGGGCTGCCTTTTTCGTACAGAAATGAGCTCCACCATGTACCCGCGCGGGTGTGGTTGGGAAAGAGATGGGAGTACGTGCCCGTGCATGCAGCTCTTCTCTTCGTGCATGTCCCCCACCTACGTGGGTGTGTGTGAGAGATACAAGCCGCGTTCATGAGTGTTTTTTTTGTTTTGGGGTGGGGGTGGGGTGGGGGATTGATTTCGTGAATTTTTTGTGGGAATATGTGTCGATGACATCTCAAAAAAAATTTTGCATGCAACGTGTGTGAAATGGAGGCCTATCCATATCATACATAGAGGGTCGGGCAATCGACGAGAAGAGAGGGAGGGGTCATAGCTATCGATAGAGTCGAAGAGAGGATCAAGTGGGTGGGTGCGAGATCGATGAAGAGAGCCATCGAAATTGTGTGTGTGTGTGTGCAAGTCAAAGATATAGGGCGACTGGCCTACCGGAATGTTAGAGGGCACATGTCAAGTTTGTGTGTGGCAGGGAGACATGACTAGAGCGCTCGATGTATCGGTGTGTGTGGGGGGAGGGGGTGGGGGAGGGGTAGGCAGAGGCCTAACTATAGAGGTAGAACGACTCGTATATGTGTTGAGCAGGAGAGATCCAGCTATGTCTTGAGGGAGATCGGTCGACATCCATACATAACTGAAGGATGGGAAATATGATGGCACAGAGAGAGAGAGAGAGAGGAGAGAGGGAGGGAGAGGGAGGGAGAGGGGTAGAGTGTTGGATGTGTCATGGAGTTGCTTCTCGAAGATGGTGGGAGAGGCCTACAAGACAAACTGAGGGTGGAACTGCAATGTTATCAATAAGAGTGGGGATGTGTTTCTGTGTGTGCCAGTGCGTGATAGATCTATCGGGACGCATCCATGGATGATGAAGGGGAACCATGTTTTTGGTAAGCAAACCTAACTAGATCGGTAGATCAATTGTTGTTTGTCGGAGGAAGGCAGAGACACAACTAATGAGGACCTAGCTAGCTATATGTATAGCGAGAGATCGGTCAGTGTACGTCCACTTGTTAGAGGCAAATAACGCCCGGCGAGATGGATAGACAGAGAGAATGGAGCTAGGAGGTGGTGCGAGAGGCGCAACTACTAGCTAGATAGGGGGAGGAGTGTGCGGTTGTGAGATCGATGAAAAGAGGGGAGAGAGTTTACACGTGTGTCTGACCGTATGAGAGACATGAGGCAAGGACACATAAAGGAGGAGATTGATGGTGTGTGTGTGTATGTTGTAGGAAGGCATCGCTGGAGAGGTTTATCGATCGGTGTGTGTCGGAAAGGAGTTGTGGAGACTCTAGGAGAACTACCTAAAGAAAAAAATGAATGTGCCGGTGGATAGAATGCCGAGGGAGGGGGAGGGCGTGTGCATGCACGAGAGAAAGTTAGTGGTAGCTACAAAGGTTAGAGGACTGTGTGGGTGTAAGAGACTAACAAAGATCATAATTTGATATGAAAGCGGATTCATATATTTGAATAGGAGATCATAGTGTTTTAAACATTGCATGCATGAATATAGAGGTGATACACGTGCTGTGCACATGTTATACCATAATGTGATAATGCATGGCATTTGCAACTCACAGCTAAATGCCGAACAATCTAAACCATACTATACATCAAACAATCTCACATTTTATTTGAATTTGTGATAATGTGTGGCATTTGCAGCTTACAACTAAATATCGAACAATCTAAACAATACTATATATCGAACATTCTCACATTTTATTTGAATTTGTGGTAATGTGTGGTGTGTGCAACTCACATCTAACTACTTCTAGGCGTAGGGGGCGGGGCACCATACATAATGTGATAAACACATTATACATATGAGACATGGTTTAGATTATGAAGATCTAGCTAGAGCTAGAAATGTAATGTGATTTGAAATCAAAATAAAGTGGATTCAAAAAATCTAGTTCGATTTCATAAAGTACACATAGTTCATATGTAACTCGAGACTAATCATGTGGTGTGATGTGAAGATAATACACAAATGATGGTTTAACTTGACAATAATGATGATTGTAGATCTTATTAAAACAGAGAAACAAATTCAAATGCTTCAAATTCACGACAATCATTACTGTAGATCTTATTCAAATAGAGAAACGAATTCAAATTTAGTTCATATTGAAGCGGTAGTATATACGTTTGGAATGCACTAAGACGTTCATTTGAGTAGTAGGTTGCATGCATTATACACATAGTGAAATATTTTAATTGAACATAACATGAATTCAAAGTTTTGAATGACATTTGTAGTGCACATTGATTTGGTATAGTACACGTTAGGCTTGTCCGGAAATTTCAACCTGCGCCTTGTTAGCCCGAAATATTAAAGATATATCTTTGTCTCGTTGTGCTCCGACAACTCCCTCCATTTCAACCCGCGCCTTGCTATTCCGAAATTACAACGCGCGCGAAAACTCCCACCTCTTGTGAAATCCTGACACGCGAAATGCCTGTGGTACCCTTGAACCGAAATAACCGCCTCAAATCGGTGGGGGTACTTTCGTAACTTACCCCACATTTCGGACAAGCGCGTCTGTAAGCCATGGTTCCCCACATCCATCCCATCCGCCCACCCATTCGTACACCGAGGCTGCGAAAACCCGCGACGAAACCCAACACCCTGCTCCGTCCGCCACCCAGACGGAGCCTCTTCCCCGATGACGTCGTCCACGGCAACACCTGGACGTCCCTCATCCACCGTACCGGATGAGGATCTGTCGTCGATCTCATCATCCCGCAGGTTCATCCACCCCGTCCTCCACCTCCAAGGAGCTGCCCCGACGTTCCCCTCGTCTTTCGTGCCACCTCCATTCCCACACCGCCGTCTTCACCTGCAGCACCAGAAGAGCATCATCATCACCGTTTCCTCGGATGAAGATTCGGCCTAATCGGCGCCACCAAAGAGGTTGTACACTAATCGCCGCATTTTCTTCTTGATTCGATCTCACGGTGCTGCCGGCGCTCGGTCCCGAGCCGACACGGCGCGGCTCTATCCACGGCGGCGTCGCCGGCCACTTCCTCCACGGTGTCGCTCCCTCGGCGGCGACATCCACATCAGTAGGAGCTGCTGCTGCTTTTTCTCTCGCTCGTGTTGCTGCTCTGCTCTTGCTCTCGGTCCCCTGCCTGGTCTGCTCTTGCTCTTGCTCTTGCTCGTGCTGCTGGTCTCGCTCTTACTCTTGCTTGCGATGCTGCTCTGATTTAGCTACACTTCAGTCAACTCAATCGACTTTTGGGTCAGTCGATATTCATGGGGCGGGGGGGGGGGGGGGGGGGGGCTCACCGGGGTGAAGGAAGAACCAGCCGTAGCGGGGAGGGGGGCTCGCCGGAGAGGTACCCCACTATCTATCTTAGGGTTCAGGATGGGGGCAGTGGTCACCGGCGTTGGCGGGGCGGTGGCGTGGGGATCGCCGGAGAAAAAGCTCGGCACGGGGGGCCTAGAGGGATGGCCGGGGCGGCGGCGGGGAGTGTTTTCGGGGCGGGCGGGGCGGCGCACCGCCGGCCGCAGTCGACGGGGGGCTGCTGTTTGGCCGGTGGTGGCTGGCGGCTCAGGGGGTGGAGGTTGAAGATGAACCGCAGGCCCTTGATTTCGTATCCAACGGCTGCAAAATCGATTGGCCGGAGATGAAAAAGTCAGTCGACCGACGTGTATCCTCACCTTCCTAGTGCGTTCAGTTTTGACAGCAAAATTCATTTTCGACAACAAAATTCAGTTTCGACAGTTAAGTTCAGAGATGAGCGACTGATGTATTTTACATCTAGCACTTTGTGGTTATGTATTTTACGTCATGTATTGGAGATGCTATTAGAATTCCACTCAGGTTAACGTTGTTCGTTGTCTCTCTTGTCCTGCTTCAGCCTCGGCGTCGTACAACTCACCGGAGATGCTCCAACGACGAAACCCTCCATCACAGCGGAACAGTACCTCGGGCTCCATCTCCAGAAGCCTAAGATCTTCTTCCCCTCCTCTGACAGCAGAGTCAGCCGGAGCATCCTCACCGGCCAACCCAATGACACTGAGATCAACATGGCTTCGCCAAAGAGGTTGTACACTGTTGGAAATATGCCCTGGAGGCAATAATAAAATGAATATTATATTTCCTTGTTCATGATAATTGTCTATTATTCATGCTATAATTGTATTATCCGGAAATCGTAATACATTTGTGAATACATAGACCACAATGTGTCCCTAGTGAGCCTCTAGTTGACTAGCTCGTTGATCAACAGATAGTCATGGTTTCCTGGCTATGGACATGGGGATGTCATTGATAACGGGATCACATCATTAGGAGAATGATGTGATGGACAAGACCCAAACCTAAGCATAACACAAAGATCGTGTAGTTCGTTTGCTGTAGCTTTTCTGGATGTCAAGTATCATTTCCTTAGACCATGAGATTGTGCAACTCCCGGATACCGTAGGAGTGCCTTGGGTGTGCCAAATGTCACACCGTAACTGGGTGACTATAAAGGTACATTACAGGTATCTCCGAAAGTGTCTATTGGGTTGGCATGAATCGAGACTGGGATTTGTCACTCCGTATGACGGAGAGGTATCTCTGGGCCCACTCGGTAATGCATCATCATAATGAGCTCAATGTGATGAAGTGGTTGATCACTTGATCATGCATTACAGTACGAGTAAAGTGACTTGCCAGTAACAAGACTGAACAAGGTACTGGGATACCGACGATCGAGTCTCGGGCAAGTAACATACCGATTGACAAATGGAATTGAGTACGGGATTGATTAGGTCCTCGACATCGTGGTTCATCCGATGAGATCAACGAGGAGCATGTGGGAGCCAACATGGGTATCCAGATCCCGTTGTTGGTTATTGACCAGAGAGTCGTCTCGGTCATGTCTACTTGTGTCCCGAACCCATAGGGTCTACACACTTAAGGTTCGGTGATGCTAGGGTTGTATAGATATGAGTATGCAGTAATCCGAAAGTTGTTCGGAGTCCCGGATGAGATCCTGGACGTCACGAGGAGTTCCGGAATGGTCCGAAGGTGAAGAATTATATATAGGAAGTGTTGTTTCGGCCATCGGGAAAGTATCGGGGTCAACGGTATTGTACCGGGACCACCGGATGAGTCCCGGGGGTCCACCGGGTGGGGCCACCCATCCCGGAGGGCCCCATGGGCTGAAGTGGGGAGGGGAACCAGCCCATAGTGGGCTGCCCCCCCCCCTTGGGCCCCCATGCGCCTAGGGTTGGGAACCCTAGGGGAGGGGGCGCCTCCACTTGCCTTGGGGGGTACTCCACCCCTTGGCCACGCCCCCCCCTAGGAGATCCCATCTCCTAGGGCCGGCGCACCCCCCTAGGGGGCCTATATAAAGGGGGGGAGGGAGTGCAGCCGAACCTCAAGCCTTGGAGCCTCCCTCTCCCCTGCTACACCTCTCCCTCTCGCAGAAGCTCCGCGAAGCCCTGCTGCGATCACTACTGCATCCACCACCACGCCGTCGTGCTGCTGGATCTTCATCAACCTCTCCTTCCCCCTTGCTGGATCAAGAAGGAGGAGACGTCATCTGCTCCGTACGTATGATGAACGCGGAGGTCCCGTCCGTTCGGCACTTGCATCCCCGTTCTCTTGAACGCTTCCGCTCGCGATCTACAAGGGTATGTAGATGCACTCTCCTCTCGTTGCTAGTTGACTCCATAGATTGATCTTGGTGAAACGTAGGAATTTTTTTTATTTTCTGCTATGATCCCCAACAGTGGCATCATGAGCTAGGTCTATGCGTAGTTACTATGCACGAGTAGAACACATAGTAGTTGTGGGCGTCGATATTGTCAATTTGCTTGCCGTTACTAGTCTAATCTTGATTCGGCGGCATCGTGGGATGAAGCGGCCCGGACCAACCTTACACGTACGCTTACGTGAGACCGGTTCCACCGATTGACATGCACTAGTTGCATAAGGTGGCTGGCGGGTGTCTGTCTCTCCCACTTTAGTCGGATCGGATTCGATTAACAGGGTCCTTATGAAGGGTAAATAGAAATTGGCAATTCACGTTGTGGTTTTGGCGTAGGTAAGAAACATTCGTGCTAGAAACCTATAGCAGCCACGTAAAAACTTGCAACAACAATTAGAGGACGTCTAACTTGTTTTTGCAGCAAGTGTTTCGTGATGTGATATGGCCAAAGGTTGTGATGAATGATGAGTGATATATGTGATGTATGAGATTGAACATGTTCTTGTAATAGGGATCACGACTTGCATGTCGATGAGTATGACAACCGGCAGGAGCCATAGCAGTTGTCTTTATTTATTTATGACCTGCGTGTCAACATAAATGTCATGTAATTACTTTACTTTATTGCTAAAGCGTTAGCCATAGTAGTAGAAGTAATAGTTGGCGAGTAACTTCATGCAGACACGATGATGGAGATCACGATGATGGAGATCATGGTGTCATGCCGGTGACAAGATGATCATGGAGCCCCAAGATGGAGATCAAAGGAGCTATATGATATTGGCCATATCATGTCACTATTATTTGATTGCATGTGATATTTATCATGTTTTTGCATCTTGTTTACTTAGAACGACGGTAGTAAATAAGATGATCCCTCATAATAATTTCAAGAAAGTGTTCCCCCTAACTGTGCGACGTTGCGATAGTTCGTTGTTTCGAAGCACCACGTGATGATCGGGTGTGATAGATTCCAACGTTCACATACAACGGGTGTAAGACAGATTTACACACGCAATACACTTAGGTTGACTTGACGAGCCTAGCATGTACAGACATGGCCTTGGAACACAGAAGACCGAAAGGTCGAGAATGAGTCGTATAGAAGATACGATCAACATGAAGATGTTCACCGATGTTGACTAGTCCGTCTCACGTGATGATCGGACACGGCCTAGTCAACTCAGATCATGTTATACTTAGATGACTAGAGGGATGTCTATCTAAGTGGGAGTTCATTGAATAATTTGATTAGATGAACTTAATTATCATGAACTTAGTCTAAAATCTTTACAATATGTCTTGTAGATCAAATGGCCAATGTTGTCCTCAACTTCAACGCGTTCCTAGAGAAAACCAAGCTGAAAGACGATGGCAGCAACTATACGGACTGGGTCCGGAACCTGAGGATCAACCTCATAGCTGCCAAGAAAGATTATGTCCTACAAGCACCGCTAGGTGATGCACCCGTCCCACAGAACCAAGACATTATGAATGCTTGGCAGACACGTGCTGATGATTACTCCCTCGTTCAGTGCGGCATACTTTACAGCTTAGAACCAGGGCACCAAAAGCGTTTTGAGCGACACGGAGCATATGAGATGTTCGAAGAGCTGAAAATGGTTTTCCAAGCTCATGCCCGGGTCGAGAGATATGAAGTCTCCGACAAGTTCTTCAGCTGTAAGATGGAGGAAAATAGTTTTGTCAGTGAGCACATACTCACAATGTCTGGGTTGCATAACTGCTTGACTCAGCTGGGAGTTAATCTCCCGGATGACGCAGTCATTGACAGAATCCTTCAGTCGCTTCCACCAAGCTACAAGAGCTTTGTGATGAACTTCAATATGCAGGGGATGGAAAAGACCATTCCTGAAGTATTTGCAATGCTGAAATCAGCAGAGGTAGAAGTCAAAAAGGAACATCAAGTGTTGATGGTGAATAAAACGACTAAGTTCAAGAAAGGCAAGGGTAAGAAGAACTTCAAGAAGGACGGCAAGGGAGTTGCCGCGCCCGGTAAGCAAGCTGCCGGGAAGAAGCCAAAGAATGGACCCAAGCCCGAGATTGAGTGTTTTTATTGCAAGGGAAGTGGTCACTGGAAGCGGAACTGCCCCAAATACTTAGCGGACAAGAAGGCCGGCATCACGAAAGGTATATGTGATATACATGTAATTGATGTGTACCTTACCAGTACTCGTAGTAGCTCCTGGGTATTTGATACCGATGTGGTTGCTCACATTTGTAACTCAAAGCAGGAGCTGCGGAATAAGCGGAGACTGGCGAAGGCTGAGGTGACGATGCGCGTCGGGAATGGTTCCAAGGTTGATGTGATCGCCATCAGCACGCTACCTCTACATTTACCTACGGGATTAGTTTTAAACCTCAATAATTGTTATTTAGTGCCAGCTTTGAGCATGAGCATTGTATCAGGATCTCGTTTAATACGAGATGGCTAATCATTTAAATCCGAGAATAATGGTTATTCTATTTATATGAGAGATATGTTTTATGGTCATGCTCTGATGGTGAATGGTTTATTCTTAATGAATCTTGAGCGTAATGCTACACATGTTCATAGTGTGAATACCAAAAGATGTAACGTTGATAATGATAGTCCCACATACTTGTGGCACTGCCGCCTTGGTCACATAGGTGTCAAACGCATGAAGAAGCTCCATGCAGATGGACTTTTAGAGTCTCTTGATTATTAATCATTTGACACGTGCGAACCATGCCTCATGGGTAAAATGACCAAGACTCCGTTCTCAGGAACAATGGAGCGAGCAACCAACTTATTGGAAATCATACATACTGATGTGTGCGGTGCAATGAGCGTTGAGGCTCGCAGTGGCTATCGTTATGTTCGCACCCTCACTGATGACTTGAGTAGATATGGGTGTGTGTACTTAATGAAACACAAGTCTGAGACCTTTGAAAAGTTCAAGGAATTTCAGAGTGAGGTTGAGAATCAACGTGACAGGAAAATCAAGTTCTTGCGATCAGATCGTGGGGGAGAATACTTGAGTCACGAATTTGGCACACACTTAAGAAAATGTGGAATAGTTTCACAACTCACGCCGCCCGGAACACCTCAGCGTAATGGTGTGTCCGAATGTCGTAATCGCACTCTATTAGATATGGTGCGATCTATGATGTCTCTTACCGATTTACCGCTGTCATTTTGGGGCTATGCTTTAGAGACTGCCGCATTCACTTGAAATAGGGCTCCGTCGAAATCTGTTGAGACGACACAGTATGAATTATGGTTTGGGAAGAAACCTAAGCTGTCGTTTCTAAAAGTTTGGGGATGCGATGCTTATGTCAAGAAACTTCAACCTGAAAAGCTCGAACCCAAGTCGGAAAAATGCGCCTTCATAGGATATCCTAAGGAAACCATTGGGTATACCTTCTACCTCAGATCCGAAGGCAAGATCTTCGTTGCCAAGAATGGATCCTTTCTAGAGAAGGAGTTTCTCTCGAAAGAAGTAAGTGGGAGGAAAGTAGAGCTTGATGAAGTACTGCCTCTTGAAGCAGAGAATAGCGCAGCTCAGGAAAATGTTCCTGTGGTGCCTGCACCAATTAGAGAGGAAGTTAATGATGATGATCAAGATACTTCGGATCAAGCTCCTACTAAACTTCGTAGGTCCACAAGGACACGTTCCGCACCAGAGGGGTACGGCAACCCTGTCTTGGAAATCATGTTGTTAGACAACGGTGAACCTTCAAACCATGAAGAAGCGATGGCGGGCCCAGATTCCGACAAATGGCTGGAAGCCATGAAATCCGAGATAGGATCCATGTATGAAAACGAAGTATGGACTTTGACTGACTTGCCCATTGATCGGCGAGCCATAGAAAATAAATGGATCTTTAAGAAGACAGACGCGGATGATAATGTGACCATCTATAAAGCTCGGCTTGTCGCTAAGGGTTATCAACAAGTTCAAGGGGTTGACTACGATGAGACTTTCTCACCCGTAGCAAAGCTGAAGTCCGTCCGAATCATGTTAGCAATTGTCGCATTCTATGATCTTGAAATATGGCAAATGGACGTCAAAACGGCATTCCTTAATGGTTTCCTTAAGGAAGAATTGTATATGATGCAGCCGGAAGGTTTTGTCGATCCTAAGAATGCTGACAAGGTGTGCAAGCTCCAACGCTCGATTTATGGGCTGGTGCAAGCATCTCGGAGTTGGAACATTCGCTTTGATGAGATTATCAAAGCGTTTGGGTTTATGCAGACTTATGGAGAAGCCTGCGTTTACAAGAAAGTGAGTGGGAGCTCTGTAGCATTTCTCATATTATATGTAGATGACATACTTTTGATGGGAAATGATATAGAACTTTTGGATAGCATTAAGGCCTACTTGAATAAGAGTTTTTCAATGAAGGACCTTGGAGAAGCTGCTTATATATTAGGCATCAAGATCTATAGAGATAGATCAAGACGCCTCATAAGTCTTTCACAAAGCACATACCTTGATAAGATATAGAAGAAGTTCAATATGGATCAGTCTAAGAAGGGGTTCTTGCCTGTGTTGCAAGGTGTGAAATTGAGCTCAGCTCAATGTCCGACCACGGCAGAAGATATAGAAGAGATGAGTGTCATCCCCTATGCATCAGCCATAGGGTCTATTATGTATGCCATGCTGTGTACCAGACCTGATGTAAGCCTTGCCGTAAGTTTGGTAGGAAGGTACCAAAGCAATCCTGGCAAGGAACACTGGACAGCGGTCAAGAATATCCTGAAGTACCTGAAAAGGACTAAGGAAATGTTTCGCGTTTATGGAGGTGACGAAGAGCTCGTCATAAAGGGTTATGTCGATGCTAGCTTCGACACAGATCTGGATGACTCTAAGTCACAAAAAGGATATGTGTATATTTTGAATGGTGGGCAGTAAGCTGGTGCAGTTGCAAGCAAAGCGTTGTGGCGGGATCTACATGTGAAGCGGAGTACATTGCAGCCTCGGAGGCAGCACACGAAGCAGTCTGGGTGAAGGAGTTCGTTACCGACCTAGGAGTCATACCCAATGCGTCAAGCCCGATGAATCTCTTCTGTGACAACACTGGAGCTATTGCCCTTGCCAAGGAGCCCAGGTTTCACAGGAAGACCGGGCATATCAAGCGTCACTTCAACTCCATTCATGAAAGTGTTCAAAATGGAGACATAGAGATTTGTAAAGTACATACGGACCTGAATGTAGCAGATCCGTTGACTAAACCTCTCCCTGGAGCAAAACATGATCAACACCAGAATTCCATGGGTGTTCGATTCATCACAATGTAACTAGATGATTGACTCTAGTGCAAGTGGGAGATTGTTGGAAATATGCCCTAGAGGACATAATAAAATGATTATTATATTTCCTTGTTCATGATAATTGTCTATTATTCATGCTATAATTGTATTATCCGGAAATCGTAATACATGTGTGAATACATAGACCACAATGTGTCCCTAGTGAGCCTCTAGTTGACTAGCTCGTTGATCAACAGATAGTCATGGTTTCCTGGCTATGGACATGGGGATGTCATTGATAACGGGATCACATCATTAGGAGAATGATGTGATGGACAAGACCCAAACCTAAGCATAGCACAAAGATCGTGTAGTTCGTTCGCTGTAGCTTTTCTGGATGTCAAGTATCATTTCCTTAGACCATGAGATTGTGCAACTCCCGGATACCGTAGGAGTGCCTTGGGTGTGCCAAACATCACAACGTAACTGGGTGACTATAAAGGTACATTACAGGTATCTTCGAAAGTGTCTGTTGGGTTGGCACGAATCGAGACTGGGATTTGTCACTCCGTATGACGGAGAGGTATCTCTGGGCCCACTCGGTAATGCATCATCATAATGAGCTCAATGTGATCAAGTGGTTGATCACGGGATCATGCATTACGGTACGAGTAAAGTGACTTGTCGGTAACGAGACTGAACAAGGTATTGGGATACCGACGATCGAGTCTCGGGAAAGTAACGTACCGATTGACAAAGGGAATTGAGTACGAGATTGATTAGGTCCTCGACATCATGGTTCATCCAATGAGATAATTGAGGAGCATGTTGGAGCCAACATGGGTATCCAGATCCCTCTGTTGGTTATTGACCAGAGAGTCGTCTCGGTCATGTCTGCTTGTCTCCCGAACCCGTAGGGTCTACACACTTAAGGTTCGGTGATGCTAGGGTTGTATAAATATGAGTATGCAGTAGTCTGAAAGTTGTTCGGAGTCTCGGATGAGATCCTGGACGTCACGAGGAGTTCCGGAATGGTCCGGAAGTGAAGAATTATATATAGGAAGTGTTGTTGCGGCCATCGGGAAAGTTTCGGGGTCACCGGTATTGTACCGGGACCACTGGATGAGTCCCGGGGGTCCATAGGGTGGGGCCACCCATCCCGGAGGGCCCCATGGGCTGAAGTGGGGAGGGGAACCAGCCCATAGTGGGCTGGCGCCCCCCCCTTGGGCCCCCCATGCGCCTAGGGTTGGGAACCCTAGGGGAGGGGGCGCCTCCACTTGCCTTGGGGGGTACTCCACCCCTTGGCCGCCGCCCCCTAGGAGATCCCATCTCCTAGGGCCGGTGCACCCCCCTAGGGGGCCTATATAAAGGGGGGAGGGAGGACAGCCGAACCTCAAGCCTTGGCGCCTCCCTCTCCCCTGCTACACCTCTCCCTCTCGCAGAAGCTCGGTGAAGCCCTGCTGCGATCACTGCTGCATCCACCACCACGCCGTCGTGCTGCTGGATCTTCATCAACCTCTCCTTCCCCCTTGCTGGATCAAGAAGGAGGAGACGTCATCCGCTCCGTACGGGTGTTGAACGTGGTGGTGCCGTCCGTTCGGCACTTGGTCATCGGTGATTTGAATCACGGCGAGTACGACTCCATCATCCCCGTTCTCTTGAACGCTTCCGCTCGCGATCTACAAGGGTATGTAGATGCACTCTCCTCTCGTTGCTAGTTGACTCCATAGATTGATCTTGGTGAAACGTAGGAATTTTTTTTGTTTTCTGCTATGATCCCCAACAGTGGCATCATGAGCTAGGTCTATGCGTAGTTACTATGCACGAGTAGAACACAAAGTAGTTGTGGGCGTCGATATTGTCAATTTGCTTGCCGTTACTAGTCTTATCTTGATTCGGTGGCATCGTGGGATGAAGCGGCCCGGACCAACCTTACACGTACGCTTACGTGAGACCGGTTCCACCGATTGACATGCACTAGTTGCATAAGGTGGCTGGCGGGTGTCTGTCTCTCCCACTTTAGTCAGATCGGATTCGATGAACAGGGTCCTTATGAAGGGTAAATAGAAAATGGAAATTCACGTTGTGGTTTTGGCGTAGGTAAGAAACGTTCTTGGTAGAAACCTATAGCAGCCACGTAAAAACTTGCAACAACAATTAGAGGACGTCTAACTTGTTTTTGCAGCAAGTGTTTCGTGATGTGATATGGCCAAAGGTTGTGATGAATGATGAATGATATATGTGTTGTATGAGATTGAACATGTTCTTGTAATAGGGATCACGACTTGCATGTCGATGAGTATGACAACCGGCAGGAGCCATAGGAGTTGTCTTTATTTATTTATGACCTGCGTGTCAACATAAACGTCATGTAATTACTTTACTTTATTGCTAAAGCGTTAGCCATAGTAGTAGAAGTAATAGTTGGCGAGAAACTTCATGGAGACACGATGATGGAGATCATGATGATGGAGATCATGGTGTCATGCCGGTGACAAGATGATCATGGAGCCCCTAGATGGAGATCAAAGGAGCTATATGATATTGGCCATATCATGTCACTATTATTTGATTGCATGTGATATTTATCATGTTTTTGCATCTTGTTTACTTAGAACGACGGTAGTAAATAAGATGATCTCTCATAATAATTTCAAGAAAGTGTTCCCCCTAACTATGCGCCGTTGCGATAGTTCGTTCTTTTGAAGCACCACGTGATGATCGGGTGTGATAGATTCCAACGTTCACATACAACGGGTGTAAGACAGATTTACACACGCAATACACTTAGGTTGACTTGACGAGCCTAGCATGTACAGACATGGCCTCGCAACACAGAAGACCAAAAGGTCGAGAATGAGTCGTAAAGAAGATACGATCAACATGAAGATGTTCACCGATGTTGACTAGTCCGTCTCACGTGATGATAGGACACGGCCTAGTCAACTCGGATCATGTTATACTTAGATGACTGGAGGGATGTCTATCTAAGTGGGAGTTCATTGAATAATTTGATTAGATGAACTTAATTATCATGAACTTAGTCTAAAAACTTTACAATATGTCTTGTAGATCAAATGGCCAACGTTGTCCTCAACTTCAACGCGTTCCTAGAGAAAACCAAGCTGAAAGACGATGGCAGCAACTATACGGACTGGGTCCGGAACCTGAGGATCATCCTCATAGCTGCCAAGAAATATTATGTCCTACAAGCGCCGCTAGGTGACGCACCGGTCCTACAGAACCAAGATGTTATGAACGCTTGGCAAACACGTGCTGATGATTACTCCCTCGTTCAGTGCGGCATGCTTTACAGCTTAGAACCGGGGCTCCAAAAGCGTTTTGAGCGACACGGAGCATATGAGATGTTCGAAGAGCTGAAAATGGTTTTCCAAGCTCATGCCCGGGTCGAGAGATATGAAGTCTTCGACAAGTTCTTCAGCTGTAAGATGGAGGAAAATAGTTCTGTCAGTGAGCACATACTCACAATGTCTGGGTTGCATAACCGCTTGACTCAGCTGGGAGTTAATCTCCCGGATGATGCAGTCATTGACAGAATCCTTCAGTCGCTTCCACCAAGCTACAAGAGCTCTGTGATAAACTTCAATATGTAGGGGATGGAAAAGACCATTCCTGAAGTATTTGCAATGCTGAAATCAGCAGAGGTAGAAGTCAAAAAGGAACATCAAGTGTTGATGGTGAATAAAACCACTAAGTTCAAGAAAGGCAAGGGTAAGAAGAACTTCAAGAAGGACGGCAAGGGAGTTGCCGCGCCCGGTAAGCAAGCTGCTGGGAAGAAGCCAAAGAATGGACCCAAGACCGAGACTGGGTGTTTTTATTCCAAGGGAAGTGGTCACTGGAAGCGGAACTGCCCCAAATACTTAGCGGACAAGAAGGCCGGCATCACGAAAGGTATATGTGATATACATGTAATTGATGTGTACCATACCAGTACTCGTAGTAGCTCCTGGGTATTTGATACCGGTGCGGTTGCTCACATTTGTAACTCAAAGCAGGAGCTGCGGAATAAGCGGAGACTGGCGAAGGACGAGGTGACAATGCGCGTCAGGAATGGTTCCAAGGTTGATGTGATCACCGTCGGCAAGCTACCTCTACATTTACCTACGGGATTAGTTTTAAACCTCAATAATTGTTATTTAGTGCCAGTTTTGAGCATGAACATTGTATCAGGATCTCGTTTAATAGGAGATGGCTACTCATTTAAATCCGAGAATAATGGTTGTTCTATTTATATGAGAGATATGTTTTATTGTCATGCTCCGATGGTGGATGGTTTATTCTTAATGAATCTCGAGCATAATGCTACACTTGTTCATAGTGTGAATACCAAAAGATGTAAGGTTGATAATGATAGTCCCACATACTTGTGGCACTGCCACCTTGGTCACATAGGTGTCAAACGCATGAAGAAGCTCCATGCAGATGGACTTTTAGAGTCTCTTGATTATGAATCATTTGACACGTGCAAACCATGCCTCATGGGTAAAATGACCAAGACTCCGTTCTCAGGAACAATGGAGTGAGCAACCAACTTATTGGAAATCATACATACTGATGTGTGCGGTCCAATGAGCGTTGAAGCTCGTGGTGGCTATCATTATGTTCTCACCCTCACTGATGACTTGAGTAGATATGGGTATGTGTACTTAATGAAACACAAGTCTGAGACCTTTGAAAAGTTCAAGGAATTTCAAAGTGAGGTTGAGAATCAACGTGACAGGAAAATCAAGTTCTTGTGATCAGATCGTGGGGGAGAATACTTGAGTCACGAATTTGGCACACACTTAAGAAAATGTGGAATAGTTTCACAACTCACGCCGCCTGGAACACCTCAGTGTAATGTTGTGTCCAAACGTCGTAATCGCACTCTATTAGATATGGTGCGATTCTATGATGTCTTTTACCGATTTACCACTGTCATTTTGGGGCTATGCTTGAGAGACTGCCGCATTCACTTTAAATAGGGCTCTGTCGAAATCCGTTGAGACGACACCGTATGAATTATGGTTTGGGAAGAAACCTAAGCTGTCGTTTCTAAAAGTTTGGGGACGCGATGCTTATGTCAAGAAACTTCAACCTGAAAAGCTCGAACCCAAGTCGGAAAAATGCGTCTTCATAGGATACCCTAAGGAAACCATTGGGTATACCTTCTACCTTAGATCCGAAGGCAAGATCTTCATTGCCAAGAATGGATCCTTTCTAGAGAAGGAGTTTCTCTCGAAAGAAGTAAGTGGGAGGAAAGTAGAGCTTGATGAAGTACTGCCTCTAGAAGCAAAGAGTAGCGTAGCTCAGGAAAATGTTCCTGTGGTGCCTGCACCAATTAGAGAGGAAGTTAATGATGATGATCAAGATACTTCGGATCAAGCTCCTACTGAACTTCGTAGGTCCACAAGGACACGTTCCGCACCAGAGTGGTACGGCAACCCTGTCTTCTAAATCATGTTGTTAGACAACGATGAACCTTCGAACTATGAAGAAGCGATGGCAGGCTCAGATTCTGACAAATGGCTGGAAGCCATGAAATCCGAGATAGGATCCATGTATGAAAATGAAGTATGTACTTAGACTGACATGCCCGTTGATCGGCGAGCCATGGAAAATAAATGGATCTTTAAGAAGAAGACAGACGCGGATGGTAATGTGACCATCTATAAAGCTCGGTGTAGGATCTAAAGTATGTCTAGAGGGGGCGTGATTAGACTACTTGACCAAATAAAAACTGAACCTTTTCCCAATTTTAGTTCTTGGCAGATTTTAGCTATTTTGGGACAAGTCAAGCAATCATCACACAATTCAAGCAAGCATGCAAAGAGTATATTGGCAGCGGAAAGTAAAGCATGCAACTTGCAAGAATGTAAAGGGAAGGGTTTGGAGAATTCAAACGCTATTGGAGACACGGATGTTTTTCCCGTGGTTCGGATAGGTGGTGCTATCCTACATCCACGTTGATGGAGACTTCAACCCACGAAGGGTAACGGTTGCGCGAGTCCACACAGGGCTCCACCCAAGGGTAACGGTTGCGCGAGTCCACACAGGGCTCCACCCATGAAGGGTCCACGAAGAAGCAACCACCCACAAAGGGTCCATGAAGAAGCAACCTTGTCTATCCCACCATGGCCATCGCCCACACAGGACTTGCCTCATTAGCGGTAGATCTTCACGAAGTAGGCGATCTCCTTGCCCTTACAAACTCCTTGGTTCAACTCCACAATCTTGTCGGAGGCTCCCAAGTGACACCTAGCCAATCTAGGAGACACCACTCTCCAAGAAGTAACAAATGGTTTGTAGGTAATGAACTCCTTGCTCTTGTGCTTCAAATGATAGTCTCCCCAACACTCAACTCTCTCTCATAGGATTTGGATTTGGTGGAAAGAAGGTTTGAGTGGAAAGCAACTTGGGAAGGCTAGAGATCAAGATTCATATGGTAGGAATGGAATATCTTGGTCTCAACACATGAGTAGGTGGTTCTCTCTCAGAACATATGAGTTGGAATGGTGTGTGTGTTCTGATGGCTCTCTCATCGAATGAGGAGGAGGTGGAGGGGTATATATAGCCTCCACACAAAATCCAACCGTTACACAGTTTTCCAATCTTGGTGGGACCGAATCAATAAACTCGGTCAGACCGAAAAAGTAAACCTAGTGACCGTTAGTGATTTTCGGTGGCACTGACATGTAACTCGGTAGGACCGATATGGTTAGGGTTTGGGCATAACGTAATCTCGATGAGACCGATTACACAAACTCGGTGAGACCGAATTTGGTAATTAGCTAACCAGAGAGTTGGTCAGGCAAACTCGGTGGGACCGATTTGCTCTTTCGATGGGACCGAGTGGAACTCGGTGAGACCGAAAAGTTACAAAGGGAAACACTGAGTTTACATTGCAATCTCGGTGGGACCGATTCGCTCTTTCGGTGAGACCGAAAAGTTACGAAAGGGAAACAGAGAGTTTGCAACCCCATCTCGGTGAGACCGAGATCCTTACCGGTAGAACCGAATTGCTAGGGTTTGGCAGTGGCTAATGACAAGTGAAACTCGGTGGCGCCGGATAGGAAGAATCGGTAGGACCGAGTTTGGCTTAGGGTTTAGGTCATATGTGGATATGGGAAAGTAGTTGAGGGTTTTGGAGCATATCACTAAGCACATGAAGCAAGAGACTCATTAAGCAACACCTCATCCCTCCTTAATAGTATTAGCTTTTCCTAAAGACTCAATGTGATCTTGGATCACTAAAATATAAAATGAAGAGTCTTGAGCTTTTGAGCTTGAGCCAATCCTTTTTCCTTAGCATTTTGAGGGTTCCACCTTCACATCCATGCCATGCCAATCATTGAGCTTTCCTGAAATAATCATCTTGGAATAGCATTAGCTCAATGAGCTATATGTTGTTATGAATTACCAAAACCACCTAGGGAAAGTTGCACTTTCAATCTCCCCCTTTTTGGTAATTGATGACAACATATAGATCAAAGCTTCGACAAATGATAATAAGCATGAAATATATCGTCGCTTTGAGAAGTATGTGATAAGTAAGAGCTCCCCCTAAATTTGTGCATATTTAAAAATTTGCTTTGGACTGCAAATGCACAAGGAGTTAGAGTCATGGGTTACTCTTCCATGTCACATACATCTTGGTGGAGTGCTTAAAATGATAAGAATGAAATACATGCACTCATCACCAAGAATAATGAATGATCACATAAGATAGATAAGATAATAGCATTAAGCAATTATTAAGTGTAGCTTATGATCAAACACATGATCATCAATGTCTCACAAATAATGACGTAGTATCTCAAGCACTCAAAAGCAAACGAGTTCGAAAAACCACCAAATAAAGCAAGAGAGAAAAGCAACACTCTCTCTCTCGAAGCCTATGATCTATACATCTTCTCCCCCTTTGGCAACAAGTTACCAAAAAGTTCCTAGAAAATGTATAGCACTAGATCGACGCTCAGGCTTGATCTTCAGGTGGTGGTGGAGTCCGGATCACTCCAAGGACGAAGGCTTCGGTAGATGCTGAAGTAGACGCTGGAGTTGGAGCTGAAGTAGATGCTGGAGCTGGTGGAACTGAGGCTGTGGCTGGTGCTGAGGTGGTGGCTCTTGTGTCAGCAACTGGCACGGCAGACGACCTCGGACCTCTTGGCACTCTGGCAAAGGCATGAGTAGTAGTCCGGCCTCTCCTCTCCTGCATGTCCTCCTGGAGCTGCTCCACTTCAGACTGAACTTCCGTTACTTTGACATCCAGGTCATAGAACTTCTGTTCCATGATTCTCTCTAGGCTCTGCTGATTCTGAGTGAGGGTGGCCAGACTTTGCTCAATCCTCAGCGTGGATGCAATCAAGTAACCAAGATGCTCTTGTTTAGTCTTCAGGAAATACTCAGATGCCTCCTCTTGAGTTGGCATCTTGGCAGCTTTCTCCTTCCTCGCCTTCTCCTTCTTTGCGTAAGCTTGTACAGACGATGGCTCGTTCTCAGTCATCACAACTTCATTGTTCTCAAAATCTGGACGGATGGGCAAATGTTCCTTGTCCAATAAATATATGCCCGTGCCCATCTTGGAGTTGATGAGCTCCTGAATCTGAGGGGCATATCCGCAGCTCCTCTTCTGGTCTGGTGCAGTCCTCTTGATTGTTTCCACTATGAGGCTCATCACCTTGAACTTCTGGGGCACATCAAACACATGTAGCAAGTTGATAGCATGGCCTCTGATCATCTTGTGATCACCTGACTTAGGCAATAAGGTGTGCCTCAAGATCCAATTGATAGTCGGGAGCCCTGACAGAAGGTAATGTACTGAGCCAAACTTGAAAGTATCAAGTGCTTCATATGGGATCTCCTTGTACATATTTGACATTGAGTTGTGGTCCATCTTCTTCTTGGCATAGATCTCCACGTCATCATCATGCTCCTCTGGGGCATTAATCAACGTTGCCCATTCATCAACAGTGGATTGGTACCTCGTACCCTCAGACATCCATGTGATCCTCCCATCTGGATAAAAGTGAGCTATGGAGTAGAACTGCATGATGAGTTCCTCGTTCCACTTTGTGAGCTTCTACCCAACAAAGTCAGCTACTCCACAAGCTATGAAGCTGTCTTGCACTCCAGGATAGTGCTCCTCATTGTCCTTGATGTATGTCCAATCAACCCATCGCATATCACAGACAATGGGGTTCTTATCTAGCAGCACTGTCTCATCAAAATCCTGCTGCTCCTTGGTGTGAAACCTGTAGTCCACGGCAGTCCTTCTCCTTGAAGCATATGGGTCTGCTTCTCTCCACTTCCTCAGCCATGAATCTCTCCTGAGCTTCATGTCCTCAGCCACAGGATGAGCATCGTTGTGGTCTGGGATCTTGGGCTTTAGCTTCCTTAGGACATTCTCTTCCTCTTCTTCAGCAACAGTCTCAGGCACTGGGGCCTTGTTCTTCTCAGCTGCAGGGATGCTTCTTGTGTTCCTCTTTGGCTTTGGCTTTGGAGCTGGCTTGGCCTTGGAAGCAGCTCCCCCTGATTTTATGGCATCTCCCATTAGCTTGGGTGCCTTGGGTGCTGGTGCAGCTACTTCTTCTTCTTCTTCCTCTTCCATGATGGAAGCTTTGCCAAGCACTCTAGCCACAGTCTTCTTCACCCTTTCCTTTCTTTTCTTGCTCTCAGCTGCAACTGGCTCTATGGGCTTCTCAGTTGACATTCTGGCCTTTGACATTGGCTGCCTGCCTGCTGGCCTTTTGATTTTCAGGCCTGGCTTAGTGCCTTGAGCTGGCTCAACTCTCTTGGAAGTGGCCTCTTCCTCTGCCACATAGTCTTCATCTTCGGAATCAGAAGTCCTCTTCTTTCTCTGTCTCGTGGCAGCTTTTGGCAAGTTGCTAGGAGTGCTCCTGCTACCTTCATCAGAAGAGCTGGAGGGACTAGTGCCCTCACTAATCACCACTTGCTGTTCTGACAGATTCTGGCTATCACTCTGGTCTGACATGCTGCAAGCTCTGACTGCTGACCCTGTGAATAGATTATAGATGAGGTAGAAAGGATGAGCATCACAAAATGCAGAGATTTTTGCAAAAAGAATGATCCAAAAACTTAGTTTTAGTTTCCTACTGAAATCATCTCGGATCTACCGATTTTCAAACTCGGTGATATCGAAGCAGTTTTGGAACCTAAACTAGTGAACTCAGTAGGACCGAGTCACAGTTCGGTGGTACCGAGACTGCTAGGGTTTCACAGAGTTCCAAAATCGGTCACACCGATAAGTAATTCTCGGTCAGAACGAGTCTCACTTGTGCAATGGCATAAGCCAAATCGGTGGGACCGAGTTTTTCAACTCGGTGGGTCCGAGATGGTTTCGGCGGAAACCTAAACCTAGAATTTTCAAATCAAACCTAATCTATGGGCATTTTGACTGGATAGAAGTTTTTCAAGCGTGGCTAGAATCAATATGATCACAATGTGCTAGGAATCAGATTGAGGAATAGCACAAAGATCAAGTCCATACCCTAGTTCGGCGGGGACTTGCTACGGCGGCAACGGCGCGGCAGAATTCCCGTTGACGGCGACGGAGACCAGCGACTGGAGGCGGCTGGCGGCGAGAAGACGATCCGGAGACCACGAGGGAAGAGCAGGCTATCGCGTGGGCGAAGGGGTTCGGAGAAATTTCCAAATTTTTTCCCATGACTATATATAGCCCGACCCTGTCAGTGTGACCGAGTGGAACGACTCGGTGGCACCGAGATTCATAACTGCGTGCAGTTACTGAAACTCAGTGTGACCGAAAGGTTCAAATCGGTTGCACCAAGATCGAAAACCTAGATCAACTTAATGATCTCGGTAGGACCGAAAGTGGAGTATCGGTCAGACCAAGAATCATAAAGAGGTTTTGGAAGTTTATGTCTATGACGAATCGGGGACTCCGAGCGCTCCTCACACAGAGTGGTTCGAATCTGACTTGATCAAATTTTGTGATGCAGCATGAATAGAGTTTGAGACGAGAAAAGCATAGATAGCTAGAGGAGATTCTTAGGCATTCTTGTCCATCCACTTGGCAAAAGAAGATAAAACCAAACAATCAAAACAACAAGTGGATGTCCTCGAATGAGTAAAATATGCAACCAGCATGCTCACACAATAAGATGGCAAATGAAATATGTGACAAGGCATGCACAACTAATTCTAGCATCTATCAAGCAATTTGCGATGACTAGGTCATCTATATATGAGTATATTGACTTAGGAGTCAAGTGAGAACACTTGATCATAGGTCATACTCATCGTTTAAGCTCAAGTGGGGTTACCACTTTTACATAAAGCATTGTTGTGTTCACATCTTTAGAGTTGCTTTAGCTCAAGTCTTAGAGTAAAGCTCCCGCTAGATGTGATATCCCCCCTAAGAGGGATGAACTAACCTTGGGTTTTGTCGATGATGACTTCATGTAGATATTGAAGATGTGGATGCTCAATTGCACTTTCAATACCTACATGGGTTAGTCCCACAAGGAACAAACAAGGATATCCATAGACATAGAGTGATGCACACAAAAGATGATGTCCATGAAAACTTTTAGGTTACCTTGTCCCTTGTCTTACCAACAAGAGGGTTTGTGACTCCTTGAACTAGTGCAAGATGTGGAAGTTGATTGCACTGGTTCTTGCCAAAATGATAAGAGTGAAGTATGTTGGCGGAGTCACCCTCAAGAACTCTCTAGTTCTTCTTCTTTTGGATCCACATCATCTTGATGGGAATCTTTGGAGTTGTAGTCATACTTGATGAAGTGTAACTTGAAGTAGTCTTGGGAATCCACTTGACTAAGGTCTTAGGAGCTTCTTCAAATGCATCAATTTCCTCTTGAAGCTTGTCCTTGCCTTTTTGCTCGTAGTCTTGTGGTGGAAGATCATCTTGAGCTTGTGTCCCCTTGAAAGAAGCATCATACTTCTCTTGTTGAGGGACAAACTTTGTCTTGGGGTATTGATCTTCTTCCCACTCAACTCCATTGGCATTGAACTTTCGTTCAAAACCAACACCTTGATTCTTCCGGTGCATTCCTTGCTTGTGCACAATTTCCTCGAATTGCTTACTCCCGGCAAGGCTTTTGTACACTCCTTTCTCTATAATTCCCTTCAATAAGCTATTTTCTTGCTCAAGTGTAACTTGGCTAAGAGAATCATTAGTGGAATCAAGAGAACTGCTAGAAGCAACAATATTGGATTTAGCATGATCATTGTTACTACTAGAGGAAGAATCTTTCTTGTTACTAGACTTGACTTGAGGCATGTAAGTAGATAAGAGTAAGCGCTTGGCAATGTAAGAAGAACTTTTGTTGCGGAGATCATCATTGATTGCCTTTAAGAACTCATGCTCTTGCTCAAGATTGAGCTTTTCAAAGCGTAATTTCTCATGAGCTCTTAAAAGTTCTCGATGATCTTCGAAGATAGTGTCATGAGCTAACTTAAGAGTTTTTAGTTCTTTAGTTAGAGCCTCAATCTTCTCCTTATCATTGTCATTCGTTTTATCTTGATTAGCATGATTAATTGGTCTTTCATCATAGTATTCATCACTAGAGTTGTCAACAAGCAAATCATCACCTAACAAGTCATCTTCATCACTATTGAAATCAACATACTCGGGGTGTGTTACCTTAGGACCTTTGGCCATGAAGCATCTTCCAATTCCTTCATTTGGTGAGTCAAATATGTCGTAGGAGTTGGTTGACACAAGTGCTAGACCGGCAACACCTTCATCTTGAGTATCTTCGGAGTCGGAGTGATAACTTCTCTCGGAGTGGCTGTCGGAGTCGGAGCCGGATACCCATTCACCAACATGAGCTTGATGTCTTCTTCTTGTGTAGCTCCTTGATGATTTTTCCTTCCTTTCCGAATCCTTGCTTCTCCGTGAGTATCTTCGTTCATAACGATCATCTCTACTCCTTCTCTCTCTTGGTGGTGATTCTTTGCTTCTTCTTCTTGGAGAATCTTCTCTTCTCTTGTAGGGAGCCGTACACTCATTGGAATAGTGTCCGGGTCTTCCACAATTGTAGCAGTTTCGCTCTCGACTAGAAGATCTTTTGTCACTGTAGGACCTTGACTTGAAGCTTCTATCTTTGCTTCTACTCTTGTAGAACTTGTTGAAGTTCTTCACCATTAAGCTCAATTCTTCATTGAAGTCTTGTTTCTCACTTGATGATGTAGGGGCTTCACATGAGGCTTTATAGGCACCACTTGATTTGTTGTGAAGTTCCTCTTTATCCTTAAGTGACATCTCATGAGCAACAATTCTTCCAATCACCTCCGTTGGCTTGAGATCTTTGTAATTTGGCATCATTTGGATCAATGTGCACACGGTATCATATTTTCCATCCAAGGCTCTTAGAATCTTCTTGATGATGAATCTATCGGTCATCTCTTCACTTCCTAAGCCGGCAATCTCATTTGTGATGAGAGCAAGCCTAGAGTACATTTCAGCGACACCTTCACCATCCTTCATCTTGAACTTGTCAAGTTGGCTTTGAAGCACATCCAACTTGGATTTCTTGACGGAGTCGGTACCTTCGTGCATATCAATCAAAGTGTCCCAAATTTCCTTTGCATTCTCAAGACGGCTGATTTTGTTGAATTCTTCGGGGCACAATCCGTTGAAGAGAATATCACAAGCTTGAGCATTGTATTGCAACATCTTCAACTCATCCGCGGTAGCTTCACGGTTTGGTTCTCTCCCATCAAAGAAGTCACCTTGCAAACCAACACACACAATAGCCCAAATGGCGGGGTTATGTCCAAGAATTGCATTTTCATTTTATGCTTCCAACTAGCAAAATTAGTACCATCAAAGTAAGGACCTCTACGGTGAAAATTTCCCTCGCTAGACGCCATACTCTCCTAGGTTGTGAAACCAAGGCTATGACCACCAAAAGATATGGAGATCAAGAAAATGGAGACCAAAGCTCTGATACCACTTGTAGGATTGAAAGTTTGTCTAGAGGGGGGGTGATTAGACTACTTGACCAAATAAAAACTTAACCATTTCCCAATTTTAGTTCTTGGCAGATTTTAGCTCTTTTGGGACAAGTCAAGCAATCATCACACAATTCAAGAAAGCATGCAAAGAGTATATTGGCAGCGGAAAGTAAAGCATGCAACTTGCAAGAATGTAAAGGGAAGGGTTTGGAGAATTCAAACGCTATTGGAGACACGGATGTTTTTCCCGTGGTTCGAATAGGTGGTGCTATCCTACATCCACGTTGATGGAGACTTCAACCCACGAAGGGTAACGGTTGCGCGAGTCCACACAGGGCTCCACCCAAGGGTAACGGTTGCGCGAGTCCACACAGGGCTTCACCCACGAAGGGTCCACAAAGAAGCAACCACCCACAAAGGGTCCACGAAGAAGCAACCTTGTCTATCCCACCATGGCCATCGCCCACACAGGACTTGCCTCACTAGTGGTAGATCTTCATGAAGTAGGCGATCTCCTTGCCCTTACAAACTCCTTGGTTCAACTCCACAATCTTGTCGGAGGCTCCCAAGTGACACCTAGCCAATCTAGGAGACACCACTCTCCAAGAAGTAACAAATGGTGTGTAGGTAATGAACTCCTTGCTCTTGTGCTTCAAATGATAGTCTCCCCAACACTCAACTCTCTCTCATAGGATTTGGATTTGGTGGAAAGAAGGTTTGAGTGGAAAGCAAATTGGGAAGGCTAGAGATCAAGATTCATATGGTAGGAATGGAATATCTTGGTCTCAACACATGAGTAGGTGGTTCTCTCTCAGAACATATGAGTTGGAATGGTGTGTGTGTTCTGATGGCTCTCTCATCGAATGAGGAGGAGGTGGAGGGGTATATATAGCCTCCACACAAAATCCAACCGTTACACAGTTTTCCAATCTCGGTGGGACCGAATCAATAAACTCGGTCGGACCGAAAAAGTAAACCTAGTGACCGTTAGTGATTTTCGGTGGGACTGACATGCAACTCGGTAGGACCGATGTGGTTAGGGTTTGGGCATAACGTAATCTCGGTGAGACCGATTACACAAACTCGGTGAGACCGAATTTGGTAATTAGCTAACCAGAGAGTTGGTCAGGCAAACTCGGTGGGACCGATTTGCTCTTCCGGTGGGACCGAGTGGAACTCGGTGAGACTGAAAAGTTACAAAGGGAAACACTGAGTTTACATTACAATCTCGGTGGGACCGATTCGCTCTTTCGATGAGACCAAAAAGTTACGAAAAGGAAACAGAGAGTTTGCAACCCCATCTCGGTGAGACCGAGATCCTTACCGGTAGAACCGAATTGCTAGGGTTTGGCAGTGGCTAATGACAAGTGAAACTCGGTGGCGCCGGATAGGAAGAATCGGTAGGACCGAGTTTGGCTTAGGGTTTAGGTCATATGTGGATATGGGAAAGTAGTTGAGGGTTTTGGAGCATATCACTAAGCACATGAAGCAAGAGGCTCATTAAGCAACACCTCATCCCTCCTTAATAGTATTGGCTTTTCCAAAAGACTCAATGTGATCTTGGATCACTAAAATATAAAATGAAGAGTCTTCAGATTTTGAGCTTGAGCCAATCCTTTTTCCTTAGCATTTTGAGGGTTCCACTTTCACATCCATGCCATGCCAATTATTGAGCTTTCCTGAAATAATCATCTTGGAATAGCATTAGCTCAATGAGCTATATGTTGTTATGAATTACCAAAACCACCTAGGGATAGTTGCACTTTCACTCGGCTTGTCGCTAAGGGTTATCGACAAGTTCAAGGGGTTGACTACGATGAGACTTTCTCACCCGTAGCGAAGCTGAAGTCTGTCCGAATCATGTTAGCAATTGCCGCATTCTATGATTATGAAATATGGCAAATGGACGTCAAAATGGCATTCCTTAATGGTTTCCTTAAGGAAGAATTGTATATGATGCAGTCGGAAGGTTTTGTCGATCCTAAGAATGCTGACAAGGTGTGCAAGCTCCAACGCTCGATTTATGGGCTGGTGCAAGTATCTTGGAGTTGGAACATTCGCTTTGATGAGATGATCAAAGCGTTTGGGTTTATGTAGACTTACGGAGAAGCCTGCGTTTACAAGAAAGTGAGTGGGAGCTCTGTAGCATTTCTCATATTATATGTAGATGACATACTTTTGATGGGAAATGATATAGAACTTTTGGACAGCATTAAGGCCTACTTGAATAAGAGTTTCTCAATGAAGGACCTTGGAGAAGCTGCTTATATATCAGGCATCAAGATCTATAGAGATAAATCAAGACGCCTCATAGGTCTTTCACAAAGCACATACCTTGATAAGATATTGAAGAAGTTCAATATGGATCAGTCTAAGAAGGGGTTCTTGCCTGTGTTGCAAGGTGTGAAATTGAGCTTAGCTCAATGTCCGACCATGACAGAAGATATAGAAGAGATGAGTGTCATCCCCTATGCATCAACCATAGGGTCTATTATGTATGCCATGCTGTGTACCAGACCTGATGTAAACCTTGCCGTAAGTTTGGTAGGAAGGTACCAAAGCAATCCCGGCAAGGAACACTGGACAACGGTCAAGAATATCCTGAAGTACCTGAAAAAGGACTAAGGACATGTATCGCAAGCCCTTGATTTCGTATCCAACGGCTGCAAAATCGATTGACCAGAAATGAAAAAGTCAATCGACCGACGTGTATCCTCACCTTCCTAATGCGTTCAGTTTCGACAGCAAAATTCAGTTTCGACAGTTAAGTTCAGAGATGAGCGGCTGATGTATTTTACATCTAGCACTTTGTGGTTATGTATTTTACGTCATGTATTGGAGATGCTATTAGAATTCCACTCAGGTTAACGTTGTTCATTGTCTCTCTTGTCCTGCTTCAGCCTCGTGTCGTACAACTCACCGAAGATGCTCCAACGATGAAACCCTCCATCACAGCAGAGCAGTACCTCGGGCTCCATCTCCAAACGCCTAAGATCTTCTTCCCCTCCTCCGACAGCAGAGTCAGCCGGAGCATCCTCACCGGCCAACCCAATGACGCTGAGATCAACATGGCTTCGCCAAAGAGGTTGTACACTTGCTGCGTCTCTTTTTTACTCTACATGTTATATATATTGTCCACTGAGCACACGGATTTGTTCCTTTAGTGTCTCCTTGAAAGAAAAAACATAGGAATTTTAATTTTCACTTGTCCTCCTTTTCAAATTCCTATTCATGAAGCACAAGACTAAGAGATAGTAGCATAATAGCATTATAACCGTACATTTTCTTGTGGTTTGGCTTAATCTCACCATGCTTGTTTGCATCCTGTGATCTTCCAATTGTTGTGAATCAAACACCCAGGTTGGCAGAAATCCCATGTTTTTAAATTCTCTATTTTGCACGTGCATTCCTATCCTATTCCTGTCTATTTCCTATCCCTGCATTGTTGGAATCCTCCAATTCAAACAAGCCCTTACAGAATTACTTCTCTTACAGATAGTTGTCAAAGAAAACCTTGCGTGGTTTGTCCCGCTCCTACTGCGTCGTCGTCCACCCCAGCTCAGCTGCTCCAACGACAGAAGGGTCCAGCATAGTAGGGATCCGGCCTCCAGACTATCTTTTGCCGCCTCAGATCTTCTTCCCCGCCGCTAGCAGTCATGAAAACGGCATTACCATCATCAACCGAGCAGATGACCTCGAGGACTACACGGGTCGCAAGAGAGGTCGCACTCTTTCATGTCTGCTTACGTTATGCATCGCTTAATATTACATGCTACTTTATCGTCCTGTTCACCGATTAGACTCTGAGTCAGCTCCAAACTAATGGTCAAACTTGAGTTTTTAAATGGTAGTGGGGTACATATCGGGGCCGCTATCAATAGTATCTATCTACTATCTGGTTAATCTCCGGTGTCTACTATGAGTTTCATGTTGGGTGGGAAACAAACAGTAAAGAAACCATTATATGTATTTTTTAACTGAAGCCATTATCTGCCTACTATTATTGGTTTTCGGTCTATCCACAGGTTGCTACCATCACTCTGGATTTCTGCATGCACTACTTACATAATCTCACTATGTTTTATTCCTATGCATGACAGTTATTGTAAACAATGGAACTGAACATGTACAGCAAAAGAGACGAGCCTTGCGTGGCAATAAAATTTCATGCAGACGTCGCTCCATGGTAGGCGCAAAGGCAGCCCCCCTCCATGCATTTTGGATTGTAATCGAGAGGAAGATATCTGTTCCGAGGGGGATTCAGAAGGAGAAGACAACTCCTATTTACCCCCTGAGGTCTTCGCTCTAACTTGGGATGCTGATGTTGGTTATATCATGCATATGGTGTCTTGCATTACTTACTTTATACATCAAATATGCCATCTGCTTAGTTTAGACATCCTTTGTGCGAATGCCATCTGTTTAGTTTATTCATCGTTTATGTGAATTATGCAACGCCATCTTTTTTAGACAGGCATCATATATGTGAATTCTTAGCCAGTCATCTTATATGTAAATTATATCAGGCCATCCTTTTTTCGTTACATATTACATTTGTAAACAATGTTTGTACATTCAACTGCTCTTCGTGTGCATCAGCCATTTGACATGGTGATGGCAAATTCTGGAGTGAAAACAAGGTCTTCAGAGCAGATTATGCTATCTGACGAAGCGCATATCTCGCTGGTTACGGATAGCTCCTCAGAGGAGGATTCATAGACAGATGTACAGTCCTATCCCCCCCCCCCCCCGAGGTGTATGCTCTAACTTGGCAGGGTTATGTTGCTCATATCGTGCATATGGTGTCTCGCATTGCTATGTCATTTGATTAGTTTAGACATGCTTTGTGTGAATGCCACCTGTTCAGTGTCTAATTACCATATATGTGAATTATGCATTGCCATCTTGTTGCAAGACATTATATATGTGAATTATACAATGCTATCTTGTTGCAAAGGCATTATATATGTGAACTATGAAATGCCGTGCTGTTTAGCCAATCATCATGTATGTGAATTATATAATGCTATCATTTTTTTGTATTACGTGTTCCATTTGTCGACAACATTTGTATATTCAACTACTCTTCCTGTGCATGGGCCATTTGAAGCGGTGATGGAAGTATCTGGAGTGAAAACAAGGTATTCAGAGCGGACAATGCTACCTGCTGAAGCAGACATCTTGCTGGTTACAGAGAGCTCCTCAGAGGAGGATTCAGAGACTAATGACCAGTCCTATTTCCCCCCTGAGGTCTATGCTCAAACTTGGTACGGTTATATTACCCATGTCATGCATGTTGTCTTGCATTGCTTAGTTTTTACATCATATATGGATTGTCATATGCTTACTTGCTTACTATATAAATCATATATTTGAATTATATCATGCCATCATGTTTACATAGTACATACACATCATCTATCTGAATTATGGCATGGCAACCCATTTAATAAAGACATCATATAGTTATATGATCTCATCCTGTGTAGTGTTTACAGTCATCATATTTTGAATTATGGCATTCTATCCGTGAATGTATGTGAATTATGGCATGCCAACCTATTTAATAAACACATTATATAGTTATGTCATGTCATCCTGCTTACATAGTCTCATATTTTGAACTATGTCTTTCCATCTTTTTTAGTTTGCCATCATAATGTGAAATTGTGTCATGCTATCCTGTTTAGTTAGCCATCATATATGTGAAATTGTGTCATGCTATCCTGTTTGGTTAGACAACATAAATGTGAGTTATTTCATGCCCTCTTTTATTCCCCACTATCCATTGCACCTGTCTATCATACAATGTCTATACTTTCAATTACTTTTCTTGTTTATCAGCCATTTGAATTGGAGAGCGTGATGGCAGTATCTAAGGGAGTAACAACACGGTCTTCAGCAAAGATAGTGCTACTAGTTGATGTAGATAGAACCACGGTTGTACTTGCCCAAGGACTAGATCCACCACACATAACCCAGACTCTCGCAGATTGTACCCCTACCCACTTGGACAGAGAACCAGCTACACCCCTTCTAACCCCAACCCCGGCAGATAGTAACCCAGTTCCAGTTGACACATCACCATCTCCACCACAGAGCACCCAAACACGAGCAGTTAGTAAGGGAACTGCAGTGCCCAAAGCACGAGGACCACCACTCTGAATCCCAACTCAACGCTTAAAGGAGAAGAAGATTTGTTCTCAGGTCAGGTTCTCTAACTATGGTTCATACTCCTTTGCTCTTGCATTACTGTATTTACTCATACCAACTATTTTCAAATTTGAAGGACAGAATTGAAACTCCAATGGCGCAACAGGTATGTTTTAAACCTGTTTCTTTAACTGGTTTGCTATTGTAACCTGCTCTATGTTGATTTCAGTTTCAATTGAATAAACAGTTATGTTCTCATGTCTTGCACATTACAAGTGTTGTTATTGCTCTATAGTTACCCACACTTATATTTTGTCTATTCTCCTTTGTCTTGAACAAATATTATTTGAACTGTGTCTCTATCTTGATTTGGCAACAAAAACTAGAATGATATAGACCATAAAGTGACCATGGTACATAGATATATGTTTGTTTCATGTTGTTATCCTGTCCACTTTACTACTGAACTCATTTACCAAAATGAGTTTCATATACAACATGGTAAACATGTGATGTGTCTGCTTGTTTCTCTTTTAGAATGCGGACAAAATATTGGAGAATAGTACCGCGTTATCCACTGGTAAAGGAAGTAATGCAGATAAGGTTCAAGATAGTGAGACATCCCTGTTGGTCTCCAAGAAAGCTAATAAAAACTATCTTGATGACAGTGAGGGAACCCAAAAGTCCTGTCTTGATGTAGTGTTTGAGTTACTAGCCACTACTACTGGCACAAGCTCTTCGAACTCGCTGCCTGAATTAGTTCGTCTTCTTGAGTCTCAACTTCAAGTTGAAAGTCCCTGCAGAATTCTGATGCGTATTTTCTGGTGCAACAGCAAGCGCTGGAGGATTTAAGCGCCAAACAAGAGAAAGTTAATAAGCTTGCTAAGCATCTTGCCAGCATTATGGGTACCCAGAATATTGTTTCTTGAGATCTTCTGAAGTGGTTTCAGTTCTGGATTTGTTTTGCTGCGGCGTTTATTTGCGCTGGTCGCCAACTTTGACAACCAGTGTATATGATATACTACTTTGTTCCCTATATTTGCCCTGGTGGCGAACTTTGATGCCCAGTGGATGTAGTCTGTGTAATAGCCGTGATAGCCTAGCGTTAGTTGCTTGCTTATTTATTTCCTTGTTGTCTTGTTTATTTGTTTGCTTGTAGTCATTGCAGTTCTTTTTCCGCGGTTAGCTAGTGGCTGCAATAACCTATTTTTTAAAACTAGGCCACAATAACCATGGGCTAATATTTACTGTAGTGACACTGGGCCTCCTACTGGCCATAGAAATAGTGGGCCTTCTATGGGCCATAGAAACAATGGGCCTTCTATGGGCCGTAGAAACAATGGGCCTTCTGCAGGCCGTATCATCAATGGGCCTTATACGGGCCGTATGATCGATTGGCCAAACATGGGCCAAACAGACCGCATTATGGCCGTAAACGGGCTAGAGTTGGAATCGTTCGTTCATGGGATGACCATAATGGGCCATCGTTCATAGGCATTATTTGATGACGCTATGAAAATGGCCCAACGTATTAACAGACCACAAACGGGCCAACTGTACCCACAGGCTGAATTTGGCCCACAAGCAGAAAATGACAGTAACTGGCCGTAAGTAAACCAATGCTGGAAATGAGCCCAAGAATAAATGTGCTCTGAGAAGGCCAAAAGATAACATGGGCTGGAAACGGCCCAAAGGAATAATGGGCCGTTAATGGGTATAAAGTGATACACTGTTCATTATGGGCCAGTTTCACCATGGGCCGTTAATGGGTGTAAAGTGATACACTGTTCATTACGGGCCAGTTTCACCATGGGCCGTTAATAGGCCAAGAGTTACATAGGGCCTCATATGGGCCGAAAGACGTCATGGGCCATACATGCGCCAGAAGTGAAAACGGGCTGGAATCATATTGGATGGCCCAGATGACGCTACTGGGCCTAATTCGGATAGGGCGTAATGGGCCTTGGGTTAGCGGGCTGTAAATGGGCTATATGCTAATAGGCAGTTAACAGGCTTTCCATGGGCCGGCCCGCCACCTTTTGACCAAGTCAAATGGGCCGGCCTTTTCACAGGAATGGGCCTCTGTTGGGCCGTGCCACGTGTCGACGTATCATAGGCGCCTTCCGTTCAATGAGTGGATGACATCTGTCCCAACGATGAGCCGACACATGTTTCCTCCAGCCAATGATGATTTTACACGTGGAAAATCCCCATTGGTCGGGGCTATTAACGGGTTATCGGATCCAAAAACCGACCCGATAGCTTAACAACGTTCCGTTACGGTGGATGCCACGTGCTGGTCACCCTTGACGAAAGCACTTCTGTGACGCGCGATTTATCGTCATGGAAGTGGACACTTCCATGATGATAATTTTGGTGATGTCATGGAACACTTCTACGACAGCACAGGTATGACTATCTTGATTCTGTCATAAAATCGTCGTGGATGTACATGCATGGCAAAAAACGCGACCTACTGTGACAAACACGTATCATCACGAAAATGTATTCTTTTTGTAGTGTGTCATGCAAAGCTTGATTTATTAGGTTATAGACTCATATTGCATTAGGACATGTGATGTTACAGTAACTAGCTAAGTTATTGAAACTATCTCTCTCCTCATTAACTTATTGCCACATAAGCAAGTTTGCTGAGTTGGAGTCGATGTTACTGCTAAAGTTACTCCTACTGTGGCTTGTGATCTGATACTAGCTATTCGTCTATGATATACTAGCTACCTCACTGAGAGCATGGTTAATAATACAACCAAGGGTCGGCTATAAGAAGTTGCCATGTCATATACAGCCAACCTCTTAGCGGGCATGTACAATAGTAAGTTTATATACGTACTAGTTTATAAATAGTTGGCCCACCTTACATCCTCACAAAGTGTCTTGGGTCTCGTGTTGGAGCTGGCTCTACTAACCAAGAGCCTGCTTCTCTTCTCTTTCCTCCAACTAATAAGCATATATATGTTATTCTATTCCTTATAGCCTACTTAGACTACCCACAGTGGGAGTAACATAGGTAGTAACATCACACGTATCTAAATAAAATAGATGATGTGGCAAGCAATAAATGAAGAAAGAGAGGAAAGTGGTAACATACCTAGTTAGACTAGCCACAATGGGTAGTAACATAGACTAGTAGCATGCACATGTTACTAGTCTATGTTACTACCTCTATAGTGGGGAGTAACATATGTGTGGTAACATGCAACACTTCATTTATTAGGCTATAGACTCATTTTGCCTTGATATGTGTGTGATGTTACTCATACTACTAGTAACTAGCTATGTTACCACTTTCCTCCATTTCTTCATTTATTGCTTGCCACATCATCTATTTAACCTACATATGTTTGATGTTACTACCTATATATGTTAGGGCATCTCCAATGGTTGTAAGATAGTTGTTGGTAGACTTTGCCACATAGGATTTTTGATGATGTGTCATACAATAAATGAGGGAAGATAGCAAGGTTGTATGTACATGAACCAACACCCCTTGCACAAGCTCCCATGTAGAATGAGAGAGCATCTTATTTATTATCTCACGTCCTATTGGACAAACTAGATACAATCCATTGGAGTTGTTGTATGTTAAGGTGTTGGTTGATGACATGGCATATTTTACCAACAAGCTGACATACAAACTGTTGGAGATGCCCTTACTCCCACTGTGGGTAGTCTAACATATATAGGTAGTAACATCACACATATCTACGTTAAATAGATGATGTGGCATGCAATAAATGAATAAAGAGATGAAAGTGGTAACATAGCTAGTTACTACTAGTATGAGTAACATCACACATATATATCAAGGCAAGATGTGTCTATAGCCTAATAAATGGAGTCTTGCATGTTACCACACACATATGTTACTCCCCACTATAGAGGTAGTAACATATACTAGTAACATGGGCATGTTACTAGTCTATGTTACTACGCATTGTGGCTAGTCTTACTAGTAGTATGAGTAACATCACACATCTCAAGGCAAGATGACTCTATAGCCAAATAAATGAAGTGTTGCATGTTACTACACATATGTTACTCCACACTATAGAGGTAGTAACATAGACTAGTAACATTCTATGTTATTGTGGCTAGTCTTAATTATGTCACTCTATTGTGTACTTGCTCTAATGCATAGTATCATAGAGTAGCTAGTATCATATGTAGTACTTTATTTATATTGTCATCCATGACACATAGTAGCATAGAATTTATTATGATACGGTTTCATGATATGATACTTAACCCTCTCTTCCTTCATTTAATTAATTCTATGACAGCTCATCAAAATTGTCTAGTTGGCATGCATGATACTAGCTATGATACCCCCTTACTATGAGCCTAGCAAAGGTGTACAGATCATTTGTGCGTCGCTTTGTGAGTTTTTATCCATTTGCTCGAGAAGCGGGGAGAAGTTTCAAACATTTCGGCCACGAGGTGCGGCCACTGGTGTGGGCCTAGTTGGTATTTTAATTACAAGAAATTCAGATGGAGTTCGTACATCATCAAAATCGATGTGTGCCTGTGGCGTGCTCTCACGACCCCGTGGAATTTTTTTTGGTAAAGTTTGGCACAAGTTTTGATGACTGCTCCGTCCAAACCGGAGCATCTCACATGAAGGATCATAATTTTCCAAAAGGAGACGTGTCAATTCAAACTCCTATGGCCGGTGACTTCATCGTTTGGCCTCATAAAAATTTCCCCATGGTACGCAATCACCAATATATCACGTGTTTGATTTTCTGGCGCATTTGAGGTATTATTAGCTATATTTAAGTCATTTTTTGAGATTAACGTGCATTTTGTGCATAAAAATAAAATTACAACCGGAACTGCATGTGCTGTCGAAAGGGATGAGGATCGCCGTTCGATCTGGGAGCATCCAATAGTGCAAACGTATGATCCGTGGGGTTTGGGTTCTGGCCAATCAGAATGCACGACTCAGATCATGAGCGGGTTGCCGGGGTTTGGTCGGCACACGGCTTTCATCAATGAACCGTATGCTATTCGCAAACCAGATTGCATATATTTGTTCACACATACTGTAGTGAGATCAATTGAGTGTGCTACCTCTATGATATAATAATAATAACAACAACAACAAAAACAGTTCATATTCATTGCTTGAGCTGACAGCATATCAAGGTTAACATATTAACGGTTCGTCCATCAACAGAAAACCGGGCATAACTCACAAATTCAGTACATGCGACAGTTAATTGAACGAATTAAGTTGCAGGGTGGGCATAAAGACTAGTCTTACAGCTTAATTCCCATGTACATGAGGGGACTGGGATCATTAAGTTGACCCTGAATGAACTTGGGTTTTGATGATTTTACGCTGCTCTGTTACATGGGTGCATGGTCCCTTTGCTGGAAACTCATCAAATTCATCATACTCGTCCTGATCAGAAACATCATTGACACCCAGTACCCTTCTCTTCCCATGCATCACTAAATGGCCGTTCTTATGCAAGGGGTCTTCCACAAAGAAAATCTGGGTAGCATCGCTGGGAAGAATGAATGGGTCCACGTGATATGCCATCGTTGTCCTGTTAACACAGGCCTTCCTGTTCACAAAGAAAACCTGAATAATGCCACTTTAACTTTCACATAGTTAAGCTCCCAAATCTCTTTGATGGTTCCATAGTATACCCTTGTATCAGCTTCATTTACATTCATGCATTCTATTTGAACAGAGCTGTTCTGATACGAGGTCTTCTTATAACGTTCCTCAGTGTAGAACGCGTATCCATTTATGTCATATGCTTTTTTACGTTGGCACCTTAGGTGATGGCTTTTGTGCCAACCACGTAGTGATGTCATCGATGGATCCTTGTGCCAAATGGTTCTTCAGCCATTCGGCGTAGTTCTTAGTGTGCTCCTTCATCTCCACATCTGATGAAGGCACCATTGGTAAGAATCATTGGCATATCTCCACCAAGTGTTCTTCGGCATAAGCGATGAGAACTAGGTTTTTAAGCAGTACCGTCAAATGGGCTTTCTCTGCCAATTCTCTGGGTGCAGCCATTTGCATGCCAGTAAGGACCGGCTTACCTTTCAGCCTTCCCTCGTGGTAAGAGAGGGGCAAACCTATAGGTCTTTGTTTCATGTATTCGATGCAAAACTCAACCACCTCCGTGGTATAACCTTGTAGGATGCTTGCCTCTGGATGGTTTCGGTTCCGACAAAAGCGCTTTAGTATTCCCATGAACCGCTCGAAGGGATACATGTTGCGAAGAAACATAGGACCACAATACTTTATCTCGTCGACAAGGTGCATAGTGAGATGGACCATGACATCAAATAATGACGGTGGGAAAAACATCTCTAGGTTGGACAATATTCTTGCAATATCATCTTGCATCTGATCCAACTCTTTAGGATCTACAACTTTCTACCATAGTTGGTTGAAGAAATCACAGAGGTCAATGAGTGTGTTTCTTATATCTTTGTCCATCAGATTCTTGATGGCCACCGGGAGGATTTGTGTCAACATTACGTGGCAATCATGTGACTTCATGTGTCCCAACTTCATTTTACCTGAGCTCACATCCACGAGACTTCTGATGTTTGCGCAGTAGGAAGAGGGTGTCTTAACTGAAAACAAATAGGTGACGAACTGTGTTACTTCTTTTGTACTAAAATTGTAACTCTGGCGAGATTTGATGAATTTGTCATCATCATCTGCTTCACTCTTGCATTGTGATTGATCACCAAGCATATCGAGCTGTGAACTGTCACCATACTTTCTTTTACCTTTAATCTTGAGCAGAGTACCAAGGATGCTTTCACATACGTTCTTCTCTACGTGCATGACATCGATGCAGTGGCGTACACGTAGAATCTCCCAGTAAGGTAATTTCCAGAACACTAATTTCTTCTTAAACACTTCATCCTTGGGTGTTAGTTTCACCATCAAAGGGTGGTTCTTGCCAAGCAAAACATTAATTTTTTTAGCCATGTTGTGGACCACCTCCCCTTCATAGGGTCTTCGGCACGCACCTGCCTCTACTATACCATCAAATTCATCTTTCATCTTTCGGTATGGCTGATTTTTCCGTAAGAACCTATGATGACGCAAATACACTATTTTGCGTGAGTTGGGAAGTATTCTGCTAGCTCTCCTATCCATGCATGTGACACACCGTACATCTCCCCTTGATTTCTGCCCCGATGTGTTGCCTAATGCTGGCATATCTTGAATGGTGTGCACCAACATCGCATGTAGATCAAAAATCTCCTTTCTGTAAGCATCATAACATTTTATAGCAGACGCATCTATCCACACTGTCAGTTGTTCTTCTACCAGTAGCTAAAAGTAAATGTCGATGTCATTTCCAGGTTGCTTCGGGCCTTGGATAATCGTTGACATCATAATGTATTTTTTCTTCATACACAACCATGGAGCTAGGTTACATATGCACAGAAACACCGGCCATGTGCTGTGATTGGTGCTCATATCGCCAAAAGGATTCATCATGTTAGTACACTCCTCGAGCCTTATACTTCTAGGATCCTTGGCAATTTTTTGAAACTTCTTGTCGATTAATTCCCACTGAGCCCCATGTTTTGGGTGCCTCATAAAACTATCCGCAATTCACTCACCATGATGCCACCGCAACCTCTTTGCCTCTCTAGGGTTGCAAACAAACACCTCAACCTTGGAATTAAAGGCAAGTACCAAACAACCTTGAATGGGATTCCTGTCTTGATCTCATCGTCTAATTTGTACATGTCCTTTGCTCTCCTGCGCTTGTATCGTGCATGCTTGCATGTGGGACATGCATGAAAATCTTTGTACTCACCATGGTACAATATACAATCATTCACACAACCGTGTACCTTTTGTACTTCAAGTTCCAATGGACAAACACTTTTGTTCGCTTCATTCGTGCTTCTGGGGAACACGTTATCTTATGGGGAGCACGTTATCTTATGGGGAGCATGTTATCTTCTGGAAGACCTAACATCTCTGTGAAGCCCTTGTTTGATAGACCATCTGATGCTTTAAATGTAAGAAGTGCCAGGGTGGCACTCAACCTGGATTATTTCTTTTTGCAACCTAGATACAATTCTTTCTTGGAGTCCGCATCAATGGTTGGCAGATCCTTGTACCCAATCATATCCTTTTTTGAGCCCTCGAAATCTACAATCATAACAGCAAAATCTGGCATATCAAGATCGTCGTCTTCTGTGTCGACGTCTTGGTTTTCCAGTGGGCGTTTTGGCTTTCCGGTGTTCCATTGGTAGCTTGACGCCTCTGCCCCGATGTTAGATTCAACATCCATGTGACACTGGTCGGGGTTTGGCATCTTGCTGCCCTGGGTATCTTCATCCATGACCTCCTCTTCACCGTGTCTGGTCCAACGTGTATATCCATCCATGAATCCCCTGGAGACTAAGTGCATCTGGACATCTGCAACTTCATGTGACTCTGTATTCGCACAATCAGTACATGGACACAGGATGTAATCCGCATCACCAATTCAACTCTGTGTACTTTCAGCCAAATTCATGAACTCTGTCACGCCACTGATAAAATCTGCGGTTTTCTGATTCTTCATCCATCGAGATCGTTCCATCTGCAGCACACGAATGGTAATTCAAAACAAAACAACAACATTAATACATGGATTAACTGCTACCCAAAGATGCGTGCATAAATCACAAGGTTTTATTTTAATAATTACCGAGGGTGCTCCATGTTGTTATCCAGACATGCAATGACAAAAATTAATGGCCAGTCAATTTACACGCCGAGTACTAGTTACAACACTACACTTAGGAATTGAATGCCTTAATTTATCCCCTCACGAAAAGAATACCTTAATTAATTAGCTGGGTGGCGACCTCCACCTAGCAGACAAACAAGCACGATGCGGCGGCACGCCAAGACAGTAGGGTCGAGGAGCAAAGCTTAGTGCGGCTGCCGCCTGAAGTTCGACCTCAATTATCCTGCCATCAACCACAATGGATGTGCTCGAATCACGCCGATGCTGACCTCGATGGTTGAGCTCCTCCTATCTCCCGCCACAGACCGAGGATTGACCTCCTATGACGCCGCAACTGCCCACCGACCGAGGATTGACCTCCTATGACGCCGCCACCGCCCACCGACCAAGGATTGACCTCTTCTCCGGTAGCCACTACCTAGGCCACCGCCGCCATCTCTATATGCAGAGCGGCTGTTTTTTTGCGGATATTGGCAGAGCGGCTGTTTACACGGTATCTCACTGTAACTCAATTATATGGACAGGGTAGTACATCACATACGGTTATGTAATGACAGCCGTGTCTAACCTACGTTGTCTTGTCACACGGTTTGGTGCGGAAATGTGTGTGACATTGTAATACCTAACACAAATGACATGTACAAACAGTGTGCCGTATACAACATATATATAGTGCCATTAGTAGTTCCCAACCGTTAGCTTATCTCCACAGCTGACATTGGGGGTATGCGGATGAGTGGTGCTGATGGATTCGGTGCGGCTGCTCCTGCTCGTATCGCCGCCACGATGGCGGTTGCCGCCGAGCACTTGCCTAAGGTCATCAAAAGGCAGGTGTACTATATATCCGAATCGTCCTGTCAGGTTCCAATCTATCCCGATCTTTTTTAGCATGTCCAAAGTATAGCTCCTTGCTGAATCCGTCCTGAATCCCCCCCCCAGGAAAGCGATCTGCCGCAAGATCCGGAGCTTGACTCCAGACTCCCGCAACATGAGTTTGACTCCGAGTTTTGCGCCACCGAGAAGTAGCAAAAGTTGAGTTGTGTGCACGGGCACACTCCCACTCGACGTGTATGCACGGTGAGATTCAACATTGGCAGAAGGTTTCTCAGTTGCTCCTTAGTGGTTAGTGCTAATTAAGTTCATCATTTTACTTCAGTTAATGCCACCGCTCCTCCAGAATACTATTTAACATTGGCAGGGATATGAGGCTTGTGCCTTTGTTAACTGGCTGGATGAAGAATGACATGGCAGGGCTCAGAGTGTTATCACCAAGCTCGCAGAAGATAACGTAAAGCTGGAGAAGAAACTGGCTGATCTGGAATGTACAATCGGTACAATGAAGCAAGAAAGAATCAATCACAGGCAACAGATGAAAGCAAGAGACAAGAAGGAACTAGCATGTGTAGTTGTGGTTGTCGCATTAGCCATGTTCTATGCGCTGTTTGCAATGATGATTAGGGGTTTTGTTTGACAGTATTGCTAAAGCACATCTAGATGTGCTCTAAGTAATGCACATCTAGGTCCTATGCCATTGATGTTACGTGAAGATTCGTGCAGATATTTTTCGTTGCCTTTTTTCTTTTCCTTTCTAGTTTGATTATTGTTGGCTTTATCAATAAGAACAGCTCAATGTATTGCTTGCCAACTGTCCTACTCCGTTCGTACCGGTACCGGTGCATAATCCCAAAACTCGTTCCTTGTTTTTGTCCTGAAAAAGGAAACTAGCCAAATAGCCAATAGGAGTCCTGCGCAACCCCAGGAATTTGGAGCGACTAGGTATAATTGTGGTTGATTATATCAGCAGTTAGATAATACGTCAACCCCCGCTTCAATTCCCCCCCCCCCCCTGCGCAAGAACCCCCCCCCCCCCCCCCCGCTTCAATTGGCAGTTCCTCTTCTCTGCATACCCCCCGCGCTTAAGTGTCCACCATATTCATCGTCCCCGGTAGGCCGTGCTACACACTGGCACACACTCTACAGCCATGTCGAGCGACAGCAAGGATGACAGTTCGGCCAGCAGTCAGGCGCCCGATGATAGGTCAACAAAAAAATCATCCCGCTCGTCTTCCATGAGTCCGGCGTCGAGCCCAGACCTCGATTATATCCGGTTCATGGAAGGGATGCCGCCTCCGGTGTCGTCAGACGACAACCAAACGGACAAGGAGCCGTCAGAGGATGAAGAAGAGGACGACGATGATGATGAGGAGGAATGGTCGAATGAGGAGGAGCAGGACGACGACAACAACGATGATGATGATGGCGGTGGCAATGAAAAGCCAACGGTCAGCGGCAAGAAGCATCCTCGCCAAGACAATGTCGCGGGGCCATCCAACAACAACAACAAGAAGAAGAAGGACTAAATTAAGGAGACTATATATATCTCTGTTTATCCTGTCAATATCATCGCAGACGGTTAGTAATATGTAATCGACAGAGATCTTCTACATTATCGCCCACAGGTTGGTTTGTTGAACTGTGTGCCCTAACGAGCACATAATTCAAAAAAAGACCATATGGGTTGTCTATAATGATCGCACACAATTCTGATTACCGACCTGTTTGCCGGGTATCACACACATATTGTTACGCCGAATCATTTGTGTTCACCTCAATCATCGCAAACGGTTCATCGGAGTGAACTGTATTCCGTATATCGCGCACACCTTGACCTGGCTGCCCATTTCTATTGTTCTATCTCATTGCAAACAGTTTGTACAGATCAACCGTATGCCCCTCATCGCACACACAACTAAAATCTAAACCGTGTTTGATGTATGATCCATCGCAAACGTTTTGCACCTTTTTTGACGGTTTTTTACATCACTGTTTGCGATTAATGCAACGCACATAGTTTCGTCAAAGGGTCTCTGATTGTAGTGTCGCGTTAGCAGCATTCTGCTGTAGTGGATAATTGATATCGCGCCCTTAGTTGTGTCCCACTCGGCTGGTTTGCCCCTTAATTTTGAAGAACTCGTGGTCCTGCCCAAGTGCGTTTAGTCCCCTTGTGTTTTTGCCCTTCCATCCCAATTCTGTCTAGTCAAAGACGTTTAACTGTTAGGGAGGCATTTATCTAGACCATTTTGCCCCTTGTTACAACTTCAATTAAAAATCAAAGAAAAAACAAGTTAAGCTCACATGTGGAACCCAATTAAATACAAAAGAATAAACCCTTCCCTCTCTTTTCCCTATGGGACCCATGCCCCCATCCCTTCCTATCTTCTTCCTCCCCCAGCTCCTCCCCGGCCTCCATCCCAGCCATCGCGCCATGAGCCCCGCCACCGGTTGCTAGTCCCTTCCTGACCTCCATCCTGGTCGAATCCGGTCCAGACGAAGCCTCCCACGACGGGATCCGCCGTCTGCTACCTCTTGAGCACTGCGTTGGTTTTCCCTTGAAGAGGAAGGGTGATGCAGCAAAGTAGCGTAAGTATTTCCCTCAGATTTTGAGTACCAAGGTATTAATCCAGTAGGAGGCCACACGCAAGTCCCTCGCACCTACACAAACAAATAAAATCCTCGCAAGCAACACAATAAAGGGGTTGTCAATCCCTTCACGGTCTCTTACGAAAGTGAGATCTAATAGATATGATAAGATAATATTTTTGGTATTTTTATGATAAAGATGCAAAGTAAACAAAGTGAAATAGAAACAGTGCAAGAAATAGCTTGTTGATGGAAGATTAATATGATGGAAAATAGACCCGGGGGCCATAGGTTTCACTAGTGGCTTCTCTCTAGAGCATAAGTATTACGGTGGGTAAACAAATTACTATTGAGCAATTGACAGAATAGAGCATAGTTATGAGAATATCTAGGTATGATCATGTATATAGGCATCACGTCCGAGACAAGTAGACCGACTCCTGCCTGCATCTACTACTATTACTCCACACATCGACCGCTATCCAGCATGCATCTAGAGTATTAAGTTCAAAAGAACAGAGTAACGCTTTAAGTAAGATGACATGATGTAGAGGGATAAACTCATGCAATATGATATAAACCCCATCTTGTTATCCTCGATGGCAACAATACAACACATGCCTTGCTTCCCCCACTATCACTGGGAAAGGACATCGCAAGATTGAACCCAAAGCTAAGCACTTCTCCCATTGCAAGAAAGATCAATCTAGTAGGCCAAACCAAACTGATAATTCGAAGAGGCTTGCAAAGATAAAAAATCATACATAAAAGAATTCAGAGAAGATTCAAATATTGTTCATAGATAAACTTGATCATAAACCCACAATTCATCAGTCTCAACAAACACACCGCAAAAGAAGGTTACATCGAATAGATCTCCATGAGAGAGGGGGATAACATTATATTGAGATCCAAAAAGAGAGAAGAAGCCATCTAGCTAATAAATATGGACCCGAAGGTCTGAAGTAAACTACTCACACATCATCAGAGAGGCTATGGTATTGATGTAGAACCCCTCTGTGATCGATGCCCCCTCCGACGGAGCTCCGGAAAAGGCCCCAAGATGGGATCTCACGGGTATAGAAGGTTGCGGCGGTGGAATTAGGTTTTTGGCTCCGTATCTGGTAGTTTGGGGCTACGTAGGTATATATAGGAGGAAGAAGTACGTCAGTGGAGCAATGTGGGCCCCACAAGGGTGGAGGGCGCGCCTAGGGGGGTAGACACGCCACCCTACCTCGTGCCTTCTTGGTTGCTTTCTTGACGTAGGGTACAAGTCCTCTCGATCACGTTCGTTCCAAAAATCACATTCCCGAAGGTTTCATTCCGTTTTCACTCCGTTTGATATTCTTTTTCTGCGAAACTCTGAAATAGGCAAAAAAACAGCAATTCTGGGTTGGGCCTCCAGTTAATAGGTTAGTCCCAAAAATAATATAAAAGTGTATAATAAAGCCCAATAATGTCCAAAACAGAATATAATATAGCATAGAACAATCAAAAATTATTTATACATTGGAGACGTATCAAGCATCCCGAAGCTTAATTCCTGCTCGTCGTCGAGTAGGTAAATGATAAAAACAGAATTTTTGGTGTGGAATGCTACTTGGCATAATTTCAATGTAATTCTCTTAATTGTGGTGTGAATATTCAGATCCAAAAGATTCAAGACAAAAGTTTAATATTGACATAGAAATAATAATACTTCAAGCATACTAACTAAGCAATTATGTCCTCTCAAAATAACATGGCCAAAGTAAGTTATCCCTACAAAATCATAAAGTCTGGCTATGCTCTATCTTCACCACTCAAAGTATTTAAATCATGCACAGCCCCGATGACAAGCCAAGCGATTGTTTCATACTTTTGGTGTTCTCAAACTTTTTCAATCTTCACGCAATACATGAGCATGAGCCATCGACATAGCACTATATGTGGAATAGAATGGTGGTTGTGGAGAAGACAAAAAGGGAGAATATGGTATCACATCAACTAGGCGTATCAACGGGCTATGGAGATGCCCATTAATAGATATCAATGTGAGTGAGTAGGGATTGCCATGCAATGGATGCACTAGAGCTATTAGTATATGAAAGCTCAACAAAAGGAACTAAGTGGGTGTGCATCCAACTCGCTTGCTCACGAAGACCTAGTGCATTTTGAGGAAGCCCATCATTGGAATATACAAGCCAAGTTCTATAATGAAAAATTCCCACTAGTATATGAAAGTGATATCATAGTAGACTCTCTATCATGAAGATCATGGTGCTACTTTGAAGCACAAGTGTGGTAAAAGGATAGTAGCTTTGTCCCTTCTCTCTTTTTCTCTCATTTTTTTATTTGGGCATTTTCTCTTTTTTATGGCCTCTTTTTTTTAGTCCGGAGTCTCATCCCGACTTGTGGGGGAATCATAGTCTCCATCATCCTTTCCTCACTTGGGACAATGCTCTAAAAATGATTACAACTCAAAAATTACAACTCAATACTTAGAACAAAATATGACTCTATGCGAATGCCTCCGGCGGTGTACTGGGATGTGCAATGATGCATTAGTGACATGTATGAAAGAATTATGAATGGTGGCTTTGCCACAAATACAATGTCAACTACATGATCATGCAAAGCAATATGACAATGATGGAGCATGTCATAGTAACGGAAAGGCGGCAAGTTGCATGGCAATATATCTCGGAATGTCTATGGAAATGCCATATTAGGTAGGTATGGTGGCTGTTTTTTGGAAGGTATTTGGTGGGTTTATGGTACCGGCGAAAGTTGCGCGATAATAGAGAGGCTAGCAATGGTGGAAGGGTGAGAGTGCGTATAATCCATTGACTCAACATTAGTCATAAAGAACTCACATACTTATTGCAAAAATCTATTAGTTATCAAAGCAAAGTATTACGCGCATGCTCCTAGGGGGATAGATTGGTAGGAAAAGACCATCGCTCGTCCCCGACCTCCACTCATAAGGAAGACAATCAATAAATAAATCATGCTCCGACTTCATCACATAACGGTTCACCATACGTGCATGCTACGGGAATCACAAACTTCAACACAAGTATTTCTCAAATTCACAACTACTCAACTAGCATGACTCTAATATCACCATCTCCATATCTCAAAACAATTATCAAGTATCAAACTTCTCATAGTATTCAACACACTCATAAGAAAGTTTTTTACTAGTCTCGAATACTTAGCATATTAGGATTAATTTCCCAATTTAAGAAAATTACCATGCTGTTTAAGACTCTAAAAATAATATAAGTGAAGCATGATATAATAATAGTTTCTAGAAAACAAATCCACCACCATGCTCTAAAAGATATAAGTGAAGCACTAGAGCAAAAACTATATAGCTCAAAAGATATAAGTGAAGCACATAGAGTATTCTAATAATTTTCAAATCATGTGTGTTTCTCTCAAAAGGTGTGTACATCAAAGATGATTGTGGTAAACTAACAAATAAAGACTCAAATAATACAAGACGCTCCAAGCAAAACACATATCATGTGGTGAATAAAAATAAAGCTCCAAGTAAAGTTACCGATGGAAGTAGACGAAAGAGGGGATGCCTTCCGGGGCATCCCCAAGCTTAGGCTTTTGGGCGTCCTTGAATTTTACCTTGGGGTGCCATGGGCATCCCCAAGCTTAGTCTCTTGCCACTCCTTGTTCCATAATCCATCAAAACTTAACCCAAAACTTGAAAACTTCACAACACAAAACTCAAAATAGAAAATCTCGTGAGCTCCGTTAGCGAAAGGAAACAAAACACCACTTCAAGGTACGGTAATGAACTCATTATTTATTTATATTGGTGTTAAACCTACTGTATTCCAACTTCTCTATGGTTTATAAACTATTTTACTAGCCATAGATTCATCAAAATAGGCAAACAACACACGAAAAACAGAATCTGTCAAAAACAGAACAGTCTGTAGTAATCTGTAGCTAACCAAAGTTCAGGAACCCCAAAAATTCTAAAAATGAATTGTTGGTAGTGAGGAATTTATCTATTAATCATATTCAAAAAGAATTAACTAAATAGAACTTTCCAAATAAAAATTGCAGCAATTCTCGTGAGCGCTAAAGTTTCTGTTTTTTACAGCAAGATCAGAAAGACTTTCCCCAAGTCTTCCCAACGGTTCTACTTGGCACGAACACTAATTAAACACAAAAAACACAACCAAAACAGAGGCTAGATAAATTATTTATTACTAAACAGGATAAAAAAATCAAGGAATAAAAATAAAATTGGGTTGCCTCCCAACAAGCGCTATCGTTTAACGCCCCTAGCTAGGCATAAAAGCAAAGATAGATCTAGGTATTGCCATCTTTGGTAGGCAATCCATAAGTGGCTCTCATAATAGATTCATATGGTAATTTAATTTTATTTATAGGGAAGTGTTACATGCCTTTCCTTAACAGAAATTGGAATCTAATATTCCCTTCCTTCATATCAATAATTGCACCAATCGTTCTAAGGAAAGGTCTACCAAGAATAATAGGACATGAAGGATTGCAATCTATGTCAAGAACAATAAAATCTACATGCACATAATTCCTATTTTCAACAATAAGAACATCATTAATTCTTCCCATAGGTTTCTTAGTGGTGGAATCCGCAAGGTGCAAGTTTAAAGAACAATCATCAAAATCACGGAAACCTAGCAAATCACACAAAGTCTTTGGAATCGTGGAAACACTAGCACCCAAATCACACAAAGCATAGCATTCATGATATTTAATTTTAATTTTAATAGTAGGTTCCCACTCATCATAAAGTTTTCTAGGGATATAAACTTCCAACTCAAGTTTTTCTTCAAAAGATTGCATCAAAGCATCAACGATATGTTTAGTAAAAGCTTTATTTTGACTCTAAGCATGTGCAGAATTTAGCACGGATTGTAACAAGGAAATACAATCAATCAAATAGAAATTATCATAATTAAATTCCTTGAAATCCAAAATAGTGGGTTCATTAATATTTAAAGTTTTGACCTCTTCAATCCCACTTTTAACAATTTTAGCATCAAGATCTAAAGACTCTGAATTTTTGGAATGCCTTCTAGGTAAAGGTGGATCATATTCAGTCCCATCATTATCAAGATTCATATTGCAAAACAAAGATTTAATAGGGGACACATCAATAACTTTTAGATCTTTGTCTTTATTATCATGAAAACTAGAAGAACACGCTTTTATAAAGAAATCTTTCTTAGCACGCATCCTAGCGGTTCTTTCTTTGCACTCATAAATGGAAATTCTCATGGCTTTGAGAGACTCATTGATATAATGCTTAGGTGCAATAGATCTAATTTTCAAAGAATCAACATCAAGAGAAATTCTATCAACGTTCCTAGCCAATTCATCAACTTTAAGCAATTTTTCTTCAAGCAAAGCATTGAAATTCTTTTGCGAATTCATAAACTCCTTAACACTAGTCTCAAATTCAGAGGGCATCTTATTAAAATTTCCATAAGAATTTTTGTAGTAATTACCATAATTATTAGAGGAATTACTAGGATACGGCCTAGGATTAAAATTACCTCTATATGCGTTGTTACCAAAATTATTCCTACCAACAAAATTCACATCCATAGATTCATTATTATTCTCAATCAAAGTAGACAAAGGCATATCATTAGGATCAGTAGGAGCACTCTTATTAGCAAACAATTTCATAAGTTCATCCATCTTTCCACTCAAAACATTAATCTCTTCAATTGCATGCACTTTTTTATTGGTAGATCTTTCGGTGTGCCATTGATAATAATTAACCATAATATTATCTAGGAGTTTGGTAGCTTCTCATAAAGTGATTTCGATAAAAGTGCCTCCCGCGGCCGAATCTAAAAGATTTCTAGAAGCAAAATTCAATCCGGCATAGAAGTTTTGTATAATCATCTAAAGATTCAAACCATGTGTAGGGCAATTACGTATCATTAATTTCATCCTCTCCCAAGATTATGCAACATGTTCATGATCAAGTTGCTTAAAATTCATAATATCGTTTCTAAGAGAGATGATCTTAGCGGGAGGAAAATACTTAGAGATAAAAGCATCTTTGCACTTACTCCATGAATCAATACTATTTTTAGGCAAAGACAAAAACCAAGCTTTAGCATGATCTCTAAGCGAAAACGGGAATAGCTTCAATTTAACAATATCATTATCCACATCTTTCTTCTTTTGCATATCACACAAATCAACAAAGTTGTTTAGATGGGTAGCGGCATCTTCACTAGGAAGGCCGGAAAAGGGATCTTTCATGACAAGATTCAGCAAAGCAGCATTAATTTCACAAGATTCAGCATCGGTAAGAGGAGCAATCGGAGTGCTAATAAAATCATTGTTGTTGGTATTAGTAAAGTCACACAATTTGGTATTATCTTGAGCCATCGTGACAGGCAAGCAATCCAACACACAAGCAAACAAGAAATGGGCAAAAAGAGGCAAATAGGGAAATAGAAGGAGGACGGAGAGAGAGGCAAATAAAATGGCAAGGGTGAAGTGGGGGAGAGGAAAACGAGAGGCAAATGGAAAATAATGTAATGCGGGAGATAAGGGTTTGTGATGGGTACTTAGTATGTTGACTTTTGCGTAGACTCCCCGGCAACGGCGCCAGAAATCCTTCTTGCTACCTCTTGAGCACTGCGTTGGTTTTCCCTTGAAGAGGAAAGGGTGATGCAGCAAAGTAGCATAAGTATTTCCCTCTGTTTTTGAGAACCAAGATATCAATCTAGTAGGAGGCCACGCGCGAGTCCCTCGCACCTACCCAAACAAATAAAATCCTCTCAACCAAAGCAATAAAGGGGTTGTCAATCCCTTCATGGTCACTTACGAAAGTGAGATCTGATAGATATAATAAGATAATATTTTTGGTATTTTTATGATAAAGATGCAAAGTAAATAAAGCGAAATAAAAACGATGCAAGAAATAGCTTGTTGATGGAAGATTAATATGATGGAAAATAGACCCGGGGGCCATAGGTTTCACTAGTGGCTTCTATCCAGAGCATAAGTATTACGGTGGGTAAACAAATTACTGTTGAGCAATTGACAGAACTGAGCATAGTTATAAGAATATCTAGGTATGATCATGTATATACGCATCACGTCTGAGACAAGTAGACCGACTCCTGCCTGCATCTACTACTATTACTCCACACATCGACCGCTCTCCAACATGCATCTAGAGTATTAAGTTCAAAAGAATAGAGTAACACTTTAAGTAAGATGACATGATGTAGAGGGATAAACTCATGCAATATGATATAAACCCCATCTTGTTATCCTTGATGGCAACAATACAAGACGTGCCTTGCTGCCCCTACTGTCATAGGGAAAGGACACCGCAAGATTGAACCCAAAGCTAAGCACTTCTCCCATTGCAAGAAAGATCAATCTAGTAGGCCAACCCAAACTGATAATTCGAAGAGAGTTGCAAAGATAACCAATCATACATAAAAGAATTCATAGAAGATTCAAATATTGTTCATAGATAAACTTGCTCATAAACCCACAATTCATCGGTCTCAACAAACACACCACAAAAGAAGGTTACATCGAATAGATCTCCACGAGAGAGAGGGAGAACATTGTATTGAGATCCAAAAAGAGAGAAGAAGCCATCTAGCTAATAACTATGGACCCGAACGTCTGAAGTAAACTACTCACACATCATCGGAGAGGCTATGGTGTTGATGTAGAAGCCCTCCGTGATCGATGCCCCCTCCGGCGAAGCTCCGGAAAAGGCCCCAAGATGGGATCTCACGGGTATAGAAGCTTGCGGCGGTGGAATTAGGTTTTTGGCTCCGTATCTGGTAGTTTGGGGGTACGTAGGTATATATAGGAGGAAGTAGTATGTCGGTGGAGCAACATGGGCCCCACGAGGGTGGAGGGCGCGCTTGGGGGGGTAGGCGCGCCCCCCTACCTCGTGCCTTCCTGGTTGCTTTCTTGACGTAGGGTCCAAGTCCTCTGGATCACGTTCGTTCCAAAAATCACGTTCCCTAAGGTTTCATTCCGTTTGGACTCCGTTTGATATTCTTTTTCTGCGAAACTCTGAAATAGGAAAAAAAACAACAATTCTGGGCTGGGCCTCCGGTTAATAGGTTAGTCCCAAAAATAATATAAAAGTGTATAATAAAGCCCAATAATGTCCAAAACAGAATATAATATAGCATGGAACAATCAAAAATTATAGATACGTTGGAGAGGTATCACCGTCTCTGCCGCGCCTCCATGTCCCGCGTCAATCCTGGCCACCCCTGCATCGTGCCGGCACCCCATGGCCTAGGATCCGCACCATCGTCCCTGGATCCACCGAGTCTCAGTGGCTCTAGCGGATTTGGCCGCGGGAGGCTCGAGCACTTCGTCCACCTACCTCGGCCACCTAGCTGGACGACGACCTGTCGGCGTCGCGTGACATTGGTCTCCAGCATGGCTGCGACGAAGAGAGGCGAGGTGCATGTGCTCCGGCAACGAGAACGTTGAGGAACTGCGGGGATATGGGCGTGGCCGACGCGGGGTAGAAGATTCGGCGACGGAGGCGAACTCTAGGGTGGCGGCAAACTCCAAGGGCAGCGGCAGCGCTCTACATGTCCGAGGGAGAGAGAGAGGAGTTATAGGAGAGAGAGAGAGAAGCAGGCCTGGAGGCCAGATATGGGCCAAAGCGGGCGAGGTGGTGGTGGTTGGCTGGGGAAGCGGCAAGGCAAAATGGTCCAGACAAATGTCTCCCTAACAGTCAAATGCCTTTGACTGGATGAAATTTGGGACAGAAGGGCAAAAACAGAAGGGGACCAAACACACTTGGGCAGGACCACACGTTTTTCAAAATTAAGGGCAACCAGCCAAGTGGGACACAACTAAGGGCACAATATCAATTATCCCTACAAAAAATGATAGCGTGATATAATTCACATATATGATGATTGGCTAAACAACATGACATTGCATAATTCACATATATAATGCCTTGCAACAAGATAGCATTGCATAATTCACATATATAATGTCTTGCAACAAGATGACATTGTATAATTCACATATATGGTAATTAGACACCAAACAGGTGGCATTCACACCAAGCATGTCTAAACTAAGAAAATGACATAACAATGCAAGACACCATATGCACGATATGAGCAACATAACCTTGCCAAGTTAGAGCATACACCTTAGGGGGGAAATAGGACTGGTCATCTGTCTCCGAATCCTCTTCCGAGGAGCTATCCATAACCAGCGAGATATGCGCTTTGTCAGATAGCATTGCCTTCTCTGAAGACCATGTTTTCACTCTAGATTTTTCCATCACCATTATAAGGGCATATTTATCCCTATGGTGTTTTGGTGATTGATGACAATGCATTTGCGGACTAATCGTGTGCCTCAAGTATTTCAGGTATTTCATTACTAGGCACAAGACGGTTAGGAACCCCCTCGAAGAATATTGAATACGGTACTTTTTCTACGTTCCTTTTTCGGTGGATTTGAAGTGTAGGAAAGTCGTTCTATTAAGAGGGGGTCCGCTTTGGAAAGGTTTGGGTGGAATCGTCAAGTACACGTTTACTCCTCTTTGCACCGCCTTTCCCTTAGCACTTTGGAGCATCCTCCGTTTCTTCGTGTTTGTGCAAAAAGAAGAATTCCTAATGTTGATGTTCTGAGGCTTGCGGTAGTACTGCTCTTCGGAGCGGTAGTACCGCAGGCCCTTGCAGTAGTACCACAGGCCTTTGCGGTAGTACCGCAGGTGGTCACAGTAGTAACACTCCTTGGGAGCCGTAGTACCGTGACTCCTGGTCCAGCATGGCACCATTAGCAGAAGTAGGGGCGGATGTAATTTTTTACATCCGCTCCCTGCGCGGTAGTACCGCTTGCCGTCAGCGGTCGTACCGTGTCGGATTTTTGCACTATTTGTAAATCAGCGGAAGTTGCCACGGATGTTTCTTTATTTGTCCACGGCCTTCCCAGGCTGGTCCAACCCTGCCTTGCGGTAGTACCGCAAGGGGGTGCGGTAGTACCGCGCGAGCGGCAGTACCACACCAGCTTTGTTGCTAGAGGCCTGGGCTAGCTCCTGTCATGGCCACGGTAGTACCGCGGTTTGTTGAGGTACTACCATGAGCCCTTGCGGTAGTACCGCTTGGCTGACGCGGTAGTACCGCATGTCGCGGGCTGGTTAAGTGGATAACGGTTGGATTTGTCTCTCCACTATATAAGGGGTATCTTTTTCTCTGAGTTGACCACCTCTTCCAACCCTAAGCTCCATTGTTGCTCCAAGCTCCATTTTCGCCCGATCTCTCTCCCAGCCAATCAAACTTGTTGATTTTCTAGGGATTGGTTGAGAAGGCCCCGATCTACACTTCCACCAAGAGAAATTTGATTCCCCCCACTAATCCCTTGCGGATCTTGTTACTCTTGGGTGTTTGAGCACCCAAGCCGGTTGAGGTCACCGCGGAGCCATAGTCCATTGTGGTGAAGCTTCGTGGTGTCGTTGGGAGCCTCCAATTAAGTTGTGGAGATTGCCCCAACCTTGTTTGTAAAGGTTCGGTCGCCGCCTCCAAGGGCACCAATAGTGGAATCACGACATCTCGCATTTTGTGAGGGCGTGAGGAGAATATGGTGGCCCTAGTGGATTGTTGGGGAGCATTGTGCCTCCACACCGCTCCAACGGAGACGTACTTCCCTTCAAAAGGAAGGAACTTCGGTAACACATCCTCGTATTCACCGGCTCCACTCTTGGTTATCTCGTGCCTTTAGTTGTGCAAGCTTATTTGTGTTATATCCCTTGCTTTCTTGTGTGCTTGTTGTTGTTGCATCATATAGGTTGCTCACCTAGTTGCATATCTAGACAACCTACTTTGATGCAAAATTTAAATTGGTAAAGAAAAGCTAAAAATTGTTAGTTGCCTATTCACCCCCCTCTAGTTAACTATATCGATCCTTTCAATTGGTATCAGAGCCTCATCTCTTTATTAAGGACTTTGTCGTCCGAAGAGTATGGTTGACACCATAGACAGTGTGGAGGAGCACTCCGGTGCGAATCCGGTCTCATCTACGGGCGATGGTGGGAAGCTCAGTCTCTCGTGAGGAATTCAATGTGGCTTTGGACACATTGAAAACCTCCATGAAGACCGAGGTTGAAAGCATATTTAATAAATTCATTGAAGGGCTCAAACTATCTACCGCACCGTTGAAAGTGGGTGATCCCACTAACAAGGTGACGGATGCTAACTCTGACAAGGGGAAGCTACTAGTGAAAAGGCTCCTTCTTCTAGTGGTAAGAATGGCACCGGCATCTTTGCCCATGTGGAACCTCCACTTGTTTATGGTGGACCGATTCCTTCTACTCATTTGAATCATGCCGTTCCTCCCCCTAAGATTGTGAAAAATGAGGACTTTGATTCTTGGGTCTATCGGTTTAAGCATCATTTAAATCATGTGAATACTAATATTTGGAGAATCATTGAATAAGGTTTCTATCTGCATGACCGAAGCAACTTCACTCCTAGAGAAGCCGCGGATAATCAACTCAATGAGAATGCTCTCTTCATCATCCAAGATGCAATTCCACCCGAAGATCTTCCTCACCTCCGGCCCTACACCATGGCCAAAGATGCATGGCACCAAGTTGTTTCCCTCTACTGGGGAAGCACAAGCATTCAACGCTCCAACTATGAAGTGGTGCAAGATGAAGCCGATGAGTTTGCAATGAAAGAGGATGAAGAACCTCGTGAGCTTTATCGAAGAGTAACCAAACTCGCGGTTTCACTCCGAGATCATGGAAGCAAGGACACGGATGACGATTGGATCAAGCGCAAATTCCTCAAGGCAATGATGTCTTACCACAAGGCCATGTCATCCGTTATTCGTCAAAGGCCAAACTTCCACACTTTGTCCTCAAGTGAATTGTTGGATGAGTTTGTTGCTATGAGCATCTTGGACAAGACCGCCGACAATGCGGTGCTATGCTCTCAAAGGGCAAAGAAGCCCAACCTTGCATTGAAGGCCAAGGTTTGTGTTGAAGAAGAGCATGAAGAGGAAGAAGAGGAAAGCAACCCCGAAGATACAAAGAATGCTTATCATGAACACATGGCTCTTGCTTCAAGGAAATTTTGGAGCAAGAAGAACACAAGGCCCAACTTCAACAAGAGAAACTCAAGTGGCATGAAGGTCAAGCAACGTGTCAGGACTTGCTATAATTTTGGAAATATGAGCCATTTTGTTGTGGAATGCCCTTATGAGAAAAGGGAAGACAATGGTGGCAAGCTCATCCGAAAGGACAAGGCCAAGTCTTTCTCTAACAAGAGCAACTTCACCAAGAATACTCCTCCCAAGGCGTTGGTGGTACAAGAAGAGTACAATGAGGATGATGATGATGATGAAGATGGTGAGTCGGTCTCCATGGCCTCCGTTGCCATTGCAACAACTCCACGGGCTTCTCTCTTCGACTCACCTGATAAGAACATCACCGCCAAGTGCCTCATGGCTAAAGCCACCAACAAGGTAACTCCCAAGATCAAAACTACCATCATTAATAATCCCTCTTTGACGGATTGCATTGATGAACATGAGGGGTCTAGTATGGAGGAGAATGTGTTTGAGTATTTTATGAACAAACTCAAAGGTAAACCCAAGAAGCACTTCGTTGTTCTCTTGGAACAACTTGGTGAATCCAATGACATGATCGAGGATCATGAAGATACCATCTCTAAGATGGAGGGGCATAGTCGTCACTATGCCGATGAGATTTCAGATCTTTCCAATGATCTTGAAGAAGAGCGTGGTCATTGTTTGGCTCTTGAGGAGTCACACAACGATGATCATGCTAAATTAACAAAAGATTGTGATCATGCTCTTGTTGTATCTCGTGTGCTAAATTCCAAGAAGGCCAAACTTGGGGTTGATCTTGCTAGACTCAAGGAGGAGTTTGATATACTTTACAAAGCTCACAAGGCCTTGAAAGGTGTTCATGCTAGCCTCAAGGAGTCTCATGATCAACTCCAAGTGAAGCTAACCAAGGAGAAAGCCACCTTTCCTCATATGGTGTTAATTGATAATGCAAATGCTACTAACCCTTGTTGTGAGCATGTGCATCTTGTTGAGGAGAATGCTAAGTTGAAGGAGGAACTTGAGAAAGGCCTTTTGCTGTGCATTCAAGGTGAGAAGAACCTCAACGACCTTTTGAGCAATCAAAAGGAAGTTGTGGCCAAGGGAGGGATTGGGTTCGCACCCATGCCCAAGAACAAGAAGAAGAATGACAAGACCAAACGACATCCCCCTCTCAAGCAAACCTTTGTGAAGGAGGGAGAGGGTGCTTCCAAGGAGAAGAAGAACAATGTGAAGGGTGGTGGTGTCAAGAAAGGCAATGCCACCCCTCCCAACAAAGCCGGTGACTTTAACCCTTCTTATGTATTGTGTCGTGCTAGTGATGGGCATGTTTATGCCAAATTTGTTGGTTCTCCTCATGAGTATATTGAATGGTCTATTTGGGTTCCTAAGACCCTTGTCACTAACATCAAAGGAACCATTACAAAATGGGTACCTAAAACCAAGCATTGATCTCTTGTAGGTGTTTGCTTCCGGTGGGGGATCATGGTTGCTCGATAGTGGAGCCACTAATCATATGACCAGAAGCAAGGACTTGGTGGTGGATGTTCACAAGATTCCATCTATGCCCACCAATGTCGAGTGGGGTGATGCCTCGTCCTCCAAGGTATTGGGGCTTGGCAAGGTTGTCATTTCTCATGATCTCACGACCGAGAAGGTCATGCTTGTTGAGTCCCTTGCATACAATTTACTTTCCGTTCATCAACTCGCACTCATGGGCTTTGCCACTTTCTTTGATGTTGATACCGTGGCCCTCTTGTGGAGCAAGACTCTTAAAGTAGCCTTTGTTGGGCATGTCGAGAACGGTCTCTATGTGATTAACTTTTCGGAGCGACCCACTAAGACCGTGACATGCCTAATGGCTAAACTTGACGTGGGATGGCTTTGGCATCACCATCTAGCCCATGTCAATATGAGATCTTTGCAAAGTCTTCTCAAGGGGGACTATGTCTGTGGACTAAAAAATGTTAGTTTTGCTAAAGATCGTGCTTGTAGTGCTTGCATCGAAGGAAAGCTACATGAGAAGGCTCACCCTCCCACGACTATCATCTACTCGAAGAGGCCTTTGGAGCTCCTTCATATGGATCTCTTTGGGCCTCCATCCTTTGATAGTCTTGGGGTAGAAAGTATTGCTTGGTGATTGTGGAATATTATTCAAGATACACTTGGGTATATTTCTTCAAGAGGAAGAGCGAGACCCAACAAACCGGCATTGACTTTGCAAATGAAGCCCAACGTCAACACAATGCAAAGATCTTGACTATAAGAAGTGACAACAGCACCGAGTTCAGGAACTACACCTTGGATGAGTTTCTTAGTGATGAGGGGATCAAGCATCAATATTCTGCACCATACACCCCTCAACAAAATGGTGTAGTGGAGAGGAAGAACCGGACGTTGATGGCGGAGTTCAGGTCTCCATACAACTTTTGGGCCGAAGCCATCAACACCTCATGTCATGCATCCAATCGGCTCTATCTCCGCAAAGGCTTGAACAAGACTCCATATGAGATTCTCACCGGTAACAATCCCAACCTCAAGTATTTCCGGGTGATCGGGTGTAAGTGTTTCATTCTCAAGAAAGGTGTTCGGTTGTCTAAATTTGAGGCTAGAGCTTATGAGGGCATATTTGTTGGTTATGCTACAAACTCTCATGCTTACCGTGTCCTCAAAAAATCCACGGGACTTATTGAGGATACGTGTAACGTGGAGTTTCATGAGAATAACTGCTCCCAAGTCGAGCAAAGTGGCACTTGTGATGTAGGTGATGAAATTCCTCCCCAAGCCATAAGAAGAATGGGAGTTGGTTTTATCCTACCCATTGAGGAACCCCTTGTAGCCGAAGGAGAAGGACAATGTGCCACTCAAGTGGAGCCATCACCAACCTAAGGCCCACATGCTTCTGAAGAACAAAATGAAGGCCCTCAACCTCAAGAACAAGTCCAAGGGCAAGATCAATCTCAAGATGGTGTTGTAACATCAAGTGATGCCCAAGGTCAAGTTCTCTCCTCCGAGCAAGTTCAAGATCAAGAGCCTCCTCGAGATCAAGATCAAGCTCAAGACGGAGCTCAAGATGATCAAGTGAACGCTCTTCGACTCACCCCCGAGGAGGAATTGGAGCGTCGTGCCGCCAAGATTGCATACAGGCTCTCCACCAAGGGTCATCTCATGAAGAATGTGCCTGGGAGCATTCAAAAGGGGGTAAGCACTCGTAGACAACTGGCAAACTATTGTGAACATCATGCGTTTGTTTCTTGTGTTGAACCCCAAAAGGTATATGAGGCACTCGAAGATCCAGATTGGCTTAATGCCATGCATGAAGAACTCAACAACTTCGAGCACAACAAGGTGTGGAGATTGGTGCCAAGGCCAACGGGGAACCACAATGTCATTGGAACCAAGTGGATATTCAAGAACAAGCAAGATGCTCATGGTACCATTGTTCGCAACAAGGCAAGGTTGGTGGCACAAGGCTACTCCCAAGTCGAGGGTATCGACTACGGTGAAACCTTTGCTCCCGTTACTCGCCTTGAATCCATCCGTTTGTTGATTTATTATGCTTCTCATCACAACTTTAAGTTGCAACAAATGGATGTGAAAAGTGCTTTCCTTAATGGTCCTATTAATGAGTTGGTATATGTCAAGCAACCCCCCGGGTTCGAGGATCCCTACTTTCTCGATCATGTGTATCAACTCGATAAGGCACTCTATGGCCTTAAACAAGCCCCACATGCGTGGTATGACCACCTTACCAAGTTGCTACAAGACTGTGGATTTGAAGTTAGGCTAATCGACCCCACTCTTTTTACTAAGAAAGTCAAAGGGGGGTTGTTTGTGTGCCAACTATATGTTGATGATATTATCTTTGGTTCCCCTAACAAAGCTTTCAATGAGGAATTTGCTGCTCTCATGACCTCAAAGTTCAAGATGTATTCCATGGGAGAGTTGAAGTTCTTTCTCGGGTTCGAAGTGAAGCAAAGAAGAGAAGGAACCTTGATCAACCAAGCTAAATACACTCAAGACATGCTCAAGAGATTCAAGCTAAGTGATGTCAAGCCAGCTTCCACTCCAATGCCCACCAAGTGCCAACTTGACATTGATCCCAATGGTAAAGCGGTGGATCAAAAGGTATATCACTCCATGCTTTACCTTTGTGCATCTAGACCGGATATCATGTTGAGTGTGGGAATTTGTGCACGGTTTCAAGCCGCACCTAAGAAAGCCACTTTGTGGCAGTCAAGTGAATCTTTCGATATTTGGCTCATACCCCAAACTTTGGCTTATGGTACCCAAGGGGAGCAAACTTCAAGCTTGTAGGATATTCGGACTCCGATTGGGCGAGAGACAAAGTGGATAGGAAGTCCACTTCCGGAGGGTGCCAATTTCTTGGTTGCTCTTTGGTGAGTTGGTCTTCCAAGAAGCAAAGTTGTGTGTCTCTCTCGTCCACCGAAGCAGAGTATGTGGCGTCCGGTAGTTGTTGTGCACAACTCTTATGGATGAGGCAAACTTTAAAGGATTACGGTGTCATTTGTGACAAAGTGCCTCTTTGGTGTGACAATCAAAGTGCCATCAAGATTTCTCTCAACCCGGTGTAACACTTGAAGACGAAGCATATTTAGATTTGGTATCACTTCATCCGGGATCATATTAGGCGAGGGGAGATCGAGCTCAACTATGTCAACACCCATGACAACCTTGCAGACATTTTCACGAAGCCCTTGGATGAAGCAAGATTTCACGAGTTAAGGCATGAGCTAAATATCATTGATTCGAGCAATGTGACTTGAACCCTTGGACACCCCACCACACTCAACTTGTTGTCTAGTTTAGATGTAGGCATGGACATAGGGGGAGTGTTGTTCTCTCAATGAACTCTCCCTCCCCCCATTATGCATAAATTGATCAACTCTTTCACATTAGCCATTTTTTATGGTACTTGTGATTCAAAGACGAGTTTTGGTCATGGGCCCAAGGATAATTCTTCGCGGTGCCATACCAATTGACTCAAACATAGGTGGCTTCGGCCACCGCCCTCTCCTTGGAGAGGTTGTGTCTCGTGGTTGGTCCTTGTTGTCTCTTTCCTTTATTTCTTCGTGTTGAGTGTGTTCTTGTGGTGTCTCGTTCACTTGAAGTTTCCTTGCGAAGACCCTTTCTCTTTCGTTTGAAACTTGCATCTTCTTGAGCTCACGGTACTACCGTGGCCTGCCACGGTACTACCGCTTGTGGAGCGCACGGTACTTCCGCACTCAGCGCGGCAGTATTTTTTTACTGCCGCCTAGGGGAGCGGTACTACCTCTTGGGTGCGGCACTTCCGCCCGAGCGGTACTACCGTGATGAGGTGCGGTACTACCGCGCTGCTGAGGGCGTGTGGGGGTTAAGACCCGGCAGGGGGAGTTCCCACTTCCCCATACCCATTCGTTTGTTTCTCTCCCCGCCGCCTCTCTCTCTCCTGCTCAAGAACGGTGCCGGAGACCCTCGCCGGATTTCCGTCCCCGGCCGCTCTCCTCGGATTCCGACCGGTGGGATCGTTCCCCACCACTTCCTCTTGCCATGGATCAAGGTCTCTCCCCAAATCACTCTCTCTTTTGTTCGTGCTTTCGCTTCTAGGTTTTTGGGGAGATGCATGTTGTTCTTGAGATTTTAAGCCAAATCTTTACGAGTAGGATGTAGGAGAGTAGTGATGCGTAGAAAGTGTACTTGATATGTTGTCACGTGGTAGATTTGATCAACCGTAGTACCGCCTCGTTGTCGCGGTTGTTCTCAGATTCGTTCGTTCAGATCTGATGTCATGCGGTACTACCGCATAACATGTGCGGTACTACCGCTCCTCAGGCATGGTACTACCGCACGGGCCGCGGTACTAAAGTTCTACTGCCGCTCCAAGCCATGGTACTACCGTGCCACCGCGCGGTACTACCGCGACTAGGAGCGGCAGTAAAATTTTAGTACCGCGCGAACATGCAGTACTACCGCTGCTGTCAAATTTTCTTCATGGCAATTACCATATGCACTTTCTACTAGTTTCTTATGTTTTGTTGTGGTCTTTGTTTTGATCCGTCTCGCTTCTCGTGTGTGTTTGTGTTTTCTGTGTGTCTTAGGTGGTGGCTCCGATGTCCCTGCTCGTCGTTCCAGTCCAAGCGGTGGCATGGGTTCCAAACGTCCGCGCAACCAAGAGGATGTTCCACAGGGCTCCAATGCCCCCAAGCACAATGTCAAGACAACTGCTAGCAAGTTCAAGGAACCATCAAAGGACATGGATGAGATACCTCTTGCTGAGGTTGTTTCTCAAAGGAAGATCAACCCTTATGCGAATCCTCATGCAAACTTCAGATGGAATGAATTGTTCTGGTCCAAGCAGCATAATCTCATTTACTTGGATGTGTTCAAGGCCAAGCAGAGTCTGTACGCGGATGTGCACTGGATCGACATGCATCACATGAGGGATCATAAGCATCGTGACTACTTTGGTGAGGCCTTGGATCTCATGGAGCAGTTTGTCATTGAGGATGTGATCCTTTCCACCTTGACTATGACCCCGAGCTGGTGGCGCTGTTCTTTGCTTCGGTCCACTTCCATTCCGAGGAGGATCGGAGGATGACTTGGATGAGCAATTGACGTCAGTTGACTGCTACTTGGAAGGAGTTCATGGATTTGCTCAGAGTGCCTGATGAGGGGCTCCACACGCCTATTGGTGTTCACCCTCATGCCAATTCCGAGTCAGCTAACAAGGACAAGCTTCTGCCGTTCTATGTTGAGAAGAGACTAGCCAGTGGCAAGACGACGTGGGTGCTTAACTCGTTCCTGGACATCATGCACCGGATCTTCCGCCACTCCCTCCTTCCACGCATTGGGGACAAGGACAAGGTGCATGCCTATCTTGTGGACATATTGCTCATTTGTGAGGAGGCGCGCGTTTCTCAGACTCAACCACTTGATGTCTCACATATCATGTGGTGCGAGCTTCGGTTCGCGGTGTTCACCCGCAAGGTACCCATCTATGGTCCATATCTATTCCTCCTGATATCGAAGACCTGGGAGAAGCTCTATCCCACTGAGGAGTTTTTGGCCCCTGACTGGATCCATCATGACCCCATCAGACTCCCCATCAAGCCCTAGTGGGCTAACACTACTACTCGTGCCGAGGCTGAGGCTGCTAAGAGGGCTGCTGATGAGGAGGAGATTGAGGAGGAGAATGTAGTTGAGGACAACTCTGCTGGATATGCACCTCCCTCCACTGAGCCCTCATGGGTGAAGAAGCTGAAGGCCAAGATGAAGGCCTTGTTCTGCATGCAGGCCAAGGGATAGTACCGGACTCACGTTGCCTCCAAGGAGAGTCGCCGCCGCGACAAGAAGATCATGAGGGTTTTTGGAGAGGATGTTTCTGGCGGCTCCAAGGAGCACATCACTCCATAGGCCGAATGGATGGCAAAACAAGGCTACAAGTGGACTGATTCTGAGGACGAACCCATCCCCGCTGCCGAGTCCGATGAAGACCGTGCGAGTGACTACTCCGCTTGAGCCACCCCTTGTGTTGTAGGTGTCCTCTCTGCCTTTTTGGCATCTTGATGCCAAAGGGGATGCCAAAGGGGGGGAGAGTGTAGGGATTTGCCGTGTCGTGTCGTGTTTGCTTTGCTTGTTTGCTTTGGTTTGGTTTGAGTTTATTTGAGCTAGTGAGACTTATCTATCATATGGTGTAAGACATATGCACTCTATCTATCGCACCTACTTAGTTTATGCTCTTATCTACTATCTTGCTTAGTGTTAGCATTATTATTGCAAGATATGTCGTGTCTATAAAATATAGGGGAAGTGTTGATCCTAGTATGAGTGTCGTGCAGTCCAAATCACCTATCTATATAGCACACATCTAGGGGGAGCCTGTCTATATTTTAGAGATGTATGGTTTGCTCATGTTCTTTACTTTCTCCCTTATGCAAATCCCGTATTGTCATCAATCCACCAAAAAGGGGGAGATTGTAAGGGCATATTTATCCCTACGGTGTTTTGGTGATTGATGACAATGCATTTGCGTACTAATCGTGTGCCTCAAGTATTTCAGGTATTTCATTACTAGGCACAAGACGGTTAGGAACCCGCTCGAAGATTATTCAAGACAGTGCTTTTTCTACGTTCCTTTTTCGGTGGATTTGAGTCGTAGGAAAGCTGTTCTATTAAGAGGGGGTCCGCTTTGGAAAGGTTTGGGTGGAATCGTCACGTACACGTTTACTCCTCTTTGCACCGCCTTTCCTTTAGCACTTTGGAGCATCCTCCGTTTCTTCGTGTTTATGCAAAAAGAAGAATTCCTAATGTTGTTGTTCTGAGGCTTGCGGTAGTACCGCAGGCCCCTGCGGTAGTACCGCAGGCCTTTGCGGTAGTACCGCAGGTGGTCACGGTAGTACCGCTCCTTGGGAGCCGTAGTACCGTGAGTCCTGGTCCGGCACAACACCATTAGCGGAAGTAGGGGCGGATGTAATTTTTTACATCCGGTCCCTGCGCGGTAGTACCGCTTGCCTTCAGCGGTATAGTACCGTGTCGGATTTTTGCACTATTTATAAATCAGCGGAAGTTGCCACGGACGGTTCTTTATTTGTCCACGGACTTCCCAGGCTGGTCCAACCCTGCCTTGTGGTAGTACCGCAAGGGGGTGCGGTAGTACCGCGCGAGCGGCAGTACCGCCCCAGCTTCGTTGCTATAGGCCTGAGCTAGCTCCTGCCGTGGCCACGATAGTACCGCGGTTCGCTGTGGTAGTACCGCTTGGCTGGCACGGTAGTACCGCATGTCGCGGGCTGGTTAAGTGGATAATGGTTGGATTTGCGCCCGATATCTCTCCCTAGCCAATCAAACTTGTTGATTTTCTAGGGATTGGTTGAGAAGGCCCCGGTCTACACTTCCACCAAGAGAAATTTGATTCCCCCCACTAATCCCTTGCGGATCTTGTTACTCTTGGGTGTTTGAGCACCCTAGACGGTTGAGGTCACCGCGGAGCCATAGTCCATTGTGGTGAAGCTTCGTGGTGTCGTTGGGAGCCTCCAATTAAGTTGTGGAGATTGCCCCAACCTTGTTTGTAAAGGTTCGGTCGCCGCCTCCAAGGGCACCAATAGTGGAATCACGGCATCTCGCATTGTGTGAGGGCGTGAGGAGAATACGGTGGCCCTAGTGGCTTCGTGGGGAGCATTGTGCCTCCACACCGCTCCAACGGAGATGTACTTCCCTTCAAAAGGAAGGAACTTCGGTAACACATCCTCGTCTTCACCGCCTCCACTCTTGGTTATCTCGTGCCTTTACTTGTGCAAGCGTATTTGTGTTATATCCCTTGCTTGCTTGTGTTCTTGTTGTTTTTGCATCATATAGGTTGCTCACCTAGTTGCATATCTAGACAACCTACTTTGATGCAAACTTTAAATTGGTAAAGAAAAGCTAAAAATTGTTAGTCGCCTATTCACCCCCCCCCCTTAGTCAACTATATCGATCCTTTCAACCATGTCAAAAGGGTGATGCACACGAAGAGTAGTTGAATGTACTAACATTGTTGACAAATGTAATACGTAATGAAAAAAGGATGGTGTGATATAATTCACGTATAAGATGACTGGCTAAGCAGGATGGCATTATAAAATTCACATTTATTATGCCTGGCTAAACAAGATGGTGTTGCATAATTAACATATACGATATAGAAACTAAGAAGATGACATTCACACAAAGTATGTCTAAACTAAGCAGATGACATATTTGATGCATAAAGTAAGCAATGTAAGGCACCATATGCATGATATGACCAACATCAGCATGCCAAGTTAGAGTGAAGACCTCAGACGGTAAATAGAAGTTGTCTGCTCCTTTTGAAGCCCCCTCGGAACAGTTATCTTCCTCTTGATTACAATCTGAAATGGGTGGAGGGGGGATGCCTTTGCGCCCACCATGGAGTGACGTCTGCATGAAATTTTATTGCCACGCAAGACTCGTCTCTTTTGCTCTACATGTTCAGTTTTGTTGTGTACAATAACTAGCATGCATAGGAATAAAACATAGTGAGATTATGTAAGGAGTGCATGCAGAAATCCAGAGTGATGGTAGCAACCTGTGCATAGACCCCAAACCTATGATACCAGGCAGATAATGGCTCTAGTTAAAAATACAGATAATGGCTTCTTTACTATTTGTTTCCCACCCAACATGAAATTCATAGTAGACACCAGAGAATAACCAAATAGTAGAAATATACTATTGATTGCGGCCCCGATATGTACCCCACAACCATTTAAAAACTCAAGTTTGAGCATTAGTTTGGAGCTGACTCAGAGTCTAATCGGTGAACAGGACGATAAAGTAGCATGTAATATTAAGCGATGCATAACGTAAGCAAACATGAAAGAGTGCGACCTCTCTTGCGGACCCGTGTAGTCCTCAAGGTCATCTACTCAGTTGATGATGGTAATGCAGTTGTTGTGGCTGCCGGTGGCGGGGAAGAAGATCTGAGGCGGCGAAAGACAGTCTGGAGGGTAGATCCCTGTTGTGGTGGACCCTTCTGTCATTGGAGCAGCTGAGCTGGGGTGGATGCTACCTCTTGAGCACTGCGTTGGTTTTCCCTTGAAGGGGAAAGGGTGATGCAGCAAAGTAGCGTAAGTATTTCCCTCAGTTTTTTAGAACCAAGGTATCAATCCAGTAGGAGGCCACGCACGAGTCCCTCGTACCTACACAAACAAATAAAATCCTCGCAACCAATGCAATAAAGGGGTTGTCAATCCCTTCACGGTCACTTACGAAAGTGAGATCTGATAGATATGATAAGATAATATTTTTGGTATTTTTATGTTAAAGATGCAAAGTAAAGAAAGCAAAATAAATGGAAAAGGAAATAGCTTGTTGACGGAATATTAATATGATGTAAAATAGACCCAGGGGCCATAGGTTTCACTAGTGGCTTCTCTCGAGAGCATAAGTATTACGGTGGGTAAACAAATTACTGTTGAGCAATTGACAGAATTGAGCATAGTTATGAGAATATCTAGGTATGATCATGTATATAGGCATCACGTCCGAGACAAGTAGACCGACTCCTGTCTGCATCTACTACTATTACTCCACACATTGACCGCTATCCAGCATGCATCTAGAGTATTAAGTTCAAAAGAACAGAGTAACGCTTTAAGCAAGATGACATGATGTAGAGGGATAAACTCATGCAATATGAAATAAACCCCATCTTGTTATCGTCGATGGCAACAATACAATATGTGCCTTGCTGCCCCTACTATCACTGGGAAAGGACACCACAAGATTGAACCCAAAGCTAAGCACTTCTCCGATTGCAAGAAAGATCAATCTAGTAGGCCAAACCAAACCGATAATCCGAAGAGACTTGCAAAGATAGCCAATCATACATAAAAGAATTCATAGAAGATTCAAATATTGTTCATAGATACACTTGATCATAAACCCACAATCATCGGTCTAAACAAACACACCGCGAAATAAGATTACATCTAATAGATCTCCACAAGAGAGGGGGAGAACTTTGTATTGAGATCCAAAAAGAGATAAGAAGCCATCTAGCTAATAACTATGGACCCAAAGGTCTGAAGTAAACTACTCACACTTCATTGGAGAGGCTATGGTGTTGATGTAGAAGCCCTCTATGATCGATGCCCCCTCCGGCGGAGCTCCGGAAAAGTCCCCAAGATGGGATCTCACGGATACAGAAAGTTACGGCGGTTGAATTAGGGTTTTGGCTCCGTATCTAGTAGTTTGGGGGTACGTAGGTACATATAGGAGGAAGAAGTAAGTCGGTGGAGCAACGTGGGCCCCACGAGGGTGGAGGGCGCGCCTCGGGGGTAGGCGCGCCCCCCTACCTCGTGCCTTCCTGGTTGCTTTCTTGAGGTAGGGTCCTAGTCCTCTGGATCACATTCGTTCCAAAAATCACGTTCCCGAAGGTTTCATTCCGTTTGGACTCCGTTTGATATTCTTTTTCTGCGAAACTCTGAAATAGGCAAAAAACAGCAATTCTGGGTTGGGCCTTCGGTTAATAGGTTAGTCCCAAAAATATTATAAAAGTGTATAATAAAGCCCAATAATGTCCAAAATAGGATATAATATAGCATGGAACAATAAAAAATTATAGATACGTTGGAGACGTATCAGTGGACGACGGTGCGACAGGAGAGGGGAAAACTACACAAGGTTTTCTTTGACAATTAACTGTAAGAGAAGTAATTCTGTAAGGGCTCGTTTGAATTGGAGGATTCTAACAATGTAGGGATAGGAAATACACAGTAATAGGATAGGAATGCATGTGCAAAATAGAGAATTTGAAATGACAGGATTTCTGTCAATCTGGGTGTTTGGTTTACAGGAATTGGAAGGTCACAGGAATGCAAAGAAGCATGGTCTAGTTAAGTCAAACCACAAGAAAATGTATAGTTATAATGCTATTATGCTACTATCACTTAGTCTTGTTCTTCATGAATAGGAATTTGTAAAGGAGGGCCAAGTGGACATTAAAATTCCTACGGTTTTTCTTTGAAAAAGAGACTAAAGGAACAAATCCTACAATTTTCCTTTGCTCCATTCCTTTGAACCAAATGCATGAATAGTAGCACCATAGGAAACTTTCCAATTCCTATGTTTTTCCTTCACTTTTCCTTCCAACCACTTGTAATTTTAGTAGGCATGCTTGAACAGGCAAAAGCCTACACTTCAAAAATGGTTTTGTACTACTTGTACTACTTTGGACCCAGGCCACTGCCCTACTAACTCAACTCCCGTGCCCATCTACACATGCACAGCTCAAACACATAGAAATAAATAATTATGGCTTTCGAGAGAGTCAATCACGGATAGCTAAGTTGCATGGTACCTCACTGATTGTTATATAGGAGAAACTAACCGTATTTCATGTTACTACGTGTGCTCAGTGGACAATATATATATATATATAACATGTAGAGTAAAAAAGCGATCCAGCAAGTGTACAACCAATTTGGCGAAGCCATGTCGATCTCAACATCATTGGGTTGGTCGCTGAGGATACTGCGGCTGATGTGGCAATCAGAGGACGGGAAGAAGATCTTAGGCGCCTAAAGATGGAGCCAAGGGTACTGCTCCACTGTGATGGAGGGTTTCATCGTTGCAGCAGCTCCGGTGAGGTGTACGACGGTGAGCCTAAAGCATGACAAGAGAGACAACATTAACCTGAAGTGGTATTCAAATAGCATCTCCAATAGATGATGTCAAATACATAACTAAAAAGTGCTAGATGTAAAAGACATCAGCCACTCATCTCCGAACTTAACTATTGAAACTGAATTTCAATGTCAAAACTGAATTTTGCTGTCAAAACTGAATTTTACTGTCAAAATTGAACGCGTGATAACCCACAAGTATAGGGGATCACAACAGTTTTCGAGGGTAGAGTATTCAACCCAAATTTATTGTTGCGACAAAAGGGGAGCCAAGGAATATTATCAAGTATTAGCAGTTGAGTTGTCAATTCAACCACACCTGAAAGACTTAATATCTGCAGCGTATTTAGTAGCAAAGTAATATGGAAGCAACGGTGGCAAAAGTAAGAGTAGCAGTTTTGTAGCAATCGTAACAATGGCAACAGAAAAGTAACTTAGCAAAGATCAATATGAAACGAGCTCGTAGGCAATGGATCAATGATGGATAATTATGTCGGATGGCATTCATCATGCAACAGTTATAACATAGGGTGACACAGAACTAGCTCCAATTCATCAATATAATGTAGGCATGTATTCTGAATTATAGTCATACATGCTTATGGAAAAGAACTTGCATGACATCTTTTGTCCTACCCTCCTGTGGCAGCGGGGTCCTATTGGAATCTAAGGGATATTAAGGCCTCCTTTCAATAGAGAACCGGACCAAAGCATTAGCACTTAGTGAATACATGAACTCCTGAAACTATGATCATCACCGGGAAGTGTCCCGACTATTGTCACTCTGGGGTTGCCGGATCATAACACGTAGTAGGTGACTATAACTTGCAAGATAGGATCAAGAACACAAATATATTCATGAAAACATAATAGGTTCAGATCTGAAATCATGGCACTCGGGCCCTAGTGACAAGCATTAGGCATAGCAAAGTCATAGCAACATCAATCTTAGAACACAATGGATACTAGGGATCAAACCCTAACAAAACTAACTCGATTACATGGTAAATCTCATCCAACCCATCACTGTCCAGCAAGCCTATGACGGGATTACTCGCGCAAAATGGTGAGCATCATGAAATTGGTGATGGGGGATGGTTGATGATGACGATGGCGGCGATTTCCCCTCTCCGGAGCCCAAAACGGACTCCAGATCTGCCCTCCGAGGAAGAACGGGAGGTGGCGGTGGCTCCGTATCGTAAAACACGATAAATCCTTCTCTCTGATTTTTTTCTCCTCGAATGTGAATATATGGAGTTGGAGTTGAGGTCAGTGGAGGTCTGTGGGACCCACAAGACCAGAGGGCGCGCCCTCCACCCTTGTGGATAGGGTGTGGGTCCCCTATGGTTGATTCTGTCGCCTATATTTTTTATTTATTCCAAAAGTAATCTCCATGAAGTTTCAGGTCATTTTGAGAACTTTTATTTCTGCGCAAAAATAACACCATGGCAATTCTGCTGAAAACAGCATCAGTCTGGGTTAGTTCCATTCAAATCATGCAAATTAGAGTCCAAAACAAGGGCAATAGAGTTTGGAAAAGCAGATACGATGGAGACGTATTAACTCGCCCAAGCTTAACCCATTGCTTGTCATCAAGCAGTTCAGTTGACAAACTGAAAGTGATAAATACAAACTTTTACAAACTCTGTTTGATCTTGTTGTTGCAAATTTGTAAAGCCAGCATTCAAGTTTTCAGCAAAGATTATGAACTAACCATATTCACAATAACATTCAGGTCTCACATTTACTCATATCAATGGCATAATCAACTAGCGAGCAATAATAATAAATCTCGGATGACAACACTTTTTCAAAACAATCATGATATAATATAACAAGATGGTATCTCGCTAGCCCTTTCTGAGACCGCAAAACATAAATGCAGAGCACCCCTGAAGATCAAGGACTGACTAGACATTGTAATTCATGGTAAAAAAGATCCAGTCACAGTCATACTCAATAGAAATTAATAGCAATGCATACTAATGACAGTGGTGCTCTCTAACTAGTGCTTTTTATAAGAGGATGATGACTCGGCAATAAAAGTAAATAGACAGGCCCTTCGCAGAGGGAAGCAGAGATTTGCAGAGGTGCCAGAACTCAAGTTTTTGAAATAGAGATAAATACTATTTTGAGCGGTATGCTTTCATTGTCAACATAACAACCAAGAGATCTCGACATCTTCCATACAAGATACATTATAGGCGGTTCCCAAACAGAATGGTAAAGTTTATACTCCCCGCCACCAACAAGCACATTCCACGGCTGGTCCGAAACAACGGGTATCGTCCAAGTAATAACAGTCCTGGGGGAGTTTCGCTTGCAATTATATTTTGATTTGATTTGTGCATGGGACTGGGCATCCCGATTACCAACCATTTTCTCGTGAATGATGAGCGAAGTCCACTCATCATGATTATAACCCACCTAGCATGGAAGATATTGACAACCCTAGCTTCTACATGAGCGATTCAAGCATACAAAACAGATTATCATTTGAAGGTTTAGAGTTTGGCACATGCAAATTTACTTAGAACGGTAGGTAAGTACCACATATTTGAAGGTGTGGTGGACTTATATGGAACAACTTTGGGTTTAAGGAAGTGGATGCACAAGCAGTATTCCCACTTAGTACAAGTGAAGGCTAGAAAAAGACTGGAGAGCGACCAACTAGAGAGCGACAACAGTCATAAACATGCATTAAGAGTAACCAACATTGAGTGCAAGCATGAGTAGGATATAAGTCACCATGAACATAAATATCGTAAAGGCTATGTTGATTTTGTTTCAACTACATGCGTGAACATGTGCCAAGTCAAGCCACTCGAATCATTCAAAGGAGGATATCATCCTATCATACTACATCACAACCATTTTAAAAGCATGTCGGCATGCAAGGTAAACCATTATAAACTCCTAGTAAATTAAGCATGGTATGAATAACAATAATCTCTAATTGTCACTGCAAACATGTTTCATTCATAATGGGCTGAATCAAGAATGATGAACTAACCATATTTACAAAAACAAGATAGGTCAAGTTCATACCAGCTTTTCCTCATCTCAATCATTTCATCCTATATCGTCATTATTTCCTTTCACTTGCATGACCGAATGGTGTGGATAATAATAGTAGTGCATGTGCATTGGACTAAGATGGAATCTGCAAACATTTATTCAAAGGAGAAGACAAGGTAATATGGGCTTTTTGTTAGATCAACGGTAATGCATATGAGAGCCACTCAACATTTTCTTCGTGGTCTTCTCCTCTCGACCCCAAAGAAAAGAAAATAATTTCAAAGAAACACACTGAAAGGTTTTTGGAGTTTTTGTGTTTCTGAGGAAATTAAAACAAGAATGAAAAAACTATTTACACGGGAAAGCTCCCAACAAGCAAAATAAGAATGAGAAATCTTTTTAGGTTTTCTATTAATACTACAACTAAGCATGGAAAGTAAACTAAGGAGGAGCTACAACTTGGTTTTTCTCAAAGTTTTTCAAACACACAAGAAGTGAGAAAAATAAAATAAAATAACAAGGATTATACAATTAAAAAGTATGAACACCGACAACTGGAATGAGTGTGTGAACATAAATGTAATGTCGGTGAGAAATACGTACTCCCCCAAGCTTAGGCTTTTGTCCTAAGTTGGTCTATGCCCATGGATAAAATTAGCCCTCTTCGGTATACTGAGGAGGATCCTGGGGGTTCCACTTGTTAGCGAGCTCCTGCAGCTCCCACTGATAACCAGGCTCCTGATATGGATCAGGTGATGACTCTGGCTCGTGAACTGGGGATCGTGTCCACTCCCAATATGCATAAATGTCTGCGAGCATGATGAGGTACATGCCTGAATGGATATTAAACAAAGAAGGTGCAGGAAAGGTAATAATCTGACAAGTCTTTTTGCTAAATACCAAGTTATAAATGAGTCTCTTTTCCTTATCATAGCAAATAAAATCATGTGCTACCATACTGTTATAGTCTAAGTATGAAGTGGGTAGTAGCATCTCCTCTTTCTCATCATGCCTAATAGGTATCTCAAAGCATCTAGTAAGGCGGGAAGCATAGATCTCCAAATATAGGACCCTTCGTATGGTTTTAACTCAACTGTATAGCAAGCATAGTGCCTAAACTAAAAGTTCTATCATGAAGTAAAGCATGGCGCAAAATGGCAAGGTCGGGAGCACTAAGGCCTCCACTATCCCCGCGACCAATTAAACATCTCCCAGTAAATAATGAGTAGTAATGCAAAACAGGAAAATGTAAACTAGACACTCCCCCTTCCGACACCTTTCTCCTTTCCCCTACGGCGACTCTATCAATAAAATCTTCCACATCTCTAGGACGTGGTTCCTTGACGCTGCCCTCAAAAGGTAATTTGCAAACCTCACAAAAATCATAAAGCGTCATTTCCTTGTACTCATCATATAAGTAAAAATCTACCATGGGTCGTGATCTCCTAGCATGAAAATGAAAATTTTGCACGAAAGTATTAGTGAGTAAGAGGTACTGAACGCACTGGTCGTGGAGGAAGTCGGTGATGCCTGCATTCTCCGCCAAATAATAGAAATCCTCATAAATTCCGGCCGCCTCCAAGAATGCATCACATGGCCATTCACATGGCGGAACCTCCGCGGTGCGAGGAAGGATGTACTTGGGCTTTTCCTTCTCTTCATTTTTCTTTTTCCTTCGAACCCCGGCTCGAGGAGCCTCTTAACAATCTCCTCATCATTTTCTTCCTCTAAAAATTTCTGAAATTTTTAGTGCCTCAAAATAAAAGTGAACCAAACTCAACAAAACAGATAACAACTACTCCTACAAGTGTCTAGAGGCTAAATCATGCATCAAAACTACTTTGAACCATATAAATTTGACATGCAAGCTCAAGAACAAGGTCACCACAACAGAAAAAATTTGCAATAAATAAAGCACTAGAACAAAAACTAATTGGACCATTGGAGGAGTCACATAGCGAAGAACAATCCCCCAAAATAGTTTTGCAAATGCAGCTTTGCAGAAGGAGATCGAAAATGGCAGCAAGATGAGCAAGAACACGGGTTTGAGCTACAGAATGATTTTTTCGTGAGGAAGACAAAGTAGATGGGTGCTGGAATAACTGGAGGGGACCCATGTGGGACCCACAAGACAGGGGGCGCGCCCAGGGGGTAGGCATCCTCCACCCTTGTGGCCCACTAGTGCATCCCCCTGGTGTGTTCTCAGTGCCAAAAATTCTCAAATATTCTAGAAAAAATCATACTAAATTTTCAGGGCATTTGGAGAACTTTTATTTTTGGGACATTTTTTATTGCACAGATAATTCAGAAAACAGACAGATAATACTATTTTTATTTTAATCTAAATAACAGAAAGTAAAAGATTGGTACAGAGAGTTGTGCCTTCTAAATTCATCCATCTCATGCTTATCAAAAGGAATCCATTAACAAGGTTGATCAATTCTTATTAACAAACTTCTTCCGAATGACATGAAACCGGAGAACTTTCGAATAACACTAGGTTACCTCAATGGGGATATTTATGTCCCCAACAATAAGAATATCATATTTCTTTTTGACGGTAGGAAGAGGGAATTCAAAACCTCCAATAGTAATAGTTGAAAATTTTCCAATAGAATTGATACTATGAACTTGAGGTTGTTTCTTCGGAAAGTGTACCGTATGCTCATTACCATTAACATGAAAAGTGGCATTGCCTTTGTTGCAATCAATAACAGCCCCTGCAGTATTCAAAAAGGGTCTACCAAGGATGATCGACATACCGTCGTCCTCGGGAATATCTAGAATAACAAAGTCCGTTAAGATAGTAACATTTGCAACCACAACAGGCACATCCTCACAAATACCGATGGGTATAGCAGTTGATTTATAAGCCATTTGGAAAGAAATTTTAGTAGGTGTCAACTTACTCAATTCGAGTCTATGATACAAAGGGAAAGTCATAACCGTAACACCGGCTCCAAGATCACATAAAGCAGTTTTAACATAGTTTCTTTTAATGGAGCAAGGTATAGTTGGTACTCCTAGATCTCCTAGTTTCTTTGGTATTCCACCCTTAAAAGTATAATTAGCAAGCATGGTGGAAATTTCAGCTTCCGGTATCTTTCTTTTATTAGTAACAACATCTTTCATATACTTAGCATAAGGAGGCATTTTAAGCATACCAGTCAAACGCATACGCAAAAAGATAGGTCTAATCATTTCAGCAAAGCGCTCGAAATCCTCATCATCCTTTTTCTTGGATGGCTTAGGAGGAAAGGGCATGGGTTTCTGAACCCAAGGTTCTCTTTCTCTACCATGTTTCCTAGCAATGAAGCATCTCTTAATTATCATAACGTTGATTCTTTGATTGTGGGTTATCAAGATCAATAGCAGGTTCAATCTCTACATCATTATCATTACTAGGTTGAGCATCAACATGAACATCATTATTAACACTATCACTAGGTTCATGTTCATCACCAGATTGTGTTTCAGCATCAGAAATTGAAATATCATTGGGATTCTTAGGTGTGTCTATAACAGGTTCACTAGTATTCAAAGTCCTATCAGTTTTCTTCTTCTTTTTATTACTAGGACTAGGTGCATTAGCATTAATTCTCTGAGAATCTTACTCAACTCTCTTAGGATGGCCCTCGGGATACAAAGGTTCCTGGTTCATTTTACCACCTCTAGTCATAACCCTAATAGCATTATCATTATTCTTACTATTCAACTCATTAAGCAAATCATCTTCTGCCTTAAGTACTTGTTCTACTTGAGTTGTAACCATGGAAGCTTGTTTACTAATAGGCTTAAGATCATTAACTATTCTACTCATATAATCACCCAAGTAATCAAGCATGTGAGCATTACGCTTCAATTGTCCACTAACATAAGCATTGAAGTTTTCTTGTTTAACAATAAAACTACCAAACTCATCCAAGCATTGACTAGCAGACTTATTATGAGGAATATCACCTTCATCAAATCTATGAAGAGAGTTTACCTCTACTACCTATGTCAGGTTATCAAGACCATGTATTTCTTCAATGGGCGGTATATTCTTAACATTTTCAGTTTAAATATCTTTTTCTTTCATAGATTTCTTTGCCTCTTGCATATTTTCAGGACTATGAAATATAATACCCCTTTTCTTTAGAGTTGGCTTAGGAGTTGGTTCAGGAAGTGTCCAATCATTATCACTGCTCAATATATTACTCAATAGCAATTCAGCTTGCTCAACCGTTCTTTCCCTGAAAACACAACCAACACAACTATCCAGGTGGTATGTGGAAGCATCGGTTAGTCCATTATAAAAGATATGAAGTATTTCGTTTTTCTTGAGAGGATGATCAGGCAAAGCATTAAGTAATTGGAGAAGCCTCCCCCAAGCTTGTGGGAGACTCTCTTCTTCAATTTGCACAAAGTTAAATATTTCCCTTAGGGCAGCTTGTTTCTTATGAGCGGGGAAATATTTTTTAGAAAGTAGTAAATCATATCCTGGGGACTACGCACACAACCAAGAGCAAGAGAATTATACCATAACTTGGCATCACCCTTTAATGAGAAAGGAAACAACTTAAGAATATAGTAATAGAGAATTTTTTTCCTCATGAGCAAATAGGGTGGCTATATCATTGAACTTAGTAAGATGTGCCACAACAATTTCAGATTCATAACCATAGAAAGGATCAGATTCTACCAAAGTAATTAACTCAGGACTGACAGAGAATTCATAATACTTATCAGTAACAAAGATAGGTGAAGTAGCAAACATAGGGTCATATTGCATTCTAGCATTCAAATACTTTTCTTTCAGCTTAGCTAACAGTTTCTTAAGATCATCTCTATCATTACAAGCAAGAAAGTCTATAACAGTTTCCTCATCCATAATATAACCCTCAGGTATAACAGGCAATTCATATCTAGGGGAAGAATCATAATCTTCAGTTTCAATAATATCATTAGGTTAGTAATATCATTCTCTCTAACCCTAGCAAGTTGTTCATCAACAAATTCACCCAGTGGCACAGTATTATCAAGCAGAGAAGTAGTTTAATTATAAGCATCATGCATAGCAGAAGTGGCATCATGAATAACATGTGACATATCGGAATCAATAGCACGTGTAGGTGTCGCAAGTTTACTCAAAACAGAAGGAGAATCAAGGGAAGAGCTAGATGGCAGTTCCTTACCTCCCCTCGTAGTTGAGGGAAAAATCTTGGTTCTTTGATGTTTCAAATTCCTCATAGCGATCAACAAATATAAATCCCAAGTGACTCAAAGAATAGAGCTATGCTCCCCGGCAACGATGCCGGAAAAAGGTCTTGATAACCCACAAGTATAGGGGATCACAACAATTTTTGAGGGTAGAGTATTCAACCCAAATTTATTGATTCAACACAAGGGGGGCCAAAGAATATTCTCAAGTATTAGCGGCTGAGTTGTCAATTCAACCACACCGGAAATACTTAATATCTGTAGCAAAGTATTTAGTAGCAAAGTAATATGGAAGTAATGGTAACGGTGGAAAAGTAACAATAGCAGTTTTGTAGCAATCGTAATAGTGGCAATGGAAAAGTAACTTTGGAAAGATCAATATGAAACGAACTCGTAGGCAATGGATCAATGATGGATAATTATGTCGGATGGCGTTCATTATGCAACAATTATAACATAGGGTGACACAGAACTAGCTCCAATTCATCAATATAATGTAGGCATGTATTCCGAATATAGTCATACATGCTTATGGAAAAGAACTTGCATGCCATCTTTTTTCCTACCCTCCCGTGGCAGCGGGGTCCTGTTGGAAACTAATGGGTATTAAGGCCTCCTTTTAATACAGAACCGGACCAAAGCATTAGCACTTATTGAATACATGAACTCCTCAAACTACGGTCATCACCGGGAAGTGTCCCAACTATTGTCACTCTGGGGTTGCCAGATGATGACACGTAGTAGGTGACTATAACTTGCAAGATACAATCGAGAACACAAATATATTCATGAAAACAAAATATGTTCAGATCTGAAATCATGGCACTCGGCCCTTGTAACAAGCATTAGGCATAGCAAAGTCATAGCAACATCAACCTTAGAACATAGTGTTGGGGAACGTAGTAATTTCAAAAAAATTCCTACGCACACTCAGGATCATGGTGATGCATAGCAACGAGAGGGGAGAATGTGTCCACGTACCCTCATAGACCGAAAGCGGAAGCGTTAGCACAACGCAGGTGATGTAGTCGTACGTATTCACGATCCGACCGATCCAAGTACCGAACGTACGGCACCTCCGAGTTCAGCACACGTTCAACTCGATGACGTCCCATTAACTCCAATCCAGTAGAGCTTCACAGGAGAGTTCCGTCAGCATGATGGCGTGATGACGGTGATGATGTTGCTACCGACGCAGGGCTTCGCCTAAGCACCGCTACGATATAACCGAGATGGAATATGGTGGAGGGGGGCACCGCACATGGCTGGAATAGATCAATAGATAAACTTGTGTGTTCTAGGGTGCCCCCTGCCCCCATATATAAAGGAGCAAGGGGGAGGCGGCCGTCTAGGAGGAGGGCGCGCCAGGGGGGAGTCCTACTCCCACCGGGAGTAGGACTCCTCCTTTTCCTTGCTGGAGTAGGAGAGGGAAGGAAGGGAAAGAGGAGGAGAAGGAAAAAGGGGGGCGCCGCCCCCCTCGTTATCCTATTCGGACTAGAGGGGGAGGGGCGTGCAACTGCCCTGGTTGCCCCTCCTCTTCTCGCACTAAGGCCCATGAGGCCCAATTAACTCCCCGGGGGGTTCCGGTAACCCCCCGGTACTCCGGTTTTTATCCGAAACCACTCGGAACACTTCCGGTGTCTGAATATAGTCGTCCAATATATCAATATTTATGTCTCAACCATTCCGAGACTCCTCGTCATGTCTGTGATCATATCCGGGACTCTGAACTACCTTCTGTACATCAAAACACAAAAACTCATAATACCGATCATCACCAAACTTTAAGCGTGCGGACCCTACGGGTTCTAGAACTATGTAGACATGACCGAGACATGTCTCTGGTCAATAACCAATAGCGGAACCTGGATGCTCATATTGGCTCCTACATATTCTATGAAGATCTTTATCGGTCAAACCGCATAACAACATACGTTGTTCCCTTTGTCATCGGTATGTTACTTGCCCGAGATTCGATCATCGGTATCTCAATACCTAGTTGTCGGTGTTCTGGGAACGGGGGTCCCCAGACTTGCCTGCCTGCGGCCTGCGGCGTGGCTCGAGTGGGGGGCCGAACATGGCCCATCTTCATCAACACAAGACTCAAGACCCTCGCGAGGGGCCAGCCTCGCGACGCGGACGACACGGCACTTCCTCAGGCGAAGCCTCATCAGGCTGGCTCGCGAGGAGGAGGAGACATCAAGGCGGGGTACCTCGCGAGGTGCCCATGACATGAGCCATGACGACTCAAGGCGCCAGGCGGGCGCCAGCTCGCGCAGCGTCCTTCTTTCCTCTTTGGTGCAAAGGGGACAAGCGCAGCCGCGGAGTACCGAGGCATCAGGCAAAGGTTGCCGTTCCGGTGCAATGAGACCAGGACCAGGAGGACTACGAGACGGGGGTCACCATGGAGCCCAGCACGGCATCATCACCAGAGCCTTTGGCAGGCGAAGACTGCTTTTGTCAGGATAAGTGTACTCACTGTCCCCCTTCAAATTAGCCCGCCATTGTTGGATCCCTTCCCGCTCAATATTTGGGAAGAGGACCAGGGCCTCTATAAATAGTACTAGCCACCCACATAGCAAGGGGTTCGGTTCGATCGGTTCCGAACAGCTGGTAAGAGAGAGAGAGAGAGGTGGCTGAACTCCCCCTAGCAGTTCATCCCCCTAGCCAAGAACAGACCCTCGCGAGGCTGTTCTTCCTTGTATAGTTCATCCTCACCAGCCCCAAGAGGCAATCCACCAACCACACACTGGAGTAGGGTATTACACCACAACGGTGGCCCGAACCAGTATAAATCTTGTGTCTCTTGTGCATTTCTTTCAGTAGTTTAGATCCTTGTGAGACGGAGAGGTTGAAGGCGTAATCTCCGCGCGCACCCCAGTGTTCGAACCTCAAGGGTCTGCTGGAACCCGAAACCCGACATTTGGCGCGCCAGGTAGGGGTGCGCCGGAGTTCGTTTTCCACCGCTCTGCTCTCCTCCAGCCGTCACAACCATGCCTGACGCTCGTCGGGCCCGCTCCAAGCGCCCGGCAGTCGTCGCTTTCCGCGTCGCCCGGACGGCCCCCTTCGGTGGGCGTCCACGTCGTTCCCCGTCGCCCACTGTCGACACCACCACCGGCCCGGCGGGAAACGAGCGGCGAGCGCCACCCCAGCATCCGCCCGCGCGAAGGAGTGGCTGCACCGCAACGTCGACACCTCCGGTCATTGCAGCCCTCCTGGGCGGCTCGCAGGCGCCGCCCACAGGTCACCACGTCAAGCCTTACGTCCACCGGGTCAACGCCGTTTCTGCATGGCAGGGGGCTCCCCCGGACCGGGCGGCGTGCGAGGACGGCCTGACCTTCAGCTCGGAGGACCACCCCTCCAACCCGGTCGGCTCGGGCGCACTCCCCCTGCTATGCACCCCCACTATCTGCCAGGTGGCCGTCACCAGGACCCTCGTCGACGGAGGTGCGGGCCTCAGTGTGCTCTTGGTCGAGACTTTCGGCCTCCTCCGCATACCTCGAGAGCGGCTGCGGCCCAGTCGACCCTTCTCAGGTGTCGGGGGCGGATCGTCCGACTCCCTGGGGCAGATCCGGCTCCCGGTAACTTTCGGCACCTACGACAACTTCCGCACGGAGATGGTCGACTTCGACATCGCCCCCATCGGCCTTCCCTACAACGCCATCCTGGGCTACCCAGCCCTGGCTCAGTTCATGGCCGCCACGCACCCGGCGTACAACCTCATGAAGATGCCCGGGAGCAGCGGTACCCTCGCTGTGCACGGAGACACCGGGGACGCCCTGCAAGCTCTCGAACTCGCCTTCAAGACGGCGGCGTCAGCGCGGCCCGTCGGCGTAGAGGCCCCTGAGCCCAAGGGGGCTGCGCCCGCCAAGAAGAAGCAACTGTTCACCCAGGACAAAGCAGAAACCAAGCAGATACCAGTCGACGAGGATGGGTCCTCCAGTGCCACTTTCACCATAGGCGCCAACCTCGAGCCCGAGCAGGAGGAGGCCTTGGTCAAGTTCCTGCGCGCGAACAAGAAGGTATTTGCTTGGGAGCCAGATCAGCTGGCGGGGATCCCCAGGAGTGTCATCGAGCACCACCTCAACGTGTGCCCAAATGTGCGCCCGGTGAAGCAGAAGGCCAGGCGGCAGTCCACGGAGAAGCAGGCCTTCATTGCCCAAGAGACCCGCAAGCTCGAGGCTGCCGGGGTCATTCGCGAGGTCCGGTACCCGGATTGGTTGGCCAACCCTGTCGTTGTGCCCAAGAAGGGGGGAAAGAGCGCATGTGTGTCGACTTCACCAACCTCAACAAGGCATGCCCGCAAGATCCGTTCCCGCTTCCCCGCATCAACCAGATTGTCGATTCCACTGCAGAATGCGACCTGCTATGCTTCCTGGACGCCTTCTCCGGGTATCACCAGATCAAGATGGCCGTGGAAGACGTTGAGAAGACCGCCTTCTTGACCCCGTGCGGGGTATATTGCTATACATGCATGCCGTTCGGGCTGCGTAACGCAGGGGCAACCTTTCAGCGGCTGATGCACATCACCCTGGGCCAGCAACTCGGGAAGAATGTCGAAGCCTACGTTGACGACATTGTAGTAAAATCTCGGGAGGCCAAGACCCTGATACAAGACCTGGAGGAGACCTTCGCGAGCCTCAACGCAGTAAACCTGCGGCTCAACCCAGAGAAATGTGTGTTTGGCGTCCCCTCGGGCAAGCTCTTGGGATTCCTCGTGTCCCATCGTGGCATCGAGGCCAACCCCGAGAAGTTCAAGGTCGTCGAGGACATGAGTCCACCGAAGACCCTCAGAGAAATGCAGAAGCTCACTGGGCGCGTGACCGCGCTGGGGCGCTTCATCTCCAAACTAGGGGAGCGAGCGCTGCCTTTCTTCCAGCTGATGAAGAAAAAGGGGCCCTTTGAAAGGACTGAAGAGGCAGACAAGGCGTTTCAAGACTTGAAGAGGTACCTGACCAGTCCCCCAGTCATGGTGGCTCCGCGCCCTCAGGAGCCCCTGCTGCTGTACCTCGCCGCCACACCCTACTCCACCAGCGCGACCTTGGTGGCGGTTAGGGAGGAGCGCCAAATCAAGACCGCAGCGGCAGCACGAAGCAGGACCAAACGGGAACAAGGAAAGCCTGCGGAAGCCACAACCGCAGCTGAGAAGGGGCAGCTGCCGAGGAATGCACCGGAGACAGGAGAGGCAGCTCGACCGAATGGTCCACCTCTAGAGGCCACGTCGCCTCATGAGGCGCCCTTACCTCCCGATGGTGCAGCAACCCCTGACGCTCCCGACCTTGTCGAGCACCCAGTTTACTTCGTTAGCACGGTGCTACGGGACGCGAGGGCGCGGTACCCAATGCCTCAGAAGCTCCTCCTAGCACTACTGGTGGCCTCGTGCAAGCTGCGTCACTACTTCCAGGCTCATCCCATCAAGGTCGTCTCATCATACCCCTTGGAGAGAGTACTCAGGAGCCCTAACTCAGCCGGAAGAGTCGCCGAGTGGAACATAGAGCTGCAGGCGTTTCAACTCGAGTTCAGCACAACCAGGGTCATCAAAGGAGCAGTGTTGGCGGATTTTGTGGCGGAATGGACGGAGGCCCCAGGCCTCGAGGCCGGCGAGGATCGGTCCCTCTCCCCCGGAAGCGAGGCGCTAGATGGTTGGGTCATGCACTTCGACGGGGCGTTCTCCAGGCATGGCGCTGGGGCTGGGGCAGTGCTCATATCGCCTACTCAGGACAAGCTCTACTACGCTGTACAGCTCTGTTTCCAGCACGGCGAAAAGGTCTCCAACAACATAGCGGAGTATGAAGCTTTGATAGCTGGCTTGAAGGCCACAGCTGCCCTGGGGGTGAAACGCCTGCCATCAAGGGCGATTCGCAGCTCCTCGTCAATTTCTCCAACAAGGTGTATGAACCGAAGGACGAGCGCATGGAAGCCTACCATGCGGAGGTCGGCAGGATGGAGAAGCAGTTCTGGGGGCTAGAGTTACAGCATGTACCCCATGGCACCAATCAGGAGGCCGACGACATTGCCAAACGGGCGTCCAGACGGTTACCTCAGGAGCCTGGCGTCTTCGAGGAGCGGCTCTTCAAGCCCTCAGCCCAGCCGTTACTGTCAAATACGGCTCAGCCTCGGGAGGAGCTCCCCCCCGCCACCTGCCTCGGGAGCCCCGGTCTGTGGCTCGGCCTCGGGAGCTCGACTGCTCCTGACGATGGAACCACAGGAGGGGTGCTGGATCACGGAGTTCCGGAGTTACTTGACACAAGGGACTTTGCCGGAGAAGGAGGAGGAAGCGGAGCGTGTGGCGCGGCAGGCCACGGCATACTGCATCAGGGATGGAGAGCTCTACCAGAAGCGAACAAACGATGTATCCCTGCACTGCATTTCCAGGGAGCAGGGAAAGGAACTGCTGGAAGATATACACGGCGGGGACTGTGGACATCACTCATCATCACGGGCCCTTGTCGGCAAGGCGTTCCGTAGTGGGTTTTATTGGCCAACCGCACTCAATGACGCCGTCGAACTAGTGAAAGCTTGCGAGGCCTGCCAGTTCCACGCCAAGCAAATCCATCAGCCGGCGGGAGGCCTGCAGACTATACCCCTCTCTTGGCCGTTCGTGGTCTGGGGGATGGACATCCTAGGCTCGTTCCCTCGGGCGCCAGGGGGCTACCGCTTCCTCTACGTCGCCATGGACAAGTTCACCAAGTGGGCTGAAGTAGAGGCCGTCCGCACCATCCCCGCAGGTTCCGCAGTCAAGTTCGTCAGGGGCATCGTGAATCGGTTCGGGGTGCCAAACCGCATCATCACAGACAACGGTTCGCAGTTCACTAGTAACCTCTTCAAAACATACTGTGCTAACCTTGGAAGGCAGATATGCTATGCTTCAGTGGCGCACCCTCGATGCAACGGCCAGGCTGAGCGAGCCAACGCAGAGGTCCTGAGGGGCCTCAAGACCAGGACGTTCAAGAAGAAGCTGGAGGCCTGCGACAGAGGTTGGTACGACGAGCTTCCGTCCGTGCTATGGTCCATCCGCACCACCGCGACCAAGCCAACTGGGGAGACCCCGTTCTTCCTGGTCTACGGAGCGGAAGCAGTCCTCCCTCACGAGGTCAGATGCCGCTCCGCGCGGGTCCTGGCGTTCGACGAGGCGCAGCAGGACGCCATGCGGGGGATGGACCTCATGTTGGGGGAGGAACGTCGTGGGGAGGCCGCGCTGCGAGCAGCGAGGTATCAGCAAGCGCTGCGGCGATATCACTGCCGCAACATCCTCCCCAGGACTCTCGAGGTAGGAGACCTCGTGCTCAGGCGTGTCCTTTCCAGGGAGGGATTGCACAAACTCTCTCCCATGTGGGAGGGCCCGTTCAAGGTTGTTCATGTTTCCAGGCCCGTCTCCGCGCGCTTGGAGACTCAAGAGCGAGTGCCAATCCAGAATGCGTGGAACATCCAGCACCTCCGGAGGTTCTACCCCTGAAAAGGCCCAGAGCCTGTGAAGCAAGGCGAGTGCCTGTGAAGATCATCTCTTTTGTAAGGCCCGGAGCCTGTGAAGCAAGGCGAGTGCCTGTGAAGATCATCTCTTTTGTAAGGCCCGGAGCCTGTGAAATAAGGCGAGTGCCTGTGAAGATCATCTCTTTTGTAAGGCCCGGAGCCTGTGAAGCAAGGCGAGTGCCTGTGAAGATCATCTCTTTTGTAAGTCCCGGAGCCTGTGAAGCAAGGCGAGTGCCTGTGAAGATCATCTCTTTTGTAAGGCCCGGAGCCTGTGAAGCAAGGCGAGGGCCTGTGAAGATCATCTCTTTTGTAAGGCCCGGAGCCTGTGAAGCAAGGCGAGCGCCTGTCAAGATCATCTCTTTTGTAAGACCCGGAGCCTGTGAAGCAAGGCGAGTGCCTGTGAAGATCATCTCTTTTGTAAGGCCCGGAGCCTGTGAAGCAAGGCGAGTGCCTGTGAAGATCATCTCTTTTTGTAAGGTCCTGAGCCTGTGAAGCAAGGCCAATGCCTGTGAAGCTCGCCGCCCCGTGACACTCTCACGTAATAATGAGTGGGGCTGTACACGCCCCGGAGTCTCAGGAGCGCCGGCCTCAGGCCCTGGGGCTCCCTCCCATGCCCAGTGGCAGCACTTAGCTCCGCGCTGGTGAGAAGACGTCGAAGACTAGATTAGGTGCCGGACGCGGCTTTTTCATTTGCTTCCCGCAGTTGGCATGTTTGTTTGCATTTGAAGTCTTATTGAAGTTATCGCTATTGCTGATTTATGGTTCGTCGATTTTCTCTCCTCACTTTGGTTTCTCTCGTAAACGACCTCGCGAGGGATGGTGTTCAGGCGTCCTCGCGAGCGTTTCTACCCTAGCCACGGGAAGGTTTTCATGGCCCTGGCGCATTACAGGAGCATCCCTCCTAGTCCGTGTCCCTCGGGCACCGTGACGCGCACGCAGGGCCTGGGTCGGTCGCCCCCCCGGCAGGGGTCGAGAACTATCTACATACGGGCGAATAATTAAGAGGCGCAAAAGGAAGATCAAGGTAACAACTGAAACGGCAATATTTCCAACACGCCCCAGCGGGGCTCCATGCAACTATGCTGTCTGATGCAGGAAACAAAGGGAAAGAAAAAAAATGAGCCCGGCACAGCCCTCCTCACATCGGCCCGCGGAGGCGGCGCGGGCTGCCTCAGGACCTCAGGCGGACTCCCTCTCGCGCTTCACCGGGGCGCGACGGCGGGCGGACGAACCGCCACCTCCCAGGCAAGCTCAACAGCGTGGGGGAGGACTGCTGCCACCGCTGGAGGAGTCACTTGAGGAAGAGCTGACGAAGCTTAGGGAGTCTCGGACGCCGCCATCCGCGCGGGCGCTATCTCCTTCATCGCCATCGGGGCGGGGCCTGCGGACATGGTCGTCATCCTCAGGGCAGCACCCCACGCGGCGACCATCTTCCCCAAACACCCTCACGAAGAGGGTAGCGTCGCCGTCGAACCTAAAGTGCAAAGTGCACCGGCGCTCCAGGCCGCGAGCGCGGGCAAACGCTTGCCAGCCACGGGTGAAGGCCAAGCCCCCACTGGTGGAGACTTCCAGCGCGACCCACGAAGACCTGCTGCAGCACCCTCCGCCTGGAGCTAGAGGCCACCAGGAGCGCCGGCAGGGAGCTCGCCAAGGAGGAAGCGAGGGAGAGGAAGCCGGGCGCTAGTCGGGTCCGCCGCCCAGACGACAAACTCCAGCGGCGCCTGCACAGCGCGAAAGCGCGGCCTGCGAGAGCGCGCGGCCCAGGCGCGTCCCTCAGCCACGGAGGCGCGTCCCTCAGCCACGGAGGCGCGCCCGCCGCCACGCTGGGAGCCACCCGCATGACCACCAAATGCTGCCGGGGTGGCCACCAGATGCTTCCGAGGACGCCCACGACTGCGCTTGGGCAGGGGAGAGGCGGAACAAACCTGGAGGGCCTTCCCCTTCTCTGCAGCTGAGTACTTCCTCGACGGAGCCATCACGCCAAGACAGAGCAAGAGCAGTGGAAAAGGAGAGAGCAAGGAGTGACGGACTGGAAGGGCACGCGCGGTGCCGTACTTATGGCCGGCGGTGGCCAACCGCCGGCCTCCACGATCACAGGTAATCATAACACGATCTGCATGCAGGGACTTGTCCAACTCGCACGATCACTAAGGCGTCATGGGAAGTGGAGACGCCACGACCAATCAACCGCCACGCGACGCCCAAGGCCGCAGGCTGTTAGGGCCCATGGTGCTTCGCCCTTGCCCTTTCGCCTCTCGGCACGGCCAAGTCCAGGCGCGCCTTGGGCCCGGGGGTTACTGTCGGCGTTCTGGGAACGGGGGTCCCCATACTTGCCTGCCTGCGGCCTGCGGCGTGGCTCGAGTGGGGGGCCCAACATGGCCCATCTTCATCAACACAAAACTCAAGACCCTCGCGAGGGGCCAAGCCTCGCGAGGCGGACGACATGGCACTTCCTCAGGCGAAGCCTCATCAGGCTGGCTCGCGAGGAGGAGGAGACATCAAGGCGGGGTACCTCGCGAGGTGCCCATGACGTGAGCCATGACGACTCAAGGCGCCAGGCGGGCGCCAGCGCGCGCAGCGTCCTTCTTTCCTCTTTGGTGCAAAGGGGACAAGCGCAGCCGCGGAGTACCGAGGCATCAGGCAAAGGTTGCCGTTCCGGTGCAATGAGACCAGGACCAGGAGGACTACGAGACGGGGGTCACCATGGAGCCCAGCACGGCATCATCACCAGAGCCTTTGGCAGGCGAAGACTGCTTTTGTCAGGATAAGTGTACTCACTGTCCCCCTTCAAATTAGCCCGTTGGATCCCTTCCCGCTCAATATTTGGGAAGAGGACCAGGGCCTCTATAAATAGTACTAGCCACCCACATAGCAAGGGGTTCGGTTCGATCGGTTCCGAACAGCTGGTAAGAGAGAGAGAGAGAGGTGGCTGAACTCCCCCTAGCAGTTCATCCCCCTAGCCAAGAACAGACCCTCGCGAGGCTGTTCTTCCTTGTATAGTTCATCCTCACCAGCCCCAAGAGGCAATCCACCAACCACACACTGGAGTAGGGTATTACACCACAACGGTGGCCCGAACCAGTATAAATCTTGTGTCTCTTGTGCATTTCTTTCAGTAGTTTAGATCCTTGTGAGACGGAGAGGTTGAAGGCGTAATCTCCGCGCGCACCCCAGTATTCGCGCCAGGTAGGGGTGCGCCGGAGTTCGTTTTCCACCGCTCTGCTCTCCTCCGGCCGTCACAACCATGCCTGACGCTCGTCGGGCCCGCTCCAAGCGCCCGGCAGTCGTCGCTTTCCGCGTCGCCCGGACGGCCCCCTTCGGTGGGCGTCCACGTCGTTCCCCGTCGCCCACTGTCGACACCACCACTGGCCCGGCGGGAAACGAGCGGCGAGCGCCACCCCAGCATCCGCCCGCGCGAAGGAGTGGCTGCACCGCAACGTCGACACCTCCGGTCATTGCAGCCCTCCTGGGCGGCTCGCAGGCGCCGCCCACAGGTCACCACGTCAAGCCTTACGTCCACCGGGTCAACGCCGTTTCTGCATGGCAGGGGGCTCCCCCGGACCGGGCGGCGTGCGAGGACGGCCTGACCTTCAGCTCGGAGGACCACCCCTCCAACCCGGTCGGCTCGGGCGCACTCCCCCTGCTGTGCACCCCCACTATCTGCCAGGTGGCCGTCACCAGGACCCTCGTCGACGGAGGTGCGGGCCTCAGTGTGCTCTTGGTCGAGACTTTCGGCCTCCTCCGCATACCTCGAGAGCGGCTGCGGCCCAGTCGACCCTTCTCAGTTGTCGGGGGCGGATCATCCGACTCCCTGGGGCAGATCTGGCTCCCGGTAACTTTCGGCACCTACGACAACTTCCGCACGGAGATGGTCGACTTCGACATCGCCCCCATCGGCCTTCCCTACAACGCCATCCTGGGCTACCCAGCCCTGGCTCAGTTCATGGCCGCCACGCACCCGGCGTACAACCTCATGAAGATGCCCGGGAGCAGCGGTACCCTCGCTGTGCACGGAGACACCGGGGACGCCCTGCAAGCTCTCGAACTCGCCTTCAAGACGGCGGCGTCAGCACGGCCCGTCGGCGTAGAGGCCCCTGAGCCCAAGGGGGCTGCGCCCGCCAAGAAGAAGCAACTGTTCACCCAGGACAAAGCAGAAACCAAGCAGATACCAGTCGACGAGGATGGGTCCTCCAGTGCCACTTTCACCATAGGCGCCAACCTCGAGCCCGAGCAGGAGGAGGCCTTGGTCAAGTTCCTGCGCGCGAACAAGAAGGTATTTGCTTGGGAGCCAGATCAGCTGGCGGGGATCCCCAGGAGTGTCATCGAGCACCACCTCAACGTGTGCCCAAATGTGCGCCCGGTGAAGCAGAAGGCCAGGCGGCAGTCCACGGAGAAGCAGGCCTTCATTGCCCAAGAGACCCGCAAGCTCGAGGCTGCCGGGGTCATTCGCGAGGTCCGGTACCCGGATTGGTTGGCCAACCCTGTCGTTGTGCCCAAGAAGGGGGGAAAGAGCGCATGTGTGTCGACTTCACCAACCTCAACAAGGCATGCCCGCAAGATCCGTTCTCGCTTCCCCGCATCGACCAGATTGTCGATTCCACTGCAGAATGCGACCTGCTATGCTTCCTGGACGCCTTCTCCGGGTATCACCAGATCAAGATGGCCGTGGAAGACGTTGAGAAGACCGCCTTCTTGACCCCGTGCGGGGTATATTGCTATACATGCATGCCGTTCGGGCTGCGTAACGCAGGGGCAACCTTTCAGCGGCTGATGCACATCACCCTGGGCCAGCAACTCGGGAAGAATGTCGAAGCCTACGTTGACGACATTGTAGTAAAATCTCGGGAGGCCAAGACCCTGATACAAGACCTGGAGGAGACCTTCGCGAGCCTCAACGCAGTAAACCTGCGGCTCAACCCAGAGAAATGTGTGTTTGGCGTCCCCTCGGGCAAGCTCTTGGGATTCCTCGTGTCCCATCGTGGCATCGAGGCCAACCCCGAGAAGTTCAAGGTCGTCGAGGACATGAGTCCACCGAAGACCCTCAGAGAAATGCAGAAGCTCACTGGGCGCGTGACCGCGCTGGGGCGCTTCATCTCCAAACTAGGGGAGCGAGCGCTGCCTTTCTTCCAGCTGATGAAGAAAAAGGGGCCCTTTGAAAGGACTGAAGAGGCAGACAAGGCGTTTCAAGACTTGAAGAGGTACCTGACCAGTACCCCAGTCATGGTGGCTCCGCGCCCTCAGGAGCCCCTGCTGCTGTACCTCGCCGCCACACCCTACTCCGCCAGCGCGACCTTGGTGGCGGTTAGGGAGGAGCGCCAAATCAAGACCGCAGCGGCAGCACGAAGCAGGACCAAACGGGAACAAGGAAAGCCTGCGGAAGCCACAACCGCAGCTGAGAAGGGGTAGCTGCCGAGGAATGCACCGGAGACAGGAGAGGCAGCTCGACCGAATGGTCCACCTCTAGAGGCCATGTCGCCTCATGAGGCGCCCTTACCTCCCGATGGTGCAGCAACCCCTGACGCTCCCGACCTTGTCGAGCACCCAGTTTACTTCGTTAGCACGGTGCTACGGGACGCGAGGGCGCGGTACCCAATGCCTCAGAAGCTCCTCCTAGCACTACTGGTGGCCTCGTGCAAGCTGCGTCACTACTTCCAGGCTCATCCCATCAAGGTCGTCTCATCATACCCCTTGGAGAGAGTACTCAGGAGCCCTAACTCAGCCGGAAGAGTCGCCGAGTGGAACATAGAGCTGCAGGCGTTTCAACTCGAGTTCAGCACAACCAGGGTCATCAAAGGAGCAGTGTTGGCGGATTTTGTGGCGGAATGGACGGAGGCCCCAGGCCTCGAGGCCGGCGAGGATCGGTCCCTCTCCCCCGGAAGCGAGGCGCTAGATGGTTCGGTCATGCACTTCGACGGGGCGTTCTCCAGGCATGGCGCTGGGGCTGGGGCAGTGCTCATATCGCCTACTCAGGACAAGCTCTACTACGCTGTACAGCTCTGTTTCCAGCACGGCGAAAAGGTCTCCAACAACATAGCGGAGTATGAAGCTTTGATAGCTGGCTTGAAGGCCACAGCTGCCCTGGGGGTGAAACGCCTGCCATCAAGGGCGATTCGCAGCTCCTCGTCAATTTGGAGTTAAAGCGTCTCTTGATGTGCTTGGTTCTCTTGTGAAATCTGGATTCCTTCGACAAGGAAATTGCACCAGTATTGTCACAAAAGATTTTCATTGGACCCGATGCACTAGGTATGACACCTAGATCGGATATGAACTCCTTCATCTGGACTCCTTCATTTGCTGCTTCCGAAGCAGCAATGTACTCCGCTTTACATGTAGATGCCGCCACGACGCTCTGTTTAGAACTGCTCCAACCGACAGCTCCACCGTTTAATATAAACACGTATCCGGTTTGCGATTTAGAATCGTCCGGATTAGTGTCAAAGCTTGCATCAACGTAACCATTTACGATGAGCTCTTTGTCACCTCCATAAACGAGAAACATATCCTTGGTCCTTTTTAGGTACATCAAGATGTTCTTGACCGTTGTCAAGTGATCCACTCCCGGATTACTTTGGTACCTGCCTGCTAAACTAATAGGAAGGCACACATCAGGTCTGGTACACAACATTGCATACATGATATAGCCTATGGCTGAAGCATAGGGAACATCTTTCATTTTCTCTCTATCTTCTGCAGTGGTAGGGCATTGATTCTTACTCAACTTCACACCTTGTAATACAGCCAAGAACCCTTTCTTTGCCTGATCCATTTTTAACTTCTTCAAAACTTTGTCAAGGTATGTGCTTTGTGAAAGTCCAATTAAGCGTCTTGATCTATCTCTATAGATCTTGATGCCCAATATGTAAGCAACTTCACCGAGGTCCTTCATTGAAAAACTCTTATTCATGTATCCTTTTATGCTATCCAGAAATTCTATATCATTTCCAATCAACAATATGTCATCCACATATAATATTAGAAATGCTACAGAGCTCCCACTCAATTTCTTGTAAATACAGGCTTCTCCAAAAGTCTCTATAAAACCATATGCTTTGATTACACTATCAAAGCGTTTATTCCAACTCCGAGAAGCTTGCACCAGTCCATAAATGAATCGCTGGAGGTTGCACACTTTGTTAGTACCTTTTGGATCGATAAAACCTTCAGGTTGCATCATATACAACTCTTCTTCCAGAAATCCATTCAGGAATGCAGTCTTTACATCCATTTGCCAAATTTCATAATCATAAAATGCGGCAATAGCTAACATGATTCAAACGGACTTAAGCATCGCTGCTGGTGAGAAGGTCTCATCGTAGTCAACTCCTTGAACTTGTCGAAAACCTTTCGCAACAAGTCGAGCTTTGTAGACAGTAACATTACCATCAGTGTCTGTCTTCTTCTTGAAGATCCATTTATTCTCGTTGGCTTGCCGATCATCGGGCAAGTCAACCAAAGTCCACACTTTCTTCTCATACATGGATCCCATCTCAGATTTCATGGCCTCAAGCCATTTTGCGGAATCTGGGCTCATCATTGCTACGTCTCCGTCGTATCTACTTTTACAAACACTTTTGCCCTTGTTTTGGACTCTAACTTGCATGATTTGAATGGAACTAACCCGGACTGATGCTGTTTTCAGCAGAATTGCCATGGTATTATTTTTGTGTAGAAATAAAAGTTCTCGGAATGACCTCAACGGAGAATTATTTTGGAATATATAAAAAATACTGGAAGGAAGATCCATGTCAGGGGGGCCTCCACCTGTCCACGAGGGTGGGGGCGCGCCCTACCCCCCTGGGCGCGCCCCCTGCCTCGTGGGCCCCCTGACACTCCACCGACCTCAACCCTGACTCCATATATTCACTTATGGGGAGAAAAAACCAGGGAGAAGGATTCATCGCATTTTACAATACGGAGCCGTCGCGAAGCCCTAAACTCTCTCGGGAGGGCTGATCTGGAGTCCGTTCGGGGCTCCAGAGAGGGGAATCCGTCGCCATCGTCATCATCAACCTTCCTCCATCACCAATTTCATGATGCTCACCGCCGTGCGTGAGTAATTCCATCGTAGGCTTGCTGGACGGTGATGGGTTGGATGAGATTTATCATGTAATCGAGTTAGTTTTGTTAGGGTTTGATCCCTAGTATCCACTATGTTATGAGATTGATGTTGCTATGACTTTGCTATGCTTAATGCTTGTCACTAGGGCCCGAGTGCCATGATTTCAGATCTGAACCTATTATGTTTTCATCAATATATAAGTGTTCTTGATCCTATCTTGCAAGTCTATAGTCACCTACTATGTGTTATGATCCGGCAACCCCGAAGTGACAATAATCGGGACCACTCCCGGTGACGACCGTAGTTTGAGGATTTCATGCATTCACTGTGTGTTTATGCTTTGGTTCGGTACTCTATTAAAAGGAGGCCTTATTATCCCTTAGTTTCCAATAGGACCCCGCTGCCATGGGAGGGTAGGACAAAAGATGTCATGCAAGTTCTTTTCCATAAGCACGTATGACTATATTCGGAATACATGCCTACATTACATTGATGAATTGGAGCTAGTTCTGTGTCACCCTATGTTATGACTGTTACATGATGAACCGCATCCGGCATAATTCTCTATCACCGATCCATTGCCTACGAGCTTTCCATATATTGTTTTTCGCTTATTTACTTTTCCGTTGCTATTGTTATCATCACTACAAAACACCAAAAATATTACTTTTTCTACCATTACCTTTTACCACTGTTACCACTACTATCATATTACTTTGCTACTAAACACTTTGCTGCAGATATTAAGTTTCCAGGTGTTGTTGAATTGACAACTCAGTTGCTAATACTTGAGAATATTCTTTGGCTCCCCTTGTGTCAAATCAATAAATTTGGGTTGAATACTCTACCCTCGAAAACTGTTGTGATCCCCTATACTTGTGGGTTATCAATCATCGCTTCCTCATAGTTTGTAGGTTCGTCATGGTCTAGCAACATGACCTCCAGAACAGGATCACCGTACCACTCTGGTGCAGATCTTAGTCTGGTTGACCTACGAGGTTCGGTAGTAACTTGATCTGAAGTTTCATGATCATCATCATTAGCTTCATCACTAAATGGTGTAGGTGTCACAGGAACCGGTTTATGTGACGAACTACTTTCCAATAAGGGAGCAGGTACAGTTACCTCATCAAGTTCTACTTTACTCCCACTCACTTCTTTCGAGAGAAACTCCTTCGCTAGAAAGGATCCGTGAAGAAATAATAGCAAGATACTAAACGATCAAGTGCTAAGCTAACGGAATGGGTCAAGTCAATCACATCATTCTCCTAATGATGTGATCCCGTTAATCAAATGACAACTCATGTCTATGGCTAGGAAACATAACCATCTTTGATCAACGAGCTAGTCAAGTAGAGGGATACTAGTGACACTATGTTTGTCTATGTATTCACACACGTATTATGTTTCCGGTTAATACAATTCTAGCATGAATAATAAACATTTATCATGATATAAGGAAATAAATAATAACTTTATTATTGCTTCTAGGGCATATTTCCTTCACATAGTGGATACTAGGGATCAAACCCTAACAAAACTAACTCGATTGCATGGTAAATCTCATCCAACCCATCACTGTCCAGCAAGCCTATGATGGGATTAATCACGCACGACGGTGAGCATCATGAAGTTGGTGATGGAGGATTGTTGATGATGACGATGGAATGATTTCCCCTCTCTGAAGCCCAAAACAGACTCCAGATCTTCCCTCCCGTGGAAGAACAAGAGGTGGCGGCGGCTCCATATCGTAAAACGCAATGAATCCTTCTCTTTGATTTTTTTCTCCCCGAACATGAATATATGGAGTTGGAGTTGAGGTCGGTGGAGGTCTGTGGGACCCACAAGACCAGAGGGCGCGCCCCAGGGGGCTGGGCGTGCCCTCCACCCTTGTGGACAGGGTGTGGGTTCCTCTGGTTGATTCTTTCACCAATATTTTTTTATTTATTTCAAAAGTAATCCCCTCCAGCCAAGACTCGCGTGTCACCACGTCGAGAGGCGGCTCTATGGTTCACATGACAGCTGCGGCTATGTCCAAAGACGACGCCACAGGGTCCATGACCATTGAGAACCGAAGGATACACCGAGGCCATCGCAAGATGGACATGAGGCGCTTCCCCGCAAAGACGTTGACCTGGGCCAAAGTCCAGGCAAAGAGCCTGCACACCAGTCCCCACTACAAAAAAACAACTTCCGTGATGATATGTCTTTGTCACAGTAGGTCACGTTTTCTATCATGCATGTACATCCATGATGATTTTATAACATAATCAAGATACTCACACCCGTGCTGTCGTAGAAGTGCTCCATGACAATACCAAAATTATCATCACGGAAGTGTCCACTTCCATGACAATAAATGGCGCGTCATGGAAGTGCTTTCGTCAAGGGTAACCGACACATGGCATCCACCGTAACCTGTCGCCGTCAAGCTATCAGGTTCCGGTTTGGATCCGATTACCCGTTAACAGCCCGGCCCAATGGGGGTTTTCCATGTGTAAAATTCTCAATGGCCAGAGGAACCATGTGTCGGTTCAGCATTGGGACAGATGTCATCCACTCATTGGCGGGAGGTGCCTATGATACGTTGACTTGTGGCACGGCCCAACAGAGGCCCATTCAGATGAAAAGGCCAGCCCATTTGACTTGGTCAAAACGTAGCGGGCTAGCCCAAGGAAAGCCTGTTGACGACCTCTTCGCATATAACCCATTTACAACCTGCTAAATCACGACCCGTTATGGCCTATACGAATTGGGCCCAGTAGCATCATTTCGGCCATCCAATATGATTCCAGCCCGTTGTAACTTCTGGCCCATGTATGGCCCATGCCTTCTTTAGGCCCATACGAGGCCCTTTGTAACTCTAGGCCCATTAAAGGCCCATGGTGAAACTGGCCCATGATGGACAGTGTATTGCTTTATACCTTTAATGGCCCATCATTCCATTGGGCTGTTTCTAGCATGTGCTACCTTTCGGCCTTCTAAGGGCCCATTTATTCTTGGGCTCATTTCTAGCATTCGGTTACTTATGGTACGTCACTGGCCTGTTCCGCTTGTGGGCCAAATTCAGCCCATGGTTAATGTCGGCCCGTTTGTGGCCCATTAACCCGTTGGGCTATTTTCATAGTGTCATCAAATACATCCCATTAACGACCTGTGATGCCTATCGATAGAGTTAAGCCCCTTATACATTCTGGCCTATTGACGACCCATTATGGTTAGGCCATAAACACACGATTTCCACTCTAGCCCATTAACAGCCCATTTTGCGTACCGTTATTGGTCCATGAATAGTACGGCCCATGTTTGTCCAATCGATCATACGGCCGTAGAAGTCCCATTGATTCTATGGCCCGTAGAAGGCGCATGGATCCTACGGCCCGTAGGAGGCCCATGGTCACTACAGCAGGTAGTAGGACCATGGTTACAATGGTCCGTATGTTGTGCATGGTTTTTGTGGCCTAGTTATAAAAAATAGGTTATTGTGGACAATAGAAGAACGCGGAAAAAGAACTGCAGTGACTACAAGCAAACAACTAAACAAGACAATAAGGAAATAAATAAGCAAGCAACTAATGCTAGGCTATTATGACTATTACACATATTACATCCACTAGGCATAAATGTTCGCCACCGGTGAAAATATAGGGAAGAAAGCAACACATCACATACACTGGTTGTCAAACTTGGGGACGAGTGCAAATAAACGCCGCAGCAAAACAAGTTGAGAACTGAAACCACTTCAGAAGAGCTCAAGAAATGATATCCTGGGTACCCAGCCTGCTGGCAAGATGCTTAGCAAGCTTATTAACTTTCTCTTGTTTGGCGCTTAAATCCTCCAGCGCTTGCAATTACACTAGAAAGTATTCATCTGAATTTTGCTGGGACTTCCTCAGTCCTTCGGCTTCATGTCACAGCACATACGGTCAATGTCTTTTAACCTGAAGTTGAGACTCAAGAAGACGAACTGATTCAAGCAGCGAGTTTGACGAGGTTGTGCCAGTAGTAGTGGCCAGTTACTCGAACACTACATCAAGACAGGACTTTGGGGTTGTCTCACTATCGTCAAGATAGTTTTTATCAACTTTCTTGGAGACCGACAAGGATGTCTCACTATCTTGAACCTTATCTGCATTACTTCCTTTACCATTGCATAACGGGGTACTCTTCTCCAATATTTTGTCTGCATTCTAAAAGAGAAACAAGCAGACACATCACAGGTTTACCATGTTGTATATGAAACTCAATTTGGTAAATCATTTTATTAGTAAAGTGGACAGGATAACAACATGAAACAAACATATATCTATGTACCATGGTCACTATATGGTCTATATCATTCTAGTTTTTGTTGCCAAATCAAGATAGAGACACAGTTCAAACAATATATGTTTAAGACAAAGCAACATAGACAGAATATAAGTGTGGGAAACTACACAACAATAACAACACTTGTAATGTGCATGACATGAGAACATAATTGTTTATTCAATTGAAACTGAAATCAACGTGGAGCAAGTTACAACAGCAAACCAGTTAAAGATATAGGTTTAAAACATACCTATTGCACCATTGGAGTTTCAATTCCATCCTTCAAATTTGAAAATAGTTGGTATGAGTAAATATGGTGATGCAAGAGCAAAGGAGTATGAACCATAGCTACAAAACCAGACCTAAGAATAATTCTTCTTCTGCTTCAAGCATTGAGTTGGGGTTCAGAGTGGTGGTCCTCATGCTTTGGGCACTATAGTTTCCTTACTAACTGCTCGTGTTTGGGCGCTTTGTGGTGGAGACAGTACTGTGTCAACTGGAACTAGGTTACTATCTACTAGGGTTGGCGTGTAACGCCCTGGACATACCCGCCGGTGGTCATGACTCCTTGCGGGATCTAGACTGGCCCCACAGATCAATACTAGTCTTTTCTGCGCACTTTGTCCTCACTCGTGCGCACCCGGGAGCAACTTCCCGGTCGGTCACCCATCGTGAAACTACTCCAAGCTGAGCACGCTTAACTTTGGAGTTCTTACCGAATGGGCTTCCAAAAAAGAAGGAATTCCTTATTGATATGAGTACTCTATCATTCCTAATAAGCCAGGCTATCACATACACCCCCACTCAGAGGAACCGACGTCCTCGTCGGGCCACAGGAACGTTCCCTCTTGGCACAAACGTCTATGCATCCAGTCCGATACATGTGTCATGCCGTGTGCCACGATGGGTCACAAATGTCATGAACAACATGACCGCGCACCTGTCCGCAAACATCCGTGTAACCACGAGGGTCGGTTCTGATACCAACTTGTAACGCCCCGGACATACCTGCCAGTGGTCGTCACTCCTGGCAGGATCTAGACTGGCCCCATAGGTCAATACTAGTCTTTTCTGTGCACTTTGTCCTCACTCGTGCGCACCCGAGAGCAACTTCCCGGTCGGTCACCCATCCTGAAACTACTCCAAACTGAGCACACTTAACTTTGGAGTTCTGTCTGATTGGGCTTTCGGAAGAGAAGGAATTCCTTATTGATATGACTAGTCTATCATCCCTAATAAGCCAGGCTATCACATGGGGTTAGAAGGGGTGTAGCTGGTTCTCTGTCCAACTGGGTAGGGGTACAATCTACGAGAGTCTGGGTTATGTGTGGTGGGGCCGGTCCTTGGGAAAGTACAGCCGTGGTTCTATCTGCATTGACTGGTAGCACTATCTTTTCTGAAGACCATTTTGCTACCCCCTTAGATACTATCATCACCCCTCCAATTCAAATGGCTGATAAATAAGAAAAGTAATTGAATGTACAAACATTGTATGATAGACATGTGTAATGGATAGTGGGGAATAAAAGAGGGCATGAAATAATTCACAATTATGTTGTCTAAACAAACATGATAGTATGACACAATTTCACATATATGATGGCTAACTAAACAGGATAGCATGACACAATTTCACATATATGATGGCTAACTAAACAGGATAGAAAGACGTAATTCAAAATATGATGACTATGTAAACATGATGCCATGATATAACTATATGATGCGTTTACTAAATAGGTTGGCATGCCATAATTCACATACATACCGCCAGTGGAAACATGATGGCATGATATAGTTCACGGATAGAATGACATAATTCAAAATACAATGACTGTTAACACTAAACATGATGAGATGATATAACTATAAGATGTCTTTATTAAATTGGTTTGGCATGCCATAATCTAGATAGATGTTGTCTATGTAAACATGATGGCATGATATAATTCAAATATATGATTTATATACTAAGCAAGTAAGCAAATGGAAATCGCATATATGATGTCTAAACTAAGCAGATTCCATTCAATATTGTGTATGTGATGTAAAAACTAAGCAATGCAAGACAACATATGCATGCTATGAGTAATATAACCCTTCCAAGTTTGAGCATAGACCTTAGGGGGGGAAAGGACTGGTCATCTGCCTCTGAATCCTCCTCTGAGGAGCTATCTGTAACCGGCAAGATGTCTGCTTCAGCAGGTAGCATTGTCTGCTCTGACATGAGGTTTATCAATCCATGGATGACCAAAGGTTTATCAATCCGTGGGAGGCGTAGGATGAAGATGCATGGTCTCTCTCAAACAACCCTGCAACCAAATAACAAATAGTCTCTTGTGTCCCCAACACACCCAATACAATGGTAAATTGTATAGGTGCACTAGTTCGGCAAAGAGATGGTGATACAAGTGTAATATGGATGGTGGATATAGGTTTTTGTAATCTAAAAGTAAAAAAACAGCAAGGGTATTGCAATGCTTGAAAACAAGGCCTAGGGTTCATACTTTCACCGGTGAAAATTCTCTCAACAATGATAACATAATTAAATCATATGGCAATCCCTCAACGTGCGACAAAGAATCCCTCCAAAGTTTCTATCGGAGAACGTAGGACGAAAATGAGCATCAACCCCTATGCATAGATTACCCCAATGTCACCTCAGGAATCCGCGAGTTGAGTGCCAAAACATACATCAAGTGAATCAATAAAACGTCCCATTGTCACCATAGATATCCCATCGCAAGACATACATCAAGTGTTCTCAAATCCAATACTCAATCCAACATAACGAAACCTCAAAGAGCAAGACTCAATTCATCACAAGAAGGTAGAGGGGGAGAAACACCATATAATCCAACTATAGTAACAAAGCTCGCGGTACATCAAGATCGTGCCAAATCAAGAACACGAGAGAGAGAGAGAGAGAGAGAGAGAGAGAGAGATCAAACACATAGCTACTAGTACATACCCTCAGCCCCGAGGGTGAACTACTCTGTCCTCATCATGGTAGCCATCGGGATGATGGAGATGGCCTCCGGTGATGGTTTCCCCCTCCGAAAGGGTGCCGGAACGGGCTCCCAATTGGTTTTTCGGGGCTACAAAGGCTTGCGGCGGTGGAACTTCCGATCTAGGGTTCTTTTGGGGGGTTTCCATATTTATAAGAATTTTTGGCATTGGAAACAAGTCAGGGGGTGCCCGAGGGGCCCACAAGCCCTCAGGGCATGCCCTAGAGGCTTGTGGCCTCCTCGGGACTCTTCTGGCCCAGCTCCGGTGCTTCGGGCATCTCTTTTGGTCCATGAAGTTTCACCCCATTCTGAGAACTTTTATTTCTGCACAAAAAACGACACCACGGTAGTTCTGCTGAAAACAGCGTCAGTCCGGGTTAGTTCTAATAAAATCAGACCAAAAACATATAAAATTGTTGTAGACATGGCATGAATACTTCATAAATTATAAATACATTGGAGACGTATCAGCTTACTCATTGAGTTCATATGAGAATCGGGACATCTTTGCATGGAAACCTTCTGACATGTCGGGTGTACTGAGAGATTCACTGTGCACCACCTTAATGGGGATCCCAAGGTTAAGCCGGTCAAGCAGTTCCTCCGTCGTTTTAGTGAAGAGAGATGTAAAGCTACTGGAGAAGAGGTAGCCGGCTCTTGGCGGCCGGGTTTATCGTGGAAGTTTTTCACCCTAAGTGGTTGGCTAACCCTGTGCTTGTACTTAAGAAAAATGGCACATGGCATATGTGTGTTGATCACACAGATCTTAATAAGGCTTGTCCAGCTCATCCGTTCGCTCTCCCCCGTATTGACCAGATCAATGATGCAACGGCGGGTTGTGAGAGCTTATGCTTCCTCGATGCTTATTCTGGTTATCATCAGATCAAGATGGCAGTTAAAGACCAAGAGAAGACATCCTTCATCACACCTTTTGCGGCTTTCTGCTATGTTTCCATGCCTTTTGGGCTCAATAGTGCTCAGGCAACTTATCAGTGTTGTGTTCAGAATTGTTTTCAAAGTCCGATTGGGTGCAATGTTTATGCTTATGTGGATGATATTGTGGTCAAGTCAAGGAAGAAGGAGACTCTCCTTAATGATTTGAAGGACACTTTTGACAATCTCTGGGTGTACAAAATGATGCTTGCCCCGGTCTAGTGTGCCTATAGGTAAACTGCTAGGATTTCTAGGTCTTAGAGTGGGGCATTGAGGCTAACTCGGAGAAGATAAAGGCCATCACTTCACTTTCTAAGCCGGCGTGTGTCAATGACGTCCAGCGTCTGGCGTGTCATATTGCGGCCTTGAGCCCGTCCATAAGTCGCCTAGGAGAGAAGGCAATTCCTTTATATCAGATGATGAAGAAGACGGACCACTTTGTCTGGAGCAATGCTGTAGATCAAGCGTTTGAGGACCTTAAGAGATAGTTAGCTGAGCCGCTCATCTTAGCTACTCCTATAGACAAAGAGCCTTTGCTCCTGTACGTGGCTGCTAATAATAAGGCAGTCGGCGTAGCAGTTGTCGTAGGGTGCAAAGAAGCAGGAAAGGAGTACCCAGTCCAGCGGCCGGCTTACTATGTCAGTGAGGTCTTGACTGAATCCAAGCAAAGATACCTACATTGGCAGAAGCTGGTATTTGGGTGTTCATGGCGAGTCACTAGTTGGAACATTATTTTCTTGGTCATCCTATTACTGTGGTTCGGTCTGCTCCTTTGGGGGGTATTATTCAAAACAGGGAAGCCACCGCCCGGGTTGCTAAGTGGGAAATTGAGCTTGGGCATCATAATCTGAAATATGTGCCAAGGACAGCCATTAAGCCTCAAGCTTTGGTGGACTTCATAAATGACTGGACAGAGTTTCAAACACCTGAGCAGAAGCCTAACAACACATACTGGATAATCCACTTTGATGGTTCCAGGCAATTGGAAGGCCCGGGGCTGGAGTTATTTTGACTTCCCCACCAGGTGATAAATTCTGTTATGTTTTAAGGCTAATGTTTACTTGTACTAACAATGCAGCTGAGTATGAAGCTTTGCTCCATGGGCTTCGTATGGCCAAGGATATGAATTTAAGCTAGGTCATATGTCTAGGCGACTCAGACCTTGTGGCTCAGCAAGTCTCAGGCAAGTGGGACTCTAAAGACCCGTTCATGGCGGCTTATCGTCAGGCGGTTGAAAATATCGCTGGTCACTTTAAGGGTTATTACCAGGTGGATTGTAACGCCCAGATAATTAAGCTATTGTAATCCTCTGCTAATGATGCCACATCACTACGATTACTGTTGTTAAACTCGCGTTGGTTCGAAACCGGTTCAAATTCAAATTTAAAATAAAGTAAAAATAGAAGTTTTCAAATGTGAAAAACTAAAATGTTCGCATTATTCAATAAATTCTTCTGACCTTTGTCATGATGGAACCAACTTTGTTTGACTCATAGATAAATCCCTAGGAAATCATAAAGTGACCCAACGTCAACTAGAATAGCATTTTTCAAAATAAACAAATGTTTAAGTATTTACAAAACACTTGAAATCTTTTGTGCTAGCTCAAAACATTGCCTACAATTTATGTGACAAGTTTCATGTTGAACAAAACTCTTTTGGAGCCAAAATAAAATTCAAACAGTAGAGAGATAAGGAACAGAAAAGATAATAGAAAACAACTAAAAGCCACTAGGACCTAAAACTTGAGACCTTTGTGAAAGTCGGGCGGGCCTAGAGAGCACCACCGAGATATACCAGTGGAAGTTGGGCGGGCCCAGTGAGCACCCATGAGATGTTACAATGGCGGCTGGCTGTTTAGCGGTATCATCCAGGAGGGGGTGGTAGCTCCGGACTTGTCCCAACAGCCGCCATTACTTTTAATAGTTAATGCACTATCAGGTTTGGGTATTTGTTCTGAGTTGGCCACTGGCCTATACGCACTAACCACCACACGGGAACAGTTATGGGTCCTCGACATCGTAATATCAGCCGAAGCTTTGCCAGATGTCCAGTTTAGCATTGTGGCACGATCGGATCATGCCGGCCATCCGAGGCAGTGCTGGTATCCACCCTGCTCGCAACTTCCCGGAGTGCAACGGGCGATGGGCCCAAGACCCCGCCGTTATTAGGATGTAGAACGGCAGGGACATCTCTGCTGAGCCTAGGTAGGGCTGCGACGTATTGATCTTCCAAGGTCGGGCATTGACCAAGGAAAGTGTATCCGGCCAGAATAATAAAGCGTGTTGGGTAATGTGGTGCACCCTGCAGGGAACCCTTGCAGCGAAGTTATCTACTCGAATAGCTGTGTCCACGATGGTGGACGTTGAGACTTGTATCCTGATCTATTACAACTAGAAATGGATACTTGAGATATGTGATGGATATGTGGCTCTGGGGTTGCTTTCTCGTAGTGAGTCAAGGAAGGATCTCTAGGCATTAATACAACAACATGCTTGTTAATTATAAAATGACATTCTGTACTCTTTTGAATGCTGCAAGACACTTGAAGATGCTATTCTTCGATAAGCTAGGCCTTCCCTTCTATTCCGGCATTCTGCTGTATAGTCCACAGATACAACCCTTCCATTTGATACCAATGCATACTTAGTATAGATCTTATGCTTGTGGGTACTTTGGATTGTCAGATTTCGGGTTCTGGCAAAACCCTTAAGGTTCGAACACTGGGCTGCACGCGAAGATCTCTCCCTCTCCGATCACGCCCTCACACACTTCGCAATTTCTAGGCTAGGCACACAAACTCACAACACAGAAGACACAAGATTTATACTGGTTCGGGCCACCGTTGTGGTGTAATATCCTACTCTAGTGTGGTGGTGGTGGATTGCCTCTTGGGCTGAGGATGAACAGCACAAGGGGAAGAACAGCCTCCTGAGGAGAGGTGTTCTTGTGCTTGGTGACCTGGTGGTTGTGAGGATGGACTGACTCCGTTCCGAGATGATGTCCCCCTAGCTACGGTGGTGGCTAGTCCTATTTATAGAGGCATTGGTCCTCTCCCCAAATATTGAGCGAGAAAGGAGGCAACAATGGCCAATTTGAAAGGGAACAACTAGTATAGCTTATCCTGACAAAAGTGGTCTTCGCTTGCCAAAGGCTCTAGTGGTGACGCCGTCTTGGGCTCCACGGTGACCTCCGTCCTGCCGTCCTGCTGGTCTTGGTCTCACTGCACCGATATGGAAACCTTTGCTTTACGCCTCGGTACTCCTCGTCTGTGCTTGCCTGCTTAACACCAAAGAGGAAACAAGGACACTGTGCGCACTGGCGCCCGCCTGGCACCCGCCTGGCCTTGGTCTTCATGGCTCACGTCACTAGAACCTCACGAGGTTTGTCTTACCTTGATCTCTCCACCCCTCGTGAGCCACCCTAGTGAGGCCGCTCCTAAGGAGGTCTTGTGTCGTCTACCTCGCAAGGCGTGGCCCCTCGCGAAGGTCTTGAATGCTTGTTGGTGAAGATGGGCCATATGGGCCTGCTTGCAGAGCCATGCCGTGGTCCGCAGGTAGGCAAGTCTGGGGACCCCTGATAGCCCACAAGTATAGGGGATCAATTGTAGCCTGTTTTGATAAGTAAGAGTGTCGAACCCAATGAGGAGCTAAAGGTAGAACAAATATTCCTTCAAGTTCTATCGACCACCGATACAACTCTACGCATGCTTGACGTTCGCTTTACCAAGAACAAGTATGAAACTAGAAGTACTTTGTAGGTGATGTTGGATAGGTTTGTAAGATAATAAAGACTACGTAAATAAAAAGTAGGGGCTGTTTAGATAAAAACACAACTAAGTTAGTTTTAGTAAAGAGCTTTTTGTTACGAGAAAGTTATTTGTCCCTAGGCAATCGATAACTAGACCGGTAATCATTATTGCAATTTTATATGAGGGAGAGGCATAAGCTAACATAGTTCCTCTAATTGGATCATATGCACTTATGATTAGAACCCTAGAAAGCATCTGCAACTACTAAAGATCATTAAGGTAAAACCCAACCATAGCATTAAAGTATCAAGTCCTCTTTATCCCATACGCAAACAACCTACTTACTCGGGTCTGTGCTTCTGTCACTCACGCCACCCACCATAAGCAAATCATGAACATATTGCAAACCCTAAAGCGGGAATCCCTCACGCTTGCGCAACACGAAGAGCACCATAGGACAGCACCATTAATAAAACATGCAACTCAAACCAATCACGATCATCAAATAACCCGTAGGACAAAACGGATCTACTCAAACATCATAGGATAGCCATACATCATTGGGAAATAACATATAGCGTTGAGCACCATGTTTAACTAGAGATTACAGTGGGTAACAGAGAGTTTGCACTGCTGCATAGTGGGGGGAAGAGTTGGTGATGATGGCGGTGAAGTTGTTGGTGATGATTGCGGTGATGATGATGGCCCCGGTGGCACTCCGATGCCACCGGAAGCGAGGGAGAGAGAGCCCCCCTTCTTCTTCCTTGACCTCCTCCCTAGAGGGGAGAAGGGTTTTACCTCTGGTACTTGGTCTCCATGGCATGGGAGGGGCGAGAGCCCCTCCGAGATTGGATCCGTGTCTCTGTCTCTCTCTGTTTCTGCGTTCTCAGATTCTTCCCTTTAACCGTTTCTTATATTCCCGGAGATCCGTAACTCCGATTGGGCTAAAAATTTAACACGATCTCTATCCGGATATTAGCTTTCTTGCGGCGAAAGAAGGGAGTCAACCGCCTTAGGGGTGGCCACGAGGGCCCAGGGCGCGCCCCCTGCCTCGTGGCCCCCTCGAGCATCGTCTCGCGTTGATTTTTCTTCCCAAAAATCACATATATTCCAAAAAAATCTCCGTCAGTTTTTATCCCGTTTGGATTCCGTTTGATATGGATTTACCGCAAAACAAAAAACATGCAACAAACAGGAACTGGCACTGGGCACTAGATCAATATGTTAGTCCCAAAAATAGTATAAAAAGTTGCCAAAAGTATATGAAAGTTGTAGAATATTGGCATGGAACAATCAAAAATTATAGATATGATGGAGACGTATCAGCATCCCCAAGCCTAATTCCTGCTCGTCCTCGAGTAGGTAAATGATAAAAAATATTTTTTTATGTGGAATGCTACCTAGCATAATCTTGATCACATATCTAATCATGGCATGAACATTAAGACACGAGTGATTCAAAGCAATAGTCTATCATTTGACATAAAAACAATAATACTTCAAGCCTACTAATAAAGCAATCGTGTCTTTTCAAAATAACATGGCCAAAGAAAGTTATCCCTACAAAATCATATAGTCTGGCTATGCTCCATCTTCACCACACAAAATATTCACATCATGCACAACCCCGATGACAAGCCAAGCAATTGTTTCATACTTTTGACGTTCTCAAACCTTTTCAACTTTCACACAATACATGAGCATTAGCCATGGACATAGCACTATAGGTGGAATAGAATATGATGGTGGAGAAGACAAAATGGAGGAGATAGTCTCACATCAATTAGGCATATAAACGGGCTATGGAGATGCCCATCAATAGATATCACTGTGAGTGAGTAGGGATTGCCATGCAACGGATGCACTAGAGCTATAAGTGTATGAAAGCTCAAACTGAAAACTAAGTGGGTGTGTATCCAACTTGCTTGCTCATGAAGACCTCGGGAATTTGAGGAAGCTCATCATCGGAATATACAAGTCAAGTTCTATAATGAAAATTCCCACTAGTATATGAAAGTGATAGCTCAAGAGACTCTCTCCATGAGTGTGGTAAAAGGATAGTAACATTGCCCCTCTCTCTTTTTCTCTCATTTTTTCTTTTTTTTGGGCCTTCTTTTTTTGGCCTTTCTCTTATATATATATATATATATATAATATTTTTTCATCCGGAGTCTCATCCCAACTTGTGGGGGAATCATAGTGTCCATCATCCTTTCCTCACTCGGGCAATGCTCTAATAATGATGACCATCACACTTTTATTTACTTACAACTCGATATCTAGAACAAGGATAATGACTCTATATGAATGCCTCCGGCGGTGTACCGGGATGTGCAAAGATCTAGCGTAGCAATGACATCAAAAAACAGACAAGCCATGAAAACATCATGTTAGCTATCTTACGATCATGCAGGCAATATGACAATAAATGCTCAAGTCATGTATATGATGATGATGGAAGTTGCATGGCAATATATCTCGGAATGGCTATGGAAATGCCATAATAGGTAGGTATGGTGGCTGTTTTGAGGAAGGTATATGGTGGGTTTAAGGTACCGGCAAAAGTTGCGCGGTACTAGAGAGGCTAACAATGGTGGAAGGGTGAGAGTGCGTATAATCCATGGACTCAACATTAGTCATAAAGAACTCACATACTTATTGCAAAAATCTATTAGTCATCGAAACAAAGTACTACGCGCATGCTCCTAGGGGGATAGATTGGTAGGAAAAGACCATCGCTCGTCCTCGACCACCACTCATAAGGAAGACAATCAATAAATTCCTCATGCTCCAACTTCATTACATAACAGTTCAGCATACGTGCATGCTACGGGAATCACCAACCTCAACACAAGTATTTCTACTAATCCACAACTACCCACTAGCATGACTCTAATATCACCATCTTTATATCGCAAAACTATTGCAAGGAATCAAACATATTATATTTAGTGATCTACAAGTTTTATGTAGGATTTTATGACTAACCATGTGAATGACCAGTTCTTGTCATCTCTCTAAATAGATATAAGTGAAGCACATGAAGCATTCTATAAAGCCATACTCACAAGATATAAGTGAAGTGCAAAGAGAATTCTATAAATAAACCAAGGACTATCTCATATCGGCATGGTGCATAAAAGAAAAGTGAAAACTAAATGCAAAAGACGCTCCAAGATTTGCACATATCACATGAACGAAACGAATCCGAAAACATACCGATACTTGTTGAAGAAAGAGGGGATGCCTTCCGGGGCATGCCCAAGCTTTGACGATTGAGTCTCCTTGAATATTTACTTGGGGTTCCTCGGGCATCCCCAAGCTTTAGCTCTTGCCTCTCTTCCTTCTTCTCACATCGGGACCTTCTTGATCATCGAACACTTCATCCACACAAAACTTCAACAGAAAACTCGGTAAGATCCCTTAGTATAATAAAGCAATTCAGTACTCTAAGAACTGTTGAAAACCAATTCATATTTTGTTTTTGCATTGTGTCTACTGTAATATAGCTTTTCCATGGCTTAATCCACTGATAGGAATTGATAGTTTCATCAAAACAAGCAAACTATGCATCAAAAACAGAATCTGTCTAAATCAGAACAGTCTGTAATAATTAGAACATTCACCATACTTCTGATACTTGAAAAATTCTGAAAAATTTAGGAAAAATGAATTAATTGAAATAAAGACAGTTCAAAAAGAATCAGAACCATTTGACGTTCCAGTAAAAAATGAAAAATCGCGCACTACAGCCAAAGTTTCTGTCCTGCACCATACAAACCAACAAGCATTGCAAACATCCTAAAGGCAAACCTTGGCACATTATTTTTATAATATAATGGAATTGTACAAGGGGGTAATTATTTTTCTTGAGAAGTTTCTGTAATCAATATTCACAAAGTTTCCGTGAGCATGAACAAAGTTCAAGGCTAGCTCCCATTTCAACAATGGTTGTCTCTCTCACTTTCACTTTACTTTTTGAAAACGTTTTGGGTTCTCTTTATTTTTGTTGTTTTTAAACTATATGAAAGAACTCAACAGAAATAAATGACTCTCTAAAACTTCTAGGTTGTCTCCCTGGCAGCGCTTTCTTTAAAGCCATTAAGCTAGGCATATAGTGCTCAAGTAGTGAATCCACCCGGATCCCAAGGTATATCAAAGCCAATTTTAATTAGCAATGATTTGTAATTTAGCAGGGAGCACAAAGCAACGTATACTATGTAATGACGAAGTCTAACTCTCTTCCTATGCATCGGCATGTCATAAAATAACAATTCATGCACACATAGTAAAGGCCAATGCATAGTATAAACAGTTTCTTGCAATTTTATAGTGTGGGAAACATAGAGAGGTGGAGATATAGTTCCTCTCTCATAATAATTGCAAGTAGGAGAAGCAAGCACATGCATATTATACTCATCAAAATCATCATGTGTAGTAGTAAAAGGCAACCCATCAATATACTCCTTAATAAGCACAAACTTCTCCGATATAGTGTAGTTTGGAGAATTCAAAAAGATAATAGGACTATCATGTGTGGGTGCAATAGCAACAATTTCATGTTTAACATAAGAAACTATAACAAGTTCATCTCCATAAGCATAATTCATATTGGCATCTTGGCCACAAGCATAGCAAGCATCATCAAAAAGGGATATTTCAAAAGAATCAATGGGATCATAGCAATTATCATAGCATTCATCCTCCGGTAAGCACGAAGGGAAATTAAACAATGTATGAGTTGAAGAGTTACTCTCATTAGAAGATGGGAATGGGTGATCAATCCGCTCTTCCTCCTTTTGTTCTTCGCTCTCCTCCTCATCTTTTTCATCCAATGAGCTCATAGTTTCGTCAATTTCTTCTTCCATAGATTCCTGCAAAACATCAGTCTCTTCTTGGACAGCGGAGACTTTCTCAATAAAAGCATCAATGTCGGAATTGTATTCATAATTCTCATAATAATTTTTAAGGATAGCTAAATTTTCAGGTATGTAAACAGCATCATAAAGATTTTCATATTCTTTGAACATAGATTCAATTTCATAAGAACCCATAAAAGCAACAAATTCTTCTATTTGTTCCACATCATAGTAGTCATATATACCTCTAGCATAAGAAGCCAAGGTTTCATTATCATTAAATTTGCATGAAAAGGGAAGGTGTGGAGACTTCATCCTAGAGCAACAAGTATAATCATATCTCAAGCATAGTTGCCTAGCATACCAGTTCAACATATAAATTTGATCCCATAATAGTTTCCCTTTTTGAGTCAAGCGATAATTCCTAAAGTATTCACGTTGATCCAACGTGTCTCCCATTACCAAATTGAATGGGGTTTTCTCTGGATTATCAAAGTAGTACATAATATCTGTCAAATAACGAGCATCGAGGGTTTTAGGAGGTTCCTCATCTCCATGAGCAGCAAGTACACCTAATTTTTTGGTATTTCGTGTTCCATATCCATAACTAAAGATAAAGAACAACTAAGAACAGCAAATAAAAATTACTTAGTGATAAAGCAAACAAGCACACACGAGAATATTCACCCCACACTATTGCTCCCCGGCAACGGCGCCAGAAAAAGGTCTTGATAACCCACAAGTATAGGGGATCAATTGTAGCCTCTTTCGATAAGTAAAAGTGTCGAACCCAATGAGGATCTAAAGGTAGAACAAATATTCCCTCAAGTTCTATCGACCACCGATACAACTCTACACATGCTTGACGTTCGCTTTACCTAGAACAAGTATGAAACTAGAAGTACTTTGTAGGTGTTGTTGGATAGGTTTGCAAGATAATAAAGATTAAATAAATAAAAAGTAGGGGATGTTTAGATAAAGACACAGCTAAGTTAGTTTTAGTAAAGAGCTTTTTGTTACGAGAAAGTTATTTGTCCCTAGGCAATCGATAACTAGACCAGTAATCATTATTGCAATTTTATATGAGGGAGAGGCATAAGCTAACATACTTTCTCTACTTGGATCATATGCACTTATGATTGGAACTCTAGCAAGCATCCGCAACTACTAAAGATCATTAAGGTAAAACCCAACCATAGCATTAAAGTATCAAGTCCTCTTTATCCCATACGCAAACAACCTACTAATTACTCGGGTATGTGCTTCTGTCACTCACGCCACCCACCATAAGCAAATCATGAACATATTGCAAACCTTACAGAGGGAATCCCTCACGCTTGCACGACAGGGAGAGCACCATAGGACAGCACCAATAATAAAACATGCAACTCAAACCAATCACGATCATCAAATAACCGATAGGACAAAACGGATCTACTCAAACATCATAGGATAGTCATACATCATTGGGAAATAATATATAGCGTTGAGAACCATGTTTAAGTAGAGATTACAGTGGGTAATAAAGAGGTTACACCGCTGCATAGAGGGGGAAGACTTGGTGATGATGGCGGTGAAGTTGTTGGTGAAGATTGCGGTGATGATGATGGCTCCCGGTGGCACTCCGGTGCCACCGGAAGCGAGGGGGAGAGAGCCCCCCTCCTTCTTCTTCTTTCTTGACCTCCTCCCTAGAGGGGAGAAGGGTTTCCCCTCTGGTCCTTGGTCTCCATGGCATGGGAGGGGCGAGAGCCCCTCCGAGATTGGATATGTTTCTGCGTTCTCAGATTCTGCCCTTTCACCATTTCTTATATTCCCGGAGATCTGTAACTCCGATTGGGCTGAAATTTTAACACGATCTCTATCCGGATATTAGCTTTCTTGTGGTGAAAGAAGGGCATCAACTGCCTTACGGGGTGGCCACGAGGGCCCAGGGCGCGCCTGCCCCCCTGGGACGCGCCCCCTGCCTCATGGCCCCCTCGGGCATCGTCTCGCGTTGATTTTTCTTCCCAAAAATCACATATATTCCAAAAAAATCTCCATTAGTTTTTATCCTGTTTGGACTCCATTTGATATGGATTTACTGTGAAACAAAAAACATGCAACAAACAGGAACTGGCAATGGGCACTATATCAATATGTTAGTCCCAAAAATAGTATAAAAAGTTGCCAAAAGTATATGGAAGTTGTAGAATATTGGCATGGAACAATCAAAAATTATAGATACGACAGAGACATATCAACCCCCGTTCCCAGAACGCCGACAGTAGCCCGGGGCCCAAGGCGCGCTCGGGCTTGGCTTTGAGGCAAAGCCGAAGGGCAAGTGCGGAGCGCCGCAGGCCCCATTAGCCTGTGGCCTTGGTCGACACATGGCGATTGATTGGACGTGGGCGTCTCCGCTTCCCCACATCGCCTCGGCAACTACCCGATTTGACGAGTCCCTGCTGCATGCAAGGAAAAACTATCATTACCTGTGATCATGGGGGGCGCTAGTTGGCCTTCTTCTGCTATAAATGGGGAGGGGGTTAGAGCCCCCGTCGCCCATCTCTTCCCATTTCGCTCGCTTCTCCCCCTTTGCCCCATCGCCTGTTGCGACACCAGTGGCGCCGTCGAAGAGGAACTCCGCCGCGGAGAAGGGGAAGGCCCCTCGCGAGGGGCCTGGCTCTCTGGTGCCCAAGCATGGATGCGGCCGCCCCCACAAGCACACCGCGACCCCCGCCGTGGCCTCCCGCGGCCGCGGCGGTGCCGCTTCGCATGGCAGGGGTCGCTCCAGTTGTGGCATTCATGTTGATGAAGGGAGACGTGCCGTGGTCGTGTGGACTCCCCGGCCACGCTTCCACTCGGCGGAGGTGCTGCCAGAGTTCATCGTCTGGTCGGAGAACCCGACCGGCAACTGGCTTCAACTCCCGTGCTTCTTCGCCGACGAGCTGCCAGCCTCAGGTCCATGCGGGCTCTGGCTATAGGCGGACGGTTGCTGCAGTAGGGCTTCCTGGGTCGCGGTCGAGGTCTCCGTCGCGGGCAACATAGCCCTGGCTTGTGGCTGGCAGACGTTTGCCCGCGCGCGCAGCCTGGGCAGGCGGTGCGCCCTCCATTTCAAGCATGACGGTGACGCGATCCTCTTCGTGAGGGTGTTTGGGGAAGATGGTCGCCACGCCGGGTGCTGCCCCGAGTTCAACGACGGCAAGGAGGAGCTCGGCCTTGGTGATTGTCATGATGAGGATGAGGGCGAACCCGCCCTTGGTGCTAACCACGTCTCATCCAGCTACGGCAGCTCTTCCCCCAGCGACAGCTCCAGCAGCGGTCGTTACGACCGGACACTACAAAAAAAGACACATCCGTGACATTTTGGGCCGAACGGAATTTTTTTCTATCATACATATGACACTTCTATGACAATAATTGTGACAAAACCCGGTATCATCATAGATGTGGTGGGCTCCTACTTCTATGACAAAAAATCATGACAGAAAATGGGCTTTTCGTCCTGGGCGGGCCGGAGACGCAGCTGCATGACATTCTTTGGGCCGTCCATGATGGAAAAACCGTGGTAGAAGCGAGGGCGAGGAAAATTTCGGGAGTTCCCGGTTACGGTGGGAGGTCGGGGGCCGAGCGATGCGTGTTTCCCTGATACACGTACGCGCGTGTGTGCGAGGCATTGGCTCTAACTGAACCCGAGCGAGGCGTTGGGCTCTAACTGAACCCGAGCGATTGCACTGCAGGCTACGCGTTACTGAACCCGAGCGATCGATCGATGGCTGTTAACTGAACCCGATCGAGCAATTCCTTCGCTACTGCTGCTAACTGAGGCCGATCGATGCTGCCTTTGGATGAATAGTGAGCGTTGCGGGGGGGGGGGGGGGTGGATGAACAGTTCCCGGTGGGGGTGGATGAACAGGACCCCGTGGTGTTGCCTCTGGATGAACAGGACCCCGATCGATCGAGCCGGTTGGGGCTGGATGAACAGGACCCCGTGGAGGGCTGGATGAACAGGACCACCCCCATGGAGGGCAGGATGAACAGTAGATGGTGGAGGGCAGGATGAACAGTAGCCCGTGGAGGGGTGGTTGAACAGGAGCCCGTGGAGAGGGCTGGTTGAACAGTAGCCCATGGAGTAGCGCGCAGTGGAGACTGGATGAACAGGAGCCCGTGGATGAGCAGTCGCAGGTGGAGGCTGGAGGAGGTCAACGGTGGATGAACAGTAGCTCGTGGAGGCCGGAGGGGGTCGACGGTGGAGATGAATAGTATCCCGTGGAGTCCCGTTTTGCGGAACGCCACACCCCTCCCGATGAACAGGACCCTCGTTTCGACCGTAGCGCTCCAACACAAGTCTGTTTCCTCCGTTTTGCGGTATGCCACACCCCTCCCGATCAACAGGACCCCTGTTTGATCGTAGGAGGTCCGTTTCGTCCGTTTTGCGGTACGCCACACCCCTCTCGATGAACAGGACCCCCGTTTCGACCGTAGGAGGTCTGTTTCCTCTGTTTTGCGGTACGCCAGACCCCTCCCGATCAACAGGACCCCGTTCTGAACGTAGGAGGTCCGTTTCCTCCGTTGTGTGGTATGCCAGGCCTCATTTCCATCGCCTGTTCCATCCAAGCCCTCCCGATGAACACGACCACGCATTCCGTTCCGACCCAGCCGGTGGCTCCCACGCGTTCCGTTGCCTCCCCATGAACACGATGCATTCCGTTGCCTCCCCATGAACACGACGCATTCCGTTGCCTCCCCATGAACACGATGACAACGATGTTTCTCCGTTCCGACCCAGCCATGTACAGGAGCCCTGGCCGTACGTATGCGCGAGTAGGCGTTCGAGACCCGCCCGTATGTACACATACATGGCCGTATTTTCTTTCTTGCACCCTGGCCGTTGTACGTACGTGTACATGCTACGTGCACGCCTCTACTACGACACGTGCGCGCCTCTACTATGACACATGTGCGCCTCTACATCAACCAGTATGTACGTACACGTTTGCGACTAGAATGACAACGCTATGTATGCTTTGACCAGGTGGGTCCCGACTGTCAGGCACTTCCTTGCCTGCGAAGATGTAGCTGGTGGGTCCCAGCAGTCAGGGGGCGAATCGTTTTTTTTTCCCGGACGCACTTCCTTGTGTGCGAAGATGTAGCTGGTGGGTCCCAGTAGTCAGGGGGAAACATTTTTATTGCGAAATACAGTGGCCCGTCCGGTGGGTCCCAGCTGTCAGGTGGAGGAATCATTATTTTCTCCATAATAAGGAGGCACTTCCTTGCTGCGATCGTGGACCCAGCTGTCAGCCTCTCCACGTACAATCCACGTCCGATGGAAGTTGTTCCTTGACCACGTTGACCACGCTGCGCCGAGAGCACCAGGGCGGTGGACGACGGCGAGGCCTAGGAAGGGGATGACACGGAGGCAGGGAAGACTCGGCAGTTGTTTCCCACGCGGAGGGGAGTACGACTGTACGAGTGTTTACAGGTTCGTCTGCCGTCGCTGGAGAATAAAAGCAGGTGTGGGTGAGTAGAGGGATGGCTAGGCCAGCGATGGGAGTACGGTCGGGCGGTGAGGCATGCGCGGCACCACAGCCGGCCGCGAGGAGGAGGGAGCAGGCAGTCCCGCCGGCGCTTGTTTGAGCGGCTGGAGCAGGAAGAGCAGATATTGAAGAAGCACGACGGTCGTTGGATGGACATCCAACAGTCAGTGCTTGTGCGTCAACCTTTTTTTAGGAAATCCTGAAATCTGTGGAAAACAGCATACATCCCATATGCCATTATTTCTAATAATTTACAACCCATTTGCTAATTCTTAAGGTTTTTTTTGTAGCCTATATTCTTTTTGTTAGCATTACAGCCCATATTGTGGCAACGGTTAAAAAATTATACGAAATTTTGTATATTTCGGTGCGGTCTGAACTGTTTTTAATCCCAAAATTTCGACTCATATTCAAACTGATTTTAAAAATAAATGTATATCAATATAAAATCCAACAAATTCTCCATGCATAAAAATTAATGTAATTTAAAATCTTGAAATGAAAAAAAAGATATTTGAAACTAATTGCCGGTTTGATGTGTTTTAAAAATGTAGAACCCATTTCTCATAACTGATGGGCCATTTTCTCGGCCAGACGAATGAAAGCTCTCCTCGTCTTAAAAGGTTTGCAGCCCAATAGGCTTGACAAAGCGACTTACTTGGCAAATCACAAAAAAACTGGGTTGTGGCCGTGGACCCAGCTGTCGGCCTCTCTACGTACAGTACTCTTCTGATGGAAGTCGTTCCTTGACCACGTTGACCACGCCGTGCGGATAGCACCATGGCGGTGAACGACGGCGAGGCCTAGGAAGGGGACGACACGGGAGTGGAAGCCCGCGCGGAGAGGACTACGAGGGTTCACTGGTTCGGCTGCGGTGTGAGGCTGTCGTCGCCGCAGGGCCTGGCCAGCGGTGGGAATAGTAGGGAGCGGTGAGGCCTCTGCGGCAGCACAGCCGGCCACGGGGGGCAGGAGCATGCGGCACGACCGACGCTGCTTTGGGCGACTGGAGCAAGAAGACCAGATGTTGAAGAAGCACTACGGCCGTTGGAGGGACATCGTACGGTCACTGGAGCTAGAATCGTTCATATTGACTAAGTTGACAAAGCTCATCGTCCCCGTCAACTTAGTAGGCCCACAAGTCAGCCTCCCAGGAAGGTGGGTCCCAGCTAGCCGGGGGAGTATTCATTTTTTTGTGCGTAATAAGGAGGCACTTCGGGTGGGTCCGAGCTGACAGCAGGGGGAACATTATTTTTGTGAAATACGGTGGCCCGTCCGGTGGGTCCTAGCAGTTAGGGGGAAACGATTTTTTTCGCAAAATACTGGTGGCCCGTCCAGTGGGTCCCCGCTGTCAGGTGGAGGAATAATTATTTGTGGCATAATAAGGAGGCACTTCCTTGCGGCTGTCGTGGACCCAGCTGTCAGCCTCTCCACGTACAGTACTCTTCCGATGGAAGTCGGTCATTGACCACATTGACCACGCCGCGCCGAGAGCACCACGACGGTGGACGACGGCGAGGCCTAGGAAGGGGACGACGCGGAGCCGTGCAAGACGCGGCAGTGGATGCCCACGCGGAGAGGAGTACGAGCATTCAGTGGTTCGGCTGTGGTGTGAGGCTGCCGTCGCCACAGAATAACAGGGGGTGTGGGTGAGTGGAGGGATGGCCTGGCCAGTGGTGGGAGTAGTATGGGCGGTGAGGCCTCCACGGTAGCACAGCCGGCCACGGGAGATAGGAGCAGGCGGCACGACCGGCGCTGCTTTGGGAGGCTGGAGCAAGAAGACCAGAGATTGAAGAAGCACTATGGCCATTGGATGGACATCATACGGTCACTGGAGTATTGACTATGTTAACAAAGCTCTCCGTCCCTGTCAACTTAGTAGGCCCACAAGTCAGCCCAACAATATGGTGGGTCCCATCTAGGAGGGGGTATTCATTTTTTTGGCGTAATAAGGAGGCACTTCCTTGCGTGCGAAGATATAGCTGGTGGGTCCGACCTATCAGTGGGGGGAACGTTTTTTCGCGAAATACAGAGGCCCTTCCTGTGGGTCCTAGCTAAGGATGGCAATGGGTTGGGTTTGGATCGGGTTGAACAATATCAAATCCATATCCATATCCATGAAGACATTCTTTGCCCACCCATGAAAAAATACATGGGTGAAAAATTGTGTCCATGTCCAAACCCGATGGATATCCATACCCTCTGGATATCCCTTGGGTCCTCTCAAGACATATAAAGAAGACATAACACAATATTAACATAAGCTCTTCCATTCTTCACCTCGTGGCAAGCTATGCTTCACTTCTTGTAAACATCAACTTATGGTAACCCAACGTCCAGTAACAACCTAATATCATTTAGTATTTTTCGAAAAGATGAGAATGATGAGTCATTTATTAACGAGGAGATGAAATAAGGGAAGGGGCGCTGGAGTATGTTAGTGGGGATGGAATGCCAACTAATAAAAGTCATGGTGAGGATTGTGCAATTTGTTTTCATGTTTTACATAACAATGTGTAAAATTGCAGTGGGACATGTGACTATGGGGTAGGGATGGCAGATTTTTGCCCATTAATGCATACTATTGGGTCGGGTTTGGGTATACCCATGGGTACACGATTATGTCCATGCCCTACCCGCGAGTAATCGGGTCGGGTTTGGACGTCGCCCATGGGCACAAAATCATATCCAAACCCTATCGATTCGGGTTGGATATCCATGGGTATCCATGTCCATGGATAAAATTGCCATCCCTAGTCCTAGCTATCAGGTGGAGGAATCATTATTTTGCGCGTAATAAGGAGGCATTTCCTTGCGTGCAGCCGTGGACCCAGCTATCAGCCTCTCCACGTATGGTCCACTTCTGATGGATGTCGTTCATTGACCACGTTGACCAGGCCGCACCGAGAGCACCAGGGCGGTGGACGAAGGCGAGGCCTAGGAAGGGAACGACATGGAGCCTGGGAATACTCGGCAGTTGTTTCCCACGCGGAGGAGTACGCGGGTTCACTGGTTCGTCTGTCGTCGCCGGAGAATAGCAGCATGTATGGGTGAGTAGAGGGATGGCTAGGCCAGCGATGGGAGTACGGTGGGGCCGTGAGGCCTGCGCGGCAGCATAGCCGGCCGTGGGAGGAGGGAGCAGGCAATCCCGTCGGAGCTTGTTTGAGCGGCTTGAGCATGAAGAGCAGAGATTGAAGAAGCACGACAGTCGTTGGATGGACATCCAACAGTCACTGCCCTCGTGTGTTGACTAAGTTGACAGGGCGTTGCGTGTGCGTCAACCTTTTTTTTATGAAAGCATACGCGTCAACCTGTAGTAGGCGCACGAGTCAGCCTCAAATCTGTGGAAAACAGCATACAACCCATCTGCCATTATTTCTAATAATGTACAGCCCATTTTCTAATTCTTAAGAATTTTTTTGGAGCCCATCTTCTTTTTGTTAGCATCACACCCCATATTGTGGCCATGGTTAAAAAGTATACGAAATTTTGCATATTTCGGTGCAGTCAACTGTTTTTAATCCAGAAATATCGATTCACATTCAAACTATTTTGAAAAATAATTTATATAAATATAAAATCCAAATAATTGTCCATGCATAAAAATCAATGGAATTTAAGATCTTGTAATGAAAAAATTGAAACTAATTCCCAGTTTGATGTGTTTTAAAAATGTACAGCCCATTTCTGGGCAAACCGAATGAAACACTCCTCGTCTTGAAAGATTTGCAGCCCAACAGGGCCGATAAAGCAAGTAGGCCTTTTTTGGGTATTTCTTTAAAAAAATAGAACTGGGCTAGCCATTTTCAGCAAGAAAAAAACACAACTGGCTCATGATGTGGTAAACATAAATAAAACCCTAGCTAGACGGGCCACAGCCCTCGCACAGCCCCGTTGTTACCCTGATCTGTCGCTAAAACTAGTATAAATAACAACTGCTTGTTCCTTAAAAAGAAACTGCATGACTTGCTGGGTCCCTGGTGTCAGCCGCTCGTAGTGTAATTCTCTCATTTATTGACTACGTTGACAATGGTGTGAGCCCCAGATGTCCAACCATTAGGAGGAACCATATTTTTTGGCTTGTACTGTAGAGGCACTTGCTTGCGTACTGCCATGACGCTGGTGGGTCCCTACTATCATCCTCTCCACGTACAGTCATCTCCTTGTTCCTCTCGGTTGTTGACGATTTTGACAACGCAAGAGGGCGGTGTACCGCCCACGGCGAGTGAACCAAGGCCGCAAGGCAGAGGACGACGGCGAGGCCTCGGACGGAACAAAGAGGAGCCGTTGAAGATGCGCCGGTCCAGTTGCAGGCAGAGGGGAGTACGAGGGTTGACTGGTTCGGGCGCGGGTGCGTGTTGGGGCTAACGTCGCCGGAGAATAACAGGACGTGTGGGGGAATAGAGGGAGGGACTGACCAATGTTGGAGGGTACGTACGGTAGGGCGACGGAGGCGCAGCCAGCCATGGGAGGCGGGAGCAGGCGGACCCGATAGGGTGGTTTGGTTTTGGCGATTGGAGGAAGAAGAAGACAAGAGATAGAAGATACACGACAGATGTTGGATGTCAATCCAACGGCTGGTAGGAAGAATCGTTTGTTGACTGGCTAGTAAGTCGACACCACCTTGGATAGGCTATTTCCTCGCGGGTCCCAAATGTCAGAATCCAAATCTGTCATGGTCATGCAGCCTTTCCTATGAAAATTTACAGCCCATTTGATGTGCTAGTTCGAAATAAGTTTGTGGGTGCTGGTGGGGGCTAATCACTTGGCTTCTGTAATGCACAGTGAGCTCAAGCAGCCGGCGAGAGTGATGTTATTTCCCTTGGTTCGGATTTGTTACCATATTTCACTCTAAATTAAACGAATGGCAAGCCATTTGCCTTGTTTCAAAGAAAATATGACAGTCACAGCCGAGTTGAAAAGGGCAGGAACATCTAACTCCAGCTTACAAACTGTACAAAAGCACGAGGGTTAATTGCTCATCAGGTTTACAAAAAAACCAGATTGAAAAGGTCAACAACATCTAACTCCAGCACTATTTTCGGCAGTCACAGTCAAATGGATCGGTCAGGTCCATAGAATGAACTTCCTGGGTCGTAAAATTAACTGGACTATGACCACAATATGTTGTAAATAAAAGCCCGGCACGTTCGGAAGCTCTTTTGCCCACCTGAAACTCCTTTTTTTGCTCTTCGACATACCCATCTGTCAAAACCATGCTGCTAATAAACTTAAGCCTGATGGACAATAGTAACCTCGCATTCAGCAGGAAGAATGTGACAAATCTTGTGTTTGCACGGTTGGCTACATATCGTTCTAGCGTTATTGTCTTCAATCGAATCTCATGAGAAGTGAGAAAATCCCAATGCTTACGAATCCACCGATTGGTTATAACTTTCTTACCCCGTCCTGTTGCCCAAATAGACATGAAGATTGAAAACAGTTAAGGTCTAAAAGAAGAGTGTCGAAAGAGCAACAACTGAACGGTTAATTCTAGTACACCATATGCGGGCTTCCAATGTGCGTGAAATTATCACCTTTATATACAACTTCTCCAGACATGGAAAGCATTGTAGCAAGCCAATAATCTTGTTCAGATCAAAACTATTCATTTGGATATATAAGATCTTGACAGAATCCAGCACCATTGATAGGCCATCCATGGAGAAACTCTTCATTGAGCATAGAACATAATATTAGTACAAAATGTGTACTCCAAGATGATATATAAATTATGCGCAGAAATTTAAAATGCATAAGTTAAGAAATTTTATACATCTCAATGATTCATAGAACATAACAAACATATACTAGTTCACAGAAAAAGACAAAGTTGTCAGAAGGTTTACAAATCAGGAAAAAACAAGCAAGGCTTCTCTCTGAGCAAAGGGCCTCCCGGCAGGCTTAAATTTCCTAGAGTTCACTCTGGTTTTTTCTTGTTGCCACCATTCAGGGTTAGGTTCTCTCATTCCAAAATAACCAATTATAATTGTGGTCTCACCTGGAATGCTGAACTGAACCATGCAGTGTACTGACCAGCTGAAATGCTTGTGCATTCCACTAAATTTAAGCATCGCTATTTGCAGAAATAAGCAGACCACAATGCCTCTTGTCCGCGCACCTGTCCAAAAAACCACTGTGCAGCCGTGCCAGCTAGTCCTTGGTCCATGGATGAACTGGTACAAAGTGCATTCCGGACTAGGATGCAATTTTTTTTGCTCGTCCCTGCACTGCAATCAGGAAGTAAAACGTACGAATCGGCTTCTTTTAGATTGCGTTGGTCATTCTACCTTAGTTACTACCAATGTAGGGATACCTTGAAGACGGGAGGTTAGGCGACGGCAGCGAGGGATAGCCATCTCATTTTGCGTAGTTGTACTAAAACTGAGGTGTGTGCTTTTGATTGCGCGGATAGAAACGATACGGAGACAGACATCCTGAAACGATATGGAGACAGACATCCCTGTTTGCGCAAATAAGAAATACGGTTATTTAAACAGTGACAGATATTACTACTTTCCCCTGTTTCCTCTTAGAACCAAGTCCTAGATTCATGCTATAGCTTTCCCACTTTATTCCCTGTTTGAACCAACGCTTTGAGTCGACTGTATGAAATAGCTTTACTTCTAATCTACTACCACTCCATCTTCGGTTCTCCCTCCCAAACAAGCATTGGCTCAAAATCCACCGTTCATTTCCCCTCTCATGCATATCACTGCCGTCCATCAAACAAAGGATGGCATGATCTGACGGCTAAGAGCTGCCGGATTCGCTCCCGCTCCTTGTGCACATGGCCAACTCTGCTCTCCAAGTAAACAAATAAAGAAGTCCCCATTGAATCTGGATTGCACCTACTGAAGTTGAGAAATGTCTAGAAACTGCTGCCACCTCCTCACATGCAAGTATGACAAGTTGGCAAATAGCTAGCACATTTTGGTTCCCCGTTGTCACCTGGGATATAAACACTCTATTACTAACTTATTTTTCTAGATTACTGTAAAAATGGATTTTTTTAGATGCCGCTATACTGCAAAGTTTACACTGTTCACATAACATAACATGGCATGGCTGATGCTAGCTAAAGTTTTATTCTGCTTCATTGAGAAATGTAATATTTGTATTATTCGCAGGAAAAGTGTAATATTTTATTTCAGTCATACATAAGCTATACCTCAAGCTAATACAGGACATGAGTGTCTGTCAGACCTAAATGACTTATTAGTTGCACAAAATAATCCATAAACATGCATGTAAACCGTCAAACAACTCTGGAACTATACATCAGTGGAACCCAGGAAACAACATATAATAAAACGACAACTTTTATCTTGTAATCAAATTCTTACTTGGAACTCAGTTTGATTTGTGCAAGTGATTTGCTTCTTATTTCAGAATAGTCCTTAGATCATGCAAACAAACACACTATGATATCTACTCAAGATACGAGTACCATTTTCTCTCTCTAAAAAGAAGGTATATGAGTATCTATCATACAGAACATATGTGCAAAGCACGTGCCTTAGTAGAAGTCTAGGTGGCTTTGGAACAGCGGGCGGAAGTAGAAAAGGATCCACACGAAGGGAGCTGGGGAAATAGAGCAAGGCAGGTTTCGAAGAAATATATACCTGAGGGTCGTCGGCATGTCGCAAAGACGGCGTTGGGAGGCTGCATCTTGGCCACAATACCGCAGGGAGGAAGAAGGGGTTGGAGGCCCTACCGAGCCGGCGCTCTCTTGGAGAGAACGACATGGCCGCCGATGGGGACGCGCGGGCAGCCGTTGGTCTCCTCCCTCGCCGCCGACGACAGCGTGAACGATGCACCTACACCCCTACCCCGGTCGAGGTTGTCTGGCCGGATTTGTGACCAGCCATGAGCTGAGAGAGAGTGTGGCCACCTATGTGTTGCTTAGATCTGGAGAGCATGAGAGAGTGAACGAGAGGAACCCTAGTAAAGCAAGCGCTAAGGCTCCTGCTTTTATGTATAGTGGAGTGATTTTGTTGTACCAGCTTCAAAAACATGTGCTCCTACGTGTACCCGCGAGTGGGTGTGAGAGAACTAGTGCGTGCGTGCACCGCTTCTCTTCGAGAGAGTACAATATACTATGCCCAAAGAACGTTCGCCGCAAGAGTAATAGTACAAGTGTGTGACGTGTGAGCTAAAATAAAATGTGCGCGCCATCTTTTGTTTTTTAGAAGTTCTTAGGGTAGGGTGTGAAGAGCACATAGTGCGTGACGTCTACCTGCAGATAGACGATGGGTGTGACGTGCGAGTCTGCGAGACGACTCGGGAGAGTCGTGACTCGTGAGGGTGCGTGTGCGTGAGAGATAGGGGGGCACGTATCAGTGCAATGCATGTGTCCATAAATCATTATCCGACAAACATTCGCCACAAGCCTTTTCCTGACGAACGTCGTAAGGACCGTTAGATCGGCATCCTACAGTGTCAGTTTTGCCATGGCATTTAACAGAACAGCCACTCCTCCTACACACCAAATTGCACATGTAGAATACCATGTATATATCATTTCATTCATCTTCGAGAGGTAACTATAAAGTTGGGTGAGGAGTCTACAAAGAAAGATCATCGTATCACCCACAGCAATTTCAAGCATCCTTTAGTGTCGGGGAATATCATAGGAACTCTATATGATATGATTTTTATAGGATTTTTTCCTTTAGAGCCAATTGGTTCATAGGAATAGATTCATATACTCCACATTTCAAAGGAAATAAACATTATATCATTTCTATAGCTTTAGAGCCACTTGGTTCATATGAATGGATTCCTATACTCTCTTAATTTCAAAGGAAATAAAACATTAGCGTATATTCAATAGAAAAGTTCCTATGATATGAACCAAATTACATCTCTTTTCTAATCCCTCCTCATAGGAATGGAAACATGTCATCTCTAGATTCAATAGAAAAGTTCCTGTGATGTGAACCAAATGACATCTCGTTTCCAATCCCTACTCATAGGAATTGAGATGCTCCATGTCATCTCTTTCCCTACAACTTCCATGTATACATCTTCTATTCCTAAATAGATAGCAACCCACTAGTAGCTTTTTTCCAAAACATGCAACTATGGCACAAGAACTATATAGTGTGCCAACAACTTTGAAAGATGGTCGCTGGATCAAGCTAACCCGACAGTGCAGAGATAGGCAAATCCGAGCACTACTGGTCGTTGGATATCATCATTCCACCAGATCTGCCACATGTACAATTTGGAAGACTCCATGGTTGAACTTAAGCATAATGCACAAACCTCAAAACACAAGCACTTCTCCTTTGTTCTAGAATCTTCTGTATCATAATTGATTATTTTTTTCTAAATGAATTGCCATTATTTGTTTTTTACTTTATGATTTACTCCCTCCGCTCCAAAATAGATTACCCAACTTTGCACTAACTTTGTACAAATTTAGTGCAAAGTTGGGTCATCTATTTTGGAACGGAGGGAGTACAATGCACAACCCCATCAATCTTAACATTTTTATAAAACTTATTGATTTTGAATGAGATGAACTATAAGAACTAAACGAACATCTACATCATGCATATATGACTCAAAGCTTTACATGCTATAGTGTGTATTTATTCATAATTTGGTTTCGAAATCTCATGCGTTCAATACATGTGTACCTTACTAGTTTTGAGTAGAGTAGGAAATTTCACGCGGCCCCAGGTATATCAAAATGTAGGGCCCATGCATCATTGCCTTTCGGTCGAATCTACATCCACAATTTTTTGTACGTACTATATCTGTTGGAAATATGCCCTAGAGGCAATAATAAAATGATTATTATATTTCCTTGTTCATGATAATTGTCTATTATTCATGCTATAATTGTATTATCCTGAAATCGTAATACATGTGTGAATACATAGACCACAATGTGTCCCTAGTGAGCCTCTAGTTGACTAGCTCGTTGATCAACAGATAGTAACGGTTTCCTGGCTATGGACATGGGGACGTCATTGATAACGGGATCACATCATTAGGAGAATGATGTGATGGACAAGACCCAATCCTAAGCTTAGCTCAAAGATCGTGTAGTTCGTTTGCTATAGCTTTTCTGAATGTCAAGTATCATTTCCTTAGACCATGAGATTGTGCAACTCCCGGATACCGTAGGAGTGCCTTGGGTGTGCCAAATGTCACAACGTAACTAGGTGACTATAAAGGTACATTACAGGTATCTCCGGAAGTGTCTGTTTGGTTGGCACGAATCGAGAGTGGGATTTGTCACTCCGTATGACGGAGAGGTATCTCTGGGCCCACTCGGTAATGCATCATCATAATGAGCTCAATGTGACCAAGGGGTTGGTCACGGGATCATGCATTACGGTACAAGTAAAGTGACTTGCCGGTAACGAGATTGAACAAGGTATTGGGATACCGACGATCGAGTCTCGGGCAAGTAACGTACCGATTGACAAAGAGAATTGAATACAGGATTGATTAAGTCCTCAACATCGTGGTTCATCCGATGAGATCATTGAGGAGCATGTGGGAGCCAACATGGGTATCCAGATCCCGCTGTTGGTTATTGACCGGAGAGGCGTCTCCGTCATGTTTGCGTGTCTCCCGAACCCGTAGGGTCTACACACTTAAGGTTCGGTGACGCTAGGGTTGTAGAGATATTAGTATGCAGTAACCCGAAAGTTGTTCAGAGTCCCGGATGAGATCCCGGACATCACGAGGAGTTCCGTAATGGTCCGGAGGTAAAGATTTATATATAGGAAGTCCAGTTTCGTCCAGTGGGAAGGTTTCGGGGGTTACCGGTATTGTACGGGGACCACCGGTAGGGTCCCGGGGGTCCACCGGATGGGGCCACCTATCCCGGAGGGCCCCATGGGCTGAAGTGGCATGGGAACCAGCCCCTGATGGGCTGGTGCGCCCCACCCAAGGGCCCAAGGCGCCTAGGGTTGGAAACCCTAGGGGGCCGTTGCCCCCCGAGGGGGCATGCGCCCCCCTGGTTGGAAACCCTAAGGGGGTCGTTGCCCCCAGGGGCCGCCGCCCCTCCCCCTTTTAGATGGGATCTCCAAGGGGGCATGCGCCCCCCTAGCCCCTATATATAGTGGAAGGGAGGGAGGGCAGCCGTACCTTGCTCTTGGCGCCTCCCTCTCCCTCCGTAACACCTCTCCTCCCCGCTTGTGCTTGGCGAAGCCCTGCCGGGATCCTGTTGCATCCACCACCACGCCGTCGAGCTGCTGGATCTTCATCAACCTCTCCTTCCCCCTTGCTGGATCAAGAAGGAAGAGACATCTTCCCAACCGTACATGTGTTGAACACGGAGGTGCTGTCCGTTCGGCACTTGGTCATCTGTGATTTGGATCATGGCGAGTACGACTCCATCATCCCCGTTCACTTGAACGCTTCCGCTCGCGATCTACAAGGGTATGTAGATGCACTCCTATTCCCCTCGTTGCTAGAATAGTCCATAGATTGATCTTGGTGATGCGTAGAAATTTTTTAATTTCTGCTACGATCCCCAACAGTGGCATGATGAGCTAGGTCTATGCGTAGTTACTATGCACGAGTGGAACACAAAGTAGTTGTGGGCGTCGATATTGTCAATTTTCTTGCCGTTACTAGTCTTATCTTGATTCGGCGGCATCGTGGGATGAAGCGGCCCGGACCAACCTTACACGTACGCTTATGTGAGACCGGTTCCACCGACTGACATGCACTAGTTGCATAAGGTGGCTGGCGGGTGTCTGTCTCTCCCACTTTAGTCGGATTGGATTCGATGAACAGGGTCCTTATGAAGGGTAAATAGAAATTGGCAATTCACGTTGTGGTTTTGGCGTAGGTAAGAAACGTTCTTGCTAGAAACCTATAGCAGCCACGTAAAAAACTTGCAACAACAATTAGAGGACGTCTAACTTGTTTTTGCAGCAAGTGTTTTGTGATGTGATATGGCCAAAGGTCGTGATGAATGATGAATGATATATGTGATGTATGAGATTGATCATGTTCTTGTAATAGGAATCACGACTTGCATGTCGATGAGTATGACAACCGGCAGGAGCCATAGGAGTTGTCTTTATTTATTTATGACTTGCGTGTCAACATAAACGTCATGTAATTACTTTACTTTATTGCTAAAGCATTAGCCATAGTAGTAGAAGTAATAGATGACGAGACAACTTCAAGAAGACACGATGATGGAGATCATGGTGTCATGCCGGTGACAACGATGATCATGGAGCCCCGAAGATGGAGATCAAATGAGCAAATGATATTGGCCATATCATGTCACTATTTGATTGCATGTGATGTTTATCATGTTTTACATCTTATTTGCTTAGAATGACAGTAGCTTAAATAAGATGATCCCTCGTAATAATTTCAAGAAAGTGTTCCCCCTAACTGTGCACCGTTGCGAAGGTTCGTTGTTTCGAAGCACCACGTGATGATCGGGTGTGATAGATTCTAATGTTCGAATACAACGGGTGTAAGACAGATTTACACACACAATACACTTAGGTTGACTTGACGAGCCTAGCATGTACAGACATGGCCTCGGAACATAAAAGACCGAAAGATCGAGCATGAGTCGTATAGAAGATACGATCAACATGAAGATGTTCACCGATGTTGACTAATCCATCTCACGTGATGATCGGACACGGCCTAGTTAACTCGGATCATGTTATACTTAGATGACTGGAGGGATGTCTATCCGAGTGGGAGTTCATTTAATAATTTGATTAGATGAACTTAATTATCATGAACTTAGTCTAAAATCTTTACAATATGTCTTGTAGATCAAATGGCCCACGTTGTCCTCAACTTCAACGCGTTCCTAGAGAAAACCAAGCTGAAAGAGGATGGCAGCAACTATACGGACTGGGTCCGGAACATGAGGATCATCCTCATAGCTGCCAAGAAAGATTATGTCCTAGAAGCACCGCTAGGTGACGCACCCGTCCCACAGAACCAAGACGTTATGAACGCTTGGCAGACACATGCTGATGATTACTCCCTCGTTCAGTGCGGCATGCTTTACAGCTTAGAACCGGGGCTCCAAAAGTGTTTTGAGAGACACGGAGTATATGAGATGTTTGAAGAGCTGAAAATGGTTTTTCAAGCTCATGCCCGGGTCGAGAGATATGAAGTCTCCGAAAACTTCTTCAGCTGTAAGATGGAGGAAAATAGTTCTGTCAGTGAGCACATACTCAAAATGTCTGGGTTGCATAACTGCTTGACTCAACTGGGAGTTAATCTCCCGGATGACGCGGTCATTGACAGAATCCTTCAGTCGCTTCCACTGAGCTACAAGAGCTTTGTGATGAACTTCAATATGCAGGGGATGGAAAAGACCATTCCTGAAGTATTTTCATTGCTGAAATTAGCAGAGGTAGAAGTCAAAAAGGAACATCAAGTGTTGATGGTGAATAAAACCACTAAGTTCAAGAAAGGCGGGTAAGAAGAACTTCAAGAAGGACGGCAAGGGAGTTGCCGCGCCCAGTAAGCAAGCTGTCGGGAAGAAGCCAAAGAATGGACCCAAGCCCGAGACTGGGTGTTTTTATTGCAAGGGAAGTGGTCACTGGAAGCGGAACTGCCGCAAATACTTAGCGGACAAGAAGGCCGGCATCACGAAAGGTATATGTGATATACATGTAATTGATGTGTACCTTACCAATACTCGTAGTAGCTCCTGGGTATTTGATACCGGTGCGTTTGCTCACATTTGTAACTCAAAGCAGGAGCTGCGGAATAAACGGAGACTGGCGAAGGACGAGGTGACGATGCGCGTCGGGAATGGTTCCAAGGTCGATGTGATCGCCGTCAGCACGCTACCTCTAAATTTACCTACGGGATTAGTTTTAAACCTCAATAATTGTTATTTAGTACCAGCTTTGAGCATGAACATTGTATCAGGATCTCGTTTAATACGAGATGGCTACTCATTTAAATCCGAGAATAATGGTTGTTCTATTTATATGAGAGATATGTTTTATGGTCATGCTCCAATGGTGAATGGTTTATTCTTAATGAATCTCGAGCGTAATGCTACACATATTCATAGTGTGAATACCAAAAGATGTAAGGTTGATAATGATAGTCCCACATACTTGAGGCACTGCCACCTTGGTCACATAGGTGTCAAACGCATGAAGAAGCTCCATGCAGATGGACTTTTAGAGTCTCTTGATTACGAATCATTTGACACGTGCAAACCATGCCTCATGGGTAAGATGACCAAGACTCTGTTCTTAGGAACAATGGAGCGAGCAACCAACTTATTGGAAATCATACATACTGATGTGTGTAGTCCAATGAGTGTTGAGGCTCGCGGTGGCTATCGTTATGTTCTCACTCTCACTGATGACTTGAGTAGATATGGATAAGTCTACTTAATGAAACACAAGTCTAAGACCTTCGAAAAGTTCAAGGAATTTCAGAGTGAGGTTGAGAATCAACGTGACAGAAAAATAAAGTTCTTACGATCAGATCGTGGGGGAGAATATTTAAGTCATGAATTTGGCACACACTTAAGGAAATGTGGAATTGTTTCACAACTCACGCCGCCTGGAACACCTCAGCGTAACGGTGTGTCCGAATGTCATAATCGCACTCTATTGGATATGGTGCGATCTATGATGTCTCTTACCGATCTACCGCTCTCATTTTGGGGCTATGCTTTAGAGACTGCCGCATTCACTTTAAATTGGGCTCCGTCGAAATCCATTGAGACGACACCGTATGAATTATGGTTTGGGAAGAAACCTAAGTTGTCGTTTCTAAAAGTTTGGGGATGCGATGCTTATGTCAAGAAACTTCAACCTGAAAAGCTCGAACCCAAGTTGGAAAAATGCGTCTTCATAGGATACCCTAAGGAAACCATTGGGTATACCTTCTACCTCAAATCCGAAGGCAAGATCTTGGTTGCCAAGAATGGATCCTTTCTAGAGAAGGAGTTTCTCTCGAAAGAAGTAAGTGGGAGGAAAGTAGAGCTTGATGAAGTAATGCCTCTTGAAGCAGAGAGTAGCGCAGCTCAGGAAAATGTTCCTGCAGTGCCTACACCGATTAGAGAGGAAGTTAATGATGATGATCAAGATACTTCGGATCAAGCTCCTACTGAACTTCGTAGGTCCACAAGAACACATTCCGCACCAGAGTGGTACGGCAACCCTGTCTTGGAAATCATTTTGTTAGACAACGGTGAACCTTCAAACTATGAAGAAGTGATGGCGGTCCCAGATTCCGACAAATGGCTAGAAGCCATGAAATCCGAGATAGAATCCATGTATGAAAACAAAGTATGGACTTTGACTGACATGCCCGAAGATCGGCGAGCCATAGAAAATAAATGGATCTTTAAGAAGAAGACAGACGCGGATGGTAATGTGACCATCTATAAGGCTCGACTTGTCGCTAAGGGTTATCGACAAGTTCAAGGGGTTGACTACGATGAGACTTTCTCACCCGTAGCGAAGCTGAAGTCCATCCGAATCATGTTAGCAATTGCCGCATTCTATGATTATGAGATATGGCAAATGGACGTCAAAACGACATTCCTTAACGGCTTTCTTAAGGAAGAATTGTATATGATGCATCCGGAAGGTTTTGTCGATCCTAAGAATGCTAACAAGGTGTGCAAGCTCCAACACTCAATCTATGGGCTGGTGCAAGCATCTCGGAGTTGGAACATTCGCTTTGATGAGATGATCAAAGCGTTTGGGTTTATGCAGACTTATGGAGAAGCCTGCGTTTACAAGAAAGTAAGTGGGAGCTCTGTAGCATTTCTCATATTATATGTGGATGACATACTGTTGATGGGAAATGATATAGAATTCTTGGAAAGCATAAAGGCCTATTTCAACAAGTGTTTTTCAATGAAGGACCTTGGAGAAGCTGCTTATATATTAGGCATCAAGATCAATAGAGATAGATCGAGACGCCTCATCGGTCTTTCACAAAGTATGTACCTTGACAAGATATTGAAGAAGTTCAATATGGATCAGTCCAAGAAGGGGTTCTTGCCTGTATTGCAAGGTGAGCGATTGAGCACGGCTCAATGCCCGACCACGGGAGAAGATATAGAAGAGATGAGTGTCATCCCCTATGCCTCAGCCATAGGGTCTATTATGTATGCCATGCTGTGTACCAGACCTGATGTAAACCTTGCCGTAAGTTTGGTAGGTAGGTACCAAAGTAATCCCGGCAAGGAACACTGGACAGCGGTCAAAAACATCCTGAAGTACCTGAAAAGGACCAAGGATATGTTTCTCGTTTATGGAGGTGGCGAAGAGCTCGTCGTAAAGTGTTACGTCGATGCTAGCTTCAACACAGATCTGGATGACTCTAAGTCACAACCCGGATACATGTATATTTTGAATGGTGGGGCAGTAAGCTGGTGCAGTTGCAAGCAAAGCGTCGTGGCGGGATCTACATGTGAAGCAGAATACATGGCAGCCTCGGAGGCAGCACAAGAAGCAATCTGGGTGAAGGAGTTCATCACCGACCTAGGAGTCATACCCAATGCGTTGGGGCCGATGACTCTCTTCTGTGACAACACTGGAGCTATTGCCCTTGCCAAGGAGCCTAGGTTTCACAGGAAGACCAGGCATATCAAGCGTCGCTTCAACTCCATTCGTGAAAGTGTTCAAAATGGAGACATAGAAATTTCTAAAGTACATACGGACCTGAATGTAACAAATCCGTTGACTAAACCTCTCCCTAGAGCAAAACATGATCAACACCAGAATTCCATGGGTGTTCGATTCATCACAATGTAACTAGATGATTGACTCTAGTGCAAGTGGGAGACTGTTGGAAATATGCCCTAGAGGCAATAATAAAATGATTATTATATTTCCTTGTTCATGATAATTGTCTATTATTCATGCTATAATTGTATTATCTGGAAATCGTAATACATGTGTGAATACATAGACCACAATGTGTCCCTAATGAGCCTCTAGTTGACTAGCTCGTTGATCAACAGATAGTCATGGTTTCCTGGCTATGGACATGGGGATGTCATTGATAACGGGATCACATCATTAGGAGAATGATGTGATGGACAAGACCCAATCCTAAGCTTAGCTCAAAGATCGTGTAGTTCGTTTGCTGTAGCTTTTCTGAATGTCAAGTATCATTTCCTTAGACCATGAGATTGTGCAACTCCCGGATACCATAGGAGTGCCTTGGGTGTGCCAAACGTCACAACGTAACTGGGTGACTATTAATGTACATTACAGGTATCTCTGAAAGTGTCTGTTGGGTTGGCACGAATCGAGACTGGGATTTGTCACTCCGTATGACGGAGAGGTATCTCTGGGCCCACTCGGTAATGCATCATCATAATTAGCTCAATGTGACCAAGGGGTTGGTCATGGGATCATGCATTACGGTATGAGTAAAGTGACTTGCCGGTAACGAGATTGAACAAGGTATTGGGATACCGACGATCGAGTCTTGGGCAAGTAACATACCGATTGACAAAGGGAATTGAATACGGGATTGATTAAGTCCTCGACATCGTGGTTCATCCGATGAGATCATCGAGGAGCATGTGGGAGCCAACATGGGTATCCAGATCCCGCTGTTGGTTATTAACCGGAGAGGCGTCTCGGTCATGTCTGCGTGTCTCCCGAACCCGTAGGGTCTACACACTTAAGGTTCGGTGACGCTAGGGTTGTAGAGATATTAGTATGCAGTAACCCGAAAGATGTTCGGAGTCCCGGATGAGATCCCGGACGTCACGAGGAGTTCTGTAATGGTCCGGAGGTAAAGTTTTATATATAGGAAGTCTAGTTTCGGCCAGCGGGAAGGTTTCGGGGGTTACCGGTATTTTACCAGGACCACCGGAAGGGTCCTGGGGGTCCACCTGATGGGGCCACCTATCCCGGAGGGCCCCATGGGCTGAAGTGGCATGGGAACCAGCCCCTGATAGGCTGGTGCGCCCCACCCGAGGGCCCAAGGGGCCTAGGGTTGGAAGCACTAGGGGGTCGTTGCCCCCCGAGGGGGCATGCGCCCCCCTGGTTGGAAACCCTAAGGGGGCCATTGCCCCCAGGGGCCGCCTCCCCCCTTTTAGATGGGATCTCCAAGGGGGCATGCGACCCCCCTACCCCTATATATAGTGGAAGGGAGGGAGGGCAGCCGTACCTTGCTCTTGGCGTCTCCCTCTCCCTCCGTAACACCTCTCCTCCCCGCTTGTGCTTGGCGAAGCCCTGCCGGGATCCTGCTGCATCCACCACCACGCCGTCGTGCTGCTGGATCTTCATCAACCTCTCCTTCCCCCTTGCTGGATCAAGAAGGAGGAGACGTCTTCCCAACCGTACGTGTGTTGAACGCGGAGGTGTTGTCCGTTCGGCACTTGGTCATCGGTGATTTGGATCACGGCGAGTACGACTCCATCATCCCCATTCACTTGAACGCTTCCGCTCGCGATCTACAAGGGTATGCAGATGCACTCCTATTCCCCTCGTTGCTAAAATACTCCATAGATTGATCTTGGTGATGCGTAGAAAATTTTTAATTTCTGCTACAATCCCCGACAATATCTCCACTGGTCCCCGAACCCAAAATGCTGTCTCGTTCCTGTAAAACCAAGCGGCCCACACATATTTAAGGCATCGGCTCCAACCCGTTTACTATGATGTGGCCCCGCACGTCGTAGTACTCCTAAAAACCCTACCGCCGCACTCATCATCGGTTTTCTTCAAGAGGACGAGGGAGAAGCCGATTTGTAGTGGAGGCGCTTTCAAAAAAAGGATCTGTAGTGGAGACCCCTACCCTAGGGTGCCCTAGGTAGCTGCCGCACACATCATTGTTTTCTCTTTTCTTTATGCTCTTGCACCCTAGAGTGAAATGATGGTTGCTTCATCCGTCCAGCTTAATGCGGGAAAGGTGGGGCTTTGTGATTTGACCCCTCGTCGCTCATTTTCTACTACTGCGGCGCTACGACCGGGGTGCCTCCAATTCCAACCGCTGCTCCGAACTGTAATTTGGTGCATCGCACGTGGAACAAGATGGTGGATGAGCCACATGTCGGCCAAAGGGGTCCTGCTAAGTGTGTCACCATTTCGTGTGCGGACTGACCCTGGTTGAGTTGCTACGCCAACACGACAGGAGCAGCCTACCACTTGGTTTTGCTCCTTGGTGAATCCCGACTATATTGATCTAAAAAGACACGTGCTAAACTACCCTCTCCGTCTCGGTTATTTTATTTTTAGGTGTCTCGGTTTATAGGGCCTGCACGTAGTTCTAGGTCATCCATTTTACTAACTAAATATGAGTTACTATGTCACAAAAAGTATATCATTGGATTCTTAAGCAGATGTAGTTGTATTTAAAAGTCGAGGGCGGGGCTTTTCCTGTGCGGTAGGCGGCGGGGCAGTTCCGCCTAGTCGGTTCGATAGAGACACGAGAAGACGAGGGAGTAGGCTGTTGCAAACGTAGGGCTGTGTGATTTGACAGCGAGTTACTGCTGGACAGGTGGGGCCCTGTGATTTGACTTGCCATTATCATTTTAGCTGCGGCGCTACGACCGACGTGAGTCTCCCAGATTCCTGGCCACCTCCATATACGGGCCTCTCCCAATGCTCCACCATGTAGTAGAGGCTGGCTCTTGCATGAGAGCCCACTTCTCCACTTTTTCCTTGCCTCTCTTTCCTCCACATATGCAGAAATGCCATGTAAAGCACACTATTGTACTTACTTTTACTTGCTCCTACAGGTGCTTAAGCTTGCCACATAGGCATAAAGTCTGACGTGGCAAGTTAATCAAGAAGAGAGAGACTAGTTTGGTGACCCAAGGAAGAAACAGTGCTAAGCGTGTGTACCTAGGTGAAAAGACAATTTTGAGTCTATAGCTAATTAAATGAAGCAAACTTAGCAACACCATTTCATTGGAAGAGGTCACACCTTGGCAAATGCAATAAATACACGCGCTTAGCACAGTTTCTTCCTTGAGTACGAAGAAAGAGATAGAGAGGAGTAAAAAATACACTTATAGCCAACCTTGTTGTAGTATGAGTGACTAAGTGATGACTATGTATGACATGCCAACATCATATAGCCTAACGCACCATGTTAAATCTCCAAGGGTGCGACCGCGCGAGCGACGCAACGGTCGTGGTAGGCGCGACCATGATACGGGTTGCTGGAAGCCCTTGGATCTGAGATCAAACGGTCGCATGCTAAGTTGCTGAAAATTTGCAGAATAACCCTCTAGGATAGGATATTCACCCATAGGTCTAGAATCACGCCATGCAACCGTTCGATCTTAGATCCAAGGGCTCTCGGAAGCCCGTACCATGGGAGAATGGAAAGCCACTACCCTGCCATTCCGACACTGGCAGTTCGCTCCTACTCGTCCCCTCACGTCCTTCAATACTACGGCGGTTTGCTCCTAGTCGTCCCGTCCATTCACATTATGGCAGTTCCACTAATCCTAACCCTCCTCCCAAATCTATGGCGTCCCAAATCCCCACGATCGGCGGTGAGTACAAGGTTAGAACCATCATCGATGATGAGTTCGACATCATCTACACCTGTTCTTCTGCGACGGTGTAAGGATGCCTTTCTCGCTTCAGACGCATGTTCGAAAACTCAGATAATGAGTGGGTCGCTGGGCTAGATGTTGAGTACACCACAGTCCTGGGACGAGAGAACGATCTAAAGGACGAAGAGAGGAAGAAGCCCGCCGTGATCCAGGTTTGCGTACATAACGTTTTCTTGGTCTACCACATATGCCATGCCGACGTTGAGTGCCAGGATTTTAAGAACTTCCTCGAGAACAACCTGGTCAAATTCGTTACTGTAGACTTTGGTAATGATAAAGAAGTCCTGCATCGGATAGGCCTCGTTGTAGGCAACACCTTCGACCTCAAGAAGAATCGGCTGGTGTCCTCTCGTCATCCTTCAATGGTGACCCTGGCAGGAGCCATGGCTTATCCTTCGTATGGTAAACTGGAGAAACCTCATTACACGTTTCATCGTCATGCATGGCAGCGGAATGTACTAGATATAGACCACATCCATTACGCTGCAATGGATGGCTACCATTGCTTCAATATCTACAAGGGTTGGATGAAGAGCAACATCCAAGTGTGCGGTTCAAGCAAAGAAGTATCGGCCAAGAGGAAGAGGGACAAGGATGAAGTCGAGGACGTGGACGAGGACTCCGAGTAAGGTGGGAGTGTTGTTGCTCATGGTGGTTCTAAACTTCTAATGAAGTGTCTACCGGATTAGTTGCATAGTTTAATTTCAGGTGTGCTTAGTTTAATTTGAGGGGTGTGTTGTGCTAAGCCCCCAGCAGAATTATGTTATGTTTCTTCTCGTTACTTTAACTCTTTAGTATGTACATACTACTAGTATTACTTTAACAGAATTTAGCACCCCAATTAGGCACGTACTAGCTTTTTTAATAGTACTATATGCATAATTTGGCGACGAGCGCTCTCTATATGTACCACCTTTTTTTAATTTCAATTTTTGCTCCATGGCGCAATCCATCGATAGTACTACTGTACAAAGGTATACATTTTTTAAAAGGCTAGAGTACTGTTCATCACATAAATAGCCAGTTAAATTCTCAACCTAGAACGATGTGCATGCCATGTAGTAAACCGATACGGAGGAAGTATAGTAAAAATGAGGTGATTTTACCGAGTGATCGGCGGGGGAGCATGGCCTGTCATGCGGTCCCACGTGTCATGATGTACCAAGGCGATGCGCGTGTCCCTCTTGAGGCAGCAGCAATACTAGTACGTGGTTTGAGATGATGGCGAACCAAAGTGTGAAATCATGGTTGCTTTGTCCGTCTGGGAAAGTGTGGCATTGTGATTTGACGTCTCATTGCTCATTACTACTACTGGGCCGGTACGAGTGGGGTGCGTCCCCCCTGCTGTTCTGCACTGTTATTTGGTGCTTGACACGTCGACCCGGTTGCTATATGTCCCACATGTCGGCGACAGGAACACTACAAGAAATATATCAACTTATGACCACCACTATTGGTCACTGAAAGGTCACAAATTTCCATTTATGACCTTTTTGTGACCAAAAACATAAGGTCAAAAGCTGGGCGTAAACTGACTATAACGACCTTTTTCTTCTAGAATGGTCGCAAATGTTTATGACCAAAATATGTCTACTGTGGCGTTTTGGTCACTAGCAACCTCCCGAGGCCACGTAGGCATCCAGCGTGGCAATCTGACGTGGCACAAGATTCAGCCCGGTCCAATTCGGCGTTTTACATGGGCCGAGCCCATTAATTCAGCCCATTTATATATTTCTTTTTGCTGCTAATTTTGGTGAACTACACGGGCCAAGCCCTACAATTTGGCCTTTTTATTTTCTGGGCCATGGCCTTTTTGTACCAGCAGTTTTAGTTTTCTTTTTTTATAAAATGGGTCCATTAGTCAAACAGGTCCCACTTGTCAGGTTCTAATAAATGGGTCCCAGCTATTAGGCTTAGATTCTTCATATTTCAATTTGACATCATATTTGGATTTCATAGTAAGAAAATAACCAGTATTTAAATAGGCAAGCAGAAAACACACATAATTATTCAATAACAATAGCCAGATTCACTACAAGCTCTACAAATGACATGTAATACAAGCTCTAACGTATACAATGCTTTACAAGCTCTACAAATGCAAAGCTCTACAGTACTTTACAAGCTCTCCAAGTAATGCTACAAGCTCTACAAGTGTTTTCTTCTTCAGCATGGAGCTCCTTCAACAGCGATCAAATGTCGGGCTCACAGACAGACATAGTCAGGACTGGGCTGACAAAAATACAACATGCCTTCCACAGTCTCCCTGTTACATGAATCGGCTGAGAAGAATCAGAAAAACTGGAGCCAATATAATATAAAATTCCATTCAAAAAAGTAGTAAAGGAGTAAAGGACAATTCTTTATATAATGATAAACAGATTTCAGCTAGTACCAAGCTTTTTAGCCGAGCTAGTTAAAATGAGATATTCATACAAGACAATAGAGACTATATGAATATGCATGGCACAAGTGCAGGTCCTGGTTACTGACTACACATGTAACACCAATAAATGGATAGAACAATAATAGTAACAACTCCAGATTACACACAAAGCTCTATCCATAGTGCCAGCTATGGATAAAATCATACACACAAAGCTCTATCCATAGTGCCAACTAAAGATTCTATGTACTTAGAACTCAACTAATAAGTGAGAATGATCTGACTGTATGCAAACAATCTTGTTTTATTTGTTTATATTACTAAAACAGACATATCTTCCTTTATTTGAAGAAGTCTCCTTCCTTCTTTAGTTAGTAGTGATCGTTCCATGCAAATCAACCATGTGTGTATGCTTGATCATGGTCTGTAGATTACACGCATAGAGGAATTGAATCCTAAACAAAATAGCATCAAACAGCGGTGGGTGCTCAACCTATTAACCATACACAAGCAACACTTAAACCATAGCATGTGCATATACTGGTGTCACATCAGGGGGTTCAAAATGTACTCAACATAATCTAATAAAAAGGATTGGGAGCAGAGGGAGAGGGAGGTGGAGATGGACGTGCTACCTGTTGCTGCGGTGGTGCCTCTTGGTGGTCGTGCTTGAACTCCTCCTGAAGCTGCTCACTAACCTGCAGGACAAACAAGACCATGGGTGAGCTGCAGCACAGGCATATACATTAAGTGAAGATAAGGAGAAGAACCTGGAAGAAGAGAGGTGCTCTGTCCTCCTCCGTCCTTGCCCGTCCTCCTCTGTGCCGATGTCAAACAGCCTCCGTTCGCCGCTTGCGAGCACCATGCGCCTTGGTTGGCCATGACGCCCTTGTCCTCTGCTGCACGGATGAAAACCAAAGCATCAGCATAGCTACACTGGCACATAATACAGACATGGTATCACAGACATTCTCTAATTGACAAGCACCCAAACATATACATGCACCAGTTATTATCAGGTTAAGCCTCCTTAGTTTAGTGATCATTTACCCATACAATTTTTCACCAAGGATTGCACCAGATGTCATGATTCAACTGAGATCTACTAAACTACATCATCACAGGAACGACGAGCAGTTTTAGATCTTAAAAAATGATCCACGCACAGTCTTAGTGCTCCATCAAAGAATCAACTAAATTTGCTCTCAAGCATACAAACAAAGTTTAGGGAAAACCAAATGAACAAGCACTTATTATGCAGGACACATAGCTATTTCATAAGCACTCAGTGTGGATATGTCTGCTAAATGTATTGTGCACAAAAAGGTGAGGCTCCCAGTAGCCCAATATTATGACTACTACAGTTCAGATTTTGATAATAAAACTGACATGTGTAATCATATAGCTAATAAAATACATGGCACAATATGAGTACATCTCCAAACAGCTAATAAACCCCATAGTACCACAAGGACATGCACTGCAGTATATCTTGCAATGCAGGTTTTTGACTGAATAGTAACATCCCCTACATAGTAGTAACCAGGGAATTAATTGATGATTGGTACAGCAAAACAAAATTACAAGCCCTACTCGTAGTAGCACCTACAACAGTTTTTGACTGAACAGAAGATTGCTTATATTGAAATAACACAGACTAAGAACTAAGGTTACTTTGTTGTAACTCTCTCTGTCACGTTATGCCAGGTGTAATGTGACATCACAATACCACAGAAGAATACAGTGAGGATACCAGTCAAATCTAGCAGCTACAAAGATCAGACAAACAGGGTGAGTTCTTAGATTCAGACTACTACTGGTAGTGTAGGTTTCTATGTTGTATCCTGATAATAACTGGACCCAGACTTGATCTCTGCATACCTTCTTATAAACCTGGTATCTGATGACTTGCCGCTTCGCTTGCATCGGCCGCCCCCTATCTCGACCAATGACTCGCTGTCGGAGTTTGACTCGGTTTTGAGAGCCTGGTTCCCTGTGATCAAAACAATGCAGCAACAAGTGAGACAGACTCCTGGTGTGTCTGATTTGGGTATGATTAATCTCCTTCTGAACTGAACTCTAAAGCAATATAGTTCTATGTTGGACCAGCTCTAGTTTGGAAGACAAGAAAAATCTTAGGAATTCTGGAGCAGAGAAAAACATCTGCACACAGATGGACAGGTGATGTTTCTCTTCTCTTCAGAACTTACTGAGATACGCTACAGTTCGCATGTCTAATTTCTGAGTTGCTCACAGTCAACCAATGCTAAGTATACAATCGGGGTGATACATCAGTTAGACATGAATCATAACTTATAGAAAGTAAAATAAAACCTCCCCCATGCTTTAAAACAGACATCCAATAAAACACGTACTATGTCTTTTGTTAGTATATGCTTGACCTCTGCTAGCCATGAACGGATCCCCGTATAGAGATTTTGTATAAATCTAACCAAGCCAATTCGGCCAGCAAGCAAAACCAATTAGGAATCGACAAAATCTAATCCCCCGACCGACACCGTCAGTTACCAAAGAGTAGGGCGGGGATTGGGGGGCAGGGGGCGACTCACAGCTGCAGCACCTCGAGGAACTTGTCGTGCTCGGGCTCGGTCCAGATCTCCTAGGATTTTGGTGATGGTGTAGGGCTTCCTGGCCTTCATCCTGGCTTTTGGTGATGGCAGCGGCCTTGTTGGGGGGCGTCTGAGCAACTTGGAGGGGTAGAATCCAGCAGCAACCATCAAGGACGTGGCTGCCTCTAGCGTGGACGAGAGGCCGTGACGAAGGGGGGAGTCGGTGCGATGCAGAGCCTGGAGGAGCGGCGGACGGTGAAGGAGCCGCGGCAGAGTGTGGCGTCAAGTGCTCGGAACATCGCCGCTGTCGCGCTGCAAGCGCGGTCGTGAGAGGCGCTGCGGAGCAGCCGTGGAGACGAGGCTGCGGTGCCGGCCAGGGACTGTAGAGAGAAGGAGGAGGGCGGCGCTACCGAGCGCGAGGGTGGATCAACAGCGGGTGGGTGGGGGTGGCAGCGGGGCATGCCTCGATCGGATCTGGGTCGATCGGATCTGGGGGATCGAGGGGAGGGGAGGGGAAGAGGCCGAGAGGGTAGGTCAGGAGTGGGTGGGTGGGGGTGGCGGCGGCGGGGATCGAGGAGGGTGGGTGGGTGGGTTAGGGTTTTTGTTACTCGGGAGAAGCTCCAGCGTTGGATGGGTGCACGATAGACGGCTCATATTGCGTCTAATTTGATGATCCGCGTGAAGGCGGTTCCTCGTGTCTTATTGGCCGGTTGTCTCGCTTCGGAATCTTAAAAAATTGAACTCAAATCTCTATTTTTTTTAAACATAACAATGGCATAGTTTTCAAAATGATCTCGTATTTGCATTAGTGTTCATCTTGAAATGGCAAACAATGTTGCCAAATAGAGCTTTAATTTTTATTGCACAAAAAAATCTTCTTCTATTTTCCGAGTGCATAAATGATTTTTTGTGAAGAACCTACCAAATGTTTGTTCCAAAATAGCACCACTCCATTTTTTTTCTAAAATAGTAGACCACATTTTATATAAAATTGACCAAATAGTTGCATGACAAAAGCTTTTGATCCACCTCTCGTGAAAAATCATTTTTCATTTTTCGACTGCCCAAAAGGAGGTCTTTTTGTGAAGGCCTCAAAAAATAATTGTTGCAAAATTGGACCAAATCATTTTTATAAAATACTAGGCCATATTTAATGCACAATTAACCAAATGGTTGGGTGCAAAAAGTTTTGATCCACCTCTCGTGAAAAAGACAAATTTCTGCCGATTCAGCTGGAAGCTGGTCAAATTTGAACTGCAGCTGCCTTGTAGTTTGCTCTTTATTTTTTCCAGAAATCATTTCTAGGTACATAAGTATCTATTTAATCAGAGAAACACCAAAAAAATTCCAAGATTCAACCACAAGCTAGGAACGGTCATTCCCGCCGTTTTGACCGCATTTTGAAATAGGCATACAAAGTTCAAAAAAAATCAAAAAATTTGGAAACCTTCACATTGTGTCATTATATGTGGCCAAGTTCCCAGAGAAAAATAACAAACTTGTAATACGGCAATTATTTTACAAAAAGTGTTCTCAGAAACGAGCTATCACGTATGGAGATCAATGGCTTTCAAGCCAAATGATCAATCTTATGGCCACATTCATGGCATAGTTTGTTCAAATGATCTCATATTGTGCACAAGGGTGCATATTGGAATGGCAAACAATGTTGCCTAATGAAGTTTTCATTTTCTTTGGACGAAAAAACCATTTTTCATTTTTGGAGTGCCCAAAAGGAGGTTTTTTTGTGAAGGACCTCCCAAATAATTGTTGCAAAATTGGACCAAATCATTTTTATAAAATACTAGGCCATATTTAATGCACAATTGACCAAATGGTTGGGTGCAAAAAGTTTTGATCCACCTCTCGTGAAAAAGACAAATTTCCGCCGATTCAACTGGAAGCGGGTCAAATTTGAACTACAGCTGCCTTGTAGTTTGCTCTTTATTTTTTCCAAAAATCATTTCTAGGTACATAAGTATCTATTTAATCAGAGAAACACCAAAAAAATTCCAATATTCAACCACTAGCTAAGAACGGTCATTCCCGCCGTTTTGACCGCATTTTGAAACAGGCATAAAAAATTCAAAAAAATTCAAAAAATTTGGAAACCTTCGCATTATGTCATTATATGTGGCCAAGTTCCCAGAAAAAATAATAAACTTGTAATACGACAATTATTTTAAAAAAGTGTTCTCAGAAACGAGCTATCACGTATGGAGATCAATGGCTTTCAAGCCAAATGATCAATCTTATGGCCACATTCGTGGCATAGTTTGTTCAAATGATCTCATATTGTGCACAAGGGTGCATGTTGGAATGGCAAACAATGTTTCCAAAGGAATTTTTCATTTTCGTTGGACGAAAAAACCATTTTCCATTTTTCGAGTGCCCGAAAGGAGGTTTTTTTGTGAAGGAACTACCAAATAATTGTTGCAAAGTTGGACCTAATCAATTTTATAAAATACTAGGCCATATTTAATGCACAATTGACAAAATGGTTGGGTGTCAAAATTTTTGATCCACCTCTGGTGAAAAAGACAAATTCCCGTCGACTCAGTTGGAAGCTAGTCAAATTTGAATTGCAGCTGCGTCATAGTTTGCTCTTTATTTTTTTCAAAAATCATTTCTAGTTAAATAAGTATCTATTTAATCAGAGAAACACCAAAAAAATTCCAAGATTCAACCACTAGCTAGGAACGGTCATTCCCGCTGTTTTGACCGCATTTTGAAACGGGCATAAAAAATTAAAAAAAATCAAAAATTGGGAAACCTTCGCATTGTGTCATCATATGTGGCCAAGTTCCTAGGAAAAATAACAAACTTGTAATACGGCAATTATTTTAAAAAAGTGTTCTCAGAAACGAGCTATCATGTGTGGAGATCAATGGCTTTCAAGCCAAATGATTAGTCTTATGGCCACATTCATGGAATAGTTTGTTCCAATGATCTCATATTGTGCACAAGGGTGCATATTGTAATGGCAAACAATGTTGCCTAAGGAAGTTTTCATTTTCGTTGGACGAAAAAACCATTTTCCATTTTTCGAGTGCCCGAAAGGAGGTTTTTTTGTGAAGGAACTACCAAATAATTTTTGCAAAATTGGACCAAATTATTTAATAAAATACTAGGCCATATTTAATGCACAATTGACAAAATGGTTGGGTGTAAAAGTTTTTGATCCACCTATCGTGAAAAAGACAAATTTCCGCAGATTCAGCTGGAAGCGGGTCAAATTTGAACTGCACCTGCCTCATAGTTTGCTATTTATTTTTTCCAAAAATCATTTCTAGGTACATAAGTATCTATTTAATCAGAGAAACACCAAAAAAATTCCAAGATTCAACCACTAGCTAGGAACGGTCATTCCCGTCGTTTTGACTGCACTTTGAAACGGGCATAAAAAATTCAAAAAAAATCAAAAAATTGGGAAACCTTCGCATTGTGTCATCATATGTGGCCAAGTTCCTAGGAAAAATAACAAACTTGTAATACGGCAATTATTTTAAAAAAGTGTTCTCAGAAATGAGCTATCATGTGTGGAGATCAATGGCTTTCAAGCCAAATGATCAGTCTTATGGCCACATTCATGGCATAGTTTGTTCAAATGATCTCATATTGTGCACAGAGGTGCATATTGGAATGGCAAACAATGTTGCCTAAGGAAGTTTTCATTTTCGTTGGACGAAAAAACCATTTTCCATTTTTCGAGTGCCCGAAAGGAGGTTTTTTTGTGAAGGAACTACCAAATAATTGTTACAAAATTGGACCAAATCATTTTTATAAAATACTAGGCCATACTTAATGCACAATTGACAAAATGGTTGGGTGTAAAAGTTTTTGATCCACCTCTCGTGAAAAAGACAAATTTCCGCCGATTCAGTTGGAAGCGGGTCAAATTTGAACTGCAGCTGCCTCATAGTTTGCTATTTATTTTTTCCAAAAATCATTTCTAGTTACACAAGGACCTATTTAATCATAAATACATGGTTTGGTGGCGATACATCGAGATTTGGGCGGTGGCCGAGGGCCCCAACTCTAGAGCACGTAAACTCGCATGCCCGTCGCGTGGTCACCGCGTGACCGTAATGTTTCCATGTGTTCTGGGCGGCCTAGGCATGTCTAGTGGGTTGGGCACTCCCCAGGTTGGTGCTAGGAAGAAAATTACAACATAATATTCTCACGAGGAGACCGATCGATGCTCAAACATGAATTAGCAGCCAAGTGTTTGATTAGCGGTAAGGGAAATGCACATGGCCAATGGGCGTGATTTTTGGCTGAGGATGATCATCTACTAAGGAGAATGTCTTCACAAATTTTGAGATCAAAAGGAGGATCCTAGGTGGTACTTGCTTTGCAAAGTACCACGCTGGACAAAAATATGAATGTTGAAGCTGGGCTCAAAATAATGAATGGAGTGAGCTGAAATTTTGTGGAGGATGGTTATTTGGGCATAGGAAAGCATTGTAGAAAATTGATACCATTTGGACATGCCAAAGTAGTACTTCCTTCACAATGCTCTTCTATGGACAGAAACTTGGGAAAACTAGTGAGAGAGATTGGATGAATGAAATGAGCTCAAAATTGGTGTAGGTAAGTTACTTAGGTATGGTCATGCGCTGGTAAATTTTAAGATCATTTGGGTAACCCTAGCTAGTACTTACTTCACAAAGCTTCTCTCGAGGTAGAAACTTTGGAAATTTCCCGAGAATGATTTACTAGGAAAATTGAGCTGAATATTATCATGTGGCAATGATTTGGGTATGGAAGAGTGCCCGATAAGTTTGAGGGTAATAGGAGGGGTCTATATAACACTTGCTTTGCAGCGTGCCAATTTGGCCATAAAATATAAATTGAACCTGGGCTCAAATAGATGATTTGACTGAGCTGCAATTTGGAGGAGGTTGATAATTTGGGCATATGAAGGAATTGTATAAATTTCATGTCATTTAGAGATATAAAAAAGGTACTTCCTTCAAAATGCTTCTAGGTGGACAAAAACTTTGGAAATTTGCCGAGGAAGATTTGCTAGGCAAATGGAGCTGAATTTTGTCATGCGGTAATAATTTGGATAGGAAAGAGTGCCCAAAAATTCCGAGGGCAATCAAGAATATATAAATAGCACTTCCTTCATAAAGTGTTGTTGTGAACAAAATAGGAAAATGAATATTGTTGAATTAGTTTTGAACTAGGCAAGGAAGGATTTTAACATATTTGATGAAGATATGCCCCAAAGAATTTATGAGATTTTTTTGGGAATTTTTGGAATGATAGAAATATAGGTTGCTTCACAACTTAGGGCAAAAACTGCCACATGGACATGACACATAGGCAAAACTGATGAGATGGCGCCTAGTCATCACAACCCACCACAATCTACAAGGCTATGACCATCTATATTGGTCATTAACAACTAGAAATAAGGCAGCGGACTAGCACTGTTTGCTTTGTGACCATTTCGTGTAAGGAAATTACGACCTTTCTGACCAAAATGGTCGCAATGGTTTAGGGTTTGGAGCCCCCTGAACAGCTTTTGACCAATTGGTCTAAAATGGTCATAAATTTATGACCAATTCTTCGAGGGTCACTGACAGAAGGTCATAAGTTGACATATTTCTTGTAGTGGAAGTACAGAATTCATGAAAGGGAGCATCGACAGAGGAGTATACTACATAATTCATGAAAGGGAGCGACTTAGTTTTGGAAAAATCTGTTTTTACGGAGTACGTACCCACTAGGGTTGATAGGGCTCATCTAAAAAACATTTGTTTTTCCGTTTGGTAAGTCTCAATTCTACTATACTAGTAGTAGTACCATTACATGTTGGATTTCGAGGTGCGTTAGATCACCCGACGCAAGCAGTGTCAAGAGGAAACTAACCAATGCATGTACAAGTTCATCGAAATTTAGTGGTCATTCATGCATTCGTTCTAATTAATGCCTCGGTAAACATAAATTCTTGAGAAAAACGAGCTTACTAATTACTTGTGCAAACTACGAAATTAATTTGACCACTCACCGTCTACCTTGGTTGGAGAGATTTTGAAATTGAGCCATAAACTGGAAAGGAGGGAGTAGTAACTTTTGTCTCGATTACTATTTGTGGCCTTGTATAGATGCAAAATGTTTTTTTATAGTGGACTTGTATAAGTAAATGAAGGGAGTACTAACCAAAGTACGTAGTAGGGACGAGGAGTAAACGGAGGGAGTAGTAAAATTTTCTCCTCGTGCTGCAAGCCACCGCGCGCGTGGGCGAGGGAGCGGGCATAAGGCATAGTAAGAAAGCTTCACCTCATCCTACAAGCCACCGCGCCCATGGGCGGGGGAGACGGCGTACTAAGCAAGCTTCTCCTCGTTCTGCGAGTTGACGGGACACATCAAAAGTACTCCAGTGTATAGAGCCTTGCCTCTAAGGTAGGCCCACATGGTTTGCCTCTTTTTTTAATTTAACATAACGCGTCAAGTCGCAATTTGTTTGTTCACCCGTGGTAGACGATCCTCCCTCCACCAAGTGGACAACCAGTACACGTGCCAAATTACCACGTGGGTTGCCTTTTTCATACAGAAATGAGCTCCACCGTGTACCCGCGCGGGTGTGGGTGGGAAAGAGACGAGAGTACGTGTGTCGTGCGTGCGTGCACCTCTTCTCTTCGTGCATGTCCCCCACCTACGTGGGTGTGTGTGAGAGAGATACAAACCTAGACATAATGCGCCGTCCATCCCCATGCCTCCGCCCAGTCCGACCACCAGTCACCACCACGCCCCACTCCTCCTCACCTTATCTCTCATGTTTCTCCCTCCATTTTTATATACAAGGGGCCACTATCAAAATTACAATTTGCAGATATACAAGGCCACTAACACTAATCGATGCAATATTAATGGTGTTTGCCTCGTGGTACTAGCAAAGGAGGACATTAATTATCCCTTGCTTGCATGCGGGAGTTTGTAAAAAATCCATCTTGATGTTCCGTGCAATGCACGGGCATCTTGCTAGTCCATGAAAACAACACATGGCAAAATTCCACGGCGAACGAGGGATTTGAATCTATTGGGAGGGGCTGTTTGGATCTTGCCCGGGGTAGCCAAAATATTGGGGACCCTTTTGTCCACCGGTGCCTTTGCCACCGATGAACGAGGAATGGCTCGGGTGCTCATGCTGTCATGCATCCTCCAGCGCGCACGTTGGAGACGAGCTCGCACGAGCTGTGTATTTTTGTCCCACAATGCCGCCTAAGCCGGCCGCAGACCGACCGACGACCCGCAAATTACACCATCCAACCATAGCCGCACACATTATGACAGCAACTCAACAAACCGGACGAAATTCACGCAAACACGTAGACAAATTGATATTTCATATAAACAACGACGGAAATCATATAAAATACCGGATTTTCATACAAACATGACGGATTTCATTACATTCAAATGAACTACGCTGTGCTAGTTCTGGATAGCACAGGTATATAATACCTGTCCTAAATGGTCGCCCGCCGATCGATTTGTGTTCCTCATGTCCGGCAGCATGATCACCGGACTATCGGGAGCCCCGGAGGTATATGCTTCAGTGCAAAGGAAGGCTCGCTTCCCCACTACCCAACTGATATCATTGGCTGGTGCCGAAGATCATGGTGGCCCGCACCGGTTCGAGTTCATCACCGGCCACTACTTCGCCATGGCCGGCACCGGCTCGAGTTCATCCTAACATTCTCCTCTTCCGTGGAGCCCATGCGGGGTCGATGAAGGTCCTCGCAAAAAAGGATCTGGCAAGACACCTGCTGTGTACACCGGCGTCGCCTCCGTGGTGGCCTTCATGGGACCCAAGCGGCGGCAGCCTCCCGTGTTCTACTTCTCCTCAATGATGGCGGCGGACCCGGAGGCGCTGGCCACCGACTCGTCGCTCTCCGCGCACCCAGCTTCTATCACTGCTTGCATGGCGCGGCCACCGGCATGGGAGACTCGGCCACAGAAACGGGAGACGCGATACGAGGCGGCGGCGTGGATGGCAACAATGATGCCCGTGCGCCGCTCCTCGTCGAGCTGGCCTGGAGCGGCGAGTTGCTGAACCGCGTGCCGGCTTGGGGCGGCAACTCGCTCCGTCGGGCGAGGGGAGGGAGGTGGATTAGCGAGCTGCATAGCTCGTATCCGGTAGGCTACCTGGCCGGCTTGGATGCGGAATAACTACTCTTCCATTGTAAGAGTGGACAAAATGGTGGAGGAGATAGGGGAGCGGCGGAGGTGTGCGATTCTTGGCCGGCATATGGCCTCGTTTAAATAGGAGATTAAATAGATGGCGGACGGGAGGAGCTCGGCCAGCGTTGCGTTTAACGCCGGCCCGGTCATGAACGGACGTGTGTCCAGTGTGGGTTTCTCGGCTTCCACACGGGCGGGTTTCATGGAGGCGTTTGAATGCGGCACGGAGGCGTGTTCAGTCGGGCATGCTGCGAGTGGCGCCCTCGACTCTGACCTAGGACACCGTGTCATTCTTCCACTGACATGTGGGCTCTTTGGGTGCATGGCATGCATGTCGGTGACCCAACGCAGGCAGCGCACAACAGAGGAACCTTTGGTGGGCCAGGGCGGTTAGAAGCGGGCATTTCATAAACCGATGATTGTTCATTGAGTGTGACGTCATCTTTTTCATGTAGATAAGCCTACTACTCCCTCATTTTCGGTTTATAAGGCTCAATTCAAAAATCTCACCAACCAAGGTAGATGATGAGTGGTGGAATATTTTTTGTAGTTTGGAAAAGCACCCAATTAGTGCTCTTGTTTTCCTCAAAAAATTATGTTTACGAATGCATTAATTGCAATGCATGCATGCATAAAGTGCATGCATTGGTCAGTTTTCTCTTGATACTTGCATGCAATGATTTAATGCACCTTGAAGTCTGAACATGTGATGGGGAACAACCAAATTGAGCCTTATAAAATGGAAAAACTAAAATTTTGAGATAAGCCCTATAAACCGGAAAGGAGGGAGTATGTTGATAGCCCGTTCGATACGTTGTGATTCATAAAGACTGCTGCAAACATCAATGTTCTACTTATCACAGATAAGATTGATTAATACCCGTAACAATCCATGTCCTTAACAAAGGGTGCATGCATGTATAGGTTGAACATGTGTCTTGTGTCGTGTGTTGTGTGCATGCAGGCATGCGAGTGTTGCGTGCATGCAAGGGTACGTTTCAGTGTTGCATGCATGGGTGCGTACATGCGTGTGTTCGTGAGTGCATGTGTACGTGTCAGTGTTGCACGCCAGCATGTGTGTGTGTACGTGTCAGTGTTGCACGCCTACTTGCATGCGTGTTGTGCGTGCGTGTCTTGCGTGTGTGCATGTGTATGTGCGGGGTGAGGCTACTCGTCAGTCGACTGAATTTTTCATCTCTGGTCATTAGATTTTCCAGCCATTGGATACGAAATCAAGGGCCTCGAGTTTATCATCAAACTCCACCCCCCCTGAGCCGCCAGCCACCACCGGCCGAACCGCCAGCCCCCGCCGCCCGCGGCCGGCCCGCCCTCCTCGAAACCACTCCCCACCGCCGGTCCGCCGCCGCACCAGCCATCCCTCTAGCCCCCCCCCCCCCGCCAAGCTTTTTCTCCGGGGATCCCCACCCCACCGCCCAATGAATGCCCCCCAACCGCCGGTGACAGCAAACCAGAGGTCTCACAACTTCGAATACCCACCGACCACTAATTTATTACCATTTCTGTCCTTCATATACGCGCTGACGGGTGGGCCCTATGGTAATGTGCGCTGCTGAATGTGGACCGTTTGACTGGTCAATTGATCGTGTTATCAACAAATTACGGAGCTGTATGGTGAGCCAGTGACCGTATGATCACCCTAAAATGTACTCCTATTTTATTAACACAGTACAGACTCAAACTACCATTTCTTTCTTTCATATATGGGCTGACAGGTGGGCCCCACGGTTACGCGCCCCGATGGTGCAACACTAGTTGCGTCGCGTGGAACGTTTGACTGGTCAATTGATTGTGTCATCAACAAAATATGGAGTTGTACGGGTGAGCCAGTGACCGTATAATCATGATATGTATTTGTTTAACATGGTACAGACGCAAGGGCTCATATATACGCTCAAGCACTCACCGCTATAAGCACACACACGCGAACCCTACCCCTATGAGCACCTTCGAGAGAGTGGGCCAGCATATATGATCTTGAGATTTTACGAAGTCACCATAGGTGCCTCGTAGTCGAGTGGAACGTCTCCTCCCACTGAACGTACGTCGCCAGAAAATACTGAAATTAACACAAGATAAATGCGAGCACCGGGACTTTAACCTTGGTGGGCTCGAGAAACCACTATCCTCTAACCATCCAACCACATGTTGGTTAGCACGACAAAATGTATGTGGTGACCGTGATGAGCTTATTCTGAAGTCCAGTGACCATATCGTGCTTTTGCTTCAAATACAATGACCGTAAGTGTCGTCAACAAAATACGGAGCACGCATCAAATGCAAAGTCCGTCAGTGTCATCAACAAAATATGGAGACGTATCGTGAGCTAGATACCGTTGTACTATTGTATATGCTTATTTTCTTAGTGGCCGGTTGCGTGTGTGGTGTGGTGGGCACATCTATACCTATACTAATTATGCACTTCCTAGAAATTCCCACATTAATCAGTAATTAGGAGCCGTTAATCTGGTGGGGCCGAGTTATTACGGTTGAGATTAGCCCATAAAATAATTAGTTAAAAATTACCCACCCATGCCATCAGTTTATTTGCACGTCAGGTACAAAAGTTATCCGCCTATGCAATCACGTTGTTTGCACGTCATGTGTTATCGTAACAAATAAAGGTAATTTTTATTTATCCGTTTCATCTCAATGGACCACCGAGAATTAAAAAAACAAGCCCAGGGAGAGGCTGATGTCTTCACGTCATCTCTTCTGAATATATAACCATGCCTAAAAAAACTCCAGAGATGAATAATCCCAATTGATCAGCTAATGAAAAGGCCCAGCGAGGCTGCCGGCTTGCCGTCCTCATGGCGCCGCCATGCCTGCCTTTCAGTTTTGGTCAGGCGCCATCTGTAGCAGGTTAGTCTCGGCAAGCTCAAGCGGTTGATCCACTCTTATCCTATGCCATCACGGTATCCTCACAGACTCGCGTTGCCCTATTTGTCCTGCAGCTCCATCCAGCCCCTCTTAATTGCCAATCTATGGATCATACAGAGAAGGCCGAGTAAACAGCCCAGCGCCGGAGGCCAGCCAATTCCGGCGTGGATTCTAACCAAATGCGATGAGCATGTATCAGGTTTGCACAGCATCCATGCCTTTATGTGGCTGGGAGTATGATTTCCGCTTACAAACAGATTGTACAGAGAAGTTGCAGTAAACAGCCCGGTGCCGGTGGCCAGCCGTATTTCGGCGAGGAATCCAACCACATGCGATGAACAACTATCACTGGTTTGCACTGCATCCATGCCTTTGCGGTGTTGGATTACGATTTGCTTGATAAAATATATGTCTTTACTAATGTTCAAGATGTGCAGGATGATGCTTAGTTTAACAACAAGAATTTGTTGTCTTTATTTCCGAACTTATTCCCTGCACTCGAACTCTGTAGCAACTGATCGATAACCTGCATGTTGCTAATTCTGTAGTTTTATATAGCCTGGACGTTCTCCCTAACCTCTTGGAGGAATTTGGTTTATCCCACTGTTTATAGACAATCGCATGATACCTTTGTAGTTCAATTTGGAAGACAGTAAGAAAACAGAAGCTAGCAATAGCAGCGCCGCTTTGTCCAGCAAGCCCTGTTATAGTTCTTCCTATAATGAAGAAATAAAGAGCAATTTATACAAGAGGAAAATCCGGGGCACTCATCCGGGCACCTCATGGAAGTAAGTTTTTGCCACATGTGTCCATCATCGATGTAGTCCATAAGGAAATCTCACACATCCCTTTTGATATGAACTATTAAATTTGTTCACATTCTCTCTTTCCAGTATATACGCATAGTTTGCTAGTCAAAAAGTAAACCAATGATCTGTAGTTGGATGTTCACCGGAGTGACCAGTGTCGATCAATCGATGCATGCAGCAGCGTCATGCGTACACCGGTCAAGACTCAAGGCAATGTGTCCAACTGTAGGTATGTAAATACACACAACTATCATGTTTTACATTAGTCAAGTCTAAGCATATGGAGATGCGTTAACCTTAATCAGAGCTATGTTGAGTTTGTTCAAGCCGTGTCCATGTATTTTCTCTTATTGGCTCTCTTAATTACCAATGCTATACCTTCATGCAGTTTTGTGTGGGTTTGTCACCCAGCTCATTGTGCCTGATAATGAGCGTCTCAAGTAGAATACCTACTGATGTTGATGAATTAACAAATCAATCTATTGATCTTCATCTCTTTGACAACATGTGGAGCATATATCATATTATCAAGCGCTTTTGTTATATCAATTGTTATTGAGTACTTCCAATCCATTGTCTTTTTTTTGGTCTCTTTGTTGTCTTCTTCATAAGGAAATCTCACACATCATTTTCATATTATTATTTTCACATTCTCTCTTTCCAGTATATATGCATGGTATGTCAGACAAAAATTTAGCAATTGATCTATGGTTGGATGTTCGTCGAAGTCACCAGCATTGATCAATCAATGCCTACAGCAGCGTCGTGCATACATGGGTCGACTCCAGGCCAATGTGTCCAACTGCAGGTACTGTAAAGACACATAATTAGTAGATTTACATTAGGCATTTCTAAGCATATGGAGATGTGTTAGCCTTCATCAGGGCTGTGTTATTTCTAAGCACACAAATTTTTTCTTGCACTATGTCGTGGCCAAGGATGAATACACAACCTGGTGAGGATTTATGCTTGATGAGGTATGTGTTCGTATTTAACGTTACCTATGAAATTTAATATTCTTTGTCTTTGTCTCTGTGTTTTGGCAAAGAATAGAATGAATAATTTCTCTGATTTGAGTTGGTCTTTGGAAAATGCTTGCCTATGATTGTAAACCATAAGGAAATCTCACACATCCCTTTTCATATAAATTATTCAATTTGTTCACATTCTCTCTTTCCAGTATATATATGCGTGGTTTGTCAATTAAAATTCAACCAATGATCTATGGTTGGACATTCACCGGAATCGCCAGCGTCAACCAATCGACACCTGCAGCAAGGTAACTTCACAAAAAAAAACACCTGCAGCAAGGTGATGCGTACACGGGTCAAGACTAAAGGGCAATGTGTACAACTGTAGGTATGTATAGACACATAATTAGATACTTTACATTAGACAATTCTAAGCGTATGGAGATGCATTGTAGCCTTAATTAGAGTTGTGTTGAGGTTGTTCAGGCCGTCCATATGTTTTCTCCTTAATTTCCACTGCTACTTTCTATTGAGAGTGTACCCATATGTGCTACAAATCCACCTCTCTGCAATGTTTCATTATAATTTCTCGCTCCCCCTTCAGCATATATGGGTGATTGCGCACACAAAGTTGTTTCTTGCAAGATGTAGTGGCCAAAGATGAACACAATAGAAGGTGAGGATCGATGCTTGATTAGCTGTATCTTCGTATTTAACGTTAGATGTAAATTTAATATTATGTGTTTTAGTAATTCTGCTTTGTCTCTATACTAGATGAAGAATAGTCTCATTTGAGCGCTGGTCATTGAAAACTGCTTGCCTTTAGTTATCAATAGTTGTACAATGACAATGCTCACCCACTAATGAAATTTTCTAATTATAATTTGTATTTTGGCCCACCAAGGAAACATAAGGTTTGCTAAGTTCGGCATATGAGTAGGTCTAAGCCAGTAGGAAATAATTAGGTGACTTTGCATACTACTGAAATGTGACAAATAATAATATAAACGTATTTCCTTATATTTAGAAAATTATATCATGTTATCTTACCACAAGCTGTTTTAGGTGTCATTTCATTACTTATTGTGGTTGCATCCAACTAACACATTTATGAAAATACACTCTCCAACAAATCCTCAGGTTTCAACTCTTTGAGGTTTGAGTACATGGGTCATTAATATGTTATTTTATAAGACACACTGCTATGCGATCATAATATAGATTAGAATGCAATATTGATTAACTAGCCCGTGCGACGCACGGGTTGGCGACTAGTAATTTCTAGTTGTGGTGGGTCAACATGAAGACTCATGGGTCGGTTCCATCCTGCGCCACATATAGGTTGGACCGAGACGTGTTATACGAAGACCCATGTGGAGGACTCGGCGTACAACACGAAGCTACCAGAGTTGCAGAGGACTCTATCCCCACTGGTGATAAGCCACCTATATATGATTTGTAACCCTAGGCCCTTAGTATGTTATACAAGCTTGGGGGCTAGTTTGTCGATAGTATACACACACACAATGCCTGGTATTCACGTGTACTTTGTACACACCCCTATCACTAATATACAGTACCAGGAGTAGGCTCTTTCTTCAACTGCAATTGAACTCTAGCATGTGCATGTGTTTATTTCATATTATCGATCTATAGAGTGAGAGCGGTTTGAAATACAGGCAATGGATGCTTTTGCAATTCATATATAAACATTAATTAGTGCACTCCATGTTGTTAGTGTGAAGCACTTTATACATTTGTCACTTGCATGGATACATTCCAAATTGCTAGCTACGAAATAGAATACATGTCGAATTCAACATAAAGGGGGTTTCGAAGATTCGAATCCATAGGAAGTGCATTCATCTATTTGAACCCGAGATAATGGCATTTGTAAATTAGATGTAAAAGGGGGCATCAATCTTTGTTGTGAGTTTGAACATGCTATATATATTCATACGCATATCTAACTTTTTTTGCAACCAAGGAGATTATATCTGGAACCATGCATGAACTGGGGTAAGTTGCATATTTTTTAATATATACTCGTGTACAATGTATATTCAAATGTACCCCCTCCATTCCAAAATAATTGTAGCTTTAGGATTTTCAAGAGTAAAGATTTGTGAAGTTTGACAAATCCTGAAAGTTCAATTCAAGAGAACCGAAAACGTTAATGCTTCTGCTCCCAAATATTGAACGAAGCGCCAAATAGGCCTCTGGTCACCCGAAACCGCGCGAGACTAATATTTTGGTGGTAGGAAATTACTGTCCTGACTCTGGCCCGTGTAGCCTATCGGCCCAATGTCCAAAGGTCTAAACCGGGGTAGGTTTGTAACTTCACCAAGACGCCAGAGAAGCATTCATACGCCGTGGGCGCCTACCCATGCGCTCGGCCGAAATCTATCCCGCCCACATTTGGGACACCTGACATGACTGTCCTACCCCAAACCTGCAATATGTCCGAAATTTAAGATGGGGGGAAAGTTTGTAACTTTCCCCAAATTTCAAACAAGCGTGTCTCAAACCAAAACATTGTTCCCCTTAGTTCCCCGCCTCCCTCCGTTTCCCCATTCATACTCCGTGGGCGCGAAAACGCCCTCTCCACGAGCCGCAAAACTCCAGCCTCCTTCGTCCTCCACCCCATAGCGGCCAATCCACCGCCGCCGTCCTCCATCACGCCGGAGCCGGTACCCCGACGTCGTCGTCCAACGCAACCACAACCGCAACGCCCTCAAGGACTTAGCAGCTGAAGCCGAGGCAGAGCTGCCTCCACGATGCCGACGCCGACGTGCGCCGTACCAGAACCACTCCGACCACGCCGTCCTGCGCCTCACTGCTGCGGCTCCACTGTCGCAATTGTCCACCACATCGGAGCTGTTCCCGCTACGCCGTCGTTCGCCGCCTCGGATCTGTTTCCCCGCCGCCGACAGACGGCCACCGCACCACACTCAACAACTTGGCCATGGGTTCGTCCAAGGCTGCACCGTCCTCCACAACTTCTGGTTTCCGGCGAACAACAAGAATATTGTCGGAAAAATAGAAGGAGGACACAGCACTGCCAGCAAAAAGAGGTACTCTTCTTCCCTTATTCGTGCAAATCTTACGTCTCCACTCACACCGTATTAATCCCACGAAAGAAACTAGTTGAGCGCTTCTTATTGCATCTTCTTCGTGATACTAAATGCACAAGGTTTCCTCCCTTTTACTATTTCACCTTTGCTAGAGGTCAGTAGCCCGCCTGGATTTCAATTCAGGATCAGTCGAACCGCAATTAAAAGAAGCAGCACCCGCTTAGGCGCGCGGAGCACCTAGTCCGCCTGTTCCCCGAGGAAGGGGCGCATCGGTGTCTATCATAGGGGTGTGGGGCGCAGGAGCTGCTTGCGCCCGATCTGGAGGTCGGCGGGGCTTGAATGGATGGCCGGCGGGCGGTGCCAAGCACGGCGGTGCGGTGAGGTCGAGGGGAGGGCGCAGGCAGGGGAGGAATACTGGGCCGGTGGTCGCTGGCGTTTCGAGGAAGATCGTCAACACTGACTCGCTGGAGGTAGATGAAGGCGATCTGCCCATTCTTTGTACATCGGACGGTGCAGAAAAAATGGACTGACCTATTTTCTTTCAGTCGACTGTTATTTTCATAGAATCCTGTAGTAATTTAGTGTGCCATGCATGTTGTAGAGCTATCATATGTCTCCCGTCATTTATTTCTCACCGACCTGCTATCTACTACCTTTACACTGTACTAATTGCGCACACACTTCACCCATACTCACACTATATTTTTTATGCATGGGTATTTCAGACTCTGATGCAGTGTTGATGAATGCAGAAAAGAAAAGACAGAAGTCGCTCCAGTGTAATTCGAAGATAAACACTAAGCGTTCCGGCGCTCTAACGGGTGCAATGTCAGCAGTTGGAGACAGTAAACGTAGCTCTGCAGTTGATGATCTCAATTGCCACACACAACCATCCCTGGTGCGTGCTTTAACTTCGCGTTGTCAAATGTGGTTGCATGTTACATATGGTGTCTAGCTTGTATTGCTTCCAATTTGGTTAAATTGCATCTGCTTACTTTACACATTATACCTTTGATAATGACACGCCTTCCTATCTTTGATACATAGTACATATGTCTATTAACCATGTTCGTACATCAAACTAATGCTCTTTTGTATCCCTCATCAATCACTTATGATGAGACAGTCACCCGGGTGGGTTTCTGTGAGACGCCATACTCGTTTAAAGAGTGCAGTGTCATCCTCCCCACATGATTCTCAAGAAACAGCAAGGCTAAATGAAGATAGTCAACGTAGCTCTCTAGTTGATCACCGCAATTCCCCCACACCACCATCGCAAGTCCTTGCTCTTACTTGGCTGTGTGATATGTAGTGTTCGTCCTACATGAAAGTAGTGTTCGTCGGTATCATGCATCAATGAGTTATGAAGAGAAAATTTTATTCCTTTTTCTTGTGTGTTTGACTTGACAAGGCAAAATCAATAAAGAGGAAGGAAAAGAGTAAGGAGGGCGATGATGGTGGTCCTCTGCAGCAACGTAAACGGAGCATCTGTACCGATTCTCCTTGTACTGATAGTGCATTACAAGGTCCAAGTCTCCGCTCCCCTACTCCACCATCCAAGGTGATTGCTCTAACTTGGCAGTGTGATATCTGGTTGCATGTTGCATATGGTGTCTAGCTCGTATTGCTCCTAATTAGTGTAAACTGCATCTGCTTAGCTTACACATGATACATGTGAATATGACACGCTTTCCTGTTTTTGGTACATACTATATCTTATGATAAGGCACCTTTAAGTCGCCACTATGATATTGATTGTGTCTTGCATATGATTTCTAGCATGTACTGCTTCTAATTTGTTGAAACGCCATATAGTTTGAACTTGGCAGAGTGATATTGGTTGCATCTTTCATATGGTGTCTAGCTTGCAGTGCTTCTAATTTGTTGAAATGCCTTCTTCTTAGTTACCACATCATAGGTGTGAATATGTCACACCATCCTATTTTTCATACATATTCCATCCTCGCATCATGTGTTTGCCTTTCATCCGAGTAGTGTTCGTCAGTATCATGCATGAATGAGTTCTGAAGAGCAAATTTTATTCCTTTTTCTTATCGGTTTGACTTCACAATGCAAAATCATTACAGCTGAAGGAACCTAGTCCGGCAGTGGATGATGGTGGTCCTTCGGAGCAACTCAAACAGGGGGTCTCTACAGATTCTACTCCGCCATCCTCCCAACAAGATTCGCAAGACAACACAAGGCTGGACAGTCAACGTAGCTGTGTAGATGATGAGCACATCTCCCCTACTCCACCATCACAGGTGCTTGCTCTAACTTGACACTATTATATGTGGTTGCATGTTGCGTATGATGTCTAGCTTGTATTGCTTCTAACTTGAATTGCATCTTCTTACTTTACACATAATGCCTGTGAATATGACGCGTGTTCCTGTTTCTAGAACATACGTGTACATGATGAGCACATCTCCCCTACTCCACCATCACAGGTGCTTGCTCTTACTTGGAACTGTTATACGTGGTTGCATTTTCCGTATGATGTCTAGTTTGTATTGCTTCTGATTATTTTGAATTGCATCTGCGTAGCTTACAACTTATACCTGCAACGATCACTTACCCATAAGACACATTTAACTTGGGACTGTCACTACAAAAAAAAGACACATCCGTGACATTTTGGGCCGAACGAAATTTTTTTCCTGTCATACATATGACACTTGTATGATGATAATTGTGACAAACCCCGGTATCATCATAGATGTGATGGTATCCTACTTCTATGACAAAAAATCATGACAGAAAATGGGCTTTTCTTCCTGGGCGGGCCGGAGACACAGCTGCATGACATTCTATGGGCCGTCCGTGACGGAAAAAATCATGGTAGAAGCAAGGGCGAGGAAAATTTCGGGGAGTTCCTGGTTACGGTGGGAGGTCGGGGGCCGAGCGATGCGCGTTTCTCTCGTACACGTACGTGCGTGTGTGCGAGGCGTTGGCTCTAACTAAACCCGAGCGAGGCGTTGGGCTCTAGCTGAACCTGAGCGATTGTACTGCATGCTACACGTTACTGAACCCGAGCGGTCGATCTATGGCTGTTAACTGAACCCGATCGAGTGATTCCTTCGCTACTGATGCTAACTGAAGCCGATCGATGCTGCCTCTGGATGAACAGTGAGCATTGCGGGCGGTTTGGATGAACAGTTCTCGGTGGGGGTGGATGAACAGGACCCCGTGGTGTTGCCTCTGGATGAACAGGACCCTGATCGATCGAGCCGGTTGGGGCTGGATGAATAGGACCACCCCGTGGAAGGCAGGATGAATAGTAGATGGTGGAGGGCAGGATGAACAGTAGCCCGTGGAGGGGTGGTTGAACAGGAGCCCGTGGAGAGGGCTGGTTGAACAGTAGCCGGTGGAGTAGCGCACGGTGGAGGCTGGATGAACAGGAGCCCGTGGATGAACAGTCGCAGGTGAACGCTGGAGGAGGTCGACGGTGGATGAACAGTAGCTCGTGGAGGCTGGAGGGGGTCGACGGTGGAGATGAAAAGTATCTCGTGGAGTCCCGTCTTGCGGTACGCCACACCCCTCCCAATGAACAGGACCCCCGTTTCGACTGTAGCGCTCCAACACAAGTCCGTCTCCTCCATTTTGCGGTACGACACACCCCTCGCGATCAACAGGACCCCCATTTCGACCGTAGGAGGTCCGTTTCCTCCGTTTTGCGGTACGCCACACCCCTCCCAATGAACAGGATCCTGTTTCGAACGTGGTCGGTCGAACACAAGGCCGTTTCCTCCATTCTGCGGTACGCCAGGCCTTGTTTCCATCGTCTGTTCCGTCCAAGCCCTCCCGATGAACACGACGCATTCCGTTGCCTCCCCATGAACACAACGCATTCTGTTGCCTCCCCATGAACACGACGCATTCCGTTGCCTCCCCATGAACACGACGACGACGCTGTTTCTCCGTTCCGACCCAGCCATGTACACGAGCCCTGGCCGTACGTATGCGCGAGTAGGCGTTCGAGACCCCGCCCATATGTACACATACGTGGCCGTATTTTCGTTCTTGCACCCTGGCCGCCTCTACTATGACACGTGCACGCCTCTACATCGACCAGTATATATGTACGTACATGTTCGCGACCAGAATGACAACGCTACGTACACTTCGACCAGGTGGGTCCCGACTGTCAGGCACTTCCTTGCGTGCGAAGATGTAGCTAGTGGGTCCCAACAGTCAGGGGGGCGAAATACGGTGGCCCGTCCGGTGGGTCCCGCTGTCAGGTGGAGGAATAATAATTTTGCACATAATAAGGAGGCACTTCCTTGATGCGGTCGTGGACCCAGCTGTCAGCCTCTCCACGTACAGTCCATGTCCGATGGAAGCCGTTCCTTGACCACGTTGACCACGCCGCACCGAGAGCACCAGGGCGGTGGATGACGGTGAGGCCTAGGAAGGGGATGACGCGGAGCCGGGGAAGATGCGGCAGTGGATGCCCACGCGTAGAGGAGTACGAGGGTTCATTGGTTCGCTACAGTGTGAGGCTGCCGTCGCCGCAGAATAACAGGGGTGTGGGTGAGTAGAGGGATGGCCTGGCCAACGGTGGGAGTAGTAGGGGCGGTGAGGCCTCCACCGCATCGTAGCCGGCCACGTGATGCAGGAGCACGAGGCACGACCGGCGTTGGTTTGGGCGGCTGGAGCAAGAAGACCAGAGGTTGAAGAAGCACTACGGCTATTGGATGGACATCGTACGGTCACTGGAGCTATAATCGTGCATATTGACTAAGTTGACAAAGCCCTCCGTCCCCATCAACTTAGTAGGCCCACAAATCAGCCTACCACTATACTGGGTCCCAGCTAACAGGGGGAGTATTCATTTTTTGTGCGTAATAAGGAGGCACTTCCTTGCGTGCGAAGATATAGCTGGTGGGTCCGAGCTGTCAGCGGCGGTAATGTTTTTTTCACGAAATACAGAGGCCCTTTCGGTGGGTCCCTGATGTTAGGTGGAGGAATCATTATTTTGCGCGTAATAAGGAGGCATTTCCTTGCGTGTGGCCGTGGACCCAGTTGTCGGCCTCTCCATGTAAAGTCCACTTCAGATGCATGTGGGTCTTTGACCACGTTGACCAGGCCGCGCCGAGAGCACCAGGGCGGTGGACGACGGCGAGGCCTAGGAAGGGAATGACACGGAGGCAGGGAAGACTCGGCAGTTGTTTCCCACGTGGAGGGGAGTACGACTGTACGAGGGTTTACTGGTTCGTCTGCCGTCGCCGGAGAATAACAGCAGGTGTGGGTGAGTAGAGGGATGGCTAGGCCAGCGATGGGAGTACAGTGGGGCGGTGAGGCCTGCGCGGCAGCAGAGCCGGCCGCGGGGAGGAGGGAGCAGGCAGTCCCCCAGCGCCTGTTTGAGCGGCTGGAGCAGGAAGAGCAGAGATTGAAGAAGCACGACGGCCGTTGGATGGCCATCCAACAGTCACTGCTTGTGCGTCAACCTTTTTTTAGGAAAGCCTCAAATATGTGGAAAACAGCATACGGCCCATCTGCCATTATTTCTAATAATTTACAGCCCATTTGCTAATTATTAAGGTTTTTTTGGAGCCCATATTGTTTTTGTTTGCATTACAGCCCATATTGTGGCCATGGTTAAAAAATTATACGAAATTTTGCATATTTTGGTGCGGTCCGAAATGTTTTTAATCCTGAAATTTCGACTCACATTCAAACTGATTTTAAAACTAAATGTATATCAATATAAAATTCAACAAATTCTCCACGCATAAAAATTAATGTAATTTCAAATCTCGAAATGAAAAAAAGATATTTGAAACTAATTGCCGGTTTGATGTGTTTTAAAAATGTACAGCCCATTTCTCATTACTGATGGGCCATTTTCTCGGCCAGCCGAATGAAAGCTCTCCTTGTCTTGAAAGATTTGCAGCCCAACAGGCCTGACAAAGCGACTTACTTGGCAAATCACAAAAAAAAACTGGGTTGTGGCCGCGGACCCAGCTGTCAGCCTCTCCACGTACAGTACTCTTCCGATGGAATGTCGTTGACCATGTTGACCACGCCGCGCCAAGAGCACCAAGGCGTTGGACGACGGTGAGGCCTAGGAAGGGGATGACGCGGACCCGGGGAAGACGTGGCAGTGGATGCCCACATGGAGAGGAGTACGAGGGTTCACTGGTTCGGCTGCGGTGTGAGGCTGCCGTCGCCGCAGGGCCTGGCTAGCGGTGGGAGTAGTAGGGGGCGATGAGGCCTCATCGGCAGCACAGCCGGCCACTGGAGGCAAGAGCAGGTGGTCTCCCCGGCGCTGGTTTGGGCGGCTGGTCCAAGAAGAGCAGCGATTGAAGAAGCAGCAGGACCGTTCGATTCAAATCCAACGGTTACTGCTGCTTGAATCGTTTGTTGACTAAGTTGACAAGCCCTGCGTACGCGTCAACTTAGTAGGCCCATAGGTCAGCCTCCCAACCGGTGCGCCCTAGATGTCAGTGGGAGGAATCATTTTTTCGCGTAATAAGGAGGCACTTGATTGCGTGCGGCCAGGCCAGCGGAGGGAGTAGGGTGGGCCGAGGAAGCCCGCGCGGCATCACAGTGGGCCACAAGAGGAGGGACCAGGAAGTCCCATCGGTGCTAGTTTAGGCGGCTGGAGCAGGAAGATCAGAGATTGAAGAAGCACGTCGGCTGTTGGATGGACATCCAACACTAACTGCTGCTAGAATCGTGTGTTCACTGACAAAGCCTTGCGTAAACAAGTCAGCCTCGAAATCTGTGGCGTGTACAGCCCATTTGCTATTATTTTTATAATTTTTACTCATTTTCTAATTCATATAGAATTTATTGCAGCCCGTTTTCCATTTTTAAAATTGCTGGCCATTTTCTGGTCAGTACCAGGGTTAAAAAATTAACTAAATATGTGGGAAATTTTGAAAATTCGCAAATTTTTGTTGGGGAACGATATTCTTAATCCAAAAATTAATACCATACTAAAACAAATTTAAAAATAAAATTAGTACTATGTCATGTTAAATCCAATGAAATACGTATAAGATATCAGTGAAGAACAAAAACAAAAAAAGAAACTTATATCCCATTTGCTATAAATTTTTTGGAATTTTCAACCCCTTTTGATATTACTTTTAACAGACATTGACCATACTCTTAAGCCAGGACGGAATGCATCCCTCCTCGTCTTGAAAGATTTGCAGCCCAATAATTTGGAGAAAACAAATAGGCCTAGCTTGGGTATTCTTCAAAAAGAAATACTGGGCTACCTATTTTCCCAAAGAACTCGTGCATGAGCATTTAGCTTTATTTATTTATTTATTTACTTATTTATGTTTAGGGGACCATGAGCATGTACTTGGGCCGGATTCATGTGAGAGTCTCCCTTCCAGTTAATTATGGGCTTCTCTATTGGGCCTTCATCAGTGGGCTGCATGTTATCAACAAGTGGAAAATGTGTTCCGAGTTAAAAAAAAATGTGTTCCGTATGATAAATAGTATGCGCTACGTACGGTACGGGGCACTAAAGGATCAAACCATGCAAAGACTTCCAAAACATTGTGTTTGTCGTTCTAATAACACATTTATTCAACCAACAAACGAAATATACTACTGATTGTACATTGAAAACAGCAGCAGCAGCAACCAGGGCTGGGGGTGCAACAGAAGCAGTAAGCAGGCTAGAAGAGTGAAGACGCAGCTCTCTCTTCCAAACCAAACGTCAGCCATCATTACAAAAGGGCTATCAAAATAGAACAAGTGTATGCATCAAACTAAATAAAGATCCTTCTACACCAAGTGTACGCATCTAACTAACTGGCTCAGTTAGACGTTACTATTTATTATGCTGTGGAGATTGGCTGACGGCTTGAACCAGATGGGTGCTAGACGGGGGAAACTCCAGCCAGCAGGTCGAAGTCTGATACTTGCGACCCTCTCTCCTACTTTGGGCTGCAGAACGTGGCGGCACATATCCGGGTATGGTGCATGCAGAGACGCATGGTACGCTGTGTACACACAGTTTTGCTGATGAATGAAACCGCGCTGCCATCATGATCCTTGCCGTCAGTTATCTCCTGGTTAATCGGATAATTCAGTCCGACAAACAGAGAGCGTGTACCAAGGCTACTTACCAGCCTCCAGTCAAAAATTCCTGAAGGCCCAGAGAAGCTGGGATCCTGCTCAAAGACCTTGAAGTGACTGTGATTGTATTCCACGAAACAACACGTCCGGTACGTGCGAACGATCATCAATCTTTCGCCGTCGTCTGATCGAGCCCCACCTGCAACTGCCATGCCGCTTTTCTTTGAAAGGTTCTGGGATTAGGAAGGGTAGGGACACTAGGCGGCCTACAACATCATATCAAGTTGGAGTCAAATAAAAAAGGGCTCTTGGTTTAGTCAATCTTAAGAACAGCATGTTATGAGCATGCATATTTTTTCAGCAAATGTTGACAGTAATATAAGCAAGCCATCATGATATCATAGGAAAGTAACATACTATTGTAACAGCCATTTGTAGCGATGACTGGAGTAGGCCAGCAATACGTCCAGCCATAGAAGGAGTCGACAGCGTAAATAAAGCCCTTGTGTTCAATGGCATCAGAGAACCATGGAGGATGTATGATCCTGTGATGGACGTGCAGATTTATCCACTTACCACAGTGACCTGTCAGATAGGCAAGACCGCGGTTGAAGAACGCAATTAGCCTGAAGTCTTTATAATTCGCAGATCTTGCGGGCACTTGGCAGATTACAACCTTGAGCAAATCAAACTTCGTATCATGTTGGCTACTGTAAGATTCCGAGTATTCTGGGCCGCGGTGCCAAAGCAGTGTAGTGTTAATCAAAGGAAGGGGGATCAATCGCCGGGTGTAGACCTCCACGAGCATCCAGCTGCCGCGACCGTCGAAGAGCACCATCCAAGACGTGTTCATGCCGACCCAGTACATACCGTTAATGTAGTTGAGGCTAACGGGGATCGGATCGCAGTCAAGGGGGTTGATGCTCTCCACCCTACGATCATTATGCTACATGACACACTGTTTCTGAAGATCAGGCGGCATCAGCAAGCAAGGAGCTGGCTTAAAAAGCTCTGGCCTGAGGGCTTTGAGTAAACGGTACAGCCCCGACGAGCATGTGGCGAGCGGCATGGTACTGAGATTGTCCACACGCGAAACAATGAGCTTGATTACCTCTGTGGGGAGCGAATTCCAGCCACTCTTTCGGCGGACGCTGCTCGGTTCTGCCATTGTTAGTGCTTGTGTTTCGGACAAGGGGGGAGGCGCCTTAGCGGGGATGGAATACTGGACGAGATTATGTGCGGACAAAGATGGAGAAGCGAATATGTGATGCGGGAAGTGGGCAGGTGATGATGACTACAGCATGCCGCTTGACTTACGAGACACATACCAGCAACGTAGGGTCATGTCGATGCCACACAACTTGCTTGAGTGATCATAGTACTGGTACTCCCTACAATGATATGCCCTAACTTGCTTGAGTAGAGTAGTAGAGTAGGACTCTGCTCTACTACTAGCACCGGAGGAGTAGTATATTCTAATCTAAAATAGTTACAAACTTCAATGCCCGAGCATGGAACGACTATGAACCGTGCTCAAAGACCGTGTCTACGTGGTGTTTGGACATGGGCGACAACCTCAACGCCAACGGTGCTGCTCCCGTTGCACCGTATGTGTTTCTGTCCTTCCTGTTCAAAATCGTGGTAGAATTCATGTTTCTACTCTGTATCCTACTACTATGCTAGTCCACGTGATTAGTTTCATCTCCGTTATAGCCTTCATGATTTATTTTGTGCTTATTCGGATTAAATCTCGTAGTAACTTGCTCATATATTCAACTGGGGCAACGTCCCCTACAGCCACTCCCGCTTCATGGACGGCCTGGTCGATGCTAGAATTTTGCTAGTAGGCCTTTATAAGGTGAGCTCTTCTACCACTTGTATGAGCATGAGAAGAGGAGACCTACACGCACACTCCTCCTCCTCGCTCGCCTCGCCATGCCACGCCTCGCCACGACGCACCGTGGGTTGCGGTATTGAGCCGAGCCGAGGACAGAGCTATACTCCCACGACCTACCCGGCCCGCACTATATAGTTTTTCACCACCATTCCAGATCATTGCGCCGCCAATAAATTCTTCTCCATCCCTCCTTTCGGTGTGCACCGAGAGAAGGGACAGTAGGCCTCCGGAACCCCGCCTCTCGTGATCCTGTACGGGAGAGGGGCGATCAGGTTTTTGGGGAGCGCACTCGCGCGACTGCTGGCAGCGACGACTTCGCGAACGACGACTTCTTCCCCGACCTCGGCAACCTCATCCTCGACGACATGGGCAAAAACGTCAACGTCGGCAACCAGTGAGATACAGGGTGTAGGAAGCGGTTTGGGAATTTGCATGCCTTTCCAACCAGTGAGATACTCCGTACAAAGTACGACAGAGACATAACCACACAGAAGGAAGCTAAAAGTAAACAATCAAACGAGCATTTTTGCATTTTTTTGCATTGAATCGTTTCACAAGCTTGACTAGTGCTGTTTTTCTACTTTTACAAAAACCGCATTGTAATGTTAAAACGTGCATTTACACGTACATAAGTAATAGTAGTACTCCCTCCATCTAGGTGTATAAGTCTTCCCTCCTTCTTGGTCATGGTGCACAACCGAAGATGACTTATTGACCTGGACGGAGGGAGTAGCACAGTCTATAAGCATATATCGAGAGAGACGTGTAGTGCGATAGTATATAGTAAAGTTTGTGCCATATGCACGTACTTGCAAAATGCGTACGAATACATAAGGTTTCCAAACTTTCCCTTTTACATACTTAATTAGGACGCTAAAAATTCCTGAACGTTCGGGATTTATCATTTGCGTCCGAAAACTAATGAGATCGCCTTACGATACAAAAATTATACTCCTCCTAAAAGCCACGACACTCGCAGGAGCACTTGTGGCACGCCACGGGTGCCCTGGTGCACGGCCGTTTCCCAGCGCGCCGACACAACGCCTCTTCCTCAGCCTCGCAACTCGCGAGGTGCTGATTGGCTGCTTGCCGCCGGGCGAGCGTGATCTCACCGGTGTGGTGATCCGGCGCCAACAGGTACTCCTCCTTGCTGGAAGCGTGCACCCGGTCCACGTACCGCCAAGCGTAGATGAGGCGCTTGGGCCCGACTGCACTCAGGGCGTCGGGACGGGTGTCCTCCGCCACCCTCACGGCCCTCGCACGAGCCTTCTACCAAAGAGCCAATTGCCTGACTCTCTCAGACGCGACAAAGGCCTCCCAGGCAGCTTGTTCCGCGGTGCGCTTCTCTTCCTCGGCCTTCTTCTCTGCCTCTATTTTGGCGCGCTCTGCTGGAGGCAAAGCCTCCCACAAGGCGACATCCATTTCTTTCCAAAGCTCCTCAAGGCTGGGGGGGCTCGGCGGGCGGCACAGCGTTCTCTTTGTAGCAGGGAGCCGACGCATCCTCCGGCGCGCGTGCTGGCAAGATTGGGAACGCCAACGCATCCACCTCAACGCGTCGCGGCGAGGAGCGGAACGCCGATGCGTCCTCCTCGACTAGTGGCAGTGAGGAATGGAATAGCAACGCGTCGCGTAGCGGCGAGGAGCGGAACACCCTCGCGTCCTCCTCGACTAGTGGCGGCGAGGAACGGAACGGCGACACGTGACCGTCCGCACGGTGCAGCGAGGGGCTCCTAGGGCTTGGGAGGGGTGATGCCATGGTGGTCGACGTGAGAGGGAGGGGGAGGAGATAGCGATGAACGTGAACGTGAGGGGGAGGAGATAGCGATGTCGTGGGAGGCGCAGTATTTATACCGAGCAATGGCACACCTACGTAAGATATGGACTGAGCTGCACTGACTTAACTGCCGGTCCAGTTGCGTAACCGACATGTGGGCCAGACCCCTGTTGGGCCCATCTGTCAGTGACCGAATGCACCTACAGTTAAGTAACAACTACGTGGGCATATTTGTTGGAGTAAATTACGGGGGAGCGAAGGGGTGGAAAAATTGCTGGTCACAACGGATTGGACGAGCGTGGGGGGAGGAGTCATGCATGTGGATTTTTTCACATGAGGTGGAGTGGTGGGACCGCCGGAGGGAGAAGGAGAGTTTGGCAGGCATATTGTTTCCACACATGGAGAGGAAAAGATTTGGAGACGAACAACCTTCCTGCAGGTGGGGAATGGTGCATAATAAGTCATCTTGCATGCCGGGCTAGGTATAGTCTCAAGTCATTAAAAACAAACACGCCCCACACATGTTCATATTTCAAGGTGCACTAAATTATTGCATGCGATGATTAAGGCTAGCCATAATGGTGGTATCTTAGCTGGTATCATGCACACGGGAATAGCAAACATGCTGATGTGGCAAAGAATTAAAGAAGAGAGGGGGGTTAGAGTAACTAGTGTTCATGCATGCATTGGTAAACACATTTTTTGTGGAGAACGACAGCACTAGTTGAGGACTTTTGCAGACTTCAAAAACTATTCCACAATGTGTCAACATTCACAATGTCAAATCAATATTTTTACACTCATTATAAAACGTAGTTCTTATACTCATTATAATCAGTACTCCCTCCGTCTAGGTGAGCAAGTCATCTTAGATTGTGCACTGTGACCAAGGAGGAGGGGAAAATGAGAGATCTTAATGTTTATTTGCTAATTAATAGCATTGCATGCAATGAACTAACCACTGCATGTCATGTTTGGTAGTCTCAAGTCATTAAAAGCATGCACACCCACATCTCCTATTGGTTGATATGTCAAGAAACAAGAAACGAGGTAGAACTTAATGCACCGCACCTAAGTGTTTTGGGAGTATTGTAGATATTGATATTTTTAGTATAAATTTGGTCGTGGGATTTCATTGATGCCTGTCAAAGCGTTGACAGGTCTGCTATGTGTGACCTGAAGATGAAAGCGTTGAGCATCTCGAAGTTGATCAACAATCTTCAATTGTCAAAGATTAGCCGTTCGGCCAATAAGGTGGCACACTTAATCGCTAAGTATAGCTTTGACAATAGATTAGATGGTATTCTTGTAAATAACGTGCCGCCCTGTGTGGTGAATATTGTATTGAATGAGTGTACTAGTGTGGCTGGTTAATTAATATAAGGTGGTGTTCAAAAAAAGTATAAATTTGGTCAAACACTTTGCAAACGGTTGACGGGAGTAAAAAGGACCAGAGGGAGTATCATGCATGCGGAGTAGGCAAAAAAAATTGCTTGTCTAAAAAAGGCAAAAAAAATTGCTCATTTATAGCCGGTCGGAGTCTCAAAGGGCGCGACCGCGCGAGGGAGGCGAAGGTCGTGGGAGCCGCGACGTTTGACGGAATTAAGTGAAGTTACATCCACGCGCTGGCATGGCGTGCGAACAGGCAGAAGCTATACCGTCAGGCCTACGATATGGGTCTAGTAGACATGACATCTAGTGGGTCCCGCATAGTTCTCGAGAAATCTTTGGGGGCTTGCAGCCGTTTATCCACCGGGCAAGCCAGCAACCCCACGCCGTTCGCACGCCCTACTCGTCCCCGTCTTCTACCTTACAACAGTTCGCTCCCAGTCGTCCCGTCCTTTCACATTAGTTCGCTCCTAGTTTTTTTTGCGGGGTACAACAGTTCAACTTCTCCTAACCCTCCTCCAAAATCCATGGCCTCCCAAATCTCCATGGTCGCCGCTGAGTACCAGGTTAGAGCCATCACCAGCGATCAGTTCATCATCATCTACACACGTGGATCCGAGATGGTGAAAGCATGGCTTGCTCGCTTCCTATGCATGTTCAACAGTTCAACGGATGAGTGGGTCGCTGGGCTAGATGTTGAGTACACCACAGTCCTGGGACGAGAGAAGGATCTAAAGGATGAAGAGAGGAAGAAGCCCGCTGTGATCCAGGTTTGCATACATAACGTTTGCTTGGTCTACCACATATGCCATGCCGACGTTGAGTGCCAGGATTTTAAGAACTTCCTCAAGGACAAAAGAGTAAAATTCGTTACTGTAGGCTTTAAGAACGACAGTGACATCCTGCATCGGATAGGTCTCGTTGTAGGCCAGCCCTTCGATCTCCAGAAGGCAAGCCTGGTGTCCTCCTCTCAACCTTCAATGCTGACCCTGGCAGCAGCCATGATTGATCCTTCGTACGCTAAACTGAAGAAACCTCATCACGAGTTTCATCATGCATGGGAGTCGAAGACATTAGATGAAGATCACATCTTGTACGCAGCAATGGATGCCTACCTTTGTTTAAATATCTACAAGGGTTGGATGAAGAAGAAGAGCCCAGTGTCCGGTTCAAGCAAAGAAGCGTCGGCAAAGAGGAAGAGGAATAGGGACGAGGACGAAGTCGAGGATGTGGACTCGGACTCCAAGTAGGTGGCAGTGCCGTCGCTCATGCTGGTTCTACTGCAGTGTCAAGCGGACTAGTTGCTTATTAGTTTATTTTCAAGGGTGTGTTGTGCTGAGGCCCCAGCAGAACTATGTTTATGTTCTTTCTCGTTATTTGAACTCTTTAGTACGTACAGTAGTACTAGTACTATGTCTTACTACTATTCTTTTTGCAGTTGGTACTACTGCTCGTATCTTCATGTTCCTACTGTACTTAATATGTTTGTACTAGTAGTATAATTTTGGTCAGTCGATTTGTGAAAGAACTTCGACGGAGCGAAGGAAGAAGACGGCAGAAGAGGTGGAAGAAGCCATTCTAGCCATCCATGTTGCATCAAACGGCTCACATGAGTCGACTGACCCAAATTTCTTCTTCAGATTGCAGGATCCACGTGGCATTCAAGGTCTCGAAGGTAGATTCCGCGTCCGCACCCAGTTTGCGGGCTCGACGCACGCGCGACCGGCTTCCGCCGCGACAGCCACCATGCGCGCCTCCTCCGCGCGGGTGGAGACGACAATGACATGCTAGTTCCTCCTTGCCGGCGTGCTGGAGCACGCGCTCGTCCTCCTCTTCGTACGATGCGTGCATAGACGTGGCTCCACCAGCTGCTCACGTGCTTGGCAGCGCGGCGGCATCGCGAGGAGGGACTGCAGACGATGTGAGCGGGCGAGCCTTCGGCTTCATGGCACAGGGATGGCGGCGACACGATGGTGATGGGCGAGAAATTGTTGGCCGGAGCAGGCCGGCGCCGGCATGCGCAACGGCGGCGGGGACATATTGATGTGTGCGTGTGTGGGAGCTTACTTTAGTTTTATATATACGGTTGGTCAAACTTAAAAGAAAACCGTACTAGTACATGTAAACATTAGACTTAGGCAGCGCTTTTATTAGTTACTAGCTGTAAACATTAGACTTAGGCAGCGCTTTTATTAGTTACTAGCTTATGTTCTTGCCCGTTATGACCAGCCTTACTACCACGGCCACGATACGCAATCCTGTGCAAGCGTGTGAACCGCGGCGCGTGGTCGATCGAACGGTGCGTCACCGTGTCGCGCTCGAAGGACATCCACCGAACCTTTTTGTGTGTGTGAAAACAATCCTCGAATATTACTCAACTTTTTTTCCTGTGAAAGTTCTTGACCCTGCAATATTTCCATATATTTGAATTTAGCTCCAGTTCGTGTTTATTTGGATTTGGACATTTTAGGTGCGCCCTAGTATTTTTAATACTGATTTTGTGTGTGTGACTGAGAGAGAACGTGTGTATGTGTACATATGTGTGTTGTGGTGGAAGGGCAATGTGGAGACGGTGTGCGTGTGATACAGACATAGAGAGGTGTGAATGTGCAAATGATCGTGCATGAGTGAGACATAGACAGATGCCGATACGTTGTGTATACATGAGAGAACGGTCCTCTAGTTTACTTGTGTGTGTGTGTGTGAGAGAGAGAGAGAGAGAGAGACGGAGAGAGAGAGACAGAGAGAGGAGCATCCGTAACACAACAACCATCTCTCTCGATTCGTCCGTCCCTCGCACGGTCGCATGCAACACATGCATCAACGCACACATTTTGACACCCTCACCCAGCCCCTGCCCACCTCAGGGCCTGCACAATCTCTTCGTGAATACCCATTTCTCTCCTTAGGTTTGTTTTCTCTCAATATCTGACACACACACACACAGAGAGACACACGCAGCACAACACACAGACACATTCCCCCAAGCACACAATTCATCCCCATCCAAGGTTATACGGCAACCACTCTCGCTTGTGCTTCTTTGCACCCCAACATGCACAACACCACAATCTTCAAAGAGGGCAACGAGCATATCGAAGACGGCAACCACACCACGCTAGAGAATGCGGGGTCATTTGGAAGCAGGGTGATGTGACGACGGCTGACTGACTCCTCCCCCCACCCTCTCTCTCTCTTGCACAAAATTACCAATCCCTCTCTCCCCCACACAAAATTTTCAATCCCTCAACCCACCAGATCCTTCCCCTCTCGTCCATGTTTTTCCTGCTCTCTCATCAAACATGTTGTCTCTTCTCCTTCCACGTATACAGAATCCAGATGCACACGCATCTCATGTATATTACATGTATGCATCTTTCTCACAGACCTAACTTCTTCCTCTCTCTTTCTCTCTCTATCTCTCTCTGTCTCGTTAGGTTTGTCTCCTACTCTCTCGTCCACATACATACAATCTTTCTCGCCCTATCTGCTCCATCTTCAAAAGCTCTCTCTGCACGTTTCATTCACACATTGGGATATGTCAAAATGTTGCTTCTATAATGGCTAATGTAGAGTTATGGTTGTTCTTGTTGCATCCTACAAAGTAATAACTATGAAATGCATTTAGATTCTCATTTGACTGGGATTATGTGAGTTTGAGCATGTTGTGAAGTACTATAGACCTTGTCTACATCTTGGGATTCGACAATGATTGTAACTATTGAATTTTATAGACCATTACATTCGAAGTCAATAGCCTAATATATTTATTTCACAATTTCAACAAATGATTAGTTCACTACAAACTAAGAAAACAAATGTGTACTCCCTCCGTTTTTATTGAAGTCCGCGTATTAGCATTGGTCAAAGTCAAGTTTTGTAAACTCTCAGAAAGCTTATAACAAAAAATATTAACATATACAATAACAAATAAATACCATTAGATTCATTATTGAATGTACTTTCACATCATACATATTTGTTATGGTAAATGTTTATATTTTTCTATAAACTTGGTCAAACTTTAGGAAGTTTGACTTTGGTCAAACCTAATATGTAGAGTTTACTACTACTACTCGCTAGTTGCTTAGCCGAATCACTCAACACGCCACACGGGGAGTCCAGTGTCACAAAATTTTGAGGTCGGCGGGAAAATCTCCCGCGACCCTGATTCGAGCAGTGGGAAGTTACCATCATAGCCTTCGGAATAGGCCTACGGATGACGCTTGGTAGGGGGCTGTTTTCGTAACTTCAGGTTCACCCTACCAAGCCAACCCCACCCCGGCACCCAGAGTAGTACACATGAATACTCCCCAATTTCTATGCCCACCGCAAAATAGACTTCTCCACGGCATCGCAGCCTTCATGCTCCTCCCCTTTACATTGGTGCACTCGTCCACCGCAACGCATCTGCCTCATCGACGACCTCGTCCGCCGCACTGGAGCCGGTCCACCGTCGTTGTCGTACACGGAGCCTCTTCCCAGGCATCATCTTCCACGGTCTCGGATCTGCTTCTCGGAAGCCGATGCCAAGCACAGAAGTACCACCGTCGTGGACAATGAACTGACTCCCGTTGCCGACCATGACTCACATAGGCCGCCGCGACCATCATTCTCCTCCTCGATTGGTAATGTGTGTATTGAATCACTTAGCAGTACATGTGCAGTTCCAATTTTGTTCATACCTACCCTTCAAATTTCCTGGGTGCTATTGTTCCCATAAAAGTAATTGGTTATAGCCTCCATTGTCCAACAGAATATCAGCTTGTAATTGTGCGTCGCTCCTGTATCGCGCTGTGCTTGGGTAGGTTTTTCATCTGCAACTAGAAGTGTGGCAAATGATGGAAAGGTTTTTAGAACTAGCAAAATTCCCATGTGTTGCACGCATCAAGATGCATTTGTATGAGTAGTTTATCTTGTTGGAGATGCTCTAACATGGCAGACGAGTGCTTTAATGTTTCCCACAAGATGCGCGAGTATTACTAGTAGTATATTTTTCTTGCCATGTTGAGATTTTAAAACCACGAGTGCGAACATGCAGAGGAGCAATGAAGACCAAACACGGGATATTCGGGACATCTTCAAGGAGCGTGGCAAGTTAAAGAGGAGTTGCACCGAACCTGTAAAACGAGCTTTGGTAAGTAACACCCTTTCAATTACTTTCGTGTAGCCTCGTGTTCTTCGATGTGTATATGTTGTAGTTTCTGTTTCTCTTAAGCGTGATGTTCTTCGATGTGTAATAAGAAGAGTCTTAATCGTCCTAATGCTTTCGTTTTTAGCTTGATGTAGGAAGTGGGTGTTCTCACCTTGTAGTCTATTTTTATTTATTTTTTCCTTTTGAATTCACTTATCCGAGTTCTGTTTATCTGGCTTCTACTAAATGGATCTAGGTTGCTCTGAGTATTGATCTAAAAAAGAAGTAACTTCATGTCAGGATGCAGTTCCTGCGAGGAGGGAAGTATGGTCAACCACGAGATCATGTTTCCAAAATGAGGCTGGATTACACACAAGGTGCCAGTTCCCTAATGATGCTGGATTAGACACAAGGTGCAAATTCCCAGATGATTCTAGATTACACACAAGCCATGTGGAGTCGTCAGCTGTTCGTTTCCTCGTGGCATTAGTAAAGGCTGAAAGAAAGCATGCAGCAGCCCTTGAGAATGTAGCTGAGTTCCTGAAGAAGCGAAAAGAGCAATCAGATGCTCTCTTCACCCAAGCCAAAGAAGAGATGGAAGAAGCCAGAAATAAGCTAGCAGAGGCAGAGCAAGCTAGGCGTCTCCTGCTATCTAAAACTGTTGTCAATACAAAATTTCCTTCATAATAGCTAGGTTCAGATGTTTATCCAGTCAGCATGCCTATTGTGATGTCCGTGCATCTACTGATGTGGCACAAAATTTTTTTTTGGGTCATGTAATAACAGCAATTACTTTCCAAACAACAACAGACAAAGCATTGGACATGGTATAGTTCACGCGCAAGCCCGACATTCCAAGTTCAACTTCCACATCGAACTCATGTTCATAGATATCTGCACATTCATACATGATGTCCACAACCATGATTCACTTCAAAGCCAAAAAATGTGAGGAGATTTATAAATAAAGAAAATCCTCTACTAGTTCCTGCTACCAGTGCGAGCACAACAAGTCAAGACCATGCGTAAATTAATTATATTTTAGTCACTTTTTGTGTTCTAAAATGCCTGCCGGCTCACGGAAGGACGTGTTGCCGGCACACGTGCGGATTCAATGAAGGCAGACGGGGCAGTCTTAAGCTAGTTGCACGCGGCGAGGAGGCGTGCTCAGCCAGGCCTGTAGCGAGTGTGGCCCTCTTGGCCGGTGCGCCGGTTCAATGCCTGCGCTATGAGAGGTCGCGTCCGTGTCAGAGCAATCACTCCCTTCAGTCCTTTTTTGTTTGGGTATAACAAAATCTCATTTTCCATTCACATTTTAGTGGTAGGAGTTGTGCATGTGTGTCTGTGAGAGAGAGAGAGGAGACGGTAGTCGGGGTTGTCTGATCTGTAAACAAATGAATAATGTCAGTCTGGGATGGAGACGAAAAGGAGACCGCAACAAATGTTGTGTCTACAGGAGAGATAGAGAGAGTAATTTTAGTGGTATGAGTCATATGTAGAGACATATAGCGTGTGTGAGAGAATCCCATAGAGAGAAAGACAAAGTGAAAGACGAGTGGAGACTGTGTGTTTGGTGGTGAAAAAGAAAGCTTAGGTACCGAGTGATACCAGAGAACAGTAGAGACGTGAGAGATAATGAAAACCGTGTAATTTATAATGATAGGGAGAGTGTGACACTTCTCAAGGGAGACGTCGAGAGACCATGTTTGTGAGGATAGGAGCAACATGAAGTGAGCGTGCGGGTGAGCTGGAGAAAAGAGAGTGATAGCTACCTGAAGGAGCATGCATGCGAGAGAGATGGGCGTGAAAGGAGTGAACAAAAAAGGGATTCAAATATTTGAATTCGAGATGATGATACATGTAATCCATACTCGAACCAAAATTGATCTTTCAAACATGCATACTCATATGAATTCACGCACATCTATGTTATTTAATATGTAGATATTACTGATCCATACATTTTAGTAGAACATAATTTGGTTAAAAAAATCGAATTCAACCTTAAGATTTCGAGATCGTTGTATTTGTAAATCATATTATACATATAATAAAGGAGCAGAATTCTTTGTTGTGATTTTGAAAGTATATATAAAAAATGATGTATATAGAATGTAATTCCAATTGAAAATGGATCCCGCCCGAAAAAAATAGAATACAAACGAGATTTGAATTGAGTTGGCACGGTAAACGTGCACTCTGCAAAATTTGAACGAAGCGGGGAAAGTCGCAGTAACCGCCCGAAACCAAAATCTGCAAGATGGAAATCACTAGTGCCTATCCCTGCCACGCAAAGCCTATATGCTGGATTTCTATAGGTTTCGATAGGGGTAGGTTTGTAATTTCACCCAAACATGACGTAACCGCCTCTCACCCGGATTCATACACGGTGGGCGCCAAAACACAGTGTGTCCTCGGCCGAAATCGACTCCCTCCCCGATTCATATTCATACACGGTGGGCGACAAAAACAAACTCTCGTCGGCAAATATTGGGTGTATGCAAGATTACCGTCCTATCCCCAACCGACTAGTGTTGCTATGATGTAGTAGAAATTTGAAACGGGGGCTAAGTTTGTAAATTCCCTCGCATTTGAGACAATAGCGCCGTGAATACATGGTTCCCCCTTCCTCTCTACCTCCCTTTTCCCCATTCGTACTCTATGGGTGCCAAAACACCCTCTCCACCCCACGCTCCTCCGTCCGCCGCCGTCCGCCACCCCATCCACCGCCGTCCTCCTCCACCATGTCGGAGCTGATACCTCGACGCCGCCGTCCATTACAAGAGATCGACCTCTCTCATCCACGGCTTCGGACCGGGATCCTTGCATCCCGTCCTCTCGCTTCATCCCCGCCGTCGTCCACCTTGCCGGCGCCGCTCCTACGACCGTCTCGTCCACCGCACCCCGCCGCCACCGTCTACCCTGCTAGATCTGCTTCCACACCGCCGACAGCCATCGCTAACACAGCACCGTCAAATTCTTAGCAGATGCGTACACGGCGCCGCACCAGAGGCGGTACTCTTTCGTATCTCCTCAACTTATTTATTGCAACAAGAAAATAGATCGCCACTTCTTTACTCTGATTTCTTGTCTTGGTTGCGAAGTTGCCTTTGTCCGGTTTGCACCTTCAGATCCGCCATGGCACGCTCAACACCATACTCGCAATGCTTATGGTTTTCCCCTTTTATATTCCACACTAGTTAAATCATAGTAGACTAAATTTCAAAATTGGGTCAGTCGATTTTTCAGAGCTCGCTGGAGTTCGCCAGTGCGATCGAAGGGGCTTGGGTGGGGACGGTGGTTGTGGGGGGGCAGTGGTGGGGCCTCGTCGAATGAAGAAAACTCGACGCGGGTGGGGGCGGGGGTGGGGGTGGCGGAGGAACACAGGCGATGGGGCCGGTGGTTCGGCCGGCGGCCCATGCGGTGTTCTGTATGGGAAGCACAGTATGTTCCTTGTCAGGAAGGGGAGCAGGGACATCTGCAGTCAACAGCTGATAGAGCTGGCCTGTACGTGATCAATAGGCTTTCAATTACTAGCGGCAATACAACACCATAATTTTCGGCCAGTTCCACTTTCCCGATTTATATATCCTGGTTATGGTGTACCCCTGTTATGTACACTATGATCTGCCTAGTTGTTGTGTGCTCTTGTTATGATGGTTTGGCAATAAACTCTCTATACAATATATTATGAACCTATCATCTGCCAGCTATCCTTACTTCTGGAGCCTATTTTTTTGTGTACTTGTGCCAGATTATATAAATGCACGCACCATATTACAGCACACATGAGCTCTCTCATCAGAATCCAGTGATAGCACACAAGTGTTTACAGGGGCGCCCCTATATTAGAATATCATCTGCATTACAAAGATAATCTCACAACTATTTATGTTTTCATGGTTCTCAGATATTATACGCAATTACAGTGAATATCAGAATCCGCGCATCAGAAGAATATTGTGGAACACTGCAGTGACTTACAAAATTGGCAGCAAGGCATTGAGTGCCATTCTGGAAGCAATGAAACTCGTACGCTCCCCACCTGTTGATTCTTGTTCAGAATATCATCCTAATGACTATTCTAACCTCGAGGAGTCAAAGGAAGATGGCCTGTCCTGTTCACCCATCAAGGTGCATGTTCTAATTTGGCAAGGTTTTATTGATTGCGCGTATCTTGCATATGTTGTCTTGCATTTCTTCTACTTTGTTGCATCGCCATCTGCTTAGTTTACTCATCATATATGTCGAGATGCCATGCCCATCCATTATCAATACATATTCCATCTGTCATCATACCATGTTTTTCCACTCAAATGATGTTCTTGTGCATCACACATCAAAAAGGAAGAGGGTGATTGCCGAACTTGAAGGAGCACCAGCAAAGTCCTTGAAAAACGTGGTGGTGCCGGAGAAATCAGACAGCACCCCACTTATATTGGTTGTACAACCAGTGACACAAAACGTAGGACCGACTCCAGCAGACTGTACCCATACTTCACTGGCCACACCACTAGCCCCACCACACAGGACCTACACTCCAGCAAAAGGTATACTGATTTCATTTGCCATAGCACCAGCTGTACCACAGAAAAATCCCACTCCAGCAAAAAGTACAGCAAGTCCACCGGCCGAAGACCTATCCCAACTACAGAGACGGCCAATTCCTGTAGATTGGAACCCCATTCCATTTATTCCCAGTTTAAAAGACAATGCTTTCAATGTTGTTAGGGACTACGTGCATATAGTCCCATCGTGGGAAGATTATTGTGAAGACAAACACCATTTTCACATCTTCCTGTCGAACTTACGTGTAAGTGCTATTATTCATGGCTATTATTTTCCTATTTTCTGCTGATTGAACACATCAATGATTTACATTACATTGTTGTAACTAGGTGAGGGTCAATCTGGATAGTCATGATGAGCAAAGCTTGCTTGTGCTTTTCAAGGAAGCATTGCAGCAGTATCAGTGTTACCTGAGGAAATCACACTTTGATGGCAAGTCTATAAATGAATTTCTGGTGAAGTCTCCTGTGCTAAATTTAGAAGACATTGAATGGAAAAACCTTGTTATGCACTGGTCTCGTTCCCAGGATGAGGTACTGTCTATGAAATCACATGACAATTTGAACTTCTACTTTTCCGCATGTGCCTTACGGATCTTTTTTGCAGGAAATCTGCTCGAAGAAGAATTCCGGTTTGACAAGAACGACAGGATATCGCAAATATGCTGCCCGCTGCTTTGCTCTTGTTAGTACATGCTGTCCTGTATCATTGTACTTGCATACATACCTGTTTCATTATGTGATAGCAGTATGCATGATAGCTTGCTTATCAATTGTTCGCTCCAAATTATCTGATCTGTATGAATGGTTACATTAGTGTAGAATATATCCAATGCCAATGTTTTTTTAGCTCTGCAATGTTCTTGTAAGTACATGTTGTCCTTTATCAGTGTACTTATAATGACAGGTAGTTGTTCATGTACCATCACTCTGCAGCTTATTTTTCTTTGCCCTCCATTTTCTACACATCAGATCTATATTTACTCTTACCATAAGGTTGGTACTGAAGAAGTTTAGATGTGCATTGCTCTTGGTTGTACCTTTTGCCTGTATCGCTGCACTTACATTTATAGCTACTTAGTTATGTAGCATCACTCTTCATCTTATCTTAAATATTCTCCATTTTTTTGTATATTATCACATCTATATTTACTCTTAACAAAATGTAGAATAAAGGCAATGCTTTTGAAGAAGATTTTGTGGTAAACTTCTTGAATTGCCCCCCCCCCATCAGCATGGACAAGGCCTTTATAGAGCCTGTCTTCACCAATGTAAGTTTGTCCATCTCAAGCCTTCAAACTTTGTTGTATATATTTGGTTAGGAATGACTGCAACAGCTGTTTATTTTTGGTGTTTGCATCAAATTGCTTGTTTAAAGTTTATTATATGTAGTTCATAAACAAAAGTTCGTCCTTTCTCAATATAAGTTTTCAGTTGTACAACCAAGTTCCTTCTTCATACCATATAAATTAAACTATACAGAGCAAGTGATCTTCTTTTGCACTGCATGTATGCTTCTGTTCTTCATCTGTAATCCAGTGGTGTGGTGAACCTACCCACTACAGCACAATGTCATATTCTGCAATGTCTTAACTATGAAAAATGTCATATCATTCTACTATTATTTAAACCGTCTCTTTAGTTGCCAATCTGAAATGGTATAAATTAACAGCACACTAACCATTGATACTTATGAGTTCTTGATCTGTAATCCAGCGGTGTCGTGAAGCTGCCAACTCCTTCACAATGTCATTTCCTGCCATGTCTTGACCTGGACAATACCATATTGTGTTAATGCAAATTTAAACTGTGTCACTTTATTCGTCAGTAAGAAATGTGATGAATTGTCAGCACTGATACTTTTATGTGCAAAACCTGTCATTTGTCTGCTTGTTTTTTTTTTCAGAGTGAGGAAGATATAAGTGTTGAACAAGCGCAGTCTCATCATCTTGCTCAGCTGCTTGTGCTGTAGCTCCCCAGCATGGCTAACCTTTCTTGAACTCTATTGAAGTGCTGTCGGTTTTGTATATTATTTTGTCAGCGTGTTTATTTGCACTGGTGGCGATCTTTGATGCCCAGTGTATGTAATCTATTGTCTGCTTGTGCTTTATTATCATAGTGGCGAATTTTGATGCCCAGTGGATGTAATATGCCGTAATTTCTTTATTGTATAGTATAGGTTTTTTCTTATTCACGATGTTGCAGTTATTTTACTGTATATATATCCTATCTTCGCAGTAAACCGGCCAAAACGTAAAATTACGGTACATAATCGGGCCGTCATGCAATCACGATGTAGGTTGGGCCTGAAACGTGCCGATCAACTCACGGGCCAGCAGCAGCCCGAAACGAACCCCGGCCCATGATTGTGCGAATCAAATCACGGGCTTTTAACAGGCCGAAAAATTGTCTCGGTCCTTGTTTGGCCCAATCAGATATCGGCTATGAGCAGGCCGGATGCAAACCGGGCCGTAGTTAGGCCCAACTATATGACGGGCTTTTAACAGGCTGAAATTAATATAGGACTGAAATTGTTAAACGGGCCCTTAACAGGCCAAAACTAATATCAAACCGAATTACTAAGTGGGCCTTTAGCAAGTGGGCCCAAAAGCATAGTTTCCAGTTGACGGGACGAATCTAATATGAGCCATAATTAGGCCCAAAACCTCTTAAAGGGCCAGACCTGATCTGGGCCGTAATTTGGCCCAGAACGTGGTAGGCTTTTAACGGGCCGGATCTCATATGGGCCACTATTAGGCCCGGAGCGTGGCAGGCCATTAATAGACCGTATCAAATATGGGCCGGCATTTGGCCCAAAACATGGCAGCCAGTTAACGGGCCGGCCTACAGCTGGGCCAGCCCATTAATGTCGGTGAAATCTCGTGGGCCTTTAGTTGGGCCAGCCCATTATGATCCGGAAGAATTTTTGGGCCTTTACCTGGGCTGGCCTATTATGGCACACAAAAATCTTCTGGGCCTTTACCTGGGCCGGCCCATTATGGCCCGTGAAATCTTGTGGGCCTTTAGCTGGGCCAGCCCATTATGGTCTGCAAAATCTCATGGGCCTTTAGCTGGGCCAGCCCATTATGGTCCACAAAATCTTGTGGGCCTTTAGTTGGGCCGGCCCATTTAAACTTGTTGGGTCGTGCCACGTGTCGACGTATTATAGGCGCCTTCTGTCCAGTGAGTGGATGACATCTGTCCCGACGATGAGCCGACACGTGTTTCCTCTAGCCAATGATGATTTTACACGTGGAAAATCCCCATTGGTCGGGGCTGTTAACGGGTTATCGGATCCAAAACCCGACCCGATAGCTTAACGGTGTTCCGTTACGGTGGATGCCACGTGTCGGTCACCCTTGACGAAAGCACTTCTGTGACGCGCGATTTATCGTCATGGAAGTGGACACTTCCGTGATGATAATTTTGGTAATGTCATGGAACACTTCTACGACAGGACAGGTATGACTATCTTGATTCTATCATAAATTTGTCATGGATGTACATGCATGACAAAAAAAGTGACCTACTATGACAAACATGTATCATCATGGAAGTGTATTTTTTTGTAGTGTGTGATGTAGGTTGCATCTTGCATTGTCTTCTAGCTTGTACTGCTTCTAATTTCTTGAAATGGCACTTACGACGAGACACTTTTTACCCGATAGAGTGATATTGGTTGCATGTTCATATGGTGCCTAGCTTTCATTTCTTCTAATTTTGTTGAAATGCCTTCCGCTTACTATTTTTTCATACATATTCCATCCTCCTATCGTACGTGTGAACATGAAACGCTGTCTTTTTTTGTATATATTCCATCCTCCTATCCTGCACTTGCCTTACATCGAAGTAGTGTTCGTCTGTATCATGCATCAACCAGTTATGCAGAGCTAATTTTATTCATCTTCTTGTGGTTTTGACTTCATAAGGCAATATCAGAAAATAGGAAGGAAAAGAGTAAATTAGGGGATGTCGGTGGTCCTCCGCACCGACGCAAACAGAGACTCTCTAGATTTTCCACTGCTACTGCTAATGAAGCTGAAGTCCCAAGTCTACATGATGAGTTCATCTCTCGTACTCCACCATCGCAGGTGCTTGCTCTAAGTTGACAGTGTGATAATTGGTTTCATGTTGCATATGTTGTCTAGCCTGTATTTCTTCTATTTTGATTAAATTGCACCTGCTGAATTTATACGTTATACATGTGCATATGACATGGCTTTCTATGTCTAGAATACACTGCATCTATCTATCATACCATGTTCTTACATCAAAGTACTGCTGTTGTGTATCTTGCATCAGTCACTCATGATTGGACGCTTTTAACATGGCAGTTTGATAGTGGTTGCATCTTGCATTGATTTCTACGTTGTACTGCTTCTAATTTTTCGAATTGCCACTTATGACAAGACACTTTTAACTTGGCAGAGTAATATTGGTTGCATCTTTCATATGGTGTCTAGCTTGCATTACTTCTATTTTCTTGAAAATCCTTCTGCTTAGTTTGCACATCGTAGCTGTGAATATGTCATGTCGTCCTGTTTTTCTTACATATTCCATCCTCATACGGTTGTCTTACATCAAAGTATTGCTTGTCTGTATCATGCATCAATGAGTTCTGATGAGTGATTTTATTCTTTTGTGTTGTGGGTACAGCTTGACATGGCAAAGTCAAAAAAGAGCAAGGAAAATAATATAGTAGGGAGTGCTGTTACTCGTCGGGTGAAATGGAAAAGGTTCTGCCGTCGAGATTCTGCTGGTACTTATAGTGCAGTAGAAGGTCCAAGTCCACCGGCTAAATCTACAAACATAGTATCACCTGCTCCACCAGCTGCAGCATCCGCTTCAACTGTACCAGCATCTCAACCAGTTACTCATTCGTTTGCTCCGGAACTGGCCAGTTCCCAAGCTGCCTTCACACCTAGCACTACTTCCAAAGCACTGCTGACACAATAGGACTTGGCAAGATCAGATGAACCTCATGAGCATCAACACCAAGACGGTACCTAACCGAGTCAAGTTGCAGTTGCATGCTCCTTTATATGTACTCTCATAGTTTGATGTACACTAACACTTCCCATATTCATTGTTGAACTAGCACCACGGCACAAGCGGAAACAGACATCAAGGATAATGCTTGACAGATTAACAAAATCTAAAGATGGAAGAATGGAGATCCATTTTGAGGCAGGTTTAAAAAGGCCACGTGATGCTATAGAGTCAGCCAAGTTAGTATCAGAGGCAGCCGTTGCCCTTAGGTGTCATGCACGTATCCTCCCAACGTGGATCCAGTACAGGAATGGGAAAGACAATACCCAGTTTAACACCTTCCTTGACCATTTATCCGTAAGTAATGTTATTCATCGCAATTAGTAATATTGTCTTTGAGGGAGTCCTGGATTAGGGGGTCTCCGGACAGCCGGACTATATCCTTTGGCCGGACTGTTGACCTATGAAGGTACAATATTGAAGACTTTGCCTCGTGTCCGGACGGGACTCTACTTGGCGTGGAAGGCAAGCTAGGCAATACGGATATGTATATCTCCTCCTTTGTAACCGACCTTGTGTAACCCTAGCCCTTTCCGGTGTCTATATAAACCGGAAGGTTTTAGTCCGTAGGACAACATACAATCATACCATAGGCTAGCTTCTAGGGTTTAGCCTCTCCGATCTCGTGGTAGATCAACTCTTGTAATACTCATATCAACAAGAATAAATCAAGTAGGACGTAGGGTTTTACCTCCATCAAGAGGTCCTGAACCTGGGTAAAACATCGTGTCCCCTGCCTCCTGTTACCATCCGCCTTAGACGCACAGTTCGGGACCCCCTACCGGATATCCGCCGGTTTTGACACCGACATTGGTGCTTTCATTGAGAGTTCCTGTGTGTCGTCGCCATTAGGCTTGATGGCTCCTACGATCATCGATAGCGAGGCAGTCCAGGGTGAGACTTTTCTCCCCGGACAGATCTTTGTGTTCAGCGGCTTCGCACTGTGGGCCAACTCGCTTGGCCATCTAGAGCAGATCGAAAGTTACGCCCCTGGCCATCAGGTCAGGTTTGGAAGCTTAAACTACACGGACGATATCCGCAGAGACTTGATCTTCGACGGATTCGAGCCCCTGCCTTGTGCGCCACGCGGTCATGATGAGTACGATTTAGCTCTACCATTGAACAGTGTTCAAGAGATCGCACCGGCAGCCGCTCCGACCCTCAATTCGAAGCCAGTTGCGCCATCCATGAACGGGTGTATAGACCCCGCCACGGAGGCCGTATCCCCTGCGGCGATCGAGCCGAATATTGGCCTTACCCTTCACGAGAGCCATGTTACTGAACTGTCGGACCCTTCTCCGGCCACGGACTCCGAACTGCCTGCGCCCGTTCCTGTCGAATCCGATTGGGCGCCGATCATGGAGTTTACCTCCGCAGATATTTTTCAGCACTCGCCCTTTGGCGACATACTGAACTCATTAAGGTCTCTCTCCTTGTCAGGAGAGTCCTGGCCGAACTACGTCCGGCAGGACTAGGATGCGGATGACGAAGAAATTCACCGCCCACCCACCATCCACTTAGTAGCCACGATCGATGACTTAACCGACATGCTCGACTTCGACTCCGAAGACATCGACGGTATGGACGACGATGCAGGAGACGAAGAGGAACCACTGCCCACAGGGCACTGGACAGCCACCTCATCATACGATATATACATGGTGGATACACCCAAAGAAATTAACGACGAGGAACGGAAGGACGCAGCGAAGGGTGGTTCCCTCGAGCAGCAGTCAAAGCAGCAGCGTAAACGCCGCTCCAAATCCCGCCTCGGCAGAAATAACAATCACATAGACCCAGCGTTAGAGCAGGGCGAACCATTGCCCGACCACGGCAACACAGAAAATCAAGCCGAACAACCCAACCCCGTCAAAGATAACAGTCCGGACGACATCACACCGGACAGGCGCCAGGAGCAACATAATGCCTACCAAAGGCTTGTTGCCACGGCGAGGAGTCTGAAAAAATAGAAGCAAAGGCTCAAGGCTGCACAAGACACACTCAAAATCAAATGGAGTGAAGTACTCAACACTTCAGCAAAATACGGCAGTAATCGCCACACCAAGAGCTATCCGAAGCGAAAGCTGCTACCTGAATTTGATGAGGAGGCCTTAGATCCTCCACAATTAAAAAATAAAATGGCCATCCGGTCGAATAGACGACCTCATAGCCAACATAAAGCGGCAATCGACGCCGCACATAAACCAGTACGCGATCCACGTAAGGGCTCGCATCAAAAGGACGGCGCAACCAGATCCATCTATGGACCATGCAGGCGCGCTCCAACATACAATGCAACACAACAAACATCTGAATACCATGGTACACCCAAATACAGGGGTGCCGCACACCCTCTATGTTTCACCGACGAGGTGCTGGATCATGAATTTCCAGAGGGATTCAAACCCGTAAACACAGAGGCATACGATGGAACAACAGACCCTGGGGTTTGGATTGAGGACTACATCCTCCATATCCATATGGCTCGAGGAGATGATCTCCACGCCATCAAGTACTTACCCCTCAAGCTCAAAGGGCTAGCTCGGCACTGGCTTAAAAGCCTCCCTGAAAACTCCATCGGAAGCTGGGAAGAGCTCGAAGACGCCTTTCGGGCAAATTTTCAAGGGACATATGTCCGACCACCGGACGCAGACGATTTAAGTCATATAACTCAACAGCCCGGTGAGTCAGCCCGAAAACTTTGGAACAGGTTCCTCACTAAAAAGAACCAAATAGTTGAATGTCCGGACGCCGAAGCCTTAGCAGCCTTCAAGCATAGCGTTCGAGACGAATGGCTTGCCAGACACCTCGCTCAAGAAAAGCCGAGAACAATGGCAGCATTAACAAGCCTCATGACCCGTTTTTGCGCGGGCGAGGATAGCTGGTTAGCCCGATGCAGCACCAGCGACCCAAGTACATCCGAAGTCAGGGATGGAAACGGGAAATCATGACGCAGCAAGAATAAGCATCGGAATAAAGAAGACAGCCCGAAGAGCACGGTGGTAAACGCCGGATTTAAAAGCTCTCGGCCAGGCCAGCAGAAGCCGCCCTCCAAAGGCAACAGAGACGAACTGTCCAGCCTAAACAAAATTCCGGATCAAATATGTCAGATCCATAGCACCCCTGATAAACCTGCAAATCATATCCACAGAGAATGTTGGGTCTTCAAACAGTCTGGCAAGATCAACGCCGAACACAAGGGGCAGGATACACCAAGTGAAGACGAGGATGAACCTCGCAAGCAAAGCACAGGGGAGCATAAGAAATTCCCACCAGAAGTCAAAACAGTAAACGTGTTACACGTGATAAAAGGGAGAAACAAAGTGGCACCTTTAGAGGAACATGCCCCAGGTCCTATCACCGCGGAGCTCCTCCACTGGTCGTCCCAACCGATCACCTTCGACCATCGGGATTACTCGGCAAGTATCCGACATGTAGGATGGGCTGCCTTGGTATTAGATCCAATAATTGATGGAGACCACTTCACCCGAGTCCTGATCGACGGCGGCGGCAGTTTGAATCTGATATATCAGGACACAATCCGCAAAATGGGGATAGACCCAACAAAAATTTAACTTCCGCAGCGAAAATTTAACTCGGCTATAAAGGAGTAATGCCAGGCCCGGAGGCTCACTACATGGGCTCCCTGCTACTAGAGGTTATATTCGGCTTCCCCGATAACTTCTGCAACGAAAATTTAACTTTCCACGTCGCTCTGTTCCAAAGTGGCTATCAAGCACTACTCGGACGTGAAGCTTTCGCTCGCTTTAACGCAATACCGCATTACGCTTCCCTCAAGCACAAGATGCCCGGTCCATGCGGCATCATTACAGTAAATGGAAACATTGAGCGCTCCTTGCGCGCCGAAGACGGTGCGGCCGCCTTGGCCGCCGCACACTAAACGGCCTCACCAACTCAAGCATTTGACAGGTCGTTAAGACCACGGACACGGCTAGACGAGTCCGGCTCAGCTATATGTAATTAATACAGGTTTGATGGCTATACCCCTATTACAATACAAGGGGATCAACGCGCGCGCAAAAGTGGCAATAAGGCTCACATTTACTCATTTTCAACTATATATTGTTTATTTAGTCTAACTTAACTTTTGCACGGAAACTTTTCAATTAAGTTCCTCTCTTTTTCAGATGACCATGTGCTACACCCGTCCAGGATATGGCACAACGGAGACACAGGCGCAGACGTGCAGCAGGGGCCCGTTCCAAGGATTCTTTGTAGATTAAGACCTTGCGTAAACCTTTTTTACTGTCTCTTGTTGATTTACATCCCTCGGATTCTCAGTACAACCAAGAAGGATGCTGATGTCTTGGCATGTGGCCACGCCAGAATAATGCACGTACCTGGACACCAGGGGCTTATTACAAAGGGTACTGTTTATACCCGGTTTACACCATAAAGACTGAATACCTTAGGGAGTGTTCGGTGTCGCGAGTTTGGCCTTATATGCATCAGCTCCGAATCATGTCTTTGGTCAAATGTTGGGTTTGCCCGGCTCCTGTGTTTTGCTGCCATATGTTCCGCTCTATCGGCTAAGGCGGCACCAGGAGAACTACTGTGATTGTTCCCTAGTTCATCCGGACGAGCACCTCAGTAGAGAAAACCGAAAATTGGCTGTCATGATATAGCGTGAGACTGGTCAACCACTCGATGACCTATTGGAGTCTTCGGGATTCCTCTGCATTAACGAAGGGCCGTTTCCCGGCCAGGCATGTATGCACCCCGAATCCGGGTGAGTGCGGAGCCACCAGGGGCTATATAGTAGCCCCACTGTCAAACTCCTATGGCTAAGTGAAAGTGTTAAAGCATTATAGTCTGGTTGCCTAGTTCGCTGCACTATCACCTCCTTATTAGGACCAAGATGTTGGATTAAGTGTGAATACGCGTCTTCTGCGAACACCCCCGCATTATATGCGTGGGGGCTGAAGCCAACGACTGCAATCTTTCAGGTTATATACATGTATACATAAACGGTCGCACAGGAGGCATCACAATACTTTCGGGCAAAAGTATAAACACAGCCTTGATAAATGCAATAAAACATTGTTTTTACAATGGGAATACATGTCACTCAAACATAACATTCTTCGAGCATTGGGCCTCTATTGTACGAGCGCCCTCAAGAACTTCTTCAAAATAGTGCTCGGCAGCCACTCGGCCTATGGTCGAACCCTGTGTCGCGACAGTGGTGGCATCCATCTCCGCCCAGTATGTTTTGACACGGGCAAGGGCCATCCGCGATCCTTCTATGCACGCCGACCTCTTCATTGCATTAATGCGCGGCACCGCACCAAGCTAAAATAGTTGTTCGGCTTTGGCCTTGTAACACCCTCGATGCGACTATATCTCCCACGTGTCGAGGCACGACATAGAGGCATAATCGCATTGAAGGCATATGTCGCAAGTTAGGCAATCTTCACAACATCCCATGTAATATAAATCATAAAGGGGAGATAACATAGTTGGCTTACACTCGCCACGTCAATCAAGTACATAATTAACATTACATCATCCAAACACTCATGGCCCGACTACGGCGCCAAAATAAAAGATAACCCAACATGCGACACGGTCCCAATCACCCCCAACTGGGCACCACTACTGATCATCGGGAAAAGAAACATAGTAACATTGAGAGTCTTCGTCGAACTCCCACTTGAGCTCATACGCGTCTCCTGGAGCGGAATCATCAGGCCCTGCATCTGGTGTAATAGTAATCTGTGAGCCACAGGGACTCAGCAATATCGCACCCTCGCAATCAAGACTATTTAAGCTTATAGGTCCGGCAAGGTAAAATATGAGTGGAGCTGCAGCAAGCGACTAGCAAGTATGGTGGCTAACTTATTCGCAAAAGAGAGCGAGAAGAGGAGGCAAAGTGCGAGCGAGAAACTAGAGAACAACCTGCGCCAACATTACTCCAACACCGTGTCCACTTCCCGGACTCCGCCGAGAAGAGGCCATCATGGTAACACACTCAGTTGATTCATTTTAATTAAGTTAAGGTTCAAGTTATCTACAACCGGACATTAACAAATTCCCATCCGCCCATAACCACGGGCACGGCTTTCGAAAGTTCAAATCCCTGCAGGGGAGTCCCAACTTAGCCCATGACAAGCTCTCACGGTCAATGAAGGAATAGACCTCCTCCCAAGACGTTCCGATCAGACTCGGTATCTCGGTAATTCAAGACACTTCGACAGGTTAAAACAAGACCAGCAACACCGCCCGAATGTGCCGACAAATCCCGATAGAGCTGCACATATCTCTTTATCAGGGCACACTCAGATTGTCCTAGGTACGGGTAAGCCAGCAAAGAGTTGCCCCTGGTGGCCACCGGTAGCTGACAGGTGGACCAACACTTAGAGGAGCACTGGCCCGGGGGGGTTAAAATAATGATGACCCTTGAGTCTGCAGAACCCAAGGGAAAAAAAGGCTGGGTGGCGAATGGTAAAACCAATGTTGGGCATTGCTGGAAAAGCTTTAATCAAGGCGAAATATCAAGGGGTTCCCATTATAACCCAATCGCGTAAGGAACGCAAAATCCGGGAACATAACACCGATATGACGGAAACTAGGGCGGCAAGAGTGGAACAAAACACTAGGCGAGAGGCCGAGCCTTCCACCCTTTACCAAGTATATAGATGCATTAAGATAACATGGCAACATAATGATATCCCAACAAGTAAATAAATGTTCCAACAAGGAACGGCCTCCAATCTTCACCTGCAACTAGCAACGCTATAAGAGGGGCTGAGCAAAGCGGTAACATAGCCAATCAACGGTTTGCTAGGACAATGGTGGGTTAGAGGTTTGACATGGCAATATGGGAGGCTTGCAAGCAAGTGGTAGGCATCGTAGCATTGGCATAGAAAAAGAGCGAGCAAACTAGCATAGCAAAGATAGTAGTGATTTCGAGGGTATGATCATCTTGCCTGCACAGTTGTCAGAGTTGACTGGATCCTTGAAAGCAAACTCAACAGGCTCCTCGTTAGCGAACTCGTCTCCCGGCTCTACCCAAACAAGACAAACACGCAACAAGGATACAATCAACCACGTGCAAGACCAAGCAATATCATGAAATGATGATATGCTATGCGGAATGCGATGCGGGATGCAAAAAGAAAGATATGATAGGAAATGCATGAACCTGGCCTCAACTTGGAATTCCAAGTGTGCCAATGGAAAGATGAGATGAAATCGCTTGAAAACGATCTAAAGAACGCCGGAATCAGAGTTACGGTTTGGAAATGGCAAGCGATTCAAAAATGACACCGGTCTGCGATTTACAGCAAGTAGGCATCTAAATGCAATGAGATGAACATGCTACAGCACCCAAACAAGACAACAAAATACATGGCAGGGATGCACACAAGATTCTTAACAAAAGTCTAGCACTGAGCTACGGCCAATTCATCCATTAACAGGTTCAAACAAGCATGGCAAAAATGCATATGACAAACAGATCTCAGACTTTGTGAAATCAACACTTGTCTCGAATTTCAGATCAGGTAGCCCTCTTCGGAGCAACAAAACTACATGCTACAGGACCTGAACATGGCAAAGTAAAGCATGGCATGGAGCTACCCAAAGAGCTTAACAAAATTCCCTTAGTGACCTTGAGCCAAAAGGGATCAGAAAATACAATTGCAAGCACGTGAACATAGCAAAAACAAAATCAGTTTTCAGACTTAGTGAAAACTGGCACATGCTGAAATATAACTCAAGTAGGCATGTTTACGAGATCGATGCACTCACTACGGTGCAAGTCATGGCAAGACAAGCATACATCCATGAAGAAGGCACAAAATGAAGCTAGAAATGGCAAGAACAATAGCATAGCATGCATGGATCAACTACAACATCATCGGCAAAATTGCAAACAAGTTGACAATCTGCCCAGATTCACAAGGTAGCAAAAATAGAGCTCGATTGACTCAAGCTAAGGTGCTCCATAATTGCAAACCAAGACATGGATGGATATATCACTACAATATTAACAAAACATCTTTACTGATCATCCTCAAAATAGGCACGGATCACTAGGAAACAACATGAACATATGGCATCATGAGATAAACAGCTCCAGGACTTAGTGAAATCACTAAGTCCCTGAAAACAGAGTTAGCAAGTGCACCAATTTGCAAGCTTGCACAAGTGACCACACACATCACAAAAATACATGGGTTACACCTCTGGAAAGATGACAAAACCCTTAACAAAACACATGTAGAGCATCAGGGCATATCATGCACACATTAATCATGGCAAAATGACAAAAGTGCTAAACAGAGTAGCAGATCTGACAATTAACTCAAGTATCCCTCTTCTAACAGCATTTCGGGCATCAAGATGAGCTCAAAAGAAAATGATGCAATCGAGTGAAATGATGTACTCTCTGAGATGAACATTTTGATATGCTATATTCGTGAATCGGAGCTACGGATGCAAAGTTACGGAGCCGCGAACATGAGCATATGGACTGAAAATTTAGGGACTTAGAGAAAAAAACAACCCCAGATCTAGGGTTTGCACGGAAGCCGAGGCGGCCGGATCTTCGCCGGAGTTCGTCGCCGACGTCGCCGGAATGGAGAGGAGAGGCCGGGCCGGGGTGCTCCCGGGGTCGGCGGTGGCGGCGGCGGCCGGGCGAGCCGGCGGCGGCGCGAGGCGGCGGCGCGGGGTGGTGGTGGCGGCGGCGCGAGGCGCGGGGCGGCGCGAGGCGGCGTCCGGGAGGCGGCGGCGCGCGTGCCGGGAGGAGGGCGGCGGCAGGCTCGCGGGGGCCCTCCCTGGGCCTGGCGGGCCGCGGCGGTGGAGGCGGTGGCGGGCGCCATGTGGCAGCGCCTGATAGGCGCGCACTGGCGGCGGCGGCGTGTCCGGCCGGAACGGACACGTCTGGCGCGGCGCGAGGGGATTTTTAGGGTTTCGGAGGTAGGAGGAGATCCGAAAATCGGGGGGGTTTAAATAGGCATAGAGGGAGCTAGGAGAGTCCAAATGAGGTGCGGTTTTCGTCCACGCGATCGTGATCGAACGCTCTAGATGATGGAGCAGAGTTAGGTGGGTTTTGGGCCAAATTGGAGGTGTGTTGGTCTGCAACACACACGAGGCCTTTTCGGTCCCTCGGTTAACCGTTGGAGTATCAAACGAAGTCCAAATGGTACGAAACTTGACAGGCGGTCTACCGGTAGTAAACCAAGGCCGCTTGGCAAGTCTCGGTCCAATCCAGAAATGTTAATCCCCACACACGAAAGAAAGCTAGAAATGACCACTGGAGGAGAACGAAGCACCGGAATGCAAAACGCACAACGGGGAAAATGCTCAAATGCATGAGACAAACACGTATGCAGATGCAATGCACATGATGACATGATATGAGATGCATGACAACGATAACAACACACCGAGACAAAGACCCGAACCCGAGGAAACAAAAATAAATTAATGCCGGAAGCGGCAAGAGTTGGAGTACAAATTAGGAAAGTTACATCCGGGGTGTTACAACACTCCACCACTACGAAAGGATCTCGTCCCGAGATCTAGAACTGAAAGAACGCCGGGTACTCAGAACGGAGGTGATCCTCGCGTTCCCAGGTAGCTTCACGGTCGGAATGGTGTGACCACTTGACTTTGAGAAATTTGATTGACTTGTTGCGAGTCTTGCGTTCATTCTCTTCAAGAATAGCAACTGGGTGCTCACGATAAGAGAGATCTTCTTGGAGCTCAATGTCCTCGAAGTTGATGGTGCGGTCAGGAGTCTTGAAGCACTTTCGGAGCTGAGAGACATGGAACACGTCATGAACATTTGCAAAGTTTGAAGGAAGCTCGAGTTGATAGGCGAGGTCGCCTCTCTTGCTAACAATCTCAAAAGGTCCCACGTATCTGGGGGCAAGCATCCCTTTGATACCAAAGTGACGATGTCACGACCGGGTTTTCCAGACATAAATTTCCAGAAAAGACCGTCGTGCTCATTAGCCCCAGGATTACTATTAGCTGATGAGGCTCCAACTTGATACAGAAATTCCAGGCAAAAAAACAACATATGTAGTACAAGACCATTCTGGCCTGTGAGTACAACAATTGGGTTTCTAGTGGTTGATGGCGGAAGCGGTTTGTGGATCGTCAGCGTATAGGGGACTCCATTTTCCACAGGAACAGCTGACCAGGTTAACTCCTATCTTCGCGAGGCTGCTATCACCGTTGCTTAGGTCTCGAGGCTGTCATCGCCACGCTCCTCTCCAAGCAGAAATCTGGCCAAGACAATAGCCAGGGACAAGCCAGTGAGTACTTTGAATGTACTCGCAAACATTAAGAACACAGGTATAATATAATTGGTAAACATGCACAAAAAAAAAATTCTATGATCACATCGTCAGTCATAAATAAAACATCTTTTATGTATGCAAGCAGGTTATCTTCATGCAACATGAATAAGCAGTAATAGAGTGGGAATAAAATGCCGCAGTCGGGCGTCTGAGCGACACCACATAAAGGGCTTTAAAAGAAATGCCACAGTCGGGCGTCTGGGCGACACCACATAAAGGGCTTTAAAAGAAATGCCACAGTCGGGCGTCTAAGCGACACCACATAAAGGGCTTTAAAAGAAATGCCACAGTCGGGCATCTGAGCGACGCCACATAAAGGGCTTATAAAGTAAATAATCACAATGAATATCCAGGAGGTAGAACCGTCCCAGGGATACTTGATAATATAAATAATGCAACGGGTTAGTCCATCACAAAATAATAATCATGGTCCTCACAAGTAACCAGTCGGTATCCAAGTTTGGTTTAATAATATCTCCTCCGAAGACCGACACTAAGACCAACACTTGACCCATCCCAGACTGTAATCCTTAACCATGGACATGGCTATTCGAATAGGTTTTAATCTCTGCAGAGGGTGTACTCTTTACCCACGAGTAACGGATTCCTTTAGTCCATCGGGACTAATTCCGTCTACGGCCTTTTAGTTGAAAACATGCCTAACTTGCACACACCAGCTTAACTCATCGGTGTCTGGAATCACCCACGACACTTGTTAAGCAAAACTCTAAGTGGGGAGGCTACAACCTCGCGTAGCATGGGATCAAATTTATATCGCGCGCTCTAAGGGGTGGCCTCCCCTCTCGGTCCCAACCGGAAACACCCATGCCCCCTGACCAGGTAGCATGCCTACCGGCTACAACCGATATCTTCCACCATGGCCTCTCGGTACGGTGTGTGCTGGAAAGGGGTTGACAACTTACTGAACCATACCCTACCTGCGGCAGGGACGAGTGGTAGTACGAGGCAAGTATGGGGGTTACTGGAACAAGACTCGATCTGCGGTCGACTCAGGAGGTTTATAAGTTCCCTGCATGACATGTATATCAAATATATTTCAACCAAAGAAATCACCACTCAATGTACCTTACCATGCCATACCGGACATAACCGTCCCGACGGGGACCGGCGACAAGCTCACGCCTACCCAAGGCCGAGGCTTTCCTTTCCGGCATGCATGCAAGGCACATGAGGATGATTACCATCACAATAATATTCATTTCCAACAGCAAGGAAATCACTGATATGCTTCCATGCAAATGATCATGTCACATGAAATAACAAGTCCTCCGAAGTAAGGTGGTGTTATAAACGTGTCAAATAACACACCAAAAACATTATGCCAGGGTTCAGAATGCTTGCCTTTAATGGTGTGGAGAGGTGGGGGTGCTCTCCAAAATTTTTGAAAGCTTCCTTCTCTCCCAAAAATCCTATTTCCAAAAATATGCAAATAACACATATTTCAAAAACAGTACAAAAAAGTTGTTTGGAAAATTTTCAAATAAATCTTAAAATAAACTAGACAATATTTGAGAGATGTAGGAAAAAGAATTAATTCATTTGGAGTTATATTTAAAAAGTTATAGGTAGTCAAAGTTGTGGTCAAAATCTGTTTTTAATAAAATCAGGAAAAAGAAAAACGTTCAAAAGAGATTACGCTTTCGGACAGAGAAGACGTATTTGCGCCTTTTACGCCTCCACTTATCCAGCGTGGCTGCCGCGTGAGTCACCGACAGTGGGCCCGCCTAGCCCACTGGTCAGGTTTGACTGGTCCACGCGCGCGTCGTCTCCCCCTGACCGAACAGGGGCGGAGCTCCGGCAAGGCTCGCCGGCGAATGGCGGCATCCCTCGGTGATCTAAGTGCATGGGCGTGCTCAGGAGGTCGAGACGAACTCAGGAGTACCCGCTATGGTCGCCGACGTGGACGGAGTTGCCGGCGACGAGCTTCGCGACGGAGATGGTTTCGGGGGCGAAGTGAGTTTGGGGCTGCGGTGGTTCCCGATCCAAATTGAGTAGGGGGGCAGGTTCACGGGAGGATGAGGAGGTTCCTGGCGAAGCGAACGGAGAGGGGGAGGTACTGGAGGTGCCGGATTGGCCGGGGCGGTGGCGGCGGCAGGAGTTGCCGGAGATGAGGAAGGAGGCCTCCCCGGGTCGAATGCGAGCTAGGGGAGTGCCATTGGGGTGGCGTGAGGTTGCCTGCGTGCTCGGGGAAGCTCGGGGGCCTCCTTTTATAGCTCGTCGAGGTCGGTTCCGCGGCGGCCGGATAAGAACGACGGCGGACCGCCTTCCTGTAGTGGCAGGGCGTCGTGGCGGCGACGAGCGCTAGGGGACACGCTTGCGGATGAGCACGCACTGCTCCAGGAGGCAGCTGGCGACCGGGGGAGGCTCGGACGGCGCCGACATGAGCAGGGGCTGCCGGGCGGCCGCGGCGGCTAGCTCTTGGCCTGCCGGGGCGTGGCGAGGGGCGGCTTGGCGTGTTGCGGTGAGAAGGGGAGCGCGTGGCGTGGTGCTGCAGAGCGGGCCAAAACCGTGGGGCCAGCGTGTCGGCTCGGCGCACGTGCGTGCCAAACGCACGCTCTGCTCGCGCCCTGGGCGTGCACGGGATGTGCTCGACGTAATGCCAGACCATGCTACAGAGCTTGGGTGAGGCTGGCATTTAGCAGATCTAGGTTAGGAGTAACGGGGAGTCTAGTGGACATGCTTGTTTGATCAGAGGTGCAAGTTCACAGTGCAATGCCACAATTCATGTCAAAACAGATCATGCCCGTAAGGTGTTTCACAAAATGCTAAGGGCACTTAGGCAGGTCTTGGAGTGGCCAAAAACTCCAGATGGTGGTCTCTTTAGATGTACAAGAGGGTGGTGAGGTTAGTTTGCCAAAAGCAGAAACTTGCTACTGCAAGTTTTGCAAAACTACAATTCTGGACAGGAAATAAATGACATTATTTCATGAACCAAAAATATGCCAATGGGTGCATGCTCCTGGACTTAGGGGTTTGGTAGGGCTGTCTACAAGTGGGAGAAAGCACAAGATCATTGGAGCAAAATTAAATAGGGTTGTAGTAGAAATCACAAGGCTGGACCAGAATGAAAATGAGGTTGATTCACTCAAATTTTTCAAAGAACAGAACTAGGTTTTTGCATAATGTTGAATCATATGCTACTACCAATATCCCATAATTTTGGTGGAGGCTAGAAATAATTATTTAAAAGGGTTGTAGTGCAAATTGCACTCTGGACCAGAGAAGGAAAATTGAGTGTAGAGCTCAAAATATTTCATGAATAAAAGATATTTTTGTATAAAAATGATTTAAAAACATCACATGACATCTCCAAATTTTGGTTGGAATTTTAAGTGAATTTATCAAATGGTTGTAGTTCAAATATGGCCATATAACCTTGAAAAACCATTTTTCAAGAAAATAAAGATCAAGCAATTTAATTAGTTAATTAGTTATACTGATAAAAGAAAAGTTTTTCTTGAGAGGTTAATCAAGTCCAATAACATAATTGAAAGGTTTTCACTCTGGGGAAAAACTCCATAATAACAAGGGAGAAAATGGTTCAAAAATCAAAAGGGAGCCCAGAAAATAAAAGTTTTAATTCCTGGCATTTTTTTTTATTTAATAAAACAAGGCCAAAATTTTGGAGTGTTAGAACACTACCCCCCTTAAGAAAAATCTCGTCCTCGAGATTTGTTCAAAGCTGTTTTAAGAAAAACTATAAGCAGTAAAAATGTGGCTACAGTGAGAGGGCAATAAGTGGTGAAAAACCACGGTGTGAAAACTGGTGCTGCGTGGAAAAGTCTACGGTTCGGGACAAAAACGTGAGATTTCTACGCTGGATATAAATTTAGAATAACTTCTAAATTTAAATATACGCTGGTCGTACCCGAGAGCACAGTGCTCCCTCTGGTTGACAGGTGGACCCAGGACCCACTGTCAGCCTCTTCTTCTCCCTCTGGATCTCTCTTCTTCCTCTCTCCCGCGCGCTTTCTCGCGCTTTCTCCACCGGCGATGCCTAGCGCGTAGGGCATCTAGGCCGTACCGTGGTAGTGCGCGGCGTGCTAGCTGCCGGTGCAGCGTGCACTCACCTCGCGGGCCAGCGTGATGTCGGCACTGCCCGCGGATTCGACTCCAAACACCGGCGATCGGGCGACGAGCGGCGTTGGTGGACTTCGCCCACCGTACACCGAGCTCGATCTATAAAAACGGTCGAGGTGTCCCTCTCTTCTTCCTCACACCTGGCCTCACTTCTCCTCCTCCTTCTTTCTCCATTACTGCTTACAGAAGCTCGGGTGAGGCTCTAATGGCGGAGGCGATGCCGGACTGGTTTGTGATCCTGATATTTGGAGGGCTGGCGACACTACTGGGGCTCTCTGTGCTCCTGTGCGCGATGATCCTCGACGATCGTCGCGACGCTGCTGCTCGGGTGTTGGCTCTCCGCGGTGGTGGTGATCATGAGGAGTAGATGGGGTGTGCCGGGTGCTAACTGTTGTTAGGGGGGTGATTAGCTGGATGTAACACCGTTGCAAAGTTTTGCAAATAGTGTATGTGTTCGAATGGTAATGGTTGTGAGTCTGCTGCATGGTGCTGTGTGAAATTAAATAATTCACGTCGTGAGAAGGGGCAGATGTAGCAACTCAGGGAAAAGAAATCTCACTCCAGGATTTTGCGAGGGAAAAACAGTTAATTTAAAGGAGCATAAACCACAACAAAAACTACGCACATTAGTAGAAGCCAATTAATTGACTTGTCGTACAAACTCAGGGTATCACGCATAAGTCACACACATAAATAAATGTCACAATAATGAACACCACAGCAACGTCTAAAATGGAAACGGTAACTGGATGGGGTCCCTAGAAAACGTCTCTGGTACTGGGATACACTCCTCTTCTATCGGGGAAAGTGGATTGACCAGTCGATGCACGTGTCTCTCCTTGTCGGGCCTTAGTGCTCTGCCGATGGCAATCTGAGGATTTAAATCTGCGAGGCTCTGGAGATAAGCCATCACACGTTGGGTTAAACGCTCTTGAGCGATGACGTACTGGACAAGGTTGGCCAGGACTGGGTCTCTCTCAATTCGTCCACCGGGAAAAGATGTCACTCCTCCGGGTGCTGCACGGCTCGGAAAGTAATAATACCCTCGTTCGCCGGCATAGGGTACCACAAATCGAAGGCGAGCAAGCGCTTCATATGCAACAACTTCTATGGTCATATGTGGGGTTGGCATAGATTTCCCCACGAAGGAGACCTCCGTTGGGTCTTGGTTTGAGTTTACGGGAGGGATGTGTACTGCTGCCCAATATCTTGAGGTGGAAGGGGTAATTCTCGATTTGAACAGCTCGTACTGGGGTGGCTGGGTAGCGCCCATGGTACTGCAGGTAAAATCCCGCAATATCTTGACAAAACTTCCTGGGGTTGCATCTGGGGTTCTCAGATAAATGCTAGGGCTCGGCATGGCTAGGAAATGGTTGTGAGGGTGGTGCACAAGGTGAGAGGTGCTTGGCAAGGTCACGCGGTGGCCTTTTATAGCACTGGAGCTGGGTCATTTTTTACCGTGGTGAATGGTAAAGAAAATTTCCAGCTCTGTTCCAAGGGTCGAGGTCAAGCCACAGATTCACACATTTCACTATAGTGATGTGTTACTGTGGGGTTAACGGGGTGGTCTTTGGTAACTGTGTCCGGGATAGAAATCTTATACTGCATACTGGCGTATCCAGGCAAGGCTACCATTAAAACAGAGGCACGACAACAGGCGGCATTTAATTACAAGACCACACGATTACAAAGCGAGGGTACACTGGGACTCGATACGACTCGGGTGACTTAGTCTACCTCGTTTACATCTAAGCGGGCGTGCCTTGTGGATGTCGAGGCTTCTCTTCGGGTCTCGTCGTCTGAATTAGCTGGAGTGGGTTGAGGGGCTGCAGGCTCGGGGTAGCGATGAGGACCATCTCGGGGATTGTTGGCCACAATCCCGTTGGAGTGTGCTCCCAATATGCGACGAAGCACTTCTGGGGTTATCGCAGCACCTTGGCTGATGGCTGGGGCAGGCCTCAGGGATTCGATCGGGTGTCCAAACAGCACGACTGGGTTGTCGGCGTTGGGCTCGTTCTCTTCTCTTGCCGGGGCTCGACGAACCAGCTCTCCTCGAGCTGCGATTAGATCAATAGTGATTTGACTGCACAGTTCCTCTAGTGCACTTACATAGCGCACTAGGTGCAACAATGCAGGATCCGTCTCGTGATCTCCGTTGGCAACTTGGGGTGGTCTACCATACCCTTCACGTCTGGGGTAGTAGTGGAACGAGCGACAGTTAACTCTGGGCGACAAGTGCCGGAGATTAACTATAGCCTCTCGAGCAGCTAGTTGGATGGCTTGAAGCTCAAAGGAAGTTGTCCTTCCGGTGAACCTGTAGGGGCGCTCGGGCTCTAGACCCCTACCGTAGATGTGTACAGTGGCCCAGAATTGACGGCTCTCACCGCTCATGGGTCCTTGGTACACAACATATTCTGGGGGCTCTTCTAACGCATAGGCACGACGGGTGAGGTTTGCGAGTATGGTCACAAAGCCTCCAAGGTTGGTTGCCGTGGTCTCATTGTGCACGACAGGGCCAGGCATTGTAGCTTGGTTTTGGGGTAGAGGCTGTGCTGGGCTATGTTTGGGCTAGCGTGCCCCTTTTTATAGGAAAAAGGGGACGGAGTCTTCCTTCGCACGCTTGCGAGAAAGGACTATTTAGGGGTCGGTCACTGGCGCATGAGTGACAGGTTAGGTTGATAGGTTGGGCACCGACTGCCAAAAGGTGTTGGGTTACTGTGTGGCTATCTTGCACGGGAAGCTTGGCTGGGGTGTGGTTATGGTTTGGTGGGTCGGTTTGCCTAAGTTTATAGACCCGGCTAAGATAGGATTAGCCAATGGTCAGCCTGGCTCTGATACCAAGTCTGTCACGACCGGGTTTTCCAGACATAAATTTCCAGAAAAGACCGTCGTGCTCATCAGCCCCAGGATTACTGTTAGCTGATGAGGCTCCAACTTGATACAGAAATTCCAAGAAAAAAAAACAACATATGTAGTACAAGACCATTCTGGCCTGTGAGTACAACAATTGGGTTTCTAGTGGTTGATGGCGGAAGCGGTTTGTGGATCGTCAGCGTATAGGGGACTCCATTTTCCACAGCAACAGCTGACCAGGTTAACTCCTATCTTCGCGAGGCTGCTATCACCGTTGCTTAGGTCTCGAGGCTGTCATCGCCACGCTCCTCTCCAAGCAGAAATCTGGCCAAGACAATAGCCAGGGACAAGCCCGTGAGTACTTTGAATGTACTCGCAAACATTAAGAACACAGGTATAATATAATTGGTAAACATGCACAAAAAAAAAATTCTATGATCACATCGTCAGTCATAAATAAAACATATTTTATGTATGCAAGCAGGTTATCTTCATGCAACATGAATAAGCAGTAATAGAGTGGGAATAAAATGCCATAGTCGGGCGTCTGAGCGACACCACATAAAGGGCTTTAAAAGAAATGCCACAGTCGGGCATCTGGGCGACACCACATAAAGGGCTTTAAAAGAAATGCCACAGTCGGGCGTCTAAGCGACACCACATAAAGGGCTTTAAAAGAAATGCCACAGTCGGGCATCTGAGCGACGCCACATAAAGGGCTTATAAAGTAAATAATCACAATGAATATCCAGGAGGAAGAACCGTCCCAGGGATACTTGATAATATAAATAATGCAACGGGTTAGTCCATCACAAAATAATAATCATGGTCCTCACAAGTAACCAGTCGGTATCCAAGTTTGGTTTAATAATATCTCCTCCGAAGACCGACACTAAGACCAACACTTGACCCATCCCAGACTGTAATCCTTAACCATGGACACGGCTATTCGAATAGGTTTTAATCTCTGCAGAGGGTGTACTCTTTACCCATGAGTAACGGATTCCTTTAGTCCATCGGGACTAATTCCGTCTATGGCCTTTTAGTTGAAAACACGCCTAACTTGCACACACCAGCTTAACTCATCGGTGTCTGGAATCACCCACGACACTTGTTAAGCAAAACTCTAAGTGGGGAGGCTACAACCTTGCGTAGCATGGGATCAAATTTATATCGCGCGCTCTAAGGGGTGGCCTCCCCTCTCGGTCCCAACCGGAAACACCCATGCCCCCTGACCAGGTAGCATGCCTACCGGCTACAACCGATATCTTCCACCATGGCCTCTCTGTACGGTGTGTGCTGGAAAGGGGTTGACGACTTACTGAACCGTACCCTACCTGCGGCAGGGACGAGTGGTAGTACGAGGCAAGTATGGGGGTTACTGGAACAAGACTCGATCTGCGGTCGACTCAGGAGGTTTATAAGTTCCCTGCATGACATGTATATCAAATATATTTCAACCGAAGAAATCACCACTCAATGTACCTTACCATGCCATACCGGACATAACCGTCCCGACGGGGACCGGCGACAAGCTCACGCCTACCCAAGGCCGAGGCTTTCCTTTCCGGCATGCATGCAAGGCACATGAGGATGATTACCATCACAATAATATTCATTTCCAACAGCAAGGAAATCACTGATATGCTTCCATGCAAATGATCATGTCACATGAAATAACAAGTCCTCCGAAGTAAGGTGGTGTTACAAACGTGTCAAATAACACACCAAAAACATTATGCCAGGGTTCAGAATGCTTGCCTTTAATGGTGTGGAGAGGTGGGGGTGCTCTCCAAAATTTTTGAAAGCTTCCTTCTCTCCCAAAAATCCTATTTCCAAAAATATGCAAATAACACATATTTCAAAAACAGTACAAAAAAGTTGTTTGGAAAATTTTCAAATAAATCTTAAAATAAACTAGACAATATTTGAGATATGTAGGAAAAAGAATTAATTCATTTGGAGTTATATTTAAAAAGTTATAGGCAGTCAAAGTTGTGGTCAAAATCTGTTTTTAATAAAATCAGGAAAAAGAAAAACGTTCAAAAGAGATTACGCTTTCGGACAGAGAAGACGTATTTGCGCCTTTTACGCCTCCACTTATCCAGCGTGGCTGCCGCGTGAGTCACCGACAGTGGGCCCGCCTGGCCCACTGGTCAGGTTTGACTGGTCCACGCGCGCGTCGTCTCCCCCTGACCGAACAGGGGCGGAGCTCCGGCGAGGCTCGCCGGCGAATGGCGGCGTCCCTCGGTGATCTAAGTGCATGGGCGTGCTCAGGAGGTCGAGACGAACTCGGGGGTACCCGCTATGGTCGCCGACGTGGACGGAGTTGCCGGCGACGAGCTTCGCGGCGGAGATGGTTTCGGGGGCGAAGTGAGTTTGGGGCTGCGGTGGTTCCCGATCCAAATTGAGTAGGGGGACGGGTTCACGGGAGGATGAGGAGGTTCCTGGCGAAGCGAACGGAGAGGGGGAGGTACTGGAGGTGCCGGATTGGCCGAGGCGGTGGCGGCGGCAGGAGTTGCCGGAGATGAGGAAGGAGGCCTCCCCGGGTCGAATGCGAGCTAGGGGAGTGCCATTGGGGTGGCATGAGGTTGCCTGCGTGCTCGGGGAAGCTCGGGGGCCTCCTTTTATAGCTCGTCGAGGTCGGTTCTGCGGCGACCGGATAAGAACGACGGCGGACCGCCTTCCTGTAGTGGCAGGGCGTCGTGGCGGCGACGAGCGCTAGGGGACACGCTTGCGGATGAGCACGCACTGCTCCAGGAGGCAGGTGGCGAGCGGGGGAGGCTCGGACGGCGCCGACATGAGCAGGGGCTGCTGGGCGGCCGCAGCGGCTAGCTCTTGGCCTGCCGGGGCGTGGTGAGGGGCGGCTTGGCGTGTTGCGGTGAGAAGGGGAGCGCGTGGCGTGGTGCTTCAGAGCGGGCCAAAACCGTGGGGGCCAGCGTGTCGGCTCGGCGCACGTGCGTGCCAAACGCACGCTCTGCTCGCGCCCTGGGCGTGCACGGGATGTGCTCGACGTAATGCCAGAGCATGCTACAGAGCTTGGGTGAGGCTGGCATTTAGCAGATCTAGGTTAGGAGTAACGGGGAGTCTACTGGACATGCTTGTTTGATCAGAGGTGCAAGTTCACAGTGTAATGCCACAATTCATGTCAAAATAGATCATGCCCGTAAGGTGTTTCACAAAATGCTAAGGGCACTTAGGCAGGTCTTGGAGTGGCCAAAAACTCCAGATGGTGGTCTCTTTAGATGTACAAGAGGGTGGTGAGGTTAGTTTGCCAAAAGCAGAAACTTGCTACTGCAAGTTTTGCAAAACTACAATTCTGGACAGGAAATAAATGACATTATTTCATGAACCAAAAATATGCCAATGGGTGCATGCTCCTGGACTTAGGGGTTTGGTAGGGCTGTCTACAAGTGGGAGAAAGCACAAGATCATTGGAGCAAAATTAAATAGGGTTGTAGTAGAAATCACAAGGCTGGACCAGAATGAAAATGAGGTTGATTCACTCAAATTTTTCAAAGAACAGCACTAGGTTTTTGCATAATGTTGAATCATATGCTACTACCAATATCCCATAATTTTGGTGGAGGCTAGAAATAATTATTTAAAAGGGTTGTAGTGCAAATTGCACTCTGGACCAGAGAAGGAAAATTGAGTGTAGAGCTCAAAATATTTCATGAATAAAAGATATTTTTGTATAAAAATGATTTAAAAACATCACATGACATCTCCAAATTTTGGTTGGAATTTTAAGTGAATTTATCAAATGGTTGTAGTTCAAATATGGCCATATAACCTTGAAAAACCATTTTTCAAGAAAATAAAGATCAAGCAATTTAATTAGTTAATTAGTTATACTGATAAAAGAAAAGTTTTTCTTGAGAGGTTAATCAAGTCCAATAACATAATTGAAAGGTTTTCACTCTGGGGAAAAACTCCATAATAACAAGGGAGAAAATGGTTCAAAAATCAAAAGGGAGCCCAAAAAATAAAAGTTTTAAGTCCTGGCAAAAAAAATTTATTTATTTAATAAAACAAGGCCAAAATTTTGGAGTGTCACAGACGAGTACCTTTCATAGGAGAGACGCGGAGGTAAACATGATCTCCGGTCTCGAAAGCCAAATCACGGTGCTTACTATCATAGTAGCACTTCTGACGGGATTGGGCTGCTTTGAGGTTGTCATGAATGACTTTGCACATTTCTTCTGCCTCTGGGATTAAGTCATTACCCAAAAGCTGACGTTCACCGGTTTTAGACCAGTTGAGAGGGGTACGGCACTTCCTGCCATACAGAATTTCAAATGGGGCCTTGCCCGAACTTGCTTGAAAACTGTTGTTGTAGGAGAATTCAGCATAAGGAATACAATCCTCCCACTTCATGCCGAAGGAGATCACACAAGCCCTGAGCATATCTTCAAGAATCTGGTTGACACGCTCGACTTGACCGCTAGTTTGAGGATGGAAAGTTGTGCTGAAGCGGATGTTGGTGCCCATGGCCTTCTGAAAAGAATCCCAGAACTTCGAGGTAAAGATGCTGCCACGGTCTGAAGAGATCACTTGAGGAATACCGTGCAGAGAGACAATACGAGAGGTATAGAGTTCCGCCAATTGAGCTGCAGTGATCGACTCTTTGATTGGCAGAAAATGAGCCACTTTGGTGAGTTTGTCGATGACAACGAATATAGCATCATTGCCACGCTTGGACTTTGGAAACCCAGTCACAAAGTCCATCTCAATGTGGTCAAACTTCCATTCTGGAATGGCAAGAGGTTGGAGGAGACCTGCTGGCCTTTGGTGTTCTGCCTTCAATCTTCTGCAGACATCACATTCATTCACGAATTGAGTGGTCTCGCGCTTCATTTGAGTCCACCAATAAGCCAGCTTAAGGTCCTGATACATCTTCGTGCTCCCATGGTGGATGGAGAGGAGAGAATTGTGAGCCTCGTTCATAATCACTTTACGGAGGTCACCTTTGGGTACCACAATACGATCCTCGAAGAAGAGAGTGTCCTTGTCATCAAGGCGGTAGCACTTGTACTTGGACTGACTCTTGGCAATCCCAATCTTCACCTTTTTCACCATAGCATCAAGAAGCTGGGCTTGGCGAATCTGGTCTTCCAAGGTAGGAGAGACTTGAAGGTTGGCGAGGAAACCTTGAGGAACAACTTGCAGGTTAAGTTTGCGGAAAGCTTCAAAAAGCTCGGGTTGATAAGGCTTAAGAATCAGACTGTTGCAGTAAGCCTTTCTGCTCAATGCATCAGCAATCACATTGGCCTTGCCTGGAGTATACTCGATACTCAGATTATACTCTTGAATCATTTCGACCCATCGAGTTTGCCTGAGGTTGAGATTAGGCTGAGTGAAGATGTACTTGAGACTCTTGTGATCAGTGAAAATGTCCACTTTTCTTCGCAATAGAAGATGTCTCCAAGTCAAAAGAGCATGCACAACTGCCGCCAACTCGAGATCATGAGTGGGGTAGTTCTTCTCATTAGGCTTCAACTGGCGAGATGTATAAGCAACAACTTTCTTCTCTTGCATCAATACCGCGCCAAGACCTTGGAGAGAGGCATCACAAAAGACCTCGTACGGCTTGGATTCATCAGGCGGAGTCAGAACTGGAGCAGTGATCAATTTCTCTTTCAAAGTGTTGAAAGCAATATCACACTCCAGAGACCAAACGTACTTGACGTGCTTCTGGAGAAGATTTGAGAGAGGCTTCGCGATCTTAGAAAAGTTTTCAACGAATCTTCGGCAATAGCTTGCGAGACCGAGAAAACTGCGGAGTTGCTTCACGTTCTGAGGAGGTTCCCAATTCACAATTGCAGACACCTTCTCAGGATTCATGGCAATGCCCTTGGCAGAGATGATATGACCAAGATAAAGATCCTCATCGAGCCAAAATTCACACTTGGAGAACTTGGCGTAGAACTTGTGTTCCCTCAACTTATCAAGCACCGAACGCAAGTGTTTTGCATGATCTTCCTTGTTCTTCAAGAAAACCAGAATGTCGTCGAGATAGACCAAAACGAAGTCATTGGTGTAGGCGTTGAAGATGAAGTTCATCATGCGAGAGAACGTCGGAGGAGCATTGACGAGACCAAAAGACATGACGGTAATCAACACAAAGTCGGTCCGTTCCATCCCTCTTCTTCACGAAAAGAACACCACAACCCCACGGAGAAGAACTAGGCCGGATGAGACCCATTTTCTCTTGAATATCGAGTTGCTTCTTCAGCTCCTTCAACTCTTCAGGTCCGAGCTTGTAAGGACGTTTGCACACAGGTTCCGTGCCAGGCTCAAGATCAATAACGAATTCAACTGGCCGGTGCAGAGGCATTCCTGGAAGCTCTTCTGGAAAGACGTCTTGATATTCGCAAACGACTGGAATTTGCGAGATGGCATCGAGTTCACCCTTCTCATTGAGAGAAAACAGACGGATGGTATTATCCCAAGCGGCAAAGACAATTGCATCCTCAGACGAATGAGTCAATTGAATCTGCCTAGCTGCACAATCAAGCTAAGCCTTGTGCTTAGAAAGCCAGTCCATTCCGAGAATAAGATCAATATCCGAGTTACCAAGAACCGTTGGGGAAGCCAAGAACTTGTAGTCACCCAAAGTGATAGTAACATCCGGAACGATGGAGTTAGCATGCATGCGCTTATCGGGAGAGACAACTGCTAAAGGACTAGGCAAAACTTGCGAAACCAATTCATGCCTATTTGTAAACAGTCTCGAGATGAAGCAATGCGATGCACCAGTGTCAAAAAGAACTTTAGCTGGAATATCATTAACAGGAAGGTTACCCATGATCACATCTGACGAGTCCTCTGCCTGGGCTGCGTTCATCAAGTTGACCTTGGTGTGCTTGGGGTTATGCTTGACCATAGCTGTACTTGCCGATCTGACAGGAGAAGGAGGAGGAAGACGCCTCTGGTTGAGACACTTGTTGGCATAGTGACCCTTCTGTTGGCACTTGTTGCACGTGACCTCTGAAAGAGGACGGTGATACGGAGCACTCGATCTTGGAGCTTGAGACGAAGTCTTGTTCTGAAAGCCAGGGTTGGGTGGGTGGGAAGAACCACTGCCACCTTTGCTCTTTTGCTGATACAGTTGATGGAACGGAGGAGGAGGAAGCCAATACTTCTGTTGCTTGGCCACTTGAGTAGAGGAAGAAGGAGTAACATCTCTGACTCACTTCTTGGAAGCATCACAGCTGAACTGAGCAGCCTCTTGCTTCAATGCCATGTTGTAGAACTCATCGTATCTCAAGGGCTCAAAGATAACAAGAGCGAGCTGAATTTCTTCTCTAAGACCACCCCTGAACTGATATATCATGCTCTTCTCATCAGGGACGTCCTGCTTAGCAAAGCGGGCGAGCTTTTGGAACAACTTGTTGTAGTCATAGACAGATAAAGAGCCTTGCTTCAGATTGCGGAATTCCTCATGCTTGCTTTCAACCACGCTTTGGGGAATAGGATGAGCTCGGAAATCTCGACGGAAATCATCCCAAGTGATAACACGTCCACCTCTGGAGTCCTTGTACTGCTGGAACCATTCTGCAGCTTGATCTTTGAGTTGGAAGGAAGCAAATTTGACAAAGTCCTCAGGCCTGACGTTACTGCACTCGAAATGCTTGCACAGATCCACAAGCCAATCGTCAGCATCGGTTGCCTCAACACAATTGCTGAAAGTCTTTGGCCCGTTAGCAAGGAACTGGTTGAGTGTAGCAAAGTGATTCTGATTGCTGCCTTGATTCCCTTGGTTGCCTTGATTGCGCTCTTGAAGAATTTGCATGATCAACTGTGTGTTTGGATTGGTTGCGGCCATCACAGCTTGCCATGCCTCCGGAGGAGGTGGAGGTGGTGGCGGATCAGGATTCGGAGTCGTGCACGTTGGAGGAGCCATCCTGAAGAGGTTGACCACCATTAGCACATTGATAGACAAATATTGAAGCTGAATCCAACGGAATGAAAATTGCAACATATAGTCTTCACATCCGAACAAAGTGAACGAATGCATTCCTCTTGAAATGGTCACATATCCATAAATTGAGAAGCCACGTAGAATTAAGGTAGATAAAAAAATCAACAAGGTATGGATCAAGAACGAATAATCAGTAAGAAATCCCAATCTCAAACCAATATCCGTGGAGGAAGAACTAGAGCTACTAGAATTCCCACCTATGAAACTCCCGAACCTTTCCGGTTATGCAATCAGGTGTTGGGGATACAGGGGAAGCATAATATCTCACCCAAACTAGCAAATCCTACATCCAGCTGTATCCATCCTTCAACACATAACCAAGAAACCTTCGGAAACCATCTACCTCAACCTTCGAAAAACATCCGTTATACAAGTTATGGCGATACTCCCGAACTCCCGCCCCAGTACTGGGTGGCGTCGAGGTTATCTCACCAACGAACTGCATAAAAGAGATTTTCATTGTCGGCATACTAAACTCAGGTATTCCAGAACTGCAACGATAAAATTATGATGACAACACCTCAGAGCTCAGCTCCCCGGGACACTTCCACTAAACCCCTGACAGGAGGCACCATGACAACGTTCTCATCATAAAACCATCAGAACGATTCCAAAATACCCGCGTAATCCTAAAAAAAATTTAGTGAAATTTGAGAAGAGAAGAGTCAAAACTCTACGTCAGGATGCCTTACCAGAGCGATGAGGAGACTGGGAAGTAAAAAGAATTCCTAATCTCTCCGATATATAGTTCCTAAAGACTCAAAACATTTTTCTAGACACAACTCGGCCGCTAATAACGATCAAGCAATGGGGCTCCTAAGGTCGGGGAAGGCTCTGATACCAACTTGTAACACCCTCGATGCGACTATATCTCCCACATGTCGAGGCACGACTTAGAGGCATAATCGCATTGAAGGCATATGTCGCAAGTTAGGCAATCTTCACAACATCCCATGTAATATAAATCATAAAGGGGAGATAACATAGTTGGCTTACACTCGCCACGTCAATCAAGTACATAATTAACATTACATCATCCAAACACTCATGGCCCGACTACGGCGCCAAAATAAAAGATAACCCAACATGCGACACGGTCCCAATCACCCCTAACTGGGCACCACTACTGATCATCGGGAAAAGAAACATAGTAACATTGAGAGTCTTCGTCGAACTCCCACTTGAGCTCATACGCGTCTCCTGGAGCGGAATCATCAAGCCCTGCATCTGGTGTAATAGTAATCTGTGAGCCACAGGGACTCAGCAATCTCGCACCCTCGCGATCAAGACTATTTAAGCTTATAGGTCCGGCAAGGTAAAATATGAGTGGAGCTACAGCAAGCGACTAGCAAGTATGGTGGCTAACTTATTCGCAAAAGAAAGCGAGAAGAGGAGGCAAAGCGCGAGCGAGAAACTAGAGAACAACCTGCGCCAACATTACTCCAACACCGTGTCCACTTCCCGGACTCCGCCGAGAAGAGGCCATCACGGTAACACACTCAGTTGATTCATTTTAATTAAGTTAAGGTTCAAGTTATCTACAACCGGACATTAACAAATTCCCATCTGCCCATAACCACGGGCATGGCTTTCAAAAGTTCAAATCCCTGCAGGGGAGTCCCAACTTAGCCCATGACAAGCTCTCATGGTCAACGAAGGAATAGACCTCCTCCCAAGACGTTCCGATCAGACTCGGTATCTCGGTAATTCAAGACACTTTGACAGGTTAAAACAAGACCATTAACACCGCCCGAATGTGCCGACAAATCCCGATAGAGCTGCACATATCTCTTTATCAGGGCACACTCAGATTGTCCTAGGTACGGGTAAGCCAGCCCAGAGTTGCCCCTGGTGGCCACCGGTAGCTGACAGGTGGACCAACACTCAGAGGAGCACTGGCCGGGGGGGTTAAAATAATGATGACCCTTGAGTCTGCAGAACCCAAGGGAAAAAAAGGCTGGGTGGCGAATGGTAAAACCAATGTTGGGCATTGCTGGAAAAGCTTTAATCAAGGCGAAATATCAAGGGGTTCCCATTATAACCCAATCGCGTAAGGAACGCAAAATCTGGGAACATAACACCGATATGACGGAAACTAGGGCGGCAAGAGTGGAACAAAACACTAGGCGAGAGGCCGAGCCTTCCACCCTTTACCAAGTATATAGATGCATTAAGATAACATGGCAATATAATGATATCCCAACAAGTAAATAAATGTTCCAACAAGGAACGGCCTCCAATCTTCACCTGCAACTAGCAACGCTATAAGAGGGGCTGAGCAAAGCGGTAACATAGCCAATCAACGGTTTGCTAGGACAATGGTGGGTTAGAGGTTTGACATGGCAATATGGGAGGCTTGCAAGCAAGTGGTAGGCATCGTAGCATTGGCATAGCAAAAGAGCGAGCAAACTAGCATAGCAAAGATAGTAGTGATTTCGAGGGTATGATCATCTTGCCTGCACATTTGTCAGAGTTGACTGGATCCTCGAAAGCAAACTCAACAGGCTCCTCGTTAGCGAACTCGTCTCCCGGCTCTACCCAAAAAAGACAAACACGCAACAAGGATACAATCAACCACGTGCAAGACCAAGCAATATGATGAAATGATGATATGCTATGCGGAATGCGATGCGGGATGCAAAAGGCAAGATATGACAGGAAATGCATGAACCTGGCCTCAGATTGGAATTCCAAGTGTGCCAATGGAAAGATGAGATGAAATCGCTTGAAAACGATATAAAGAACGCCGGAATCGGAGTTACGGTTTGGAAATGGCAAGCGATTCAAAAATGACACCGGTCTGCGATTTACAGCAAGTAGGCATCTAAATGCAATGAGATGAACATGCTACAACACCCAAACAAGACAACAAAATACCTGGCAGGGATGCACACAAGATTCTTAACAAAAGTCTAGCACTGAGCTACGGCCAATTCATCCATTAACAGGTTCAAACAAGCATGGCAAAAATGCATATGACAAACAGATCTCAGACTTTGTGAAATCAACACTTGTCTCTAATTTCAGATCAGGTAGCCCTCTTTGGAGCAACAAAACTACATGCTGCAGGACCTGAACATGGCAAAGTAAAGCATGGCATGGAGTTACTCAAAGAGCTTAACAAAAGTCCCTTAGTGACCTTGAGCCAAAAGGGATCAGAAAATACAATTGCAAGCACGTGAACATAGCAAAAACAAAATCAGTTTTCAGACTTCGTGAAAACTGGCACATGCTGAAATATAACTCAAGTAGGCATGTTTACGAGCTCGATGCACTCACTACGGTGCAAGTCATGGCACGACAAGCATACATCCATGAAGAAGACACAAAATGCAAGCTAGACATGGCAAGGACAATAGCATAGCATGCACGGATCAACTACAACATCACCGGCAAAATTGCAAACAAGTTGACAATCTGCCCAGATTCACAAAGTAGCAAAAGTAGAGCTCGATTGACTCAAGCTAGGTTGCTCCATAATTGTAAACAAAGACATGGATGGATAGATCACTACAATATTAACAAAACATCCTTACTGATCATCCTCAAAAGAAGCACGGATCACTAGGAAACAACATGAACATATGGCATCATGAGATAAACAGCTCCAGGACTTAGTGAAATCACTAAGTCCCTGAAAACAGAGTTAGCAAGTGCACCACTTTGCAAGCTTGCACAAGTCACCACACACATCACAAAAATACATGGGTTGCACCTCTGGAAAGATGACAAAACCCTTAACAAAACACATGTAGAGCATCAGGGCATATCATGCACACATTAATCATGGCAAAAATGACAAAAGTGCTAAACGGAGTAGCAGATCTGACAATTAACTCAAGTAGCCCTCTTCTAACAGCATTTCGGGCATCAAGATGAGCTCAAAAGAAAATGATGCAATGGAATGAAATGATGTACTCTCTGAGATGAACATTTTGATATGCTATATGCATGAATCGGAGCTACGGATGCAAAGTTACGGAGCCGCGAACATGAGCATATGGACTGAAAATTTAGGGACTTAGAGAAAAAAACAACCCCAGATCTAGGGTTTGCACGGAAGCCGAGGCGGCCGTATCTTCGCCGGAGTTCGTCGCCAACGTCGCCGGAATGGAGAGTAGAGGCCGGGCCGGGGTGCTCACATGATGACATGATATGAGATGCATGACAACGATAACAACACACGGAGACAAAGACCCAAACCCGAGGAAATAAATATAACTTAACGCCGGAAACGGCAAGAGTTGGAGTACAAATTAGGAAAGTTACATCCGGGGTGTTACAGGCCTTTCCGGCCACAGATGATCCACAACAGACCTCATGGCAAGTCCGGACAATCTATTGAGTTCGGCCCATTCGGCAAGCTGATCAGTCAATGGAAGCGGACGCTCTAGAATGTTAAATTGCGACCAGAACAGCTTGTCCACTTCACGATCTGTCTAATCTCGGAAGTATTCGGCCGCACCGACAGTGCTCGCCGCTAAGTCCAGATATGTGTCGACCGAACTCCACAGCCGGTCCAGAGGGGCATACCGTGGATCGCCGAACTTCCTCCGCAGCATAAAGGGCTTCCCAGCCACAATGTCCCCGGCTTCACGCGGTTCCTCCTTCTTCGCTCTCATTGCAGAGCGGGTGTCTTTGGTCGCCATTGTGGCCTTTTCAAGGTCCGTAGCCTTCGCCTGGTTTTCTTCTTCAAGAAACTGGCAGCGGTCGGAAGTGTCTTTTAACTTCTCAGCCATTTTGGCCATTTTCTCTTTGCTCTCGCTATGAGTGGCCTTCTCGGCTTTCAACTCTTCGGCTGCCTTCAAAGCGGCCGCATTACTACTCCTTGCTTGCTCCTTGGCTCGGGCAAGCTCCGCCCGCAGGGCCTCCACGGTGGCAGCTCCATCTGCAGTCACAACATATTAAAGATACTGGCATTACGCTGCTCTTACTATGTGACATTCACTATACATATCACCTACCCTGTGCCTCGTCAAGCCGCTTGTTAACAAGCTCGATGTCGGCATCCGCCGCATCCAGTCGCCGTTCTAGTTCGGCAACCCCATCAGTCCGGCTAGCCACCGGAGCTTCAGACACCTGCACATAACGGCAGTCCGGTTATTACCTGGGACTACGATCCTCTGTTCGCCGCCATTCTCGACGACAACTAGAGTCCCAGGGCTACTATCTAAACAAGGCGCACCTAAAACTGTGCGGATGCATATCATTTCACGTACCTCAAATCCCGTCAGTAGACTTATAAAGGCTTCATGCAACCCGCTTTCGGCGGACGAAATCCTTTCAATCACCATACCCATCAATGTACGGTGCTCTTCTGAGATAGTGGCTCGCCCTAGCAAATCCCTCAGTGCATCCGACCGCATACCAGATGGAGCCGGATTCTTTTGGTTGCTCTCTTAAAGAGCCGGATACTGAGGGCTTCGAGTGACCATGGGATTACCTTCTGGCCTTGTCGGATCCGGAGAAACTCTCCGTGATGACACTTCAAGGTCGCCCGCTTCTTGAGCTGGGGAGTCCGGGGGAGGCGTTTCGCTCTCCATCATCTCCGGAAGAAGATCCCCCGAAGACGAGCTCTGCTGAGAAGGGCTCAGATCCGAACTGCAACATAGATGCTTCGGTTATCTTCCTCAGAAGTAAGGTAGAATATCTTCACTATTAAGTACTCTGTGTCTACTTACAGCTCATTAGAGGGCTGATCCCCGCATGGACTCTGTGCGGTAAGAGCACCCTCCGAGGCGGGACCCTCTGGTGGAGTTTTCTTCTCCCGCTTGGAAACCTTGGTTTCCGGGTCATCAGATGTAGTCCTCTTCCTCCCCGGGGTGAGGGAATGTCAGATTCCTTCCCTTGGTTATCCGCCCTCACGGAGGCGCCTGTTCCCTCGGTTGGAATAGGTAGCGGTGGGGGCCCGCTTTCACCCTCTTTATTCCCCCTTCATCTTCCTTTGAGGGCACCAGGCAAGGTGCTGGCTCGAGCATCTTTTCCAGCACCGGATTGTCCAAGCCTTCGAGAAGGGGGGCCAAACACCGGATCATCTTCGCCTTTGTTATCCAGTCCTGGTCAAAAGGCGATTCTTCAGAATGACATCATGATAAATGAAAGACGGCGTGTTCGGCTAGAGGATTGCTTTCTTGGGCCACGGTGCGGTTGCTGCTCAGGCCCACGTCCTCGGAAGTGTCTGGACACTCTATTTGGGGTCCGAAGAACGACTTGTACATCTCCTCGTGCGTCAGGCCGAGGAAGTTCTGAATAGCGCGCGATCCTTCTGGGTTGAATTCCCACAAGTGGAGGGGCCGGCGTTTGCAAGGCTGGACTTGACGAACCAGCATGACTTGCACTACCATAACTAAACTAAAATCTCCCTCGAAGAGATCCGGATGCAGCTCTGCAGTATGGGCACATCCTTGGCTAGACCCCAGCTCAGCCCCCTAATGATCCATGACATCAGTTATGGTGGAGGGCCCGAGCGAAAGGCGGGGGAAGCTACCCACTAGGCACTTCTGGGAGCGGTGATGTAGAACCCCTCCCGTTGCCATAATCTGGACACCTCTGGAAAGGAACGTTTTGGCCACGAGCTCTGGCAATCTTGCTTATTAATGCACCCCCGCATGCTGCATACTGCCCTTCGACCGTCTTCGGCTTCACATCAAAGGTCTTGAGCCACAGGCCGAAGTGAGGGGTAATGCGGAGGAAGGCCTCACATACGACAATAAATGCCGAGATGTGGAGAAAGGAATCCGGGGCTAGGTCGTGGAAATCGAGCCCGTAATAGAACATCAAACCCCTAACGAATGGATCCAGAGTGGGGCCTAGTCCTCGGAGGAAGTGGGGGATGAACACGACGTCTTCATTGGGTTCAGGAGTAGGGACGACCTGCCCTCGGGCAGGCAGCCGATGCGAAACTTCGGCGGTCAGGTATCTTGCCTCCCTCAACTTCTTGATATCCTCTTCCGTGACGGAGGAGGGCATCCACCGGCCCTGGAGGCTGGATCCAGACATGATTGAAGGTCTGAAGCACCTGACCTAGGCTTTGGGTGTAAGAACTCGAGGCGGGGGAAGGATTCGATTGAGCACGGGAGGAAAAAAGTAAAAGCCTTGTCCCTTTATAAAGAGGGTGAATATCAAGCGTCCTCCTCGTGGCCGTTTGGGACTTTCCTAAAATCTAGGAGTCCTAGGCGTGGTTAGGTTACCCATGACCGTTTGATGAGAATCCCGTAATAAGGGGAACACGATCTCTGCTTTGACAAGATGTGTCAAGAAACTACCTCGCGTTATGTGCGGGGCTAGTTAAAGGAAACGGTTCGAATAATCACTGGGCCATGGCATAATGTCATGTTGCCAAAACGTGTCAGCGGATTAGATTTGTGGAAATATTATTCTCTCTGCGGTGGTATGTGGAACTTATTTTGCAGGGTCGAACACTATCCTTGTATTCAAATTCTTCCGTGGTGTATTCGGAGGAGGAACCCGCCTTGCAATGCCGAAGACAACACTGCGCGCCGGACTTATCGTCATTGAAGCCTGGTTCAAGGGCTACTGAGGGAGTCCTGGATTAGGGGGTCTCCAGACAGCCGGACTATATCCTTTGGCCGGACTGTTGGACTATGAAGGTACAAGATTGAAGACTTTGTCTCGTGTCCGAATGGGACTCTACTTGGCGTGGAAGGCAAGCTAGGCAATACGGATATGTATATCTCCTCCTTTGTAACCGACCTTGTATAACCCTAGCCCTTTCCGGTGTCTATATAAACCGGAAGGTTTTAGTCCGTAGGACAACATACAATCATACCATAGGCTAGCTTCTAGGGTTTAGCCTCTCCGATCTCGTAGTAGATCAACTCTTGTAATACTCATATCATCAAGAATAAATCAAGCAGGACGTAGGGTTTTACCTCCATCAAGAGGGCCCGAACCTAGGTAAAACATCGTGTCCCTTGCCTCTTGTTACCATCCGCCTTAGATGCATAGTTCGGGACCCCCTACCCGAGATCCGCCGGTTTTGACACCGACATTCTTGCTCTCTCCCATACTTTCTAGCTTCCTCCTAATAAGACTCACATTCTTTTTTCAACAGATGAGGTTCAAGTTGGATCTGAAAGATGATGCAACTAGACAAGCATGCACTCATGTTTTTCAGTCTGCTCTGCGACAGTATTGGTACCACCTTAGAAAATCTCACTTTGAAGGCAAGGCTAACAATGAAATCGTCCAAACATCTCCAATGGAATATATTACAGATGAAGACTGGACAGGCCTCGTTAAACACTGGTCTGATCCAAAGTATCAGGTAGGCTATATGTATTTGATCAGACCACATATTGAACTTGTATTTATGTATGTGCCTTACAAGTGTATCTTCTTCTAGGCTAACTGTTTGAAGAACAAAACCAACCGTTCTGAAGTGAAATTCCAATAGACCACAGGATCTCATAGCTATATTGCACACTGCGAGGCTCTTGTAAATAGCTGCTACTTCCTTCTTTTTTGTGCCATATTATCGTATCTATATTGACTTGTTCCAAATACAGAGGAAATCCCATGCGGACCAAAGAGAACCTGAACCGAATGCAGTGCAAATCTTCAAGGATTGCCACACCAGCAAGATGAAGGGCATGAGCACACCAGTTCAAGCCGCTGTTGTAAGTCCTTACTCCTCCTGCCTTGAACTGATTGGTATTGTGATGTGTTCATTTAACTACTTGGTTTGCAGCCAATGTCAGTTACTCTGTTCACTTTTATTCACAGTTGTCTTAACGTATCATTTCACCTTACATGGTTTAAAAGAGATGAAGGATATTCTTTTGGTCTTGATCTGTAATCTAGTTGTTATGTTCACGTGCGCACACAATGATAAAATAGCCTGTTTGTTTTATATCTGTTTGCCCATGATATGAATGATGTCATACTATGTTCATCCTACTTTAAACCATGTCTCTTTATCCTTAGATGTCAATGAATGTGAGGAAATAGACAATACAGTAGGCATGCTACATGGACATATGTTTCGAAAGTGATTTTATTATGTAGTTGGCACTACAATACATGCTAATGTATTACAGTAGTTCACCAAAATAAGTTATGTATAAACGTTTAACCTACTTTGTTTGTTTTTTTCTCATTAGTAACTTATCTGGTACACTAATCTACAAGTTCAAACTTTCAGGAAGCTATGGAACAAATGATTGAACAGCCACAACCACCTGAAGGTGACGAGGCTACTACAGGCACAATGTCACCTCTTGCTGTAGTGCGTCGGTATCTCTCCACTAACAGTGCAAAAAAGCACCTTCCTGCGTAATTTTGGGTTGGTTGTCAAGGTAACCTCGTCCAAATCGCCTACTGAACAAAATCTTCCTGCTAGACAGAGTGATATATCTTAGCTCCAGACACAAGTCCAATCCCTTATGGACGTTGTTTCGGAAACAAGAATAGTGGTTGATAAATGTTGTCAAGATATGAATGGTTTTGAAACCAGACTATCAGACATTCGCTTCGTTGTTCAAGAGCAATGGTGGACAAAAGGTGGAGATCGTGCTGCTCCATCAGATTCTACAGCCTGAAACATTAGCACTCAGGTCAAATGATCTGTGCTTCTATACATCTGATGGTGCTTTTATCTGGAAGGACTGTAAACTTTATGCCAACAACCCTTTTGTTGTATGGTTGGAATTTATTTTGTTGTGATACAACATTTATGATGTTGCCTTAGGCTGTAGTAATTACGACGCTATTTTTGTATAGTGTAGGTTTATCTTAATAATGTATTCGGCCGAAAGCTTCATAGGAGCCCAACATGCCAACATTCGTCGGGCCCATTCCAATTGGGCTAAAAACGATTACGGGCCGAAATTGGCATGTAGCCCACTAAAAATATCTGGGCCTAAATCAGCATAAGCTTTCATATTTTTCTGGTAGGCCTGTGCCCATATTGGGCCTTTAACAAGCCTAAACATAATTTGGGCCCTCAGTAAAAATAGGCCGTTTACAGGTGTAAATATCTCGAGCCCATAAAATACATGGGCCTTTAATAGACCGAAAGTGAGATTGGGCCCTGATTGTGCCAAATAACCCATTGGACTTTAATAGGCCGAAATTCGGACGGGCCATAAATGCACCGACCTAATACACGGGCCTTTAACAGGCCGGAACTTCGGTCGGGCTAGATTATCGTCATTTTTATATGGGCCGTTAATGGGCCCGATATGACGTTGGGCCACATATGGCCCATGGTTTATGTCCGGCGTTAACAGGCCGAAGATGACAACAGGCCAAAAGTGGCCCAAAGCTATAGTGGGCCTCTAACAGGACGAATGTCATACATGGCCGATATGACCCAAATCCTTCACGGTCGTTTATGGGCTGAAAGTTTTGATGGCCTGTAAATGGGCCCAAATGAAGCCGGACCTTTAACAGGCCGAAAATACACTGGGCCGTAATTCTGTGACGCGCGAAATGGGCCCAAATGGATGCCACATGTCGGTCACCCTTGACGAAAGCACTTCTCTGACGCGCGATTTATCATCATGGAAGTGGACACTTCCGTGATGATAATTTTGGCAATGTCATGGAACACTTCTACGACAGCATAGGTATGACTATCTTGATTCTGTCATAAATTTGTCATGGATGTACATGCATGACAGAAAACGCGACCTACTGTGACAAACACGTATCATCACAGAAGTGTATTTTTTTGTAGTGAGATGCCATGCCACCGCACCCGCTTCGAAGGCGGCAGCGGGCCGTCTCGTCATCGCTCCTCCGTGAAGCGAGCGGAGGGGTCTGGCTGAGATCGGGACGGCGCCAAGAGTCCGCCTCACGACCCGCCATGGGGGCACGTGCCACTTTTGTTTCGTTCTTCCCTTCCTTCCTGTACTAAGAAAGAAGCCAGTATGGGCCCCTATGGAGCGTGCAACAAACTGTGATTTCTTCAAGTATTATGATATGCTTATTGTTCCTGTGCTGTGTCGCAACATCGTTGTTTTATGTAGAAATAACTTAGCTTGACTTGCTCGGAGTAGTCTCCTCCTCACGAGGCGCTTGCTTCCTGGTGCCTGTCGGGGCCCCCCTTGGCCTGGTAGGCGCTTAGGAACTGCAAAAAAAATTGTTAAGAGGCTTATCGTTCACCCAAGCCTTGGTCACGGGCGCCGCTGGCCTTGACCCAGCGCTTTGCATCGCGGTACCCGAGGGGCACATATTAGGAGAGGTGTGCCAGCTTGTGGGATCGAACGAGGGTACCTCGCGAAAAGCAGATGAAAGGCAGAAAAAGAAAAACGCTCCCGAGGGCACCCGTCCAGCCCCCTCGTGAGGAATGCGAGAGAGAGAATGATGACCCACAAGTATAGGGGATCTATCGTAGTCCTTTCGATAAGTAAGAGTGTTGAACCCAACGAGGAGCAGAAGGAAATGATAAACGGTTTTCAGCAAGGTATTCTCTGCAAGTACTAAAAAAAGTGGTAACAGATAGTTTTGTAATGAGATAATTTGTAACGAGCAACAAGTAACAAAAGTAAATAAAGTGCAGCAAGGTGGCCCAATCCTTTTTGTATCAAAGGACAAGCCTGGACAAACTCTTATATAAGGAAAAGCGCTCCCGAGGACACATGGGAATATCATCAAGCTAGTTTTCATCACGCTCACATGATTCGCGTTCGGTACTTTGATAATTTGACATGTGGGTGGACCGGTGCTTGGGTGATGTTCTTACTTGAACAAGCATCCCACTTATGATTAACCTCTATTGCAAGCATCCGCAACTACAACAAAAGTATTAAGGTAAAACTAACCATAGCATGAAACATATGGATCCAAATCAGCCCCTTACGAAGCAACGCATAAACTAGGGTTTAAGCTTCTGTCACTCTAGCAACCATTCATCTATTTATTACTTCCCAATGCCTTCCTCTAGGCCCAAATAATGGTGAAGTGTTATGTAGTCGAAGTTCACATAACACCACTAGAGGCTAGACAACATACATCTCATCAAAATATCAAACGAATACCAAATTCACATGACTACTAATAGCAAGACTTCTCCCTTGTCCTCAGGAACAAACGTAACTACTCACAAAGCATAAACATGTTCATAATCAGAGGGGTATTAATATGCATAAAGGATCTGAACATATGATCTTCCCCCAATTAAACCAACTAGCATCAACTACAAGGAGTAATTAACACTACTAGCAACCTACTAGCACCAATCCCGGACTTGAAGACAAGAATCAGATACAAGAGATGAACTAGGGTTTTGAGATGAGATGGTGCTGATGAAGATGTTGCTGGAGATTTCCCTCTCCCGATGAGAGGAGCGTTGGTGATGACGATTGATGTCTACTACACAACCTTCTTCTTGTAGACGTTGTTGGGCCTGCAAGTGCACAGGTTTGTAGGACAATAGCAAATTTCCCTCAAGTGGATGACCTAAGGTTTATCAATCCGTAGGAGGCATAGGATGAAGATGGTCTCTCTCAAGCAACCATGCAACCAAATAACAAAGAGTCTCTTGTGTCCCCAACACACCCAATACAATGGTAAATTGTATAGGTGCACTAGTTCGGCGAAGAGATGGTGATACAAGTGGTATATGGATAGTAGATAATAGTTTTTGTAATCTGAAAATATAAAAACAGCAAGGTAGCAAGTGATAAAAGTGAGCGTAAACGGTATTGCAATGCATTGAAACAAGGCCTAGGGTTCATACTTTCACTAGTGTAAGTTCCCTCAACAATACTAACATAATTGGATCACATGACTATCCCTCAATATGCAACAAAGAGTCACTCCAAAGTCACTAATAGCGGAGAACAAACGAAGAGATTATGGTAGGGTATGAAACCACCTCAAAGTTATTCTTTCCAATCAATCCGATGGGCTATTCCTACAAGTGTCACAAACAGCCCTAGAGTTCGTACTAGAATAACACCTTAAGACACAAATCAACCAAAACCCTAATGTCACCTAGATACTCCAATGTCACCTCAAGTATCCGTGGGTATGATTATACGATATGCATCACACAATCTCAGATTCATCTATTCAACCAACACATAGAACCTCATAGAGTGCCCCAAAGTTTCTACCAGAGAATCACGATGAAAACGTGTGCCAACCCCTATGCATAGGTTCCCAATGTCACGAAACCCGCAAGTTGGTCACCTTAACATACATCAAGTGGCACATGGTATCCCATTGTCACCACAGATATCCATGGCAAGACATACATCAAGTGTTCTCAAGTCTTTAAAGACTCAATCCGATAAGATTACTTCAAAGGGGAAACTCAATTCATTACAAGAGAGAAGAGGGGGAGGAGAAACATAGGATCCAACTATAATAGCAAAGCTCGTGATACATCAAGATTGTATCATCTCAAGAACTTCAGTCCATTTTCTTGAGGCTTCTTGCCGTGGCCATAAGCCTGCGTTGAAAACTCTCTTGCTTGACGGGATCCTCTGGCACGACGAATTCGTCGTCGTCGAGGCTTGCCTCGTCTTCGGAGGGAGGCATATAATTATCGTCCTCGACCTCTCTGTCTGCCGCTCTCTCATGAGGGCTGGTTTCTCCATCCTCCTGTGCTAAATCTTGCTGGAGGGGATTTTCTTCGGCACTTTCCAGAGTATTATTATCTCCTATGCTAGAATCACCGTATTTGTTTTGGCGGGATTTTGAGTGGCGCCGCTGACGCCGGCGCTTAGGCTGTTTCTTGGAGGGGTCATCCTTCGCTGTTCCATAGCCATCTCCTTCTTTTGGGGTGTCCACCATGTATATGTCATATGACGAGGTGGCTTTCCAGGGCCTGATAGGCGCTGGTTCTTCATCGTCTCCTTCATCGGCGTCCATACCGTCGATGTCTTCGGAGTCGAAGTCGAGCATGTCGGTTAAATCGTCGACAGTGGCTACAAAGTGGGTGGTGGGTGGGCTTTGAATTTCTTCATCGTCCGTATCCCAACCTTGCTGACCGTAGTCCGGCCAGGGCTCTCCTGATAAAGAGAGAGACTTTAGTGTCTTTAGAATATCGCCGAAAGGCGAGTGCTGCGGCAGTAAACTCCATGATCGGCGCCCAATCGGATTCGATCGGCAGGGGCGCGGAGGGTTCGGAGTCCGGAGGGGAGTCCGGCTCCTTGGAGTCACCAGTCTCGCAGAGTGCGGGGCTGGTGTTCGGCTCGATCACCGTTGGGATCACAGCCCCTGAGGCGGCATCCAACCACCAATCCTTGATCGGCGCAGTTGGCTCCGAATTAACGGTTGAAGCCGATGCGGGCGCGGCCTCCAGGGCACTGTTCGGCGGAAGAGCTAGATCATGCTCGTCATGACAGTGCGGCGCACTCGGCAGTGGCTCGAATCCATCGAAGATCAAGTCCCCGCGGATGTCAGCCGTGTAGTTTAAGCTTCCAAATCTGACCTGACGGCCAGGGGCATAGCTTTCGATCTGCTCTAGATGGCCAAGTGAATTGGCCCGCAGTGCGAAGCCGCCGAAGACGAAGATCTGTCCGGGGAGGAAGGTCTCACCCTGGACTGCATCGCTATTGATGATCGTAGGAGCCATCGAGCCTGACGGCGACGACACAGAGCAACTCTCAATGAAAGCACCAATGTCGGTGTCAAAACCGGCGGATCTCGGGTAGGGGGTCCCGAACTGTGCGTCTAGGCCGGATGGTAATAGGAGGCAAGGGACACGATGTTTTACCCAGGTTTGGGCCCTCTTGATTGAGGTAAAACCCTACGTCCTGCTTGATTAATATTGATGATATGGGTAGTACAAGAGTAGATCTACCACGACATCAGAGAGGCTAAACCCTAGAAGCTAGCCTATGGTATGATTGTTGTTGTGTATGTTGTCCTACGGACTAAAACCCTCCGGTTTATAGACACCGGAGAGGGTTAGGGTTACACAAAGTCGGTTACAATGGTAGGAGATCTACATATGCGTATCGCCAAGCTTGCCTTCCACGCCAAGGAAATTCCCTTCCGGACACGGGACGAAGTCTTCAATCTTGTATCTTCATAGTCCAAGAGTCCGGCTGAAGGTATAGTCCGGCTATCTGAACACCCCCTAATCTAGGACTCCCTCAGCCGGGATGATGAAGATGGCCACCGGTGAGGGTTCCCCCCTCCGGCAGGGTGCCGGAATAGGGTCCCGATTGACTTTTGGTGGCTACGGAGGCTTCTGGCGGTGGAACTCCCGATCTATCTTGTGTTCTGGTAGTTTTAGGGTACGAGGAGTTATATAGGCGGAAGAGGTACGTCAGGGGAGCCACGAGGGCCCCACGAGACAGGGGGGGCGCCCTAGGAGGGGGGGCGCGCCCCCCACCCTCGTGAGCACCTCGTTCCTTCCTTGACGTAGGGTCCAAGTCCATCGGGTATGTTTCCTTCCAAAAATAACCTCTCCAGTTGATTGTGTTCCATTTTGACTCCGTCTGATATTCCTTTTCTTCAAAACACTGAAATAGGCATAAAATAGCAAATCTGGGCTGGGCCTCCGGTTAATAGGTTAGTCCCAAAAATAATATAAAAGTGGATAATAAAGCCCAATATTGCCCAAAACAGTAGATAATATAGCATGGAGCAATCAAAAATTATAGATACGTTGGAGACGTATCAAGCATCCCCAAGCTTAATTCCTGCTCGTCCTCGAGTAGGTAAATGATAAAAAGATAATTTTTGATGTGGAATGCTAGTTGGCATAATTTCAATGTAATTTTTCTTAATTGTGGCATGAATATTCAGATCCATAATATTCAAGACAAAAGTTCATATTGACATAAAAATAATAATACTTCAAGCATACTAACAAAGCAATCATGTCTTCTCAAAATAACATGGCCAAAGAAAGCTATCCCTACAAAATCATATAGTCTGGCTATGCTCCATCTTCACCACACAAAATATTCAAATCATGCACAACTCCGATGACAAGCCAAGCAATTGTTTCATACTTTTGATGTTCTCAAACTTTTTCAATCTTCACGCAATACATGAGCGTGAGCCATGGACATAGCACTATAGGTGGAATAGAATGGTGGTTGTGGAGAAGACAAAAAGGGAGAAGATAGTCTCACATCAACTAGGCGTATCAATGGGCTATGGAGATGCCCATCAATAGATATCAATGTGAGTGACTAGGGATTGCCATGCAACGGATGCACTAGAGCTATAAATGTACGAAAGCTCAACAAAAGAAACTAGTGGGTGTGCATCCAACTTGCTTGCTCACGAAGACCTAGGGCATTTTGAGGAATCCCATCATTGGAATATACAAGACAAGTTCTATAATGAAAGATTCCCACTAGTATATGAAAGTGACAACATAGGAGACTCTCTATCATGAAGATCATGGTGCTACGTTGAAGCACAAGTGTGGTAAAAGGATAGTAGCATTGCCCCTTCTCTCTTTTTCTCTCATTTTTTTATTATTTTTATTTATTTATTTTTATTTGGGCCTTTTCTCTTTTTTATGGCCTCTTTTCTTTCTATTTTTTTATTTGGGCTTCTTTTGCCTCTTTTATTTTTTATTTTCGTCCGGAGTCTCATCCCGACTTGTGGGGGAATCATAGTCTCCATCATCCTTTCCTCACTAGGAAAATGCTCTAATAATGATGATCATCACACTTTTATTTTCTTACAACTCGATAATTACAACTCGATACTTAGAACAAAATATGACTCTAATGGTGGTGTACTGGATATGCAATGACTCATGAGTGACATGTATGAAAGAATTATGAATGGTGGCTTTGCCACAAATACAATGTCAACTACATGATCATGCTAAGCAATATGACAATGATGGAGTGTGTCATAATAAATGGAACGGTGGAAAGTTGCATGGCAATATATCTCGGAATGGCTATGGAAATGCCATAATAGGTAGGTATGGTGGCTTTTTTGAGGAAGGTATATGGTGGGTTTATGGTACCGGCAAAAGTTGCGCGGTACTAGAGAGGCTAGCAAAGGTGGAAGGGTGAGAGTGCATATAATCCATGGACTCAACATTAGTCATAAAGAACTCATATACTTATTGCAAAAATCTACAAGTTATCAAAGCAAAGAATTACACGCATGCTCCTAGGGGGATAGATTGGTAGGAAAAGACCATCGCTCGTCCCCGACCGCCACTCATAAGGAAGACAATCAATAAATAAATCATGCTCCGACTTATCACATAACGGTTCACCATACGTGCATGCTATGGGAATCACAAACTTCAACACAAGTATTTCTCAAATTCATAACCACTCAACTAGCATGACTCAAATATCACCATCTCCATATCTCAAAACAATTATCAAGTATCAAATTTCTCATAGTATTCAACACACTCATAAGAGAATTTTAGTATTCTTGAATACCTAGCATATTAGGATTTTAAGAAAATTACCATGCAATTTAAGACTCTCAAAATAATCTAAGTGAAGCATGAGAGTTCATCTATTTCTTCAAAATAAAACTACCACCATGCTCTAAAAGGTATAAGTGAAGCACTAGAGCAAGTGACAAACTACTCAGAAAGATATAAGTGAAGATCAATGAGTAGTTGAATAATTATGCAACTATGTGAAGACTCTCTAACATTTAATAATTTAAGATCTCAGTATTCTATTCAAACAGCAAGAAAAGCAAAATAAAATGACATTCTAAGAATAGCAAACATCATGTGAAGAAGCAAAAACTTAGGATCAACCGATACTAACCGATAGTTGTTGAAGAAGAAAGGTCGGATGCCAACCGGGGCATCCCCAAGCTTAGATGCTTGAGACTTCTTGAAATATTATCTTGGGGTGCCTTGGGAATCCCCAAGCTTGAGCTTTTGTGTCTCCTTAATTCCTCTCATATCACGGTCTCCCTAAATCTCAAAAGCTTCATCCACACAAAACTCAACAAGGACTCGTGAGATAAGTTAGTATAAACCATTGCCAAAACCTTATCATACTCTACTGTAGCAAATCACTAAAATTATTATTCAACATTGCATACTAAATTCCTCTGCATATTTAATAGTCCTATCCTCAAATAGAATCATTAAAGAAGCAAACATATGCAAACAATGCAAACATAACAGCAATCTGCCTAAACAGGATAGTCTGTAAAGAATGCTGCAACATCCATACTTCCCTAGCTCCAAAAATTATGAAATAAAATTCCCACTTTAGTAAATTTATCATATCTTAATATGCAAAAGGTTTCAACATTTTATCACATTCTGAATTTTCTAGGTAATTATTGCGACAGCGGTAAACTTTCTGTTTTCAAACAGCAACATGTATACTTGTAACATAGGCATAGTAAAGGCTATCAATGCCACTTTTATTGAAATAAAAGATGCAAAACATTGTTCTAAATAACAGAAAGCAAATCCTAACAAAATAAATTGACACTCCAAGCAAAACACATATCATGTGGCGAATAAAAATATAGCTCCAAGTAAAGTTACCGATGAACGAAGACGAAAGAGGGGATGCCTTCCGGGGCATCCCCAAGCTTAGGCTCTTGGTTGTCCTTGAATATTACCTTGGGGTGCCTTGGGCATCCCCAAGCTTAGGCTCTTGCCACTCCTTATTCCATAGTCCGTCGAATCCTTACCCAAAACTTGAAAACTTCACAACACAAAACTTAACAGAAAACTCGTAAGATCCGTTAGTATAAGAAAGCAAATCAACATCATAAGGTACTGTAATGAACTCATTATTTATTTATATTGGTGTTAAACCTACTGTATTTCAACTTCTCTATGGTTTATAAACTATTTTACTAGCCATAGATTCATCAAAATAAGTAAACAACACATGAAAAACAGAATCTGTCAAAAACAGAACAGTCTGTAGTAATCTGGATCAAACGTATACTTATGTAACTCATAAAATTCTCAAATAAACTGATGGACCTGAGGAATTTATCTATTAATCATCTGCAAAAAGAATTAACTAAATATCACTCTCCAAATAAAAATGGCAGCAGTTCTCGTGAGCGCTAAAGTTTCTGTTTTTGACAGCATGATCAACAAGACTTTCCCCAAGTCTTCCCAAAGGTTCTACTTGGCACAAACACTAATTAAACACATAAAACCACATCTAAACAGAGGCTAGATGGATTATTTATTACTAAACAGGAACAAAAAGCAAGGAACTAAAATAAAATTGGGTTGCCTCCCAACAAGCGCTATCCTTTAATGCCCCTAGCTAGGCATGATGATTTCAATGATGCTCACATAAAGGATAAGAATTGAAACATAAAGAGAGCATCATGAAGAATATGACTAGCACATTTAAGTCTTACATACTTCCTATGCATAGGGATTTTTTGAGAAAACAACTTATGGGAACAATAATCAACTTGCATAGGAAGGTAAAACAAGCATAACTTCAAAAATTTAAGCACATAGAGAGGAAATTTGATATTATTGCAACTCCTACAAGCATATATTCCTCCCTCATAATAATTTTCAGTAGTATCATGAATTAATTCAACAATATAACCAGCACCTAAAGCATTCCTTTCATGATCTACAAGCATAGAAAATTTACTACTCTCCTCATAAGCAAAATTCTTCTCATGAATAATAGTGGGAGCAAACTCAACAAAATAACTATCATGTGAGGCATAGTCCAATTGAAAACTAAAATCATGATGACAAGTTTCATGGATATAATTATTCTTTATAGCATACAAGTCATCACAATAATCATCATATATAGCAACTTTGTTCTCATAATCAATTGGAACCTCTTCCGGAATAGTGGATTCATCACAAAATAAAGTCATGACCTCTCCAAATCCACTTTCATCAATATAATCATCATAAATAGGAGTCATGCTTTCATCATAATAAATTTGCTCATCAAAACTTGGGGGACAAAAAATATCATCTTCATCAAACATAGCTTCCCCAAGCTTGTAGCTTTGCATATCATTAGCATCATGGATATTCAAGGAATTCATACTAACAACATTGCAATCATGCTCATCATTCAAATATTTAGTGCCAAACATTTTATAGATTTCTTCTTCTAGCACTTGAGCACAATTATCATTTCCATCATACTCACGAAAGATATTAAAAAGGTGAAGCGTATGAGACAAACTCAATTCCATTTTTTTATAGTTTTCTTTTATAAGCTAAATTAGTGATAAAACAAGAAACTAAAAGACTCAATTGCAAGATCTACAAATATACCTTCAAGCACTCACCTCCCCGGCAACGGCACCAGAAAAGAGCTTGATGTCTACTACACAACCTTCTTCTTGTAGACGTTGTTGGGCCTGCACGTGCACAGGTTTGTAGGACAGTAGCAAATTTCCCTCAAGTGGATGACCTAAGGTTTATCAATCCATAGGAGGCGTAGGATGAAGATGGTCTCTCTCAAGCAACCCTGCAACCAAATAACAAAGAGTCTCTTGTGTCCCCAACACACCCAATACAATGGTAAATTGTATAGGTGCACTAGTTCAGCGAAGAGATGGTGATACAAGTGGTATATGGATAGTAGATAATAGTTTTTGTAATCTGAAAATATAAAAACAGCAAGGTAGCAAGTGATAAAAGTGAGCGTAAACGGTATTGCAATGCATTGAAACAAGGCCTAGGGTTCATACTTTCACTAGTGTAAGTTCCCTCAACAATACTAACATAATTGGATCACATAACTATCCCTCAACATGCAACAAAGAGTCACTCCAAAGTCACTAATAGCGGAGAACGAACGAAGAGATTATGGTAGGGTACGAAACCACCTCAAAGTTATTCTTTCCAATCAATCCGGTGGGCTATTCCTATAAGTGTCACAAACAGCCCTAGAGTTCGTACTAGAATAACACCTTAAGACACAAATCAACCAAAACCCTAATGTCACCTAGATACTCCAATGTCACCTCAAGTATCTGTGGGTATGATTATACGATATGCATCACAATATCTCAGATTCATCTATTCAACCAACACATAGAACCTCATAGAGTGCCCCAAAGTTTCTACCGGAGAATCACGACGAAAACGTGTGCCAACCCCTATGCATAGGTTCCCAATGTCATGAAACCCGCAAGTTGGTCACCTTAACATACATCAAGTGGCACGTGGTATCCCATTGTCACCACAGATATCCACGGCAAGACATACATCAAGTGTTCTCAAGTCTTTAAAGACTCAATCGGATAAGATTACTTCAATGGGGAAACTCGATTCATTATAAGAGAGAAGAGGGGGAGGAGAAACATAGGATCCAACTATAATAGCAAAGCTCGCGATACATCAAGATCGTATCATCTCAAGAACACGAGAGAGAGAGATCAAACACATAGCTACTGGTACATACCCTCAGCCCCGAGGGAGAACTACTCCCTCCTCGTCATGAAGAGCGCTGGGATGATGAAGATGGCCACCGGTGAGGTTTCCCCCCTCCGGCAGGGTGCCGGAACAGGGTCCCGATTGACTTTTGGTGGCGACGGAGGCTTCTGGCGGCGGAACTCCCGATCTATCTTGCGTTCTGGAAGTTTTAGGGTATGTGGAGTTATATAGGCGGAAGAGTACGTCAGGGGAGCCATGAGGGGCCCATGAGACAGGGGGCGCAGCCTAGGAGGGGGGCGCGCCCCCACCCTCGTGAGCACCTCGTTCCTACCTTGACGTAGGGTCCAAGTCCATCGGGTGTGTTTCCTTCCAAAAATAACTTCTCCAGTTGATTTCGTTCCGTTTCGACTCCGTCTGATATTCCTTTTCTTGAAAACACTGAAATAGGCATAAAACAGCAAATCTGGGCTGGGCCTCCGGTTAATAGGTTAGTCCCAAAAATAATATAAAAGTGCATAATAAAGCCCAATATTGCCCAAAACAGTAGATAATATAGCATGGAGCAATCAAAAATTATAGATACATTGGAGACGTATCAACGATGGCGATGATTTCCCCCTCCGGGAGGGAAGTTTCCCCGGCAGAACAGCTCTGCCGGAGCTCTAGGTTGGATCCGCCAAGGTTCCACCTCATGGCGGCGGACTTTCGTCCCAAAAGGTTGCTTCTTATTTTTTTTCTCGACGAATGACTTCATATAGGAGAAGATGGTCATCGGAGAGCCACCAGGGGGCCCACGAGGCAGGGGGCGCCCTAGGGGGGCCCACCCTCATGAGAAGGGTGTGGGCCCCCTGGTCTTCATCTTTGGCGAGGATTTTTCATTATTTATTATAAGGTGTTCCGTGGAGTTTCAGGACTTTTGTAGTTGTGCAGAATAGGTCTCTAATATTTGCTCCTTTTCCAGCCCAGAATTCCAGCTGCCGACATTCTCCCTCCTTATGTGAACCTTGTAAAATAAGAGAGAATAGCCATAAGTATTTTGACATAATGTGAAATAACAGCCCATAATGCAATAAATATCGATATAAAAGCATGATGCAAAATGGACGTATCAACTCCCCCAAGCTTAGACCTCGCTTGTCCTCAAGCGAAAAGCCAAAATCGAAAATATGTCCACATGTTTAGAGATGAAGGTGTCGATAAAAATAAAATACGGACATGAGGGCATCATGATCATTCTTATAACAGCAACTTATATAATTTTTGTCATATGATCTCTAATGCTAGAGTAATAATTCAATCACAATGTCAGGTATGAATCGTAAACTTCATTGAAAACTAACAAACTACAATCTCGGTCATTGAAGCAATTGCAATTTATCATAACATAGGAAAGAGTCAATGTATAAGAGCTTTTCAGCAAGTCCACATAGTCAACTATCATATAATCTTTCACAATTGCTGACACTCACGCAATACTTATGGGTGTGGAGTTTTAATCGGACACAGAGAAAGATAGGGGCTTATAGTCTTGCCTCCCAACGTTTTACCTCAAGGGTAATGTCAATAGTAATAGTTCATGAAAACTCATATCCAATTAGCCATATATACCAGGATCTTTCCAACATACTATGCTTGCCAAAGGATAAAGTGTAAAAAGGAAGCATGAAAATCGCCATGACTCTTGCATAAGGTAGAAGATAATGATAAAAGATAGGCCCTTCGCAGAGGGAAGCAGAGGTTGACATGCGCTTTTATGGTTGGATGCACAAAATCTTCATGCGAAAGAACGTCACTTTATATTACCCCTTATGATATGAGCCTTTATTATGCAGTCCGTCGCTTTTATTACTTCCACATCACAAGATCGTATAAAGGTTATTTCTCCCACACTAATCAATCATACATATTTAGAGAGCAATTTTTATTGCTTTGCACAGATGACAACTTACTTGAAGGATCTTATTCAATCCATAGGTAGATATGGTGGACTCTCATGGCAAAACTGGTTTAAGGGTATTTGGAAGCACAAGTAGTATCTCTACTTGGTGCAATGAATTTGGCTAGCATGAGGGGGAAAGGCTAGCTCAGCATGTCGGAAGATCCAAGACAATATAATTTATCTCAGATGTAAGGAAACATAACCCATTACGTTGTCTTCCTTGTCCAATGTCAACTCTTTAGCATATCATATTTTAATGAGTGCTCACAATCATAAAAGATGTCCAAGATAGTATATCTATATGTGAAGACCTCTCTTTCTTTATTACTTCCTATTAATTGCAACGATGACCAAAACTATGCTTTTCAACTCTCAACAACTTTTATTCATCATACTTTTTCTATGTGAGCTCATTACTCTCCATGAGATCCATACGATCTCTTTGTTTCTTTTTATTTCTTTCTCTTTTCTTTTATTCACTTAGGATCATGGCAAAACAATCAAGCCCTTGACTCAACACTAATCTTTATTATATAGCTCACGGACTCGATTACATAGAAGGATAATAAAGCAAAACTCACAACTAGATCATGCCACAAACTTTATTCTACTAGATCAAAATACTACTAATAAGATCGAACTAAGGAAAAAGGTAAAGATAGGAGTTGTGATACGATACCGGGGCACCTCCCCCAAGCTTGGCGGTTGCCAAGGGGAGTGCCCATACCCATGTTATTATATCTCTTGGTTGGTGAAGAGGGTGGAGGTGTTGTTGATGATGGATAGTCGCACATCGAGCGTAGGAGGTCTTCTAACTTGCGGATAATGCCCTTGAGTGCGAGGATATGCTCCTTCAACAAAATATTTTCACGTGTGAGATACTTATTTTGTATACGAGACAACTCAATAATCTTAAAAGCTTCGATTTATGTAGGGGTAAGAAGATTATGATCCAGTTGAAGGGTGTCTTCTGTTGCTGGAACTTGGTCCTCCACGGCCTTCTTGATCCCTTCATCCTTATTGATCTCCATAGGTTCTTCTCTCTTCAGCTCTATCTTCATTAGCCAGGCATCATTGCCCTCATGGTTGGAGGAGGAGGGAGACGACATAGTGCCTAGTCTTGAAAACCCTGACAGAAAATAGCTCAAAACAAAGACAAGACATTTTTGCGTGATACGGGAGTCAAAACCACCGGGAGATTATATAATGATTTTTTACCGACCAAATACGTATTGTGCAAGAAAACGGAGTACGAAGGGCACACGAGGTGCTCACGAGGTGCTCACGAGGTAGGGGCGCGCCCTCCACCCTCGTGAGGCCCTCGTGTCCTTCCCGGACTGCTAATTAATTTTCTATTTTTCTAAATATTCCAAAACGGAGAAATATTGCCTTAAAAATTGTTTTGGAGTCGGTTTTCTTACCGTACCACATACCTATTCCTTTTCGGAGTCTGAAACGTTCTGGAAAGTGTCTCTTATGTATTCCTCGGGGGTTACGGTTTCAATAATATTAGTTTCAACATTTATGGGATTACTTGAGATATAATGTTTGATTCTTTGACCGTTTACCACCTTCGGATTTGTGCCTTCAAAGTTGTTGATTTTTATGGCACCGGAATGATAGACCTCCTCGATAACATAGGCACCTTCCCATTTAGAGAGAAGTTTACCTGCAAAAAATCTTAAATGAGAGTTGTATAGCAATACATAATCACCTACATTAAACTCACGCTTTTGTATCCTTTTGTCATGCCATCTTTTAACCTTTTCTTTAAACAACTTGGCATTTTCATAAGCTTGGGTTCTCCATTCATCAAGTGAGCAAATATCAAATAACCTCTTTTCACCGGCAAGTTTGAAATCATAGTTGAGCTCTTTAATAGCCCAATATGCCTTATGTTCTAGTTCGAGAGGTAAGTGACATGCTTTTCCATATACCATTTTATACGGAGAAATACCCATAGGATTTTTATATGCAGTTCTATAGGCCCATAATGCATCATCAAGTTTCTTGGACCAATTCTTTCTAGACCTATTGACAGTCTTTTGACAAATTAACTTGAGTTCTCTATTACTCAATTCTACTTGACCACTAGACTGTGGGTGATACAGAGATGTAATTCTATGATTGATGTCATATTTAGCAAGCATTTTACGGAAAGGACCATGAATAAAATGTGAACCACCATCAGTCATTAAATATCTGGGGACTCCAAACCTCGGAAAAATAACTTCTTTAAGCATTTTAATAGAAGTGTTATGATCAGCACTACTAGTTGGAATAGCTTCTACCCACTTAGTATCGTAATCAACAGCAACTAAAATATGTGTATATCCATTAGAGGCAGGAAAAGGTCCCATATAATCAAAGCCCCAAACATCAAATGGTTCAATAACAAGTGAATAATTCATAGGCATTTCTTGACGTCTACTAATATTACCAATTCTTTGACATTCATCACAAGATAGGACAAACTTACGGGCATCCTTGAAGAGAGTAGGCCAATAAAAACCGGATTGTAATACCTTATGTGCAGTTCTATCTCCCGCGTGGTGTCCTCCATAAGTTTCGGAGTGGCACTTGCGTAGGATCTGTTCCTGTTCATGCTCACGTACACAACGTCTAATAACACCATCTACTCCTTCTTTATAAAGATGTGGGTCATCCCAAAAGTAATGTCTCAAATCATAGAAGAACTTTTTCTTTTGTTGGTATGTGAAGCTAGGTGGTATAAATTTAGCAACTATGTAATTAGCATAATCAGCATACCAAGGGGTACTACGAGAAGTACTTATGAAATTTAATTTTTCATCAAGGAAACTATCATCAATAGGTAGTGGGTCGTCAAGAACATTCTCTAACCTAGATAAGTTGTCTGCAACGGGGTTTTCAGCTCCTTTTCTATCAATGATATGCAAATCAAATTCTTGTATCAAGAGAACCCATCTAATAAGTCTAGGTTTAGCATCTTTCTTCTCCATAAGGTATTTAATAGCAGCATGATCAGTGTGGATAGTTACTTTAGAATCAACAATATAAGGTCTGAACTTATCACAAGCAAATACAACTGCTAAAAGTTCCTTTTCAGTAGTAGCATAATTTCTTTGAGCATTGTCTAGAGTCTTACTAGCATAATGGATAACATTTAATTTCTTATCAACTCTTTGCCCTAGAACAGCACCTACAGCATAATCACTAGCGTCACACATAATTTCAAAGGGTAAATTCCAATCAGGTGGCTGAACAATAGGTGCAGAGACTAATGCTTTTTTAAGTATTTCAAATGCTTCTACACAATCATCATCAAAGACAAATGGTATATCTTTTTGTAATAAATTAGTCAGAGGCCGAGAAATTTTTGAGAAGTCCTTGATGAACCTCCTATAAAATCCGGCTTGACCAAGGAAACTTCTTATACCTTTGATGTCCTTGGGACATGGCATCTTTTCAATAGCATCAACCTTGTCTTTATCAACTTCAATACCTCTTTCAGAAACTTTATGCCCCAAGACAATACCTTCATTAACCATAAAGTGGCACTTTTCCCAATTCAAGACAAGATTAGTTTCTTCACATCTCTGCAAAACTCGATCAAGGTTGCTTAAGCAATCATCAAAAGAGGATCAATAGACGGAGAAATCGTCCATGAAAACCTCACAAATCTTTTCACAAAAGTCAGAGAATATAGCCATCATGCATCTTTGGAAGGTAGAAGGTGCATTACATAAACCAAAAGGCATACGTCTATAGGCAAAAGTACCGAACAGGCAAGTAAAAGTGGTCTTAGATTGATCATCAGCTAACACAGGTATTTGAGAGAAACCAGAATAACCATCTAGAAAGCAAAAATGTCTATGTTTGGATAATCTTTCTAGCATTTGATCGATAAAAGGTAAGGGGTAAGGAACTTTTTTAGTAGCCTTGTTTAATTTGCGGAAATCAATTACCATCCTATAACCTGTAATAATTCTTTGCGGAATCAATTCATCTTTATCATTAGGAACGACAGTAATACCTCCCTTCTTAGGGACACAATGAACAGGACTTACCCACTGACTATCAGCAACGGAATAAATTATACCTGCCTCCAGAAGCTTTAGTATTTCTTTTCTTACCACTTCTTTCATTTTAGGATTCAGACATCGTTGAGGATCACGAACTAGTTTGGCATCTGCTTCCAAATTTATTTTATGTTGACATAGAGTGGGACTACTGCCCTTAAGATCATCAAGAGTATATCCAATAGCAGCACGGTGCTTCTTCAGAGTTTTCAATAATCTTTCTTCTTCATGCTCTGAAAGGTTAGCACTAATAATAACATGATATATCTTCTTTTCATCAAGATAAGCATATTTAAGATTATCAGGCAACGATTTAAGCTCAAACACGGGATCACCCTTAGGTGGAGGAGGATCCCCTAGGATTTCAACAGGCAAATTGTGTTTTAGCATAGGTTCTTGTTTAAAGAATACTTCATCTATTTCCCTTCTTTCATTCATAAACATATCATTTTCATGGTCTAGCAAATATTGTTCTAAAGGATCACTAGGAGGTATGACAATAGAAGCAAGAACAATAATTTCATCCTTACTAGGAAATTCTTCTTCACGGTGTTGTTTAATAAATTTAGAGAAATTAAATTCATGAGTCATGTCGTCTAAGTCAATAGTAACAACATTCTTTTCGCAGTCTATCCTAGCATTAACTGTATTCAAGAAGGGTCTACCAAATATAATGGGACAAAAAAGCTATCTTGTGGGGAACCAAGAACAAGAAAATCAGCAAGATATTTAGTTTTCTCATACAAAACTTCAACATCTCTAACAATTCCCACTGCGGATATAGTATCTCTATTGGCAAGTTTAATTGTAACATCAATTCCTTCTAACTCAGCAGGTGCAATTTCATGCTTAATTTCTTCGTATAAAGTATGCGGTATAACACTAGCACTAGCACCCATATCACATAAGCCATGATAACAATGATCTCCTATTTTAACAGAAATAACAGGCACGCCTACCACAGGTCTATGTTTATCTTTAGCACAAGGTTTTGCAATTCTAGTAGTTTCACTGCAGAACTGAATAACATGCCCATCAATATTATCAGACAAGAGATCCTTAACAATAGCAATATTAGGTTCTACTTTAACTTGCTCAGGAGGTGTATATGTTTTAATATTGCTTTTACGAACCACAGTTGAAGCTTTAGCATGATCCTTTATCCTAACAGGGAAAGGTGGTTTCTCAACATAACAAGTAGGAACAATGGGATCATTATAAGTGACAGTCTTTTCTTCCACTTTAATAGGTGCGGCTACTTTTACTTCTATGGGAGGATGATATTTAAACCACTTCTCCTTAGGGAGATCAACATTAGTAGCAAAAGATTCACAGAAAGAAGCTACTATCTCAGAATCAAGTCCATATTTAGTGCTAAACTTATGGAAAATATCGGTATCCATAAAAGATTTAACACAATCAAACTTAGGTGTCATACCTGACTCCTTACCATTGTCAAGGTCCCAATATTCAGAGTTGCGTTTAATTCTATCCAATAAATCCCATTTGAATTCAATAGTCTTCATCATAAAAGAGCCAGCACAAGAAGTATCAAGCATGGTGCGATTGTTATCAGAAAGACGAGCATAATTTTTTTGAAGAATTGTTTCTCTTGGAAGCTCATGATTGGGGCATGAATATAACATTGATTTAAGCCTCCCCCAAGCTTGAGCGATGCTTTCTCCTTCGCGAGGCCAAAAATTATATATATAATTACAATCACGATGAACAAGATGCATAGGGTAATACTTTTGATGAAATTCCAATTTCAATCTTCTATAGTTCTATGATCCCATATCATCACATAGCCTATACCATGTCAATGCGTCTCCCTTCAAAGATAAAGGGAAGACCTTCTTCTTAGAAACATCATCGGAAATACCTGCAAGCTTAAATAATCCACAAACTTCATCCACATATATTAGGTGTTCATCAGGATGCTTTGTTCCATCTCCTGTAAAAGGATTAGCTAGCAGTTTTTCTATTATACTCGAAGGATACTCATAAGGAATTTCATTTTCAATAGGTTCAGTAGGTTGAGGAGCAACTCTTTGCTCTACTGGTCGGGGTGAAGATACCCCGAACAAGCCCCTCATAGGATTACTTTCCATAGTAACAAGTGACAGTAAATTTCAGCACACTATATAAATTTTTCCTTACCAAATTCCACCTACCAAAGGCGCTTCACTCCCCGGCAATGACGCCAGAAAAGAGTCTTGATGACCCACAAGTATAGGGGATCTATCGTAGTCCTTTTTATAAGTAAGAGTGTCGAACCCAACGAGGAGCTGAAGGAAATGATAAACGGTTTTCAGCAAGGTATTCTCTGCAAGTACTGAAATAAGTGGTAACAGATAGTTTTGTAATGAGATAATTTGTAACGAGCAACAAGTAACAAAAGTAAATAAAGTGCAGCAAGGTGGCCCAATCCTTTTTGTAGCAAAGGACAAGCCTAGACAAACTCTTATATAAGGAAAAGCGCTCCCGACGACACATGGGAATATCATCAAGCTAGTTTTCATCACGCTCATATGATTCGCGTTCGGTACTTTGATAATTTGACATGTGGGTGGACCGGTGCTTGGGTGTTGTTCTTACTTGAACAAGCATCCCACTTATGATTAACCTCTATTGCAAGCATCCGCAACTACAACAAAAGTATTAAGGTAAACCTAACCATAGCATGAAACATATGGATCCAAATCAGCCCCTTATGAAGCAACGCATAAACTAGGGTTTAAGCTTCTGTCACTCTAGAAACCCATCATCTACTTATTACTTCCCAATGCCTTCCTCTAGGCCCAAATAATGGTGAAGTGTTATGTAGTCAACGTTCACATAACACCACTAGAGGTTAGACAACATACATCTCATCAAAATATCAAACGAATACCAAATTCACATGACTACTAATAGCAAGACTTCTCCCTTGTCCTCAGGAACAAACGTAACTACTCACAAAGCATAAACATGTTCATAATCAGAGGGGTATTAATATGCATAAAGGATCTGAACATATGATCTTCCACCAATTAATCCAACTAGCATCAACTACAAGGAGTAATTAACACTACTAGCAACCCACTAGCACCAATCCCGGACTTGAAGACAAGAATCGGATACAAGAGATGAACTAGGGTTTTGAGATGAGATGGTGCTGATGAAGATGTTGATGGAGATTGCCCTCCCCCGATGAGAGGAGCGTTGGTGATGACGATGGCAATGATTTCCCCCTCCGAGAGGGAAGTTTCCCTGGCAGAATAGCTCTGTCGGAGCTCTAGATTGGATCCGCCAAGGTTCCGCCTCGTGGCGGCGGAGTTTCGTCCCGAAAGGTTGCTTCTTATTTTTTTTCTCGACGAAAGACTTCATATAGGAGAAGATGGTCATCAGAGAGCCACCAGGGGGCCCACGAGGCAGGGGGCGCGCCCTAGGGGGGCGCGCCCCCCCACCCTCGTGAGAAGGGTGTGGGCCCCCTGGTCTTCATCTTTGGCGAGGATTTTTCATTATTTATTATAAGGTGTTCCGTGGAGTTTCAGGACTTTGGAGTTGTGCAGAATAGGTCTCTAATATTTGCTCCTTTTCCAGGCCAGAATTCCAGCTGCCGGCATTCTCCCTCCTTATGTAAACCTTGTAAAATAAGAGAGAATAGCCATAAGTATTGTGACATAATGTGAAATAACAGCCCATAATGCAATAAATATCGATATAAAAGCATGATGCAAAATGGACGTATCAGAGAACAGGCTAAGCTGAAGATGGAAATAGAGACAGAAGGCAACGGAACCAAATCAGCGAAGAACACCAGAAGCAAACTTCGATTAAAAGAGGGCGAGCCAACTATGGAAAGCAAAGGAAAAGCCGCGTCCGGCACCTAGTCTAGTCTTAATGTATTCTCACCAGCGCGGAGCTAAGTTCTGCCACTTGGACGTGGGAGGGAGCCCCTGAGGCCCGAGGGCGGCACTCCTGAGACTCCGGGGCATGTACAGCCCCACTCATTATTATGTGAGAGTGTCACGAGCGGAGACCTTCACAGGCACGAGGCCTTGCTTCAGAGGTGTTGGGCCTTTCTTCACAGGCGCTAGGCCTTTCTTCAGGGGTCGAACTTCCGGAGGTGCTGGATGTTCCAGGCGTTCTGGATGGGTACCCCGTCCTGTGTCTCCAGGCGCGCGACGCCAGGCCTAGAGACATGGACGACCTTGAACAGGCCCTCCCCCATGGGTGACAGCTTATGCAGCCCTTCCCTGGAGAGCACCCGCCTCAGGACGAGGTCGCCCACCTCAAGCATCCTGGAGCGGACGCTGCGACAGTGGTACCGCCGCAACGCCTGCTGGTATCTTGCCGCCCGTAGTGCAGCTTCGCGGAGACATTCCTCCCCCAGCTTGAGGTCCATTCCCCGCCAGGTGTCCTGTTGCGTTTCATCGAACGCCAGGACTCGTGCAGAGCGATGTCTGACTTCGTGAGGGAGCACTGCTTCTGCTCCGTAGACGAGGAAGAATGGGGTCTCGCCTGTCGGCTTGGTGGGGGTGGTGCGGATGGACCACAACATGGACTGGAGCTCATCATGCTAGCCCCTGCCGCAGGCCTCGAGCTTCTTCTTGAAGGTCCTGGTCTTGAGGCCTCTCAGGACTTCTGCGCTGGCACGTTCGGCCTGGCCATTGCTCCTGGGGTGCGCTACCGAAGCGTAGCAGATCTACGTTCCAAGGTTAGCACAATATGTCTTGAAGAGGTTACTAGTGAACTACTAGCCGTTATCGGTGATGATGTAGTTGGGGACCGCAAAACGGCTCACGAGGCCCTTGATGACCTTGACCACAGAGCCAGCTGGGATGGTGCGGATGGCTTCCACCTCCGCCCACTTGGTGAACTTGTCAATGGCAACATAGAGGTATCAGTAGCCCCCGGGCGCTCGAGGGAATGGGCCCAGGATGTCCAGTCCCCAGACTACGAACGGCCATGAGAGTGGAATGGTTTGGAGGCCTTGAGCTGGCTGATGGATCTGCTTGGCGTGGAATTGGCAGGCCTCGCAGGACTTCACCAGTTCAGCTGCGTCATTGAGCGCCGTAGGCCAGTAGAACCCGTTGCGGAATGCCTTGCCGACGAGGGTTCGTGACGACGAGTGGTGCCCGCAGTCCCCGCCGTGTATGTCGGCTAGCAGCTCTTTCCCCTTTTCCCTGGAGATGCAATGCAATGAAACGTCATTTGGCCTCTTCCTGTATAACTCACCGTTCTGGATGCAGTATGTCGTGGCTTGCTGGGCCACACGCTCTGCGTCTTCCTCCTTCTCCGGCAGCATCCCTTGCGTCAGGTATTCCTTGAATTCCTTGGTCCAGCATCCCTCCTGAGGCTCAAGCACCAAGAGTAGGCGCGCTCCCAAAGTCAGGCCACGGGCTGGGGCTCCCGTGGCAGGTGGTTGTGGGAGCTCCTCCCGAGGCTGCGCCGTCCTTGAAAGCAATGGTGTCGCCGACGGCTTGAAGAGCCACTCCTCGAAGACGCCAGGTTCTTGGGGCTGTCGCTTGGATGCCCTTCTAGCAATGTCGTCGGCTTCGTTGTTGGTTCCCTGAGGCACGTGCTGCAACTCCAAGCCCAGGAACTACTTCTCCATCTTGCGTACCTCCGCGAGGTATGCCTCCATGTGTTCGTCCTTCGGCTCGTATAACTTGTTGGAGAAGTTGACGAGGAGCTGCGAGTCACTGATATGTCCATTTTGCATCATGCTTTTATATCGATATTTATTGCATTATGGTCTATTATTACACATTATGTCATAATACTTATGCCTATTCTCTCTTATTTTACAAGGTTTACATAAAGAGGGAGAATGCTGGCAGCTAGGATTCTGGGCTGGAAAAGGAGCAAATATTAGAGACCTATTCTGCACAACTCCAAAAGTCCTAAAACTTCACGGAAGTCATTTTCAGAATATATAAAAAATACTGAGTGCAAGAAGTTCTAGAGGGGGCCACACCCTGCCCACGAGGGTGGGGGGCACGCCCTACCCCCCTGGGCGCACCACCTGACTCGTGGGCCCCCTGGTGGCCCTCCAATGCCCATCTTCTGCTATATGGAGTCTTTCGATGAGGAAAAAATCATAAGCCAGCTTTCAGGACGAGACTTCGCCACCACCAGGCGGAACCAATCTAGGGCTCCGGCGGAGCTGTTCTGCCAGGGAAACATCCCTCCGGGAGGGGGAAATCATCGCCATCGTCATAACCAACGCTCCTCTCATCGGGAGAGGGCAATCTCCATCAACATCTTCACCAGCACCATCTCCTCTCAAACCCTAGTTCATCTCTTGTATCCAATTCTTGTCTCTAAGTCCGGGATTGGTACCTCTAGGTTGCTAGTAGTGTTGATTACTCCTTGTAGTTGATGCTAGTTGGTTTATTTGGTGGAAGAACATATGTTCAGATCCTATATGAATATTAATACTCCTCTAATTATGAACATGAATATGCTTTGTGAGTAGTTACGTTTGTTTCTGAGGACATGGGAGAAGTCTTTCTATTAGTAGTCATGTGAATTTGGTATTCGTTCGATATTTTGATGAGATGTATGTTGTCTCTCCTCTAGTGGTGTTATGTGAACGTCGACTACATGACACTTCACCATTATTTGGGCCTAGAGGAAGGCATTGGGAAGTAATAAGTAGATGATGGGTTGCTAGAGTGACAGAAGCTTAAACCCTAGTTTATGTGTTGCTTCGTTAGGGGCTGATTTGAATCCATATGTTTCATGTTATGGTTAGGTTTACATTAAAACTTTTGTTGTAGTTGCGGATGCTTGCAATAGAGGTTAATCATAAGTGGGATGCTTGTCCAAGTAAGGGCAGTACCCAAGCATCGGTCCACCAACATACCAAATTATCAAAGTACCGAACGCGAATCATATGAACGTGATGAAAACTAGCTTGACGATAATTCCCATGTGTCCTCAAGAGCGCTTTTCTCTATATAAGAATTTGTCCAGGCTTGTCCTTTGCTACAAAAAGGACTGGGCCACCTTGCTGCACTTTATTTACTTTTGCTACTTGTTGCTCATTACCAATTATCTTATCACAAAACTATCTGTTACCTATAATTTCAGTGCTTGCAGAGAATACCTTGCTGAAAACCGCTTATCATTTCCTTCTGCTCCTCGTTGGGTTCGACACTCTTACTTATCAAAAGGACTACGATAGATCCCCTATACTTGTGGGTCATCAAGACTCTTTTCTGGCACCGTTGCCGGGGAGTGAAGCGCCTTTGGTAGGTGGAATTTGGTAAGGAAAAATTTATATAGTGTGCTGAAATTTATTGTCACTTGTTACTATGGAAAGTAATCCTCTAAGGGGCTTGATCGGGGTATCTTCACCCCGACCAGTAGAGTAAAGAGTTGCTCCTCAACCTATTGAACCTACTGAAAATGAAAATGTCTACTTTGAGATTCCTTCGGGTATGATAGAAAAACTGCTAGCTAATCCTTTTGCAGGAGACGGAACAATGCATCCCGATGAGCACCTAATATATGTGGATGAAGTTTGTGGATTATTTAAGCTTGCAGGTGTGCCCGATGATGTTATTAAGAAGAAGGTGTTCCCTTTATCTTTGATGGGAGATGCATTTACATGGTATAGGCTATGTGATGATATGGGATCATGGAACTACAAACGATTGAAATTAGAATTTCATCAAAAGTTTTATCATATGCATCTTGTTCATCGTGATCACAATTATATATATAATTTTTGGCGTCACGAAGGAGAAAGCATCACTCAAGCTTGGGGTGGCTTAAATCAATGTTATATTCATGCACCAATCATGAGCTTCCAAGAGAAATAATTATTCAAAATTTATATGCTCGGTTTTCTAATAACAATCGCACCATGCTCAATACTTCTTGTGATGGCTCTTTTATGATGAAGACTATTGAATTCAAATGGGATTTATTTGAAAGAATTAAACGCAACTCTGAAGATTGGGACCTCGACGAAGGTAAGAAGTCAGGTATGACACCTAAGTTTGATTGTGTTAAATCTTTTATGGATACCGATGTTTTCCGTAAATTTAGCACTAAATATGGACTTGACTCTGAAATAGTAGCTTCTTTCTGTGAATCTTTTGCTACTCATGTTGATCTCAAGGGGGGGTGTGGTTTAAATATCATCCTCCCATAGACGTAAAAGTAGCGGCACCTATTAAAGTTGAAGAAAATACTGTCACTTATAATGATCCTATTGTTCCTACTACTTATGTTGAGAAACCACCTTGTCCTGTTAGGATAAAAGATCATGCTAAAGCTTCAAGTGTGGTTCGTAAAAGCAATATTAGAACCTATACACCTCCTGAGAAAATTAAAGTTGAACCTAATATTTCTATTGTTAAAGATCTCTTGTCTGATAATATTGATGGGCATGTTATTCATTTCTGTGATGAGACTGCTAGAATTGCTAAACCCTGTGCTAAAGATAAACATAGACCCGTGGTAGTCATGCTTGCTATTTCTGTTAAAATAGGAGATCATTGTTATCATGGCTTATGTGATATGGGTGCCAGTGCTAGTGCTATACCTCATGACTTATACAAAGAAATTATGCATGATATTGCACCTGCTGAGATAGAAGATATTGATGTTACCATTAAGCTTGCCAATAGAGATACCATATCACCCATTGGAATTGTTAGAGATATTGAAGTCTTGTGTGGGAAAACTAAATATCCTACTGATTTTCTTGTTCTTGGTTCCCCACAAGATAGCTTTTGTCCCATTATATTTGGTAGACCCTTCTTGAACATAGTTAATGCTAAGATAGATTGCGAAAAGGATGTTGTTACTATTGGTTTAGGTGATATGTCTCATGAATTTAATTTCTCTAAATTTCGTAGACAACACCGTGAAGAGGAATTGCCTAGTAAAGATGAAATTATTGGTCTTGCTTCTATTGCCATGCCTCCTAGTGATCCTTTAAAACAGTATGTGCTAGACCATGAAAATGATATGTTTATGAATGAAAGAAGGGAAATAGATGAAGTATTCTTTAAACAGGAACCCATCCTGAAACACAATTTGCCTGTCGAAATCCTAGGGGATCCTCCTCCACCCAAGGGTGATCCCGTGTTTGAGCTCAAACTGTTACCTGATACTCTTAAATATGCTTATGTTGATGAGAAAAAGATATATCTTGTTATTATTAGTGCTAAGCTTTCAGAGCATGAAGAAGAGAGATTATTGAAAACTCTGAAGAAGCACCGTGCTGCTATTGGATATACTCTCGATGATCTTAAGGGCATTAGTCTCACACTATGTCAACACAAAATAAATTTGGAGAAAGATGCCAAACCAGTTCATGATCACCAACGACGGTTGAATCCTAAGATGAAAGAAGTGGTAAGAAAGGAAATACTAAAGCTCCTTGAGGCAGGTATAATTTATCCCGTTGTTGATAGTGAGTGGGTAAGTCTTGTCCATTGTGTACCTAAAAAGGGAGGTATTACTGTCGTTCCTAATGATAAAGATGAATTGATTCCGCAAAGAATTATTACAGGTTATAGGATGCTAATTGATTTCCGCAAATTAAATAAGGCTACTAAAAAAGTTCCTTACCCCTTACCTTTTATTGATCAAATGCTAGAAAGATTATCCAAACATAGACATTTTTGCTTTCTAGATGGTTATTCTGGTTTCTCTCAAATACCTGTGTTAGCTGATGATCAATCTAAGACCACTTTTACTTGCCTGTTCGGTACTTTTGCCTATAGACGTATGCCTTTTGGTTTATGTAATGCACCTTCTACCTTCCAAAGATGCATGATGGCTATATTCTCTGACTTTTGTGAAAAGATTTGTGAGGTTTTCATGGACGATTTCTCCGTCTATTGATCCTCTTTTGCTGATTGCTTAAGCAACCTTGATCGAGTTTTGCAAAGATGTGAAGAAACTAACCTTGTCTTGAATTGGGAGAAGTGCCACTTTATGGTTAATGAAGGTATTGTCTTGGGGCATAAAGTTTCTGAAAGAGGTATTGAAGTTGATAAAGCTAAGGTTGATGCTATTGAAAAGATGCCATGTCCCAAGGACATCAAAGGTATAAGAAGTTTCCTTGGTCACGCCAGTTTTTATAGGAGGTTCATTAAGGACTTCTCAAAGATTTCTCGGCCTCTGACTAATTTATTACAAAAAGATATACCATTTGTTTTTGATGATGATTACGTAGAAGCATTTGAAATACTTAATAAAGCATTGATCTCTGCACCTATTGTTCAGCCACCTGATTGGAATTTACCCTTTGAAATTATGTGTGATGCTAGTGATTATGTTGTAGGTGCTGTTCTAGGGCAAAGAGTTCATAAGAAATTAAATGTTATTCAATATGCTAGTAAAACTCTAGACAATGCTCAGAGAAATTATGCTACTACTGAAAAAGAATTTTTGGCAGTTGTATTCGCTTGTGATAAGTTCAGACCTTATATTGTTGATTCTAAAGTAACTATTCACACAGATCATGCTGCTATTAAATATCTTATGGAAAAGAAAGATGCTAAACCTAGACTTATTAGATGGGTTCTCTTGCTACAAGAATTTGATTTGCGTATTATTGATAGAAAGGGAGCTGAGAACCCCGTTGCAGACAACTTGTCTAGGCTAGAGAATGTTCTTGATGACCCACTACCTATTGATGATAGCTTTCCTGATGAACAATTATATGTCATAAATGCTTCTCATACTGCTCCATGGTATGCTGATTATGCTAATTACATTGTTGCTAAATTTATACCACCTAGTTTCACATACCATCAAAAGAAAAGGTTTTTCTATGATTTAAGACATTACTTCTAGGATGACCCACATCTTTATAAAGGAGTAGATGGTGTTATTAGATGTTGTGTACCTGAGTATGAACAGGAACACATCCTACACAAGTGTCACTCCGAGGCTTATGGAGGACACCATGCTGGAGATAGAACTGCACATAAGGTATTGCAATCCAGATTTTATTGGCCTACTCTCTTCAAGGATGCCCGTAAGTTTGTTGTATCTTGTGATGAATGTCAAAGAATTGGTAATATTAGTAGACATCAAGAAATGCATATGAATTATTCACTTGTTATTGAACCATTTGATGTTTGGGGCTTTGATTATATGGGACCTTTTCCTGCCTCCAATGGATACACACATATTTTAGTTGCTGTTGATTACGTTACTAAGTGGGTAGAAGCTATTCCAACTAGTAGTGCTGATCATGACACCTCTATTAAGATGCTTAAAGAAGTTATTTTTCCAAGGTTTGGAGTCCCTAGATATTTAATGACTGGTGGTGGTTCACATTTTATTCAAGGTGCTTTCCGTAAAATGCTTGCTAAATATGATGTTAATCATAGAATTTCATCTCCTTATCACCCACAGTCTAGTGGTCAAGTAGAATTGAGCAATAGAGAACTCAAATTAATTTTGCAAAAGACTGTTAATAGATCTAGAAAGAATTGGTCCAAGAAACTTGATGATGCATTATGGGCCTATAGAACTGCATATAAAAATCCTATGGGTATATCTCCATATAAAATGGTTTATGGAAAAGCATGTCACTTACCTCTCGAACTAGAACATAAGGATTATTGGGCTATTAAAGAACTCAATTATGATTTCAAACCTGCCGGTGAGAATAGGTTATTTGACATTAGCTCACTCGATGAATGGAGAACCCAAGCCTACGAGAATGCCAAATTATTTAAAGAAAAAGTTAAAAGATGGCATGACAAAAGAATACAAAAGCGTGAGTTTAATGTAGGTGATTATGTACTACTATACAACTCTCATTTAAGATTTTTTGCAGGAAAACTTCTCTCTAAATGTGAAGGTCCTTACGTTATCGAGGAGGTCTATCGTTCCGGTGCCATAAAAATCGACAACTTCAAAGGCACAAATCCGAAGGTGGTGAACGGTCAAAGAATTAAACATTATATCTCAGGTAATCCTATAAATGTTGAAACCAAAATTATTGAAACCGTAACCCCGGAGGAATACATAAGGGACACTTTCCGGAACATTTCAGACTCCGAAAAGGAATAGGTATGTCGTACGATAAGTAAACCGACTCCAAAACAGTTCTAATGGCAATTTTCTTCCGTTTTGGGATATTTAGAAAAATAGAAAAATAAGAAGCAGTCCGGGAAGGACACGAGGACTCCACGAGGGTGGAGGGCATGCCCTACCCCCCTGGGCGCGCCCTCCTACCTCATGGGCACCTCGTGTGCTCTCCGGACTCTGTTTTCTTACATGTTACATATTTTGGTCGGTAAAAATTCATTATATAATCTCCTGAAGGTTTTGACCATAGTATCACGCAAAAATATCATGTTCTAGTTTCGAGCTGTTTCTGCTACAGATTAGATCAATATGTCATCCCAGGATTCGGAAGGAGAAAGCTATGTGGTTGATTATCTTGTAGATCCTAAGGTCTATGGGGACGTTGAGCATTGTGGTTGGACTACGGAAGAAGAAGAGGACTATGAACCCAGGGGAAAGGAGGAGATGAGTTCAGATGAAGATGAAGTCCCATTACCTCAACCTGGGGACATGCATGTGGAGCTCAAAAAGTCAAGCCTCCCTGATAGAGCAAAGATACCTAAGATCGAGTTTATCCCTTTTCACCTCTTGCAGGAAAACAAACAGGAATTATGCAAGAAGATATTAAGCCTTGAGCAGGAAATCGATGACCTGAGGGATCAAAATTCTGTCCTCAAGCGCAAATTAAGGAAGGAGCCTACATCATCAACAACTCCACCTTCTCCACCAACAAAGAAGAATTGAGTATCTGGTACGGGCACTCCCCTTGGCAACTGCCAAGCTTGGGGGAGTGCCCCGGTATCGTATCACCATCACTTTTATCTTTATCGTTTTTCTTAGTTTGATCCTTTTGATAATATCTTGATCTAGTAGAATAATGTTTTAGTATGATCTAGTTGTGAGTTTTGCTTTATGATCCTTCTATGTAATCAAGTCCGTGAGCTATTTATAATAAAGATTAGTGTTGAGTCAAGGGCTTGATTATTTTGCCATAATCTTGAGTGAATAAAATAAAAGAGAAAGAATAAAAAGAAATAAAAGAGATCATATGGATCTTATGGAGAGTAATGAGCTCACATAGAAAAAGTATGATGAATAAAAGTTGTTGAGAGTTGACAAACATAGTTTTGGTCATCGTTGCAATTAATAGGAAGTAATAAAGAAAGAGAGGTCTTCACATATAAATATACTATCTTGGACATCTTTTATGATTGTGAGCACTCATTAAAATATGACATGCTAAAGAGTTGACGTTGGACAAGGTACATCTGAGATAAATTATATTGTCATGGATCATCCAACATGATTGAGCTTGCCTTTCCCCTCATGCTAGCCAAATTCTTTGCACCAAGTAGAGATACTACTTGTGCTTCCGAACACCCTTAAACCAGTTTTTCCATGAGAGTCCACCATACCGACCTATGGATTGAGTAAGATCCTCCAAGTAAGTTGTCATCGGTGCAAGCAATAAAAATTGCTCTCTAAATATGTATGACTTATTAGTGTGGGAGAAAATAAGCTTTATACGATCGTGTGATATGGAAGAAATAAAAGTGACGGACTGCATAATAAAGGTCCATATCACAAGTGGCAATATAAAGTGACGTTCTTTCGCAGTAAGATTTTGTGCATCCAACCATAAAAGCACATGACAACCTCTGCTTCCCTCTGCGAAGGGCCTATCTTTTACTTTTATCTCCTACCTTGCATAAGAGTCATGGTGATCTTCACCCTTCCTTTTTAAATTTTATCTTTTGGGAAGCACAACATGTTGGAAAGATCCTGGTATATCTTTACCTAATAATAAAGCAAATTGGGTTTCTTTCGTCCGTCATGGCATTTTTTAGAAAAGTCCCTCTATTTTAAAGTATTCAACCCGTAGTCATGTTTTAAGTTAAAAATGAATCGTTATTTTCGTATTTTACACAAAAGTCCCTGTCTTTTCTTGAAATCAACCCGCCGTCTAGATTTAAGTCACACCCGAACCGTTATTTTACATTTTTCGAAAACCCCCCTAATGTTTTAGGTAATTCATTCACGGATCATATTTAAGTCAAACAAATGCTTTTTAAAATCATCCATATCTTTTAAACGGTAACTCCGATTTGAACATGTTATATATGAAATTTGATTAGAAAAATATGTAGAATATGAATATGAGATTATTTTTACCTGTTAGGTATTTATAAATATTATTTTGGAATACATTTGAGTCAAACCAAATGATTTTCTAAATTATCTGTATCTTTTAAACCGTAACTTCGATTTTAACATATTATATATGAAATTTTATTAGAAAAATGTGTGGAATCTAAATATGATGTTAATTTTACATGTTAAATATTTTTAAAATATTTTTATGGAAGCAAACTTATAATCTATAGCGCAAGATCCGATTTTTTTCATACCGGCGGCGATCCAGATTGCAAATAAACACCCCACCATAACCATATAGGGAAAAGAAAATATCGATAACTACACATGCATACCTCTAAAAAATGTCGCAGGGGAAAACAACAGATTTCTCATCGCGAGAGTGAGAGAAAGCGAGCAAGAGAGAGAGGTGGAGAGGAAGGAGAGAGGAAGAGAGAGACGCCTTAGGATTAATCATATTCAACACACGTTTTTTGTTGTTTTGTGTGAACACCAAGGCCATCGCCGGCGAGGGTGAGAAGGAGGATAAGCGGAAACACAAATATGACGCCTCACAAAAATAAAGGAGATGGACCTATTGTGGTCTTGAGTGATGGTTGTTGAGTTAAGAATGTGTGTTATGTTTTCTCTCCCGTTGCAACGCACGGGCTCTTTTGCTAGTATGGCTAATTGGATGTGAATTTTCATGAACTATTATTGTTGACATTACCCTTGAGGTAAAACATTGGGGGGCAAAACTATAAGCCCCTATCTTTCTCAGTGCCCGATTAAAACTCCATACCCATAAGTATTGTGTGAGTGTTAGCAATTGTGAAAGACTATATGATAGTTGAGTATGTGGACTTGCTGAAAAGCTCTTATATTGACTCTTTCCTATGTTATGATAAATTGCAATTGCTCCAATGACTGAGATTATAGTTTGTTAGTTTTCAATGAAGTTTATGATTCATACTTGAAATTGTGATTGAATTGTTACTTTAGCATAAGAGATCATATGACAAGAATTATATAAGTTGTTGTTCTAAGAATGATCATGATGCCCTCATGTCCGTATTTTATTTTTATCGACACCACTATCTCTAAACATGTGGACATATTTTTCGATTTCGGCTTTCGCTTGAGGCCAAGCGAGGTCTAAGCTTGGGGGAGTTGATACGTCCATTTTGCATCATGCTTTTATATCGATATTTATTGCATTATGGGATGTTATTACACATTATGTCACAATACTTATGCTTATTCTCTCTTATTTTACAAGGTTTACATAAAGAGGGAGAATGCCGACAGCTGGGATTCTGGGCTGGAAAAGGAGCAAATATTAGAGACCTATTCTGCACAGCTCCAAAAGTCTTGAAACTTCATGGAAGTCATTTTCAGAATATATAAAAAATACTGAGCGCAAGAAGTTCCGGAGGGGGGCCACACCCTGCCCACGAGGGTGGGGCGCGCCCTACCCCCTGAGCGCGCCCCCTGCCTCGTGGGCCCCCTGGTGGCCCTCCGATGCCCATCTTCTCCTATATGGAGTCTTTTGATGAGGAAAAAATCATAATCTAGCTTTCGGGACGAGACTCCGCCGCCAAGAGGCGGAACCTTGGCGGAACCAATCTAGGGCTCCGGCGAAGCTGTTCTGCCGGGGAAACTTCCCTCCGGGAGGGGGAAATCATCGCCATCATCATAACCAACGCTCCTCTCATCGGGAGAGGGCAATCTCCATCAACATCTTCACCAGCACCATCTCCTCTCAAACCCTAGTTCATCTCTTGTATCCAATTCTTGTCTCTAAGTCCGGGATTGGTACCTGTAGGTTGCTAGTAGTGTTGATTACTCCTTGTAGTTGATGCTAGTTGGTTTATTTGGTGGAAGATCATATGTTCAGATCCTATATGTATATTAATACTCCTCTGATTATGAACATGAATATGCTTTGTGAGTAGTTACCTTTGTTCCTGAGGACATGGGAGAAGTCTTGCTATTAGTAGTCATGTGAATTTGGTATTCGTTCGATATTTTGATGAGATGTATGTTGTCTCTCCTCTAGTGGTGTTATGTGAACGTCGACTACATGACACTTCACCATTATTTGGGCCTAGAGGAAGGCATTGGGAAGTAATAAGTAGATGATGGGTTGCTAGAGTGACAGAAGCTTAATCCCTAGTTTATGCGTTGCTTCGTAAGGGGCTGATTTGGATCCATATGTTTCATGCTATGGTTAGGTTTACCTTAATACTTGTGTTGTAGTTGCGGATGCTTGCAATAGAGGTTAATCATAAGTGGGATGCTTGTCCAAGTAAGGGTAGTACCCAAGCACCGGTCCACCCACATACCAAATTATCAAAGTACCGAACGTGAATCATATGAACGTGATGAAAACTAGCTTGACGATAATTCCCATGTGTCCTCGGGAGCGCTTTTCTCTATATAAGAATTTGTCCAGGCTTGTCCTTTGCTACAAAAAGGACTAGGCCACCTTGCTGCACTTTATTTACTTTTGTTACTTGTTGCTCATTACCAATTATCTTATCACAAAACTATTTGTTACCTATAATTTTAGTGCTTGCAGAGAATACCTTGCTGAAAACCGCTTATCATTTCCTTCTGCTCCTCATTGGGTTTGACACTCTTACTTACCGAAAGTACTACGATAGATCCCCTATACTTGTGGGTCATCAGTCGCCCCTGATGATGAGACGCTTCACCCCTAGCGCTGCCGCAGCCTTCAGGTCGGCTATGAGACCTTCGTACTCTGCAATGTTGTCGGAGACCTTCTCGCCCTGCTGGAAGCAGAGCTGCACGGCGTACTAGAGCTTGTCCCGAGCGGGCGAGATGAGCACTTCTCCAGCCCTCTCGCCTTGGCCAGCGAAGGCACCATCGAAATACATGACCCAGCCGTCGGGCGCCTCACTTCCCGGCAAGAGGGACCAGTCCTCGCCTATTTCATGCGCTGGGGCGTCCGTCCATTCTGCCACAAAATCGGCGAGCACGGCTCCCTTGATGACCCTGGTGGTGCTGAACTCCAACTAGAACGCTTGCAGCTTGATGTTCCACTCGGCGACCCTCCCGGCGGAGTTGGGGCTCCTAAGCACCCTCTCTAGTGGGTAGGCCAAGATGACTTTGATGGGGTGGCCTTGAAAGTAGTGCCACAGCTTTCGTGAGGCCACCAGGAGCACGAGTAGGAGCTTCTGAGGCATGGGGTACCGTGCTCTTGCATCCCGCAACACCGTGCCGACGAAGTATACCGGGTGCTCGATGAGGGCAGGCGTGCTGATGAGGCTTGCATCTTCCGGGAGTTGGGTTGCCTCCTGAGGTGGTAGAGCCCCCAACGCTTGATCGCTTGTCGGGGCCTTTGCGGGTTCGGGAGCGTCGTCCCGCTGAGCTTGATCTTCTGTTGTTGCTGCGGCGGCCCTTGTGGTGCCCTCCTGATCTTGCGTTGTCTCTGCTGGGGGTGTAGCTCGGCGCTATGCGCCCTTAGCTTGGTGTTCTTCCCGAACCTCCACTAGAGCCGCGCTGGCGGAGTAGGGACTGGCGGCAAGATAGAGCACTAGGGGCTCGAGAGGTCGCGGCGCCACCATCACTGGAGGGCTGGTCAGGTATCACTTGAGGTCTTGAAATGCTTGGTCGGCCTCCGGGGTCCACTCGAATGGGCCCTTCTTTTTCATCAGCTTGAAGAAGGGTAGGGCGCGCTCTCCTAGCTTGGAAATGAAGCGTCCCAACGCAGTCACCCATCCAGCAAGCTTCTACATTTTCTTGAGGGTCTGCGGTGGACTCATGTCTTCAATGGCCTTGACCTTCTTTGGGTTGGCCTCGATCCCCCTATGGGACGTAATGAAGCCCAGTAGCTTGCCGGAAGGAACGCCAAACACGCACTTCTCCGGGTTGAGTCGCAGGTCCACCTGGCGGAGGCTTTCAAAGGTCTCCTCCAGGTCTTGGATCAAGGTCCTCGCCTCCCGATACTTCACCACGTTGTCGTCGACGTAGGCTTCGGCGTTTCTTCCGAGCTGCCGACCCAAGGTGATGTGCATGAGCCGCTGGAAGGTTGCGCCTACGTTGCGCAGCCCGAAAGGCATGCACGTGTAGCAGTACAACCCACACGGGGTCAGGAAGGCTATCTTCTCCACATCTTCTATCGCCATCTTGATCTGATGATATCCTGAGAACGCATCCAGGAAGCATAGCAGGTCGCACTCGGCCGTGGAGTCGATGATCTGGTCGATGCGTGGAAGAGGGAACGGATCTTGGGGGCAGGCCTTGTTGAGGTTGGTGAAGTCAACGCACATTCGCTCCTTCCTGCCTTTCTTGGGCACGACGACGGGGTTTGCTAGCCACTCGGGGTACCGAACCTCGCGAATGACACCCGCAGCCTCCAACATGCGGGTCTCTTGGACGATGAAAGCTTGCTTTTCCGTGGACTGCCGCCTCGCCTTCTGCTTTACGGGGCGTACGTTGGGGCACACCTTCAGGTGGTGCTCTATCACCCCTCTCGGGACCCCCACCAGCTGGTCGGGCTCCCAAGGGAACACTTCCTTGTTTGTGTGCAAGAACCTCACCAGCGCCTCCTCCTGATCAGGCTAGAGGTTGGCGCCTATGGTAAAGGTTTCCCCTGAGGACCCGTCCTCCTCGACTAGCATTTTCTTGGTTTCTGCCTTGTCTTGAGTGAAAAACTGCTTCTTTTTGGTTGGGGCGGCTCCCTTGGCCTTGGAGGTATCCGCATTGGCGGGCCGCGCTGTTGCATCGGTCTTGAGGGTGAGGTTGAGCGTCATCAAGGCTTCCTTGGTGTCTCCGACTACTGTGAGGACACTCTTGCTCCCGGGCATCTTCATGAGCAGCCAGGCGCGCGGTGCGCCAGTGAGGGCCATGGGAAGCCAATTGGCCATGACCTTGTCGTCGCCCCCGTCCTTAAGGACGGCCTCCTCATACGCCAGCAGGAAAGCCGACGGATCTGCCATGCCATTGTAGAGCGGAGGCATCTCCGACCTGAACTTGGATGGCCGCTGCACCTACCGCAGGGCGGGAGCAAGGGATCGGAGCCCCCGAGCGTCACCGTGGGTGCCCGTAGATCCAGCCGGAAGAGCGGCGCCAGCCATGGAGAATGGGCGTGAAGATGGTGGAGCGCGAACCGACGGAAGGAAACTCCGGTGCACCCCTACCTGGCGCGCCAAATGTCGGATTTCGGGTTCGGGCAAAACCCTTAAGGTTCGAACACTAGGGTGCGTGCGAAGATATCTCCCTCTCCGATCACGCCCTCACACACTTTGCGATTTCTAGGCTAGGCACACGAACTCACAACACACAAGACACAAGATTTATACTGGTTCAGGCCACCGTTGTGGTGTAATACCCTACTCCAGTGTGGTGGTGGTGGATTGCCTCTTGGGCTAAGGATGAATAATACAAGGGGAAGAACAGCCTCTAAGGAGAGGTGTTCTTGTGCTTGGTGACCTGGTGGTTGTGAGGATGCACTGGCTCCGGTCCGATATGATGTCCCCCTAGCTACGGTGGTGGCTAGTCCTATTTATAGAGGCCCTGGTCCTCTCCCCAAATATTAAGCGGGAAGGGAGCCAACAACGGCCAATTTTAAAGGGGACAACTAGTATAGCTTATCCTCACAAAAGTGGTATTCACCTGCCAAAGGCTCTGGTGGTGACGCCGTCTTGGGCTCCACGGTGACCTCCGTCCTGCCGTCCTGCTGGTCTTGGTCTCGTTGCACCGATATGGAAACCTTAGCTTGATGCCTCGGTACTCCTCGTCTGTGCTTGCCTCCTTAACACCAAAGAGGAAACAAGGACACTGTGTGCACTGGCACCCGCCTAGCACCCTCCTAGCCTTGGTCGTCATGGCTCACGTCACTGGAACCTCCTGAGGTTTGTCTTGCCTTGATCTCTCCGCCCCTCGCGAGCCAGCCTGGTGAGGCCGCTCCTGAGGAGGTCTTGTGTCGTCCGCCTCGCGAGGCTTGGCCCCTCGCAAGGGTCTTGAATGCTTGCTGGTGAAGATGGGCCATACGGCCCCGCTTGCAGAGCCATGCCGTGGGCCGCAGGCAGGCAAGTCTAGGGACCCCCGTTCCCAGAATGCCGACATGGATGAGTACTCACAGTTGCTTTCCCCTTTCTTTCTTCTTTCCGGTTGTTGCAACAAGATGGTGGATCCTAGGAGCCAGATGCCACCCCCGCCGACTACTACTACTACCTTGAGGGTGCCTACTACTACATGGAGACCGCCGACGACCAGGAGTAGTTAGGAGGTCCCAGGCAAGAGGCCTTGCCTCTTCGACCGTGTTGCTTTTGTGCTAGCCTTCTTAAGGAAAACTTGTTTAACTTACATCTGTACTCAGATATTGTTACGTTCCCTGACTTGCTTGTGTATCGAGCTTATGTATTCGAGCCTCGAGGCCCCTGGCTTGTAATATGAAGCTTGTATGACTTCCATTTGTGTTTAGAGTTGTGTTGTGATATCTTCCCGTGAGTTCCTGATCTTGATCGTACATGTTTGCATGTATGATTAGTGTACGGTCGAGTTGGGGGCATTACATGGATCACATTTAATCGACGGAAAAAAATAGACGGCTGATGCGTTGTCCCGGCTTGGATCTCAAAGTAAGACATTTCCCCCTAATGTGTTCTTCGATGTCTTACACAATCCTTCGGTCAAGTTTCCATCTGAGGAGGATCTTGCTATACCTAACCCGGAGGGACAGTTGGTGGCTGCTCTTCATGCCATTCCCGACTGGACGCTACCTTATATGGCTTCTCTTACTCGTGGCGAGTTACCCGAGGATGAAAACTTGGCGCGACAGATCACACGGCGTTCTAAGTCTATGACTATTATCAATGGCTAGTTACATCGATGCAGTGTGACTGGTGTTTTCCAACATTGTGTCTCTCTTGAGGAGGGTCGTGAGATTCTGCAATAGATACATGCAGGCGACTATGGTCATCATGACGGCTGATGATCCTTAGTAGCTAAAGCGTTTCGTCATGGATTTTTCTGGTTGACGGCTCATGCAGACGCGGAAGATATTGTTAGTAAGTGCAATGGATGTCGAAAATTTGCAAGACATGCTCATGTGCCAGCTGAGGAGCTACGGATGATCCCAATCACTTGGTTGTTTGCGGTCTGGGGGCTTGATATGGTTGGACCCTTCAAGATATCTAAAGATAAGAAGACCCACCTTCTGGTGGCGGTTGATAAGTTCACAAAGTGGGTTGAGGAAGAGCCGGTCAGCAATTATGAGGTGGCTACTCCAGTTCAGTTTGTCAAGAAGCTGATTTTCTGCTTTGGTTATCCTCATAGTATCATCACTGATAATGCCACAAATTTGTCTAAAGGTGCTATGAAAGAGTTTTGTCAAAGGGAGCACATCCGGCTTGACGTTTCATCAGTTGCACATCCTTAGTCCAATGGTCAGGCAGAACATGCTAACCAGGAGATCCTGATAGGCATCAAAACCTCGGCTCATGTTCCTTTAAAAAGGACTCCAGGTTGTTGGGTGGAAGAGGTTCCTTTGGTTCTTTAGAGCATCAAGACCACCCCCAATAGATCAATGGGTTATACACCCTTATTCATGGTTTATGGAGCTGAAGCAGTTCTCGCAAGTGATATTCGTCATGACTCGCCCAGAGTGGCGGCCTATGTGGAGGATGACAATGAGACGGCACGTCAAAATGTTTTGGATGCTCTTGAGGAGCGTGATGTTGCGGCGGCTCGTCCAGCAATATATCATCAACACCTACATCGCTATCACAACCGTAGGGTTCGAAGCCGGACCTTTCAGGAGGGAGACTTAGTGCTCCATTTGATTCAAGACCACACACGGACACATAAGCTTTCACCTCCTTTGGAAGGGCCTTTTGTGGTCAGCAAAATCCTCAACAATAGGTCTTACTACCTCATCGACATACGAGAGAGCAACGATTCCGGCACATTTGAGGAGGAGACTTGCATGCCCTAGAATATTGCTCATCTTCGGCCTTACTATACTTGAGTCATTGGCTCTCATCATTGTATATACCTTCATAGATGTACATATCTTTTTATGATCAACATAATAAAGCCGGCATCCCCAAATTTTGGGGCCTCTGTCGTTTTCATCTCATATTTTCTATGCAAGTCTTTATTGATTGATCATAAGGTCATTTGGGGGCTTCCTACTCAATGAGTACAACTATCTTACCCTCTTGATCGCCTTCCATGCCATATTATGGGTCACTTGGGGGCTTCCTACTCAATGAGTATAGCTATCTTACCCTCTTGATCGGCTTCCATGCCATATTATGGGTTAAACCTGCCTGTTTCCAACTTGCTACTCCACCAGGTGACCTGCCGTACTCTTGACAGTCAATCTTATATGACCCTGAACCTATCAAGGTTAAAACGGCAGTTCTTGTCATGTGAGAGCCGGCTTACAGAGAGCTATGATAAACTCACATGTCTGTTGTAGTCTCTCCGCTATGTGGCCCGTTCGTACTCTTAACAGTCAATCTTCTTAGAAGACCCTGAACTAGTTAAGGTTAAAACGATGGATTTATGTCATGTGAGAGCCGACTTATGGGATGAAAGGATTTTATGCCACGCTTCTTGGAAGAAAAAAACTAAGTTTTTCAAAACCAGTCCTTTTTGGTTGTGCCTTGTAAGCCGGCTTAACAAATATTTGAGATATACATGTTTATATTCACTATTTATGTTTTGCAGAATTTTTTTATGTCTATTATGTCCAGGTGATGAATCATATCGATCTGGGTTATATTGCTCCATGTTGAGCTTATTGAGGCTATAAGCCACCAAAGTGATCTTTTTAAAGACTGGATATGACTATAAGTCGCCCTGGATTGGTGGGATATTTAACTCGCCCTGGATTATGACTATTAGTCGCCAGTACAAAACATTGATGGATCTTTTACAAATTATATATCAAGCCTTCAAGAAATTTTGGCAATGTTGAAACACCAGATGTGCATGTATATGGCAAGATCAAAAAGATTAAGTCGCTGAAGCACAATTGGCATAACATGCTCGAAGGCATGACATAGAAGATAAATGTTTTTAACTAGCTATTACAAGGCCTCAGCTGAGCCTGAAAGTTTTTCAGCCAAAGTTTTTTGGAGTTAAATCACTCCCTTGATCCAGCCTCTGCGCCATCCGGGTTAGACCCCACTGCGTTAGCATCATCTTGGCGCCTTGTGCTGGAGGTTCCCGGGTCATCTTGTGTCGGGTCTATGCTGGAAATTTGAAGATTGCCCAATGTCCAATTGATACCCGTTAAGGCTTCAAAGATGGCTTCATCATTCATAACAACAGTGGGATCAATATCAGGGGCAAAAGTGTGCTTACACCTTGGCGGAGTCAAATATACAATGTCGTGAGACGACGCCTTAATGCGGACATTGTTGCTGTCATAAGCCGCGTGATACTTTGACAAATCCAGCTCTTGCGCGAGTTGACACGCCAAGGGCCGCATCTCTTTGGCGCATCTGGTAAAATCAGTCTCTTCGAAGACAAACCCATCGTCATTAAAATCTAGACACCCGCCAGCCATTTCTGTTGGGTCCAATTCTGATTGCCAAGCTTTGGCCCGGCTTAAAGCGGTAATGACGCCTGAGCAGGCGGCTGATAGCTTTAGCTCTTCTACTTGGGCTGGTACTTGGATAAGTGTTCCAACACAGTCTTTATGAGCGTAAGTGGTTTGTTTCCATTTGAGATGGCCACAAGTGTCCGAAGAGTGCCAGCGTATATTTGTTCTGTCAAAGAATATACGGCTTTCAACTTCATCACTCCCTACAAAAAAAGACACATCCGTGCCATTTTGGGCCGAGTGACTTTTTTCTTCTGTCATGCTTATGACACTTCTATGACAATAATTGTGACAAAACCCGGTATCATCATAGATGTCGTGGGCTCCTACTTCTATGACAAAAAATCATGACAGGAAATAGGCTTTTCATCTTAGGCGGACTAGAGACGCAGCTGAATGACATTGTTTGGGCCGTCCATGACGGAAAAAACCATGGTAAAAGTGAGGGCGAGGAAAATATCAGGGAGTTCTCGGTTACGGTGGGTGATCAGGGCCGAGCGATGTGTGTTTCTCTTGTACACGTACACGCATGGGTGCGAGGCATTGGGCTCTAACTGAACCCGAGCAAGGCGTTCACCTACTGAACCCGAGCGATTGCACTGCAATCTACACATTACTAAACCCGGGCGATCGATCGATCCCTGGCTATTAACTGAACCCGATAGAGTGATTCCTTTGCTAGTGCTGCTAACTCAAGCCGATCGAACGTGTTGCCTCCTGATGAACAATGAGCGTTGTTGGGGGTTGGATGAACAGTTCCCGGTGGTAGTAGAGGACGTTGCCGCTGGATGAACAAGACCCCGATCGAGCTGGTTGGGGTGGATGAATAGGACCCCATGGAGGGCTAGTTGAACAGTAGCCGGTGGAGGGCTGGATGAACAGTAGCTCGTGGAGGGGTGGTTGAATAGGACCCCGTTGAGAGGGTTTGTTGAACAATAGCCGGTGGAGGAGCGGTGGAGGCTGGATGAACAGGAGCCCGTGGATGAACAGTCGTAGGTGCAAGCTGGAGGAGGTCGACGGTGGATGAATAGTAGCCCGTGGATGCTGGAGGAGGTCGACGGTGGAGATTAACAGTAGCCCGTGGAGTCCCGTTTTGTGGTACGCCACACCCCTCCCAATGAACAGGACCCCCGTTTCGATCGTAGCGCTCCAACACAAGTCTGTTTCCTCCATTTTGCGGTACACCACACCCCTCCCGATCAACAGGACTCCATTTCGACCGTAGGAGGTTGAAGAGAAGTCTATTTCCTCCGTTTTGCGGTACGCCACACCCCTCCCGGTGAATAGGATCCCGTTTCGACCGTAGGGGGTCGAACACAAGGTCGTTTCCTCTGTTCTGCGGTACACCAGGCCTCGTTTCGATCGGCTGTTCTGTCCAAGCCAGTTGGCTCCTGAAGAACAGCACGCGTTCTGTTGCCTCCCGATGAACACGACGACGTAGTTTCTCCGTTCTGACCCAGCCGGTTGGCTGCCGATGAACAGGACGTCGTCGCTGCCTCTCCATGTACACGAGCCCTGGCCGTATGTATGCGCGAGTAGGTGTTCGAGACCCCGCTCGTATGTACGTATGTGGCCGTATTTACTTTCTTGCACCCTGGTTGTAGGTACGTGTACATTCTACGTGTGTGCCTCTACTACGACATGTGCCCTTCCTTACTCGGCCATGGTTCATCGCTCAACCTGCAGACAAACTGATCAAGCAGTATGTACGTGCACGTTCGCGACCAGAATGACAACGCTACATACGCTTCGACAAAGGTGGGTCCCGACTATCAGGGAGGATAACGAGGCACTTCCTTGCATGTGAAGATGTAGCTGGTGGAACCCAGCAGTCGGGGGGAAACGTTTTTTCATAAAATACGGTGGCCCGTCCGGTGGGTCCCTGCTGTCAGGTGGAGAAATCATTACTTTGCGCGTAATAAGGTTGCACTTCCTTTCTTACGGCCGTGGACCCAGCTGTCAGCCTCTGCACATACAGTACTCTTCCGATGGAAGTCATTCCTTGACCACATTGACCACGCCGCGCCGAGAGCACCAAGGCGGTGGATGACGGCGAGGCCTAGGAAGGGGACGACGCGGAGCCAGGGAAGACGCGGCAGTGGATGCCCATGTGGAGAGGAGTACGAGGGTTGACTGGTTCGGCTGCGGTGTGAGCCTGCCGTCACCGCAGAATAATAGGGGGTGTGGTTGAGTAGAGGGATGGCCTGGCTAGCGGTGGGAGTAGTAGGGGGCGGTGAGGCCTCTGCGGTAGCACAGCCGGCCATGGGAGGCAAGAGCACGCGGTGGTTTGGACGGCTGGAGCAAGAGAACCAGAGGTTGAAGAAGGAGGACGACCGTTGGATGTTAACAATCCAACGGTCCCTGCTGATAGAATCATTTGTTCACTAAGTTGACAAAGCCCTCTGTCCCTGTCAACTTAGTAGAACCACAAGTCAGCCTCCCACTATGGTGGGTCCCAGCTAGCAGGGGTCGGGAGTAATTTTTTGTGCGTTGACCACGCCGCGCCGAGCGCATCCAAGGTGGTGGACAAGAGCAAGGCCTTGGACAGCAACGAGCCGGCGATGGGAAGACGCGGGAGTGGAGTTGCAGATGGAGAGGTGTACGAGGGTTAACTGGTTCTGGTGCGGCATGGTTCGGTAGTCGATGAAGAAGAACAGGAGGTGTGGAGGAGTGGAGTGATGGCCTGGCCGGCAGTGGGGTAGCGCTTCATAGCGAAGCATGCTAAGCAGAGCTGCTAGCAGTAGGGGGCGGGAGCAGGTGGTCCCGGCGACGCTGGAGGAATAAGACAAGAGATTGAAGATGGATGCTGGTCATTGGATGTAAATCCAACGGCTAACGATGTCAGAATCATTTGTTGACTAAGTTGACAACGACTTGCGTTGGCTTCGACCTATTGGCCCACAATTCAGCCTCCAAAAATGTGGCACACATATTCAACCCATTTTTCAGAATTTATAGTCCATTTGATCTTTTTTGAGAATTACAGTCCATTTGCTGGGCTGGTGAACAAATAATGTAGCGTCAATGCGGCCCTTTTTTAAAAATCTACAGCCCATTTTCACTTTCTCGAAATACACGAATTTGCTGGGCTGGTTGAACAAATAATGTAGCGTCCATGTGGCCCATTTATTTTTTTCCTAAAAAATTACAGGTCATTTGCACTTTCTAGAAATACATAATTTTACTGGGCTAGTTCTAATTATAATGTTGGGTTGGACGCAGCAATGTTATCAAAAAATAAACAGAGGCTGAGCATTTTGTTATAAATATATTTAAATAATAAGTGATTTATTATTACATTGGTCCTTAAATCTTACCAAGCTTTTGTACACAATCACCAGGATTTTCGTTGCCTTAATGTAAAAAAATCTAGGATTTTATTTTAAAAAAATTATTTTTATAAGTTAATAAGATCTGGGATATTGTTTTCTTATATATGTAAGTATCTGTTAAATATATGATGTTAATAATATATAATAACATATAAAATAATTTAAATATATATAATATAGTTAGAAGAGAAACATAAGTCGGACCTGATGTTCATATTCTTATATAGAAAAATAGAACAAACCTTTGCGTTTTTTTCAAAAATAAATATAAGTTGGGCTGCCTATGTTTCAAGAAAAATAAAACCTTGGATGGGAGCTCCATACGATGGTCGATACATGATGACCCTCAAGAAAATACAAACTGGCATGCTGTGGGATGCGCATGTTAAAAAAGAAAAGCTAAATGGGGCAGCCCACAACCCAGATGATACTTGCTGGCCCGCTGATAATAAATGATACCTGCCAGCTCCCCGGCTTCGTTGTAAATTTATCTCCTTTAGTAACTACGTTGAAGCACCTAAAAATGTAACTATGTTGACAAACCCGTGGGCCCCAACGTTAGTATAGCATTAGGAGGAAGTATATTTTCAATGAGGCACTTGCTTGCGTACGGCCATAAACCTGGTGGGTCCCGACTGTCCGCCTCTCCACGTACAGTCCTCTTCAGATTCCTCTCGTTTGTTCAGCATATTCACAACGGCAGACAGCGGCGCCGCGGTGAGCGCACAAAGTCGCAGGACGAGAACGAACCACCGGAGGCAGTGCCTTATTTCTACTGAAACTACTGAACTAGCCCAGTGGCCAAGTGACACTACCCGACCACTGTTCTGCCCGGATTCGATTCCACCTGATGCAGGGAAAATGTCTCCATTTTTTGCCTCTGCCATTATTGACATGTGGGTCCCCATTGTCATCTATGCACATCACGTCCAACACTTGGTAAAACTTTGTCCCTCATTTTCTCTTTTTTCGCACACTCGACATTGTGTGGGCATTTTGAAAATAGCATATATCTTTTTGACTATGCATCATATGAAGATGTTCTATGCATGAATGTTAAGCACCATGATGTTAACTGATTGGTAGTTTCATTTCCGACCATGAATAAAACTTCCAACATGATGTTATCCCTGTTTTAAAAGGGCGTGTTAATATAAATGCTCTGCCTCTGAAACTTGCAGTTTCTTATCTGAAACTGAAACTTGCAGTTTCTTCTCTGAGAATCACATTGTCTGCACTTTTATACTCCTATGAAACTACGTTTTTTAAGTGCTAAAAATAGATCTCTAGAATTCATAAAATACTTCATATCCCCAATACTGCAAATTTGAAATTTAAAATACATTCATATCTCAAAGTACTCTTAAAATACACAACACAAAACACAATTCACAACCTGCAAATACTGACAACCCTAAGCTCCTCTTGGCAATTCACAACCTGCCCGACTATTGGGCTGGGGGGCAGTCCCCTCCTATTCCTCGGCGGCAGACAGCCGCCCCGTGAGATGATGTGAATGGCGTGGGAGAGGATGGCGGGGAAGCGTCGTCGGGCCAACTGCTTTTCTCCTCTTGCAGTTGGGTTCGGTCGACGAAGACTCCACCGGCTCGCTCTAGCACGGCACCCTCACAAACGGCACCCTGTAGATGCTCGATCCTTCAATCTCTGGTGGATGCTCCATCTGGCATCTGTAACGCCTGGATAATTATGCTACATTAATCTTTTGCTAATGATGCCATGTCATCATATTACCGTTGCTAATCTTTGCTTGATCCAAATCGCAATTCAAATTGAAATCGAGTTTAAAGTCAAAATTCAATTTTTTTCAAACGTGCAAACTAAAATGTTCAAAGTGTGGTAAATATTCCATAGAAAATTATGGTAGTGACCCAATATTTCTATAAAGTGTTTAAAGGCTCTAAACCAGATAAAACATAAGCTAAAATTAAATTAAAACATTAAAAGAAAGGAAGAAAAGGAAAAGGGGAAACCCCCTGGACCCTGGCCCAACTGGGCCAAGGCCAAGCCAGGCCGGCCCATCCCTCCTATATCTACCCCCCACTCCACCGAACCCTAGGCCCGATTCCCACTCCCCCCACACGATCCCCACTCCCATGCCTCTCTCCCCTTCCCCCATCTGGACCAAGGAAGAGGAACCAGATCCCGCGCCGCCCCGTGCCCCTGACGCCGGCGCCCGTCCCCGGGCGCCACCACGACTCACCACTCGCTGGTCTGCCCCGCCCCGCCTTTCCATCTCCAGCGACCCCGGACCACACCGCCATTCGCCTCGTCCTCCTCCCCGTCGATGCCATTGCGCCTCGCCGCCCAACTCCCCTGCAACGGGGGTGAGCCCTTTGCCCCTTTCCCCGCCCTCGTATGGTCACCGCGGCCTCCCCTGGCCCTTGGCCGCGTCGGGCCGCGCCCTCGCGCGCTAGCACCTGTCCTGGCCGCGCCCGGCCAACGCCGGCTGCTACACGGCACGCACCGGACACGCACACCTCGCCGCGTAGCCGCTCGCTGGGCGTCTGCGCGCCCTTGCCCGCAGCCCCGTGTCGCGTTGCCCCCTGCCCTGTAGCTCCGCTCGCTGACGCCGCCTGGTCCCGGCCGGCCGCCCGCGCCTGTCCAGGCCTCGTCGTGGCCTCTGCCGGCTGCCCATGGGCGCTCATGCCCTGGCACCTGCGTGCCTGTGCCCGCCCCGCTATGGCTCTGAGCCTGTGACAGATGGAGTCCAGGCCCCCTTTTTTTGAACGAAAAAGAAACAAAAAATATAAAAATATGTTAATTAATTATTAATTAATTAATTAACATAATTATATTGACTTAATTAACCTAATCCTATGTTAAGTTAATTAATCTGTTTAGTTTAAGTCAATGTGACATTGATAGGGGTCCCACCCCTTGTTGACCAGTCAAACGTTGACTGGTCAACTGGGACCCCCTGGCCCACCTGTCAACCTCTGGTACACTATTGTGTACACAGAGCTGGGTGCATCTAGCATTTAAGCATTACTAGCAAACATGCTCGTGCGTTGCACCAGGAGAAAAAAGCACACTTCCCTAGCTCAATGTTTCGAGATCATAATTTTTTTCATCACTGAGATATTTTATCTCTCTTCCTCTGCCACCGAGACATTCCTGGGAGCATCAGCCATGTAATGTATTTTACCAACAGTAATATAAAAGGTGCATGTACTAATTGCTACACTTCAATCATAAATGCATGGAACAGCCTACCTTGAAGCAATGGATTGATGTCACAGACATGTTATAAAAGGATATTCAGTTATTTAGACGAAGAGACCATTGAACATAAAAGGTGCATGTCTAGGAAAAAAATGATTGAGTTATTCAGACCAAGCGATCATTGATGTCTCTTTCAGTAATTTAGACCAAGAGATCATTGATGTTTTAGCGAACCTGGTTGCTCCCCTACTTTTGACAATGATGCTCACGAGATCAGGAGCGTTAGACACTATGTCAGGCTTACTTTTGAAAAAAAATTGTACGTGATTGAAAAATTGATGAAACATACATATGAATTGGCAAGATGCTCCCCGTGTGCGACACGGAAGCAAATCCTACACGAATTCAGGAAGTACTTTGTCCTCTCGTCCTTGCCTATTTTAATGAAGTGCGAGAAGGGAGACATGTTGCAGATACTTACCTCTTTGATTCAACCTGTGTAGAATATGATATTCGAATCGTAGAAGCTGATACTAAACAACAATGTGATAAGCACATTCCGATCTGCGTTATTTCTTGTGCTTTGTTAGCATACCCCTATGTCCTAGTAGTTGATGCTCACGAGATCATGAGCGTCGTCCACATGTCAGGGTTTCTTTTGACAAAAATTAGTACGTGATTGAAAAATTGATGCCAAACATAACATACATATTAATTTGCAAGATACTCCGATTGTGCGACGTGGAACCAAATCCTAAACGAATTCAGGAAGAACTTTGTCCTCACGACCATGCCTATTTTAATGCAGTGCAAGAAGGACGACATGTTGCAGACACTTTCCTCTTTGATTTAAGGTAAAATTTTGTTTTTGCTACTCTAGATTTTGCCAATTTTTCTTATACCATTCTAGATTGTGACATTTCACTTTTGCCACTCTTAGTTTTTGACAATTATCACAATTGCCATTCTCGTGGCAAAAGTAAAATTTCCAGAGTGGCAATTGTGATACATTTCAAAAGCTAAGAGTGGCAAAAATGATATAAAATTATTTTGCTTTTGACACGGAATGGAAATTGTGATAATTGTCAAAAGCTAATAATGGCAAAAGTGAAATGTCGAAATCTAGAGTGGCATAAGGAAAATTGACAAAATCTAGAGTGGCAAAAACAAAATTTTCCCTGAAAGTATTTGAGTTTATTTGATCTCTTTATGCACGATTGCTTATAGCCTCGTATTTCTTCTCCGATATTTGGGTTTTGTTTGGACAACTTGATATATTTATCTTGCAATGGGAAGAGGTGCTTTGTAGTGGGTTGATCTTACGGTGCTTGATCCCAGTGACAGAAGGGGAACCAACATGTATGTATCATTGCTACTAAGGATAAAACGATGGGGTCTATCTCTACATAGATAGATCTTGTCTATATCATGTCATTGTTCTTATTGCATTACTCCATTTCTCCATAAACTTAATACACTAGATGCATGCTGGATAGCGGTCGATGTGTGGAGTAATAGTAGTAGATGCAGGCAAGAGTCGGTCTACTAATCTTTGATGTGATGCCTATATAATGATCATTGCCTGGATATCGTCATAATTATTTGAAGTTCTATCAATTGCCCAACAGTAATTTGTTCACCCACCGCTTTGCTATTTTTCTCGAGAGAAGCCACTACTGAAACCTACGGCCCCCGGGTCTCTTTCTCATATTATTTGCCTTTGCGATCTATTTTTATTTGCTTTTATTTTCAGATCTATTAATCTAAAAACCCAAAAATACCTTGCTGCAATTTATTTTATTTGGCATTCAATCTATCAATATTTATAACCTTTTTCCCGTCACGCACCAATTTCTGGCACCGTTACCCGAAAGGGATTGATAACCCCTTTAACACGTGGGGTTGTGAGGATTTGTTATCTTTGTGCAGGAGCTGTTTACGTTGTGTTGCTTGGTTCTCCTACTGGTTCGATAACCTTGGTTTCATATCTGAGGGAAATACATATCGCCACTGTGCTGCATCATCCCTTCCTCTTTGGGAAAATACCGACGTAGCTTCAAGCGACATCACGGGTCCGGGATAGACATTTTCAATGGGACCGAAGTTAATATTTAGGGTTTGTACATGTCTGAATTAGAGAAAGTGGTCGAGGCTTTTGGAGCAATGTCATCAAGCACTTGAGAAATTGAGTCAAGATCAAAACATCATCCCCTTTTAATAGTATTGCCTTTTTCCTATGGACTCAATGTGATCTTGGATCACTTAACCAAAAATGTAGAGTCTTGAAGCTTTGCCAATACATGTCCTTAGCATTTTGATGGGTCCACATTCTCATGTCTTTGCCATGCCAATCATTTATCTTTTCTGAAATCTATTTTCAGTGAGCATTAGATCAATAATACATATGTTGTTATGAATTACCAAAACCACTCGGGGATTAGTTGCACTTTCAATTGGACAGGCGTCCCCTAGATTCCAAGACTCATGCAACTTAATGGGTATAAAACCCCCTTTCATTCTACGACGAATGCAAAATTGACATCAGCGAGGAATAGTGTCGGGGTCACCATTATTGTTCACCTTCATCTCAAAATCAAAGAAAAAACTATCCAAATCCGGCGGAATTCCAATGAATGCCTCACATGGAGAAAACAAGAGATAAAAACAATAGAGTTGGGAGTCAAATGGAAAAGTTGGATATCGTAGAATCCAAAACCAAGAGAAGAAAGAGAGACAGAGGAAAATTCACCCACAAAGAATATGTTTACTGAGAACCATCGCGCTCAAATCCCCTAAGGGGGGAGGGACCTTCATCGACAAATCAACACCCAATGGAAATAATCCCAATGTCGCCTCAACAAAATTAGTGACAGATTTGCGACGAACTAGAGACACACTAAAGGGGCTGGCGATGAAGAAACAGTGGTGGGCATTCTGGCAGATGCAAGTGGTTTCTCTGAAGAAGAGACAAACCCCCAAAATAGAACGAGGGGCCTTAGGAAGGAGCGGACACGACCTTAGCGGATGCTGATGGCTAGGGGGTGAGCTCTCGACACTGGAAGGGTTCTCAGAGGAGTCCATGTAAGAGGGATGCAAGTAGGTAAATTAGGTAAATAACAGAGCGTTGGAGGAAGAAACACGAAATGAACAATGGCAGAACAGGGTGTTGGTATAAGTATTGGGAAGAGTGATTGGGAAAGCCAAACAGCGTTTAGAGAAATTGAAGAGGGATGTGCGACTTCTGAAAATTTTATCAACACCCATAATTCATCATAAGGAACTGCTCCTAAATGGGACAAACACATAGAAACAAATAAACGCCCGTTACAGGATAGGGTAAGCCCCGCAAGTGTCGATGAGAAGTGGTGTTAGGCCCACATATGTTGGTGCGTGAGTCCGAAGGAATCTTTCGTAGGATTCAAGGCTGACATCAACAAGAGTCCGCAGCTAGAAAGGAAAGGCACAAAAGAGGCATGACTCAGACCCCCTCAAAGGAGGAAGGAGGAGCCAGGAGGAACCACGTACATAAAGAAGACAACGGTACATAACATCAAGTTACCATACGTACATAAAGAAGATTTTACCCTAATCCCGCTTGTTTGAAATTATAGATATCAACGACTAAAATGTGGGGGTCCAGTGACTTTTACACAAAGTTGTTGGGATATTTGGTGGCCGATATCGACGGGGTGTATAAGATCAGACTTAATCTAGGTATAGAACTAGGTCATTGTCTTTGGCATCCTCGATCTCGGGGTAGAAGTTTTCCCCTGTCGATATTGATGTGCAGGTACTTGAACTCGGCTTTAGTCAGTGTGGCGCCTTCCTTCCCAGGTCTCCTGGCCACGGACGGGCTGACCTCCCTTTTGTCGTGGTTCCTCCTGCCTCCTTTGAGGGGGTCTGAGTCATGCCTCTTTTGTGCCTTTCCTTTCTGGCTGCGGACTCTTGTTGATGTCAGCCTTGAAGCCTACGAAAGATTCCTTCGGACTCACGCACCAACATATGTGGGCCTAACACCACTTCTCGTCGACACTTGCGGGGCTTACCCTATCCTGTAACGGGTGTTTATTTGTTTATATGTGTTTGTCCCATTTAGGAGCAGTTCCTTATGATGAATTATGGGTGTTGATAAAATTTTCAGAAGTCGCACATCCCTCTTCAATTTCTCTAAACGTTGTTTGGCTTTCCCAGTCACTCTTCCCAATACTTATACCAACACCCTGTTTTGCCATTGTTCATTTCGTGTTTCTTCCTCCAACGCTCTGTTGTTTACCTAATTTACCTACTTGCATCCCTCTTACATGGACTCCTCTGAGAACCCTTCCAGTGTCGAGAGCTCACCCCCTAGCCATCAGCAGCCGCTAAGGTCGTGTCCGCTCCTTCCTAAGGCCCCTCGTTCTATTTTGGGGGTTTGTCTCTTCTTCAGAGAAACCACTTGCATCTGCCAGAATGCCCACCATTGTTTCTTCATCACCACCCCCTTTAGTGTGTCTCTAGTTTGTCGCAAATCTGTCACTAATTTTGTTAAGGCGACATTGGATTATTTCCATTGGGTGTTGATTTGTCGACGAAGGTCCCTCCCGCCTTAGGGGATTTGAGCGTGGTGGTTCTCAGTAACCATATTCTTTGTGGGTGAATTTTCCTCTGTCTCTCTTTCTTCTCTTAGTTTTGGATTCTACGATATCCAACTTTTCCATTTGACTCCCAACTCTATTGCAGCCAGAAGATGTTACTCGCATCATAGAGGCTTGAACCTGGGTAAAATCTTCTTTATGTACGTATGGTAACTTGATGTTATGTACCGTTGTCACACAAATCCACTGATGTTACTGGGTCGTTGTTTTGGTTACCTTGCAACATACCGTCGACAGAATGATTTAAAATCATCTTGTAATATTGCCATTTGGGATTACAATAATGGATTAGAAGATGGATCTTGTGCATAGAGTGGTTATGGAAATGAAGACCTCCTTCCTTATGTAGTGGAACAAACAACCTCCTTCCTGATGAAGTGGAACAAACAATCTCCTTCCTAATGAAAGCTCCTCTGTTCGACTCGAGGGAGTGGACCCCGTCTGGTACGATCACTAGTACGACCGAGTGTAGTCGTACCGATGCTCGGCTTGTATGATGGATTGGATGCTAGTGATGATCCATGTATGGAAAATGCTCCATTTTTAGAATGGGTCATGGATTTGTGTCCATTTTCCCCTTTTCCCACCTGATCAACAACATATTCCAAACCAAGGATATTTACCTATCTTGCATTTAAATAATGAGTAGTATGCATCTTGAAGTGATATTTCTAAGAAATACCTGTTGGAAATATGCCCTAGAGGCAATAATAAATTGGTTATTATTATATTTCCTTGTTCATGATAATCGTTTATTATCCATGCTAGAATTGTATTGATAGGAAACTCAGATACATGTGTGGATACATAGACAACACCATGTCCCTAGTAAGCCTCTAGTTGACTAGCTCGTTGATCAATAGATGGTTACGGTTTCCTGACCATGGACATTGGATGTCGTTGATAACGGGATCACATCATTAGGAGAATGATGTGATGGACAAGACCCAATCCTAAGCATAGCACAAGATCGCGTAGTTCGTATGCTAAAGCTTTTCTAATGTCAAGTATCATTTCCTTAGACCATGAGATTGTGCAACTCCCGGATACCGTAGGAATACTTTGGGTGTGCCAAACGTCACAACGTAACTGGGTGACTATAAAGGTACACTACAGGTACCTCCGAAAGTGTCTGTTGGGTTGGCACGAATCGAGACTGGAATTTGTCACTCCGTGTGACGGAGAGGTATCTCTGGGCCCACTCGGTAGGACATCATCATAATGTGCACAATGTGATCAAGGAGTTGATCATGGGATGATGTGTTACGGAACGAGTAAAGAGACTTGCCGGTAACGAGATTAAACAAGGTATCAGGATACCGACGATCGAATCTCGGGCAAGTACAATACCGCTAGACAAAGGGAATTGTATACGGGATTGATCGAATCCTCGACATCGTGGTTCATCCGATGAGATCATCGTGGAACATGTGGGAACCAACATGGGTATCCAGATCCCGCTGTTGGTTATTGACCGGAGAACGTCTCGGTCATGTCTGCATGGTTCCCGAACCCGTAGGGTCTACACACTTAAGGTCCGATGACGCTAGGGTTATAAAGGAAGTTTGTATGTGGTTACCGAATGTTGTTCGGAGTCCCGGATGAGATCCTGGACGTCACGAGGAGTTCCGGAATGGTCCGGAGGTAAAGATTTATATATGGGAAGTCCTGTTTTGGTCACCGGAAAAGTTTCGGGGTTTATCGGTAACGTACCGGGACCACCGAGAGGGTCCCGGGGGTCCACCAAGTGGGGCCACCAGCCCCGGAGGGCTTCATGGGCCAAGTGTGGAAGGGGACCAGCCCCAGGTGGGCTGGTGCCCCCCCCCACAAGGGCCCAAGGCGCAAGGGAGAGGAGAAGGGGGCAAACCCTAGGGCAGATGGGCCCTAAGGCCCATCCTGGTGCGCCTCCCTCTCCCCCTCCCCCTTGGCCGCCCCCTTAGATGGGATCTAGGCTGGCCGCCACCCCTAGGGGTGGAAACCCTAAAGGGGGCGCAGCCCCTCCCCTTCCCCTATATATAGTTGAGGTTTGGGCTGCTCATAACACGCGAGTTCCTCTCCTCTATATGACGCAGCCCTGCATCTCTCCTTCCTCCTCTCCCGCGGTGCTTGGCGAAGCCCTGCGGGATAGCCACGCTCCTCCATCACCACCACGCTGTTGTGCTGCTGCTGGATGGAGTCTTCCTCAACCTCTCCCTCTCTCCTTGCTGGATCAAGGCATGGGAGACGTCGTCGGGCTGTACATGTGTTGAACGCGGAGGTGCCGTCCGTTCGGCACTAGGATCTCCGGTGATTTGGATCATGACGAGTACGACTCCTTCAACCCCGTTCTCTTGAACGCTTCCGCATAGCGATCTACAAGGGTATGTAGATGCACTCTCCTTCCCCTCGTTGCTGGTTTCTCCATAGATAGATCTTGGTGACACGTAGGAAAATTTTGAATTTCTGCTACGTTACCCAACAGTGGCATCATGAGCTAGGTCTATTGCGTAGATTCTATGCACGAGTAGAACACAAAGTAGTTGTGGGCGTTGATTTTGTTCAATATGCTTACCGTTACTAGTCCAATCTTAATTCGGCGGCATTGTGGGATGAAGCGGCCCGGACCAACCTTACACGTACGCTTACGTGAGACCGGTTCCACCGACTGACATGCACTAGTTGCATAAGGTGGCTGGCGGGTGTCTGTCTCTCCCACTTTAGTCGGATCGGATTCGATGAAAAGGGTCCTTATGAAGGGTAAATAGCAATTGGCATATCACGTTGTGGTCTTTGCGTAGGTAAGAAACGTTCTTGCTAGAAACCCATAGCAGCCACGTAAAACATGCAAACAACAATTAGAGGACGTCTAACTTGTTTTTGCAGGGTATGCTATGTGATGTGATATGGCCAAAGGATGTGATGAATGATATATGTGATGTATGAGATGATCATGTTCTTGTAATAGGAATCACGACTTGCATGTCGATGAGTATGACAACCGGCAGGAGCCATAGGAGTTGTCTTTATTTATTTATGACCTGCGTGTCAACTTAAACGTCATGTAATTACTTTACTTTATTGCTAACCGTTAGCTGTAGAAGTAGAAGTAATAGTTGGCGAGACAACTTCATGAAGACACGATGATGGAGATCATGATGATGGAGATCATGGTGTCATGCCGGTGACGATGATGATCATGGAGCCCCGAAGATGGAGATCAAAAGGAGCAATATGATATTGGCCATATCATGTCACTATTTGATTGCATGTGATGTTTATCATGTTTATACATCTTATTTGCTTAGAACGACGGTAGTAAATAAGATGATCCCTCATTAAAATTTCAAGAAAGTGTTCCCCCTAACTGTGCACCGTTGCGACAGTTCGTTGTTTGGAAGCACCGCGTGATGATCGGGTGTGATAGATTCTAACGTTCACATACAACAGGTGTAAGACAGATTTACACACGCGAAACACTTAGGTTGACTTGACGAGCCTAGCATGTGTACAGACATGGCCTCGGAACACAGAAGACTGAAAGGTCGAGCATGAGTCGTATAGAAGATACGATCAACATGAAGATGTTCACCGACGTTGACTAGTCCGTCTCACGTGATGATCGGACACGGCCTAGTTGACTCGGATCATGTAATCACTTAGATGACTAGAGGGATGTCTATCTGAGTGGGAGTTCATAAGATGAACTTAATTATCCTGAACATAGTCAAAAGGTCTTCGCAAATTATGTCGTAGCTCGCGCTTCAGTTCTACTGTTTAGTTATGTTCCTAGAGAAAATTTAGTTGAAAGTTGATAGTAGCAATTATGCGGACTAGGTCCGTAAACTGAGGATTGTCCTCATTGCTTCATAGAAGGCTTATGTCCTTAATGCACCGCTCAGTGTGCTGAACCTCGAACGTTGTCTGTGGATGTTGCGAACATCTGACATACACATTTTGATAACTACGTGATAGTTCAGTTAAACGGTTTAGAATTGAGGCACCGAAGACGTTTTTGAAACGTCGCGAAACATATGAGATGTTTTGAGGGCTGAAATTGGGATTTCAGGCTCGTGCCCATGTCAAGAGGTATAAGACCTCCGACAATTTTTCTTAGCCTGCAAACTAAGGGAGAAAAGCTCAATTGTTGAGCTTGTGCTCAGACTGTCTGAGTACAACAATCATTTGAATCAAGTGGGAGTTGATCTTCCAGATGAGTTAGTGATGTTTCTCCAAAGTCATTGCCACCAAGCTGCTAGAGCTTCGTGATGAACTATAATACATCAGGGACATATATGATGATCCTTGAGATATTCGCGATGTTTGACACCACAAAAGTAGAAATCAAGAAGGAGCATCAATTGTTAATGGTTGGTGAAACCACTAGTTTCAAGTAGGGCAAGGGCACGAAGGGATACTTCATGAAACGGCAATTCAGTTGCTGCTCTAGTGAAGAAACCCAAGGTTGAACCCAAACCCGAGACTAAGTGATTCTGTAATAAAGGGAACAGCCACTGGAGCAGAATTACCCTAGATACTTGGTAGATAAGAAGGCTGGCAAGGTCGATAGAAGTATATTGGATATACATTATGTTAATGTGTACTTTACTAGTACTCCTAGTAGCACCAGGGTATTAGATACCGGTTCGGTTGCTAATTGTTAGTAACTCGAAATAAAAGCTACGGAATAAATGGAGACTAGCTGAAAGGTGAGATGACGATATGTGTTGGAAGTATTTCCAAGGTTGATCAAATATCGTACGCTCCCTCTACCATCGAGATTGGTGCTTGCGTTGAGCATAGACATGATTGGATTATGTCTATCGCAATACGGTTATTCATTTAAGGAGAATAATGGTTACTCTGTTTATTTGAATAATACCTTCAATGGTCTTACACCTGAAATGAATTGTTTGTTGAATCTCGATCGTAGTGATACACATGTTCATGCCAAAAGATAGTAATGATAGTACCACCTACTTGTGGCACTACCACGTAAGTCATATCGGTATAAAACGCATGAAGAAGCTCCATGTTGATGGATCTTTGGACTCACTCATTTTTGAAAGGATTGAGACATGCAAACCATGTTTGTTGGTAGATATGCATGAAGAAACTCTATATAGATGGATCGTTTGGACTCACTTGATTTTGAATCACTTGAGACATGCAAATCATACCACATGGGCAAGATGACTGAAAGCCTCGTTTTTAGTAAAATGGAACTAGCAAGCAACTTGTTGGAAGTAATACATTTTGATGTGTGCAGTCCAATGAGTGCTGAGGCATGTAGTGGATATCGTTATGTTCTTACTTCACAGATGATTTGAGTAGATGTTGAGTATATTTACTTGATGAATCACGAGTCTGAATTATTGAAAGGTTCAAGTAATTTTAGTGTGAAGTTGAAAGATCGTCGTGACAAGAGGATAAAAGATCTATGATATGACCATAGAGATGAATATCTGAATTACGAGTTTGGCACAAAATTAAGACATTGTGGAAATTGTTTCACAACTAATACAGCCTGGAACACCATAGTGTGATGGTGTGTCCTAACATCATAACTGCACCCTATTGGATATGATGCATACCATGATGTCTCTTATCGAATTACCATGATAGTTTATAGGTTAGGCATTAGAGACAACCACATTCACTTTAAAAGGGCACCACGTAATTCCAATGAGATGACACCGTATGAACTATGGTTTAGAGAAACCTAAGCTGTCATTTCTTAAAAGTTTGGGGCTGCGACGCTTATGTGAAAAAAGTTTCAGGCCGATAAGCTCGAACCCAAAGCGGATAAATGCATTTTCATAGGACACCCAAAACAGTTGGGTATACCTCCTGTCTCAGATCCGAAAGCAATAAGGGATTGTTTCTAGAATCGGGTCCTTTCTCGAGGAAAAGTTTCGCACGAAAGAATTGAGTGGGAGGATGGTGGAGACTTGATGAGGTTATTGAACCGTCACTTCAACTAGTGTATAGCAGGGCACAAAGAGTTGTTCCTGTGGCACCTACACCAATTGAAGTGGGAGCTTATGATATTGATCGTGAGACTTCGGATCAAGTCACTCCCAAACCTCGTAGGATGACAAGGATGCGTACTACTTCAGAGTGGTACGTAATCCTGTCTTGAAAGTCATGTTGCTAGACAACAATGAACCTACGAGTTATGGAGAAGTGATGGTGGGCCCGAATTCCGATAAATGGCTCGAGGCCATAAAATCCGAGAGAGGATCCATGTATGAAAACAAAGTGTAGACTTTGGCAGAACAGCTCGATGGTCGTAAGGCTGTTGAGTACAGATGGATTTTAAAAGGAAGACCGACAATGATGGTAAATGTCACCATTAAGAAAGCTCGACTTGTCGTTAAGAAGTTTCCCGACAAGTTCAAGGAGTTGACTACGGTGAGACTTTCTCACTCGTAGCGATGCTAAGAGTCTGTTGGAATTATATTAGCGATTGCTGCATTATTTATGAAATCTTGCAGATAGGATGTCAAAACATTGTTTCCTCGACGAAAGGTTGTATGTGATACAACCGGAAGGTTTTGTCAATCCTGAAAGATGCTAATAAGTATGCAAAGCTCTAGCAATCCTTCTAAGGACTGGAGTAAGCACCTCGGAGTTGGAATGTATGCTTTGATGAGATGATCAAAGATTTTGGGTTTATACAAAATTTATGAGAAACTTGTATTTCCAAAGAAGTGAGTGGGAGCACTATAGAATTTCTGATGAGTATATGTTGTTGACATATTATGGATCAGAAATGATGTAGAATTTCTGGAAAGCATGCAGAGTTATTTGAAAAGTGTTTTTCAATGGAAAGCCTGGATTAAGCTACTTGAACATTGAGCATCAAGATCTATAAGGATAGATCAAAATGCTTAATGGTACTTTCAAATGAGCACATACCTTGACATGATCTTGAAGGTGTTCAAGATGGATCAGTCAAAGAAGGAGTTCTTGCCTGAGTTGTAAGGTATGAAGTTAAGACTTAGAGCTCGACCACGGCAGAATAGAGAGAAAGGACGAAGGTCGTCCCCTATGCTTTAGACGTAGGCTCTACAGTATGCTATGCTGTGTACCGCACCTGAAGTGTGCCTTGCCTTGAGTCAGTCAAGGGGTACAAGAGTGATCCAAGAATGGATCACAGGACAGCAGTCAAAGTTATCCTTAGTAACTAGTGGACTAAGGAATTTTCTCGATTATGGAGGTGGTAAAAGAGTTCGTCGTAAAGGGTTACGTCGATGCAAGCTTAACACCTATCCGGATAGCTCTGAGTAGAGATATCGGATACGTATAATGGAGCAACAATTTAGAATCGCTCCAAGTAGAACAGTTATTTGAAGTGGCTCCAAATGTAGCTTAGAAGTTGCATCTACAAGATGACATAGAAATTTGCGAAGTACATACGGATATGAATGTTGCAGACCTGTTGACTATAACCTCTCTCACAAGCATAACATGATCAAACCCAGAACTCTTTGGGTGTTAGTCACATGGGGATGTGACCTTGAGTGTTAATCACATATCGATGTGAACTGGATTATTGACTCTAGTGCAAGTGGGAGACTGTTGGAAATATGCCCTAGAGGCAATAATAAATTGGTTATTATTATATTTCCTTGTTCATGATAATCGTTTGTTATCCATGCTAGAATTGCATTGATAGGAAACTCAGATACATGTGTGGATACATAGACAACACCATGTCCCTAGTAAGCCTCTAGTTGAATAGCTCGTTGATCAATAGATGGTTACGGTTTCCTGACCATGGACATTGGATGTCGTTGATAACGGGATCACATCATTAGGAGAATGATGTGATGGACAAGACCCAATCCTAAGCATAGCACAAGATCGTGTAGTTCGTATGCTAAAGCTTTTCTAATGTCAAGTATCATTTCCTTAGACCATGAGATTGTGCAACTCCCGGATACCGTAGGAATACTTTGGGTGTGCCAAACATCACAACGTAACTGGGTGACTATAAAGGTACACTACAGGTATCTCCGAAAGTGTCTGTTGGGTTGGCACGAATCGAGACTGGGATTTGTCACTCCGTGTGACGGAGAGGTATCTCTGGGCCCACTCGGTAGGACATCATCATAATGTGCACAATGTGATCAAGGAGTTGATCACGGGATGATGTGTTACGGAACGAGTAAAGAGACTTGCCGGTAACGAGATTGAACAAGGTATCGGGATACCGACGATCGAATCTCGGGCAAGTACAATACCGCTAGACAAAGGGAATTGTATACGGGATTGATCGAATCCTCGACATCGTGGTTCATCCGATGAGATCATCGTGGAACATGTGGGAACCAACATGGGTATCCAGATCCCGCTGTTGGTTATTGACCGGAGAACGTCTCGGTCATGTCTGCATGGTTCCCGAACCCGTAGGGTCTACACACTTAAGGTTCGATGACGCTAGGGTTATAAAGGAAGTTTGTATGTGGTTACGAATGTTGTTCGGAGTCCCGGATGAGATCCCGGATGTCACGAGGAGTTCCGGAATGGTCCAGAGGTAAAGATTTATATATGGGAAGTCCTGTTTTGGTCACCGGAAAAGTTTCGGGGTTTATCGGTAACGTACCGGGACCACCGGGAGGGTCCCGGGGGTCCACCAAGTGGGGCCACCAGCCCCGGAGGGCTTCATGGGCCAAGTGTGGAAGGGGACCAGCCCCAGGTGGGCTGGTGCGCCCCCCCACAAGGGCCCAAGGCGCAAGGGAGAGGAGAAGGGGGCAAACCCTAGGGCAGATGGGCCCTAAGGCCCATCCTGGTGCGCCTCCCTCTCCCCCTCCCCCTTGGCCGCCCCCCTTAGATGGGATCTAGGCTGGCCGCCACCCCTAGGGGTGGAAACCCTAAAGGGGGCGCAGCCCCTCCCCTTCCCCTATATATAGTTGAGGTTTGGGCTGCTCATAACACGCGAGTTCCTCTCCTCTATATGACGCAGCCCTGCATCTCTCCTTCCTCCTCTCCCGCGGTGCTTGGCGAAGCCCTGCGGGATAGCCACGCTCCTCCATCACCACCACGCCGTTGTGCTGCTGCTGGATGGAGTCTTCCTCAACCTCTCCCTCTCTCCTTGCTGGATCAAGGCATGGGAGACGTCGTCGGGTTGTACGTGTGTTGAACGCGGAGGTGCCGTCCGTTCGGCACTAGGATCTCCGGTGATTTGGATCACGACGAGTACGACTCCTTCAACCCCGTTCTCTTGAACGCTTCCGCATAGCGATCTACAAGGGTATGTAGATGCACTCTCCTTCCCCTCGTTGCTGGTTTCTCCATAGATAGATCTTGGTGACACGTAGGAAAATTTTGAATTTCTGCTACGTTACCCAACAATACCTTAGTTATATCAAGATTAAATTTTGTAAATTTGAGTGTAAAATGCATTCATCAATCATCAAACAACAAACATCGAATAGTTGGTGTCCATGGCCGGTTGGACTGAGAGGGCCATGCACTACACCTCCGTTGCCACCAGACGAGCTCACAGTTGCCCCATGGACAAATGATTCGCAAGAGCACCCAACTAGGCCAAGAAGACCATGGTTACCGCATTCTATGCTGCATGAGCTACTCGCTTTGGGATGAAATCGAAGGAACCACATCCACGACTAGCCAGGCTGAGAGGGAAAGATATCCACCTATGCGGTCAATTAGGCTATATCACCGATGGGCCACCATCTGCCATGAGTGAGACCAGCTAAACCTAGTGGGTCTCTCCCAAGTCTGACCATATCTACTCTAGGGGCGTCTCCTTCGGCTCATTAGCAATACCACGTCAGACACCGCCACATGCCCATCGCATGCGCTGTCTAATTGACAATATGATTGTTGACTTAGATCGAAAGAAGGCATTGCTGATGGAATTGGAAGTAGACAGATACAAAATTATGAATCGCAAAAAGAGGGATAATTTTAAAGATTTGGAAATTTTGCAAGCCCAAAGCCAAGGATGAAATTTCCCATAATGGTGCCATGAATCCAATTCCTAATGAAAAATTGGTGATCCATGAGAGCTTAATTGGCAGTGCATGAGGGGATCAGTTGTACGATTACCATCCATGCAAAGGAGGTGGACAGATAAAATACAGGGCACACTAAATCGATCTATTAATTTCAATGCATGTGAGAGAGCGGGAGAGGTATCCGAGCGATATTTGGAAGAGATTGTCCGGAATAATTGCGAGTAAAGGGTATGTAACAACTTGAGGTTGCCCTATTTCAAAACTCCCCTCTAATCTCGTGCTCGCTCCTTGGTTATGACAAATTAGCCGTCCGGTCTTAGATACCCGAACGAAGGGAGTACAATTTGTGTACGGACGATTGCTCGCATATGTTGTTTTTCTTTTTCTTAAACAAGCGAAATGCACTCATATTAGTTAAGGCATACAAATCTGGTTGCTCCAGATTTGCAAATTTAAATTAAGCCTGAGTGATTATATTATATCCGATATGATCTAAAACCAGGTCAATATGTACACAATCTTAAAGTATTCACATGTAAAAGTTATGGTTTAATTTTTATATGTTGTACAGTCGTTCGTCAAAGTTAAAAATTTATTTGTAAAATAATGCTTGTTTCATGACCTAGAGAACTCGATGTATTCCCTTCAATCCATAAGAATTGACGTTGTTTATACTCCCTTCGTCTGCAAATATCCATTACTTTGATAAGTATTTCCGGACAAATGTACTGTATAAAGTAACATGGTGGGGAGTAGTGTTTTTTATTATTCTAAGATGATTATACTTCTAGTGAATTTTATTTTTTTCTACTAATAGATCTGGAACCTCCTGAAAACTTCAGAAGAGACGGCGGATTTCATCGTCTCGCCACCACGGATCCTCTACTCCACCAAGCAAGCACGGCGCACGATCTCGCTGCGACGATCTTCCGCCCACGTGGCCCCGCCGCAGAGAATCCCGTGCGCGTGCCGGCCGCCATTATTTTCTCCGGCGTTAGGGTTAAAAGATTGCCCAGCTCAGCTGCCGCCTCCGTCAGTCAGCTGGTCAGAGCCCATGGCATTTCAGATCAGTCAAAACAGGAACCGATAGGAGGGGTGGGCGGCCGCAAATTATCTTCTCCTCTCCTCTCCCACGCGGTCTCCTCCTCGCGGTCGCCGCTCGGGTCAGGCTGGTATCCCCCCTAAGCCAGCCGCCGGTCTCGCCGGCCTTCGCGGACCCAACGCATTGCCGCCCCCGCTTTAAACTAGCCCCTTAATAAGCTGCCGTCTGCAGCGTCTCCTGCCGTCCTCCGAGCAGGGGCAGCACGAGGAAGTCCTCCTCCCCTCTCTCCCGCTGCCACTTGGACGGCGAGCTGCTGGAGCTTTCCTACCTCCGGCCTGGTAAGATCCGACCTGGTTTGTCAGATTCTGCAGACAAAAACGCTTTCTTGGGGCTCCAGCTTTGCGGAACCGCATCCAGGACTGCGCATTTGCGGTTCTTGGCGGCGACGCTGGCGCTGGTGCCCTCCCCTTTGGATTTATGCTGCGTTTGGGCTCAAGATTTGGGTTTTTTTCACCCGTTTTATCTCCGTCCCCGATTTGGTACTAGTTTTAACTGTCCGGGTGTTTGCAGCGGAAGGATTCAAATAGTGGACGGGCTACAGGCAGTAAAGATTTGGAGAGCTGGGGGAGCACACTGGGATGGCGTTTGCGGTCTCCGACGAGCTGCTGGGCACATTCGTGCCGATTGCGGTGTACTGGCTCTATTCGGGGCTGTACATCGTGATGGACAGGATGGAGATTGACGACTACCGGCTCCACCCCAAAGGGGAGGAGGAGGTGAAGAACGTCGTCTCCAAGTGGACGGTCGTCAAGGGTGTCCTTGTGCAGCAGGGGTTTCAGATTGCGGTCTCACTTCTCCTGTTCACGGTAAATAATCCTCTTGACATTATGATCTTTACCATGGAAAACTTCTTGTTGTGATGCTATTGAATCCATGGTGGACTGATTCGTTGTGCTGGTTTAGCTTCATAGGATGTCCACATACAGGATGGTTAGAAAGATTATTGGTCTATTTGGGTTAAAATTCAGTTTAAATCAGACATGACACAGTGAACAATTTTGAAACATAGGCTTTGATTAAGTCTTTGACAGTTTCTGAATGATGGTTAAACCAGCGAGTTCAAACCTTTCTGTTGAAAATAACAAGCAAGTTCAGACCCTTCTACGGAATAGCTTGCTGTTGGCAGTTTTAGCATGAAAAAATAGCTGAGTAGCAAACAGTCTAGTGTTCATATGGAGATTGAAAGAGAGTCTTAGATTACTTATGGACCACGAGGATGTAGTGCTGTTTTTGTCGATTGAATATGTATGAACTGTTAGCTCTCTTGTCAAGAGTCACAATGGTCGTATTCACATTGGGGAATTTATTTCAAGGCAGTAAAGTTGCTTCCCGTGATTTTATTGGTTGAAGTAGATCTTGAAAGACTTGAAACCAGTGTATGTTGTTGATTTAAAACTAAGGCTTAGATTTATTTTCCGGTCATTTTGCTGTTTGTTTTGTAGATGGATTAGTGAACTATGCACCTAGGCCTGGCGAGTTTCAAACATTTTAGTTCTTCATTTAATGAATTCCAGAACTTCTGGTCGTGCTTTCCAAAAGGAAATTGAGTCTTAAATAGTACAGATATATCTCCATTATCAGTGGAAGTTATTTTTCTCTCTTTGAACAAAGTCTGGCTTTTAACACTGATTTCAGAATTACCTGATGAAATTTCATACACGGGTAACTGTACCTAAGATCTGCAAATGTGATAAAATGCAGATCATTGGTGATGACAGCGGTACTGTGAGAAAGCAGCCTCCCGCCCTGGTGATAGCACTGCAATGTATCATCGCAATGTTTGTTATGGACACATGGCAGTACTTCATGCACAGATACATGCACATCAACAAGTTCTTGTACAAGCATATCCACTCGAAGCATCACACTCTTGTGGTTCCATACGCGTTTGGCGCTCTTTACAACCATCCCCTCGAGGGCCTCATTTTGGACACGATTGGTGGCGCCCTCTCGTTCCTCGTCGCCGGAATGACTCCTAGGACGTCCATATTCTTCTTCTCATTCGCAACCATCAAGACCGTCGACGATCACTGCGGCCTGTGGCTTCCTGGGAATATCCTCCACATGCTGTTCAGCAACAACAGCGCTTACCATGACATCCACCACCAGCTCTACGGCAACAAGTACAACTTCTCGCAGCCGTTCTTCGTCATGTGGGACAAGATCCTCGGGACCTACATGCCATACACTCTGGAGGAGCGCAAGGGAGGAGGTTTGGAGGCGCGCCCTGTTAATCTCGGACTCGCAGCGCAGAGCAAGTCTGACTAAGTGATTCACTTTCTCCCGGTCTTCACTTGCCCGGTGAAGAATGCTCTACCTGATCTTTTCTAACTACATTTGTGTTGTAGAATTCTTTTCCTGTCCATATAGATAAAGCATCTTGCTGGAATGCCGTTGTGTACCAAGGTATAGCAAATAAAACACTGTGTAAAGATGATCCACTCTGATTTGCTCATGTGGGTTGGTTGTGTGTGAGCCTCATGCTGATGATGGCCAAAGTGAGCTGGTATTATTAGCACTACATACATTATGCAGCAGTGCGTTGGCCCTCACATTCTTAAAGCTTCTCTGTGCTGTCATGGACATTGTCTCTCCGACTAATGCTGATTCCTGATGCTTGGGCTCTTTTAGATTTTAAAAGGAGCTGTTGTTAATTTCTGTATGGACCAGGCTGTCTGATGGACAGTGCCAGCCTGAAAGAACGTGGTTCTGTTTGTCTGCAAACCTAGCATTGGGCAGCCATGAGCACACAGAGGTGACCTAAAAGAAGCAGAGAGCCCACGGGAAACGCAGCCTCCAAATAAGTTCAGGAAACACACAGCAGTTTCTACTGCGGGCATGTGTATCTATGATATTTTTATGTTTGAATAACTGCACGCATGTGCTTAGTCAAATAGGTGCTATGTGCATTCAGCATTACTCCCTTCGTCCCATAATATAACAGCGTTTTTAACACTAGTGTAGTGTCAAAAATATTCTTATATTATGGGACGGAGGGAGTATTTTGCTATTTCAGGTTGCTTGTTGGAGAATAATAACAAATCTGGTTCGCTGTTATTCTCAAGTGTACCGTCAGTCACAAAAGAGTGCTGTTTTAGGTGTACGTGAGTGAACATTTCTGGAGTCTTGCTATCGATGTATATTTACAAATATTTGGGCGCAATACTGAGCAGTATGAAACACACAAGTGCACCATGAAAAAAGAACATCTGTTTCCGCAACAACAACAAAATCTGAAAAAAAAAACACGTAGATGTGCCCGTGTTAGTCTTGTGCCAAAACTGTGATTGCGTAGTACATAATGAAAAAAAAATCACATATATGAAAAATATTTACCATGAAAATGGTTCCTGCTTTCTAAAGAATCTGTGGAAGTTAACACACTAGAATAATATGATATGAGTTGTATTTGGCTAACGTTTTTTTAAGAGCTGTGTTGATTAATAAAAGGATAGATTTAAGAGTGGAAGAGATGTCTCCTCCCCAATCTTCATGTTGCGCATAGTTAGTTGGTGAAGAATATAGGAGCCAATGACAACGATAAATCGCGTGTGCACATGCGGCCACGCGAGGTCGTTATCCGCACCGGTAGTCCCCACACGATTCGTGCTAACTCCAATACGACGTTCGCGTATAAAGGCCATTGGGCAGCGTATCCCATCTCGTATAGCTCTCGTATTAATCTCTGCGCATCAGTGAAGGCCCACATGGCATCTGGTAGTGACAACGGCTAGCTGAAACAGAAGGCAGCGACCGCATTTACTGCCCGGCAGTGACAACGGCTACCCGCATCAGGCGTGTGACGGAGATCGCGTTGGTCACCGTTCAGTCGCAACGGCTAGCTGGGCGACGCTCCTCGCTGGCTATTTAAACGCCATCCTTCCTTGCTTTGGATGGCCATTCCAAGCTTCTCCCATTCTCCATTATTCTCAGATTATCTGGGCTTGCAAAGCATGTGTTCGTCCATGTCCCGTAGCAGTGCGACACCACCGCCATCTCATCACACGAGCAACCAGATGCCGCCACTCCCGCTCATCCGTTGCCCCGAATGCAACGCCGGCTACGTCCTGTGGTTTGTCTCCGGGACAGAACTAAACCCAGGGAGGCACTTCTACCAGTGCGAACGGCATGGGGTAAGTTTTTTCATATCCTCGCAGCTCATGTTCTCCGGGGCATGCTGATTCTTGTTCATTCTGCAGCATGGAGGGTGCAAGTTTTGGAAGTGGGAGAACAAGTACATACAGTACTTAAGCCAGCGGTGGGGACATCTGATTTCGCACGCGTTGGTTCATCGCCACGTCGCGCTGCTCGAGCAGAACCATGCATTCCTGAAGAACATATTGATGCTGTGCCTCGCGAATTTGGTGGTCATGGTCACTATCTTCCTCCTCAAGTTCTGAAGCACCACCCCGTCCTGCGTACGTAGTGTCGTACTCATACATGCCTTCGTCTTGCTGCCGCTCAGTGGAGTTTGATGTACCCACCGCATTGCCATGGCCATGAACAGGGCAATGTCGTAGTCACACATGGGCTGTATCCCCTCTGCGTAGGGAATGCTGTTTCCTTTTCGTATGTTACAGTATCTCTAGCGATCTGCATGTATCAGTTAGTACGTCCAGCTTGCCCATGCAAGGGCGGGAGCTGCTAAGTGCAATTAATTATGTACCCCCCGCCGTCGTAATTAGACTGTCTCTAATCAAGAAACAGATGCAAACACGTATTTTTTGTAAGAGAGAGTGGAGTCATGAGTCATCGCCCAGTCGTCGTCCGCCATGCACTTGAATGCACCAATAAGAGAAGGCGATGCGCCCCATCAATGCCACACCCATGATTAATTGATTGCTCCAATTACACGGCCTGCAACGGAGCAGAAGACGCCAGGGCACGCGTGCTCTATAAATTGAGCTCCCGCGGCCCGAGCCTCGACCCACACACCACATGGTTCCTTCGTCTGGTAGCACACAGCCACAAACACGTGATTCACCGTCTCTGTAAACACCACCGCCGTCGCCGTGCTGTGGCCGTCGCCGGACACCGGTAACGGTAAGGTAAGCATCTTCTTCTCGTTGCTCCTTTCTTTCATTCTATACTCGTGAAGGTGTAATCAATCCCCCTTGTCCGCGCGTGTGTGCGTGTGTATGCAGATGGATGAACCCATGCACCCCCAGGGCACGAACGACACGAGCAACCCCTCCCCAACGTCACGCTGCTCTCCAACAAAAGTACGTGCCATGCTTGATTCCTTTGATGACTTCAAACAATCTCTTGTCGAGGAGATGGGTTTTGAAGGCATACTGGAGGTGCCACATTTGCCAAGGATTAGCCTGAGATTAAGTATATGGATCATGGCTAGAGTTGATGAGCTGTCTAGAACTATTTACATCCGTCCTGGCAGACAAATGTCCTTCAAGGCAGTGGACGTGTTCAAAGTTTTTGGAGTACCGTCTGGCCGCGTACATATACAGAAAGCGTCGATCGCCGAGACAAACCACGTGCGCGATGTGCTAAGTATAAACTCGAGCGGTAAAAACCTATTATCTGCTGTCGAGAAAATACTAGTTAGACCAATAGACGAGTCAAGTTCTAAACTCGAGATAGACAGTTTCAAAATGGCATTTGTCATTTTCGTAATGGGGCATCTGCTTGCCCCGTCGACGACCCACGATCACACAAACACACATTACTGGGGGCACTCGTCTAGATAGACCACGTTAGCGAGTTTGATTGGTGCGAGTACGTGATAGAAGAGTTGATGGTTGCATGTTCAAGAGTAAAAGCAGATCTCAAGGCAGGACGGCCTGTCACGTATCTCCACGCCTGCCATTTATTCTTGCAGGTTAGTTTCAGGATTTCTACTGCTAGAATCAATTGTGCCCATACGCACGTTTAACATTTTATTTTATGTAAATAGGTCTTTTACCTAGACAACCTTGATCTCCGGGTTTTCAACCTACCACACACTACATTCCCTCGAATAGCTGTGTTCGACGACATGCAGTTCAGGCGTATGCTTTTACAGTGCAGCGTTGGGGGGAAAGGCAGTACAGACTTCTCCGGCGCAATGGTCCTGTTCTTGAATTTCCGATTTTTATTATTCACCTCTAAAAACCACGTTTTGATTTTACGAACCCACGTGCTGATCCTTCAACCGCAATTATATCAACTGTACATATCCGCGAGGCTGATCAGGTGTGCTATACCAGGAGTGCGTGGGACACCCCACCAGATCCAGTTGGCCGCGCGGCTCCCATGCTGCCCGGCCTACCATGCAACAGAGTACGGGCGCCAGCTAGGCCACACGGGACCCACACCATCGCTAATCCGCAGCCGATCTCGTTCAGGCTGCCCCAAGTGCCGCATGGAGCGTCACCCACTCCAATCACACCAGCTCCTCTTTTCCCACGCATGCCGACCGGAGGCGACTTCTCTATGTATCTAAAGAATAATTACCCAAAACTGGTATGCCAATCATTTTGTAATCAATGATCATTTTTTTGCTGCATGCGCGCATCTATTTCATCGGGCATGCCACATTATCCGACTTCGATAAATAAGGCTTGACTGGTCTGCCCCAGGCAAGTTCGAGTGTCGGGATGCTGATGAAGCGGCACAACGCCACCACTTTTAGGATTGCAAACACCCTCAAGACTGACTTAATACAGGAGAACACTCAGTTTCTCAACTCGCTAGTTAGTGAGCTCGGCGAGGGGTGCATATGCTGCAGCCTCCGATCGGTACCATGCATCATCACCACACCTGCCCCCTCGGGTTCTCCGCATGCAGTGCACGAACATCTACCGTCGCAAGCTAGAAATGACCGAATCCAATGGTACGTCCATTACTTGCACTCGTGCCTAATTATTCCCCCACCGGCTAGATGAATAAACCCTTTTGTTTCATTTTGTTTCATAGGGGAAAGCTCTTCTGGTCAGAAGTTCACGTCATCGGCCTCGTCCGGTCCTAAGAAGAGGAAAGGGCCACTTGTCCCAGGTGTGTTTTTTTACCGATTGATTTCGCGATTTCATGTTCTTTTCTTAGTGCTAAGCGGGACAAGCCTTTTTACTGATTAGACATATCTTTCCCGGCAGACCAGGAGACCACCAGCGCGGCGGGTTTTGTCATGCCCACACAAGCCAAAACCTTGTTCACAAGTCAATCACCAGCAGACGAGCAGAAGGGGTGGTGGGACGGGCTCGCGGGTTTGATTATGTTGATGGACGGAGATGCAGCGCACCCGGCCGACGCGGTCCTGTTCGGCCAGGCTTCATCTGAATTGCCACCGAAGCAAGAGCGGGCGCACGCGGGGTTCGCCGTGTCGCACTGGATTGATGGAAAATGCCGTCCAAGTTTTCAAGTCCCTGTATGGAAAGCCATCGACGGATTCCTGAAGAGCATCTCAATTGAAGAAATCGAAAGGTACATGCAACCCACTTCGTCAATCCTCGTACCAAAACCAGTAATGTTCTTCACGCATGAACTAACACTTTTTGTCCGTAGGCCTTTTGTAACTCATGCCACGCCAAGGTACATCTCCATCACCCCAAGCCCACTATTGACCCAGATTTTAGGAAAGGACCCATTAGACCACGAAGTATGTTCTCTTATATTCCAACGTCAAGATCAGATCGATGGCGAGTCACTTTACGTGAACAACCAGCCTCGGTTTCGTTTATTCCTAGAGCCAGATATATCGGTTGGTATCTAAATTATGAATAACACCTTATCACCAACAGCGCTCTCATTTTTCTGCTTAGAATTTGACAACCTTCTATCTTAGACTGCCGCTTTGGCTGGAGAAGAAATCTGGACACTTGTTCCTGCAACGGCACAGTTCATTGGGCCGCATTTGACACACAACATCGCGGAGTGCAGAATGGTATGCGTCAATAACCCACTCCGTTTAACGATATGCGAAAAATACAGACCATGCTGCTTACCACTCCATTTTCTTTGACATTTGCAGTTTTTCCTGCCAACCATTTTCGACTTTGGATGGTGCCTGTACAACTGGGATATGCAGCGCAAGAATATTAATATTTTTGATCTGTCATACGGGAGCTGCACCACATAGCGTCGCACGGACCTCCTGGAAGCCGTCGCCGACAAGCTCCACGTGGCGCTATTCACCACGATTTACAAGCTGTTCAACAACTGGCACGTGGATTGCATTAGATGGGAGAAAATCTTCCACGTCACTTCGCCTACCACAATCAAGCAGTAAGTTATCTTTCTCGCTTAACGGTTTTACGCACAATCCATTGTTAAATTACTAATCCGATCGCAGGAAGGACACCGGGATTTGGATTGTCCGCGTGGCAAAACACTTCGATGGCAACCAGGTTCTTGCGGATATGTCACAGGTGCGTTTTTCGATTTGCGTGCGTTTTGGATTTGCGACCGGTGGACTGACTAGTTGACAATCTAACAATGCATTTCGTAACCACGCAGGGATCAATCGTAGGAGAGCGGCAGGAGATTTTGACCGAGCTCGTTGAAATGAAGGGCAACATGGCCCCCCTGCCGGATAGCATCACCAACCTAATCACCTCATGGCCCACCCAAGAGCTCTAAGTTTCGCGTGCTGGCTGCCCTTCCATATAAAATAAACACAGGGCTTGCACCCTAGTACGTGTAATGTGTCTAGTGGCCAACCAAGCCCGTTTCGGGGGCTGTAAACAAATATCTATGTACTATAATGCATGTAATGGGCAACCAGGACCGATTATTGTAATATATAATAATCACTCGCCCTCTAATGCGTGTAATGAGTCGGTGAGTGTAATATATAATCAAAGACTGTGGGCTTCGATCGGTCAAAGTATAAACGCCATGGGTTTCGAACACGCGCGCTAGCTACCTGCAACGCTACAAGCTACCCCAGACGTATAGCACAGTCGCCTCCCGTCGCGCCAGTACTGTTACACTGCTGAGCAATAAAATTAGATTCGCGTGCGCCTCAGAATATCTCTGCCGCACGGAAACGGTGGCGTCCACATGCAGTTAGCTGGCTGACTTTTCCGACACACGCACGACGAGGAGGAGGCAGCACCATTGTTTCCGGTCCACATCGTGGTCGACAGCTCTCTTGCCCGAGACCAGGAAACAATCTCCGCTGGTTCAACGAAAAAGGTGACGACGTGTTCTGTGACGACAAAACCCAAACCAAAATTACGATGTTGTTCATACATATCTTCATACACAAATTACATACTAAGCATTCTCTTAGGAATGCAAACATGGGACGTGCCCGGTAATGTCTTCAAGACCCCAAGCAAGAGAAGATTTTTTGAAGATTTCCAAACCCCAATGAGGGGCATTTGGAAAAATTGCCTGCTTCGTGGTGTCACATTCTAAGTTTTAGGAATGCAAGAAACGAAACACTTTTTCTCTTGCGACACTTCCAATAGCATGATAACTTTCAAGAGAGAAAGAAAACATACATGGTTAACCAATTTTCTAACTATTCGCATGGTCGCATCGTAGTTTACAAATGAGCGGCACTTGTCTTACATCATAAAATTAATTATACAGATAAATTTTTGTGTTCAGTTCTACAAGTTGAAGAAACAGAACTCCCGCTCGATAGGTGCATTCCACCACGAAGATGAGTGCACTGACGACTTAACCCCTTGGCGCGGTCACACCTTTATCTAAAACATAAGCAAAGAGAAAACCAAACATTTTTTCTTCGCGACCCTCCGACACCATGATAGCGGTGAAGAGAGAAAGAAAACATACATCGAATTCATCGGTTTTCTAACTAATTGCGTGGTTTTCTACGTAAACCGTTTCTGTTTATATCAAGATGAGCTTCACTCCCGTCGATGATTCGGTTTGGCCGTACACGAATTGAACCAAAGAGGCTTATTTAACTTTTCAAACAACAAATGAGCCCCATAACATTTTCCAACGTAATATAAATTGGTGTTTCGGTGGGTTTGGGTGTTGGCCGTACACAAATTGAACCAAAGAGGCTTCTTCAAAGTTTTCAAACAACAAATGAGGGGCACTTGTCATACACCATAGCTTTTTCCACCGCAATTTTTATTGGTGTTCGAGTGGATTTTCTTACAAGGAGAATAGCTTCCAAGCTAAACCACCCAATCCCCCAAGATTGGGTGTTGGCCGTACTCGAACTGAAACAATGAGGATTTTCTCATTTTCCAAAAAAACAAAACGAGGGCCACTTGTCATACACCATACATTTTTTTCCCGCAACATTATTTGGTATTTGAATGGATGTTCTTCCAAGGAGAATAGCTTCTTGGAATCCAAGAACTCAAACAACAGATGATTTTTTTAAATCTCCAAATTCAAAAGAGGGGCATTTTGCGTACAACATAGCTCTAGTCTATAGGTACACACAAAAATGGTGGGACATGCCTCGTGATGTTTACAAGAAAACAATCCAAAGAGGATTTCTAAAAGTATTAAAAAACCAAACATGGGGCATTCGTCATACACCGTAGTTTTACAAATGACCGGCACTTGTCTTACACCATAAAATTAATTATACAAGTTGAAGAAACAGAACTCCCGCCCGATAGGTGCATTCCACCATGAAGATGAGTGCACTGACGACTTAACCCCTTGGTGCGGTCACACGTTTCACGCCTTTATCTAAAACATAAGCAAAGAGAAAACCAAACATCTTTTCTTCGCGACACCTCCGGCACCATGATAGCTGTGAAGAGAGAAAGAAAACATACATCGAATTCATCAGTTTTCTAACTAATCGCGTGGTTTTCTACGTAAACCGTTTCCGTTTATATCAAGATGAGCTTCACTCCCATCGATGAACCGGATGAGCGGTTTCTATGTAAACCGGTTTGGCCGTACACGAATTGAACCAAAGAGGATTTTTTAACTTCTCAAACAACAAATGAGCCCCAAAACATACACTGAATTATCCGGTTTTCTAACTAATTGCATGGTCTCTTGCATAAACCATTCCTGTTTCTATTAAAACGAGTGCCACTCCCGTTGATGATTGGTGTTTGAGTGGATGTTCTTCCAAGGAAAAAAGCTTTGAAGCTAAACCGCCCAATAACCCAAAAGAAGACGCGGTCACACGGCTTTGTCTAAAACATATTCAAAGAAACAGACCAAACACACGCTTTCGTCCCGATGCTTCCGACAACATGACATAAAATTAATTATACATATAATATTCGGTGTTCAGGTCTACAAGTTGAAGATACGGAACTTTGCGCCCGATAGGCGCCTTCCACAACGAAGATGAGTGCACTGACGACTAAAGCCCTTGGCATGGGTAGTTCTAATTATACAAATAATATTTGGAGTTCATATTACAAAGTAGATCCAGCAGTCATTTTTGGAGTCCGAACAATTGACAACCTTAGAGGCTTCAGGCAGGTGGGTTTAACACGATGGCTGGAGGCAGGGCGTTGTTTCTTGGCATAGTAAGCACCAGCATCATGAGCTTCTGCTTAAACCGCAGCATCTTGTCCTCACAACACAAACCAAACAAATATTCAGAAAGAGTTCATCACTCCGAGAATAAATAGTTGCTAGGACAATGCACGCACCGCCCACATCCCTTCTGTCATGAACTCCCCATCAAAGCACATAGTGTAGTGTAGAGTGTAGAACGGAGTGTCATCGCTGCATCCGAGCACAAGTTATACGTAAATTTGATATTCTAAGCTGCAGATCAAACATCAAAGCGGATGGACGGGGGGCGCATACCTGTTCGATGGCTCATGCATCAGGTGGTGAGCCGCCCTTTTGAATTCATCTTCTCGGACATGCCACCCTTTGAAAAACTTGTCAATGCACTTGCACAGCCCATAGAGCATCCTGTCGAGGACCCGTGCGTGCTGCCTCTCCAGCTCTAGAAGGTTCCACTGGGTACGTCTCGGATCCATCACGTGAGCAATTTTCTTCAGCATGTCGAAAACATAGAGCACATAGAAACCTCCCTCGTCCTTGAACGGCACGGTTATCTGAAAAAAGCACATACATGCAGCTGTCACGTAACATGCTAAAACATGGTTATGAACTAACGATCTACGGATCAGCTGGGGATTACCAGGCGGCATGTCTCCACATCGTATCCCAGGTGCTCCCCAACAAACAAGTTTTTTATGTAAGGATCGCTCAAGAAACCGTCGCCCACCTCCATGATCCGGGACTGCACGAAACAAGGAACAAGACGCTCAGGCCACGATAATCATGTATGGATCATTGAACTAAACATCGCCGATTCGAATTACGTACCGCAAAGTAAGGCGGCATTGGGTGATGGAAACGCGCCCTGTCTGAAGGATCGTACCACCTTGCATCTTGTTCCCTCATCATCATGTTTGCGACTTTGAAACCCTTGTCATCTAGTGTCTGACAAAAGTTTTCATAAATTTCATAGCCAGTCATTTTCACATGAGGCGGACCCTGTTGATCGACCCAGACACTGTAAAAAGGCGGGGATGCGATCAGTTAGATATAACGCTAGCTGCTGAACAGACAACATGCGATAAATTCAGTGTTTTCTCAAAACGCACTGGGACCAACAGTACCTGTTCAATACATCTGGGGCTAACTGTTGTATTTGTACCCAAGCGGCGTGGGCGACTAGAGGCGACACGAATTCGTAATTGAACTCCGGGATGCGGAATGGTGAGACACCATTCTCCGTGGAGATAACGATCTTCCTCCCATCTCCCTCCTCACCAAACCTTGCCAGCAAGTTTAACTCACGAATAGCTGCACCTGCATTGACAAGCGTCGTTCAGCTGCGACTACAAATTCAGTATCCTGACATAAGTAAATTCCATTCACAGGAACCACTTACGTCTACCTTGGTAAACAATGATCTCGTTGCTGTCCTCCACCTCCCTTTCTTTCCTCTTCCCCAGTTGCACGAAGCCATATTTTCACCAATCGGCCGCCCAGCCCCTGCATCATGCTGGCCACACCGGACAGGCTACACCACATTCTCTAATCCACCATCTAGATACAACTGGCCAAAAGACCCCATGGACATGAATATTGGCACACCCGGCAGAATGGAACTGGGGTGGTGGGTGTCGCGTGGCTGCCCAGGCAGCAAAAGGAACAGACCTGGAGGGGAAGCAACCAGTTTCTCATTTAATTCACTGAAGTAAGCATCGGCGCTGTTGGTATATGCATAAATGCTGGGTCTCACCTGTCTCGGCGTGCTCAATGTGGCCATGGGCAGAGCTCGCGGGAGCAACTGGCACTGGACGGACGGCAACTGCATCGCGTACTCCTTATTCAGCAGGCATCAATAAATTGGTAACATCTACCGCATCTATCACACTGCAAGAGGAAAACTTACCAGGACGAAGGACGCCTGCCGTGGGGATCATTTCGTCAGGCTCTCCTGCTTGTGCTCCACTCATCCTTCCCCGGAAGCACCCCCTGGTACGCACCTGCGCATTAAAACCAACAATCATTTGTTTTTTTGCCAAAAATGAACAGACACTAAATTAATGCAACGGTAGATACAGAGTACGTGCGTTGTCCTGGTTACCTGATTGCGCAGCGACTACAATCACTTGGTTTTTAAGCTCGTTTACTGAATCACCCAGGCCCAACCCATCCACGTACTTGAGCAAAGCTTGCATGTCCCGCGTTGTCATCACCCTCTCGTTAGCAAGGTGCCTTTCAATCTCTCTATGCATGTTCTCGTTCATGCAGGTGATTGTCCCGTCGTTAAGTGCAGTTAAGTTGTGAAAGAACAAAGTATTGCGCTCAGCACTAGCCAGCGCGTGCTCTTTCAGTGAGCGATCTATGAAAGCTTTTGCCTGAAACCAAACACAATGGTTAGTGCGCACCACTTCTGCAGGTGGCTAAAAAGAATGGGTTTAATGAAATCACCTCCTGGATTTGTCTCCTGACACTTTCTCTGTTCCATGGCAAGCTTTGATCCGTCATACGCCTGGCCTGTTGCATGCATGGGTCAGAACAAGGGTGGTGTGCACAAAAAAAGAAACATGGGATGAAGGCCGATGATCACCTTCATCACACCGTATCTCTTCGGAACGCTGCCTATAGCTGTATCTTTGAGTATCAGTTTTGACAAGTTGGAGGCAGTGTAGAACTTTATTCTGGGGCGCACAAGCGGGTCAGGCTAGACAGATGCAGAAGTGTCGACCGAGTCGAAATACAATGCCTGCCACGGAAGCAAACCGACTCAATTTAGTTCAAGCCCTGAACAAACATAATATTAATTCAAATTCCTACGCACGATGGAAACAGGCACCTCACCTGCAACACTAGCGGGCACCCGTACAACTGCGGCCTCTTCCCTTCACTGTGTATTGCATGGGCCGCCTGGGCTGCGCCGATGAGCTCAGAATGAACGTATCTTCCCCAGTTCACCCTGTGCAGGTTAGCCGGCTCCATGCAAATAGCATACGCCTCCGTTGGGACAGTGTGCCTCCTCTCCCTAGGACTAAAACAAGTAGCCATGCAAAGCATGGCAAAACCGACCTGGATCCTGATCTTGTCCTCTTCAGACAGGGTGGTCTGGCATGGTTTCTTCAACGCCCATCTAATGTCACCGACAGTTATGTAAAAGCTCGACGGGTGCAACCCTAGGTACTCTCTGATCTGTGCTAGCTGTGCCGTTGAAGGCGCAACATCTCTCTTTTCTATTTCTATATCTCCGCCTAGTGCAATTCCTAAGATGTTGTGGATGTCAACCTCGTTGAATGTGACGTAAACGCCATCATCTATCTTGAGTGCACCACGCTCAAGGTCTACATCTAGGAATAAACTCCAGCAGTTCTCCCGATCCACATGGGTTATGTTGCCTATAGCTAGCATCCCCCCGAGACCAATCTCCCTTACAGCATCTCTCTGTTCATCAGTAAAAAGAACAGCCGCTTCGTACACATCTTTGGGAGCGAAACTACTATCTACTGTGCATTTTGGCTGCGCGGCTTTCTTCCTAGACTCATAAACCTTGCTACAACGTGGACGGCTAGACCCGGACATCTAAACGAAACAAAGGATAGGAGAGCAAAAGAGAACAGGGAACAAGAAACAAGAGCGCCCCATCAGTATACATCCAAGCAAATGCGAGAAAGTATTACATCTAGCAAAGGGATTTTTTCTCACCTCGCAGTTGGCCGCCGCTCCGGCGACGCGCTCGCTCCAGAAGCAGAGCTCTCGCAGTGGTAGAGTACTCTGGTTCTTGGATAGATGAATGGCTTCCCTCAGACGACTCCCCCTCGGGCAAGCTCTTTCTTATGCACGCGGAGGGGAGGGGGTAGAGAGTACAGAAGAGTAATGCCTGACTAAACAGCTCTGTCTACTCGCGTCAAATCGGACTGCCAGGGCGGCAAAGCGCGATGATGGCCTGTGCTCGCTGGCTGAGCATGGATTCAAGGCGTGGTACGTCCTCTATCCGGCCAGGATCTCCTAGCATACCATGTCTATGTATTAAACTAAGCTACACGCTCGGTACGAAGAACCTTTTGCAAGCACGTAGCCGGCTGTCCAGGGCCACTACACACGCGGCCACACGTGATCCGGTCACACATGCACGCATTGAGCACCGCTGCGGCGAGTTTGAAAATCGTTCACACCAATCCATATGAAAAAAAAGAATTACGGAGTAAATCGCCCTAATCAATTCTCACAGCACTATACAGGTCGACGCCTCTTTATGTATGCAAACCACCCATCACGCGATCAAGCACAAGATGACAACCGGGGACTAAATTGCTAGGCAGCCCAAGACACAGCGAACCGGAGGAAGCATGGCCACCCATCAAAACCCGTACCCCCGCTCATATTTGTAAAACCAGAGCCACTGTTGTGATGACGGATGCAGGTCACGCAATCCTAGCGCAAGATCACCCACCCACCCCCCCATAGCACACCACTGTTCACATTTTGACTAACCTTTCCTTCGGGGAGGCACAATTTTTTTATTTATATTGGACATTCTGGGTCCATGTCATTGGTAATCTTCAGTTGGTTTCCGACCCGTGAAGATGTATGAGAGAGTAGAAAGTTGGGGTTATTCATTTTATGCAGCAACATTTACTTTCCTCTTTCTTCATCTCTTCCGGAGTGGTACCGGTGACGCCGGGGGGGGGGGGGGGGTGGGTCGGAGGGTGGTGGTGTACGTGCCCCGGTCGTATCATCGATTTCTCGTCCCGCTGAGATTCGTGTCTGATGATCGGCCGTCGACACTCTCGCGGGTGGCGGTTGTGTCAACTGCCATATCAAATAAAATGCCCCACGCTAGCATTCATAAAACATGCGGGCAGTTTAGATTCAAACCTATTGTCCGAAAAAAGGACAAGCCCTCTCGTAAACATTGTGGTAGGCTCGGGCTTTCTTTTTTTACACCGAGAACTGAAAATGTCGCCTTCGAGCCTCCGAGAATTGCATGTGGTTAGAATACACCCACTCCTACGCGGCTGTTTTGTGCCCAATAGAACTTATTATGGATTCGCTGAAGAGCGACAAATGAACTATTCGACTTTAGGTTTTTCACGAGTGCAAGTCATGTGTGGGAACACACATTTGTTCGTGTTTCGAAAAATCTCACCAGCGCATTTTTTCTGCTTCACGTGGGTGACCATGGATCGGCTTTTTCCCAGAAGGAATGGTCCGTTCAAATTATGTTCTCCTTTTCTATCTTGACGTGCACCCACTCCTACGCGGAATTTTCTTGTCGATTCGTTGAAGAGAGACATCTGGATTATTCGATTTAGGTTCTCCCCTTCCTTTTCGAAACCAACGCAAAAGGTGGGTGTAGTCATTTTTTCTTTGCGGAAAACTCGCCCTGGCTAATTTACGCCTAACGTGCGTCACCAGGGTTTGTCTTTCCCCCCAGAATTAATAGATCTTTCAAATTAGGTTTTCTTTTATGTTGAAAGCTACAAACATAATGGCGCTATTCATTCCGACTTTTTTTAAAACGAACCGACGCCATTCATTACAACTTTTATTTAACGAACGACGCCATTTCATTTCCAACTTTTTGTGTGTTGTCTATAATGCAGTTTTTATTTTTTTGCCTTTTGCAATATCACACCGTCTTTTACACACACCCAACGGATATACAGACAGCCTGTTTACATTTTTTTTCAAACCCTAAATCCTAGGATCAGACGGTAGGCCTGTACGATGCATTCGCTGTGTTCATAAAACCATAGGCAAGAAATGAATTTTTGCGCCGTCGGACATTTTTTATTCTTGAGTCGTACAAGCGTCATACACCTGGGCGCACGCGAACCGGTTACCACAGCTGGCCCATTGGGCATCAATACAGTTTGGGCCTTTTACATGCAACGCTGTCGACCTCGTCGTCGTCTTCCCATGAAGCCCACGCCCACCTGTATACTATAGCGTGAAATAGTCGATCCCCAACAGGTTCAGGTTTTATCTCTTGCGCCAGCTCTGCAGACTCATGAGGGTCGTTCTCGCCCGACCCTTCTGTTAAATCATAAACTTCTGCATCCAGGGATGCATTTGCTGCCACGCATTCTTCATTCTCACCTCCGATATCTGCCGCACGCACGCTACCCTGAAATCATAGAGTTTGTGCATCCCAACTGTAAGACTCCATGAAAGCCAGCATCGTGTTCATTGAGAATGCAACCATCGGAAAAAGCTTACATTGTTCTGAGGTTGAGCAACACCTTGTCTCCCCAACTGCCCTTCTGTACTAACTGCACGCACCTCGCGCTGTATACATAAAAAACGTAATGCATGAGGAGGGGGAACAAAACGTGCGCGCTGAAAGAAACAAAGAAGAGGCGAACGAGCACCTGAATTATTTCTGTGCTGCCTCCTGAGTATGAGCCAGCTGAAGACGAGCTCGACATGATGCTTGCTATGCCCATCTAGCACATGCACGAGGTGTTTATATAGCCCCCGCTCTAGGCGCAGGCGGATATGTTTGAATTTTGAAATCTGCAGACCCCACATAGCTGTAAGCTTGAATGCTTCATTTACCTCCGCGACCTGACGCGGGCTTAAATGCCATTTTCAAATTTACCCATGGCGCACCAGGTTACAGATGTGCTCTAGCCAGACACGCATGGACACAGCCAACCTTGTGGCAAAACAATGTGCTCCAGTTGGATGATGGGTGACTGTACAAAAAAACATGGCACCTACCGAGATGCATTTTGAAGTCAACAATGTTCGAGAACTTTTATTAATACAACAGCCAAATACAGGGGACGAGAAGTTCAGACAAACATTTTGGAAAAACTAATGAGATGGAGGAACACCGGCCATCGAGGACAAGATCGGCTTGCTGCATGTTGTTTTCCTATGCCCAGGTACTCCACACTTGCTGCATGTGCCCACTTTCCTTTCTTTTCTAGGGGCGTCACCACGGTCGGGGCAGGTGCTTGACTTGTGGCCTTTGCCCCTACAGATCGAACAAAACCTTGATCTTTTGTTGCTTCCCTTCTCATATGGAGCCTTGTCCCTGCTTGTTGTTGGCCGGCCACGTTTCTTTTTCCTTTCTGGTGCAAGCAGACTCTCATCCAGATTGATAGTAAACCTGGATGCAGCCTCAGAAAAGTCTGAATTGTAGCTATCTGCATTTGGACAGGATCCTTCTGATGCCATGTCTTTGGACGTCGGTGCCCCCTCGCCTTGGTTTGCTGGTGGATGAACCGACACCGATGTTTCTCCTATGGACGTTATGTGATTCCCTTCAACACTTCTTACAGAGCACGCCGCCTTACAAGTCTTGGTTTTCTTGCTGCAACCACCTGCAACTCCATTGTTCGAGACCTGCTGCTCAACGATGCCTAGGCCATCATTTGGTGCGCTAATCTCAGCTCCTCTCTCCCTAAGATCCACCAATCCATCCAACATGAATTTGTATGCTTCTAGGTTTCTGTCGCCCATTTTAACCACCTCCAGGGCAGTGATGTACAAAGCAGAATGTCTATAAGTGGGTGCGTCCGGCGGGCCCATGTCCTGTTGGTAATGTTTGAGATGATCCGGCAAATTATCTCTGCCATGTATGCTCCACCTCTTCAAGATGTGCCTGTGGGGAATCTCCCTAAGCCGGAGCACATTCATGACCTGTGAAGAACATATAATATCAGAAGGTGCATCGCCCAAGCAGCAGGGGAGCTACATATGCATGATAAAAAACCTAGGTAGTCAGTTTCCGCTTATTCAGATATTGGAGGTGAGATGAAATCCCTAGGTGTAGAATTGCCACCTTGCTAACCTGCAGCGAGTGACAGCAGACCATACCCATGTGCTCGAACAGGCCGCATATGCACGAGAAATACCCCAGATTATCAAACACATTGACCTCATATCGGCATTTGAACCATTTCTCTCGCTTTTCAGCCTTGACGTGGGTCACCATGTATTTCTGCTTTGGTATGATCTCTTCTACATCATAGCTTCCGGATTCATACAATATTCCTCCAAAAATCTCAAACATCTTCCTGGTGTAAATCTTGCTAGCGTGCACTTCTAGTGGGGTGTTGACCTTCAAGACAGCTCCACTCTGCAGTAAAACAACAAGAGAGAAAATATATGTCGTTAAATGCCCCACGAGTTTTTGGTTGTCGGGCGGACATTATGTGGAATTTGTCATACCAGCCCGGTTCGTTTCTCCTGGAACCCTTCTTCTTGTTCACGGTCAAACTGCAGCTTGTTATATTGCTTGACAAAAAGATTCATTGAGCAAGAAGGTGGAACATATTGTTTCAACATGTGATTTGCGCTCTCACTCCTTCCAGTACTGGTTTGCCTGGCACAGAATTTTCCTGCAAAGTATGGTTTGGCCCATTTCTGCCTTGTTTCATAAATTTGCGTCAGGTACGTGTTCTTAGTCAGTGAGTACTTCTCAAGCAACGCTGCCCACCCGTCCTCGAACTCCTCGATGGTGAGCATCTCGTGGACCAACTTGTGGAATTCTGCCCTGAAATCAGACTTCTTTGTGTAATTAGACCCCAGGCTCTCTTTGGCCTTCTTCAGGATGTGCCACTTGCACCATCTGTGTGTTGCATCTGGATATATTTCCTCAATAGCGACTTCCATCGCCCTGGCTTGGTCTACACAACACGACATACAATTCAATCATAGATCTTCACGCAACTAAAAGGGAATAACACAGATGTATTTCATTTTACCTGTCAAAATTGTAATTGGTCTTTTCCTCCCATCATCTTCACAAACTCATCAAAAATCCATTTGAAAGTGTCGACCGTCTCATCTCGCATGAGCACACCAGCATACAACACACTCTGGAAGTGGTTGTTCACGCCAACAAAAATTCCGAATGGCATATCGTATAGATTGGTCTTGTATGTTGTGTCGAATGTGACCACATCGCCAAAGTGATGGTATTGTTTTTTGCTACGCCCATTTGTCCACATGAGAGTGCGTATCCTACTTTCATCGTCTACCTGCACATTGTAAGTAAACTCGCCGTCTTGGACTTTCAATTCTGAAAAGATGGCCATAGTCTTCTGCACATCATCGTCCGCCTGCTCCCTACTCAGCTTCCCACACAGTGTCCTCAAGCATCTTTTGGTGAACGGAACGTTTTCTACCCTTCCAAAAGAAGTTGCAAGAATGCTGTAAACTTTGCTCAGGTTCACATTATTCTCTCTAAGCTGAGATACTAGCTCTCTCGTATATTTGTCAATATGCCTATGTGAAGGGAAGTGGAGTTTCTCAGCACATGTGTTCAACATCGAGTGATTGTGGCTGGACCTGAATTCGTTGATGTACCAGCCATCATCATCTGTACGCAAGAGTCTTATCATGGCTTGGCATTGACACCGTGATGATGTTGAGTTCGCCTCTTTTGGCTTGCCCTGATTTTATCAAAAAAAAAAACAAAAGCTGGTAAGTGACATGTCCGACCTTTCTGAACATGAAGCAAGAATCAGCATGATATTGTGGTTACTCACCGAGCAGCAGCACACAAACTCCTGCATGCATCTCGTTCCTTTGACATTGGTTCTGCTCTTTGCATATCTGATGCCAAACCCTGTCTCCCAGGAATAAAGATTGTAAAAATCGTAGGCCTCGATTATAGAGTCAAAAGTCATCCCAACCGATGGTGTCACCACCGTGTCTGTTTTTCTTTCGGCAAATCCTGTGAGTGCTGTTTCCAGGGCTGTCACCCTTTCAGCACTTGTTGCTCTCTCGTCTGGCATTGCCACCTTCCTGTTCCTGAACACGGCAAGGAAAGTGAGCCCATGTATGATTTATCTAAAGAGGTGTGAAGGAAAACGATAACTTGTGGCAGGAACTAGTTACCTTGTAACCCATCCAACTTTGTCATCAAGAGTCGTATATCTATTCTCCATCCTCGAAGCCCTATTGTCATCTAGATCCACATTGCCTGTTTCTGACCTAACGTCAACAGAATCCATCAAATCCGCAAATCTGCCACTGGGGTCGTCCTCGGTAACCTCTCGCAGCATGCTCAGCCTCTCCGAATCGACGCCAAAAACAGCAGAATCGGGGTAACTAGCACTCGCCCACGATAATCGCGAGCACATAGATCCATTGCTTTCCCCCATAATCGGCGGCATGCTATGGAAGACAGGGGGGTCGATTACAGTTCGTCTAGTACTATGATGCTGAGAAAACAATGGTATTCATATGGATCTTGCCGGGGATTACCTGGATTTCTCTGTTTTTGCTGAAGCCATGCCATCTCCCCCCCTTTGCGCCTCCTCCAGTGCGCAGCTTCAAGAAGATGTACAGTGCTACTGGTCGGAGACGGCTCGCCCGCTTGCTAAATGATGGTGGACCCGACGTCAGGGTGTTTATGACCACACCACCGAACGGGTGTCCTAGCGTGTCGACTAGCTAACGGACAACGCTGTATTTGTACAAAAGTAAATGCATACTGGCCCATAAATGAGAGCGTATAGCGGGCGTATCCCGGCTAAGAACAAATAAAACACTGTGCCGTATTTGCTAGTGGGGAGGAGTTGCTATATTAGCTGCCGATCGCGACGTGCTGCCGACGCACGAGATAACGACCTCGCGTGGCCGCATGTCCTCAAAATTCGCGTCGCATTTTCTTCTTCTTTTGAGATCGTCAGTGGATCTAGAGTGGGTGAACGCAGAGGTGGCAATGCATAGGGGGAATCTTGATGGCCTCCAAAGTCCAAACTAGTGCTGTTACCTTCTTGGAGATCAATCCAATGGCACATCGGATAGCATAGAAGAATCAGAAGATACAACATTTAACTAGGAAGGCAACCAGATTAGCTAGAAGAACATGATGACGACCGGTCAAACAGATAGAATCTCTCCTGCGGGCAGAGGAGAGGCGTCGACCTCGGCTGGCCGCGCGGATTTTGCCTCGGCTCTGTATTGGGTGAGGTTTGCAGGAGTAAAATGCACGTGCTTCAGTCTTTTGTTAATGAACTACTAGAAGTGTTTCTGTCTTTTGCTTATGATCACCTACAGAGCTTGTAATGGCTGTGTTCTGCTTATGATCAGGCTGTTGGATCTCTCTTTTATTTCCTAAATTATGGCTTATGTACTATCCAGGACCTACATGTGTGGTGCGGTTCAGGCAAATTCAGTTAAACAATGTTCTGTTCGATGCGGATTCAGTCATATATATGAACTTCTATTATCTTCAGTTCAGATGTGTTGTGGTTCATGCAGATTTGGTCAAATTCAGATCATTTGAGCACAAGTACTGTTGCGCTGATATTACAAATGCACAAGTTCAGTTCAGTCTCAATTGCAATATTCTTGCACATGTATTTATATCTTTTCATGCACAAGAACTCTCAGCTCAGCCATGTCATAAACTGTGCAAAAGTATGTGCAAAAGTAGTCTCAAACTGTTTATTTTCATTCAGCAAAAATGCACAGTCATACTCAAATAAATATGTGCAATGGAGAGAGCCATACACAAGACAAGTACTCTCAGTTCATGATTCAGCAAAAGGGCACAGTTATACTACACAACACAAGCACTCTCACAGCAAAAGCGGTCTCAGAACTCCACCAATTACTTGCAGTACACAAAGAAATTTCGTTTCATAACAAATCCATGTCATAACCCTGCATAGCAATGGTCGACAGACACAACCCTTCAAATTCAGAATAGCATTGCAACCTTAAACATTCGACGGCAGGAAGCTGCACTTTACCTCCATGGCAGTCAGTAGAGCAGCGGGCGTCACATCGTCGCTACAGTCTCTGACAGCCGTCGCCAGGAGGACGTGCCCGCACGACCATCTGCTCATCCATGGAAGCGGAACGCACGTGGCCCGCCTCTAGGAGCCGTCAGGGCTCTCCCCACTGTCACGCCTCATGCGGAAAGCTTGCCCCAGCAAGCCGCGGCGCGAGCCACCGCCGGCAACGGAAGGGGGAGGCGCGGTTAGGATGCCAACGGCGATGGGAGGTTCGCCGAAGATCGAACTGTCTGCAACGTTGACGCCGTGATGATTGGGGATAGCGACTGCGATTTGACCAGGGGATGAGCAAGTTGTCTTTTTTTTCATGGTAATACATGTCTCATTTATATATAGAATAAAGATCAAGTTGCATGGCATGTAAACACCAACAATGACTGAAAAGATAGGAAAATCATATGCAAAGTACAAGCGTTTGTCCCTCTCCTTCGACACCGCCGAAGCGACCACCAAAGGGTAAAAGACAGATCACCTCTTCACCCAAGCTCGACGCGACTCCTTCGTTGATCAACAGCTTTGCGGACCTCCAAAGTAGTTTGCCAGAAGCAAAATCATAGCCGTTGAAAGAACCAGACGGGGCAACATGTCCCCGGACACATCATCGTACTTCAGAACTGACACCCCCGCATGACGACGACGTCGGAGGAGGAAAACAGAACTGTCAACCTTCAACCACAGACCCAGCACAAGATACTCCATCTTCCAGCTGTCACTTGCGTAGACAACCGCCTGCGCGTACTCCTGAATGACAAAACCTCTCTGCTCCACCATGACGTCGGAGACAACGCCACAGCAACGAGGACAGAGCAAAAGGAGAGACACACCTGATGGAGTCGCCGCCGCCTCACCAACACCATCCATGAACCCAGATGCTGACGATATGAGGGATCGGCAGAGACACGATGCCATCAACTCCGAGACACCGTCATAAAAGGCATCACTGGTGTGGGAGTGGAGTTGAAGCAGATTTATTCGTCCGAGCGCTGGCCCCACCACCCCAACGACACACCACGACCTATAAATCCAAAACCTAATGCGGCTGTCTCTAATGCATAACCCCCAAACGATAGTGGTAAATCGGTAAGAGACATCATAGATCACATCATATCTGATAAAGTGCAGTTACGACGTTAGGACACACCATTATGTTGTGGTGTTCCAGGTGGCGTGAGTTGTGAAACAATTTCAAATTATTTTAAATGAAGGACAAACTCGTAACTCAAATATTCGCCTCCGTGATCAGATCGTAGAAACTTTATTTTCTTTCTATGATGATTCTCCACTTCACTCTGAAATTCTTTAAACTTTTCAAATGTTTCAGACTTGTATTTCATTAAGTAGATATACCCATAGCTACTCAAATCATCTGTGAAGATCAGAAAATAACGATACCCGCCACGTGCTTCAACACTCATCGGACCACATACATCGGTATGTATTATTTCCAATAAGTTATTAACTCGCTCCATTGTTCCGAAGAACAAAGTCGAGAGCGACCATTACCTCGATAGCTTTCAGCAAACTCACCAACAGCGGTTGGTTCCTAGACATTGTCCCATTCGACCACTGTGCAGGGGTCGCCCCGGCCGACCTGTTCTAGTCCGTGGCGCGACTAGAGGGTTCGTTCATCTGTAATCACTGCTTGGAAACTGAGGCCTCCTGCGACGGCCTCCTCCTCTTCTACCACCCCTGCTCTGAGACGTTCAACCGCTGCATCTGCAACCCGGCAGTACGCTCCTCTCCACCAGCTCAAGGGGGGATTCGTTCCTCTCGGGATGTACCCTCACCCCCTACCGGAGTACCGCTTGTTGATGTTCCGACGATGGCCTGAAGATTGCGCCTATAAGATGTAGCAAATTTGCACCTGCTTGAGAAAGTAATACCAACTGGGTCTATTTTCCTGCATTTAGTTTTTTTGGAGATACTAGATCAGCTCACAAGGGGACACCTTGTTCGGTCCTGCTCGAAGACTAATTATATTTCATATCAACGCCCCCCCTCCTCGATAGCTTCAGCAAGCTCGCCAACGGCGGCTGGTTCCGAGCTAAAGGCAGAACAAAGAAAAAGCGGTGCAGTGAGAAGTGTCGACATAGCATGTTTTATTTTTTTTAATATATTTAAAGCCACACCGAGGCGGAGGAAGGAGTAAACGAGCCAAGGCACGAGGTCAAAACCTTCAGAACAGAGTCTTTCGCCAATGGTTAGGTCACTTCAAGCAGACTATCATAATTTTGAGGAGATTGAGGCTTCTTCAGATGAGCGGTTACTCTCGGGTTTTCCGCTTTTGAGAATTCCATCACGGTATTAGGATTGAACGACCTGCTCGGCCCATAATCATTCTGGAACTCCATCACTCAGTAATGAACGATCCACTTGGCTGATCAACATATTATGTCGAAAGAAGTCTTGTGACTGCCATCTTTCACTGAAATTACTGATCAGTTGACCTGGTACTCATAGATTTCACTATGGGGTCCCAAACGATGAGCGTCATTGGTGGATAGGCCATTTCGCCAAGGAGAACGTGGCCATGACGGCAGTTTCATAGATAAAGGACCTGTGTTGTTTGCTTAGGCCCTGGGCTGGGCAATCGAGTGCACAGACAAATCAGCTGATTTCACTGAAATAATAGATGATGAACATGGTCTCATAAAATTCCAGGCCAAAGTGCCCAAGCACCTCACAGAAAAAGTGGTGCAATGAGAAGTGTCGACATAGCATACTTTATTTTTTAAATATATTTAAAAAGCGGAGGAACGGGTCCCCCCTCCCGCCGGAGCAGCGGTCGAAGGGAGAGGGGACCAGCGCCCCGGCCGGTGGAGATAGGAGGAAAGAGATCGCCTCCCTAGTCGCTTGGCTGGTGGCGGCGGCTAGGGTAGGAAACAACTTCGTTATCTCACCCTCTTCCAGTGATGACCAAGTCGTCTGACTGCGGGCCCTTGGCCGACGTGGCATACGTGATATGTATACCATACCTGCATTTTACTCGGTTACCAGGCTCTACCACAAAGCACATTCGATCATCTGAATTAAACCCCTACCAAAACCAAATCACGTTTCCAAGCCCAAATACAAACATCCAAACGCAGCATAATGATCTTAAACGAATGCAGCAACCAAACTCAGTCTAAACTGCTGTTTTGCAATTGAAATCCTTATTACTCCCTTCGTCAGAAAAAACTTGTCCCTCAAATTGATGTATCTAGCACCAAGTTAGTTCTAGATACATCCATTTGAGAAACAAGCTTGGGACAAGCTTTTTCAGACAGAGGGAGTAGGAGCTATCAGTTTCCTACTTGAAGAAAACACTACCATTCCAAAACTCAAACATAATACTCCCTCCATCCGAAAATACTTGTCCGGGAAATGAATAAAAATGGATGTATCTAGAACTGAAATACCTATAGATACATCCATTTATCCGACAAATATTTCCAAAAGGAGGCAGTACAAAACAGTAGACGCCAATTGATAAAAAAAGATCCGGTAAGATGCTATAATATGTTAATTTTTTACAAGGAAGTCATGAGCAACATGAATCAATAAGATTCACTGATTCAGTAAGTAGACCTAAGCAACAGAAAATTACAAAAAGATTCACTCAGCAATGCATTGGCTCATCAGTGCAACTTTTGGAGAATTTGATCAAACTGGAACGCATTGCGAATCAGCCCACAAGCTCGTAGCCGCAGCCTTCAACTTAAATCTTGCCAGCATTGGAACATCGAAACTCCTCTCAGCTGTGCCTCGGCAATGGGAGAAAACAGCATGACCTGTAGAGCAGATGGGTTATAAACGACAAGCCAAACTATTTCTTCTAAATAAATTGCACAGTATACACCCCAGCAGAATGCAACATCCTCCTGGGGGGATCATTATCCGAAGAGAAATGTGAACCAACAGCAGAAACCATTATCCAAAGAGAAATTGTTCATCATAGACAAGTTGAATGGTTCTTCTCATTACAGATATTATAAAGATTCAAATAAGTGGTGCATAAAGGATAGTCAGTTATCCATTTATCCTCCCAAAACATTGAACCACCCTTTCCAAGGTCCCATCTATACCCAAACTGCTTGGGCAGCCCAGGTTGCATATTCCCAAAAAGGAGAACACCCTAAAACAGAGCCTAAAAGGCAAATGTTAAGATCAAACTTTCTTAACAAAGGATTAGCATGATGGAAGGAAATAAAGCAGGTTCTAGCGGGGCCGTAACTTGGATCCCTACATGTATCATGTGAAATGTGTCCCCATCCCCAAAGTACAAAGCATTACCAAACTACTCCCTCTGTAAACTAATATAAGTGTGTTTAGATCACTAAAGTAGTAATCTAAATGCTCTTATATTAGTTTAAGGAGGGAGTACTTGTTTAAGTACAAAAATTACAGAGCTACGAAATTAAGAGCCAATTCCACATAGCTGCAGATTTAAGACTTTCGGGGTATGCTACGCAGGCCTGGATTCAATAAAGAAGTGCAACATAAAACTGCACTTTTTAAAAACAAATAGAATCTAGACATGTAGATCTACGAAACATGTCTTTACACGTGGAATTTCAGCAACACAAATTCTCCCAAAATAGTAGCTCGTAGTGGTAAGTGAGGTATAGTATGTACATTGAGTCTGTAATTCAAGTAATTTACTCAAAATATATGTGCCGTACAAAGTTCCATCAGAATGGCAAGCTTTAGCTAACAAAAAAACTAACACCGAGAGAAGCATAGACCTGACAATACACTTTAAACTCTAGTAATTGTGTGCTAGTAAACTTCATGTTCCCTATTCAAACTCACATAAAATAGGACATTATCTCAGGCCTGTTTCGCAACTAAAAATTGGCTCTAGCAGATTGAATGACAAGAATATAAATCCATGATGTAAAATACATATGTGATTTATGTTCACATGTACAAGTGTAAAAAATGGCATCAGACCATAACATCAAGCTTCACTGGTCGGAAAATACAAGTGTGTACAAGGTACTTACTCTGCAGTTAACTATCCATTGCCTCTTCGTATCTCTGATGAGGCTGATCAATACTGTATTTAGAAGAAATTTTGATTATTTTCTATGCACTTTATTTGCCAAATTTGAACAAATATGAAGAAAAAACTTACTACTCTGGAGTTCCACACTGTAAGAATAGGAGGACAAAGGCCGTGGCATGAGCAAAGAACATCCCAAACTCCTTCCCTACCATATGGCCCACATTCTCTGGATTATCCATTTTCTGGTCCTGTGTAGTTTGCATGTAAAGACACTGTTTAATGTATATGCCTCAAATTTTATGTATCCATGAAACCAAGGGATCTCATCACACTACCTGGGCAGATAATGGTAGTAGAGGCAGCACTGGTGCAGCATTTGGCCACTTGGTCATTCGCCACTGGGTATCACCTGGAACCGTCGGCCAGAACCACTGCCCTTGAGCAGGCTGCCACACCTAGCCCCATTCCCCCTCAGGAGTAATGATCATCCATCGCCAACGCCCTGCACCATGGGGTGGCACTTGCTGAATCTCCCCTAGCAGAGCTCCCCTTGGCCCCTGAAATGACAGAAGAGGTAAAATTTACAACGTTGCTTTGTCTCCAGCCCAAATGTGACATTTTTTTACAACAAACATAGTAATATGTATACCTTTGTTTTTTCAGGTGCATGAACTCTGTTGTTTCTTCCAAAATTGTATAATGACTCAGGTGTACCTGTATATCCTCTCCTTGGAGGTACCCCTGCCTGCCTACTCTGCCACCACATAATTTCATAAAAGATCGGATTTTGTTCGGCTTGATCAGGCCAATTTTGACCAACTACTGCAATCTGGTCAATCAGTAAATCATTCCAAGCTTGTCGAAGGAGAGTATTAAATGCGCGTACGTCATCCTGCCCAAGATGATTTTTTGCTGTTGCAAGTGCTGAAAACAGCGAATACGTATGACCCGGCAATGAGAACGAGAAGTGATGGTATATCAGACGAATGAACCTAGATTGGAACACAATTGATGGTCCAATTCCTAATGGGACATTAGTGGTAATATAATGAAGATGGTCTGTGAATAGTGCAGGCACGTTTCCAGGTTGGTTTCCTTCACAGTAGTATGGCAGCAAAGCATTGCTCAAGGCTCTAAGATCAATAAGGAGGTCATGAAAACCAAGAGTCTTGTGGAGTGCAGGTATGCCCATCATAAATAATTCACCAGCGACCAGGAAATTGCTTACAGAAAATGATCCATGCCAGCAATACCCTCGATTGAATGTATCAATGACAAACCGGTAGGCACTCTTCAGATAGTTGCGACCAATGTTGCTGCATATGACAGCAGCATCTCCAAAGTAAAGATCAAAAAATTCAGTCAATTGGGTCCGGTGGGCGCCGATCCATTGCAAGAAGAACAAGGCTTGGGCTTGATCCATTCCTTAAAAGCAGAAAACGTAATGTTATTCTTATATTACCAGACATAAGCAAAAAAACAAGTAACCCGAATGCAGGCAGACAACACTTATTTTAAATAAAACAATCAGCACACATTGACAGTCAGCACATATTTGAAATCAAACAATCAACACAAATTTTCCAATCAGTATCAAAATATACTCAAAAGCCAGAATTAGAACAAACTAAAAAAGCTGTAAACTACAGCTAAAGTATACCACATATTAAAGCAGCAATTCAAGATTTGATAGTCCATGGGGAAAAACACAGCTTAACAGCAATTACCAGGATAGGGTTGTTGATAATGCCGCGGTATAACACCTACATCTAGTACTATTTGTGGACAAGAATAAAATGAACCAGGACAATACTGTTACTAAGTATATGAAATTAACCAAGTTATTTTCATCATGTCAACATGTAGAGAAACTTGCATAATCATAGAAAAAAACAACTTAAGCACATAGGCACACACAAGTGCTCACCCAACAGATAACGTTTTCTGAGCGAAAGGACTACCAAATGCACACCTGATTTTTTCATAAATACTCCCTCCATCCGGAAATACTTGTCCAAGGAATGGATGTATCTAGATGTATTTTAGTTCTGGATACACCCATTTGTATCCATTTCTATGACAAGTATTTCCGGACGGAGGGAGTACCATTTACTTTTGATTAACTTACTTTAATTTGTGAAGCCATAGCTCTGGAACTATGCATAGAATGGCCTCATAACAGATTACTTAATCATATCATAGTTTGCACTTAACAGAAGTAAAGCACACATACAATCATCCATTCTGTCAGCAACTCAACATACAAATACATAGAGAGGCTCATATAACAAATTAGAAGGACTAAAAGATACTAAATCAATCTAAGGAATTGCTTGTAGGCATTTGCCCATCACGTTACAAATTATACATCAGAGGACAGCGATTGATATAATGAGGAATGAGGATAAAATAGCATACCCCGACGCCGTGGACTGAGTCGGATGAGATGAAATGCTGGAGAGCCAAGGAGGGTGGTTCAGGTCGGATATGTGGGAACGGCTGAGAGCTCCGCCGCCGCCCCCCTTGCACTCGCTTTGCTGCCACCGTCTGTTCGCGCCGCCGTGGACGCGAGGTGTCGAGAGGTATGAGATCGACCAGATGCGCGACAAGATGGGAGACCCGAGCGTCGCCCGATGGGCGCCCTTGCCTTCGCTTAGCTGCCGCCGCCTTGTTTGCGCCGCCGTGGACGGGAGGTGCCGAGAGGTGGGAGGTCGACCGGATGCGCGGCGAGCCGGGAGATCCGACCGTCGCTCGATGGGCGCCCTTGCCTTCGCTTCGCTGCCGACGCCTTGTTCGCGCCGCCGTGGACGCACGCGAGGTGTCGAGAGGTGGGAGATCGACCGGATGCGCGGCAAGCTGGGAGATTCGACCGTCGCCCGCCGCAGCTGGGTTAGGGTTTGGGGCTTTGGGCGATGGGGCTGGATTAGGGTTTTCCACGTGTAGAGGAGAGGGTGAGGGGCTGGATAGTGCGTGCGCGCCCGCGCGGCGGCTGCGGGGTGCGGGACTGGCATGACTGGGAGCCGGCTGGGGGGGGGGTTATATACGAGATAATAAGGTTTGCTGGGCTAGTGGGCTCTAAGTTTCTATACCGCTCGGAATAAATTTCGATCCCCTGGGCTAAATTTGAGACCAGAGGCCCGCAGTAGGCTGTGAATGAAGAATTAAGCCTTTCAAAAGAACCTTAAAAACGAAAGAATGCACTTTGTTCCTTTTGTAGACCTGATTAAATTTCAAAAATGCTTAAAAATTAATACATATATTTAAAACATAATTTAATTATGATTTTAAAACCCATAATTTTGAAATATGTTAATGAAATGTACAAAAATTGTTACTCTAGTACACTCCCTCCATCCTGTAATTCTTGTCGCGAGGGCAATTTTGCAAAAAACACATCTGGTTTCTCCCGACCAAACCCGTGCTCCTCGTCGTTCTCCTCCGATAGAAGCAGCAGCTGCCCTTCTCCCCACCGCCGCAGCTCCCCTGCTCCCCCACTCTCCTGCCGCGGTTGCCTCCTGCTCCGCCGCCGCAGCTACCGCTCGCCTGCCTGCCCAAGCACCCTCCTTCCTCAAAAGAATCTTGGATTTCCCCAGCTACTGCCGTGCTCTACTCCGGCTGCGTCGGAACCGCCGTCGGAGATCCCGGAGGCGCTGGATCCGGACCACCAACAACAACATAGAGGCTGACGAGCCCAACGACGACAGGAGATGCAGCAAGCTAAATGCTGACGAGCCCGACGACAACGGCAAGCTAAAGGTCATGGATTTGCGAGTGTGGAAGATGGCGACGACAACTCCACGAGGAATACGATGGCGGCTGGGTCTTCTTCGTTGTTTCTCTGGTGGAAGACCCGCGCCTGCAACACCACGGCTGGGCTGTCCAGTGGGTTGCGCCTGCTCACTTGGCAGCAGCAGCGGCGGCTACAAGTTTTCTGCACTGCTGCAGATCAACCCCAAGTCCTACAGCCTGGGTCAACCTCCCTTCTCTACTCCATATTTACTAAATTTACTGAATATTTGCACTAGTTCTGCTAGTTTAGATTTTGGAGTATTTTGCACAATTAATTGAACAATTCTGCACAGTTAACTGAACAATTTTGCAAGCATTCGATCTCTGAACAATTTTGTTTTTAGTAAGATTTTTACTGTCTCTAAATTCAGTCATGAACTATGAACTCTGAAATTAGTACTGTCTCAATAGCATTTTAAATATACACTAATTCTAAAATGCTAAAATGCCACTAATTCTAAAATGCTAGATTTAGTAACTAATCTTTGTGTCAGAACAGAACATTGTATTACGCGTGGAGTAATTATGTGATGTGTACTAGTGCATCCTTAATGTTTTGAGGATTTTGTTCAGTCCATAAGCAAGTCCACCTGTTTATTCTGATAGGCACGGTTCAGAGCTCACCAAGAAAGAAACAAGTACAAGAAGTTACTTCAAAGTGTTGGCATCCTTGAGAATATTATGCTGAGGTGGTCCCAAAAAGGCGTTGGTCTGCGAGGAATCAATGGCAGGACGATGCCAATCGACCAAGACGAGGAAGAAGACATCGTCAAGGTTTTCCGCAAGGAAAGAGTGGAAATAGCTGTCAGTGAGGCTGTTTCGAGGGTATCGGCTATCATTGCTTGCCCCTGTCGCAAGGCTGGACTGCCGCAAGATGCTCGAAATGCACCAACAAGCAAAGGTGAGGCCATGATTTGTGGTGTCTACTTGTGATAGCCTGGCTTATTAGGGATGATAGACTACTCATATCAATAAGGAATTCCTTCTTTTCTGGGAGCCCATTCGGACATAACTCCAAAGTTAAGCGTGCTCAGCTTGGAGTAGTTTCAGGATGGGTGACCGACCGGGAAGTTGCTCCCAAGTGCGCACGAATGAGGACAAAAGTCCGTAGAAAAGACTAGTATTAATCTATGGGGCCAGTCTAAATCCCGCCAGGAGTAAGGACACCGGCGGGTGTGTCCGGGGCGTTACAAGTTGGTATCAGAGCCGACCCTCGCGGTTACACGGATGTTTGCGGACAGGTGCGCGGTCATGTTGTTCATGACGTTTTTGACCCGTCGTGGCACACGGCATGGTACATGTACCGGACTGGATGCACAGACGTATGTGCCAAGAGGGAACGTTCCTGTGGCTCGACGAGGACGTTGGTTCCTCTGAGTGGGGGTGTATGTGATAGCCTGGCTTATTAGGGATGATAGACTACTCATATCAATAAGGAATTCCTCCTTTTTTTGGGAGCCCATTCGGACAGAACTCCAAAGTTAAGCGTGCTCAGCTTGGAGTAGTTTCAGGATGGGTGACCGACCGGGAAGTTGCTCCAGGGTGCGCACGAGTGAGGACAAAGTGCGTAGAAAAGACTAGTATTGATCTGTGGGGCCAGTCTAAATCCCACCAGGAGTAACGACCACCGACGGGTGTGTCCGGGGTGTTACACTATTGAAGGTGTTTCAGTCAAAAACTTGCTTAAGCAAGAGCAGATTTACGAGCAAAAAACTCACTCCATATGTCTACTGTCTAGCACTTTGTGCATGAAATCTGTAACTTATTTATTCTCTTGAACTCACTAAAATGGTTTTCCCATCACGGATTGCCATGGAAAGTAGATGATCTGGCACCAGCTGTGTTGATGATAAATCATTGGGCAACCACTATCCTGTGTCCTCCTCCCCTGTTAAATGATGATCTGGAAAGCAGCTGGCTTCCTGAAGGGCAGTAAAAGCCTTGGTGAGTAGTGGATCCTGCCAAATCAGAAGGATTTACCAACAAATTTCAGTACCATCACCAATCCATGACAAAATTGTAGTTTCACTTCACTATACATAACCTTCATGCATTTTAGAAATACTCCATGGCAAAGATTAGTAACACCGTTAGTTACTCAATCTATATCTATAGTACTCCATGGCAAAGATTAGTGCATTTCTAAAATGGGAAAGATTATGGCACAAAGATTAGTTACATCACGTCAAGCATGCCATGCCATCTTTGATTCTATTTTTGATGGAGTACTAGGTAACCTTGTGAAGTGAATAATCAGCATGGGCAATAAATATCCACTACTACTCCCACATTATGTCTTTGATTCTGTTTTTGATGGAATACATTTGCATGGCGCTGAATCATGAAAATACTAGTAGGAGTAATACTGCCAACCACTTGGCCCCAAGGAGATATCATCATTAGTAGGAGTAATTAGGATCTTAGCTGAGAAGATCTGCTCTAGCACTAAGCAGAAGTTATTTTGGGGGTACTATGGCTTTTTGACAGTCAGTAAAACAGGGCACTTGCTTCGCAAGAGAAATGGATTAACTAAAGTTAATCTCTCCCAAGAGAGACAAGAGAGTATGTTCTTTTCTGATGTCCTGATGCAAGCAAGCACCCTACACATGTCCATATTAAACAAAAAGTGCAGTCACCCTCTGCACAACAGGTGACTGGTAGGACTAATACTAGTACGGGTAGACGAGCAACAAATAAATTCAAATAAGTTGAAATAATTCAAATAAATCCAGATAATTGAAATAAATTCAAATAAATCCAATAGATTCAAATAATTACAATAATCCAATACACATGACATTCACAAGACATACACTTCACTTCCCTTCTCTTCATGTTTCTTTCTTTTCCCTTCTATTGCTACTTCTTCCATTCCCTTTACTTTTCCTTCTTTTCCCTTCTACAACTACTTCTTTACTTCCCTTTTCTTTTCCTATTGCAATTTCAATTTCTTCTATAATGGCCCTGGTATCAACAACTACCTGACTGTCGCAATATACACTGATTATTTCCCTTCCAGCATTCTGAATACGATCCTTGTGCAAGTGTGGTAACTTATATTGATTTCTGTGGGGACCCCGACTCATAAGTTGTGATCACCGAATGCATGTGTACAGTGATCCCAGAGATCAATGCTCATTGAACACACAGAAGCTGAATAACAAGAGTCTTACATCCATACATACCGTATTACACAAGTAGGACCATTATGGTCAAGTCTTGAGTATAACATCGCAGCGGAAATCTTCGTTGACAACTTGGACCCATGCCATCTGCCTTAACCCTACAGGCATTCTGACTGGGAAGCGTCCTAGCTCGCATGTTCGTCACCGAAGTGGTTTGCCGGAGCCGGGTGGAGGCCGACGGCGACCATGGCAGCCATGGAGGGGGCAGGAGGGCGCGAGGGGTAGAGGTGTCTTGTCTGGGAGATTGCTGGGGAAGAGGGAGAGCGGGAAGAAGCCATAGGAGAGCTCGGGAGGGCCTCTAAATAGAGGGGCCGTGGTGCACCGTGGACGCGGCCTACGGCGCACTCGGGCGAGCTCCATGGAGGAGAGAGGGGAGAGGTTTAGGAGGGGGCCGGCAGCTTGCCATGTCCCAGACGCCGAGGCGGCCTCGTGAGACACGCTGGGGAGGCCCGAGGTGGCCGGAGGCGGTTGGCAGGGAGCGGCTACAGTGCGGGAGCGCACTGTAGCGCGCTCCAGAGCGTGCAAATGGCCGGCATGCCATTTTTTTGGCAAAGTGGGCACGGCAAAGTGTGTCTGGTAGCTCTAGGGAGGAGTAAAGAATGTGGGGAAAGCCTTGGATGCCTTGGGTGGCCACTGGAGTGAGGAGGGAGCTGAGGAAGAGGGGTGCAAGGGCTGTTCAGAGAGGTAAAAGAGGTGGTTTCACCCCTCAATTATTGACCTGAGCTGCAGCCATTGCTACTGGAGGTAGAAGAGGTCTAGGAGGAGCTGTGGTAAAAAGTGGAGCTCAAGGAGAATAGTTTTAGTGGTCAAAATGGTGATTTTTGATAAGTGGAAGAAGGTGTTTGATAAAGGTTTTGGCAAGCAAATGATTTCCAATTGCCATGAGACTCCACAGGGTGAAATGACACATAAAATTAGGGCCTTCCACCAATTTGGAGCTTATTTGGGCAAAGTTGCCAATGCAACTTTTGTAAACCCTAGGAATGAGCAGAAATAGACTTGTGTAGATCTAGTTGAGCATAACACTTCTCCTTGATGCACTACTTGGTGTAGTGGCCTCATTTGGGCATATGAACATGCTCACAAAAGGTGAGGTCAAGGAGAGAAAGTTGGTAGTACAAACTTGATTCTGGTCAGAGAGGGTTTTGGGGCATTTTGGTGAACCAAAATGACCTTGATTGACATCAGGCTTTGCAGGGTGATCACAGTATGCATTTTTGACTTGATGGATTTTTCTTGGATTTTTATGAAAATATTTCCTGTAGAAATATTTCAAATCCTTGAAATGGGCAAAAATGGTTTTGAGGGGATTCCATGGGGTTATACTATTCTCCATGACATGAGGCTTGGCAAGCTCATCAAACATGTCATATGAGACATGATAGAATTTTCTTGGAATTTTTGGGGAATATTTCCTTTGTAAATATTTCAAAAGCTTGAAATATCCAGAAAGGGTTTTTGAGGGATTTGACCAATATTTTGAACATGACCATGTGTTGAAACTCTTATATATGGGAAATATATGCCCCCTGAGTTTCCCTGATTTTGTCAAATATTTTTGAAACAATAAAATAATTTTTCCCTATTAAAGACCATTTCTGGCCTTAAGAAAAAGCTTTTAAATAAAATAGGAAAATAACTTTTAAAATTATATTTTTGTGGTTTCTGGGAATCCTATATCTAATAGGTTTCAAATATACCTTTTGAAATATTTTTCACACCTCAAATCAAGTACTTGCAGTGCAAATCTCAATTCAAGGGTTTTTGGAAAACTAATTTTAGAAAATACTTTTTGGCCAAATTATTTTTGTAAGAAATTATTTTTATGTCCTATACACATGGCATGATCATTGTTTCAAGAGTTTGGAGAAAGGAGATGAAGTATAGGAGTTGGAGGATTTATTTGATTTTTAGAGCACTTGCAAACAACATACAAAATCCAATCAAGGTAAGGTCCAAAACACTCAAAAGTTTTTGTCAAACCACATTTTATCATGATTTATTAGCTTAAGTGTTGTGGCATGAAAATCAGGGTGTGACAATTTCCTCCTTTGTCTTTCATAACTTCAAACATAACTGCTTCTAATGTGATAAAGCTTCTGTACAACTTGTGGGGATCATAGTTCTCGAATTCCTCTTCCACACCCTGTACCAGTTCCTGGATGTTTGTAGGTGACTTGCAGTCGGTTAGATACTGGAGGGAGTTATGAAAGCAGAGGTCCAAACAATTAAACTCAGGGCTATTTGGAGGTTGTTGTAGCAATCGGATGTCTAGATTAGTTTGTTGCACGACTTCCTAAAAATCTGTAAGTGCATCAAGTGCAACCCCTAGTTGGTTTTGGAGTATTGACGACAAACTTGGTTGAGAGACTAATGTGTTTGTGAGAACTGCAGGATAACACAGGTAGTAGTCCCTTATTGATTCGGTTTACCTACCAAAGATGACCCCTAAAAATGTATGAATACATTGAAGACAATGGTGGTTTGTGAAGATATTCACAGTGAAGATTATGACATGAGATGACATTCACGTGAAGACTATGGAATGCGAAGACATAGTTGTTCCGTAGTTTCCTTTTCTTCTTTGTTGAGTCTCAGGAACCACCGTACTACTAAGTGGGTTCCAAGTGAACAAAGTCAGAGTGACTGATGTGATGCTCAACCAAATCCTATGTCTTTGAGCGAAGACAATGAGAGCAAATCTTATCCAGAGCTGGATGAGTCAGCTTTACTTGTAGCCGAAGTCAAGCTGCCGCGTGTGTTTGAAATCCGACCATTGGACACGTGTCGGTTCCTTAGCGACCCAGGGTCAGTTCGGACAAATCAGGTTGGGTTGCCTCCTGGCTATAAATAGCCCACCTCCTACTGTTGGGGAACGTAGTAATTTCAAAAAAATTCCTACGCACACGCAAGATCATGGTGATGCATAGCAACGAGAGGGGAGAGTGTTGTCCACGTACCCTCGTAGATCGAAAGCGGAAGCGTTAGCACAACACGGTTGATGTAGTCGTACGTCTTCATGATCCGACCGATCAAGTACCGAATGCACGGCACCTCCGAGTTCAGCACACGGTCAGCCTGATGACGTCCCTCGAACTCCGATCCAGCCGAGTGTTGAGGGAGAGTTTCGTCAGCACGACGACGTGGTGATGATGATGTTCTGCCGACGCAGGGCTTCGCCTAAGCACCGCTACAGTATTATCGAGGTGACTATGGTGGAGGGGGGCACCGCACACGGCTAAAAGATCAAACGATCAATTGTTGTGTCTAGGGTGCCCCCCTGCCCCAGTATATAAAGGATCAAGGGGGGAGGTGCGGCCGGCCAAGGGGGGTGCGCCGGGAGTAGGATTCCCCCGTTTCCTAGTTGGATTAGGACTTGGGGGGGAGAGGTGGAGGAGAAGAAGGAAGGGGGGGCGCCCCCCCCCTCTCCTTGTCCTATTCGGACAAGGGGGGAGGGGCGCGCGGCCCTTGCCCTGGCCGCCTCTCCTCTTCTCCACTAAGGCCCACTATGGCCCATTAACCCCCGGGGGGTTCTGGTAACCTCCCGGTACTCCGATAAATCCCGATTTCACCCGGAACACTTCCGATATCCAAACATAGGCTTCCAATATATCGATCTTCATGTCTTAACCATTTCGAGACTCCTCGTCATGTCTGTGATCACATCCGGGACTCCGAACAACCTTCGGTAAATCAAAACATATAAACTCATAATATAACTATCATCGAAACGTTAAGCGTGCGGACCCTACGGGTTCAAGAACTATGTAGACATGACCGAGACACGTCTCCGGTCAATAACCAATAGCGGAACCTGGATACTCATATTGGCTCCCACATATTCTATGAAGATCTTTATCGGTCAGACCGCATAACAACATATGTTGTTCCCTTTGTCATCGGTATGTTACTTGCTCGAGATTCGATCGTCGGTATCTCGATACCTAGTTCAATCTCGTTATCGGCAAGTCTCTTTACTCGTTCCGTAATACATCATCCCGCAACTAACTCATTAGTTGCAATGCTTGCAAGGCTTAAGTGATGTGCATTACCGAGAGGGCCCAGAGATACCTCTCCGACAATCGGAGTGACAAATCCTAATCTCGAAATACGCCAACCCAACAAGTACCTTCGGAGACACCTGTAGAGCACCTTTATAATCACCCAGTTACGTTGTGACGTTTGGTAGCACACAAAGTGTTCCTCCGGTAAACGGGAGTTGCATAATCTCATAGTCATAGGAACATGTATAAGTCATGAAGAAAGCAATAGCAACATACTAAACGATCGGGTGCTAAGCTAACGGAATGGGTCATGTCAATCACATCATTCTCCTAATGATGTGATCCCGTTAACCAAATGACAACTCATGTCTATGGCTAGGAAACATAACCATCTTTAATCAACGAGCTAGTCAAGTAGAGGCATACTAGTGACACTCTGTTTGTCTATGTATTCACACATGTATTATGTTTCCGGTTAATACAATTCTAGCATGAATAATAAACATTTATCATGATACAAGGAAATAAATAATAACTTTATTATTGCCTCTAGAGAATATTTCCTTCAGTCTCCCACTTGCACTAGAGTCAATAATCTAGATTACATAGTAATGATCCTAACACCCATGGAGTCTTGGTGCTGATCATGTTTTGCTTGTGGAAGAGGCTTAGTCAATGGGTCTGCAACATTCAGATCCGTATGTATCTTACAAATTTCTATGTCTCCCACCTGGACTAGATCCCGGATGGAATTGAAGCGTGTCTTGATGTGCTTGGCTCTCTTGTGAAATCTGGATTCCTTCGCCAAGACAATTGCACCAGTATTGTCACAAAAGATTTTCATTGGACCCGATGCACTAGGTATGACACCTAGATCGGATATGAACTCCTTCATCCAGACTCCTTCATTTGCTGCTTCTGAAGCAGCTATGTACTCCTCTTCACACATAGATCCTGCCATGATGCTTTGTTTAGAACTGCACCAACTGACAGCTCCACCGTTCAATGTAAACACGTATCCGGTTTGTGATTTAGAATCGTCCGGATCAGTGTCAAAGTTTGCATCAATGTAACCATTTACGATGAGCTCTTTGTCACCTCCATAAACAAGAAACATATCCTTAGTCCTTTTCAGGTATTTCAGGATGTTCTTGACCGCTGTCCAGTGATCCACTCCTAGATTACTTTGGTACCTCCCTGCTAGACTTATAGCAAGGCACACATCAGGTCTGGTACACAGCATTGCATACAAGATAGAGCCTATGGCTGAAGCATAGGGAACATCTTTCATTTTCTCTCTATCTTCTGCAGTGGTCGGGCATTGAGTCTTACTCAACTTCACACCTTGTAACATAGGCAAGAACCCTTTCTTTGCTTGATCCATTTTGAACTTATTCAAAACTTTGTCAAGGTATGTGCTTTGTGAAAGTCCAATTAAGCATCTTGATCTATCTCTATAGATCTTAATGCCCAATATATAAGCAGCTTCACCGAGGTCTTTCATTGAAAAACTCTTATTCAAGTATCCCTTTATGCTATCCATAAATTCTATATCATTTCCAATCAGCAATATGTCATCCACATATAATATCAGAAATTCTACAGAGCTCCCACTCACTTTCTTGTAAATACAGGCTTCTCCAAAAGTCTGTACAAAACCAAATGCTTTGATCACACTATCAAAGCGTTTATTCCAACTCCGAGAGGCTTGCACCAGTCCATAAATGGATTGCTGGAGCTTGCACACTTTGTTAGCCTCCTTTGGATCGACAAAACCTTCTGGTTGCATCATATACAACTCTTCTTCCAGAAATCCATTCAGGAATGCAGTTTTGACATCCATCTGCCAAATTTCATAATCATAAAATGCGGCAATTGCTAACATGATTCGGACAGACTTAAGCATCGCTACGGGTGAGAAGGTCTCATCGTAGTCAATCCCTTGAACTTGTCGAAAACCTTTCGCAACAAGTCGAGCTTTGTAGACAGTAACATTACCGTCAGCGTCAGTCTTCTTCTTGAAGATCCATTTATTCTCAATTGCTTGCCGATCATCGGGCAAGTCAACCAAAGTCCACACTTTGTTCTCATACATGGATCCCATCTCAGATTTCATGGCCTCAAGCCATTTTGCGGAATCTGGGCTCACCATCGCTTCTTCATAGTTCGTAGGTTCATCATGGTCGAGTAACATGACTTCCAGAACAGGATTACCGTACCACTCTTGTGCGGATCTTACTCTGGTTGATCTACGAGGTTCAGTAACAACTTGATCTGAAGTTCCATGATCATCATCATTAACTTCCCCACTAATTGGTGTAGGCGTCACATGAATAGACTTCTGTGATGAGCTACTTTCCAATAAGGGAGCAGGTACAGTTACCTCATCAAGTTCTACTTTCCTCCCACTCACTTTTTTCGAGAGAAACTCCTTCTCTAGAAAGGATCCATTCTTAACAACGAATGTCTTGCCTTCGGATCTGTGATAGAAGGTGTACCCAACAGTCTCCTTTGGGTATCCTATGAAGACACATTTTTCTGATTTGGGTTCGAGCTTATCAGGTTGAAGCTTTTTCACATAAGCATCGCAGCCCCAAACTTTCAGAAACGACAACTTTGGTTTCTTGCCAAACCACAGTTCATAAGGCGTCGTCTCAACGGATTTTGATGGTGCCCTATTTAACATGAATGCAGCCGTCTCTAGAGCGTATCCCCAAAACGATAGCGGTAAATCAGTAAGAGACATCATAGATCGCACCATATCTAGTAAAGTACGATTACGACGTTCGGACACACCATTACGCTGTGGTGTTCCGGGTGGCGTGAGTTGCAAAACTATTCCGCATTGTTTCAAATGTAGACCAAACTCGTAACTCAAATATTCTCCTCCACGATCAGATCGTAGAAACTTTATTTTCTTTTTACGATGATTTTCAACTTCACTCTAAAATTCTTTGAACTTTTCAAACGTTTCGGACTTATGTTTCATTAAGTAGATATAACCATATCTGCTTAAATCATCTGTGAAGGTGAGAAAATAACAATACCCGCCACGAGCCTCAACATTCATTGGACCACATACATCTGTATGTATGATTTCCAACAAATCTGTTGCTCTCTCCATAGTACCGGAGAACGGCGTTTTAGTCATCTTGCCCATAAGGCACGGTTCGCAAGTACCAAGTGATTCATAATCAAGTGGTTCCAAAAGTCCATCGGTATGGGGTTTCTTCATGCGCTTTACACCGATATGACCTAAACGATAGTGCCACAAATAAGTTGCACTATCATTATCAACTCTGCATCTTTTCGTTTCAACATTACGAATATGTGTATCACTACTATCGAGATTCATAAAAAATAGACCACTCTTCAAGGGTGCATGACTATAAAAGATATTACTCATATAAATAGAACAACCATTATTCTCTGATTTAAATGAATAACTGTCTCGCATCAAACAAGATCCAGATATAATGTTCATGCTCAATGCTGGCACCAAATAACAATTATTTAGGTCTAAAACTAATCCCGAAGGTAGATGTAGAGGTAGCATGCCGACCGCGATCACATCGACTTTGGAACCATTTCCCACGCGCATCGTCACCTCGTCCTTGGCCAGTGTTTGCTTAATCCGTAGTCCCTGTTTCGAGTTGCAAATATTAGCAACAGAACCAGTATCAAATACCCAGGTGCTACTGCGAGCTCTAGTAAGGTACACATCAATAACATGTATATCACATATACCTTTGTTCACCTTGCCATCCTTCTTATCCGCCAAATACTTGGGGCAGTTCCGCTTCCAGTGACCAGTCTGCTTGCAGTAGAAGCACTCAGTTTCAGGCTTAGGTCCAGACTTGGGTTTCTTCTCCTGAGAAGCAACTTGCTTGATGTTATTCTTGAAGTTCCCCTTCTTCTTCCCTTTGCCCTTTTTCTTGAAACTAGTGGTCTTATTGACCATCAACACTTGATGCTTCTTTTTGATTTCTACCTCCGCAACCTTTAGCATTGCGAAGAGCTCGGGAATCGTCTTATCCATCCCTTGCATGTTATAGTTCATCACGAAGTTCTTGTAGCTTGGTGGAAGTGACTGGAGAATTCTGTCAATGACGCTATCATCCGGAAGATTAACTCCCAGTTGAATCATGTGATTATTATACCCAGACATCTTGAGTATATGCTCACTGACAGAACTATTCTCCTCCATCTTGCAGCTGTAGAACTTATTGGAGACTTCATATCTCTCAATCCGGGCATTCTTTTGACATATTAACTTCAACTCTTGAAACATCTCATATGCTCCATGACGTTCAAAATGTCATTGAAGTCCCGGTTCTAAGCCATAAAGCATGGCACACTGAACTATCGAGTAGTCATCAACACGTGACTGCCAGGCGTTCACAATGTCTGCAGTTGCCGGCGCAGGTGGTACACCTAGCGGTGCTTCCAGGACGTAATTCTTCTGTGCAGCAATGAGGATAATCCTCAAGTTATGGACCCAGTCCGTGTAATTGCTACCATCATCTTTCAACTTTGCTTTCTCAAGGAACGCATTAATATTCAACAGAACAACAACACGGTCCATCTATCTACAATCAACATAGACAAGCAAGATACTATCAGGTACTAAGTTCATGATAAATTTAAGTTCAATTAATCATATTACTTAAGAACTCCCACTTAGATAGACATCCCTCTAATCTTCTAAGTGATCACGTGATCCAAATCAACTAAACCATAACCGATCATCACGTGAAATGGAGTAGTTTTCAATGGTGAACATCACTATGTTGATCATATCTACTATATGATTCACGCTCGACCTTTCGGTCTCAGTGTTCCGAGGCGATATCTGCATATGCTAGGCTCGTCAAGTTTAACCCAAGTATTATGCGTGTGCAAAACTGGCTTGCACCCGTTGTAGATGGACGTAGAGCTTATCACACCCGATCATCACGTGGTGTCTGGGCACGACGAACTTTGGCAACGGTGCATACTCAGGGAGAACCCTTTTATCTTGAAATTTAGTGAGAGATCATCTTATAATGCTACCGTTAATCAAAGCAAGATAAGATGCATAAAAGATAAACATCACATGCAATCAATATAAGTGATATGATATGGCCATCATCATCTTGTGCTTGTGATCTCCATCTCCGAAGCACCTCCATGATCACCATCGTCACCGGCGCGACACCTTGATCTCCATCGTAGCATCGTTGTCTTCTCGCCAATCTTATGCTTCTACGACTATCGCTACCGCTTAGTGATAAAGTAAAGCATTACAGGGCGATTGCATTGCATACAATAAAGCGACAACCATATGGCTCCTGCCAGTTGCCGATAACTCGGTTACAAAACATGATTATCTCATACAATAAAATTTAGCATCATGTCTTGACCATATCACATCACAACATGCCCCGCAAAAACAAGTTAGACGTCCTCTACTTTGTTGTTGCAAGTTTTACGTGGCTGCTACGGGCTTAGCAAGAACCGTTCTTACCTACGCATCAAAACCACAACGATAGTTTGTCAAGTTGGTGATGTTTTAACCTTCGCAGGGACTGGGCGTAGCCACACTCGGTTCAACTAAAGTTGGATAAACTGACACCCGCCAGCCACCTATGTGCAAAGCACGTCGGTAGAACCAGTCTCGCGTAAGCGTACGCGTAATGTCGGTCCGGGCCGCTTCATCCAAAAATACCGCCAAACCAAAGTATGACAAGCTGGTAAGCAGTATGACTTATATCGCCCACAACTCACTTGTGTTCTACTCATGCATATGACATCTACGCATAAAACCTGGCTCGAATGCCACTGTTGGGGAACGTAGTAATTTCAAAAAAAATCCTACGCACATGCAAGATCATGGTGATGCATAGCAACAAGGGGGGAGAGCGTTGTCCACGTACCCTCGTAGACCGAAAGCGGAAGCGTTAGCACAACGCGGTTGATGTAGTCGTACGTCTTCACGATCTGACTGATCAAGTACCGAACGCACGGCACCTCTGAGTTCAGCACACGTTCAGCCTGATGACGTCCCTCGAACTCCGATCCAGCCGAGTGTTGAGGGAGAGTTTCGTTAGCACGACGGTGTGGTGACGATGATGACGTTCTACCGACGCAGGGCTTCGCCTAAGCACTGCTACAGTTTTATCGAGGTGGACTATGGTGGAGGGGAGGCACCGCACATGGCTAAAATATCAAACGATCAATTGTTGTGTCTAGGGTGCCCCCTGCCCCCGTATATAAAGGAGCAAGGGGGGAGGTGCGGCCGGCCAAGGGGGGCGCGCCAGGAGGAGTCCTACTCCCACCGGGAGTAGGACTCCCCCCCTTTCCTAGTTGGATTAGGACTTGGGGGGGGGGGGAAGAGGTGGAGGAGAAGAAGGAAGGGGGGTGCCGCCCCCCTCTCCTTGTCCTATTCGGACTAGGGGGGAGGGGTGCGCGGCCCTTGCCCTGGCTGCCTCTCCTCTTCTCCACTAAGGCCCACTATGGCCCATTAACCCCCCGGGGGGTTCCGGTACTCCGGTAAAATCCCGATTTCACCCGGAACACTTCCGATATCCAAACATAGGCTTCCAATATATCAATCTTCATGTCTCGACCATTTCGAGACTCCTCGTCATGTCCGTGATCACATCTAGGACTCCGAACAACCTTCGGTACATCAAAACATATAAACTCATAATATAACTATCATCGAAACGTTAAGCGTGCGGACCCTACGGGTTCGAGAACTATGTAGACATGACCGAGACACGTCTCCGGTCAATAACCAATAGCGGAACCTGGATGCTCATATTGGCTCCCACATATTCTACGAAGATCTTTATCGGTCAGACCGCATAACAACATACGTTGTTCCCTTTGTCATCGGTATGTTACTTGCCCGAGATTCGATCGTCGGTATCTCAATACCTAGTTCAATCTCATTACTGGCAAGTCTCTTTACTCATTCCGTAATACATCATCCCGCAACTAACTCATTAGTTGCAATGCTTGCAAGGCTTAAGTGATGTGCATTACCGAGAGGGCCCAGAGATACCTCTCCGACAATCGGAGTGACAAATCCTAATCTCGAAATACGCCAACCCAACAAGTACCTTCGGAGACACCTGTAGAGCACCTTTATAATCACCTAGTTACGTTGTGACGTTTGGTAGCACACAAAGTGTTCCTCTGGTAAACGGGAGTTGCATAATCTCATAGTCATAGGAACATGTATAAGTCATGAAGAAAGCAATAGCAACATAATAAACGATCGTGTGCTAAGTTAACGGAATGGGTCATGTCAATCACATCATTCTCCTAATGATGTGATCCCGTTAACCAAATGACAACTCATGTCTATGGCTAGGAAACATAACCATCTTTGATCAACGAGCTAGTCAAGTAGAGGCATACTAGTGACACTCTGTTTGTCTATGTACTCACACATGTATTATGTTTCCGGTTAATACAATTCTAGCATGAATTATAAACATTTATCGTGATATAAGGAAATAAATAATAACTTTATTATTGCCTCTAGGGCATATTTTCTTCACCTACACCATAAATTGGGGGCTGCTCAGAGTTAGTGCACGACTTTTGTCGTTTGAGAGCAACGCACCTCCGAAGCATTTGAGAGAAAGATCCTTGCAAGGACAAAGCCCAAAACACCCAGAGCTAAAGAGTGTTAGGCATCACTGAAGTCTTTCTGTCCGCGTGATTTGAAGACTTGTTACACTTGAGGACTGTGAATCCTCCAGGCAATTAGGTGTCGCGTTCTGAGCATCCAAGAGCCATTGTGGATTACCAGTGAACGAAGTCTGTGAAGGTTTGGAAGTCTACATTGAAGACTTACCAGAGTGATTGGGCGAGGACTAAGTGTTCTTAGCTCAAGGGGAATAAGGTGAAGATGTGGTCTTATGAGTTAAATCTCAGCCTCCCTAACCAGATGTACTGTTGTCGCAGCAACTGGAACTGGTCTACCAAATCCTTGCCTTCAAGAAGCTACTGGTTCTATCCTTCACTTCCCTTTACTTTCAGTCTGTCTTCGTGAAGTCATTGTCTGCTTGCATGATATGATTGTCTTCACTGTGTGAAGACTATTTACCGTTTGGCTTCATACCATCTTCCATCCTGATCTATACTACCTAGTTGCTGATAGTCTTCGTGCTTTCACTTCATTGCTTACTTGACTATGGCTTGTCTAGTGTAGTCTACCTTCTGCTGCATACCAATAGGTTCATTTCTACTGTTCGTCTTCAAAGCCCCCATGTTTTGAAGACTTTCATAAAAATCGCCTATTCACCCCCCCTAGTCGATAACTAGCACTTTCAATTGGTATCAGAGTAAGGTTCTCCCTTGTTCTGTGTGATTCGGTTTATGTTGGGAAACACAGTATTTCAAAACATTTACCTACGATCACGCAAGAACTATCTAGGAGATGCATAGCAACGAGCGGGGAGAGTGTGTCCACGTACCCTTGTAGACCAAAAGCGGAAGCATTTAGTAACGCGGTTGATGTAGTCGAACGTTTTCGCGATCCAACCGATCCAAGCACCGAACGTACGGCACCTCCGCGTTCAGCACACGTTCAGCTCGATGACATCCCTCGAACTCTTGATCCAGTTGAGGCCGAGGGAGAGTTCCATTAGCACGATGGCGTGGTGATGGTGATGATGAAGTTACCGGTGCAGGGCTTTTCCTAAGCACTACGACGATATGACTGAGGTGTGTAACTGTGGAGGGGGGCACCGCACACGGTTAAGAGAAACTTGTGTGTTCTAGGGTGCCCCCTGCCCCCGTATATAAAGGAGGGGAGGGGAGGCCGGACGGCCCTCCTAGGGCGCGCTAGGAGAGGGGAGTCCTACTAGGACTCCAAGTCCTAGTAGGATTCCACCTAAGGAAGAGGGGGAAGAAGGAAGGAAGAGGGGGAAGGGAAGGAAAGGGGGGCGCCGCCCCCTTCCCGTAGTCCAATTCGGACCCAAGGGGGGTGGGCGCGGCCAGCCCCTTGTGGCCCTTCCTCTCTTCCCACTAAGGCCCATCAAGGCCCATTAGTTCCCCTGGGGGGTTCCGATAACCCTTCGGCACTCCGATAGGTATCCGGTACCTCTCGGAACTCATCCGGTGTCCGAATAACATCGTCCAATATATCAATCTTTATGTCTCAACCATTTCGAGACTCCTCGTCATGTCTGTGATCTCATCCGGGACTCCGAACAATCTTCGGTCATCAAATCACATAACTCATAATACAAATAATCATTGAACGCTAAGCGTGCGGACCCTACGGGTTCGAGTACTATGTAGACATGACCGAGACACATCTTCGGTCAATAACCAATAGCGGAAACTGGATGCTCATATTAGCTTCTACATATTCTACGAAGATCTTTATCGGTCAAAACCGCATAACAACATACGTTATTTCCTTTGTCGTCGGTATGTTACTTGCCCGAGATTCGATCGTCGGTATCACCATACCTAGTTCAATCTCGTTACCAGCAAGTCTCTTTACTCGTTCCGTAATGCATCATCCCGTGACTAACTCATTAGACACATTGCTTGCAAGGCTCGCAGTGATGTTCATTACCGAGAGGGCCCAGAGATACCTCTCTGATACACGGAGTGACAAATCCTAATCTCGATCTATGCCAACTCAACAAACACCATCGGAGACACCTGTAGAGCATCTTTATAATCACCCAGTTACGTTGTGACGTTTGATAGCACACAAGGTGTTCCTCTGGTATTCGGGAGTTGCATAATCGCATAGTCAAAGGAACATGTATAAGTCATGAAGAAAGCAATAGAAATAAAACTAAACGATCATTATGCTAAGCTATCACATCATTCTCTAATGATGTGATCCCATTCATCAAATGACAACACATGTCCATGGTCAGGAAACTTAACCATCTTTGATTAACAAGCTAGTCAAGTAGAGGCATACTAGGGACACTCTGTTTGTCTATGTATTCACACATGTACTAAGTTTCTAGTTAATACAATTCTAGCATGAATAATAAACATTTATCATGATATAAAGAAATATAAACAACAACTTTATTATTGCCTCTAGGGCATATTTCCTTCAGTATCCCACTTGCAGAGTCAATAATCTAGATTACATAGTAATGATTCTAACGCCCATGGAGTCTTGGTGCTGATCATGTTTTGCTCGTGAGAGGCTTAGTCAATGGGTCTTCAATATTCAGATCCGTATGTATTTTGCAAATTTCTATGTCTCCCTCCTTGACTTGATCGCGGATGGAATTGAAGTGTCTCTTAATGTGTTTGGTTCTCTTGTGAATTTTGGATTCCTTCGCCAAGGCTATTGCTCCAGTATTGTCACAAAAGATTTTCATTGGACCGATGCACTAGGTATGACACCTAGATCGCATATGAACTCCTTCATCCAGACTCCTTCATTTGCTGCTTCTGAAGCAGTTATGTACTCCACTTCACACGTAGATCCCGCCACGACGCTCTGTTTGGAACTGCACCAACTGACAGCTCCACCATTCAATATAAATACGTATCCGGTTTGTGACTTAGAGTCATCCGGATCAGTGTCAAAGCTTGCATCGACGTAACCGTTTACGACAAGCTCTTTGTCACCTCCATAAACGAGAAACATATCCTTAGCTTTTCAGGTATTTCAGGATGTTCTTGACCGTTGTCCAGTGATCCACTCCTGGATTACTTTGGTACCTCCCTGCTAAACTAATAGCAAGGCACACATCAGGTCTGGTACACAACATTGCATACATGATAGAACCTATGGCTGAGGCATAGGGAATGACTTTCATTTTCTCTCTATCTTATGTAGTGGCCGGGCATTGAGTCTGACTCAATTTCACACCTTGTAACACAGGCAAGAACCCTTTCTTTCACTGATCCATTTTGAAGTTCTTCAAAACTTTATCAATGTATGTGCTTTGTGAAAGTCCAATTAAGCGTCTTGATCTATCTCTATAGATCTTGATGCCCAATATATAAGCAGCTTCTCCGAGGTCTTTCATTGAAAAATTCTTATTCAAGTATCCTTTTATGCTATTCAGAAATTCAGTATCATTTCCGATCAACAATATGTCATCCACATATAATATCAGAAAATCTACAGAGCTCCCAGTCACTTTCTTGTAAATACAGGCTTCTCCAAAAGTCTGTATAAAACCATATGCTTTGATCACACTATCAAAGCGTATATTCCAACTCTGAGAGGCTTGCACCAGTCCATAAATGGATCGCTGGAGTTTGCACACTTTGTTAGCATCTTTTGACAAAACCTTTTGGTTGCATCATATACAACTCTTCTTTAAGATATCCATTAAGGAATCCAGTTTTGACATCCATTTGCCAGATTTCATAACCGTAAAATGCGGCAATTGCTAACATGATTCGGATAGACTTGAGCATCACTACGGGTGAGAAGGTCTCATCATAGTCAACTCCTTGAACTTGTCGAAAACCTTTCGCAACAAGTCGAGCTTTGTAGACAGTAACATTACCGTCAGCGTCAGTCTTCTTCTTGAATATCCATTTATTCTCTATGGCATGCCGATCATCGGGCAAGTCAACCAAAGTCCACACTTTGTTCTCATACTTGGATCCCACCTCAGATTTCATGGCCTCAAGCCATTTCGTGGAATCTGGGCTCATCATCGCTTCCTCATAGTTCGTAGGTTCGTCATGATCAAGTAACAAGACTTCCAGAACAGGATTACCGTACCACTCTGGTGCGGATCTTACTCTGGTTGACCTACGAGGTTCGGTAGTAACTTGATCTGAAGTTTCATGATCATCATCATTAGCTTCCTCACTGATTGGTGTAGGAATCACTGGAACTGATTTCTGTGATGAACTACTTTCCAATAAGGGAGCAGGTACAATTACCTCATCAAGTTCTACTTTCCTCCCACTCACTTCTTTCGAGAGAAACTCCTTCTCTAGAAAGGATCCATTCTTAGCAACAAATATTTTTCCTTCGGATCTGTGATAGAAGGTGTACCCAACAGTCTCCTTTGGGTATCCTATGAAGACACATTTCTCCGATTTGGGTTCGGGCTTATCAGGTTGAAGCTTTTTCACATAAGCATCGCAACCCCAAACTTTAAAAAACGACAACTTGGGTTTCTTGCCAAACCACAGTTCATATGGTGTCGCCTCAACGGATTTAGATGGTGCCCTGTTTAACGTGAATGCAGCCGTCTCTAAAGCATAGCCCCAAAACGACAGTGGTAAATTAGTAAGAGACATCATAGATCGCACCATATCTAATAAAGTGCAGTTACGACGTTCGGACACACCATTACGATGTGGTGTTCCAGGTGGCGTGAGTTGCGAAACTATTCCGCATTGTTTCAAATGAAGACCAAACTCATAACTCAAATATTCTCCTCCACGATCAGATCGTAGAAACTTTATTTTCTTGTTACGATGATTTTCCACTTCACTCTGAAATTCTTTGAACTTTTCAAATGTTTCAGACTTATGTTTCATTAAGTAGATATACCTATATCTGCTCAAATCATCTGTGAAGGTCAGAAAATAACGATACCCGCCGCGAGCATCAACACTCATCGGACCGCATATATCAGTATGTATTATTTCCAATAAATCTGTTGCTCGCTCCATTGTTCCGGAGAATGGAGTCTTAGTCATCTTGGCCATGAGGCATGGCTCGCAAGCATCAAGTGATTCATAATCAAGTGATTCCAAAAGCCCATCAGCATGGAGTTTCTTCATGCGCTTTAGACCAATATGACCTAAACGCCAGTGCCACAAATAAGTTGCACTATCATTATTAAACTTGTATCTTTTGGCTTCAATACCATGAATATGTGTATCACTACTATCGAGATTTAACAAAAATAGACCACTCATCAAGGGTGCATGACCATAAAAGATATTGCTCATATAAATAGAACAACCATTATTCTCTGATTTAAATGAATAACCGTCTCGCATCAAACAAGATCCAGATATAATGTTCATGCTTAACGCTGGCACCAAATAACAATTATTCAGGTCCAAAACTAATCCCGAAGGTAGATGTAGAGGTAGCGTGCCGGCGGCGATCACATCTACTTTGGAACCATTACCCACGCGCATCATCACCTCGTCCTTAGCCAATCTTCGCTTAATCAGTAGCCCCTGTTTCGAGTGCCAAATGTGAGCAACATAACAAGTATCAAATACCCAGGCGCTACTACGAGCATTAGTAAGGTACACATCAATAACATGTATATCAAATATACCTTTCACTTTGCCATCCTTCTTATCTGCCAAATACTTGGGGCAATTCCGCTTCCAGTGACCAGTCCCTTTGCAGTAGAAGCACTCAGTCTCAGGCTTAGGTCCAGACTTGGGCTTCTTCACTTGAGCAGCAACTTGCTTGCCGTTCTTCTTGAAGTTCCCTTTCTTCCCTTTGCCCTTTTTCTTGAAACTAGTGGTCTTGTTAACAATCAACACTTGATGCTCCTTCTTGATTTCTACCTCCGCAGCTTTTAGCATCGCGAAGAGCTCGGGAATTGTCTTATCCATCCCTTGCATATTATAGTTCATCAGAAGCTTTTGTAGCTTGGTGGCAGTGATTGAAGAACTCTCTCAATGACACTATCATCAGGAAGATTAACTCCCAGTTGAGTCAAGTGGTTGTGGTACCAAGACATTTTGAGTATATGTTCACTAACAGAACTATTCTCCTCCATCTTGCAGCTATAGAACTTATTGGAGACTTCATATCTCTCAATTCGGGCATTTGCTTGAAATATTAACTTCAACTCCTGGAACATCTCATATGCTCCATGACGTTCAAAACATCGTTGAAGTCCCGGTTCTAAGCCGTAAAGCATGGCACACTGAACTATCGAGTAGTCATCAGCTTTGCTCTGCCAGACGTTCATAACGTCCGGTGTTGCTCCTGCAGCGGGTCTTGCACCTAGCAGTGCTTTCAGGACATAATTCTTCTGTGCAGCAATGAGGATAATCCTCAAGTTACAGATCCAGTCCGTGTAGTTTCTACCATCATCTTTCAACTTAGCTTTCTCTAGGAACGCATTAAAATTCAAAGGAACAGTAGCACGGGCCATTTATCTACAATAACATAGACATGCAAAATACTATCAGGTACTAAGTTCATGATAAATTAAAGTTCAATTAATCATATTACTTAAGAACTCCCACTTAGATAGACATCCCTCTAGTCATCTAAATGATCACGTGATCCATATCAACTAAACCACGTCCGATCATCACGTGAGATGGAGTAGCTTTCAATGGTGAACATCACTATGTTGATCATATCTACTATATGATTCACGTTCGACCTTTTGGTTTCAGTGTTCCGAGGCCATATCTGCATATGCTAGGCTCGTCAAGTTTAACCCGAGTATTATGCGTGTGCAAAACTGGCTTGCACCCGTTGTATGTGAACATAGATCTTATCACACCCGATCATCACGTGGTGTCTCGGCACGACGAACTTTCGCAACGGTGCATACTCAGGGAGAACACTTGTACCTTGAAATTTAGTGAGGGATCATCTTATAATTCTACCGCCGTACTAAGCAAAATAAGATGCATAAAGGATAAACATCACATGCAATCAAAATAAGTGATATGATATGGCCATCCTCATCTTGTGCCTTTGATCTCCATCTCCAAAGCACTGTCATGATCACCATCGTCATCGGCTTGACACCTTGATCTCCATCGTAGCATCGTTGTCATCTCGCCAACTATTGCTTCTACGACTATCGCTACCACTTAGTGATAAAGTAAAGCAATTACATGGCGATTGCATTTCATACAATAAAGCGACAACCATATGGCTCCTGCCAGTTGCCGATAACTTTTCCAATCATGATCATCTCATACAACAATTTATATATCATCATGACTTGACCATATCACATCACAACAAGCCCTGCAAAAACAAGTTAGACGTCCTCTACTTTGTTGTTGCAAGTTTTACGTGACTGCTACGGGCTTCTTGCAAGAACCGTTCTTACATACACATCAAAACCACAACGATTTTTCGTCAAGTGTGCTGTTTTAACCTTCAACAACGACCGGGAGTAGTCAATCCCGATTCAACTAAAGCTGGAGAAACAGACACCCACTAGCCACCTGTGTGCGAAGCACGTCGGTAGAACCAGTCTCATGAACGTGGTCATGTAATGTCGGTCCGGGCCGCTTCATCCAACAATACCGCCGAATCAAAGTAAGACGTTGCTGGTAAGCAGTATGACTATTATCGTTGACAACTCTTTGTGTTCTACTCGTGCATATAACATCTACGCATAGACCTGGCTCAGATGCCATTGTTGGGAAACGCTGTATTTCAAAAATTTTACCTACGATCACGCAAGATCTATATAGGAGATGCGTAGCAACGAGCGGGGAGAGTGTGTCCACGTACCCTTGTAGACCGAAAGCGGAAGCATTTAGTAATGCGGTCGATGTAGTCAAACGTCTTCGCGATCCAACCGATCCAAGAACCGAACGTACGGCACCTCCGCGTCAGCACACGTTCAGCTCGATGACGTCCCTCGAACTCTTGATCCAGTTGAGGCCGAGGGAGAGTTCCGTCAACATGACGACATGGTGATGGTGATGATGAAGTTACCAGCGCAGGGCTTTGCGTAAGCACTACGACGATATGACCGAGGTGTGTAGCTGTGGAGGGGGGCACCGCACACGGTTAAGAGAAACTTGTGTGTTCTAGGGTGCCCCCTGCTCCCGTATATAAAGGAGGGGAGGGGAGGCCGGCCGACCCTCCTAGGGCGCGCCAGGAGAGGTAGGACTCCAAGTCCTAGTAGGATTCCACCTAAGGAAGAGGGGGAAGAAGGAAGGGGGCCGACCCTCCTTGTGGCCCTTCCTCTCTACCCACTAAGGCCCATCAAGGGCCATTAGTTCCCCCGGGGGGTTCCGATAACCCTCCGGCACTCTGATAGTTATCTAGTACCTCTCGGAACTCATCTGGTGTCTGAATAACATCGTCCAATATATCAATATTTATGTCTCGACCATTTCGAGACTCCTCGTCATGTCTGTGATCTCATCCAGGACTCTGAACAATCTTCGGTCATCAAATCACATAACTCATAATACAAATCATCATCGAACGTTAAGCTTGCGGACCCTATGGGTTCGAGAACTATGTAGACATGACCGAGACACATCTCCGGTCAATAACCAATAGCGGAACCTGGATGCTCATATTGGCTCCTACATATTCTACGAAGATCTTTATCGGTCAAAATCGCATAACAACATACATTGTTCCCTTTGTCATCGGTATGTTGCTTGCCCGTGATTCGATCGTCGGTATCACCATACCTAGTTCAATCTCGTTACTGGCAAGTCTCTTTACTCATTCCATAATGCATCTTCCCGTGACTAGCTCATTAGACACATTGCTTGCAAGGCTCATAGTTATGTGCATTACCGAGAAGGCCCAGAGATACCCCTCCGATACATGGAGTGACAAATCCTAATCTCGATCTATGCCAACTCAACAAACACCATCGGAGACACCTATAGAGCATCTTTATAATCACCCAGTTACGTTGTGACATTTGATATCACACACGGTGTTCCTCCGGTATTCGGGAGTTGCATAATCTCATAGTCAGAGGAACATGTATAAGTCATGAAGAAAGCAATAGGAATAAAACTAAACGATCATTATGCTAAGCTAACAGATGGGTCTTGTCCATCACATCATTCTCTAATGATGTGATCCCGTTCATCAAATGAAAACACATGTCCATGGTCAGGAAACTTAACCATCTTTGATTAACGAGCTAGTCAAGTAGAGGCATACTAGGGACACTCTGTTTCTCTATGTATTCACACATGTACTAAGTTTCCGGTTAATACAATTCTAGCATGAATAATAAACATTTATCATGATATAAGGAAATATAAATAACAACTTTATTATTGCCTCTAGGGCATATTTCCTTCAGTTTAGCCACCTGTAGTTTTAGCTATGTCGACTGCAGGGATAATCAAGGTCTCCGATGCGTGCCCCGTCTTCAATGGAACTAATTACCCCTACTGGAAGAGTAATATGCGTATGCATCTTAAAGACATTGACATCGACCTCTGGTATGTCGTCAAGAATGGCGTTCCCAAGGTCGGTGAAGGTGTCACCGCTGCTAATGTCAATAGGTTCATTCAACTGGATTCGACTGCCAAGAACATCATCTGTGGTCATCTGACCAAAGGACAATATGGCCGTGTGAGTGCACTGGAAACTACAAAGCTAGTATGGGACCGGCTCTCCAAGGTCAACGAAGGCATCTCAACTCAAAGAGACTCAAGGATTGATGTTCTTTGCAACCTATTCAACTGCTTCAAGAGAAAGGACAATGAGAATGTCCAGCTCACGTTTGATCGCCTCACTGATATCACAAATGAGCTTCGCGCACTTGGTGCCACTGAGATCACCAAGCACGAAATCATCAAGAATCTTCTGAGATCACTTGACAGCTCTTTCGACACCCTGACCCTGATGATTCAAGAACATCCTGACTTCAAGACTCTCGATCCGTCTGACATACTTGAGAGGCTCAACACACATGAGTTCCAGTTATCTAAGAAGAGAGACATCTATGGTCCCAACTATGGTCGAACTCACGCTTTGAAGGCAAAGGTTGTTTCCTCATCTGAAGAAGAATCTGACTATAGTTCTGGGGATCCCAAAGACATTGGAAAGGAGCTAGCTATGCTCGTGAAGAAGTTCCAGAAGTTTACCAAGAAGAAAGGCTTCAGAAAGTCTTCAAGATCCACCTGAAGAAATGATGAAGCTTCCACTTGTGACCACAAGAAGAGAACATTCCACAAATGCAAGAAACCTGGTCACTACATCTCCGAGTGTCCACAATGGGACAATGAGACCAAGAAGAAGAAGAAGAGCAAGGATTATGATTATGATGACAACAAGAAGAAGAAATCCTCAAAGTCTTCATCGAAGTCTTCATTTCTCAAGAAGAACTCATCAAGCAAGGCTCGTGCGTTTGTTGGCAAGGAGATGGATTCAGAGGAGGAGTCTGCTTCTGAGGAGGCGGAGGTGGAGTTTGAGGAGGAGTCTGATTCAGGTGTGGCAAGCTTGGCTCTGGCTTCAGCGTATGTCGCCAAGTCCATCTTCAACACCGAAGACAATGGTCTCGTCCCCAACGCTGATGCTAATGATGAGGATGACTCTGCTCCTACCTACTGCTTCATGGCACGTGGTGCCAAGGTAAACTCACGCGATACTTACTTTCAAACATCCAGTGAAGATGACTCTGAATGTGAATCTAAACCTAGCTACAACACACTTGCTAAAATTGCTACAAAACAACAAACTGCTATGGAGCATATTCAAAAGTTGTTAGACAAAAGCGATGACCTGTTGGACATGGAAATGACTCAAACTCAGTCCTTAATTGAAAACTGAAAGTGCTAGTTATTGACTAGAGGGGGGGTGAATAGGCGATTTTTATGAAAGTCTTCAAAACATGGAAGTTTCGAAGACAAACAATAGAAATGACCCTATTGATATGTAGCGGAAGATAAACTACACTAAGCAAGCCATAGTCAAGTATGCAATAATGTGAAAGTACAAAGACTAATAGCAGCTAGGTAGTAAGGATCAGGATGGAAGATGGCATGAAGCCAAACTACAAAAATAGTCAGACAGTGAAGACAAATAGGTAAAGCAAACAAGCAATGACTTCATGAAGACAAACTCTAAATAAAGATAGGGAGAGGATAGAACCAGTCACTTGTTGAGGACACATGATTTGTTGGACCAGTTCCAGTTGCAGTGACAACTGTACGTCTGGTTAGGGAGGCTGAGATTCAACTCAGAAGACCACGTCTTCACCTTATTCCCCTTGAGCTAAGGACACCCAGTCCTCACCCAATTACTCTGATAAGTCTTCAAGGTAGACTTCCAAACCTTCACAGACTTCGTTCACCGGCGATCCACAATGACTCTTGGATGCTCAGAACGCGACGCCTAACCGGCTGGAGGATTCACAATCCTCAAGTGTAATAAGTCTTCAGGTCACGCAGACAGAAAGACTTCAGTGATGCCTAACACTCTTTGGCTTTGGGTGTTTGGGCTTTGTCCTCGCAAGGATTTCTCTCTCTCAAAGGCTTCGAGGTGGGTTGCTCTCAATACGACAAAAGCCATGCACTAACTCTGAGCAGCCACCAATTTATGGTGTAGGGGGTGGGCTATTTATAGCCACTAGGCAACCCGACCTGATTTGTCCGAAATGACCCTAGGTCACTAAGGAACTGACACGTGTTCCAACGGTCAGATTTCAAACACACACGGCAACTTTACTTGGGCTACAAGCAAAGCGGACTCATCCAGCTCTGGATAAGATTTGCTCTCATTGTCTTCGCTCGAAGATATAGGATTTGGGTTGAGCATCACTTAAGTCACTCTGACTTTGTTCACTTGGAACCCACTTAACAGTACGGTGGTTCCTATGACTCAACAAAGAAGAAAAGGAAACAACGAAACGACTAAGTCTTCGCGCTCCATAATCTTCACTCAATGTCTTCTCATGTCATAGTCTTCAATATGAATATCTTCACATACCACCATTGTCGTCAATGTCTTCATACTTTTTTAGGGGTCATCTCCGGTAGGTAAACCGAATCAATGAGGGACTACTACCTGTGTTATCCTGCAATTCTCACAAACACATTAGTCCCTCAACCAGATTTGTCATCAATACTCCAAAACCAACTAGGGGTGGCACTAGATGCACTTACAATCTCCCCCTTTTTGGTGATTGATGACAAACTGGTTGAAGTTTTCAACAGGGATAAAGTATGTGAAATGTAAAGGATTTAGGAATTGTCTTCATAAGTGGTAAGGGCTCCCCCTGAAGATGTGCATATAAGTAATTTGCTTTTGGAATGCAAATGCACATGGCAGGTTGTACTTGTGGAGATCCTCTTCAACTTATGAAGATAATTCATCATGCTTGATTTGATATAACGAAGATAATGACATGCATAACGAAAAATGGACGTCTGTAGAATGACTTAAGTGCGGAAGTTATCATCGCACATGCAGAATTTATCATCGCATCATAGAATAGCAAATAAGTAGCAGACGACCATCGAGTTTAAGTGTTACAACTCAAAGAACCAAATGTATCAAAAATCAAGAGTTGTAAACACTAGGCAAAATATAATGCAACCGCCCATATGAACCCGCTTGAAGACTATCAAACTCATATGCTTCTCCCCCTTTTGTCAGTAAGGACCAAAAAGGTTTGAAGACATAGAGCCTCTACTCGTTCCCATGTGGAGTAGGTGAAGCAGCAGGGTCGTCGGTGTTGTTTGGCGGTGCAGACGAACTTGGTGCAGTGTCGATTCGCGCAGAAGGTGGTGAAGTAGCATCATATTCATCATTAATGACACGGGCATCCACTGTTGCAGCAGAAGAGGAGAACTCAGAGTCTTCAAGAGATGGAGTGCGCCGCAACACAATCCTTCTCAGAGGTGTTGTGTCAAACTTGAAACATTCAGAGAAGCCATCATCTTGAAGATCATCTTCAGAACACATAAGCGTCAGCCCTTTCCATGTACGCCGACAAGTTTCATCGGCGACAAAGGCATTTTTGGTGGCAAGGTTGCGAATCCTGTTGACGTCCACCAAGAGGCTTTTCATTTGACACTTCAGCCAGTCATGATGCTTATCCTGTTTCTGATGAAGGGCAACTTTAAGCTCTCGGTCATTGAGAACACGAGATCGCTTCTTGGGCCGTTGTGCAATGGTGCTTTCAGTGGCTTCAGTGAGGGCATGATGAGGTGCACGCGTAATACCAGCCAGAGGATAAACACGAGTGACAGGTTGAACTCCTTCAATATTTTGTGAGAAGCTTTGATTATCAGCATTGTGAAGATTCAGGGTGTCGGTGTACAAAAAGAGGGGTACACTTTTTGTACCCCTATAACTGTGCATGGGCAATCTGAGCCACGGGCACCACCACACCAAGCAAGGCAAGGGGGGTGAGCCAGGGTAAGACCGAAGCTCAAGGGAACTAGAACGACGCCAAGACCAAGACCACGAAGAGCAAAAAGGACGAAGCGGACTCCCCCGGCAAGATCCTTGCCGGGAGACAGTTTTAGCAACCCCGGCAAGACCCTTGCTGTGGCAACTCGCCCCACGCCTACGGAGCAAATTACCCTTGAGTCCACTGCCCCCAAGGGGCAAGGATTCGGGAGACATCCCTATGGTGGCATGCGGATCTTTGTGAAGACATTCAAGATCAGATACGCACTAAGAAGACGACGACCTTTGGCGAGATACCAGCCAGGGAAGACCACGAGACCCCCGGCAAGCGCCTTGCCGGGGATGACAACAGGCGCCTTGGCAAGACCCTTGCCGGGGCCCCGGCAAGGCCCTTGCCAAGGACATCCGCAGGGCCGCCATCAGGCCCACGTTGACTAAACCTCCACTGCCGTACGCATGCAGCTGCCGACCCAACCAGCTGGGCAGGCACCTGCGTGGCGGCATGCAGATCTTCATGAAGACCCACCATTGCGCCACCTCAACTGCCTGCCTACCTACATGGCATCGCAGGCATCGCTGGCCAGGGCGTGTGTCGACACAAGAAGGAGCGGCGACGGACGAGACGGATTTCTCCCACGTCCCCGATAAAGCAAGGACACCTAAGAAGACACATTAAATGCGCCTTTTCGTGTAATGCGAGGGATAACCTCGCATCACTGTACCCTTTCCACCTCCTGTATGCCACTGTGGCGACCCCTTTTTCTATAAAAGGAGGCCCGAGGCGACCAGGAGAAGGATTCGGCTTTTTGGAGCTCCTAACGCCCAGAGCTAGCTCAAGAACAGGAATATACATCCACCAAAGCAGGAGTAGGGTTTTACGCATCATCGCGGCCTGAACCTGGATAAACAAACTTTGTACTATCTGTTTGATCTACTCTTCTCACGACCCCGCGCCCCGCCTGCCGTAGTAGGGATTCTTGTGATCCCATAGGTGTCGTTCCCACCGACATCTTTGGCGCGCCAGGTAAGGGGCGCGGTTGTGAGAATCGGCTTTAGCAGTTAGTTCGACGCTTCTTCATCATCATGGCGCCCAAGAAGAAGACGACGGTGGCGGTTGGCCAGTCGGAAGCCGGACAGCCCGTCCTGACGCGGGCGAGCAGTGGACCGGTCGCAGAAAGGACCCGGGGCGTTGCTCGCGAACACCAGCACCGTCCCAGCAGCCGGAGTTTGGGAGGCGGTGATGTTTGTGCGCCTAGTAATGGGCCACACATCGCCAAATCCAAAGGCGGAGCCAGGCCCTCCGCGGGTGGAGCGGGGCCTTCCAAGGTCACCGCCGCCCCACCCGAAGGCGACGCAAGGGCCTCCAAGACTCCCACGCCGGCGCCAACAGCGCGCTCCTCCCAGGCACCGCGCGATGAACGGCGTCGTCACGCTGAAGATCCCAGGCGTTGCCGCGGGAAGAGCCCCGAGTGCCACTCCCGGGACATAGAAGACCTGCCCGCTCGCCGAAGCCCTGGTGAAAACGGCATGCGACCGCGGGATCGTGATAGGGCTCCTTCTGACATGGTCAGAAGTCGAAGTGCGTCGCGATCCGTGCAGGTTCCACTGCCGCCGACGCCAGCAGAGGCCCTGGCGCGCGCAGTTGCTCCTCGACTTTCCCCCCACCACGGGGAAACTCGACGAATGGAGAGCCACTATCCGAAGCCTTGTTGCGGTGGCCAACAAAGACGAACCAAGCCCGGTGGAGCCCCCGGGTCGACGCTCCAATGGAGTCCCACGCACCAGTGGCGGAAAAGCCGGCGGCGCCGCGACCACGGTGCATTCACCTCCTCCCCATCCGGTACCGCGGACGCCGGCTTGTCGCGACGTCACGGGCGACGACATCTCCATAGCGTTGTCCGACCCACGTACCCGCTGTGACCAGCGCCAAGTTCTTCGGGAACGAGCCCATGAAGACGCTCAAACCACTATCGAGCACCGGCGTGGAGCGCGCCACCAGTCGGACAGGCGAGCAGGGCCTGCTGCGAACCACCCGGCCTCGGAGAGCCCTGGAGGCCTACCTTACGAGGTAGGCTGTCCGGCTTTTACCCGTGAGCTGCGGCAGTTCCAGTGGCCCACTCACCGCACCTTCAAACCTGACGTTGGCGAGAAGTACAACGGCAAGACCCACCCATCTGAGTTCCTCAGCATCTACACCATCGCGATGCAAGTTGCCGGAGCCCTCGACGATAAGGTGCTTGCGAATTACTTTCCATTGGCTCTTAAACCCAACGCCATGTCGTGGTTGATGCACTTGACGGTAGACTCTATTTCCTCCTGGTCGGATTTGTGCCATGAGTTTGTTGGCGCCTTTACTGGAGGTCACCAAGCCCATGGCCAAGCAAGCGACCTGCACGTCATTCCCCAGAAGGGAGGCGAGAGTCTGTGCAAATATATACAGAGGTTCAGCCGGGTACAGTACAATATCCCTGATGTTCACCCTGCCGCCATCATCAGCGCGTTTCATCAGAACGTGCGTAACCGGAAGATGCGCGAAGAGCTGGCAATGAACAAGGTGAAAGACGTGGCAGAACTCTATGTTCTTGCTGACAGATGTGCCTGGGCGGAAGAGGGAAGGAAGTACCCCGGCGAAGATGCCGGCGTGGAAACCGACTGTTCCGATGAGGATACTGCCGCCCCGGCAAAGAAAGGCCGGCGCCGCAACAGGAAGCGCAAAGGTAAAGCCGTGCTTGCCGTCGAGGGATCTGATGACGCCGGCTCCGCCAAGAAAACCAAGGCAGATGACCCTGGCAAGGAAATTGCCGGATGTGTCGCTTGAAGGGCCTTGGCGGCTGCCGAGAAGCCAGGAAACTCCGACAAGCAATACTGCAAGATCCATCGCACCAAGGGCCATGATCTCCAGAACTGCCGACAGGTTGAGCTCCTTGCTGAGAAGCAGAGGGCTGAATATGAGAGGCGGGATAAGGAGAAGGGCTAGGACGGTGCTGAGGGGTCCGACAAGAAGCGTGATGGCCAGGCGGGCTGTCACGGCAAGGATAAATAGCAGGAGAGGCCCGCCCGGGGCCGTGACAAAAAGCCAGAAGACGATGATCACGAAGAGGATGATGAGTCTGGTGACCAAGAATTTCAGAAAGCTACAGAGGTCATGTGCGTCGATGGCGGCGCCTTGCTGCATACCTCTCACCGCCAGCTTAAACAGTGGGCGCATGAGATTACAGCGGCAGAGCCATCGTTTGATGCCCAAAGGCCGCTGAAGTGGTCCAGCACACCTATCATTTTTGACACTGAGGATCACCCTGATCGCACCACTGCAGTCGGGTGCTTGCCATTGTTGGTTTCACCAACAATACGCAACCTCAAGGTGACAAAGATGCTAGTCGATGGCGGAGCCGGTCAGAACTTAATCTCGCCTACCGTGATCGAGAAACTGCAGATTCCTAATGGAGATCTCGAAGAGACGGGCACATTTCAGGGGGTCAACCCGGGAAGAAGTCAACCAAAGGGAAAGGTCACGTTGCCCGTGACTTTTGGGAGTGATCTGAACTACCGGACAAAAAAGATTGTGTTCGGCGTTGCCAAGATCCCCTTGACTTACAACGGGATCCTTGGCCGCCCAGCGCTGGCCAAGTTCATGGCGGCGTCACATTACGCCTACAACACCCTGAAGATGCCGGGGCCTGTGACGATCATCACCGTCCCATCGGACAAGAAGGACGCGCTAATTTGCGCTGACCAACTCTACCAACAAGCAGTTGCAGCAGCCGTCACTGCTAAGGCGCTTGCTCCTGCCGCTGGAGCCCCGGGAAGGAAAAAGAAGAAGACCGGCGAGACCTCAGGCACCCACTCCGGCAAGCGCACCTCTTCGGAGTGTAGTGCTCCCGTCGAGGACGTGCCAGAAAGCTCCACCGGCAGAAACAAGAAGTTCAGGGCCACACCGCCGGGAACCAAGAAGGTTTCTGTCAAGGAGGACAGCACGGGAGGGGCTTTCACCATAAGCTCCGCCCTTGATGACAAATAGGAAGACGCGCTCGTCACCTTCCTGCGGGCGAATGTCGATGTGTTTGCATGGCAAGCATCCGACATCCCCTGCGTTCCCAGGGAGGTGATTGAGCACCACCTTGCTGTCTGTCCTCATGCGCGGCCCGTCAAGCAAAAGGTAAGAAAGCAAGCTTTGGAACGACAAGAGTTCATCACAGAGGAGATCCGGAAACTGGAAGCAGCGGGTTTGGTAAGAGGAGTGCTCCATCCAACGTGGTTGGCCAATCCAGTGGTAGTGCGCAAGGCAAATGGGAAGTGGATGCTGTGTATTGATTGCATAGATATCAATAAGGCTTGTCCCAAAGACCCCTACCCGTTGCCGCGCACCGACCAGATTGTTGACTCCACGGCTGGGTGTGATCTGTTATCATTCCTCGATGCCTACTCCGGCTACCACCAGATCTTCATGACAAGAGAAGACGAAGAGAAAACGGCATTCATCACCCCATGTGGTACGTATTGTTTCATACGAATGCCTTTCGGGTTGAAGAGTGTTGGTTCAACATTTGCAAGGGCGGTCCAGATTGGTTTTGAACCCCAGCTCCATAGAAATATGGAAGCTTATATGGATGATATAGTGGTCAAAACCAAGAACAGGGCAACCCTTATACCGGATTTACAAGAAACATTTGCAAACCTATGCAAGATCAATCTCAAGCTGAACCCTGAGAAGTGCGTCTTCAGTGTCCCGTCTGGCAAGCTTCTCAGGTTCTTTGTGTCACAGCGTGGGATAGAGGCCAATCCGGACAAGATCAAAGCTATAGAACAGATTGAAGCGCCCAAGCGGGTCAAGGATGTACGTCGGCTTGCTGGTTGCGTTGCCGCCATGAGCAGGTTCATTTCCAAGTCTGCCGAGTGCGCCCTTCCCTTTTTCAAGGTCTTGAAAAAGGCGGGCCCGATGGAATGGACGCCAGAAGCCGAAGCAGCATTGCAAGATTTGAAGAGGTATCTCTCCTCCACACCAGTACTAGTTGCGCCTAGGCCACAAGAATCGTTGCTGCTATACCTGGCGGCAACGAACCAGGTGGTCAGCGTCGCGCTAGTGGCGCAGAGAGAAATTGATGACGAGGTGATAGCAGCGACAGAGCCTGATGCCGTTGGTGCAGAGACGACACAGCCGGTTGGAGTGCCGCCAAGGAAGAAAATGATGCAGCACCCGGTCTACTTTGTTATCTCCCTCCTGCAGGGGGCTAGATCAAGGTACTCCGGTGTGCAGAAACTGCTCTTCGGCGTTCTTATGGCCTCGAGGAAGCTGCGTCACTACTTCCAGGCGCACGAGATCACCGTCGTTACTCGCCTCCCTCTGCAACGGATATTGCATAATCCAGACGCAACAGGAAGAATTGTAGAATGGGCACTGGAGCTGTCCAGCTTTGGCCTCAAGTTCGAGAGTACCTCGATGATTCAAAGCCGAGTCCTGGCGGAGTTCGTTGCAGAATGGACCGCGACGCCTGATGAAGAAACCCAGGAGACTGTTCTCCCCGGCAAAGAGGCAAGTTGCGATTGGGTCATGTACTTTGATGGGGCTTTCTCCTTACAGGGCGCCGGGGTTGTCGTACTGCTTGTCGCGCCCACCGGGGAGCACCTCAAGTACGTGGTCCAGATGCACTTCCCCAGGGAGGTGTCGACAAACAATACTGCTGAGTACGAGGGGCTGCTTGCTGGTCTTAGGATCGCGGCAGACCTCGGAATCAAGAAACTCATTGTCAGGGGCGACTCGCAACTTGTCGTCAAACAAGTCAACAAGGACTACCAGAGCCCGTTGACGAAGGCCTACGTAGATGAAGTGAGGAAGCTAGAAGAGCGTTTTGACGGTATACAGGCAGAGCACGTTCCCTCAGCAGAGAACGAAATCGCCGATTACCTGTCAAAACGCGCCGCCCTCAAGCTACCTGTGGAACCAGGTACCTTTGTGCTTCAGCTAACTCAGCCATCCGTTGATCCATCAACAGAACAAAACAAGAGGAGAAAATCAGGGCCCGGCAAGTACTTTCCCGTCGAGCTCCCCGAAGCCGCCGACAAGGATGTTGCCGGAGACACTGAGCCCGTCACGGGACGGCTAGCTCCGACGGAGCATCAAGCTCTTGCCATGGAGACAGCCGCTCCTATAGCGGAGGAAATGCCTTTAGTCCTCGCCGTCGAGCCCCAGGCTCCAGCGTGGGCACAGCATATCGTCCGATTCCTCCAAACAGGGGAACTTCCTGAGGAGCAGGAAGAAGCGGAAAAAGTAGCCCGTCACTCTACTATGTACCAGTTTGTCAATGACGTCCTGTACAGAAAGAGGCCGAACGGTGTGAAATTGAAGTGTATCCCTCGAGAGGAAGGACTGGGGCTGTTGGCGGAGATACATGGAGGCATATGTGGATCCCACATAGGGTCGAGGGCCCTTGCCGGCAAATCGTTTCAGCAAGGCTTCTTCTGGCCCACCGCCCTCCAGGATGCGACGACACTAGTCACCAGGTGTGAAGCGTGTCAGTTCCATTCGAAGAAGCTTCATCAGCCAGCTCAAGCCCTTCAAACCATTCCTCTCTACTGGCCTTTCTCTGTCTGGGGGCTCGACATACTGGGCCCTTTCCCCCGCGCTGTCGGGGGCTTTGAGTTCTTGTATGTTGCAATCGACAAGTTCACAAAGTGGCTAGAAGTGGAAGCAGTGAGGAAGGTCACAACACAGTCAGCCGTCAAGTTCTTCAAAGGACTGGTGTGCCGTTTTGGTGTACCCAATAGGGTCATCACCGACAACGGCACGCAGTTCACAAGTCACACCTTCATGCAATATATTCAAGACCTCGGCAGCAAGGTCTGTTTCGCTTCCGTTGCTCACCCTCGAAGCAATGGTCAAGCTGAGAGGGCGAATGCTGAAGTACTGCGAGGCCTGAGGACAAAGACCTTTGGCAGACTGCGCAAGAGTGGAAGGTGCTGGATTGATGAATTCCTGGCAGTTCTTTGGTCAATCAGAACAACACCAAATCGAGCCACCAGCCAGACACCCTTTGCCCTGGTATACGGGGCAGAAGCAGTTCTCCCCACAGAACTCATATACGGGTCACCTCGAGTACTCGCTTATGACGAGCTTGAGCAAGAGCAATTGCGGCAAGATGACGCAACGCTCCTTGAGGAAGATCGTCTTCGGGCGGCTGTGAGAGCAGCGCGCTACCAGCAAGCCTTGCGCCGCTACCATAGCCGCAAGGTTCGTGCCCGAAGCTTTGAGGAAGGCGACCTTGTTCTTCGGCGCGTTCAATCGGCCAAGAATTCCAACAAGTTGACGCCAAAGTGGGAAGGCCCTTATTGGGTAATACGAGTCACCAGGCCCGGCGCAGTCCGCCTGGAGACCGAAGATGCCGTTCCGGTGAGTAACTCCTGGAACATTGAGCATCTTCGCAAGTTTTACCCGTGAGGCGCGGCTTGCCGGGCCCCCCGGCAAGCCACCTTTTGTACAAGCCTTGCCGATGACGCAAGTAACCCTTTGTACAAAGCCAGGCGCAGACCCTGAGCATAAATAAATGAAGCGCTGGCGCCCTAAGTTATAGCATGCATGCTAGGTTGAGTCTCATCCTTGGTTAGGGTTGATAGTGCTTAGCGGCGGCTAACCCCTAGCTTAGAGGTCGAGTTTGCATCTCTTTGTCTTTATTTTATCTTCTTTGGTTCGCAGGACACACAGATATCCTTGCCAAACCACTTGGGGAGAAAAAAAGGAACAGACCGGCATCTAGGCCCCGGCAAGCCAGTATTGTCGGGGGCTGCAAGAGCAAAGATTCACCCATGGCAAACCAGGGTTGCCGGGGGCTGCAGATTTAGATAAGTTTTTTTATCCCTTATCATGCATTTCCTTACGGACTGAGGTATGTGAAACCTCATTTTACCCTCAAACTACCGTGCTCCCCTAACTCTAGGCCCTAGGGCCCATTCCTAGGACCGAGTTTGGTCGTAGTCGCGACAGCAAAAGGATAGGACGAGGAGCCTAAACCCACTTCATCCCGGCCTCCGTCGAAAGCGTGAGGAAGATCGAGCGAAGTGGGGACATGGCGAGGCGTGTTGCCGGGCAAGGAAATGTTTATCTTAAAGATATCAAGGATTTATTCCTTGTCGTGGGTTTCACCCACAAACAAATGACCCGGCAAACATCCCTTTTTCATTAAAAACATTCCAGTCAGGTACAGTCCATAGGGAATGAAAAACATGAATGAGAGGATTACGGGTTTTAAATTCAACAAAGGCCCAAAGGCTTACAAATTAAAAAGAGATAAGGTGCCCGTAATCCCTTTCTTGTCCCTCTCCTCAAGAGGCAGGTCAAGGAGGCAAAAAGGGCAAAAGGAGCGCCTAGGCGAGCTACGGGTGGCAGAAGACACCAAGAGAACATCTTGGTGGCCGTCCAAAGGCTGGATGGTGATGGCGGTGCTGGAAGCAGAGCTCGAAGACGAGGCGGTAGGACGTCAGTACGCGTCGAAGGCGTCGGTGCCCGTGTACTCCGACTTGACGGCCTTGCCACCCGCCCTCTTCCTCTTCCGCAGCCTCCCAACGCCAGCCGCCCAAGGAGACGACCCTGAGAAGTTCAAGGAGTCGGCGACACGGATGATGGGGTCGCCGGTGCCACACGGAGCGGCGCCCGACACCTAGTCAGACCCGTCATCCTGCCGCCTACCACCCTCGTTGTCGCTGCCGCTGTCCTCCTCGTCACTCTCGCTCGAGGAGGAATCTTCACTATCAGAAGAGCTCTCCATGCAGCACCTTGTACGAGTCCCAAAGTGCCCGAAGACCTTGACGGAGAGAAGGCCACCCTCCATCAGCTTAAAATGGAGAGTGAGCCCCTCCGTCAAGCTATGGATATGAGAAAACGTCTTCCATCCCCAACGAAGATACATCACATGAGGAGCAGGGAAGTCAACACGGACCCGCGTGCCACTGATCCCGCAGCCCCTCATGTGCAGCCGCAATGACTCCGGCGGATCCAGCTCCATCTCCTGCGCAAATGGAGTCGGGAGACGAAGGCGACGGCACGGCGGCCGGCGCAACCTGACGAAGAACTCACAAGGGTCATCCCCAACATGGCCCTCCATTGGAGGAGGAGCTGCTGGCGGGGGTGAGGCCGGCGTGCCACCCCGTCCTCCTCTTCCCCGAGCGCCCTGGCCTCGCCCACGGCCTCGCCCCCTCCCCCTTCCCCTCGCGGCCGGATCTGCCACCGCAGGCGCAGGAGAAGGAGGGACGCGTTGTCGAGCGGCGACCCTCATCGCCATCGTTGAAGGACCGGGATTTCCTCTCTCCATGACGAACGGAAGAGAGGAGCAGAAGCTGAAGGAGGAAGAAGATGGAAGAATGCGGGACGCCATCCCCCCTCCCGCTCTTTATAAAGGAACGGGGTTGGGGCTCGACCGCCCCGCTCGGCCAATCAAGACACGGAAGGCGCAGGGAGCCAAGACCGACCCACCGCCCCAACCAGCGACGGCCCGGTTTCCTGCCTCCACCGTTTGCCACCCCAAGCGCATGGGAGACACGTGGCAGACGTGCAGAACCGAGGGGACGGGTGAGGCGACCTCTCCCCACCCCGTGATCGTGGGGAGTGGACGCCTTGAGGACCGCGCCTCGGCCCCATTCAGTAAATGGGCCGCGCCTCCACACTTCCCTCCATTTATGGGGAAGGCGCGAACTGCCCCTTTACTACGACGTGATACATGCGTGCGGAGACCAACCCCACGCATGCCGCCCACGTCACATGCGCCTCCCCATGCCGCGCCACGCGCGGGAGTCGTGGGAAGCGCAACGCGCAAAAAATCTTACCGCGGTAAAAACCGCCCCGCCTGCCCGCGCACCGTTTCTGGGCCTGGCCCAACAACGCGTTGCACTTATGTGTGGCCCATGCCAGGGGGCTCCTGTCGGTGTACAAAAAGAGGGGTACACTTTTTGTACCCCTATAACTGTGCACGGGCAGTCTGAGCCATGGGCACCACCAGACCAAGAAAGGCAAGGGGGGTGAGCCAGGGTAAGACCGAAGCTCAAGGGAACTAGAACGACGCCAAGACCAAGACCGCGAAGAGCAAAAAGGACGAAGCGGACTCCCCCGGCAAGATCCTTGCCGGGAGACAGTTTTAGCAACCCCGGCAAGACCCTTGTCGCGGCGACTCGCCCCACGCCTACGGAGCAAATTACCCTTGAGTCCACTGCCCCCAAGGGGCAAGGATTCGGGAGACATCCCCGTGGTGGCATGCAGATCTTTGTGAAGACATTCAAGATCAGATACGCACTAAGAAGATGACGACCTTTGGCGAGATACCAGCCAGGGAAGACCATGAGACCCCCGGCAAGCGCCTTGCCGGGGATGACAACAGGCGCCTCGGCAAGACCCTTGCCGAGGCCCCGGCAAGGCCCTTGCCAAGGACATCCACAGGGCCGCCATCAGGCCCACACCGACTAAACCTCCACCGCCGTACGCATGCAGCTGCCGACCCAACCAGCTGGGCAGGCACCTGCATGGCGGCATGCAGATCTTCGTGAATACCCACCACTGCGCCACCTCAGCTGCCTGCCTACCTACATGGCATCACAGGCATTGCTGGCTAGGGCGCGTGTCGACACAAGAAGGAGCGGCGACGGATGAGACGGATTTCTCCCCCGTCCTCGATAAAGCAAGGACACCTAAGCAGACGCATTAAATGCGCCTTGTTGTGTAATGTGAGGGATAACCTCGCATCACTGTACCCTTTCCACCTCCTGTATGCCACTGTGGCGACCCCTTTTTCTATAAAAGGAGGCCCGAGGCGACCAGGGGAAGGATTCGGCTTTTTGGAGCTCCTAACACCCCAGAGCTAGATCAAGAACAGGAATATACATCCACCAAAGCAGGAGTAGGGTTTTACGCATCCTCGTGGCCCGAACCTGGATAAACAAACTGTGTACTATCTGTTTGATCCGCTCTCCTCACGACCCCGTGCCCCGCCAACCGTAGTAGGGATTCTTGTGATCCCATAGGTGTCGTTCCCACCGACACAGGGGCTCCTTGGCAGGCTCTGGATAGATAGCTTCAACTGACATATCAACCTCAGGCAGAAAAATCAGATGATTGTGAGTAGAGGGCTGATAGTTGACAGCTGAGTGCAGTTTGATCAGACGCATAATCCATGGAGCGTAAAACTTCAAGCCAAAGAGATCAGAGCCTGATGCAGCAAGTTGGCGGATAAAGAAGTCTTGTGCATTGAAGCTTTTGCCATGAAGAATATGGAAGACCAAAGTCTTCATTGCAGCTTCCAGCTTTGCATGAGGAGAATGTCCTTTGATGGGCCAGAGAGTTCGCCTTATGATGTGATAGATAGTACGTGGAAGATACTCAAGGTCTTCAACAAAGAACTCCTTAGGATATTCCGCATCAGGAGACAAAGGCTTCATCATGCTAAGCATCTGACTCATGTTGGGTTCAGGCTTGTGAAAGATGCTTTCCATAGCAGCACTATGAAGCTGACAACCAAGTTCATAGAGATCAGCTGGAGTGGGCAGGCCAGTAAGCTCAATGATATCAAAGGCTTTGGCTTCATGATGGACATTGCCTGTCATCCACTCAAGGACCCAAGTCTTCGGATCCCTGTTGTAGCCACGAATATGAAGAGTGGCATAGAATTGGAGCAGTAATTCTTCATTCCAGTGCTCCTTGTTAGTGACGAACTGCAACAAGCCAGACTCTCTGAAGCAATCCAGCGCTTCTTCCAAACAGGGCAGATGAGTTATGGCTTCAGTGTCAAGACGCATATGTGGGAAAATGCGACCTTGATTGTACAAAATGCATGAGTAATAACTGCGCTGCTGATAGCTCCAGAACCGATCAGATGATATTCTTGCCCTAGTGTAGGGGTTCTTGGCGCTATTGAAGAAGGTGTTGTGCGCTTTTAAGCCATTGATATTAAATGATCCTGGTGCAGACGCAGTACCTGGAAACCTAGGCAGTCTTGGCAGTGGCTTCTGAACCTGAGGCCTGTGCTCAACATGGTAGTCAAATTGAGGACGAGCAGCAGGCGGAGGAACCAGAAGAGGCCATTTGACGGTTATAAGCTGCCTAGTTGTATGCTTGTTCTATGGTATGCGGCCTTGGTGGCGGAGTGGGAGCAGTGGCATTGGCAGAGGCGTCAGGCTGCGCATCTGGAGCAGGTGCTTCATTGGCTTCATTGGTTTCAGGCTCAGTATTCTGTGCAGGCTCCACATTTGCTTCAGCCATGACCACGTCATTGGCTTCATTGGTGTTAGTGGTGGCAACCTCAAGATTCTCAACCTCCACTTGATGAGCTGGAGGGTTGGGCACAGACACGTTCACTTCAGGAACAACTTCTTCAGTGATGGGGGGAGTAGGGACACATTCTTCTGCTTGTTTTTCTTCTGCTGATGCAGCCGGATTGTCTTCAGCAACTTTAGCTTCAGACTCGGAGACATTCACAGTAGGAGTGGCTTCTGGGAACACCTGACGTGCAATGGATTGGTGGTGCACTTCTCCTTCTTGAACGCTCGAAAGAGGAACTTGAGGCCTTGGTCCTTTGCGAAGCCTACGTAATGCTGGCGACGCCTGTGGAGATGGAGTTGGCTGGGCCTCAAAGTCATCATCTCCTTCTTGCACTGGTGGGGTAGCTTGTTGTTGGGGAGTACTTGAGGTGTCTTGGTGTTGTGGGTGATCAGCCCATGATGCATCCTGAGCAATTGGCATCAGAGGACGACCAATGCTGATGAGTTCGCTATTCGTGAGAACAGGCGATGATACCAAGTTGTGCTCGATCTGAGGAAGAACTACATCATCTTCAACATTGTCATGGTGACCAATGTCTTCAGTAGCGGAGGGGTCAACTGCTGGAATGTCTTCAGCTTCAGGAGCCTCTGTGGAAGCAGGCTCATGGACTATCATCCGTCGTTCTTGATACGAAGAGTCAGGACGAGCAACCGATATGGGTTTGACAACGAGGGGCTCTGTGGGAGCAGCCCGATCTTTCTTGGTTTTGCGCTTCTTCTTGGAGGGAGCGACATCAGAAGCTTCAGGATTTTTCCTCTTTCTGGCTTCAGCCTCAGCAGTCCTTGTCTTTTCAGTTCTGAAGCGGTTGACCTGACCTTTGGCTTCGAGCCGGTCATGCTGCTTGGGAAGACTATGCGAGGTTCTTCCCGTCTTGAAGGTGCAGATTGGTCAGTCGATGGCTTCTTCTTCTTTGCAGCCATTCTGGGGTCGATTCCAGGGCGACCAAGAGCCTTGCGCTTCTCAGCTTCATTGTAGGCTTGCACGCACTTGTCAGCCAGACTCTTCATGCGTTCACGAGAACCTTTAGCTTCTTCACGCTTCTTGAGAAAAGCTTCCTTGAGCTCGTGCAGCATAACTTTGAAGTTTTTGACATCTTGCACGCTGAGCTTTGCCATGTTCTTCTTGAACTGAGCTTTCTCATAGTCAATTTTGTGCTTCAGTTCAACTATGCGCTGAGCTAGAGCTAGCTCAGAAGCAATGGCTCCATTGAAAGAGACGCTGAGGCCAATTGGAAGTTGCAGATCTTCAAAACTAAGATTGGGGGTATCAAGCCACTCATCAATGAAGTTGTGGATGATTGCCACATCAAAGAGAGGCAAATCATTGAAGATTTCTGCTTCTTCCTTGCTCTTTATCAGTTGTTCAAGAGCGTCATCTGCAAGATCTTCATCACTGGATAGATCAATGTGTTCATCTCGCAGAATGGCAGCAGGGGTCAGTGCCTGATCAGTATTCTTGACATTTTTCTTTTTCATCTCCGTCTTCTTGGAGATACGAGATAGATCTTCAGACTGCACATTGTCTTCAGGAGGTGCAGTAGCCAATGGCTTCGCACGTGAAGCTTTTGGAGGAGCACCTGACTTTGAAGCTTTAGCCTTCTTTTGCTTCTGCGGCTTTGGGGTAGGAGCAGGGGCTTCGTCAGTGTCAGCATCATCATCAGAATCCACTTTGGCACCTTGAACAGAGATGTGGGTGATGAGGCCATCAAGGTTGTAGAAGGGTCCGATGATATTGGGTTCTGCATCGCGTGTGCCGTCAGCCCGGGGAGCAGAAGGATCAGGATTGAAGTCTAACCCTAAAGAATCTTTGTTCTTCTTTGCTGAGGCTTTTGCAAACTGATAATTCCGTTTGAAAAGATCGTCATCTCGACACCACAAGAGAGAAGTGGGGTCGGCGTTGGCAGGTTGAGGTCCCCTGACCATGCAAGGATAGAAGCCTTGCTCAATGGCTTCAGCTCTGGTCTTGGGTTGAAGATTTTTGTACAAAATATCGCCCCAAGGCCGCTTGATAGCATTCTTCTCAGCATACTCCTTGGTGACGAAGTTGTACTTGAACCATTGCTCTGCCCAATATCTTCGAATCCATTGGATTCGAGTCTTGCGCTGTCCATAACTTTCTTCGGGATCGGTTTTGTAAAGTTCATAGAGATCTTCGGGCAGATCCAGTGATGTACCCCCACGGCGCTGTCTGCCACCCTTCCTTGCAGATTTTTCTGTAGCCATGAACTTCAAACTGAATGGCTTCAACATGTTCAAAGGCTTCAAAGGCTTCCGCTTGCTGGACAAACAAGAACTGGCTTCGGGAGAGTTAATGTGATGCTGTAAGAATTCTGCAAACGAATGCAGACTATGAGAACCAAGGGATTCTCCCACGGACATGTACCTGTGACAGCATTAGAGATGCGAGGGAAGGGGAAGAGGTCATATGCATTCTCAGAAGATTTTGAAGATAAATCAGTTTGAAGACATTTACCTCGTGATGCGAAGACATTCACTTATATGTTGAGAGTTGGTTCCAGATTTGTACGAATCCACGAATAAGTACAAGTGAGGAATCTAACAAGATGTGAAGCTTAAGTGAATATACTATGCAGTATGAGATGCAGACAGGATAGATCTAACATTGTGTAGGCAGAAACCTATTTGGTAAACAAGATGAATTTTTGAGGATAAAAAAGATGGTAAAAATAGAGTTGTATTTACCACACGAAGAACTGCTAGATGGGAAGAGTAGGAGACCGAGCAGTTCAGTCCAGCGTGCCCTAACTTGGCGACGGAGGACACCTACGGCGGCGGCGGAGAGGACGATGTCCGCGGCCGGTGTGAGGACGGCGTCGGTGAAGTCGCGGCAGCTAAGCACTTTGTCGCCAGCGTCGTCAAGAGCTAGCGGTGGCGCTAGGGTTTTGACGAGGTGGAGAGGTGGAAGAAGGTTTTCTTGACCGCAAGGGGACATGTATTTATAAGGAAGAATGCGACACAGCGCAATTACGCAGGTGCCCCTGGCGGTTCAGATCTGAGGAACACGTGGCATGCATGCAACATACTTGGAGTTGTCCCACGTTCCCACGCCCGCCAGGTTTGTCGGATGGTCGTTCCGGCTTCTCCGGATTTCAAGCAATAAGGATGAATCATTTAAAACAGACTTAATGTTTGTCTCTGTATCTTCTGCTGACAAGGACGCAGAGAAGACATTTGACAGTTTCAATAGAATGCATATGATTTGGACAGATAGAGTTTGAGATAGAAAGCATAGAGAGATTAGGGGCCGATACATTCACTTAGTTCAAAAGATTCAACAAGGAAGACATAGCTATAAGTGAATGCTGTAGAGGACAGAACACTAGTATATATCAGAAAACAATCAAATCAACATAGTGAAGATAATCATGAAGACAAGTTGAAATTGAGGACAAACCAAATGCGAAGACATAGCAAAAGTAACGCCATGAGTAAAACACTTCAAAAAGAAGAATTTGGTGGTGGCGTTACCCACCGTATAGGAAGTATTAGACCCAGACACGGCGCACAATTATCGTGGTGCTCCGAAGTCAAATTCCGCGTTAATGTATCCACACTCAGAATGTAAGTCTTCATTGATTGAAGATATACTTTACTTCGTGTGTTGTACATCTAAGTCATCAACATGCATAAGTGTTAGGATGTGTGCCTGATCACAGGACATTTGAGGATTCCAAGATATTTAGCTCACACCGTAACTTGCAAAACCTTTTCTCATCCAAGGGCTTTGTGAAGATATCTGCCAGTTGCTCTTCAGTGTTGACATGAATGATATCAATATCTTCCTTCATGACATGATCTCTGAGAAAGTGATGACGAACTTCAATGTGCTTTGTCTTCAAGTGCTGAACTGGGTTGTTGGCAATCTTAATGGCGCTTTCGTTGTCGCAGAAGAGAGGTACTTGTTTCAGATTGATGCCATAGTCCTTGAGAGTTTGCTTCATCCATAGAAGCTGAGCGCAGCAAGATCCAGCAGCAATGTATTCAGATTCAGCAGTGGAGAGTGATACAAAGTTCTGCTTCTTTGAAGACCAACAAACAAGTGATCGTCCTAGGAAATGACATGTGCCCGATGTAGACTTGCAATCCACCTTGTCACCAGCATAATCAACATTCGAGAATCCAACCAGATCAAATTCTGAGCCCTTTGGATACCATAATCCTAATGTTGGGGTGTAAGCCAAATATCGAAGAATTCGCTTCACAGCTAAGTGATGCGATTCCTTTGGTGCTGCTTGGAATTGAGCACACATGCAAACACTAAGCATAATATCTGGCCTAGATGCACATAGGTAAAGTAAAGAACCAATCATGGAGCGGTATACCTTTTGATCGAACTCTTTACCATTGTCGTCGGGACCCAGATGGTGTTTTGGCTGGCATTGGCGTCATGTAACCTTTGCAATCTTGCATTCCAAACTTCTTCAGGCAATCTTTGAGGTATTTTTCTTGAGATATGAAGATGCCGTTCCTTTGCTGACGAATCTGAAGACCAAGGAAGAACTTCAGCTCACCCATCATGGACATCTGATATTGCTCTTGCATCATGTGTCCAAACTCATCACTATACTTCTGATTGGTGCAGCCGAAGATAATATCATCCACATAGATTTGGCACACAAACAGTTCACCGTCATATGTCTTCGTGAAGAGTGTGGGATCAAGGGATCCAGGTTTGAAGCCTTTTCTCTTCAGGAAGTCTTTGATCGTATCATACCAGGCGCGAGGAGCTTGTTTGAGGCCATATAGTGCTTTGTTTAGCTTGTACACCATATCAGGGTGTTTTGGATCTTCAAAGCTAGGAGGTTGTGCGACATATACTTCTTCTTCAATCTCGCCGTTGAGAAATGCACTCTTCACATCCATTTGATATAGCAAGATGTTGTGATGGTTAGCATAGGCTAGCAGTATGCGAATAGCTTCAAGCCTAGCCACAGGAGCAAATGTTTCATCGAAGTCAATCCCTTCAACTTGAGTATATCCTTGAGCGACGAGACGTGCTTTGTTTCTGATGACTTGACCATGCTCATCTTGCTTGTTTTGATATATCCATTTTGTGCCTATTATGTTATGCTTGCGAGGGTCAGGACACTTGACAAGTTCCCAAACATTGTTCAGCTTGAACTGTTGAAGCACTTCTTGCATAGCTTGAATCCACTCAGGTTCCATAAAGGCTTCAGCAACTTTCTTGGGTTCTGATATTGACACAAAGGCAAAGTGCCCACAGAAATTTGCTAACTGTGTTGCTCTTGAGCGAGTAAGTGGACCGGGTGCATTGATGCTATCAATTATCTTCTCAATCTGTACTTCATTTGCAACACGAGGATGAACTGGACGAAGATTTTGCTCTTGCTGATCATTATCAACATTGGAAGGATTGTCTTCAGGCTGAGCATTTTCTTCAGGTTGATTGGGTGCAGAAATGATAAGTTCCTCTTCAGGCTGAGCTTCAGAAGGCATGATTTCACCAGTTCCCATTAGCTTGATAGATTCGCTGGGTGGAGCTTCGTCTAGTGTACTTGGCAGGAGCTCTCTTTGTGAACCATTGGTTTCATCAAACCGCACGTCCACAGTTTTGACGATTTTGTAAAGATAGAGATTGAAGACTCTGTAAGAGTGCGAGTCCTTTCCATAACCGAGCATGAAGCCTTCGTGAGCTTTAGGTGCAAATTTTGATTTGTGATGTGGATCCTTGATCCAGCACCTAGCTCCAAATACTCTGAAGTAACTGACATTTGGCTTCTTGCCAGTGAGGAGCTCATAGGATGTTTTATTCAGAAGCTTATGGATGCAGACACGGTTGATGATATGACAAGCTGTATCAATAGCTTCAGGCTAGAACTTTCTTGGGGTCTTGTATTCATCGAGCATTGTTCGAGCCATCTCAATGAGGGTTCTGTTCTTGCGCTCCACGATGCCATTTTGCTGAGGTGTGTATGGAGCAGAGAACTCATGAGTGATTCCCATTGTATCCAGATAAAGATCAAGTCCAGTGTTCTTGAACTCAGTGCCGTTGTCACTTCTGATATGCTTGATCTTGATGCCATAATTATTCATGGCACGGTTGGCGAAGTGTCTGAAGACATCTTGCACTTCAGTCTTGTAGATAATTATGTGTACCCATGTATATCTTGAGTAATCATCAACAATGACGAAGCCATAGAGACAAGCAGTTGTTGTGAGGGTAGAGTAGTGAGTAGGGCCAAATAAGTCCATGTGTAGCAGCTCGAAGGGTTGAGATGTCGTCATGATTATCTTCGAGGGATGCTTGGCCCTAGTCATCTTTCCAGCTTCACAGGCACCACACAAATGATCCTTCTTGAACTTGACGCCCTCGATGCCTATGACATGCTTCTTCTTGGCGAGAGTGTGTAAGTTCCTCATGCCAGCATGCCCCAGCCTCCGATGCCAGAGCCAGCACTCTGAAGCTTTTGCAAGAAGACATACGGCAAGCTGTGGACCTGCTGAGAAATCTACCATGTATAGATCATCTTTCCGGTACCCTTCAAAGACTAGAGACTTTTCAGATTCCATTAGTACAAGGCAACGATATTTTCCGAATAGCACAATCATGTTCAAGTCACAAAGCATTGCGACAAACATTAAGTTGAAACCAAGTGATTCAACAAGCATCACTTTATCCATGTGCTGATCCTTTGAGATTGCAACTCTACCTAGACCCAATACCTTGCTTTTCCAGTGTCAGCAAATGTGATGTGACTCTTGTCAAATGGACGTAAGGTTGAGTCCATGAGAAGACTTCGATCACCAGTCATATGATTAGTGCATCCGCTGTCCATAATCCATTCTGAAGCATGAGGTGTCATACCCTATAGTACAGTCAGGGGGATAGGCCTCACCAAGAGATGTGTGAAGCATAAACATTTGATGGGCAAGAGGATTATTGAAGATCGGATCAAGATTAGGACTGATAGGATGAATGGCAAACGATTCAGGAACAATATACATAGTGAGACCATTTGGGCATTTGATCTTGCGCCCTATAAGATGTTTTAGGTCCCCAGCAATAGCATCAGACGCCTTTGATTTTCGGCTGGAGACCTTTTCCTGCAAAAGAAAGTTAATTCTTCTTAACCACCCACATCTTCAGGGGTGGCTTAGAAGCAATGAGTCTAAGTGCAGCATCTGAGAACTTCGGCTTTGGAGCCCTAGCAAATAGCCTTGCAGGAGATGAATGATACTCATATGAATAAGCAGAAAAGTTCTTAGTTCTATGAACATAGCGGTTTGAAGACACACGCTCATATTCATAAGTCTGAGTATGGTTTCCCTGCAAAACATTGGCGTTAGGGTGACTCAGGTGAGTCCTCGGTCTGTATGAAGCCTTTGGACCATATGAAGCCTTAGGTCTGGGGTTTGTCTTATTCCCAGGTGGTGTCATGATGACATTCACCGGAAGATTATCAAGACAGCTTTTGGGAACCCAGATCTTCTTCATAGGTGGCCCATTCCTGCAGTTAGTGCCAATATACCGGGCAAACACTTCACCATTCTGATTCTTGAACAGTTTATAGTTTGCATCAAAGGATTCATCAACGATAACAGGGTTAGCATAGGTAAAGCCAGATAAGGTGGATGGATCCACTGAAGGTCCCTTTGCAGCAACCCATGTGGTTTTGGGATACTGCTCAGGCTTCCAGTAGGAACCATCAACATTCATTTTCCTCTCGAACCCAACACCCTCTTTCCTAGGATTTTGGTTCAGAATATGCTTTTTGAGGACATCGCACAATGTCTGATGCCCTTTCAGACTTTCTTACATCCCTGTTTCAAGCAATGTCTTCAACCTAGCATTTTCATCAGCAATAGTAGTGTATCCTCCGCAGAGGGGTTAGTTACCACATCAGTAGTTGAAGACAATGCAACAGTAGCAGCAGTAGAACATTCAGCAACAGAGGTAGCGTTGTCACGCTCAAGGCATTTTAGACATGGTGGTTCAAATCCATCCTGAGCGGGACTGATCTGTTGAGCGCGAAGTGACTCATTCTCTTTTTGAAGATCTTCATGAGCCGCTCTCAATTTCTCAAGCTCTTGCTTCCTTTGAAGATAATCATAGGAGAGCTTTTCATGAGTGGTTGAGAGCGTTTCATGACGACTTTCAAGTTCTTGGTACTTAGCATGAAGATTTTTTATGTCTTCAACTAAGGACTGTGAACGGGTCATTTCCGCGTCCAACAGGTCATCGCTTTTGTCTAACAGTTTTTGAGTATGTTCCATAGCTTTTTGTTGTTCAGTTGCAATTTTAGCAAGTGTTTTGTAGCTGGGTTTGGATTCACAATCAGAGTCATCTTCACTTGATGTTTGAAAGTAAGCATCGCGTGATTTTACCTTCGCACCACGTGCCATGAAGCAGTAGGTGGGAGCGGAGTCGTCCTTGTCATTAGCTTCAGCGTTGGTGTGGAAGTCATTGTCTTCAGTGTTGAAGATGGACTTGGCAACGTAGGCTGTGGCTAGAGCCAAACTTGAAACGCCAGGGTCAGACTCCTCCTCAGACTCCACCTCCGCCTCCTCAGAAGTAGACTCCTCCTCTGAATCCATCTCCTTGCCAACAAAAGCACGAGCCTTGCCAGATGAGCTCTTCTTATGAGATGAAGACTTGGATGAGGACTTGGAAGAAGACTTTGAAGATTTCTTCTTCTTCTTCTTGTCATCAGAATCATATTCCTTGCTCTTCTTCTTCTTCTCATTGTCCCACTGTGGACACTCAGAGATATAGTGTCCAGGTTTCTTGCACTTGTGACATGTTCTCTTCTTGTAGTCATGAGTGGAAGCTTCATCATTTCTTGAGCTAGATCGTGAAGACTTTCTGAAGCCCTTCTTCTTAGTGAACTTCTGGAAATTCTTCACAAGCATAGCAAGTTCCTTTCCAATGTCTTCAGGATCATCAGAACTGCAGTCAGATTCTTCTTCAGATGAGGAAACAACTTTTGCCTTCAAAGCGCGAGTTCGGCCATAGTTGGGACCATATATATCTCTTTTCTCAGATAGCTGGAACTCATGTGTGTTGAGCCTCTATAGTATATCAGACGGGTCGAGTGTCTTGAAGTCAGGGCGTTCTTGTATCATGAGGGCAAGGGTGTCAAAGGAGCTGTCAAGTGATCTCGGTAGTGTCATGACGATTTCATGCTTGGTAATCTCAGTGGCGCCGAGAGCATGAAGCTCATTCGTGATGTCGGTGAGGCGATCAAACGTGAGCTGGACATTTTCAGTGTCGTTTCTCTTGAAGCGGTTGAAGAGGTTGCGAAGAACACTGATCCTTTGATCTCTCTGGGTTGAGACGCCTTCGTTGACCTTGGACAACAAGTCCCAGACTAGCTTCGACGTTTCCAGAGCACTCACACGGCCATACTGTCCTTTGGTCAGATGACCATAGATGATGTTCTTGGCAGTAGAATCCAGTTGAATGAACTTCTTGACATCAGCAGGAGTGACACCTTCACCAGTCTTGGGAATGCCATTCTTGACGACATACCAGAGGTCGACATCAATGGCTTCAAGATGCATGCGCATCTTATTCTTCCAGTAGGGATATTCAGTTGCATCGAAGACGGGGCAAGCAGCGGAGACTTTGATTATCCCTGCAGTCGACATAGCTAAAACTCCAGGTGGTTAAACCGAATCACACAGAACAAGGGAGTACCTTGCTCTGATACCAATTGAAACTGCTAGTTATCGACTAGAGGGGGGGGGGTGAATAGGCGATTTTTATGAAAGTCTTCAAAACATGGAAGTTTCAAAGACAAACAATAGAAATGACCCTATTGATATGCAGCGGAAGATAAACTACACTAAGCAAGCCATAGTCAAGTATGCAATAATGTGAAAGTACAAAGACTAACAACAGCTAGGTAGTAAGGATCGGGATGGAATATGGTATGAAGCCAAACTACGAAAATAGTCAGACAGTGAAGACAAATAGGTAAAGCAAACAAGCAATGACTTCACGAAGACAAACTCTAAATAAAGAGAGGGAGAGGATAGAACCAGTCACTTGTTGAGGACACAGGATTTGTTGGACCAGTTCCAGTTGCTGTGACAACTGTACGTCTGGTTAGGGAGGCTGAGATTCAACTCAGAAGACCACATCTTCACCTTATTCCCCTTGAGCTAAGGACACCCAGTCCTCGCCTAATTACTCTGGCAAGTCTTCAAGGTAGACTTCCAAACCTTCACAGACTTCGTTCACCGGCGATCCACAATGACTCTTGGATGCTCAGAACGCGACGCCTAACCGGGTGGAGGATTCACAGTCCTCAAGTGTAATAAGTCTTTAGGTCACGCAGACAGAAAGACTTCAGTGATGCCTAACACTCTTTGGCTCTGGGTGTTTGGGCTTTGTCCTCGCAAGGATTTCTCTCTCTCAAAGGCTTCGAGGTGGGTTGCTCTCAATGCGACAAAAGCCATGCACTAACTCTGAGCAGCCACCAATTTATGGTGTAGGGGGTGGGCTATTTATAGCCACTAGGAAACGCGACCTGATATGTCCGAAATGACCCTAGGTCAATAAGGAACTGACACGTGTTCCAACGGTCAGATTTCAAACACACACGGCAACTTTACTTGGGCTACAAGCAAAGCTGACTCATCTAGCTCTGGATAAGATTTGCTCTCATTATCTTCGCTCGAAGATATAGGATTTGGGTTGAGCATCACTTCAATCACTCTGACTTTGTTCACTTGGACCCCACTTAACAGTACGGTGGTTCCTATGACTCAACAAAGAAAAAAAGGAAACAACGAAACGACTAAGTCTTCACGCTCCATAGTCTTCACTCAATGTCTTCTCATGTCATAGTCTTCAATATGAATATCTTCACATACCACCATTGTCGTCAATGTCTTCATACATTTTTAGGGGTCATCTCCGGTAGGTAAACCGAATCAATGAGGGACTACTACCTGTGTAATCCTGCAATTCTCACAAACACATTAGTCCCTCAACCAGATTTGTCGTCAATACTCCAAAACCAACTAGGGGTGGCACTAGATGCACTTACAAAGACATAAAAAATATTCACGTTAAGTACGAGGAACTTGAGAGTCGTCATGAAATGCTCTCAACTACTCATGAAAATCTTTCCTATGATTATCTTCAAAGGAAGCAAGAACTTGAGAACTTGAGAGCGACTCATGAAGATCTTCAAAAGGAGAACGAGTCACTTCGCACTCAACAGATCAGTTCCTCTCAGGTAGGCTTTGAACCACCATGTCTAAAATGTCTTGAGCGTGATAATGCCGTTTCTGTTGCTGAATGTTCTACTGCTGCTACTGTTGCAATATCTTCAACTGCTGATGTGGTAACTAACCCCTCTACTGAGGATACCACTACTATTGCTGATGAGAATGCCGGGTTGAAGACATTGCTTGAAACAGGAATATACAGAAGTCTCAAAGGGCATCAGACACTATGTCCTCAAGAAATATATTCTGAACCGAAACCCTAGGAAAGAGGGTGCTGGGTTCGAGAGGAAAATGAATGTTGATGGTTCATACTGGAAGCATGTGCAGTACCCCAAAACCACATGAGTTGCTGCAAAGGGACCTTCAATGGATCCATCTACCATATCTTGCTTCACTTGTGCTAACCCGATTATCATTGATGAATCCTTTGATGCAAACTATAATCTGTTTAAGAATAAGAATGGCGAAGAGTTTGCCAAGTATATTGGTACTAACTGCAGGAATGGGCCACCTTTGAAGAAGATCCGGGTGCCCAAAAGTTGTCTTGAGAAGCTTCCTGTGAATGTCATCATGACACCACCTGGGAAGAAGACAAACCCCAGACCAAAGGCTTCATACAGACAGAGGACTCACCAGAGTCACCCTAACGCGAATGTTTTGTGGGGAAACCATACTCAGACTTATGAATATGAGTGTGTTTCATCAAACCGCTATGTTCATAAGACCAAGAACTTTTCTGCTTATTCTTATGAGTATTATTCACCTCCTGCAAGGCTATTTGCTAGGGCTCCAAAGCCGAAGTTCTCAGATGCTGCACTTAGACTCGTTGCTTCTAAGCCACCCCTGAAAATGTGGGTGGTTAAGAAAAATTAACTCTCTTTTGCAGGGAAAGGTCTCCAGCCGGAAATCAAAGGCTTCCGATGCTTATGCTGGGGACCTAAAACATCTTGTGGGACGCAAGATAAAATGCCAAAATGCTCTTACTATGTATTTCATCCCAGGATTCCTTGACAAACATCCTATTTACCCTAACCAGGATCTGAACTTTCATAATCCGCTTGTTCGTCAAATGTTTATGCTTCACAATACCCTTAGTGAAGCCTATCCCCCAAACTGCACTGTAGGGTAAGACACCAAAGGCTTCAGAATGGATTATGGAAAGTGGATGCATGATACGTCTCCAACGTATCTATAATTTTTGATTGCTCCATGCTATATTATCTACTATTTTGGACTATATTGGGCTTTATTTTCCACTTTTATATTATTTTTGGGACTAACCTATTAACCGGAGGCCCAGCCCAGAATTGCTGTTTTTTTTTCCTATTTCAGTGTTTCGAAGAAACGGAATATCAAACGGAGTCCAAACGGAATAAAACCTTCGGGAACGTGATTTTCTCACCGAATATGACCCAGGAGACTTGGACCCTACGCCAAGGAAGCTTCGAGGTGGGCATGAGGTAGGGGGGCGCGCCCTACCCCCCAGGCGCGGCCCCCACCCTCGTGGGCCCACCGAAGCTCCACCGACGTACTTCTTCCTCCTATATATACCTACATACCCCCAAACGATCAGAGACGGAGCCAAAAACCTAATTCCACCGCCGCAACTTTCTGTATCCACGAGATCCCATCTTGGGGCCTGTTCCGGAGCTCTGCCGGAGAGGGCCGTCATCACGGAGGGCTTCTACATCATCATAGCCTCTCCGATGAAGTGTGAGTAGTTTACCTCAGACCTTCGGGTCCATAGTTAGTAGCTAGATGGCTTCTTCTCTCTTTTTGGATCTCAATACAATGTTCTCCCCCTCTCTTGTGGAGATCTATTCGGTGTAATCTTCTTTTTGCGGTGTGTTTGTTGAGACCGATGAATTGTGGGTTTATGATCAAGTCTATCTATGAATAATATTTGAATCTTCTCTGAATTCTTTTATGTATGATTGATTATCATTGCAAGTCTCTTCGAATTATCCGTTTGGTTTGGCCAACTAGATTGGTAGTTCTTGCCATGGGAGAAGTGCTTAGCTTTGGGTTCGATCTTGCGGTGTCCTTTCCCAGTGACAGAAGGGGCAGCAAGGCACGTATTGTATCGTTGCCAACGAGGATAACAAGATGGGGTTTATTTCATATTGCATGAATTTATCTCTCTATATCATGTCATCTTGCTTAAGGCATTACTCTATTTTTAACTTAATACTCTAGATGCATGCTGGATAGCGGTCGATGAGTGGAGTAATAGTAGTAGATGCAGGCAGGAGTCGATCTACTTGTCTCGGACGTGATGCCTATATACATGATCATACCTAGATATTCTCATAACTATGCTCAATTCTATCAATTGTTCAACAGTAATTTGTTCACCCACCATAGAATACTTATGCTCTTGAGAGAAGCCACTAGTGAAACCTATGGCCCCCGGGTCTATTCTCATCATATCAATCTCCATCACTTTAATCTTGCTTTGCTTTTTACTTTGCCTTTTACTTTTTGCTTTGCATCTCTATATCAAAAATACCAAAAATATTATCTATCATCTCTATCAGATCTCACTCTCGTAAGTGACCGTGAAGGGATTGACAACCCCTAATCGCGTTGGTTGCGAGGAGCTATTGCTTTTGTGTAGGTACGAGGGACTTGCGCGTGGCCTCCTACTGGATTGATATCTTGGTTCTCAAAAACTGAGGGAAATACTTACGCTACTCTGCGGCATCATCCTCTCCTCTTCGGGGAAATCCAAGGCAAGCTCAAGAGGTAGCAAGAAGAATTTATGGCGCCGTTGCCGGGGAGTCTGCGCAAAAAAAGTCAACATACCAAGTAACCATCACAATCCCTATCTCCCGCATTACATTAGTTGCCATTTGCCTCTCATTTTCCTCTCCCCCACTTCACCCTTGCCATTTTATTCGCCCTCTCTTTCTCCTTCTCCTCCTCCTCCTCCTATTTCTCCGTTTTCCTTTTTTCTCGCCTGCCTTTTGTTTGCTCATGTGTTGGATTGCTTGTTTGTCGCAATGGCTCAAGATACTACCAAATTGTGTGACTTCACCAGTACCAACAATAATGATTTCCTTAGCACTCCGATTGCTCCTCTTGCCAATACTGAATCTTGTGAAATCAATACTGCTTTGTTGAATCTTGTTATGAAAGATCAATTCGCCGGCCTTCCTAGTGAAGATGCCGCTACTCATCTGAATAGCTTCGTTGATTTATGTGATATGCAAAAGAAAAAAGACGTTGATAATGACGTTGTTAAATTGAAGCTATTTCCTTTTTCGCTTAGAGATCGTGCTAAAGCTTGGTTTTCATCTTTGCCTAAAAATAGTATTGATTCTTGGAACAAGTGCAAAGATGCTTTTATCTCTAAGTATTTTCCTCCCGCTAAGATCATCTCTCTTAGAAACGACATTATGAATTTTAAGCAACTTGATCATGAACATGTTGCACAACCTTGGGAGAGAATGAAATTAATGATACGTAATTGCCCTACTCATGGTTTGAATTTGTGGATGATTATACAAAATTTTTATGCCGGATTGAATTTTGCTTCTAGAAATCTTTTAGATTCGACCGCGGGAGGCACTTTTATGGAAATCACTTTAGGAGATGCTACTAAACTCCTAGATAATATTATGGTTAATTATTCCCAATGGCATACTGAAAGATCTTCTAATAAAAAAGTGCATGCGATAGAAGAAATTAATGTTTTGAGTGGAAAGATGGATGAACTTATGAAATTATTTGCTACTAAAAGTGTTTCTTCTGATCCTAATGATATGCCTTTGTCTACTTTGATTGAGAATAATAATGAATCTATGGATGTGAATTTTGTTGGTAGGAATAATTTTGGTAACAACGCATATAGAGGGAATTTTAATCCTAGGCCTTATCCTAGTAATCCTTCTAATTATGGAAATTCCTAGAGCAATTCTTATGGAAATTTTAATAAGATGCCCTCTGAATTTGAGAGTAGTGTTAAAGAGTTTATGAATTCACAAAAGAATTTTAATGCTTTCCTTGAAGAGAAATTGCTTAAAGTTGATGATTTGGCTAGGAACGTTGATAGAATTTCTCTTGAGGTTGATCCTTTAAAGCTTAGATCTATTCCTCCTAAGCATGATATTAATGAGTCTCTCAAAGCTATGAGAATTTCCATTGATGAGTGCAAGGAAAGAACCGCTAGGATGCGTGCTACGAAAGATGCCTTTATTAAAGCGTGTTCTTCCAATTCCTATGAAAATCAAGATGAAGATCTAAAAGTTATTGATGTGTCCCCTATCAAATCTTTGTTTTGCAATATGAATCTTGATGAAACTAAATATGATCTTCCTTTACCTAGAAGGCGTTCCAAAAATTCAGAGTATTTAGATCTCTATGATGAAATTGATGAAAGTGGGATTGAAAGAAATAAAACCCTAGATGTTGCTAAACCCACTATATTGGAATTCAAGGAATTTAATTATGAAAGTTGCTCTTTAATTGATTGTATTTCCTTGTTGCAATCCGTGCTAAATTCTCCTCATGCTTATAGTCAAAAGAAAGCCTTTATCGAACATATTGTTGACGCCGTGATGCAATCTTATGAAGAAAAACTTGAGTTGAAAGTCTCTATCCCTAGAAAACTCTATGATGAGTGGGAACCTACTATTAAAACTAAAATTAAAGATCACGAGTTTTATGCTTTGTGTGATTTGGGTGCTAGTGTCTCCACTATCCCCAAAACTTTGTGTGATTTGCTAGATTTCCATGATTTTGATGATTGCTCTCTAAAATTGCATCTTGCGGATTCCACTATTAAGAAACCTATGGGAAGGATTAAAGATGTTCTTATTGTTGCAAATAGGAATTATGTGCCCATAGATTTCATCGTTCTTGATATAGATTGCAATCCTTCTTGCCCTATTATTCTTGGTAGACCTTTCCTTAGAACGGTTGGTGCGATTATTGATAGGAAGGAAGGGAATATTAGATTCCAATTTCCATTAAAAAGGGCATGGAACACTTTCCTAGAAAGAAAATAAAATTGCCATATGAAACTATCATGAGAGCCACTTATGGATTGCCTACCAAAGATGGCAATACCTAGATCTATCCTCGCTTTTATGCCTAGCTAGGGGCGTTAAACGATAGCGCTTGTTGGGAGGCAACCCAATTTTATTTTTAGTTTTTTGTGTTTTTCTTCTGTTAGGGAATAAATAATCCATCTACCTTCAGTTTGGATGTGCTTTCGTGTTTTAATTAGTGTTTGTGCCAAGTTAGACCTATTGGATCTTCTTGGATGATAGTTATTTGATCTTGCTGTAATTTCCAGAAACTTTGCGCTCAGTGCCCGAATTCTTAAAAATCACAAGAACATGATAAAATACTGATTCCAATTTCTGCTGATCAATAAACAAATTGTCTAGGTTGTCTAATTTTGGTAGAATTCTTGGTCTTTTGAGCTATGTAGTTTTGCTCTATGTGCTTCACTTATATCTTTCGAGCGTTATAATTTTGCTTTATGTGCTTCACTTAGATCCTTTAGAGCACGGTGGTGGTTTGTTTTAAAGAGACTATTGATCTCTCATGCTTCACTTAGATTATCTTGAGAGTCTTAATAGCATGGTAATTTGCTTAATAATAATATGCTTGGTATTCAAGATTTGTGAAACTTCATTTTAGTACGTTGAATACTAAGAAAAGATTGATGCATGATAATTGTTTTGAGATATGAAGATGGTGATATTAGAGTCATGCCAGTTGAGTAGTTGTGAATTTGAGAAATTCTTGTGTTAAAGTTTGTGATTCCTGTAGCATGCACGTATGGTGAACCATTATGTGATGAAGTCGGAGCATGATTTATTTATTGATTGTCTTCCTTATGAGTGGCGGTCGGGGACGAGCGATGGTCTTTTCCTACCAATCTATCCCCCTAGGAGCATGCGCGTAATACTTTGCTTTGATAACTTCTAGATTTTTGCAATAAGTATATGAGTTCTCTATGACTAATGTTGAGTCCATGGATTATACGCACTTTTTCCCATCCTTCCACCATTGCTAGCCTCTCTAATACCGCGCACTTTTCGCCGGTATCATACACCCACCATATACCTTCCTCAAAACAGCCACCATACCTACCTATCATGGCATTTCCATAGCCATTCCGAGATATATTGCCATGCAACTTTCCACCGTTCCGTTTATTATGACGTGCTCCATCATTGTCATATTGCTAGCATGATCATGTAGTTGACATCGTATTCGTGGCAAAGCCACCGTTCATAATTCTTTCATACATGTCACTCTTGATTCATTGCATATCCCGGTACACCGCCGGAGGCATTCATATAGAGTCATATTTGTTCTAAGTATCGAGTTGTAATTGTTGAGTTGTAAGAAAAATAAAAGTGTGATGATCATCAATTTTTAGAGCATTGTCCCAAGTGAGGAAAGGATGATGGAGACTATGATTCCCCCATAAGTCGGGATAAGGCTCCGGACGAAAAATAAAATAAAATAAAAAAAGAGGCCATAAAAAAGGCCCAAATAAAAAAATGAGAGAAAAAGAGAGAAGGGACAATGTTACTATCCTTTTACCACACTTGTGCTTCAAAGTAGCACCATGATCTTCACGATAGAGAGTCTCTCATTTTGTCACTTTCATATACTAGCGGGAATTTTTCATTATAGAACTTGGCTTGTATATTCCAATGATGGGCTTCCTCAAATTGCCCTAGGTCTTCGTGAGCAAGCAAGTTGGATGCACACCCAGTTAGTTTCTTTTGATGAGCTTTCATATACTTACAGCTCTAGTGCATCCGTTGCATGGCAATCCCTACTCACTCACATTGATATCTATTGATGGGCATCTCCATAGCCCGTTCATACGCCTAGTTGATGTGAGACTATCTTCTCCCTTTTTGTCTTCTCCACAACCACCATTCTATTCCATATATAGTGCTATGTCCATGACTCACGCTCATGTATTGCGTGAAGATTGAAAAAGTTTTGAAAATGTTAAAGTATGAAACAATTGCTTGGCTTGTCATCGGGGTTGTGCATGATTTAAATACTTTGTGTGGTGAAGATAGAGCACCAGCCTATATGATTTTGTAGGGATAACTTTCTTTAGCCATGTTATTTTGAGAAGACATAATTGCTTTATTAGTATGCTTGAAGTATTATTGTTTTTCTGTCAACATGAACTTTTGTCTTGAATCTTTCGAATCTGAATATTCATACCACAATTAAGAATATTTGCATTGAAATTATGCCAAGTAGCACTCCGCATCAAAAATTCTCTTTTTATTATTTACCTACTCGAGGACGAGCATGAATTAAGCTTGGGGATGCCTGATACGTCTCCAACGTATCTATAATTTTTGATTGCTCCATGCTATATTATCTACTGTTTTGGACTATATTGGGCTTTATTTTCCACTTTTATATTATTTTTGGGACTAACCTATTAACTGGAGGCCCAGCCCAGAATTGCTATTTTTTTTGCCTATTTCAGTGTTTCGAAGAAACGGAATATCAAACGGAGTCCAAACGGAATAAAACCTTCGGGAACGTGATTTTCTCACCGAATATGACCTAGGAGACTTGGACCCTACGCCAAGGAAGCTTCGAGGTGGGCATGAGGTAGGGGTGCGCGCCCTACCCCCCCAGGCGTGCCCCCACCCTTGTGGGCCCACCGAAGCTCCACCGACGTACTTCTTCCTCCTATATATACCTATGTACCCCCAAACGATCAGAGACGGAGCCAAAAACCTAATTCCACCGCCGCAACTTTCTGTATCCATGAGATCCCATCTTAGGGCCTGTTCCAGAGCTCCGCCGGAGAGGGCCGTCATCATGGAGGGCTTCTACATCATCATAGCCTCTCCGATGAAGTGTGAGTAGTTTACCTCGAACCTTCGGGTCCATAGTTAGTAGCTAGATGGCTTCTTCTCTCTTTTTGGATCTCAATACAATGTTCTCCCCCTCTCTTGTGGAGATCTATTCGATGTAATCTTCTTTTCACGGTGTGTTTGTTGAGACCGATGAATTGTGGGTTTATGATCAAGTCTATCTATGAATAATATTTGAATCTTCTCTGAATTCATTTATGTATGATTGGTTATCATTGCAAGTCTCTTCGAATTATCCATTTGGTTTGGCCAACTAGATTGGTAGTTCTTGCCATGGGAGAAGTGCTTAGCTTTGGGTTCGATCTTGCGGTGTCCTTTCCTAGTGACAGAAGGGGCAGCAAGGCACGTATTGTATTGTTGCCATCGAGGATAACAAGATGGGGTTTATTTCATATTGCATGAATTTATCTCTCTACATCATGTCATCTTGCTTAAGCTGTTACTCTGTTTTTAACTTAATACTCTAGATGCATGCTGGATAGCGGTCGATGAGTGGAGTAATAGTAGTAGATGCAGGCAGGAGTCAATCTACTTGTCTCGGACGTGATGCCTATATACATGATCATACCTAGATATTCTCATAACTATGCTCAATTCTGTCAATTGCTCAACAGTAATTTGTTCACCCACCGTAGAATACTTATGCTCTTGAGAGAAGCCACTAGTGAAACCTATGGCCCCCGGGTCTATTCTCATCATATCAATCTCCATCACTTTAATCTTGCTTTGCTTTTTACTTTGCCTTTTACCTTTTGCTTTGCATCTCTATATCAAAGATACCAAAAATATTATCTATCATCTCTATCAGATCTGACTCTCGTAAGTGACCATGAAGGGATTGACAACCCCTAATCACGTTGGTTGCGAGGAGCTATTACTTTTGTGTAGGTACGAGGGACTTGCGCGTGGCCTCCTACTGGATTGATACCTTGGTTCTCAAAAACTGAGGGAAATACTTACGCTACTCTGCGGCATCATCCTCTCCTCTTCGGGGAAATCCAACACAAGCTCAAGAGGTAGCAATGCACTAACCACATGACTGGTGATCGAAGTCTTCTCATGGATTCAACCCTACGTCCGTCTGACAAGAGTCACATCACATTTGCTGACACTGGTAAAAGCAAGGTATTGGGTCGAGGTAGAGTTGCAATCTCGAAGGATCAGAACATGGATAAAGTGATGCTTGTTGAATCCCTTGGTTTCAACTTAATGTCTGTCTCAATGCTTTGTGATCTGAATATGATTGTGATATTTGGAAAATATCGTTGCCTTGTGCTTATGGAATCTGACAAATCTCTAGTCTTTGAAGAGTATCGAAAAGATGATCTGTATATGGTAGATTTCTCTGTAGGACCACAGCCGGTCGTATGTCTTCTAGAAAACGCTTCAGAATGCTGGCTCTGGCATCGGAGGCTAGGGCATGCTAGCATGAGGAATTTGTACACTCTCGCAAAGAAGAAGCATGTCGTAGGCATCGAGGGCGTCAAGTTCAAGACGGATCATATTTGTGGTTCCTGCGAAGCTGGAAAGATGACTAGGGCCAAGCATCCCTCAAAGACAATCATGACAACGACACATCCCTTCGATCTGCTTCACATGGACTTATTTGGCCCTACTCACTACTCTACCCTTACTACCACTGCTTACCTCAATGGCTTCATCATTGTTGATGATTACTCAAGATATACATGGGTGCACATAATCCTCTACAAGAATGAAGTGCAGGATGTCTTCAGACAATTCGCCAATCGCGCCATGACCAACTATGGCATCAAGATCAAGCACATCAGAAGTGACAACGACACATAATTCAAGAACACCGGCCTCGACACTTATCTTGATACATTGGGCATCACACATGAGTTCTGAGCTCCATACACACCTCAGCAGAATCGCATCATGGAGCGCAAGAACAGAACCCTCATTGAGATGGCACGGATGATGCTTGATGAGTACAAGACTCCAAGGAAATTCTGGCTTGAAGCCATTGATACTGCATGCCACGTCATCAACTGTGTTTATCTTCACAAGCTTCTAAAGAACATATCTTATGAGCTCCTGACTAGTAAGAAGCCAAACGTCAGCTACTTCAGAGTATTTGGTGCTAGGTGCTGGATCAAGGATCCACATCACACTTCAAAATTTGCACCGAAAGCACATGAAGGTTTTATGCTTGCCTACGGAAAGGATTCTGCTACCTCTTGAGCACTGCGTTGGTTTTCCCTTGAAGAGGAAAGGGTGATGCAGTAAAGTAGCATAAGTATTTCCCTCAGTTTTTGAGAACCAAGGTATCAATCCAGTAGGAGGCCACACGCAAGTCCCTCGTACCTGCAACAAACAAATAAGAACCTCGCAACCAACGCGATAAAGGGGTTGTCAATCCCTTCACGGTCACTTACGAGAGTGAGATCTAATAGAGATGATAAGATAATATTTTTGGTATTTTTATGGTAAAGAGTAAAAGTAAAGAAAGCAAAATAAACGACGCCAGAAATAGCTAGTTGTTGGGAGATTAATATGATAGAAAATAGACCCGGGGGCCATAGGTTTCACTAGTGGCTTCTCTCAAGATAGCATAAGTATTACGGTGGGTAAACGAACTACTGTCGAGCAATTGATAGAATTGAGCATAGTTATGAGAATATCTAGGTATGATCATGTATATAGGCATCACGTCCGTGACAAGTAGACTGAAACGATTCTGCATCTACTACTATTACTCCACACATCGACCGCTATCCAGCATGCATCTAGAGTATTAAGTTCATAAGAACAAAGTAATGCTTTAAGCAAGATAACATAATGTAGAGGGATAAACTCATGAAATATGATAAAAGCCCCATCTTTTTATCCTCGATGACAACAATACAATACGTGTCGTTTCCCCTACTGTCACTGGGATCGAGCACCGCAAGATTGAACCCAAAGCTAAGCACTTCTCCCATTGCAAGAAAGATCAACCTAGTAGGCCAAACCAAACTGATAATTCGAAGAGACTTGCAAAGATAATCAATCATACATAAAAGAATTCAGAGGAGATTCAAATATTGTTCATAGATAATCTGGATCATAAACCCACAATTCATCAGATCTCGACAAACACACTGCAAAAAGAAGAGTTACATCAAATAGATCTCCAAGGGAATCGAGGAGAACTTTGTATTGAGATCCAAAGAGAGAGAAGAAGCCATCTAGCTAATAACTATGGACCCGAAGGCCTGAGGTATACTACTCACACATCATCGAAGAGGCTATGGTGTTGATGTAGAAGCCCTCCATGATCAATGCCCCCTCCGGCAGGACGCCGGAGAATGCCCCAAGATGGGATCTCACGGGTACAGAAGGTTGCGGCAGTGGAATTAGGTTTTCGTGGTGCTCCTCGATGGTTTGGGGTTACGTATATAGGAGGAAGAAGTAGGTCAGTGGATCCATGAGGGGCCCACGAGGGTGGAGGGCGCGTCTTGGGGGGGGGGGAAGGCGCGTCCCCCTACCTTGTGGCTTCCTCGTCTATTGCTTGACATCCACTCCAAGTCCTCTGGATCACGTTTATTCCGAAAATCACGTTCCCGAAGGTTTCATTCCATTTGGACTCCATTTGATATTCTTTTCCTTCGAAACACTAAAATAGGCAAAAAAAACAACAATATGGGCTGGGCCTCCGGTTAATAGGTTAGTCCCAAAAATAATATAAAAGTGTATAATAAATCCCATTAAACATCCAAAACAGAATATATAATAGCATGGAACAATAAAAAATTATAGATACGTTGGAGACGTATCAAGCATCCCCAAGCTTAATTCCTGCTCGTCCTCGAGTAGGTAAATGATAAAAACAGAATTTTTGATGTGGAATGCTACCTAGCATATTCCTTAATGTAATTCTCTTATTTGTGGTATGAATATTCAGGTCCGAAAGATTCATGATAAAGGTTTAGTATTGACATAAAAATAATAATACTTCAAGCATACTAACTAAGCAATCATGTCTTCTCAAAATAACATGGCCAAAGAAAGTTATCCCTACAAAAGCATATAGTCTGGCTATGCTCTATCTTCATCACACAAAGTATTTAATCATGCACAACCCCGATGACAAGCCAAGCAATTGTTTCATACTTTTGATGTTCTCAAACTTTTTCAATCTTCACGCAATACATGAGCGTGAGCCATGGACATAGCACTATATGTGGAATAGAATGGTGGTTGTGGATAAGACAAAAAAGGAGAAGATAGTCTCACATCAACTAGGCATATCAATGGGCTATGGATATGCCCATTAATAGATATCAATGTGAGTGAGTAGGGATTGCCATGCAACGGATGCACTAGAGCTATAAGTGTATGAAAGCTCAACAAAAGAAACTAAGTGAGTGTGCATCCAACTTGCTTGCTCACAAGACCTAGGGCATTTTGAGGAAGCCCATCATTGGAATATACAAGCCAAGTTCTATAATGAAAAATTCCCACTAGTATATGAAAGTGACAAATCAAGAGACTCTCTATTATAAAGATCATGGTGCTACTTTGAAGCACAAGTGTGAAAAAAGGATAGTAGCATTGTCCCTTCTCTCTTTTTCTCTCATATTTTTTGGGCCTTCCTTTCTTTCTTTTGGCCTTCTCTTTTTTATTTAGTCCAGAGTCTCATCCCGACTTGTGGGGGAATCATAGTCTCCATCATCCTTTCCTCACATGGGACAATGCTCTAATAATGATGATCATCACACTTTTATTTACTTACAACTCATGAATTACAAATCAATACTTAGAACAGAGTATGACTCTATGTGAATGCCTCCGGCGGTGTACCGGGATATGCAATGAATCAAGAGTGACAAATGATGAACGGTGGCTTTGCCACAAATACGTTGTCAACTACATGATCATGCAAAGCAATATGACAATGATGGAGCGTGTCATAGTAAACGGAATGGTGGTAAGTTCCATGGCAATATATCTCGGAATGGCTATGGAAATGCCATAATAGGTGGGTATGGTGGCTGTTTTGAGGAAGGTATATGGTGGGTGTATGATACGGGCGAAAAGTGCGCGGTATTAGAGAGGCTAGCAATGGTGGAAGGGTGAGAGTGCGTATAATCCATGGACTCAACATTAGTCATAAAGAACTCACATACTTATTGCAAAAATCTATTAGTTATCGAAACAAAGTATTACACGCATGCTCCTAGGGGGATAGATTGGTAGGAAAAGACCATCGCTCGTCCCCGACCGCCACTCATAAGGAATATAATCAATAAATAAATCATGCTCCGACTTCATCACATAACGGTTCACCATACGTGCATGCTACGGGAATCACAAACTTTAACACAAGTATTTCTCAAATTCACAACTACTCAACTAGCATGACTCTAATATCGCCATCTTCATATCTCAAAACAATTATCAAGTATCAAACTTCTCTTAGTATTCAACGCACTTATAAGAAAGTTTTTACTAATCTTGGATGCCTATCATATTAGGACTACCATCTCAATTTAAGAAAATTACCATGCTGTTTTGTAGGACTCTCAAAATAATATAAGTGAAGCATAAGAGATCAATAGTTTCTATAAAACAAAACCACCGCCGTGCTCTAAAAGATATAAGTGAAGCACTAGAGCAAAAACTATATAGCTCAAAAGATATAAGTGAAGCACATAGAGTATTCTAATAAATTCCGAATCACGTGTGTCTCTCTCAAAAGGTGTGTATAGCAAGGATGATTGTGGTAAACTAAAAAGTAAAGACTCAAATCATACAAGACGCTCCAAGAAAAACACTTATCATGTGGTGAATAAAAATATAGCTCCAAGTAACGTTACCGATGGACGAAGACGAAAGAGGGGATGCCTTCCGGGGCACCCCCAAGCTTTGGATTTTTGGTGTCCTTAGATTTATCTTGGGGTGCCTTGGTTATCCCCAAGCTTATGCTCTTGCCACTCCTTATTCCATAATCCATCAAATCCTTACCCAAAACTTGAAAACTTCACAACACAAAACTTAACAGAAAATCTCATGAGCTCCGTTAGCGGAAGAAAACAAAACACCACTTCAAGGTACTGTAATGAAATCATTATTTATTTATATTGGTGTTAAACCTACTGTATTCCAACTTCTCTATGGTTTATAAACTATTTTACTAGCCATAGATTCATCAAAATAAGCAAACAACACACGAAAAACAGAATCTGTCAAAAATAGAACAGTCTATAGTAATCTGTAACTAACGCAAACTTCCGGAACTCAGAAAAATCCACCAAAATAGGACGACTTAGATAATTTGTTTAGTGATCTACTGCAATTGGAATCAGTATTTTATAACATTCTGGTGATTTTTAAAAATTGTTTTCGTGAACAGAAAGTTTCTGGAATTTTCAGCAAGATCAAATAACTATCATCCAAGAAGATCCTATAGGTTTAACTTGGCACAAACACTAATTAAAACACAAAAACAAATCAAAACAGAGGCTAGATCAAAGATTTATTCCTAAACAGAAGCAAAAAAGTAAAAAAAACTAAAATAAAATTGGGTTGCCTTACAACAAGCGCTATCGTTTAAAGCCCTTAGCTATGCATAAAAGCAAGGATAGATCTAGGTATTGCCATCTTTGGTAGGCAATCCATAAGTGGCTCTCATAATAGATTCATATGGTAATTTAATCTTCTTTCTAGGGAAGTGTTCCATGCCTTTCCTTAATGGAAATTGGAATCTAATATTCCCTTCCTTCATATCAATAATTGCACCAATCGTTTTAAAGAAAGGTCTACCAAGAATAATAGGACATGAAGGATTGCAATCTATATCAAGAACAATAAAATCTACGGGCACATAGTTCCTATTTGCAACAATAAGAACATCATTAATTCTTCCTATACGTTTCTTAATGGTGGAATCCGCAAGATGCAAGTTTAGAGAACAATCATCAAATTCACGGAAACCTAGCAAATTACACAAAGTTTTGGGAATCGTGGAAACACTAGCACCCAAATCACACAAAGCATAGCATTCATGATCTTTAATCTTAATTTTAATAGTAGGTTCCCACTCCTCATAAAGTTTTCTAGGGATAGAAACTTCCAACTCAAGTTTTTCTTCATAAGATTGCATTAAAGCATCAACGATATGTTTAGTAATAGCTTTATTTTGACTATAAGCATGAGGAGAATTTAGCACGGATTGCAACAAGGAAATACAATCTATCAAAGAGCAATTATCATAATTAAATTCCTTGAAATCCAAGATAGTGGGTTCATTGATATCTAAAGTTTTGACCTCTTCAATCCCACTTTTACCAAATTTTGTATCAAGATCTAAAAACTCCGAATTTTTCGGATGCCTTCTAACTAAAGTTGACTCATCTCCAGTCCCATCATTATCAAGATTCATATTGCAAAACAAAGATTTAATAGGGGACACATCAATAACTTTTAGATCTTCATTTTTATTCTCATAAAAATTAGAAGAACACGCTTTTACAAAGCAATCTTTCTTAGCACGCATCCTAGCGGTTCTTTCTTTGCACTCATCAATGGAAATTCTCATGGCTTTGAGAGACTCATTGATATCATGCTTAGGTGGAATAGATCTAAGTTTCAAAGAATCAACATCAAGAGAAATTCTATCCTCGTTCCTAGCCAGTTCGTCAACTTTAAGAAATTTTTCTTCAAGCAAGGCATTGAAATTCTTTTGAGAAATCATAAACTTTTAACACTAGTCTCGAATTCAGAGGGCATCTTATTAAAATTTCCATAAGAATTGTTGTAGGAATTACCATAATTATTAGAGGAATTACTACGGAACGGCCTAGGATTAAAGTTTCCTCTATACGCGTTGCTACCAAAATTATTCCTACCAACAAAATTCACATCCAGAGATTCATTATTACTCTCAATCAAGGTAGACAAGGGCATATCATTAGGATCAGAAGAAACACTCTTATTAGCAAACAACTTCATAAGTTCATCCATCTTTCCACTCAAAACATTAATTTCTTCTATCGCGTGCACCTTTTTACTAGTAGATCTTTCGGTGTGCCATTGAGAATAATTAACCATAATATTATCTAGGAGTTTAGTAGCTTCTCCTAAAGTGATTTCCATAAAAGTGCCTCCCGCGACCGAATCTAAAAGATTTCTAGAAGCAAAATTCAATCTGGCATAATTTTTTTGTATAATCATCCATAATTTCAAACCATGAGTAGGGCAATTACGTATCATTAATTTCATCCTCTCCCAAGCTTATGCGACATGTTCATGATCAAGTTGCTTAAAATTCATAATATCGTTTCTAAGAGAGATGTTCTTAGCGGGAGGAAAATACTTAGAGATAAAAGCATCTTTGCACTTATTCCAAGAATCAATACTATTTTTAGGCAAAGACGAAAACCAAGTTTTAGCATGATCTCTAAGCGAAAACAGAAATAGTTTCAACTTAACAATATCATTGTCCACATCTTTATTCTTTTGCATATCACAATCAACAAAGCTATTTAGATGGGTAGCGGCATCTTCACTAGGAAGGCCGGCGAATTGATATTTCATGACAAGATTTAGCAAAGCAGCATTAATTTCACAAGATTCAGCATCGGTAAGAGGAGCAATCGGAGTGCTAAGAAAATCATTGTTGTTGGTATTGGTAAAGTCACACAATTTAGTATTATCTTGAGCCATCGTGACAAGCAAGCAATCCAACACACGAGCAAACAAGAAGCAAGCGAGAAAAAAAGAGGCGAACAGAAAAAGAGAGGGTGAATAAAACGGCAAGGGTGAAGTGGGGGAGAGGAAAACGAGAGGCAAATGGCAAATAATGTAATGCGAGGGATAAGAGTTTGTGATGGGTACTTGGTATGTCTTGACTTGTGCGTAGACTCCCCGGCAACGGCGCCAGAAATCCTTCTTGCTACCTCTTGAGCACTGCGTTGGTTTTCCATTGAAGAGGAAAGGGTGATGTGGTAAAGTAGCGTAAGTATTTCCCTCAGTTTTTGAGAACCAAGGTATCAATCCAGTAGGAGGCCACACGCAAGTCCCTCGTACCTACACAAACAAATAAGAACCTCGCAACCAACGCGATAAAGGGGTTGTCAATCCCTTCACGGTCACTTAGGAGAGTGAGATCTGATAGAGATGATAAGATAATATTTTTGGTATTTTTATGGTAAAGAGTAAAAGTAAAGAAAGCAAAATAAACGGCGCCAGAAATAGCTAGTTGTTGGGAGATTAATATGATGGAAAATAGACCCGGGGGCCATAGGTTTCACTAGTGGCTTCTCTCAAGATAGCATAAGTATTACGGTGGGTAAACGAATTACTGTCAAGCAATTGATAGAATTGAGCATAGTTATGAGAATATCTAGGTATGATCATGTATATAGGCATCACGTCCGTGACAAGTAGACCGAAACGATTCTGCATCTACTACTATTACTCCACACATCGACCGCTATCCAGCATGCATCTAGAGTATTAATTTCATAAGAACAGAGTAACGCTTTAAGCAAGATGACATGATGTAGAGGGATAAACTCATGCAATATGATATAAACCCCATCTTTTTATCCTCGATGGCAACAATACAATACGTGTCGTTTCCCCTACTGTCACTGGGATCGAGCACCGCAAGATTGAACCCAAAGCTAAGCACTTCTCCCATTGCAAGAAAGATCAATCTAGTAGGCCAAACCAAACTAATAATTCGAAGAGACTTGCAAAGATAACCAATCATACATAATAGAATTCAGAGGAGATTCAAATATTGTTCATAGATAATCTGGATCATAAACCCACAATTCATCGGATCTAAACAAACACACCGCAAAAGAAGAGTTACATCAAATAGATCTCCAAGGGAATCGAGGAGAACTTTGTATTGAGATCCAAAGAGAGAGAAGAAGCCATCTAGCTAATAACTATGGACCCCAAGGTCTGAGGTAAACTACTCACACATCATCGGGGAGGCTATGGTTGTTGATGTAGAAGCCCTCCGTGATCAATGCCCTCTTCGGCAGGACACCGGAGAAGGCCCCAAGATGGGATCTCACGGGTACAGAAGGTTGCAGCGGTGGAATTAGGTTTTTGTGGTGCTCCTCGATGGTTTGGGGGTACGTAGGTATATATAGGGGAAGAAGTAGGTCGGTGGAGCCACGAGGGGCCCACGAGGGTGGAGGGCGCGCCTAGGGGGGTAGGCGCGCCCCCCACCTCGTGGCTTCCTCGTCTGTTGCTTGACGTCCACTCCAAGTCCTCTAGATCACGTTTGTTCCGAAAATCACGCTCCCGAAGGTTTCATTCCGTTTGGACTCTATTTGATATTCTTTTCCTTCGAAACACTAAAATAGGCAAAAAAACAACAATTTGGGCTGGGCCTTCGGTTAATAGGTTAGTCCCAAAAATAATATAAAAGTGTATAATAAAGCCCATTAAACATCCAAAACAGAATACATAATAGCATGGAACAATCAAAAATTATAAATACGCTGGAGACGTATCAGATTCGCACTCCAACAGAGTCTTCAACCTCTTTCATTATAAAGTGGTTGAAACTGTGGATGTGCGGTTCGATGAGACTAACGGCTCGCAAAGAGAGCACCTGCCAAATGTGCTAGATGAGCCTCACCAAGCGAATCTATCAAGCTTATGGGTACTGGAGAAATCATACCTTCAGAGGCACAGGCTAAAGAAGAAACCATCATTTCTGCACCTAATCAACCTGTGAAGCCAATGCTGAAGATGAAGACAATGATCAGCAAGGGCAAAATCTTCGTCCAGTTCATCCTTGTGTTGCAAATGAAGTACATATTGAGAAGATAATTGATAGAATCAAGGCACCTGGTCCACTCACTCATTCAAGAGCAACACAACTAGCAAATTTCTGTGGGAACTTTGCATTTGTCTCTATATATGAACCCAATAAAGTTGATGAAGCCTTCATGGAACCTGAATGGATTCAAGCTATGCAAGAAGAGCTTCAACAGTTCGAGCTGAACAATGTTTGGGAGCTAGTTAAGCGTCCCGATCCTCGCAAGCACAGTATCATTGGCACCAAATGGATCTATCGCAACAAACAATATGAGCATGGTCAAGTCGTCGGAAACAAGGCTCGTCTCATTGCTCAAGGATACAATCAAGTTGAAGGGATTAACTTCGATGAAACATTTGCTCTTGTGGCTAGGCTTGAAGCCATTAGCATTCTGTTAGCCAATGCCAACCACAACAACATTCTTCTGTACCAAATGGATGTAAAGAGTGCCTTTCTCAACGGCAAAATTGAAGAAGAAGTGTATGTTGCACAACCACCTGGTTTTGAAGATCCAAAGCGTCCTGACATGGTATATAAGCTCAAGAAGGCAATGTATGGCCTCAAACAAGCACCTCGAGCTTGGTATGACACGCTCAAAGACTTCTTGAAGAGCAAAGGCTTCATACCTGGTTCTCTAGATCCCACACTCTTCACGAAGACATATGATGGTGAACTGTTTGTATGCCAAATCTACGTGGATGATATTATCTTCGGCTGCACTGACAAGAGATACAATGATGAGTTTGGGCATATGATGCAAGAGAAATATCAGATGTCCATGATGGGTGAGCTGAAATTCTTCTTCAATCTTCAAATCCGTCAGCAGAGCAATGGCATCTTCATTTCACAAGAAAAATATCTCAAAGATTGCCTGAAGAAGTTTGGAATGCAAGACTGCAAAGGGTACACGACGCCAATGCCAACCAAAGGTCAATTGGGTCCCGACGACAATGGTAAAGAGTTCGATCAGAAGGTATACTACTCCATGATTGGTTCTTTACTCTATTTATGTGCATCTAGGCCAGATATAACGCTTAGCGTTTGCATGTGTGCCTGATTTCAAGCGGCACCAAGGGAATCGCATCACTTAGCTGTGAAGAGAATTCTTCGATATTTGGCTTACACCCCAACACTTGGATTATTGTATCCAAAGGGCTCAGAGTTTGATCTAGTTGGATTCTCAGATGCTGATTATTTTGGTGACAAGGTTGATCGCAAGTCCACATCAGGCACATGTCACTTTCTTGGACGATCTCTTGTTTGTTGGTCTTCGAAGAAGCAGAACTGTGTATCCCTCTCCACTGCTGAATCTGAATACATTGCTGCTGGATCTTGCTGCGCTCAGCTTCTGTGGATGAAGCAAACTCTCAAGGACTATGGCATCCACCTGGAGCATGTGCCACTCTACTGCGACAATGAAAGCGCCATCAAGATTGCCAACAATCCAGTTTAGCACTCAAAGACAAAGCACATTCAGATCCGTCACTTTCTCAGAGATCATGTCATGAAGGAAGATATTGACATCATTAATGTCAACACTGAAGAGCAATTGGCAGATGTCTTCACAAAGCCCTTGGATGAGAAAAGGTTTTTCAAGTTGCGGTGTGAGCTAAATATCTTAGAATCCTCAAATGTCCTGTGATTGGACACACATCCTAATGCTTATGCATGTTGATGACTTAGATGTGCAACACACTAAGTAACGTATATCTTCAATCAATGAAGACATACACTCTACGATAATTGTGCGACGTGTCTGGGTCTAATACTTCCTATACGGTGGGTAGCGCCACCACCAAACTTTCTCGAAGATATTCTCCTGGCGTCATGATTGCATTATCTTTGCATTTAGTTTGACTTCAACATTGATTTATCTTCATGGTTTATCTTCGCAATGTTGATTTAGTCTTTTGATATGTATGTGGTGTTTTGTCCTCTACAACGTTCACTTATATATATATGTCTTCGAACTTGCCATTTTTCTGAACTAAGTGAATGTGATCGGACCCTAACCCCCTCTGTGCTTCTTCCTCAAACTCTATCTATCTAGTCATATGCGTTATGTTGAAAATTGTCGAATGTCTTCACTGCATCCTTGTCAGCTGAAGACACAGAGACACACATTTAAGACTGCTTTCGATGATATATCTATTTTGCCTGCATCCCGGAGAAGCCTGAACGACCACCCAACAAACTAGGCATGCGTGGGAACATGGGACAACTCTAAATGAGTTGCATGCACGCCATGTGTCCATCAGATGTGAACCGCCAGGGGCACCTGCGTAATTACGCTGTGTAGTCCTCTACCTTATAAATACTCACCCATCCGGTCATTATCCTTTCTTCCACCTCGCCACCTCGCTCAAACCCTAGCGCCTCCGCTAGCTCGCGTCGACGCCGGAGACGAAGCGCTTAGCTGCTGCGACTTCTTCGACGCCATCCTCACGCCAGCTGCATACCTCGTCCTCTCCGCCGCCGCTGTAGGTGTCCTCCGCCGCCAAGTTAGGGCGCGGGAGATTAAACTGTTCGGCTTCTTTCTCTGCCTCGTCTAGCAGTTCGTCAGCGGTAATTAAATCTCACTTTTTACTGTCTTTTTGATCCGTCAAATCCATCCACTTCAATCAGAAGTGGTTTCTAGACTTTCAAATCTGGATCTGTCTTTGACTGCGTCTCATATCATGCAAAGGATATTCACTTATGCTTCATAACTAGTTAGATTCCTCACTTGTACTTATTAATGGATTCGTACAAATCTGGAACCAACTCCCTTCAAATAAGTGAATGTCTTCACTCTATGAGGTCAATGTCTTCAAACTGATTTATCTTCAAAATCTTCTAAGAATGCATATGACCTCTTCCCCTTCACTCTCACCTTTAATGCTATCACAGGTACATGTCTATGGGAGAATCCCTTGGTTCTCATAGTCTGCATTCATTTGGAGAGTTCTTACATCATCATATTCACTCCCCTGAAGCCAGTTCTTGTCTGACCAGTAGACGGAAGCCTTTCACTGTTCTGAAGCCCATCTGCTTAAATATCATGGCCATAGAGAAGTCTGCTAGGAAAGGTGGCAGGCAGCGCTGAGGCAATACAGCTCTAGATCTACCTCCGGATCTGCATGAATTGTACAAAACTGATCCTGAGGAGAACTACAATCAGCGAAAGACCCGAATCCAATGGATTCGAAGATATTGGGCAGAACAGTGGTTCAAGTACAACTTCATCACTACTGAATATGCTGAGAAGAACGCCATCAAGTGCCCATGGGGCGACATTCTGTACTAGAATCTGCAGCCAAAATCGAAGCCTGAAGCCATTGCTCAAGGTTTCTATCCATGCATGGTCCGAGGACCGAAGCCTGAGAATGCCGACCCATCATCCATGTTATGGTGTCGTGAAGACAATCTCTTCAAGCGCAACTATCAGTTTGCCAAAGAGTTAGCTGCAAAGAACAAAAAGGATTTTGGACTCAACTTCAACCCTGGTCCATCTGCACCAAGGCAGGATGGCACTCGCGATGCCAATCCGAGGTCATCGGCCCACTCACTAGCTTCGATGGGCTCCTCTCCCACATTGCTGCTCAGAGGGCCACACTGGAGCAATCAGCTAATGACGCAAACTCCGAAGATGCGCCAGCTCCACCAAAGCAGAAGAAAAAGAAGTCAAAAGCTTCGAAGCCCTCTGCCACACCAAACGCTTCGACTGTGAAGCCGCTGAAGACTGCACCTCCTGAACCCAGTGTGCAGTCTGAAGATTTGTCTCGTGTCTCCAAGAAGACCAAGAAGACCAAGATTCCCAAGAAGATTTCTGGGCATGAACTGACTCCTGCTGCTATTCTACGCAACGAGAAGACACCATTGATTTGTTTAGCGATGAAGATCTTGGTAATGAAGCACTTGAGATGCTGATCAAGAGCAAGCAAGAGGTGGAGATCTTCAATGATCTGCCCCTCTTTGACGTTGATATTTTGAACAACTTCATTAATGAGTGGTTTTGATGACCAGAGCATCAGTATTGATGACCTTCAGCTGCCCGTGGACATCAGCATCACATTCCACGGAGCCATTGCCAACGAATTGGCCTTGGCTCAGAAAATCATCGAGCTCAAGAACAAGATTGATCATGAGAAGGCACATTTCAAGAAGCACATGGCCAAGCTCAGTGTGGCTGATGTGCAAATCTTCAAGAAGATGCTGCATGATCTTAAGGAAGAGTTCACAAGAAGAGGGAAGAAGCCAAAGGCTCTCCCGAGCGCATGAAGTACTATGCGCAGAAATGTGTTCAAGCCCATAATGAAGCTGAAAAGCGAAAGACTCGTCGGCGTCCTGGCATTGACCCCATGATGGCTGCCAAGCAAAAGAAGAAGTCTGTTGCTGCCCAAACCAAAGCACCAAGGCAGGAAGAACCTCACATTGTCTTCCCTGCCAGTATGACTGGCTCGAAGCCTAAGGTCACCTCAGCAGCTTCAGAGCTGAAGAAGACAAGGGCAGCTGAAGCCGAAGCCAGGAAGCGTAAGCACAAAGACACTTCTGATGGTGCTCCATCCACGAAGAAATTGAAGACGAAGTCTTCAAAGAAAGAGCGTGTTGCTGCCCCAGAGCCCCTCATTGTTGACCTATCTCCGTCGCTCTTCCTGTCTCGACCAACCAAGAGCGTCGTCTTGTGATTCATGAGCCTGCTTCCACAGAGGCTCATGCAAGTCAAGAAGTTCTAGCTGCTAACCCCAACACAGCTGAAGACATTGGTCACGAAGACAATGTTGTTGATGATGTAGTCCTTCCTCAGCTCCAGTCCCAGTCGGTATCATCGCCTGCTCTAACGAGCAGTGAACTCATAAGCATTGGTCGTCCATTGACGCCAATCGCTCAAGACGACTCATGGGTGGAGCGCCAATAGCAAGACACCCCAGTACATGATGAGACACCAAGAACACCACCACCTCAAGTCACCACTCCAGTGCTTGATGACGACAACTACATGGTACAGACCACTCCCTCACCAAAGGCGTCGCCAGCGTTTCACAGGCTTCGCAAAGGCCCTAGGCCACAGGTCACCATGTCGAGCATTCTAGAAGGGGAAGTGCAACAAAGCTCAGTCGCACGTCAAGTGTTTCCTGAAGCCACCCCTACTACAAATGCCTCTGAGTCCGAAGCCAAAGTTGCTGAAGACAATCCGGCTGCATCAGCCGATGAAGACAAAGAAGAAGAAAGAGTTGCCACACCCCCAACTAGTGATCAAGTCATTCTCGAGGAAAATGTGATTGTGCCCGACCCTCCAGTCCTTGAACAGATGGAGGTTGAAAATCCTGAGGCTGCCACCAACAACACCACTGAAGCCAATGACTCAGTCATGGCCAAAGACATTGTGGAGCCTAAAGCTAATGAGAATGTTGAAGTCACGTTGATGCCAATCGTCTCGGATGGTGCTGTTCCTCCTCCTTGGCCTCACACCATGGAACACGCATTCAATCGTGAAGGTTAGCTTGTCACAGTCAGATGGCCAGTTATGGTTCCACCCACTTCTCTCGGGCCACAATATGATTACCATGTGGAGCAGAGGCCTCCAGTTCAGAAGCCCACGCCTAGGCTGCCAAGGCTTCCAAGTGCTGCAACTACACAGGGTTCCTTCAGCATGCACAGCTTCAGAGAGCACAATACTTTCTTTGCCAGCGCCAAGAATCCTTATTCGAAGCCAAAGATCTCCTCCGACATATTCTGGAGTTATCAGCAGCGAAGCTATTACTCGTGCATCCTCTACAACCAAGAGCGAATCTTTCCACATATGCGTCTGGATTGTGAAGCTATAGTTGGGATGCCTTGTCTTGAAGAAGCTCTTGACTGCTTCAGACTAGCCACAATGGATAGTAACATAGACTAGTAACATGCCCATGTTACTAGTCTATGTTACTACCTCTGTAGTGGGGAGTAACATATGTGTGGTAATATGGAGCACTTCATTTATTAGGCTATAGACACATCTTGCCTTGATATGTGTGATGCTAGTTGTCGGTGTCAAAACCGGCGGATCTCGGGTAGGGGGTCCCGAACTGTGTGTCTAGGCGGATGGTAACAGGAGACAAGGGACACAATGTTTTTACCTAGGTTCGGGCCCTCTCGATGGAGGTAAAAACCCTACTCCTACTTGATTAATATTGATGATATGGGTAGTACAAGAGTGGATCTACCACAAGATCAGGGAGGCTAAACCCTAGAAGCTAGCCTATGGTATGATTGTTGTTCGTCCTATGGACTAAAACCCTCCGGTTTATATAGACACCGGAGAGGGCTAGGGTTACACAGAGTCGGTTACAATGGGAGGATATCTACATATCTGTATTGCCAAGCTTGCCTTCCATGCCAAGGAAAGTCCCATCCGGACACGGGACGAAGTCTTCAATCTTGTATCTTCATAGTCCAAGAGTCCGGCCAAAGGTTATAGTCTGGCTATCCGGACACCCCCTAATCCAGGACTCCCTCAGTAGCCCCTGAACCAGGCTTCAATGACGATGAGTCCGGCGCACAGATTGTCTTCGGCATTTCAAGGTGGGTTCCTCTTCCAAATACTTCATAGAAGATTTTTGAACACAAGGATAGTGTCCGGCTCTGCATAATAAGTTCCACATACTGTCGTAGAGAGAATACTATTTACACAAATCTAAGCTACTGACGTATTCCGTAGCGTGTCATCACACCACAACCAAGCCTTTATTCGAATCGTTTTTACTGCCCCACCTCAGCGTGTTTTGCGAGGCGGTTTCCTTGGCACGTCTTGTCGAAGAAGAGATCGTGTCCCCTTTATTTACGGGATTCTCATCAATACGGACGTGGGTAACCCAGTCGTTCCCGTTGGTACGTCTCCTCGATCAAAGGCGAGTCCCAAACGGTCACAGGGAGGGCTCTTGGTATTCAACCTCTTATAAAGAGACCAAGGCATTACTCCTTTCCTTTGATCTCAATCGAATTCGCCCTTCGCCTCGAGTTCCAACACCCAAGGCCCCAGATTTCAGGCGCTTCGGACCTTCGACGATGTCCGGTTTCGACTTTCGAGGCCAATGGATGCCGGAGGAAGACGTGCTAAAGCTGAGAGAGGCCAGGTTTTTGACCAGTGAAATCTCGCATAGGCTGCCTGCTCACGGGCAGGTTATTCCTACTCCCAAGCCTGGTGAGAGCGTGGTGTTTGTGTCTCACTTCCTCCGAGGGCTAGGCTTCGCGACGGATCCCTTCGTGAGGGGGCTCATGTTTTATTATGGGCTGGAATTTCACGACTTAGCTCTGGAGTCCATCCTCCACATCTCATCGTTCATTGTCGTGTGCAAAGCCTTCCTCCGTATTACTCCTCACTTCGGACTGTCGCTTAAGACCTATAAAATAGAGCCGAAGATGATCGAGGGACAGCACGCGGAGTGCGGAGGCGCTGTTATAAGCAAGAATCCTGATGCTCCTTGGCCCGAGGGCTCTTTTCAAGAGGAGTTCAACTTATGGCAACAAGAGTGGTTTTATATCATAGCTCCCAGGGGCACCAAGTGGGTGGCGCCGCCTGCTTTCCGCTCGGGTCCCCCGCCACGACTAGCGTCATGGGTCAATAAGGGGCTGGACTGGGGGTCGGCAAAGGACATGCCCCTGTTGCAGGGCCGCATCCGAGATCTCCTAGAAAGAGACATCAATCTGGTCGTGGTGACGCAGGTTATGTTAATTCGCCGAGTTCTTCCCTGCAAAGGTCGCCCCCTCCGCCTGTGGGAGTTCAACCCGGAGGGACCGCGAGCTCTCCAACATTTTCTTGGCATGACGCCTGTGGAGATGTACAAATTGTTCTTCGGACCACAAGTAGTGTGTCCGGATTCTACGGAGGACGCAGGTCTGAGCTGCAATCGTCCGGATACTCAAGTAAGTAGCCCTGTGCCCGGACACACCATCCGTTCCTTTATCACAACATCACCCTTAAAAGAGTTGTCCTTGAAACAGGAGTGGGTAGCGAACGCGAAGTTAATCAGGTGTCTGGCCCCCCTTCCTGAGACCTCGCCGGATCCCGTGTTAACCAGGATGCTGGAGATCGTGCCTTTGGAAGAAAACGAAGGGGGGGGGGCAAGGAAGCTACCGCCTCCCCGAAGGAGGCTGTCAGGAAAGGAGGAATCGAAAATTCCTCTACCCAGGGGAAGAAGAGGACCGCCTCTAAAGACCCGGAGACCATGGTCTCAAAGCGGGGGAAGAAATCTTCGCCAGAGGGTCCTGTGCCGGGGGATACCTCGGCCGTACTGTGCCCCCAAGGGGATCAGCCCTCCACCGAGCCATAAGTAGAGAGGGGAGGTTTAAAATGAGAGGGATCCTTATTTTACCTCTGAGGAAAATAACCGACATTTTACCTTGTAGTTCGGATCTCAGCCCTTCTCAGCAGAGCTCATCTTCAGGGGATCTTCTTCCGGAGATGATGGAGAGCGGAACGCCTCCCCCTGCCGTTCCGCCTTATGAGGCGGGCGACCCTGAGGTGTCGTCGCGGAGGGTTTCTCCTAATCCGGCAGGGCCGGAAGGCAGTCATATGGCCCCCCAAAGCTCTTCGTGTCCGGCTTTTGAGAAAAGCCATCGAACGAGTCCGGCACCACCTGGTGCGCAGTCGGAGGAGCTGAAGGACCTGCTTTTGACAGTTCCGCATATATAAGATGCGCCCTGTGTAGATAGTAGCCCCTGAGACTCTGTGTGTTGTCGAAGACGGCAGCACGCAGAGGATCATAGTCCCAGGTATAATTTTGCCGCCTTCCTATGCAGGTGGCGAAGTGTCCGGTGGCCAGCCGGACTGATGAATTTGCCAAGCTAACGCGGCAAATTGACATGGCAGATGCCGACATCGCGCTTGTCAACAAGCGGTTGACGAGGTACAAGGTATGTAATTTCTCCGGAGACACCTGGTAAGAGGAGCTTGATGCCAGTATCTTATAATGTGTGCACTTAATGCAGATGGTGTTGCCGCTATGGAGGACCTTCAGGCAGAGCTTGCCCAAGCCAAGGAGCAAGCCAAAAAAAGCGATGCGGCTGCCCTAAAGGCGGTTGAGGAGCTGAAAGCCGAACAGGCTGCTCACTGCCGAAGTAAGAAGGAAATGGCCGAGATGGCTGTGAAGTTAAAGACCGCTGCTGATCGCTGCAAGCTTCTTGAAAAAGAAGATCAGGCGGAGCAGACAGACCTGGAAAACGCCACTACTGTGGCCAAGGATGCTCGTTCTACGATGAGAGCGATGAAGGAGGAGCTGTGCCAGGCCGGAGATATCGCGGCTGGAAAGCCCTTTATGCTGCGGATGAAGTTCGGAGATCCTAAGTATGCTCCGTTGGGCCGGATGTGGAGTTCGGCGGATGCATATCTAGATTTAGTTGCGAGTGCCGCTGATGCAGCTGAACATTTCCGAGATCAGAAAGATAGCAAAGTGGAAAAGCTCTTCTGGTCACAGTTCAACAATCCGGAGCGTCCACTTCTATTGACCGATCGTTTGGCCGAATGGGCCGAACTGAATAGGTTGTCCAGACTCGCCATAAAGGATGTCGTGGATCATCTGTGGCCGGAAAGGCCAAAGCCGAACGGCTATTTTAGCTTGGTGCAGCAGTTCCTTGGTGTGGTGCCGCATATCAATGCGATGAAGAGGTCAGCATGCATAGAGGGTGCGCGGATGGCCCTTGCCCGTGTCAAGACATACTGGGCAGAGATGAAGGCCACCGTTGTTGCATCCAAAGACTCGGACGGAAGCCGAGTACCTGCCGAGCACTATTTTCAGGAAGTTCTGCAAGGCGCTCGTTTAATAGAGACACGGTGCTCGAAGGATATTATGTTCGAATAACATGGATTATTGTAAAACAATATTTTGATGGAATATAAAAGCTTTTTATACTTGTGCCTTCAAGAATTAAAATACCTCCTGTGCGGCCATTAATGTATATGTGTACATAACCTGAAAGATGGCAGTCGTCGGCTTCAGCCCCCACGCATATAATGCGGGGGTGTTCGCAGAAGGCGCATTTTCACACTTGATCTAACGTCTTGGTCCATGAAGGAGGTGATAGCACAGCGAACTAGGCAACCGGACTATAATGCTTTATCACTTTCACTTGACCATAGGAGCTTGACGGTGAGGCTACTATATAGCCCCTGGTGGCGCCGCGCTCGCCCGAACTCAGGGCGTGTGTGTGCCTGGCCGGGAAACGGCCCTTCGTTAATGCGGAGGAATCCCGAAGATTCCGATAGGTCATCAAGTGGTTGACCAGTCTCACGCTATATCATGACAGTCAGTTTTCGGCTTTCTCTACTGAGGTGCTCGCCTGGCTGAATCGGGGCACAATCGAAGTAGTTCTCCTGGTGCCGCCTTAGCCGATAGAACGGAACGTAAGGCAGCAAAACACAGGAGCCGGGCAAACCCAACGTTTGACCAAAGACATGATTCGGAGCTGATGCATATAAGGCCAAACTCACGACGCCGAACACTCCCTTAGGTATTCGGTCTTTATGGAAACGGACTGAGCAATGCCCTTGATAATAAGCCCCTGGTGTCCAGGTACGTGCAAAATTCTGACGTGGCCACATGCCAAGATGCCAGCCTCCTCCTCAGTTATACTGAGAATCCGGGGGATGTGTATCAACAAGAGATAGTAAAAAAGGTTTACGCAGGGTCTTAATCTAAAAAGAATCCTGGAGACGGGTCCCTGCTGCACGTCTGCGCCTGTTTCTCCGTTGTGCCGTGTCCTGGACGGGCATAGCATGGTGTTCATCTGTAAAAGAGAGGAACTTAGCTGAAAGGAAAAAAAGAATAGTCATGCGGAATGTATGTCATACTAAATAAACAAAGTATAATTCAAGACGGGTAAAATTGAGCCTTATTGTCGCTTATTTTACATACGCGGAGCCCCTTGTGTAGGGGTGTACGGCTACTAAATCTTTATCAATTATATGTTTGCTCCAGACTCGCCTAGCCGTGTCCGTGGTCTTAATGACCTATTAGATGCTTTTGTTGGTGAAGCTGTTTTAATGTATGGCTGTCAAGGCAGCCGCATATTCTTCCGCGCTCGAGGAACACTCGATATTTCCCTTTAGTGAGATGATGCCTCGTGGACCGGGCATCTTAAGCGTAAGAGATGCATAATGCGGTATTGCGTTAAAGCGGGCGAAAGCTTCGTGTCCCAGTAGTGCTTGATAGCTACTTGAAAATGGGGCGATGTGGAAGGTTAGTTTTTCGCGGCGGAAGTTATCGGGGGAGCCGAACATAACTTCTAGCAGGAGAGAACCCGTGCAATGGGCATCCGGGCCTGGCGTTACTCCTTGAAAGGAAGTGTTGCTATGGTGAATTTTTGTTGGGTCCATCCCCATTTTGCGGATTGTGTCCTGATATAGCAGGTTTAGACCACTGCCGCCGTCCATCAGGACTTGTGTAAAGTGGAGTCCGTCGATTATCGGATCTAATATCAGGGCAGTCCAGCCTGCGTTCCGGATACTTCTAGAGTAATCCTGATGGTCGAAGGTGATCGGTTTTAACAACCAGTGGCGAGACTCCTTCGGGATAGGCCGTATGGCGCGTATCTCTATAGGTGCCACTCTGTTTTTCCCTTTTGTCACGTGAAGTAAGTTTACTGTTTTGACTTCTTGTGGGAAATTCTTTTGTTTCCCGGTGCTCTGCTTGTGGGGTTCGTCATCGTCCTCACTTGGTGTGTCGAGCCCCTAGTGTTCGGTGTTGAGTTTGCCGGATTGCTTGAAGACCCAACAATCTCTGTGGGTATGGTTTGCAGGCTTCCCGGGAGTACTGTGGATTTGACATATCTTGTCCAAGATTTTGTTTAGGTTAGATAGCTCATCCCTGTTATCCTTGAGGGGCAGCTTTTTCTGATTCTGCCGAGAGCTTTTGAATCCGGCGTTGAGTGCCGTGCTCTTCGGGCTATTTCCCTTATTCCGGCGCTGGTCCTTGCTGCGTCGCGGTTTCCCGTTTCCATCCCTAGCTTTGAATGTACTTGGGTCACTGGTGCTGCATCTTGCCAACCAGCTGTCCTCTCCCGCGCAAAAGCGGGTCATGAGGCTTGTTAATGCGACCATTGTTCTTGGATTTTCTTGGCCGAGGTGTCTGGCGAGCCATTCGTCTCGAACGCTGTGTTTGAAAGCTGCTAAGGCTTCGGCGTTCGGACAGTCGACTATCTGGTTCTTTTTAGTAAGAAATCTGTTCCAGAGTTTCCTGGCTGACTCTCTGGGGCTGTTGAGTTATATGGCTTAAATCGTCAGCGCCCGGAGGTCGGACATAGGTCCCTTGAAAATTTGCCCGAAAAGCATCCTCGAGCTCTTCCCAACTTCCAATGGTGTATTCGGGAAGGCCTATAAGCCAATGCCGGGCTGGCCCTTTGAGCTTGAGGGGTAAGTATTTTATGGCGTGGAGGTCGTCTCCTCTGGCCATGTGTATGTCTAGGATATAATCCTCAATCCAGACTCCAGGGTCTGTTGTTCCATCATATGCCTCTATGTTTATGGGCTTGAATCCCGCTGGAAATTCATGGTCCAGCACCTCATCGGTGAAACAAAGGGGGTGTGCAGCACCCCTGTACTTGGGTGTGCCGTGTTGTTCGGATATTTGTTGCGTTACATTGCTTACTAGAGCATGCTTTCTTGGCCCGTAAATGGACCTGGATGGGCCATCCTTTTGATGCGAATCCTTGGGTGGATCGCGTGTTGGTTTGTGTGCGGCGCCATTTGCCGCTCTATGTTGTCCATAGGGTCGTCTATCCGACCGGGTGGCTTCCTTATTTTTTGATTTTGGGGGCTCTAGGGCCTCCTCATCAAATTCGGGCAGTAGCTTTCGCTTCGGGTAGCTCTTTGTGTGGCGACTATCGCCGTATTTGTCTGCGGTGTTGAGCACTTTGCTCCATCTGATTCGGAGTGCGTCTTCCGCAGTTTTGAGCTTCCGCTTCTGCTTTTTTAGGCTACGCACCGTGGCGACGAGCCTTTTGTGGAGGTTTTCCTGTTCCAGGAACTTGTCCGGCGTGAGGTCGTCCGGACTGTTATTTTCGCCGGGGACGGGTTGTGCGGTTTGTTTATCCAAGTTACCTTGTTCGGACGGTTGCTCGATGCCATGTTCATTGTTCGCCGGCTCGCCCTGCTCTGTGGCTGGGTCTGTACGACCGCTGTCTCTGTCGGGGCGGGGCTTGGAGCGGCGCTTACGCCGCCGCTTTGGCTGCTTTTCGGAGGAGCGACCCTTCGTTGCGTCATCCCATTCTTCCTCGTCGATTCCTTTGGGTGTGTCCACCATGTATACATCGTAGGATGGGGTGGCTGTCTAGTGCCCTATAGGTGCTGGTTCATGTTCGTCTCCTATATCGTCGTCGATACCGTCGATGTCTTCCGAGTCAAAGTCGAGCATGTCGGTTAAATCATCGACAGTGGCTACGAAGTGGGTGGTGGGTGGGCGTCGAATTTCTTCGTCGTCTGCATCCTAATCCTGTTGGCCGTAGTCCGGCCAGGGCTCTCCTGACAAAGAGAGAGACCTTAGTGAATTCAGGATGTCGCCGAAGGGCGAGTGCTGAAAGATATCCGCGGCAGTGAATTCCATGATCGGCGCCCAATCGGATTCGATTGGTAGGGGCACGGAGGGTTCGGAGCCCGGAAAAGAGTCCGGCACCCTGGAGTCACGGGCTTCGCAGAGGATAAGGCCGGTGTTTGGCTCGATCGCCGTTAAGACTGCAGCCCCTGCGGCGGGGTCTAGCCACCTGTCCTCGATCGGCGCGGTTGGCTCCGAGCTAAGGGTCGGAGCGGATACGGGTGCGGCCTCCAGGGAGCTGTTTGATGGCAGGGCTAAATCATGCCCATCGTGACAGTGCGGCGCGCTCGGCTGTGGCTCGAATCCATCGAAGATCAAGTCTCCGCGGATGTTAGTCGTGTAGTTCAAACTTCCAAATCTGAGCTGATGGCCAGGGGCGTAGCTTTCAATCTGCTCCAGATGGCCAAGCGAATTGGCCCACAGTGCAAAGCCGCCGAATACGAAGATCTGTCTGGGGAGAAAAGTCTCACCCTGGACCGCATCACTGTTGATGGTCGGAGGAGCCATTGGGCCTAAAGATGACGATACAGAGGAACTCTCAATGAAAGCACCAATGTCAGTGTCAAAACCGGCGGATCTCGGGTAGGGGGTCCCGAACTGTGCGTCTAGGCGGATGGTAACAGGAGACAAGGGACACAATGTTTTTACCCAGGTTCGGGCCCTCTCGATGGAGGTGAAACCCTACTCCTGCTTGATTAATATTGATGATATGGGTAGTACAAGAGTGGATCTACCACGAGATCAGGGAGGCTAAACCCTAGAAGCTAGCCTATGGTATGATTGTTGTTCGTCCTATGGACTAAAACCCTCCGGTTTATATAGACACCGGAGAGGGCTAGGGTTACACAGAGTCGGTTACAATGGGAGGAGATGTACATATTCGTATTGCCAAGCTTGCCTTCCACGCCAAGGAAAGTCCCATCCGGACACGGGACGAAGTCTTCAATCTTGTATATTCATAGTCCAAGAGTCCGTCCAAAGGTTATAGTCCGGCTATCCGGACACCCCCTAATCCTGGACTCCCTCACTAGTAGTAACTAGCTATGTTACTACTTTCATCTCTTTCTTCATTTATTGCATGCCACATCATCTATTTAACCCAGATATGTGTGATGTTACTACCTATGTTACTCCCACTGTGGGTAGTCCCGGGGATGTTGGTCGTCTGCCTTTCGTGACTGACAAAGAACACCGGAATGAAGAGTCTGCTGCAGTTCTATGCCACCCTCCATATTTGCGGCTACAATAGGGATCCGAAGACTTGGATCCTTGAGTGGATGATAGGTGATGTACATGACGAAGCCAAAGCTCAAGACATCATCGAGCTTACTTCCCTGCCCACTCCAGGTGAATTATATGAACTTGGTTGTCATCTTCATAGAGATGAGCTGCAGAGCATTTTTCAGAGGCCTAAACCAAACATGAGCCAGATGCTTAGCCTGATGAATCCATTGCCTCAAGACACTGAATACCCAAAGGAGTTCTTTGTGAAGGACCTCGAGTACTTGCCACACACAGTATACCATATTCTGAGGCGTACTCTATGGCTAATCAAGGGACATTCTTCTGAAGCTAAACTTGAAGGAGCCATGAAGACTTTGGTATTCAATATCATCAATGGCATCAAATTCAACACCCAGGATTTCTTCATCAGACAACTTGCTGCTTCTGGGATTGATCTATTTGGCCTGAAGTTCTATGCTCCATGGGTGATGCGCCTAATTAAGCTTCATTCCACTATAGACTATCAGCCCTCAGCGTGCAACCACATTGTTTTTCTGCCTGAGGTTGATCTGTCTATTGAAGCCATCTACCCCGAGCCTGCCAAGAATCCCCTACATCTTTAGAATGCTGAACATCAAAGCTTCTCGCAGCCAATTGACGTAATCCTTGTCCCCAGTGCTGCAACACCCGCTTATCCTCTGGCTGGGAACATGAGAGTGCCACACCGTGCTAACACTGAAGCCACTGCAAGTATAATTGCCCAAAGGCCTCAGAAGCGATCTCGTGTACTCAATGACCAAGAGCTCCTTGTGGCATTGCATCAGAAGCAGGATAAGCATCAGGACTGGCTGAAGCGTCAGATGAAGAGTCTCTTGGTGGATGTCAATCGCATCTGTAATTTGGCCACCAAGAACTCATTTGTTGCACATGAAGATTGTCGGCGGGCCTAGAAGAGCCTCATAATGCTCTATCCTGAAGACGATTTCGCGAAGGTGGCTTCACAGAGAACTTCAAGTTTGACTCCAGGCCTCCACCAAATGCAAGCTGGCGTCGCACTCCCTCCATTGAAGATTCTGAGCATTCATCTTCGGCTGCAACTATTGTTGTGAGAGTCGTCGATGAAGAAGACGATGCCACTTCACCAACCTTGGCTGCACTGCACCACGACACTGCATCAGGCCCGTCCGCACCACCTAACTCCAACGTCGACCCTGCTCCATCATCTACTCCATCTAGGAACGAGTAGATACTCTATGTCTTCAAACATTTTTGGTCATTACTGACAAAAGGGGGAGAAGCATATGAGTTGACAGTCTTCAAGTGGGTCATTATGGGTGGTTGCATAAATTTTTGCTAAGTCGTTGCAACTCTCATCTTTTTAACAATTTGGTTTTTGGGTTGCAACACTTAAACTCGATGGTCATCTGCTACGTTGTTTTTGCTGCCACTGTGTGATGCGATGATAAATCCCAGAGACATCCATTTTTCATTATGCATGTCATTATCTTCGTTATCTCTTTATATGCATGATGAATTGTCTTCATAAGTTGAAGAGGATCTCCACAAAGTAAAACGTGCCATGTGCATTTGCATTCAAAAGGAAACTACTTATGCACATCTTCAGGGGTAGCCTTTTTCTACTTATGAAGACAATGCCTTAATCCTTAACTTTCACATACTTTTATCCCCGTTGAAAACTTCAACCAGTTTGTCACCAATCACCAAAAAGGGGGAGATTGTAAGTGCATCTACGGCCACCCCTAGTTGGTTTTGGAGTATTGACGACAAACTTGGTCGAAGGACTAATGTGTTTATGAGAATTGCAGGATAACACATGTAGTAGTCCCTTATTGATTCGGTTTACCTACCAGGGATGACCCCTAAAAATGTATGAAGACATTGAAGAAAATGGTGGTTTGTGAAGATGTTCACAGTGAAGATTATGACATAAGAAGACATTCATGTGAAGACTATGGAATGCGAAGACATAGTTGTTTCGTAGTTTCCTTTTCTTCTTTGTTGAGTCATAGGAACCACCGTACTATTAAGTGGGGTCCAAGTGAACAAAGTCAGAGTGACTGATGTGATGCTCAACCAAATCCTATGTCTTTGAGCGAAGACAATGAGAGCAAATCTTATCCAGAGCTGGATGAGTTAGCTTTACTTGTAGCCCAAATCAAGCTGCTGCGTGTGTTTGAAATCCGACAGTTGGACACGTGTCGGTTCCTTAGTGACCCGGGGTCAGTTCGGACAAATCAGGTCGGGTTGCCTCCTGGCTATAAATAGCCCACCCCCTACACCATAAATTGGGGGCTGCTCAGAGTTAGTGCACAACTTTTGTCGTTTGAGAGCAACCCACCTCCGAAGCATTTGAGAGAGAGAGATCCTTGCGAGGACAAAGCCCAAAACACCCAGAGCCAAAGAGTGTTAGGCATCACTGAAGTCTTTCTGCCCGCATGATCTAAAGACTTGTTACACTTGAGGACTGTGAATCCTCCAGCCGGTTAGGCGTCACGTTCTGAGCATCCAAGAGCCATTGTGGATTGCTAGTGAACGAAGTCTGTTGTCACAGCCCCAGATCAGCCCTTGCTTGACTTTGCTTGCTCATCATGTCATCATGTTTAAATTCCTAAGAAACTTGAAATGGGGATGTTGAAACCCTAGCACCAAATGAATTCAAATAAGTTCAAATAAAATCATATTCAATGATCCCAAAATGCCCTTTGAAAACGTTCATGATTTCTGATAAAGGCAAAAACCTCTGCCAAAAATGATGAACATGTTTCTAGGTCATTCCTGGAATTTTGAATTAAATCATAATGTATTTGAATTGGGGCATTTGAATTCTATATATATTTTAGATGCTCCAAATATTCTGTCATAATTTGTGGGCTTATGGAATAATCCAAATAATGCCCCCATTTTATCTCGGGAGTTTTAAAAATGAATTAGTATTTTTACTAATTCAAAACAGAATAAAAGAAATAGAAAAAACAAAAATAGAAAGCAAAGAGCAGAGACTCACCTGGCTTACCTGTCGCGGCCCAGCTGGCCAGCCCCTCTAGCTGGCCCAGCCCACTGGCCGAAGCGGTCGTCTTCAACCTCTGCCAGTAGGCAGAGGCGTGTCGACACGCGCGCGCTCGAGGCCTCCACCTCTTGCTTCCTCCCCCGCCCTCGGCCAAGCGCCTGGAGGCGCCACGCGCCCCCTGGCCCTCTCTCTCGCACCCGCAGCTCCTTCCCTCCTCTGGCTCTTCCTCCCTCGCACCACCCGAGCGTGCTCGCCGCCGCTCGCCGTTCCTGCGGCCACCGACCACCCCTCGCCCTGCCGCTGATCTTAGGAGCTCCGCCTCGACCCCCTCTCCCTCCCCACCGAGCCACGCCCCTCCGGAAGCCCTGCAGCGTCATCCCCAACCTCGTCTCCAACCTCTGACCGCCGGCGGACTCGTCGGGGATTCGCGAGCTCCAGCCTCTCCCCGGCCTCGCCGACGCCTCTACTGGAATCGCCATGAGCCCCTGCCTCTTTCCCCTCTCTCCCCGTGCTCTCCCGCGCCTTCTAGCCACCGTGGCCATTGGAGCCGATTGCTCCTTGCCGCAGGCCATGTCGCCACCGCGGCTACGGCCGTGCAAGCACGCGTCTGAGCTCACCACTGAACTGACCGCACTCCCCTGAGCATAACGCACACACCCATCCATCTCCCCGTGCTCTGTAGCTCCATCTCGCTCAACACCCGAACGCCGACCGCCGCTACGAGCTCGACTCCGGCGAGCTCGCTCCACCCCAGCCCCTTCCGTTTGCCCTACCAGATGCACGCGAGTCCCAGCTACGCGTAGGACCAAACCATGGTCGATTTGGTCAATCGTGGGCAAAACCCGAGCTAACCCAGTGTGTCTCCGCCGCGTTTTCGTCGCCGCCGGCGTAACTCCGGCGATGGTGATGTGGCACATTAGTTTAGGCTAATGACGCACTTAGACAACACCTAGTGACACTGACAGCAGGGCCCCACCTGCTAATTAAACTTAGATTAGTTTCTGTTTAGTTTTTACTAATCTTAGTGGCCCCACGCGTCAGCGTTGACCATGCTGACGTGGCCATTGATTGGGTCCACATGTCAGTGACCCTAACTGGCACTGAGACACTGACCAGTGGGTCCCACTGGTCAGGTTTGACCTGGACCGGGTCAGTTGACCTGCTGACATCACGGTGACATAGTGCTGACGCCATAACTCATTTTATGGATTAATTTTAATTCAGGAAATTCCAGAAAATACCCAAAACTTCGAAAATTCATAGTAATTTAACCGTAACTCCAAATCAAACAAATTATATATGAAAAATTATCAGAAAAATGCAATCTATCCATCTGTACCATTTTCAGTCATGACAAACTAAGTTATACCTGCTGTATACCTGAAAACATGTTAATGGCATTTAAATAACCACATGTGGAATTTGAATTTGAACCTTGGGTTCAAACCAACTTCATTTAAATTGTTGCTAGCTGCATTAGCTCAACTCACACCATATTGCCATGACATTATCATGCATCATAATTGTTGCATTGCATTGATTGTGTTCTTCTTTGTTTGCCGGTAATTGTCCCCTCTCGATAGACGTGGTTTCGACGATGAGTTCGATGACACCGATGAAGAACTATAATATCTTCAGAAGTGCCAAGCAAGCAAAACCCCCTTGTTCATTCCGATATAATCCCACTCTCTCGCTCCTGTTCTCTTTTACTGCATTAGGACAACAACGATTCATCTGTTACTTGCTGCGGTAGCTGAACCCCTTTATCCTTTGCATGACCTATCATTGCCATAGTAAATAGATGAAACCCACTAGCATGAGTAGGAGTTGTTTGAGCCCTGATGTGCCTACTCATTCATGTTTGTTGTCATGCCTGCTACTGCTTAGAGTTGAGACGGGTCTGATTCATCGGGGATGAGTTGGAAAGTGGTGAACATGTCCTATTGTTGAGAGCTAAGTGTATGAATACGATTTGGTAAAGGTAGCGATGAGAGGCCATGTAGGAGTACATGGTGGGTTGTCTCATTAAAACCGTCCTCAGGAACTGAGTTCTGTGTTTGTGATCCATGAAACAGTTACTACCACGCATTAGGCCCGAAACCAATGGACCCTCTTGGCTTCTTGATCACCCTTGTCCTCTGTCCAGGAGTTGCAAGTAGTTTCTGGTGTTTGTAGTATGCTGGGGGCCGCACGCAGCGCTGACCGTCGGGGTGGGCTGTGTTGCGATAGGCACGTGGCACGGTGTACCGGGCGCCCGTTTGGTGTCTCGGGAACCCTGCTCACATCGTTCGGGGCCGTATGTGGAAACCTCGGCCGGACTCCCTGCGGATGGAACCTGAATAGGCGATAAACCTGGACTAGAGACTTGAGTGTTTAGGCAGGCCGTGGCCAACACCCTCGTTGGGCTTCCGCTTGAAGGTTGCCGAGTACATGTCATGTAAACGGCGGTAAGTGGTGAGAGCGTGTGTGAAGAAGTACACCCCTGCAGGGTTAACATCATCTATTCAAATAGCCGTGTCCGCGGTAATGGACTTCTGGGTTGCCTATAACAGTTCATAGACAAGTGAAAGTGGATACTCTAAAATGCGCAAGATAAGCGTGAGTGCTATGGATGGCGTTCTCGTAGGAAGACGGGAGCGGATCCATAGTGGTGTATTGATATGGTGAATATGTGGACTCCTGTGCGCCACCTCAAAAGAGTTACTTGCAGTCGTAGTTCAGGATAGCCACCGAGTCAAAGCTGGCTTGCTGCAGTTAAACTCCACTACCCCCTTTGTTGACACCGATGCATATGTAGCTAGTTCTGATGTAAGTCTTGCTAGGTACATTTGTACTCACGTTTGCCTATTTTATGTTTTTGCAGAGAGACATCAGTCTCGCTAGTAGTTCCGCGTGGACTTCGATGTTTAGTTGGTTACCTCAGCTACGATCTTGTGCCCTCGGCAGGGTCTTGTAGATAGTCAGGCTTTTTAGCCTTCTTCATTTGTAGTTGTCTGTACTCAGACAAGTTAAGCTTCCGCATGTGCTTATTGTTTGTATGCTCTGAATGTTGGGGTCGTGAGACCCATGTTTGTAATATCTCGCTCCTCGGAGCCTAATGAATAAATACTTTGAGTCATAGAGTTATGTTGTGATGCCATGTTGTATTTACACATATCGAGCATACTGTGCGTATGATTGAAATGCTTGGTATGTGTGGGATCCGACAATCTAGTTGTTTATCCTTGGCAGCCTCTCTTATGGGGAAATGTAGTCTAGTGCTTCCATGAGCCATAGTAGTCCGCTACAGCCCGGATCACCGAAGTCCTGCTAGCCCAGCACTACTGCTCAGGACACTTGACTGGCCGGCATGTGTTTCACTTCGTTCCTGTGTCTGTCCCCTCGGGCAAATGTCACGTGGTGACATCCGGAGTCCTGCCTAGCCTGCTACAGCCCGGGTTACCGGAGTCCTGTTAGCCTAGTGCTACAGCCCGGATTCACATGCTGATGATCGACATGCTCGAAGTTGATTCATGTATGCCTGTCCCCATGGGTTAGTGCCGCTTTGGGTTCACGACTAGCCATGTCGGCCGGGTTCTTTGTCATATGGATGCTAGCGACACTATCATATACGTGAGCCAAAAGGCTCAAACGGTCCCGGGCCGGGTAAGGTGGCACCCATGGGAATACTGTGCGTGAGGCCGCAAAGTGATATGACGTGTTACATGCTAGATCGGTGTGACTTAGGATCGGGGTCCTGACAGCGTTGGTATCAGAGCCTGACTATCTCTAGGATTACCAAGCCAAACTGGTCGAAGTTGAGTCTAGAAATGCTTTAGTTATGTAAGGGAATTGATTGTGGAAGGGAACGTAAGGCTCTTTTTACTCCTTATACCTCATGTCCTTCTGATCTGAGTCAGCCTCTTCTTTTCTACGGGGATTAAGAACTAGGCCTTCTCATCTATCTATTAGGATGACGAATTGCTATGATAGAGACTTATAGGATTGTTGGTTCCAGGCCTCAATTCAGTTTCTACTACTTTAGTATGTTGTCAGTTGAACCAGAACCTTGATATGATGTTGTTAAGTGATTATGCAAATCTTTGTGAATGTCTCAAATCTTTTTCTGAGCATTTACAGCCGTTATGCTGTCCGAGTCATCCCAGGTCTCTAAATAGTCTGATGCATTTGCAAATTCCTTCTTCCGTTACCGACGTTCCTTTGGGCCAGTTTATCCACCCTAATCGGTGAGTTGAGGTACTCTGTTGCCTCGACATATATGTTGGAGCTATTATTATGACCCTAGGTGTTTTAGCGAGTCACCTAGTAATCTAGCCATGTTTTGTGTTTCCGGTGTGATAATCCTGGCCACCATTCTCGAAAGCATCCCGTGATGCCATTTAGTAGTAGGTATTCTACTCCTGGGTTTTCGAACCCGATATTCACCCTACGTCATGTTGTTAGTATTTGCTAGCTCCCTTAAGATATTAGTAACCTTTGCAATAGTCCTCGAGGTTCGTGGTATTTCCTTCTTCCAAATACCATGAACCATTAAGGCAGAAGTTCCTTGAACCAAAAGCTCACAATCAAAGTACTCTTTAGGAGTTATCCTTTCATAATTGTGATTCTGGCAGCTCTACCTTTCTGCATGGGTTATCCGGAAGAAATATGTTGAGCTTTGCTCGACATACTAATCTATGCATCCACAACTCAGAAAGATATATGTCCCTTTGAGTTGTCCCTCTGTAGTTGTATTCCGATCCTTGTCTATCAGTTGATAGTCAAGTTTATGTCGTGCGATCGTGTTCATCGATGCCTATTATTCTTGTGGTCCATTAAGCCATTCTATTTTAGAATGACTAGGAGAAACAAACTCCAGTACCTCATCCATATCCAGGATTGGGTCAAAGTAGTTGTGTTCTGCAGATCAAATGCCAATCTAGCTTTTGCTTTGTTCTACCCTGGAGTATTACCCCCTTTATGTCAGGATTGTCATGAGAATTGTACCATCTCTTATGAATTCTTGACGCAGTAATACTTCTTGCCATCATTGTTCATTCCTCGGTTCCGTGGTATTGCAACCGGAATACCGACAAGTGAACCGTGATCTGTGAAATCGATACTCCTAGCAACCTCGTTGCTTGGTAGTTAATGGACAATATTCTCATTCTTAGCGTGTTGGTTATTGAGTCATCATTCTAAGCTTGATCGTGCTACCTTGTCCTCATTTCTGGTGCACTCTTCGATCTATGAGTTAGGATTGAATCCCTTGCTCATTTGATCACATCATCTTGCCTGAAAGGCAAGATTGTTCTTGAGCTTAGTAGCATATCGGTGGTTCGTGATGTTCCGAATATCTTCTCGGAAGTATTACCAGGTTGTCACCTGACCGCTAGGTTGAGTTCGTGATCAAGTTGGTTTTCTTATAAATCACCCCTTCTCCAAGAATCTGTGTTGGTTATCCCTGAGCTAGTTGGTTGAGCTAGACAACAACTTGGAGAGTTGGAAGATAGAAGCTTGCCTGACTTAGTTCATGTTAAGGGATATCCTTTTGTGTGTGTGTGCTGAAGAAAGGTGATATCTTCATCGATTGGTCCTCGTGATCAGTTGTTGGATCTATTGCCTTGACAAAACTTTGACTTGAGTATGGGCTATCGTCAAGTCAAATCAGAGCCAATGATGTTCGTAATGTTGTCTTACTCGTGGTTGATCCCTCGAGCATACACCATTACATCCTTTGGTCTGATCAATGCTATCGCCGTGTTCACATGATGGTGGAAGTCCAGTGATATGGAAATCCCGATGAGTTGCTGTTGAGCCCATCAGCAACATCTTGTCTCCCCCATGATCCGTGTTAAACATTGAGCTAGTGTTGGAAATTTTGTAAGCATTGCCTTCGTGTTCCGCTCGTGAGGTATATGTTTTGGATGGAAGAAGCGACTTCCTCTAATTCATGCACATTTGATGCAAGTTGCCGTCATGAATTCGAGAAAGTTTGTTTTTGCTTCCTCTGGAATCGTCCCAAGTTAGTCACGCATGTGCGAAGTATTCCATGGTTTGATAGGCTCGCTACCTCCACTCCATGTGTAATCCCTAGCACGCCAAGCCACTGGTTGATTTGTTCAAGGAGAAGTAGTTCCTTCTTAATAGAAAGACTTATACAAGGACTTCGATATCCTCGATGATGGTTCCCCACCTGAACTCGGTAGTGTTTTGTTGTAAGATTTCTACGTGATCATGCTTGTCTTGGACATCATGTTCACATGTATGTAGCAGAATCAGCTCATGTTTTGGAGCTTGCTATCGTAGTTCATTCCCGAGAATCTCGCAACTCCGTCTCGTCGGTTTGTGTTGCAAACTTTCTTTTCCAGACATGCTGTCTAAAATATCCTGTCTCCAACCAGATCTGAATCTCAGGCAGATATGATGGTTGGAACATTTCCAACATTTGCATGTTGTTCCCAGCTTGCACCGCCGTTGTGCCATCCTACCATGGGTCCCCTCCATTTCCGGTGATAAGCAAAAGTCATCCATTGCGTTGTCTTCAACAAGGTAGTCCACATCATCCATTCTAGTCCAAGTACGTCATTTCTTCGAGCTCCGTCAAACGATCATTCGTAAATTGCCTCAGGCTGGTGAAAAGAGTTTCAATGATCTATGGATCAAAAGTAATTCTTTTGCCACTTAAGGGAATAGTTCTTCGAGTCACCTTTTCCAAAGTGCCCCGTTATGGAATCATGGCAATTATTTCCTCGCCACCTTGACACCATCCACCATCTCTCTAAGCGTGGAATTGTTGCCCACCAAATCAAACCTCGTTGTTTGTTCTTCCATCCCTCTTGATGTGCTTTGTGTCTCAACTCGAGATGTTCCAACATCTCATTCCACGAGTTGATCTTGAGTGCTCGATCTTCGAGGAGATCGTTTCCTATAGATTTTCTTTCTGTCGCCATCGTGTTGGATGAAGATCTCGAAAGCAAGGACGTCAAGATCAATTGGAGCAATGAACCAACATTTTCGAGAAGGGCAATTGGATCGAAAAGTTCGTGTTAGCTAGTGTCCCCTCTGTCTTCTTACCTCACGTCTTGAATCTCGGGACGAGATTCTTGTTTAGTGGGGGTGAGCTGTCACAGCCCCAGATCAGCCCTTGCTTGACTTTGCTTGCTCATCATGTCATCATGTTTAAATTCCTAAGAAACTTGAAATGGGGATGTTGAAACCCTATCACCAAATGAATTCAAATAAGTTCAAATAAAATCATTTTCAATGATCCCAAAATGCCCTTTGAAAATGTTCATGATTTCTGATCAAGGCAAAAACCTCTGCCAAAAATGATGAACATGTTTCTAGGCCATTCCTGGAATTTTGAATTAAATCATAATGTATTTGAATTGGGGCATTTGAATTCTATATATATTTTAGATGCTCCAAATATTCCGTCATAATTTGTGGGCTTCTGGAATAATCCAAATAATGCCCCCAATTTATCTCAGGAGTTTTAAAAATGAATTAGTATTTTTACTAATTCAAAACAGAATAAAAGAAATAGAAAAAAACAAAAATAGAAAGCAAAGAGCAGAGACTCATCTGGCTTACCTGTCACGGCCCAGCTGGCCAGCCCCTCTAGCTGGCCCAGCCCACTGGCCGAAGCGGTCGTCTTCAACCTCTGCCAGTAGGCAGAGGCATGTCGACGTGCGCGCGCCCGAGGCCTCCACCTCCTGCTTCCTCCCCCGCCCTCGACCGAGCGCCTGGAGGCGCCACGTGCCCCCCTGGACCTCTCTCTCGCACCCGCAGCTCCTTCCCTCCTCTGGCTCTTCCCCCTCGCACCACCCAAGCGTGCTCGCCGCTGCTCGCCGTTCCTGCGGCCACCGGCCACCCCTCACCCTGCCGCTGATCTTAGGAGCTCCGCCTCGACCCCCTCTCCCTCCCCACCGAGCCACGCCCCTCCGGAAGCCCTGCAGCGTCGTCCCCAACCTCGTCTCCAACCTCTGACCGCCGGCGGACTCGTCGGGGATTCGCGAGCTCCAGCCTCTCCCCGGCCTCGCCGACGCCTCTACAGGAATCGCCGTGAGCCCCGGCCTCTTTCCCCTCTCTCCCCGTGCTCTCCCGCGCCTTCTAGCCACCGTGGCCATCGGAGCCGATTGCTCCTCGCCGCCGGCCATGTCGCCACCGCGGCTACGGCCGTGCAAGCACGCCTCTGAGCTCACCACTGAACTGACCGCACTCCCCTGAGCATAACGCACACACCCATCCATCTCCACGTGCTCTGTAGCTCCGTCTCGCTCAACACCCGAACGCCGACCGCCGCTACGAGCTCGACTCTGGCGAGCTCGCTCCACCCCAGCCCCTTCTGTTTGCCCTACCAGATGCGCACGAGTCCCAGCTACGCGTAGGACCAAACCATGGTCTATTTGGTCAATCGTGGGCAAAACCCGAGCTAACCCAGTGTGTCTCCGCCGCGTTTTGGTCGCCGCCGGCGTAACTCCGGTGATGGTGACGTGGCAGATTAGTTTAGGCTAATGACGCACTTAGACAACACCTAGTGACATTGACAGCAGGGCCCCACCTGCTAATTAAACTTAGATTAGTTTCTGTTTAGTTTTTACTAATCTTAGTGGCCCCACGCGTCAGCGTTTACCATGCTGACGTGGCCATTGACTGGGTCCACATGTCAGTGACCCTAACTGGCACTGAGACACTGACCAGTGAGTCCCACTGGTCAGGTTTGACCTGGACCGGGTCAGTTGACCTGCTGACGTCACGGTGACGTAGTGCTGATGCCATAACTCATTTTCTGGATTAATTTTAATTCAGGAAATTCCAGAAAATACCCATAACTTCAAAAATTCATAGTAATTCAACCGTAACTCCAAATCAAACAAATTATATATGAAAAATTATCAGAAAAATGCAATCTATCCATCTGTACCATTTTCATGCATGACAAACTAAGTTATACCTGCTGTATACCTGAAAACATGTTAATGGCATTTAAATAACCACATGTGGAATTTGAATTTGAACCTTGGGTTCAAACCAACTTCATTTAAATTGTTGCTAGCTGCATTAGCTCAACTCACACCATATTGCCATGACATTATCATGCATCATAATTGTTGCATTGCATTGATTGTGTTCTTCTTTGTTTGCCGGTAATTGTCCCCTCTCGATAGACGTGGTTTCGACGATGAGTTCGATGACACCGATGAAGAACTATAATATCTTCAGAAGTGCCAGGCAAGCAAAACCCCCTTGTTCATTCCGATATAATCCCACTCTCTCGCTCCTGCTCTCTTTTACTGCATTAGGACAACAACGATTCATATGTTACTTGCTGCGGTAGCTGAACCCCTTTATCCTTTGCATGACCTGTCATTGCCATAGTAAATAGATGAAACCCACTAGCATGAGTAGGAGTTGTTTGAGCCCTGATGTGCCTACTCATTCATGTTTGTTGTCATGCCTGCTACTGCTTAGAGTTGAGACGCGTCTGATTCATCGGGGATGAGTTGGAAAGTGGTGAACATGTCCTATTGTTGAGAGCTAAGTGTATGAATACGATTTGGTAAAGGTAGCGATGAGAGGCCATGTAGGAGTACATGGTGGGTTGTCTCATTGAAACCATCCTCAGGAACTGAGTTCTGTGTTTGTGATCCATGAAACAGTTACTACCACGCATTAGGCCCGAAACCAATGGACCCTCTCGGCTTCTTGATCACCCTTGTCCTCTGTCCAGGAGTTGCAAGTAGTTTCTGGTGTTTGTAGTATGCTGGGGGCCGCACGCAACGCTGACCGTCGGGGTGGGCTGTGTTGCGGTAGGCACGTGGCACGGTGTACCGGGCGCCCGTTTGGTGTCTCGGAAACCCTGCTCACATCGTTCGGGGCCGTATGTGGAAACCTCGGCCGGACTCCCTGCGGATGGAACCTGAATAGGCGATAAACCTGGACTAGAGACTTGAGTGTTTAGGCAGGCCATGGCCGACACCCTCGTTGGGCTTCCGCTTGAAGGTTGCCGAGTACATGTCGTGTAAATGGCGGTAAGTGGTGAGAGCGTGTGTGAAGAAGTACACCCCTGCAGGGTTAACATCATCTATTCGAATAGCCGTGTCCGCGGTAATGGACTTCTGGGTTGCCTATAATAGTTCATAGACAAGTGAAAGTGGATACTCTAAAATGCGCAAGATAAGCGTGAGTGCTATGGATGGCGTTCTCGTAGGAAGACAGGAGCGGATCCATAGTGGTGTATTGATATGGTGAATATGTGGACTCGTGTGCGCCACCTCAAAAGAGTTACTTGCAGTCGTAGTTCAGGATAGCCACCGAGTCAAAGCTGGCCTGCTGCAGTTAAACTCCACTACCCCCTTTGTTGACACCGATGCATATGTAGTTAGTTCTGATGTAAGTCTTGCTGGGTACATTTGTACTCACGTTTGCCCATTTTATGTTTTTGCAGAGAGACGTTAGTCTCGCTAGTAGTTCCGCGTGGACTTCGACGTTTAGTTGGTTACCTCAGCTACGATCTTGTGCCCTCGGCAGGGTCTTGTAGATAGTCAGGCTTTTTAGCCTTCTTCATTTATAGTTGTCTGTACTCAGACAAGTTAAGCTTCCGCATGTGCTTGTTGTTTGTATGCTCTGAATGTTGGGGTCGTAAGACCCATGTTTGTAATATCTCGCTCCTCGGAGCCTAATGAATAAATACTTTGAGTCGTAGAGTTATGTTGTGATGCCATGTTGTATTTACACATATCGAGCATATTGTGTGTATGATTGAAATGCTTGGTATGTGTGGGATCCAACAATCTAGTTGTTTATCCTTGGCAGCCTCTCTTATGGGGAAATGTAGTCTAGTGCTTCCATGAGCCATAGTAGTCCGCTACAGCCCGGTTCACCGGAGTCCTGCTAGCCCAGCACTACTGCTCAGGACACTTGACTGGCCGGCATGTGTTTCACTTTGTTCCTGTGTCTGTCCCCTCGGGGAAATGTCACGTGGTGACATCCGGAGTCCTGCCTAGCCTGCTACAGCCCGGGTTACCGGAGTCCTGTTAGCCCAGTGCTACAGCCCGGATTCACACGCTGATGACCGACATGCTCGAAGTTGATTCATGTATGTCTGTCCCCATGGGTTAGTGCCGCTTTGGGTTCACGACTAGCCATGTCGGCCCGGGTTCTTAGTCATATGGATGCTAGCAACACTATCATATACGTGAGCCAAAAGGCGCAAACGGTCCCGGGCCGGGTAAGGTGGCACCCGTGGGAATACCGTGCGTGAGGCCGCAAAGTGATATGACGTGTTACATGCTAGATCGGTGTGACATAGGATCGGGGTCCTGACATCTGTGAAGGTTTGGAAGTCTACCTTGAAGACTTACCAGAGTGATTGGGCGAGGACTACGTGTTCTTACCTCAAGGGGAATAAGGTGAAGACGCGGCCTTCTGAGTTAAATATCAACCTCCCTAACCAGACATATAGTTGTCACAACAACTGGAACTGGTCTACCAAATCCTTATCTTCACCAAGCTACTGGTTCTATCCTTCACTTCCCTTTACTTTCAGTCTGTCTTCGTGAAGTCATTACCTGCTTGCATGATCTGATTGTCTTCACTGTGTGAAGTTTGTTTACCGTTTGGCTTCATACCATCTTCCATCCTGATCTATACTACCTAGTTGCTGATAGTCTTCGTGCTTTCACTTCATTGCTTACTTGACTATGGCTTGTGTAGTGTAGTCTACCTTCCGATGCATATCAATAGGTTCATTTATACTGTTCTTTTTCAAAGCCCCCCGTGTTTTGAAGTATTTCATAAAAATCGCCTATTCACCCACTACAAAAAAAGACACATCCGTGACATTTTGGGCCGAACAAATTTTTTTCCTGTCATGCTTATGACACTTCTATGACGATAATTGTGACAAAACCCGGTATCATCATAGATGTGGTGGGATCCTACTTCTATGACAGAAAATCATGACAGGAAATGGGCTTTTCGTCCTGGGCGGGCCGGAGACGCGGGTGCATGACATTCTTTGGGCCGTTCATGACGGAAACACCGTGGTAGATGCGAGGGCATGGAAAATATCGGGGAGTTCCCGGTATGGTGGGTGGTCAGGGGCCGAGCGATGCGTGTTTATCTCGTACACGTACGTGCGTGGATGCGAGGCGTTGGGCTCTAACTGAACCCGAGCGAGGCGTTCGCCTACTGAACCCAAGCGATTGCACTGCAGGGTACACGTTACTGAACCCGAGCGATTGATCGATGGCCGGTAACTGAACCCGATCGAGCGATTCCTTCGCTACTGCTGCTAACTGAAGCCAATCGAACCTACTGCCTCTTGATGAACAGTGAGCATTGTTGGGGGTTTGGATGAACAGTTCCCGGTGGGGGGTTGGATGAACAGGAACCTATGGTGTTGCCGCTGGATGAACAATACCTCGATCGATTGTGCCGGTGGAGGGGTGGATGAACAGGACCCCGTGGAGGGCTGGATGGACAGGACGACCCCGTGGAGGGCGGGTTGAACAGTAGCCGGTGGAGGGCTGGATGAACAGTAGCCCGTGGAGGGGTGGTTGAACAGGACCCCGTGGAGAGAGTTGGTTGAACAGTAGCCGGTGGAGGAGCGTGCGATGGAGGCTGGATGAACAGGAGCCCGTGGATGAATAGTCATAGGTGGAGGCTGGAGGAGGTCGACGATGGATGAACAAGAGCCCGTGGAGGCAGTCGATGGTGGATGAACAGTAGCCCGTGGAGGTAGTCAACGGTGGAGTTGAACAGTATCCCGTGGAGTCCCGTTTTGCGGTACGCCACACCCCTCCCGATGAACAGGACCCCCGTTTCGACCGTAGCGCTCCAACACAAGTCTGTTTCCTCCGTTTTGCGGTACGCCACACCCCTCCCAATCAACATGACCCTGTTTTCACCGTTTTGCGGTACGCCAGACCCCTCCCGATAAACAGGATCCCGTTTCGACCGTGGCCGGTCGAACACAAGGCCGTTTCCTTCGTTCTGCGGTACGGCAGGCCTCGTTTCCTTCGGCTGTTCCGTCCAAGCCGGTTGGCTCCCGATGAACACGAAGACGCATTCCGTTCCGACCCAGCCGTTTGCCTCCCCATGATCACGACGACGGCGCAGATTCTCTGTTCTGACCCAGCCATGTACACGAGCCCTGGCCGTACGTATGCGCGAGTAGGCGTTCGAGACCCCGCCCGTATGTACGTACGTGGCTGTATTTACTTTCTTGCACCCTGGCTGTACGTACATGTACATGCTACGTGCGCGCCTCCACTACGACACATGCGCGCCTCTACTACGACACGTGCGCACCTCTACTACAACACGTGCGCGCCTCTACATCGACCAGTATGTACGTACATGTTCGCGACCAGAATGACAACGCTACGCATGCTTCGACCAGGTGGGTCCTAACTATCAGGCACTTCCCTCCGTGCGAAGATGTAGCTGGTGGGTCCCAGCAGTCAGGGGAGAAACATTTTTTTCGAGAAATACGGTGGCCCGTCCAGTGGGTCCCTATTATCAGGTGGAGGAAGAATTATTTTGCGCATAATAAGGAGGCACTTCCTTGCTGCTGCCGTGGACCCAGCTGTCAGCCTCTCCACGTATAGTTCTCTTCCGATGGAAGTCGTTCCTTGACCACATTGACCATGCCGCGCCGAGAGCACCAGGGTGGTGGAGGACGGCGAGGCCTAGGAAGGGGACGACGCGGAGCCGAGGAAGACGTGGCAGTGGATGCCCACGCAAAGGGGAGTATGTGGGTTGACTGCTTCGGCTGCGGTGTGAGTCTGCCGTCGTCGGAGAATAACAGGAGGTGTGAGTGAGTATAGAGGGATGGCATGGCCAGCGGTGGCAGCACAACCGGACACGGGAGGCAGGAGCAGGTGGCACGGCCGACCCTTGTTTGGGCGACTGGAGCAAGAAGACCAGAGGTTGAAGAAGCACTACGGCCGTTGGATGGACATCGTACGGTCACTGGAGCTAGAATCGTTCATATTGACTAAGTTGACAAAGCCCTCCGTCCCTGTCATCTTAGTAGGCCCACAAGTCAGCCTCCCACTATGGTGGGTCGCAGCTAGCAGGGGGAGTATTCATTTTTTTGTGCGTAATAATTATAAGATCTATATTTACTCTTAGATAAATGTAGAATTAACACAATGGTTATGAAGTTTTGGATTGCTCATGTAAGTACCTGTTGTCATGTACTCCCTCTGTATCGAATTAATTGTTGATCAATTGGATGTATTTAGAACTTAATAGTCCTAGATATATCCATTTGAGCGACAAGTAATAACGGACGGTGGAGGTATTACTGTACTTGCATCGCGAGATAGTTGATTGTCTAGCATTACTCTACATCTTATCTGCCCTGCCCTCCACTTTCTCCAAATTATCATATCTACATTTACTCTTACCAAAATGTTGAATAAAGCCAATGCCACTGCACACGTTGATGTGTGCATTCCTCTTGTCAGTACCTTTTGCCTTGTAACCCTGTACTTAATTAATTGCTATTTAATTATGTATCATTAGTCTGCACCTGAGCTTCATTATCCTCTGTTTCTTCCAATATTATTTGATCTATATTTACTCTTTGCAAAATGTAGAAAAATGGCAACGCTTATAAAGAATTTTCTTTGGGGAATTTATTGAATTATCCTTCCATCAACATGGAGATGGGCTTTGTCCAGCCCGTGTTAACATGTAGTGTGAGTTCATCCTTCTCAAGCCTTCAAACGTTGTTCTAGTATAGAGTTGGATATGCATCATTTCCTCCACTGTTGTTTACTTTGCTGTTTACATCTGATTGGATGTTTGCAACAACTACCAGTTTTAAATTGTAGTTGTAAAAACATGTTCCTTATGCAGAACAAATCCATTTATTTGCTTATCTAATTGTGAAACCTGTTACGTGTCTCCTTGGTTCTCTTTCAGAGTCGTATCTCTTATGCCAGGCAGAACTTTAGGGAAGATAGTGACCCAAATCATACTGAGGATAGCGAGATGCACTACAAAAAAAGACACATCCGTGACATTTTGGGCCGAACGAATTGTTTTTTCTATCATACATATGACACTTCTATGATGATAATTGTGACAAAACCCGGTATCATCATAGATGTGGTGGGCTCCTACTTCTATGACAAAAAATCATGACAGAAAATGGGCTTGTCCTGGGCGGGCCGAAGACGCATCTGCATGACATTCTTTGGGCCGTCCATGACGGAAAAAACCGTGGTAGAAGCAAGGGCGCGGAAAATATCGGGGAGTCCCCGGTTACGGTGGGTGGTCGGGGGCCGAGTGATGCGCGTTTCTCTCGTACATACGCGCGTGTGTGCGAGGCGTTGGGCTCTAACTGAACCCAAGCGAGGCGTTGGGTTCTAACTGAACCCGAGCGATTGCACTATAGGCTACGCATTACTGAACCCGAGCGATTCCTTCGCTACTGCTGCTAACTGAAGCCGATCGATGCTGCCTCTGGATGAACAGTGAGCGTTGCGGGGGGGGGGGGGGGTCAGATGAACAGTTCCCAATGGTGGTGGATGAACAGGACCCCGTGGTGTTGCCTCTGGATGAACAGTACCCCGATCGATCGAGTCGGTTGGGGCTGGATGAACAGGACCCCGTGGAGGGCTGGATGAACAGGACCACCCCGTGGAGGGCAGGATGAACAGTAGCCTGTGGAGGGGTGGTTGAACAGGAGCCCGTGGAGAGGGCTGGTTGAACAGTAGCCAGTGGAGTTGCGTGCGGTGGAGGCTGGATGAATAGGAGCCCGTGGATGAACAGTCGCAGGTGGAGGCTGGAGGAGGTCGAGGTGGATGAACAGTAGCCCGTGGAGGCTGGAGGGGGTCGACGGTGGAGATGAACAGTATCCCGTGGAGTCCCGTTTTGCGGTACGCCACACCCCTCCCGATGAACATGACCCCGTTTCGACCATAGCGCTCCAACACAAGTCCGTTTCCTCCGTTTTGTGGTACGCCACACCCCTCCCGATCAACAGGACCCCCGTTTCGACTATAGGAGGTCCGTTTCCTCCATTTTGCGGTACGCCAGACCCCTCCCGATGAACAGGATCCCATTTCGAACGTGGCCGATCGAACACAAGGTTGTTTCCTCCGTTCTGCGGTACGCCAGGCCTCGTTTCCATCGCCTGTTCCGTCCAAGCCCTCCCGATGAACACGACCACGCATTCTGTTCTGACCCAGCCGGTTGGCTCCCACGCGTTCCGTTGCCTCCCGATGAACACGACGCATTCCGTTGCCTCCCCATGAACACGACGACGACGCTGTTTCTCCGTTCCGACCCAGCCATGTACACGAGCCCTGACTGTACGTATGCGCGAGTAGGCGTTCGAGACCCCGCCCGTATGTACACATACGTGGCCGTATTTTCTTTCTTGCACCCTGGCCGCTGTACGTACGTGTACATGCTACGTGCGCGCCTCTACTAAGACATGTGCGTGCCTCTACATCGACCAGTATATATGTACGTACACGTTCGCGACCAGAATGACAACGCTACGTACGCTTCGACCAGGTGGGTCCCGACTGTCAGGCACTTCCTTGTGTGCGAAGATGTAGCTGGTGGGTCCCAACAGTCAGGGGGAAACATTTTTTTTCGTGAAATACAGTGGCCCGTCCGGTGGGTCCCAGCTGTTAGGTGGAGGAATCATTATTTTTGGCGTAATAAGGAGGCACTTCCTTGCTGCGGCTGTGGACCCAGCTGTGAGCCTCTCCACGTGCAGTCCACGTCCGATGGAAGTCGTTCCTTGACCACGTTGACCACGCCGCGCCGAGAGCACCAGGGCGGTGGACGACGGCGAGGCCTAGGAAGGGACGATGGGGAGCCGGGGAAGACGCGACAGTGGAAGCCCACGCGGAGAGGAGTACGAGGGTTCACTGGTTCGGCTGCGGTGTGAGGCTGCCATCGCCGCAGGGCCTGGCCAGCGGTAGGAATAGTAGGGGGCGGTGAGGCCTCCGCAGCAGCACAGCCGGCCACGGGAGGCGGGAGCATGCGGCACGACCAGCGCTGCTTTGGGCGGCTGTGTAACGCCCTCGATGCGGCTATAGCTCCCACGTGTTGAGGCACGACTTAGAGGCATAACCGCATTGAAAGCAATGTCGCAAGTTAGGCAATCTTCACAACATCCCATGTAATATAGATAATAAAAGGGGAGATACATAGTTGGCTTACACTTGCCACGTCAATCAAAGTACATAAATAACATACATCATCCAAACACTCATGGCCCGACTACGGCACCAAAATAGAAGAAAACCTAACATGCGACACGGTCCCAATCACCCCCAACTGGGCACCACTACTGATCATCAGGAAAAGAGACATAGTAACGCTGAGAGTCCTCGTCGAACTCCCACTTGAGCTCGTACGCGTCACCTGGAGCGGAATCACCTGGACCTGCATCTGGTGTAATAATAATCTGTGAGCCACAGGGACTCAGCAATCTCGCACCCTTGCGATCAAGACTATTTAAGTTTATAGGAAGGGTAAGGTGAATATATGTGGAGCTGCAGCAAGCGACTAGCATATATGGTGGCTATCTTATTCGCAAAAGAGAGCGAGAAGAGGAAGCAAGGCGCGAGCGAGAAAACTAGGGCAACCTGCGCAAACATTACTCCAACACCGTGTCCACTTCCCGGACTCCGCCGAGAAGAGGCCATCACGGTAACACACACGGTTGATTCATTTATTTAAATTAAGCTTCAAGTTATCTACAACCGGACATTAACAAATTCCCATCTGCCCATAACCGCGGGCACGGCTTTCGAAAGTTCAATCCCTGCAGGGGAGTCCCAACTTAGCCCATGACAAGCTCTCACGGTCAAAAAAGGAATAGACCTCCTCCCAAGACGTTCCGATCAGACTCGGTATCTCGGTTCTTCAGGACAACTCCGACAATGGTAAAAGAAGTCCAGCAACACCACCCGCTGTGCCGACAAATCCCGATAGGAGCTGCACATATCTCGTTCTCAGGGCACACCGGATAAGCTAAGCGTACGGGAGCCAACGTAACCCAAGTTGCCAAGGGACGGCCCCGCACGGTGCTCTAGGTTGGACCAACACTCAGAGGAGCACTGGCCCGGGGGGTTTAAAATAAGATGACCCTTGAGTCCGCGAAACCCAAGGGAAAAGGGGCTAGGTGGCAAATGGTAAAACCAAGGTTGGGCATTGCTGGAGGAGTTTTATTCAAGGCGGACTGTCAAGGGGTTCCCATTATAACCCAACCGCGTATGGAATGCAAAATCCGGGAACATAACACCGATATGACGGAAACTAGGGCGGCAAGAGTGGAACAAAACACTAGGCGAGAGGCTGAGCCTTCCACCCTTTACCAAGTATATAGATGCATTAAGATAACATAGCAACATAATGATATCCCAACAAGTAAATAAATGTTCCAACAAAGAACGGCTCCAATCTTCACCTGCAACTAGCAACGCTATAAGAGGGGCTGAGCAAAGCGGTAACATAGCCAATCAACGGTTTGCTAGGACAATGGTGGGTTAGAGGTTTGACATGGCAATTGGGAGGCTGACAAGCAAATGGTAGGCATCGTAGCATTTGCATAGCAAAAGAGCGAGCAAACTAGCATAGCAAAGATAGTAGTGATTTCGAGGGTATGATCATCTTGCCTGCAAAGTTGTCGGAGGTGACTGGATCCTCAAAATCAAACCCAAACAAGACAAACAAGCAACAAGGATACAATCAACCACGTGCAAGGAACAATCAATATGATGCAATGATGAAATGCTATGCGGGATGCGATGCGGGATGCAAAATGCAAGATATGGCAGGATATGCATGAACCTGGCCTCAAATTGGAAAACCAAGTGAGCCACTGGAAAGGTGAGATGAAATCGCTTGAAAACGATATAAAGATCATCGGAATCGGAGTTACGGTTTGGAAATGGCAAGCGATTCAAAATTGGCACTGGTCTGCGATTTACAGCAAGTAGGCCTCTAAATGCAACGAAATGAACATGCTACAGCACTCAAACTTGGCATCAAAATACATGGCAGGGAATCATTCAAGATGCTTAACAAAAGTCTAGCACTGAGCTACGGCCAATTCATCCATTAACAGGTTCAAACAAGCATGGCAAAAACGCAAATGGTAAACAGATCTCAGACTTAGTGAAATTAACACATGTCTGAAATTTCAGATCATATAGCCCTCTTCGGAGCAACAAAACAACATGCTACAGGACCTGATTATGACAAAGAATAACATGGCATGGAGCTACTCAACAAGCTTAACAAAAGTCCCTTAGTGACCTTGAGCCAAAAGGGATGACAAAATATACTAACAAGCACACGAACATAGCAAAATCATAATCAGTTTTCAGACTTAGTGAAAACTGGGACATGCTGAAACATAACTCACGAAGGCATGTTAACGAGCTCGATGCACTCTATACGGTGCAAGTCATGGCAAGTCAAGAATACATCCATGAAGAAGGCACAAAATGCAAGCTAGACATGGCAAGAACAATAACATAGCATGCACGGATCAACTACAACATCACTGGCAAAATTGCAAACGAGTTGACAATCTGCCCAGATTCACAACGAAGCAAAAGTAGAGCTCGATTGACTCAAGCTAGGATGCTCCATAATTGCAAACAAAGACATGGATGGATAGATCACTACAATACTAACAAAACACCTTTACTGATCATCCTCAAAAGAGGCACGGATCACTAGGAAACAACATGAATATATGGCATCATGGACTAAACAATCCCAGGACTTAGTGAAAATACTAAGTCCCTGAAAACAGAGTTACCGGGTGCCTCACTTTACAAGCTTACACTAGTCACCACACACATCACAAAAATACATGGGTTGCACCTCTGGAAAGATGACAAAACCCTTAACAAAACATATGTAGAACTCATGGGCATATCATGCACACAATAATCATGGCAAAAATGACAAAAGTCTAAGATGAAGTAGCAGATCTGACAATTAACTCAAGTAGCCCTCTTCTAGCAGCATTTCGGGCATCAAGATGAGCTCAAATGAAAATGATGCAATGGAATGAAATGATGTACTCTCTGAGACGAACAATTTGATATGCTATATGCGTGAATCGGGGCTACGGATGCAAAGTTATCACAGGTCAAAGTATGCAACATGAGCTAGGCTTTTTGAGGCAAAAGTCAACCCAAATCTCAGATCTGGATCTGGCACGGATTACGAGGATGGCCGGATTTACTGTAGACGGCCGGAGCTTCACGGAGCGTCGCCGGAGAGGAAGAAGACCGGGGCGACCGAGGAGGAGCGGGGTGGCCGGAGCCGGCCTTGGGGCGGCGCGGCCGGAGCGGTGGTGGCGGCGGCCGGAGTGGCGGAGCGCGGCGCCGGCGGCGGAGGCGGCGGTGGCCGGCGCGCGGCGGGCGGCGGGGTCGCGGGCGTGGCAGGCGGCGCCTCGGGCGCAGGCGGCGGACGGAGTGGGCCGCGGGGGCCGGCCTTGGGCCTCGCGGGCCTCCGCTGGTGGCGGCGCGGTGATGTGGGCGCGAGGGCGGCGGCCAATGGAGGAGCGACACGTGGCGGCGGCGCTCGGGTCGGACACGTCCGGCCCGGCAGTTTTTGTCCGACGCGCGAGGTGAGGGAGAGATCTAGGGTTTGCCCGAAAATTTCGGGGAGTGGTCTTTAAATAGAGGTGGAGGGAGCTAGGAGAGTCCAAATGAGGTGCGGTTTTCGGCCACGCGATCGTGATCGAACACTCTAGATGATGGAGCAGAGTTTGGTGGGTTTTGGGCCAAATTGGAGGGGTGTTGGGCTGCAACACACACGAGGCCTTTTCGGTCCCTCGGTTAACCGTTGGAGTATCAAACGAAGTCCAAATGATACGAAACTTGACAGGCGGTCTACCGGTAGTAAACCAAGGCCGCTTGGCAAGTCTCGGTCCAATCCGAAAATGTTTAATCCCCACACATGAAAGAAAGGTAGCATTGACCACCGGAGGAGAACGAAGCGCCGGAATGCAAAATGGACAACGGGGAAAATGCTCGGATGCATGAGATGAACACGTATGCAAATGCAATGCACATGATGACATGATATGAGATGCATGACAACGAAAACAACACATGGAGACAAATACCCGAACCTGCGAAAATAAATATAACTTAACGCCGAAAACGGCAAGAGTTGGAGTTCAAATTGGGAAAGTTATATCCGGGGTGTTACAACACTCCACAACTACGAAAGGATCTCGTCCCGAGATCCAGGACTGAAAGAACGCCGGGTACTCAGAACGGAGGTGATCCTCGCGTTCCCAAGTAGCTTCACAGTCGGAATGGTGCGACCATTTGACTTTGAGAAATTTGATTGACTTGTTGCGAGTCTTGCGTTTAGTCTCTTCGAGAATAGCAACTGGGTGCTCACGATAAGAGAGATCTTCTTGGAGCTCAATGTCCTTGAAGTTGACTGTGCGGTCAGGGCTCTTGAAGCACTTTCGAAGCTGAGAGACATGGAACACATCATGAACATTTGCAAAGTTTGAAGGAAGCTCGAGTTGATAGGCGAGGTCGCCTCTCTTGCTGACAATCTTGAAAGGTCCGACGTATCTGGGGGAAAGCTTCCCTTTTATACCGAAGCGACGAGTCCCTTTCATAGGAGAGACACGGAGGTAAACATGATCTCCGATCTCGAAAGCCAAATCATGGTGCTTACTATCATAGTAGCTCTTCTGGCGGGATTGGGCTGCTTTGAGGTTATCATGAATGACTTTGCACATTTCTTCTGCCTCTGTGATTAAGTCATTACCCAGCAGCTGACGTTCGCCGGTTTCAGACCAGTTGAGAGGGGTACGGCACTTCCTGCCATACAAAATTTCAAATGGGGCCTTGCCCGAACTTGCTTGAAAACTGTTGTTGTAGGAGAATTCAGCATAAGGAAGACAATCCTCCCACTTCATGCCGAAGGAGATCACACAAGCCCTGAGCATATCTTCAAGAATCTGCTTGACACGCTCAACTTGACCGCTTGTTTGAGGATGGAAAGCTGTGCTGAAGCGGATGTTGGTGCCCATGGCCTTCTGAAAAGAATCCCAAAACTTGGAGGTAAAGATGCTGCCACGGTCTGAGGATATCACTTGAGGGATACCGTGCAGAGAGACAATTCGAGAGGTATAGAGTTCCGCCAATTGAGTTGCAGTGATCGACTCTTTGATAGGCAGAAAGTGAGCCACTTTGGTGAGTTTGTCGATGACAACGAATATAGCATCATTTCCATGCTTGGACTTTGGAAACCCAGTCACGAAGTCCATTTCAATGTGGTCAAACTTCCATTCTGGAATGGCAAGAGGTTGGAGGAGACCAGCTGGCCTTTGGTGTTCTGCCTTCACTCTTCTGCAGACATCACATTCATTCACGAATTGAGCGATCCCGCGCTTCATTCGAGTCCACCAATAAGCTTGCTTGAGGTCCTGATACATCTTCATACTCCCAGGGTGGATGGAGAGGAGAGAATTGTGAGCCTCGTTCATGATCACTTTACGAAGTTCACCTTTGGGTACAACAATTCAATCCTCGAAGAAGAGAGTATCCTTGTCATCTAGGCGGTAGCACTTGTACTTGGGTTGACTCTTGGCAATCCCAATCTTCACCTTTTTCAACATCGCATCAAGAAGCTGGGCTTGGCGAATCTGGTCTTCCAAGGTAGGAGAGACTTGAAAGTTGGCGAGGAAACCTTGAGGAACAACTTGCAGATTCAGCTTGCGGAAAGCTTCACAAAGCTCGGGTTGATAAGGCTTAAGAATCAGACTGTTGCAATACGCTTTTCTGCTCAATGCGTCAGCAATCACATTGGCCTTGCCTGGAGTATACTCAATACTCGGGTTATACTCTTGAATCATTTCGATCCATCGAGTTTGCCTGAGTTTGAGATTAGGCTGAGTAAAGATGTACTTGAGACTCTTGTGATCAGTGAAAATGTCCACTTTTCTTCCCAATAGAAGATGTCTCCAAGTCAACAGAGCATGCACAATTGCCGCCAACTCGAGATCATGAGTGGGGTAGTTCTTCTCATTAGGCTTCAACTGGCAAGAGGTATAAGCAACAACTTTCTTCTCTTGCGTCAACAATGCGCCAAGACCTTGGAGAGAGGCATCACAAAAGACCTCGTACGGTTTGGATTCATCAGGCGGAGTCAGAACTGGAGCAGTGATCAACTTCTCTTTCAAAGTGTTGAAAGCAATATCACACTCCGGAGACAAAACGTACTTGACGTGATTCTGAAGAAGATTTGAGAGAGGCGTCGCGATCTTAGAAAAGTTTTCAACGAATCTTCGGCAATAGCTTGCAAGACCGAGGAAACTGCGGAGTTGCTTCACATTCTGAGGAGGTTCCCAATTCACAATTGCAGACACCTTCTCAGGATTCACGGCAATGCCCTTGGCATAGATGATATGACCAAGATAAAGAACCTCATCGAGCCAAAATTCACACTTGGAGAACTTGGCGTAGAATTGATGTTCCCTGAGCTTATCGAGAACCAAACGCAAGTGCTTGGCATGATCTTCCTTGTTCTTGGAGAAAACCAGAATGTCGTCGAGATAGACCAAAACGAAGTCATTGGTGTAGGCGTTGAAGATGAAGTTCATCATGCGGGAGAACGTCGAAGGAGCGTTGACGAGGCCAAAAGACATGACAGTGTATTCGTATGAACCAAAGCTTGTCCTGAAAGCCGTCTTGGGAATATCTTGTTCACGGATACGAATCTGATGATAACCCATACAGAGATCAAGCTTGGAGAATACTTGAGCACCTTTGAGTTGTTCGAACAGCTCATTGATGTTGGGAAGTGGGTATTTGTTCTTGATGGTCTTCTTGTTCAAAGGACGGTAATCAACACAAAGTCGATCCGTTCCATCCTTCTTCTTCACAAAAAGAACACCACAACCCCACGGAGAAGAACTAGGCCGGATGAGACCCATTCTCTCTTGCTCATCAAGTTGCTTCTTCAGCTCCTTCAACTCTTCAGGTCCGATCTTGTAAGGACGTTTGCACACAGGTTCCGTGCCGGGCTCAAGATCAATAACGAATTCAACTGGCCGGTGCGGAGGCATTCCTGGGAGCTCTTCTGGAAAGACGTCTTGATATTCACAAACGACTGGAATTTGCGAGATAGCATCCAGTTCACCCTTCTCATTGAGAGAAAACAGACGGATGGTATCATCATTCGCGGCAAAGACAATTACATCCTCACACGAATGAGTCAATTGAATCTGCCTGGCTGCACAATCAAGCTGAGCCTTGTGCTTAGAAAGCCAGTCCATTCCGAGAAAAAGAACAATATCCGAGTTACCAAGAACCATTGGAGAAGCCAGAAACTTGAAATCACCCATCATGATAGAAATATCCGGGACTATTGAAGTAGCCCTCATAGACTTAGCCGGAGAAACCACTCCCATAGGTTTACCCAACATTTGTGAAACGAAGTCATGCTTGGAAACAAATGATCTTGACATGAAACAATGCGATGCACCAGTGTCAAAAAGAACTCTTCCGGGAAAAGAGTTAACTGGAAAGTTACCCATGATGACATCTGACGAATCCTCTGCCTGAGCTGCGTTCATCAAGTTGACCTTGGCATGCTTGGGGTTATGCTTGACCACAGCTGTACTTGCCGATCTCACAGGAGGAGGAGGAAGACGCCTCTGGTTGAAACACTTGTTGGCATAGTGACCCTTTTCTTGGCACTTGTTGCACGTGACCTCTGAAAGCGGACGGTGATACGGAGCACTCGATCTTGGAGGTAGAGACGAAGACTTGTTCTGAAAGCCAGGGTTGGGTGGGTGGGAAGAACCACTGCCACCTTTGCTCTTCTGCTGATACGGCTGACGGAACGGAGGAGGAGGAAGCCAATACTTCTGCTGCTTGTCAACTTGAGTAGAGGAAGAAGGAGTAGCATCTCTGACTCGCTTCTTGGAAGCATCACACCTCAACTGAGCAGCCTCTTGCTTCAGTGCCATGTTGTAGAACTCATCGTATCTCAACGGCTCAAAGAGGACAAGAGCGAGCTGAATTTCTTCTCTGAGACCACCCCTGAACTGGTATATCATGCTCTTCTCATCAGGTACGTCCTGCTTGGCAAAGCGGGCGAGCTTCTGGAACAACTTGTTGTAGTCATAGACAGACAAAGAGCCTTGCTTCAAGTTGCGGAATTCCTGACGCTTACTTTCAACCACACTTTGAGGGATGTGATGAGCTCGGAAATCTTAACGGAAATCATCCCAAGTGATCAGACGTCCACCTCTGGAATCCTTGTACTGCTGGAACCATTCTGCAGCTTGATCTTTGAGTTGGAAGGAAGCAAACTTGACGAAATCTTCAGGCCTGACGTTGCTGCACTCAAAATGCTTACACAGATCCACAAGCCAATCGTCAGCATCGGTTGCTTCAACACAATTGCTGAACGTCTTTGGCCCATTAGCAAGGAACTGGTTCAGTGTAGCAAAATGATTCTGATTGCTGCCTTGATTCCCTTGACTGCCTTGATTGCGCTCTTGGAGGATTTGCATGATCAACTGTGTGTTTGCATTGGTTGCGGCCATCACAGCTTGCCATGCCTCCGGAGGAGGTGGAGGTGGTGGCGGATCTTGATTTTGATTCTGACTGGTTCTCTTAGCGGGAGCCATCCTGAAGAGGTTGACCACCGTTAGCACATAGACAGATAAATGAAGCTGAAACCAACGGAATGAAAATTGCAACATAAAGTCTTCACATCCGAACAAAATGAACGAATGCATTCCTCTTGAAATGGTCACATATCCATAAATTGCGAAGCCACGTAGAATTAGAGGTAGAGAACTAAATCAACAAGGTACGGCTCAAGAACGAATAATTGGTAAGAAAACCCAATCTCAAACCAATATCCGTGGAAGAAGAACTAGAGCTACAAGAATTCCCACCTATGAAATTCCCGAAAATTTCCGGTTATGCAATCAGGTGTTGGGGATACAGGGGAAGCATAATATCTCACCCAAACTAGCAAATCCTACATCCAGCTGTATCCATCTTCAACACATAACCAAGAAACCTTCGGAAACCATCTACCTCAACCTTCGAAAAGCATCCGTTATACAAGTTATGGCGATACTCCCGAACTCCCGCCCCAGTACTGGGTGGCGTCGAGGTTATCTCACCAACGAACTGCATAAAAGAGATTTTCGATGTCGGTGTACTAAACTCAAGTATTCCAGAATTGCAACGATAAAATTATGATGACAACACCTCAGAGCTCAACTACCCAGGACACTTCCACTAAACCCCTGACAGGAGGCACCAAGACAATGTTCTCATCATAAAACCATCGGAACGATTCCAAGACACCCGCGTGATCCTAAATTTTTTTAGTGAAATTTGAGAAGAGAAGAGTCAAAACTCTACGTCAGGATGCCTTACCAGAGCGATGCGGAGACTAGGAAGTAAAAAGAATTCCTAAGCTCTCCGATATATAATTCCTAAATGACTCAAAACATTTTTCTAGACACAACTCGTCTGCTAAAAAGATCAAGCAATGGGGCTCCTAAGGTCGGGGAAGGCTCTGATTACCAACTTGTAACGCCCTCGATGCGGCTATAGCTCCCACGTGTCGAGGCACGACTTAGAGGCATAACCGCATTGAAAGCAATGTCGCAAGTTAGGCAATCATCACAACATCCCATGTAATATAGATAATAAATGGGGAGATACATAGTTGGCTTACACTCGCCACGTCAATCAAAGTACATAAATAACATACATCATCCAAAGACTCATGGCCCGACTACGGCGCCAAAATAGAAGAAAACCCAACATGCGACACTGTCCCAATCACCCCCAACTGGGCACCACTACTGATCATCAGGAAAAGAGACATAGTAACGCTGAGAGTCCTCGTCGAACTCCCACTTGAGCTCGTACGCGTCACCTGGAGCGGAATCACCTGGACCTGCATCTGGTGTAATAATAATCTGTGAGCCACAAGGACTCGGCAATCTCGCACCCTCGCGATCAAGACTATTTAAGCTTATAGGAAGGGTAAGGTGAATATATGTGGAGCTGCAGCAAGCGACTAGCATATATGGTGGCTATCTTATTCGCAAAAGAGAGAGAGAAGAGGAGGCAAGGCGCGAGCGAGAAAACTAGGGCAACTTGCGCAAACATTACTCCAACACCGTGTCCACTTCCCGGACTCCGCCGAGAAGAGGCCATCACGGTAACACACACGGTTGATTCATTTATTTAAATTAAGGTTCAAGTTATCTATAACCGGACATTAACAAATTCCTATCTTCCCATAACCGCGGGCACGGCTTTCAAAAGTTCAATCCCTGCAGGGGAGTCCCAACTTAGCCCATGACAAGCTCTCACGGTCAACGAAGGAATAGACCTCCTCCCAAGACGTTCCGATCAGACTCAGTATCTCGGTTCTTCAGGACAACTCCGACAATGGTAAAAGAAGTCCAGCAACACCACCCGCTGTGCCGACAAATCCCGATAGGAGCTGCACATATCTCGTTCTCAGGGCACACCGGATAAGCTAAGCGTACGGGAACCAACGTAACCCAAGTTGCCAAGGGACGGCCCCGCACGGTGCTCTAGGTTGGACCAACACTCAGAGGAGCACTGGCCTGGGGGGTTTAAAATAAGATGACCCTTGAGTCCGCGAAACCCAAGGGAAAAGGGGCTAGGTGGCAAATGGTAAAACCAAGGTTGGGCATTGCTGGAGGAATTTTATTCAAGGCGGACTGTCAAGGGGTTCCCATTATAACCCAACCGCGTAAGGAACGCAAAATCCGGGAACATAACACCGATATGACGGAAACTAGGGCGGCAAGAGTGGAACAAAACACTAGGCGAGAGGCCGAGCCTTCCACCCTTTACCAAGTATATAGATGCATTAAGATAACATAGCAACATAATGATATCCCAACAAGTAAATAAATGTTCCAACAAGGAACGGCTCCAATCTTCACCTGCAACTAGCAACGCTATAAGAGGGGCTGAGCAAAGCGGTAACATAGCCAATCAACGGTTTGCTAGGACAATGGTGGGTTAGAGGTTTGACGTGGCAATTGGGAGGCTGACAAGCAAATGGTAGGCATCGTAGCATTGGCATAGCAAAAGAGCGAGCAAACTAGCATAGCAAAGATAGTAGTGATTTCGAGGGTATGATCATCTTGCCTGCAAAGTTGTCAGAGGTGACTGGATCCTCAAAAGCAAACTCAACGGGCTCCTCGTTAGCGAACTCGTCTCCTGGATCTACCCAAACAAGACAAACAAGCAACAAGGATACAATCAACCACGTGCAAGGAACAATCAATATGATGCAATGATGAAATGCTATGCGGGATGCGATGCAGGATGCAAAATGCAAGATATGACAGGATATGCATGAACCTGGCCTAAACTTGGAAAACCAAGTGTGCCACTGGAAAGATGAGATGAAATCACTTGAAAACGATATAAAGATCACCGGAAACGGAGTTACGGTTTGGAAATGGCAAGCGATTCAAAATTGGCACCGGTCTGCGATTTACAGCAAGTAGGCCCCTAAATGCAACGAAATGAACATGCTACAGCACTCAACCATGGCATCAAAATACATGGCAGGGAAGCATTCAAGATGTTTAACAAAAGTCTAGCACTGAGCTACGGCCAATTCATCGATTAACAGGTTCAAACAAGCATGGCAAAAACGCAAATGGTAAACAGATCTCAGACTTAGTGAAATTAACACTTGTCTGAAATTTCAGATCATATAGCCCTCTTCGGAGCAACAAAACAACATGCTACAGGACCTGATTATGACCAAGAATAACATGGCATGGAGCTACTCAACAAGCTTAACAAAAGTCCCTTAGTGACCTTGAGCCAAAAGGGATCACAAAATATACTAACAAGCACACGAACATAGCAAAAACATAATCAGTTTTCAGACTTAGTGAAAACTGGGACATGCTGAAACATAACTCACGAAGGCATGTTAACGAGCTCGATGCACTCACTACGGTGCAAGTCATGGCAAGGAAAGCATACATCCATGAAGAAGGCACAAGATGCAAGCTATACATGGCAAGAACAATAGCATAGCATGCACGGATCAACTATAACATCACCGGCAAAATTGCAAACGAGTTGACAATCTGCCCAGATTCACAACGAAGCAAAAGTAGAGCTCGATTAACTCAAGATAGGATGCTCCATAATTGCAAACAAAGACATGGATGGATACAGCACTACAATATTAACAAAACTCCTTTACTGATCATCCTCAAAAGAGGCACGGATCACTAGGAAACAACACGAACATATGGCATCATGGACTAAACAATCCCAGGACTTAGTGAAAATACTGAGTCCCTGAAAACAGAGTTACCGGGTGCCTTACTTTGCAAGCTTGCACTAGTCACCACACACATCGCAAAAATACATGGGTTGCACCTCTGGAAAGATGACAAAACCCTTAACAAAACATATGTAGAACTCATGGGCATATCATGCACACAATAATCATGGCAAAAATGACAAAAGTCTAAGATGAAGTAGCAGATCTGACAATTAACTCAAGTAGCCCTCTTCTAGCAGCATTTCGGGCATCAAGATGAGCTCAAATGAAAATGATGCAATGGAACGAAATGATGTACTCCCTGAGACGAACAATTTGATATGCTATATGCGTGAATCGGAGCTACGGATGCAAAGTTATCACAGGTCAAAGTATGCAACATGAGCTAGGGTTTTGAGGCAAAAGTCAACCCGAATCTCAGATCTGGATCTGGCATGGATTACGAGGATGGCCGGATTTACTGTAGACGGCCGGAGCTTCACGGAGCGTCACCGGAGAGGAAGAAGACCGGGGCGGCCGAGGAGGAGCGGGGTGGCCGGAGCCGGCCTTGGGGCGGCGCGGCCGGAGCGGTGGTGGCGGCGGCCGGAGTGGCGGAGCGCGGCGCCGGTGGCGGAGGCGGCGGTGGCCGGCGCGCGGCGGGCGGCGGGGTCGCGGGCGCGGCAGGCGGCGCCTCGGGCGTAGGCGGCGGACGGAATGGGCCGCGGGGGCCGGCCTTGGGCCTCGCGGGCCTCCGCGGGTGGCGGTGCGGTGATGTGGGCGCGAGGGCGGCGGCCAATGGAGGAGCGACACGTGGCGGTGGCGCTCGGGTCGGACACGTCCGGCCCGGCAGTTTTTGTCCGGCGCGCGATCTGAGGGAGAGATCTAGGGTTTGCCCGAAAATTTCGGGGAGTGGTCTTTAAATAGAGGTGGAGGGAGCTAGGAGAGTCCAAATGAGGTGCGGTTTTCGGCCACGCGATCATGATCGAACGCTCTAGATGATGGAGGAGAGTTTGGTGGGTTTTGGGCCAAATTGGAGGGGTGTTGGGCTGCAACACGCACGAGGCCTTTTCGGTCCCTCGGTTAACCGTTGGAGTATCAAACGAAGTCCAAATGATACGAAACTTGATAGGCGGTCTACCGGTAGTAAACCAAGGCCGCTTGGCAAGTCTCGGTCCAATCCAGAAATGTTTAATCCACACACATGAAAGAAAGGTAGAATTGACTACCGGAGGAGAACGAAACGCCGGAATGCAAAATGGACAGCGGGGAAAATGGTCGGATGCATGAGATGAACACGTATGCAAATGCAATGCACATGATGACATGATATGAGATGCATGACAACGAAAACAACACACGGAGACAAAGACCCGAACCCGAGAAAATAAATATAACTTAACGCCGAAAAGGGCAAGAGTTGGAGTACAAATTGGGAAGTTATATCCGGGGTGTTACAACACTCCACCACTACGAAAGGATCTCGTCCCGAGATCCAGGACTGAAAGAACGCCGGGTACTCAGAACGGAGGTGATCCTCGCATTCCCAGGTAGCTTCACGGTCGGAATGGTGCGACCATTTGACTTTGAGAAATTTGATTGACTTGTTGCGAGTCTTGCGTTCAGTCTCTTCGAGAATAGCAACTGGGTGCTCACGATAAGAGAGATCTTCTTGGAGCTCAATGTCCTTGAAGTTGACTGTGCGGTCACGGGTCTTGAAGCACTTTCGAAGCTGAGAGACATGGAACACATCATGAACATTTGCAAAGTTTGAAGGATGCTCGAGTTGATAGGTGAGGTCGCCTCTCTTGCTGACAATCTTGAAAGGTCCGACGTATCTGGGGTCAAGCTTCCCTTTTATACCGAAGCGACGAGTCCCTTTCATAGGAGAGACGCGGAGGTAAACATGATCTCCGATCTCGAAAGCCAAATCACGGTGCTTACTATCATAGTAGCTCTTCTGGCGGGATTGGGCTGCTTTGAGGTTATCATGAATGACTTTGCACATTTCTTCTGCCTCTGTGATTAAGTCATTACCCAGCAGCTGACGTTCGCCGGTTTCAGACCAGTTGAGAGGGGTACGGCACTTCCTGCCATACAAAATTTCAAATGGGGCCTTGCCCGAACTTGCTTGAAAACTGTTGTTGTAGGAGAATTCAGCATAAGGAAGACAATCCTCCCACTTCATGCCGAAGGAGATCACACAAGCCCTGAGCATATCTCCAAGAATCTGGTTGACACGCTCAACTTGACCGCTTGTTTGAGGATGGAAAGTTGTGCTGAAGCGGATGTTGGTGCCCATGGCCTTCTGAAAAGAATCCCAAAACTTGGAGGTAAAGATGCTGCCACGGTCTGAAGATATCACTTGAGGGATACCGTGCAGAGAGACAATTCGAGAGGTATAGAGTTCCGCCAATTGAGCTGCAGTGATCGACTCTTTGATAGGCAGAAAGTGAGCCACTTTGGTGAGTTTGTCGATGACGACGAATATAGCATCATTTCCACGCTTGGACTTTGGAAACCCAGTCACGAAGTCCATTTCAATGTGGTCAAACTTCCATTCTGGAATGGCAAGAGGTTGGAGGAGACCAGCTGGCCTTTGGTGTTCTGCCTTCACTCTTCTGCAGACATCACATTCATTCACGAATTGAGTGATCCCGCGCTTCATTCGAGTCCACCAATAAGCTTGCTTGAGGTCCTGATACATCTTCGTACTCCCAGGGTGGATGGAGAGGAGAGAATTGTGAGCCTCGTTCATGATCACTTTACGAAGTTCACCTTTGGGTACAACAATTCGATCCTCGAAGAAGAGAGTATCCTTGTCATCAAGGCGGTAGCACTTGTACTTGGGCTGACTCTTGGCAATCCCAATCTTCACCTTTTTCAACATCGCATCAAGAAGCTGGGCTTGGCAAATCTGGTCTTCCAAGGTAGGAGAGACTTGAAAGTTGGCGAGGAAACCTTGAGGAACAACTTGCAGATTCAGCTTGCGGAAAGCTTCACAAAGCTCGGGTTGATAAGGCTTAAGAATCAGACTGTTGCAATACGCTTTTCTGCTCAATGCGTCAGCAATCACATTGGCCTTGCCTGGAGTGTACTCAATACTCGGATTATACTCTTGAATCATTTCGACCCATCGAGTTTGCCTGAGTTTGAGATTAGGCTGAGTAAAGATGTACTTGAGACTCTTGTGATCAGTGAAAATGTCCACTTTTCTTCCCAATAGAAGATGTCTCCAAGTCAACAGAGCATGCACAACTGCCGCCAACTCGAGATCATGAGTGGGGTAGTTCTTCTCATTAGGCTTCAACTGGCGAGAGGTATAAGCAACAACTTTCTTCTCTTGCGTCAACACTGCGCCAAGACCTTGGAGAGAGGCATCACAAAAGACCTCGTACGGTTTGGATTCATCAGGCGGAGTCAGAACTGGAGCAGTGATCAACTTCTCTTTCAAAGTGTTGAAAGCAATATAACACACCGGAGACCAAACGTACTTGACGTGATTCTGAAGAAGATTTGAGAGAGGCTTCACGATCTTAGAATAGTTTTCAACGAATCTTCAGCAATAGCTTGCGAGACCGAGGAAACTGCGGAGTTGCTTCACATTCTGAGGAGGTTCCCAATTCACAATTGCAGACACCTTCTCAGGATTCACGGCAATGCCCTTGGCATAGATGATATGACCAAGATAAAGAACCTCATCGAGCCAAAATTCACACTTGGAGAACTTGGCCTAGAATTGATGTTCCCTGAGCTTATCGAGAACCAAACGCAAGTGCTTGGCATGATCTTCCTTGTTCTTGGAGAAAACCAGAATGTCGTCGAGATAGACCAAAACGAAGTCATTGGTGTAGGCGTTGAAGATGAAGTTCATCATGCGGGAGAACGTCGGAGGAGCGTTGACGAGGCCAAAATACATGACAGTGTATTTGTATGAACCAAAGCTTGTCCTGAAAGCCATCTTGGGAACATCTTGTTCACGGATACGAATCTGATGATAACCCATATGGAGATCAAGCTTGGAGAATACTTGAGCACCTTTGAGTTGTTCGAACAGCTCATTGATGTTGGGAAGTGGGTATTTGTTCTTGATGGTCTTCTTGTTCAAAGGACAGTAATCAACACAAAGTCGGTCCGTTCCATCCTTATTCTTCACAAAAAGAACACCACAACCCCACAGAGAAGAACTAGGCCGGATGAGACCCATTCTCTCTTGCTCATCGAGTTGCTTCTTCAGCTCCTTCAACTCTTCAGGTCCGAGCTTGTAAGGACGTTTGCACACAGGTTCCGTGCCGGGCTCAAGATCAATAACGAATTCAACTGGCCGGTGCGGAGGCATTCCTGGGAGCTCTTCTGGAAAGACGTCTTGATATTCGCAAATGACTGGAATTTGCGAGATAGCATCCAGTTCACCCTTCTCATTGAGAGAAAACAGACGGATGGTATCATCATTCGCGGCAAAGACAATTACATCCTCAGACGAATGAGTCAATTGAATCTGCCTGGCTGCACAATCAAGTTGAGCCTTGTGCTTAGAAAGCCAGTCCATTCCGAGAATAAGATCAATATCCGAGTTACCAAGAACCATTGGAGAAGCCAGAAACTTGAAATCACCCATCATGATAGAAATATCCGGGACTATTGAAGTAGCCCTCATAGACTTAGCCGGAGAAACCACTCCCATAGGTTTACCCAACATTTGTGAAACGAAGTCATGCTTGGAAACAAATGATCTTGACATGAAACAATGCGATGCACCAGTGTCAAAAAGAACTCTTCCGGGAAAAGAGTTAACTGGAAAGTTACCCATGATGACATCTGACGAATCCTCTGCCTGAGCTGCGTTCATCAAGTTGACCTTGGCATGCTTGGGGTTATGCTTGACCACAGCTGTACTTGCCGATCTCACAGGAGGAGGAGGAGGAAGACGCCTCTGGTTGAAACACTTGTTGGCATAGTGACCCTTTTCTTGGCACTTGTTGCACGTGACCTCTGAAAGCGGACGGTGATAGGGAGCACTCGATCTTGGAGGTAGAGACGAAGACTTGTTCTGAAAGCCAAGGTTGGGTGGGTGGGAAGAACCACTGCCACCTTTGCTCTTCTGCTGATACGGCTGACGGAACGGAGGAGGAGGAAGCCAATACTTCTGCTGCTTGTCCACTTGAGTAGAGGAAGAAGGAGTAGCATCTCTGGCTCGCTTCTTGGAAGCATCACACCTCAACTGAGCAGCCTCTTGCTTCAGTGCCATGTTGTAGAACTCATCGTATCTCAACGGCTCAAAGAGGACAAGAGCGAGCTGAATATCTTCTCTGAGACCACCCCTGAACTGGTATATCATGCATTTCTCATCAGGTACGTCCTGCTTGGCAAAGCGGGCGAGCTTCTGGAACAACTTGTTGTAGTCATAGACAGACAAAGAGCCTTGCTTCAAGTTGCGGAATTCCTGACGCTTACTTTCAACCACACTTTGAGGGATGTGATGAGCTCGGAAATCTTGACGGAAATCATCCCAAGTGATCAGACGTCCACCTCTGGAATCCTTGTACTGCTGGAACCATTCTGCAGCTTGATCTTTGAGTTGGAAGGAAGCGAACTTGACGAAATCTTCAGGCCTGACGTTGCTGCACTCAAAATGCTTACACAGATCCACAAGCCAATCGTCAGCATCGGTTGCTTCAACACAATTGCTGAACGTCTTTGGCCCATTAGCAAGGAACTGGTTCAGTGTAGCAAAATGATTCTGATTGCTGCCTTGATTCCCTTGACTGCCTTGATTGCGCTCTTGGAGGATTTGCATGATCAACTGTGTGTTTGCATTGGTTGCGGCCATCACATCTTGCCATGCCTCCGGAGGATGTGGAGGTGGTGGCGGATCTTGATTTTGATTCTGACTGGTGCTCTTAGCGGGAGCCATCCTGAAGAGGTTGACCACCGTTAGCACATAGACAGATAAATGAAGCTGAAACCAACGGAATGAAAATTGCAAAATAAAGTCTTCACATCCGAACAAAATGAACGAATGCATTCCTCTTGAAATGGTCACATATCCATAAATTGCGAAGCCATGTAGAATTAGAGGTAGAGAACTAAATCAACAAGGTACGGCTCAAGAACGAATAATTGGTAAGAAAACCCAATCTCAAACCAATATCCGTGGAAGAAGAACTAGAGCTACAAGAATTCCCACCTATGAAATTCCAAAAACTTTCCGGTTATGCAATCAGGTGTTGGGGATACAGGGGAAGCATAATATCTCACCCAAACTAGCAAATCCTACATCCAGCTGTATCCATCCTTCAACACATAACCAAGAAACCTTCGGAAACCATCTACCTCAACCTTCGGAAAGCATCCGTTATACAAGTTATGGCGATACTCCCGAACTCCCGCCCCAGTACTGGGTGGCGTCGAGGTTATCTCACCAACGAACTGCATAAAAGAGATTTTCGATGTCGGCGTACTAAACTCAAGTATTCCAGAATTGCAACGATAAAATTATGATGACAACACCTCAGAGCTCAACTCCCCAGGACACTTACACTAAACCCCTGACAGGAGGCACCAAGACAATGTTCTCATCATAAAACCATCGGAACGATTCCAAGATACCCGCGTGATCCTAAAATTTTTTTTAGTGAAATTTGAGAAGAGAAGAGTCAAAACTCTACGTCAGGATGCCTTACCAGATCGATGAGGAGACTGGGAAGTAAAAAGAATTCCTAAACTCTCCAATATATAATTCCTAAATGACTCAAAACATTTTTCTAGACACAACTCGTCTGCTAAAAACGATCAAGCAATGGGGCTCCTAAGGTCGGGGAAGGCTCTGATTACCAACTTGTAACGCCCTCGATGCGGCTATAGCTCCCACCTGTCGAGGCACGACTTAGAGGCATAACCGCATTGAAAGCAATGTCGCAACTTAGGCAATCATCACAACATCCCATGTAATATAGATAATAAATGGGGAGATACATAGTTGGCTTACACTCGCCACGTCAATCAAAGTACATAAATAACATACATCATCCAAACACTCATGGCCCGACTACGGCGCCAAAATAGAAGAAAACCCAACATGCGACACGGTCCCAATCACCCCCAACTGGGCACCACTATTGATCAACAGGAAAAGAGACATAGTAACGCTGAGAGTCCTCGCCGAACTCCCACTTGAGCTCGTACGCGTCACCTGGAGCGGAATCACCTGGACCTGCATCTGGTGTAATAATAATCTGAGCCACAGGGACTCAGCAATCTCGCAACCTCGCGATCAAGACTATTTAAGCTTATAGGAAGGGTAAGGTGAATATATGTGGAGCTGCAGCAAGCGACTAGCATATATGGTGGCTATCTTATTCGCAAAAGAGAGCGAGAAGAGGAGGCAAGGCGCGAGCGAGAAAACTAGGGCAACCTGCGCAAACATTACTCCAACACCGTGTCCACTTCCCGGACTCCGCCGAGAAGAGGCCATCACGGTAACACACACGGTTGATTCATTTATATAAATTAAGGTTCAAGTTATCTACAACCGGACATTAACAAATTCCCATCTTCCCATAACCGTGGGCACGGCTTTCGAAAGTTCAATCCCTGCAGGGGAGTCCCAACTTAGCCCATGACAAGCTCTCACAGTCAACGAAGGAATAGACCTCCTCCCAAGACGTTCCGATCAGACTCAGTATCTCGGTTCTTCAGGACAACTCCGACAATGGTAAAACAAGTCCAGCAACACCACCCGCTGTGCCGACAAATCCCGATAGGAGCTGCACATATCTCGTTCTCAGGGCACACCGGATAAGCTAAGCGTACGGGAGCCAACGTAACCCAAGTTGCCAAGGGACGGCCCCACACGGTGCTCTAGGTTGGACCAACACTCAGAGGAGCACTGGCCCGGGGGGTTTAAAATAAGATGACCCTTGAGTCCGCGAAACCCAAGGGAAAAGGGGCTAGGTGGCAAATGGTAAAACCAAGGTTGGGAATTGCTGGAGGAGTTTTATTCAAGGCGGACTGTCAAGGGGTTCCCATTATAACCCAACCGCGTAAGGAACGCAAAATCCGGGAACATAACACCGATATGATGGAAACTAGGGCGGCAAGAGTGGAACAAAACACTAGGCGAGAGGCCGAGCCTTCCACCCTTTACCAAGTATATAGATGCATTAAGATAACATAGCAACATAATGATATCCCAACAAGTAAATAAATGTTCCAACAAGGAACGGCTCCAATCTTCACCTGCAACTAGCAACGCTATAAGAGGGGCTGAGCAAAGCGGTAACATAGCCAATCAACGGTTTGCTAGGACAATGGTGGGTTAGAGGTTTGACATGGCAATTGGGAGGCTGACAAGCAAATGGTAGGCATCGTAGCATTGGCATAGCAAAAGAGCGAGCAAACTAGCATAGCAAAGATAGTAGTGATTTCGAGGGTATGATCATCTTGCCTGCAAAGTTGTCAGAGGTAACTGGATCCTCAAAAGCAAACTCAATGGGCTCCTCGTTAGCGAACTCGTCTCCCAGATCTACCCAAACAAGACAAACAAGCAACAAGGATACAATCAACCACGTGCAAGGAACAATCAATATGATGCAATGATGAAATGCTATGCGGGATGCGATGCGGGATGCAAAATGCAAGATATGGCAGGATATGCATGAACCTGGCCTCAACTTGGAAAACCAAGTGTGCCACTGGAAAGATGAGATGAAATCGCTTGAAAACGATATAAAGATCACCAGAAACGGAGTTACGGTTTGGAAATGGCAAACGATTCAAAATTGGCACCGGTCTGCGATTTACAGCATGTAGGCCCCTAAATGCAACGAAATGAACATGCTACAGCACTCAAACATGGCATCAAAATACATGGCAGGGAAGCATTCAAGATGCTAACAAAAGTCTAGCACTGAGCTACGGCCAATTCATCCATTAACAGGTTCAAACAAGCATGGCAAAAACGCAAATGGTAAACAGATCTCAGACTTAGTGAAATTAACACTTGTCTGAAATTTCAGATCATATAGCCCTCTTCGGAGCAAGAAAACAACATGCTACAGGACCTGATTATGACAAAGAATAACATGGCATGGAGCTACTCAACTAGCTTAACAAAAGTCCCTTAGTGACCTTGAGCCAAAAGGGATCACAAAATATACTAACAAGCACACGAACATAGCAAAAACATAATCAGTTTTCAGACTTAGTGAAAACTGGGACATGCTGAACATAACTCACGAAGGCATGTTAACGAGCTCGATGCACTCACTACGGTGCAAGTCATGGCAAGGCAAGCATACATCCATGAAGAAGGCACAAAATGAAAGCTAGACATGGCAAGAACAATAGCATAGCATGCACGGATCAACTACAACATCACCGGCAAAATTGCAAACGAGTTGACAATCTGCCCAGATTCACAACGAAGCAAAAGTAGAGCTCGATTGACTCAAGCTAGGGTGCTCCATAACTGCAAACAAAGACATGGATGGATAGAGCACTAAAATATTAAAAAACTCCTTTACTGATCATCCTCAAAAGAGGCACGGATCACTAGGAAACAACACGAACATATGGCATCATGGACTAAACAATCCCAGGACTTGTGAAAATACAAGTCCCTGAAAACAGAGTTACCGGGTGCCTCACTTTGCAAGCTTGCACTAGTCACCACACGCATCACAAAAATACATGGGTTGCACCTCTGGAAAGATGAAAAAACCCTTAACAAAACATATGTAGAACTCATGGGCATATCATGCACACAATAATCATGGCAAAAATGACAAAAGTCTAAGATGAAGTAGCAGATCTGACAATTAACTCAAGTAGCCCTCTTCTAGCAGCATTTCGGGCATCAAGATGAGCTCAAATGAAAATGATGCAATGGAATGAAATGATGTACTCTCTGAGACGAACAATTTGATATGCTATATTCGTGAATCGGAGCTACGGATGCAAAGTTCTCATAGGTCAAAGTATGCAACATGAGCTAGGGTTTTGAGGCAAAAGTCAACCCGAATCTCAGATCTGGATCTGGCACGGATTACGAGGAGGGCCGGATTTACTGTAGACGGCCGGAGCTTCACGGAGCGTCGCCGGAGAGGAAGAAGACCGGGGCGGCCAAGGAGGAGCGGGGTGGCCGGAGCCGGCCTTGGGGCAGCGCGGCCGGAGCGCGGCGCCGGCGGCGGAGGCGGCGGTGGCCGGCGCGCGGCGGGCAGCGGGGTCGCGGGCACGGCAGGCGGCGGCTCGGGCGCAGGCGGCGGACGGAGTGGGCCGCGGGGGCCGGCCTTGGGCCTCACGGGCCTCCGCGGGTGGCGGCGGGGTGATGTGGGCGCGAGGGCGGCGGCCAATGGAGGAGCGACACGTGGCGGTGGCGCTCGGGTCGGACACATCCGGCCCGGCAGTTTTTGTCCGGCGCGCGAGGTGAGGGAGAGATCTAGGGTTTGCCCGAAAATTTCGGGGAGTGGTCTTTAAATAGAGGTGGAGGGAGCTAGGAGAGTCCAAATGAGGTGCGGTTTTCGGCCGTGCGATCGTGATCGAACGCTCTCGATGATGGAGCAGAGTTTGGTGGGTTTTGGGCCAAATTGGAGGGGTGTTGGGCTACAACACACACGAGGCCTTTTCGGTCCCTCGGTTAACCGTTGGAGTATCAAACGAAGTCCAAATGATACGAAACTTGACAGGCGGTCTACCGGTAGTAAACCAAGGCCGCTTGGCAAGTCTCGGTCCAATCCGGAAATGTTTAATCCCCACACACGAAAGAAAGGTCGAATTGACCACCGGAGGAGAACGAAGCGCTGGAGTGCAAAATGGACAACGGGGAAAATGCTCGGATGCATGAGATGAACACGCATGCAAATGCAATGCACATGATGACATGATATGAGATGCATGACAACGAAAACAACACATGGAGACAAAGACCGAACCCGAGAAAATAAATATAACTTAACGCCGGAAACGACAAGAGTTGGAGTACAAATTGGGAAAGTTATATCCGGGGTGTTACAGGCTGGAGCAAGAAGACCAGAGGTTGAAGAAGCACTACGGCCGTTGATGGACATCGTACAGTCACTCGAGCTAGAATCGTTCATATTGACTAAAGTTGACAAAGGCCCCCGTCCCAGTCAACCTAGTAGGCCCACAAGTCAGCCTCCCACCATGGTGGATCCCAGCTAGCAGGGGGAGTATTCATTTTTTTTGTGCGTAATAAGAAGGTACTTCCGGTGGGTCCGAGCTGACAGCGGGGGGAACGTTTTTTTCGCGAAATACACTGGCCCATCTGGTGGGTCCCAGCAGTTAGGGGGGAAACGTTTTTTCACGAAATAAGGTGGCCCGTCTGGTGGGTCCCTGCTATCAGGTGGAGGAATAATTATTTTGCACGTAATAAGGAGGCACTTCCTTGCAGCCGCCTGGACCCAGCTGTCAGCCTCTCCACGTACAGTACTCTTTCGATGGAAGTCGGTCGTTGACCATGCCGCGCCGAGAGCACCAGGACGGTGGACAACGGCGAGGACTAGGAAGGGGACAACTCGGAGCCGGGGAAGACGTAGCAGTGGATGCCCACGCGAAGAGAAGTACGGGGGTTCACTGGTTCGGCTGCGGTGTGAGGCTGTTGTCGCCGCAGAATAACAGGGGGTGTGGGTGAGTAGAGGGATGGCCTGGCCAGCGGTGGGAGTAGTAGGGGGCGGTGAGGCCTCCGCGGCATCACAGCCGGCCACGGGAGGCAGGAGCACGCGGCACGACCGACGCTGGTTTGGGCGGCTGGAGCAAGAAGACCAGAGGTTGAAGAAGCACTACGGCCGTTGGATGAACATTGTATGGTAACATGAGCTAGAATCGATCATATTGACTAAGTTGACAAAGCCCTCCGTCCCCGTCAACTTGGTAGGCCCACAAGTCAGCCTCCCACTATGCTGGGTTCCAGCTGGCAGGGGGAATATTCATTTTTTTTGTGCGTAATAAGGAGGCACTTCCTTGCGTGCGAAGATAGCTGGTGGGTCCGACATGTCAGCGGGGGGAACGTTATTTTTGCGAAATACAGAGGCCCTTTCGGTGGGTCCCAGATGTCAGGTGGAGGAATCATTATTTTGCGTGTAATAAGGAGGCATTTCCTTGTGTGCGGTCGTGGACCCAGCTGTCAGCCTCTCCACGCACAGTCTACTTCCGATGGTGTCGTTCGTTGACAATGTTGACCATGCTGCGCCGAGCGCATCCAAGGTGGTGGACGACGGCGAGGCCTCGGACAGCAACGAGCCGGAGATGGGAAGACGCGGGAGTAGAGTCGCAGACGGAGAGGTGTACGAGGGTTAACTGGTTCTAGTGCGGTGTGGTTTGGCAGTCGGTGGAGAAGAACAGGAGGTGTGGGGGGGTGGAGGGATGGCCTGGCCAACGGTGGAGTAGCGCTTCGTAGCGAAGCATGCTAAGCAGAGCTGCTAGCAGCAGGAGGCGGGAGGTGGTCCCGGCGGCGCTGGAGGAAGAAGACGAGAGATTGAAGATGGATGCCGGTCGTTGGATGTAAATCCAACGGCTAACATGTTAGAATCATTTGTTGACTAAATTGACAACGACTTGCATTGGCTTCGACCAATTAGCCCCACATTTCAGCCTCCAAAAATATGGCACCTATTCAACCCATTTTTTCAGCATTTACAGTCTTTTTTTTGCGCGGTAGAATTTACAGTCAATTTGATCTTTTCTTTGAAGTACAGCCATTAGTTGGGCTGGGTGAACAAATAATGTAGCGTCTATGCAGCCCATTTATTTTATTTCCTAAAAAATTATAGGCCATTTGCACTTTCTCGAAATACATGATTTTGCTGGGCTGATTCTAATTATAATGTTGGGTTGGGCCAGCAATGTTATCAACAAATAAAAAGGGGCTAAGCATTTGTTATAAATATATTTAAATAATAAGTGATATTATTACATTCGTCCTTAAATCTTACCAAGCTTTTGTACACAATCACTAGGATTTTCGTGCCAAAACAATCCAGGATTTTATTTGTTAAGAAATTATTTTTATAAGTTAATAAGATGTGGGATATTGTTTTCTTACATATGTAAGTATCTGTTAAATATATGATGACAATAAAAATAATATATAATAACATATAAAATATTTTTTTTAGAAAAACAGGGAGCATCTCCCCGGTTCCATTGCTGAGAACGAAACCACAACATATTCTGATACAGCAGCTCAAAGAGCAGTTCGAAAGCAAAGGTAGAAAAGCTACAAACTAGGGGGGTGGACGAACAAGTTTTCTAAATAACACAAATCACCCGAGCGGTGCCAAAGGCAGAGCGGATAGAGCACTCAGATGACATAAGGAGGGTCCAGTGAAGCCTTCATGGTCTTCAGTCGAGGGGCCGTGTCAGCCTGCGGCGACCAGTAAGCAAGCGGAGACACCGGGCTGGAAGGCGTAGCATGGTGGATGTCCCTCTTTTTCAGCGCCAGGTGCCCATCATCTTCATCAGAGATCTTGAGATGAGCCCACGGGTCCAGCCCCAGAGCAGGTCGAGCCTTGTTCAGCCACAAGTGATCGCCAATGGTTTCTGGAGGGATCTTGTTAGGGTTTCCACGAAGCTCATCAACTTGTCCTTGTCCGATCCAGAGGAGAGAATCGCCCAGTTCCTCACCATGTTCCTGATCAACCTCAAGACCTGCGGAATGGAAATCCAGGAGGTGTTACTGAAAATCATAGCATTTCTATATTTCCAGGGGCACCCAAGGACAGCTGAGCTAACAGTGTTTAAAACTAAGCACTTTTTGGTAGCAATCTAGAATCTGGCGACAAATTCGAAGGATGAGACAATCTGACTAGAGAAATATTCCTCAATGTGGGCTCGGAGATGTTTAGCAACTATACATTCAAAAAATAGGTGAGAACAAGACTCTTGTTCCAAGCAGTAAACACAATCAAGGGGTTTGATGATGTGTCTCTTCCTAAGGTTATCCCTAGTCATCAATTTGTTTTTGGAGAGAAGCCAGAGAAATACATGAATTTTAGGGGGAACTCTCAATTTCCAGACAGCAGGGATAAACACGGGTTAAACCCCTCTAAAGTTGATAATATGATAGAGGGAGCTGGAGGAATACTTCCCCTTATTGTCCAGCTGCCAAATCAGGGCAGCCGGCTCGGCAGTAAAGGTAATGCTTTTGGCAATTTCCTCCAAGTGGAACCATTGTTCCATGAGACTATCACTAAAGTTCCTTCTAAAAGAGAGTTTTAGGCATTGACCATCCCAAACTTCATTGACACTTTTGTTAAGCTCATTGCAGACAGAGTAAATAGGCCAAAATTGGACTGCTAGGGGGGGATGTGCCAAACCAATTATCTTCCCAGAACCTAGTTCTGCTCCCATCCCCTATGTTCCATCTGTAGCCAAATTTCACAGTATGCATAATAGATTTTAATCCTTTCCAGAATCTAGAGGTCTTAGGGTTGGAGGAAGGGACAAAAATATTAGGTTTATTTCCTAGGTATTTATGGGCAATAAGAAGCTTCTAGGGTTTCAGGTCTTCCTCATAGAAATATTAGGTATATTAGGTTTAATCCAAGACCCTAGAAGACAGATGTTAATTTCTTGGAGGTAGGTATGCCTAGGCCTCCAAAATCTTTTTTCATAGAGACTAGGGCCCAATTAGCAAGGTGCAGCTTCCTATTTCCCTCAAAATCATTCCACAAGCAATGAGACATCTGAGAATTGATGAGGTTTACTGCCGATTTAGGGAACTTGAAGAAGGAGAGGAGATACACTGGAATGCTAGCCAAACAAGCTTGTATGAGGATCAATCTACCTCTGTAAGAGATAAGTTTGCCCCTCCACCCAGCAATCCTTTTGATGATTTTATCCAGAAGGGGTTGGATATCCTCTCTCCTCAGTTTATCATAGTGGAGAGGGATACCTAGGTACTTAATGGGGAAGTTACCTTTATTACAGACTAGAATAGAGAGGAAGTCAGCTAACTCCTGATCATCCATGTTGATAGGGATGAGTTCACTTTTAGAATAGTTGATTCTCATGCCTGAGACTTGTTCAAAACAGGTTAGAACAGTTTTCAGATTGCTAGCATGTGTGGAGTCATTGTCTAAGAAAAGGATGGTATCATCTGCATATTGAAGCCAGATGATGCCACCAGGGCAGACCTCAGGACAGAGCCCTGCAATCAGACTATGATCAGCAGCTTTGCTCAGCATTTTAGTAAGAACGTCCACTACTAAATTAAACAAAAGCGGGGAGATGGGGTCACCTTGCCTAAGGCCTTTACCAGCAAGGAAAAAATCACTTTCACAGTTATTTAACTTGACCCCAACAGACCCCCATGAGTAAGTTGCTGGATCCAACTCTCCTCTATGAAAGGCTTGGAAAAGATCTAAGAGATCATATTTCACCAAGTCCCCAAAATGCTGGTAAAACAAGAAGGGAATCCCATCAGGACCAGGAGCCCCATCAGGATAAGAGCTAAAAATGGCTTCCTTCACCTCTATCTCTGGAAAAGGGGCTTCTAGCAGCTCATTTTCAGCAGGAGAGACTTTTTCAGAAGCAGAGAAAAAATTGTTTTGTAGAGAGAACCCATAAGGGTTTTTGTTCTTAAACAGGTCTTTGTAGAAGTCACTAGCCACTTTCAGCATCTCATCTACCTCAGTAACAGGGCCATTAGGGCCATCAAGGGAGTGAATGAGGGTTTTCCTCCTCCTCTGGTTAGCTACTGCATGGAAGTAAGCAATATTTCTATCACCCTCCTTAATGTTCCTATCTCTAGACCTTTTTTGGCTTTGATTTCTTCTTGAAGCCAAATTTTCTTGAGCTCTCCATGGACAAAGTTTAATCCATTAGTCTCAGCCTCAGAGAGGTTAGTGGTTTCTACCTTAATATCTAGAGAATCAAACTCAAGGAGGAGAAGCCTTTTGTATCTTCTAAGATTAGCTTCCTCATTGGAGTTCCACCCTTTGGTAGTTCTTCTAAATCTCCTGATTTTGATCTGCCAATTTTCTAGGGGGCAGCTGCTCCCAGTAGGCTCATTCCAGATTTTCCTGACTAGCTCAGTAAAATCTTCTCTAAGCAACCACCACTTTTCAAATTTAAAACTATTGCTCTTTGGAGTTTGGTTAAGACCAGAGTCCCAGAGCAAAGGAGTGTGGTCACTACCACATCTGGGCAGAGCTCTACAACTAGAAAGGGGAAAGAAACTATCTAATTCTGTGTCACAGAAAATTCTGTCAATGGTGGACATAATCCTGGGGCAGCACTTCCAACATATCTAGCAGAACTGTGGGTTTTCCTTCTGACACGGCAATTCTCAACTTTATGGGTAACCATTTTGCAGATAAAACAACTCTTGGGCTTGACACATTTATCCAAATGATGCCCTGGTTCCCCACAGTTGTAGCAGATCACCTCAGAGTATGCCATAAGGCCGAAGCAGGGGCAAGAGCAGTTTTCTGGATGTCCTAGCTCTTCTTTTGCTGATTCTTGCCTTGAGATTTCCCACTGATCTGAGAGTCAGAACCACCAGCAGATTGATCTTGGGAAATTACAGGAGCCTGCCCAGATTGTGCCCCCATTTGGGGCGGAGGTGGGCCGTACCACTGCCCAACCGGCGCTCCCCCCCCCATTGTGATAGGGGAAATTCATCGGAGTTCCTGGTTCCTTCTCATCCTCCAGCCAGATGTTCTATCTCAGGAAGCAGAAATAACCACCAGACAGCTCAATTGAAGCAGATTGCAAGCCTAATTTCAATGTTCTGCAGGTTTGGGGGAGAGGTAAGGTAGGGGATCCACCTGCTCCGGCTCCGGTGGCGTGCTGGTGGGGTGGAGTCCAGTCAAGCATTCCCATCTCACAACACGGCGTGGATCTCCTGAATTCACTTCTCCTTTTGCCCATCGAACGAACACAATCGGTGGCTCATTGGGGTGGGGCATCCTGTGCTTCTCCGAGAAATCTCCTTCGAAGTAGATCCGCAGGGCTAGATTCAGCAGCTCCCAATCCACATGGTCCTTGCACATCCGAGCATACCTGCGTGAGTGAGAGAACAGATTCGGTCCCTCCTCGGCTTCCTCCCTCGCAGCTTCCTCCCTCGCAGCTTCCTCCTCTGCTTCCCTCCATTTGCGCGTGCACTGGGTCCAGGAGAGAGTGTCGTCGCGGATCCGCATCGCCTGCTCCCTCCATCTCCTCCCTCGAGTCTCCCGCAACACCGCCGGCGCGACGGAGTCGAGCGGCTGGAGCATCCACGGGAAGGCTTTGTAGACATGTGGGAGATGCATCTTGTACATCTGCCTGTCTTCCAGCCATTCCCCCGTGGATATGGCCGACGACTCCATGGGGCACGCGAGCGGACTTGCTGAGGGGGGCAGGCGCGCCCGGAGTCAGGAGGCGGGGGGTGGCAGCGAGATCTATGGCGGCGGCGAGGGTGGAGGTAGTGGCGGGGGCGGCGGCGAGGGTGGAGGTGGTGGCGGGGGCGAAGGGGATTGTGGCAGCGCTCATCTATTTGCCAATTACTCCCTCCTTTTCGGTTTATATGGCTCAATTCAAAAATCTCACCAACCAAGGTAGATGATGAATGGTGGAATACTTTTTGTAGTTTGCAAAAGCACCTAATTAATGCACTTGTTTTCCTCAAAAAATTATGTTTATCAATGCATAAATTTCGTCCCTCGTTTTCTCTGTGTTTCGCACACTCGACATTGTGTGGGCATTTTGACTGTGCATCATATGAAGATGTGCTATGCATGAATGTTGATCAGCATGATGTTAACTGGCTGGTAGTTCCATTTTCGACCATGAATAAAACTTCCAACATGATGTTAGCCCTGTTTGAAAAGGACATGTTAATATAAATTCTCTGCCTCTGAAAGTTGCAGTTTCTTATCTGAAACTGAACTTGTAGTTTCTTATCTGAAACTGAAACTTGTAGTTTCTTCTCTGAGAATCACATTGTCTGCACTTTTATACTCCTATGAAACTACATTTTTTGAAGTGCTAAAAATAGATCTCTAGAATTCATAAAATACTTCATGTGCTCATACTGCAAATCTGAAATTCAAAAGACATTCATATCTGAAAGTACTCTCGAAATACACAACACAAAACACAATTCACAACCTGCAAATACTGACAACCCTACGCTCCTCCTGACAATTCACAACCTGTCCGACTATTGGGCTGGGGGGCAGCCCGCTCCTATTCCTCGGCAGCAGACAGCCGCCCCGTGAGATGATGTGGATGGCGAGGGAGACGATGGCGGGGAAGCGTCGTCGGGCCAACTGCTTTTCTCCTCTTGTAGTTGGGTTCGGTCGACGAAGACTCCACCGGCTCGATCTGGTAGGACACCCTCACAAACGGCACCCTGTAGATGCTTGATCCTTCAATCTCTGGTGGATGCTCCATCTGGGATCGATACTCCCACCACCGCTCCCTCACGATCGGATTCGGTGAATCTGTTTGCTCCATGGCCCAGAGGAGCAGCTCTATGTACTCCGGCGCGACTCCCTCCGGGAGTATCGCCGCATTTTCGCTCTGTTGCAGATACATGGATGTCGCCGTCGCTGCTAGTTGGTCCTTGTTGTCAAACCAAGACTGTATCTCCAACATCCTAGCTAGCTTCACAGGGTCGCCGTCTGCGATCCTCACGTATCGGTTGTACTCCTCCATCGATCTACTTCTCCACAGCACCTTCACTCGCCGGCGGTGGTTTTTGAATGGAAGAGGAGAGGAGCAGCGCTGGTTTTGGATTAGAACGGGAGAGGAGCGACGCTGGTTTTGGACTGGAACAGGAGAGGAGGGGTGGTGGTTTTGAAATGGAAGAGGAGAGGAGCGGCGCTGCATTTAGATTGGAACAGGAGAGGAGTGGCGGTGGTTTAAGAGGAGAAGAGCGGAAGAGCGGCGCTGGTCTTGGAAGTATTTTTTTTGTTGTTTTGCGTATTTTGGGTCAAAGTTTGACCACGTACTGTATTTGACAAAAAAATGTGAATGCATGTCACCAAAAATTGTATCGTTTGGTTCGTATCTGAATGTACTTTCAAATTATATTATTTTTGCAACGTATAACATATACTTTATGTGCGAAAATCATGGTCAATTATGACCCAGAATAAAAGGGAGACTAGTTAATGTGGGGTCGCTTTATTAATTGAAGGGTAAATTGATTTTGATTTTGATCCAGTCACAGCGCGCCGGCCCTCTCGTCCAATCCTAAATCGTTACCGCACGCTCCTCTCCCTCTTCTCCATTGCAAAACCACCTCCTCTCCTCTCCATCATCTCCATTCCAAAACCACTGTCTCGCCTCTCCCTCTTCTGATCTTCTCCATTGCAAAACCACCTCCTCTCCTCTCCATCATCTCCATTCCAAAACCACCGTCTCGCCTCTCCCTCTTCTCTATTGCAAGACCACTGTCTCTCCTCCGTTTTCTAGACGCTTTGCTCCATGGCGCGGGCGCAATCCATGGATACAAAATTAGTATACTGTATACTATTTAAAAGTCGAGGGCGGGGCTTTTCCTGCGCGGTAGGCGGCGGGGCAGTTCCGCCTAGTCGGTTCGACAGAGACGCGAGAAGACGAGGGAGTAGGCTGCTGCAAACGTAGGGCTGTGTGATTTGACAGCGAGTTACTGCTAGACAAGTGGGGCCTCGTGATTTGACTTGCCATTATCATTTTAACTGCGGCGCTACGACCGGCGTGAGTCTCCCAGATTCCTGACCACCTCCATACAGGTGCCTCTCCCAATGCTCCACCATGTAGTAGAGGCTGGCTCTTGCATGAGAGCCCACTTCTCCACTTTTTCCTTGCCTCTCTTTCCTCCACATATGCAAAAATGTCATGTAAAGCGCACTATTGTACTTACTTTTACTTGCTCCTACAGGTGCCTAAGCTTGCCACATAGGCATAAAGTCTGATGTGGCAAGTTAATCAAGAAGAGAGGGACTAGTTTGGTGACCCAAGGAAGAAACGGTGCTAAGCGCGTGTACCTAGGTGAAAAGACAATTTTGAGTATATAGCTAATTAAATGAAGCAAACTTAGCAACACCATTTCATTGGAAGAGGTCACTCCTTGGCAAATGCAATAAATACTAGTACTCCCTGTGTCCCATAATATAAGAACGTTTTTGGCACTACACTAGTGTCAAAAACGTTCTTATATTATGGGACGGAGGGAGTACGAAGAAAGAGATAGAGAGAAGTAAAAAAATACACTTATAGCCAACCTTATAGCCAAAACCTTGTTGTAGTATGAGTGACTAAGTGATGACTATGTATGACATGCCAACATCAGATAGCCTAACGCACCGTGTTAAATATCCAAGGGCGCAACTGCACGAGTGACGCGACGGTCGTGGTAGGCGCGACCACAATACGGGCTGCTGGCAGCCCTTGGATCTGAGATCAAACGGTCGCATGCTAAGTTGCTAAAAATTTGCATAATAACCCTCCAGGATAGGATATTCACCCATAGGTCTAGAATCACGCCATGCAACCGTTCGATCTCAGATCCAAGGGCTCTCGGAAGCCCGTATCATGGGAGAATGGAAAGCCACTACCCTGCCGTTCGCACGCTGGCAGTTCGCTCCTACTCGTCCCCGCACGTCCTTCAGTACTACGGCAGTTCGCTCCTAGTCATCCCATCCATTCACATTACGGCAGTTCCACTAACCCTCCTCCCAAATCCATGGAATCCCAAATCTCCATGATCGGCAGTAAGTACAAGGTTAGAACCATCACCGGCGATGAGTTCGACGTCATCTTCACCCGTTCTTCCGCGATGGTGAAAGGATGCCTTTCTCGCTTTAGACGCATGTTCGAAAACTCAGATGATGAGTGGGTCGCTGGGCTAGATGTTAAGCACACCACAGTCTTGGGGAGAGAGAAGGATCTAAAGGACGAAGAGAGGAAGAAGCCCGACGTGATCCAGGTTTGCGTACATAACGTTTGCTTGGTCTACCACATATGCCATGCCGACGTTGAGTGCCAGGATTTTAAGAACTTCCTCGAGAGCAACCTAGTCAAATTCGTTACTTTAGACTTTGGTAACAACAAAGAAGTCCTGCGTCGGATAGGCCTCGTTGTAGGCAACACCTTCGTCCTCCAGAAGAATCGGCTGGTGTCCTCTCGTCAGCCTTCAATGCTGACCCTGGCAGGAGCCATGGTTCATCCTTCGTACGGTAAACTAGAGAAACCTCATTACACGTTTCATCGTCATGCATGGCAGCGAAATGTACTAGATACAGACCACATCCACTATGCTGCAATGGATGGCTACCTTTGCTTCAATATCTACAAGGGTTGGATGAAGAGCAACAGCCAAGTGTGCGGTTCAAGCAAAGAAGTATCGGCCAAGAGGAAGAGGGACAAGGACGAAGTCGAGGACGTGGACGAGGACTCCGAGTAAGGTGGCAGTGTCGTTGCTCATGGTGGTTCTAATGCAGTGTCTACCGGAGTAGTTGCAAAGTTTAATTTCACGTGTGCTTAATTTAATTTGAGGGGTGTGTCGTGATGAGCCCCCAGCAGAACTATGTTATGTTTCTTCTCGTTACTTTAACTCTTCAGTACGTACATACTAGTATTTCTTACATTTCATCTTTTAGTTGGTATAGTACTACCACTCGTTTCTTCACATTATATACATACAATATATATGGCCCACATCATATAGCCAGCAGTTTAGTTGTCAAAGAATTTCAGGGTGCTTAGTTTTGTCAAAGAATTCCAGGATGCTTAGAGGGTGCTTGGATCCAAGGGACTTATTTTAGTCTGACTAAAAATAGTCTCTTTAAGAGGCTAAAGTTCCAAGCACCCTGACTAAAGAGGGGCTAAAACTAGTCTTGAGACTAAAATTTTTTAGTCAGGGGTACCCCTACTAAAATGTGGATTAGTCCTCTCTCTACTCATTTAACTCCTCTCCTTTAACACAAGCGAGTTCTGCATTGGAGGGTTTGGAGGATAATAAATGCTCATTAACTTGATTTTAGCCTTTTTAGTATTTGGATCCAAGTATGGGTGAGGCTAGCATGTTTTACTCCCACTACTTTTAGTCATGGGACTAAAACGTATCCAAGCACCCTCTTAGTTTTATTTGAGGGGTGGGTTGTGCTGGACACCATTATTGTGACTAGCCTTTTTAATAGTACTATATGCATAATTTGCCGACGAGCGCTCTCTATATGTACCACCTTTTTTTTTAATTTAAAGTTTTGCTCCATGGCGCAATCCATCGATACTACTGCTGTACAAAAGTATACATTTTTTAAAAGGCTAGAGGGCGGGGCAGTCTAGCTTGGTCGATTTCACAAGAGGCGAGGGCCTTTGTGATTTGACGGCTCATTACTGCTGGAAGGCAGGGCCTTGTGATTTGACTGCTCGTATAAATGCGTTGACGACCTGATCGAGGAGGAGCAAAGAACCGTGTGGTATGCTCAAGTTTTCCACTGGAGTAGTACTGCGACGGAGGAGCACGAAACACGGCAGCCCAGTGCCATATGGCGATAAAAAATGATCTAATTTGCTAGTCATCTCATTGTTAGAATTGTTCTATTCATTCCCTCAAAAAAACATTGTTCTATTCATGCCTCACAGAGAACGTGACACGTGCGGCGAAACACCCGAAGCAAAAGATGAAACACAGGAGCAAAAGAAGAAGGAAGATTATCACCCCAAGTGATCTAATTCGTCGCGGAGTCGTAACTGCTTCTTCATCGCCTCCACGACCTCCATCTCCTTGTGCGTCTCCTCCACCATCTTCATCATTGTGTCCATGACGCGGCATTTCTCGACGCGAGCCTTCGTCATCTGTTCCATGGCCATATTACGTACCTTGACAGCAGCCGGGTGCTCGATGCGGAGCTTCGCCAACTCTTCCTTCTGTTCCATGACGAGGGCCTGCAGCATCTTCATCGAGGAACTACTATTCTCATGCAGCTTCTTCCAGCCGGCGTTCTTCTCCTTCAACAGGTTGATCTCGTGGCAGAGCTTCGCATTGTCCTCCCGAAGTCGCAGGATTTCGCCGGTCGCCTTCTTCTCCGAGGCAATGCTCTTCTTCAGCAGCATCACCAAGCCGGCGGTCAACTCCCCCTGCTGATTGAGCTCAGCGGGCATGTCGTCGAGACTCTCCTTCAGCAACTCCATCAAGCCTTGGATGAACTCCTTCTGCTTATTGAGCTGATCGGGCATGCCGTCGAGGGATAACGACTCCAGCTCTGCCGGCTCGGCATGTTCGCCTCCGCGGCTAGGGCGCTCCTGGGAGCCATCACCTGCCCGTGAGAGATCTTTTGAGGTCTCTGCGTGGCAGCGAGCCCTCTTTTTTTTCCGCAGCCTTGGTTGCCGCTCCCTTGTTACGAGTAGTTCTCGACCTAGAGCTCTGCTCACCGGCCATGGCAATGACGGACGAAGAAGAAGCACTTATGAGGAGGAAAGGTAGAGTAATTTTCGGTTAGGTAGTTCCCCTTTTTATAACCTAAGTACTAACACTAGTAATAATACCTGCATAGTGGGAACACGTTCAAGTTTGGTACGTACTAGTAGGTGTGAGCAGGCTTTCGAATGTGATGGGAACAAGGTAAAGATTAACTGATGGTTTTGGTTTCGAGGCCCGAAACGGCTCCCGATGAGTTTAGCGGAACATAAATTTCAAGTACTACACTGCTCAAATGAGTAAATATTATGTTACTATCAAAAATTGGCACAAAATACGAAGGAGACCAATGGAAGTACTACTAGCAACCCACGATTTAACTACTCGCACGCATGCAGTGGAGTAATAATGTCTTTCTTCCGCCCTCACGTCCACTCAATTTGCATGCGCTGTATTAATTGACCATCAATGAAGTAAACGACTTTACATGCGTCAAATTATCACATGGGGTGGATCTTGGTACAAAATTGCGTGTGCCCGTGTACCCGCGTGTGCGTGCGAGGGAATGAGTGCGTGCGTGCACATCTTCACTTCGTGCATGTACCGCTAGTATGGCTCAGGGAGGACGAGTACATTCTTCTGGAACCAGCAGCACGTCACTGTGATCAATCCATGCAAGGAGGTCGCGAAAACGCCTCCACATGTTCCACATGGCTTCATGAACTATAAGAGAGACACTGTGTAGCGTGCCATTGGTATTCTAATTTACATGTTTTGCACATACTCGAAGTACTAGTAAGGTACACGTGCATTGCACGCATCAGATTTTGCAACCAAATTATGAATAAATACCACACTATAGCATGTAAGCTCTGAGTCATATATGCCTGATGTAGCCCTTCGTTTAATTCTTATAGTTCATCTCATTCAAAATCAATTAGTTTTTATAAAAAAGCTAAGAACGCGGGAATAGGAAAAACATGGGATTATAGTGGAATGTCGTCTTGAATCCTACAGGATTGTACGAGTGTTCGATTGTGCATAGAAAAAAACACAGAATTCTTTCAAAGAGGTTTGAGTGGATGGGATGTTTCCTATGAAATCTAGTGCAAATGAATCATATGGAAAAATTCCTATGGTTTACAATCCTATGAATCAAACAACCAAGATAGGAAAAATTCCTAATGATTAGAATCCTTTGAATCAAAGAAGCCCTTAATCTATTTTATGATTCATGGAATTGTGCGTTGTAAAGCATAAAGTAAAAACAAATAATGGCAATTCAACTAGAAAAAAAGTTTGGGCAGTTATGGTACGGAAGATTCTAGAACAAAAGAGAACCACTGTTGTTTTGAGGTTTGTGCATTATGCTTAAGTTCAACCATGGAGTCTGCTAGATTGCACATCTGGCAAAATCCGGTGGGGGGCTAGAAGATGGTGCGAGGGGCTGAGTGGAGGGAGACTATGAAGGAATGCACAAGTGCGAGATCGATATTTAGAGAGAGGGGGCGAACACGTGCGCTGTTGCACGCAGTGGCGGAGCCATGAAAAATAAATGAGCGAGGGGGCCAAGCATTGCTAATCCTTTACGAGGAGGGTCAATTCATGAACTTAAACCATTTTTAGTAGCAATTGTCTAATGATCACATTCATATTAGCCTCGATATATAGTGATGTTAGGGGGAGGGGGGCAGGGCCCTTACTTCCCCCTGTCTTCGCCATTGTGCACGCGTCTGAGAGATGAAGCGGAAGGCATGGATGATGAGAGGGGGACGTTGGATATATAATTAATGTGGGTGTATTAGCTATATATGTTAATCCTATATAGAGAGGTATAGATTGATCGATGTGGACGTGGGAAAGAGGGTGAGACCTCACTGGATATATCGATTGATCGGTTTGTGTGGAAAACTATGAAAGACCTAGCTATATACACACATACATAGAGGAACATCGATCGTTGCGCATGCACGCGTGAGAGATAAAGAATGCCCGATATGATGGAGAGGGGGATGTGTGTTGGTGTGTGCCTTCATGGGAGACCGACCTGAAGAAAAAGATTGCATGCGTGCGATGGATAATGCCGACTGGTAGTGTGTGTGCATGCATGCACGAGAGAAAGTTAGTGGTACAATTATAAAGAGAAGACTACTGTGTGGGTGTAAAAGAATAGCTGAATAGGTGAGGTCATAATCAATGTAAAGTTGAATTCAAATATTTGAATAAGAGATCCTAATGTTTGAAACCCATGCATGCATGAATATAACAGAGATCTGCGCGGTGTGGTTTGGAAACGAGCATGTTGTAATGTATACACATTGAACAAGGTCAGACTGATTTGAATTTGAGATACCGATGGCAGACATCATTTGGCCACGTCGCATCCGTGCATGGACACACTATTCAAATTGGAGATGATGGGCGGCTTTGCATCACATATCTATATCTATACCCCTATATATATTATATTTTATATTTTTTTATATTGTGTGCGGGTAACTTTAACTTTGAAAGATGGTCGTTGGATGAGGCGAATCCGATGGTCAAAAGATGGCAAATTTGAGCACTACTGGCCGTTGCATATCATCTAGATTCCACCAGATTTCGCCACATGTATAATCTAGAAGACTCCATGGTTGAACTTAAGCATAATGCACAAACATCAAAACACAAGCACTTCTTATTTGTTCTAGAATCTTCCGTATCAGAATTGCCCAAATGTTTTTCTACATGATTTGCCATTATTTGTTTTTTACTTTATGTCTTACGACGCACAATTCCATGAATCTTAAAATATATTAGCTTTCTTATAAAAACTAGATGATTTTGAATGAAATGAACAATAAGAATTAAACGAACATCTACATCATGCATATATGACTCAAATCTTGCATGCTATAATGTGGTATTTATTCATAATTTGGTTGCCAAATCTCATGCGTGCAATGCACGTGTACCTTACTCTAGTCTAAATGGTGTTTGTGTGTGTGTGTTGTGCGTGTTGAGGTGCAAATTGTCTTTTTTTTGGTACACGTTAAGCTTGTTCTTCCGAAATTTCAAGCCGCTCCTTGTTATGCAGAAAATTCAAGCTAGCGTCTCTGTCTATCGTGCTGCGAAACTCCCGCCTCTTCAACCCGCGCCTTGTTAGCCCGAAATATTTAAGATATATCTTTGTCTCGTTGTGCTCTGACAACTCCCTCCATCTCAACCCGCGCCTTGCTATTCCGAAATTACAACGCGCGCGAAAACTCCCACCTCCTGTGAAATCCCGACACGCGAAATGCCCGTGGTACCCCTGAACCGAAAGAACCGCCTCAAATCGGTGGGGGTACTTTCGTAACTTAACCCACATTTCGGACAAGCGTGTCTCTAAGACATGGTTCCCCACTGCCGTCCCATCCGCCCACCCATTCGTACACCGAGGCCATGAAAACCCGCGAGGAAACCCCACACCCTGCTCCGTCCGCCACCCAGCCGGAGCCTCTTCCCCGACGACGTCATCCACAGCAACACCTCGACTGTTGGAAATATGCCCTAGAGGCAATAATAAAAGATTATTATATTTCCTTGTTCATGATAATTGTCTATTGTTCATGCTATAATTGTATTGTCCGGAAATCGTAATACATGTGTGAATACATAGACCACAATGTGTCCCAAGTGAGCCTCTAGTTGACTAGCTCGTTGATCAACAGATAGTCATGGTTTCCTTGCTATGGACATAGGGATGTCATTGATAACGGGGTCACATCATTAGGAGAATGATGTGATGGACAAGACCCAAACCTAAGCATAGCATAAAGATCGTGTAGTTCGTTTGCTAGAGCTTTTGCAATGTCAATTATCATTTCCTTAGACCATGAGGTTGTGCAACTCCCGGATACCGTATGAGTGCTTTGGGTGTGCCAAACGTCACAACGTAACTGGGTGGCTATAAAGGTACACTACGGGTATCTCCGAAAGTGTCTGTTGGGTTGGCACGAACCGAGACTGGGATTTGTCACTCCGTATGACGGAGAGGTATCTCTTGGGCCCACTCGGTAATGCATCATCATAATGAGCTCAATGTGACCAAGGGGTTGGTCACGGGATCATGCATTACGGTACGAGTAAAGTGACTTGCCGATAACGAGATTGAACAAGGTATTGGGATACCGACGATCGAGTCTCGGGCAAGTAACGTACCGATTGACAAAGGGAATTGAATACGGGATTGATTAAGTCCTCGACATCGTGATTCATCCGATGAGATCATCGAGGAGCATGTGGGAGCCAACATGGGTATCCAGATCCAGCTGTTGGTTATTGGCCGGAGAGGCGTCTCGGTCATGTTTGCATGTCTCCCGAACCCGTAGGGTCTACACACTTAAGGTCCGGTGACGCTAGGGTTGTAAAGATATGAATATGCAGTAATCCGAAAGTTGTTCGGAGTCCCGGATGAGATCCCGGACGTCATGAGGAGTTCCGGAATGGTCCGGAGGTAAAGAATTATATATAGAAGTGTTGTTTCGGCCAACGGGAAAGTTTCGGGGTCACCGATATTGTACCGGGACCACCGGATGGGTCCCGGGGGTCCACCGGGTGGGGCCACCCATCCCGGAGGGCCCCATGGGCTGAAGTGGGAGGGGGAACCAGCCCATAGTGGGCTGGTGCGCCCCCCTTGGCCCACCCCCTTGCGCCTAGGGTTGAAACCCTAGGGTGGGGGGGCGCCCCACTTGCCTTGGGGGGTACTCCACCCCCCTTGGCCGCCGCCCCCCTTGGGAGATTGGATCTCCAAGGGCCGGCGCCCCCCAGGGGGGCTATATAAAGGGGGGAGGGAGGGGGCAGCCGCACCCTTGCATCTTGGCGCCTCCCTCTCCCTCTCGCGCAGACGCTCGGCGAAGCCCTGCTGCGGTGACAACTGCATCCACCACCACACCGTCGTGCTGTTGGATCTTCATCAACCTCTCCTTCCCCCTTGCTGGATCAAGAAGGAGGAGATGTCATCCGCTCCGTACATGTGTTGAACACAGAGGTGCCGTCCGTTCGGCGCTTGGTCATCGGTGATTTCGATCACGGCGAGTACGACTCCATCATCCACGTTCTAGTGAACGCTTCCGCTCGCGATCTACAAATGTATGTAGATGCAATCTGAATACTCGTTGCTAGATGAACTCATAGATGGATCTTGGTGAAACCGTAGGAAAATTTTTGTTTTCTGCAACGTTCCCCAACAGTGGCATCATGAGCTAGGTCTATGCGCAGTTCTCTTTGCACGAGTAGAACACAATTGTTGTGGGCGTAGATGTTGTCAACTTGCTTGCCGTTACTAGTCTTATTTTGCTTCAGGGGTATTGTGGGATGAAGCGGCCCGGACCAACCTTACACGTACGCTTACGTGAGACCGGTTCCACCGACTGACATGCACTAGTTGCATAAGGTGGCTGGCGGGTGTCTGTCTCTCCCACTTTAGTTGGAGCGGATTCGACAAAAAGGGTCCTTATGAAGGGTAAATAGAAGTTGACAAATCACGTTTGGCTTTTACGTAGGTAAGAAAACGTTCTTGCTAGAACCCTATTTCAGCCACGTAAAATTTGCAACAACAATTAGAGGACGTCTAACTTGTTTTTGCAGCAAGTGCTTTGTGATATGATATGGCCAAAGTTGTGATGAATGATGAATGATATATATGTGATGTATGAGATCATGTTCATGTAATAGGAATCACGACTTGCATGTCGATGAGTATGACAACTGGCAGGAGCCATAGGAGTTGTCATTATTCTTTTATGACCTGCGTGTCAATGGAAACGCCATGTAAATTACTTTACTTTATTGCTAAACGTGTTAGCCATAGTAGTAGAAGTAATAGTTGGCGTGCAACTTCATGGAGACACGATGATGGAGATCATGATGATGGAGATCATGGTGTCATGCCGGTGACAAGACGATCATGGAGCCCCAAGATGGAGATCAAAGGAGCTATATGATATTGGCCATATCATGTCACTATTATTATTTGATTGCATGTGATGTTTATCATGTTTTGCATCTTGTTTACATAGAACGACGGTAGTAAATAAGATGATCCCTCATAATAATTTCAAGAAAGTGTTCCCCCTAACTGTGCACCATTGCGACAGTTCGTTGTTTCGAAGCACCACGTGATGATCGGGTGTGATAGATTCCAACGTTCACATACAACGGGTGTAAGACAGATTTACACATGCAAAACACTTAGGTTATCTTGACGAGCCTAGCATGTACAGACATGGCCTCGGAACACGGAGGACCGAAAGGTCAAGCATGAGTCATATAGAAGATACGATCAACATGGAGATGTTCACCGATGATGACTAGTCCGTCTCACGTGATGATCGGACACGGCCTAGTCGAGTCGGATCATGTTTCACTTAGATGACTAGAGGGATGTCTAATCTGAGTGGGAGTTCATTAATAATTTGATTAGATGAACTTAATTATCATGAACTTAGTCTAAAATCTTTACAATATGTCTTGTAGATCAAATGGCCCACACCAATGTTGCCCTCAACTTCAACGCGTTCCTAGAGAAAACCAAGCTGAAAGATGATGGCAGCAACTATACGGACTGGATCCAGAACCTGAGGATCATTCTCATAGCTGCCAAGAAAGATTATGTCCTAGAAGCACCGCTAGGTGAAGCACCATTCCCAGCAAACCAAGACGTTATGAACGCCTATCAGTCACGTGCTGATGATTACTCCCTCGTTCAGTGCGGCATGCTTTACAGCTTAGAACCGGGGCTCCAAAAGCGTTTTGAGCAATGCGGAGCATATGAGATGTTCGAGGAGCTGAAAATGGTTTTCCAAGCTCATGCCCGGGTCGAGAGATATGAAGTCTCTGACAAGTTCTTTAGTTGTAAGATGGAGGAAAATAGCTCTGTCAGTGAACACATACTCAAGATGTCTGGGTTGCACAACCGCTTGACTCAGCTGGGAGTTAATCTCCCGGATGACGCGGTCATTGACAGAATCCTTCAGTCGCTTCCACCAAGCTACAAGAGCTTTGTGATGAACTTCAATATGCAGGGGATGGAAAAGACCATTCCCGAGGTATATTCAATGCTGAAATCAGCGAAGGTGGAGATCAAAAAGGAACATCAAGTGTTGATGGTCAATAAAACCACCAAGTTCAAGAAGGGCAAGGGCAAGAAGAACTTCAAGAAAGACGGCAAGGATGTTGCCGCGCCCGGTAACCAAGTTGCCGGGAAGAAGTCAAAGTATGGACCCAAGCCTGAGACTGAGTGCTTTTATTGCAAAGGGAAGGGTCACTGGAAGCGGAACTGCCCCAAATACTTAGCGGACAAGAAGGCCGGCAACACTAAAGGTATATGTGATATACATGTAATTGATGTGTACCTTACAAGTGCTCGTAGTAGCTCCTGGGTATTTGATACCGGTGCTGTTGCTCATATTTGTAAATCAAAGCAGGAGCTGCGGAATAAGCGGAGACTGACGAAGGACGAGGTGACGATGCGCGTCGGGAATGGTTCCAAGGTCGATGTGATCGCCGTCGGCACGCTACCTCTCCATTTACCTACGGGATTAGTTTTAAACCTCAATAATTGTTATTTAGTGCCATGTTTGAGCATGAACATTGTATCTGGATCTCATTTAATTCGAGATGGCTACTCATTTAAATCCGAGAATAATGGTTGTTCTATTTATATGAGTGATAGGTTTTATGGTCATGCTCCGATGGTCAATCGTTTGTTCCCAATGAATCTCGTGCGTGATAATACACATATTCATAATGTGAATACCAAAAGAATTAAAGTTGATAACGATAGTCCCACATACTTGTGGCACTACCGCCTTGGTCACATTGGTGTCAAGCGCATGAAGAAGCTCCATGCTGATGGACTTTTAGAGTCTCTCGATTATGAATCATTTGACACATGCGAGCCATGCCTTATGGGCAAAATGACCAAGACTCCGTTCTCCGGAACAATGGAGCGAGCAACCAACTTATTGGAAATCATACATACTGATGTGTGCGGTCCAATGAGTGTTGAGGCTCGCGGAGGATATCGTCATGTTCTCACTCTCACTGATGACTTGAGTAGATATGGGTATGTCTACTTAATGAAACACAAGTCTGAGACCTTTGAAAAGTTCAAGGAATTACAGAATGAGGTAGAGAATCAACGTGACCGAAAAATAAAGTTCTTACGATCAGATCGTGGAGTAGAATATTTAAGTCACGAATTTGGCACACACTTAAGGAAATGTGGAATCGTTTCACAACTCACGCCGCCTGGAACACCTCAACGTAATGGTGTGTCCGAACGTCGTAATCGCACTCTATTGGATATGGTGCGATCTATGATGTCTCTTACTGATTTACCGCTATCATTTTGGGGATACGCTCTAGAGACAGCCGCATTCACTTTAAATAGGGCACCGTCTAAATCCATTGAGACGACACCGTATGAATTATGGTTTGGGAAGAAACCTAAGCTGTCATTTCTAAAAGTTTCGGGATGCGATGCTTATGTCAAGAAACTTCAACCTGAAAAGCTCGAACCCAAGTCGGAAAAATGCGTCTTCATAGGATACCCTAAGGAAACCATTGGGTATACCTTCTACCTCAGATCCGAAGGGAAGATCTTTGTTGCCAGGAATGGATCCTTTCTAGAGAAAGAGTTTCTCTCGAAAGAAGTAAGTGGGACGAAAGTGGAGCTTGATGAAGTACTGCCTCTTGAAACGGAAAGTAGCGCAGCTCAGGAAAATGTTCCTATGGTGCCTGCACCACTTAGAGAGGAGGTTAATGATGATGATCAAGATACTTCAGACCAAGCTCCTACTGAACTTCGTAGGTCCACAAGGACACGTTCCGCACCAGAGTGGTACGGCAACCCTGTCCTGGAAATCATGTTGTTAGACAACGGTGAACCTTCGAACTATGAAGAAGCGATGGCGGGCCCGGATTCCAACAAATAGCTGGAGGCCATGCAGTCCGAGATAGGATCCATGTATGAAAACAAAGTATGGACTTTGACAGACTTGCCCGATGATCGGCGAGCGATAGAAAATAAATGGATCTTTAAGAAGAAGACGGACGCGGATGGTAATGTCACCATCTATAAAGCTCGACTTGTCGCTAAGGGTTATCGGCAAGTTCAAGGGGTTGACTACGATGAGACTTTCTCTCCCGTAGCGAAGCTGAAGTCCGTCCGAATCATTTTAGCAATTGCCGCATACTATGATTATGAGATATGGCAAATGGACGTCAAAACGGCATTCCTTAACGGCTATCTTAAGGAAGAACTGTATATGATGCAGCCGGAAGGTTTTGTCGACCCTAAGAATTCTAACAAGGTATGCAAGCTCCAACGATCCATTTATGGGCTGGTGCAAGCATCTCGGAGTTGGAACATTCGCTTTGATGAGATGATCAAGGCGTTTGGGTTTATGCAGACTTACGGAGAAGCCTGCGTTTATAAGAAAGTGAGTGGGAGCTCTGTAGCATTTCTCATATTATATGTAGATGACATACTTTTGATGGGAAATGATATAGAACTTTTGGACAGCGTTAAGGCCTACTTGAATAAGAGTTTTTCAATGAAGGACCTTGGAGAAGCTGCTTATATATTAGGCATCAAGATCTATAGAGATAGATCGAGACGCCTCATCGGTCTTTCACAAAGTACGTACCTTGACAAGATATTGAAGAAGTTCAATATGGATCAGTCCAAGAAGGGGTTCTTGCCTGTATTGCAAGGTGTACGATTGAGCACGGCTCAATGCCCGACCACGGCAGAAGATATAGAAGAGATGAGTGTCATCCCCTATGCCTCAGCCATAGGGTCTATTATGTATGCCATGCTGTGTACCAGACCTGATGTAAACCTTGCCATAAGTTTGGTAGGTAGGTACCAAAGTAATCCCGGCAAGGAACACTGGACAGCGGTCAAAAACATCCTGAAGTACCTGAAGAGGACCAAGGATATGTTTCTCGTTTATGGAGGTGCCGAAGAGCTTGTCGTAAAGGGTTACGTCGATGCTAGCTTCGACACAGATCTGGATGACTCTAAGTCACAAACCGGATACGTGTATATTTTGAATGGTGGGGCAGTAAGCTGGTGTAATTGCAAGCAAAGCATCGTGGCGGGATCTACATGTGAAGCGGAATATATGGCAGCCTCGGAGGCAGCACAAGAAGCAATCTGGATGAAGGAATTCATTACTGACCTAGGAGTCATACCCAATGCGTCGGACCCGATGAATCTCTTCTGTGACAACACTGGAGCTATTGCCCTTGCGAAGGAGCCCAGGTTTCACAGGAAGACCAGGCATATCAAGCGTCGCTTCAACTCCATTCGTGAAAGTGTTCAAAATGGAGACATAGAGATTTGTAAAGTACATACGGACCTGAATGTGGCAGATCCGTTGACTAAACCTCTCCCTAGAGCAAAACATGATCAACACCAAAATTCCATGGGTGTTCGATTCATCACAATGTAACTAGACTATTGTCTCTAGTGCAAGTGGGAGACTGTTGGAAATATGCCCTAGAGGCAATAATAAAAGATTATTATATTTCCTTGTTCATGATAATTGTCTATTGTTCATGTTATAATTGTATTGTCCGGAAATCGTAATACATGTGTGAATACATAGACCACAATGTGTCCCTAGTGAGCCTCTAGTTGACTAGCTCGTTGATCAACAGATAGTCATGGTTTCCTGGCTATGGACATAGGGATGTCATTGATAACGGGGTCACATCATTAGGAGAATGATGTGATGGACAAGACCCAAACCTAAGCATAGCATAAAGATCGTGTAGTTCGTTTGCTACAGCTTTTGCAATGTCAAGTATCATTTCCTTAGACCATTAGGTTGTGCAACTCCCGGATACCGTATGAGTGCTTTGGGTGTGCCAAACGTCACAACGTAACTGGGTGGCTATAAAGGTACACTACGGGTATCTCCGAAAGTGTCTGTTGGGTTGGCACGAACCGAGACTGGGATTTGTCACTCCGTATGACGGAGAGGTATCTCTTGGGCCCACTCGGTAATGCATCATCATAATGAGCTCAATGTGACCAAGGGGTTGGTCATGGTATCATGCATTACGGTACGAGTAAAGTGACTTGCCGGTAACGAGATTGAACAAGGTATTGGGATACCGACAATCGAGTCTTGGGCAAGTAACGTACCGATTGACAAAGGGAATTGAATACGGGACTGATTAAGTCCTCGACATCGTGGTTCATCCGATGAGATCATCGAGGAGCATGTGGGAGCCAACATGGGTATCCAGATCCAGCTCTTGGTTATTGGCCGGAGAGGCGTCTCGGTCATGTCTGCATGTCTCCCGAACCCGTAGGGTCTACACATTTAAGGTCCGGTGACGCTAGGGTTGTAAAGATATGAATACGCAGTAATCCGAAAGTTGTTCGGAGTCCCGGATGAGATCCCGGACGTCATGAGGAGTTCCGGAATGGTCCGGAGGTAAAGAATTATATATAGAAGTGTTGTTTCGGCCAACGGGAAAGTTTCGGGGTCACCGATATTGTACCGGGACCACCGGATGGGTCCCGGGGGTCCACCGGGTGGGGCCACCCATCCCGGAGGGCCCCATGGGCTGAAGTGGGAGGGGGAACCAGCCCATACTGGGCTGGTGCGCCCCCCTTGTCCCACCCCCTTGCGCCTAGGGTTGAAACCCTAGGGTGGGGGGGCGCCCCACTTGCCTTGGGGGGTACTCCACCCCCCTTGGCCGCCACCCCCCTTGGGAGATTGGATATCCAAGGGCCGGCGCCCCCCAGGGGGGCTATATAAAAGGGGGGAGGGAGGGGGCAGCCGCACCCTTGCATCTTGGCGCCTCCCTCTCCCCTGCTACACCTCTCCCTCTCGCGCAAACGCTCGGCGAAGCCCTGCTGCGGTGACAACTGCATCCACCACCACACCGTCATGCTGTTGGATCTCCATCAACCTCTCCTTCCCCCTTGCTGGATCAAGAAGGAGGAGACGTCATCCGCTCCGTACGTGTGTTGAACGCAGAGGTGCCGTCCGTTCGGCGCTTGGTCATCGGTGATTTGGATCACGGCGAGTACGACTCCATCATCCACGTTCTAGTGAACGCTTCCGCTCACGATCTACAAAGGCATGTAGATGCAATCTGAATACTCGTTGCTAGATGAACTCATAGATGGATCTTGGTGAAATCGTAGGAAAATTTTTGTTTTCTGCAACGTTCCCCAACATCGACGTCCCTCATCCACCGTACCGGATGAGGATCCATCGTCGATCTCATCGTCCGGCCGGTTCAACCACCCCGTCCTCCACCTCCAAGGAGCTGCCCCGACGTTCCCCTCGTCTTTCGCGCCACCTCCATTCCCACACCGCCGTCTTCACCTGCACCACCCGAAGAGCATCATCATCACCGTTTCCTCGGATGAAGCTGCGGCCTAATCGGCGCCACCAAAGAGGTTGTACACTAATCGCCGCATTTTCTTCTTGATTCGATCTCATGGTGCTGCCCACGCTCGGTCCCGAGCCGACACGGCGCGGATCCATCCACGGCGGCGTCGCCGGCCACTTCCTCCACGGCGTCGCTCCCTCGGCGGCGACGTCCACATCAATAGGATCTGCTGCTGCTTTAGCTCTCGCTCGCGCTGCTGCTCTGCTCTTGCTCTTGGTCCCCTGCCTGGTCTGCTCTTGCTATTGCTCTTGCTCGCGCTGCTGCTCTCGCTCTTGCTCTTGCTTGCGATGCTACTCCGATTTAGCTACACTTCAGTCGACTGAATCGACTTTTGGGTCAGTCGATTTTCAGGGGGGGGGGCTCGCCGGGGTGAAGGAAGAACCAGCCGCAGCGGGGAGGGGGGCTCGCCAGAGAGGTACCCCACTATGTATCTTAGGGTTCAGGATGGGGGTGGTGGTCGCTGGCGGTGGCGGGGCGTTGGCGGGGCGGTGGCGTGGGGATCGCCAGAGAAAAAGCTCGGCACAGGGGGGGCCTAGAGGGAAGGCAGGGGCGGCGGCGGACCGGTGGTGGGGAGTGTTTTCAGGGTGGGCGGGGCGGCGCACTGCCTGCCGCGGGCGGCGGGGGGCTGCTGTTTGGCCGGCTCACGGGGGTGGAGGTTGAAGATGAACGGCAGGCCCTTGATTTCGTATCCAATGGCTGCAAAATCGACTGACTAGAGATGAAAAAGTCAGTCGACCGATGTGTAGCCTCACCTTGCTAGTGTGTTCAGTTTCGACAGCAAAATTCAGTTTCGACAGAAAAATTCAGTTTTGACAGTTAAGTTCAGTTTCGATAGTTAAATTCAGTTTCGACAGTTAAGTTCAGAGATGAGCGGCTGATGTATTTTACATCTAGCACTTTGTGGTTATGTATTTTACTTCATGTATTGGAGATGCTATTAGAATTCCACTCAGGTTAACGTTGTCCGTTGTCTCTCTTGTCCTGCTTCAGCCTCGGCGTCGTACAACTCACCGGAGCTGCTCCAACGACGAAACCCTCCATCACAGCGGAGCAGTACCTCGGGCTCCATCTCTAGACGCCTAAGATCTTCTTCCCCTCCTCCGACAGCCAAGTCAGCTGGAGCATCCTCACCAGCCAACCCAATCACGCTGAGATCGACATGGCTTCGCCAAAGAGGTTGTACACTTGTTGCATCTCTTTTTTACTCTACATGTTATATATATTGTCCACTGAGCACTCGTAGTAACGGGAAATACGATTATTTTATCCTACTATATGACAAGCAGTGAGGTACCAGGCAACTTAGCTATCCGCGATGGACTCTCTTGAATGCCATCATTATTTATCTCTGCGCGTTTGAGTTGTGCATTTGTCGATGGGCCTGGGAGTTGAGCTAGTATGGCAATGGCCTGGGTCCAAAGTAATAGAAGTAGCACAAAAACATTTTTTTAGTGTAGGATTTTCCTTGCTCAAGCCTGCCTCCTAGAATCGCTAGTGCTTGAAAGGAAAAGTGAATGAAAAACATCGGAATTGGAAAGTTTCCTTTGGTACTACTTTTCATGAATTTGGTGCAAAGGAAAACTGTAGGATTTGTTCCTTTAGTGTCTCCTTGAAAGAAAAACCGTAGGAATTCTAATTTCCACTTCTCCTCCTTTTCATATTCCTATTCATCAAGCACAAGACTAAGAGATAGTAGCATAATGGCATTATAACCGTACATTTTCTTGTGGTTTGACTTAATCTCACCATGCTTTTTTGCATCCTGTGATCTTCTAATTGTTGTGAATCAAACACCCAGATTGGCAGAAATCCTGTGTTTTTAAATTCTCTGTTTTGCACGTGCATTCCTATCCTATTCCTGTCTATTTCCTATCCCTGCATTGTTAGAATCCTCAAATTCAAACAAGCCCTTACTCAATTACTTCGGTTACAGATATGTGTCAAAGAAAACCTTGTGTGGTTTGTCCTGCTCCTGCGGCGCTGTGTTCCACCCAACTTAGCTGCTCCAATGATGGAAGGGTTCACCACAGCAGGGATCCGCTCTCCAGACTGTCTTTCGCCGCCTCAGATCTTCTTCCCCGCCGCCGGCAGCCACGGCAACTGCATTACCATCATCAACTGAGCAGATGACCTTGAGGACTACACGGGTCCGCAAGAGAGGTCGCACTCTTCCGTGTCTGCTTACGTTATGCGTCGCTTAATATGATGACATGCTACATTATCGTCATGTTCACCTATTAGACTCCGAGTCAGGTCCAAACTAATGCTGAAACTTGAGTTTTTAAATGGTTGTGGGGTACATATTGGGGCAGCAATCAGTACTATATGTCTACTATCTGGTTAATCTCCGGTGTCTACTATGAGTTTCATGTTGGGTGGAAACAAACATTAAAGGAGCCATTATCAGTATTCTTTAACTAAAGCTATTATCTGCCTGCTATCATTGGTTTTGGGTCTATCCACAGTTTGCTACCATCACTCTGGATTTGTGCATGCACTCCTTACATAATATCACTATGTTTTATTCCTATGCATGCCAGTTATTGTACACAATGGAACTGATCATGTAGAGCAAAAGAGACGAGCCTTGCGTGGCAATAAAATTTCATGCAGACGTCATTCCATGGTGGGCGCAAAGGCAGCCCCCCCTCCACCCATTTCGGATCTTAATCAAGAGGAAGATAACTGTTATGAGGGGGATTCAGAAGGAGAAGACCACTCCTATTTACCCCATGAGGTCTTCGCTCTAACTTGGCATGCTGATGTTGGTAATATCATGCATATGGTGCCTTGCATTACTTACTGTATACATTAAAGATGTCATCTGCTTAGTTTAGACATGCTTTGTGTCAATGCCATCTGTTTAGTTTCTTTATCGTATATGTGAATCATGCAATGCCATCTTGTCTAGCCAGGAATCATATATGTGAATTTTGCAATGCCACCCTGGTTAGCCAGTCATCTTATATGTGAATTATATCATGCCATCATTTTTTTATTACGTGTTAAATTTGTCAACAATTTTAGTACATTCAATTACTCTTCATGTGCATCAGCCATTGGGCACGGTCATGGAAAAATCTGGAGTGGAAACAAGGTCTTCAAAGCAGACAATGCTATCTGACGAAGCACGTGTCTTACTGGTTACCGATAGCTCCTCAGAGTAGGATTCAGAGACAGATGACCAGTCATATCCCCCCCCCTGAGGTGCATGCCCTAACTTGGCAGGGTTATGTTGCTCATATCGTGCGTATGGTATCTTGCATTGCTATGTCATTTGCTTAGTTTAGACATGCTTTGTGTGAATGCCACCTGTTTAGTGTCTAATTACCATATATGTGAATTATGCAATGACATCTTGTTGCAAGACATTATATATGTGAATTATGCAATGTTATCTTGTTGCAAGGCATTATGTATATGAATTATGCAATGCCATGCTGTTTAGGCAAGCGTCATATATGTGAAATATATCATGCCATCCTTTTTTTGTATTTCTCATTGCTTTTGTCGATAATGTTTGTATATTCAACTGCTCTTCCTGTGCATCAGCCATTTGAATTGGTGATGGAGAAATCTGGAGTGAAAACAAGGTCTTCAGAGCAGACAATGCTACCTGCTGAAGCAGATATCTTGCTGGTTACAGATAGCTCTTCAGAGGAGGATTCAGAGGCAGATGACCAGTCCTATTATCCCCCTGAGGTGTATGCTCAAACTTGGCAGGGTTATATTACTCATATAATGCATATGTTGTATTGCAATGCTTAGTTTTTAGATCATATACACAATATTGAATGCCATCTCCTTAGTTGACACATCATATATGTGATTGCCCTCTGCTCACTTCCTTAGTATATAAATCATATATTTGAATTATGTCATGCCATGATGTTTACATAGACAGCATGTATCTGAATTATGGCATGCCAACCCATTTTCTAAAGACATAATATAGTTATATCATCTCATCTTGTTTACATAGTCATCATATTTTAAATTATGTCATTCTATCCGTGAATTATATCATGCCATCATGTTTCCATCGACGGCATGTTTGTGATTTATGGCATGCCAACCACTTTAATAAACACATCGTATAGTTAAATCATGTCATCCTGTTTACATAGTCATCATATTTTGAAGTATGTCATTCTATCATGTTTAGTTAGCTATCATACATGTGAAATTGTGTCATGCTATCCTGTTTAATTAGCCATCATATATGTGAAATTATGTCCTGCTATTCTTTTTGCTTAGACAACATAAATGTGAATTATTTCATGCCCTGTTTTCTTCCCTACTATCCATTGGACCTGTCTATCTTACAATGTCTATACATTCAATTACTTTTCTTGTTTATCAGCCATTTCAATTGGAGGGAGTGATGGTAGTATCTATGGGAGTAAAACACGGTCTTCAGAAAAGATCGTGCTACCTGTCGATGTAGATAGAACCACGGTCGTACTTGCCCAAGAACCAGCCCCACCACACATAACCCACACTCATGCAGATTGTACCCCTACCCAGTTGGACAGAGAACCAGCTACACCCCTTCTAACCCCAACCCCAGCAGATAGACACCCAGTTCCCGTTGACACAGCACCGTCTCCACCACAGAGCACCCAAACACGAGCAGTTAGTAAGGCAACTGCAGTGCCCAAATCACGAGAACCACCACTCCGAACTCGAAGTCAACGCTTAAAGCAGAAGAAGAATTGTTCTCAGGTCAGGTTCCGTAGCTATGGTTCATACTACTTTGCTCTTGCATCACTGTATTTACTGATACCAACTAATTTCAAATTTGAAGGATGCAACTGAAACTCCAATGGCGCAACAGGTATGTTTTAAACCTGTTTCTTCAACATGTTTGGTTGTTTGCTGCTGTAACTTGCTCTATGTCGATTTCAGTTTCAATTGAATAAACAGTTATGTTCTCATGCCATGCACATTACAAGTGTTGTTATTGTTGTGTAGTTTCCCACACTTATATTCTATCTATGCTGCTTTGTCTTAAATAGATATGATTCAAACTATATCTATCTTGATTTGGCAACATAAACTAGAATTATATAGACCATACAATGACCATACTACATAGATATATGTTGTTTCATGATGTTATCCTGTCCACCTTACTACTGAACAGGTTTACCAAAATGAGTTTCATATACTACATTGTAAACCTAAGATGTGTTTGTTTGTTTCTCTTTTAGAACGCGGATAAAATATTGGAGAAGAGTACCCTGTTATGCAATGGTGGAGGAAGCAATGCAGATAAGGTTTAAGATAGTGAGACATCCCTTTTGGTCTCCAAGAAAGCTGATAAAAACTATAATGAAGACACTGAGACAACCCGAAAGTCCTGTCTTGATGTAGTGTTCGAGTTACTGGCTACCACTGCTGGCACCAGCTCTTCGAACTCGTTGCCTGAATCAGTTCAGCTTCTTGAGTCTCAACTTCAAGTTGAAAGACATCGATCAGATGTTATGCAATAGGAAGCCAAAGGACTGAGGAAGTCCCTGCAGAATTCAGATGCGTACTTTCTGGTGCAACAGCAAGCGCTGGAGGACTTAAGCGCCAAACAAGAGAAAGTTAATAAGCTTGCTAAGCATCTTGCTAGCATTATGGGTACCCAGGATATTGTTTCTTGAGCTCTCCTGAAGTGGTTTCAGTTCTGGACTTGTTTTGCTGCGGCGTTTATATGCTGATGTGTTCCCTATATTTGCACTGGTGGCGAACTTTGATGCCCAGTGGATGTAATATGTGTAATAGCCGTGATAGCCTAGTGTAAGTTGCTTGCTTATTTATTTCCTTGTTGTCTTGTTTATTTTTTTGCTTGTAGTCAGTGCAGTTCTTTTTCTGCGGTTTGCTAGTGGCTGCAATAACCTATTTTTTAAACTAGGCCACAATAACCATGGGCTAATATTTACTGTAGTGACACTGGGCCTCCTACGGGCCGTAGAAACAGTGGTCCTTCTACGGGCCGTATAAATAGTGGGCCTTCTACGGGCCGTAGAAACAGTGGGCCTTCTACGGGCTGTAGAAACAATGGGCCTTCTACGGGCCATAGAAACAATGGGCCTTCTACGGGCCATATCTGAAGGAAATATGCCCTAGAGGCAATAATAAAGTTATTATTTATTTCCTCATATATCATGATAAAAGTTTATTATTCATGCTAGAATTGTATTAACCGGAAACATAATACATGTGTGAATATATAAACAAACAGAGTGTCACTAGTATGCCTCTACTTGACTAGCTCGTTAATCAAAGATGGTTATGTTTCCTAACCATGGACAAAGAGTTGTTATTTGATTAACGAGGTCACATCATTAGTTGAATGATCTGATTGACATGACCCATTCCATTAGCTTAGCACCCGATCGTTTAGTATGTTGCTATTGCTTTCTTCATGACTTATACATGTTCCTATGACTATGGGATTATGCAACTCTCGTTTACCGGAGGAACACTTTGTGTGCTACCAAATGTCACAACGTAACTGGGTGATTATAAAGGTGCTCTAAAGGTGTCTCCGAAGGTACTTGTTGGGTTGGCGTATTTCGAGATTATGATTTGTCACTCCGAATGTCGGAGAGGTATCTCTGGGCCCTCTCGGTAATGCACATCACATAAGCCTTTCAAGGATTACAACTAATGTGTTAGTTGTGAGATGATGTATTATGGAACGAGTAAAGAGACTTGCCAGTAACGAGATTGAACTAGGTATTGGATACCGACGATCGAATCTCGGGCAAGTAACATACCGATGACAAAGGGAACAACGTATGTTGTCATGCGGTCTGACCGATAAAGATCTTCGTAGAATATGTAGGAGCCAATATGGGCATCCAGGTCTCGCTATTGGTTATTGACCGGAGACGTGTCTCGGTCATGTCTACATTGTTCTCGAACCGTAGGGTCCGCATGCTTAACGTTACGATGACAGTTATTATGAGTTTATGTATTTTGATGTACCGAAGGTTGTTCGGAGTCCCGGATGTGATCATGGACATGACGAGGAGTCTCGAAATGGTCGAGACATTAAGATCGATATATTGGACGACTATATTCGGACACCGAAATTGTTCCGGGTGATTTCGGATAAAACCGGAGTGCCGGAGGGGTTACCGGAACCCCCCGGGGAAGTAATGGGCCTTAGTGGGCCTGAGGGGAGAGAGAGGGCAGCAGCCCAGGAGGTGCCCCCCCCCCTCATGGGGAGTCCGAATAGGACTAGGAGGGGGGCGCGGCCCCCCTTTCCCTCTACCTCTCCCTCTCTTTCCTTCCCCCTCTCTATTCCTAGTTGGACTAGGAAAGGGGAGTCCTACTCCCACTAGGAGGAGGACTCCCCCCCTCTCCTTGGCGCGCCCCAAGGGCCGGCCGGCCTCCCCCTTGCTCCTTTATATACGGGGGCAGGGGGGCACCCTAGAACACACAAGTTGATCATCGTGATCGTTCCTTAGCCGTGTGCGGTGCCCCCCTCCACCATATTCCACCTCGGTCATATTGTAGCAGCGCTTAGGCGAAGCCCTGCGACGGTAGAACATCAAGATCGTCACCACGCTGTCGTGCTGACGGAACTCATCCCCGAAGCTTTGCTGGATCGGAGCCCGGGGAGCGTCATCGAGTTGTACGTGTGCCAAGAACTCGGAGGTGCCGGAGTAACGGTGCTTGGATCGGTCGGACCGGGAAGACGTACGACTACTTCCTCTACGTTGCGTCAACGCTTCTGCTTCGGTCTACGAGGGTACGTAGACAACACTCTCCCCTCTCGTTGCTATGCATCACCATGATCTTGCGTGTGCGTAGGAATTTTTTTGAAATTACTACGTTCCCCAACAGTGGTATCAGAGCCTAGGTTTTATGGTTTGATGTTATATTCACGAGTAGAACACAAGTGAGTTGTGGGCGATATAAGTCATACTGCCTACCAGCATGTCATACTTTGGTTCGGCGGTATTGTTGGATGAACCGAGTGTGGCTACGCCCGGTCCTTGCGAAGGTTAAAACGGCATCAACTTGACAAACTATCGTTGTGGTTTTGATGCGTAGGTAAGATTGGTTCTTGCTTAAAGCCCGTAGCAGCCACGTAAAACTTGCAACAACAAAGTAGAGGACGTCTAACTTGTTTTTGCAGGGCATGTTGTGATGTGATATGGTCAAGACATGATGCTAAATTTTATTGTATGAGATGATCATGTTTTGTAACCGAGTTATCGGCAACTGGCAGGAGCCATATGGTTGTCGCTTTATTGTATGCAATGCAATCGCCCTGTAATGCTTTACTTTATCACTAAGCGGTAGCGATAGTCGTAGAAGCATAAGATTGGCGAGACGACAACGATGCTACGATGGAGATCAAGGTGTCGCGCCGGTGACTATGGTGATCATGACGGTGCTTCGGAGATGGCGATCACAAGCACAAGATGATGATGGCCATATCATATCACTTATATTGATTGCATGTGATGTTTATCTTTTATGCATCTTATCTTGCTTTGATTGACGGTAGCATTATAATATGATCTCTCACTAATTATCAAGAAGTGTTCTCCCTGAGTATGCACCGTTGCCAAAGTTCGTCGTGCCCAGACACCACGTGATGATCGGGTGTGATAAGCTCTACGTCCATCTGCAACGGGTGCAAGCCAGTTTTGCACACGCAGAATACTCGGGTTAAACTTGACGAGCCTAGCATATGCAGATATGGCCTCGGAACACGGAGACCGAAAGGTCGAGCGTGAATCATATAGTAGATATGATCAACATAATGATGTTCACCATTGAAGACTAATCCATTTCACGTGATGATCGATTATGGTTTAGTTGATTTGGATCACGTGATCACTTAGAAGATTAGAGGGATGTCTATCTAAGTGGGAGTTCTTAAGTAATATGATTAATTGAACTTAAATTTATCATGAACTTAGTCCCTGATAGTATCTTTCTTGTTTATGTTGATTGTAGATAGATGGCCCGTGCTGTTGTTCCGTTGAATTTCAATGCGTTCTTTGAGAAAGCAAAGTTGAAAGATGATGGTAGCAATTACACGGACTGGGTCCGTAACTTGAGGATTATCCTCATTGCTGCACAGAAGAGTTACGTCCTGGAAGCACCACTCGGTGCCAGGCCTGCTGCTGATGCAACTGACGACGTTAAGAACGTCTGGCAGAGAAAAGCTGATGACTACTCGATAGTTCAATGTGCCATGCTTTACGGCTTAGAACCGGGACTTCAACGACGTTTTGAACGTCATGGGGCATATGAGATGTTCCAGGGGTTGAAGTTAATATTTCAGCAGAATGCCCGGATTGAGAGATATGAAGTCTCCAATAAGTTCTATAGCTGCAAGATGGAGGAGAATAGTTCTGTCAGTGAGCATATACTCAAGATGTCTGGGTATTGTAATCACTTGATTCAACTGGGAGTTAATCTTCCGGATGATAGCCTCATTGACAGAATTCTCCAATCACTTCCACCAAGCTACAAGAGCTTCGTGATGAACTATAATATGCAAGGGATGGATAAGACAATTCCCGAGCTCTTCGCAATGCTAAAGGCTGCGGAGGTAGAAATCAAGAAGGAGCATCAAGTGTTGATGGTCAACAAGACCACTAGTTTCAAGAAAAAGGGCAAAGGGAAGAAGAAGGGGAACTTCAAGAAGAACAGCAAACAAGTTGCTGCTCACGAGAAGAAACCCAAGTCTGGACCTAAGCCTGAAACTGAGTGCTTCTACTGCAAGCAGACTGGTCACTGGAAGCGGAACTGCCCCAAGTATTTGGCGGATAAGAAGGATGGCAAGGTGAACAAAGGTATATGTGATATACATGTTATTGATGTGTACCTTACTAGAGCTCGCAGTAGCACCTGGGTATTTGATACTGGTTCTGTTGCTAATATTTGCAACTCGAAACAGGGACTACGGATTAAGCGAACACTGGCAAAGGACGAGGTAACGATGCGCGTGGGAAATGGTTCCAAAGTCGATGTGATCGTGGTCGGCACGCTACCTCTACATCTATCTTCGGGATTAGTATTAGACCTAAATAATTGTTATTTCGTGCCAGCGTTGAGCATGAACATTATATCTGGATGTTGTTTGATGCGAGACGGTTATTCATTTAAATCAGAGAATAATGGTTGTTCTATTTATATGAGTAATATCTTTTATGGTCATGCACCCTTAAAGAGTGGTCTATTTTTGATGAATCTCGATAGTAGTGATACACATATTCATAATGTTGAAGCCAAAAGATGCAGAGTTGATAATGATAGTGCAACTTATTTGTGGCACTGCCGTTTAGGTCATATCAGTGTAAAGCGCATGAAGAAACTCCATACTGATGGACTTTTGGAACCACTTGATTATGAATCACTTGGTACTTGCGAACCGTGCCTCATGGGCAAGATGACTAAAACACCGTTCTCCAGTACTATGGAGAGAGCAACAGATTTGTTGGAAATCATACATACAGATGTATGTGGTCCAATGAATGTTGAGGCTCGTGGCAGATATCGTTATTTTCTCACCTTCACAGATGATTTAAGCGGGTATGGGTATATCTACTTAATGAACCATAAGTCTGAAACATTTGGAAAGTTCAAAGAATTTCAGAGTGAGGTTGAAAATCATCATAACAAGAAAATAAAGTTTCTGCGATCTGATCGTGGAGGAGAATATTTGAGTTACGAGTTTGGTCTACATTTGAAACAATGCGGAATAGTTTCGCAACTCACGCCACCCGGAACACCACAGCGTAATGGCGTGTCCGAACGTCGTAATCGTACTTTACTTGATATGGTGCGATCTATGATGTCTCTTACAGATTTACCGCTATCGTTTTGGGGTTATGCTTTAGAGACGGCCGCATTCACGTTAAATAGGGCACCATCAAAATCCGTTGAGACGACGCCTTATGAACTGTGGTTTGGCAAGAAACCAAAGTTGTTGTTTCTTAAAGTTTGGGGCTGCGATGCTTATGTGAAAAGCTTCAACCTGATAAGCTCGAACCCAAATCGGAGAAATGTGTCTTCATAGGATACCCAAAGGAGACTGTTGGGTACACCTTCTATCACTGATCCGAAGGCAAGACATTCGTTGCTAAGAATGGATCCTTTCTAGAGAAGGAGTTTCTCTCGAAAGAAGTGAGTGGGAGGAAAGTAGAACTTGATGAGGTAACTGTACCTGCTCCCTTATTGGAAAGTAGTACATCACAGAAACCGGTTTCTGTGACACCTACACCAATTAGTGAGGAAGTTAATGATGATGATCATGGAACTTCAGATCAAGTTACTACTGAACCTCGTAGATCAAACAGAGTAAGATCCGCACCAAAGTGGTACGGTAATCCTGTTCTGGAAGTCATGCTACTAGATCATGATGAACCTACGAACTATGAAGAAGTGATGGTGAGCCCAGATTCCGCAAAATGGCTTGAAGCCATGAAATCTGATATGGGATCCATGTATGAGAACAAAGTGTGGACTTTGGTTGACTTGCCCGATGATCGGCAAGCAATTGAGAATAAATGGATCTTCAAGAAGAAGACTGACGCTGACGGTAATGTTACTGTCTACAAAGCTCGACTTGTAGCGATGCTTAAGTCTGTTTCTTCAAATTTGGGGCTGCGATGCTTATGTAAAAAAACTTCAACCTGATAAGCTCGAACCCAAATCGGAGAAATGTGTCTTCATAGGATACCCAAAGGAGACTGTTGGGTACACCTTCTATCACAGATCCGAAGGCAAGACATTCGTTGCTAAGAATGGATCCTTTCTAGAGAAGGAGTTTCTCTTGAAAGAAGTGAGTGGGAGGAAAGTAGAACCTGATGAGGTAACTATACCTGCTCCCTTATTGGAAAGTAGCACATCACAGGAACCGGTTTCTGTGACGTCTGAACCAATTAGAGAGGAAGTTAATGATGATGATCATAGAACTTCAGATCAAGTTACTACAGAACCTCGTAGATCAACCAGAGTAAGATCCGCACCAGAGTGGTACGGCAATCCTGTTCTGGAAGTCATGCTACTAGATCATGATGAACCTACGAACTATGAAGAAGCGATGGTGAGCCCAGATTCCGCAAAATGGCTTGAAGCCATGAAATCTGAGATGGGATCCATGTATGAGAACAAAGTGTGGACTTTGGTTAACTTGCCCGATGATCGGCAAGCAATTGAGAATAAATGGATCTTCAAGAAGAAGACTGACGCTGACGGTAATGTTACTGTCTACAAATCTTGACTTGTCGCAAAAGGTTTTCGACAAGTTCAAGGGATTGACTACGATGAGACCTTCTCACCCGTAGCGATGCTTAAGTCTGTTCGAATCATGTTAGCAATTGCCGCATTTTATGATTATGAAATTTGGCAGATGGATGTCAAAACTGCATTCCTGAATGGATTTCTGGAAGAGGAGTTGTATATGATGCAACCAGAAGGTTTTATCGATCCAAAGGGAGCTAACAAAGTGTGCAAGCTCCAGCGATCCATTTATGGACTGGTGCAAGCCTCTCGGAGTTGGAATAAACGCTTTGATAGTGTAATCAAAGCATTTGGGTTTGTACAGACTTTTGGAGAAGCCTGTATTTACAAGAAAGTGAGTGGGAGCTCTGTAGCATTTCTGATATTATATGTAGATGACATATTACTAATCTGAAATGATATAGAATTTCTGGATAGCATAACGGGATACTTGAATAAGAGTTTTTCAATGAAAGACCTCGGTGAAGCTGCTTACATATTGGGCATTAAGATCTATAGAGATAGATCAAGACGCTTAATTGGACTTTCACAAAGCACATACCTTGACAAAGTTTTGAAGAAGTTCAAAATGGATCAAGCAAAGAAAGGGTTCTTGCCTGTGTTACAAGGTGTGAAGTTGAGTAAGACTCAATGCCCGACCACTGCAGAAGATAGAGAGAAAATGAAAGATGTTCCCTATGCTTCAGCCATAGGCTCTATCATGTATGCAATGCTGTGTACCAGACCTGATGTGTGCCTTGCTATAAGTCTAGCAGGGAGGTACCAAAGTAATCCAGGAGTGGATCACTGGACAGCGGTCAAGAACATCCTGAAGTACCTAAAAAGGACTAAGGATATGTTTCTCGTATATGGAGGTGACAAAGAGCTCATCGTAAACGGTTACATTGATGCAAGCTTTGACACTGATCCGGACGATTCTAAATCGCAAACCGGATACGTGTTTACATTAAACGGTGGAGTTGTCAGTTGGTGCAGTTCTAAACAAAGCGTCGTGGCGGGATCTACATGTGAAGCGGAGTACATAGCTGCTTCGGAAGCAGCAAACGAAGGAGTTTGGATGAAGGAGTTCATAACCGATCTAGGTGTCATACCTAGTGCATCGGGTCCAATGAAAATCTTTTGTGACAATACTGGTGCAATTGCCTTGGCAAAGGAATCCAGATTTCACAAGAGAACCAAGCACATCAAGAGACTCTTCAATTCCATCCGGGATCTAGTCCAGGTGGGAGACATAGAGATTTGCAAGATACATACGGATCTGAATGTAGCAGACCCGTTAACTAAGCCTCTTCCACGAGCAAAACATGATCAGCACCTAGACTCCATGGGTGTTAGAATCATTACTGTGTAATCTAGATTATTGACTCTAGTGCAAGTGGGAGACTGAAGGAAATATGCCCTAGAGGCAATAATAAATTTATTATTTATTTCCTCATATATCATGATAAATGTTTATTATTCATGCTAGAATTGTATTAACCGGAAACATAATACATGTGTGAATATATAAACAAACAGAGTGTCACTAGTATGCCTCTACTTGACTAGCTCGTTAATCAAAGATGGTTATGTTTCCTAACCATGGACAAAGAGTTGTTATTTGATTAACGAGGTCACATCATTAGTTGAATGATCTAATTGACATGACCCATTCCATTAGCTTAGCACCCGATCGTTTAGTATGTTGCTATTGCTTTCTTCATGATTTATACATGTTCCTATGACTATGAGATTATGCAACTCTCGTTTACCGGAGGAACACTTTGTGTGCTACCAAATGTCACAACGTAACTGGGTGATTATAAAGGTGCTCTAAAGGTGTCTCCGAAGGTACTTGTTGGGTTGGCGTATTTCGAGATTAGGATTTGTCACTCCGAATGTCGGAGAGGTATCTCTGGGCCCTCTCGGTAATGCACATCACATAAGCCTTTCAAGGATTACAACTAATGTGTTAGTTGTGAGATGATGTATTATGGAACGAGTAAAGAGACTTGCCAATAACGAGATTGAACTAGGTATTGGATACCGACGATCGAATCTCGGGCAAGTAACATACCGATGACAAAGGGAACAACGTATGTTGTCATGCGGTCTGACCGATAAAGATCTTCGTAGAATATGTAGGAGCCAATATGGGCATCCAGGTCCCGCTATTGGTTATTGACCAGAGACGTGTCTCGGTCATGTCTACATTGTTCTCGAACCGTACGGTCCGCACGCTTAACGTTACGATGACAGTTATTATGAGTTTATGTATTTTGATGTACCGAAGGTTGTTCGGAGTCCCGGATGTGATCATGGACATGACGAGGAGTCTCGAAATGGTCGAGACATTAAGATCGATATATTGGACGACTATATTCGGACACCGAAATTGTTTCGGGTGATTTCGGATAAAACCAGAGTGCCGGAGGGGTTACCGGAACCCCCCGGGGAAGTAATGGGCCTTAGTGGGCCTGAGGGGAGAGAGAGGGCAGCAGCCCAAGAGGTGGCGCGCCCCCCTCATGGGGAGTCTGAATAGGATTAGGAGGGGGGCGCGGCCCCCCTTTCCCTCTACCTCTCCCTCTCTTTCCTTCCCCCTCTCTATTCCTAGTTGGACTAGGAAAGGGGAGTCCTACTCCCACTAGGAGGAGGACTCCCCCCCTCTCCTTGGTGCGCCCCAAGGTCCGGCCGGCCTCCCCCTTGCCGTGTGCGGGGGCAGGGGGCACCCTAGAACACACAAGTTGATCATCGTGATCGTTCCTTAGCCGTGTGCGGTGCCCCCCTCCACCATATTCCACCTCGGTCATATTGTAGCAGCGCTTAGGCGAAGCCCTGCGACGGTAGAACATCAAGATCGTCACCACGCCGTCGTGCTGACGGAACTCATCCCCGAAGCTCTGCTGGATCGGAGCCCGGGGAGCGTCATCGAGCTGTACGTGTGCCAAGAACTCGGAGGTGCCGGAGTAACGGTGCTTGGATCGGTCGGACCGGGAAGACGTACGACTACTTCCTCTACGTTGCGTCAACGCTTCCGCTTCGGTCTACGAGGGTATGTAGACAACACTCACCCCTCTCGTTGCTATGCATCACTATGATCTTGCGTGTGCGTAGGAAATTTTTTGAAATTACTATGTTCCCCAACAATATCATCAATGGGCCTTCTACGGGCCGTATCATCAATGGGCCTTATACGGGCCGTATGATCGATTGGCCAAACATGGGCCAAACAGACCGCATTCTGGCCGTAAACGGGCTAGAGTTGGAATCGTCCGTTCATGGGCCGACCATAATGGGCCATCGTTAATAGGCCGTATTTGATGACGCTATGAAAACGGCCCAACGTATTAACGGACCACAAATGGGTCGACTGTAACCACGGGCTGAATTTGGCCCACAAGCAGAAAATGACAGTAACGGGCCGTAAGTAAACGAATGCTCGAAAATAGCCCAAGAATAAATGGGCTCTGAGAAGGCTAAAAGATAACATGGGCTGGAAACAGCCCAACGGAATAACGGGCCGTTAATGGGTATAAAGTGATACACTCTTCTTTACGGGCCAGTTTCACCACGGGCCATTAATGGGTGTAAAGTGATACACTGTTCATTACGGGCCAGTTTCAGCACGGGTCGTTAATAGGCCAAGAGTTACATAGGGCCTCATATGGGCCGAAAGACGTCATGGGCCATACATGGGCCATAAGTGAAAATGGGCTAGAATCATATTGGATGGCCCAGATGACACTACTGGGCCTAATTCAAATAGGGCGTAATGGGCCTTGGGTTAGCAGGCTGTAAATGGGCTATATGCGAACAAGCCGTTAACAGGCTTTCCATGGTCCGGCCCGCCAGCTTTTGACCAAGTCAAACGGGCCAGCCTTTTCATAGGAATGGGCCTCTGTTGGGCCGTGCCACGTGTCGACGTATCGTAGACGCCTATCTGACCCACTGACGAAGCTGACACGTGTTTCATCCGGCCAATAAGAATTTTACACGTGGAAATTTCCCATTGGTCGGGGCTGTTAACGGGTTATCGGATCCAAAACCTGACCCGATAGCTTAACAACGTTCCGTTACGGTGGATTCCACGTGTCGGTCACCCTTGACGAAAGCACTTCTGTGACGCGCGATTTATCATCATGGAAGTGGACACTTCCGTGATGATAATTTTGGTAATGTCATGGAACACTTCTACGACAGCACATGTATGACTATCTTGATTCTATCATAAATTTGTCATGGATGTACATGCATGAAAAAAAACGCGACCTACTGTGACAAACACGTATCATCACGGAAGTGTATTTGTTTTGTAGTGACGACTCCAAGGTCCTGTCTTGATGAAGACAGTGAGTTGAAGCTACTCACCAGCAGGTGTGAGACAACCTCTATGCAGTCGCTGCCTCAATCAGTTCGACTTCTTCAGTTTCAACTTAAAGCGGAAAGGCTTGCTTCAGCTCAGCTCTGACTTGAAGTCAAAGATGCAAGGAAGATGTCAGAGGACTGCCTTGCGCACTATGGTGCCATACAACTAGGGAGGGAGCATATATCGTTGACACAACTGAGGTGTCATCAGCTTGTTCAATTGCTTGCAGGGCCCGCCCTGGCCAGGCCTAGTGCCTTCTGAAGTGTTCTCAGTTTTGTATATTCTTTTGTCGGTGCGTTTATATGCACTGGTGGCGACCTTTGATGCCCAGTGTATGTAATCCGCGGCCACGTTGCGCTTTATTATCACCGACAGTGAACTTTGATTCCTAGCGGATGTACTATGTTGTAATTTCTTTATTGTATAGTCTAGGTTTATTTCTTGGTCGGTATGCTGTAATTTAGGACGGAAGGTTCAGTGGATCTCAGTGTTGTCGGTCTTCAGGCCGGCCCGTTACTCATATGGGACAAAACATGGGCCTATAATCATCTTGGGCCATTAGCAGGTCTAAACCTATAGTAGTTTCCCACCTTTAACAGGCCGAGTAAAGTTCTAGCCAGCTGGGCCAGAGAATACCATGGGCTTTTAACAGGCTTAAACCTAGATTGGGCCAGCGTTGGACCGAAAAATTCACGGGCCAATACAGGCAGAAACTGTCTAAGGCCCATGTTTGGCTGAAATAGGACGAGTAGTTAACAGGCCAAAATATATCTCGGACCAGTTTGGCCCAATAAAATTATGGGCTTTAAGCAGGCCGGTATCCACGCAGGCCATAGGCTCAAAAGTGTCACAAGCCATTATCAGATGGGCTATAAGCAGGCCTTATTCAATGCGGGCTGTAATTAGGCCCAACTGTTCCACGGGCCATTAACAGGCTGGCATGTTGGGCTGAAATTTATCCATGAAGACTACGGGCCATTAAGAGGCCTAAAGTTACTTCAGACAAGAAATAGCCCAGTTTCTGCATGGGCTGTTAAAGGGCCTAAAGTTAAACCGGGCTGATAATGTCCCAGATGCACCACGGGCTGCTAACAGGCCGGAACTTTTATCGGGCCAAACTGGTTAACGTGCATTTAATAGGCCGAAATACAAACCTGTCTTAGAATGGGCCCAAAAGAACAGTGGCCTGTTAACGGGCCTGATCCGATATGGGCCCTAATTTGGCCCAAAACGCGGCAGGCTGTGAACGGGCCTGATCCGCTATGGGCCTCAATTTGGCCCAAAACATGGCTGGCTGTTAACGGGCCAGCCCACTAGTGTCTGAAAAAACATGGTGGGCCTTTAGCTGGGCCGGCCTTTTCACCGGAATGGGCCTCTATTGGGCCGTGCCATGTGTCGACGTATCATAGGCGCCTCCTGTCCAATGAGTGGATGACATCTGTCCCAACGGTGAGCAAACACGTGTTTCCTCCGACCAATGAGAATTTTACATGTGGAAAATCCCTATTGGTCCGGGCTGTTAATGGGTTATCGGATCCAAAACTGGACCCGGTAGCTTAACGACGACCCATTACGGTCAACGCCACGTGTTGGTCACCCTTGACGAAAGCACTTCTATGACGCAGGATTTATTGTCATGGAAGTGGACACTTCTGTGATGATAATTTTGATATTGTCATGGAACACTTCTACGACAGCATAGGTATGACTATCTTGATTCTGTCATAAAATCGTCATGGATGTACATGCATGACAGAAAACGTGACCTACTATGACAAACACGTATCATCACGAAAGTGCATTTTTTTGTAGTGATATAGGATCATTACATCAGTTTGTCTTCAAAGACCTCGTGTTTTGAAGACTTTTGTAAAAATTGCCTATTCACCCCTGTCGGTGTCAAAACCGGCGGATCTCGGGTAGGGGGTCCCGAACTGTGCGTCAAGGCCGGATGGTAACAAGAGACAAGGGACACAATGTTTTTACCCAGGTTCAGGCCCTCTCGATGGAGGTAATACCCTACTCCTGCTTGATTAATATTGATGATATGGGTAGTACAAGAGTAGATCTACCACGAGATCAAGGAGGCTAAACCCTAGAAGCTAGCCTATGGTATGATTGTGTATGGAGTTGATTTTCCTACGGACTACAACCCTCCGGTTTATATAGACACCGGATAGGGTTAGGGTTACACAGAGTCGGTTACAAGGGTAGGAGATCTTGAATATCCGCATCGCCAAGCTTGCCTTCCACGCCAAGGAAAGTCCCATCCGGACACGGGACGAAGTCTTCAATCTTGTATCTTCGTAGTCCAGGAGTCCGGCGAAGGTATAGTCCGGCTACCCGAACACCCCCTAATCCAGGACTCCCTTAGTAGCCCCTAAACCAGGCTTCAATGACGAGTCCGGCGCGCAGATTGTCTTTGGCATTGCAAGGCGGGTTCCTCCTCCAAGTCCTTCACAGAAGATTGTAAACACCAAGAATAGTGTCCGGCTCTGCAAAACAAGTTTCCACATATTGCCATAGAGAGAATAATATTGACACAAATCAAATTTGCTGACGCGTTCCGTAGCGCATCATCACACTACGGCCAAGTCTTTTACTCGAATCGTTTTTACTTTTCCACCTCAGCACAGTTTGCAAGGCGCTTTCCTTGGCACGTCTTGTCAAAGAAGAGATCGTGTCCCCTTTTTTACGGGATTCTCATCAATACGGACGTGGGTAACCCAATCGTGCCCGTTAGCACGTTTCCTCGATTAAAGGCGAGCCCCAAACGGTTACAGGGAGGGCTCTTGGTATTCAACCTCTTATAAAGAGACCAAGGCCCCGCTCCTTCTTTCAATCTCAAGCGAGTTCGCCCGTCACCTCGAGTTCCAACACCCTAGGTTCCAGATTTCAGGCGCTTCTGATCTTCGACAATGTCCGGTTCTGACCTTCAAGGCCGATGGACGCCCTCCTCCGTCACGGAGGAGGACGTGCTAAAGTTAAGAGAGGCTAAGTTCCTGACCGGCGAAATTCCGCACAGGTTGCCTGCTCAAGGGCAGGCCGTTCCCAGCCCCCAGCCCGGTGAGAGCGTAGTGTTCATGTCTCACTTCCTCTGGGGGTTAGGCTTCCCGATGGATCCCTTTGTCAAGGGGCTGCTATTTTATTACGGGCTGGAATTCCATGACTTAGCTCCGGAGTCCATCCTCCATATCTCCTCATTTATCATTATGTGTGAAGCGTTCCTCCATGTTACCCCTCACTTCGGATTATGGCTCAAGACCTTTAAAGTGGAGCCGAAGATAATCGAGGGATGGCACGCAGAGTGCGGAGGTGCTGTCATAAGCAAGAAAGCCGATGCTCCATGGCCTGAGGGCTCTTTTCAAGAGGAGCTTGGCTTGTGGCAACGAGAGTGGTTTTATATCACCGCTCCCCAGGGCACCAAGTGGGTGGCGCCTCCTGCCTTTCGCTCGGGTCCCCCGCCACAACTAACATCGTGGGTCAACAGAGGGTTAGATTGGGGGTTACCCAAAGACGTGCCCCTGCTGCAGGGCCGCATTAAGGATCTCTTGGAAGGAGACCTCAGCCTGGTCAAGGTGACGCAAGTCATGCTGATTCGCCGAATACTGCCCGGCAAACGTCGCTCCCTTCGCCTGTGGGAGTTTAATCCAGAGGGACCTCGAGCTCTCCGGAATTTCATGGGCGCAACGCCCGCAGAGATGTATAAACTGTTCTTCGGATCACAAGAGACGTGTCTGGATTTAACCGAGGACGCAGGCCTGAGCTGCAATCGCCCGGATACTCAAGTAAGTAACCTTGTGCCCGGACCTTCTATCCGTATAATTGTCATAATTTGCCCCTGAAAGAGCTGTCCTTTTAAGCAGGAATGGATAGCGAAGGCAAAGCTGATCAGGTGTCCGGCTCCCCTTCCCGAAACCAGGCCGGATCCTGTGCTAGTCAGGATGCTGGAGATAATGCCTTTGGAGGGGAGTAAATGGGAGGACAAGGAAACTATGGCCTCCTCGAAGGAGGCTAATCCGAAGGGAGGAACCGACAATCCCTCTCCTAAGGGGAAGAAGAGAGCCGCCTCCGACGACCCGGAGACCGTGGCCTCGAAGCGGGGGAAAAAATCCTCGTCAGAGGGTCCTACACCGGGGAGTTCCTCGGCCGAACTACGCCCTCAAGGGGATCAGCCCTCCAGCGAGCCGTAAGTAGAGGAAGATTTTCCTTTTGAGGGATGAGAGAAATCCTTAATTTATATTTGAGAAGATTAACCGAGTTTTTACCTTGTAGTTTGGACCTCAGCCCTTCTCGGCAAAGCTCATCTTCAGGGGACCTCCTTCCGGAGATGATGGAGAGTGGGACGCCTCCCCCTACCGTGCTGCCTAGCGAGGCGGGCGATCCTGAGGTGGCGTCGTGGAGAGTTTCTCTGAATCCGGCAGGGGCAGAAGATGGTCATGTGGCCTCCCGGGGTTCTTCATGTCCGGCCTTCGAAAGAGGTCATGGGACGAGTCTGGCACCGTCTGGTGCTTGGCCGGAGGAGCTAAAGATTCTGCTAGGGCGAGCTTCAATCTCGGAAGAGCATCGTGCATTGATGGGCACGGTGATTGAAAGGATTTCATCTGCACAAAGCGGATTGCATGAGGCTGTCAAAAGTTTACTGACGGGTTTTGAGGTACGTTGGATAATGTACACTTTTGTCAGTTGCGCATAAGTAAGATGCGCCCTGTGTAGATAGTAGCCCCTGAGACTCTGCGCGTTGTCAAGAAAGGACGGCACGCGGAGGATCATAATCCCAGGTCTAAGATGTCGCCTTTGAATGTAGGCGGCAGGGTGTCCGGAATCCAGCCGGACTGATGATTTGGCCGAACTAAAGCGGCAACTGGATGTGGCAGATGCCGACATCGCGCTTGTCAACAAGCGGCTTGATGAAGCTCAAGGTATGTAGTTCCTCGGACAGCATTAGGTAAGAAGGGCTTTACGCCAGTATCTTACAATGCGTGTGCTTGACGCAGATGGTGCGGCCGCCGTGGAGAGTCTCAGGGCAGAACTTGCCCGAGCTAAGGAACAAGCCAGAAGAAGCGATGCGGCTGCCGAGAAAGCCCGTGAAGAGCTGAAAGCCGAACAGGCTTCTCACTGCCGAAGCAAGGAGGAGATGGCCGCGATTGCCGTGAAGTTAAAGGGCGCTGCTGACCGTTGCAAGCTTCTTGAAGAAGAAGACCTGGCGAGGCCGACGGGCTTAGAGAAGGCCGTTACTAATGCCAAAGACGCTCGCTTTGCAATGAGAGCTGCGAAGGAGGAGCTGCGCCAAGCCGGACAGATTGCGGCTGGAAGGCCGTTTATGCTGCGGAGGAAGTTTTGTGATCCGAGGTTTGCTCCGTTGGACCAGATGTGGAGTGTGAAGGACACCTATCTAGATTTGGTAGCGAGTGCTGCTGATGCGACCAAACATTTTCGAGATCAAAAAGATCACGAAGTGGAAAAGCTTTTCTGGTCGCAGTTTCACAATCCAGAGCATCCACTTTCAGTGGACGATTGTTTGGCTCAATGGGCCGAACTGAATAGGTTGTCCGGACTCGCCATGAAGTACGTCATGGGTCATCTTTGGCCGGGGAGATCGGAGCCGAAGAGTTACTTCAGCTTGGTGCAGCAATTCCTTGATGCAGTGCCACGAATCGATGCAATGAAGAGGTCAGCCTGCATAGAGGGCGCACGGATGGCTCTTGCCCGTGTCAAAACATACTGGGCAGAAATGGAGACCACCGTTGTGGCATCCCGAGATTCGGACAAAAGCCGAGTACCTTCCGAGCACTATTTTCAGGACGTCCTTGAGGGCGCTCGTATAATAGAGACGCATTGCTCGAAGGATGCTATTTTATGATAGCATATGTAATTATAAAGCAATATTGTAGTGGCCTTTTATACTTGTGCCTTCAAGTATTTGAAACACCTCCTGTGCGGCCATTATATATAATCTGAAAGATGGCTGTCGTTGGCTTCAGCCCCCACGCACATAGTGCGGGGGTGCTCGCAGAAGACGCATTTTCACACTTAACCCAACGTCTTGGTCCTACCAAGGAGGTGATAGCGCATCGGGCTAGGCAACCGGACTATAATGCTTTAACACTTTCACTTAGCCATAGGAGCTTGACAGTGGGACTCTTTAGGTAGCCCTTTGGTGGCGACTGCGCTCGCCCGAGTTCGGGGCGCGTATATGCCTTGCCGGGAAGCGGCCCTTCGTTAAAGCGGAGGAATCCGATAGATTCCCATAGGTCGTCGAGTGGCTGACCAGTCTCATGCTGCATCATGACAGTCAGTTTTCGGCTTTCTCTACTGAGGTGCTCGCCCGGCCGAACCGGGGCACAATCGCAGTAGTTCTCCTGGTGCTACCTTAGCCGATAGAGCGGAACGTAAGGTAGCCGAACTCAGGAGCCGGGCAACCCAACATTTGACCAAAGACATGATTCGGAGCTGATGCATATAGTGCCAAAACTCGCGACGCCGAACACTCCCTAGGGTGTTCGGTCTTTATGAGTGCGGGCAAAACAACACTCTGTAGTAAAAAAGCCCCTAGTGTCCAGGTACGTGCAAGAATTCTGACGTGGCCACATGCCAAGACGCCAGCCTCCTCCGTGGTTATGTTAAAGAAAACCAGGGGAGATGTAACAACGAGAGACAGTAAAAAAGGTTTACGCAGGGTCTTAATCTAAAAAGAATCCTTAAGATGGGTCCCTACTGCACGTCTGCGCCTGTGTCTCCGTTGTGCCGTATCCTGGACGGGCGCCGCATGACGTTCATCTATAAAAAATAGGAACTTATTTAAAAATGGGTCGTGTCGGACAAAGGTTTGAAATAAACAATGTATAAAGTAAAATATATAAAATTGAGCTTTATTGTCTCTGCATGTAGCCCCTAGTGCGGGGGTATATGGCCAATAGGCTTGCATCAATGGTGATTTTTGCGCCGAACTCGTCTATCCGTGTTCGTGGTCTTTAGTGACCTATTTCGAAGTTTTTTTTGGCCATTGAGACCATTTTACTGTGAGGCTGTGAAAGCAGCCGCACAGTCTTCCGCTTGGGGGAGGCGCATTTCAGTGCTTCCCCTTCAAAGAGATGATGCCCCGTGGACCGGGCATCTTAAGCGTGAGAGATGCATAATGCGGTATTGCGTTAAAGCGGGCAAAAGCTTCGCGTCCTAGTAGTGCTTGATAGCGACTTGAGAACGGGACGACATGGAAGGTCAGCTTTTCGCGGCGGAAGTTATCGGTAGAACCGAATATAACTTCGAGTCGGAGAAAACCCATGCAATGGGTGTCCGGACCAGGTGTTACCCCTTGAAAGGAGGTTTTTCTATGGCGGATTCTCGCTAGGTCTATCCCCATGTGACGGATTGTGTCCTGATACATCAGGTTTAGTCCGCTGCCGCCATCCATAAGGACATTTGAAAATTGGATTCCGCCGATTATTGGATCGAGTATCAAGGCAGTCCAGCTTGTGTTCCTGATGCTTTTCGAATAATCCAGCTAATCGAAGATGATTGGTTTTAACAACCAGTGGCAGGATCCCTTGGGTATATGTCGGGTGGTGCATGCCTTTATGGGCGCGACACGTTTTGTTATGTGAAGTAAGTTCACTACTTTTACTTCTTGTGGGAAGTTCTTTTGTTTCCTGGTGCTCTGCTTTTGGGGTTCGTCCTCGTCTTCGCTTGGTGTGCCGAGCCCCTTGTGTTCGGCATTGAGTCTGTCGGACTGTTTGAAAACCCAACAATCTCTGTGGGTATGGTTAGCAGGCTTCCCGGGAGTACTATGTATCTGACATATCCTGTCCATGATTTTATTTAAGTTGGATGGATCAACCCTGTTATCCTAGAGGGGTGGTTTTGTCTAATTTGGTCGTGAGCCTTTGAATCCGGCAATAACTGCCATGCTCTTCGGACTTTTTTCCTTAATTCGGCGACGGTCCTTGTTGCGTCGTGGTTTTCCATTTCCATCCCTAGTTTCGGATGTACTTGGGTCGCTGGGGCTGCACCTTGCCAACCAGCTGTCCTCTCCTGCACAAAAGCGGGTCATGAGGCTTGTTAGTGCGGCCATTGTTCTTGGCTTTTCTTGGCCGATGTGTCTGGCGAGCCATTCATCTCGGACGTTATGCCTGAAAGCTGTTAAAGCTTCGGCGTCCGGACAGTTGACTATATGATTCTTTTTAGTGAGGAATCTATTCCAGAACTGCCGAGCTGATTCTCCGGGCTGTTGAGTTATGTGACTAAGATCGTCTGCATCCGGGGGGCGGACATAGGTCCCTTGAAAATTTTCTCGGAAAGCATCCTCGAGCTCTTCCCAGCTTCCAATTGTGTTTTCAGGAAGGCTTTTAAGCCAGTGCCGGGCTGGCCCTTTAAGCTTAAGGGGTAAATATTTGATGGCGTGGAGATCGTCTCCTCTGGCCATATGTATGTGGAGGATATAGTCCTCGATCCAGACTCCAGGGTCTGTTGTTCCATCGTATGCCTCTATGTTGACGGGTTTGAATCCCTCTGGGAATTCATAGTCCAGAACCTCATCGGTGAAACATAGGGGGTGTGCGGCGCCCCTGTATCTGGGGGTGCCGGATTCTGATGATGGCTTTATTGCATTGCTTACGAGAGCTTGCTTTCTTGGCCCATAAATGGACCTCACTGGGCCGTGATGCGAATCCTTAGGTGGATCGCATGCCGTTTTAAGTGCGGCGCCGCTTGCCGCTTTATGGGGTCGTCTATCCGACCGTGTGGCTTTCTTATTTTTTGAATGTGGGGGCTCTAGAGCCTCTTCGTCGAATTCGGGAGCAGCCTTCTTTTTGGATAGCTTTTAGTGCGGCGACCGTCGCCGTATTTATCTACGGTATTGATTACTTTGCTCCATCTAATCCGGAGTGCGTCTTCCGCTGTTTTTAGCTTCCGCTTCTGCTTTTTCAGGCTTCGTGCTGTTGCAATGAGCCTCTTGTGGAGATTCTTCTTCTTTGTGGGTCTATCCGGCGTAAGGTCATCCGAAATGCCGTTTTCGCCGGGGGAGGGATGTTCGGTTTCTTTATCCATGTTGCCCTGTTCGGACGGTTTCTCTAAGGCCTGCTCGTCGTCTACCGGCTCATCCTGCTCTATGGCTGGGTCTCTATTGAGGCGGGGCTTGGGTCGGCGTTTACGTTGATGCTTTGATTGCTTTTCGGGGGGTCGATCTCCCGTTCCATCCCCTTTTTCCTCGTTGTCGCTTCCTCTAGGGGTATCCACCATGTACACATCGTGAGATGAGGTGGCTGTCCAATGCCCTATGGGCGTTGGTTCGTCGTTATCTCCTGCGTCGTCATCCATGTTGTCGATGTCTGCGGAGTCGAAGTTGAGCACGTCGTTTAAACTGTTGACAGTGGCTACAAAGTGGGTGGTGGGTGGGCTTTGAATTTTTTCATCGTCCGTATCCCATCCTCGCTGACCGTAATCCGGTCAGGGCTCTCCTGATAAAGAGAGAGACTTGAGAGAATTCAGGATATCGCCAAAAGGCGAGTGCTGAAAGATGTCCGCGGCGGTGAACTCCATTATCAGCGCCCAATTGGACTCGATCGGTAGGGGCGCGGGGGGTTCAGAGTCCAGAGAGGAGTCCGGATCCTCGGAGTCATGAGTCACGCGGAGTGCGGGGCTGGCGTTCGGCTCGATCGCCCTTGAGATCGCAGCCCCCGAGGTGACGTCCAACCGCTCATCCTCGACTGGCGCAGTGGGCTCCGAATTAAGGGTAGGAGCCAGTGCGGCCTCCAAGGCGCTATTCGGCTATAGAGCTAGATCATGCCCATCGAAATAGTGCGACGCGCTTGGCTGTGGCTCGAATCCATCGAAGATCAAATCTCCACGGATGTCCGCCGTGTAGTTTAGGCTTCCGAACCTGACCTGATGGCCAGGGGCGTAGATTTCGATCTGCTCCAGGTGGCCAAACGAATTGGCCCGCAGGGCGAAGCCGCCGAAGACGAAGATTTGTCCGGGGAGAAAAGTCTCACCCTGGACCTCATTGTTACTGATGATCAAAGGAGCCATCGAGCCTAAAGGCGATGACACAGAGGAACTCTCAATGAAAGCACCAATGTCGGTGTCAAAACCGGCGGATCTCGGGTAGGGGGTCCCGAACTGTGCGTCAAGGCCGGATGGTAACAGGAGACAAGGGACATGATGTTTTTACCCAGGTTCGGGCCCTCTCGATGGAGGTAATACCCTACTCCTGCTTGATTAATATTGATGATATGGGTAGTACAAGAGTAGATCTACCACGAGATCAAGGAGGCTAAACCATAGAAGCTAGCCTATGGTATGATTGTGTATGGAGTTGATTGTCCTACGGACTACAACCCTCCGGTTTATATAGACACCGGATAGGGTTAGGGTTACACACAGTCGGTTACAAGGGTAGGAGATCTTGAATATCCGCATCGCCAAGCTTGCCTTCCACGCCAAGGAAAGTCCCATCCGGACACGGGACGAAGTCTTCAATCTTGTATCTTCATAGTCCAGGAGTCCGGCGAAGGTATAGTCCGGCTACCCGAACACCCCTTAATCTAGGACTCCCTCAACCCCCCTCTAATCGATAACTAGCACTTTCAAGTTAACCTACTCCTTTTAGTCTGCATGAAGGTACAAATCTTTTAACTGAATTTTAACAGTTTGGCAATGTTTTCACTGAATTTTGGCCTTAAGTACAGTTACAAAATCTGACCGTTTGAGTACAATTTGGACTACTGTTTTTTGGAGTGAACTGAACTGCCTTTGGAAGCAAAAGGCATCAGAAACATAGAGAAACAAAGCCATTTTACAAAAATTGCTTTCATAAGTTGCAAACAGTACTCCAAATTGGCAGTAACAAACTGAATTTTGTACTCCAAACTTTCATAATTTGTGGAGTACTCCAAACAGGAGTAATTCCAGCAGTACCAAATAGTTCTCCAAATTTGCATATGTTTAGTGACTGCATATGTTCAGTGACTTAAAAATTTGACAGTTAGCAAAGTACAGTGATTGCGTATGTTCAAAATTGGATGATCTGCTCTAGTTCCATAATGCTAGCAATAATTGATCTAGACAAACATTCAATTTCATAGATGACTATTAGTTTCACTGTGACTATTAATTTCACTATAATTGATCTGCTTCCGTACGTACCCAGACATCAGCAGAGGTGGGGGCTCTGGAGGAAGCCAAGGTCGGCGCTCAGGCAAACAGTAGCAGAGGCGGAGGCTCAATGCTGCATTGCTTGTACTGTCAAAAAGGTTTAGGCTCAATGCGACATTGCTGAAAATTGATAGTAAATTTTAACAGTTTGGAGTACAGATTAACAGAAACCGGACAATTTTAATTGAATTTTACCTTCTTCCTTCCTTAGGAACCGAGCTCTGGCGACAACACAAGGAGCAGGCCAGAGGAGCACAAGGGAGCTGCTACTGGAGCTCTGCTGCTGCTGATCAACACGATCACGCCAAGAGAGTTGCGGATCAATATCACTCTGTATAAGCTACAGGACCAGAGCAGAGTAGCAGAGGCAGAGGCGGAGGCCTCGGGGGTCGGGGGCGGGGATCGGAGGGCATCGGCGTCGCCCACCAGCAGCAGCAGTGGTGGCACAGGCGTCGCTAGCCAGCACCACCTCAACCAGCCGGTGGGCCAAAGCGGACCAACGCGGCGGCAGTGAGCAGCGGAATCATGGGCGGAGTGGACCAGTGCGGCGGTGGTGGGTGGTGGAGGAACAACTCGTTGGTGGGCGACAGAGAACCACTCGTCAGTGGGCAGCGGAGGTCCTCCTCGTGGGCGGCCGGCGGAGTCCTCCTCGTGGGCGGCCGGCGGAGATCCTCCTCGTGGGCAGCGGAGGTCATGTTCGTGGGCGGGCTCGTCAGTGGCTCAGGAACTGCTCGTCGGCGGCTACCTTCTCCTGGAGACGGCTGGCCGTGGCGACGCGGGCGACGGGAGGAGGAGGAAGAAGATGGGGGCTTAATTTCTAAAGCTTTGAAAGTGGAAGGACTAAAATGCAGGAAAAACAAATGTACTACCCCTGCAACAAGAATTACGGGATGGAGGGAGTATTATCTAAAAAACATGTTAAAATTGTTAAAAAAATGTTTGTAAAAAACTATTCATGCGTTTCAAGAAATGTATGTGAGATTAAAGAAAAGATAATCATGTATATTGAAAATATGAACCATGTATTGTCGGATCACGGGTTCCGGCAAAAACCCTTAAGGTTCGGACTTTGGGGTGCGCGCGAAGATCTCTCTCCCCCTAGCTCACGCTCTCACCGCAATCTCAAAGCTCGGCCCGCCGAACCCGAAGAACAAGGGACACAAGAGTGTATACTGGTTCGGGCCACCGACGTGGTGTAATACCCTACTCCAGTATGGTGTGGTCGATTGCCTTGTAGGCTGGGGATGAACAAGTACAAGGGAAGAACAGCCTCCTGAGGAGAGGTGTTCTTAAGCTCGGTGAGCCTGCGTGTGTGAGGATGGAATGGATCCGATCCCAGATGAGTTGTGTCGGTGTCAAAACCGGCGGATCTCGGGTAGGGGGTCCAGAACTGTGCGTCTAGGCGGATGGTAACAGGAGACGGGGGACATGATGTTTTTACCCAGGTTCGGGCCCTCTCGATGGAGGTAAAACCTTACTCCTGCTTGATTGATCTTGATGATATGAGTATTACAAGAGTTGACCTACCACGAGATCGTAGAGGCTAAACCCTATAAGCTAGCCTATGGTATGATTATTCTTGGTCCTACGGACTAAACCCTCCGGTTTATATAGACATCGGAGGGGGCTAGGGTTACACAGAGTTGGTTACAAGGAAGGAGATCTACATATCCGTATTGCCAAGCTTGCCTTCCACGCCAAGGAGAGTCCCATCCGGACACGGGATGAAGTCTTCAATCTTGTATCTTCATTGTCCAACAATCCGACCAAAGGATATAGTCCGGCTGTCCGGATACCCCCTAATCCAGGACTCCATCAGTAGCCCCTGAACTAGGCTTCAATGACGATGAGTCCGGCGCGCAAATTGTCTTCGGCATTGCAAGGCGGGTTCCTCCTCCGAATATTTCATAGAAGATTTTGAACACGAGGATCGTGTCCGGCTCTGCAAAACAAGTTCCACATACCGTCGTAGAGAGAATATTATTTCCACAAATCTAATCTGTATTTCGCAGTGTGACATCACACCGCAGCCAGGTCATTTATTCATTTTTCATAACCAATCTCAGCGTGTATAGCGAGGCGGTTTCCTTGGCACGTCTTGTCGGAGCAGAGATCGTGTCCCCTTTATTACGGGATTCTCATCAACGTGGACGTGGGTAACCCAATCGTGCCCGTTGGTACGACTCCTCGATTGTAGGCAAGTCCCAAAGGGTCACGAGGAGGACACTTGGTATTCAACCTCTTTATAAAGAGACCAAGGCCTATTCTTTTTCCTTTTCGATCTTAATCGAATCCACCCCCGCCTCGAGTTCCAACACTCAAAGCTCAAGTTAAGGTGCTTCGGACCTCTGACTATGTCCGGATCCAACCTTCAAGGTCGGTGGATACCTTCCTCCGTCACGGAGGAATATGTGAAAAAGCTAAGGGAGGCTAGGTTTCTGACCGGCGAGATCCCGCACCGGCTGCCTGCTTGAGGGCAGGTCATTCCTACCCCCAAACCCGGCGAGAGCGTTGTGTTTGTGTCTCACTTCCTCCGAGGGCTAGGCTTCGCTCTAGATCCCTTCATGAGGGGGCTCATGTTTTATTACGGGCTGGATTTCCACGATTTAGCTCCGGAATCTATCCTCCACATCTCATCGTTCATCCTCGTGTGTGAAGCTTTCCTCCGTATTACCCCTCACTTCTGACTGTGGCTCAAGACCTTCAAAGTGGAGCCGAAGATGATCGAGGGGTGGCACGCAGAGTGCGGAGGCGCCGTAATAAGCAAAAATGCCGATGCCCCATGGCCCGAGGGCTCTTTCCAGGAGGTGTCCAGCTTATGGCAACAAGAGTGGTTTTATATCACAGCTCCCAGGGGTACCAAGTGGGTGGCTCCACCTGTCTTTCGCTCGGGTTCCCCGCCACGACTAACGTCATGGGTCAACAAAGGGCTGGACTGGGGACCAGTAAAGGATGTGCCCACATTGCAGAGCCGCATCCGAGATCTCCTTGAGAGAGATATCAGTCTGGTCATGGTAATGCAAGTCATGTTAATTCATCGAGTTCTGCCCTGCAAACGTCGTCCCCTTCGCATGTGGGAGTTCAACCCGGAGGGACTGCGAGCTATTCAACACTTCCTCGGCATGACGCCCGAGGAGATGTACAAATTGTTCTTCGGACCACAAATAATGTGTCCGGACACCACTGAGGATGCAGGTCTGAACTGCAATCGCCCGGATACCCAAGTAAGTAGCCCCGCATCCGAACACACGGTCTATTTATTTATCGCAACGTCGCCCTAAAAAGCCGCTCTTTGACCAGGATTGCATAGCGAAGGTGAAGTTGATCAGGTGTCCGGCCCCCCTCCCTGAGACCTCACCGAATCCCGTGCTAACCAGGATGCTGGAGATCGTGCCTTATCAAGCGCCCTCAGGGGAAGATAAAGAGGGGAATAAGGAGGCTGGCGCCTCCGCGAAGGAGGATAACCTGGGGAAGGAACTGAAACTTCCTCTCCCCAGGGAAGGAAGAGGACCGCCTCTGAGGACCCGGAGACAATGGTCTCCAAATGGGGGAAGAAATCTTTGCCAGAGGGTCCTGCCCTAGGGGATACCCCGGCCGCACTATGCCCTCAAGGGGATAAGCCCTCCATCGAGCTGTAAGTAAAAGGGAACTTTATGGTGGAAATATCATGCCTTACTTCTGAGGAAAATAACCGAAATATTCCTCTTGCAGTTCGGATCATAGCCCATCTCGACAAAGTTCATCTTTTGGGGATCTTCTTCCAAAGATGATGGAAAGTGAGACGCCTCCCCCTACCATCCTGTCTCGTGAGGCGGGCGACCCCGAAGTGTTGTCGCGGAGGGTTTCTCCTGATCCAGCAGGGCCAGAGGATGACTTTTTGGCTGCCCGAAGTCCTCAGTATCCGGCTTTTGAAGAGAGCAAATGGAAGAGTCCGGCGCCGCCTGGTGTGCGGTCGGACGTACTGGAGGATCTGCTAAAGCAAGCGCTATCTCAGAAGAGCACCGCACGTTTATGGGTACGATGATTGAAAGGATTTCGTCCGGTGAAAGACTCTGGGTGCTGTCGAAGACAACGGCGCACAGAGGATCATAGTCCCAGGAATAATTGTGCCGCCTTAATATGCAGATGGCGGAGGGTCCGGTGGCCAGCCGGACTAATGAGTTTGCCGATCTAAAGCGGCAGCTTGATGTGGCAGACGCCGACATCGTACTTGTCAACAAGCGGCTTGACGAGGCACAGGGTATGTGATTTCTCCGGTGACACATGGTAAGAGGAGCATGATGCCAGTATCTATAACATGTTTTTGAATGCAGATGGAGCTACGGCCGTGGAGAACCTTCGGGCGGAACTTGCCCGAGCCAAAGAACAAGCCAGGAAAAGTGATGCGGCTGCCCTGAAGGTAGTCGAGGAGCTGAAAGCCGAACAGGCTGCTCACTGCCAAAGCAAGGAAGAAATAGCCAGGATGGCTGTGGGATTGAAGAATGCCGCTGACCGTTACGAGCTTCTAAAAAATGAAGATCGAGCGAAGATGACAGACCTGGAGAAGGCCACGGTGGCGGCCAAAGACACCCGCTCCGCAATGAGAGCGATGGAGGAGCTGCGTCAAGCCGGAGATATCGCGGCTGGGAAGCCCTTTATGCTGCGGATGAAGTTCGGAGATCCTAAGTATGCCCCTTGTATGCTCCGGCTGTGGAGTTCTACGGACGCGTATCTGGACTTAGCAGCGAGTGCTACCGATGCGGACGAATACTTCCGAGATAAAAAAGATCGCGAAGTGGAAAAGCTGTTTTGGTCACAATTTAACATTCCGGAGCGTCCGCTTCCATTGACTGATCGGTTGGCCGAATGGGCCGAGCTTAATAGATTGTCCGTACTTGCCATGAGGTCTGTTGTGGATCATCTATGGCCGGAAGGGCCAAAGCCGAACAGTTAGTTTAGTTTGGTGCAGCAGTTCCTTGGTGCACTGCCACGCATCAACGCGATGAAGAGGTCGGCGTGCGTAGAGGGTGCGCGGATGGCCCTTGCCCGTGTCAAGACATACTGGGCAGAGATGGAGGCCACCACCATTGCAGCCCAAGATTCAGACGAGAGCCGAGTACCTACCGAGCACTACTTTCGAGAAGTTCTTGAGGGTGCTCGTTCAATAGAAGCGCAGTGCTCGAAGAATATTATGCTCTAATGACATGTATTCCTATCGAAAAACGATGTTTTACTGAATTGTAAAGGCTATTTTATACTTTTTCCTGAAAGAATTATAATACCTCATGTGCGGTTGTTTATGTATATATGTATATAACCTGAAAGATGGCAGTCGTCGGCTTCAGCCCCTACGCATATAATGCGGGGGTGTTCACAGAAGACGCACGTTCACACTTGATCCAACGTCTTGGTCCATTAAGGAGGTGATGGCACAGAGAACTAGGCAATCGGACTATAATGCTTGAACGCTTTCACTTAGCCAGAGGAGTTCGACAGTGGGGCTACTATATAGCCCCTGGTGGCTCCGCGCTCGTCCGAATTTAGGGCACGTACATGCCTGGCCGGGAAACGACCCTTCGTTAAGGCAGAGGAATCCCGAAGATTCTGCTAGGTCATCGAGTGGTTGACCAGTCTCACGCTATATCATGACACTCAGTTTTCGGCTTTCTCTACTGAGGTGCTCGTCCGGATGAACCAGGGCACAATTGCAGTAGTTCTCCTGGTGCCGCCTTAGCCGATAGAGCGGAACGTAAGGCAGCAAAACACAGGAGCCGGGCAAACCCAACATTTGACCAAAGACATGATTCGGAGCTGATGCATATAAGGCCAAACTCGCGAGGCCGAACACTCCCTAAGGTATTCGGTCTTTATGATGTAAACCGGGCTAAACAATGCCCTTTGTAATAAGCCCCTAGTGTCCAGGTACGTGCAATATTCTGACGTGGCCACAAGCCAATAACGTCAGCATCCTGGTCGGTTGTACGGAGAATCCGGGGGATGTGTATCAACAAGAGACAGTAAAAAAGGTTTACGCAGGGTCTTAATCTAAAAAGAAGCCTTGGAACGGGTCCCTGCTGCACGTCTGCGCCTGTGTCTCCATTGTGCCGTATCCTGGACGGGTGTAGCACGATGGTCATCTGTAAAAGAGAGGAACTTAGTTGAAAAGTTGTCGTGCAAAAGGTATGTTATACTAAATAAACCATGTACAGTTCAAGATGAGTAAAGTTGAGCCGAATTGTCACTTGTTTACACGCGTTGAGCCCCTTGTATTGTTATAGGGGTATAGCCATCAAACCTGTACCAATTATATGTAACTACGTCGGACTCGTCTAACTGTGTCCGTAGTCTTAACGACCGGTCATCTACTCTGGTTGGTGAGGTCGTCTAGTGTGCGGCTGCCAGGGCGGCCGCACGATCTTCCACGCGCAAGGAACGCTCAATTTTTTCCATTTACTGTAATGATGCCACGTGGACCAGGCATCTTAAGCGTGAGAAAAGCTTCGCGTCCGAGTAGTGCTTGATAGCCACTTTGGAACAGAGCGATTTGGAAGGTTAGCTTTTCGCTTCGGAAGTTGTCGGGAAAGCCGAATACAACCTCTAGAGACAGAGAGCCCGTGCAGTGAGCTTCTGTGCCTCGCGTTACTCCTTTAAAGGTAGTATTGCTATGGCTGACTTTCGTTGGGTCTATCCCCATTTTGCGGACTGTGTCCTGATATATCAGGTTTAAACCACTGCCGCCGTCCGTCAGGACTCGTGTGAAATGGTATCCGTCAATTATCGGGTCTAACACCAAGGCAGCCAATCCTGCCTGCCGGATACTTGCCGAGTAATCCCTACGGTCAAAAGTGATCGGTTGGGATGACCAGTGGCTGAACTCTATGGTGATAGGTCCTGGGCCATGTGTCTTTGGGCGTGCCGCTTTGTTTCTCCCCTTCATCACGTGTAACACGTTTACTGTTTTGACTTCTGGTGGGAATTTTTTTTGTTCCCCAGTGCTTTGCTGGCAAGGCTCGTCCTCGTCTTCGCTTGGTGTATCCAGCCCCTTGTGTTTGGCGTTTAGCTTGCCGGACTGCTTGAAGACCCAACATTCTCTATAGGTATGATTTGCAGGTTTATCCGGGGTGCTGTGGATCTGACATAGTTTGTCCAGAATCTTGTTTAGGCTAGACAATTCGTCTCTGTTGCTTTTGGAGGGCAACTTTCGCTGACCTTGCCGAGAGTTGCTGAATCCGGCGTTTACCGCCGTACTATTCGGGCTGTCTTCTTTATTCCGGCACTTGTTTTTGTTGCGTCGTGGCTTCCCATTTCCGTCCCTGACTTCGGATGTGCTTGGGTCGCTGGTGCTACTTCGGGCTAACCAGCTGTCCTCGCCCGCGCAAAAGCGGGTCATGAGGCTTGTTAAGGCTGCCATTGTTCTCGGCTTTTCTTGACCGAGGTGTCTGGCCAGCCATTCGTCTCGGACGCTGTGCTTGAAAGTTGCTAAGGCTTCGGCGTCCGGACAGTCGACTATTTGGTTCTTTTTAGTGAGTAACATGTTCCAAAGCTTTCGGGCTGACTCTCCGGGCAGTTGAGTTATATGACTTAAATCGTCTGCATGGGGTGGTCGGACATAGGTCCCTTGAAAATTTGCCCGAAAAGCGTCCTCGAGCTCTTGCCAACTTCCAATGGAGTTTTCGGGGAGGCTTTTAAGCCAGTGTCGAGCTGGCCCTTTGAGCTTGAGGGGTAAGTACTTGATGCATGGAGATCGTCTCCTCGAGCCATGTGGATATGGAGGATGTAGTCCTCAATCCATACCCCAGGGTCTGTCGTTCTGTCATATGCCTCTATGTTCACGGGTTTGAATCCCTCTGGAAATCCATGGTCCAGCACCTCATCGGTAAAACATAGGGGGTGTGCGGCACCCCTGTATTTGGGTGTACCATGGTGTTCGGATTTTTGTTGCGTTGCATTGTGCGCTGGGGCGCGCTTTCTTGGTCCGTAGATGGATCTGGTTGCGCCGGCCTTTTGATGCGAGTCCTCACGTGGATCGTGCACTGGTTTGTGTGCGACGTCATTTGCCGCTCTATGGTGGCCACGAGGTCGTCTATCCGACCGGATGGCTGTTTTGTTTTTCGATTGCGGGGGCTCTAAGGCCTCATCATCGAATTCAGGCAGCAGCTTTCGCTTCGGGTAGCTCTTTGTGTGGCGACTGCCGCCGTACTTTTCTGCGGTGTTGAGTACTTTACTCCATCTAATTCTGAGTGTATCTTGTGCAGCCCTGAGCTTTTGCTTCTGCTTTTTCAGACTCCTCGCAGTGGCGACAAGCCTTTGATGGAGATTCTATTGCTCTAGGTGCTTGTCCAGTGTGATGTCATCCGGACTGTTATCTTCGCCGGAGACGGGTTGTTTGGTTTGATTCTCCGTGTTGCCGTGGTCGGACGGCAGTTCCATGCCGTGTTCGTCGTCCGCTAGCTCACCCTGCTCTATCGCTGGGTCTATATGATCGTTGTTTCTGTCGAGGCGGGATTTGGAGCGGCACTTACGCCACCGCTTGGACTGCTTCTCGAGGGAACGATCCTTCGCTGCGTCCTTCCGTTCCTCGTTGTCGTTTTCTTTGGGTGTGTCCACCATGTATACATCATATGAGGAAGTGGGTGTCCAGTGCCCTGTAGGCAGTGGTTCCTGTTCGTCTCCTGCATCGTCGTCCATGCTGTCAATGTCTTTGGAGTCGAAGTCGAGCATGTCGGTCAAATCATCGACAGTGGCTACTAAGTCGGTGGTGGGTGGGCGGAGAATTTCTTCGTCATCCGCATCCCAATCCGGCCAGACATAGTTCGGCCAGGACTCTCCTGACAAGGAGAGAGACCTTAATGAGTTCAGTACGTCGCCGAAGGGCGAGTGCTGAAAGATATCCGCGGAGGTGAACTCCATGATCGGCGCCCAGTCGGATTCAATAGGAACGGGCGCAGGCGGTTTGGAGTCCATGGCCGGGGAAGAATCCGGCAGTTTGGCGTCACGGCTCTCGTGAAGGGTAAGGTTGGTATTTGGCTCGATCGCCGCTAAGAATGCAGCCTCTGTGGCGGGGTCTATCCACCCGTCCATGGATGGCACAATTGGCTCCGAATTGAGGGTCGGAGCGGTTGCCGGTGCGATCTCCTATACACTATCCGATGGCAGAGCTAAATCATGCTCATCGTGACCGTGCGGCGCACTCGGCAGGGGCTCGAATCCATCGAAGATCAAGTCTCCGTGGATGTCGGACGTGTAGTTTAAGCTTCCAAACCTGACCTGGTGGCCAGGGGTGTAACTCTCGATCTGCTCCAGATGGCCAAGCGAGTTGGCCCGCAGTGCGAAGCTGCCGAAAACAAAAATCTGTCCGAGGAGAAAAGTCTCACCCTGGACTGCATCGCTATCGATGATCGAAGGAGCCATCAAGCCTAACGACGACGACACAGAGGAACTCTCAATGAAAGCACCAATGTCGGTGTCAAAACCGGCGGATCTCGGGTAGGGGGTCCCGAACTGTGCGTCTAGGCGGATGGTGACAGGAGACGGGGGACACGATGTTTTTACCCAGGTTCGGGCCCTCTCGATGGAGGTAAAACCCTACTCCTGCTTGATTGATCTTGATGATATGAGTATTACAAGAGTTGATCTACCACGAGATCATAGAGGCTAAACCCTAGAAGCTACCCTATGGTATGATTGTTCTTGGTCCTACGGACTAAACCCTCCGGTTTATATGGACACCGGAGGGGGCTAGGGTTACACAGAGTTGGTTACAAGGAAGGAGATCTACATATCCGTATTGCCAAGCTTGCCTTCCACACCAAGGAGAGTCCCATCCGGACATGGGACGAAGTCTTCAATCTTGTATCTTCATGGTCCAACAATCCGGCCAAAGGATATAGTCCGGCTGTCCGGATACCCCCTAATCCAGGACTCCCTCAAGTTGCCTCCTACGGTGGTGGCTAGTCCTATTTATAGAGGCCCGGGTCCTCTTCCCAAATATCAGGCGGGAAGGGATCCCACAACGGCCAATTTGAAGGGGGGCAGCTAGTACAAGCTATCCTGACAAAAGATGGTCTTCGCCTGCCAAAGGCTCTGGTGGTGACGCCGTCGTGGGCTCCGTGATGACCTCTGTCCTGCCATCCTGCTGGTCTTGGTCTCGTTGCACCGATATGGAAACCTTTGCCTGATGCCTCGGGACCCCTCGCCTGCGCCTGCTCCTTTAGCACCAAAGAGGAAACGAGTACTCTGCGCCCGCCTGGCCTTGGTCGTCATGGCTCACGTCACGGGAACCTCACGAGGTGCCCCTTGCCTTGATCTCTCCGCTCCATGCGAGCCAGCCTAGTGAGGTCGCCCCTGAGGAGGTCTTGCGTTGTCCGCCTTGCGAGGCTCGGCCCCTCGCGAGGGTCTTGAGCGTTTGCTGGTGAAGATGGGCCGTACAGGGCCGCTGGTGGAGCCACGCTGCAGGCCACAGGCAGGCAAGTCTGGGGACCCCCGTTCCCAGAACGCTGACAGTAGCCCCCGGGCCCAAGGCGCACTCGGACTTGGCTTCGAGGCGAAGCCAAGGGGCAAGTGCGAAGCGCCGCAGGCCCCAACTGCCTGCGGCCTTGATTGATGCGTGGCGACTGACGGGACTTGGGCGTCCCCGCTTCCCCATGCAGCCTTGATATCCGCCTAGCTAGGCGGCCACCACGACCTGCACAGTTGCTCCTTCGTTGCTGGCGACGCACTCTGGAAGAGGAAGGGATCTCCAAGCTGCGGCGGTGATGCCTTCCGGCCATTGAAACAGAGGAAGTATATCGCCATAGACGAGTGAGTACCTTATCTTTGTAGTTTCTCGAGTGCTACTTCCCCTCATGAGCATGATTCCTCAGGGTCCCTTCTGCTAAGGCGGCGAAATCTCCCGAGAAGCAGCCTTCTCCTACCTCGAGTCCTCTGCTGATCCTGAGCACCTCTAGCCGGCCTGCCACACTCAGTGCAAGGTCGGCCGGAGAGGTGCATGCACCGGCCTGGCATCTTGACCCCGCGTTCTTGCCATTCCCCCTTTGCGGTCCTGCTTGGGGTGCTGAAGGTGTGCCAAGGGCTCCTCCTCTGGTTATTGACCACGGCTGGGTGACCTCGGCCCTGGCGTCTTCTTCATGCAATGAACCTCCGCCCTTCCGGGCCTCTGTTGAGACTCGAAGGACGACTGGAAAGGGGACGGCCTCCAGCCCCCTGCCGGGGGGAGGCGTGCCTCTTCGGATTTCTTCAGCGACTTCCGGCGCGGAGGACGGGCCTGGTCGTTCGCTTGAGCAGGCGCGCAAGAGGGGCGCTGTCCGTCATGAGCTTTTTCGGGAGATGATGGGTGCGCTGAGTCGGCTTGGGGAGGAGCTTGTGGATGTTGACGCCGCCTTGAGACCGAGGGCCTTCGGCTGGTGGACGAGTGGCGTCAACTGAAGGTGGCCATCAACCTCGGGTGCCTCCAGCACGAGCACGCCAACGCGAAGTCCGAAGCATCCCACGCAACCTCACGCGAGGACAGCGCCCGAGCCTTGGAGGAGGCCAGGGAGGCAGATCACCACCGCGAGGTTGCCGAAAAGCGCTGGCAGGAGCTCCAGGCCCTGAATGCCTCCTTGGAGCAACAAGTGGAGGCACGTAGGGCTGCCTTGGAGTCGATGAAGGGGCGCCGTCTGACGAGGAGGAGATCTTGAGGCGCGAGGAAGCGCTGATGCTGGAGGCCACGGAGCGCAGCCTCGAGCTTGAGCGATTGGAGACGAGGGAGCGTCAAGTTGCCCAAGCGGGAGATGCTGCCAGCGCGCACGAGGCGAGGACCCAGGAAGAAGTTGATCGCAGGGTAACCGAGGCTCGCGCTGATCTTGCCAATGTGTATGAACTGAAGCTGAAGTTCACGGAAGCTGAAGCTGAGGGCAGGACCGCCGCCCTCAGGTTGAGGTTGGCTGGGGCAGAGCAGCGCGAGAAGGCCGCCGCGGCTGCCTTGATCTCCGTGCAGGCCGAGTTGGCCTCCTCCCAAGCTGAGCTGCTCCCACTTCAGCAGCGGGTTACCATTGCCAAGTCCATCGCGCAGCAGAGCAGGGAGGAGGCGATCCGCCAACAAACGTTGCAGCGCGAGCATGCCCCATGCTCTGGGACCTCAGGACGAGGGCCAACCTGGCGCTCGGCGCCATCTGCGACGAGCACGCCCCTCATCCCCACACCGAGGACTATGTCGGCCATCTTCGCTTCTTCACAGATGTCGTGACGCGCCTGGAGGACTGGGCCGAGAGGGCTCACGAGCTTGTCGAGGAAAAGAGCCGGGGCCTCCTTGGACGCGCGTTCTCCCGCGTCTTTAGCCATCTTCAGAATGTCGATCCCAACTTTGACTTCGACGCTGCCATCGCCCCCGTGCCCGGAGTTATCCGGGACAACCTGGCACGCTGGGTGGATGATAACATGGATGCTCTGGCCAGAGCCTTCGCTACCGAAGACGACAAGGCCGTGGTCGTGGCGGACGAAGGTGGTGTGGTTGATGATGGTGAAGACGACTCTAGCAAAAGCGCCGGCAGCGCGCATGAGAGCGACTCGGATGACGTTGCGAGCGACATGTCCGACTAAGCTCGCACCCCTCTGTTTTCACCCTGCACGCAAAGACTTGGAGATGGCCCCGTGGGGTGTGAGAGTGTTTTTATGGGGAGATCCCCCTATGTGTATAAATTGGTGTTCTTCTCTTCTCTTCCCGTCTTAAAGCCGAACTTGGGACGTGCTTCCGCGAGTTGGCGGGCTCCTGAGCAGGGTCGCCACTGCGACTCATCCTGACCTACATGGTCTTGTGTTGGTTGCAGGGCAGTTGGCACACCCTTCTCCTGAGATAAACCGCTAGGGGTCCGCGGCCCTGAGCCTCCTGAGCAGCATGCGGCCCTACTGCGGGGAGCTTGGCCAGGGGCGTCCTGCTGACCGCGGCAGGATGCGTACGCAGCAATTTTGCGGCGCATACGCTCTTGCCCCAAGGGGGGTCCTGCCGAGGTGGAGTAGACCTGCCTGGTGGGATCGACCGTCCAGCCCCCGAGCCGGAGGGCCTGAGGCGCAAGCCTTAAAAATGAGGTGCATGACCAGAAAGCGATAGAACCAGCAGAAATCAAAGGAAAACTCCCCCCACTATTTGCAACGAGAAAGACTTCAAATTCAAGCCGAAAGGGTGACAAACCAAGTTACAAAGAAAATGGGAGAGGAAAGCAAATAGCCGCGTCCGGCGCCTAGCTAGTCTTCTTGTCTTCCACTAGCGCGGAGCTAAGTGCTACCACTGGGATGTGGGCGGAAGCCCCCGAGGCCCAAGGGCGGCACTCGAAGACTCCGGGGCGTGTACAACCCCACACATTATTACGTGAGAGTTTCACGAGTGGAGACCTTCACAGGCGTGAGCCTTACTTCATATCGCCTGAAGAGGGCCCCGCCTTGCGCCACCCCCGACCACTATTGGGGCGTCCGGAAACCAGGACGAGACCAAGGGGCAAGGGGGACGCCAGCGGTGCCCCCGGTGACCATGGGCCCTCTGCCGGGGGGAAGGGCTCGCCAGCGCTCCGCCGGTAGAGGACCTACCTCCGTCCGGCGCCTTGCTCTGCATGGCATGCGGGAGGCCGTGGCTCCAAGCCCCCCTTGCATAGCCCCCAGCGCTCTGCTCCGGTCGGGGATAGAACCGCCGCCCTTGGGTCCTCGACCACCATCACGGCCTGGTCCACCTACAACCCATGGTTAGTGCACGCCTGCTCCTGCGATACCTGATGTACCCCGTCGTCGTCGCTGAAGGGATCGGCGGAGCCTTCAGGCGACTCGTGGAAAACTCCTGCTTCCAGCGTTCCGCCGTCCCATGCCGGCCCAAGGAGTGTATTGGGGCCCTCCCCGAGCTTGTACTCCAGGTTCACCATGCGGGGCACATAGGCATCGACGGTTGCCCCCCCCCCCCGGGGGGCACCGCCTGAGTGCAGCGCCTCTTGAGCTCCTGGCCGTGGCTCCAGGCCCTGGCGGCCGCTGGGTCGCACTCCAGCAAGGCTTCATGGTAGGCCACCAGCGCTTGCCTCGGCCTGTGACAAAGTTGCTGCAGTAGGATAGGCGGCGCCGGTGCCCACGCTGGTGTCTCCTGGCTCCTCCATTGCTCCGGGGGGTGCACGAGCTCGCCGGGCCCTTGTGCATGCCTCAGCCACAACCTGAGGAGTGGACAAGGAGCAGAAGGGCGGCGTGCCCCTGCAAGCACAGTCCATCAGTTCGGCAACGCGTTCTAGTAGTGCATCGCGGCCGCTCTCGGTCAGCCTGCACCGTAACAGCTCTCGTGCCATGATGAGCGTGGCCTGCATGTTCGCCTGCTCCCGCCGGGTGTGCGGTGATGTCACCGCTGCGTAGCTTGAGGCCCTCGCGGCAGCCCACGCGCACCGTGGCGTGAGGGTGGAAGATGCCAGTCCGCGTTGCCCACGCCCCGCGGTGTTCGGCAGTATGCGGGCCGCCTGGAGTGCGGAGTTGAGGTCTTCCTGGGCGGACGGTGCTGCCCTGACGGGCCAAGCTGCCCAGCTGTCAGCGTTGGTCCTCGGGTCGCCGGATATTGGAACCGCGGAGTGTTGGCGGGTCAGCTGATGGAAGAGAGGCTCCAGCGCACCCTACCTGGTGCGCCAAATGTCAGATCACGGGTTCCGGCAAAAAACCCTTAAGGTTCAAACTCTGGGGTGCGTGCGAAGATCTCTCTCCCCCTAGCTCACGATCTCACCGCAATCTCAAAGCTCGGCCTGCCGAACCCGAAGAACAAAGGACATAAGAGTTTATACTGGTTCGGGCCACCGATGTGGTGTAATACCCTACTCCAGTGTGGTGTGGTGGATTGCCTTGTAGGATACGGATGAACAAGTACAAGGGAAGAACAGCCTCCTAAGGAGAGGTGTTCTTGAGCTCGGTGAGCTTGCGTGTGTGAGGATGGAATGGATTCGATCCCAGATGAGTTGCCTCCTACGGTGGTGGCTAGTCCTATTTATAGAGGCCCGGGTCCTCTTCCCAAATATCAGGCAGGAAGGGATCCCACAATGGCCAATTTGAAGGGGGACAACTAGTACAAGCTATCCTGACAAAAGATGGTCTTCGCCTGCCAAAGGCTCTGGTGCTAACGCCGCCGTGGGCTCTGCGATGACCTCCGTCCTGCCGTCCTGCTGGTCTTGGTCTCATTGCATCGATATGGAAACCTTTTCCTAATGCCTCGGGACCCCTCGCCTGCACCTGCTCCTTTAGCACCAAAGAGGAAACGAGTACTATGCGCCCGCTAGCACCCGCCTGGCCTTGGTCGTCATGGCTCACGTCACGGGAATCTCACGAGCTGCCCCTTGCCTTGATCTCTCCGCTGCTCGCGAGCCAGCCTAGTGAGGCCACCCCTGAGGAGGTCTTGTGTCGTCCGCCTCGCGAGGCTTGGCCCCTCGCGAGGGTCTTGAGTGTTTGCTGGTGAAGATGGGCCGTACAGGGCCGCTGATGGAGCCACGCCGCAGGCCGCAGGTAGGCAAGTTTGGGGACCCCCATTCCCAGAACGGCGACATGTATAAGAATATGTATACATAAAATACTAACCATGTTTAAAACGCGCCCTGTTAAGAATGTAGCATTAGGATGTTGACAATCCACTGATGCATCAGTTATCCGCATAAATGATTTCTGCCTCATCATCAACCCACTTGATCAAAAACTGGTGCATAGTAGACGACACGCATTGGTTGCATGAACCCAATCACGGCCTAGTATGACGTTGTAGTTACCTTGCACCTCGGCGACAAAAAGAGCAGTAGCCAAAGTTTTGCTCCTGACCGTAAGCTGATGGGGAATGTTGCATGAAAATCAAATTCCTACTAACACCCAAGATCTATCTAGAAGAAGCATAGCAATGAGAGGGGAGAGTGTGTCTACGTACCATCGTAGACCGTTAAGCGAAAGCTTATATAACGCGGTTGATGTAGTCGTACTCTCCGTGATCCAATCACGATCCAAACTGATCTAGCACCAAACGAACGACACCTCCGAGTTTAGCACACGTGCGGCTCGGTGACATCTCCTCCTCCTTGATCCAGCAAGAGAAGGGAAGAAGTAGATGGGATCTCAACCAACACAATGACGTGGTGGAGATGGTGGTGGTGGAGCAATGGCAGCACTTCGCTAAGTGAAAACCGTGGACTAGAACTATGCTGGGAGGGAGAGACGGGGCAGTAGCCAATGCCAATGTGTTGGGGTGCCTTGCTGCGCCCCCTCCCCTATACTTATAGGTGTGGGAGGGCTGGGAGTCTAGCCCTACTCCTAGTAGGACTGGCGCCAAGGGGGAGGAGTCCTACTCCTAGTAGGAGTTGGACTCCTAGTCCCTTTCCACATGTCTTAGCCACATGGGACTCTTAGGGGTTGGTGCGCCTGGCCCATGAAGGCCAAGGAGCCCCTTTCAGCCCATGCTGGCATGTGGGACTTGGTGGACCCACTTGTGGACTTCCGGACCCCTCCGGAACCTTCTCAAAGCTTCCCGGTAAAACACCGAAAAACTACACCTTTTTCCATAATCCCGAAAACGACTTTCCATATATAAATCTTTACCTCTCGACATTTCCAAGACTCCTCGTGACGTCAGGGATCTCATCCAAGACTCCGTATAACTTTCAGTTACCAATCATCAAATATCCCAATACTACTGTAGCGTCAACGAACGTTAAGCGTGCGACCCTGCGGGTTCGGGAATCATGTAGTCATGACCGAGACACCTCTCTGGCCAATAACCAGTAGCGAGACTTGGATGCCCATATTGGTTCCTACATATTCCTCGAAGATCTTCATCGGTTGAACCAAGGTGTCGAGGATTCGGGTAATCCCGTATGCAATTCCCTTTGTCCGGTGATATGTTACTTGCCCGAGATTCGATCGTTGGTATCTCCATACCTAGTTCAATCTCATTACCGACAAGTCTCTTTACTCGTTCTGTAATACAAGATCTCGTGACTAACTCAAGGCGAGGTTGGTAGCCAAGGGCCACGTCCAGCGGCAAGGGATTGACTTTGAGGATGTGTTCACGCCCGTGGCGCGGATGGACTTGGTGCGTGTGTTGATCACCCTCGTCGCTCACCATGACTGGCAAATACACCACATGGACATCAAGTCAGCATTCTTGAATGGTGACTTGCTCGAGGAGCTGTATGTGCAGCAGCCGCTGGGATACATGAAGACAAGGTGTTGCGCCTCCGCAAGGCCATGTACGGTCTGCGCTAAGCTCCAAGGGCGTGGAACACGAAGCTGGATGACAGTCTGAGCACACTCGGCTTCGAGCGTTGTCCGTCGGAGCACGCAGTGTACTAACAAGGCACAGGAAACTCACTGCTACTCGTTGGGGTGTATGTGGATGATCTCTTCATCACCGGCGTGAACACGGAGGAGATCGCAAGCTTCAAGCAGCAAATGACCAAGCTGTTCTGCATGAGTGACTTGGGCAAATTCAGCTTCTACCTTGGCATTGAAATCCACCGGGAGCGTGATCGGATCATGCTCTGCCAGACGGCATATGCCAAGCGTCTGTTGGAGCGAGCTGGGCTGTTAGACTGCAACCCAGTCAGCACACCAATACAGGCAAGATTGAAGCTGAGCAAGGACGGTGTCGGGGATGCTGTGGATGTCATGTACTACCAAAGCATCATCGGAGGTTTGCGGTATCTGACCCACACAAGGCCAGACGTAAGCTTCGCTGTAGGCTCTAAGGAGGTTCATGGAGGCCCCTGCTGCAAATCACTATGCGGCGGTGAAGAACCTGCTTTGTTACATAGCAGGGACGCTGGAGCACGGATGTGCGTTCAAGCGCGGGAAGGGCGAGCTGAAGCTAACAGGGTACAGTGATTCAGATCATGTCAGGGACATCGTCGATCGGAAGAGCACAACGGGCACCATCTTCTTCCTCGATGAGAACCCTATAAGCTGGTAGTCGCAAAAGCAACGAGTGGTGGCCATCTCTTCATGCGAGGCCGAGTACATTGCAACCACCACAGCTGTGTGTCAAGGGATTTGGCTGGCATGGCTGCTCGACGAGATGCTGAACAAGGAGACAGTGCCTTCGAAGCTATTCGTTGACAACAAATCAGCGATCTCTCTGTCGAAGAATCCCGTCTTCCATGACCGGAGCAAGCACATTGAAATCAGGTTCCACTTCATCCGGGAGTGCATGGAGGGAGGGAAGATCGACATCGACTACATTCGAACTAGTGATCAGCTCGCTGATGTTCTGAAAAAGGGACTTGGACGTCTGGCGTTTCAAGAGCTGAGGAGGAGGATCGGCATGACTGGAGTTCTTAGGAAATAAATCAGCAACGAGAAGATTAGGGGGTGATTTGTTGACAACTTAATCTAGTCATTGGTAGCAGTAGTTAATTTCCATTTTTCAGTTAAATTCAGTTAGGCATGTGTCGCGGCTGTGCGTGTCGTGCATGAAGGGCTAGGACCCGGTCTTGGTGCTCGTGGTATGGCACGGGCGTGAGCCAGATCATGGCGCCGAGGTAGGATCTCTACTGGCCACCGTTTCTTCCTTGTACTAGAAAAAATAGTGAATGAGAAAGTCAGAAAAATCACAAGATTTTATGCGACGCCAAACACCAGTGTTCATCTCTATCAGAGCGAGTGTCAGAGAGCAAATTTTGATAGCTGCTACCTGCAACCCAGCTCAGGATGTACTTCACTGCCATTGTAGCGCATCCGGCAGTTTTTTGGCAATTCTAGAGCTTTGGTTTCTCCTTCGCGGAGTGCAGCTACAAGCGGGCGTGGAGGATACTATTTTGTGGAAACACACGGCCTGTGGGAGGTGTTGGGGAACGTAGTAATTTCAAAAAATTTCCTACGCACACGCAAGATCATGGTGATGCATAGCAATGAGAGGGGAGAGTGTTGTCTACGTACCCTCGTAGACCGAAGCGGAAGCGTTATATCAACATAGTTGATGTAGTCGAACGTCTTCACGATCCGACCGATCCAAGCACCGAAAGCACGGCACCTCCGAGTTCTGCACACGTATGGCTCGGTGACGTCCTCGCCTTCTCGATCCAGCAAGAGGGGCGAAGTAGTAGATGAGTTCCGGCAGCACGACGGTGTGGTGACGGTGTTGGTGAAGAACAATCTTCGCAGGGCTTCGCCTAAGCACTACGAAAACTATGACAAAGGATAAACTAGAGGAGACGGGGTTGCCGGCACACGGCTTGGTGTTTCTTGATGTGTCTTGGGTGCTATCCCTACCCCTCTATTTATATGTTGAGCCTTGGGGTCGAAACTTGGAGTAAAAGCCTCCACAAAGTCAGTTTCACCCGTAAGGCAAGAGTCCTTCTCGGACTCCAGGGCCAGACGCCAGGGTTCCCGGCGTCTAGACCCAGACGCCAGGGACCCTGGCGTCTAGCCCCTGGACTCCGCAAAACTTCCTTTTGCGCTTTCCAAAAACCTCATGGGCTTTCCCCTTTGGCCCAGATAAAGTGTTCTCGTGCCCAAACATTTCGGGAAACATCCGGAACCCCTTCCGGTGAATTCCAGAACCCTTCCGGAGATCAAACACTACTATCCACATATCAATCTTTACTTCCGGACCATTCCGGAGTTCCTCATCATATCTGTGATGTCATCCAAAACTCCGAACAACATTCGGTCACCAACATACATAACTCATAGTACTATATCGTCAACGAACGTTAAGCGTGCGGACCATACGGGTTCGAGAACTATGTAGACATGACCGAGGCACCTCTCTTGTCAATAACCAATAGCGGGACCTGGATGCCCATATTGGCTACTACATATTCTACGAAGATCTTTATCGGTCAGACCGCATAACAACATACGTTATTCCCTTTGTCATCGGTATGTTACTTGCCCGAGATTCGATCGTCGGTATCTCAATACCTAGTTCAATCTCGTTACCGGCAAGTCTCTTTTCTCGTTCCGTAATACATCATCCTGCAACTAACTCATTAGTTGCAATGCTTGCAAGGCTTAGGTGATGTGCGTTACCGAGAGGGCCCAGAGATACCTCTCCGACAATCGGAGTGACAAATCCTAATCTCGAAATACGCCAACCCAACAAGTACCTTCAGAGACACCTGTAGAGCACCTTTATAATCACCCAGTTACGTTGGGATGTTTGGTAGCACACAAAGTGTTCCTCCGGTAAACGGGAGTTGCATAATCTCATAGTCATAGGAACATGTATAAGTCATGAAGAAAGCAATAGCAACATACTAAACGATCGGGTGCTAAGCTAATGGAATGGGTCATGTCAATCACATCATTCTCCTAATGATGTGATCCCATTAATCAAATGACAACTCATGTCTATGGCTAGGAAACTTAACCATCTTTGATCAATGAGCTAGTCAAGTAGAGGCATACTACTGACACTCTGTTTGTCTATGTATTCACACATGTATTATCTTTCCGGTTAATACAATTCTAGCATGAATAATAAACATTTATCATGATATAAGGACATAAATAATAACTTTATTATTGCCTCTAGGGCATATTTCCTTCAGTCTCCCACTTGCACTAGAGTCAAAAATCTAGATTACACAGTAATGATTCTAACACCCATGGAGCCTTGGTGTTGATCATGTTTTGCTCGTGGAAGAGGCTTAGTCAACGGGTCTGCAACATTCAGATCCGTATGTATCTTGCAAATTTCTATGTCTCCCACCTGGACTAGATCCCGGATGGAATTGAAGCGTCTCTTGATGTGCTTGGTTCTCTTGTGAAATCTGGATTCCTTCGCTAAGGCAATTGCTCCAGTATTGTCACAAAAGATTTTCATTGGACCCGATGCACTAGGTATGACACCTAGATCGGATATGAACTCCTTCATCCAGACTCCTTCATTTGCTGCTTCCGAAGCAGCTATGTACTCCGCTTCACATGTAGATCCCGCCACGACGCTTTGTTCAGAACTGCACCAACTGACAGCTCCACCGTTTAATGTAAACACGTATCCGGTTTGCGATTTAGAATCGTTCGGATCAGTGTCAAAGCTTGCATCAACATAACCGTTTACGATGAGCTCTTTGTCCCCTCCATATACGAGAAACATATCCTTAGTCCTTTTTAGGTACTTCAGGATGTTCTTGACCGCTGTCCAGTGATCCACTCCTGGATTACTTTGGTACCTCCCTGCTAAACTTATAGCAAGGCACACATCAGGTCTGGTACACAGCATTGCATACATGATAGAGCCTATGGCTGAAGCATAGGGAACATCTTTCATTTTCTCTCTATCTTCTGCAGTGGTCAGGCATTGAGTCTTACTCAACTTCACACCTTGTAACATAGGCAAGAACCCTTTCTTTGCTTGATCCATTTTGAACTTCTTCAAAACTTTGTCAAGGTATGTGCTTTGTGAAAGTCCAATTAAGCGTCTTGATCTATCTCTATAGATCTTAATGCCCAATATGTAAGCAGCTTCACCGAGGTCTTTCATTGAAAAACTTTTATTCAAGTATCCCTTTATGCTATCCAGAAATTCTATATCATTTCCGATTAGTAATATGTCATCCACATATAATATCAGAAATGCTACAGAGCTCCCACTCACTTTCTTGTAAATACAGGCTTCTCCAAAAGTCTGTACAAAACCAAATGCTTTGATCACACTATCAAAGCGTTTATTCCAACTCCGAGAGGCTTGCACCAGTCCATAAATTGATCGCTGGAGCTTGCACACTTTGTTAGCTCCCTTTGGATCGACAAAACCTTTCGGTTGCATCATATTCAACTCTTCTTCCAGAAATCCATTCAAGAATGCAGTTTTGACATCCATCTGCCAAATTTCATAATCATAAAATGCGGCAATCGCTAACATGATTCGGACAGACTTAAGCATCGCTACGGGTGAGAAGGTCTCATCGTAGTCAATCCCTTGAACTTGTCGAAAACCTTTCGCAACAAGTCGAGCTTTGTAGACAGTAACATTACCGTCAGCGTCAGTCTTCTTCTTGAAGATCCATTTATTCTCAATTGCTTGCCGATCATCGGGCAAGTCAACCAAAGTCCACACTTTGTTCTCATACATGGATCCCATATCAGATTTCATGGCTTCAAGCCATTTTGCGGAATCTGGGCTCACCATCACTTCTTCATAGTTCGTAGGTTCATCATGATCTAGTAGCATGACTTCCAGAACAGGATTACCGTACCACTTTGGTGCGGATCTTACTCTGTTTGATCTACGAGGTTCAGTAGTAACTTGATCTGAAGTTCCATGATCATCATCATTAACTTCCTCACTAATTGGTGTAGGTGTCACAGAAACCGGTTTCTGTGATGTACTACTTTCCAATAAGGGAGCAGGTACAGTTACCTCATCAAGTTCTACTTTCCTCCCACTCACTTCTTTCGAGAGAAACTCCTTCTCTAGAAAGGATCCATTCTTAGCAACGAATGTCTTGCCTTCGGATCAGTGATAGAAGGTGTACCCAACAGTCTCCTTTGGGTATCCTATGAAGACACATTTCTCCGATTTGGGTTCGAGCTTATCAGGTTGAAGCTTTTCACATAAGCATCGCAGCCCCAAACTTTAAGAAACAACAACTTTGGTTTCTTGCCAAACCACAGTTCATAAGGCGTCGTCTCAACGGATTTTGATGGTGCCCTATTTAACGTGAATGCGGCCGTCTCTAAAGCATAACCCCAAAACGATAGCGGTAAATCTGTAAGAGACATCATAGATCGCACCATATCAAGTAAAGTACGATTACGACGTTCGGACACACCATTACGCTGTGGTGTTCCAAGTGGCATGAGTTGCAAAACTATTCCGCATTGTTTCAAATGTAAACTCGTAACTCAAATATTCTCCTCCACGATCAGATCGTAGAAACTTTATTTTCTTGTTACGATGATTTTCAACTTCACTCTGAAATTCTTTGAACTTTTCAAATGTTTCAGACTTATGTTTCATTAAGTAGATATATCCATATCTGCTTAAATCATCTGTGAAGGTGAGAAAATAACGATATCCGCCACGAGCCTCAACATTCATCGGACCACATACATCTGTATGTATGATTTCCAATAAATTTGTTGCTCTCTCCATAGTACCGGAGAACGGCGTTTTAGTCATCTTGCCCATGAGGCACGGTTCGCAAGTACCAAGTGATTCATAATCAAGTGGTTCCAAAAGTCCATCAGTATGGAGTTTCTTCATGCGCTTTACACCGATATGACCTAAACTGCAGTGCCACAAATAAGTTGCACTATCATTATCAACTCTGCATCTTTTGGCTTCAACATTATGAATATGTGTATCACTACTATCAAGATTCATCAAAAATAGACCACTCTTCAAGGGTGCATGACCATAAAAGATATTACTCATATAAATAGAACAACCATTATTCTCTGATTTAAATGAATAACCGTCTCGCATCAAACAAGATCCAGATATAATGTTCATGCTCAACGCTGGCACCAAATAACAATTATTTAGGTCTAATACTAATCCCGAAGGTAGATGTAGAGGTAGCGTGCCGACCGCGATCACATCGACTTTGGAACCATTTCCCACACGCATCGTCACCTCGTCCTTGGCCAGTGTTCGCTTAATCTGTAGTCCCTGTTTCGAGTTGCAAATATTAGCAACAGAACCAGTATCAAATACCCAGGTGCTACTGCGAGCTCTAGTAAGGTATACATCAATAACATGTATATCACATATACCTTTGTTCACCTTGCCATCCTTCTTATCCGCCAAATACTTGGGGCAGTTCCGCTTCCAGTGACCAGTCTGCTTGCAGTAGAAGCACTCAGTTTCAGGCTTAGGTCCAGACTTGGGTTTCTTCTCCTGAGCAGCAACTTGCTTGCTGTTCTTCTTGAAGTTCCCCTTCTTCTTCCCTTTGCCCTTTTTCTTGAAAGTAGTGGTCTTGTTGACCATCAACACTTGATGCTCCTTCTTGATTTCTACCTCCGCAACCTTTAGCATTGCGAAGAGCTCGGGAATTGTCTTATCCATCCCTTGCATATTATAGTTCATCACGAAGCTCTTGTAGCATGGTGGAAGTGATTGGAGAATTCTGTCAATGACGCTATCATCCGGAAGATTAACTCCCAGTTGAATCAAGTGATTACAATACCCAGACATCTTGAGTATATGCTCACTGACAGAACTATTCTCCTCCATCTTGCAGCTATAGAATTTATTGGAGACTTCATATCTCTCAATCCGGGCATTCTGCTGGAATATTAACTTGAACTCCTGAAACATCTCATATGCCCCATGACGTTCAAAACGTCGTTGAAGTCCCGGTTCTAAGCCGTAAAGCATGGCACATTGAACTATCAAGTAGTCATCAGCTTTGCTCTGCCAGACGTTCTTAACGTCGTCAGTTGCATCAGCAGCAGGCCTGGCACCCAGCGGTGCTTCCAGGATGTAACTTTTCTGTGCAGCAATGAGGATAATCCTCAAGATACGGACCCAGTCCGTGTAATTGCTACCATCATCTTTCAACTTTGCTTTCTCAAGGAATGCATTAAAATTCAACGGAACAACAGCACGGGCCATCTATCTACAATCAACATAAACAAGCAAGATACTATCAGGGACTAAGTTCATGATAAATTTAAGTTCAATTAATCATATTACTTAAGAACTCCCACTTAGATAGACATCCCTCTAATCTTCTAAGTGATCACGTGATCCAAATCAACTAAACCATAACCAATCATCACGTGAAATGGAGTAGTTTTCAATGGTGAACATCACTATGTTGATCATATCTACTATATGATTCACGCTCGACCTTTCGGTCTCAGTGTTCCGAGGCCATATCTGCATATGCTAGGCTCGTCAAGTTTAACCTGAGTATTCCGCGTGTGCAAAAACTGGCTTGCACCCGTTGTAGATGGACGTAGAGCTTATCACACCCGATCATCACGTGGTGTCTGGGCACGACGAACTTTGGCAACGATGCATACTCAGGGAGAACACTTTTATCTTGAAATTTAGTGAGAGATCATCTTATAATGCTACCATCAATCAAAGCAAGATAAGATGCATAAAAGATAAACATCACATGCAATCAATATAAGTGATATGATATGGCCATCATCATCTTGTGCTTGTGATCTCCATCTCCGAAGCACCGTCAGATCACCATCGTCACCGGCGCGACGCCTTGATCTCCATCGTAGCATTGTTGTCGTCTCGCCAATCTTATGCTTCTACGACTATCGCTACCGCTTAGTGATAAAGTAAAGCATTACAGGGCGATTGCATTGCATACAATAAAGCGACAACCATGTGGCTCCTGCCAGTTGCCGATAACTCGGTTACAAAACATGATCATCTCATATAATAAAATTTAGCATCATGCCTTGACCATATCACATCACAACATGCCCTGCAAAAACAAGTTAGACGTCCTCTACTTTGTTTGTTGCAAGTTTTACGTGGCTGCTACGGGCTTAAGCAAGAACCAATCTTACCTACGCATCAAAACCACAACGATAGTTTGTCAAGTTGGTGCTGTTTTAACCTTCGCAAGGACCGGGCGTAGCCACACTCGATTCAACTAAAGTTGGAGAAACTGACACCCGCCAGCCACCTGTGTGCAAAGCACAGCGGTAGAACCAGTCTCGCGTAAGCATACGCGTAATGTCGGTCCGGGCCGCTTCATCCAACAATACTGCCGAACCAAAGTATGACATGCTGGTAAGCAGTATGACTTATATCGCCCACAACTCACTTGTGTTCTACTCGTGCATATAACATCAAACCATAAAACCTAGGCTCTGATACCACTGTTGGGGAACATAGTAATTTCAAAAAAATTCCTACGCACACACAAGATCATGGTGATGCATAGCAACGAGAGAGGAGAGTGTTGTCTACGTACCCTCGTAGACCGAAGCGGAAGCGTTATATCAACGCGGTTGATGTAGTCAAACGTCTTCACGATCCGACCGATCCAAGCATCGAAAGCACGACACCTCCGAGATCTGCACACGTACGGCTCGGTGACGTCCTCGCCTTCTTGATCCAGCAAGAGGGGCGAAGTAGTAGATGAGTTTCGGCAGCACGACGGTGTGGTGACGGTGTTGGTGAAGAACAATCTTCGCAGGGCTTCGCCTAAGCACTACGAAAACTATGACGGAGGATAAACTAGAGGAGACGGGGTTGCCGGCACGCGGCTTGGTGTTTCTTGATGTGTCTTGGGTGCTAGCCCTACCCCTCTATTTATATGTTGAGCCTTGGGGCCGAAACTTGGAGTAAAAGCCTCCACAAAGTCGGTTTCACCCGAAAGGCAAGAGTCCTTCTCGGACTCTAGGGCCAGACGCCAGGGTTCCCGGCGTCTGGACCCAGATGCCAGGGACCCTGGCGTCTGGCCCCTGGACTCTGCAAAACTTCCTTTTGCGCTTTCCAAAAACCTTGTGGGCTTTCCCCTTTGGCCCAGATAAAGTGTTCTCGTGCCCAAACATTTCGGGAAACATCCGGAACCCCTTCCGGTGAATTCCGGAACCCTTCCGGAGATCAAACACTACAATCCACATATCAATCTTTACTTCCGGACCATTCCGGAGTTCCTCGTCATATCTGTGATCTCATCCAAAACTCCGAACAACATTCGGTCACCAACATACATAACTCATAGTACTATATCGTCAACGAACGTTAAGCGTGCGGGCCCTACGGGTTCGAGAACTATGTAGACATGACCGAGGCACCTCTCTTGTCAATAACCAATAGCGGGACCTGGATGCCCATATTGGCTCCTACATATTCTACGAAGATCTTTATCGGTCAGACCGCATAACAACATACGTTGTTCCCTTTGTCATCGGTATGTTACTTGCCCGAGATTCGATCGTCGGTATCTCAATACCTCGTTCAATCTCGTTACCGGCAAGTCTCTTCTCTCGTTCCGTAATACATCATCCCGCAACTAACTCATTAGTTGCAATGCTTGCAAGGCTTAGGTGATGTGCATTACCGAGAGGGCCCAGAGATACCTCTCCGACAATCGAAGTGACAAATCGTAATCTCGAAATACGCCAACCCAACAAGTACCTTCGGAGACACCTGTAGAGCACCTTTATAATCACCCAGTTACGTTGTGACGTTTGGTAGCACACAAAGTGTTCCTCCGGTAAACGGGAGTTGCATAATCTCATAGTCATAGGAACATGTATAAGTCATGAAAAAAGCAATAGCAACATACTAAACGATCGGGTGCTAAGCTAACGGAATGGGTCATGTCAATCACATCATTCTCCTAATGATGTGATCCCATTAATCAAATGACAACTCATGTCTATGGCTAGGAAACTTAACCATCTTTGATCAATGAGCTAGTCAAGTAGAGGCATACTAGTGACACTATGTTTGTCTATGTATTCACACATGTATTATGTTTCCGGTTAATACAATTCTAGCATGAATAATAAACATTTATCATGATATAAGGAAATAAATAATAACTTTATTATTTCCTCTAGGGCATATTTCCTTCAGGAGGTACTCTGCGTCTTTGGCTTATAACGTGCACTACTTGACCATCACCCATTCTGCCATGTACAAGGTTGTCTGGAGATTCTGCGCCCCCCCCCCCCCCCCGAAAGTCAATTTTCTTGCATGGCTTGCCATCCAAGATAGGTTATGGACATCCGTTTGCTTGGCCAAGCGAGGGTGGCCAAACAGTGGTCCGTGCACCCTCTGTAGGCGTGAACAAGGACGGTCGAGCACATTTTCTTCCAATGTAGATACACTTTGAGAGTTTGGGAGATGGTTAGATTTTGCCTTCAACTCATTGATTTGGATACTTCTGGTTGGGCGACTTACACGAGCATCCATGATTGATGGTGTGAATCGGCTTCCGCCCATAGTGCACACAAGAAAGTGATGCCTTCTATCTTTATGCTCGTTTCGAAAGCAATTTGGATGAGAGGAACGCACGGGTTTTTAGAGGCCGCTCCGCTCCAACGTTTAGCACTCTCCAACCAATCAAGCACGAGGCGAAGCTATGGATCCTAGCAGGGGCGAAACATTTGGGTCTTCTGATGCCGGGAGAGTAACGGCTTGTATTTTTCTTTTCGGCCTTTGTCCAGTGCCTGGATACCTTGTTAAACCTCCTTCTTATTTAATGAATGGGGCGCATCTGGCAGTAATGACGACCATGCTTAGCTATTTGAATTTTTCTTGCAAACAACAATTTGCAGTTTGCTTAGGTCACGGACATCTCCTGGACCATCTCATATATTGTCTATGTACGAAACCTGCTTCTCCTCTTTTTTTACTAGGAACGTTTCCCTTTTCTGATCAAGAAATTGTTTGGCTTTCAACTCCATGGTACTGTAATAAACTGATGCTGAGGATGCTTCATTTTACATGCAGACATATTTCAGCTGTATTGGGCTTGTATGCTTGCATGCACCAGTTTGATGCGCACTGCATGGATTTGAATAATCCCCATCGGGAAGGGATTAAGTGAATTAACCAAAATGATAGGAATTAGAAGGGGTCACGATTGACTAGAGGATTGCCCGGTGGCATATGACTTGTATAAATTGGGCCGATGGCTTAGGCCAACTCCAACGCACGACCCCAAATGGCTCGTCCGTGTCCGTTTGGGGGTAAATGGACAAAGCAGGACCTCCAACACGCGACCGTAAACGGACCGTCGTTCGTTTTCTGTCCGCTTCCGACCCACTCCTGGCCCAAGATTGAGACGAGTTTGCGGCAGAACGGACAGCACGCGCATGGGCGTGACGCGTGCCCTTGTCCTCTTGGCCCGCCCGTCGGTGGCACAGGCAGCCACTTTCCCTCCCTTTCCTCCAAAACGCTCCGGGCCTCGCCCTCCACTCTCCCGCGTCCTCGGCCTTCCCCCTCCCTCCATCCACCATGGCCGATGAGGCGAATCCCGGCAACCCACCACCGGCCGCCCACCCCGTGGCGAAGAAAACAAAGCCTGTGAAGAAGCTTCGGTCGGAGCTCACGTCGGCGGAGGCCGCCAAGCTCGACGCCGAATCGGCCAAGAGGAGGAACCGGCGAACTGTCACGACGGAGAAGAAGGCCGTCGTCGAGTACGCCGCCAAGTGTTCCCTGCGGCGTGCGTTGCAGCACCAGGCCGACCTTGACGACAAGGAGTCCACCGTCTCCAAGGCGCACACCCTCCTCATGTTGGGCATTGTTGGGTGCTCATCAAAGATTGCCCCAAGTTCAAGGACCAATACAATGCTCTTAAGAAGAATATAGGAGAGAAGGCGGCCATGGCTGATGAGGGAGACGTGCTCAAGAGGTCGAGGGGCAAGACAAGCTCAAAGGCCGACGAGAAGCGTGATGTGTCTTCTATAGCCTTGCAAGGAAATTCGGAGAACATGATGAGCCAAAAGGAAGTGCGGGAGGAGAGCAGGTGCAAAGGGAAGGAGGAGCAAATGAAGATATACCTAGATCTTCAAACGAAGAATCTTGACATGGAGGAGGCCGTGAAGAAGAGGAAGCTCGACATAGAGGAGGCCGCTCAACTCAAGAAGCTAGAGATCGAGGCCACCAATGCCGGCACAAAAGCCAAGGAGATGGCACTAGTGTTGATGAGCGTCAACAAGAACAACATGTCACTAGAGAGGAAGGCTTGGTTCATGAACCGGCAGAAGGAGATGTTAGCCCGTGACGGCCTGAACTAGGTGAGACCTCGGCCACGCTGGCCGCGATGGCGGTCCTTTCTTAAGGCTGGCTGGTGTGTCGGCCGCTGGCTTTGTTGCCGGCGTGAAACATGTACTTTTTAAAGGCTGGCTGTGTTGCGGCATGAGACTATAGGCCGCTGGCTGTGTTGTCGGCCGACGTGAACTAGTGCGAACCGTGGCTGCGACTTAAATCCTTGGTTTCTCATGTTTGCATGCACGGGGACAAGATGCGTCGAAGATGCGACCGCTCGTTGGGCGTCCTGCCGACGCAAACTCAAATCCGGGTGGATACGACCCAATTGTCACCCTCAAACGGACGAAATCCAGACAAAACAGACGTCTGTTTGGGTCATGCGTTGGAGTAGGCCTTAGTATGGAGCAGACCATGTGCCACAAGCTCCGGTCCAGAAAAAGTAGAAAGTAGCATCGTTAGAACACCATTGTGGGCCACAACATTAATGGACAACCGGCAAGAAGCACTGGCGCATTGAATATTGATGCAATGAAAAAGAAATGCATCATGCAATACGCCTGTGTTCACTGATCCCTATGTGGACCAACGGCTCGGATAATGATACCATATGGTAATATGACCCATGTTGAATTTCCGCTATTCCTATGCATACAACAAGGAGCGATTGCTCTAACAAGATTCGAGACACGAACCAACCTGTAGTTGGATGGTTATGTGGACAGTGGTATCCCCAGCCCACCAGGGTTCAAGTCCTGGTGCTCACACTTATCCTACGGTGACTTATTCATAAAATCTCAAGATGATATGCCGGCTCGATCTCTCAGAGATGCTCATAGGGATAGGATGTATGTGTGTGTGTTATAATAGTATGAGCACTTGCGTCTGTACTGTGTTTAAAAAAAGCAAGATTCGAGATGAGGAGGCGTTTCCGCTTTGGAGCTTTTTTAATTTTTTTGAGCCGGAATACTCTTTATTCCATTAACCAGAACGGCTAGTCAAATTGCTGGCAATTAACGCATGAACAAAGTCTGGAGCCCCATCCGGCCACAAGGCTGAGGATGCATGGCTCATACATGCACCGTGAGCAGCTAGGGCGTGTTTGGTAGCCTGCATGAGGCCCGGCCTGGCTCGTGCGGGACGAAAACGGGTCGATTGGTTGCCTACTTTCACTGTTCGGCCTGCATGACACGAACCTTAAAGCACTCCTGGGCCTGGCTCCCTGGGAACGCATGAATCGGCAGTTTCTCCAAGGCCATGCCCGAGCGGTGCACGTGGGCGGCGACGGCTGCACGTGCGCGGCCACGCTCGAGAAGCCACGTTGCTTGCCGAAGCGCCGGCAGTTATTAGCCTCACCGCCCCTCACCGCTCCCTCTCCCCACTCTTCCCCACTCTCCCAACTCTCACCGGCGGCGGCGGATCGGAGCAGAGCAAGAAGACCACCGGACTCCATCACCGGCGAGCGGATCAGCAGTTGGCCCGCGGCAATGGCGGTAAGCACTTCTCTTTGTTCGACATGCAAAACTTTTTCCCGTTCGATCCGGCGATAGATTCGATCCACGGCGGAGGGGAATGGGGAATAGAGGTAGATAAGCATAGGGGTAGTTCATACTAGTTCATACCAGTTCATACGAGTTCATATATGCAAGATCGGAATAGAGGTAGATGCGGATGCAGAAGGGGGATTGGGGGATAGGGGGTACACAACGGACACCGGCTCACCGCAGCGGCCGTCACCGGCGTGCGGAGCGGTGGGTCGAGCTGCTGGCCTTCATCTTCTTCTTCATCGCCGTGCGGGCCGGCGGGTCATCGTCGTCGTCCTCGGCGGAGTCGAGGTCGATCTGCCAGGTACGACGGCCTGGCTCCGGCGCCCTTGCTGGCATCTGCATCGCTTCTTCTTCCTCCTTAGGCTCCCCACCGATGACCGCCGGCGGCGCGATAGCCGTCTCCTAGTACACTGTGGCACGGCGGTCATTAGGAGCCCAGTAGTTCTTGTACTTGCACCACTTCTTCCTCTGTTTACCGTCGTCGGAGACGGCCTGATTCATGGCCCAGCGAATGATGTCAACTACCATCGCGCCCTTCGCTGGGTCAGGAATCAACGTCTTCAGCTCTTCTGCAATGGCCTTCATGAACACTGCATTAGATTCCTTCTGCATGTCAGGCATGGAGCCGAAGTTCGAGCACACCTCCATGGTGTTCTCGAACTTGGTGCGGTCACCAGCCGACCACCCGAGGAAGAAGGCCCTCCAGCCAATACCCCAAGGGAAGGGGTTGGCTTTGGAGCTGGAGCTAGAGCTCATGGCGATGGGGAGGAGGAAGGTTGACAGTTAGAGAAGAGAGGGGGTGGGTAAGTAGTGGTGGGCAGGGCGAGTAAATATAGGGGCGATGGAGAGGAGGAGAAGAGTGACAGTCATGCCGTTTTAACTACATGCTCTTCAATAAGCCATGAAATCTGTGCTGTGCCTGACTCCATGAATTGTGTGCAGATCGAGGAGAGCAATGAGATGGGCACGGAGGTGCTCCCGACCGTTGACAACAAGGGCAAGCAACCCCTTCACCTAATGCCCGACGAGGTTGTGCTGCCGCCCACCGCCGAGGAAGACCCGAAGACGCCTGAGGGTGGCGACGATGAGGGCATGGAGGAGCCCCCCCAGCAACAAGCGCCGCAACTACGGCCACTACCATCAGGAGGATGGCCCAACTCACTTCTGCAAGGTCATCCTTGCACCGAAGCTTGAGTGCATCCCCATGCCCCTGGACTTCACCAAGCACTTCGTCGCGGTGCCGACGGAGTTCAAGCTCAGGAACAACACCGGCTGCTCCTGGAAGGTGACGGTGAAGCTGATGAACGGCAGGGTGACCCTGGATCAGGGTTGGGCCACCTACGCAGCCGTTCATCAGATCAAGATCGGCTACATGGTGAGGTTCAAGCTCCTCACTCCAAACACCCTCAAGGTCACCATCTTCGACGACGATTGCATTGAGGTCGTCAACAAGTGCGGGAAGCACGGCGAAGCCTTCGCCGCCAAGGAGTAGGGTCGGGGCCTCCCTAAGTACTATCGAGTCTGCTTTGAACTGTTTATGTTTATGGTTTATGCATAGAACTGTTATGAAGTGTGGTACTGCTTATCAGAAATATGCTCTTAAGTAGTTGATCCTCTTTTTATACTCTGCTCTGTTTATGATGTGTGCTACATGGTTGTGCCGAAGTGTGCTGGTAACATCACCAACTAGCCAAAGAGGTTACCACACACCAAATGTTGCATACAACCAAACACCATGCCTTGGGTTTGTCCACTAACATGCAGGCAACCGAACACCAGCAGTGTGGTTCTGCCCATGCAGGCAACCAAACAACATGCAGATGACGCATTTGAGGCTGCATTTATATAGCCAGACTGAGTTGAGAAGGCTATGCAATGCACCTACTATTGGCTACATCAACCAAACACGCTCCTAGAGAATCAGCTACAGTATTACAGCCCCTTGGGCAAAAAACAATCTTAAAAAAGAAAAAGTTTAAACTAACAAAGATTTTAATCTCTCTAAGACAATACCGATGGAAGAGTGGTACTGGTCTATCCCTTTGATTGCATGCATAAGGAAAAGCCAACGGCAGCCGACCCAATTTTCGGCCAGCCACCATGCAACCATTGGATAGGGTGTTCCCCTGTTGGCGTCTCTTTCCCGGCCACCATGTGTGCCCATTCGGCGAGGGACGACAAGCGTCCCGCCAGCAAGCTCTCCAGCATCGATCGGAGTAGCTGGAGAACTTGCAAGAAACCGGAAATGGTCAGTTGCCTGACAAAGTCCTCCCAGAATCTTCCCAACGGTAAACAAACCATGCAAGTAGACCTCACGTAAAAACATTTTTTTGTGTTCAGTTGCGCTCCTGCGCATGCAAGACCTAGCCACAACTATGCATAATCGGCTACGGTGACACTTATCAGGATTATTAAAGACAAAGCCAAAATCTCGATCAGCATTCACCGAAACAAACAGTATTTTTTTTCTTTTTTTGAAGAGCTACGATACAGGCCAGAACAAACAAAGGTAACACAAACACAAACACTGGAAAATGAACAGGAATGACGTAGAAAGACATCTAACAAAAATAATAAACCAACCGGAAATATATGACAACTCACACAGCCAGAAAAAGAAGCAACACATGTATGACCTGAAGCTACTTTCAACGAGATTCCACATTTACCAACCAACCATTATGCACTCATTGGAGCAACAAAAAAACTCGCAGATGGGGAGGGACTGGATTGCGACATACCCACAGGCTAGGTTATTACATACTCCGTAGTTCTATAATAACAAAATGGCTCCCAGACTTCCACATTGCCCCTTCCCTCTCCTGACCTCCCAGACTTCCACATATGCCATTGCCTCAATCCTCTCGGTGTCCGCGTGGCCACCTCCCTGCGCCCCTGCCCCTGTTGTTCAAGTTCCTCGGCTGGTAGTACCCATCGTCGTTGTTGTAGTACCCGCCGCCACCACCACCACCCCGGCTATTCTGGTACCCGCCGCTGCCACCACCACCCCGGCTGTTCTGGTACCCGCCACCGCCACCACCACCCCGGCTGTTCTGGTACCCGCCACCACCACCCCGGCTGTTCTGATACCCGCTGCTGCCACCACCATCCCGGTCATTCTGGTATCCGCCACCACAACCCCGGTCATTCTGGTATCCACCACCACCTCCACACCCATTTTCGTATCCGCTGCCCATGCCACAGCCACCACCACCACCTCCACGCCCATTCTCGTATCCACTGCTCATGCCACGGCCGCCACCACCACCACCTCCACGCCCATTCTCGTATCTGCTGCCCATGCCACGGCCGCCTCCATGCCCGCTGCGGCCATTAGGGTAGGCCCCCCTCCAGCCACGATCACCACCTTGCTGGTTCTGACAAGATTGCCGAGGGTGCTGAAACTGTCGCTTTTTTGGCTCGGCATACATCTGATCTTGTTCTTTCACATCAAATTTCTCCTGCTCTGCCTCAGCCACGCGATATTCCACACGAGGGTTCACCAGGGTTTTACCATCCTGAAGTTGGCATGTTAGTATCAGCCAGATATATATTATATACACAGAAAAACACTCCACAGGTCATCCAGTCATTACCACATTTTGCACATCGGCTGCATTAGACTGATGATCATTGTCGATTTCTGTGGCATGCGAGGAATCTTCCTCGTCGTCCTGTCAACAAGTAAACATACCAACAAGATCAATATAAGCTTTAATCATTTCTACTTTCAGAGGTCAACAAACAAAATACTTGACCCCTCAAAATGTCCCCAATTAAAACCGTGTAAATTTTAAATATAAACACTCATCTAATAATTACAAAATGTGTACCATTTTTCAGTCTATCATAGCTCAGCTTCTGGGTGTTAGAACAAACACAAAATGAATAACCAAGCCAACACGACTAAGCAACAGTAGAAACACTTCACAGTAACCAAAATAATAAATCTAGCAAGATATCTTGTTTTAATCTCATCTGCAGAAAACACTTCGTACATGGTAGTGCTTTAGGTGAACATTCATAGTCATGACTGATCACATATGCTAGTATCAGAAAATTAGTAGTGCTTTTGCTTTCTGGATATAGTGGTTGATTATTTGCATCCAGCGCAATTAAAAAAGGCATCCCTGAAAAGAAAATACTATAGCTGGCAGCTTAGCCTCCTAGCAAAGTGCAACTGCTGTCCTGCTTGAGATATATTTACTTATTATACGACTGACCCTACAGAGGCAAGGAGTCCAGTCGAGTAAGTTAAGGGCATTGAGTTTGGAATCAGACTACGGCTAACCAGGAGGAACCATATAGTCCTCTAGGAAATGTGACCCTCTCATCAAGAATAACAATTACATGTACCTACATTTTCTTCTCTATATCAATCTACACCAACTACCAAGACACTAGCATGGGCATGGCTCACAGGGAAGCCACCAGCAAATAACGCCAAAAATCTTCAGTGAAGACCGAGGCAAAAGTTTCAGGAGTTCGGGTTATTCTAAAACTTGCATTAACACAATGCTCTCCGGGAAATCAAATCCTTTATGCATAAAAAACTGAAATGCCATCAGCGAAATATGTATGCACCATTACACACTAAGTGTCCAGACGACCGCTGTGAGTTGGATAAGGTCTCTCATCATATGGCACAAAATAAAAACAGTACTTGAATTCCCAGCAACCCAAAACAATGGGAAAACACCACAAAAGTTAAACGATAACCCAAGTTCATGATTGGCTGTTTGGAAAATGCAAGACAACACAATTTATCCAGGAGAACTACTTAATTATTAATGCATCATTTCAAATGTGTACCCCACCTCAGTGCTTTATCATAGGTATGTACTCCCTCCGTCCGGAAATACTTGTCATCAAAATGGATAAAAAGGGGTGTATCTAGAACTAAAATACATCTAGATACATCCCCTTTTATTCATCTTGATGACAAGTATTTCCGGACGGAGGGAGTATGTAGGTGCATTTTAATAGTACTCTACACCAAAGAACTGTGATATTACCAAAGGTGTAGTAAGGTGATGACAGTGCTGTCTAGCTTTTGTTCCAATAATCATAATACTAAAAGGTGGAGATGGACATTGTACAGTTTCTAAATATAATGTCTGAGGCAACATGCAGTAGGTGATGCTTGGACGATTTACAGTGAATATACCATGATTTTTAGTTTTAAAAGCATAAAGAACTGTACACGTACACACAGGTTTAAATCTAGGGAAATCAATGCAGAAGCGATGCCAGCATAAAATTGTTACTAAAAATATCACAATGTTGTTATAAAGAATGGAGAACTGTGAACGTGAACTCTTAGGTTAGAAATCCCATTTTGCAATTTAGGAAAATGACACTACCTTTAGTGTTAGCACACACAAAAGAGCAACACTATAACTTCTATACATATTTAAATTGCAAGTGATTTTATGATGAGCCCTAGAGGCTGGAGCTTTACCCATGTCATATTAATGCTGAGTAAATAATTACATACTATCTCAACAAGCAAGCTTGCGCAACGAACTGCAAAACTGGCAAGAACAATAGGGCTATAGATTCTGCAACTAGCAGCATTGCAATGCGCCTAGGAGATTGCGGCTAAAAATAATAAGAATTCCTCAAATGGAAGTCAAAGAAGATCCCTCGGGACTTAACAAAGATTACGAATGATCTATAGTTATGAAAGAGAATCTGCAACTCAGAAAAGTAATCTAGCAATAATATCGAAGTACACAGCTAGGATGCCAACGAACATATATTACCAGACCCAAAGAATATACAACTATTAAGTTGTGTTATCAAAGTAATGTTGGTCACAAGTCCTAGACTTGTAATCATAAAGTAGATAAGCAACAAGAAGAATGACAGATAGGAGTAAAATGGTCCCCAGGTCCCAGGAGCATGTGCTCCTTCAGTGGACGGTAAATAAATAATTCTGAGTGTCAAAAATTCAGGTAAAATTACACATGCAAATGTTTGAACCATTCAGATTCCAGTAGGTTTTCTTGGAAAAACAAACACTTTTTTGCGCCTGAGCAAAAGAAACAAATCTGGGCTCTAAAATGTAATCTTTAGAGGCGCAAAACTTGTACAGAAAAAAAGGAGACCCAGTGCTAGAAGCTCCTACGCCAGGTGGGGCCTGGGGAAGGATTATACGAGGCAAGCCTTACCCCTGCACACTGCAATGCAGAGAGGCCGCCTCCAAACTTGTTTTACACAATGGGTACAAATATTGTCAGAGCGCTAAACTTGGTTTCTCCACTCATGCTGCAGAAATGCCAGCTTTTTCCGTTAAATTTACAAACGTAATAAAATACAAGAGAATTTACATGTGTATCCTTTTCAGAATGTTTTGATATCAGGGATTGGGATTGCTGTTCTTTTCAACCAGCATTTTAAGTAATGGCCAACAAAGTAAAAAAGGAACAAATGTACAATAAACAATCATGTTATTGCATGACTGCAATATGATGAATTCTAGCGCGTGATATTTATAATCTTTAATACAACAAAAACTCAATTACTATGTTTGCAAACTGCGAAGACCCATCAGAATAGAGACCATCCTGTACCTAGATAGTGGTAGCACTACACATAATATTATACAAAGATCATAGTTTTTAAGTTATTATTTTCAGCGTTTTTTCCAGAACACCAATGCACAGGCACTGTCTGTTATATCTAAGCAACGGCGCACAACATCCATATGAAACAGCATAATATACACCCCAAATGGATCGACCTTACAGTTTTCCAATTAAAGCTATAATCAGCACAAAAAGCACCAGCAGCAGCAACAATGATGATAATAATAATACTAGGAGCACTGTGCACTACAGCAGATCAATCATTGACAAAGATTAGAACAAAGTTTCAGGGCAATGATCACTTCACCATGCTAAGCATATACTATTAAATTACTAAGGAGTGCAATTTGCTTTTTCACCTTGTGATTTTCAGCAGCTAGGGTCTCCTTGAGTGATGGTGCCTCTGGTGAGTCGGTCATGCTCATCTGTGCCTGCAGACCTTCAGCTCCATGGTTCCCAGCAGCTGCAGGTGCTGTGTAGTAGTCTGATGCCATGATCCTGTCTAACTTGGACCTCACCGCAGCATCTACAGCAAAAGGCCACAAATTTCAATCAGCAATCACCTCAAATCAAACCAAATTACAAACCTATATCAACCCTCACATGTAACAGAGGAGCCAGGGTGGATCGGCGCATCAGCACGGGTTAGCCATAGGCGGGCATGATGGGCACAGGCCTGGAGTGCGTCATGGTGGGAGACACCATCTGCGGAAGAAGGGCGAGCCGCGGCAAGGGCCGCCACAGCAGACACTGCGTCAAGGTCGTTCTCCACGAGCAGGTCCACGGTATCATCCCATACGTAGCCGTGGGTGATGCAGCTGCTCCGTTCGTTCTTGCGTGCAACCATGGTGGCGATGAACTCGTTCGGTGACTTGACATAAAAAAGGGAGCCGAAGTAGATGAGCGCGAGGAGGTCCTGGATGGACAAATCGGAGCCAAAGGATGAGGAACCGGCAGCAGGTGCAGGGACGGTGGAGAGCTCGTTGGTGAGAGCAGTGGAGAGTGGTACGCGGAGGCGCTCAAGCTCGTCAATGAGCGCGGCGATGACGGGCTTGGAGTGCATGAGCTCCTTCTGCTCCTGGTTAAGCATCTTGCCGGCAGCGACGGACTCCTCCATCTGCGCGATGCGATTCTGCTTCTTCCGCAGCACACGGAGACGCTTCGACACCACCGAGAGCACCGGCCCTTCCTTGATTTCAAATATTGTCCCTTTGGTTTCAAATTCTTTAACCAACTCTGCAAAAAAATGCAAAGCATAATGTAAGGCAACAGTAATGTTTTCATCAACAAAAAAGCAACTAATTACATGTGTTATCAGACTACCATATTAACTAGTGCTTTTCCGGTTATTACAATTTTTTGTTAACTCCGTAAATTTATTAGGGACGAGTACCTGAAGTCGTGCCAAAAGAGCTAAAAAGAACACACGGTTCATATGTTGGTTCGAACCACGCCGTCTTTTGAGGAGCACACTGCGCACCAGACTCGAGCTTCAAACTTTTGGTGTCCACAGTAAGTACATATGCTGTCGGATGGCACATACTCTCGTTCGCCATAATGTAAATAACATTGTCATCAAGCAAGCTTAATGTAGGACCAGCACTAGTCAATTTCTTCCAAGTCAAATTGTTTTCCTCATCAAACATCCCAGGCAACAAATTCGGCAAACTTGAGTCGGTGAAAGATATCTCAGACGTATCAATCGTCAAGCCATCACACCAAACATCTGAATAAATTGATCTAGTCCATGTTTTAGCCATCCAGCCATAATCCTTTGCTCGCTTCATGTTGAAGAAAGCATCTTGCACATGAAAATCTAACTCAACACACTTGATCAAATCATTGAATATCGTCACATGACGGTGTGGTCTTGGAGTGAGATTCTCAAACATCAAATGGAACTCAGACGTATCACACGGTTCCGGAACTGGCAACGGAACAAAACGGATGGTAGGCTTTTCATCCAAAACATTGCATAAGAGAATTCCCCACCAGAGATCAATCCAACCTATGATACCCTTTTCTGCATATGCCACGCTCATGGTATTATGAAGCAATAGCTTATCCCTGGCATTCCTTGTCTCATTATCCTCAGCGACACAAGCAACCTGAGAGTGCCAATCATTCGTGTCAGATCGATATATGTGGAGTGTGTAATGTTTGCGAGACTCAAGTCTGAAATATTCAACATGTGGGAAAATGACAGCAAAGTCTTCACTGTTATCACTAACAGGCAAGATGGCAGCCATGTTTGGCGAAAAAGAAGACGGGTATGGCCTTGCAAGAAGATGAAGAGAGGCGAAATCGGGCCCTGCTTTGTAAACAAAATAGTCGATGAACAAGTAACGGTTGACACTGTCCGAGAAGGTGATAGCCAGCAGTACAAAGCCTCCAGTTACACCAAGTATACGAGGCGGTGCTGTCAAGCGATCCCCGGTCTGATCAACGCAGCTGACCAGGCACAGTGAGATGGCTGGAGGGTCAACTGCTTCAAAAGAAACCTCCAAGTGAACCCCTTTGCTATTCTTGGATTTTGCGGTAGTGGAATTTTTCAACTCGCCCACTAAACATTTTTTATCCAAGAGGATTTGGGGGTGGTGGCCACACGGAGAAGGATGGTCTTGCATTGCCATGACGGAAGTGAAAGGGTGCCGATGAAGATATGGATCGTGGAAGGCGGCGAATGGCCTAGCCCTGGGAATTGACGGGAAAGAAGCTCGGGGGTCGATGTCAGGGAATCAGGGTAGATGAGCTCGGACTATGGCTGCCTGGGAGTCAGGGTAGACGGCCGGAGACGGAGCATCGTGGAAAAGGCCGAAGGTGGGAAGCGTCGGGATGGCGGTGGTGGCGGCGGCGGCAGGCGGTCGAGGTGCGCGGCGGCAGGCGGTCGAGGCGCTCGGCGGCAGGCGGCCGCGGTGGCAGGCGGTCGCGGTGCGCGGCGGCGACGGTGGAGCCGAACCCTAGCGAGGCGGCGGCACGAGGGAGACAGATTGAGCGAGGGGAAGAACCGAAGGAGCGAGACAGACCTTTTTGACAGATCGGTCGCAACAGATCCTCGAACGCTCGGGGCGGCCGGCCCATGTAGTGTAAGGCTCGGTAGCGAGTTGTTTCCAGTGAGTTTGTTTTTCCTTTTTTTGAGGTTTTTTTTTCTATTTTATTAGTTTTCAGTGGGTTTTTATTTTGGTTTTCCAGGAAAACACGAGATTTATTTGTTTATTAAAAATATATTTCTTAAAAAAATACATGGAATTTTTGAAAATTTGAGAATATTTTCTAATATGTTTGTGAGCATTTTATGAAAAAATATAAACACTTTTTTATATTTCTGAACATTTTTAAGAAATTTTTGTAAATGACGAACGTTACAGTTTTTAGTAATAGACTAGCACAAGTGTTTTCAAGGCTCTCTTGATAGGTTTTGGAATATTTGAGAATACATAGGCGGAAGAAATAGGTCGGCAGAGTCACGAGGGGCCCACAAGGGTGGGGGGGACGCCCTACTCCCTGGGCGCACCCTCCGTCCTTGTGGGTGCCTCATGGCTTCCCTGACATGTACACCAAGTCTTCTGGATGTCTTTTGGTCCAAGAAAAATCATCGCGAAAGTTTCATTTCGTTTGGACTCCGTTTGATATTCCTTTTCTGCGAAACTCTAAAACAAGGGAAAAACAGGAGCTGACACTGGGCTCTAGGTTAATAGGTTAGTCTCAAAAATAATATAAAATGGCATAATAATGCATATAAAACATCAAAAACAAATATATAATAGCATGGAACAATCAAAATTTATAAATACGTTGAAGACGTATCAACGCCTTCGTCGCCGGTACCCACCCCTCTCAACCAAAGCTTTCACCTATAGCCTAGAGACCCTCCACCTTGATGAGCCTCTTAGGAGAAGGCTAAACCACCGATACGTGCCACATGCCAGTGGAAGGCCACGTGAACCGAACAAGGAGCAAGCTGCTCGATGCCTCTCCATCGCACCACGTCAACAAAGTGCCTAGCTCGCCCAGAGGCCACCCGCACCTCCACAGCCCAAGCACGCCTGCGACGACACTGGCAGAGCAAGGCACACGCCACCACTGAAGCGTTTACCACTGAGCCCCACCTTCACGACCTCATAAGACTAACTCCGCCGCGCGACCCTATCCTGTCCGGACCCGTCCGTTTGGGGTAAAAGGGACAAACCGGACGGCCCAGCGCGCGACGGCCTGGACCCATCTGGTCCGTTTTGTGTCCGGCCGACTCATTTCGAGTGCAAACATGCGCCGGGTTTGGGTCGCGGCGGACAGCAAATGGAGGCGGCGCTCGTCCACGTCGGGGCCGCGTGGCAGGCGGCCACCTACCTCCCACCGCTTGACATTAATGCGCACACGCGGTTGGCCCCACCTGTCATCCGCCCAGGCGAACGGTCACCGTCCTTTTTAAATGAGGAAGCCGTGGACCGGTCGTCGCCCACACTCCCCATTGCAACCCGCTGCCTCCTCGAAACCCGACACCCCCAAACCCTAGCCTCTCCCTGTCCTCGAACTCGCCGGCCGGCTGCCTCGCCGCAATGGGGCTATGGAACCACGGCCGCAAGGGGAAGCACGACCGCGAGGCTGGCTCCTCCTCGGGACGCCGCCGCGGCTCCGTGAAAGAGGAGGCCGCATCGCCACCGCGTCGGGCCCCCGCGCCTGCCCCATTCACCATCGGCCCTAGGGCCGCCGGCGAGCGCAACCGGCAGTACATCAACGCGGATGTATGCCGGCCCTATTGGGAGACGATGACGCCGATCCCGTGGAGCGACGTCCACCTCCCCAACAATTGGCACCTCTCCGCCGACCAGGTCCCGATCCCGCCGGTCCCGACGGGCAACCGTGCGCGCCACGACGAGATCGTGCGCCGCCGCCGCCTCCTCCCCGGTGACCTCTACTACGACGATAGGTACGCCCCCGACTCCGTGCTCTGGGACACGTGGCTAAGGGACGAGCACGACGTGCGGCGTGCCTCTTACTTCGCCGGCACGTCGTCGGGGCCGCGGTGGCCGCGGCGGGAGGTGCGCGGGAGTACGCGGGTGCGCGGCCTCACACCCACGTCGTCGCCTTCCCCATCTCCATCGCCACCTCCACCTCCTCGCATGACAGTGGAGGAGGAGGCCCAGCTCATGCAACGTGTCATGGAGGACTCCATGAACACGCATGATGAGCGCCAATGGCGGGGCCTCGAGTAGACGGTGGCTCTCTTTTTGGCCGGCGACGTCGCCTTCCCCGAGCTGCAGATGGTAAGGGCGGAGGAGGTGATGGGGGAGGAGCTGGTGGCCGCGTTCCACCCGAGCCTGGTGGGCCAGCAATGGAGCTGGTCGTGCACGGCTCCGGAGATGGCCGACGCCGTGGGTGGCGTGAACTGGTGCCCCACGCCGCCGCGGTCACCGGAGCAGGAGGCGTCGCCATGGGAGGAGGTGGTGCAGGCACCTCCCGCCTTCCGGCCCGCCACCGAGTACCACGAACCGCCGTCCCACCTCTGGACGCCGCCGGACTATGTCGACCTCGTCAGCGATGATGACGACACCGGCGGCCACCGAAGACGGCGACAGCCACGGCATCGACGGGCACGGCAGGAGCGCGCGGGCGGCGTTTTTATTTATTTTTAAGTTAATTATGCCAAACTGGACGTTTGCTTTATTTTAGTTTTTCAGTTTCTTTTAATCACGTCCACTCCGGACATGATTTGGGGTGCGGCCGCGCGTTAGGCGCACCCAGGACCCAACTGAAGGGGACATGAGCGAACCCATTGCCGCTCCAAAGAGACAAAATCCATCCAAACTGGACGTTCGTTTGGGGACGTGAGGTGAAGTTGGCCTAACTCACGTCGTGCCCTCACCAGAGCTCGCCAAGAATGGATCTAGGTGCCAAACCGTCCGTCCCGTGTGTGACAGCTTGGTCTCCTGTCTGGCGCTTCTTGTGGCGACCTAGGGTTCGCCTCCTCGTCCCCCTACCCGGCGGCGGCAGATCCATCTCGTCCTAGCCGCCTTCGGCAGCTTCGGAGGCCAGTGACCCAACCTCCCTCTCTCGTCCGCATAGATCCCAACCCATCTCCACCAGAGGCCTTCCGTGTGAGTCTGGGGCACGCGGTCGTACTTCCACCAAATCCCTAGTTTTTTTGTTTCTCCGGTGACGCACGGGCGTTTGGAGGCTGGGGGGTAGCATGGAGGGAGTCGAAGGAATGTTGAAGAAGATGAACCTGTCCGAGGCAGAGAGGAGGGGAGTCAAGGTGGGCTGGAAGAGGGTGACGGCGAGGGAGGGAAGTGTGCCAAAGGCGATGGGGAAGCTGATCTCGGACAGGCCGGGGTATGCAGAAGGAATGGCGATTGCGCTGGGGCGAGTGTGGTGCCCGATGAAGAGACTGGAGGTCAAGGAGATGGGGGAGAACCGATTTCTGTTTATGTTCCATCAGGAGGCAGGGAAACGAAAGGCGCTCGAGAACGGGCCATGGACCTTCGGCAAGGAGCTTCTGGTGATGGAGGATTTCGACCCTAGGAAGACACTAGATGAATATGTGTTTGAAACAGTTCCAATATGGGTCCGTATTTTTAATGTTCCTTTGGGAATGATGTGTAAGGAAATGGGGGAGGATCTAGCAGATGAGATAGGGGAATTGGTAGAAGTGGATTCGGGTGAGGATGGCTCGGCGTTGGGGTAGTGCCTGAGAGTGAAGGTGCGAATCAGAATTGCTGAGCCACTTATGCGAGGAATCTTTCTGGATATTGATCCAGTGGATGATGGGGCAATGGAGGAGGAGGGAGGGAAGGAGGAGGAAGAGAGGGAAAAGGAAGACGAAACGGGTGGGAGGAAGAAGAAGAGAAAGGAAGATGAAAGAATATGGTGCCGTTTTGAGTACGAGTTTTTGCCAGACTTCTGCTACACATGTGGTAGGCTGGGGCATTTAGATAAGGACTGTAAAACAAAACTCAAAAGGGGACAAGCTGCTGAATTCGGGAGATGGATGAAATATGCCCCAGAGAAGCCTCAATCATATTACATGGTCCGGGGTGGACCGAGGGAGACGAGTGGAGGCAGCTCGGGAAGGAAGAAGGGTTGGTCGAATAGTGAGGGAAAGAGCAGGAGTGATGCACCACCGTGGAGGAAACCACCAACTTGCACAACCGATGGGGGTAAGAAGAAGAATGATGATGGGGAGGAGGTCACGAGTCCACTTAAGATTGGTCCAACTGCTAAGGGGGCTAATGACACTGCAGTGGGAGAGAAGAATAAAAAACAACTTGATTTTGGGAAGGGGGACGCCAACGATCCAAGCCTGGCTGGGATGGAAAACATTACAGAGACGGCAGTAAGGGGTGGTGGTGGTGTGATAGTGGGTGTTGGGAATGGGTCGAATGAAAACCGCAGTGTGCCAGGGAACAAAGAGGAAGATGGGGTAGGAAATATTGTAAACAGCCCAAGGGCTGAACCAAGAGGGAGGAATGGGAAGTTCAAGAGAAAACCCAGGGAGAGTGTGGAAGGCAAAACATGTGGAGTAATAATAGAAAAAAAAAGAGGAGGGGGAGGAGATGGAAGTGGACAGCCAGGGGTCACCGAACAAAATCAAAGCGAACGAAGCAAGTACCCAAGAAATGGAGGGAGTACACACCGTTTTGAATGCGGGACTGCCGAGTCAGTCCTGCGAGCAGAAATGAGAATCATCACATGGAATTGCCGGGGTTTGGGGAATGGCCCGGCAATTCGAGGACTCCTGGATATCCGGGAGAAGGAGGACCCCGACGTACTCTTTTTGTCGGAGACGAAATTGGTACGTAGTAGGCTGGAGTGGCTGCGGTGGAAGTTGGGCCTTACGAATATGATGGTTAAGGAGTGTGAAGGTCAGAGTGGAGGTTTGGCTTTATTCTGGAAGAATGAGGTGAACTTGAGAGTGGTGGGCTTCATGTCTAGATATCACATCGATTCGGAGATCACGGAGGAGGACGGGTTTGTGTGGCGATTCACAGGGATGTATGGGGAGCCAAAACATGATGATAAGGATAAAACTTGGCGTCTTATGAGCAACCTGAAGGTACAAAACAACAAACCGTGGCTTTGCTCAGGAGACTTCAATGAGGTTTTACACCCATGGGAGAAGGAAGGGGGGGCACCTAGATCATAGAATTGCATGGACAAGTTTAAAGCTACACTTGAGGCGTGTGAACTTGGAGACTTGGGCTTCATAGGAGATGCATTTACATGGCGGAATCATAGCCATACTGCAGTTAATTACATAAAGGAGCGGATTGACAGAGCAGTGGCTACACAATCATGGTGCAACCGATTTTCTGCTTTTAAGGTCACTAACGGAGATCCTCGACACTCGGACCACAGACCAATCATCATTGACACACAAGGAGGAGTTAAGAGACAGCAAGGCACGACTCGGAGCTCTACGCCGAGGTTTGAGGCGAAGTGGCTGGAGGAAGAGGACTGTAGGGCAATGGTAGAAAATGCTTGGAAGAAGGGAGTGCAGTTGGAAGGAAAAGGGGTGGCAGCAGCTGTTAAAGGAGTCATGGTTGAATTAGTGGACTGGAGTAGAAATATTTTGGGGGACTTGGAGAAAAGAATTAGCAAAACAAAGAAGGAGTTGGAGAAGTGTCGAAGGAGCAGCATTAGTGCAGAGCAGGTTCAGAGGGAGGAACTACTTAGATTTAAACTGGGGAGGCTCGAGGATCGGAGAGAGTTATATTAGAGACAGCGGGCACATGTCCATTGGATGAAGGGAGGCGACCGAAATACGAAGTTTTTCCATGCAGCAGCCTCGGATAGAAAGAAGAAAAACCACATTAAGAAATTGAGGAGACAAGATGGTACTGTAGTGGAGGAGAAGGAGGCCATGAAGGAAGTCGTGACTAGCTATTTCCTTAATCTGTTTACGTCCCACACAGCAACAAGAATGGAGGAGATGATGAGTCAGGTTGATGCACGTGTTACCCCACAAATGAATGAGGTTTTGAATGAGCCCTTCTCTGAGAAGGAAGTGTTTGAGGCTCTCCAAAGTATTGGTGACCTGAAGGCCCCTGGACCCGATGGTATGCCATCGGTGTTCTACAAAAAATACTGGGACATTGTAGGAGAAAAACTGGTCGCAGAAGTGCTTGAGGTGCTGAATGGGGGACCGATGCCCGAGGGGTGGAATGAGACTTGTGTTGTGCTGATTCCTAAGGTGCAAAATCCGGAATGCATGAAAGACATGAGACCAATCAGCCTCTGCAATGTTGTTTATAAGTTGGTCTCTAAGGTACTTGCAAATCGGTTGAAACAAATCCTTCCAGACATTATCTCACTTAACCAAAGTGCCTTTGTTCCGGGCCGATTGATCACGGATAATATTTTGCTTGCTTATGAATGTACACACTATATGCAGAGAAAGAGAAGAGGAAAGGAAGGGTTTGCTGCAGTGAAGTTGGACATGAGTAAAGCCTATGATAGGGTGGAATGGGATTTTCTGGAAAAGATGATGTATAAACTTGGCTTCGAGGAGACATGGGTCAAACGGATCATGCTTTGTGTGTCCACGGTGTCATACAGATTCAAAATGAATGGAGAGTGTACGGATGTGGTGCTGCCCCAATGCGGCCTCCGTCAAGGTGACCCCCTCTCACCGTACCTCTTTCTCATTTGCGCGGAGGGGTTCTCCTCCTTACTGAATAGGGCAGAAGTGAATGGAACTCTGACTGGTATACGTATTTGCAATGCAGCCCCAAGTTTCAACCACCTATTGTTTGCAGACGACTCACTGGTACTGATTAAAGCTACAAGCGAAAGTGCCAGGCATCTGCAAAGTATACTACATCTGTATGAGGTGTGCTCGGGACAAATTGTTAATTACGATAAGTCATCGGTCATGTTCAGCAAAAACACAAGGAGGGAGAGGAAGCAAAGTGTCCTGGCTGAGGTACATATCAATACGGAGGCTAGATCCGAAAGGTATTTGGGGTTACCTGTTTATGTGGGACAAGATAGAGCAAAAACCTTTCAGTATCTCAAGGAACGAATCTGGAAAAGAATCCAAGGTTGGATTGAGAGATTGTTGTCTAAGATGGGGAAGGACGTCCTAATTAAAGCTTGTGATCAAGCAATCCCTACTTTTGCCATGTCATGTTTTGACCTCACTAAATCCTTATGCGAGCAGATGGGGAGCATGATATGCAGATTTTGGTGGGCAAAGCAGGAGAAGCAAAACACTATGCATTGGTTGAGTTGGGAGACTCTGACAAAGCCGAAGAAGGATGGGGGCCTTGGATTCTGAGATCTATATGGGTTCAACATTGCTATGCTTGCAAGACAGGCGTGGCGGCTCCTCTAGAACCCAACCTCCCTTTATGCACAAGTTCTTAAAGCACGTTATTTTCCATCTACATCAATTCTTGAGGCTGCACCAGCACCTGGTATCTCATATACTTGGAGGAGTATCATGAAGGGTGTGCATCTATTAAAGGAGGGCCTAATATGCAGAATTGGTGATGGGACTGAGGTCAATATCTGGAAGGATCCGTGGCTGAATAGGGAGGGCCAGAGATTTCCCATCACGCTAAGAAGAAGGTGCCTTCTTACTCGGGTATGTGAACTCATTAATCCAAAAACCGCAAACTGGGATAGGGAGCTGGTCAGGAATATCTTTGCTGACGCAGATGCCAAGGTCATCCTTGCGACGCCAATCCGAGAAGAGTTTGAAGATTTCTATGCATGGTTCCCTGATAGTAAAGGCCAATTCTCAGTAAAATCTGCATACAAACTGTACGTCAAAGCAAGAGATGCTACCTCAGCCTCGTCGTCAATCTCAGGTCAACAACTCTGTTTCCCATGGAAGAAAATTTGGGACATCCCCTGCCAACCAAAGATCCAACAGTTCATGTGGAGATTAGCACACAACAGTCTACCTTTGAAGCTAGCTCTGAAAAGGAGAGGGTTGAATGTGAAACACTCTGTGTATGTTGTAGAAGGGTAGATGAAGATGGGGCTCACTTGTTCCTGAGATGCAAACAGGTTAAAAAGCTGTGGCGTTGTCTCGAGCTGGATGAGATTCGTGAAAAGTTGTGTGCTTGCACTGATGCAAAGGAAGTAATACAGGCAGTGCTGGATCTACCTGAAGATCAACGGGTGCTTGTTACATGTATGCTGTGGAGGTGGTGGGACTGCCGCAATAAAATTAACGCTAGGGAGTCTTCAGACACAGTGGAGAGGACTGCAGTGTCCGCTAGGCTTTGGGCTGCTGAATCACTACAACTATGCAGTAATCACAAATCCCAGTCACAACCCAAGGAACACCGTTTCTGGCAGAAACCGCTCGGTGACTTGATGAAAATTAATGTGTACGGGGCGTTCAATGTCTCTACTGGGTGTGGCGGTTGGGGATTCGTGGCCAGGGACAACAGTGGCGACATAAGGGGATCAGGGGCTGGCAAGCTTCAGCATGTGGCCAGTGCTTTCCAGGCCGAGGCGACTGCTGCCTGGGAAGCAATTCACGCAGCATCCTCTTGGGGAATGACGGCTATCCAAGTGGAGTCTGATTGCCAATCTTTGGTGAAAGCTTTGCAGAGTACGGAGTACAACTTTGCTCCTGAAGGTGTTCTTTTAAAAGATATCCGGTCTTTTGCTCGTTGAACTTTTTTTTTGCGAAAAACTTCCAATATATTCATATTCAATCATGACAGTACAACGAACACCAAAAATAATAAAAATTACATCTAGGTCCGTAGACCACCTAGCGATGACTACAAGCACTGAAGCGAGCCGAAGGCGCGCCGCTGTCATCGCCCCTCCCTCGCCGGAGTCGGGCACGACTTGTTGTAGTAGACAGTCGGGAAGTCGTCGTGCTAAGGCCCCATAGAACCAGCGCGCCAGAACAGCAACCGCCGCCGATGAAGGATAACGTAGATCGAAAGGATCCAATCCGAAGACACGCGAACATAGAAGAAAAACAACCAGATCCGAGCAAATCCACTGAGGATAGATCCGCTAGAGACACACCTCCACACGCCCACCAACGATGCTAGACGCACCACTGGAACGGGGGCTAGGCGGGGAGACCTTTATTCCATCTTCAGGGAGCCGCCGCCATTTCGTCTTCCTGAGCAGGACAGAAACCCTAACAAATATGAAAGGAACGACTAACAACGGAGCCCTCTTGCCGGCCCTTACGAGGATCCACCTCGCCTCCATGGCCCTAGGGCCACCGGAGATGAGGCAGACCTGCAGCGAGCCGGCGAGAGGCACAAACCCTAGATTTTTGGTGGAGGAGGAGGAGTACGTATTTGCTCGGTTGAACTTTAATTCTGTTGAATTTATGTATGCTCCCAGGGGCTGTAATAAACTAGCACATGCACTAGCAGCCGTAGGCTCTAAGCGAACAGACGCTAGGCAGCTGTGGACCGATGGTGTCCCTGACGATGTATTGGTGTATCTGGCCAGCTCTCTTGCTGTGCCTGTGTGATTTATGGAATCGCTGTGTTCCATCTCAATAAAAAAGAACGGATCTAGGCGGTCCTCCAAACCCACGGCGCAGATCTATCCTCCAGTTGCCATAGGGTGGCCACCACAGCGCCGAAGGGATGAAGGATGACGCCACCACAGTCTTGGAAATCAACCCGAGGCGACCACCACGCGTGAAGCTCCCGCAGAACGCTAGACACCACCGCCGTGGCCTAGCCAGGCCCTGGACGGGCATATTTTCATCAACTTGATCATATGATTAGACACGTGGCATGCTGATTCGTGACAAGGGATTTTCACAAAACATTTTGCACAAGCAAAAAACGAAACTAAAATACCCTTGTATATAAGAGGTGTTTGTTAATGAATCACGATCAAATTAATAGGAAATTCAGTCCACAACATGTGCTAAGACCTTCACCTACCCAGTTGGTAGGCTACGTTTACCGCCACATGGGCAGAAGAATAAGATGAGCCACCCGAATAGTTTAGGAACCGATTTGGTCACTTTCATAGCTTAAGGACAAAAAAGAGTGGTTTGTAGTTGGAGGAGGGTATTGTGTATTAATTCTCATTAATACCGCATTTTCTATAGCACATGCAATTGTAGTTATAGTCTTGAATGGACATCTAGGTCTCTAAATGGATTCTTATAATTAACATCCAACAATTAATTCACTAATGTGTGTGTGCGCGCTAAGTGTATGAACATGTTTCAGTGCCAAATGTTCCAGGGCATTGACGCCCCCTCCCCCCTCGAAAAGTAAAAGGAATTTAGGCGGTGGCTTTCCAAAAAAATATTTTAACTTTCCTATGTTTTTGTGATGTTGTGTAATCACCTTGAGTCATGGGGTAGCCACACTAATTACAATGGATGCCGAAAGAAAAGGGAGGCGCTCATTGCTCAACTTTATCCTTTTGTCGCCACAAAAGTCAGACCAAAACGTACAACATAATCGGATTTATATTGGATGTGTGGAACTAGGAGTCTTCATATGTGCAGTAGGACTCCGTAGTGTCTGAGGGTTTCTCTGACCCTGTGTCCAGAGTCTCTCGGTGAGGGGCTCGGAGTATCCTGAATGAAACCCGGAGGCCGGACCAATGTTCGAGGTTAACCACGAACAAGCGCCTGAGATCGACCACACACCAGCTTCCCTGGTGTGTCTGCGATGATGTTGTTAGTGTGGGGGTGTTGAAGTTTCCAAACGTTGTATTTGTGCACTTTTTTTCTCCTTTGATCGATTATTTGGACTTGGTTCCTGGAGTCTTCGGATGTATATTTTTTTCTGCAACGGTAGATTTTAAGGTAGACCTACTTGTACACCTCACCCCCGTGAGAGAGGGGCAATATCTGAATTCTTTTAGATGTGAGTGTTGAAAGGGAAACAAAAGAACAATCGAGAGAGCCTCGGCACAGATGTAAAAGTGAATGAGTGTCCTTTCATTAGATGATTGTAGGTATTTATACAGGCAGAAGCGATGCATCGAAGAGGCATCCGTTCGGGAGAGATGTCAGGAACGGACGCGACAGTTGCCAACGCAAACTGGCTGCGGTTGGTACAAGGGGAGATTCCCCCATAATTAACACAAGTTAATTGAGCTTTAACACTCCCCCTAATCTACACTTGTCCATGTAATATCATCATCTTGAAAAAGTCTCCTCCAAAAACCCTATGGGAAAAATGTGAGGAGTATACTGTTTGATATGTTGCTAAACTCCTTCAAACCCAGTGGGAAAAATAAGGAGAAAATGATGCAACATATAATGGTTATTGTCTCTTTTAACTCAATACGAGAAAACTCATAGAGTTTAGAGAACAATAAATATGTCGTATATACTTTCCCAAAAAACCCGGTGGGGAAAACATAAAGTATGACATATGATCTCATGTTCATATTACCTCATTAAAAACCTTTATGAGAACCTGTATAGTAAACTCATGAAGGGAAAAAGAGTATAATATGATGCATTAAACAGGAACAATTCAGGAAGATACTCCCCCTGATTCTTGCAAATTCCAAAGCCGTCAGATACCAATTCCATGAACATGTTTCTGGAATGTAAAAGTTGGTAGAGACTTGGTGAACAAATCAGTTGCATGATTCGACTTGCAAGATATGCAATATCAAGATATTGCTTATTAGTAACCTGTTTGCATCCAGACAACACAAGAAACATTATCTTGAGATAATGGTTGATGGATGTAGCCATGAGGTCTGTTTCAAAGACTCTCCATGAGATGGCTACCACACCTAATAGGAACACTAAGCTTGTCTACGATCCGACATAGTGGGATTTGATCGATGTATCCAATGATATCGGAGTTCACATTCCTGTGAAACTAAAAACCAGGACAAGATGTTTGATGCCTTGGAGATATCGAAAGATATTCTTGAGTACCAACCAATTGTGTTTGGTGGATCCAATGGCATTATGGAACATTGAGTCCCAATATCTCATTTCCATCATCTCTTGGTCTAAATAGATCTTTCTCTACATCTAGAGAATGAATTACCATGAGAGTTATGGATGGATAAGATTTGTCCATAATGAGTTTCTCCAATATGTTTTGGATATAGACAACATGGTGTACCATAATGTATGAATGAAGGTGCTCAAGTTGTAGTAACGAGCAGTGTTTTGGTTTACCCAGATCCTTCATTTTAAACTCCGTCATTTAGATGATTACATGTGTCGTCATTGCAGACACACAAACATGGATAATCATCATCGTAGGAGTAATCCTTGTGGAAAGGAACTCACTAAGTCGGTTGTACCGAATGTATCGACAACGATATTTCGTATGGTGACTTACTGATTTTACACAATGTATGTTGCATTTTGTATTTCGATTCAGAATTGAGATTCCATCGGGAATCAATCATATATGTCTGAATCTAGTGATGCACATGGATATGTAATCACTACATCTATCAACTGCAGAGATAGATGATTTTGTACTGCCAATGATATAAGTTATCGGAAAGAGATTCCACCCGTGGAGAATAGTTGGGTATCTGCGTGAACCCTTATGCTACAATACTTGCTCTATGTTTCACCACCTCATTGTTCTCAATTCCGTTTCCAGAAGAAAACTGGTGTAGGTATTGCTTATGAATACCTTCCCACTATTGAGCAAGATCATTTCTACCTAGATTATACCCTTTGCTTGAGTTCAGTCCGAGTGTTGTTCACACTTTGCCATGGCCATGGTCTTTGGATCTGAATCATTTGAAAGGTTTTTGTAATCTAGTTGAGAAATATATGTCGACAATTATAGACTTCCGGCTATATGATTCTCTAGAATCTATATATCAATATAGACTTGATGGAAATATCGTTACCCATGGTGACTGCTCGCGATTTCCCAATGCGATCGAGTCGGGTATTCCGATGTCCTGGTCATTGTGTGCACTATGACCTGGGTTGGTGGAGGTTTCCCGTCCATTGGGTGTATACTACCCATTAGGTGTCTCTCAACGTGAAGTTGACTTGCATTTACTGGTTCACAGGCCTTGATATCCTTGCTTGCGGGAAGCTGAATCCTAATGTACCATCACTCTTTCAGGCATATTTTTGCAGGATTATAGGATTGTGTGACACCTTTATAGTCAGTAAATGAATCTGGCAGGTTATTTGCAATGTGATGCAAATCTTCTGAACGCATGGTTCAGATCTTTGAGTATGTGGATTTGAGGCAGAAAATGTGTTGAACATTCCACTAATTTCCTGGCATTCTTTACTCCCCCTAATGCCTGGAAATGTTCCTCATTGAATCAACATACTGGCCTTGAATAACTCCCCATGTGAGGGGCTTGAGGTATTGACGGAAATACAATTATTCCTCACATAGATCCCAACTATATGTTGAGGGGCCAATGATGTATGCCGGGTGGTAATATCGGTATGCAACCGAATTACCGCAGATAGGAAATACTTGGTAGATATCCACATATCAAAGATAGTGGGGAATAATATTATGCAGTTCTGTCATGAGCGTGTAAAACTGCATGACTCCAACGTAAAGTTGGTAAGTTGCAATTCCAAAGTAAAGATAATGCAATGAGCTTAACTCTTTGGATAGGATTCTACCAAACCATTTTGAGTCTAGACATTAGGACAAATTGCTAAATTTCAATCCAAAAGCCATAGAGATGGCCCTCTAGGAGAATTCTGCAATGTTATCCATTCAATTTGCTTGAAATCGATGTCAGGATAATGGCCAATGGTTTCGTGTGAATAAAGCACACACTTAAGACCATCATGTAGATATGTCTTTTAGAACCATGGATACCTGAATAGTCTACTCAATGGCTGGGAAGAGCCACTTACCTCGACTTGATGCATTCAAGGAGTCTGAGTGGTTCAGCATAGACTTTAAGGTGTGCGAGCCTTAAAATTAGCTTCCCTGTGTCACTTGTAGTGCACATAAAATCCAAATGTTATTAGAATTTAGCATCATAACAATCATAAACCAGTGGAATTGTTGATAGTTTCGGTTTCAACCCAATGTCAATGATGACCAAAGCAGGAATGCCAAGTTTGTCATGCAAAAGACACTCTGGAAAACTATCTCGTACACAACATGTGCTACGGGTTTTGTAGTATGTGTAGTGCAATGCCGATGATACATAGAGAATGTGCTTGCCATATCCACTGCATATGGTAAAGAGAAGATATTTCTCTCTGTTGTCATCATAAGTTTCGCTATGGAAACTATTTTGACGGATACCTCTATAGTTTAGTAGGGTACGAGTTAAACTTGGGAAGCAATAAAGCATCCCGATGTTACTCGGGTACCCACAGGGATAGTAAATATGACTCGAGTTGAGCCAACAAATACCTCATCGCGTCTAGCGATTTTAAAATACATTAGACTTCCCTGAGTATAGAGTTTGTGGTGCATATGTCCACAAGGCACATATCATTTTTCATCGGATTGACTCCCGTAGAAATCTATATATAGACATGAAGATTCTCAATATGAAAATCACTGTCAGATATATAGAATACATACAAATATATTTGTAACAAAGTGCTGATACAATATATTGTGATATACAATATTTGATGACAACAATACTTATGTTCTTATTAGAACATCATAAATGGACATAAATTATGTTGACCACTCAGGAGATTGAGAGACTAGACGAAGTCTTCAAACATGTTAGTTGAGTCATATTCAACCATCATATTCTCCGTGCCCATAGGGTCCCGTCACTGCTGGTGATGTCGGGTTGAAGGTTGAAGTGAGCTCCAAACCTTTGCCCTTGAGGTCTGTTGTGTCCTAGGAATTGCTAATAGAGAATAACCAGATGCAGAGACCTGAATCGATATAATGCCTTATGATGTATAAGACAATATTTTTTCTGTTAGCGGTGTGATTCCGACCAGAGGTTAATCATGTGGTTTTGGATTGCACACACTATTCCACAAGACACAAGAGTGATCATGATGTCCATGCCCAGGTAGGGTAGTGGTGGCGATTGAGGGCGAATGCCTCAAATTCTCTAGCCATCGGTTACCAGAGATAGTTAATTTACAATTAGTAAATTGAAGACCATCATGGTAATATTGTAAAATTAATGGATATTTCAAGAAGTTATCTTGAAACCATTAATGTGAATCTCAAATTGCTAAGCATGACACCTTGAAGATAATCTCCAAAATGAAGTAGATCTCGCAGCACTAGGGAGTATAATCTGATGAAATCAGTAGATACTCACTCCTAATGCCTTATGTCATGACTTAGTAAAATGCATGGGAGTGCACAATGTTGTGCAATCATAATGTCAAAATTGACAAAATGTAGGCTTAAACAGTAGTGGTGATAATCTGCAAAGCAGTAGCTCTACAAACTACCTCGGGATCCCAATACATCAATTTGAAGAAATCACTAAGAATTTTGCATATGTATTTGCAAGAAATTGAAAATCTCAATTACAAATAGACGTATTAATCTCGACATGCAGCGAACATGGAGATACATACATTCCGGAATACATCGTACTCAACAGAAATACACCACTATTATAAATGAATAGTAATGATGTTGCAAACTTGATGTTCAAGTGAAAAAACTTGAATTATATACACCTCAAATTTAATGAGATGTTCTTGTATCAAGTTGCAAGATAATTCAGCAGGGTGAATTAATATTTTGTGAGAGAAAATTAATCTCATTCGCAATGAGATTGTTTTGCGAGAAAAAATATATTTCTCAATCGCAAATCAATATTGTTGTGTGAGAAAACTTAATCTCGATCGCAAAACAATGTCGTTATAGTAATAAGACATGTTATAGAGATTGCTAAAGGCAAACATATTGAACATGCCACATAATAACCGATAAATCGCGTGTGCACATGCGGCCACGCGAGGTCGTTATCCGCACCGGTAGTCCCCACGCGATTCATGCTAACTCCAATACGACGTTCGTGTATAAAGGCCACTGGGCAGCGTATCCCATCTCGTATAGCTCTCGTATTAATCTCTGCGCATCAGTGAAGGCCCACATGGCATCTGGTAGTGACAACAGCTAGCTGAAACAGAAGGCAGCGACCGCATTTACTGCCCGGCAGTGACAACGGCTACCCGCATCAGGCGTGTGAGGGAGATCGCGTTGGTCACCGTTTAGTCGCAACGGCTAGCTGGACGATGCTCCTCGCTGGCTATTTAAACGCCATCCTTCCTTGCTTTGGATGGCCATTCCAAGCTTCTCCCATTCTCCATTATTCTCAGATTATCTGGGCTTGCAAAGCATGTGTTCGTCCATGTCCCGTAGCAGTGCGACACCACCGCCATCTCATCACACGAGCAACCAGATGCCGCCACTCCCGCTCATCCGTTGCCCCGAATGCAACGCCGGCTACGTCCTGTGGTTTGTCTCCGGGACAGAACTAAACCCAGGGAGGCACTTCTACAAGTGCGAACGGCATGGGGTAAGTTTTTTCATATCCTCGCAGCTCATGTTCTCCGGGGCATGCTGATTCTTGTTCATTCTGCAGCATGGAGGGTGCAAGTTTTGGAAGTGGGAGAACAAGTACATACAGTACTTAAGCCAGCGGTGGGGACATCTGATTTCGCACGCGTCGGTTCATCGCCACGTCGCGCTGCTCGAGCAGAACCATGCATTCCTGAAGAACATATTGATGTTGTGCCTCGCGAATTTGGTGGTCATGGTCACTATCTTCCTCCTCAAGTTCTGAAGCACCACCCCGTCCTGCGTACGTAGTGTCATACTCATACATGCCTTCGTCTTGCTGCCGCTCAGTGGAGTTTGATGTACCCACCGCATTGCCATGGCCATGAACATGGCAATGTCGTAGTCACACATGGGCTGTATCCCCTCTGCGTTGGGAATGCCGTTTCCTTTTTGTATGTTACAGTATCTCTAGCGATCTGCATGTATCAGTTAGTACGTCCAGCTTGACCATGCAAGGGCGGGAGCTGCTAAGTGCAATTAATTATGTACCCCCCGCCATCGTAATTAGACTGTCTCTAATCAAGAAACAGATGCAAACACGTATTTTTTGTAAGAGAGAGTGGAGTCATGAGTCATCGCCCAGTCGTCGTCCGCCATGCACTTGAATGCACCAATAAGAGAAGGCGATGCGCCCCATCAATGCCACACCCATGATTAATTGATTGCTCCAATTACGACGGCCTGCAACGGAGCAGAAGACGCCAGGGCACGCGTGCTCTATAAATTGAGCTCCCGCGGCCCGAGCCTCGACCCACACACCACACGGTTCCTTCGTCTGGTAGCACACAGCCACAAACACGTGATTCACCGTCTCTGTAAACACCACCGCCGTCGCCGTGTTGTGGCCATCGCCGGACACCGGTAACGGTAAGGTAAGCATCTTCTTCTCGTTGCTCCTTTCTTTCATTCTGTACTCGTGAAGGTGTAATCAATCCCCCTTGTCCGCGTGTGTGTGCGTGTGTATGCAGATGGATGAACCCATGCACCCCCAAGGCACGAACGACACGAGCAACCCCTCCCCAACGTCACGCTGCTCTCCAACAAAAGTACGTGCCATGCTTGATTCCTTTGATGACTTCAAACAATCTCTTGTCGAGGAGATGGGTTTTGAAGGCATACTAGAGGTGCCACATTTGCCAAGGATTAGCCTGAGATTAAGTATATGGATCATGGCTAGAGTTGATGAGCTGTCTAGAACTATTTACATCCGTCCTGGCAGACAAATGTCCTTCAGGGCAGCGGACGTGTTCAAAGTTTTTGGAGTACCGTCTGGCCGCGTACATATACAGAAAGCGTTGATCGCCGAGACAAACCACGTGCGCGATGTGCTAAGTATAAACTCGAGCGGTAAAAACCTATTATCTGCTGTCGAGAAAATACTAGTTAGACCAATAGACGAGTCAAGTTCTAAACTCGAGATAGACAGTTTCAAAATGGCATTTGTCATTTTCGTAATGGGGCATCTGCTTGCCCCGTCGACGACCCACGATCACACAAACACGCATTACTGGGGGGCACTCGTCCAGATAGACCACGTTAGCGAGTTTGATTGGTGCAAGTACATGATAGAAGAGTTGATGGTTGCATGTTCAAGAGTAAAAGCAGATCTCAAGGTAGGACGGCCTGTCACGTATCTCCACGCCTGCCATTTATTCTTGCAGGTTAGTTTCAGGATTTCTACCGCTAGAATCAATTGTGCCCATACGCACGTTTAACATTTTATTTTATGTAAATAGGTCTTTTACCTAGACAACCTTGATCTCGGGATTTTCAACCTACCGCACACTACATTCCCTCGAATAGCTGTGTTCGACGACATGCAGTTCAGGCGTATGCTTTTACAGTGCAGCGTTGAGGGGAAAGGCAGTACAGACTTCTCCAGCGCAATGGTCCTGTTCTTGAATTTCCAATTTTTATTATTCACCTCTAAAAACCACGTTTTGATTTTACGAACCCACGTGCTGATCCTTCAACCGCAATTATATCAACTGTACAGATCCGCGAGGCTGATCAGGTGTGCTATACCAGGAGTGCGTGGGACACCCCACCAGATCCAGTTGGCCGCGCGGCTCCCATGCTGCCCGGCCTACCATGCAACAGAGTACGGGCGCCAGCTAGGCCACACGGGACCCACACCATCGCTAATCCGCAGCCGATCTCGTTCAGGCTGCCCCAAGTGCCGCATGGAGCGTCACCCACTCCAATCACACCAGCTCCTCTTTTCCCACGCATGCCGACCGGAGGCGACTTCTCTACGTATCTAAAGAATAATTACCCAAAACTGGTATGCCAATCATTTTGTAATCAACGATCATTTTTTTGCTGCATGCGCGCATCTATTTCATCGGGCACGCCACATTATCCGACTTCGATAAATAAGGCTTGACTGGTCTGCCCCAGGCAAGTTCGAGTGTCGGGATGCTAATGAAGCGGCACAACGCCACCACTTTTAGGATTGCAAACACCCTCAAGACCGACTTAATACAGGAGAACACTCAGTTTCTCAACTCGCTAGTTAGTGAGCTCGGCGAGGGGTGCATATGCTGCAGCCTCCGATCGGTACCATGCATCATCACCACACCTGCCCCCTCGGGTTCTCCACAGTGCACGAACATCTACCGTCGCAAGCTAGAAATGACCGAATCCGATGGTACGTCCATTACTTGCACTCGTGCCTAATTATTCCCCCACCGGCTAGACGAATAAACCCTTCTGTTTCATTTTTTTTCACAGGGGAAAGCTCTTCTGGTCAGAAGTTCACGTCATCGGCCTCGTCCGGGCCTAAGAAGAGGAAAGGGCCACTTGTCCCAGCTGTTTTTTTTACCGATTTATTTCACGATTTCGTGTTTTTTTCTTAGTGCTAAGCGGGACAAGCCTTTTTACTGATTAGACATATCTTTCCCGGCAGACCAGGAGACCACCAGCGCGGCGGGTTTTGTCACGCCGACACAAGCCAAAACCTTGTTCACAAGTCAATCACCAGCAGACGAGCAGAAGGGGTGGTGGGACGGGCTCGCGGGTTTGATTATGTTGATGGACGGAGATGCAGCGCACCCGGCCGACGCGGTCCTGTTCGGCCAGGCTTCATCTGAATTGCCACCGAAGCAAGAGCGGGCGCACATGGGGTTCGCCGTGTCGCACTGGATTGATGGCAAATGCCGTCCAAGTTTTCAAGTCCCTGTATGGAAAGCCATCGACGGATTCCTGAAGAGCATCTCAATTGAAGAAATCGAAAGGTACATGCAACCCACTTCGTCAATCCTCGTACCAAAACCAGTAATGTTCTTCACGCACGAACTAACACTTTTTGTCCGTAGGCCTTTTGTAACTCATGCCACGCCAAGGTACATCTCCATCACCCCAAGCCCACTATTGACCCAGATTTTAGGAAAGGACCCATTAGACCACGAAGTATGTTCTCTTATATTCCGACGTCAAGATCAGATCGATGGCGAGTCACTTTACGTGAACAACCAGCCTCGTTTTCGTTTATTCCTAGAGCCAGATATATCAGTCAGTATCTAAATTATGAATAACACCTTATCACCAACAGCGCTCTCATTTTTCTGCTTAGAATTTGACAACCTTCTATCTTAGACTGCCGCTTTGGCTGGAGAAGAAATCTGGACACTTGTTCCTGCAACGGCACAGTTCATTGGGCCGCATTTGACACACAACATCGCGGAGTGCAGAATGGTATGCGTCAATAACCCACCCCGTTTAACGATATGCGGAAAATACAGACCATGCTGCTTACCACTCCATTTTCTTTAACATTTGCAGTTTTTCCTGCCAACCATTTTCGACTTTGGATGGTGCCTGTACAACTGGGATATGCAGCGCAAGAATATTAATATTTTTGATCCGTCATACAGGAGCTGCATCACACAGCGTCGCACGGACCTCCTGGAAGCCGTCGCCGACAAGCTCCACGTGGCGCTATTCACCACGATTTACAAGCTGTTCAACAACTGGCACGTGGATTGCATTAGATGGGAGAAAATCTTCCACGTCACTTCGCCTACCACAGTCAAGCAGTAAGTTATCTTTCTCGCTTAACGGTTTTACGCACAATCCATTGTTAAATTACTAATCCGATCGCAGGAAGGACACCGGGATTTGGATTGTCCGCGTGGCAAAACACTTCGATGGCAACCAGGTTCTTGCGGATATGTCACAGGTGCGTTTTTCGATTTGCTTGCGATTTGGATTTGCGACCGGTGGACTGGCTAGTTGACAATCTAACCATGCATTTCGTAACCACGCATGGATCAATCGTAGGAGAGCGGCAGGAGATTCTGACCGAGCTCGTTGAAATGAAGGGCAACATGGCCCCCCTGTCGGATAGCATCACCAACCTAATCACCTCATGGCCCGCCCAAGAGCTCTAAGTTTCGCGTGCTGGCTGCCCTTCCATATAAAATAAACACAGGGCTTGCACCCTAGTACGTGTAATGTGTCTAGTGGCCAACCAAGCCCGTTTCGGGGGCTGTAAACAAATATCTATGTACTGTAATGCGTGTAGTGGGCAACCAGGACCGATTATTGTAATATATAATAATCACTCGCCCTCTAATGCGTGTAATGAGTCGGTGAGTGTAATATATAATCAAAGACTGTGGGCTTCGATCGGTCAAAGTATAAATGCCATGGGTTTCGAACACGCGCGCTAGCTACCTGCAACGCTACAAGCTACCCCAGACGTATAGCACAGTCGCCTCCCGTCGCGCCAGTACTGTTGCACTGCTGAGCAATAAAACTAGGTTTGCGTGCGCCTCAGAATATCTTTGCCGCACGGAAACGGTGGCGTCGACATGCAGTTAGCTAGCTGACTTTTCCGACGCACGCACGACGAGGAGGAGGCAGCACCATTGTTTCCGGTCCACATCATGGTCGACAGCTCTCTTGCCCGAGACCAGGAAACAATCTCCGCTGGTTCAACGAAAAAGGTGACGACATTTTCTGTGACGGCAAAACCCAAACCAAAATTACGATGTTGTTCATACATGTCTTCATACACAAATCACATACTAAGCATTCTCTTAGGAATGCAAACATGGGACGTGCCCGGTAATGTCTTCAAGACCCCAAGCAAGAGAAGCTTTTTTGAAGATTTCCAAACCCCAATGAGGGGCATTTGGAAAAATTGCCTGCTTCGTGGTGTCACATTCTAAGTTTTAGGAATGCAAGAAACGAAATACTTTTTCTCTTGCGATGCTTCCAACAGCATGATAGCTTTCAACAGAGAAAGAAAACATACATGGTTAACCAGTTTTCTAACTATTCGCATGGTCGCATCGTAGTTTACAAATGAGCGGCACTTGTCTTACATCATAAAATTATTTATACAGATAAATTTTTGTGTTCAGTTCTACAAGTTGAAGAAACAGAACTCCCGCTCGATAGGTGCATTCCACCACGAAGATGAGTGCACTGATGACTTAACCCCTTGGTGCGGTCACACCTTTATCTAAAACATAAGCAAAGAGAAAACCAAACATTTTTTCTTCGCGACCCTCCGACACCATGATAGCGGTGAAGAGAGAAAGAAAACATACATCGAATTCATCGGTTTTCTAACTAATCGCGTGGTTTTCTACATAAACCGTTTCCGTTTATATCAAGATGAGCTTCACTCCCGTCGATGATTCGATTTGGCCGTACACGAATTGAACCAAAGAGGCTTATTTAACTTTTCAAACAACAAATGAGCCCCATAACATTTTCCAACGTAATATAAATTGGTGTTTCGGTGGGTTTGGGTGTTGGCCGTACACAAATTGAACCAAAGAGGCTTCTTCAAAGTTTTCAAACAACAAATGAGGGGCACTTGTCATACACCATAGCTTTTTCCACCGCAATTTTTATTGGTGTTCGAGTGGATTTTCTTACAAGGAGAATAGCTTCCAAGCTAAACCACCCAATCCCCCAAGATTGGGTGTTGGCCGTACTCGAACTGAAATAATGAGGATTTTCTCATTTTCCAAAAAAACAAAACGAGGGCCACTTGTCATACACCATACATTTTTTTCCCGCAACATTATTTAGTATTTGAATGGATGTTCTTCCATAGAGAATAGCTTCTTGGAATCCAAGAACTCAAACAACAGATGATTTTTTTTAAATCTCCAAATTCAAAAGAGGGGCATTTTGCGTACAACATAGCTCTAGTCTATAGGTACACACAAAAATGGTGGGACATGCCTCGTGCTGTTTACAAGAAAGCAATCCAAAGAGGATTTCTAAAAGTTTTAAAAAACCAAACATGGGGCATTCATCATACACCGTAGTTTTACAAATGACCGGCACTTGTCTTACACCATAAAATTAATTATACAAGTTGAAGAAACAGAACTCCCGCCCGATAGGTGCATTCCACCATGAAGATGAGTGCACTGACGACTTAACCCCTTGGTGCGGTCACACGTTTCACGCCTTTATCTAAAACATAAGCAAAGAGAAAACCAAACATTTTTTCTTCGCGACACCTCCGACACCATGATAGCGGTGAAGAGAGAAAGAAAACATACATCGAATTCATCGGTTTTCTAACTAATCGCGTGGTTTTCTACGTAAACCGTTTCCGTTTATATCAAGATGAGCTTCACTCCCGTCGATGAACCGGATGAGCGGTTTCTACGTAAACCGGTTTGGCCGTACACGAATTGAACCAAAGAGGATTTTTTAACTTCTCAAACAACAAATGAGCCCCAAAACATACACCGAATTATCCGGTTTTCTAACTAATTGCATGGTCTCTTGCATAAACCGTTCCTGTTTCTATTAAAATGAGTGCCACTCCCGTTGATGATTGGTGTTTGAGTGGATGTTCTTCCAAGGAAAAAAGCTTTGAAGCTAAACCGCCCAATAACCCAAAAGAAGACGCGGTCGCACGGCTTTGTCTAAAACATATTCAAAGAAACAAACCAAACACACGCTTTCGTCCCGATGCTTCTGACAACATGACATAAAATTAATTATACATATAATATTCGGTGTTCAGGTCTACAAGTTGAAGATACGGAACTTTGCGCCCGATAGGCGCCTTCCACAACGAAGATGAGTGCACTGACGACTAAAGCCCTTGGCATGGGTAGTTCTAATTATACAAATAATATTTGGAGTTCATATTACAAAGTAGATCCAGCAGTCATTTTTGGAGTCCGAACAATTGACAACCTTAGAGGCTTCAGGCAGGTGGGTTTAACACGATGGCTGGAGGCAGGGCGTTGTTTCTTGGCATAGTAAGCACCAGCATCATGAGCTTCTGCTTGAACCGCAGCATCTTGTCCTGACAACACAAACCAAACAAATATTCAGAAAGAGTTCATCACTCCGAGAATAAATAGTTGCTAGGACAATGCACGCACCGCCCACATCCCTTCTGTCATGAACTCCCCATCAAAGCACATAGTGTAGTGTAGAGTGTAGAACGGAGTGTCATCGCTGCATCCGAGCACAAGTTATACGTAAATTTGATATTCTAAGCTGCAGATCAAACATCAAAGCGGATGGACGGGGGGCGCATACCTGTTCGATGGCTCATGCATCAGACGGTGAGCCGCCCTTTTGAATTCATCTTCTCGGACATGCCACCCTTTGAAAAACTTGTCAATGCACTTGCACAACCCATAGAGCATCCTGTCGAGGACCCGTGCGTGTTGCCTCTCCAGCTCTAGAAGGTTCCACTGGGTACGTCTCGGATCCATCACGTGAGCAATTTTCTTCAGCATGTCGAAAACATAGAGCACATAGAAACCTCCCTCGTCCTTGAACGGCACGGTTATCTGAAAAAAGCACATCCATGCAGCTGTCACGTAACATGCTAAAACATGGTTATGAACTAACGATCTACGGATCAGCTGGGGATTACCGGGCGGCATGTCTCCACATCGTATCCCAGGTGCTCGCCAACAAACAAGTTTTTTATGTAAGGATCGCTCAAGAAACCGTCGCCCACCTCCATGATCCGGGACTGCACGAAACAAGGAACAAGACGCTCAGGCCACGATAATCATGTATGGATCATTGAACTAAACATCGCCGATTCGAATTACGTACCGCAAAGTAAGGCGGCATTGGGTGACGGAAACACGCCCTGTCTGAAGGATCGTACCACCTTGCATCTTGTTCCCTCATCATCATGTTTGCGACTTCGAAACCCTTGTCATCCAGTGTCTGACAAAAGTTTTCATAAATTTCATAGCCAGTCATTTTCACATGAGGCTGACCCTGTTGATCGACCCAGACACTGCAAAAAGGCGGGGATGCGATCAGTTAGATATAACGCTAGCTGCTGAACAAACAACATGCGATAAATTCAGTGTTTTCTCAAAACGCACTGGGACCAACAGTACCTGTTCAATACATCTGGGGCTAACTGTTGTATTTGTACCCAAGCGGCGTGGGCGACTAGAGGCGACACGAATTCGTAATTGAACTCCGGGATGCGGAATGGTGAGACACCATTCTCCGTGGAGATAACGATCTTCCTCCCATATCCCTCCTCACCAAACCTTGCCAGCAAGTTTAACTCACGAACAGCTGCACCTGCATTGACAAGTGTCGTTCAGCTGCGAATACAAATTTAGTATCCTGACATAAGTAAATTCCATTCACAGGAACCACTTATGTCTATCCTGGTAAACAATGATCTCGTTGCTGTCCTCCACCTCCCTTTCTTTCCTCTTCCCCAGTTGCACGAAGCCCATATTTTCACCAATCGGCCGCCCAGCCCCTGCATCATGCTGGCCACACCGGATAGGCTGCACCACATTCTCTAATCCACCATCTAGATACAACTGGCCAAAAGACCCCATGGACATGAATATTGGCACACCCGGCAGAACGGAACCGGGGTGGTGGGTGTCACGTGGCTGCCTAGGCAGTAAAAGGAACGGACCTGGAGGGGAAGCAACCAGTTTCTCATTTAATTCACTGAAGTAAGCATCGGTGCTGTTGGTATATGCATAAATGCTAGGTCTCACCTGTCTCGGCGTGCTCAATGTGGCCATGGGCAGAGCTCGCGGGAGCAACTGGCACTGGACAGACGGCAACTGCATCGCGTACTCCTTGTTCAGCAGGCATCAATAAATTGGTAACATCTACCGCATCTATCACATTGCAAGAGGAAAACTTACCAGGACGAAGGACGCCTGCCGTGGGGATCATTTCGTCAGGCTCTCCTGCTTGTGCTCCACTGCATCCTTCCCCGGAAGCACCCCCCTGGTACGCACCTGCGCATTAAAACCAACAATCATTTGTTTTTTTGCCAAAAATGAACAGACATTGAATTAATGCAACGGTAGATACAGAGTACGTGCGTTGTCCTGGTTACCTGATTGCGCAGCGACTACAATCACTTGGTTTTTAAGCTCGTTTACTGAATCACCCAGGCCCAACCCATCCACGTACTTGAGCAAAGCTTGCATGTCCCGCATTTTCATCACCCTCTCGTTAGCAAGGTGCCTTTCAATCTCTCTGTGCATGTTTTCGTTCATGCAGGTGATTGTCCCGTCGTTAAGTGCAGTTAAGTTGCGAAAGAACAAAGTATTGCGCTCAGCACTAGCCAGCGCATGCTCTTTCAGTGAGCGATCTATGAAAGATTTTGCCTGAAACCAAACACAATGGTTAGTGCGCACCACTTCTGCAGGTGGCTAAAAAGAATGGGTTTAATGAAATCACCTCCTGGATTTGTCTCCTGACATTTTCTCTGTTCCATGGCAAGCTTTGATCCGTCATACGCCTGGCCTGTTGCATGCATGAATGGGTCAGAACAAGGGTGGTGTGCACAAAAAAAGAAACATGGGATGAAGGCCAATGATCACCTTCATCACACCGTATCTCTTCGGAATGCTGCCTATGGCTGTATCTTTGAGTATCAGTTTTGACAAGTTGGAGGCAGTGTAGAACTTTATTCTCGGGCGCACAAGCGGGTCAGGCTGGACAGATGCAGAAGTGTCGACCGAGTCGAAATACAATGCCTGCCACGGAAGCAAACCGACTCAATTTAGTTCAAGCCCTGAACAAACATAATATTAATTCAAATTCCTACGCACGATGGAAACAGGCACCTCACCTGCAACACTAGCGGGCCCCCGTACAGCTGCGGCCTCTTCCCTTCACTGTGTATTGCATGGGCCGCCTGGGTTGCGCCGATGAGCTCAGAATGAACGTATCTTCCCCAGTTCACCCTGTGCAGGTTAGCCGGCTCCATGCAAATAGCATACGCCTCCGTTGGGGACAGTGTGCCTCCTCTCCCTAGGAATAAAACAAGTTGCCATGCAAAGCATGGCAAAACCGACCTGGATCCTGATCTTGTCCTCTTTAGACAGGGTGGTCTGGCATGGTTTCTTCAACGCCCATCTAATGTCACCGACAGTTATGTAAAAGCTCGACGGGTGCAACCCTAGGTACTCTCTGATCTGCGCTAGCTGTGCCGTTGAAGGCGCAACATCTCTCTTTTCTATTTCTATATCTCCGCCTAGTGCAATTCCTAAGATGTTGTGGATGTCAACCTCGTTGAATGTGACGTAAACGCCATCATCTATCTTGAGTGCACCACGCTCAAGGTCTACATCTAGGAATAAACTCCAGCAGTTCTCCCGATCCACATGGGTTATGTTGCCTATAGCCAGCATCCCCCCGAGACCAATCTCCCTTACTGTTCATCAGTAAAAAGAACAGCCGCTTCATACACATCTTTGGGAGCGAAACTACTGTCTACTGTGCATTTTGGTTGCGCGGCTTTCTTCCTAGACTCATAAACCTTGCTACAACATGGACGGCTAGACCCGGACATCTAAACGAAACAAAGGATAGGAGAGCAAAAGAGAACAGGGAACAAGAAACAAGAGTGCCCCATCAGTATACATCCAAGCAAATGCGAGAAAGTATTACATCTAGCAAAGGGATTTTTTCTCACCTCGCAGTTGGCCGCCGCTCCGGCGACGCGCTCGCTCCAGAAGCAGAGCTCTCGCAGTGGTAGAGTGCTCTGGTTCTTGGATAGATGAATGGCTTCCCTCAGACGACTCCCCCTCGGGCAAGCTCTTTCTTATGCACGCGGAGGGGAGGGGGTAGAGAGTACAGAAGAGTAATGCCTGACTAAACAGCTCTGTCTACTCGCGTCAAATCGGACTGCCAGGGCGGCAAAGCGCGATGATGGCCTGTGCTCGCTGGCTGAGCATGGCTTCAAGGCGCGGTACGTCCTCTATCCGGCCGGGATCTCCTAGCATACCATGTCTATGTATTAAACTAAACTACATGCTCGGTACGAAGAACCTTTTGCAAGCACGTAGCCGGCTGTCCAGGGCCACTACACACGCGGCCACACGTGATCTGGTCACACATGCACGCATTGAGCACCGCTGCGGCGAGTTTGAAAATCGTTCACACCAATCCATATGAAAAAAAGAATTATGGAGTAAATCGCCCTAATCAATTCTCACAGCACTATACAGGTCAACGCCTCTTTATGTATGCAAACCACCCATCGCGCGATCAAGCGCAAGATGACAACCAGGGACTAAATTGCTAGGCAGCCCAAGACACAGCGAACCGGAGGAAGCATGGCCACCCATCAAAACCCGTACCACCGCTCATTTTTGTAAAACCAGAGCCACTGTTGTGATGACGGATGCAGGTCACGCAATCCTAGCGCAAGATCACCCACCCACCCACCCCCCATAGCACAACACTGTTCACATTTTGACTAACCTTTCCTTCGGGGAGGCACAACTTTTTTATTTATATTGGACAGTCTGGGTCCATGTCATTGGTAATCTTCAGTTGGTTTCCGACCCGTGAAGATGTATGAGAGAGTAGAAAGTTGGGGTTATTCATTTTATGCACCAACATTTAGTTTCCTCTTTCTTCATCTCTTCCGGAGTGGAACCGGTGACGCCGGGGGTGGTGGGGGGGGGCGGAGGGTGGTGGTGTACGTGCCCCGGTCGTATCATCGATTTCTCGTCCCGCTGAGATTCGTGTCTGATGATCGGCCGTCGACACTCTCGCGGGTGGCGGTTGTGTCAACTGCCGTATCAAATAAAATGCCCCACGCTAGCATTCATAAAACATGCGGGAAGTTTAGATTCAAACCTATTGTCCAAAAAAAGGACAAGCCCTCTCGTAAACATTGTGGTAGGCTCGGGCTTTCTTTTTATACACCGAGAACTGAAAATGTCGCCTTCGAGCCTCCGAGAATTGCATGTGGTTAGAATACACCCACTCCTACGCGGCTGTTTTGTGCCCAATAGAACTTATTGTGGATTCGCTGAAGAGCGACAAATGAACTATTCGACTTTAGGTTTTTCACGAGTGCAAGTCATGTGTGGGAACACACATTTGTTCGTGTTTCTGAAAATCTCACCAGCGCATTTTTTCTGCTTCACGTGGGTGACCATGGATCGGCTTTTTCCCAGAAGGAATGGACTGTTCAAATTATGTTCTCCTTTTCTATCTTGACGTGCACCCACTCCTACGCGGAATTTTCTTGTCGATTCGTTGAATAGCGACATCTGGATTATTCGATTTAGGTTCTCCCCTTCCTTTTCGAAACCGACGCAAAAGGTGGGTGTAGTCATTTCTTCTTTGCGGAAAACTCGCCCTGGCTAATTTACGCCTAACGTGCGTCACCAGGGTTTGTCTTTCCCCCAGAATTAATAGATCTTTCAAATTAGGTTTTCTTTTATGTTGAAAGCTACAAACATAACGGCGCTATTCATTCCGACTTTTTTTTAAAATGAACCGACGCCATTCATTACAACTTTTATTTAACGAACGACGCCATTTCATTTCCAACTTTTTGTGTGTTGTCTATAATGCAGTTTTTATTTTTTTGCCTTTTGCAATATCACACCGTCTTTTACACACACCCAATGGATATACAGACAGCCTGTTTACATTTTTTTCAAACCCTAAATCCTAGGATTAGACGGTAGGCCTGTACGATGCATTCGTTGTGTTCATAAAACCATAGGCAAGAAAAGAATTTTTGCGCCGTCAGACATTTTTTATTCATGAGTCGTACAAGCATCATACACCTGGGCGCACGCGAACCGGTTACCACAGCTGGCCCATTGGGCATCAATACAGTTTGGGCCTTTTACATGCAACGCTGTCGACCTCGTCGTCGTCTTCCCATGAAGCCCACACCCACCTGTATACTACAACGTGAAATAGTCGATCCCCAGCAGGTTCAGGTTTTATCTCTTGCACCAGCTCTGCAGACTCATGAGGGTCATTCTCACCCGACCCTTCTGTTAAATCATAAACTTCTGCATCCAGGGATGCATTGTCTGCCACGCATTCTTCATTCTTACCTCCGATATCTGCCGCACGCACGCTACCCTGAAATCATAGAGTTTGTGCATCCCAACTATAAGACTCCATGAAAGCCAGCATCGTGTTCATTGAGAATGCAACCATCGGAAAAAGCTTACATCGTTCTGAGGTTGAGCAACACCTTGTCTCCCAACTGCCCTTCTGTACTAACTGCACGCACCTCGCGCTGTATACATAAAAAACGTAATGCATGAGGAGGGGGAACAAAACGTGCGCGCTGAAAGAAACAAAGAAGAGGCGAACGAGCACCTGAATTGTTTCTGTGCTGCCTCCTGAGTATGAGCCAGCTGAAGACGAGCTCGACATGATGCTTGTTGTGCCCATCTAGCACATGCACGAGGTGTTTATATAGCCCCCGCTCTAGGCGCGGGCGGATATGTTTGAATTTTGAAATCTGCAGACCCCACATAGCTGTAAGCTTGAATGCTTCATTTACCTCCGCGACCTGACGCGGGCTTAAACGCTATTTTCAAATTTACCCATGGCGCACCAGGTTACAGACGTGCTCTAGCCAGACACGCATGGACACAGCCAACCTTGTGGCAAAACAATGTGCTCCAGTTGGATGATGGGTGACTGTACATAAAAACATGGCACCTACCGAGATGCATTTTGAAGTCAACAATGTTCGAGAACTTTTATTAATACAACAGCCAAATACAGGGGACGAGAAGTTCAGACAAACATTTTGGAAAAACTAATGAGATGGAGGAACACCGGCCATCGAGGACAAGAGCGTCTTGCTGCATGTTGTTTTCCTATGCCCAGGCACTCCACACTTGCTGCATGTGCCCACTTTCCTTTCTTTTCTAGGGGCGTTACCACGGTCGGGGCAGGTGCTTGACTTGTGGCCTTTGCCCCTACAGATCGAACAAAACCTTGATCTTTTGTTGCTTCCCTTCTCATATGGAGCCTTGTCCCTGCTTGTTGTTGGCCGGCCACATTTCTTTTTCCTTTCTGGTGCAAGCAGACTCTCATCCAGATTGACAGTAAACCTGGATGCAGCCTCAGAAAAGTCTGAATTGTAGCTATCTGCATTTGGACAGGATCCTTCTGATGCCATGTCTTTGGACGTCGGTGCCCCCTCGCCTTGGTTTGCTGGTGGATGAACCGACACCGATGTTTCTCCTATGGCCGTTATGTGATTCCCTTCAACACTTCTTACAGAGCACGCCGCCTTACAAGTCTTGGTTTTCTTGCTGCAACCACCCGCAACTCCATTGTTCGAGACCTGCTGCTCAACGATGCCTAGGCCATCATTTGGTGCGCTAATCTCAGCTCCTCTCTCCCTAAGATCCACCAATCCATCCAACATGAATTTGTATGCTTCTAGGTTTCTGTCGCCCATTTTAACCACCTCCAGGGCAGTGATGTACAAAGTAGAATGTCTATAAGTGGGTGCGTCCGGCGGGCCCATGTCCTGTTGGTAATGTTTGAGATGATCCGGCAAATTATCTCTGCCATGTATGCTCCACCTCTTCAAGATGTGCCTGTGGGGAATCTCCCTAAGCCGGAGCACATTCATGACCTGTGAAGAACATATAATATCAGAAGGTGCATCGCCCAAGCAACAGGGGAGCTACATATGCATGATAAAAAACCTAGGTAGTCAGTTTCCCGCTTATTCAGATATTGGAGGTGAGATGAAATCCCTAGGTGTAGAATTGCCACCTTGCTAACCTGCAGCGAGTGACAGCAGACCATACCCATGTGCTCGAACAGGCCGCATGTGCACGAAAATACCCCAGATTATCAAACACATTGACCTCATATCGGCATTTGAACCATTTCTCTCGCTTTTCAGCCTTGACGTGAGTCACCATGTATTTCTGCTTTGGTATGATCTCTTCTACATCATAGCTTCCGGATTCATACAATATTCCTCCAAAAATCTCAAACATCTTCCTGGTATAAATCTTGCTAGCGTGCACTTCTATTGGGGTGTTGACCTTCAAGACAGCTCCACTCTGCAGTAAAACAACAAGAGAGAAAATATATGTCGTTAAATGCCCCACGAGTTTTTGGTTGTCGGGCGGACATTATGTGGAATTTGTCATACCAGCCTGGTTCGTTTCTCCTGGAACCCTTCTTCTTGTTCACGGTCAAACTGCAGCTTGTTATATTGCTTGACAAAAAGATTCATTGAGCAAGAAGGTGGAACATATTGTTTCAACATGTGATTTGCGCTCTCACTCCTTCCAGTACTGGTTTGCCTGGCACAGAATTTTGCTGCAAAGTATGGTTTGGCCCATTTCTGCCTTGTTTCATAAATTTGCGTCAGGTACGTGTTCTTAGTCAGTGAGTACTTCTCAAGCAACGCTGCCCACCCGTCCTCGAACTCCTCGATGGTGAGCATCTCGTGGACCAACTTGTGGAATTCTGCCCTGGAATCAGACTTCTTTGTGTAATTAGACCCCAGGCTCTCTTTGGCCTTCTTCAGGATGTGCCACTTGCACCATCTGTGTGTTGCATCTGGATATATTTCCTCAATAGCGACTTCCATCGCCCTGGCTTGGTCTACACAACACGACATACAAGTCAATCATAGATCTTCACGCAACTAAAAGGGAATAACATAGATGCATTTCATTTTACCTGTCAAAATTGTAATTGGTCTTTTCCCTCCCATCATCTTCACAAACTCATCAAAAATCCATTTGAAAGTGTCGACCGTCTCATCTCGCATGAGCACACCAGCATACAACACACTCTGGAAGTGGTTGTTCACGCCAACAAAAATTCCGAATGGCATATCGTATAGATTGGTCTTGTATGTTGTGTCGAATGTGACCACATCGCCAAAGTGATGGTATTGTTTTTTGCTACGCCCATTTGTCCACATGAGAGTGCGTATCCTACTTTCATCGTCTACCTGCACATTGTAAGTAAACTCGCCGTCTTGGACTTTCAATTCTGAAAAGATGGCCATTGTCTTCTGTACATCATCGTCCGCCTGCTCCCTACTCAGCTTCCCACACAGTGTCCTCAAGCATCTTTTGGTGAACGGAACGTTTTCTACCCTTCCAAAAAAAGTTGCAAGAATGTTGTAAACTTTGCTTAGGTTCACATTATTCTCTCTAAGCTGAGATACTAGCTCTCTCGTATATTTGTCAATATGCCTATGTGAAGGGAAGTGGAGTTTCTCAGCACATGTGTTCAACATCGAGTGATTGTGGCTGGACCTGAATTCGTTGATGTACCAGCCATCGTCATCTGTACGCAAGAGTCTTATCATGGCTTGGCATTGACACCGTGATGATGTTGAGTTCGCCTCTTTTGGCTTGCCCTGATTTTATCAAAAAAACAAAAGCTGGTAAGTGACCTGTCCGACCTTTCTGAACATGAAGCAAGAATCAGCATGATATTGTGGTTACTCACCGAGCAGCAGCACACAAACTCCCGCATGCATCTCGTTCCTTTGACATTGGTTCAGCTCTTTGCATATCTGATGCCAAACCCTGTCTCCCAGGAATAAAGATTGTAAAAATCGTAGGCCTCGATTATAGAGTCAAAAGTCAGCCCAACCGATGGTGTCACCACCGTGTCTGTTTTTCTTTCGGCAAATCCTGTGAGTGCTGTTTCCAAGGCTGTCACCCTTTCAGCACTTGTTGCTCTCTCGTTCTGGCATTGCCACCTTCCTGTTCCTGAACACGGCAAGGAAAGTGAGCCCATGTATGATTTATCTAAAGAGGCGTGAAGAAAAATGATAACTTGTGGCAGGAACTAGTTACCTTGTAACCCATCCAACTTTGTCATCAAGAGCCGTATATCTATTCTCCATCCTCGAAGCCCTATTGTCATCTAGATCCACATTGCCTGTTTCTGAAATAACGTCAACAGAATCCATCAAATCCGCAAATCTGCCACTGGGGTCGTCCTCGGTAACCTCTCGCAGCATGCTCAGCCTCTCCGAATCGACGCCAAAAACAGCAGAATCGGGGTAACTAGCACTCGCCCACGATAATCGCGAGCACACAGATCCGTTGCTTTCCCCCATAATCGGCGGCATGCTATGGAAGACAGGGGGGTCGATTATAGTTCGTCTAGTACTATGATGCTGAGAAAACAAGGGTATTCATATGGATCTTGCCAGGGATTACCTGGATTTCTCTGTTTTTGCTGAAGCCATGCTGTCTCCCCCCCTTTGTGCCTCCTCCAGTGCGCAGCTTCAAGAAGATGTACAGTGCTACTGGTCGGAGACGGCTCGCCCGCTTGCTAAATGATGGTGGACCCGACGTCAGGGCGTTTATGACCACACCACCGAACGGGTGTCCCAGCGTGTCGACTAGCTAATGGACAACGCTGTATTTGTACAAAAGTAAATGCATACTGGCCCATAAATGAGAGCGTATAGCGGGCGCATCCCGGCTAAGAACAAATAAAACACTGTGCCGTATTTGCTAGTGGGGAGGAGTTGCTATATTAGCTGCCGATCACGACGCGCTGCCGACGCACGAGATAACGACCTCGCGTGGCCGCATGTCCTCAAAATTCACATCGCATTTTCTTCTTCTTTTGAGATTGTCAGTGGATCTAGAGTGGGTGAACGCAGAGGTGGAAATGCATAGGGGGAATCTTGATGGCCTCCAAATTCCAAACTAGTGCTGTTACCTTCTTGGAGATCAATCCAATGGCACATCGGATAGCATAGAAGAATCAGAAGATACAACATTTAACTAGGAAGGCAGCCAGATTAGCTAGAAGAACATGATGATGACCGGTCAAACAGATAGAATCTCTCCTGCGGGCAGAGGAGAGGCGTCGACCTCGGCTGGCCGCGCGGATTTCGCCTCGGCTCTGTATTGGGTGAGGTTTCCAGGAGTAAAATGCACGTGCTTCGGTCTTTTGTTAATGAATTACTAGAAGTGTTTCTGTCTTTTGCTTATGATCACCTACAGAGCTTGTAATGGCTGTGTTCTGCTTATGATCAGGCTATTGGATCTCTCTTTTATTTCCTAAATTATGGCTTATGTACTATCCAGGACCTACATGTGTGGTGCGGTTCAGGCAAATTCAGTTAAACAATGTTCTGTTCAATGCGGATTCAGTCATATATATGAACTTCTATTATCTTCAGTTCAGATGTGTTGTGGTTCATGCAGATTTGGTCAAATTCAGATCATTTGAGCACAAGTACTATTGTGCTGATATTACAAATGCACAAGTTCAGTTCAGTCTCAATTGCAATATTCTTGCACATGTATTGATATCTTTTCATGCACAAGAACTCTCAGCTCAGCCATGTCATAAACTGTGCAAAAGTATGTGCAAAAGTAGTCTCAAACTGTTTATTTTCATTCAGCAAAAATGCACAGTCATACTCAAATAAATATGTGCAATGGAGAGAGCCATACACAAGACAAGTACTCTCAGTTCATGATTCAGCAAAAGGACACGGTTATACTACACAGCACAAGCACTCTCACAGCAAAAGCGGTCTCAGAACTCCACCAATTACTTGCAGTACACAAAGAAATTTCGTTTCATAACAAATCCATATCATAACCCTGCATAGCAATGGTCGACAGACACAACCCTTCAAATTTAGAATAGCATTGCAACCTTAAACACCCGACGGCAGGAAGCTGCACTTTACCTCCATGGCGGTCAGTAGAGCAGCGGGCGTCACAGCGTCGCTACAGTCTCTGACAGCCGTCGCCAGGAGGACGTGCCCGCACGACCATCTGCTCATCCATGGAAGCGGAACGCACGTGGCCTGCCTCTGGGAGCCGTCAGGGCTCTCCCCGCCGTCACACCTCATGCGGAAAGCTTGCCCCAGCAAGCCGCGGCGCGAGCCACCGCCGGCAATGGAAGGGGGAGGCGCGGTTAGGATGCCAACGGCGATGGGAGGTTCGCCGGAGATTGAACTATCTGCAACGTTGACGCCGTGATGATTGGGGATAGCGACTGCGATTTGACCAGGGGATGAGCAAGTTGTCTTTTTTTTCATGGTAATACATGTCTCATTTATATATAGAATAAAGATCAAGTTGCATGGCATGTAAACACCAACAATGACTAAAAAGATAGGAAAATCATATGCAAAGTACAAGCGTTTGTCCCTCTCCTTCGACACCGCCGAAGCGACCACCAAAGGGTAAAAGACAGATCACCTCTTCACCCAAGCTCGACGTGACTCCTTCGTTGATCAACAGCTTTGCGGACCTCCAAAGTAGTTTGCCAGAAGCAAAATCATAGCCGTTGAAAGAACCAGACGGGGCAACATGTCCCCGGACACGTCATCGTACTTCAGAACTGACACCCCCGCATGACGACGACGTCGGAGGAGGAAAACAGAACTGTCAACCTTCAACCACAGACCGAGCACAAGATACTCCATCTTCCAGCTGTCACTTGCGTAGACAACCGCCTGCGCGTACTCCTGAATGACAAAACCTCTCTGCTCCACCATGACGTCGGAGACAATGCCACAACAACGAGGACAGAGCAAAAGGAGAGACACACCTGATGGAGTCGCCGCCGCCTCACCAACACCATCCATGAACCCAGATGCTGACGATATGAGGGATCGGCAGAGACACGATGCCATCAACTCCGAGACACCATCATAAAAGGCATCACTGGTGTGGGAGTGGAGTTGAAGCAGATTTATTCGTCCGAGCGCTGGCCCCACCACCCCAACAACACACCACGACCTACAAATCCAAAACCTAATGCAGCTGTCTCTAATGCATAACCCCCAAACGATAGTGGTAAATCGGTAAGAGACATCATAGATCGCATCATATCTGATAAAGTGCGGTTACGACGTTAGGACACACCATTATGTTGTGGTGTTCCAGGTGGCGTGAGTTGTGAAACAATTTCAAATTATTTTAAATGAAGGCCAAACTCGTAACTCAAATATTCGCCTCCGTGATCAGATCGTAGAAACTTTATTTTCTTTCTATGATGATTCTCCACTTCACTCTGAAATTCTTTAAACTTTTCAAATGTTTCAGACTTGTATTTCATTAAGTAGATATACCCATAGCTACTCAAATCATCTGTGAAGATCAGAAAATAACGATACCCGCCACGTGCTTCAACACTCATCGGACCGCATACATCGGTATGTATTATTTCCAATAAGTTATTAACTCGCTCCATTGTTCCGAAGAACAAAGTCGAGAGCGACCATTACCTCGATAGCTTTCAGCAAACTCACCAACAGCGGTTGGTTCCTAGACATTGTCCCATTGGACCACCGTGCAGGGGGCACCCCGGCCGACCGGTTCTAGTCCGTGGCACGACTAGAGGGTTCGTTCATCTGTAATCACTGCTTGGAAACTGAGGCCTCCTGCGACGGCCTCCTCCTCTTCTACCACCCCCACTCCGAGACATTCAACCACTGCATCTGCAACCCGGCAATACGCTCCTCTCCACCAGCTCAAGGGGGGATTCGTTCCTCTCGGGATGTACCCTCACCCCCTACCGGAGTACCGCCTGTTGATGTTCCGACGATGGCCTGAAGATTGCGCCTACAAGATGTAGCAAATTTGCACCTGCTTGAGAAAGTAATACCAACTGGGTCTATTTTCCTGCATTTAGTTTTTTTTGAGATACTAGATCAGCTCACAAGGGGACACCTTGTTCGGTCCTGCTCGAAGACTAATTATATTTCATATCAACGCCCTCCCCCTCCTCGATAGCTTCAGCAAGCTCGCCAACGGCGGCTGGTTCCGAGCTAAAGGCAGAACAAAGAAAAAGCGGTGTAGTGAGAAGTGTTGACATAGCATGTTTTATTTTTTTAATATATTTAAAGCCACACCGAGGCGGAGGAAGGAGTAAACGAGCCAAGGCACGAGGTCAAAACCTTCAGAACAGAGTCTTTCGCCAATGGTTAGGTCACTTCAAGCAGACTATCATAATTTTGAGGAGATTGAGGCTTCTTTAGATGAGCGGTTACTCTCGGGTTTTCCGCTTTTGAGAATTCCATCACGGTATTAGGATTGAACGACCTGCTCGGCCCATAATCATTCTGGAACTCCATCACTCAGTAATGAACGATCCACTTGGCTGATCAACATATTATGTCGAAAGAAGTCTTGTGACTGCCATCTTTCACTGAAATTACTGATCAGTTGACCTGGTACTCATAGATTTCACTATGGGGTCCCAAACGATGAGCGTCATTGGTGGATAGGCCATTTCGCCAAGGAGAACGTGGCCATGACGGCAGTTTCATAGATAAAGGACCTGTGTTGTTTGCTTAGGCCCTGGGCTGGGCAATCGAGTGCATAGACAAATTAGCTGATTTTACTGAAATAATAGATGATGAACATGGTCTCATAAAATTCCTAGCCAAAGTGCCCGAGCACCTCACAGAAAAAGTGGTGCAGTGAGAAGTGTCGACATAGCATACTTTATTTTTTAAATATATTTAAAAAGCGGAGGAACGGGTCCCCCTCCCGCCGGAGCAGCGGTCGAAGGGAGAGGGGACCAGCGCCCCGGCCGGTGGAGATAGGAGGAAAGAGATCGCCTCCCTAGTCGCTTGGCTGGTGGCGGCAGCTAGGGTAGGAAACAACTTCGTTATCTCACCCTCTTCCAGTGATGACCAAGTCGTCTGACTGCGGGCCCTTGGCCGATGTGGCATACGTGATATGTATACCATACCTGCATTTTACTCGGTTACCAGGCTCTACCACAAAGCACATTCGATCATCTGAATTAAACCCCTACCAAAACCAAATCACGTTTCCAAGCCCAAATACAAACATCCAAACGCAGCATAATGATCTTAAACGAATGCAGCAACCAAACTCAGTCTAAACTGCTGTTTTGCAATTGAAATCCTTATTACTCCCTTCGTCAGAAAAAACTTGTCCCTCAAATTGATGTATCTAGCACCAAGTTAGTTCTAGATACATCCATTTGAGAAACAAGCTTGGGACAAGCTTTTTCAGACAGAGGGAGTAGGAGCTACCAGTTTCCTACTTGAAGAAAACAATACCATTCCAAAACTCAAACATAATACTCCCTCCATCCGAAAATACTTGTCCGGGAAATGAATAAAAATGGATGTATCTAGAACTAAAATACCTATAGATACATCCATTTATCCGACAAATATTTCCAAAAGGAGGCAGTACAAAACAGTACACGCCAATTGATAAAAAAAGATCCGATAAGATGCTATAGTATGTTAATTTTTTACAAGGAAGTCATGAGCAACATGAATCAATAAGATTCACTGATTCAGTAAGTACACCTAAGCAACAGAAAATTACAAAAAGATTCACTCAGCAATGCATTGGCTCATCAGTGCAACTTTTGGAGAATTTGATCAAACTGGAACGCATTGCGAATCAGCCCACAAGCTCGTAGCCGCAGCCTTCAACTTAAATCTTGCCAGCATTGGAACATCGAAACTCCTCTCAGCTGTGCCTCGGCAATGGGAGAAAACAGCATGACCTGTAGAGCAGATGGGTTATAAACGACAAGCCAAACTATTTCTTCTAAATAAATTGCACAGTATACACCCCAGCAGAATGCAACATCCTCCTGGGGGGATCATTATCCAAAGAGAAATGTGAACCAACAGCAGAAACCATTATCCAAAGAGAAATTGTTCATCATAGACAAGTTGAATGGTTCTTCTCATTAAAGATATTATAAAGATTCAAATAAGTGGTGCATAAAGGATAGTCAGTTATCCATTTATCCTCCCAAAACATTGAATCACCCTTTCCAAGGTCCCATCTATACCCAAACTGCTTGGGCAGCCCAGGTTGCATATTCCCAAAAAGGAGAACACCCTAAAACAGAGCCTAAAAGGCAAATGTTAAGATCAAACTTTCTTAACAAAGGATTAGCGTGATGGAAGGAAATAAAGCAGGTTCTAGCGGGGCCGTAACTTGGATCCCTACATGTATCATGTGAAATGTGTCCCCATCCCCAAAGTACAAAGCATAACCAAACTACTCCCTCTATAAACTAATATAAGTGTGTTTAGATCACTAAAGTAGTAATCTAAATGCTCTTATATTAGTTTAAGGAGGGAGTACTTGTTTAAGTACAAAAATTACAGAGCTACGAAATTAAGAGACAATTCCACATAGTTGCAGATTTAAGACTTTCGGGGTATGCTACGCATGCCTGGATTCAATAAAGAAGTGCAACATAAAACTGCACTTTTTAAAAACAAATAGAATCTAGACATGTATATCTACGAAACATGTCTTTACATGTGGAATTTCAGCAACACAAATTCTCCCTAAATAGTAGCTCGTAGTGGTAAGTGAGGTATAGTATGTACATTGAGTCTGTAATTCAAGTAATTTACTCAAAATATATGTGCCGTACAAAGTTCCATCAGAATGGCAAGCTTTAGCTAACAAAAAAACTAACACCGAGAGAAGCATAGACCTGACAATACACTTTAAACTCTAGTAATTGTGTGCTAGTCAACTTCATGTTCCCTATTCAAACTCACATAAAATAGGACATTATCTCAGGCCTGTTTCGCAACTAAAAATTGGCTCTAGCAGATTGAATGACAAGAATATAAATCCATGATGTAAAATACATATGTGATTTATGTTCACATGTACAAGTGTAAAAAATGGCATCAGACCATAACATCAAGCTTCACTGGTTGGAAAATACAAGTGTGTACAAGGTACTTACTCTGCAGTTAACTATCCATTGCCTCTTCGTATCTCTGATGAGGCTGATCAATATTGTATTCAGAAGAAATTTTGATTATTTTCTATGCACTTTCTTTGCCAAATTTGAACAAATATGAAGAAAAAACTTACTACTCTGGAGTTCCACACTGTAAGAATAGGAGGACAAAGGCCGTGGCATGAGCAAAGAACATCCCAAACTCCTTCCCTACCATATGGCCCACATTCTCTGGATTATCCATTTTCTGGTCCTGTGTAGTTTGCATGTAAAGACACTGTTTAATGTATATGCCTCAAATTTTATGTATCCATGAAACCAAGGGATCTCATCACACTACCTGGGCAGATAATGGTAGTAGAGGCAGCACTGGTGCAGCATTTGGCCACTTGGTCATTCGCCACTGGGTATCACCTGGAACCGTCGGCCAGAACCACTGCCCTTGAGCAGGCTGCCACACCCAGCCCCATTTCCCCTCAGGAGTAATGATCATCCATCGCCAACGCCCTGCACCATGGGGTGGCACTTGCTGAATCTCCCCTAGCAGAGCTCCCCTTGGCCCCTGAAATGACAGAAGAGGTAAAATTTACAACGTTGCTTTGTCTCCAGCCCAAATGTGACATTTTTTTACAACAAACATAGTAATATGTATACCTTTGTTTTTTCAGGTGCATGAACTCTGTTGTTTCTTCCAAAATTGTATAATGACTCAGGTGTACCTGTATATCCTCTCCTTGGAGGTACCCCTGCCTGCCTGCTCTGCCACCACATAATTTCATAAAAGATCGGATTTTGTTCGGCTTGATCAGGCCAATTTTGACCAACTACTGCAATCTGGTCCATCAGTAAATCATTCCAAGCTTGTCGAAGGAGAGTATTAAATGCGCGTACGTCATCCTGCCCAAGATGATTTTTTGCTATTGCAACTGCTGAAAACAGCGAATACGTATGATCCGGCAATGAGAACGAGAAGTGATGGTATATCAGACGAATGAACCTAGATTGGAACACAATTGATGGTCCAATTCCTAATGGGACATTAGTGGTAATATAATGAAGATGGTCTGTGAATAGTGCAGGCACGTTTCCAGGTTGGTTTCCTTCACAGTAGTATGGCAGCAAAGCATTGCTCAAGGCTCTAAGATCAATAAGGAGGTCATGAAAACCAAGAGTCTTGTGGAGTGCAGGTATGCCCATCATAAATAATTCACCAGCGACCAGGAAATTGCGTATAGAAAATGATCCATGCCAGCAATACCCTCGATTGAATGTATCAATGACAAACCGGTAGGGACTCTTCAGATAGTTGCGACCAATGTTGCTGCATATGACAGCAGCATCTCCAAAGTAAAGATCAAAAATTCAGTCAATTGGGTCCGGTGGGCGCCGATTTGGGTCCGGTGGGCGCCGATCCATTGCAAGAAGAACAAGGCTTGGGCTTGATCCATTCCTTAAAAGCAGAAAACGGAATGTTATTCTTATATTATCAGACATAAGCAATAAAACAAATAACCCGAATGTAGGCAGACAACACTTATTTTAAATAAAACAATCAGCACACATTGATAGTCAACACATATTTGAAATCAAACAATCAACACAAATTTTCCAATCAGTATCAAAATATACTCAAAAGCCAGAATTAGAACAAAATAAAAAAGCTGTAAACTACAGCTAAAGTATACCACATATTAAAGCAGCAATTCAAGATTTGATAGTCCATGGGGAAAAACACAGCTTAACAGCAATTACCAGGATAGGGTTGTTGATAATGCCGCGGTATAACACCTACATCTAGTACTATTTGTGGACAAGAATAAAATGAACTAGGACAATACTGTTACTAAGTATATGAAATTAACCAAGTTATTTTCATCATGTCAACATGTACAGAAACTTGCGTAATCATAGAAAAAAACAACTTAAGCACATAGGCACATACAAGTGCTCACCCAACAGATAACGTTTTCTGAGCGAAAGGACTACCAAATGCACACCTGATTTTTTCATAAATACTCCCTCCGTCCGGAAATACTTGTCCTAGGAATGGATGTATCTAGATGTATTTTAGTTCTGGATACACCCATTTGAATCCATTTCTATGACAAGTATTTCCGGATAGAGGGAGTACCATTTACTTTCGATTAACTTACTTTAATTTGTGAAGCCATAGCTCTGGAACTATGCATAGAATGGCCTCATAACAGATTACTTAATCATATCATAGTTTGCACTTAACAGAAGTAAAGCACACATACAATCATCCATTCTGTCAGCAACTCAACATACAAATACATAGAGAGGCTCATATAACAAATTAGAAGGACTAAAAGATACTAAATCAATCAAAGGAATTGCTTGTAGGCATTTTCCCATCATGTTACAAATTATACATCAGAGGACAGCGATTGATATAATGAGGAATGAGGATAAAATAGCATACCCCGACGCCGTGGACTGAGTCGGATGAGATGAAATGCTGGAGAGCCAAGGAGGGTGGTTCAGGTCGGATATGTGGGAACGGCTGAGAGCTCCGCCGCCGCCCCCCTTGCACTCGCTTCGCTTCCACCGTCTGTTCGCGCCGCCGTGGACGCGAGGTGTCGAGAGGTATGAGATTGACCAGATGCGCGGCAAGATGGGAGATCCGAGCGTCGCCCGATGGGCGCCCTTGCATTCGTTAGCTGCCGCCGCCTTGTTCGCACCGCCGTGGACGCGAGGTGCCGAGAGGTGGGAGGTCGACCGGATGCGCGGCGAGCCAGGAGATCCGACCGTTGCTCGATGGGCGCCCTTGCCTTCGCTTCGCTGCTGACGCCTTGTTCGCGCCGCCGTGGACGCACGCGAGGTGTAGAGAGGTGGGAGATCGACCGGATGCGCGGCAAGCTGGGAGATTCGACCGTCGCCCGTCGCAGCTGGGTTAGGGTTTGGGGCTTTGGGCGTCGGGGCTGGATTAGGGTTTGCCGCGTGTAGAGGAGAGGGTGAGGGGCTGGATAGTGCGTGTGCGCCCGCGCGGCGGCTGCGGGGTGCGGGACTGGAGTGACTGGGGGCCGGCTGGGGGGGTTATATACGGGATAATAGGGTTTGCTGGGCTAGTGGGCTCTAAGTTTCTATACCGCTCGGAATAAATTTCGATCCCCTGGGCTAAATTTGAGACCAGAGGCCCGCAGTAGGCTGTGAATGAAGAATTAAGCCTTTCAAAAGAACCTTAAAAACGAAAGAATGCACTTTGTTCCTTTTGTAGACCTGATTAAATTTCAAAAATGCTTAAAAATTAATACATATATTTAAAACATAATTTAATTATGATTTTAAAACCCATAATTTTGAAATATGTTAATGAAATGTACAAAAATTGTTACTCTAGTACACTCCCTCCATCCTGTAATTCTTGTCGCGAGGGAAATTTTGCAAAAAACACATCTGGTTTCTCCCGACCAAACCCGCGCTCCTCGTCGTCCTCCTCTGATAGAAGCAGCAGCTGCCCTTCTCCCCGCCGCCGCAGCTCCCCTGCTCCCCCGCTCTCCTGCCGCGGTTGCCTCCTGCTCCGCCACCGCAGCTACCGCTCGCTTGCCTGCCCAATCACCCTCCTTCCTCAAAAGAATCTTGGATTTCCCCAGCTACCGCCGCGCTCTACTCTGGCTGTGTCGGAACCGCCGTCGGAGATCCCGGAGGCGCTGGATCCGGACCACCAACAACAACATAGAGGCCGACGAGCCCAACGACGATAGGAGATGCAGCAAGCTAAATGCTGATGAGCCCGACGACAACGGCAAGCTAAAGGTCGTGGATTTGCGAGTGTGGAAGACGGCGACGACAACTCCACGAGGAATACGATGGCGGCTGGGTCTTCTTCGTTGTTTCTCTGGTGGAAGACCCGCGCCTGCAACACCATGGCTGGGCTGTCCAGGGGGTTGCGCCTGCTCACTTGGCAGCAGCAGCGGCGGCTACAAGTTTTCTGCACTGCTGCAGATCAACCCCAAGTCCTACAGCCTGGGTCAACCTCCCTTCTCTACTCCATATTTACTAAATTTACTGAGTATTTGCACTAGTTCTGCTAGTTTAGATTTTGGAGTATTTTGCACAATTAACTAAACAATTTTGCACAGTTAACTGAACAATTTTGCAAGCATTCGATCTCTGAACAATTTTGTTTTTAGTAAGATTTTTACTGTCTCTAAATTCAGTCATGAACTATGAACTCTGAAATTAGTACTGTCTCAACAGCATTTTAAATATACACTAATTCTAAAATGCTAAAATGCCACTAATTCTAAAATGCTAGATTTAGTAACTAATCTTTGTGTCAGAACAGAACATTGTATTATGCGTGGAGTAATTATGTGATGTGTACTAGTGCATCCTTAATGTTTTGAGGATTTTGTTCAGTCCATAAGCAAGTCCACCTGTTTATTCTGATAGGCACGGTTCAGAGCTCACCAAGAAAGAAACAAGTACAAGAAGTTACTTCAAAGTGTTGGCATCCTTGAGAATATTATGCTGAGGTGGTCCCGAAAAGGCGTTGGTCTGCGAGGAATCAATGGCAGGACGATGCCAATCGACCAAGACGAGGAAGAAGACATCGTCAAGGTTTTCCTCAAGGAAAGAGTGGAAATAGCTGTCAGTGAGGCTGTTTCGAGGGTATCGGCTATCATTGGTTGCCCCTGTCGCAAGGCTGGACTGCCGCAGGATGCTCGAAATGCACCAACAAGCAAAGGTGAGGCCATGATTTGTGGTGTCTACTTGTGATAGCCTGGCTTATTAGGGATGATAGACTACTCATATCAATAAGGAATTCCTTCTTTTCCGGGAGCCCATTCAGACATAACTCCAAAGTTAAGCGTGCTCAGCTTGGAGTAGTTTCAGGATGGGTGACTGACCGGGAAGTTGCTCCCGAGTGCGCACGAATGAGGACAGAAGTCTGTAGAAAAGACTAGTATTAATCTATGGGGCCAGTCTAAATCCCGCCAGGAGTAAGGACACCGGCGGGTGTGTCCGGGGCGTTACAAGTTGGTATCAGAGCCGACCCTCGCGGTTACACGGATGTTTGCGGACAGGTGCGCGGTCATGTTGTTCATGACGTTTTTGACCCGTCGTGGCACACGGCATGGTACATGTACCGGACTGGATGCACAGACGTATGTGCCAAGAGGGAACGTTCCTGTGGCTCGACGAGGACGTTGGTTCCTCTGAGTGGGGGTGTATGTGATAGCCTGGCTTATTAGGGATGATAGACTACTCATATCAATAAGGAATTCCTCCTTTTTTTGGGAGCCCATTCGGACAGAACTCCAAAGTTAAGCGTGCTCAGCTTGGAGTAGTTTCAGGATGGGTGACCGACCGGGAAGTTGCTCCCGGGTGCGCACGAGTGAGGACAAAGTGCGTAGAAAAGACTAGTATTGATCTGTGGGGCCAGTCTAAATCCCGCCAAGAGTAACGACCACCGACGGGTGTGTCCGGGGCGTTACACTACTGAAGGTGTTTCAGTCAAAAACTTGCTTAAGCAAGAGCAGATTTACGAGCAAAAAACTCACTCCATATGTCTACTGTCTAGCACTTTGTGCATGAAATCTGTAACTTATTTATTCTCTTGAACTTACTAAAATGGTTTTCCCATCACGGATTGCCATGGAAAGTAGATGATCTGGCACCAGCTGTGTTGATGATAAAGCACTGGGCAACCACTATCCTGTGTCCTCCTCCCCTGTTAAATGATGATCTGGAAAGCAGCTGGCTTCCTGAAGGGCAGTAAAAGCCTTGGTGAGTAGTGGATCCTGCCAAATCAGAAGGATTTACCAACAAATTTCAGTACCATCACCAATCCATGACAAAATTGAAGTTTCACTTCACTATACATAACCTTCATGCATTTTAGAAATACTCCATGGCAAAGATTAGTAACACCGTTAGTTACTCAATCTATATCTATAGTACTCCATGGCAAAGATTAGTGCATTTCTAAAATGGGAAAGATTATGGCACAAAGATTAGTTACATCACGTCAAGCATGCCATGCCATCTTTGATTCTGTTTTTGATGGAGTACTAGGTAACCTTGTGAAGTGAATAATCAGCATGGGCAATAAATATCCACTACTACTCCCACATTATGTCTTTGATTCTGTTTTTGATGGAATACATTTGCATGGCGCTGAATCATGAAAATACTAGTAGGAGTAATACTGCCAACCACTTGGCCCCAAGGAGATATCATCATTAGTAGGAGTAATTAGGATCTTAGCTGAGAAGATCTGCTCTAGCACTAAGCAGAAGTTATTTTGGGGTACTATGGCTTTTTGACAGTCAGTAAAACAGGGCACTTGCTTCGCAAGAGAAATGGCTTAATTAAAGTTAATCTCTCCCAAGAGAGACAAGAGAGTATGTTCTTTTCTGATGTCCTGATGCAAGCAAGCACCCTACACATGTCCATATTAAACAAAAAGTGCAGTCACCCTCTGCACAACAGGTGACTAGTAGGACTAATACTAGTACGGGTAGACGAGCAACAAATAAATTCAAATAAGTTGAAATAATTCAAATAAATCGAGATAATTGAAATAAATTCAAATAAATCCAATAGATTCAAATAATTACAATAATCCAATACACATGACATTCACAAGACATACACTTCACTTCCCTTCTCTTCATGTTTCTTTCTTTTCCCTTCTATTGCTACTTCTTCCATTCCCTTTACCTTTCCTTCTTTTCCCTTCTACAACTACTTCTTTACTTCCCTTTTCTTTTCCTATTGCAATTTCAATTTCTTCTATAATGGCCCTGGTATCAACAACTACCTGACTGTCGCAATATACAATGATTATTTCCCTGCCAGCATTCTGAATACGATCCTTGTGCAAGTGTGGTAACTTATATTGATTTCTGTGGGGACCCCGACTCATAAGTCATGATCACGGAATGCATGTGTACAGTGATCCCAGAGATCAATGCTCACTGAACACACAGAAGCTGAATAACAAGAGTCTTACATCCATACATGCCGTATTGCACAAGTAGGACCATTATGGTCAAGTCTTGAGTATAGCATCGCAGCAGCAATCTTCGTTGACAACTTGGACCCATGCCATCTGCCTTAACCCTACAGGCATTCTGATTGGGAAGCGTCCTAGCTCGCATGTTCGTCACCGAAGTGGTTCGCCGGAGCCGGGTGGAGGCCGACGGCGACCATGGCAGCCATGGGGGGGGGGCAGGAGGGCGCGAGGGGTAGAGGTGTCTTGTCTGGGAGATTGCTGGGGAAGAGGGAGAGCGGGAAGAAGCCGTAGGAGAGCTCGGGAGGGCCTCTAAATAGAGGGGCCGTGGTGCACCATGGACGCGGCCTACGGCGCACTCAGGCGAGCTCCATGGAGGAGAGAGGGGAGAGGTTTAGGAGGGGGCCGGCAGCTTGCCATGTCCCAGACGCCGAGGCGGCCTCGTGAGACACGCTGGGGAGGCCCGAGGTGGCCGGAGGTGGTTGGCAGGGGGCGGCTACAGTGCGGGAGCGCACTGTAGCGCGCTCCAGAGCGTGCAAATGGCCGGCATGCCATTTTTTTGGCAAAGTGGGCACGGCAAAGTGTGTCTGGTAGCTCTAGGGAGGAGTAAAGAATGTGGGGAAAGCCTTGGATGCCTTGGGTGGCCACTGGAGTGAGGAGGGAGGTGAGGAAGAGGGGTGCAAGGGCTGTTCAGAGAGGTAAAAGAGGTGGTTTCACCCCTCAATTATTGACCTCAGCTGCAGCCATTGCTACTGGATGTAGAAGAGGTCTAGGAGGAGCTGTGGTAAAAAGTGGAGCTCAAGGAGAATAGTTTTAGTGGTCAAAATGGTGATTTTTGATAAGTGGCAGAAGGTGTTTGATAAAGGTTTTGGCAAGAAAATGATTTCCAATTGCCATGAGACTCCACAGGGTGAAATGACACATAAAATTAGGGCCTTCCACCAATTTGGAGCTTATTTGGGCAAAGTTGCCAATGCAACTTTTGTAAACCCTAGGAATGAGCAGAAATAGACTTGCTGTAGATCTAGTTGAGCATAACACTTCTCCTTGATGCACTACTTGGTGTAGTGGCCTCATTTGGGCATATGAACATGCTCACAAAAGTTGAGGTCAAGGAGAGAAAGTTGGTAGTACAAACTTGTTCAAACTTGATTCTGGTCAGAGAGGGTTTTGGGGCATTTTGGTGAACCAAAATGACCTTGATTGACATGAGGCTTTGCAGGGTGATCACAATATGCATTTTTGACTTGCTGGATTTTTCTTGGATTTTTATGAAAATATTTCCTGTAGAAATATTTCAAATCCTTGAAATGGGCAGAAATGGTTTTGAGGGGATTCCATGGGGTTATAATATTCTCCATGACATGAGGCTTGGCAAGCTCATCAAACATGTCATATGAGACATGATAGAATTTTCTTGGAATTTTTGGGGAATATTTCCTTTGTAAATATTTCAAAAGCTTGAAATATCCAGAAAGGGTTTTTGAGGGATTTTACCAATATTTTGAACATGACCATGTGTTGAAACTCTTATATATGGGAAATATATGCCCCCTGAGTTTCCCTGATTTTGTCAAATATTTTTGAAACAATAAAATAATTTTTCCCTATTAAAGACCATTTCTGGCCTTAAGAAAAAGCTTTTAAATAAAATAGGAAAATAACTTTTAAAATTATATTTTTGTGGTTTCTGGGAATCCTATATCTAATAGGTTTCAAATATAACTTTTGAAATATTTTTCACACCTCAAATCAAGTACTTGCAGTGCAAATCTCAATTCAAGGGTTTTTGGAAAACTAATTTTAGAAAATACTTTTTGGCCAAATTATTTTTGTAAGAAATTATTTTTATGTCCTATACACATGGCATGATCATTGTTTCAAGAGTTTGGAGAAAGGAGATGAAGTATAGGAGTTGGAGGATTTATTTGATTTTTAGAGCACTTGCAAACAACATACAAAATCCAATCAAGGTAAGGTCCAAAACACTCAAAAGTTTTTGTCAAACCACATTTTATCATGATTTATTAGCTTAAGTGTTGTGGCATGAAAATCAGGGTGTGACAATTTCCTCCTTTGTCTTTCATAACTTCAAACATAACTGCTTCTAATGTGATAAAGCTTCTGTACAACTTGTGGGGATCATAGTTCTCGAATTCCTCTTCCACACCCTGTACCAGTTCCTGGATGTTTGTAGGTGACTTGCAGTCGGTTAGATACTGGAGGGAGTTATGAAAGCAGAGGTCCAAACAATTAAACTCAGGGCTATTTGGAGGTTGTTGTAGCAATCGGATGTCTAGATTAGTTTGTTGCACGACTTCCTAAAAATCTGTAAGTGCATCAAGTGCAACCCCTAGTTGGTTTTGGAGTATTGACGACAAACTTGGTTGAGGGACTAATGTGTTTGTGAGAACTACAGGATAACACAGGTAGTAGTCCCTTATTGATTCGGTTTACCTACCAAAGATGACCCCTAAAAATGTATGAAGACATTGAAGACAATGGTGGTTTGTGAAGATATTCACAGTGAAGATTATGACATGAGATGACATTCACGTGAAGACTATGGAATGCGACGACATAGTTGTTCCGTAGTTTCCTTTTCTTCTTTGTTGAGTCACAGGAACCACCGTACTGCTAAGTGGGTTCCAAGTGAACAAAGTCAGAGTGACTGATGTGATGCTCAACCAAATCCTATGTCTTTGAGCGAAGACAATGAGAGAAAATCTTATCCAGAGCTGGATGAGTCAGCTTTACTTGTAGCCGAAGTCAAGCTGCCGCGTGTGTTTGAAATCCGACCGTTGGACATGTGTCGGTTCCTTAGCGACCCAGGGTCAGTTCGGACAAATCAGGTCGGGTTGCCTCTTGGCTATAAATAGCCCACCCCCTACTGTTGGGGAATGTAGTAATTTTGAAAAAAATTCCTACGCACACGCAAGATCATGGTGATGCATAGCAACGAGAGGGGAGAGTGTTGTCCACGTACCCTCGTAGATCGAAAGCGGAAGCGTTAGCACAACGCGGTTGATGTAGTCGTACGTCTTCACGATCCGACCGATCAAGTACCGAACGCACGGCACCTCCGAGTTCAGCACACGTTCAGCCCGATGACGTCCCTCGAACTCCGATCCAGCCGAGTGTTGAGGAAGAGTTTCGTCAGCACGACGACGTGGTGATGATGATGTTCTGCCGACGCAGGGCTTCGCCTAAGCACCGCTACAGTATTATCGAGGTGACTATGGTGGAGGGGGGCACCGCACACGGCTAAAAGATCAAACGATCAATTATTGTGTCTAGGGTGCCCCCTGCCCCCTTATATAAAGGAGCAAGGGGGAGGTGCGGCCGGCCAAGGGGGGTGCGCCGGGAGTAGGATTCCCCCGTTTCCTAGTTGGATTAGGACTTGGCGGGGGGAGAGGTGGAGGAGAAGAAGGAAGGGGGGCGCCGCCCCCCTCTCCTTGTCCTATTCGGACAAGGGGGGAGGGGCGCGTGGCCCTTGCCCTGGCCGCCTCTCCTCTTCTCCACTAAGGCCCACTATGGCCCATTAACCCCCCGGGGGGTTCTGGTAACCTCCCGGTACTCCGGTAAATCCCGATTTCACCCGGAACACTTCCGATATCAAAACATAGGCTTCCAATATATCAATCTTCATGTCTTGACCATTTTGAGACTCCTCGTCATGTCTGTGATCACATCCGGGACTCCGAACAACCTTCGGTAAATCAAAACATATAAACTCATAATATAACTATCATCGAAACGTTAAGCGTGCGGACCCTATGGGTTCGAGAACTATCTAGACATGACCGAGACACGTCTCCGGTCAATAACCAATAGCGGAACCTGGATACTCATATTGGCTCCCACATATTCTACGAAGAACTTTATCAGTCAGACCGCATAACAACATACGTTGTTCCCTTTGTCATCGGTAAGTTACTTGCTCGAGATTCGATCATTGGTATCTCAATACCTAGTTCAATCTCATTACTGGCAAGTCTCTTTACTCGTTCCATAATACATCATCCCGCAACTAACTCATTAGTTGCAATGCTTGCAAGGCTTAAGTGATGTGCATTACCGAGAGGGCCCAGAGATACCTCTCCGACAATCGGAGTGACAAATCCTAATCTCGAAATACGCCAACCCAACAAGTACCTTCGGAGACACCTGTAGAGCACCTTTATAATCACCCAGTTACGTTGTGACGTTTGGTAGCACAGAAAGTGTTCCTCCGGTAAACGGGAGTTGCATAATCTCATAGTCATAGGAACATGTATAAGTCATGAAGAAAGCAATAGCAACATACTAAACGATCGGGTGCTAAGCTAATGGAATGGGTCATGTCAATCACATCATTCTCCTAATGATGTGATCCCGTTAACCAAATGACAACTCATGTCTATGGCTAGGAAACATAACCATCTTTAATCAATGAGCTAGTCAAGTAGAGGCATACTAGTGACACTCTGTTTGTCTATGTATTCACACATGTATTATGTTTCCGGTTAATACAATTCTAGCATGAATAATAAACATTTATCATGATACAAGGAAATAAATAATAACTTTATTATTGCCTCTAGGGCATATTTCCTTCAGTCTCCCACTTGCACTAGAGTCAATAATCAAGATTACATAGTAATGATCCTAACACCCATGGAGTCTTGGTGCTGATCATGTTTTGCTTGTGGAAGAGGCTTAGTCAATGGGACTGCAACATTCAGATCCGTATGTATCTTACAAATTTCTATGTCTCCCACCTGGACTAGATCCCGGATGGAATTGAAGCGTCTCTTGATGTGCTTGGCTCTCTTGTGAAATCTGGATTCCTTCGCCAAGGCAATTGCACCAGTATTGTCACAAAAGATTTTCATTGGACCCAATGCACTAGGTATGACACCTAGATCGGATATGAACTCCTTCATCCAGACTCCTTCATTTGCTGCTTCCGAAGCAGCTATGTACTCCGCTTCACACATAGATCCCGCCACGATGCTTTGTTTAGAACTGCACCAACTGACAGCTCCACCGTTCAATGTAAACACGTATCCGGTTTTTGATTTAGAATCGTCCGGATCAGTGTCAAAGTTTGCATCAATGTAACCATTTACGATGAGCTCTTTGTCACCTCCATAAACGAGAAACATATCCTTAGTCCTTTTCAGGTATTTCAGGATATTCTTGACCGCTGTCCAGTGATCCACTCCTAGATTACTTTGGTACCTCCCTGCTAGACTTATAGCAAGGCACACATCAGGTCTGGTACACAACATTGCATACATGATAGAGCCTATGGCTGAAGCATAGGGAACATCTTTCATTTTCTCTCTATCTTCTGCAGTGGTCGGGCATTGAGTCTTACTCAACTTCACACCTTGTAACATAGGCAAGAACCCTTTCTTTGCTTGATCCATTTTGAACTTATTCAAAACTTTGTCAAGGTATGTGCTTTGTGAAAGTCCAATTAAGCGTCTTGATCTATCTCTATAGATCTTAATGCCCAATATATAAGCAGCTTCACTGAGGTCTTTCATTGAAAAACTCTTATTCAAGTATCCCTTTATGCTATCCATAAATTCTATATCATTTCCAATCAGCAATATGTCATCCACATATAATATCAGAAATGCTACAGAGCTCCCACTCACTTTCTTGTAAATATAGGCTTCTCCAAAAGACTGTACAAAACCAAATGCTTTGATCACACTATCAAAGCGTTTATTCCAACTCCGAGAGGCTTGCACCAGTCCATAAATGGATTGCTGGAGCTTGCACACTTTGTTAGCCTCCTTTGGATCGACAAAACCTTCTGGTTGCATCATATACAACTCTTCTTCCAGAAATCCATTCAGGAATGCAGTTTTGACATCCATCTGCCAAATTTCATAATCATAAAATGCGGCAATTGCTAACATGATTCGGACAGACTTAAGCATCGCTACGGGTGAGAAGGTCTCATCGTAGTCAATCCCTTGAACTTGTCGAAAACCTTTCGCAACAAGTCGAGCTTTGTAGACAGTAACATTACCGTCAGCGTCAGTCTTCTTCTTGAAGATCCATTTATTCTCAATTGCTTGCCGATCATCGGGCAAGTCAACCAAAGTCCACACTTTGTTCTCATACATGGATCCCATCTCAGATTTCATGGCCTCAAGCCATTTTGCGGAATCTGGGCTCACCATCGCTTCTTCATAGTTCGTAGGTTCATCATGGTCGAGTAACATGACTTCCAGAACAGGATTACCGTACCACTCTGGTGCGGATCTTACTCTGGTTGATCTACGAGGTTCAGTAACAACTTGATCTGAAGTTCCATGATCATCATCATTAACTTCCCCACTAATTGGTGTAGGCGTCACATGAATAGATTTCTGTGATGAGCTACTTTCCAATAAGGGAGCAGGTACAGTTACCCCATCAAGTTCTACTTTCCTCCCACTCACTTCTTTCGAGAGAAACTCCTTCTCTAGAAAGGATCCATTCTTAACAACGAATGTCTTGCCTTCGGATCTGTGATAGAAGGTGTACCCAACAGTCTCCTTTGGGTATCCTATGAAGACACATTTTTTTGATTTGGGTTCGAGCTTATCAGGTTGAAGCTTTTTCACATAAGCATCGCAGCCCCAAACTTTAAGAAACGACAACTTTGGTTTCTTGCCAAACCACAGTTCATAAGGCGTCGTCTCAACGGATTTTGATGGTGCCCTATTTAACATGAATGCAGCCGTGTCTAAAGCATAACCCCAAAACGATAGCAGTAAATCAGTAAGAGACATCATAGATCGCACCATATCTAGTAAAGTACGACTACGACGTTCGGACACACCATTACGCTGTGGTGTTCCGGGTGGCGTGAGTTGCGAAACTATTCTGCATTGTTTCAAATGTAGACCAAACTCGTAACTCAAATATTCTCCTCCACGATCAGATCGTAGAAACTTTATTTTCTTGTTACGATGATTTTCAACTTCACTCTGAAATTCTTTGAACTTTTCAAACGTTTCAGACTTATGTTTCATTAAGTAGATATACCCATATCTGCTTAAATCATCTGTGAAGGTGAGAAAATAACGATACCCGCCACGAGCCTCAACATTCATCGGACCACATACATCTGTATGTATGATTTCCAACAAATCTGTTGCTCTCTCCATAGTACCGAAGAACGGCGTTTTAGTCATCTTGCCCATAAGGCACGGTTCGCAAGTACCAAGTGATTCATAATCAAGTGGTTCCAAAAGTCCATCGGTATGGGGTTTCTTCATGCGCTTTACACCGATATGACCTAAACGGCAGTGCCACAAATAAGTTGCACTATCATTATCAACTCTGCATCTTTTGGTTTCAACATTACGAATATGTGTATCACTACTATCGAGATTCATCAAAAATAGACCACTCTTCAAGGGTGCATGACTATAAAAGATATTACTCATATAAATAGAACAACCATTATTCTCTGATTTAAATGAATAACCGTCTCGCATCAAACAAGATCCAGATATAATGTTCATGCTCAATGCTGGCACCAAATAACAATTATTTAGGTCTAAAACTAATCCCGAAGGTAGATGTAGAGGTAGCGTGCCGACCGCGATCACATCGACTTTGGAACCATTTCCCACGCGCATCGTCACCTCGTCCTTGGCCAGTGTTTGCTTAATCCGTAGTCCCTGTTTCGAGTTGCAAATATTAGCAACAGAACCAGTATCAAATACCCAGGTGCTACTACGAGCTCTAGTAAGGTACACATCAATAGCATGTATATCACATATACCTTTGTTCACCTTGCCATCCTTCTTATCCGCCAAATACTTGGGGCAGTTCCACTTCCAGTGACCAGTCTGCTTGCAGTAGAAGCACTCAGTTTCAGGCTTAGGTCCAGACTAGGGTTTCTTCTCCTGAGCAGCAACTTGCTTGATGTTCTTCTTGAAGTTCCCCTTGTTCTTCCCTTTGCCCTTTTTCTTGAAACTAGTGGTCTTATTGACCATCAACACTTGATGCTTCTTTTTGATTTCTACCTCCGCAGCCTTTAGCATTGCGAAGAGCTCGGGAATCGTCTTATCCATCCCTTGCATGTTATAGTTCATCATGAAGCTCTTGTAGCTTGGTGGAAGTGACTGGAGAATTCTGTCAATGACGCTATCATCCGAAAGATTAACTCCCAGTTGAATCATGTGATTATTATAACCAGACATCTTGAGTATATGCTCACTGACAGAACTATTCTCCTCCATCTTGCAGCTGTAGAACTTATTGGAGACTTCATATCTCTCAATCCGGGCATTCTTTTGACATATTAACTTCAACTCTTTAAACATCTCATATGCTCCATGACGTTCAAAACGTCATTGAAGTCCCGGTTCTAAGCCGTAAAGCATGGCACACTGAACTATCGAGTAGTCATCAACACGTGACTGCCAGGCGTTCACAATGTCTACAGTTGCTGGCGCAGGTGGTACACCTAGCGGTGCTTCCAGGACGTAATTCTTCTGTGCAGCAATGAGGATAATCCTCAAGTTACGGACCCAGTCCGTGTAATTGCTACCATCATCTTTCAACTTTGCTTTCTCAAGGAACGCATTAAAATTCAACAGAACAACAACACATGCCATCTATCTACAATCAACATAGACAAGCAAGATACTATCAGGTACTATGTTCATGATAAATTTAAGTTCAATTAATCATATTACTTAAGAACTCCCACTTAGATAGACATCCCTCTAATCTTCTAAGTGATCACGTGATCCAAATCAACTAAACCATAACCGATCATCAAGTGAAATGGAGTAGTTTTCAATGGTGAACATCACTATGTTAATCATATCTACTATATGATTCACGCTCGACCTTTCGGTCTCAGTGTTCCGAGGCGATATCTGCATATGCTAGGATCGTCAAGTTTAACCCAAGTATTATGCGTGTGCAAAACTGGCTTGCACCCATTGTAGATGGACGTAGAGCTTATCACACCCGATCATCACGTGGTGTCTGGGCACGATGAACTTTGGCAATGGTGCATACTCAGGGAGAACACTTTTATATTGAAATTTAGTGAGAGATCACCTTATAATGCTACCGTTAATCAAAGCAAGATAAGATGCATAAAAGATAAACATCACATGCAATCAATATAAGTGATATGATATGGCCATCATCATATTGTGCTTGTGATCTCCATCTCCGAAGCACCTCCATGATCACCATCGTCACCGGTGCGACACCTTGATCTCCATCGTAGCATCGTTGTCTTCTCGCCAATCTTATGCTTCTACGACTATCACTACCGCTTAGTGATAAAGTAAAGCATCACAGGGTGATTGCATTGCATACAATAAAGCGACAACCATATGGCTCCTGCCAGTTGCCGATAACTCGGTTACAAAACATGATTATCTCATACAATAAAATTTAGCATCATGTCTTGACCATATCACATCACAACATGCCCCGCAAAAACAAGTTAGACGTCCTCTACTTTGTTGTTGCAAGTTTTACGTGGCTGCTACGGGCTTAGCAAGAACCGTTCTTACCTACGCATCAAAACCACAATGATAGTTTGTCAAGTTGGTGATGTTTTAACCTTCGCAGGGACCGGGCGTAGCCACACTCGGTTCAACTAAAGTTGGATAAACTGACACCCACCAGCCACCTATGTGCAAAGCACGTCGGTAGAACCAGTCTCGCGTAAGCGTACGCGTAATGTCGGTCCGGGCCGCTTCATCCAAAAATACCGCCGAACCAAAGTATGACATGCTGGTAAGCAGTATGACTTATATCGCCCACAACTCACTTGTGTTCTACTCATGCAAATGACATCTACGCATAAAACCTGGCTCGAATGCCACTGTTGGGGAACGTAGTAATTTCAAAAAAAATCCTACGCACACGCAAGATCATGGTGATGCATAGCAACAAGAGGGGAGAGCGTTGTCCACGTACCCTCGTAGACCGAAAGCGGAAGCGTTAGCACAACGCGGTTGATGTAGTCGTACGTCTTCACGATCTGACCAATCAAGTACCGAACGCATGGCACCTCCGAGTTTAGCACACGTTCAGCCCGATAACGTCCCTCGAACTCCGATCCAGCCGAGTGTTGAGGGAGAGTTTCATTAGCACGACGGTGTGGTGACGATGATGACGTTCTACCGACGCAGGGCTTCGCCTAAGCACCGCTACAGTTTTATCGAGGTGGACTATGGTGGAGGGGGGGCACCACACATGGTTAAAATATCAAACGATCAATTGTTGTGTCTAGGGTGCCCCCTGCCCCCGTATATAAAGGAGCAAGGGGGGGAGGTGCGGCCGGCCAAGGGGGGCGCGCCAGGAGGAGTCCTACTCCCACCGGGAGTAGGATTCCCCCCTTTCCTAGTTGGATTAGGACTTGGGGGGGGAGAGGTGGAGGAGAAGAAGGAAGGGGGGTGCCTCCCCCCTCTCCTTGTCCTATTCGGACTAGGGGGGAGGGGCGCGCGGCCCTTGCCCTGGCTGCCTCTCCTCTTCTCCACTAAGGCCCACTATGGCCCATTAACCCCCCGGGGGGTTCCGGTAACCTCCCGGTACTCCGGTAAAATCCTGATTTCACCCGGAACACTTCCGATATCCAAACATAGGCTTCCAATATATCAATCTTCATGTCTCGACCATTTCGAGACTCCTCGTCATGTCCGTGATCACATCCGGGACTCCGAACAACCTTCGGTACATCAAAACATATAAACTCATAATATAACTATCATCGAAACGTTAAGCGTGCGGACCCTACGGGTTCGAGAACTATGTAGACATGACCGAGACACGTCTCCGGTCAATAACCAATAGCGGAACCTGGATGCTCATATTGGCTCCCACATATTCTACGAAGATCTTTATCGGTCAGACCGCATAACAACATACGTTATTCCCTTTGTCATCGGTATGTTACTTGCCCGAGATTCGATCGTCGGTATCTCAATACCTAGTTCAATCTCATTACCGGCAAGTCTCTTTACTCATTCCGTAATACATCATCCCGCAACTAACTCATTAGTTGCAATGCTTGCAAGGCTTAAGTGATGTGCATTACCGAGAGGGCCCAGAGATACCTCTCCGACAATCGGAGTGACAAATCCTAATCTCGAAATACGCCAACCCAACAAGTACCTTCGGAGACACCTGTAGAGCACCTTTATAATCACCCAGTTACGTTGTGATGTTTGGTAGCACACAAAGTGTTCCTCTGGTAAACGGGAGTTGCATAATCTCATAGTCATAGGAACATGTATAAGTCATGAAGAAAGCAATAGCAACATACTAAACGATCGTGTGCTAAGTTAACGGAATGGGTCATGTCAATCACATCATTCTCCTAATGATGTGATCCCGTTAACCAAATGACAACTCATGTCTATGGCTAGGAAACATAACCATCTTTGATCAGCGAGCTAGTCAAGTAGAGGCATACTAGTGACACTCTGTTTGTCTATGTACTCACACATGTATTATGTTTTCGGTTAATACAATTCTAGCATGAATTATAAACATTTATCGTGATATAAGGAAATAAATAATAACTTTATTATTGCCTCTAGGGCATATTTCCTTCACCTACACCATAAATTGGGGGCTGCTCAGAGTTAGTGCACGGCTTTTGTCGTTTGAGAGCAACGCACCTCCGAAGCATTTGAGAGGGAGATCCTTGCGAGGACAAAGCCCAAAACACCCAGAGCTAAAGAGTGTTAGGCATCACTGAAGTCTTCCTGTCCGCGTGATCTGAAGACTTGTTACACTTGAGGACTGTGAATCCTCCAGCCAATTAGGTGTCGCGTTCTGAGCATCCAAGAGCCATTGTGGATTACCAGTGAACGAAGTCTGTGAAGGTTTGGAAGTCTACCTTGAAGACTTACCAGAGTGATTGGGCAAGGACTAAGTGTTCTTAGCTCAAGGGGAATAAGGTGAAGACGTGGTCTTATGAGTTAAATCTCAGCCTCCCTAACCAGATGTACAGTTGTCGCAGCAACTGGAACTGGTCTACCAAATCCTTGCCTTCAAGAAGCTACTGGTTCTATCCTTCACTTCCCTTTACTTTTAGTCTGTCTTCGTGAAGTCATTGTCTGCTTGCATGATATGATTGTCTTCACTGTGTGAAGACTGTTTACCGTTTGGCTTCATACCATCTTCCATCCCGATCTATACTACCTAGTTGCTGATAGTCTTCGTGCTTTCACTTCATTGCTTACTTGACTATGGCTTGTCTAGTGTAGTCTACCTTCTGCTGCATATTAATAGGTTCATTTCTACTGTTCGTCTTCAAAGCCCCCATGTTTTGAAGACTTTCATAAAAATCGCCTATTCACCCCCCCTAGTCGATAACTAGCACTTTCAATTGGTATCAGAGTAAGGTTCTCCCTTGTTCTGTGTGATTCGGTTTATGTTGGGAAACACAGTATTTCAAAACATTTACCTACGATCACGCAAGAACTATCTAGGAGATTCATAGCAACGAGCGGGGAGAGTGTGTCCACGTACCCTCGTAGACCAAAAGTGGAAGCGTTTAGTAATGCGGTTGATGTAGTCGAACGTTTTCGCGATCCAACCGATCCAAGCACTGAACGTACGGCACCTCCGCGTTCAGCACACGTTCAGCTCGATGACATCCCTCGAACTCTTGATCCAGTTGAGGCCGAGGGAGAGTTCCATTAGCACAATGGCGTGGTGACGGTGATGATGAAGTTACCGGTGCAGGGCTTTTCCTAAGCACTACGACGATATGACTGAGGTGTGTAACTGTGGAGGGGGGCACCGCACACAGTTAAGAGAAACTTGTGTGTTCTAGGGTGCCCCCTGCCCCTGTATATAAAGGAGGGGAGGGGAGGCCGGACGGCCCTCCTAGGGCGCGCTAGGAGAGGGGAGTCCTACTAGGACTCCAAGTCCTAGTAGGATTCCACCTAAGGAAGAGGGGGAAGAAGGAAGGAAGAGGGGGAAGGGAAGGAAAGGGGGGCGCCGCCCCCTTCCCCTAGTCCAATTCGGACCCAAGGGGGGGTGGGCGCGGCCAGCCCCTTGTGGCCCTTCCTCTCTTCCCACTAAGGCCCATCAAGGCCCATTAGTTCCCCTGGGGGGTTCCGATAACCCTTCGGCACTCCGATAGGTATCCGGTACCTCTCGGAACTCATCCGGTGTCCGAATAACATCGTCCAATATATCAATCTTTATGTCTCAACCATTTCGAGACTCCTCGTCATGTCTGTGATCTCATCCGGGACTCCGAACAATCTTTGGTAATCAAATCACATAACTCATAATACAAATCGTCATCGAACGCTAAGCGTGCGGACCCTACGGGTTCGAGTACTATGTAGACATGACCGAGACACATCTTCGGTCAATAACCAATAGCGGAAACTGGATGCTCATATTAGCTTCTACATATTCTACGAAGATCTTTATCAGTCAAAACCGCATAACAACATACGTTATTTCCTTTGTCGTCGGTATGTTACTTGCTCGAGATTCGATCGTCGGTATCACCATACCTAGTTCAATCTCGTTACCAGGAAGTCTCTTTACTCATTCCGTAATGCATCATCCCATGACTAACTCATTAGACACATTGCTTGCAAGGCTCGCAGTGATGTTCATTACCGAGAGGGCCCAGAGATACCTCTCTGATACACGGAGTGACAAATCCTAATCTCGATCTATGCCAACTCAACAAACACCATCAGAGACACCTGTAGAGCATCTTTATAATCACCCAGTTACGTTGTGACGTTTGATAGCACACAAGGTGTTCCTCCGGTTTTCGGGAGTTGCATAATCACATAGTCAGAGGAACATGTATAAGTCATGAAGAAAGCAATAGAAATAAAACTAAACGATCATTATGCCAAGCTATCACATCATTCTCTAATGATGTGATCCCATTCATCAAATGACAACACATGTCCATGGTCAGGAAACTTAACCATCTTTGATTAACAAGCTAGTCAAGTAGAGGCATACTAGGGACACTCATTTTGTCTATGTATTCACACATGTACTAACTTTCTAGTTAATACAATTCTAGCATGAATAATAAACATTTATCATGATATAAAGAAATATAAACAACAACTTTATTATTGCCTCTAGGGCATATTTCCTTCAGTCTCCCACTTGCAGAGTCAATAATCTAGATTACATAGTAATGATTCTAACGCCCATGGAGTCTTGGTGCTGATCATGTTTTGCTCGTGAGAGGCTTAGTCAATGGGTCTTCAATATTCAGATCCGTATGTATTTTGCAAATTTCTATGTCTCCCTCCTTGACTTGATCGCGGATGGAATTGAAGCATCTCTTAATGTGTTTGGTTCTCTTGTGAATTTTGGATTCCTTTGCCAAGGCTATTGCTCCAGTATTGTCACAAAAGATTTTCATTGGACCGATGCACTAGGTATGACACCTAGATCGCATATGAACTCCTTCATCCAGACTCCTTCATTTGCTGCTTCTGAAGCAGTTATGTATTCCACTTCACATGTAGATCCCGCCACGACGCTCTGTTTGGAACTGCACCAACTGACAGCTCCACCATTCAATATAAATACGTATCTGGTTTGTGACTTAGAGTCATCCGGATCAGTGTCAAAGCTTGCATCGACGTAACCGTTTACGACAAGCTCTTTGTCACCTCCATAAATGAGAAACATATCCTTAGCTTTTCAGGTATTTCAGGATGTTCTTGACCGTTGTCCAGTGATCCACTCCTGGATTACTTTGGTACCTCCCTGCTAAACTAATAGCAAGGCACACATCAGGTCTGGTACACAACATTGCATACATGATAGAACCTATGGCTGAGGCATAGGGAATGACTTTCATTTTCTCTCTATCTTATGTAGTTTTCAGGCATTGAGTCTGACTCAATTTCACACCTTGTAACACAGGCAAGAACCCTTTCTTTCACTGATCCATTTTGAACTTCTTCAAAACTTTATCAATGTATGTGCTTTGTGAAAGTCCAATTAAGCGTCTTGATCTATCTCTATAGATCTTGATGCCCAATATATAAGCAGCTTCTCCGAGGTCTTTCATTGAAAAATTCTTATTCAAGTATCCTTTTATGCTATTCAGAAATTCAGTATCATTTCCGATCAACAATATGTCATCCACATATAATATCAGAAAATCTACAGAGCTCCCAGTCACTTTCTTGTAAATACAGGCTTCTCCAAAAGTCTGTATAAAACCATATGCTTTGATCACACTATCAAAGCGTATATTCCAACTCTGAGAGGCTTGCACCAGTCCATAAATGGATCGCTGGAGTTTTCACACTTTGTTAGCATCTTTTGACAAAACCTTTTGGTTGCATCATATACAACTCTTCTTTAAGATATCCATTAAGGAATGCAGTTTTGACATCCATTTGCCAGATTTCATAACCGTAAAATGCGGCAATTGCCAATATGATTCGGATAGACTTGAGCATCACTACGGGTGAGAAGGTCTCATCCTAGTCAACTCCTTGAACTTGTCGAAAACCTTTCACAACAAGTCGAGCTTTGTAGACAGTAACATTACCGTCAGCATCAGTCTTCTTCTTGAAGATCCATTTATTCTCTATGGCATGCCGATCATCGGGCAAGTCAACCAAAGTCCACACTTTGTTCTCATACTTGGATCCCACCTCAGATTTCATGGCCTCAAGCCATTTCATGGAATCTGGGCTCATCATCGCTTCCTCATAGTTCGTAGGTTCGTCATGATCAAGTAACATGACTTCCAGAACAGGATTACCGTACCACTCTGGTGCGGATCTTACTCTGGTTGACCTACGAGGTTCGGTAGTAACTTGATCTGAAGTTTCATGATCATCATCATTAGCTTCCTCACTGATTGGTGTAGGAATCACTGGAACTGATTTCTGTGATGAACTACTTTCCAATAAGGGAGCAGGTACAATTACCTCATCAAGTTCTACTTTCCTGCCACTCACTTCTTTCGAGAGAAACTCCTTCTCTAGAAAGGATCCATTCTTAGCAACAAATATCTTTCCTTCGGATCTGTGATAGAAGGTGTACCCAACAGTCTCCTTTGGGTATCCTATGAAGACACATTTCTCCGATTTGGGTTCGGGCTTATCAGGTTGAAGCTTTTTACCATAAGCATCGCAACCCCAAACTTTAAAAAACGACAACTTGGGTTTCTTGCCAAACCACAGTTCATATGGTGTCGCCTCAACATATTTAGATGGTGCCCTGTTTAACATGAATGCAGCCGTCTCTAAAGCATAGCCCCAAAACGACAGTGGTAAATCAGTAAGAGACATCATAGATCGCACCATATCTAATAAAGTGCGGTTACGACGTTAGGACACACCATTACGATGTGGTGTTCCAGGTGGCGTGAGTTGCGAAACTATTCTGCATTGTTTCAAATGAAGACCAAACTCATAACTCAAATATTCTCCTCCACGATCAGATCGTAGAAACTTTATTTTCTTGTTACGATGATTTTCCACTTCACTCTGAAATTCTTTGAACTTTTCAAATGTTTCAGACTTATGTTTCATTAAGTAGATATACCTATATCTGCTCAAATCATCTGTGAAGGTCAGAAAATAACGATACCCGCCGCGAGCATCAACACTCATCGGACCGCATATATCAGTATGTATTATTTCCAATAAATCTATTGCTCGCTCCATTGTTCCGGAGAATGGAGTCTTAGTCATCTTGGCCATGAGGCATGGTTCGCAAGCATCAAGTGATTCATAATCAAGTGATTCCAAAAGCCCATCAGCATGGAGTTTCTTCATGCGCTTTAGACCAATATGACCTAAACGCCAGTGCCACAAATAAGTTGCACTATCATTATTAAACTTGTATCTTTTGGCTTCAATACCATGAATATGTGTATCACTACTATCGAGATTTAACAAAAATAGACCACTCATCAAGGGTGCATGACCATAAAAGATATTGCTCATATAAATAGAACAACCATTATTCTCTGATTTAAATGAATAACCGTCTCGCATCAAACAAGATCCAGATATAATGTTCATGCTTAGCGCTGGCACCAAATAACAATTATTCAGGTCCAAAACTAATCCCGAAGGTAGATGTAGAGGTAGCGTGCCGGCGGCGATCACATCTACTTTGGAACCATTACCCACGCGCATCATCACCTCGTCCTTAGCCAATCTTCGCTTAATCAGTAGCCCCTGTTTCGAGTGCCAAATGTGAGCAATAGAACAAGTATCAAATACCCAGGCGCTACTACGAGCATTAGTAAGGTACACATCAATAACATGTATATAAAATATACCTTTCACTTTGCCATCCTTCTTATCTGCCAAATACTTGGGGCAATTCCACTTCCAGTGACCAGTCCCTTTGCAGTAGAAGCACTCAGTCTCAGGCTTAGGTCCAGACTTGGGCTTCTTCACTTGAGCAGCAACTTGCTTGCCGTTCTTCTTGAAGTTCCCTTTCTTCCCTTTGCCCTTTTTCTTGAAACTAGTGGTCTTGTTAACAATCAACACTTGATGCTCCTTCTTGATTTCTACCTCCGCAGCTTTTAGCATCGCGAAGAGCTCGGGAATTGTCTTATCCATCCCTTGCATATTATAGTTCATCAGAAGGTTTTGTAGCTTGGTGGCAGTGATTGAAGAACTCTCTCAATGACACTATCATCAGGAAGATTAACTCCCAGTTGAGTCAAGTGGTTGTGGTACCAAGACATTTTGAGTATATGTTCACTGACAGAACTATTCTCCTCCATCTTGCAGCTATAGAACTTATTGGAGACTTCATATCTCTCAATTCGGGCATTTGCTTGAAATATTAACTTCAACTCCTAGAACATCTCATATGCTCCATGACGTTCAAAACATCGTTGAAGTCCCGGTTCTAAGCCGTAAAGCATGGCACACTGAACTATCGAGTAGTCATCAGCTTTGCTCTGCCAGACGTTCATAACGTCCGGTGTTGCTCCTGTAGCGGGTCTTGCACCTAGCAGTGCTTTCAGGACATAATTCTTCTGTGCAGCAATGAGGATAATCCTCAAGTTACAGACCCAGTCCGTGTAGTTTCTACCATCATCTTTCAACTTAGCTTTCTCTAGGAACGCATTAAAATTCAAAGGAACAGTAGCACGGGCCATTTATCTACAATAACATAGACATGCAAAATACTATCAGGTACTAAGTTCATGATAAATTAAAGTTCAATTAATCATATTACTTAAGAACTCCCACTTAGATAGACATCCCTCTAGTCATCTAAATGATCACGTGATCCATATCAACTAAACCACGTCCGATCATCACGTGAGATGGAGTAGCTTTCAATGGTGAACATCACTATGTTGATCATATCTACTATATGATTCACGTTCGACCTTTCGGTTTCAGTGTTCCGAGGCCATATCTGCATATGCTAGGCTCGTCAAGTTTAACCCAAGTATTATGCGTGTGCAAAACTGGCTTGCACCCGTTGTATGTGAACATAGAGCTTATCACACCCGATCATCACGTGGTGTCTCGGCATGACGAACTTTCGCAACGGTGCATACTCAGGGAGAACACTTGTACCTTGAAATTTAGTGAGGGATCATCTTATAATTCTACCGCCGTACTAAGCAAAATAAGATGCATAAAGGATAAACATCACATGCAATCAAAATAAGTGATATGATATGGCCATCCTCATCTTGTGCCTTTGCTCTCCATCTCCAAAGCACTGTCATGATCACCATCGTCATCGGCTTGACACCTTGATCTCCATCGTAGCATCATTGTCATCTCGCCAACTATTGCTTCTACGACTATCGCTACCACTTAGTGATAAAGTAAAGCAATTACATGGCGATTGCATTTCATACAATAAAGCGACAACAATATGGCTCCTGCCAGTTGCCGATAACTTTTCCAATCATGATCATCTCATACAACAATTTATATATCATCATGACTTGACCATATCACATCACAACAAGCCCTGCAAAAACAAGTTAGACGTCCTCTACTTTGTTGTTGCAAGTTTTACGTGACTGCTACGGGCTTCTTGCAAGAACCGTTCTTACATACACATCAAAACCACAACGATTTTTCGTCAAGTGTGCTGTTTTAACCTTCAACAACGACCGGGAGTAGTCAATCCCGATTCAACTAAAGCTGGAGAAACAGACACCCACTAGCCACCTGTGTGCGAAGCACGTCGGTAGAACCAGTCTCATGAACGTGGTCATGTAATGTCGGTCTGGGCCGCTTCATCCAACAATACCGCCGAATCAAAGTAAGACATTGCTGGTAAGCAGTATGACTATTATCGCTGACAACTCTTTGTGTTCTACTCGTGCATATAACATCTACGCATAGACCTGGCTCAGATGCCATTGTTGGGAAACGTGTATTTCAAAAATTTTACCTACGATCACGCAAGATCTATATAGGAGATGCGTAGCAACGAGCGGGGAGAGTGTGTCCACGTACCCTCGTAGACCGAAAGCGGAAGCATTTAGTAATGCGGTCGATGTAGTCAAACGTCTTCGCGATCCAACCGATCCAAGCACCGAACGTACGGCACCTCCGCGTCAGCACACGTTCAGCTCGATGACGTCCCTCGAACTCTTGATCCAGTTGAGGCCGAGGGAGAGTTCTGTCAACATGACGGCATGGTGATTGTGATGATGAAGTTACCAGCGCAGGGCTTTGCGTAAGCACTACGACGATATGACTGAGGTGTGTAGCTGTGGAGGGGGGCACCGCACACGGTTAAGAGAAACTTGTGTGTTCTAGGGTGCCCCCTGCTCCCGTATATAAAGGAGGGGAGGGGAGGCCGGCCGACCCTCCTAGGGCGCGCCAGGAGAGGTAGGACTCCAAGTCCTAGTAGGATTCCACCTAAGGAAGAGGGGGAAGAAGGAAGGGGGCCGGCCCTCCTTGTGGCCCTTCCTCTCTTCCCACTAAGGCCCATCAAGGGCCATTAGTTCCCCCGGGGGGTTCCGATAACCCTCCGGCACTCTGATAGTTATCTAGTACCTCTCGGAACTCATCTAGTGTCTGAATAACATCGTCCAATATATCAATATTTATGTCTCGACCATTTCGAGACTCCTCGTCATGTCTGTGATCTCATCCAAGACTCTGAACAATCTTCGGTCATCAAATCACATAACTCATAATACAAATCATCATCGAACGTTAAGATTGCGGACACTACGGGTTCGAGAACTATGTAGACATGACCGAGACACATCTCCGATCAATAACCAATAGCGGAACCTGGATGCTCATATTGGCTCCTACATATTCTACGAAGATCTTTATCGGTCAAAATCGCATAACAACATACGTTGTTCCCTTTGTCATCGGTATTTTGCTTGCCCGAGATTCGATCGTCGGTATCACCATACCTAGTTCAATCTCGTTACTGGCAAGTCTCTTTACTCATTCCATAATGCATCTTCCCATGACTAACTTATTAGACACATTGCTTGCAAGGCTCATAGTTATGTGCATTACCGAGAAGGCCCAGAGATACCCCTCCGATACATGGAGTGACAAATCCTAATCTCGATCTATGCCAACTCAACAAACACCATCGGAGACACCTATAGAGCATCTTTATAATCACCCAGTTACGTTGTGACATTTGATATCACACAAGGTGTTCCTCCGGTATTCGGGAGTTGCATAATCTCATAGTTAGAGGAACATGTATAAGTCATGAAGAAAGCAATAGGAATAAAACTAAATGATCATTATGTTAAGCTAACAGATGGGTCTTGTCCATCACATCATTCTCTAATGATGTGATCCCGTTCATCAAATGACAACACATGTCCATGGTCAGGAAACTTAACCATCTTTGATTAACGAGCTAGTCAAGTAGAGGCATACTAGGGACACTCTGTTTCTCTATGTATTCACACATGTACTAAGTTTCCGGTTAATACAATTCTAGAATGAATAATAAACATTTATCATGATATAAGGAAATATAAATAACAACTTTATTATTGCCTCTAGGGCATATTTCCTTCAGTTTAACCACCTGTAGTTTTAGCTATGTCGACTGCAGGGATAATCAAGGTCTCCGATGCGTGCCCCGTCTTCAATGGCACTAATTACCCCTACTGGAAGAGTAATGTGCGTATGCATCTTAAAGACATTGACGTCGACCTCTGGTATGTCGTCAAGAATGGCGTTCCCAAGGTCGGTGAAGGTGTCACCGCTGCTAATGTCAAGAGGTTCATTCAACTGGATTCGACTGCCAAGAACATCATCTGTGGTCATCTGGCCAAAGGATAATATGGCCGTGTGAGTGCACTGGAAACTACAAAGCTAGTATGGGACTGGCTCTCCAAGGTCAACGAAGGCGTCTCAACTCAAAGAGACTCAAGGATTGATGTTCTTTGCAACCTATTCAACTGCTTCAAGAGAAACGACAATGAGAATGTCCAGCTCATGTTTGATCGCCTCACTGATATCACAAATGAGCTTCGCGCACTTGGTGCCACTGAGATCACCAAGCACAAAATCGTCAAGAAGCTTCTGAGATCACTTGACAGCTCTTTCGACACCCTGGCCCTGATGATTCAAGAACATCTTGACTTCAAGACTCTCGATCCGTCTGACATACTTGAGAGGCTCAACACACATGAGTTCCAGTTATCTAAGAAGAGAGACATCTATGGTCCCAACTATGGTCGAACTCACGCTTTGAAGGCAAAGGTTGTTTCCTCATCTAAAGAAGAATCTGACTATAGTTCTGGGGATCCCAAAGACATTGGAAAGGAGCTAGCTATGCTCGTGAAGAAGTTCCAGAAGTTTACCAAGAAGAAAGGCTTCAGAAAGTCTTCAAGATCCACCTGAAGAAATGATGAAGCTTTCACTCGTGACCACAAGAAGAGAACATGCCACAAATGCAAGAAACCTGGTCACTACATCTCCGAGTGTCCACAATGGGACAATGAGACCAAGATGAAGAGCAAGGATTATGATTATGATGACAACAAGAAGAAGAAATCCTCAAAGTCTTCATTTCTCAAGAAGAACTCATCAAGCAAGGCTCGTGCGTTTGTTGGCAAGGAGATGGATTCAGAGGAGGAGTCTGCTTCTGAGGAGGCAGAGGTGGAGTTTGAGGAGGTGTCTGATTCAGGTGTGGCAAGCTTGGCTCTGGCTTCAGCGTATGTCGCCAAGTCCATCTTCAACACCGAAGACAATGGTCTCGTCCCCAACGCTGATGCTAATGATGAGGATGACTCTGCTCCTACCTACTACTTCATGGCACGTGGTGCCAAGGTAAACTCACGCAATGCTTACTTTCAAACATCCAGTGAAGATGACTCTGAATGTGAATCTAAACCTAGCTACAACACACTTGCTAAAATTGCTACAAAACAACAAACTGCTATGGAGCATATTCAAAAGTTGTTAGACAAAAGAGATGACCTGTTGGACACGGAAATGACTCAAACTCAGTCCTTAATTGAAGACTGAAAGTGCTAGTTATCGACTAGAGGGTGGGGGGGTGAATAGGCGATTTTTATGAAAGTCTTCAAAACATGGAAGTTTCGAAGACAAACAATAGAAATGACCCTATTGATATGCAGTGGAAGATAAACTACACTAAGGAAGCCATAGTCAAGTATGCAATAATGTGAAAGTACAAAGACTAACAGCAGCTAGGTAGTAAGGATCAGGATGGAAGATGGCATGAAGCCAAACTACGAAAATAGTCAGACAGTGAAGACAAATAGGTAAAGCAAACAAGCAATGACTTCACGAAGACAAACTCTAAATAAAGATAGGGAGAGGATAGAACCAGTCACTTGTTGAGGACACATGATTTGTTGGACCAGTTCCAGTTGCTGTGACAACTGTATGTCTGGTTAGGGAGGCTGAGATTCAACTCAGAAGACCACGTCTTCACCTTATTCCCCTTGAGCTAAGGACACCCAGTCCTCACCCAATTACTCTGGTAAGTCTTCAAGGTAGACTTCCAAACCTTCACAGACTTCGTTCACCGGCGATCCACAATGACTCTTGGATGCTCAGAAAGCGACGCCTAACCGGCTGGAGGATTCACAATCCTCAAGTGTAATAAGTCTTCAGGTCACGCAGACAGAAAGACTTCAGTGATGCCTAACACTCTTTGGCTCTGGGTGTTTGGGCTTTATCCTCGCAAGGATTTCTCTCTCTCAAAGGCTTTGAGGTGGGTTGCTCTCAATACGACAAAAGCCATGCACTAACTCTGAGCAGCCACCAATTTATGGTGTAGGGGGTGGGCTATTTATAGCCACTAGGCAACCCGACCTGATATGTCCGAAATGACCCTAGGTCACTAAGGAACTGACACGTGTTCCAACGGTCAGATTTCAAACACACACGACAACTTTACTTGGGCTACAAGCAAAGCTGACTCATCCAGCTCTGGATAAGATTTGCTCTCATTGTCTTCGCTTGAAGATATAGGATTTGGGTTGAGCATCACTTCAGTCACTCTGACTTTGTTCACTTGGAACCCACTTAACAGTACGGTGGTTCCTATGACTCAACAAAGAAGAAAAGGAAACAACGAAACGACTAAGTCTTCACGCTCCATAATCTTCACTCAATGTCTTCTCATGTCATAGTCTTCAATATGAATATCTTCACATACCACCATTGTCGTCAATGTCTTCATACATTTTTAGGGGTCATCTCCGGTAGGTAAACCGAATCAATGAGGGACTACTACCTGTGTTATCCTGCAATTCTCACAAACACATTAGTCCCTCAACCAGATTTGTCGTCAATACTCCAAAACCAACTAGGGGTGGCACTAGATGCACTTACAATCTCCCCCTTTTTGGTGATTGATGACAAACTGGTTGAAGTTTTCAACAGGGATAAAGTATGTGAAATGTAAAGGATTTAGGAATTGTCTTCATAAGTGGTAAGGGCTCCCCCTGAAGATGTGCATATAAGTAATTTGCTTTTGGAATGCAAATGCACATGGAAGGTTGTACTTGTGGAGATCCTCTTCAACTTATGAAGATAATTCATCATGCATGATTTGATATAACAAAGATAATGACATGCATAATGAAAAATGGACGTCTGCAGAATGACTTAAGTGCGGAAGTTATCATCGCACATGCGGAATTTATCATCGCGTCACAGAATAGCAAATAAGTAGCAAACGACCATCAAGTTTAAGTGTTACAACTCAAAGAACCAAATGTATCAAAAAGCAAGAGTTGTAAACACTAGGCAAAATATAATGCAACCGCCCATATGAACCCGCTTGAAGACTATCAAACTCATATGCTTCTCCCCCTTTTGTCAGTAAGGACCAAAAAGGTTTGAAGACATAGAGCCTCTACTCGTTCCCATGAGGAGTAGGTGAAGCAGCAGGGTCGTCAGTGTTGTTTGGCGGTGCAGACGAACTTGGTGGAGTGTCGATTCGCGCAGAAGGTGGTGAAGTAGCATCATATTCATCATTAATGACACGGGCATCCACTGTTGCAGCAGAAGAGGAGAACTCAGACTCTTCAAGAGATGGAGTGCGCCGCAGAACAATCCTTCTCGGAGGTGTTGTGTCAAACTTGAAACGTTCAGAGAAGCCATCATCTTGAAGATCATCTTTAGAACACATAAGCGTCAGCCCTTTCCATGTACGCCGACAAGTTTCATGGGCGACAAAGGCATTTATGGTGGCAAGGTTGCGAATCCTGTTGACGTCCACCAAGAGGCTTTTCATTTGACACTTCAGCCAGTCATGATGCTTATCCTGTTTCTGATGAAGGGCAACCAGAAGCTCTCGGTCATTGAGAACACGAGATCGCTTCTTGGGCCGTTGTGCAATGGTGCTTTCAGTGGCTTCAGTGAGGGCACGATGAGGTGCACACGTAATACCAGCCAGAGGATAAACACGAGTGACAGCTTGAACTCCTTCAATATTTTGTGAGAAGCTTTGATTATCAGCATTGTGAAGACTCAGGGTGTCGGTGTACAAAAAGAGGGGTACACTTTTTGTACCCCTATAACTGTGCACGGGCAGTCTGAGCCATGGGCACCACCACACCAAGCAAGGCAAGGGGGGTGAGCCAGGGTAAGACCGAAGCTCAAGGGAACTAGAACGACGCCAAGACCAAGACCACGAAGAGCAAAAAGGACGAAGCGGACTCCCCCGGCAAGATCCTTGCCGGGAGACAGTTTTAGCAACCCCGGCAAGACCCTTGCCGTGGCGACTCGCCCCACGCCTACGGAGCAAATTACCCTTGAGTCCACTGCCCCCAAGGGGCAAGGATTCGGGAGACATCCCTGTGGTGGCATGCAGATCTTTGTGAAGACATTCAAGATCAGATACGCACTGAGAAGATGACGACCTTTGGCGAGATACCAGCCAGGGAAGACCACGAGACCCCCGGCAAGCGCCTTGCCGGGGATGACAACAGGCGCCTTGGCAAGACCCTTGCCGGGGCCCCGGCAAGGCCCTTACCAAGGACATCCACAGGGCCACCATCAGGCCCATGTCGACTAAACCTCCACCGCCGTACGCATGCAGCTGCCGACCCAACCAGCTGGGCAGGCACCTGCGTGGCGGCATGCAGATCTTCGTGAAGACCCACCACTGCACCACCTCAGCTGCCTGCCTACCTACATGGCATCGCAGGCATTGCTGGCCAGGGCGCGTGTCGACACAAGAAGGAGCGGTGACGGACGAGACGGATTTCTCCCCCGTCCCCGATAAAGCAAGGACACCTAAGCAGACGCATTAAATGCGCCTTGTCGTGTAATGCGAGGGATAACCTCGCATCACTGTACCCTTTCCACCTCCTGTATGCCACTGTGGTGACCCCTTTTTCTATAAAAGGAGGCCCGAGGTGACCAGGAGAAGGATTCGGCTTTTTGGAGCTCCTAATGCCCCAGAGCTAGCTCAAGAACAGGAATATACATCCACCAAAGCAGGAGTAGGGTTTTACGCATCATCACGGCCCGAACCTGGATAAACAAACTTTGTACTATCTATTTGATCTGCTCTTCTCACGACCCCGCGCCCCGCCTGCCGTAGTAGGGATTCTTGTGATCCCATAGGTGTCGTTCCCACCGACATCTTTGGCGCGCCAGGTAGGGGGCGCGGTTGTGAGAATCGGCTTTAGTAGTTTGTTCGACGCTTCTTCATCATCATGGCGCCCAAGAAGAAGACGACGGTGGCGATTGGCCAGTCGGAAGCCGGACAGCCCGTCCCGACGTGGGCGAGCAGCAGACTGGTCGCAGAAAGGACCCGGGGCGCTGCTCGCGAACACCAGCACTGTCCCAGCAGCCGGAATTTGGGAGGCGGTGATGTTTGTGCGCCTAGTAACGGGCCACACATCGCCAAATCCAAAGAAGGAGCCAGGCCCTCCACGGGTGGAGCGGGGCCTTCCAAGGTCACCGCCGCCCCACCCGAAGGCGACGCAAGGGCCTTCAAGACTCCCACGCCGGCGCCAACAGCGCGCTCCTCCCAGCCAGCACGCGATGAACGGCGTCGTCACGCCGAAGATCCCAGGCGTTGCCGCGGGAAGAGCCCCGAGCGCCACTCCTGGGACGTAGAAGACTTGCCCGCTCACCGAAGCCCTGGTGAAAACGGCATGCGACCGCGGGATCATGATAGGGCTCCTTCTGACATGGTCAGAAGTCGAAGTGCGTCGCGATCCGTGCAGGTTCCACTGCCACCGACGCCAGCAGAGGCCCTGGCGCGCGCGTAGTTGCTCCTCGACTTTCCCCCACCACGGGGAAACTCGACGAATGGAGAGCCACTATCCGAAGCCTTGTTGCGGTGGCCAACAAAGACGAACCAAGCCCGGTGGAGCCCCCGGGTAGACGCTCCAATGGAGTCCCACGCACCAGTGGCGGAAAAGCCGGCGGCGCCGCGACCACGGTGCATTCACCTCCTCCCCATCCGGTACCTCGAACGCCGGCTTGTCGCGACGTCACGGGCGACGACATCTCCATAGCGTTGTCCGACCCACGTACCCGCTGTGACCAGCGCCAAGTTCTTCGGGAACGAGCCCATGAAGACGCTTGAACCACTATCGAGCGCCGGCGCGGAGCGCGCCACCAGTCGGACAGGCGAGCAGGGCCTGCTGCGAACCACCCGGCCCCGGAGAGCCCTGGAGGCCTACCTTACGAGGTAGGCTGTCCGGCTTTTACCCGTGAGCTGCGGCAGTTCCAGTGGCCCACTCACCGCACCTTCAAACCTGACGTTGGCGAGAAGTACAACGGCAAGACCCACCCGTCTGAGTTCCTCAGCATCTACACCATCGCGATGCAAGCTGCCGGAGCCCGCGACGATAAGGTGCTTGCGAATTACTTTCCATTGGCTCTTAAACCCAACGCCATGTCGTGGTTGATGCACTTGCCGGTAGACTCTATTTCCTCCTGGTCGGATTTGTGCCATGAGTTTGTTGGCGCCTTTACTGGAGGTCACCAAGCCCATGGCCAAGCAAGCGACCTGCATGTCATTCCCCAGAAGGGAGGCGAGAGTCTGTGCAAATATATACAGAGGTTCAGCCGGGTACAGTACAATATCCCTAATGTTCACCCTGCCGCCATCGTCAGCGTGTTTCATCAGAACGTGCGTAACCGCAAGATGTGCGAAGAGCTGGCAATGAACAAGGTGAAAGACGTGGCAGAAATCTATGTTCTTGCTGACAGATGTGCCTGGGCGGAAGAGGGAAGGAAGTACCCCGGCGAAGATGCCAGCATGGAAACCGACTCTTCAGATGAGGATACTGCCGCCCCGGCAAAGAAAGGCCGGCGCCGCAACAGGAAGCGCAAAGGTAAAGCCGTGCTTGCCGCCGAGGGATCTGATGACGCCGGCTCCGCCAAGAAAACCAAGGCAGATGACCCTGGCAAGGAAATTGCCGGATGTGTCGCCTGCCGGGCCTTGGCGGCTGCCGAGAAGCCAGGAAACTCCGACAAGCAATACTGCAAGATCCATCGCACCAAGGGCCATGATCTCCAGAACTGCCGACAGGTTGAGCTCCTTGCTGAGAAGCAGAGGGCTGAATATGAGAGGCGGGACAAGGAGAAGGGCCAGGACGGTGCTGAGGGGTCCGGCAAGAAGCATGACGGCCAGGAGGGCCGTCACGGCAAGGATAAACAGCAGGAGAGGCCCGCCCGGGGCCGTGACAAAAAGCCAGAAGACGATGATCACGAAGAGGACGATGAGTCTGGTGACCAAGAATTTCAGAAAGCTACAGAGGCCATGTGCGTCGATGGCGGCGCTTTGCTGCATACCTCTCACCGCCAGCTTAAACAGTGGGCGCGTGAGATTACAGCGGCAGAGCCATCATTTGATGCCCAAAGGCCGCTGAAGTGGTCCAGCACACCTATCATTTTTGACACTGAGGATCACCCTGATCGCACCACTGCAGTCGAGTGCTTGCCATTGTTGGTTTCACCAACAATACGCAACCTCAAGGTGACAAAGATGCTAGTCGATGGCGGAGCCGGTCTGAACTTAATCTCACCTACCGTGATCGAGAAACTACAGATTCCTAATGGAGATCTCGAAGAGACGGGAACATTTCAGGGGGTCAACCCGGGAAGAAGTCAACCAAAGGGAAAGGTCACGTTGCCCGTGACTTTTGGGAGTGATCTGAACTACCGGACAAAAAAGATTGTGTTCGGCATTGCCAAGATCCCCTTGCCATACAACGGGATCCTTGGCCGCCCAGCGCTGGCCAAGTTCATGGCGGCGTCACATTACGCCTACAACACCCTGAAGATGTCGGGGCCTGTGACGATCATCACCGTCCCATCGGACAAGAAGGACGCGCTAATTTGCGCTGACCAACTCTACCAACAAGCAGTTGCAGCAGCCGCCACTGCTATGGCGCTTGCTCCTGCCGCTGGAGCCCCGGGAAGGAAAAAGAAGAAGACCGGCGAGACCTCAGGCACCCACTCCGGCAAGCGCACCTCTTCGGAGTGTAGTGCTCCCATCGAGGACGTGCCAAAAAGCTCCACCAGTAGAAACAAGAAGTTCAGGGCCACACCGCCGGGAACCAAGAAGGTTTCTGTCAAGGAGGACGGCACGGGAGGGGCTTTCACCATAAGCTCCGCCCTTGATGACAAATAGGAAGACGCGCTCGTCACCTTCCTGCGGGCGAATGTCAATGTGTTTGCATGGCAAGCATCCGACATCCCCTGCGTTCCCAGGGAGGTGATTGAGCACCACCTTGCTGTCTGTCCTCATGCGCGGCCCGTCAAGCAAAAGGTAAGAAAGCAAGCTTTGGTACGACAAGAGTTCATCACAGAGGAGATCGAGAAACTGGAAGCAGCGGGTTTGGTAAGAGGAGTGCTCCATCCAACGTGGTTGGCCAATCCAGTGGTAGTGCGCAAGGCAAATGGGAAGTGGATGCTGTGTATTGACTACACAGATATCAATAAGGCTTGTCCCAAAGACCCCTTCCCGTTGCCGCGCATCGACCAGATTGTTGACTCCATGTCTGGGTGTGATCTGTTATCATTCCTCGATGCCTACTCCGGCTACCACCAGATCTTCATGACAAGAGAAGACGAAGAGAAAACGGCATTCATCACCCCATGTGGTACGTATTGTTTCATACGGATGCCTTTCGGGTTGAAGAGTGCTGGTTCAACATTTGCAAGGGCGGTCCAGATTGGTTTTGAACCCCAGCTCCATAGAAATATGGAAGCTTATATGGATGATATAGTGGTTAAAACCAAGAACGGGGCAACCCTTATACCGGATTTACAAGAAACATTTGCAAATCTACGCAAGATCAATCTCAAGCTGAACCCTGAGAAGTGCGTCTTCGGTGTCCCATCCGGCAAGCTTCTCGGGTTCTTTGTGTCACAGCGTGGGATAGAGGCCAATCCGGACAAGATCAAAGCTATAGAACAGATTGAAGCGCCCAAGCGGGTCAAGGATGTACGTTGGCTTGCTGGTTGCGTTTCCACCATGAGCAGGTTCATTTCCAAGTCTGCCGAGCGCGCCCTTCCCTTTTTCAAGGTCTTGAAAAAGGCAGGCCCGATGAATGGATGCCAGAAGCCGAAGCAGCATTGCAAGATTTGAAGAGGTATCTCTCCTCCACGCCAGTACTAGTTGCGCCTAGGCCACAAGAACCGTTGCTGCTATACCTGGCGGCAACGAACCAGGTGGTCAGCGTCGCGCTAGTGGCACAGAGAGAAATTGATGACGAGGTGATAGCAGCGACAGAGCCTGATGCCGTTGGTGCAGAGACGACACAGCCGGTTGGAGTGCCGCCAAGGAAGAAAATGATGAAGCACCCGGTCTACTTTGTTAGCTCCCTCCTGCAGGGGGCTAGATCAAGGTACTCCGGTGTGCAGAAACTGCTCTTCAGCGTTCTTATGGCCTCGAGGAAGCTGCGTCACTACTTCCAGGCGCACGAGATCACCGTCATTACTCGCCTCCCTCTGCAACGGATATTGCACAATCCAGACGCAACAGGAAGAATTGTAGAATGGGCACTGGAGCTGTCCAGCTTTGGCCTCAAGTTTGAGAGTACCTCGACGATTCAAAGCCGAGTCCTGGCGGAGTTCGTTGCAGAATGGATCGCGACGCCTGATGAAGAAACCCAGGAGACTGTTCTCCCTGGCAAAGAGGCAAGTTGCGACTGGGTCATGTACTTTGATGGGGCTTTCTCCTTACAGGGCACCGGGGTTGGCGTACTGCTTGTCGCGCCCACCGGGGAGCACCTCAAGTACGTGGTCCAGATGCACTTCCCCAGGGAGGTGTCGACAAACAATACTGCTGAGTACGAGGGGCTGCTTGCTGGTCTTAGGATCGCGGCAGACCTCGGAATCAAGAAACTCATTGTCAGGGGCGACTCGCAACTTGTCGTCAAACAAGTCAACAAGGACTACCAGAGCCCGTTGATGAAGGCCTACGTAGATGAAGTGAGGAAGCTGGAAGAGTGTTTTGACACCTCCCTGGGGAACGACATCGCCGATTACCTGTCAAAACACGCCGCCCTCAAGCTACCTGTGGAACCAGGTACCTTTGTGCTTCAGCTAACTCAGCCATCCGTTGATCCATCAACAGAACAAAACAAGAGGAGAAAATCAGGGCCCGGCAAGTACTTTCCTGCCGAGCTCCCCGAAGCCGCCGACAAGGATGTTGCCGGAGACACTGAGCCCACCACGGGACGGCTAGCTCTGACGGAGCATCAAGCTCTTGCCGTGGAGACAGCCGCTCCTATAGCGGAGGAAATGCCTTTAGTCCTTGCCGTCGAGCCCCAGGCTCCAGCGTGGGCACAGCATATCGTCTGATTCCTCCAAACAGGGGAACTTCCTGAGGAGCAGGAAGAAGCGGAAAAAGTAGCCCGTCACTCTACTATGTACTAGTTCGTCAATGACGTCCTGTACAGAAAGAGGCTGAACGATGTGAAATTGAAGTGTATCCCTCGAGAGGAAGGACTGGGGCTGTTGGCGGAGATACATGGAGGCATATGTGGATCCCACATAGGGTCGAGGGCCCTTTCCGGCAAAGCGTTTCGGCAAGGCTTCTTCTGGCCCACCGCCCTCCAGGATGCGACGACACTAGTCACCAGGTGTGAAGCGTGTCAGTTCCATTCGAAAAAGCTTCATCAGCCAGCTCAAGCCCTTCAAACCATTCCTCTCTCCTAGCCTTTCTCGGTCTGGGGGCTCGACATACTGGGCCCTTTCCCCCGCGCTGTCGGGGGCTTTGAGTACTTGTACGTGGCAATCGACAAGTTCACAAAGTGGCTAGAAGTGGAAGCAGTGAGGAAGGTCACAGCACAGTCAGCCGTCAAGTTCTTCAAAGGACTGGTGTGCCATTTTGGTGTACCCAATAGGGTCATCACCGACAACGGCACGCAGTTCACAAGTCACACCTTCATGCAATATATTCAAGACCTCGGCAGCAAGGTCTGTTTCGCTTGCGTTGCTCACCCACAAAGCAATGGTCAAGCTGAGAGGGCGAATGCTGAAGTACTACGAGGCCTGAGGACAAAGACCTTTGGCAGACTGCGCAAGAGTGGAAGGTGCTGGATTGATGAATTGCTGGCAGTTCTTTGGTCAATCAGAATGACACCAAATCGAGCCACCGGCCAGACACCCTTTGCCCTGGTATACGGGGCAGAAGCAGTTCTCCCCACAGAACTCATATACGGGTCACCTCGAGTACTCGCTTATGACGAGCTTGAGCAAGAGCAATTGCGGCAAGATGACGCAACGCTCCTTGAGGAAGATCGTCTTCGGGCGGCTGTGAGAGCAGCGCGCTACCAGCAAGCCTTGCGCCGCTACCATAGCCGCAAGGTTCGTGCCCGAAGCTTTGAGGAAGGCGACCTTGTTCTTCGGCGCGTTCAATCGGCCAAGAATTCCAACAAGTTGACGCCAAAGTGGGAAGGCCCTTATCGAGTAATACGAGTCACCAAGCCCGGCGCAGTCCGCCTGGAGACCGAAGATGTTGTTCCGGTGAGTAACTCCTGGAACATTGAGCATCTTCGCAAGTTTTACCCGTGAGGCGCGGCTTGCCGGGCCCCCCGGCAAGCCACCTTTTGAACAAGCCTTGCCGATGACGCATGTAACCCTTTGTACAAAGCCAGGCGCAGACCCTGAGCATAAATAAATGAAGCGCTGGCGCCCTAAGTTATAGCATGCATGCTAGGTCGAGTCTCATCCTTGGTTAGGGTTGATAGTGCTTAGCGGCGGCTAACCCCTAGCTTAGAGGTTGAGTTTGCATCTCTTTGTCTTTCTTTTATCTTCTTTGGTTCGCAGGACACACAGATATCCTTGCCAAACCACTTGGGGAGAAAAAAAGGAACAGACCTGCATCTAGGCCCCGGCAAGCCAGTATTGCCGGGGGCTGCAAGAGCAAAGATTCACCCATGGCAAACCAGGGTTGCCGGGGGCTGCAGATTCAGATAAGTTTTTTATCCCTTATCATGCATTTCCTTACGGACTGAGGTATGTGAAACCTCATTTTACCCTCAAACTACCGTGCTCCCCTAACTCTAGGCCCTAGGGCCCGTTCCTAGGACTGAGTTTGGTCGTAGTCGCGACAGCAAAAGGATAGGACGAGGAGCCTAAACCCACTTCATCCCGGCCTCCGCCGAAAACGTGAGGAAGATCGAGCGAAGTGGGGAGATGGCGAGGCATGTTGCCGGGCAAGGAAATGTCTATCTTAAAGATATCAAGGATTTATTCCTTGTCGTGGGTTTCACCCACAAACAAATGACCCGGCAAACATGCCTTTTTCATTAAAAACATTCCAGTCAGGTACAGTCCATAGGGAATGAAAAACATGAATGAGAGGATTACGGGTTTTAAATTCAACAAAGGCCCAAAGGCTTACAAATTAAAAAGAGATAAGGTGCCCGTAATCCCTTTCTTGTCCCTCTCCTCAGGAGGCAGGTCAAGGAGGCGAAAAGGGCAAAAGGAGCGCCTAGGCGAGCTACGGGTGGCAGAAGACACCGAGAGAACATCTTGGTGGCCATCCAAAGGCTGGATGGTGATGGCGGTGCTGGAAGCAGAGCTCGCAGACGAGGCGGCAGGACGTCAGTACGCGTCGAAGGCGTTGGTGCCCGTGTACTCCGACTTGACGGCCTTGCCGCCCACCCTCTTCCTCTTCCGCAGCCTCCCAACGCCAGCCGCCCAAGGAGACGACCCCGAGAAGTTCAAGGAGCCAGCGACACGGATGATGGGTTCACCGGTGCCACACGGAGCAGCGCCCGACACCTAGTCGGACCCGTCATCCTGCCGCCTACCGCCCTCGTCGTCACTGCCGCTGTCCTCCTCGTCACTCTCGCTCGAGGAGGAATCTTCACTATCAGAAGAGCTCTCCACGCAGAACCTTGTACGAGTCCCAAAGTGCTCGAAGACCTTGACGGAGAGAAGGCCACCCTCCATCAGCTTAAAATGGAGAGTGAGCCCCTCCGTCAAGCTGTGGATATGAGAAAACGTCTTCCATCCCCGACGAAGATACATCACATGAGGAGCAGGGAAGTCGACACGGACCCGCGTGCCACTGATCTCGCAGCCCCTCATGTGCAGCCGCAATGACTCCGGCGGATCCAGCTCCATCTCCTACGCAAATGGAGTCGGGAGAGGAAGGTGACGGCGCGGCGGCTGGCGCAACCTGACGAAGAACTCACAAGGGTCATCCCCAACATGGCCCTCCATTGGAGGAGGAGCTGCTGGCGGGGGCGAGGCCGGCGTGCCACCCCGTCCTCCTCTTCCCCGAGCGCCCCGGCCTCGCCCACGGCCTCGCCCCCTCCCCCTTCCCCTCGCGGCCGGCTCTGCCACCGCAGGCACAGGAGAAGGAGGGACGCGTTGTCGAGCGGAGACCCTCGCAGGCATCGCAGGCATCGCTGGCCAGGGCGCGTGTCGACACAAGAAGGAGCGGCGACGGACGAGACGGATTTCTCCCCCATCCTCGATAAAGCAAGGACACCTAAGCAGACGCATTAAATGCGCCTTGTTGTGTAATGCGAGGGATAACCTCGCATCACTGTACCCTTTCCACCTCCTGTATGCCGCTGTGGCGACCCCTTTTTCTATAAAAGGAGGCCCGAGGCGACCAGGAGAAGGATTCGGCTTTTTGGAGCTCCTAACACCCTAGAGCTAGCTCAAGAACAGGAATATACATCCACCAAAGCAGGAGTAGGGTTTTACGCATCCTCGTGGCCCGAACCTGGATAAACAAACTGTGTACTATCTGTTTGATTCGCTCTCCTCACGACCCCGCGCCCCGCCAACCGTAGTAGGGATTCTTGTGATCCCATAGGTGTCGTTCCCACCGACATAGGGGCTCCTTGGCAGGCTCTCGATAGATAGCTTCAACTGACATATCAACCTCAGGCAGAAAAATCAGGTGATTGCGAGTAGAGGGCTGATAGTTGACGGCTGAGTGCAGTTTGATCAGATGCATAATCCATGGAGCGTACAACTTCAAGCCAAAGAGATCAGAGCCTGATGCAGCAAGTTGGCAGATAAAGAAGTCTTGTGCATTGAAGCTTTTTCCAAGAAGAATATGGAAGACCAAAGTCTTCATTGCACCTTCCAGCTTTGCATGAGGAGAATGTCCTTTGATGGGCCAGAGAGTTCGCCTTATGATGTGATAGATAGTACGTGGCAGATACTCAAGGTCTTCAACAAAGAACTCCTTAGGATATTCCGCATCAGGAGACAAAGGCTTCATCATGCTAAGCATCTGACTCATGTTGGGTTCAGGCTTGTGAAAGATGCTTTCCATAGCAGCACTATGAAGCTAACAACCAGGTTCATAGAGATCACCTGGAGTGGGCAGGCCAGTAAGCTCAATGATATCAAAGGCTTTGGCTTCATGATGGACATTGCCTGTCATCCACTCAAGGACCCAAGTCTTCGGATCCCTGTTGTAGCCACGAATATGAAGAGTGGCATAGAATTGGAGCAGTAATTCTTCATTCCAGTGCTCCTTGTCAGTGACGAACTACAACAAGCCAGACTCTCTGAAGCAATCCAGCGCTTCTTCCAAACAGGGCAGATGAGTTATGGCTTCAGTGTCAAGACGCATATGTGGGAAAATGCGACCTTGATTGTACAAAATGCATGAGTAATAACTGCGCTGCTGATAGCTCCAGAACCGATCAGATGATATTCTTGCCCTAGTGTAGGGGTTCTTGGCACTATTGAAGAAGGTGTTGTGCGCTTTTAAGCCATTGATATTAAATGATCCTGGTGCAGACGCAGTACCTGGAAACCTAGGCAGTCTTGGCAGTGGCTTCTGAACCTGAGGCCTGTGCTCAACGTGGTAGTCAAATTGAGGACCAGCAGCAGGCAGAGGAACCAGAAGAGGCCATTTGACGGTTATAAGCTGCCTAGTTGTATGCTTGTTCTATGGTATGCGGCCTTGGTGGCGGAGTGGGAGCAGTGGCATTGGCAGAGGCGTCAGGCTGCGCATCTGGAGCAGGTGCTTCATTGGCTTCATTGGTTTCAGGCTCAGTATTCTGTGCAGGCTCCACATTTGCTTCAGCCATGACCACGTCATTGGCTTCATTGGTGTTAGTGGTGGCAGCCTCAAGATTCTCAACCTCCACTTGATGAGTTGGAGGGTTGGGCACAGACACGTTCACTTCAGGAACAACTTCTTCAGTGATGGGGGGAGTAGGGACACATTCTTCTGCTTGTTTTTCTTCGGCTGATGCAGCCGGATTGTCTTCAGCAACTTTAGCTTCAGACTCGGAGACATTCACAGTAGGAGTGGCTTCTGGGAACACCTGACGTGCAATGGATTGGTGGTGCACTTCTCCTTCTGGAACGCTCGAAAGAGGAACTTGAGGCCTTGGTCCTTTGCGAAGCCTACGTAATGCTGGCGACGCCTGTGGAGATGGAGTTGGCTGGGCCTCAAAGTCATCATCTCCTTCTTACACTGGTGGGGTAGCTTGTTGTTGGGGAGTACTTGAGGTGTCTTGGTGTTGTGGGTGATCAGCCCATGATGCATCCTGAGCAATTGGCATCAGAGGACGACCAATGCTGATGAGTTCGCTATTCGTGAGAACAGGCGATGATACCAAGTTGTGCTCGATCTGAGGAAGAACTACATCATCTTCAACACTGTCATGGTGACCAATGTCTTCAGCAGCGGAGGGGTCAACTGCTGGAATGTCTTCAGCTTCAGGAGCCTCTGTGGAAGCAGGCTCATGAACTATCATCCGTCGTTCTTGATATGAAGAGTCAGGACGAGCAACCGATATGGGTTTGACAACGAGGGGCTCTGTGGGAGCAGCCTGATCTTTCTTGGTTTTGCGCTTCTTCTTGGAGGGAGCGACATCAGAAGCTTCAGGATTTTTCCTCTTTCTGGCTTCAGCCTCGGTAGTCCTTGTCTTCTTCAGTTCTGAAGCGGTTGACCTGACCTTTGGCTTCGAGCCGGTCATGTTGCTTGGGAAGACTATGCGAGGTTCTTCCCGTCTTGAAGGTGCAGATTGGTCAGTCGATGGCTTCTTCTTCTTTGTAGCCATTCTGGGGTCGATTCCAGGGCGACCAAGAGCCTTGCGCTTCTCAGCTTCATTGTAGGCTTGCACGCACTTGTCAGCCAGACTCTTCATGCGTTCACGAGAACCTTTAGCTTCTTCACGCTTCTTGAGAAAAGCTTCCTTGAGCTCGTGCATCATAACTTTGAAGTTTTTGACATCTTGCACGCTGAGCTTTGCCATGTGCTTCTTGAACTGAGCTTTCTCATAGTCAATTTTGTGCTTCAGTTCAACTATGCGCTGAGCTAGAGCTAGCTCAGAAGCAATGGCTCCATTGAAAGAGACGCTGAGGCCAATTGGAAGTTGCAGATCTTCAAAACTAAGATTGGGGGTATCAAACCACTCATCAATGAAGTTGTGGATGATTGCCACATCAAAGAGAGGCAAATCATTGAAGATTTCTGCTTCTTCCTTGCTCTTTATCAGTTGTTCAAGAGCGTCATCTGCAAGATCTTCATCACTGGACAGATCAATGTGTTCGTCTCGTAGAATGGCAGCAGGGGTCAGTGCCTGATGAGTATTCTTGACATTTTTCTTTTTCATCTCCGTCTTCTTGGAGATACGCGATAGATCTTCAGACTGCACATTGTCTTCAGGAGGTGCAATAGCCAGTGGCTTCGCACGTGAAGCTTTTGGAGGAGCAGCTGACTTTGAAGCTTTAGCCTTCTTTTGCTTCTGCGGCTTTGGGGTAGGAGCAGGGGCTTCGTCAGTGTCAGCATCATCATCATAATCCACTTTGGCACCTTGAACAGAGATGTGGGTGATGAGGCCATCAAGGTTGTAGAAGGGTCCGATGATATTGGGTTCTGCATCGCGTGTGCCGTCAGCCCGGGGAGCAGAAGGATCAGGATTGAAGTCTAACCCTAAAGAATCTTTGTTCTTCTTTGCTGAGGCTTTTGCAAACTGATAATTCCATTTGAAAAGATCGTCATCTCGACACCACAAGAGAGAAGTGGGGTCGGCGTTGGCAGGTTGAGGTCCCCTGACCATGCAAGGATAGAAGCCTTGCTCAATGGCTTCAGCTCTGGTCTTGGGTTGAAGATTTTTGTACAAAATATCGCCCCAAGGCCGCTTGATAGCATTCTTCTCAGCATACTCCTTGGTGACGAAGTTGTACTTGAACCATTGCTCTGCCCAATATCTTCGAATCCATTGGATTCAAGTCTTGCGCTGTCCATAGCTTTCTTCGGGATCGGTTTTGTAAAGTTCATAGAGATCTTCGGGCAGATCCATTGATGTACCCCCACGGCGCTGTCTGCCACCCTTCCTTGCAGATTTTTCTGTAGCCATGAACTTCAAACTGAATGGCTTCAACATGTTCAAAGGCTTCAAAGGCTTCCGCTTGCTGGACAAACAAGAACTGGCTTCGGGAGAGTTAATGTGATGCTGTAAGAATTCTGCAAACGAATGCAGACTATGAGAACCAAGGGATTCTCCCACGGACATGTACCTGTGACAGCATTAGAGATGCGAGGGAAGGGGAAGAGGTCATATGCATTCTCAGAAGATTTTGAAGATAAATCAGTTTGAAGACATTTACCTCATGATGCGAAGACATTCACTTATATGTTGAGAGTTGGTTCCAGATTTGTACGAATCCACGAATAAGTACAAGTGAGGAATCTAACAAGATGTGAAGCTTAAGTGAATATACTAGGCAGTATGAGATGCAGACAGGATAGATCTAACATTGTGTAGGCAGAAACCTATTTTGGTAAACAAGATGAATTTTTGAGGATCAAAAAGATGGTAAAAATAGAGTTGTATTTACCACGCGAAGAACTGCTAGATGGGAAGAGTAGGAGACCGAGCAGTTCAGTCCATCGTGCCCTAACTTGGCGATGGAGGACACCTACGGCGGCGGAGGAGAGGATGATGTCCGCGGCCGGTGTGAGGACGGTGTCGGTGAAGTCGCGGCAGCTAAGCACTTCGTCGCCGGCGTCGTCAAGAGCTAGCGGTGGCGCTAGGGTTTTGACGAGGTGGAGAGGTGGAAGAAGGTTTTCTTGACCGCAAGGGGACATGTATTTATAAGGAAGAATGCGACACAACGCAATTACGCAGGTGCCCCTGGCGGTTCAGATCTGAGGAACACGTGGCATGCATGCAACATACTTGGAGTTGTCCCACGTTCCCACGCCTGCCAGGTTTGTCGGATGGTCGTTCCGGCTTCTCCGGATTTCAAGCAATAAGGATGAATCATTTAAAACAGACTTAATGTTTGTCTCTATATCTTCTGCTGATAAGGACGCAGAGAAGACATTTGACAGTTTCAATAGAATGCATATGATTTGGACAGATAGAGTTTGAGATAGAAAGCATAGAGAGATTAGGGTCCAATCACATTCACTTAGTTCAAAAGATTCAACAAGGAAGACATAGCTATAAGTGAATGCTGTAGAGGACAGAACACTAGTATATATCAGAAAACAATCAAATCAACATAGTGAAGATAATCATGAAGACAAGTTGAAATTGAGGACAAACCAAATGTGAAGACATAGCAAAAGTAACGCCATGAGTAAAACACTTCAAACAGAAGAATTTGGTGGTGGCGTTACCCACCGTATAGGAAGTATTAGACCCAGACACGGCGCACAATTATCGTGGTGCTCCGAAGTCAAATTCCGCGTTAATGTATCCACACTCAGAATGTAAGTCTTCATTGATTGAAGATATACTTTACTTCATGTGTTGTACATCTAAGTCATCAACATGCATAAGTGTTAGGGTGTGTGCCTGATCACAGGACATTTGAGGATTCCAAGATATTTAGCTCACACCGTAACTTGCAAAACCTTTTCTCATCCAAGGGCTTTGTGAAGATATCTGCCAGTTGCTCTTCAGTGTTGACGTGAATGATATCAATATCTTCCTTCATGACATGATCTCTGAGAAAGTGATGACGAACTTCAATGTGCTTTGTCTTCGAGTGCTGAACTGGGTTGTTGGCAATCTTGATGGCGCTTTCGTTGTCGCAGAAGAGAGGTACTTGTTTCGGATTGATGCCATAGTCCTTGAGAGTTTGCTTCATCCATAGAAGCTGAGCGCAGCAAGATCCAACAGCAATGTATTCAGATTCAGCAGTGGAGAGTGATACACAGTTCTGCTTCTTTGAAGACCAACAGACAAGTGATCGTCCTAGGAAATGACATGTGCCCGATGTAGACTTGCGATCCACCTTGTCACCAGCATAATCAACATCCAAGAATCCAACCAGATCAAATTCTGAGCCCTGTGGATACCATAATCCTAATGTTGGGGTGTAAGCCAAATATCGAAGAATTCGCTTCACAGCTAAGTGATGCGATTCCTTTGGTGCCGCTTGGAATCGAGCACACATGCAAACACTAAGCATAATATCTGGCCTAGATGCACATAGGTAAAGTAAAGAACCAATCATGGAGCGGTATACCTTTTGATCGAACTCTTTACCATTGTCGTCGGGACCCAGATGGTGTTTTGGCTGGCATTGGCGTCGTGTAACCTTTGCAATGTTGCATTCCAAACTTCTTCAGGCAATCTTTGAGGTATTTTTCTTGAGATATGAAGATGCCATTCCTTTGCTGACGAATCTGAAGACCAAGGAAGAACTTCAGCTCACCCATCATGGACATCTGATATTACTCTTGCATCATGTGTCCAAACTCATCACTATACTTCTGATTGGTGCAGCCGAAGATAATATCATCCACATAGATTTGGCACACAAACAGTTCACCATCATATGTCTTCGTGAAGAGTGTGGGATCAAGGGATCCAGGTTTGAAGCCTTTGCTCTTCAGGAAGTCTTTGATCGTATCATACCAGGCGCGAGGAGCTTGTTTGAGGCCATACAGTCCTTTGTTTAGCTTGTACACCATATCAGGGTGTTTTGGATCTTCAAAGCCAGGAGGTTGTGCGACATATACTTCTTCTTCAATCTCGCCGTTGAGAAATGCACTCTTCACATCCATTTGATATAGCAAGATGTTGTGATGGTTAGCATAGGCTAGCAGTATGCGAATAGCTTCAAGCCTAGCCACAAGAGCAAATGTTTCATTGAAGTCAATCCCTTCAACTTGAGTATATCCTTGAGCGACAAGACGTGCTTTGTTTCTGATGACTTGACCATGCTCATCTTGCTTGTTTCGATATATCCATTTTGTGCCTATTATGTTATGCTTGCGAGGGTCAGGATGCTTGACAAGTTCCCAAACATTGTTCAGCTTGAACTGTTGAAGCTCTTCTTGCATAGCTTGAATCCACTCAGGTTCCATAAAGGCTTCAGCAACTTTCTTGGGTTCTGATATTGACACAAAGGCAAAGTGCCCACAGAAATTTGCTAACTGTGTTGCTCTTGAGCAAGTAAGTGGACCGGGTGCATTGATGCTATCAATTATCTTCTCAATCTGTACTTCATTTGCAACACGAGGATGAACTGGACGAAGATTTTGCTCTTGCTGATCATTATCAACATTGGAAGGATTGTCTTCAGGCTGAGCATTTTCTTCAGGTTGATTGGGTGCAGAAATGATAAGTTCCTCTTCAGGATGAGCTTCAGAAGGCATGATTTCACCAGTTCCCATTAGCTTGATAGATTTGCTGGGTGGAGCTTCGTCTAGTGTACTTAGCAGGAGCTCTCTTTGTGAACCATTGGTTTCATCAAACCGCACGTCCACAGTTTTGACGATTTTGTAAAGATAGAGATTGAAGACTCTGTAAGAGTGCGAGTCCTTTCCGTAACCGAGCATGAAGCCTTCGTGAGCTTTAGGTGCAAATTTTGATTTGTGATGTGGATCCTTGATCCAGCACCTAGCTCCAAATACTCTGAAGTAACTGACATTTGGCTTCTTGCCAGTGAGGAGCTCATAGGATGTTTTATTCAGAAGCTTATGGATGCAGACACGGTTGATGATATGACAAGCTGTATCAATAGCTTCAGGCCAAAACTTTCTTGGGGTCTTGTATTCATCGAGCATTGTTCGAGCCATCTCAATGAGGGTTCTGTTCTTGCGCTCCACAATGCCATTTTGCTGAGGTGTGTATGGAGCAGAGAACTCATGAGTGATTCCCATTGTATCCAGATAAAGATCAAGTCCAGTGTTCTTGAACTCAGTGCCATTGTCACTTCTGATATGCTTGATCTTGACGCCATAATTATTCATGGCACGGTTGGCGAAGTGTCTGAAGACATCTTGCACTTCAGTCTTGTAGAGAATTATGTGTACCCATGTATATCTTGAGTAATCATCAACAATGACGAAGCCATAGAGACAAGCAGTTGTTGTGAGGGTAGAGTAGTGAGTAGGGCCAAATAAGTCCATGTGTAGCAGCTCGAAGGGTTGAGATGTCGTCATGATTATCTTCGAGGGATGCTTGGCCCTAGTCATCTTTCCAGCTTCGCAGGCACCACACAAATGATCCTTCTTGAACTTGACGCCCTCGATGCCTATGACATGCTTCTTCTTGGCGAGAGTGTGTAAGTTCCTCATGCCAGCATGCCCCAGCCTCCGATGCCAGAGCCAGCACTCTGAAGCTTTTGCAAGAAGACATACGGCAAGCTGTGGACCTGCTGAGAAATCTACCATGTATAGATCATCTTTCCGGTACCCTTCAAAGACTAGAGACTTGTCAGATTCCATTAGTACAAGGCAACGATATTTTCCGAATAGCACAATCATGTTCAAGTAACAAAGCATTGAGACAGACATTAAGTTGAAACCAAGGGATTCAACAAGCATCACTTTATCCATGTGCTGATCCTTTGAGATTGCAACTCTACCTAGACCCAATACCTTGCTTTTCTAGTGTCAGCAAATGTGATGTGACTCTTGTCAGATGGACGTAAGGTTGAGTCCATGAGAAGACTTCGATCACCAGTCAGATGATTAGTGCATCCGCTGTCCATAATCCATTCTGAAGCATGAGGTGTCATACCCTATAGTACAGTCAAGGGGATAGGCCTCACCAAGAGATGTGTGAAGCATAAACATTTGATGGGCAAGAGGATTATTGAAGCTCAAATCAAGATTAGGACTGATAGGATGAATGGCAAACGATTCAGGAACAATATACATAGTGAGACCATTTGGGCATTTGATCTTGCGCCCTATAAGATGTTTTAGGTCCCCAGCAATAGCATCAGACGCCTTTGATTTTCGGCTGGAGACCTTTTCCTGCAAAAGAAAGTTAATTCTTCTTAACCACCCACATCTTCAGGGGCGGCTTAGAAGCAATGAGTCTAAGTGCAGCATCTGAGAACTTCGGCTTTGGAGCCCTAGCAAATAGCCTTGCAGGAGATGAATGATACTCATATGAATAAGCAGAAAAGTTCTTAGTTCTATGAACATAGCGGTTTGAAGACACACGCTCATATTCATAAGTCTGAGTATGGTTTCCCTGCAAAACATTAGCGTTAGGGTGACTCAGGTGAGTCCTCGGTCTGTATGAAGCCTTTGGACCATATGAAGCCTTAGGTCTCGGGTTTGTCTTATTCCCAGGTGGTGTCATGATGACATTCACCGGAAGATTCTCAAGACAGCTTTTGGGAACCCAGATCTTCTTCATAGGTGGCCCATTCCTGCAGTTAGTGCCAATATACCGGGCAAATACTTCACCATTCTAATTCTTGAACAGTTTATAGTTTGCATCAAAGGATTCATCAACGATAACAGGGTTAGCACAGGTAAAGCCACATAAGGTGGATGGATCCACTGAAGGTCCCTTTGCAGCAACCCATGTGGTTTTGGGATACTGCTCAGGCTTCCAGTAGGAACCATCAACATTCATTTTCCTCTCAAACCCAACACCCTCTTTCCTAGGATTTTGGTTCAGAATATGCTTTTTGAGGACATCGCTCAATGTCTGATGCCCTTTCAGACTTTCGTACATCCCTGTTTCAAGCAATGTCTTCAACCTAGCATTTTCATCAGCAATAGTAGTGGTATCCTCCGCAGAGGGGTTAGTTACCACATCAGTAGTTGAAGACAATGCAACAGTAGCAGCAGTAGAACATTCAGCAACAGAGGTAGCGTTGTCACGCTCAAGGCATTTTAGACATGGTGGTTCAAATCCATCCTGAGCGGGACTGATCTACTGAGCGCGAAGTGACTCATTCTCTTTTTGAAGATCTTCATGAGCCACTCTCAATTTCTCAAGCTCTTGCTTCCTTTGAAGATAATCATAGGAGAGCTTTTCATGAGTGGTTGAGAGCGTTTCATGACGACTTTCAAGTTCTTGGTACTTAGCATGAAGATTTTTTATGTCTTCAACTAAGGACTGTGAACGGGTCATTTCCACGTCCAACAGGTCATTGCTTTTGTCTAACAGTTTTTGAGTATGTTCCATAGCTTTTTGTTATTCAGTTGCAATTTTAGCAAGTGTTTTGTAGCTGGGTTTGGATTCACAATCAGAGTCATCTTCACTTGATGTTTGAAAGTAAGCATCGCGTGATTTTACCTTCGCACCACGTGCCATGAAGCAGTAGGTGGGAGCGGAGTCGTCCTTGTCATTAGCTTCAGCGTTGGTGTGGAAGTCATTGTCTTCAGTGTTGAAGATGGACTTGGCAACGTAGGCTATGGCTAGAGCCAAACTTGCAACGCCAGGGTCAGACTCCTCCTCAGACTCCACCTCCGCCTCCTCAGAAGTAGACTCCTCCTCTGAATCCATCTCCTTGCCAACAAAAGCACAAGCCTTGCCAGATGAGCTCTTCTTATGAGATGAAGACTTGGATGAGGACTTGGAAGAAGACTTTGAAGATTTCTTCTTCTTCTTCTTGTCATCAGAATCATATTCCTTGCTCTTCTTCTTCTTCTTCTCATTGTCCCACTGTGGACACTCAGAGATATAGTGTCCAGGTTTCTTGCACTTGTGACATGTTCTCTTGTTGTAGTCATGAGTGGAAGATTCATCATTTCTTGAGCTAGATCGTGAAGACTTTCTGAAGCCCTTCTTCTTAGTGAACTTCTGGAAATTCTTCACAAGCATAGCAAGTTCCTTTCCAATGTCTTCAGGATCATCAGAACTGCAGTCAGATTCTTCTTCAGATGAGGAAACAACTTTTGCCTTCAAAGCGCGAGTTCGGCCATAGTTGGGACCATATATATCTCTTTTCTCAAATAGCTGGAACTCATGTGTGTTGAGCCTCTATAGTATATCAGACGGATCGAGTGTCTTGAAGTCAGGGCGTTCTTGTATCATGAGGGCAAGGGTGTCAAAGGAGCTGTCAAGTGATCTCGGTAGTGTCATGACGATTTCATGCTTGGTAATCTCAGTGGCGCCGAGAGCACGAAGCTCATTTGTGATGTCGGTGAGGCGATCAAACGTGAGCTGGACATTTTCATTGTCGTTTCTCTTGAAGCGGTTGAAGAGGTTGCGAAGAACACTGATCCTTTGATCTCTCTGGGTTGAGACGCCTTCGTTGACCTTGGACAGCCAGTCCCAGACTAGCTTCGACGTTTCCAGAGCACTCACACGGCCATACTGTCCTTTGGTCAGATGACCATAGATGATGTTCTTGGCAGTAGAATCCAGTTGAATGAACTTCTTGACATCAGCAGGAGTGACACCTTCACCAGTCTTGGGTATGCCATTCTTGACGACATACCAGAGGTCGACATCAATGGCTTCAAGATGCATGCGCATCTTATTCTTCCAGTAGGGATATTCAGTTGCATCGAAGACGGGGCAAGCAGCGGAGACTTTGATTATCCCTGCAGTCGACATAGCTAAAACTTCAGGTGGTTAAACTGAATCACACAGAACAAGGGAGTACCTTGCTCTGATACCAATTGAAAGTGCTAGTTATCGACTAGAGGGGGGGGTGAATAGGCGATTTTTATGAAAGTCTTCAAAACATGGAAGTTTCAAAGACAAAGAATAGAAATGACCCTATTGATATGCAGCGGAAGATAAACTACACTAAGCAAGCCATAGTCAAGTATGCAATAATGTGAAAGTACAAAGACTAACAGCAGCTAGGTAGTAAGGATCAGGATGGAAGATGGTATGAAGCCAAACTACGAAAATAGTCAGACAGTGAAGACAAATAGGTAAAGCAAACAAGCAATGACTTCACGAAGACAAACTCTAAATAAACAGAGGGAGAGGATAGAACCAGTCACTTGTTGAGGACACATGATTTGTTGGACCAGTTCCAGTTGCTGTGACAACTGTACGTCTGGTTAGGGAGGCTGAGATTCAACTCAGAAGACCACGTCTTCACCTTATTCCCCTTGAGCTAAGGACACCCAGTCCTCGCCCAATTACTCTGGTAAGTCTTCAAGGTAGACTTCCAAACCTTCACAGACTTCGTTCACCGGCGATCCACAATGACTCTTGGATGCTCAGAACGCGACGCCTAACCGGGTGGAGGATTCACAGTCCTCAAGTGTAATAAGTCTTTAGGTCACGCAGACAGAAAGACTTCAGTGATGCCTAACACTCTTTGGCTCTAGGTGTTTGGGATTTTTCCTCGCAAGGATTTCTCTCTCTCAAAGGCTTCGAGGTGGGTTGCTCTCAATGCGACAAAAGCCGTGCACTAACTCTGAGCAACCACCAATTTATGGTGTAGGGGGTGGGCTATTTATAGCCACTAGGCAACCCGACCTGATATGTCCGAAATGACCCTAGGTCAATAAGGAACTGACACGTGTTCCAACGGTCAGATTTCAAACACACACGGAAACTTTACTTGGGCTACAAGCAAAGCTTACTCATCTAGCTCTGGATAAGATTTGCTCTCATTGTCTTCGCTCGAAGATATAGGATTTGGGTTGAGCATCACTTCAGTCACTCTGACTTTGTTCACTTGGACCCCACTTAACAGTTCGGTGGTTCCTATGACTCAACAAAGAAAAAAAGGAAACAACGAAACGACTAAGTCTTCGCGCTCCATAGTCTTCACTCAATGTCTTCTCATGTCATAGTCTTCAATATGAATATCTTCACATACCACCATTGTCGTCAATGTCTTCATACATTTTTAGGGGTCATCTCCGGTAGGTAAACCGAATCAATGAGGGACTACTACCTGTGTTATCCTGCAATTCTCACAAACACATTAGTCCCTCAACCAGATTTGTCGTCAATACTCCAAAACCAACTAGGGGTGGCACTAGATGCACTTACAAAGAGATAAAAAATATTCACGTTAAGTACGAGGAACTTGAGAGTCGTCATGAAACACTCTCAACTACTCATGAAAATCTTTGCTATGATTATCTTCAAAGGAAGCAAGAACTTGAGAACTTGAGAGTGACTCATGAAGATCAATTCCTCTCAGGTAGGCTTTGAACCACCATGTCTAAAATGTCTTGAGCGTGATAATGCCGTTTCTGTTGCTGAATGTTCTACTGCTGCTACTGTTGCAATATCTTCAACTGCTGATGTGGTAACTAACCCCTCTACTGAGGATACCACTACTATTGCTAATGAGAATGCCAGGTTGAAGACATTGCTTGAAACAGGAATATACAAAAGTCTTAAAGGGCATCAGACACTATGTCCTCAAGAAATATATTCTAAACCGAAACCCTATGAAAGAGGGTGCTGGGTTCGAGAGGAAAATGAATGTTGATGGTTCATACTGGAAGCATGTGCAGTACCCCAAAATCACATGAGTTGCTGCAAAGGGACCTTCAATGGATCCATCTACCGTATCTTGCTTCACTTGTGCTAACCCGATTATCATTGATGAATCCTTTGATGCAAACTATAATCTGTTTAAGAATAAGAATGGCGAAGAGTTTGCCAAGTATATTGGTACTAACTGCAGGAATGGGCCACCTTTGAACAAGATCCGGGTGCCCAAAAGTTTTCTTGAGAAGCTTCCTGTGAATGTCATCATGACACCACCTGGGAAGAAGACAAACCCCAGACCAAAGGCTTCATATGGTCCAAAGGCTTCATACAGACAGAGGACTCACCAGAGTCACCCTAACGCGAATGTTTTGTAGGGAAACCATACTCAGACTTATGAATATGAGTGTGTTTCATCAAACCGCTATGTTCATAAGACCAAGAACTTTTCTGCTTATTCTTATGAGTATTATTCACCTCCTGCAAGGCTATTTGCTAGGGCTCCAAAGCTGAAGTTCTCAGATGCTACACTTAGACTCGTTGCTTCTAAGCCACCCCTGAAAATGTGGGTGGTTAAGAAAAATTAACTCTCTTTTGCAGGGAAAGGTCTCCAGCCGGAAATCAAAGGCTTCCGATGCTTATGCTGGGGACCTAAAACATCTTGTGGGATGCAAGATAAAATGCCAAAATGCTCTTACTATGTATTTCATCCCAGGATTCCTTGACAAACATCCTATTTACCCTAACCAGGATCTGAACTTTCAAAATCCGCTTGTTCGTCAAATGTTTATGCTTCACAATACCCTTAGTGAAGCCTATCCCCCAAACTGCACTGTAGGGTAAGACACCAAAGGCTTCAGAATGGATTATGGACAGTGGATGCATGATACGTCTCCAACGTATCTATAATTTTTGATTGCTCCATGCTATATTATCTACAATTGTGGACTATATTGGGCTTTATTTTCCACTTTTATATTATTTTTGGGACTAACCTATTAACCGGAGGCCCAGCCCAGAATTGCTGTTTTTTTGCCTATTTCAGTGTTTTGAAGAAATGGAATATCAAACGGAGTCCAAATGGAATAAAACCTTCGGGAACGTGATTTTCTCACCGAATATGACCCAGGAGACTTGGACCCTACGCCAAGGAAGCTTCGAGGTGGGCATGAGGTAGGGGGGCGCGGCCTACCCCCCAGGCACGGCCCCCACCCTCGTGAGCCCACCGAAGCTCCACCGACGTACTTCTTCCTCCTATATATACCTACATACCCCCAAATGATCAGAGACGGAGCCAAAAACCTAATTCCACCGCCGCAACTTTCCGTATCCACGAGATCCCATCTTGGGGCCTGTTCCGGAGCTCTGCCAGAGAGGGCCGTCATGACGGAGGGCTTCTACATCATCATAGCCTCTCCGATGAAGTGTGAGTAGTTTACCTCAGACCTTCGGGTCCATAGTTAGTAGCTAGATGGCTTCTTCTCTCTTTTTGGATCTCAATACAATGTTCTCCCCCTCTCTTGTGGAGATCTATTCGATGTAATCTTCTTTTTGCGGTGTGTTTGTTGAGACCGATGAATTGTGGGTTTATGATCAAGTCTATCTATGAATAATATTTGAATCTTCTCTAAATTCTTTTATGTATGATTGGTTATCATTGCAAGTCTCTTCGAATTATCCGTTTGGTTTGGCCAACTAGATTGGTAGTTCTTGCCATGGGAGAAGTGCTTAGCTCTGGGTTCGATCTTGCGGTGTCCTTTCCTACTGACAGAAGGGGCAGCAAGGCACGTATTGTATCGTTGCCATCGAGGATAACAAGATGGGGTTTATTTCATATTGCATGAATTTATCTCTCTACATCATGTCATCTTGCTTAAGGCGTTACTCTATTTTTAACTTAATACTCTAGATGCATGCTGGATAGCGGTCGATGAGTGGAGTAATAGTAGTAGATGCAGGCAGGAGTCGATCTACTTGTCTCGGACGTGATGCCTATATACATGATCATACCTAGATATTCTCATAACTATGCTCAATTCTGTCAATCGCTCAACAGTAATTTGTTCACCCACCATAGAATACTTATGCTCTTGAGAGAAGCCACTAGTGAAACCTATGGCCCCCGGGTCTATTCTCATCATATCAATCTCCATCACTTTAATCTTGCTTTGCTTTTTTACTTTGCCTTTTACTTTTTGCTTTGCATCTCTATATCAAAAATACCAAAAATATTATCTATCATCTCTATCAGATCTCACTCTCGTAAGTGACCGTGAAGGGATTGACTACCCTTAATCGCGTTGGTTGCGAGGAGCTATTGCTTTTGTGTAGGTACGAGGGACTTGCGCGTGGCCTCCTACTGGATTGATATCTTGGTTCTCAAAAACTGAGGGAAATACTTACGCTACTCTGTGGCATGATCCTCTCCTCTTCGAGGAAATTCAAGGCAAGCTCAAGAGGTAGCAAGAAGAATTTATGGCGCCGTTGCCGGGGAGTCTACGCAAAAAAAGTCAACATACCAAGTAACCATCACAATCCCTATCTCCCGCATTACATTAGTTGCCATTTGCCTCTCATTTTCCTCTCCCCCACTTCACCCTTGCCATTTTATTCGCCCTCTCTTTATCCTTCTCCTCCTCCTCCTCTTTCTCCATTTTCCTTTTTTCTCGCCTGCCTTTTGTTTGCTCGTGTGTTGGATTGCTTGTTTGTCACGATGGCTCAAGATACTACCAAATTGTGTGACTTCACCAATACCAATAATAATGATTTCCTTAGCACTCCGATTGCTCCTCTTGCAAATACTGAATCTTGCGAAATCAATACTGCTTTGTTGAATCTTGTTATGAAAGATCAATTCGCCGGCCTTCCTAGTGAAGATGTCGCTACTCATCTGAATAGCTTCGTTGATTTATGTGATATGCAAAAGAAAAAAGACGTTGATAATGACGTTGTTAAATTGAAGCTATTTCCTTTTTCGCTTAGAGATCGTGCTAAAGCTTGGTTTTCGTCTTTGCCTAAAAATAGTATTGATTCTTGGAACAAGTGCAAAGATGCTTTTATCTCTAAGTATTTTCCTCCCGCTAAGATCATCTCTCTTAGAAAAGACATTATGAATTTTAAGCAACTTGATCATGAACATGTTGCACAAGCTTGGGAGAGAATGAAATTAATGATACGTAATTGCCCTACTCATGGTTTGAATTTGTGGATGATTATACAAAAAATTTATGCCGGATTGAATTTTGCTTCTAGAAATCTTTTAGATTCGGCCGCGGGAGGCACTTTTATGGAAATCACTTTAGGAGATGCTACTAAACTCCTAGATAATATTATGGTTAATTATTCCCAATGGCATACTGAAAGATCTTCTAATAAAAAAGTGCATGCGATAGAAGAAATTAATGTTTTGAGTGCAAAGATGGATGAACTTATGAAATTATTTGCTACTAAAAGTGTTTCTTCTGATCCTAATGATATGCCTTTGTCTACTTTGATTGAGAATAATAATGAATCTATGGATGTGAATTTTTTTGGTAGGAATAATTTTGGTAACAACGCATATAGAGGGAATTTTAATCCTAGGCCTTATCCTAGTAATCCTTCTAATTATGGAAATTCCTACAGCAATTCTTATGGAAATTTTAATAAGATGCCCTCTGAATTTGAGAGTAGTGTTAAAGAGTTTATGAATTCACAAAAGAATTTTAATGCTTTCCTTGAAGAGAAATTGCTTAAAGTTGATGATTTGACTAGGAACGTTGATAGAATTTCTCTTGAGGTTGATTTTTTAAAGCTTAGATCTATTCCTCCTAAGCATGCTATCAATGAGTCTCTCAAAGCTATGAGAATTTCCATTGATGAGTGCAAGGAAAGAACCGCTAGGATGCGTGCTACGAAAGATGCCTTTATTAAAGCGTGTTCTTCCAATTCCTATGAAAATCAAGATGAAGATCTAAAAGTTATTGATGTGTCCCCTATCAAATCTTTGTTTTGGAATATGAATCTTGATGAAACTGAATATGATCTTCCTTTACCTAGAAGGCGTTCCAAAAATTCAGAGTATCTAGATCTCTATGATGAAATTGATGAAAGTGGGATTGAAAGAAATGAAACCCTAGATGTTGCTAAACCCACTATATTGGAATTCAAGGAATTTAATTATGAAAGTTGCTCTTTAATTGATTGTATTTCCTTGTTGCAATCCGTGCTAAATTCTCCTCATGCTTATAGTCAAAAGAAAGCCTTTACCGAACATATTGTTGACGCCGTGATGCAATCTTATGAAGAAAAACTTGAGTTGAAAGTCTCTATCCCTAGAAAACTCTATGATGAGTGGGAACCTACTATTAAAACTAAAATTAAAGATCACGAGTTTTATGCTTTGTGTGATTTGGGTGCTAGTGTCTCCACTATCCCGAAAACTTTGTGTGATTTGCTAGATTTCCGTGATTTTGATGATTGCTCTCTAAACTTGCATCTTGCGGATTCCACTATTAAGAAACCTATGGGAAGGATTAAAGATGTTCTTATTGTTGCAAATAGGAATTATGTGCCCGTAGATTTCATCGTTCTTGATATAGATTGCAATCCTTCTTGCCCTATTATTCTTGGTAGACCTTTCCTTAGAACGGTTGGTGTGATTATTGATAGGAAGGAAGGGAGTATTAGATTCCAATTTCCATTAAAAAAGGGCATGGAACACTTTCCTAGAAAGAAAATAAAATTGCCATATGAAACTATCATGAGAGCCACTTATGGATTGCCTACCAAAGATGGCAATACCTAGATCTATCCTCGCTTTTATGCCTAGCTAGGGGCGTTAAACGATAGCGCTTGTTGGGAGGCAACCCAATTTTATTTTTAGTTTTTTGTGTTTTTCTTCTGTTAGGGAATAAATAATCCATCTACCTTCAGTTTGGATGTGCTTTCGTGTTTTAATTAGTGTTTGTGCCAAGTTAGACCTATTGGATCTTCTTGGATGATAGTTATTTGATCTTGCTGTAATTTCCAGAAACTTTGCGCTCAGTGCCCGAATTCTTAAAAATCACCAGAACGTGATAAAATACTGATTCCAATTTCTGCTGATCAATAAACAAATTGTCTAGGTTGTCTAATTTTGGTAGAATTCTTGGTCTTTTGAGCTATGTAGTTTTGCTCTATGTGCTTCACTTATATCTTTCGAGCGTTATAATTTTGCTCTATGTGCTTCACTTAGATCTTTTAGAGCACGGTGGTGGTTTGTTTTAAAGAGACTATTGATCTCTCATGCTTCACTTAGATTATCTTGAGAGTCTTAATAGCATGGTAATTTGCTTAATAATAATATGCTTGGTATTCAAGATTTGTGAAACTTCTTTTTAGTACGTTGAATACTAAGAAAAGATTGATGCATGATAATTGTTTTGAGATATGAAGATGGTGATATTAGAGTCATGCCAGTTCAGTAGTTGTGAATTTGAGAAATTCTTGTGTTAAAGTTTGTGATTCCCGTAGCATGCACGTATGGTGAACCGTTATGTGATGAAGTCGGAGCATGATTTATTTATTGATTGTCTTCCTTATGAGTGGCGGTCAGGGATGAGCGATGGTCTTTTCCTACCAATCTATCCCCCTAGGAGCATGCGCATAATACTTTGCTTTGATAACTTCTAGATTTTTGCAATAAGTATATGAGTTCTCTATGACTAATGTTGAGTCCATGAATTATACACACTTTTTCCCATCCTTCCACCATTGCTAGCCTCTCTAATACCACGCACTTTTCGCCGGTATCATACACCCACCATATACCTTCCTCAAAACAGCCACCATACCTACCTATCATGGCATTTCCATAGCCATTCCGAGATATATTGCCATGCAACTTTCCACCGTTCCGTTTATTATGACGTGCTCCATCATTGTCATATTGCTAGCATGATCATGTAGTTGACATCGTATTTGTGGCAAAGCCACCGTTCATAATTCTTTCATGCATGTCACTCTTGATTCATTGCATATCCCGGTACACCGCCGGAGGCATTCATATAGAGTCATATTTGTTCTAAGTATCGAGTTGTAATTGTTGAGTTGTAAGAAAAATAAAAGTGTGATGATCATCAATTTTTAGAGCATTGTCCCAAGTGAGGAAAGGATGATGGAGACTATGATTCCCCCATAAGTCGGGATGAGGCTTCGGACGAAAAATAAAATAAAATAAAAAAAGAGGCCATAAAAAAGGCCCAAATAAAAAAATGAGAGAAAAAGAGAGAAGGGACAATGTTACTATCCTTTTACCACACTTGTGCTTCAAAGTAGCACCATGATCTTCATGATAGAGAGTCTCTCATTTTGTCACTTTCATATACTAGCGGGAATTTTTCATTATAGAACTTGGCTTGTATATTCCAATGATGGGCTTCCTCAAATTGCCCTAGGTCTTCATGAGCAAGCAAGTTGGATGCACACCCACTTAGTTTCTTTTGATGAGCTTTCATATACTTACAGCTCTAGTGCATCCGTTGCATGGCAATCCCTACTCACTCACATTGATATCTATTGATGGGCATCTCCATAACCCGTTCATACGCCTAGTTGATGTGAGACTATCTTCTCCCTTTTTGTCTTCTCCACAACCACCATTCTATTCCATATATAGTGCTATGTCCATGACTCATGCTCATGTATTGCGTGAAGATTGAAAAAGTTTTGAAAATGTTAAAGTATGAAACAATTGCTTGGCTTGTATCGGGGTTGTGCATGATTTAAATACTTTGTGTGGTGAAGATAGAGCACCAGCCTATATGATTTTGTAGGGATAACTTTCTTTAGCCGTGTTATTTTGAGAAGACATAATTGCTTTATTAGTATGCTTGAAGTATTATTGTTTTTATGTCAACATGAACTTTTGTCTTGAATCTTTCGAATCTGAATATTCATACCACAATTAAGAATATTTGCATTGAAATTATGCCAAGTAGCACTCCGCATCAAAAATTCTCTTTTTATCATTTACCTACTCGAGGACGAGCAGGAATTAAGCTTGGGGATGCCTGATACGTCTCCAACGTATCTATAATTTTTGATTGCTCCATGCTATATTATCTACTGTTTTGGACTATATTGGGCTTTATTTTCCACTTTTATATTATTTTTGGGACTAACCTATTAACCGGAGGCCCAGCCCAGAATTGTTGTTTTTTTTGCCTATTTTAGTGTTTCGAAGAAACGGAATATCAAACGGAGTCCAAACGGAATAAAACCTTCGGGAACGTGATTTTCTCACCAAATATGACCTAGGAGACTTGGACCCTACGCCAAGGAAGCTTCGAGGTGGGCATGAGGTAGGGGGGCGCGCCCTACCCCCCCCCCCCAGGCGCGCCGCCACCCTTGTGGGCCCATCGAAGCTCCACCGACGTACTTCTTCCTCCTATATATACCTATGTACCCCCAAACGATCAGAGACGGAGCCAAAAACCTAATTCCACCGCAGCAACTTTCTGTATCCATGAGATCCCATCTTGGGGCCTGTTCCAGAGCTCCACCGGAGAGGGCCGTCATCACGGAGGGCTTCTACATCATCATAGCCTCTCCGATGAAGTGTGAGTAGTTTACCTCAAACCTTCGGGTCCATAGTTAGTAGCTAGATGGCTTCTTCTCTCTTTTTGGATCTCAATACAATGTTCTCCCCCTCTCTTGTGGAGATCTATTCTATGTAATCTTCTTTTCGCGGTGTGTTTGTTGAGACCGATGAATTGTGGGTTTATGATCAAGTCTATCTATGAATAATATTTGAATCTTCTCTGAATTCTTTTATGTATGATTGGTTATCATTGCAAGTCTCTTCGAATTATCCATTTGGTTTGGCCAACTAGATTGGTAGTTCTTGCCATGGGAGAAGTGCTTAGCTTTGGGTTTGATCTTGCGGTGTCCTTTCCTAGTGATAGAAGGGGCAGCAAGGCACGTATTGTATTGTTGCCATCGAGGATAACAAGATGGGGTTTATTTCATATTGCATGAATTTATCTCTCTACATCATGTCATCTTGCTTAAGCTGTTACTCTGTTTTTAACTTAATACTCTAGATGCATGCTGGATAGCGTCGATGAGTGGAGTAATAGTAGTAGATGCAGGCAGGAGTCGATCTACTTGTCTCGGACATGATGCCTATATACATGATCATACCTAGATATTCTCATAACTATGCTCAATTCTGTCAATTGCTCAACAGTAATTTGTTCACCCACCGTAGAATACTTATGCTCTTGAGAGAAGCCACTAGTGAAACCTATGGCCCCCGGGTCTATTCTCATCATATCAATCTCCATCACTTTAATCTTGCTTTGCTTTTTTACTTTGCCTTTTACTTTTTGCTTTGCATCTCTATATCAAAAATACCAAAAATATTATCTATCATCTCTATCAGATCTCACTCTCGTAAGTGACCGTGAAGGGATTGACAACCCCTAATCACGTTGGTTGCGAGGAGCTATTGCTTTTGTGTAGGTACGAGGGACTTGCGCGTGGCCTTCTACTGGATTGATACCTTGGTTCTCAAAAACTGAGGGAAATACTTACGCTACTCTGCTGCATCATCCTCTCCTCTTCGGGGAAATCCAACACAAGCTCAAGAGGTAGCAATGCACTAACCACATGACTGGTGATCGAAGTCTTCTCATGGATTCAACCCTACGTCCGTCTGACAAGAGTCGCATCACATTTGCTGACACTGGTAAAAGCAAGGTATTGGGTCGAGGTAGAGTTGCAATCTCAAAGGATCAGCACATGGATAAAGTGATGCTTGTTGAATCCCTTGGTTTCAACTTAATGTCTGTCTCAATGCTTTGTGATCTGAATATGATTGTGATATTTGGAAAATATCGTTGCCTTGTGCTTATGGAATCTTACAAATCTCTAGTCTTTGAAGGGTATCGAAAAGATGATCTGTATATGGTAGATTTCTCTGTAGGACCATAGCCGGCCGTATGTCTTCTAGAAAACGCTTCAGAATGCTGGCTCTGGCATCGGAGGCTAGGGCATGTTAGCATGAGGAACTTGTACACTCTCGCAAAGAAGAAGCATGTCGTAGGCATCGAGGGCATCAAGTTCAAGACGGATCATATTTGTGGTGCCTGCGAAGCTGGAAAGATGACTAGGGCCAAGCATCCCTCGAAGACAATCATGACAACGACACATCCCTTCGAGCTGCTTCACATGGACTTATTTGGCCCTACTCACTACTCTACCCTTACTACCACTGCTTACCTCAATGGCTTCATCATTGTTGATGATTACTCAAGATATACATGGGTGCACATAATCCTCTACAAGAATGAAGTGCAGGATGTCTTTAGACAATTCGCCAATCGCGCCATGACCAACTATGGCATCAAGATCAAGCACATCAGAAGTGACAACGACACAGAATTCAAGAACACCGGCCTCGACACTTATCTTGATACATTGGGCATCACACATGAGTTCTGAGCTCCATACACACCTTAGGAGAATGGCATCATGGAGCGCAAGAACAGAACCCTCATTGAGATGGCACGGATGATGCTTGATGAGTACAAGACTCCAAGGAAATTCTGGCCTGAAGCCATTGATACTGCATGCCACGTCATCAACTGTGTTTATCTTCACAAGCTTCTAAAGAAGATATCTTATGAGCTCCTGACTGGTAAGAAGCCAAACGTCAGCTACTTCAGAGTATTTGGTGCTAGGTGCTGGATCAAGGATCCACATCACACTTCAAAATTTGCACCGAAAGCACATGAAGGTTTTATGCTTGCCTACGGAAAGGATTCTACTACCTCTTGAGCACTGCGTTGGTTTTCCCTTGAAGAGGAAAGGGTGATGCAGTAAAGTAGCGTAAGTATTTCCCTTAGTTTTTGAGAACCAAGGTATCAATCCAGTAGGAGGCCACACGCAAGTCCCTCGTACCTGCAACAAACAAATAAGAACCTCGCAACCAACGCGATAAAGGGGTTGTCAATCCCTTCACGGTCACTTATGAGAGTGAGATCTGATAGAGATGATAAGATAATATTTTTGGTATTTTTATGGTAAAGAGTAAAAGTAAAGAAAGCAAAATAAATGACACCAGAAATAGCTAGTTGTTGGGAGATTAATATGATGGAAAATAGACCCGGGGGCCATAGGTTTCACTAGTGGCTTCTCTCAAGATAGCATAAGTATTACGGTGGGTAAACGAACTACTGTCGAGCAATTGATAGAATTGAGCATAGTTATGAGAATATCTAGGTATGATCATGTATATAGGCATCACGTCCGTGACAAGTAGACTGAAACGATTCTGCATCTACTACTATTACTCCACACATCGACCGCTATCCAGCATGCATCTAGAGTATTAAGTTCATAAGAACAAAGTAACGCTTTAAGCAAGATAACATAATGTAGAGGGATAAACTCATGAAATATGATAAAAGCCCCATCTTTTTATCCTCGATGGCAACAATACAATACATGTCGTTTCCCCTACTGTCACTGGGATCAAGCACCACAAGATTGAACCCAAAGCTAAGCACTTCTCCCATTGCAAGAAAGATCAACCTAGTAGGCCAAACCAAACTGATAATTCGAAGAGACTTGCAAAGATAATCAATCATACATAAAAGAATTTAGAGGAGATTCAAATATTGTTCATAGATAATCTGGATCATAAACCCACAATTCATCGGATCTCGACAAACACACCGCAAAAAGAAGAGTTACATCAAATAGATCTCCAAGGGAATCGAGGAGAACTTTGTATTGAGATCCAAAGAGAGAGAAGAAGCCATCTAGCTAATAACTATGGACCCGAAGGCCTGAGGTAAACTACTCACACATCATCGGAGAGGCTATGGTGTTGATGTAGAAGCCCTCCATGATCAATGCCCCCTCCGGCAGGACGCCGGAGAATGCCCCAAGATGGGATCTCATGGGTACAGAAGGTTGCGGCGGTGGAATTAGGTTTTCGTGGTGCTCCTCGATGGTTTGGGGTTACGTAGGTATATATAGGAGGAAGAAGTAGGTCAGTGGAGCCACGAGGGGCCCACGAGGGTGGAGGGCGCGTCCTGGGAGGTAGGCGCGTCCCCCTACCTCGTGGCTTCCTCATCTGTTGCTTGACATCCACTCCAAGTCCTCTGGATCACGTTTATTCCGAAAATCACGTTCCCGAAGGTTTCATTCCATTTGGACTCCATTTGATATTCTTTTCCTTCGAAACACTGAAATAGGCAAAAAAACAACAATTTGGGCTGGGCCTCCGGTTAATAGGTTAGTCCCAAAAATAATATAGAAGTGTATAATAAATCCCATTAAACATCCAAAACAGAATATATAATAGCATGGAACAATAAAAAATTATAGATACGTTGGAGACGTATCAAGCATCCCCAAGCTTAATTCCTGCTCGTCCTCGAGTAGGTAAATGATAAAAACAGAATTTTTGATGTGGAATGCTACCTAGCATTTTCCTTAATGTAATTCTCTTATTTGTGGTATGAATATTCAGGTCCGAAAGATTCATGATAAAGGTTTAGTATTGACATAAAAATAATAATACTTCAAGCATACTAACTAAGCAATCATGTCTTCTCAAAATAACATGGCCAAAGAAAATTCCCTACAAAAGCATATAGTCTGGCTATGCTCTATCTTCATCACACAAAGTATTTAATCATGCACAACCCCGATGACAAGCCAAGCAATTGTTTCATACTTTTGATGTTCTCAAACTTTTTCGATCTTCACGCAATACATAAGCGTGAGCCATGGACATAGCACTATATGTGGAATAGAATGGTGGTTGTGGAGAAGACAAAAAAGGAGAAGATAGTCTCACATCAACTAGGCATATCAATGGGCTATGGATATGCCCATTAATAGATATCAATGTGAGTGAGTAGGGATTGCCATGCAACGGATGCACTAGAGCTATAAGTGTATGAAAGCTCAACAAAAGAAACTAAGTGAGTGTGCATCCAACTTGTTTGCTCACAAGACCTAGGGCATTTTAAGGAAGCCCATCATTGGAATATACAAGCCAGGCTCTATAATGAAAAATTCCCACTAGTATATGAAAGTGACAAATCAAGAGACTCTCTATCATAAAGATCATGGTGCTACTTTGAAGCACAAGTGTGAAAAAAGGATAGTAGAATTGTCCCTTCTCTCTTTTTCTCTGATATTTTTTTGGGCCTTCCTTTCTTTCTTTTGGCCTTCTTTTTTTTTATTTAGTCCGGAGTCTCATCCCGACTTGTGGGGGAATCATAGTCTCCATCATCCTTTCCTCACATGGGACAATGCTCTAATAATGATGATCATCACACTTTTATTTACTTACAACTCAAGAATTACAACTCAATACTTAGAACAGAGTATGACTCTATGTGAATGCCTCCGGCGGTGTACCGGGATATGCAATGAATCAAGAGTGACAAATGATGAACGGTGGCTTTGCCACAAATACGTTGTCAACTACATGATCCTGCAAAGCAATATGACAATGATGGAGCGTGTCATAGTAAACGGAACGGTGGTAAGTTGCATGGCAATATATCTCGGAATGGCTATGGAAATGCCATAATAGGTGGGTATGGTGGCTGTTTTGAGGAAGGTATATGGTGGGTGTATGATACGGGCGAAAAGTGCACGGTATTAGAGAGGCTAGCAATGGTGGAAGGGTGAGAGTGCGTATAATCCATGGACTCAACATTAGTCATAAAGAACTCACATACTTATTGCAAAAATCTATTAGTTATCGAAACAAAGTATTACGCGCATGCTCCTAGGGGGATAGATTGGTAGGAAAAGACCATCGCTCGTCCCCGACCGCCACTCATAAGGAAGATAATCAATAAATAAATCATGCTCCGACTTCATCACATAACGGTTCACCATACGTGCATGCTACGGGAATCACAAACTTTAACACAAGTATTTCTCAAATTCACAACTACTCAACTAGCATGACTCTAATATCGCCATCTTCATATCTCAAAACAATTATCAAGTATCAAACTTCTCTTAGTATTCAACGCACTTATAAGAAAGTTTTTACTAATCTTGGATGCCTATCATATTAGGACTACCATCTCAATTTAAGAAAATTACCATGCTGTTTTGTAGGACTCTCAAAATAATATAAGTGAAGCATAATAGATCAATAGTTTCTATAAAACAAAACCACTGCCATGCTCTAAAAGATATAAGTGAAGCACTAGAGCAAAAACTATATAGCTCAAAAGATATAAGTGAAGCACATAGAGTATTCTAATAAATTCCGAATCACGTGTGTCTCTCTCAAAAGGTGTGTATAGCAAGGATGATTGTGGTAAACTAAAAAGTAAAGACTCAAATCATACAAGACTCTCCAAGCAAAACACTTATCATGTGGTGAATAAAAATATAGCTCCAAGTAACGTTACCGATGGACGAAGACGAAAGAGGGGATGCCTTCCGGGGCACCCCCAAGCTTTGGCTTTTTGGTGTCCTTAGATTTATCTTGGGGTTCCTTGGGTATCCCCAAGCTTAGGCTCTTGCCACTCCTTATTCCATAATCCATCAAATCCTTACCCAAAACTTGAAAACTTCACAACACAAAACTTAACAGAAAATCTCATGAGCTCCGTTAGCGGAAGAAAACAAAACACCACTTCAAGGTACTGTAATGAAATCATTATTTATTTATATTGGTGTTAAACCTACTGTATTCCAACTTCTCTATGGTTTATAAACTATTTTACTAGCCATAGATTCATCAATATAAGCAAACAACACACGAAAAACAGAATCTGTCAAAAACAGAATAGTCTGTAGTAATCTGTAACTAACGCAAACTTCTGGAACTCAGAAAAATCCACCAAAATAGGAAGACTTAGATAATTTGTTTAGTGATCTACTGCAATTGGAATCAGTATTTTATAACATTCTTGTGATTTTTAAAAATTGTTTTCGTGAACAGAAAGTTTCTGGAATTTTCAGCAAGATCAAATAACTATCATCCAAGAAGATCCTATAGGTTTAACTTGGCACAAACACTAATTAAAACACAAAAACAAATCAAACCATAGGCTAGATCAAAGATTTATTCCTAAACAGAAGCAAACAAGTAAAGAAAAACTAAAATAAAATTGGGTTGCCTTCCAACAAGCGCTATCGTTTAAAGCCCTTAGCTACGCCTAAAAGCAAGGATAGATCTAGGTATTGCCATCTTTGGTAGGCAATCCATAAGTGGCTCTCATAATAGATTCATATGGTAATTTAATCTTATTTCTAGGGAAGTGTTCCATGCCTTTCCTTAACGGAAATTGGAATCTAATATTCCCTTCCTTCATATCAATAATTGCACCAATCGTTCTAAAGAAAGGTCTACCAAGAATAATAGGACATGAAGGATTGCAATCTATATCAAGAACAATAAAATATACGGGCACATAGTTCCTATTTGCAACAATAAGAACATCATTAATTCTTCCCATACGTTTCTTAATGGTGGAATCCGCAAGATGCAAGTTTAGAGAACAATCATCAAATTCACGGAAACCTAGCAAATTACACAAAGTTTTGGGAATCGTGGAAACACTAGCACCCAAATCACACAAAGCATAGCATTCATGATCTTTAATCTTAATTTTAATACTAGGTTCCCACTCCTCATAAAGTTTTCTAGGGATAGAAACTTCCAACTCAAGTTTTTCTTCATAAGATTGCATTACAGCATCAACGATATGTTTAGTAAAAGCTTTATTTTGACTATAAGCATGAGGAGAATTTAGCACGGATTGCAACAAGGAAATACAATCTATCAAAGAGCAATTATCATAATTAAATTCCTTGAAATCCAAGATAGTGGGTTCATTGATATCTAAAGTTTTGACCTCTTCAATCCCACTTTTACCAAAATTTGTATCAAGATCTAAAAACTCTGAATTTTTGGGATGCCTTCTAACTAAAGTTGACTCATCTCCAGTCCCATCATTATCAAGATTCATATTGCAAAACAAAGATTTAATAGGGGACACATCAATAACTTTTAGATCTTCATTTTTATTCTCATAAAAATTAGAAGAACACGCTTTTACAAAGCAATCTTTCTTAGCACGCATCCTAGCGGTTCTTTCTTTGCACTCATCAATGGAAATTCTCATGGCTTTAAGAGACTCATTGATATCATGCTTAGGTGGAATAAATCTAAGTTTCAAAGAATCAACATCAAGAGAAATTCTATCCTCGTTCCTAGCCAGTTCGTCAACTTTAAGAAATTTTTCTTCAAGCAAGGCATTGAAATTCTTTTGAGAAATCATAAACTTTTAACACTAGTCTCGAATTCAGAGGGCATCTTATTAAAATTTCCATAAGAATTGTTGTAGGAATTACCATAATTATTAGAGGAATTACTACGGAACGGCCTAGGATTAAATTTTCCTCCATACGCGTTGCTACCAAAATTATTCCTACCAACAAAATTCACATCCAGAGATTCATTATTACTCTCAATCAAGGTAGACAAGGTCATATCATTAGGATCAGAAGAAACACTCTTATTAGAAAACAATTTCATAAGTTCATCCATCTTTCCACTCAAAACATTAATTTCTTCTATCGCATGCACCTTTTTACTAGTAGATCTTTCGGTGTGCCATTGAGAATAATTAACCATAATATTATCTAGGAGTTTAGTAGCTTCTCCTAAAGTGATTTCCATAAAAGTGCCTCCTGCGACCGAATCTAAAAGATTTCTAGAAGCAAAATTCAATCTGGCATAATTTTTTTGTATAATCATCCATAAATTCAAACCATGAGTAGGGCAGTTACGTATCATTAATTTCATCCTCTCCCAAGCTTGTGCAACATGTTCATGATCAAGTTGCTTAAAATTCATAATATCGTTTCTAAGAGAGATGTTCTTAGCGGGAGGAAAATACTTAGAGATAAAAGCATCTTTGCACTTATTCCAAGAATCAGTACTATTTTTAGGCAAAGACGAAAACCAAGTTTTAGCACGATCTCTAAGCGAAAACGGAAATAGTTTCAACTTAACAATATCATTGTCCACATCTTTCTTCTTTTGCATATCACAATCAACAAAGCTATTTAGATGGGTAGCGGCATCTTCACTAGGAAGGCCGGCGAATTGATATTTCATGACAAGATTCAGCAAAGCAGCATTAATTTCACAAGATTCAGCATCGGTAAGAGGAGCAATCAGAGTGCTAAGAAAATCATTGTTGTTGGTATTGGTAAAGTCACAAATTTAGTATTATCTTGAGCCATCGTGACAAGCAAGCAATCCAACACACGAGCGAACAAGAAGCAAGCGAGAAAAAAAGAGGCGAACGGAAAAAGAGAGGGTGAATAAAACGGCAAGGGTGAAGTGGGGGAGAGGAAAACGAGAGACAAATGGCAAATAATGTAATGCGAGGGATAAGATTTTGTGATGGGTACTTGGTATGTCTTGACTTGTGCATAGACTCCCCGGCAACGGCGCCAGAAATCCTTCTTGCTACCTCTTGAGCACTGCGTTGGTTTTCCATTGAAGAGGAAAGGGTGATGCGGTAAAGTAGCGTAAGTATTTCCCTCAGTTTTTGAGAACCAAGGTATCAATCCAGTAGGAGGCCACACGCAAGTCCCTCGTACCTACACAAACAAATAAGAACCTCGCAACCAACGCGATAAAGGGGTTGTCAATCCCTTCACGGTCACTTACGAGAGTGAGATCTGATAGAGATGATAAGATTATATTTTTGGTATTTTTATGGTAAAGAGTAAAAGTAAAGAAAGCAAAATAAACGGCGCCAGAAATAGCTAGTTGTTGGGAGATTAATATGATGGAAAATAGACCCGAGGGCCATAGGTTTCACTAGTGGCTTCTCTCAAGATAGCATAAGTATTACAGTGGGTAAATGAATTACTGTCAAGCAATTGATAGAATTGAGCAGTTATGAGAATATCTAGGTATGATCATGTATATAGGCATCACGTCCGTGACAAGTAGACCGAAACGATTCTGCATCTACTACTATTACTCCACACATCGACCGCTATCCAGCATGCATCTAGAGTATTAATTTCATAAGAACAGAGTAACGCTTTAAGCAAGATGACATGATGTAGAGGGATAAACTCATGCAATATGATATAAACCCCATCTTTTTATCCTCGATGGCAACAATACAATACGTGTCGTTTCCCCTACTGTCACTGGGATCGAGCACCGCAAGATTGAACCCAAAGCTAAGCACTTCTCCCATTGCAAGAAAGATCAATCTAGTAGGCCAAACCAAACTGATAATTCGAAGAGACTTGCGAAGATAACCAATCATACATAAAAGAATTCAGAGGAGATTCAAATATTGTTCATAGATAATCTGGATCATAAACCCACAATTCATCGGACCTCAACAAACACACCGCAAAAGAAGAGTTACATCAAATAGATCTCCAAGGGAATCGAGGAGAACTTTGTATTGAGATCCAAAGAGAGAGAAGAAGCCATCTAGCTAATAACTGTGGACCCCAAGGTCTGAGGTAAACTACTCACACATCATCGGGGAGGCTATGGTTGTTGATGTAGAAGCCCTCCGTGATCAATGCCCTCTTCGGCTGGACGCCGGAGAAGGCCCCAAGATGGGATCTCACGGGTACAGAAGGTTGCAGCGGTGGAATTAGGTTTTCGTGGTGCTCCTTGATGGTTTGGGGGTACGTAGGTATATATAGGGGGAAGAAGTAGGTCGGTGGAGCCACAAGGGGCCCATGAGGGTGGAGGGCGCGCCCTAGGGGGGTAGGCGCGCCCCCCACCTCGTGGCTTCCTCGTCTGTTGCTTGATGTCCACTCCAAGTCCTCTGGATCACGTTTCTTCCGAAAATCACGTTCCCGAAGGTTTCATTCCGTTTGGACTCTGTTTGATATTCTTTTCCTTCGAAACACTAAAATAGGCAAAAAAACAACAATTTGGGCCGGGCCTCCGGTTAATAGGTTAGTCCCAAAAATAATATAAAAGTGTATAATAAATCCCATTAAACATCCAAAACAGAATACATAATAGCATGGAACAATCAAAAATTATAGATACGCTGGAGACATATCAGATTCGCACTCCAACAGAGTCTTCAACCTCTTTCATTATAAAGTGGTTGAAACTGTGGATGTGCGGTTCGATGAGACTAACGGCTCGCAAAGAGAGCACCTGCCAAATGTGCTAGATGAAGCCTCACCAAGTGAATCTATCAAGCTTATGGGTACTGGAGAAATCATACCTTCAGAGGCACAGGCTAAAGAAGAAACCATCATTTCTGCACCTAATCAACGTGTGAAGCCAATGCTAAAGAAGAAGACAATGATCAGGAAGGGCAAAATCTTCGTCTAGTTCATCCTTGTGTTGCAAATGAAGTACATATTGAGAAGATAATTGATAGCATCAATGCACCTGGTCCACTCACTCATTCAAGAGCAACACAACTAGCAAATTTCTGTGGGAACTTTGCATTTGTCTCTATATCTGAACCCAAGAAAGTTGATGAAGCCTTCATGGAACCTGAATGGATTCAAGCTATGCAAGAAGAGTTCAACAGTTTGAGCTGAACAATGTTTGGGAGCTAGTTAAGCGTCCTGATCCTCGCAAGCACAATATCATTGGCACCAAATGGATCTATCGCAACAAACAATATGAGCATGGTCAAGTCGTCGGAAACAAGGCTCGTCTCATTGCTCAAGGATACAATCAAGTTGAAGGGATTAACTTCGATGAAACATTTGCTCTTGTGGCTAGGCTTGAAGCCATTCGCATTCTGTTAGCCAATGCCAACCACAACAACATTCTTCTGTACCAAATGGATGTAAAGAGTGCCTTTCTCAATGGCAAAATTGAAGAAGAAGTGTATGTTGCACAACCACCTGGTTTTGAAGATCCAAAGCGTCCTGACATGGTATATAAGCTCAAGAAGGCAATGTATGGCCTCAAACAAGCACCTCGAGCTTGGTATGACACGCTCAAAGACTTCTTGAAGAGCAAAGGCTTCATACCTGGTTCTCTAGATCCCACACTCTTCACGAAGACATATGATGGTGAACTATTTGTATGCCAAATCTACGTGGATGACATTATCTTCGGCTGCACTGACAAGAGATACAATGATGAGTTTGGGCATATGATGCAAGAGAAATATCAGATGTCCATGATGGGTGAGCTGAAATTCTTCTTCAATCTTCAAATCTGTCAACAGAGCAATGGCATCTTCATTTCACAAGAAAAATATCTCAAAGATTGCCTGAAGAAGTTTGGAATGCAAGACTGCAAAGGGTACACGACGCCAATGCCAACCAAAGGTCAATTGGGTCCCGACGACAATGGTAAAGAGTTCGATCAGAAGGTATACTACTCCATGATTGGTTCTTTACTCTATTTATGTGCATCTAGGCCAGATATAACGCTTAGCGTTTGCATGTGTGCCTGATTTCAAGCGGCACCAAGGGAATCGCATCACTTAGCTATGAAGAGAATTCTTCGATATTTGGCTTACACCCCAACACTTGGATTATTGTATCCAAAGGGCTCAGAGTTTGATCTAGTTGGATTCTCAGATGCTGATTATTCTGGTGACAAGTTTGATCGCAAGTCCACATCAGGCACATGTCACTTTCTTGGACGATCTCTTGTTTGTTGGTCTTCGAAGAAGCAGAACTGTGTATCCCTCTCCACTGTTGAATCTGAATACATTGCTGCTGGATCTTGCTGCGCTCAGCTTCTGTGGATGAAGCAAACTCTCAAGGACTATGGCATCCACCTGGAGCATGTGCCACTCTACTGCGACAATGAAAGCGCCATCAAGATTGCCAACAATCCAGTTCAGCACTCGAAGACAAAGCACATTCAGATCCGTCACTTTCTCAGAGATCATGTCATGAAGGAAGATATTGACATCATTAATGTCAACACTGAAGAGCAATTGGCAGATGTCTTCACAAAGCCCTTGGATGCGAAAAGGTTTTGCAAGTTGCGGTGAGAGCTAAATATCTTAGAATCCTCAAATGTCCTGTGATTGGACACACATCCTAATGCTTATGCATGTTGATGACTTAGATGTGCAACACACTAAGTAACGTATATCTTCAATTAATGAAGACATACACTCTACGATAATTGTGCGACGTGTCTGGGTCTAATACTTCCTATATGGTGGGTAGCGCCACCACCAAACTTTCTTGAAGATATTCTCCTGGCGTCATGATTGCATTATCTTTGCATTTAGTTTGACTTCAACATTGATTTATCTTCATGGTTTATCTTCGCAATGTTGATTTAGTCTTTTGATATGTATATGGTGTTTTGTCCTCTGCAACGTTCACTTATATATATATATATATATATATATGTCTTCGAACTTGCCATTTTTCTGAACTAAGTGAATGTGATCGGACCCTAACCCCCTTTGTGCTTCTTCCTCAAACTCTATCTATCTAGTCATATGCGTTATGTTGAAACTTGTCGAATGTCTTCACTGCATCCTTGTCAGCTGAAGACATAGAGACACACATTTAAGACTGCTTTCGATGATATATCTATTTTGCCTGAATCCCGGAGAAGCCTGAACGACCACCCAACAAACTAGGCATGCGTGGGAACATGGGACAACTCTAAATGAGTTGCATGCACGCCATGTGTCCATCAGATGTGAACCGCCAGGGGCACCTGCGTAATTACACTGTGTAGTCCTCTACCTTATAAATACTCACCCATGCGGTCATTATCCTTTCTTCCACCTCGCCACCTCGCTCAAACCCTAGCGCCTCCGCTAGCTCGCGTCGACGCCGGAGACGAAGCGCTTCGCTGCCGCGACTTCTTCGACGCCATCCTCACGCCAGCCGCGTACCTCGTCCTCTCCGCCGCCGCTGTAGGTGTCCTCCGCCGCCAAGTTAGGGCGCAGGAGATTGAACTGCTCGGCTTCTTTCTCTGCCTCGTCTAGCAGTTCGTCAGCGGTAATTAAATCTCACTTTTTACTGTCTTTTTGATCCGTCAAATCCATCCACTTCAATCAGAAGTGGTTTCTAGACTTTCAAATCTGGATCTGTCTTTGACTGCGTCTCATATCATGCAAAGGATATTCACTTATGCTTCATAACTAGTTAGATTCCTCACTTGTACTTATTAATGGATTCGTACAAATCTGGAACCAACTCCCTTCAAATAAGTGAATGTCTTCGCTCTATGAGGTCAATGTCTTCAAACTGATTTATCTTCAAAATCTTCTAAGAATGCATATGACCTCTTCCCCTTCCCTCTCACCTTTAATGCTATCACAGGTACATGTCCATGGGAGAATCCCTTGGTTCTCATAGTCTGCATTCATTTGGAGAGTTCTTACATCATCATATTCACTCCCCTGAAGCCAGTTCTTGTCTGACCAGTAGACGGAAGCCTTTCACTGTTCTGAAGCCCATCTGCTTAAATATCATGGCCATAGAGAAGTCTGCTAGGAAAGGTGGCAGGCAGCGCCGAGGCAATACAACTCTAGATCTACCTCCGGATCTGCATGAATTGTACAAAACTGATCCTGAGGAGAACTACAATCAGCGAAAGACCCGAATCCAATGGATTCGAAGATATTGGGCAGAACAGTGGTTCAAGTACAACTTCATCACTACTGAATATGCTGAGAAGAACGCCATCAAGTGCCCATGGGGCGACATTCTGTACTAGAATCTGCAGCCAAAATCGAAGCCTGAAGCCATTGCTCAAGGTTTCTATCCATGCATGGTCCGAGGACCGAAGCCTGAGAATGCCGACCCATCATCTATGTTATGGTGTCGTGAAGACAATCTCTTCAAGCGCAACTATCAGTTTGCCAAAGAGTTAGCTGCAAAGAACAAAAAGGATTTTGGACTCAACTTCAACCCTGGTCCATCTGCACCAAGGCAGGATGGCACTCGCGATGCCAATCCGAGGTCATCGGCCCACTCACTAGCTTCGATGGGCTCCTCTCCCACATTGCTGCTCAGAGGGCCACAGTGGAGCAATCAGCTAATGACGCAAACTCCGAAGATGCGCCAGCTCCACCAAAGCAGAAGAAAAAGAAGTCAAAAGCTTCGAAGCCCTCTGCCACACCAAACGCTTCGACTGTGAAGCCGCTGAAGACTGCACCTCCTGAACCCAGTGTGCAGTCTGAATATTTGTCTTGTGTCTCCAAGAAGACCAAGAAGACCAAGATGCCCAAGAAGATTTCTGGGCATGAACTGACTCCTGCTGCTATTCTACGCAACGAGAAGACACCATCGATTTGTCTAGCAATGAAGATCTTGGTAATGAAGCACTTGAGATGCTGATCAAGAGCAAGCAAGAGGTGGAGATCTTCAATGATCTGCCCCTCTTTGACGTTGATATTTTGAACAACTTCATTAATGAGTGGTTTTGATGACCAGAGCGTCAGTATTGATGACCTTCAGCTGCCCGTGGACATCAGCGTCACATTCCACGGAGCCATTGCCAACGAATTGGCCTTGGCTCAGAAAATCATCGAGCTCAAGAACAAGATTGATCATGAGAAGGCACATTTCAAGAAGCACATGGCCAAGCTCAGTGTGGCTGATGTGCAAATCTTCAAGAAGATGCTACATGATCTTAAGGAAGAGTTCACAAGAAGAGGGAAGAAGCCAAAGGCTCTCCCGAGCGCATGAAGTACTATGCGCAGAAATGTGTTCAAGCCCATAATGAAGCTGAAAAGCGAAAGACTCTTCGGCGTCCTGGCATTGACCCCATGATGGCTGCCAAGCAAAAGAAGAAGTCTGTTGCTGCCCAAACCAAAGCACCAAGGCAGGAAGAACCTCACATTGTCTTCCCTGCCAGTATGACTGGCTCGAAGCCTAAGGTCACCTCAGCAGCTTCAGAGCTGAAGAAGACAAGGGCAGCTGAAGCCGAAGCCAGGAAGCGTAAGCACAAAGACACTTCTGATGGTGCTCCATCCACGAAGAAATTGAAGACGAAGTCTTCAAAGAAAGAGCGTGTTGCTGCCCCAGAGCCCCTCATTGTTGAACCTATCTCCATCGCTCTTCCTGTCTCGACCAACCAAGAGCGTCGTCTTGTGATTCATGAGCCTGCTTCCACAGAGGCTCATGCAAGTCAAGAAGTTCTAGCTGCTAACCCCAACACAGCTGAAGACATTGGTCACGAAGACAATGTTGATGATGATGTAGTCCTTCCTCAGCTCCAGTCCCAGTCGGTATCATCGCCTGCTCTAACGAGCAGTGAACTCATAAGCATTGGTCGTCCATTGACGCCAATCGCTCAAGACGACTCATGGGTGGAGCGCCAACAGCAAGACACCCCAGTACATGATGAGACACCAAGAACACCACCACCTCAAGTCACCACTCCAGTGCTTGATGACGACAACTACATGGTACAGACCACTCCCTCACCAAAGGCGTCGCCAGCGTTTCACAGGCTTCGCAAAGGCCCCAGGCCACAGGTCACCATGTTGAGCATTCTAGAAGGGGAAGTGCAACAAAGCTCAGTCGCACGTCAAGTGTTTCCTGAAGCCACCCCTACTACGAATGCCTCTGAGTCCGAAGCCAAAGTTGCTAAAGACAATCCGGCTGCATCAGCCGATGAAGACAAAGAATAAGAAAGAGTTGCCACACCCCCAACTAGTGATCAAGTCATTCTCGAGGAAAATGTGATTGTGCCCGACCCTCCAGTCCTTGAACAGATGGAGGTTGAAAATCCTGAGCCTGCCACCAACAACACCACTGAAGCCAATGACTCAGTCATGGCCAAAGACATTGTGGAGCCTAAAGCTAATGAGAATGTTGAAGTCACGTTGATGCCAATCGTCTCGGATGGCGCTGTTCCTCCTCCTTGTCCTCACACCATGGAACACGCATTCAATCGTGAAGGTTAGCTTGTCACAGTCAGATGGCCAGTTATGGTTCCACCCACTTCTCTCGGGCCACAATATGATTACCATGTGGAGCAGAGGCCTCAAGTTCAGAAGCCCAAGCCTAGGCTGCCAAGGCTTCCAAGTGCTGCAACTACACAGGGTTCCTTCAGCATGCACAGCTTCAGAGAGCATAATACTTTCTTTGCCAGCGCCAAGAATCCTTATTCGAAGCCAAAGATCTCCTCCGACAAATTCTGGAGTTATCAGCAGCGAAGCTATTACTCATGCATCCTCTACAACCAAGAGCGAATCTTTCCACATATGCGTCTGGATTGTGAAGCTATAGTTGGGATGCCTTGTCTTGAAGAAGCTCTTTACTGCTTCAGACTAGCCACAATGGATAGTAACATAGACTAGTAACATGCCCATGTTACTAGTCTATGTTACTACCTCTGTAGTGGGGAGTAACATATGTGTGGTAATATGGAGCACTTCATTTATTAGGCTATAGACACATCTTGCCTTGATATGTGTGATGCTAGTTGTCGGTGTCAAAACCGGCGGATCTCGGGTAGGGGGTCCCGAACTGTGCGTCTAGGCGGATGGTAACAGGAGACAAGGGACACAATGTTTTTACCTAGGTTCGGGCCCTCTCGATGGAGGTAAAAACCCTACTCCTACTTGATTAATATTGATGATATGGGTAGTACAAGAGTGGATCTACCACAAGATCAGGGAGGCTAAACCCTAGAAGCTAGCCTATGGTATGATTGTTGTTCGTCCTATGGACTAAAACCCTCCGGTTTATATAGACACCGGAGAGGGCTAGGGTTACACAGAGTCGGTTACAATGGGAGGATATCTACATATCTGTATTGCCAAGCTTGCCTTCCACGCCAAGGAAAGTCCCATCCGGACACGGGACGAAGTCTTCAATCTTGTATCTTCATAGTCCAAGAGTCCGGCCAAAGGTTATAGTCTGGTTATCCGGACACCCCCTAATCCAGGACTCCCTTAGTAGCCCCTGAACCAGGCTTCAATGACGACGAGTCCGGCGCGCAGATTGTCTTCGGCATTGCAAGGAGGGTTCCTCTTCCAAATACTTCATAGAAGATTTTTGAACACAAGGATAGTGTCCGGCTCTGCATAATAAGTTCCACATACTGTCGTAGAGAGAATACTATTTACACAAATCTAAGCTACTGACGTATTCCGTAGCGTGTCATCACACCACAACCAAGCCTTTATTCGAATCGTTTTTACTGCCCCACCTCAGCGCGTTTTGTGAGGCGGTTTCCTTGGCACGTCTTGTCAAAGCAGAGATCGTGTCCCCTTTATTTATGGGATTCTCATCAATACGGACGTGGGTAACCCAGTCGTTCCCGTTGGTACGTCTCCTCGATCAAAGGCGAGTCCCAAACGGTCACGGGGAGGGCTCTTGGTATTCAACCTCTTATAAAGAGACCAAGGCATTACTCCTTTCCTTTGATCTCAATCGAATTCGCCCTTTGCCTCGAGTTCCAACACCCAAGGCCCCAGATTTCAGGCGCTTCGGACCTTCGACGATGTCCGGTTTCAACTTTCGAGGCCGATGGATGCCGGAGGAAGACGTGCTAAAGCTGAGAGAGGCCAGGTTTTTGACCAGTGAAATCTTGCATAGGCTGCCTGCTCACGGGCAGGTTATTCCTACTCCCAAGCCTGGTGAGAGCATGGTGTTTGTGTCTCACTTCCTCCGAGGGCTAGGCTTCGCGGCGGATCCCTTCGTGAGGGGGCTCATGTTTTATTATGGGCTGGAATTTCACGACTTAGCTCTAGAGTCCATCCTCCACATCTCATCGTTCATTGTCGTGTGCGAAGCCTTCCTCCGTATTACTCCTCACTTCGGACTGTGGCTTAAGACCTATAAAATAGAGCCGAAGATGATCGAGGGACAGCACGCGGAGTGCGGAGGCGCTGTTATAAGCAAGAATGCTGATGCTCCATGGCTCGGGGGTTCTTTTCAAGAGGAGTTCAACTTATGGCAACAAGAGTGGTTTTATATCATAGCTCCCAGGGGCACCAAGTGGGTGGCGCCGCCTGCTTTCCGCTCGGGTCCCCCGCCATGACTAGCGTCATGGGTCAATAAGGGGCTGGACTGGGGGTCGGCAAAGGACATGCCCCTGTTGCAGGGCCGCATCCGAGATCTCCTAGAAAGAGACATCAGTCTGGTCGTGGTGACGCATGTTATGTTAATTCGCCGAGTTCTTCACTGCAAACGTCGCCCCCTCCGCCTGTGGGAGTTCAACCCGGAGGGACCGCGAGCTCTCCAACATTTTCTTGGCATGACGCCCGTGGAGATGTACAAATTGTTCTTCGGACCACAAGTAGTGTGTCCGGATTCTACGGAGGACGCAGGTCTGAGCTGCAATCGTCCGGATACTCAAGTAAGTAGCCCTGTGCCCAGACACACCATCCGTTCCTTTATCACAACATCACCCTTAAAAGAGTTGTCCTTGAAACAGGAGTGGGTAGCGAAGGCGAAGTTAATCAGGTGTCTGGCCCCCCTTCCTGAGACCTCGCTGGATCCCGTGTTAACCAGGATGCTGGAGATCGTGCCTTTGGAAGAAAACGAAGGGGGGGACAAGGAAGCTACCGCCTCCCCGAAGGAGGCTGTCAGGAAAGGAGGAATCGAAAATTCCTCTACCCAGGGGAAGAAGAGGACCGCCTCTGAAGACCCAGAGACCATGGTCTCAAAGCGGGGGAAGAAATCTTCGCCAGAGGGTCCTGTGCCGGGGGATACCTCGGCTGTACTGTGCCCCCAAGGGGATCAGCCCTCCACCGAGCCATAAGTAGAGAGGGGAGGTTTAAAATGAGAGGGATCCTTATTTTATATCTGAGGAAAATAACCGACATTTTACCTTGTAGTTCGGATCTCAGCCCTTCTCAGCAGAGCTCATCTTCGGGGGATCTTCTTCCGGAGAAGATGGAGAGCGGAACGCCTCCCCCTGCCGTTCCGCCTTATGAGGCGGGCGACCCTGAGGTGTCGTCGCGGAGGGTTTCTCCTAATCCGGCAGGGCCGGAAGGCAGTCATATGGCCCCCCAAAGCTCTTCGTGTCCGGCCTTTGAGAAAAGCCATCGAACGAGTCCGGCACCACCTGGTGCGCAGTCGAAGGAGCTGAAGGACCTGCTTTTGACAGTTCCGCATATATAAGATGCGCCCTGTGTAGATAGTAGCCCCTGAGACTCTGTGTGTTGTCGAAGACGGCAGCACGCAGAGGATCATAGTCCCAGGTATAATTTTGCCGCCTTCCTATGCAGGTGGCGAAGTGTTCGGTGGCCAGCCGGACTGATGAATTTGCCGAGCTAATGCGGCAACTTGACGTGGCAGATGCTGACATCGCGCTTGTCAACAAGCGGTTGACGAGGCACAAGGTATGTAATTTCTCCGGAGACACCTGGTAAGAGGAGCTTGATGCCAGTATCTTACAATGTGTGCACTTAATGCAGATGGTGTTGCCGCTGTGGAGGACTTTCAGGCAGAGCTTGCCCGAGCCAAGGAGCAAGCCAGAAAAAGCGATGCGGCTGCCCTAAAGGCGGTTGAGGAGCTGAAAGCCGAACAGGCTGCTCACTGCCGAAGTAAGAAGGAAATGGCCGAGATGGCTGTGAAGTTAAAGACCGCTGCTGACCGCTGCAAGCTTCTTGAAAAAGAAGATCAGGTGGAGCAGACAGACCTGGAAAAGGCGACTACTGCGGCCAAGGATGCTCGTTCTACGATGAGAGCGATGAAGGAGGAGCTGCGCTAGGCCGGAGATATCGCGGCTGGAAAGCCCTTTATGCTGCGGATGAAGTTCGGAGATCCTAAGTATGCTCCGTTGGGCCGGATGTGGAGTTCGGCAAACGCATATCTGGATTTAGTGGCGAGTGCCGCTGATGCGGCTGAACATTTCCGAGATCAGAAAGATAGCAAAGTGGAAAAGCTCTTCTGGTCACAGTTCAACAATCCGGAGCGTCCACTTCTATTGACCGATCGTTTGGCCGAATGGGCCGAACTGAATAGGTTGTCCAGACTCGCCATGAAGGATGTCGTGGATCATCTGTGGCCGGAAAGGCCAAAGCCGAACAGCTATTTTAGCTTGGTGCAGCAGTTCCTTGGTGTGGTGCCGCATATCAATGCGATGAAGAGGTCAGCATGCATAGAGGGTGCGCGGATGGCCCTTGCCCGTGTCAAGACATACTGGGCGGAGATGAAGGCCACTGCTATTGCATCCAAAGACTCGGACGGAAGCCGAGTACCTGCCGAGCACTATTTTCAGGAAGTTCTGCAAGGCGCTCGTTTAATAGAGACGCGGTGCTCGAAGGATATTATGTTCGAATAACATGGATTATTGTAAAACAATATTTTGATGGAATATAAAAGCTTTTTATACTTGTGCCTTCAAGAATTAAAATACCTCCTGTGCGGCCGTTAATGTATATGTGTATATAACCTGAAAGATGGCAGTCGTCGGCTTCAGCCCCCACGCATATAATGCGGGGGTGTTCGCAGAAGGCGCATTTTCACACTTGATCTAACATCTTGGTCCATGAAGGAGGTGATAGTGCAGCGAACTAGGCAACCGGACTATAATGCTTTATCACTTTCACTTGACCATAGGAGCTTGACGGTGAGGCTACTATATAGCCCCTGGTGGCGCCGCGCTCGCCCGAACTCGGGGCGCGTGTGTGCCTGGCCGGGAAACGGCCCTTCGTTAATGCGGAGGAATCCCGAAGATTCCGATAGGTCATCGAGTGGTTGACCAGTCTCATGCTATATCATGACAGTCAGTTTTCGGCTTTCTCTACTGAGGTGCTCGCCTGGCTGAATCGGGGCACAATCGAAGTAGTTCTCCTGGTGCCGCATTAGCCGATAGAACGGAACGTAAGGCAGCAAAACACAGGAGCCGGGCAAACCCAACATTTGACCAAAGACATGATTTAGAGCTGATGCATATAAGGCCAAACTCGTGACGCCGAACACTCCCTTAGGTATTCGGTCTTTATGGAAACGGACTGAGCAATGCCCTTGATAATAAGCCCCTGGTGTCCAGGTACGTGCAAAATTCTGACGTGGCCACATGCCAAGATGCCAGCCTCCTCCTCAGTTATACTGAGAATTCGGGGGATGTGTATCAACAAGAGACAGTAAAAAAGGTTTACGCAGGGTCTTAATCTAAAAAGAATCCTGGAGACGGGTCCCTGCTGCACGTCTGCGCCTGTGTCTCCGTTGTGCCGTGTCCTGGACGGGCGTAGCATGGTGTTCATCTGTAAAAGAGAGGAACTTAGCTGAAAAAAAAGAATAGTCATGCGGAATGTATGTTGTACTAAATAAACAAAGTATAATTCAAGACGGGTAAAATTGAGCCTTATTGTCGCTTATTTTACATACGCGGAGCCCCTTGTGTAGGGGTGTACGGCTACTAAATCTTTGTCAATTATATGTTTGCTCCAGACTCGCCTAGCCGTGTCCGTGGTCTTAATGACCTGTTAGATGCTTTTTTGGTGAAGCTGTTTTAATGTATGGCTGTCAAGGCAGCCGCATATTCTTCCGCGCTCGAGGAACACTCGATATTTCCCTTTAGTGAGATGATGCCTCGTGGACCGGGCATCTTAAGCGTAAGAGATGCATAATGCGGTATTGGGTTAAAGCGGGCGAAAGCTTCGCGTCCCAGTAGTGCTTGATAGCTACTTGAAAATGGGGCGATGTGGAAGGTTAGTTTTTCGCGGCGGAAGTTATCGGGGGAGCCGAACATAACTTCTAGCAGGAGAGAACCCGTGCAATGGGCATCCGAGCCTGGCGTTACTCCTTGAAAGGAAGTGTTGCTATGGTGAATTTTTGTTGGGTCCATCCCCATTTTGCGGATTGTGTCCTGATATAGCAGGTTTAGACCACTGCCGCCGTCCATCAGGACTTGTGTAAAGTGGAGTCCGTCGATTATCGGATCTAATATCAGGGCAGTCCAGCCTGCGTTCTGGATACTTCTAGAGTAATCCTGATGGTCGAAGGTGATCGGTTTTAACAACCAGTGGTGAGACTCCTTCCGGATAGGCCGTATGGCACGTATCTCTATAGGTGCCACTCTGTTTTTCCCTTTTGTCACGTGAAGTAAGTTTACTGTTTTGACTTCTTGTGGGAAATTCTTTTGTTTCCCGGTGCTCTGCTTGTGGGGTTCGTCATCGTCCTCACTTGGTGTGTTGAGCCCCTTGTGTTCGGTGTTGAGTTTGCCGGATTGCTTGAAGACCCAACAATCTCTGTGGGTATGGTTTGCAGGCTTCCCGGGAGTACTGTGGATTTGACATATCTTGTCCAAGATTTTGTTTAGGTTAGATAGCTCGTCCCTGTTATCCTTGAGGGGCAGCTTTTTCTGATTCTGCCGAGAGCTTTTGAATCCGGCGTTGAGTGCCGTGCTCTTCGGGCTGTTTCCCTTATTCCAGCGCTGGTCCTTGCTGCGTCGGGGTTTCCTGTTTCCATCCCTAGCTTCGAATGTACTTGGGTCACTGGTGCTGCATCTTGCCAACCAGCTTTCCTCTCCCGTGCAAAAGCGGGTCATGAGGCTTGTTAATGCGACCATTATTCTTGGCTTTTCTTGGCCGAGGTGTCTGGCGAGCCATTCATCTCGAACGCTGTGTTTGAAAGCTGCTAAGGCTTCGGCGTCCGGACAGTCGACTATCTGGTTCTTTTTAGTAAGAAATCTGTTCCAGAGTTTCCGGGCTGACTCTCCGGGCTGTTGAGTTATATGGCTTAAATCGTCTGCGTCCAGAGGTCGGACATAGGTCCCTTGAAAATTTGCCCGAAAAGCATCCTCGAGCTCTTCCCAACTTCCAATGGTGTTTTCGGGAAGGCCTATAAGCCAATGCCGGGCTGGCCCTTTGAGCTTGAGGGGTAAGTATTTTATGGCGTGGAGGTCGCCTCCTCTGGCCATGTGTATGTCTAGGATATAATCCTCAATCCAGACTCCAAGGTCTGTTGTTCCGTCGTACGCCTCTATGTTTATGGTCTTGAATCCCGCTGGAAATTCATGGTCCAGCACCTCATCGGTGAAACAGAGGGGGTGTGCAGCACCCCTGTACTTGGGTGTGCCGTGTTGTTCGGATATTTGTTGCGTTACATTGCTTACTAGAGCTTGCTTTCTTGGCCCGTAAATGGACCTGGCTGGGCCATCCTTTTGATGCGAATCCTTGGGTGGATCGCGTGTTGGTTTGTGTGCGGCGCCATTTGCCACTCTATGTTGTCCATGGGGTCGTCTATCCGACCGGGTGGCTTCCTTATTTTTTGATTTTGGGGGCTCTAGGGCCTCCTCATCAAATTCGGGCAGTAGCTTTCGCTTCGGGTAGCTCTTTGTGTGGCGACTATCGACGTATTTGTCTGCGGTGTTGAGTACTTTGCTCCTTCTGATTCGGAGTGCGTCTTCCGCAGTTTTGAGCTTCCGCTTCTGCTTTTTTAGGCTACGCGCCGTGGCGACGAGCCTTTTGTGGAGGTTTTCCTGTTCCAGGAACTTGTCCAGCGTGAGGTCGTCCGGACTGTTATCTTCGCCGGGGACGGGTTGTGCGGTTTGTTTATCCAAGTTGCCTTGTTCGGACGGTTGCTCGATGCCATGTTCATTGTTCGCCGGCTCGCCCTGCTCTGTGGCTGGGTCTGTACGACCGCTGTCTCTGTCGGGGCGGGGATTGGGGCGGCGCTTACGCCGCCGCTTTGGCTGCTTTTCGGAGGAGCAACCCTTCGTTGCGTCATCCCATTCTTCCTCGTCGATTCCTTTGGGTGTGTCCACCATGTATACATCGTAGGATGGGGTGGCTGTCTAGTGCCCTATAGGTGCTGGTTCATGTTCGTCTCCTATATCGTCGTCGATACCGTCGATGTCTTCGGAGTCGAAGTCGAGCATGTCGGTTAAATCATCGACAGTGGCTACGAAGTGGGTGGTGGGTGGGCATCGAATTTCTTTGTCGTCTGCATCCCAATCCTGTTGGCCATAGTCCGGCCAGGGCTCTCCTGACAAAGAGAGAGACCTTAGTGAATTCAGGATGTCGCCGAAGGGCGAGTGCTGAAAGATATCCGCGGCGGTGAATTCCATGATCGGCGCCCAATCGGATTCGATTGGTAGGGGCACGGAGGGTTCGGAGCCCGGAAAAGAGTCCGCAACCCTGGAGTCACGGGCTTCGCAGAGGATAAGGCCAGTGTTTGGCTCGATCGCTGTTAAGACTGCAGCCCCCGTGGCGGGGTCTAGCCACCTGTCCTCGATCGGCGCGGTTGGCTCCGAGCTAAGGGTCGGAGCGGATACGGGTGCGGCCTCCAGGGAGCTGTTCGATGGCAGGGCTAAATCATGCCCATCGTGACAGTGCGGCGCGCTCGGCTGTGGCTCGAATCCGTCGAAGATCAAGTCTCCGCGGATGTTAGCCGTGTAGTTCAAACTTCCAAATCTGAGCTGATGGCCAGGGGCGTAGTTTTCAATCTGCTCTAGATGGCCAAGCGAATTGGCCCGCAGTGCAAAGCCACCGAATACGAAGATTTGTCTGGGGAGAAAAGTCTCATCCTGGACCGCATCGCTGTTGATGGTCGGAGGAGCCATCGGGCCTAAAGATGACGACACAGAGGAACTCTCAATGAAAGCACCAATGTCGGTGTCAAAACCGGTGGATCTCGGGTAGGGGGTCCCGAACTGTGCGTCTAGGCGGATGGTAACAGGAGACAAGGGACACAATGTTTTTACCCAGGTTCGGGCCCTCTCGATGGAGGTGAAACCCTACTCCTGCTTTATTAATATTGATGATATGGGTAGTACAAGAGTGGATCTACCACGAGATCAGGGAGGCTAAACCCTAGAAGCTAGCCTATGGTATGATTGTTGTTCGTCCTATGGACTAAAACCCTCCGGTTTATATAGACACCGAAGAGGGCTAGGGTTACACAGAGTCGGTTACAATGGGAGGAGATCTACATATCCGTATTGCCAAGCTTGCCTTCCACGCCAAGGAAAGTCCCATCCGGACACGGGACGAAGTCTTCAATCTTGTATCTTCATAGTCCAAGAGTCCGTCCAAAGGTTATAGTCCGGCTATCCGGACACCCCCTAATCCAGGACTCCCTCACTAGTAGTAACTAGCTATGTTACTACTTTCATCTCTTTCTTCATTTATTTCATGCCATATCATCTATTTAACCCAGATATGTGTGATATTACTACCTATGTTACTCCCACTGTGGGTAGTCCCAGGGATGTTGGTCGTCTGCCTTTCGTGACTGACAAAGAACACCGGAATGAAGAGTCTGCTGCAGTTCTATGCCACCCTCCATATTTGCGGCTACAATAGGGATCCGAAGACTTGGATCCTTGAGTGGATGATAGGTGATGTACATGACGAAGCCAAAGCTCAAGACATCATCGAGCTTACTTCCCTGCCCACTCCAGGTGAATTATATGAACTTGGTTGTTAGCTTCATAGAGATGAGCTGCAGAGCATTTTTCAGAGGCCTAAACCAAACATGAGCCGGATGCTTAGCCTGATGAATCCATTGCCTCAAGACACTGAATACCCAAAGGAGTTCTTTGTGAAGGACCTCGAGTACTTGCCACACACAGTATACCATATTCTGAGGCATACTCTATGGCCAATCAAGGGACATTCTTCTGAAGCTAAACTTGAAGGAGCCATGAAGACTTTGGTATTCAATATCATCAATGGCATCAAATTCAACACCCAGGATTTCTTCATCAGACAACTTGCTGCTTCTAGCATTGATCTATTTGGCCTGAAGTTCTATGCTCCATGGGTGATGCGCCTAATTAAGCTTCATTCCACTATAGACTATCAGCCCTCAGCGTGCAACCACATTGTTTTTTTGCCTGAGGTTGATCTGTCTATTGAAGCCATCTACCCCGAGCCTGCCAAGAAGCCCCTACATCTTCAGAATGCTGAACATCAAAGCTTCTCGCAGCCAATTGACGGAATCCTTGTCCCCAATGCTGCAACACCCGCTTATCCTCTGGCTGGGAACATGAGAGTGCCACACCGTGCTAACACTGAAGCCACTGCAAGTATAATTTCCCAAAGGCCTCAGAAGCGATCTCATGTACTCAATGACCGAGAGCTCCTTGTGGTATTGCATCAGAAGCAGGATAAGCATCAGGACTGGCTGAAGCATCAGATGCAGAGTCTCTTGGTGGATGTCAATCGCATCCGTAATTTGGCCACCAAGAACTCATTTGTTGCACATGAAGCCTGTCGGCGGTCCTAGAAGAGCCTCATAATGCTCTATCCTGAAGACGATTTCACGAAGGTGGCTTCACAGAGAACTTCAAGTTTGACTCCAGGCCTCCACCAAATGCAAGCTGGCGTCGCACTCCCTCCATTGAAGATTCTGAGCATTCATCTTCGGCTGCAACTGTTGTTGCGAGAGTCGTCGATGAAGAAGACGACGCCACTTCACCAACCTTGGCTGCACTGCACCACGACACTGCATCAGGCCCATCCGCACCACCTAACTCCAACGTCGACCCTGCTCCATCATCTACTCCATCTGGGAACGAGTAGATACTCTATGTCTTCAAACATTTTTGGTCATTACTGACAAAAGGGGGAGAAGCATATGAGTTGACAGTCTTCAAGCGGGTCATTATGGGTGGTTGCATAAATTTTTGCTAAGTCGTTGCAACTCTCGTCTTTTTAACAATTTGGTTTTTGGGTTGCAACACTTAAACTCGATGGTCGTCTGCTACGTTGTTTTTGCTGCCACTGTGTGATGCGATGATAAATCCCACAGACGTCCATTTTTCATTATGCATGTCATTATCTTCGTTATCTCTTTATATGCATGATGAATTGTCTTCATAAGTTGAAGAGGATCTCCACAAAGTAAAACGTGCCATGTGCATTTGCATTCAAAAGCAAACTACTTATATGCACATCTTCAGGGGTAGCCTTTTTCTACTTATGAAGACAATGCCTTAATCCTTAACTTTCACATACTTTTATCCCCGTTGAAAAATTCAACCAGTTTGTCACCAATCACCAAAAAGGGGGAGATTGTAAGTGCATCTACGGCCACCCCTAGTTGGTTTTGGAGTATTGACGACAAACTTGGTTGAGGGACTAATGTGTTTATGAGAACTGCAGGATAACACATGTAGTAGTCCCTTATTGATTCGGTTTACCTACCAGGGATGACCCCTAAAAATGTATGAAGACATTGAAGACAATGGTGGTTTGTGAAGATGTTCACAGTGAAGATTATGACATAAGAAGACATTCACGTGAAGACTATGGAATGCGAAGACATAGTTGTTTCGTAGTTTCCTTTTCTTCTTTGTTGAGTCATAGGAACCACCATACTGTTAAGTGGGGTCCAAGTGAACAAAGTCAGAGTGACTGATGTGATGCTCAACCAAATCCTATGTCTTTGAGCGAAGACAATGAGAGCAAATCTTATCCAGAGCTGGATGAGTTAGCTTTACTTGTAGCCCAAATCAAGCTGCTGCGTGTGTTTGAAATCCGACAGTTGGACACGTGTCGGTTCCTTAGTGACCCGGGGTCAGTTCGGACAAATCAGGTCGGGTTGCCTCCTGGCTATAAATAGCCCACCCCCTACACCATAAATTGGGGGCTGCTCAAAGTTGGTGCACAACTTTTGTCGTTTGAGAGCAACCCACCTCCGAAGCATTTGAGAGAGAGAGAGAGATCCTTGCAAGGACAAAGCCCAAAACACCCAGAGCCAAAGAGTGTTAGGCATCACTGAAGTCTTTCTGCCCGCATGATCTAAAGACTTGTTACACTTGAGGACTGTGAATCCTCCAGCCGGTTAGGCGTCACGTTCTGAGCATCCAAGAGCCATTGTGGATTGCTAGTGAACGAAGTCTGTTGTCACAGCCCCAGATCAGCCCTTGCTTGACTTTGCTTGCTCATCATGTCATCATGTTTAAATTCCTAAGAAACTTGAAATGGGGATGTTGAAACCCTAGCACCAAATGAATTCAAATAAGTTCAAATAAAATCATTTTCAATGATCCCAAAATGCCCTTTTAAAATGTTCATGATTTCTGATAAAGGAAAAAACCTCTGCCCAAAATGATGAACATGTTTCTAGGTCATTCCTGGAATTTTGAATTAAATCATAATGTATTTGAATTGGGGCATTTGAATTCTATGTATATTTTAGATGCTCCAAATATTCTATCATAATTTGTGGGCTTCTGGAATAATCCAAATAATGCCCCCAATTTATCTCAGGAGTTTTAAAAATGAATTAGTATTTTTACTAATTCAAAACAGAATAAAAGAAATAGAAAAAAACAAAAACAGAAAGCAAAGAGCAGAGACTCACCTGGCTTACCTGTCGCGGCCCAGCTGGCCAGCCCCTCTAGCTGGCCTAGCCCACTGGCCGAAGTGGTCGTCTTCAACCTCTGCCAGTAGGCAGAGGCGTGTCGACGCGCGCGCGCCCGAGGCCTCCACCTCCTGCTTCCTCCCCCGCCCTCGGCCGAGCGCCTGGAGGCGCCACGCGCCCCCTGGCCCTCTCTCTCGCACCCGCAGGTCCTTCCCTCCTCTGGCTCTTCCTCCCTCGCACCACCCAAGCGTGCTCGCCGCCGCTCGCCGTTCCTGTGGCCACCGGCCACCCCTCGCCCTGCCACTGATCTCAGGAGCTCCGCCTCGACCCCCTCTCCCTCCCCACCGAGCCACGCCCCTCCGGAAGCCCTGCAGCGTCGTCCCCAACCTCGTCTCCAACCTCTGACCGCCGGCGGACTCGTCGGGGATTCGCGAGCTCCAGCCTCTCCCCGGCCTCGCCGATGCCTCTACTGGAATCGCCGTGAGCCCCTGCCTCTTTCCTCTCTCTCCCCGTGCTCTCCCGCGCCTTCTAGCCACCGTGGCCATCGGAGCCGATTGCTCCTTGCCGCTGGCCATGTCGCCACCGCGGCTACGGCCGTGCAAGCACGCGTCTGAGCTCACCACTGAACTGACCACACTCCCCTGAGCATAACGCACACACCCATCCATCTCCCCGTGCTCTGTAGCTCCATCTCGCTCAACACCCGAACGTCGACCGCCGCTATGAGCTCGACTCTGGCGAGCTCGCTCCACCCCAGCCCCTTCCGTCTGCCCATCCAGATGCGCGCGAGTCCCAGCTACGCGTAGGATCAAACCATGGTCGATTTGGTCAATCGTGGGCAAAACCCGAGCTAACCCAGTGTGTCTCCGCCGTGTTTTGGTCGCCGCCGGTGTAACTCCGGCGATGGTGACGTGGCAGATTAGTTTAGGCTAATGACGCACTTAGACAACACCTAGTGACACTGACAGCAGGGCCCCACCTGCTAATTAAACTTAGATTAGTTTCTGTTTAGTTTTTACTAATCTTAGTGGCCCCACGCGTCAGCGTTGACCATGCTGACGTGTCCATTGACTGGGTCCACATGTCAGTGACCCTAACTGGCACTGAGACACTGACCAGTGGGTCCCACTGGTAAGGTTTGACCTGGACCGGGTCAGTTGACCTGCTGACGTCACGGTGACGTAGTGCTGACGCCATAACTCATTTTCTGGATTAATTTTAATTCAGGAAATTCCAGAAAATACCCAAAACTTCAAAAATTCATAGTAATTCAACCGTAACTCCAAATCAAACAAATTATATATGAAAAATTATCAAAAAAATGTAATCTATCCATCTGTACCATTTTCATGCATGACAAACTAAGTTATACCTTCTGTATACCTGAAAACATGTTAATGGCATTTAAATAACCACATGTGGAATTTGAATTTGAACCTTTGGTTCAAACCAACTTCATTTAAATTGTTGCTAGCTGCATTAGCTCAACTCACACCATATTGCCATGACATTATCATGCATCATAATTGTTGCATTGCATTGATTGTGTTCTTCTTTGTTTGCCAGTAATTGTCCCCTCTCGATAGACGTGGTTTCGATGATGAGTTCGATGACACCGATGAAGAACTATAATATCTTCAGAAGTGCCAGGCAAGCAAAACCCCCTTGTTCATTCCGATATAATCCCACTCTCTCGCTCCTGCTCTCTTTTACTGCATTAGGACAACACCGATTCATCTGTTACTTGCTGCGGTAGCTGAACCCCTTTATCCATTGCATGACCTGTCATTGCCATAGTAAATAGATGAAACCCACTAGCATGAGTAGGAGTTGTTTGAGCCCTGATGTGCCTACTCATTCATGTTTGTTGTCATGCCTGCTACTGCTTAGAGTTGAGACGGGTCTGATTCATCGGGGATGAGTTGGAAAGTGGTGAACATGCCCTATTGTTGAGAGCTAAGTGTATGAATACGATTTGGTAAAGGTAGCAATGAGAGGCCATGTAGGAGTACATGGTGGGTTGTCTCATTGAAACCGTCCTCAGGAACTGAGTTCTGTGTTTGTGATCCATGAAACAGTTACTACCACGCATTAGGCCCGAAACCAATGGACCCTCTCGGCTTCTTGATCACCCTTGTCCTCTGTCCAGGAGTTGCAAGTAGTTTCTGGTGTTTGTAGTATGCTGGGGGCCGCACGCAGCGCTGACCGTTGGGGTGGGCTGTGGTGCGGTAGGCACGTGGCACGGTGTACCGGGCGCCTGTTTGGTGTCTCGGGAACCCTGCTCACATCGTTCGGGGCCGTATGTGGAAACCTCGGCCGGACTCCCTGCGGATGGAACCTGAATAGGCGATAAACCTGGACTAGAGACTTGAATGTTTAGGCAGGCCGTGGCCGACACCCTCGTTGGGCTTCCGCTTGAAGGTTGCCGAGTACATGTCGTGTAAACGGCGGTAAGTGGTGAGAGCGTGTGTGAAGAAGTAGACCCCTGCAGGGTTAACATCATCTATTCGAATAGCCGTGTCCGCGGTAATGAACTTCTGGGTTGCCTATAACAGTTCATAGACAAGTGAAAGTGGATACTCTAAAATGCGCAAGATAAGCGTGAGTGCTATGGATGGCATTCTCGTAGGAAGACGGGAGCGGATCCATAGTGGTGTATTGATATGGTGAATATGTGGACTCGTGTGCGCCACCTCAAAAGAGTTACTTGCAGTCGTAGTTCAGGATAGCCACCGAGTCAAAGCTGGCTTGCTGCAGTTAAACTCCACTACCCCCTTTGTTGACACCGATGCATATGTAGCTAGTTCTGATGTAAGTCTTGCTGGGTACATTTGTACTCACATTTGCCTATTTTATGTTTTTGTAGAGAGACGTCAGTCTCGCTAGTAGTTCCGCGTGGACTTCGACGTTTAGTTGGTTACCTCAGCTACGATCTTGTGCCCTCGACAGGGTCTTGTAGATAGTCAGGCTTTTTAGCCTTCTTCATTTATAGTTGTCTGTACTCAGACAAGTTAAGCTTCCGCATGTGCTTGTTGTTTGTATGCTCTGAATGTTGGGGTCGTGAGACCCATGTTTGTAATATCTCACTCCTCGGAGCCTAATGAATACATACTTTGAGTCGTAGAGTTATGTTGTGATGCCATGTTGTATTTACACATATCGAGCATAGTGTGTGTATGATTGAAATGCTTGGTATGTGTGGGATCCGACAATCTAGTTGTTTATCCTTGGCAGCCTCTATTATGGGGAAATGTAGTCTAGTGCTTCCATGAGCCATAGTAGTCCGCTACAGCCCGGTTCACCGGAGTCCTGCTAGCCCAGCACTACTGCTCAGGACACTTGACTGGCCGGCATGTGTTTCACTTCGTTCCTGTGTCTGTCCCCTCGGGGAAATGTCACGCGGTGACATCCGGAGTCCTGCCTAGCCTGCTACAGCCCGGGTTACCGGAGTCCTGTTAGCCCAGTGCTACAGCCCGGATTCACACGCTGATGACCGACATGCTCGAAGTTGATTCATGTATGCCTGTCCCCATGGGTTAGTGCCGCTTTGGGTTCACGACTAGCCATGTCGGCCCGGGTTCTTTGTCATATGGATGCTAGCGACACTATCATATACGTGAGCCAAAAGGTGCAAACGGTCCCGGGCCGGGTAAGGTGGCACCCGTGGGAATACCGTGCGTGAGGCCGCAAAGTGATATGACGTGTTACATGCTAGATCGGTGTGACATAGGATCGGGGTCCTGACATCTGTGAAGGTTTGGAAGTCTACCTTGAAGACTTACCAGAGTGATTGGGCGAGGACTACGTGTTCTTACCTCAAGGGGAATAAGGTGAAGACACGGCCTTCTGAGTTAAATATCAACCTCCCTAACCAGACATATAGTTGTCACAAAAACTGGAACTGGTCTACCAAATCCTTGTCTTCACCAAGCTACTGGTTCTATCCTTCACTTCCCTTTACTTTCAGTCTGTCTTCGTGAAGTCATTACCTGCTTGCATGATCTGATTGTCTTCACTGTGTGAAGTTTGTTTACCGTTTGGCTTCATACCATCTTCCATCCTGATCTATACTACCTAGTTGCTGATAGTCTTCGTGCTTTCACTTCATTGCTTACTTGACTATGGCTTGTGTAGTGTAGTCTACCTTCCGATGCATATCAATAGGTTCATTTATACTGTTCTTTTTCAAAGCCCCCCGTGTTTTGAAGTATTTCATAAAAATCGCCTATTCACCCACTACAAAAAAAGACACATCCGTGACATTTTGGGCCGAACAAATTTTTTTCCTGTCATGCTTATGACACTTCTATGACGATAATTGTGACAAAACCCGGTATCATCATAGATGTGGTGGGATCCTACTTCTATGAAAGAAAATCATGACAGGAAATGGGCTTTTCGTCCTGGGCGGGCCGGAGACGCGGGTGCATGACATTCTTTGGGCCGTCCATGACGGAAACACCGTGGTAGATGCGAGGGCGCGGAAAATATCAGGGAGTTCCCGGTATGGTGGGTGGTCGGGGGCCGAGCGATGCGTGTTTATCTTGTACACGTACGTGCGTGGATGCGAGGCGTTGGGCTCTAACTGAACCCGAGCGAGGCGTTCGCCTACTGAACCCAAGCGATTGCACTGCAAGCTACACGTTACTGAACCCGAGCGATTGATCGATGGCCGGTAACTGAACCCGATCGAGCGATTCCTTCGCTACTGCTGCTAACTGAAGCCAATCGAACCTACTGCCTCTTGATGAACAGTGAGCATTGTTGGGGGTTTGGATGAACAGTTCCCGGTGTGGGGTTGGATGAATAGGAACCTGTGGTGTTGCCGCTGGATGAACAATACCCCGATCGATCGTGCCGGTGGAGGGGTGGATGAACAGGACCCCGTGGAGGGCTGGATGGACAGGACGACCCCGTGGAGGGCGGGTTGAACAGTAGCCGGTGGAGGGCTGGATGAACAGTAGCCCGTGGAGGGGTGGTTGAACAGGACCCCGTGGAGAGAGTTGGTTGAACAGTAGCCGGTGGAGGAGCATGCGATGGAGGCTGGATGAACAGGAGCCCGTGGATGAACAGTCGCAGGTGGAGGCTGGAGGAGGTCGACGATGGTGAACAAGAGCCCGTGGAGGCAGTCGATGGTGGATGAACAGTAGCCCGTGGAGGTAGTCAACGGTGGAGTTGAACAGTATCCCGTGGAGTCCCGTTTTGCGGTACGCCACACCCCTCCCGATGAATAGGACCCCCGTTTCGACCGTAGCGCTCCAACACAAGTCTGTTTCCTCCGTTTTGCGGTACGCCACACCCCTCCCAATCAACATGACCCCGTTTTCACCGTTTTGCGGTACGCCAGACCCCTCCCGATAAACAGGATCCCGTTTCGACCGTGGCCGGTCGAACACAAGGCCGTTTCCTTCGTTTTGCGGTACGGCAGGCCTCGTTTCCTTCGGCTGTTCCGTCCAAGCCGGTTGGCTCCCGATGAACACAAAGACGCATTCCGTTCCGACCCAGCCGTTTGCCTCCCCATGATCACGACGACGGCGCAGATTCTCCATTCTGACCCAGCCATGTACACGAGCCCTGGCCGTACGTATGCGCGAGTAGGCGTTCGAGACCCCGCCCATATGTACGTACGTGGCTGTATTTACTTTCTTGCACCCTGGCTGTACGTACGTGTACATGCTACGTGCGCGCCTCCACTACGACATGTGCGTGCCTCTACTACGACATGTGCGCACCTCTACTACAGCACGTGCGCGCCTCTACATCGACCAGTATGTACGTACATGTTCGCGACCAGAATGACAACGCTACGCACGCTTCGACCAGGTGGGTCCTAACTGTCAGGCACTTCCTTCCGTGCAAAGATGTAGCTGGTGGGTCCCAGCAGTCAGGGGAGAAACATTTTTTTCGAGAAATACGGTGGCCCGTCCTGTGGGTCCCTATTATCAGGTGGAGGAAGAATTATTTTGCGCATAATAAGGAGGCACTTCCTTGCTGCTGCCATGGACCCAGCTGTCAGCCTCTCCACGTGCAGTTCTCTTCCGATGGAAGTCGTTCCTTGACCACATTGACCATGCCGCGCCGAGAGCACCAGGGTGGTGGAGGACGGCGAGGCCTAGGAAGGGGACGACGCGGAGCCGAGGAAGACGTGGCAGTGGATGCCCACGCAAAGGGGAGTATGTGGGTTGACTGCTTCGGCTGCGGTGTGAGTCTGCCGTCGCCGGAGAATAACAGGAGGTGTGAGTGAGTATAGAGGGATGGCATGGCCAGCGGTGGCAGCACAACCGGACACGGGAGGCAGGAGCAGGTGGCACAGCCGATGCTTGTTTGGGCGACTGGAGCAAGAAGACCAGAGGTTGAAGAAGCACTACGGCCGTTGGATGGACATCGTACGGTCACTGGAGCTAGAATCGTTCATATTGACTAAATTGACAAAGCCCTCCGTCCCTGTCATCTTAGTAGGCCCACAAGTCAGCCTCCCACTATGGTGGGTCCCAGCTAGCAGGGGGAGTATTCATTTTTTTGTGCGTAATAATTATAAGATCTATATTTACTCTTAGATAAATGTAGAATTAACACAATGGTTATGAAGTTTTGGATTGCTCATGTAAGTACCTGTTGTCATGTACTCCCTCTGTATCGAATTAATTGTTGATCAATTGGATGTATTTAGAACTTAATAGTCCTAGATATATCCATTTGAGCGACAAGTAATAACGGACGGTGGAGGTATTACTGTACTTGCATCGCGAGATAGTTGATTGTCTAGCATTACTCTACATCTTATCTGCCCTGCCCTCCACTTTCTCCAAATTATCATATCTACATTTACTCTTACCAAAATGTTGAATAAAGCCAATGCCACTGCACACGTTGATGTGTGCATTCCTCTTGTCAGTACCTTTTGCCTTGTAACCCTGTACTTAATTAATTGCTATTTAATTATGTATCATTAGTCTGCACCTGAGCTTCATTATCCTCTATTTCTTCCAATATTATTTGATCTATATTTACTCTTTGCAAAATGTAGAAAAATGGCAACGCTTATAAAGAATTTTCTTTGGGGAATTTATTGAATTATCCTTCCATCAACATGGAGATGGGCTTTGTCCAGCCCGTGTTAACATGTAGTGTGAGTTCATCCTTCTCAAGCCTTCAAACGTTGTTCTAGTATAGAGTTGGATATGCATCATTTCCTCCACTGTTGTTTACTTTGCTGTTTACATCTGATTGGATGTTTGCAACAACTACCAGTTTTAAATTTTAGTTGTAAAAACATGTTCCTTATGCAGAACAAATCCATTTATTTGCTTATATAATTGTGAAACCTGTTACGTGTCTCCTTGGTTCTCTTTCAGAGTCGTATCTCTTATGCCAGGCAGAACTTTAGGGAAGATAGTGACCCAAATCATAATGAGGATAGCGAGATGCACTACAAAAAAAGACACATCCGTGACATTTTGGGCCGAACGAATTGTTTTTTCTATCATACATATGACACTTCTATGACGATACTTGTGACAAAACCCGGTATCATCACAGATGTGGTGGGCTCCTACTTCTATGACAAAAAATCATGAGAGAAAATGGGCTTGTCCTGGGCGGGCCGGAGACGCATTTGCATGACATTCTTTGGGCCGTCCATGACGGAAAAAACCGTGGTAGAAGCGAGGGCGCGGAAAATATCGGGGAGTCCCCGGTTACGGTGGGTGGTCGGGGGCCGAGTGATGCGCGTTTCTCTCGTACATACGCGCGTGTGTGCGAGGCGTTGGGCTCTAGCTGAACCCAAGCGAGGCGTTGGGCTCTAACTGAACCCGAGCGATTGCACTGTAGGCTACGCATTACTGAACCCGAGCGAGCGATCGATCGATGGCTGTTAACTGAACCTGATCGAGCGATTCCTTCGCTACTGCTGCTAACTGAAGCCGATCGATGCTGCCTCTGGATGAACAGTGAGCGTTGTGGGGGGGGTCAGATGAATAGTTCCCGGTGGGGGTGGATGAACAGGACCCCGTGGTGTTGCCTCTGGATGAACAGTACCCCGATCGATCGAGTCGGTTGGGGCTGGATGAATAGGACCCCGTGGAGGGCTGGATGAACAGGACCACCCCGTGGAGGGCAGGATGAACAGTAGCCTGTGGAGGGGTGGTTGAACAGGAGCCCGTGGAGAGGGCTGGTTGAACAGTAGCCGGTGGAGTAGCGTGCGGTGGAGGCTGGATGAATAGGAGCCCGTGGATGAACAGTCGCAGGTGGAGGCTGGAGGAGGTCGACGGTGGATGAACAGTAGCCCGTGGAGGCTGGAGGGGGTCGACGGTGGAGATGAACAGTATCCCGTGGAGTCCCGTTTTGCGGTACGCCACACCCCTCCCGATGAACAGGACCCTGTTTCGACCATAGCGCTCCAACACAAGTCCGTTTCCTCCATTTTGTGGTACGCCACACCCCTCCCGAGCAACAGGACCCCCGTTTCGACCGTAGGAGGTCCGTTTCCTCCATTTTGCGGTACGCCAGACCCCTCCCGATGAACAGGATCCTGTTTCAAACGTGGCCGGTCGAACACAAGGTTGTTTCCTCCGTTCTGCGGTACGCCAGGCCTCGTTTCCATCGCCTGTTCCGTCCAAGCCCTCCCGATGAACACGACCACACATTCTGTTCCGACCCAGCCAGTTGGCTCCCACGTGTTCCGTTGCCTCCCGATGAACACGACTCATTCCGTTGCCTCCCCATGAACACGACGACGACGCTGTTTCTCCGTTCCGACCCAGCCATGTACACGAGCCCTGACTGTACGTATGCGCGAGTAGGCGTTCGAGACCCCGCCCGTATGTACACATACGTGGCCGTATTTTCTTTCTTGCACCCTGGCCGTTGTACGTACGTGTACATGCTACGTGCGCGCCTCTACTAAGACATGTGCGCGCCTCTACATCGACCAGTATATATGTACGTACACGTTCGCGACCAGAATGACAACACTACGTACGCTTCGACCAGGTGGGTCCCGACTGTCAGGCACTTCCTTGTGTGCGAAGATGTAGCTAGTGGGTCCCAACAGTCAGGGGGAAACATTTTTTTCGTGAAATACAGTGGCCCGTCCGGTGGGTCCCAGCTGTCAGGTGGAGGAATCATTATTTTCCGCGTAATAAGGAGGCACTTCCTTGCTGCGGCCTCTCCACGTACAGTCCACGTCCGATGGAGGTCGTTCCTTGACCACGTTGACCACGCCACGCCGAGAGCACCAGGGAGGTGGACGACGGCGAGGCCTAGGAAGGGACGACGGGGAGCCGGGGAAGACGCGGCAATGGAAGCCCGCGCGGAGAGGACTACGAGGTTTCACTGGTTCGGCTGCGGTGTGAGGCTGCCGTCACCGCAGGGCCTGGCCAGCGGTAGGAATAGTAGGGGGCGGTGAGGCCTCCGCGGCAGCACAGCCGGCCACAGGAGGCAGGAGCATGCGGCACGACCGGCGCTGCTTTGGGAGGCTGTGTAACACCCTCGATGCGGCTATAGCTCCCACGTGTTGAGGCACGACTTAGAGGCATAACCGCATTGAAAGCAATGTCGCAAGTTAGGCAATCATCACAACATCCCATGTAATATAGATAATAAAAGGGGAGATACATAGTTGGCTTACACTCGCCACGTCAATCAAAGTACATAAATAACATACATCATCCAAACACTCATGGACCGACTACGGCGCCAAAATAGAAGAAAACCTAACATGCGACACGGTCCCAATCGCCCCCAACTTGGCACCACTACTGATCATCAGGAAAAGAGACATAGTAACGCTGAGAGTCCTCGTCGAACTCCCACTTGAGCTCGTACGCATCACCTGGAGCGGAATCACCTGGACCTGCATCTGGTGTAATAATAATCTGTGAGCCACAGGGACTCAGCAATCTCGCACCCTCGCGATCAAGACTATTTAAGCTTATAGGAAGGGTAAGGTGAATATATGTGGAGCTGCAGCAAGCGACTAGCATATATGGTGGCTATCTTATTCGCAAAACAGAGCGAGAAGAGGAGGCAAGGAGCGAGCGAGAAAACTAGGGCAACCTGCGCAAACATTACTCCAACACCGTGTCCACTTCCCGGACTCCGCCGAGAAGAGGCCATCACGGTAACACACACGGTTGATTCATTTATTTAAATTAAGGTTCAAGTTATCTACAACCGAACATTAACAAATTCCCATCTGCCCATAACCGCGGGCACGGCTTTCGAAATTTCAATCCCTGTAGGGGAGTCCCAACTTAGCCCATGACAAGCTCTCACGGTCAACGAAGGAATAGACCTCCTCCCAAGACGTTCCGATCAGACTCGGTATCTCGGTTCTTCAGGACAGCTCCGACAATGGTAAAACAAGTCCAGCAACACCACCCGCTGTGCCGGCAAATCCCGATAGGAGCTTCACATATCTCGTTCTCAGGGCACACCAGATAAGCTAAGCGTACGGGAGCCAACGTAACCCAAGTTGCCAAGGGACGCCCTCGCACGGTGCTCTAGGTTGGACCAACACTCAGAGGAGCACTGGCCCGAGGGGTTTAAAATAAGATGACCCTTGAGTCCGCGAAACCCAAGGGAAAAGGGGCTAGGTGGAAAATGGTAAAACCAAGGTTGGGCATTGCTGGAGGAGTTTTATTCAAGGTGGACTGTCAAGGGGTTCCCATTATAACCCAACCGCGTAAGGAACGCAAAATCCGGGAACATAACACCGATATGACGGAAACTAGGGCGGCAAGAGTGGAACAAAACACTAGGTGAGAGGCCGAGCCTTCCACCCTTTACCAAGTATATAGATGCATTAAGATAACATAGCAACATAATGATATCCCAACAAGTAAATAAATGTTCCAACAAGGAACGGCTCCAATCTTCACCTGCAACTAGCAACGCTATAAGAGGGGCTGAGCAAAGCGGTAACATAGCCAATCAACGGTTTGCTAGGACAATGGTGGGTTAGAGGTTTTACATGGAAATTGGGAGGCTGACAAGCAAATGGTAGGCATCATAGCATTGGCATAGCAAAAGAGCGAGCAAACTAGCATAGCAAAGATAGTAGTGATTTCGAGGGTATGATCATCTTGCCTGCAAAGTTGTCAGAGGTGACTGGATCCTCAAAAGCAAACTCAACGGGCTCCCCGTTAGCGAACTCGTCTCCCGGCTCTACCCAAACAAGACAAACAAGCAACAAGGATACAATCAACCACGTGCAAGGAACAATCAATATGATGCAATGATGAAATGATATGCGGGATGCGATGCGGGATGCAAAATGCAAGATATGACAGGATATGCATGAACCTGGCCTCAACTTGGAAAACCAAGTGTGCCACTGGAAAGATGAGATGAAATCGCTTGAAAACGATATAAAGATCACCGGAATCGGAGTTACGGTTTGGAAATGGCAAGCGATTCAAAATTGGCACCGGTTTGCGATTTACAGCAAGTAGGCCTCTAAATGCAACGAAATGAACATGCTACAGCACTCAAACATGGCATAAAAATACATGTCAGGGAAGCATTCAAGATGCTTAACAAAAGTCTAGCACTGAGCTACGGCCAATTCATCCATTAACAGGTTCAAACAAGCATGGCAAAAACGCAAATGGTAAACAGATCTCACACTTAGTGAAATTAACACTTGTCTGAAATTTTAGATCATATAGCCCTCTTCGGAGCAACAAAACAACATGCTAAAGGACCTGATTATGACAAAGAGTAACATGGCATGGAGCTACTCAATAAGCTTAACAAAAGTCCCTTAGTGACCTTGAGCCAAAAGGGATCACAAAATATACTAACAAGCACACGAACATAGCAAAAACGTAATCAGTTTTCAGACTTGGTGAAAACTGGGACATGCTGAAACATAACTCACGAAGGCATGTTAACGAGCTCGATGCACTCACTACGGTGCAAGTCATGGCAAGGCAAGCATACATCCATGAAGAAGGCACAAAATTCAAGCTATACATGGCAAGAACAATAGCATAGCATGCACGGATCAACTACAACATCACCGGCAAAATTGCAAACGAGTTGACAATCTGCCCAGATTCACAACGAAGCAAAAGTAGAGCTCGATTGACTCAAGCTAGGGTGCTCCATAATTGCAAACAAAGACATGGCTGGATAGAGCACTACAATATTAACAAAACTCCTTTACTGATCATCCTCAAAATAGGCACGGATCACTAGGGAACAACACGAACATATGGCATCATGGACTAAACAATCCCAGGACTTGGTGAAAATACTAAGTCCCTGAAAACAGAGTTACCGGGTGCCTCACTTTGCAATCTTGCACTAGTCACCACACACATCACAAAAATACATGGGTTGCACCTCTGGAAAGATGACAAAACCCTTAACAAAACATATGTAGAACTCATGAGCATATCATGCACACAATAATCATGGCAAAAATGACAAAAGTCTAAGATGAAGTAGCAGATCTGACAATTAACTCAAGTAGCCCTCTTATAGCAGCATTTCAGGCATCAAGATGAGCTCAAATGAAAATGATGCAATGGAATGAAATGATGTACTCTCTGAGACGAACAATTTGATATGCTATATGCGTGAATCGGAGCTACGGATGCAAAGTTATCACAGGTCAAAGTATGCAACATGAGCTAGGGTTTTGAGGCAAAAGTCAACCCGAATCTCAGATCTGGATCTGGCACGGATTACGAGGATGGCCGGATTTACTGTAGACGGTCGGAGCTTCACGGAGCGTCGCCGGAGAGGAAGAAGACCGGGGCGGCCGAGGAGGAGCGGGGTGGCCGGAGCCGGCCTTGGGGCGGCGCGGCCGGAGCGGTGGTGGCGGCGGCCGGAGTGGCGGAGCGCGGCGGAGGCGGCGGAGCGCGGTGCCGGTGGCGGAGGCGGCGGTGGCCGGCGCGCGGCGGGCGGCGGGGTCGCGGGCGCGGCAGGCGGCGCCTCGGGCGCAGGCGGCGGACGAGGTGGGCCGCGGGGGCCGACCTTGGGCCTCGCGGGCCTCCGCGGGTGGCGGCCAATGGAGGAGCGACACGTGGCGGCAGCGCTCGGGTCGGACACGTCCGGCCCGGCAGTTTTTGTCCGGCGCGCGAGGTGAGGGAGAGATCTAGGGTTTGCCCGAAAATTTCGGGGAGTGGTCTTTAAATAGAGGTGGAGGGAGATAGGGGAGTCCAAATGAGGTGCGGTTTTCGGCCACGCGATCGTGATCGAACGCTCTAGATGATGGAGCAGAGTTTGGTGGGTTTTGGGCCAAATTGGAGGGGTGTTGGGCTGCAACACACACGAGGCCTTTTCGGTCCCTCGGTTAACCATTGGAGTATCAAATGAAGTCCAAATGATACGAAACTTGACAGGCGGTCTACCGGTAGTAAACCAAGGCCGCTTGGCAAGTCTCGGTCCAATCCGGAAATGTTTAATCCCCACACATGAAAGAAAGGTAGAATTGACCACCGGAGGAGAACGAAGCGCCGGAATGCAAAATGGACAACGGGGAAAATGCTCGGATGCATGAGATGAACGCGTATGAAAATGCAATGCACATGATGACATGATATGAGATGCATGACAACGAAAACAACACACGGAGACAAAGACCCGAACCCGAGAAAATAAATATAACTTAACACCGAAAACGGCAAGAGTTGAAGTACAAACTGGGAAAGTTATATCCGGGGTGTTACAACACTCCACCACTACGAAAGGATCTCGTCCCGAGATCCAGGACTGAAAGAACACCGGGTACTCAGAACGGAGGTGATCCTCGCGTTCCCAGGTAGCTGCACGGTCGGAATGGTGCGACGATTTGACTTTGAGAAATTTGATTGACTTGTTGTGAGTCTTGCGTTCAGTCTCTCCGAGAATAGCAACTGGGTGCTCACGATAAGAGAGATCTTCTTGGAGCTCAATGTCCTTGAAGTTGACTGTGCAGTTAGGGGTCTTGAAGCACTTTCGAAGCTAAGAGACATGGAACACACCATGAACATTTGCAAAGTTTGAAGGAAGCTCGAGTTGATAGGCGAGGTCGCCTCTCTTGCTGACAATCTTGAAAGGTCCGATGTATCTGGGGCACGTTTCCCTTTTATACCGAAGCGACGAGTCCCTTTCATAGGAAAGACGCGGAGGTAAACATGATCTCCGATCTCGAAAGCCAAATCACGGTGCTTACTATCATAGTAGCTCTTCTAGAGGGATTGGGCTGCTTTGAGGTTATCATGAATGACTTTGCACATTTCTTCTGCCTCTGTGATTAAGTCATTACCCAGCAGCTGACGTTTGCCGGTTTCAGACCAGTTGAGAGGGGTACGGCACTTCTTGCCATACAAAATTTCAAATGGGGCCTTGCCCGAACTTGCTTGAAAACTGTTGTTGTAGGAGAATTCAGCATAAGGAAGACAATCCTCCCACTTCATGCCGAAGGAGATCACACAAGCCCTGAGCATATCTTCAAGAATCTGGTTGACACGCTCAACTTGACCGCTTGTTTGAGGATGGAAAGCTGTGCTGAAGCGGATGTTGGTGCCCATGGCCTTCTAAAAAGAATCCCAAAACTTGGAGGTAAAGATGCTGCCACGGTCTGAAGATATCACTTGAGGGATACCGTGCAGAGAGACAATTCAAGAGGTATAGAGTTCCGCCAATTGAGCTGCAGTGATCGACTCTTTGATAGGCAGAAAGTGAGCCACTTTGGTGAGTTTGTCGATGACAACGAATATAGCATCATTTCCACGCTTGGACTTTGGAAACCCAGTCACGAAGTCCATTTCAATGTGGTCAAACTTCCATTCTGGAATGGCAAGAGGTTGGAGGAGACCAGCTGGCCTTTGGTGTTCTGCCTTCACTCTGCTGCAGACATCACATTCATTCACGAATTGAGCGATCCCGCGCTTCATTCGAGTCCACCAATAAGCTTGCTTGAGGTCCTGATACATCTCCGTACTCCCAGGGTGGATGGAGAGGAGAGAATTGTGAGCCTTGTTCATGATCACTTTACGAAGTTCACCTTTGGGTACAACAATTCGATCCTCGAAGAAGAGAGTATCCTTGTCATCAAGGCGGTAGCACTTGTACTTGGGTTGACTCTTGGCAATCCCAATCTTCACCTTTTTCACCATCGCATCAAGAAGCTGGGCTTGGCGAATCTGGTCTTCCAAGGTAGGAGAGACTTGAAAGTTGGCGAGGAAACCTTGAGGAACAACTTGCAGATTCAGCTTGCGGAAAGCTTCACAAAGCTCGGGTTGATAAGGCTTAAGAATCAGACTGTTGCAATACGCTTTTCTTCTCAATGCGTCATCAATCACATTGGCCTTGCCTGGAGTATACTCAATACTCGGATTATACTCTTGAATCATTTCGACCCATCGAGTTTGCCTGAGTTTGAGATTAGGCTGAGTAAAGATGTACTTGAGACTCTTGTGATCAGTGAAAATGTCCACTTTTCTTCCCAATAGAAGATGTCTCCAAGTCAATAGAGCATGCACAACTGCCGCCAACTCGAGATCATGAGTGGGGTAATTCTTCTCATTAGGCTTCAACTGGTGAGAGGTATAAGCAACAACTTTCTTCTCTTGCGTCAACACTGCGCCAAGACCTTGGAGAGAGGCATCACAAAAGACCTCGTACGGTTTGGATTCATCAGGCGGAGTCAGAACTGGAGCAGTGATCAACTTCTCTTTCAAAGTGTTGAAAGCAATATCACACTCCGGAGACCAAACGTACTTGACGTGATTCTGAAGAAGATTTGAGAGAGGCTTCGCGAGCTTAGAAAAGTTTTCAACGAATCTTCGGCAATAGCTTGCGAGACCGACGAAACTGCGGAGTTGCTTCACATTCTGAGGAGGTTCCCAATTCACAATTGCAGACACCTTCTCAGGATTCACGGCAATGCCCTTGGCATAGATTATATGACCAAGATAAAGAACCTCATTGAGCCAAAATTCCCACTTGGAGAACTTGGCGTAGAATTGATGTTCCCTGAGCTTATCGAGAACCAAACGCAAGTGCTTGGCATGATCTTCCTTGTTCTTCGAGAAAACCAGAATGTCGTCGAGATAGACCAAAACGAAGTCATTGGTGTAGGCGTTGAAGATGAAGTTCATCATGCGGGAGAACGTCGGAGGAGCGTTGACGAGGCCAAAAGACATGACAGTGTATTCGTATGAACCAAATCTTGTCCTGAAAGCCGTCTTGGGAATATCTTATTCACGGATACGAATCTGATGATAACCCATACGGAGATCAAGCTTGGAGAATACTTGAGCACCTTTGAGATGTTCGAACAGCTCATTGATGTTGGGAAGTGGGTATTTGTTCTTGATGGTCTTCTTGTTCAAAGGACGGTAATCAACACAAAGTCGGTCCGTTCCATCCTTCTTCTTCACAAAAAGAACACCACAACCCCATGAAGAAGAACTAGGCCGGATGAGACCCATTCTCTCTTGCTCATCGAGTTGCTTCTTCAGCTCCTTCAACTCTTCAGGTCCGAGCTTGTAAGGACGTTTGCACACAGGTTCCGTGCCGGGCTCAAGATCAATAACGAATTCAACTGGCCGGTGCGGAGGCATTCCTGGGAGCTCTTCTGGAAAGACGTCTTGATATTCGCAAACGACTGGAATTTGCGAGATAGCATCCAGTTCACCCTTCTCATTGAGAGAAAACGGACGGATGGTATCATCATTCGCGGCAAAGACAATTACATCCTCAGACGAATGAGTCAATTGAATCTGCCTGGCTGCACAATCAAGCTGAGCCTTGTGCTTAGAAAGCCAGTCCATTCCGAGAATAAGATCAATATCCGAGTTACCAAGAACCATTGGAGAAGCCAGAAACTTGAAATCACCCATCATGATAGAAATATCCGGGACTATTGAAGTAGCCCTCATAGACTTAGCCGGAGAAACCACTCCCATAGGTTTACCCAACATTTGTGAAACGAAGTCATGCTTGGAAACAAATGATCTTGACATGAAACAATGCGATGCACCAGTGTCAAAAAGAACTCTTCCGGGAAAAGAGTTAACTGGAAAGTTACCCATGATGACATCTGACGAATCCTCTGCCTGAGCTTCATTCATCAAGTTGACCTTGGCATGCTTGGGGTTATGCTTGACCACAGCTGTACTTGCCGATCTCACGGGAGGAGGAGGAGGAAGACGCCTCTGGTTGAAACACTTGTTGGCATAGTGACCCTTTTCTTGGCACTTGTTGCACGTGACCTCTGAAAGCGGACGGTGATACGGAGCACTCGATCTTGGAGGTAGAGACGAAGACTTGTTCTGAAAGCCAGTGTTGGGTGGGTGGGAAGAACCACTGCCACCTTTGCTCTTCTGCTGATACGGCTGACGGAACGGAGGAGGAGGAAGCCAATACTTCTGTTGCTTGTCCACTTGAGTAGAGGAAGGAGTAGCATCTCTGACTTGCTTCTTGGAAGCATCACACCTCAACTGAGCAGCCTCTTGCTTCAGTGCCATGTTGTAGAACTCATCGTATCTCAACGGCTCAAAGAGGACAAGAGCGAGTTGAATTTCTTCTCTGAGACCACCCCTGAACTGGTATATCATGCTCTTCTCATCAGGTACGTCCTGCTTGGCAAAGCGGGCGAGCTTCTGGAACAACTTGTTGTAGTCATAGACAGACAAAGAGCCTTGCTTCAAGTTGCGGAATTCCTGACGCTTACTTTCAACCACACTTTGAGGGATGTGATGAGCTCGGAAATCTTGATGGAAATCATCCCAAGTGATCAGACGTCCACCTCTGGAATCCTTGTACTGCTGGAACCATTCTGCAGCTTGATCTTTGAGTTGGAAGGAAGCGAACTTGACGAAATCTTCAGGCCTGATGTTGCTGCACTCAAAATGCTTACACAGATCCACAAGCCAATCATCAGCATCGGTTGCTTCAACACAATTGCTGAACGTCTTTGGCCCATTAGCAAGGAACTGGTTCAGTGTAGCAAAATGATTCTGATTGCTGCCTTGATTCCCTTGACTGCCTTGATTGCGCTCTTGGAGGATTTGCATGATCAACTGTGTGTTTGCATTGGTTGCAGCCATCACAGCTTGCCATGCCTCCGGAGGAGGTGGAGGTGGTGGCGGATCTTGATTTTGATTCTGACTGGTGCTCTTAGCGGGAGCCATCCTGAAGAGGTTGACCACCGTTAGCACATAGACAGATAAATGAAGCTGAAACCAACGGAATGAAAATTGCAACATAAAGTCTTCACATCCGAACAAAATGAACAAATGCATTCCTCTTGAAATGGTCACATATCCATAAATTGCGAAGCCACGTAGAATTAGAGGTAGAGAACTAAATCAACAAGGTACGGCTCAAGAATGAATAATTGGTAAGAAAACCCAATCTCAAACCAATATCCGTGGAAGAAGAACTAGAGCTACAAGAATTCCCACCTATGAAATTCCCGAAACTTTCCGGTTATGCAATCAGGTGTTGGGGATATAGGGGAAGCATAATATCTCACCCAAACTAGCAAATCCTACATCCATCTGTATCCATCCTTCAACACATAACCAAGAAACCTTCGGAAACCATCTACCTCAACCTTCGAAAAGCATCCGTTATACAAGTTATGGCGATACTCCCGAACTCCTGCCCCAGTACTGGGTGGCGTCGAGGTTATCTCACCAACGAACTGCATAAAAGAGATTTTCGATGTCGGCGTACTAAACTCAAGTATTCCAGAATTGCAACGATAAAATTATGATGACAACACCTCAGAGCTCAACTCCCCAGGACACTTCCACTAAACCCCTGACAGGAGGCACCAAGACAATGTTCTCATCATAAAACCATCGGAACGATTCCAAGATACCCGCGTGATCCTAAAAAATTTTTTAGTGAAATTTGAGAAGAGAAGAGTCAAAACTCTACGTCAGGATGCCTTACCAGAGCGATGAGGAGACTGGGAAGTAAAAATAATTCCTAAACTATCCGATATATAATTCCTAAATGACTCAAAACATTTTTCTAGACACAACTCGTCTACTAAAAACGATCAAGCAATGGGGCTCCTAAGGTCGGGGAAGGCTCTGATTACCAACTTGTAACGCCCTCGATGCAGCTATAGCTCCCACGTGTCGAGGTACGACTTAGAGGCATAACCGCATTGAAATCAATGTCGCAAGTTAGGCAATCATCACAACATCCCATGTAATATAGATAATAAAAGGGGAGATACATAGTTGGCTTACACTCGCCACGTCAATCAAAGTACATAAATAACATACATCATCCAAACACTCATGGCCCGACTACAGCGCCAAAATAGAAGAAAACCCAACATGCGACACGGTCCCAATCACCCCCAACTGGGCACCACTACTGATCATCAGGAAAAGAGACATAGTAACGCTGAGAGTCCTCGCCGAACTCCCACTTGAGCTCGTACGCGTCACCTGGAGCGGAATCACCTGGACCTGCATCTGGTGTAATAATAATCTGTGAGCCGCAGGGACTCAGCAATCTCGCACCCTCGCGATCAAGACTATTTAAGCTTATAGGAAGGGTAAGGTGAATATATGTGGAGCTGCAGCAAGCGACTAGCATATATGGTGGCTATCTTATTCGCAAAAGAGAGCGAGAAGAGGAGGCAAGGCGCGAGCGAGAAAACTAGGGCAACCTGCGCAAACATTACTCCAAGACCATGTCCACTTCCCGGACTCCGCCGAGAAGAGGCCATCACGGTAACACACACGGTTGATTCATTTATTTAAATTAAGGTTCAAGTTATCTACAACCGGACATTAACAAATTCCCATCTGCCCATAACCGCGGGCATGGCTTTCGAAAGTTCAATCCCTGCAGGGGAGTCCCAACTTAGCCCATGACAAGCTCTCACGGTCAACGAAGGAATAGACCTCCTCCCAAGACGTTCCGATCAGACTCGGTATCTCGGTTCTTCAGGACAACTCCGACAATGGTAAAACAAGTCCAGCAACACCACCCGCTGTGCCGACAAATCCCGATAGGAGCTCCACATATCTCATTCTCAGGGCACACCAGATAAGCTAAGCGTACGGGAGCCAACGTAACCCAAGTTGCCAAGGGACGGCCCCACACGGTGCTCTAGGTTGGACCAACACTCAGAGGAGCACTGGCCCGGGGGGTTTAAAATAAGATGACCCTTGAGTCCGCGAAACCCAAGGGAAAAGGGGCTAGGTGGCAAATGGTAAAACCAAGGTTGGGCATTGCTGGAGGAGTTTTATTCAAGGTGGACTGTCAAGGGGTTCCCATTATAACCCAACTACATAAGGAACGCAAAATCCGGGAACATAACACCGATATGACGGAAACTAGGGCGGCAAGAGTGGAACAAAACACTAGGCGAGAGGCCGAGCCTTCCACCCTTTACCAAGTATATAGATGCATTAAGATAACATAGCAACATAATGATATCCCAACAAGTAAATAAATGTTCCAACAAGGAACGGCTCCAATCTTCACCTGCAACTAGCAATGCTATAAGAGGCGCTGAGCAAAGCGGTAACATAGCCAATCAACGGTTTGCTAGGACAATGGTGGGTTAGAGGTTTGACATGGCAATTGGGAGGCTGACAAGCAAATGGTAGGCATCGTAGCATTGGCATAGCAAAAGAGCGAGCAAACTAGCATAGCAAAGATAGTAGTGATTTCGAGGGTATGATCATCTTGCCTGCAAAGTTGTCAGAGGTGACTGGATCCTCAAAAGCAAACTCAACAGGCTCCTCGTTAGCAAACTCGTCTCCCGGCTCTACCCAAACAAGACAAACAAGCAACAAGGAGACAATCAACCACATGCAAGGAACAATCAATATGATGCAATGATGAAATGCTATGCGGGATGCGATTCGGGATGTAAAATGCAAGATATGACAGGATATGCATGAAACTGGCCTCAACTTGGAAAACAAGTGTGCCACTGGAAAGATGAGATGAAGTCGCTTGAAAATGATATAAAGATCACCGGAATCGGAGTTACGGTTTGGAAATGGCAAGCGATTCAAAATTGGCACCGGTCTGCGATTTACGGCAAGTAGGCCTCTAAATGCAACGAAATGAACATGCTACAGCACTCAAACATGGCATCAAAATACATGGTAGGGAAGCATTCAAGATGCTTAACAAAAGTCTAGCACTGAGCTACGGCCAATTCATCCACTAACAGGTTCAAACAAGCATGGCAAAAACGCAAATGGTAAACAGATCTCAGACTTAGTGAAATTAACACTTGTCTGAAATTTCAGATCATATACCCCTCTTCGGAGCAACAAAACAACATGCTACAGGACCTGATTATGACAAAGAATAAAAATGCATGGAGCTACTCAACAAGCTTAACAAAAGTCCCTTAGTGACCTTGAGCCAAAAGGGATCACAAAATATACTAACAAGCACACGAACATAGCAAAAACATAATCAGTTTTCAGACTTGGTGAAAACTGGGACATGCTGAAACATAACTCACGAAGGCATGTTAACGAGCTCGATGCACTCACTACGGTGCAAGTCATGGCAAGGCAAGCATACATCCATGAAGAAGGCACAAAATGCAAGCTAGACATGGCAAGAACAATAGCATAGCATGCACGGATCAACTACAACATCACCGGCAAAATTGCAAACGAGTTGACAATCTGCCCAGATTCACAACGAAGCAAAAGTAGAGCTCGATTGAATCAAGCTAGGGTGCTCCATAATTGCAAACAAAGACATGGATGGATAGAGCACTACAATATTAACAGAACTCCTTTACTGATCATCCTCAAAAGAGGCACGGATCACTAGGAAACAACACGAACATATGGCATCATGGACTAAACAATCCCAGGACTTAGTGAAAATACTGTCCCTGAAAACAGAGTTACCGGGTGCCTCACTTTGCAAGCTTGCACTAGTCAGCACACACATCACAAAAATACATGGGTTGCACCTCTGGAAAGATGACAAAACCCTTAACAAAACATATGTAGAACTCATGGGCATATCATGCACACAATAATCATGGCAAAAATGACAAAAGTCTAAGATGAAGTAGCAGATCTGACAATTAACTAAAGTAGCCCTCTTCTAGCAGCATTTCGGGCATCAAGATGAGCTCAAATGAAAATGATGCAATGGAATGAAATGATGTACTCTCTGAGACGAACAATTTGATATGCTATATGCGTGAATTGGAGCTACGGATGCAAAGTTATCACAGGTCAAAGTATGCAACATGAGCTAGGGTTTTGAGGCAAAAGTCAACCCGAATCTCAGATCTAGATCTGGCACGGATTACGAGGATGGCCGGATTTACTGTAGACGGCCGGAGCTTCACGGAGCGTCACTAGAGAGGAAGAAGACCGGGGCGGCCGAGGAGGAGCGGGGTGGCCGGAGCCGGCCTTGGGGCGGCGCGGCCGGAGCGCAGCGCCGGCAGCGGAGGCGGCGGTGGCCGGCACGCGGCGGGCAGCGGGGTCGCAGGCGCGGCAGGCGGCGCCTCGGGCGCAGGCGGCGGACGGAGTGGGCCGCGGGGGCCGGCCTTGGGCCTCACGGGCCTCCGCGGGTGGCGGCGCGGTGATGTGGGCGCGAGGGCGGCGGCCAATGGAGGAGCGACACGTGGCGGCGGCGCTCGGGTCGGACACGTCCGGCCCGGCAGTTTTTGTCCGGCGCGCGAGGTGAGGGAGAGATCTAGGGTTTGCCCGAAAATTTCGGGGAGTGGTCTTTAAATAGAGGTGGAGGGAGCTAGGAGAGTCCAAATGAGGTGCGGTTTTCGGCCACGCGATCGTGATCGAACGCTCTAGATGATGGAGCAGAGTTTGGTGAGTTTTGGGCCAAATTGGAGGGGTGTTGGGCTGCAACACACACGAGGCCTTTTCGGTCCCTCGGTTAACCGTTGGAGTATCAAACGAAGTCCAAATGATACGAAACTTGACAGGCGGTCTACCGGTAGTAAACCAAGGCCGCTTGGCAAGTCTCGGTCCAATCCAGAAATGTTTAATCCCCACACACGAGAGAAAGGTAGAATTGTCCACCGGAGGAGAACGAAGCGCCGGAATGCAAAATGGACAACGGGGAAAATGCTCGGATGCATGAGATGAACACGTATGCAAATGCAATGCACATGATGACTTGATATGAGATGCATGACAACGAAAACAACACACGGAGACAAAGACCCGAACCCGAGAAAATAAATATAACTTAACGCCGGAAACGGCAAGAGTTGGAGTAAAAATTGAGAAAGTTATATCCGGGGTGTTACAGGCTGGAGCAAGAAGACCAGAGGTTGAAGAAGCACTACGGCAGTTGGATGGACATCGTATAGTCACTCGAGCTAGAATCGTTCATATTGACTAAAGTTGACAAAGGCCCCCGTCCCAGTCAACTTAGTAGGCCCACAAGTCAGCCTCCCACCATGGTGGGTCCCAGCTTGCAGGGGGAGTATTCATTTTTTTGTGCGTAATAAGAAGGCACTTCCGATGGGTCCGAGCTGACAGCGGGGGGAACGTTTTTTTCGCGAAATACGCTGGCCCGTCTGGTGGGTCCTAGCAGTCAGGGGGGAAACGTTTTTTCACGAAATAAGGTGGCCCGTCTGGTGGGTCCCTGCTGTCAGGTGGAGGAATAATTATTTTGCGCGTAATAAGGAGGCACTTCCTTGCAGCCGCCTGGACCCAGCTATCAGCCTCTCCACGTACAGTACTCTTCCGATGGAAGTCGGTCATTGACCACCCCGCGCCGAGAGCACCAGGACGGTGGACAACGGCGAGGACTAGGAAGGGGACAACTCGGAGCCGGGGAAGACGTAGCAGTGGATGCCCACGCGAAGAGAAGTACGGGGGTTCACTGGTTCGGCTGTGGTGTGAGGCTGTTGTCGCCGCAGAATAACAGGGGGTGTGGGTGAGTAGAGGGATGGCCTGGCCAGCGGTGGGAGTAGTAGGGGGCGGTGAGGCCTTCGCGGCATCACAGCCGGCCACGGGAGGCAGGAGCACGCGGCACAATCGGCGCTGGTTTGGGCGGCTGGAGCAAGAAGAGCAGAGGTTGAAGAAGCACTACGGCCGTTGGATGAACATTGTATGGTAACATGAGCTAGAATCGATCATATTGACTAAGTTGACAAAGCCCTCCGTCCCCATCAACTTGGTAGGCCCACAAGTCAGCCTCCCACTATGCTGGGTTCCAGCTGGCAGGGGGAATATTCATTTTTTTTGTGCGTAATAAGGAGGCACTTCCTTGCGTGCGAAGATAGCTGGTGGGTCCGACATGTCAGCGGGGGGAACGTTATTTTCGCGAAATACAGAGGCCCTTCCGGTGGGTCCCAGATGTCAGGTGGAGGAATCATTATTTTGCGTGTAATAAGGAGGCATTTCCTTGTGTGCGGTCGTGGACCCAGCTGTCAGCCTCTCCACGCACAGTCTACTTCCGATGGTGTCGTTCGTTGACCACGTTGACCACGCCGCGCCGAGCGCATCCAAGGTGGTGGACGACGGCGAGGCCTCGGACAGCAACGAGCCGGAGATGGGAAGACGCGGGAGTAGAGTCGCAGACGGAGAGGTGTACGAGGGTTAACTGGTTCTAGTGCGGTGTGGTTTGGCAGTCGGTGGAGAAGAACAGGAGGTGTGGAGGGGTGGAGGGATGGCCTGGCCAACGGTGGAGTAGCGCTTCGTAGTGAAGCATGCTAAGCAGAGCTGCTAGCAGCAGGAGGCGGGAGGTGGTCCCGGCGGCGCTGGAGGAAGAAGACGAGAGATTGAAGATGGATGCCGGTCGTTGGATGTAAATCCAAAGGCTAACATGTCAGAATCATTTGTTGACTAAATTGACAACGACTTGCGTTGGCTTCGACCAATTGGCCCCACATTTCAGCCTCCAAAAATATGGCACGTATTCAACCCATTTTTTCAGAATTTACAGTCTTTTTTTTGCGCGGTAGAATTTACAGTCAATTTGATCTTTTCTTTGAATTATAGCCATTAGCTGGGCTGGGTGAACAAATAATGTAGCGTCCATGCAGCCTGTTTATTTTATTTCCTAAAAAATTATAGGCCATTTGCACTTTCTTGAAATACACGATTTTGCTGGGCTGATTCTAATTATAATGTTGGGTTGGGCCAGCAATGTTATCAACAAATAAAAAGGGGCTGAGCATTTGTTATAAATATATTTAAATAATAAGTGATATTATTACATTCGTCCTTAAATCTTACCAAGCTTTTGTACACAATCACTAGGATTTTCATGCCAAAACAATCCAGGATTTTATTTGTTAAGAAATTATTTTTATAAGTTAATAAGATGTGGGATATTGTTTTCTTACATATGTAAGTATCTGTTAAATATATGATGACAATAAAAATAATATATAATAACATATAAAATATATTTTTTTAGAAAAACAAGGAGCATCTCCCCGGTTCCATTGCTGAGAACGAAACCACAACATATTCTGATACAGCAGCTCAAAGAGCAGTTCGAAAGCAAAGGTAGAAAAGCTACAAACTAGGGGGGTGGACGAACAAGTTCTCTAAATAACACAAATCACCCGAGCGGTGCCAAAGGCAGAGCAGATAGAGCACTCAAATGACATAAGGAGGGTCCAGTGAAGCCTTCATGGTCTTCAGCCGAGGGGCCGTGTCAGCCTGCGGCGACCAGTAAGCAAGCGGAGACACCGGGCTGGAAGGCGTAGCATGGTGGATGTCCCTCTTTTTCAGTGCCAGGTGCCCATCATCTTCATCAGAGGTGTTGAGATGAGCCCACGGGTCCATCCCCAGAGCAGGTCGAGCCTTGTTCAGCCACAAGTGATCGCCAATGTTTTCTGGAGGGATCTTGTTAGGGTTTCCACGAAGCTCATCAACTTGTCCTTGTCCGATCCGGAGGAGAGAATCGCCCAGTTCCTCACCATGTTCCTGATCAACCTCAAGACCTGCGGAATGGAAATCCAGGAGGTGTTACTGAAAATCATAGCATTTCTATATTTCCAGGGGCACCCAAGGACAGCTGAGCTAACAGTGTTTAAAACTGAGCACTTTTTGGTAGCAATCCAGAATCTGGCGACAGATTCGAAGGATGAGCCAATCTGACTAGAGAAATATTCCTCAATGTGGGCCTGGAGATGTTTAGCAACTATACATTCAAAAAATAGGTGAGAACAAGACTCTTGTTCCAAGCAGTAAACACAATCAAGGGGTTTGATGATGTGTCTCTTCCTAAGGTTATCCCTAGTCATCAATTTGTTTTTGGAGAGAAGCCAGAGAAATACATGAATTTTAGGGGGAACTCTCAATTTCCAGACAGCAGGGATAAACTCGGGTTAAACCCCTCTAAAGTTGATAATATGATAGAGGGAGCTGGAGGAATACTTCCCCTTATTGTCCAGCTGCCAAATCAGGGCATCCGGCTCGGCAGTAAAGGTAATGCTTTTGGCAATTTCCTCCAACTGGAACCATTGTTCCATGAGACTATCACTAAAGTTCCTTCTAAAAGAGAGTTTTAGGCATTGACCATCCCAAACTTCATTGACACTTTTGTTAAGCTCATTGCAGACAGAGTAAATAGGCCAAAATTGGACTGCTAGGGGGGATGTGCCAAACCAATTATCTTCCCAGAACCTAGTTCTGCTCCCATCCCCTATGTTCCATCTGTAGCCAAATTTCACAGCATGCATAATAGATTTTAATCCTTTCCAGAATCTAGAGGTCTTAGGGTTGGAGGAAGGGACAAAAATATTAGGTTTATTTCCTAGGTATTTATGGGCAATAAGAAGCTTCTAGGGTTTCAGGTCTTCCTCATAGAAATATTAGGTATATTAGGTTTAATCCAAGACCCTAGAAGATAGATGTTAATTTCTTGGAGGTTAGGTATGCCTAGGCCTCCAAAATCTTTTTTCATAGAGACTAGGGCCCAATTAGCAAGGTGTAGCTTCCTATTTCCCTCAAAATCATTCCACAAGCAATGAGACATCTGAGAATTGATGAGGTTTACTGCCCATTTAGGGAACTTGAAGAAGGAGAGGAGATACACTGGAATGCTGGCCAAACAAGCTTGTATGAGGATCAATCTACCTCTGTAAGAGATAAGTTTGCCCCTCCACCCAGCAATCCTTTTGATGATTTTATCCAGAAGGGGTTGGATATCCTCTCTCCTCAGTTTATCATAGTGGAGAGGGATACCTAGGTACTTAATGGGGAAGTTACCTTTATTATAGACTAGAATAGAGAGGAAGTCAGCTAACTCTTGATCATCCATGTTGATAGGGATGAGTTCACTTTTAGAGTAGTTGATTCTCATGCCTGAGACTTGTTCAAAACAGGTTAGAACAGTTTTCAGATTGCTAGCATGTGTGGAGTCATTGTCTAAGAAAAGGATGGTATCATCTGCATATTGAAGGCAGATGATGCCACCAGGGCAGACCTCAGGACAGAGCCCTGCAATCAGACTATGATCAGCAGCTTTTCTCAGCATTTTAGTAAGAATGTCCACTACTAAATTAAACAAAAGCGGGGAGATGGGGTCACCTTGCCTAAGGCCTTTACCAGCAAGGAAAAAATCACTTTCACAGTTATTTAACTTGACCCCAACAGACCCCCCATGAGTAAGTTGCTAGATCCAACTCTCCTCTATGAAAGGCTTGGAAAAGATCTAAGAGATCATTTTTCACCAAGTCCCCAAAATGCTGGTAAAACAAGAAGGGAATCCCATCAGGACCAGGAGCCCCATCAGGATAAGTGCTAAAAATGGCTTCCTTCACCTCTGTCTCTAGAAAAGGGGCTTCTAGCAGCTCATTTTCAGCAGGAGAGACTTTTTCAGAAGCAGAGAAAAAATTGTTTTGTAGAGAGAACCCATAAGGGTTTTCGTTCTTAAACAGGTCTTTGCAGAAGTCACTAGCCACTTTCAGCATCTCATCTACCTCAGTAACAGGGCCATTAGGGCCATCAAGGGAGTGAATGAGGGTTTTCCTCCTCCTCTGGTTAGCTACTGCATGGAAGTAAGCAATATTTCTATCACCCTCCTTAATGTTCCTATCTCTAGACCTTTGTTTGTCTTTGATTTCTTCTTGAAGCCAAATTTTCTTGAGCTCTCCATGGACAAAGTTTAATCCATTAGTCTCAGACTCAGAGAGGTTAGTGGTTTCTGCCTTAATATCTAGAGAATCAAACTCAAGGAGGAGAAGCCTTTTGTATCTTCTAAGATTAGCTTCCTCATTGGAGTTCCACCCTTTGGTAGTTCTTCTAAATCTCCTGATTTTGATCTGCCAATTTTCTAGGGGGCAGCTGCTCCCAGTAGGCTCATTCCAGATTTTCCTGACTAGCTCAGTAAAATCTTCTCTAAGAAACCACCACTTTTCAAATTTAAAACTATTGCTCTTTGGAGTTTGGTTAAGACCAGAGTCCCAGAGCAAAGGAGTGTGGTCACTACCACATCTGGGCAGAGCTCTACAACTAGAAAGGGGAAAGAAACTATCTAATTCTGTGTCACAGAAAATTCTGTCAATGGTGGACATAATCCTGGGGCAGCACTTCCAACATATCTAGCAGAACTGTGGGTTTTCCTTCTGACAGGGCAATTCTCAACTTTATGGGTAACCATTTTGCAGATAAAACAACTCTTGGGCTTGACACATTTATCCAAATGATGCCCTGGTTCCCCACAGTTGTAGCAGATCACCTTAGAGTATGCCATAAGGCCCGAAGCAGGGGCAAGAGCAGTTTTCTGGATGTCCTAGCTCTTCTTTTGCTGATTCTTGCCTTGAGATTTCCCACTGATCTGAGAGTCAGAACCACTAGCAGATTGATCTTGGGCAATTACAGGAGCCTGCCCAGATTGTGCCCCCATTTGGGGCGGAGGTGGGCCGTACCACTGCCCAACCGGCGCTCCCCCCCATTGTGATAGGGGAAATTCATCGGAGTTCCTGGTTCCTTCTCATCCTCTAGCCAGATGTTGTCTCTCAGGAAGCAGAAATAACCACCAGACAGCTTAATTGAAGCAGATTGCAAGCCTAATTTCAATCTTCTGCAGGTTTGGGGGAGAGGTAAGGTAGGGGATCCACCTGCTCCGGCTCCGGTGACGTGCTGGTGGGCAGGAGTCCAGTCAAGCATTCCCATCTCGCAACATGGCGTGGATCTCCTGAATTCACTTCTCCTTTCGCCCATCGAACGAACGCAATCGGTGGCTCATTGGGGTGGGGCATCCTGTGCTTCTCCGAGAAATCTCCTTCGAAGTAGATCCGCAGGGCTAGATTCAGCAGCTCCCAATCCACATGGTCCTTGCACATCCGAGCATACCTGCGCGAGTGAGAGAACAGATTCGGTCCCTCCTCGGCTTCCTCCCTCGCAGCTTCCTCCTCTGCTTCCCTCCATTTGCGCGTGCACTGGGTCCAGGAGAGAGCGTCGTCGCGGATCCGCATCGCCCGCTCCCTCCATCTCCTCCCTCAAGTCTCCCGCAACACCGCCGGCGCGACGGAGTCGAGCGGCTGGAGCATCCACGAGAAGGCTTTGTAGACATGTGGGAGATGCATCTTGTACATCTGCCTGTCTTCCAGCCATTCCCCCGTGGATATGGCTGACGACTCCATGGGGCGCGCGAGCGGACTTGCTGAGGGGGGCAGGCGCGCCCGGAGTCAGGAGGCGGGGGGTGGCGGCGAGATCTATGGCGGCGGCGAGGGTGGAGGTAGTGGCGGGGGCGGCGGCGAGGGTGGAGGTGGTGGCGGGGGCGAAGGGGATCGCGGGAGCGGTCATCTATTTGCCAATTACTCCCTCCTTTTCGGTTTATATGGCTCAATTCAAAAATCTCACCAACCAAGGTAGATGATGAATGGTGGAATACTTTTTGTAGTTTGCAAAAGCACCTAATTAATGCACTTGTTTTCCTCAAAAATTTATGTTTATCCATGCATAAATTTCGTCCCTCGTTTTCTCTGTGTTTCGCACACTCGACATTGTGTGGGAATTTTGACTGTGCATCATATGAAGATGTGCTATGCATGAATGTTGATCAGCATGATGTTAACTGGCTGGTAGTTCCATTTTCGACCATGAATAAAACTTCCAACATGATGTTAGCCCTGTTTGAAAAGGACGTGTTAATATAAATGCTCTGCCTCTGAAAGTTGCAGTTTCTTATCTGAAACTGAACTTGTAGTTTCTTATCTGAAAATGAAACTTGTAGTTTCTTCTCTGAGAATCACATTGTCTGCACTTTTATACTCCTATGAAAATACATTTTTTAAGTGCTAAAAATAGATCTCTAGAATTCATAAAATACTTCATGTGCTCATACTGCAAATCTGAAATTCAAAAGACATTCATATCTGAAAGTACTCTCAAAATACACAACACAAAACACAATTCACAACCTGCAAATACTGACAACCCTAAGCTCCTCCTGACAATTCACAACCTGCCCGACTATTGGGCTGGGGGGCAGCCCCCTCCTATTCCTCGGCAGCAGACAGCCGCCCCGTGAGATGATGTGAACGGCGAGGGAGACGATGGCGGGGAAGCGTCGTCGGGCCAACTGCTTTTCTCCTCTTGTAGTTGGGTTCGGTCGACGAAGACTCCACCGGCTCGATCTGGTAGGACACCCTCACAAACGGCACCCTGTAGATGCTCGATCCTTCAATCTTTGGTGGATGCTCCATCTGGGATCGATACTCCCACCACCGCTCCCTCACGATCGGATTCGGTGAATCTGTTTGCTCCATGGCCCAGAGGAGCATCTCTATGTACTCCGGCGCGACTCCCTCCGAGAGTATCGCCGCCTTTTTGCTCTGTTGCAGATATTTGGCCATGGATGTCGCCGTCGCCGCTAGTTGGTCCTTGTTGTCAAACCAAGACTGTATCTCCAACATCCTAGCTAGCTTCACAGGGTCGCCGTCTGCGATCCTCACGTATCGGTTGTACTCCTCCATCGATCTACTTCTCCACAGCACCTTCACTCGCCGGCGATGGTTTTTGAATGGAAGAGGAGAGGAGCAGCGCTGGTTTTGGATTAGAACGGGAGAGGAGCGACGCTGGTTTTGGACTGGAACAGGAGAGGAGGGGCGGTGGTTTTGAAATGGAAGAGGAGAGGAGCGGTGCTGCATTTAGATTGGAACAGGAGAGGAGTGGCAGTGGTTTAAGAGGAGAAGAGCGGAAGAGCGGCGCTGGTCTTGGAAGTATTTTTTTTGTTGTTTTGCGTATTTTGGGTCAAAGTTTGACCACGTACTGTATTTGACAAGCAAAATGTGAATGCATGTCACCAAAAATTGTATCGTTTGGTTCGTATCTGAATGTACTTTCAAATTATATTATTTTTGCAACGTATAACATATACTTTATGTGCGAAAATCATGGTCAATTATGACCCAGAATAAAAGGGAGACTAGTTAATGTGGGGTCGCTTTATTAATTGAAGGGTAAATTGATTTTGATTTTGATCCAGTCACAGCGCGCCGACCCTCTCTTCCAATCCTAAATCGCTACCGCACGCTCCTCTCCCTCTTCTCCATTGCAAAACCACCTCCTCTCCTCTCCATCATCTCCATTCCAAAACCACTGTCTCGCCTCTCCCTCTTCTGATCTTCTCCATTGCAAAACCACCTCCTCTCCTCTCCATCATCTCCATTCCAAAACCACCGTCTCGCCTCTCCCTCTTTTCTATTGCAAGACCACCGTCTCTCCTCCGTTTTCTAGATGCTTCGCTCCATGGCGCGGGCGCAATCCATGGATACAAAATTAGTATACTGTATACTATTTAAAAGTCGAGGGCGGGGCTTTTCCTGCGCGGTAGGCAGCGGGGCAGTTCCGCCTAGTCGGTTCGACAGAGACGCGAGAAGACGAGGGAGTAGGCTGCTGCAAACGTAGGGCTATGTGATTCGACAGCGAGTTACTGTTGGACAAGTGGGGCCCCGTGATTTGACTTGCCATTATCATTTTAACTGCGGCGCTACGACCGTGAGTCTCCCAGATTCCTGACCACCTCCATACAGGTGCCTCTCCCAATGCTCCACCATGTAGTAGAGGCTGGCTCTTGCATGAGAGCCCACTTCTCCACTTTTTCCTTGCCTCTCTTTCCTCCACATATGCAAAAATGTCATGTAAAGCGCACTATTGTACTTACTTTTACTTGCTCCTATAGGTGCTTAAGCTTGCCACATAGGCATAAAGTCTGATGTGGCAAGTTAATCAAGAAGAGAGAGACTAGTTTGGTGACCCAAGGAAGAAACGTGCTAAGCGCGTGTACCTAGGTGAAAAGACAATTTTGAGTATATAGCTAATTAAATGAAGCAAACTTAGCAACACCATTTCATTGGAAGAGGTCACTCCTTGGCAAATGCAATAAATACTAGTACTCCCTGTGTCCCATAATATAAGAACGTTTTTGGCACTACACTAGTGTCAAAAACGTTCTTATATTATGGGACGGAGGGAGTACGAAGAAAGAGATAGAGAGAAGTAAAAAAAATACACTTATAGCCAACCTTATAGCCAAAACCTTGTTGTAGTATGAGTGACTAAGTGATGACTATGTATGACATGCCAACATCAGATAGCCTAACGCACCGTGTTAAATATCCAAGGGCGCGACCGCACGAGCGACGCGACGGTCGTGGTAGGCGCGACCACAATATGGGCTGCTGGCAACCCTTGGATCTGAGATCAAACGGTCGCATGCTAAGTTACTGAAAATTTGCATAATAACCCTCCAGGATAGGATATTCACCCATACGTCTAGAATCACGCCATGCAACCGTTCGATCTCAGATCCAAGGGCTCTCGGAAGCCCGTATCATGGGAGAATGGAAAGCCACTACCCTGCCGTTCGCACCCTGGCAGTTCGCTCCTACTCATCCCCGCACGTCCTTCAATACTATGGCGGTTCGCTCCTAGTCATCCCGTCCATTCACATTACGGCAGTTCCACTAATCCTAACCCTCCTCCCAAATCCATGGCATCCCAAATCTCCACGATCGGCGGTGAGTACAAGATTAGAACCATCACCGGCGATGAGTTCGACGTCATCTACACCCGTTCTTCTGCGATGGTGAAAGGATGCCTTTCTCGCTTTAGACGCATGTTCGAAAACTCAGATGATGAGTGGGTCGCTGGGCTAGATGTTGAGCACACCACAGTCTTGGGGAGAGAGAAGGATCTAAAGGACGAAGAGAGGAAGAAGCCCGACGTGATCCAGGTTTGCGTACATAACATTTGCTTGGTCTACCACATATGCCATGCCGACGTTGAGTGCCAGGATTTTAAGAACTTCCTCGAGAGCAACCTAGTCAAATTCGTTACTTAAACTTTGGTGACGACAAAGAAGTCCTGCGTCGGATAGGCCTCGTTGTAGGCAACACCTTCGACCTCCAGAAGAATGGGCTGGTGTCCTCTCGTCAGCCTTCAATGCTGACCCTGGCAGGAGCCATGGTTCATCCTTCGTACGGTAAACTGGAGAAACCTCATTACACGTTTCATCATCATGCATGGCAGCGGAATGTACTAGATACAGACCACATCCACTATGCTGCAATGGATGGCTACCTTTGCTTCAATATCTACAAGGGTTGGATGAAGAGCAACAGCCAAGTGTGCAGTTCAAGCAAAGAAGTATCGGCCAAGAGGAAGAGGGACAAGGACGAAGTCGAGGACGTGGACGAGGACTCCGAGTAAGGTGGCAGTGTCGTTGCTCATGGTGGTTCTAATGCAGTGTCTACCGGAATAGTTGCAAAGTTTAATTTCAGGTGTGCTTAATTTAATTTGAGGGGTGTGTCGTGCTGAGCCCCCAGCAGAACTATGTTATGTTTCTTCTCGTTACTTTAACTCTTCAGTACGTACATACTAGTATTTCTTACATTTCATCTTTTAGTTGGTATAGTACTACCACTCGTTTCTTCACATTATATACGTACAATATATATGGCCAACATCATATAGCCAGCAGTTTAGTTGTCAAAGAATTTCAGGGTGCTTAGTTTTGTCATAGAATTCCAGGATGCTTAGAGGGTGCTTGGATCCAAGGGACTTATTTTAGTCTGACTAAAAATAGTCTCTTTAAGAGGCTAAAGTTCCAAGCACCCTGACTAAAGAGGGGCTAAAACTAGTCTTGAGACTGAAATTTTTTAGTCAGGGGTACCCCTACTAAAATGTGGATTAGTCCTCTCTCTACTCATTTAACTCCTCTCCTTTAACACAGGCGAGTTCTGCATTGGAGGGTTTGGAGGATAATAAATGCTCATTAACTTGATTTTAGCCTTTTTAGTATTTGGATCCAAGTATGGGTGAGGCTAGCATGTTTTAGTCCCACTACTTTTAGTCATGGGACTAAAACGTATCCAAGCACCCTCTTAGTTTTATTTGAGGGGTGGGTTATGCTGGACACCATTATTGTGACTAGCCTTTTTAATAGTACTATATGCATAATTTGGCGACGAGCGCTCTCTATATGTACCACCTTTTTTTTAATTTCAAGTTTTGCTCCATGGCGCAATCCATCGATACTAGCTGTACAAAAGTATACATTTTTTAAAAGGCTAGAGGGCGGGGCAGTCTAGCTTGGTCGGTTTCACGAGAGGCGAGGGCCTTTGTGATTTGACGGCTCATTACTGCTGGAAGGCGGGGCCTTGTGATTTGACTGCTCGTATAAATGCGTTGACGACCTGATCGAGGAGGAGCAAAGAACCGTGTGGTATGCTCAAGTTTTCCACTGGAGTAGTACTGCGACGAAGGAGCATGAAACACGGCAGCCTAGTGCCATATGGCGATAAAAAATGATCTAATTTGCTAGTCATCTCATTGTTAGCATTGTTCTATTCATTCCCTCAAAAAAAACCATTGTTCTATTCATGCCTCACAGAGAACGTGACACGTGCGGCGAAACACCCGAAGCAAAAGATGAAACACAGGAGCAAAAGAAGAAGGAAGATTATCACCCCAAATGATCTAATTCGTCGCGGAGTCGTAACTGCTTCTTCATCACCTCCACGACCTCCATCTCCTTGTGCGTCTCCTCCTCCATCTTCATCATTGTGTCCATGACGCGGCATTTCTCGACGCGAGCCTTCATCATCTGTTCCATGGCCATATTACGTACCTTGACAGCAGCCGGGTGCTCGATGCGGAGCTTCGCCAACTCTTCCTTCTGTTCCATGACGAGGGCCTGCAGCATCTTCATCGAGGAACTACTATTCTCATGCAGCTTCTTCCAGCCGGCGTTCTTCTCCTTCAACAGGTCGATCTCGTGGCAGAGCTTCGCATTGTCCTCCCGAAGTCGCAGGATTTCGCCGGTCGCCTTCTTCTCCGAGGCAATGCTCTTCTTCAGCAGCATCACCAAGCCGGCGGTCAACTCCCCCTGCCGATTGAGCTCAGCGGGCATGTCGTCGAGACTCTCCTTCAGCAACTCCATCAAGCCTTGGATGAACTCCTTCTGCTTATTGAGCTGATCGGGCATGCCGTCAAGGGATAACGACTCCAGCTCTGCCGGCTCGGCATGTTCGCCTCCGCGGCTAGGGCGCTCCTGGCAGCCATCACCTGCCCGTGAGAGATCTTTCGAGGTCTCTGCGTGGCGGTGAGCCCTCTTTTTTTTCCGCAGCCTTGGTTGCCGCTCTCTTGTTACGAGTAGTTCTCGACCTAGAGCTCTGCTCACCGGCCATGGCAACGACGGACGAAGAAGAAGCACTTATGAGGAGGAACGGTAGAGTAATTTTCGGTTAGGTAGTTCCCCTTTTTATAACCTAAGTACTAACACTAGTACTAATACTTGCATAGTGGGAACACATTCAGGTTTGGTACTTACTAGTAGGTGTGAGCAGGCTTTCGAATGTGATGGGAACAAGGTAAAGATTAATTGATGGTTTTGGTTTCGAGGCCCGAAACGGCTCCCGATGAGTTTAGCGGAACATAAATTTCAAGTACTACACTGCTCAAATGAGTAAATATTATGTTACTATCAAAAATTGGCACAAAATATGAAGGAGACCAATGGAAGTACTACTAGCAACCCACGATTTAACTACTCGCACGCATGCAGTGGAGTAATAATGTCTTTCTTCCGCCCTCACGTCCACTCAATTTGCATGCGCTGTATTAATTGACCATCAATGAAGTAAACGACTTTACATGCGTCAAATTATCACATGGGGTGGATCTTGGTACAAAATTGCGTCTGCCCGTGTACCCGCGTGTGCGTGCGAGGGAATGAGTGCGTGCATGCACATCTTCACTTCGTGCATGTACTGCTAGTATGGCTCAGGGAGGACGAGTACATTCTTCTGGAACCAGCAGCACGTCACTGTGATCAATCCATGCAAGGAGGTCGCGACAACGCCTCCACATGTTCCACATGGCTTCATGAACTATAAGAGAGACACTGTGTAGCGTGCCATTGGTATTCTAATTTACGTGTTTTGCACATACTCGAAGTACTAGTAAGGTACACGTGCATTGCACGCATCAGATTTTGCAACCAAATTATGAATAAATACCACACTATAGCATGTAAGCTCTGAGTCATATATGCCTGATGTAGCCCTTCGTTTAATTCTTATAGTTCATCTCATTCAAAATCAATTAGTTTTTATAAAAAAGCTAAGAACGCGGGAATAGGAAAAACATGGGATTATAGTGGAATGTCGTCTTGAATCCTACAGGATTGTACGAGTGTTTGATTGTGCATAGAAAAAAATGCAGAATTCTTTCAAAGAGGTTTGAGTGGATGGGATGTTTCCTATGAAATCTAGTGCAAATGAATCATATGGAAAAATTCCTATGGTTTACAATCCTATGAATCAAACAACCAAGATAGGAAAAATTCCTAATGATTAGAATCCTCCAAAATTCCTTTGAGAATCCTTTGAATCAAAGAAGCCCTTAATCTATTTTATGATTCATGGAATTGTGCGTTGTAAAGCATAAAGTAAAAACAAATAATGGCAATTCAACTAGAAAAAAAGTTTGGGCAGTTATGGTACGAAAGATTCTAGAACAAAAGAGAACCACTGTTGTTTTGAGGTTTGTGCATTATGCTTAAGTTCAACCAAGGAGTCTGCTAGATTGTACATGTGGCAAAATCCGGTGGGGGGCTAGAAGATGGTGCGAGGGGCTGAGTGGAGGGAGACTATGAAGGAATGCACAAGTGCGAGATCGATATTTAGAGAGAGGGGGTGAACACGTGCGCTGTTGCGGGCAGTGGCGGAGCCATGAAAAATAAATGAGCGAGGGGGCCAAGCATTGCTAATCCTTTACGAGGAGGGTCAATTCATGAACTTAAACCATTTTTAGCAGCAATTGTCTAATGATCACATTCATATTAGCCTCGATATATAGTGATGTTAGGGGAGAGGGGGCAGGGCCCTTACTTCCCCCTGTCTTCGCCATTGTGCACGCGTCTGAGAGATGAAGCGGAAGGCATGGATGATGAGAGGGGGACGTTGGATATATAATTAATGTGGGTGTATTAGCTATATATGTTAATCCTATATAGAGAGGTATAGATTGATCGATGTGGACGTGGGAAAGAGGGTGAGACCTCACTGGATATATCGATTGATCGGTTTGTGTGGAAAACTATGAAAGACCTAGCTATATACACACATACATAGAGGAACATCGATCGTTGCGCATGCACGCGTGAGAGATAAAGAATGCCCGATATGATGGAGAGGGGGATGTGTGTTGGTGTGTGCCTTCATGGGAGACCAACCTGAAGAAAAAGATTGCATGCGTGCGATGGATAATGCCGACTGGTAGTGTGTGTGCATGCATGCACGAGAGAAAGTTAGTGGTACAATTATAAAGAGAAGACTACTGTGTGGGTGTAAAAGAATAGCTGAATAGGTGAGGTCATAATCAATGTAAAGTTGAATTCAAATATTTGAATAAGAGATCCTGATGTTTGAAACCCATGCATGCATGAATATAACAGAGATTTGCGTGGTGTGGTTTGGAAACGAGCATGTTGTAATGTATACACATTGAACAAGGTCAGACTGATTTGAATTTGAGATACCGATGGCAGACATCATTTGGCCACATCGCATCCGTGCATGGACACACTATTCAAATTGGAGATGATGGGCGGCTTTGCATCACATATCTATATCTATACCCCTATATATATTATATTTTATATTTTTTTATATTGTGTGCGGGTAACTTTAACTTTGAAAGATGGTCGTTGGATGAGGCGAATCCGATGGTCCAAAGATGGCAAATTTGAGCACTACTGGCCGTTGCATATCATCTAGATTCCACCAGATTCGCCACATGTATAATCTAGAAGACTCCATGGTTGAACTTAAGCATAATGCACAAACATCAAAACACAAGCACTTATTATTTGTTCTAGAATCTTCCGTATCAGAATTACCCAAATGTTTTTCTACATGATTTGCCATTATTTGTTTTTTACTTTATGTGTTATGACGCACAATTCCATGAATCTTAAATATATTAGCTTTCTTATAAAAACTAGATGATTTTGAATGAAATGAACTATAAGAATTAAACGAACATCTACATCATGCATATATGACTCAAATCTTGCATGCTATAATGTGGTATTTATTCATAATTTGGTTGCCAAATCTCATGCGTGCAATGCACGTGTACCTTACTCTAGTCTAAATGGTGTTTGTGTGTGTGTGTTGTGCGTGTTGAGGTGCAAATTGTCTTTTTTTGGGTACACGTTAAGCTTGTTCTTCCGAAATTTCAAGCCGCGCCTTGTTATGCAGAAAATTCAAGCTAGCGTCTCTGTCTATCATGCTGCAAAACTCCCGCCTCTTCAACCCGCGCCTTGTTAGCCCGAAATATTTAAGATATATCTTTGTCTCGTTGTGCTCCGACAACTCCCCCATCTCAACCCGCGCCTTGCTATTCCGAAATTACAACGCGCGCGAAAACTCCCACCTCCTGTGAAATCCTGACACGCGAAATGCCCGTGGTACCCCTGAACCGAAAGAACCGCCTCAAATCGGTGGGGGTACTTTCGTAACTTACCCCACATTTCGGACAAGCGTGTCTCTAAGCCATGGTTCCCCACTGCCATCCCTTCCGCCCACCCATTCGTACACCGAGGCCGTGAAAACCCGCGACAAAACCCCACACCCTGCTCCGTCCGCCACCCAGCCGGAGCCTCTTCCCCGACGACGTCGTCCACAGCAACACCTCGACTGTTGGAAATATTCCCTAGAGGCAATTATAAAAGATTATTATATTTCCTTGTTCATGATAATTGTCTATTGTTCACGCTATAATTGTATTGTCCAGAAATCGTAATACATGTGTGAATACATAGACCACAATGTGTCCCTAGTGAGCCTATAGTTGACTAGCTCGTTGATCAACAGATAGTCATGGTTTCCTGGCTATGGACATAGGGATGTCATTGATAACGGGGTCACATCATTAGGAGAATGATGTGATGGACAAGACCCAAACCTAAGCATAGCATAAAGATCGTGTAGTTCGTTTGCTACAGCTTTTGCAATGTCAAGTATCATTTCCTTAGACCATTAGGTTGTGCAACTCCTGGATACCGTATGAGTGCTTTGGGTGTGCCAAACGTCACAACGTAACTGGGTGGCTATAAAGGTACACTACGGGTATCTCCGAAAGTGTCTGTTGGGTTGGCACGAACCGAGACTGGGATTTGTCACTCCGTATGACGGAGAGGTATCTCTTGGGCCCACTCGGTAATGCATCATCATAATGAGCTCAATGTGACCAAGGGGTTGGTCATGGTATCATGCATTACGGTACGAGTAAAGTGACTTGCCGGTAACGAGATTGAACAAGGTATTGGGATACCGACGAACGAGTCTCGGGCAAGTAACGTACCGATTGACAAAGGGAATTGAATACGGGATTGATTAAGTCCTCGACATCGTGGTTCATCCGATGAGATCATCGAGGAGCATGTGGGAGCCAACATGGGTATCCAGATCCCGCTGTTGGTTATTGGCCGGAGAGGCGTCTCGGTCATGTCTGCATGTCTCCCGAACCCGTAGGGTCTACACACTTAAGGTCCGGTGACGCTAGGGTTGTAAAGATATGAATATGCAGTAATCTGAAAGTTGTTCGGAGTCCCGGATGAGATCCCGGACGTCATGAGGAGTTCCGGAATGGTTCGAGGTAAAGAGTTATATATAGAAGTGTTGTTTCGGCCAACGGGAAAGTTTTGGGGTCACCGATATTGTACCAGGACCACCGGATGGGTCCCGGGGGTCCACCGGGTGGGGCCACCCATCCCGAAGGGCCCCATGGGCTGAAGTGGGAGGGGGAACCAGCCCATAGTGGGCTGGTGCGCCCCCCTTGGCCCACCCCCTTGCGCCTAGGGTTGAAACCCTAGGGTGGGGGGGCGCCCCACTTGCCTTGGGGGGTACTCCACCCCCCTTGGCCGCCGCCCCCCTTGGGAGATTGGATCTCCAAGGGCCGGCGCCCCCCAGGGGGCCTATATAAAGGGGGGAGGGAGGGGGCAGCCGCACCCTTGCATCTTGGCGCCTCCCTCTCCCCTGCTACACCTCTCCCTCTCGCGCAGACGCTCGGCGAAGCCCTGCTGCGGTGACAACTGCATCCACCACCACACCGTCGTGCTGTTGGATCTTCATCAACCTCTCCTTCCCCCTTGCTGGATCAAGAAGGAGGAGATGCCATCCGCTCCGTACGTGTGTTGAACGCGGAGGTGCCGTCCGTTCGGCGCTTGGTCATCGGTGATTTGGATCACGGTGAGTACGACTCCATCATCCACGTTCTAGTGAATGCTTCCGCTCGCGATCTACAAAGGTATGTAGATGCAATCTGAATACTCGTTGCTAGATGAACTCATAGATGGATCTTGGTGAAACCGTAGGAAAATTTTTGTTTTCTACAACGTTCCCCAAAAGTGGCATCATGAGCTAGGTCTATGCGTAGTTCTCTTTGCACGAGTAGAACACAATTGTTGTGGGCGTAGATGTTGTCAACTTTCTTGCCGTTACTAGTCTTATTTTGCTTCAGCGGTATTGTGGGATGAAGCGGCCCGGACCAACCTTACACGTACGCTTACGTGAGACCGGTTCCACCGACTGACATGCACTAGTTGCATAAGGTGGCTGGCAGGTGTGTGTCTCTCCCACTTTAGTTGGAGCGGATTCGACGAAAAGGGTCCTTATGAAGGGTAAATAGAAGTTGACAAATCACGTTGTGGCTTTTACGTAGGTGAGAAAACGTTCTTGCTAGAACCCTATTTCAGCCACGTAAACTTTGCAACAACAATTAGAGGACGTCTAACTTGTTTTTGTAGCAAGTGCTTTGTGATATGATATGGCCAAAGTTGTGATGAATGATGAATGATATATATGTGATGTATGAGATCATGTTCATGTAATAGGAATCACGACTTGCATGTCGATGAGTATGACAACTGGCAGGAGCCATAGGAGTTGTCATTATTCTTTTATGACCTGCGTGTCAATGGAAACGCCATGTAAATTACTTTACTTTATTGCTAAACGTGTTAGCCATAGTAGTAGAAGTAATAGTTGGCGTGCAACTTCATGGAGACACGATGATGGAGATCATGGTGTCATGCCGGTGACAAGACGATCATGGAGCCCCAAGATGGAGATCAAAGGAGCTATATGATATTGGCCATATCATGTCACTATTATTATTTGATTGCATGTGATGTTTATCATGTTTTGCATCTTGTTTACTTAGAACGACGGTAGTAAATAAGATGATCCCTCATAATAATTTCAAGAAAGTGTTCCCCCTAACTGTGCACCATTGCGACAGTTCGTTGTTTTGAAGCACCACGTGATGATCGGGTGTGATAGATTCCAACGTTCACATACAACGGGTGTAAGACAGATTTACACATGCAAAACACTTAGGTTATCTTGACAAGCCTAGCATGTACAGACATGGCCTCGGAACACGGAGGACCGAAAGGTCGAGCATGAGTCGTATAGAAGATACGATCAACATGGAGATGTTCACCGATGATGACTAGTCCATCTCACGTGATGATCGGACACGACCTAGTCGAGTCGGATCATGTTTCACTTAGATGACTAGAGGGATGTCTAATCTGAGTGGGAGTTCATTAATAATTTGATTAGATGAACTTAATTATCATGACTTAGTCTAAAATCTTTACAATATGTCTTGTAGATCAAATGGACCACACCAATGTTGCCCTCAACTTCAACGCGTTCCTAGAGAAAACCAAGCTGAAAGATGATGGCAGCAACTATACGGACTGGGTCCGGAACCTGAGGATCATCCTCATAGCTGCCAAGAAAGATTATGTCCTAGAAGCACCGCTAGGTGAAGCACCATTCCCAGCAAACCAAGACGTTATGAACGCCTATCAGTCACGTGCTGATGATTACTCCCTCGTTCAGTGCGGCATGCTTTACAGCTTAGAACCGGGGCTCCAAAAGCGTTTTGAGCAACGCGGAGCATATGAGATGTTCGAGGAGCTGAAAATGGTTTTCCAAGCTCATGCCCGGGTCGAGAGATATGAAGTCTCCGACAAGTTCTTTAGTTGTAAGATGGAGGAAAATAGCTCTGTCAGTGAACACATACTCAAGATGTCTGGGTTGCACAACCGCTTAACTCAGCTGGGAGTTAATCTCCCGGATGACGCGGTCATTGACAGAATCCTTCAGTCGCTTCCACCAAGCTACAAGAGCTTTGTGATGAACTTCAATATGCAGGGGATGGAAAAGACCATTCCCGAGGTATATTCAATGCTGAAATCAGCGGAGGTGGAGATCAAAAAGGAACATCAAGTGTTGATGGTCAATAAAACCACCAAGTTCAAGAAGGGCAAGGGCAAGAAGAACTTCAAGAAAGACGGCAAGGATGTTTCCGCGCCCGGTAACCAAGTTGCCGGGAAGAAGTCAAAGTATGGACCCAAGCCTAAGACTGAGTGCTTTTATTGCAAAGGGAAGGGTCACTGGAAGCGGAACTGCCCCAAATACTTAGCGGACAAGAAGGCCGGCAACACTAAAGGTATATGTGATATACATGTAATTGATGTGTACCTTACCAGTGCTTGTAGTAGCTCCTGGGTATTTGATACCGGTGTTGTTGCTCATATTTGTAACTCAAAGCAGGAGCTGCGGAATAAGCGGAGACTGGCGAAGGACGAGGTGACGATGCGCGTCGGGAATGGTTCCAAGGTCGATGTGATCGCCGTCGGCACGCTACCTCTACATTTACCTACGGGATTAGTTTTAAACCTCAATAATTGTTATTTAGTGCCAAGTTTGAGCATGAACATTGTATCTGGATCTCGTTTAATTCGAGATGGCTACTCATTTAAATCCGAGAATAATGGTTGTTCTATTTATATGAGTGATATGTTTTATGGTCATGCTCCGATGGTCAATGGTTTATTCTTAATGAATCTCGTGCGTGATAATACACATATTCATAGTGTGAATACCAAAAGAATTAAAGTTGATAACGATAGTCCCACATACTTGTGGCACTGCCGCCTTGGTCACATTGGTGTCAAGCGCATGAAGAAGCTCCATGCTGATGGACTTTTAGAGTCTCTCGATTATGAATCATTTGACACATGCGAACCATGCCTTATGGGCAAAATGACCAAGACTCCGTTCTCCGGAACAATGGAGCGAGCAACCAACTTATTGGAAATCATACATACTGATGTGTGCGGTCCAATGAGTGTTGAGGCTCGCGGAGGATATCGTTATGTTCTCACTCTCATTGATGACTTGAGTAGATATGGGTATGTCTAATTAATGAAACACAAGTCTGAGACCTTTGAAAAGTTCAAGGAATTTCAGAATGAGGTAGAGAATCGACGTGACCGAAAAATAAAGTTCTTACGATCAGATCGTGGAGGAGAATATTTATGTCACGAATTTGGCACACACTTAAGGAAATGTGGAATCGTTTCACAACTCACGCCGCCTGGAACACCTCAACGTAACGGTGTGTCCGAACGTCGTAATCGCACTCTATTGGATATGGTGTGATCTATGATGTCTCTTACTGATTTACCGCTATCATTTTCGGGATACGCTCTAGAGACAGCCGCATTCACTTTAAATAGGGCACCGTCTAAATCCGTTGAGACGACACCGTATGAATTATGGTTTGGGAAGAAACCTAAGCTGTCGTTTCTAAAAGTTTGGGGATGCGATGCTTATGTCAAGAAACTTCAACCTGAAAAGCTCGAACCCAAGTCGGAAAAATGCGTCTTCATAGGATACCCTAAGGAAACCATTGGGTATACCTTCTACCTCAGATCCGAAGGCAAGATCTTTGTTGCCAGGAATGGATCCTTTCTAGAGAAAGAGTTTCTCTCGAAAGAAGTAAGTGGAAGGAAAGTGGAGCTTGATGAAGTACTGCCTCTTGAAACGGAAAGTAGCGCAGCTCAGGAAAATGTTCCTATGGTGCCTGCACCGATTAGAGAGGAGGTTAATGATGATGATCAAGATACTTTGGACCAAGCTCCTACTGAACTTCGTAGGTCCACAAGGACACGTTCCGCACCAGAGTGGTACGGCAACCCTGTCCTGGAAATCATGTTGTTAGACAACGGCGAACCTTCGAACTATGAAGAAGCAATGGCGGGCCCGGATTCCAACAAATGGCTGGAGGCCATGCAGTCCGAGATAGGATCCATGTATGAAAACAAAGTATGGACTTTGACAGACTTGCCCGATGATCGGCGAGCGATAGAAAATAAATGGATCTTTAAGAAGAAGACGGACGCGGATGGTAATGTCACCATCTATAAAGCTCGAGTTGTCGCTAAGGGTTATCGGCAAGTTCAAGGGGTTGACTACGATGAGACTTTCTCTCCCGTAGCGAAGCTGAAGTCCGTCCGAATCATGTTAGCAATTGCCGCATACTATGATTATGAGATATGGCAAATGGACGTCAAAACGGCATTCCTTAACGGCTATCTTAAGGAAGAACTGTATATGATGTAGCCGGAAGGTTTTGTCGACCCTAAGAATGCTAACAAGGTATGCAAGCTCCAGTGATCCATTTATGGGCTGGTGCAAGCATCTCGGAGTTGGAACATTCGCTTTCATGAGATGATCAAGGCGTTTGGGTTTATGCAGACTTATGGAGAAGCCTGCGTTTACAAGAAAGTGAGTGGGAGCTCTGTAGCATTTCTCATATTATATGTAGATGACATACTTTTGATGGGAAATGATATAGAACTTTTGGACAGCGTTAAGGCCTACTTGAATAAGAGTTTTTCAATGAAGGACCTTGGAGAAGCTGCTTATATATTAGGCATCAAGAGCTATAGAGATAGATCAAGACGCCTCATCGGTCTTTCACAAAGTACGTACCTTGACAAGATATTGAAGAAGTTCAATATGGATCAGTCCAAGAAGGGGTTCTTGCCTGTATTGCAAGGTGTGCGATTGAGCACGGCTCAATGCCCGACCACGGCAGAAGATATAGAAGAGATGAGTGTCATCCCCTATGCCTCAGCCATAGGGTCTATTATGTATGCCATGCTATGTACCAGACCTGATGTAAACCTTGCCGTAAGTTTGGTAGGTAGGTACCAAAGTAATCCCGGCAAGGAACACTGGACAGCGGTCAAAAACATCCTGAAGTACCTGAAGAGGACCAAGGATATGTTTCTCGTTTATGGAGGTGCCGAAGAGCTTGTCGTAAAGGGTTACGTCGACGCTAGCTTCGACACAGATCTGGATGACTCTAAGTCACAAACCGGATACGTGTATATTTTGAATGGTGGGGCAGTAAGCTGGTGCAGTTGCAAGCAAAGCGTCGTGGCGGGATCTACATGTGAAGCGGAATATATGGCAGCCTCGGAGGCAGCACAAGAAGCAATCTGGATGAAGGAGTTCATTACTGACCTAGGAGTCATACCCAATGCGTCGGACCCGATGACTCTCTTCTGTGACAACACTGGAGCTATTGCCCTTGCGAAGGAGCCCAGGTTTCATAGGAAGACCAGGCATATCAAGCGTCGCTTCAACTCCATTCGTGAAAGTGTTCAAAATGGAGACATAGAGATTTGTAAAGTACATACAGACCTGAATGTGGCAGATCCGTTGACTAAACCTCTCCCTAGAGCAAAACATGATCAACACCAAAATTCCATGGGTGTTCGATTCATCACAATGTAACTAGACTATTGTCTCTAGTGCAAGTGGGAGACTGTTGGAAATATGCCCTAGAGGCAATAATAAAAGATTATTATATTTCCTTGTTCATGATAATTGTCTATTGTTCATGCTATAATTGTATTGTCCGGAAATCGTAATACATGTGTGAATACATAGACCACAATGTGTCCCTAGTGAGCCTCTAGTTGACTAGCTCGTTGATCAACAGATAGTCATGGTTTCCTGGCTATGGACATAGGGATGTCATTGATAACGGGGTCACATCATTAGGAGAATGATGTGATGGACAAGACCCAAACCTAAGCATAGCATAAAGATCGTGTAGTTCGTTTGCTACAGCTTTTGCAATGTCAAGTATCATTTCCTTAGACCATGAGGTTGTGCAACTCCCGGATACCGTATGAGTGCTTTGGGTGTGCCAAACGTCACAACGTAACTGGGTGGCTATAAAGGTACACTACGGGTATCTCCGAAAGTGTCTGTTGGGTTGGCACGAACCGAGACTGGGATTTGTCACTCCGTATGACGGAGAGGTATCTCTTGGGCCCACTCGGTAATGCATCATCATAATGAGCTCAATGTGACCAAGGGGTTGGTCATGGTATCATGCATTACGGTACGAGTAAAGTGACTTGCCGGTAACGAGATTGAACAAGGTATTGGGATACCGACGAACGAGTCTCGGGCAAGTAACGTACCGATTGACAAAGGGAATTGAACGGGATTGATTAAGTCCTCGACATCGTGGTTCATCTGATGAGATCATCGAGGAGCATGTGGGAGCCAACATGGGTATCCAGATCTAGCTGTTGGTTATTGGCCGGAGAGGCGTCTCGGTCATGTCTGCATGTCTCCCGAACCCGTAGGGTCTACACACTTAAGGTCCGGTGACGCTAGGGTTGTAAAGATATGAATATGCAGTAATACGAAAGTTGTTCGGAGTCCCGGATGAGATCCCGGACGTCACGAGGAGTTCCGGAATGGTCCGGAGGTAAAGAATTATATATAGAAGTGATGTTTCGGCCAATGGGAAAGTTTCGGGGTCACCGGTATTGTACCGGGACCACCGGATGGGTCCCGGGGGTCCACCGGGTGGGGCCACCCATCCCGGATGGCCCCATGGGCTGAAGTGGGAGGGGGAACCAGCCCATAGTGGGCTGGTGCGCCCCCCTTGGCCCACCCCCTTGCGCCTAGGGTTGAAACCCTAGGGTGGGGGGCGCCCCACTTGCCTTGGGGGGTACTCCACCCCCCTTGGCCGCCGCCCCCCTTGGGAGATTGGATCTCCACGGGCCGCCCCCCCCCAGGGGGCCTATATAAAGGGGGGGAGGGAGGGGGCAGCCGCACCCTTGCATCTTGGCGCCTCCCTCTCCCCTGCTACACCTCTCCCTCTCGCGCAGACGCTCGGCGAAGCCCTGCTGCGGTGACAACTGCATCCACCACCACACCGCCGTGCTGTTGGATCTTCATCAACCTCTCCTTCCCCCTTGCTGGATCAAGAAGGAGGAGACGTCTTCCGCTCCGTACGTGTGTTGAACGCGGAGGTGCCGTCCGTTCGGCGCTTGGTCATCGGTGATTTGGATCACGGCGAGTACGACTCCATCATCCACGTTCTAGTGAACGCTTCCGCTCGTGATCTACAAAGGTATGTAGATGCAATCTGAATACTCGTTGCTAGATGAACTCATAGATGGATCTTGGTGAAACCGTAGGAAAATTTTTGTTTTCTGCAACGTTCCCCAACATCGATGTCCCTCATCCACCGTACTGGATGAGGATCCGTCGTCCATCTCATCGTCCGGCCGGTTCAGCCACCCCGTCCTCCACCTCCAAGGAACTGCCCCGACGTTCCCCTCGTCTTTCGCGCCACCTCCATTCCCACACCGCCGTCTTCACCTGCACCACCGGAAGAGCATCATCATCACCGTTTCCTCGGATGAAGCTGCGGCCTAATCGGCGCCACCAAAGAGGTTGTACACTAATCGCCGCATTTTCTTCTTGAGTCGATCTCATGGTGCTGCCCGCGCTCAGTCCCGAGCCGACACGGCGCGGCTCCATCCACGGCGGCGTCGCCGGCCACTTCCTCCACGGTATCGCTCCCTCGGTGCGACGTCCACATCAATAGGATCTGCTGCTGCTTTAGCTCTCGCTCATGCTGCTTCTCTGCTCTTGCTCTTGGTCCCCTGCCTGGTCTGCTCTTGCTATTGCTCTTGCTCGCGCTGCTGCTCTCGCTCTTGCTCTTGCTTGCGATGCTACTCCGATTTAGCTACACTTCAGTCGACTGAATCGACTTTTGGGTCAGTCGATTTTCAGGGGGGTGGGGGGCTCGCCGGGGTGAAGGAAGAACCAGCCGCAGCGGGGAGGGGGGCTCGCCAGAGAGGTACCCCACTATGTATCTTAGGGTTCAGGATGGGGGCGGTGGTCGCTGGCGGTGGCGGGGCGTTGGCGGGGCGGTGGCGTGGGGATCGCCGGAGAAAAGGCTCGGCACGGGGGGGCCTAGAGGGATGGCCGGGGCGGCGGCGGACCGACGGTGGGGAGTGTTTTCGGGGTGGGCGGGGCGGCGCACCGCATACCGCGGGCGGCGGGGGGCTGCTGTTTGGCCGGCTCACAGGGGTGGAGGTTGAAGATGAACTGCAGGCCCTTGATTTCGTATCCAATGGCTGCAAAATCGACTGACCAGAGATGAAAAAGTCAGTCGACCGACGTGTAGCCTCACCTTGCTAGTGTGTTTAGTTTCGACAGCAAAATTCAGTTTCGACAGTTAAGTTCAGTTTCGATAGTTAAATTCCGTTTCGACAGTTAAGTTCAGAGATGAGCGGCTGATGTATTTTACATCTAGAACTTTGTGGTTATGTATTTTACTTCATGTATTGGAGATGCTATTAGAATTCCACTCAGGTTAACGTTGTTCGTTGTCTCTCTTGTCCTGCTTCAGCCTCGGCGTCGTACAACTCACCGGAGCTGCTCCAACGATGAAACCCTCCATCACAGTGGAGCAGTACCTCGGGCTCCATCTCCAGACGCCTAAGATCTTCTTCCCCTCCTCCGACAGCCAAGTCAGCCGGAGCATCCTCACCGGCCAACCCAATCACGCTGAGATCGACATGGCTTCGCCAAAGAGGTTGTACACTTGTTGCATCTCTTTTTTACTCTACATGTTATATATATTGTCCACTGAGCACTCGTAGTAACGGGAAATACGATTATTTTATCCTACTATATGACAAGCAGTGAGGTACCAGGCAACTTAGCTATCCGCGATGGACTCTCTTGAACGCCATCATTATTTATCTCTGCGCGTTTGAGTTGTGCATTTGTCGATGGGCCTGGGAGTTGAGCTAGTATGGCAGTGGCCTGGGTCCAAAGTAATAGAAGTAGCACAAAAACATTTTTTTAGTGTAGGATTTTCCTTGCTCAAGCCTGCCTACTAGAATTGCTAGTGCTTGAAAGGAAAAGTGAATGAAAAACATCGGAATTGGAAAGTTTCCTTTGGTACTACTTTTCATGAATTTGGTGCAAAGGAAAACTGTAGGATTTGTTCCTTTAGTGTCTCCTTGAAAGAAAAACCGTAGGAATTCTAATTTCCACTTCTCCTCCTTTTCATATTCCTATTCATCAAGCACAAGACTAAGACATAGTAGCATAATGGCATTATAACCGTACATTTTCTTGTGGTTTGACTTAATCTCACCATGCTTTTTTGCATCCTGTGATCTTCCAATTGTTGTGAATCAAACACCCAGATTGGCAGAAATACTGTGTTTTTAAATTCTCTGTTTTGCACGTGCATTCCTATCCTATTCCTGTCTATTTCCTATCCCTACATTGTTAGAATCCTCAAATTCAAACAAGCCCTTACTCAATTACTTCTGTTACAGATATGTGTCAAAGAAAACCTTGTGTGGTTTGTCCTGCTCCTGCGGCGCTGTATTCCACCCCAACTCAGCTGCTCCAATGACGGAAGGGTTCACCACAGCAGGGATCCGCTCTCCAGACTGTCTTTCGCCGCCTCAGATCTTCTTCCCCGCCGCCGGCAGCCACGGCAACTGCATTACCATCATCAACTGAGCAGATGACCTTGAGGACTACACGGGTCCGCAAGAGAGGTCGCACTCTTCCGTGTCTGCTTACGTTATGTGTCGCTTAATATGATGACATGCTACATTATCATCGTGTTCACCTATTAGACTCCGAGTCAGGTCCAAACTAATGCTGAAACTTGAGTTTTTAAATGGTTGTGGGGTACATATTGGGGCAGCAATCAGTACTATCTTTCTACTATCTGGTTAATCTCCGGTGTCTACTATGAGTTTCATGTTGGGTGCAAACAAACATTAAAGGAGCCATTATCTGTATTCTTTAACTAAAGCTATTATCTGCCTGCTATCATTGGTTTTGGGTCTATCGACAGTTTGCTACCATCACTCTGGATTTGTGCATGCACTCCTTACATAATCTCACTATGTTTTATTCCTATGCATGCCAGTTATTGTACACAATGGAACTGATCATGTAGAGCAAAAGAGACGAGCCTTGCGTGGCAATAAAATTTCATGCAGACATCGGTCCATGGTGGGCGCAAAGGCAGCCCCCCCTCCACCCATTTCGGATCTTAATCAAGAGGAAGATAACTGTTATGAGGGGGATTTAGAAGGAGAAGACCACTCCTATTTACCCCATGAGGTCTTCTCTCTAACTTGGCATGCTGATGTTGGTAATATCATGCATATGGTGCCTTGCATTACTTACTGTATACATTAAAGATGTCATCTGCTTAGTTTAGACATGCTTTGTGTCAATGCCATCTGTTTAGTTTCTTTATCATATATGTGAATCATGCAATGCCATCTTGTCTAGCCAGGCATCATATATGTGAATTTTGCAATGCCACCCTGGTTAGCCAGTCATCTTATATGTGAATTATATCATGCCATCATTTTTTATTACGTGTTAAATTTGTCAACAATTTTAGTACATTCAATTACTCTTCATGTGTATCAGCCATTTGGCACGGTCATGGAAAAATCTGGAGTGGAAACAAGGTCTTCAAAGTAGACAATGCTATCTGACGAAGCGCGTGTCTTGCTGGTTACCGATAGCTCCTTAGAGTAGGATTCAGAGACAGATGACCAGTCATATCCCCCCCCCCCCCGAGGTGCATGCCCTAACTTGGCAGGGTTATGTTGCTCATATCGTGCGTATGATATCTTGCATTGCTATGTCATTTGCTTAGTTTAGACATGCTTTGTGTGAATGCCACCTGTTTAGTGTCTAATTACGATATATGTGAATTATGCAATGACATCTTGTTGCAAGACATTATATATGTGAATTATGCAATGTTATCTTGTTGCAAGGCATTATGTATATGAATTATGCAATGCCATGCTGTTTAGGCAAGCGTCATATATGTGAAATATATCATGTCGTCCTTTTTTGTATTTCTCATTGCTTTTGTCGATAATGTTTGTATATTCAACTGCTCTTCCTGTGCATCAGCCATTTGAATTGGTGATGGAGAAATCTGGAGTGAAAACAAGGTCTTCAGAGCAGACAATGCTACCTGCTGAAGCAGATATCTTGCTGGTTACAGATAGCTCTTCAGAGGAGGATTCAGAGGCAGATGACCAGTCCTATTATCCCCCTGAGGTGTATGCTCAAACTTGGCAGGGTTATATTACTCATATAATGCATATGTTGTATTGCAATGCTTAGTTTTTAGATGATATACACAATATTGAATGCCATCTCCTTAGTTGACACATCATATATGCGATTGTCCTCTGCTCACTTCCTTAGTACATAAATCATATATTTGAATTATGTCATGCCATGATGTTTACATAGACAGCATGTATCTGAATTATGGCATGCCAACCCATTTTCTAAAGACATAATATAGTTATATCATCTCATCCTGTTTACATAGTCATCATATTTTAAATTATGTCATGCTATCCATGAATTATATCATGCCATCATGTTTCCATCGACGGCATGTTTGTGATTTATGGCATGCCAACCACTTTAATAGACACATCGTATAGTTAAATCATGTCATCCTGTTTACATAGTCATCATATTTTGAAGTATGTCATTCTATCCTGTTTAGTTAGCTATCATACATGTGAAATTGTGTCATGCTATCCTGTTTAATTAGCCATCATATATGTGAAATTATGTCCTGCTATTCTTTTTGCTTAGACAACATAAATGTGAATTATTTCATGCCCTGTTTTCTTCCCTACTATCCATTGGACCTGTCTATCTTACAATGTCTGTACATTCAATTACTTTTCTTGTTTATCAGCCATTTCAATTGGAGGGAGTGATGGTAGTATCTGTGGGAGTAAAAACACGGTCTTCAGAAAAGATCGTGCTACCTGTCGATGTAGATAGAACCACAGTCGTACTTGCCCAAGAACCAGCCCCACCACACATAACCCACACTCATGCAGATTGTACCCCTACCCAGTTGGACAAAGAACCAGCTACACCCCTTCTAACCCCAACCCCAGCAGATAGACACCCAGTTCCCGTTGACACAGCACCGTCTCCACCACAGAGCACCCAAACACGAGCAGTTAGTAAGGCAACTGCAGTGCCCAAATCATGAGGACCACCACTCCGAACCCGAAGTCAACGCTTAAAGCAGAAGAAGAATTGTTCTCAGGTCAGGTTCCGTAGCTATGGTTCATACTACTTTGCTCTTGCATCACTGTATTTACTGATACCAACTAATTTCAAATTTGAAGGATGCAACTAAAACTCCAATGGCGCAACAGGTATGTTTTAAACTTGTTTCTTCAACGTGTTTGGCTATTTGCTGCTGTAACTTGCTCTATGTCGATTTCAGTTTCAATTGAATAAATAGTTATGTTCTCATGCCATGCACATTACAAGTGTTGTTATTGTTGTGTAGTTTCCCACACTTATATTCTATCTATGCTGCTTTGTCTTAAATAGATATGATTCAAACTATATTTATCTTGATTTGGCAACATAAACTAGAATGATATAGACCATACAATGACCATACTACATAGATATATGTTTGTTTCATGCTGTTATCCTGTCCACCTTACTACTGAACAGGTTTACCAAAATGAGTTTCATATACTACATTGTAAACCTAAGATGTCTTTGTTTGTTTCTCTTTTAGAACGCGGATAAAATATTGGAGAAGAGTACCCTGTTATGCAATGGTGGAGGAAGCAATGCAGATAAGGTTCAAGATAGTGAGACATCCCTTTTGGTCTCCAAGAAAGCTGATAAAAACTATAATGAAGACACTGAGACAACCCGAAAGTCCTGTCTTGATGTAGTGTTCGAGTTACTGGCTACCACTGCTGGCACCAGCTCTTCGAACTCGTTGCCTGAATCAGTTCGGCTTCTTGAGTCTCAACTTCAAGTTGAAAGACATCGATCAGATGTTATGCAACAGGAAGCCAAAGGACTGAGGAAGTCCCTACAGAATTCAGATGCATACTTTCTGGTGCAACAGCAAGCGCTGGAGGACTTAAGCGCCAAACAAGAGAAAGTTAATAAGCTTGCTAAGCATCTTGCTAGCATTATGGGTACCCAGGATATTGTTTCTTGAGCTCTTCTAAAGTGGTTTCAGTTCTGGACTTGTTTTGCTGCGGCGTTTATATGCTGATGTGTTCCCTATATTTGCACTGGCGGCGAACTTTGATGCCCAGTGGATGTAATATGTGTAATAGCCCTGATAGCCTAGTGTAAGTTGCTTGCTTATTTATTTCCTTGTTGTCTTGTTTATTTGTTTTCTTGTAGTCAGTGCAGTTCTTTTTCTGCGGTTTGCTAGTGGCTGCAATAACCTATTTTTTAAACTAGGCCACAATAACCATGGGCTAATATTTACTGTAGTGACACTGGGCCTCCTACGGGCCGTAGAAACAGTGGGCCTTCTACGGGCCATAGAAACAATGGGCCTTCTACGGGCCGTAGAAACAATGGGCCTTCTACGGGCCATATCTGAAGGAAATATGCCCAAGAGGCAATAATAAAGCTATTATTTATTTTCCTCATATATCATGATAAATGTTTATTATTCATGCTAGAATTGTATTAACCGGAAACATAATACATGTGTGAATATATAAACAAACAGAGTGTCACTAGTATGCCTCTACTTGACTAGCTCGTTAATCAAAGATGGTTATGTTTCCTAACCATGGACAAAGAGTTGTTATTTGATTAACGAGGTCACATCATTAGTTGAATGATCTGATTGGCATGACCCATTCCATTAGCTTAGCACCCGATCGTTTAGTATGTTGCTATGGCTTTCTTCATGACTTATACATGTTCCTATGACTATGAGATTATGCAACTCTCGTTTACCAGAGGAACACTTTCTGTGCTACCAAATGTCACAACGTAACTGGGTGATTATAAAGGTGCTCTAAAGGTGTCTCCGAAGGTACTTGTTGGGTTGGCGTATTTCGAGATTAGGATTTGTCACTCCAAATGTCGGAGAGGTATCTCTGGGCCCTCTCGGTAATGCACATCTCATAAGCCTTGCAAGCATTACAACTAATGTGTTAGTTGTGAGATGATGTATTACGGAACGAGTAAAGAGACTTGCCAATAACGAGATTGAACTAGGTATTGGATACCGACGATCAAATCTCAGGCAAGTAACATACCGATGACAAAGGGATCAACGTATGTTGTCATGCGGTCTGACCGATAAAGATCTTCGTAGAATATGTAGGAGCCAATATGGGCATCCAGGTCCCGCTATTGGTTATTGACCGGAGACGTGTCTCGGTCATGTCTACATTGTTCTCGAACCGTAGGGTCCGCATGCTTAACGTTACGATGACAGTTATTATGAGTTTATGTATTTTGATGTACCGAAGGTTGTTCGGAGTCCCGGATGTGATCATGGACATGACGAGGAGTCTCGAAATGGTCGAGACATTAAGATCGATATATTGGATGACTATATTCGGACACCGAAATTGTTCCGGGTGATTTCGGATAAAACCGGAGTGCCGGAGGGGTTACCGGAACCCCCCGGGGAAGTAATGGGCCTTAGTGGGCCTGAGGGGAGAGAGAGGGCAGCAGCCCAGGAGGTGGCGCGCCCCCCTCATGGGGAGTCCGAATAGGACTAGGAGGGGGGCGCGGCCCCCCTTTCCCTCTACCTCTCCCTCTCTTTCCTTCCCCCTCTCTATTCCTAGTTGGACTAGGAAAGGGGAGTCCTACTCCCACTAGGAGGAGGACTCCCCCCCTCTCCTTGGCGTGCCCCAAGGGCCGGCCGGCCTCCCCCTTGCTCCTTTATATACGGGGGCAGGGGGGCACCCTAGAACACACAAGTTGATCATCGTGATCGTTCCTTAGCCGTGTGCGGTGCCCTCTTCCACCATATTCCACCTCGGTCATATTGTAGCAGCGCTTAGGCGAAGCCCTGCGACAGTAGAACATCAAGATCGTCACCACGCTGTCGTGCTGACGGAACTCATCCCCGAAGCTTTGCTGGATCGGAGCCCGGGGAGCGTCATTGAGTTGTACGTGTGCCAAGAACTCGGAGGTGCCGGAGTAACGGTGCTTGGATCGGTCGGACCGGGAAGACGTACGACTACTTCCTCTACGTTGCGTCAACGCTTCTGCTTCGGTCTACAAGGGTACGTAGACAACACTCTCCCCTCTCGTTGCTATGCATCACCATGATCTTGCGTGTGCGTAGGAATTTTTTTGATATTACTACGTTCCCCAACAGTGGTATCAGAGCCTAGGTTTTATGGTTTGATGTTATATGCACGAGTAGAACACAAATGAGTTGTGGGCGATATAAGTCATACTGCCTACCAGCATGTCATACTTTGGTTCGGCGGTATTGTTGGATGAAGCGGCCCGGACCGACATTACGCGTACGCTTACGCGAGACTGGTTCTACCGCCGTGCTTTGCACACAGGTGGCTGGCGGGTGTCAATTTCTCCAACTTTAGTTGAACCGAGTGTGGCTACGCCCGGTCCTTGCGAAGGTTAAAATGGCATCAACTTGACAAACTATCGTTGTGGTTTTGATGCGTAGGTAAGATTGGTTCTTGCTTAAAGCCCGTAGCAGCCACGTAAAACTTGCAACAACAAAGTAGAGGACGTCTAACTCATTTTTGCAGGGCATGTTGTGATGTGATATGGTCAAGACATGATGCTAAATTTTATTGTATGAGATGATCATGTTTTGTAACCAAGTTATCGGCAACTGGCAGGAGCCATATGGTTGTCGCTTTATTGTATGCAATGCAATCGCCCTGTAATGCTTTACTTTATCACTAAGCGGTAGCGATAGTCGTAGAAGCATAAGATTGGCGAGACGACAACGATGCTACGATGGAGATCAAGGTGTCGCGCCGGTGACGATGGTGATCATGATGGTGCTTCGGAGATGGAGATCACAAGCACAAGATGATGATGGCCATATCATATCACTTATATTGATTGCATGTGATGTTCATCTTTTATGCATCTTATCTTGCTTTGATTGACGGTAGCATTATAAGATGATCTCTCACTAATTATCAAGAAGTGTTCTCCCTGAGTATGCACCGTTGCCAAAGTTCGTCGTGCCCAGACACCACGTGATGATCAGGTGTGATAAGCTCTACGTCCATCTACAACGGGTGCAAGCCAGTTTTGCACACGCAGAATACTCGGGTTAAACTTGACGAGCCTAGCATATGCAGATATGGCCTCGGAGCACGGAGACCGAAAGGTCGAGCGTGAATCATATAGTAGATATGATCAAAATAATGATGTTCACCATTGAAGACTAATCCATTTCACGTGATGATCGGTTATGGTTTAGTTGATTTGGATCACGTGATCACTTAGAAGATTAGAGGGATGTCTATCTAAGTGCGAGTTCTTAAGTAATATGATTAATTGAACTTAAATTTATCATGAACTTAGTCCCTGATAGTATCTTTCTTGTTTATGTTGATTGTAGATAGATGGCCCGTGTTGTTGTTCCGTTGAATTTTAATGCGTTCCTTGAGAAAGCAAAGTTGAAAGATGATGGTAGCAATTACACGGACTGGGTCCGTAACTTGAGGATTATCCTCATTGCTGCACAGAAGAGTTACGTCCTGGAAGCACCACTGGGTGCCAGGCCTGCTGCTGATGCAACTGACGACGTTAAGAACGTCTGGCAGAGCAAAGCTGATGACTACTCGATAGTTCAATGTGCCATGCTTTACGGCTTAGAACCGGGACTTCAACGACGTTTTGAACGTCATGGGGCATATGAGATGTTCCAGGAGTTGAAGTTAATATTTCAGCAGAATGCCCGGGTTGAGAGATATGAAGTCTCCAATAAGTTCTATAGCTGCAAGATGGAGGAGAATAGTTCTGTCAGTGAGCATAAACTCAAGATGTCTGGGTATTGTAATCACTTGATTCAACTGGGAGTTAATCTTCTGGATGATAGCGTCATTGACAGAATTCTCCAATCACTTCCACCAAGCTACAAGAGCTTCGTGATGAACTATAATATGCAAGGGATGGATAAGACAATTCCCGAGCTCTTCGCGATGCTAAAGGCTGCGGAGGTAGAAATCAAGAAGGAGCATCAAGTGTTGATGGTCAACAAGACCACTAGTTTCAAGAAAAAGGGCAAAGGGAAGAAGAAGGGGAACTTCAAGAAGAACAGCAAACAAGTTGCTGCTCAGGAGAAGAAACCCAAGTCTGGACCTAAGCCTGAAACTGAGTGCTTCTACTGCAAGCAGACTGGTCACTGGAAGCGGAACTGCCCCAAGTATTTGGCGGATAAGAAGGATGGCAAGGTGAACAAAGGTATATGTGATATACATGTTATTGATCTGTACCTTACTAGAGCTCGCAGTAGCACCTGGGTATTTGATACTGGTTCTATTGCTAATATTTGCAACTCGAAACAGGGACTACGGATTAAGCGAACACTGGCAAAGGACGAGGTGACAATGCGCGTGGGAAATGGTTCCAAAGTCGATGTGATCGCGGTCAGCACGCTACCTCTACATCTACCTTCAGGATTAGTATTAGACCTAAATAATTGTTATTTGGTGCCAGCGTTGAGCATGAACATTATATCTGGATGTTGTTTGATGCGAGACGGTTATTCATTTAAATCAGAGAATAATGGTTGTTCTATTTATATGAGTAATATCTTTTATGGTCATGCACCCTTAAAGAGTGGTCTATTTTTGATGAATCTCGATATTAGTGATACACATATTCATAATGTTGAAGCCAAAAGATGCAGAATTGATAACGATAGTGCAACTTATTTGTGGCACTGCCGTTTAGGTCATATCGGTGTAAAGCGCATGAAGAAACTCCATACTGATGGACTTTTGGAACCACTTGATTATGAATCACTTGGTACTTGCGAACCGTGCCTCATGGGCAAGATGACTAAAACGCCGTTCTCCAGTACTATGGAGAGAGCAACAGATTTGTTGGAAATCATACATACAGATGTATGTGGTCCAATGAATGTTGAGGCTCATGGCGGATATCGTTATTTTCTCACCTTCACAGATGATTTAAGCAGATATGGGTATATCTACTTAATGAAACATAAGTCTGAAACATTTGAAAAGTTCAAAGAATTTCAGAGTGAGGTTGAAAATCATCGTAACAAGAAAATAAAGTTTCTGCGATCTGATCGTGGAGGAGAATATTTGAGTTACGAGTTTGGTCTACATTTGAAACAATGCGGAATAGTTTCGCAACTCACGCCACCCGGAACACCACAGCGTAATGGTGTGTCCGAACGTCGTAATCGTACTTTACTTGATATGGTGCGATCTATGATGTCTCTTACAGATTTACCGCTATCGTTTTGGGGTTATGCTTTAGAGACGGCCGCATTCACGTTAAATAGGGCACCATCAAAATCCGTTGAGACGACGCCTTATGAACTATGGTTTAGCAAGAAACCAAAGTTGTCGTTTCTTAAAATTTGGGGCTGCGATGCTTATGTAAAAAAACTTCAACCTGATAAGCTCGAACCCAAATCGGAGAAATGTGTCTTCATAGGATACCCAAAGGAGACTGTTGGGTACACCTTCTATCACAGATCCGAAGGCAAGACATTCGTTGCTAAGAATGGATCCTTTCTAGAGAAGGAGTTTCTCTCGAAAGAAGTGAGTGGGAGGAAAGTAGAACCTGATGAGGTAACTGTACCTGCTCCCTTATTGGAAAGTAGCACATCACAGGAACCGGTTTCTGTGACGTCTGAACCAATTAGAGAGGAAGTTAATGATGATGATCATAGAACTTCAGATCAAGTTACTACAGAACCTCGTAGATCAACCAGAGTAAGATCCGCACCAGAGTGGTACGGCAATCCTGTTCTGGAAGTCATGCTACTAGATCATGATGAACCTACGAACTATGAAGAAGCGATGGTGAGCCCAGATTCCGCAAAATGGCTTGAAGCCATGAAATCTGAGATGGGATCCATGTATGAGAACAAAGTGTGGACTTTGGTTGACTTGCCCGATGATCGTCAAGCAATTGAGAATAAATGGATCTTCAAGAAGAAGACCGACGCTGATGGTAATGTTACTGTCTACAAAGCTCGACTTGTCGCAAAAGGTTTTCGACAAGTTCAAGGGATTGACTACGATGAGACCTTCTCACCCGTAGCGATGCTTAAGTCTGTCCGAATCATGTTAGCAATTGCCGCATTTTATGATTATGAAATTTGGCAGATGGATGTCAAAACTGCATTCCTGAATGGATTTCTAGAAGAGGAGTTGTATATGATGCAACCAGAAGGTTTTATCGATCCAAAGGGAGCTAACAAAGTGTGCAAGCTCCAGCGATCCATTTATGGACTGGTGCAAGCCTCTCGGAGTTGGAATAAACGCTTTGATAGTGTAATCAAAGCATTTGGGTTTGTACAGACTTTTGGAAAAGCCTGTATTTACAAGAAAGTGAGTGGGAGCTCTGTAGCATTTCTGATATTATATGTAGATGACATATTACTAATCGGAAATGATATAGAATTTCTGGATAGCATAAAGGGATACTTGAATAAGAGTTTTTCAATGAAAGACCTCGGTGAAGCTGCTTACATATTGGGCATTAAGATCTATAGAGATAGATCAAGACGCTTAATTGGACTTTCACAGAGCACATACCTTGACAAAGTTTTGAATAAGTTCAACATGGATCAAGCAAAGAAAGGGTTCTTGCCTGTGTTACAAGGTGTGAAGTTGAGTAAGACTCAATGCCCGACCACTGCAGAAGATAGAGAGAAAATGAAAGATGTTCCCTATGCTTCAGCCATAGGCTCTATCATGTATGCAATGTTGTGTACCAGACCTGATGTGTGCCTTGCTATAAGTCTAGCAGGGAGGTACCAAAGTAATCCAGGAGTGGATCACTGGACAGTGGTCAAGAACATCCTGAAGTACCTGAAAAGGACTAAGGATATGTTTCTCGTATATGGAGGTCACAAAGAGCTCATCATAAACGGTTACGTTGATGCAAGCTTTGACACTGATCCGGACGATTCTAAATCGCAAACCGGATACGTGTTTACATTAAACGGTGGAGCTGTCAGTTGGTGCAGTTCTAAACAAAGCGTCATGGCGGGATCTACATGTGAAGCGGAGTACATAGCTGCTTCGGAAGCAGCAAACGAAGGAGTTTGGATGAAGGAGTTCATAACCGATCTAGGTGTCATACCTAGTGCATCGGGTCCAATGAAAATCTTTTGTGACAATACTGGTGCAATTGCCTTGGCAAAGGAATCCAGATTTCACAAGAGAACCAAGCACATCAAGAGACTCTTCAATTCCATCCGGGATCTAGTCCTGGTGGGAGACATAGAGATTTGCAAGATACATACGGATCTGAATGTAGCAGACCCGTTGACTAAGCCTCTTCCACGAGCAAAACATGATCAGCACCAAGACTCCATAGGTGTTAGAATCATTACTGTGTAATCTAGATTATTGACTCTAGTGCAAGTGGGAGACTGAAGGAAATATGCCCTAGAGGCAATAATAAATTTATTATTTATTTCCTCATATATCATGATAAATGTTTATTATTCATGCTAGAATTGTATTAACCGGAAACATAATACATGTGTGAATATATAAACAAACAGAGTGTCACTAGTATGCCTCTACTTGACTAGCTCGTTAATCAAAGATGGTTATGTTTCCTAACCATGGACAAAGAGTTGTTATTTGATTAACGAGGTCACATCATTAGTTGAATGATCTGATTGACATGACCCATTCCATTAGCTTAGCACCCGATCGTTTAGTATGTTGCTATTGCTTTCTTCATGATTTATACATGTTCCTATGACTATGAGATTATGGAACTCCTGTTTACCAGAGGAACACTTTGTGTGCTACCAAACGTCACAACGTAACTGGGTGATTATAAAGGTGCTCTACAGGTGTCTCCGAAGGTACTTGTTGGGTTGGCGTATTTCGAGATTAGGATTTGTCACTCCGAATGTCGGAGAGGTATCTCTGGGCCCTCTCAGTAATGCACATCACATAAGCCTTGCAAGCATTACAACTAATGTGTTAGTTGTGAGATGATGTATTACGGAACGAGTAAAGAGACTTGCCAATAACGATATTGAACTAGGTATTGGATACCGACCATCGAATCTCGGGCAAGTAACATACCGATGACAAAGGGAACAACGTATGTTGTCATGCGGTTTGACCGATAAAGATCTTCGTAGAATATGTAGGAGCCAATATGGGCATCCAGGTCCCGCTATTGGTTAGTGACCGGAGACGTGTCTCGGTCATGTCTACATTGTTCTCGAACCGTAGGGTCCGCACGCTTAACGTTACGATGACAGTTATTATGAGTTTATGTATTTTGATGTACCGAAGGTTGTTCGGAGTCCCGGATGTGATCATGGACATGACGCGGAGTCTCGAAATGGTCGAGACATTAAGATCGATATATTGGACGACTATATTCGGACACCGGAATTGTTCCGGGTGATTTCGGATAAAACCGGAGTGCCGGAGGGGTTACCGGAACCCCCCGGGGAAGTAATGGGCCTTAGTGGGCCTGAGGGGAGAGAGAGGGCAGCAGCCCAGGAGGTGGCGCGCCCCCCTCATGGGGAGTCCGAATAGGACTAGGAGGGGGGGCGCGGCCCCCCTTTCCCTCTACCTCTCCCTCTCTTTCCTTCCCCCTCTCTATTCCTAGTTGGACTAGGAAAGGGGAGTCCTACTCCCACTAGGAGGAGGACTCCCCCCCTCTCCTTGGCGCGCCCCAAGGGCCGGCCGGCCTCCCCCTTGCTCCTTTATATATGGGGGCAGGGGGCACCCTAGAACACACAAGTTGATCATCGTGATCGTTCCTTAGCCGTGTGCGGTGCCCCCCTCCACCATATTCCACCTCAGTCATATTGTAGCAGCGCTTAGGTGAAGCCCTGCGACGGTAGAACATCAAGATCGTCACCACGCCGTCGTGCTGACGGAACTCAACCCCGAAGCTCTGCTGGATCGGAGCCCGGGGAGCGTCATCGAGCTGTACGTGTGCTAAGAACTCGGAGGTGCCGTAGACAACACTCTCCCCTCTCGTTGCTATGCATCACTATGATCTTGCGTGTGCGTAGGAAATTTTTTGAAATTACTACATTCCCCAACAATATCATCAATGGGCCTTCTACGGGCCGTATCATCAATGGTCCTTATACGGGCCGTATGATCGATTGGCCAAACATGGGCCAAACAGACCGCATTCTGGCCGTAAACGGGCTAGAGTTGGAATCGTCCGTTCATGGGCCGACCATAATGGGCCATCGTTAATATGCCGTATTTGATGACACTATGAAAACGGCCCAACGTATTAACGGACCACAAATGGGTCGACTGTAACCACAGGCTGAATTTGGCCCACAAGCAGAAAATGACAGTAACGGGCCGTAAGTAAACGAATGCTAGAAAATAGCCCAAGAATAAATGGGCTCTGAGAAGGCCGAAAGATAACATGGGCTGGAAATGGCCCAACGGAATAACGGGCCGTTAATGGGTATAAAGTGATACACTGTTCTTTACGGGCCAGTTTCACCACGGGCCGTTAATGGGTGTAAAGTGATACACTGTTCATTACGGGCCAGTTTTAGCACGGGTCGTTAATAGGCCAAGAGTTACATAGGGCCTCATATGGGCCGAAAGACGTCATGGGCCATACATGGGCCAGAAGTGAAAACGGGCTAGAATCATATTGGATGGCCCAGATGACGCTACTGGGCCTAATTCGAATAGGGCGTAACGGGCCTTGGGTTAGCGGGCTGTAAATGGGATATATGCGAACAAGCCGTTAACAGGCTTTCCATGGTCCGGCCCGCCAGCTTTTGACCAAGTCAAACTGGCCAGCCTTTTCACACAAATGAGCCTCTATTGGGCCGTGCCACGTGTCGACGTATCATAGACGCCTATCTGACCCACTGACGAGCTGACACGTGTTTCATCCGGCCAATAAGAATTTTACATGTGGAAATTTCCCATTGGTCGGGGCTGTTAACGGGTTATCGGATCCAAAACCTGACCTGATAGCTTAACAACGTTCTGTTACGGTGGATTCCACGTGTCGGTCACCCTTGACGAAAGCACTTCTGTGACGCGCGATTTATCATCATGGAAGTGGACACTTCCGTGATGATAATTTTGGTAATGTCATGGAACACTTCTACGACAGCACATGTATGACTATCTTGATTCTGTCATAAATTTTCATGGATGTACATGCATGACAAAAAACACAACCTACTGTGACAAACACGTATCATCACGGAAGTATATTTGTTTTGTAGTGACGACTCCAAGGTCCTGTCTTGATGAAGACAGTGAGTTGAAGCTACTCACCAGCAGGTGTGAGACAACCTCTATGCAATCGCTGCCTCAATCAGTTCGACTTCTTCAGTCTCAACTTAAAGCGGAAAGGCTTGCTTCAGCTCAGCTCCGACTTGAAGTCAAAGATGCAAGGAAGATGTCAGAGGACTGCCTTGCGCACTATGGTGCCATACAACTAGGGAGGGAGCATATATCGTTGACACAACTAAGGTGTCATCAGCTTGTTCGGCTGCTTGCAGGGCCCGCCCTGGCCAAGCCTAATGCCTTTTGAAGTGTTCTCAGTTTTGTATATTCTTTTGTCGGTGCGTTTATATGCACTGGTGGCGACCTTTGATGCCCAGTGTATGTAATCCGCGGCCACGTTGCGCTTTATTATCACCGGCAGTGAACTTTGATTCCTAGTGGATGTACTATGTTGTAATTTCTTTATTGTATAGTCTAGGTTTATTTCTTGGTCGGTATGCTGTAATTTAGGACGGAAGGTTCAGTGGATCTCAGTGTTGTCGGTCTTCAGGCCGCCCCTTACTCATATGGGACAAAACATGGGCCTATAATCATCTTGGGCCATTAGCAGGTCTAAACCTATAGTAGTTTCCCACCTTTAACAGGCCAAGTAAAGTTCTAGCCAGCTGGGCCAGAGAATACCATGGGCTTTTAACAGGCTTAAACCTAGATTGGGCCAGTGTTGGGCCGAAAAATTCACGGGCCAATACAGGCAGAAACTGTCTAAGGCCCATGTTTGGCCAAATAGGACGAGTAGTTAACAGGCCAAAATATATCTCGGACCAGTTTGGCCCAATAAAATTATGGGCTTTAAGCAGGCCGGTATCCACGCAGGCCATAGGCCCAAAAGTGTCACAAGCCATTATCAGATGGGCTGTAAGCAGGCCTTATTCAATGCGGGCTGTAATTAGGCCCAACTGTTCCACGGGCCATTAACAGGCTGGCATGTTGGGCTGAAATTTATCCATGAAGACTACGGGCCATTAAGAGGCCTAAAGTTACTTCAGACAAGAAATAGCCCAGTTTCTGCATGGGCTGTTAAAGGGCCTAAAGTTAAACCGGGCTGATAACGTCCCAGATGCACCACGGGCCGCTAACAGGCCGAAACTTTTATCGGGCCAAACTGGTTAACGTGCATTTAATAGGCCGAAATACAAACCTGTCTTAGAATGGGCCCAAAAGAACAGTGGCCTGTTAACAGGCCTGATCCGATATGGGCCCTAATTTGGCCCAAAACACGGCAGGCTATGAACGGGCCTGATCCGCTATGGGCCTCAATTTGGCCCAAAACATGGCCGGCTGTTAACGGGCCAGCCCACTAGTGTCTGAAAAAACATGGTGGGCCTTTAGCTGGGCCGGCCTTTTCACCAGAATGGGCCTCTATTGGGCCGTGCCATGTGTCGACGTATCATAGGCGCCTCCTGTCCAATGAGTGGATGACATCTGTCCCAATGGTGAGCAAACATGTGTTTCCTCCGGCCAATGAGAATTTTACACGTGGAAAATCCCTATTGGTCCGGGCTGTTAACAGGTTATCGGATCCAAAACTGGACCCGGTAGCTTAACGACGACCCATTACGGTCAACGCCACGTGTCGGTCACCCTTGACGAAAGCACTTCTATGACGCGGGATTTATCGTCATGGAAGTGGACACTTCTGTGATGATAATTTTGATATTGTCATGGAACACTTCTACGACAGCATAGGTATGACTATCTTGATTCTGTCATAAAATCGTCATGTATGTACATGCATGACAGAAAACGTGACCTACTATGACAAACATGTATCATCACGAAAGTGTATATTTTTGTAGTGATATAGGATCATTACATCAGTTTGTCTTCAAAGACCTCGTGTTTTGAAGAATTTTGTAAAAATCACCTATTCACCCCTGTCGGTGCCAAAACCGGCGGATCTCGGGTAGGGGGTCCCGAACTGTGCGTCAAGGCCGGATGGTAACAGGAGACAAGGGACACAATGTTTTTACCCAGGTTCGGGCCCTCTCGATGGAGGTAATACCCTACTCCTGCTTGATTAATATTGATGATATGGGTAGTACAAGAGTAGATCTACCACGAGATCAAGGAGGCTAAACCCTAGAAGCTAGCCTATGGTATGATTGTGTATGGAGTTGATTGTCCTATGGACTACAACCCTCCGGTTTATATAGACACCGGATAGGGTTAGGGTTACACAGAGTCGGTTACAAGGGTAGGAGATCTTGAATATCCGCATCGCCAAGCTTGCCTTCCACGCCAAGGAAAGTCCCATCCGGACACGGGACGAAGTCTTCAATCTTGTATCTTCGTAGTCCAGGAGTCCGGCGAAGGTATAGTCCGGCTACCCGAACACCCCCTAATCCAGGACTCCCTCAGTAGCCCCTGAACCAGGCTTCAATGACGAGTCCGGCGCGCAGATTGTCTTCGGCATTGCAAGGCGGGTTCCTCCTCCAAGTCCTTCACAGAAGATTGTAAACACCAAGAATAGTGTCCGGCTCTGCAAAACAAGTTTCCACATATTGCCATAGAGAGAATAATATTGACACAAATCAAATCTGCTGACGCATTCCGTAGTGCATCATCACACTACGGCCAAGTCTTTTACTCGAATCGTTTTTACTTTTCCACCTCAGCACAGTTTGCAAGGCGGTTTCCTTGGCATGTCTTGTCAAAGCAGAGATCGTGTCCCCTTTTTTACGGGATTCTCATCAATATGGAAGTGGGTAACCCAATCGTGCCCGTTAACATGTTTCCTCGATTATAGGCGAGCCCCAAACGGTTACAGGGAGGGCTCTTGGTATTCAACCTCTTATAAAGAGACCAAGGCCCCGCTCCTTCTTTCAATCTCAAGCGAGTTCGCCCGTCACCTCGAGTTCCAACACCCTAGGTTCCAGATTTCAGGCGCTTCTGATCTTAGACAATGTCCGGTTCTGACCTTCAAGGCCGATGGACGCCCTCCTCCGTCACGGAGGAGGACGTGCTAAAGTTAAGAGAGGCTAAGTTCCTGACCGGCGAAATTCCGCACAGGTTGCCTGCTCAAGGGCAGGCCATTCCCAGCCCCCAGCCCGGTGAGAGCGTAGTGTTCATGTCTCACTTCCTCCGGGGGTTAGGCTTCCCGATGGATCCCTTTGTCAGGGGGCTGCTGTTTTATTACGGGCTGGAATTCCATGACTTAGCTCCGGAGTCCATTCTCCATATCTCCTCATTTATCATTATGTGTGAAGCGTTCCTCCATGTTACCCCTCACTTCGGATTATGGCTCAAGACCTTTAAAGTGGAGCCGAAGATAATCGAGGGATGGCACGCAGAGTGCGGAGGTGCTGTCATAAGCAAGAAAGCCGATGCTCCATGGCCCGAGGGCTCTTTTCAAGAGGAGCTTGGCTTGTGGCAACGAGAGTGGTTTTATATCACCGCTCCCCGGGGCACCAAGTGGGTGGCGCCTCCTGCCTTTTGCTCGGGTCCCCCGCCACAACTAACATCGTGGGTCAACAGAGGGTTAGATTGGGGGTTACCCAAAGACGTGCCCCTGCTACAGGGCCGCATTAAGGACCTCTTGGAAGGAGACCTCAGCCTGGTCAAGGTGACGCAGGTCATGCTGATTCGCCGAATACTGCCCGGCAAACATCGCTCCCTTCGCCTGTGGGAGTTTAATCCAGAGGGACCTCGAGCTCTCCAGAATTTCATGGGCGCAACGCCCGCAGAGATGTATAAACTGTTCTTCGGATCACAAGAGACGTGTCTGGATTTAACCGAGGACGCAGGCCTGAGCTGCAATCGCCCGGATACTCAAGTAAGTAACCTTGTGCCCGGACCTTCTATCCGTATAATTGTCATAATTTGCCCCTGAAAGAGCTGTCCTTTTAAGCAGGAATGGATAGCGAAGGCAAAGCTGATCAGGTGTCCGGCTCCCCTTCCCGAAACCAGGCTGGATCCTGTGCTAGTCAGGATGCTGGAGATAATGCCTTTGGAGGGGAGTAAAGGGGAGGATAAGGAAACTATGTCCTCCTTGAAGGAGGCTAATCCGAAGGGAGGAACCGACAATCCCTCTCCTAAGGGGAAGAAGAGAGCCGCCTCCGACGACCCGGAGACCGTGGCCTCGAAGCGGGGGAAAAATCCTCGTCAGAGGGTCCTACGCCGGGGAGTTCCTCGGCCGGACTACGCCCTCAAGGGGATCAGCCCTCCAGTGAGCCGTAAGTAGAGGAACATTTTCCTTTTGAGGGATGAGAGAAATCCTTAATTTATATTTGAGAAGATTAACCGAGTTTTTACCTTGTAGTTTGGACCTCATCCCTTCTCAGCAGAGCTCATCTTCAGGGGACCTCCTTCCGGAGATGATGGAGAGCGGGACGCCTCCCCCTGCCGTGCCGCCTAGCAAGGCGGGCGATCCTGAGGTGTCGTCGCGGAGAGTTTCTCCGAATCCGGCAGGGGCAGAAGATGGTCATGTGGCCCCCCGGGGTTCTCCGTGTCCGGCCTTCGAAAGAGGTCATGGGACGAGTCCGGCACCGTCTGGTGCTCGGCCGGAGGAGCTAAAGATTCTGCTAGGGCGAGCTTCAATCTCGGAAGAGCATCGTGCATTGATGGGCACGGTGATTGAAAGGATTTCATCCGCACAAAGCGGATTGCATGAGGCCGTCAAAAGTTTACTGACGGGTTTTGAGGTACGTTGGATAATGTACACTTTTGTCAGTTGCGCATAAGTAAGATGCGCCCTGTGTAGATAGTAGCCCCTGAGACTCTGCGCGTCGTCAAGAAAGGACGGCACGCGGAGGATCATAATCCCAGGTCTAAGATGTCGCCTTTGAATGTAGGTGGCAGGGTGTCTGGAATCCAGCCGGACTGATGATTTGGCCGAACTAAAGCGGCAACTGGATGTGGCAGATGCTGACATCGCGCTTGTCAACAAGCGGCTTGATGAAGCTCAAGGTATGTAGTTCCTCGGACGGCATTAGGTAAGAAGGGCTTTACGCCAGTATCTTACAATGCGTGTGCTTGACGCAGATGGTGCGGCCGCCGTGGAGAGTCTCAGGGCAGAACTTGCCCGAGCTAAGGAACAAGCCAGAAGAAGCGATGCGGCTGCCGAGAAAGCCCATGAAGAGCTGAAAGCCGAACAGGCTTCTCACTGCCGAAGCAAGGAGTAGATGGCCGCGATGGCCGTGAAGTTAAAGGGCGCTGCTGACCGTTGCAAGCTTCTTGAAGAAGAAGACCTGGCGAGGCGGACGGGCTTAGAGAAGGCCGTTACTAACGCCAAAGACGCTCGCTCTGCAATGAGAGCTGCGAAGGAGGAGCTGCGCCAAGCCGGACAGATTGCGGCTGGAAGGCCGTTTATGCTGCGGAGGAAGTTTTGTGATCTGAGGTTTGCTCCGTTGGACCAGATGTGGAGTGTGAAGGACACCTATCTGGATTTGGTAGCGAGTGCTGCTGATGCGACCAAACATTTTCGAGATCAAAAAGATCACGAAGTGGAAAAGCTTTTCTGGTCGCAGTTTCACAATCCAGAGCGTCCACTTTCAGTGGACGATCGTTTGGCTCAATGGGCCGAACTGAATAGGTTGTCCGGACTCGCCATGAAGTACGTCATGGGTCATCTTTGGCCAGGGAGATCGGAGCCGAAGAGTTACTTCAGCTTGGTGCAGCAATTCCTTGATGCAGTGCCACGAATCGATGCAATGAAGAGGTCAGCCTGCATAGAGGGTGCACGGATGGCTCTTGCCCGTGTCAAAACATACTGGGCAGAAATGGAGACCACCGTTGTCGCGTCCCGAGATTCGGACAAAAGCCGAGTACCTTCCGAGCACTATTTTCAGGACGTCCTTGAGGGCGCTCGTATAATAGAGACGCAGTGCTCGAAGGATGCTATTTTATGATAGCATATGTAATTATAAAGCAATATTGTAGTGGCCTTTTATACTTGTGCCTTCAAGTATTTGAAACACCTCCTGTGCGGCCGTTATATATAATCTGAAAGATGGCTGTCGTTGGCTTCAGCCCCCACGCACATAGTGCGGGGGTGCTCGCAGAAGACGCATTTTCACACTTAACCCAACGTCTTGGTCCTACCAAGGAGGTGATAGCGCATCGGGCTAGGCAACCGGACTATAATGCTTTAACACTTTCACTTAGCCATAGGAGCTTGACAGTGGGACTCTTTAGGTAGCCCTTTGGTGGCGCCTGCACTCGCCCGAGTTCGGGGCGCGTATATGCCTTGCCGGGAAGCGGCCCTTCGTTAAAGCGGAGGAATCCGATAGATTCCCATAGGTCGTCGAGTGGCTGACCAGTCTCACGCTGCATCATGACAGTCAGTTTTCGGTTTCTCTACTGAGGTGCTCGCCCGGCCGAACCGGGGCACAATCGCAGTAGTTCTCCTGGTGCTACCTTAGCCGATAGAGCGGAACGTAAGGTAGCCGAACTCAGGAGCCGGGCAACCCAACATTTGACCAAAGACATGATTCGGAGCTGATGCATATAGTGCCAAAACTCGCGACGCCGAACACTCCCTAGGGTGTTCGGTCTTTATGAGTGCGGGCAAAAAAACACTCTGTAGTAAAAAAGCCCCTAGTGTCCAGGTACGCACAAGAATTCTGACGTGGCCACATGCCAAGACACCAGCCTCCTCCGTGGTTATGTTAAAGAAAACCAGGGGAGATGTAACAACGAGAGACAGTAAAAAAGGTTTAGCAGTGTCTTAATCTAAAAAGAATCCTTAAGACGGGTCCCTACTACACGTCTGCGCCTGTGTCTCCATTGTGTCGTATCCTGGACGGGCGCCGCATGACGTTCATCTGTAAAAAAGAGGAACTTATTTAAAAATGGGTCGTGTCGGACAAAGGATTGAAATAAACAATGTATAAAGTAAAATATATAAAATTGAGCTTTATTGTCTCTGCATGTAGCCCCTGGTGCGGGGGTATATGGCCAATAGGCCTGCATCAATGGTGATTTTTGCGCCGAACTCGTCTATCCGTGTTCGTGGTCTTTAGTGACCTATTTCAAAGTTTTTTTTGGCCATTGAGACCATTTTACTGTGAGGCTGTGAAAGCAGCCGCACAGTCCTCCGCTTGGGGGAGGCGCATTTCAGTGCTTCCCCTTCAAAGAGATGATGCCCCGTGGACCAGGCATCTTAAGCGTGAGAGATGCATAATGCGGTATTGCGTTAAAGCGGGCGAAAGCTTCGCGTCCTAGTAGTGCTTGATAGCGACTTGAGAACGGGACGACATGGAAGGTCAGCTTTTTGCGGCGGAAGTTATCGGTAGAACCGAATATAACTTCGAGTCGGAGAAAACCCATGCAATGGGTGTCTAGACCAGGTGTTACCCCTTGAAAGGAGGTTTTGCTATGGCGGATTCTCGCTGGGTCTATCCCCATGTGACAGATTGTGTCCTGATACATCAGGTTTAGTCCGCTGCCGCTGTCCATAAGGACATTTGAAAATTGGATTCCGCCGATTATTGGATCGAGTATCAAGGCAGTCCAGCCTGCGTTCCTGATGCTTTTCAAATAATCCAGCTAATCGAAGATGATTGGTTTTGACAACCAGTGGCAGGATCCCTTGGGTATATGTCGGGTGGTGCGTGCCTTTATGGGCGCGGCGAGTTTTGTTATGTGAAGTAAGTTCACTGCTTTTACTTCTTGTGGGAAGTTCTTTTGTTTCCTGGTGCTCTACTTTTGGGGTTCGTCCTCGTCTTCGCTTGGTGTGTCGAGCCCCTTGTGTTCGGCATTGAGTCTGCCGGATAGTTTGAAAACACAACAATCTCTGTGGGTATGGTTAGCAGGCTTCCCGGGAGTATTGTGTATCTAACATATCCTGTCCAGGATTTTATTTAAGTTGGATGGATCATCCCTGTTATCCTGGAGGGGTGGTTTTGTCTGATTTGGTCGTGAGCCTTTGAATCCGGCATTAACTGCCGTGCTCTTCGGACTTTTTTCCTTAATTCGGCGACGGTCCTTGTTGCATCGTGGTTTTCCATTTCCATCCCTAGTTTCGGATGTACTTGGGTCGCTGGGGCTGCACCTTGCCAACCAGCTGTCCTCTCCTGCACAAAAGCAGGTCATGAGGCTTGTTAGTGCGGCCATTGTTCTTGGCTTTTCTTGGCCGAGGTGTCTGGCGAGCCATTTGTCTCGGACGTTATGCCTGAAAGCTGCTAAAGCTTCGGCGTCCGGACAGTTGACTATCTGATTCTTTTTAGTGAGGAATCTATTCCAGAACTGCCGAGCTGATTCTCTGGGCTGTTGAGTTATGTGACTAAGATCGTCTGCATCCGGGGGGCGGACATAGGTCCCTTGAAAATTTTCTCGGAAAGCATCCTCAAGCTCTTCCCAGCTTCCAATTGTGTTTTCAGGAAGGCTTTTAAGCCAGTGCCGGGCTGGCCCTTTAAGCTTAAGGGGTAAATATTTGATGGCGTCGAGATCGTCTCCTCTGGCCATATGTATGTGGAGGATATAGTCCTCGATCCAGACTCCAGGGTCTGTTGTTCCATCGTATGCCTCTATGTTGACGGGTTTGAATCTCTCTGGGAATTCATAGTCCAGAACCTCATCGGTGAAACATAGGGGGTGTGCGGCGCCCCTGTATCTGGGGGTGCCGGATTCTGATGATGGCTTTATTGCATTGCTTACGAGAGCTTGCTTTCTTGGCCCATAAATGGACCTCACTGGCCGTGATGCGAATCCTTAGGTGGATCGCATGCTGTTTTAAGTGCAGCACCGCTTGCCGCTTTATGGGGTCGTCTATCTGACCGTGTGGCTTTCTTATTTTTTGAATGTGAGGGCTCTAGAGCCTCTTCGTCGAATTCGGGCAGCAGCCTTCTTTTCGGATAGCTTTTAGTGCGGCGACCGTCGTCGTATTTATCTATGGTATTGATTACTTTGCTCCATCTAATCCGGAGTGCGTCTTCCGCTGTTTTTAGCTTCCGCTTCTGCTTTTTCAGGCTTCGTGCTGTTGCAATGAGCCTCTTGTGGAGATTCTTCTTCTTTGTGGGTCTATCCGGCGTAAGGTCGTCCGGAATGCCATTTTCGCCGGGGAGGGATGTTCGGTTTCTTTATCTGTGTTGCCCTGTTCGGACGGTTGCTCTAAGGCCTGCTCGTCGTCTACCGGCTCATCCTGCTCTATGGCTGGGTCTTTATTGAGGCGGGGCTTGGGTCGGCATTTACGCTGACGCTTTGATTGCTTTTCGGGGGGTCGATCTCCCGTTCCATCCCCTTTTTCCTCGTTGTCGCTTCCTCTAGGGGTATCCACCATGTACACATCGTGAGATGAGGTGGCTGTCCAATGCCCTATGGGCGTTGGTTCATCGTTATCTCCTGCGTCGTCATCCATGCTGTCGATGTCTGTGGAGTCGAAGTTGAGCATGTCGTTTAAACTGTTGACAGTGGCTACAAAGTGGGTGGTGGGTGGGCTTTGAATTTTTTCATCGTCCGTATCCCATCCTCGCTGACTGTAATCCGGCCAGGGCTCTCCTGATAAAGAGAGAGACTTGAGATAATTTAGGATATCGCCAAAAGGCGAGTGCTGAAAGATGTCCGCGGCGGTGAACTCCATTATCGGCGCCCAATTGGACTCGATCGGTAGGGGCGCGGCGGGTTCAGAGTCCAGAGAGGAGTCCGGATCCTCGGAGTCATGAGTCACGCGGAGTGTGGGGCTGGCGTTCGGCTCGATCGCCCTTGAGATCGCAGCCCCCGAGGTGATGTCCAACCGCTCATCCTCGACTGGCGCAGTGGGCTCCGAATTAAGGGTCAGAGCCAGTGCGGCCTCCAAGGCGTTATTCGGCTACAGAGCTAGATCATGCCCATCGAAACAGTGCGGCGCGCTTGGCTGTGGCTCGAATCCGTCGAAGATCAAATCTCCACGGATGTTCGCCGTGTAGTTTAGGCTTCCGAACCTGACCTGATGGCCAGGGCGTAGCTTTCGATCTGCTCCAGGTGGCCAAACGAATTGGCCTGCAGGGTGAAGCCGCCGAAGAAGAAGATTTGTCCGGGTAGAAAAGTCTCACCCTGGACCTCATCGTTACTGCTGATCAAAGGAGCCATCAAGCCTAAAGGCGATGACACAGAGGAACTCTCAATGAAAGCACCAATGTCGGTGTCAAAACCGGCGGATCTCGGGTAGGGGGTCCCGAACTGTGTGTCAAGGCCGGATGGTAACAGGAGACAAGGGACATGATGTTTTTACCCAGGTTCGGGCCCTCTCGATGGAGGTAATACCCTACTCCTGCTTGATTAATATTGATGATATGGGTAGTACAAGAGTAGATCTACCACGAGATCAAGGAGGCTAAACCCTAGAAGCTAGCCTATGGTATGATTGTGTATGGAGTTGATTGTCCTACGGACTACAACCCTCCGGTTTATATAGACACCGGATAGGGTTAGGGTTACACAGAGTCGGTTACAAGGGTAGGAGATCTTGAATATCCGCATCGCCAAGCTTGCCTTCCACGCCAAGGAAAGTCCCATCCGGACACGGGACGAAGTCTTCAATCTTGTATCTTCATAGTCCAGGAGTCCGGCGAAGGTATAGTCCGGCTACCCGAACACCCCCTAATCCAGGACTCCCTCAACCCCCCTCTAATCGATAACTAGCACTTTCAAGTTAACCTACTCCTTCTAGTCTGCATGAAGGTACAAATCTTTTAACTGAATTTTAACAGTTTGGCAATGTTTTCACTGAATTTTGGCCTTAAGTACAGTTACAAAATCTGACCGTTTGAGTACAATTTGGACTACTGTTTTCTGGAGTGAACTGAACTGCCTTTGGAAGCAAAAGGCATCAGAAACATAGAGAAACAAAGCCATTTTACAAAAGTTGCTTTCATAAGTTGCAAACAGTACTCCAAACTGGCAGTAACAAACTGAATTTTGTACTCCAAACTTTCATAATTTGTGGAGTACTCCAAACAGGAGTAATTCCAGCAGTACCAAATAGTTCTCCAAATTTGCATACGTTTAGTGACTGCATATGTTCAGTGACTTAAAAATTTGACAGTTAGCAAAGTACAGTGATTGCGTATGTTCAAAATTGGATGATCTGCTCTAGTTCCATAATGCTAGCAATAACTGATCTAGACAAACATTCAATTTCATAGATGACTATCAGTTTCACTGTGACTATTAATTTCACTATAATTGATCTGCTTCCGTACGTACCCAGACATCAGCAGAGGTGGCGGCTCTGGAGGAAGCCAAGGTCGGCGCTTAGGCAAACAGTAGCAGAGGCGGAGGCTCAATGCTGCATTGCTTGTACTGTCAAAAAGGTTTAGGCTCAATGCGAGATTGCTAAAAATTGATAGTAAATTTTAACAGTTTGGAGTACAGATTAACTGAAACCGGACAATTTTAATTGAATTTTACCTTCTTCCTTCCTTAGGAACCGAGCTCTGGCGACAACACAAGGAGCAGGCCAGAGGAGCACAAGGGAGCTGCTACTAGAGCTCTGCTGCTGCTGATCAACACGATCACGCCAAGCGAGCTGCGGATCAATATCACTCTGTATAAGCTACAGGACCAGAGCAGAGTAGCAGAGGCAGAGGCGGAGGCCTCGGGGGTCGGGGGCGGGGATCGGAGGGCGTCGGCGTCGCCCACCAGCAGCAGCAGTGGTGGCACAGGCGTCGCTAGCCAGCACCACCTCAACCAGCCGGTGGGCCAAAGCGGACCAGCGCGGCGGCAGTGAGCAGCGGAATCATGGGCGGAGTGGACCAGTGCGGCGGTGGTGGGTGGTGGAGGAACAACTCGTTGGTGAGCGACAGAGAACCACTCGTCGGTGGGCAGCGGAGGTCCTCCTCGTGGGCGGCCGGCGGAGTCCTCCTCGTGGGCGGCCGGCGGAGATCCTCCTCATGGGCAGCGGAGGTCATGTTCGTGGGCGGGCTCGTCAGTGGCTCAGGAACTGCTCGTCGGCGGCTACCTTCTCCTGGAGACGGCTGGCCGTGGCGACGCGGGCGACGGGAGGAGGAGGAAGGACATGGGGGCTTAATTTCTAAAGCTTTGAAAGTGGAAGGACTAAAATGCAGAAAAACAAATGTACTACCCCTGTGACAAGAATTACGGGATGGAGGGAGTATTATCTAAAAAAACATGTTAAAATTGTTAAAAAAATGTTTGTAAAAAGCTATTCATGCGTTTCAAGAAATGTATGTGAGATTAAAGGAAAGATAATCATGTATATTGAAAATACGAACCATGTATTGTCGGATCACGGGTTCCGGCAAAAACCCTTAAGGTTCGAACTTTGGGGTGCGCGCGAAGATCTCTCTCCCCCTAGCTCACGCTCTCACCGCAATCTCAAAGCTCGGCCCGCCGAACCCGAAGAACAAGGGACACAAGAGTGTATACTGGTTCGGGCCACCGATGTGGTGTAATACCCTACTCCAGTATGGTGTGGTGGATTGCCTTGTAGGCTGGGGATGAACAAGTACAAGGGAAGAACAGCCTCCTGAGGAGAGGTGTTCTTAAGCTCGGTGAGCTTGCGTGTGTGAGGATGGAATGGATCCGATCCCAGATGAGTTGTGTCGGTGTCAAAACCGGCGGATCTCGGGTAGGGGGTCCAGAACTGTGCGTCTAGGCGGATGGTAACAGGAGACGGGGGACATGATGTTTTTACCCAGGTTCGGGCCCTCTTGATGGAGGTAAAACCCTACTCCTGCTTGATTGATCTTGATGATATGAGTATTACAAGAGTTGATCTACCACGAGATCGTAGAGGCTAAACCCTATAAGCTAGCCTATGGTATGATTATTCTTGGTCCTACGGACTAAACCCTCCGGTTTATATAGACACCGGAGGGGGCTAGGGTTACACAGAGTTGGTTACAATGAAGGAGATCTACATATCCGTATTGCCAAGCTTGCCTTCCACGCCAAGGAGAGTCCCATACGGACACGGGATGAAGTCTTCAATCTTGTATCTTCATTGTCCAACAATCCGACCAAAGGATATAGTCCGGCTGTCCGGATACCCCCTAATCCAGGACTCCCTCAGTAGCCCCTGAACTAGGCTTCAATGACGATGAGTCCGGCGCGCAAATTGTCTTCGGCATTGCAAGGCGGGTTCCTCCTCCGAATATTTCATAGAAGATTTTGAACACGAGGATCGTGTCCGGCTTTGCAAAACAAGTTCCACATACCGTCGTAGAGAGAATAATATTTCCACAAATCTAATCTGCTGACGTATTTCACAGTGTGACATCACACTGCAGCCAGGTCATTTATTCGTTTTTCATAACCAATCTCAGCGTGTATAGCGAGGCGGTTTCCTTGGCACGTCTTGTCGGAGCAGAGATCGTGTCCCCTTTATTACGGGATTCTCATCAACGCGGACGTGGGTAACCCAATCGTGCCCGTTGGTACGACTCCTCGATTGTAGGCAAGTCCTAAACGGTCACGAGGAGGACACTTGGTATTCAACCTCTTTATAAAGAGACCAAGGCCTATTCTTTTTCCTTTTCGATCTTAATCGAATCCACCCCCGCCTCGAGTTCCAACACTCAAAGCTCAAGTTTAGGTGCTTCGGACCTCCGACTATGTCCGTATCCAACCTTCAAGGTCGGTGGATGCCTTCCTCCGTCACGGAGGAAGATGTGAAAAAGCTAAGGGAGGCTAGGTTTCTGACCGGCGAGATCCCGCACCGGCTGCCTGCTTGAGGGCAGGTCATTCCTACCCCCAAACCCGGCGAGAGCGTTGTGTTTGTGTCTCACTTCCTCCGAGGGCTAGGCTTCGCTCTAGATCCCTTCATGAGGGGGCTCATGTTTTATTACGGGCTGGATTTCCACGATTTAGCTCCGGAATCTATCCTCCACATCTCATCGTTCATCCTCGTGTGTGAAGCTTTCCTCCGTATTACCCCTCACTTCTGACTGTGGCTCAAGACCTTCAAAGTGGAGCCGAAGATGATCGAGGGGCGGCACGCAGAGTGCGGAGGCGCCGTAATAAGCAAAAACGCCGATGCCCCATGGCCCGAGGGCTCTTTCCAGGAGGTGTCCAGCTTATGGCAACGAGAGTGGTTTTATATCACAGCTCCCAGGGGTACCAAGTGGGTGGCTCCACCTGTGTTTCGCTCGGGTTCCCCGCCACGACTAATGTCATGGGTCAACAAAGGGCTGGACTGGGGACCAGTAAAGGATGTGCCCACATTGCAGAGCCGCATCCGAGATCTCCTTGAGAGAGATATCAGTCTGGTCATGGTAATGCAAGTCATGTTAATTCACCGAGTTCAGCCCTGCAAACGTCGTCCCCTTCGCATGTGGGAGTTCAACCCGGAGGGACCGCGAGCTATTCAACACTTCCTCGGCATGACGCCCGAGGAGATGTACAAATTGTTCTTTGGACCACAAATAATGTGTTAGGACACCACTGAGGATGCAGGTCTGAGCTGCAATCGCCCGGATACCCAAGTAAGTAGCCCCGCATCCGAACACACGGTCTGTTTATTTATCGCAACGTCGCCCTAAAAAGCCGCTCTTTGACCAAGATTGGATAGCGAAGGTGAAGTTGATCAGGTGTCCGGCCCCCCTCCCTGAGACCTCACCGAATCCCGTGCTAACCAGGATGCTGGAGATCGTGCCTTATCAAGCGCCCTTAGGGGAAGATAAAGGGGGGAACAAGGAGGCTGGCGCCTCCGGGAAGGAGGATAACCGGGGGAAGGAACTGAAACTTCCTCTCCCCAGGGAAGGAAGAGGACCGCCTCTGTGGACCCGGAGACAATGGTCTCCAAATGGGGGAAGAAATCTTTGCCAGATGGTCCTGCCCTGGGGGATACCCCGGCCGCACTATGCCCTCAAGGGGATCAGCCCTCTATCGAGCTATAAGTAAAATGGAACTTTATGGTGGAAATATCATGCCTTACTTCTGAGGAAAATAACCGAAATATTCCTCTTGCAGTTCGGATCATAGCCCATCTCGACAGAGTTCATCTTTTGGGGATCTTCTTCCGAAGATGATGGAAAGTGAGACGCCTCCCCCTACCATCCTGTCTCGTGAGGCGGGCGACCCCGAAGTGTTGTCGCGGAGGGTTTCTCCTGATCCAGCAGGGCCAGAGGATGACTTTTTGGCTGCCCGAAGTCCTTAGTATCCGGCTTTTGAAGAGAGCAATCGGAAGAGTCCGGCGCCGCCTGGTGTGCGGTCGGACGTACTGGAGGATCTGCTAAAGCAAGCGGCTATCTCAGAAGAGCACCGCACGTTTATGGGTACGGTGATTGAAAGGATTTCGTCCGGTGAAAGACTCTGGGTGCTGTCGAAGACAACGGCGCACAGAGGATCATAGTCCCAGGAATAATTGTGCCGCCTTAATATGCAGATGGCGGAGGGTCCGGTGGCCAGCCAGACTAATGAGTTTGCCGATCTAAAGCGGCAGCTTGATGTGGCAGACGCCGACGTCGTACTTGTCAACAAGCAGCTTGACGAGGCACAAGGTATGTGATTTCTCCGGTGACACATGGTAAGAGGAGCATGATGCCAGTATCTATAACATGTTTTTGAATGCAGATGGAGCTGCGGCCGTGGAGAACCTTCAGGCGGAACTTGCCCGAGCCAAAGAACAAGCCAGGAAAAGTGATGCGGCTGCCCTGAAGGCAGTCGAGGAGCTGAAAGCCGAACAGGCTGCTCACTGCCAAAGCAAGGAAGAAATAGCCAGGATGGCTGTGGGATTGAAGAATGCCGCTGACCGTTACGAGCTTCTAAAAAATGAAGATCGAGCGAAGATGACAGACCTGGAGAAGGCCACGGTGGCGGCCAAAGACACCCGCTCCGCAATGAGAGCGATGGAGGAGCTGCGTCAAGCCGGAGATATCGCGGCTGGGAAGCCCTTTATGCTGCGGTTGAAGTTCGGAGATCCTAAGTATGCCCCTTGTATGCTCCGGCTGTGGAGTTCTGCGGACGCGTATCTGGACTTAGCAGCGAGTGCTACCGATGCGGCCGAATACTTCCGAGATAAAAAAGATCGCGAAGTGGAAAAGCTGTTCTGGTCACAATTTAACGTTCCAGAGCGTCCGCTTCCATTGACTGATCGGTTGGTCAAATGGGCCGAGCTTAATAGATTGTCCGTACTTGCCATGAGGTCTGTTGTGGATCATCTATGGCCGGAAGGGCCAAAGCCGAACAGTTAGTTTAGTTTGGTGCAGCAGTTCCTTGGTGCAGTGCCACGCATCAACGCGATGAAGAGGTCGGCGTGCGTAGAGGGTGCGCGGATGGCCCTTGCCCGTGTCAAGACATACTGGGCAGAGATGGAGGCCACCGCCATTGCAGCCCAAGATTCAGACGAGAGCCGAGTACCTGCCGAGCACTACTTTCGAGAAGTTCTTGAGGGTGCTCGTTCAATAGAAGCGCAGTGCTCGAAGAATATTATGCTCTAATGACATGTATTCCTATCGAAAAATGATGTTTTACTGAATTGTAAAGGCTATTTTATACTTTTGCCTGAAAGAATTATAATACCTCCTGTGCGGCTGTTTATGTATATATGTATATAACCTGAAAGATGGCAGTCGTCGGCTTCAGCCCCCACGCATATAATGCGGGGGTGTTCATAGAAGACGCACGTTCACACTTGATCCAACGTCTTGGTCCATTAAGGAGGTGATGGCACAGAGAACTAGGCAATCGTACTATAATGCTTTAACGCTTTCACTTAGCCAGAGGAGTTCGACAGTGGGGCTACTATATAGCCCCTGGTGGCTCCGCGCTCATCCGAATTTAGGGCGCGTACATGCCTGGCCGGGAAACGACCCTTCGTTAAGGCAGAGGAATCCCGAAGATTCTGCTAGGTCATCGAGTGGTTGACCACTCTCACGCTATATCATGACACTTAGTTTTCGGCTTTCTCTACTGAGGTGCTCGTCCGGATGAACCAGGGCACAATCGCAGTAGTTCTCCTGGTGCCGCCTTAGCCGATAGAGCGGAACGTAAGGCAGCAAAACACAGGAGCCGGGCAAACCCAACATTTGACCAAAGACATGATTGGGAGCTGATGCATATAAGGCCAAACTCGCGAGGCCGAACACTCCCTAAGGTATTCGGTCTTTATGATGTAAACCGGGCTAAACAATGCCCTTTGTAATAAGCCCCTAGTGTCCAGGTACGTGCAATATTCTGACGTGGCCACAAGCCAATAACGTCAGCATCCTGCTCGGTTGTACGGAGAATCCGGGGGATGTGTATCAACAAGAGACAGTAAAAAAGGTTTACGCAGGGTCTTAATCTAAAAAGAAGCCTTGGAACGGGTCCCTGCTGCACGTCTGCGCCTGTGTCTCCGTTGTGCCGTATCCTGGACGGGTGTAGCACGATGGTCATCTGTAAAAGAGAGGAACTTAGTTGAAAAGTTGTCGTGCAAAAGGTATGTTATACTAAATAAACCATGTACAGTTCAAGATGAGTAAAGTTGAGCCGAATTGTCACTTGTTTACACGCGTTGAGCCCCTTGTATTGTTATAGGGGTATAGCCATCAAACCTATACCAATTATATGTAACTACGCCGGACTCGTCTAACCGTGTCCGTAGTCTTAACGACCGGTCATCTACTCTGGTTGGTGAGGTCGTCTAGTGTGCGGCTGCCAGGGCGGCCGCACGATCTTCCGCGCGCAAGGAATGCTCAATTTTTTCCATTTACTGTAATGATGCCACGTGGACCGGGCATCTTAAGCGTGAGAAAAGCGTAATGCGGTATTGTGTTAAAGCGAGCGAAAGCTTCGCGTCCGAGTAGTGCTTGATAGCCACTTTGGAACAGAGCGATTTGGAAGGTTAGCTTTTCGCTTCGGAAGTTGTCGGGAAAGCCGAATACAACCTCTAGAGACAGAGAGCCTGTGCAGTGAGCTTCTGTGCCTCGCGTTACTCCTTTAAAGGTAGTATTTCTATGGCTGACTTTCGTTGGGTCTATCCCCATTTTGTGGACTGTGTCCTGATATATCAGGTTTAAACCACTGCCGCCGTCCGTAAGGACTCGTGTGAAATGGTATCCGTCAATTATCGGGTCTAACACCAAGGCAGCCAATCCTGCCTGTCGGATACTTGCCGAGTAATCCCTACGGTTAAAAGTGATCGGTTGGGATGACCAGTGGCTGAACTCTGTGGTGATAGGTCCTGGGCCATGTGTCTTTGGGCGTGTCACTTTGTTTCTCCCCTTCATCACGTGTAACACGTTTACTGTTTTGACTTCTGGTGGGAATTTTTTCTGTTCCCCAGTGCTTTGCTGGCGAGGCTCGTCCTCGTCTTCGCTTGGTGTATCCAGCCCCTTGTGTTTGGCATTTAGCTTGTCGGACTGCTTGAAGACCCAACATTCTCTATAGGTATGATTTGCAGGTTTATCGGGGGTGCTGTGGATCTGACATAGTTTGTCCAGAATCTTGTTTAGGCTGGACAATTTGTCTCTGTTGCTTTTGGAGGGCAACTTTCGCTGACCTTGCCGAGAGTTGCTGAATCCGGCGTTTACCGCCGTACTATTCGGGCTGTCTTCTTTATTCCGGCGCTTGTTTTTGTTGCGTCGTGGCTTCCCATTTCCATCCCTGACTTTGGATGTGCTTGGGTCGCTGGTGCTACTTCGGGCTAACCAGCTGTCCTCGCCTGCGCAAAAGCGGGTCATGAGGCTTGTTAAGGCTGCCATTGTTCTCGGCTTTTCTTGACCGAGGTGTCTGGCCAGCCATTCGTCTCGGACGCTGTGCTTGAAAGTTGCTAAGGCTTCGGCGTCCGGACAGTCGACTATTTGGTTCTTTTTAGTGAGTAACATGTTCCAAAGCTTTCGGGCTGACTCTCCGGGCAGTTGGGTTATATGACTTAAATCGTCTGCATGGGGTGGTCGGACATAGGTCCCTTGAAAATTTGCCCGAAAAGCGTCCTCGAGCTCTTGCCAACTTCCAATGGAGTTTTCGGGGAGGCTTTTAAGCCAGTGTCGAGCTGGCCCTTTGAGCTTGAGGGGTAAGTACTTGATGGCATGGAGATCGTCTCCTCGAGCCATGTGGATATGGAGGATGCAGTCCTCAATCCATACCCCAGGGTCTGTCGTTCTGTCATACGCCTCTATGTTTACGGGTTTGAATCCCTCTGGAAATCCATGGTCCAGCACCTCATCGGTAAAACATAGGGGGTGTGCGGCACCCCTGTATTTGGGTGTACCGTGGTGTTCGGATTTTTGTTGTGTTGCATTGTGCGCTGGGGCGCGCTTTCTTGGTCCGTAGATGGATCTGGTTGCGCCGGCCTTTTGATGCGAGTCCTCACGTGGATCGCGCACTGGTTTGTGTGCGGCGTCATTTGCCGCTCTATGGTGGCCACGAGGTCGTCTATCCGACCGGATGGCTGTTTTGTTTTCCGATTGCGGGGGCTCTAAGGCCTCATCATCGAATTCAGGCAGCAGCTTTCGCTTCGGGTAGCTCTTTGTGTGGTGACTGCCGCCGTACTGCGGTGTTGAGTACTTTACTCCATCTAATTCTGAGTGTATCTTGTGCAGCCCTGAGCTTTTGCTTCTGCTTTTTCAGACTCCTCGCAGTGGTGACAAGCCTTTGATGGAGATTCTGTTGCTCCAGGTGCTTGTCCAGTGTGATGTCATCCGGACTGTTATCTTCGCCGGAGATGGGTTGTTTGGTTTGATTCTCCGTGTTGCCATGGTCGGACGGCAGTTCCATGCCATGTTCGTCGTCCGCTGGCTCACCCTGCTCTATCGCTGCGTCTATATGATCGTTGTTTCTGTCGAGGCGGGATTTGGAGCGGCACTTACGCCACCGCTTGGACTGCTTCTCGAGGGAACGATCCTTCTCTGCGTCCTTCCGTTCCTTGTCGTCGTTTTCTTTGGGTGTGTCCACCATGTATACATCATATGATGAAGTGGGTGTCCAGTGCCCTGTAGGCAGTGGTTCCTGTTCGTCTCCTGCATCCTCGTCCATGCTGTCAATGTCTTTGGAGTCGAAGTCGAGCATGTCGGTCAAATCATCGACAGTGGCTACTAAGTCGGTGGTGGGTGGGCGGCGAATTTCTTCGTCATCCGCATCCCAATCCGGCCGGACATAGTTCGGCCAGGACTCTCCTGACAAGGAGAGAGACCATAATGAGTTCAGTACGTCGCCGAAGGGCGAGTGCTGAAAGATATCCGCGGAGGTGAACTCCATGATCGGCGCCCAATCGGATTCAATAGGAACGGGCGTAGGCGGTTCGGAGTCCATGGCCGGGGAAGAATCCGGCAGTTTGGCGTCACGGCTCTCGTGAAGGGTAAGGTCGGTATTTGGCTCGATCGCCGCTAAGAATGCAGCCTCCGTGGCGGGGTCTATCCACCCGTCCATGGATGGCACAATTGGCTCCGAATTGAGGGTCGGAGCGGTTGCCGGTGCGATCTCCTAAACACTGTCCGGTGGCAGAGCTATATCATGCTCATCGTGACCGTGCGGCGCACTCGGCAGGGGCTCGAATCCATCAAAGATCAAGTCTCCGCAGATGTCGGACGTGTAGTTTAAGCTTCCAAACCTGACCTGGTTGCCAGGGGCGTAACTCTCGATCTGCTCCAGATGGCCAAGCGAGTTGGCCCGCAGTGCGAAGCAGCCGAAAACAAAAATCTGTCCGAGGAGAAAAGTCTCACCCTGGACTGCATCGCTATCGATGATCGAAGGAGCCATCAAGCCTAACGACGATGACACAGGGGAACTCTCAATCAAAGCACCAATGTCGGTGTCAAAACCGGCGGATCTCGGGTAGGGGGTCCCGAACTGTGCGTCTAGGTGGATGGTGACAGGAGACGGGGGACACGATGTTTTTACCCAGGTTCGGGCCCTCTTGATGGAGGTAAAACCCTACTCCTGCTTGATTGATCTTGATGATATGAGTATTACAAGAGTTGATCTACCACGAGATCGTAGAGGCTAAACCCTAGAAGCTAGCCTATGGTATGATTGTTCTTGGTCCTATGGACTAAACCCTCTGGTTTATATAGACACCGGAGGGGGCTAGGGTTACACAGAGTTGGTTACAAGGAAGGAGATCTACATATCCGTATTGCCAAGCTTGCCTTCCACACCAAGGAGAGTCCCATCCGGACACGGGACGAAGTCTTCAATCTTGTATCTTCATGGTCCAACAATCCGGCCAAAGGATATAGTCCGGCTGTCCGGATACCCCCTAATCCAGGACTCCCTCAAGTTGCCTCCTACGGTGGTGGCTAGTCCTATTTATAGAGGCCCGGGTCCTCTTCCCAAATATCAGGCGGGAAGGGATCCCACAACGGCCAATTTGAAGGGGGGCAGCTAGTACAAGCTATCCTGACGAAAGATGGTCTTCGCCTGCCAAAGGCTCTGGTGGTGACGCCGCCGTGGGCTCCGTGATGACCTCCGTCCTGCCATCCTGCTGGTCTTGGTCTCATTGCACCGATATGGAAACCTTTGCCTGATGCCTCGGGACCCCTCGCCTGCGCCTGCTCCTTTAGCACCAAAGAGGAAACGAGTACTCTGCGCCCGCCTGGCCTTGGTCGTCATGGCTCACGTCACGGGAACCTCACGAGGTGCGCCTTGCCTTGATCTCTCCGCTCCACGCGAGCCAGCCTAGTGAGGCCGCCCTTGAGGAGGTCTTGCGTTGTCCGCCTCGCGAGGCTCGGCCCCACGCGAGGCTCAGCTCCTCGCGAGGGTCTTGAGCGTTTGCTGGTGAAGATGGGCCGTACAGGGCCGCTGGTGGAGCCACGCTGCAGGCCACAGGCAGGCAAGTCTGGGGACCCCCGTTCCCAGAACGCCGACAGTAGCCCCCAGGCCCAAGGCGCACTCGGACTTGGCTTCGAGGCAAAGCCAAGGGGCAAGTGCGAAGCGCCGCAGGCCCCAACCGCCTGCGGCCTTTATTGATGTGTGGCGACTGACGGGACTTGGGTGTCCCCGCTTCCCCATGCAGCCTTGATATCCGCCTAGCTAGGAGGCCACCACGACCTGCATAGTTGCTCCTTCGTTGCTGGCGACGGACTCCGGAAGAGGAAGGGATCTCCAAGCTTATCTTTGTAGTTTCTCGAGTGCTACTTCCCCTCGTGAGCATGATTCCTCAGGGTCCCTTCTGCTAAGGCAGCGAAATCTCCCGAGAAGCAGCCTTCTCCTACCTCGAGTCCTCTGCTGATCCTGAGCACCTCTAGCCGGCCTGCCACACTCAGTGCAAGGTGCCGGAGAGGTGCATGCGCCGGCCTGGCATCTTGACCCCGCGTTCTTGCCATTCCCCCTTTGCGGTCCTGCTTGGGGTGCTGAAGGTGTGCCAAGGGCTCCTCCTCTGGTTATTGACCGCGGCTGGGTGACCTCGGCCCTGGCGTCTTCTTCACGCAACGAACCTCCGGCCTTCCGGGCCTCTGTTGAGACTCGAAGGACGACTGGAAAGGGGACGGCCTCCAGCCCCCTGCCGGGGGGAGGCGTGCCTCTTCGGATTTCTTCAGCGACTTCCGGCGCGGAGGACGGGCCTGGTCGTTCGCTCGAGCAGGCGCGCAAGAGGGGCGCTGTCCGTCATGAGCTTTTCCGGGAGACGATGGGTGCGCTGAGTCGGCTTGGGGAGGAGCTTGTGGATGTTGACGCCGCCTTGAGACCGAGGGCCTTCGGCTGGTGGACGAGTGGCGTCAACTGAAGGTGGCCATCAACCTCGGGTGCCTCCAGCACGAGCACGCCAACGCGAAGGCTGAAGCATCCCACGCAACCTCGCGCGAGGACAGCGCCCAAGCCTTGGAGGAGGCCAAGGAGGCAGATCACCGCCGCGAGGTTGCCGAAAAGCGCTGGCAGGAGCTCCAGGCCCTGAATGCCTCCCTAGAGAAGCAAGTGGAGGCACGTAGGGATGCCTTGGCGTCGATGAAGGGGGCGCCGTCCGACGAGGAGGAGATTTTGAGGCGCGAGGAAGCGCTGATGCTGGAGGCCACGGAGCGCAGCCTCGAGCTTGAGCGATTGGAGACGAGGGAGCGTCAAGTTGCCCAAGCGGGAGATGCTGCCAGCGCGCGCGAGGCGAGGACCCAGGAAGAAGTTGATCGCAGGGTAACCGAGGCTCGCGCTGATCTTGCCAATGTGTATGAACTGAAGCTGAAGTTCATGGAAGCTGAAGCTGAGGGCAGGACCGCCGCCCTTAGGTTGAGGTTGGCTGGGGCGGAGCAGCGCGAGAAGGCCGCCGCGGCTGCCTTGATCTCTGTGCAGGCCGAGTTGGCCTCCTCCCAAGCTGAGCTGCTCCCGCTTCAGCAGCGGGTTACCGTTGCCAAGTCCATCATGCAGCAGAGCAGGGAGGAGGCGATCCGCCGACAAACGTTGCAGCGCGAGCATGCCCCATGCTCCGGGACCTCAGGACGAGGGCCAACCTGGCGCTCGGCGCCATCTGCGACGAGCACGCCCCTCATCCCCACACCAAGGACTATGTCGGCCATCTTTGCTTCTTCGCAGATGTCGTGACGCGCCTGGAGGACTGGGCCGAGAGGGCTCACGAGCTTGTCGAGGAAAAGAGCCGGGGCCTCCTTGGACGCGCGTTCTCCTGTGTCTTTAGCCATCTTCAGAATGTCGATCCCAACTTTGACTTCGACGCTGCCATCGCCCCCGTGCCCGGAGTTATCCGGGACAACCTGGCACGCTGGGTGGATGATAACATGGATGCTCTGGCCAGAGCCTTCGCTACCGAAGACGACAAGGCCGTGGTCGTGGCGGACGAAGGTGGTGTGGTTGATGATGGTGAAGACGACTCTAGCAAAAGCGCCGGCAGCGCGCATGAGAGCGACTCGGATGACGTTGCGAGCGACATGTCCGACTAAGCTCGCACCCCTCTGTTTTCACCCTGCACGCAAAGACTTGGAGATGGCCTCGTGGGGTGTGAGAGTGTTTTGATGGGGAGATCCCCCTATGTGTATAAATTGGTGTTCTTCTCTTCTCTTCCCGTCTTAAAGCCGAACTTGGGACGTGCTTCCGCGAGTTGGCGGGCTCCTGAGCAGGGTCGCCACCGCGACTCATCCTGACCTACCTGGTTTTGTGTTGGTTGCAGGGCAGTTGGCACGCCCTTCTCCTGAGATAAACCGCTAGGGGTCCGCGGCCCTGAGCCTCCTGAGCAGCATGCGGCCCTACTGTGGGGAGCTTGGCCAGGGGCGTCCTGCTGACCGCGGCAGGATACGTACGCAGCAATTTTGCGGCGCATACGCTCTTGCCCCAAGGGGGGTCCTGCCGAGGTGGAGTAGACCTGCCTGGTGGGATCGACCGTCCAGCCCCCGAGCCGGAGGGCCTGAGGCGCAAGCCTTAAAAACGAGGTGCATGACCAGAAAGCGATAGAACCAGCAGAAATCAAAGGAAAACTCCCCCCACTATTTGCAACGAGAAAGACTTCAAATTCAAGCCGAAAGGGTGACAAACCAGGTTACAAAGAAAATGGGAGAGGAAAGCAAATAGCCGCGTCCGGCGCCTAGCTAGTCTTCTTGTCTTCCACCAGCGCGGAGCTAAGTGCTACCACTGGGACGTGGGCGGGAGCCCCCGAGGCCCAAGGGCGGCATTCGAAGACTCCGGGGCGTGTACAACCCCACTCATTATTACGTGAGAGTTTCACGAGTGGAGACCTTCACAGGCGTGAGCCTTACTTCATATCACCTGAAGAGGGCCCCGCCTTGCGCCACCCCCGACCACTATTGGGGCGTCCGGAAACCAGGACGAGACCAAGGGGCAAGGGGGACGCCAGCGGTGCCCCCGGTGACCATGGGCCCTCTGCCGGGGGGAAGGGCTCGCCAGCGCTCCGCCGGTAGAGGACCTACCTCCGTCCGGCGCCTTGCTCTGCACGGCATGCGGGAGGTCGTGGCTCCAAGCCCCCCATGCACAGCACCCAGCGCTCTGCTCCGGTCGGGGACAGAACCGCCGCCCTTGGGTCCTCGGCCACCGTCACGGCCTGGACCACCTGCAACCCATGGTTAGTGCACGCCTGCTCCTGCGATACCTGATGTACCCCGTTGTCGTCGCTGAAGGGATCGGCGGAGCCTTCAGGCGACTCGTGGAAAACTCCTGCTTCCAGCGTTCCGCCGTCCCATGCCGGCCCAAGGAGTGTATTGGGGCCCTCCCCGAGCTTGTACTCCAGGTTCACCATGCGGGGCACATAGGCATCGACGGCTGCCCCCCGGGGGCCACCGCCTGAGTGCAGTGCGTCTTGAGCTCCTGGCCGTGGCTCCAGGCCCTGGCGGCCGCTGGGTCGCACTCCAGCAAGGCTTCGTGGTAGGCCACCAGCGCTTGCCTCGGCCTGTGACAAAGTTGCTGCAGTAGGATAGGCGGCGCTGGTGCCCACGTTGGTGTCTCCTGGCTCCTCCATTGCTCTGGGGAGTGCACGAGCTCGCCGGGCCCTTGCGCGTGCCTCAGCCACAACCTGAGGAGTGGACAAGGAGCAGAAGGGTGGCGTGCCCCTGCAAGCATAGTCCATCAGTTCGGCAACGCGTTCTAGTAGTGCATCGCGGCCGCTCCCGGTCAGCCTGCACCGTAACAGCTCTCGTGCCATGATGAGCGTGGCCCGCACGTTCGCCTGCTCCCGCCGGGTGTGCGGTGATGTCACCACTGCGTAGCTTGAGGCCCTCGCAGCGGCCCGCGCGCACCGCGGCGTGAGGGTGGAAGATGCCGATCCGCGTCGCCCACGCCCCGCGGTGTTCGGCAGTATGCGGGCCGCCTGGAGTGTGGAGTTGAGGTCTTCCTGGGCGGACGGTGCTGCCCTAACGGGCCAAGCTGCCCAGCTGTCAGCGTTGGTCCTTGGGTCGCCGGATATTGGAACCGCGGAGTGTTGGCGGGTCAGCTGATGGAAGAGAGGCTCCAGCGCACCCTACCTGGCGCGCCAAATGTCGGATCACGGGTTCCGGCAAAAAACCCTTAAGGTTCAAACTCTGTGGTGCGCGCGAAGATCTCTCTCCCCCTAGCTCACGATCTCACCGCAATCTCAAAGCTCGGCCCGCCGAACCCGAAGAACAAGGGACATAAGAGTTTATACTGGTTCGGGCCACCGATGTGGTGTAATACCCTACTCCAGTGTGGTGTGGTGGATTGCCTTGTAGGATACGGATGAACAAGTACAAGGGAAGAACAGCCTCCTAAGGAGAGGTGTTCTTGAGCTCGGTGAGCTTGCGTGTGTGAGGATGGAATGGATCCGATCCCAGATGAGTTGCCTCCTACGGTGGTGGCTAGTCCTATTTATAGAGGCCCGGGTCCTCTTCCCAAATATCAGGCAGGAAGGGATCCCATAATGGCCAATTTGAAGGGGGACAACTAGTACAAGCTATCCTGACAAAAGATGGTCTTCGCCTGCCAAAGGCTCTGGTGGTGACGCCGTCGTGGGCTCTGCGATGACCTCCGTCCTGCCGTCCTGCTGGTCTTGGTCTCGTTGCATCGATATGGAAACCTTTGCCTAATGCCTCGGGACCCCTCGCCTGCGCCTGCTCCTTTAGCACCAAAGAGGAAACGAGTACTATGCGCCCGCTAGCACCCGCCTGGCCTTGGTCGTCATGGCTCACGTCACGGGAATCTCACGAGGTGCCCCTTGCCTTGATCTCTCCGCTGCTCGCGAGCCAGCCTAGTGAGGCCACCCCTGAGGAGGTCTTGCGTCATCCGCCTCGCGAGGCTTGGCCCCTCGCGAGGGTCTTGAGTGTTTGCTGGTGAAGATGGGCCGTACAGGGCCGCTGATGGAGCCACGCCGCAGGCCGCAGGCAGGCAAGTCTGGGGACCCCCATTCCCAGAACGCCGACATGTATAAGAATATGTATACATAAAATACTAACCATGTTTAAAACGCGCCCTGTTAAGAAAGTAGCATTAGGATGTTGACAATCCACTGATGCATCAGTTATCCGCATAAATGATTTCTGCCTCATCATCAACCCACTTGATCAAAAACTGGTGCATAGTTGACAACACGCATTGGTTGCATGAACCCAATCACGGCCTAGTATGACATCGTAGTTACCTTGCACCTCGGCGACAAAAAAAGCAGTAGCCAAAGTTTTGCTCCTGACTGTAAGCTGATGGGGAATGTTGCATGAAAATCAAATTCCTACTAACACCCAAGATCTATCTAGAAGAAGCATAGCAATGAGAGGGGAGAGTGTGTCTACTACCATCGTAGACCGTTAAGCGAAAGCTTATATAACGCGGTTGATGTAGTCGTACTCTTCGTGATCCAATCACGATCCAAACTGATCTAGCACCAAACAAACGACACCTCCCAATTTAGCACACGTGCGGCTCGGTGACATCTCCTCCTCCTTGATCCAGCAAGAGAAGGGAAGAAGTAGATGGGATCTCAACCAACACAATGACGTGGTGGATATGGTGGTGGTGGAGCAATGGCAGCACTTCGCTAAGTGAAAACCGTGGACTAGAACTATGCTGGGAGGGAGAGACGGGGCAGTAGCCAATGCCAATGTGTTGGGGTGCCTTGCTGCGCCCCCTCCCCTATACTTATAGGTGTGGGAGGGCTGGGAGTCTAGCCCTACTCCTAGTAGGACTGGCGCCAAGGGGGAGGAGTCCTACTCCTAGTAGGAGTTGGACTCCTAGTCCCTTTCCACATGTCTTAGCCACATGGGACTCTTAGGGGTTGGTGCGCCTGGCCCATGAAGGCCAAGGAGCCCCTTTCAGCCCATGCTGGCATGTGGGACTTGGTGGACCCACTTGTGGACTTCCGGACCCCTCCGGAACCTTCTCAAAGCTTCCCGGTAAAACACCGAAAACTACACCTTTTTCCAGAATCCCGAAAACGACTTTCCATATATAAATCTTTACCTCTCGACATTTCCAAGACTCCTCGTGATGTCAGGGATCTCATCCGGGACTCCGTATAACTTTCAGTTACCAATCATCAAATATCCCAACACTACTGTAGCGTCAACGAACGTTAAGCGTGCGACCCTGCGGGTTCGGGAATCATGTAGTCATGACTGAGACACCTCTCTGGCCAATAACCAGTAGCGAGACCTGGATGCCCATATTGGTTCCTACATATTCCTCGAAGATCTTCATCGGTTGAACCACGGTGTCGAGGATTCGGGTAATCCCGTATGCAATTCCCTTTGTCCGGTGATATGTTACTTGCCCAAGATTCGATCGTTGGTATCTCCATACCTAGTTCAATCTCGTTACCGACAAGTCTCTTTACTCGTTCTGTAATACAAGATCTCGTGACTAACTCAAGGCGAGGTTGGTAGCCAAGGGCTACGTCCAGCGGCAAGGGATTGACTTTGAGGATGTGTTCGCGCCCGTGGCGCGGATGGACTTGGTGCGTGTGTTGATCACCCTCGTCGCTCACCATGACTGGGAAATACACCACATGGACATCAAGTCAGCATTCTGGAATGGTGACCTGCTCGAGGAGCTGTATGTGCAGCAGCCGCTGGGATACGTGAAGACAAGGTGTTGCGCCTCCGCAAGGCCATGTACGGTCTGCGCTAAGCTCCAAGGGCGTGGAACACGAAGCTGGATGACAGTCTGAGCACACTCGGCTTCGAGCGTTGTCCGTCGGAGCACGCGGTGTACTGACGAGGCACAGGAAACTCACTGCTACTCGTTGGGGTGTATGTGGATGATCTCTTCATCACCGGCGTGAACACGAGGAGATCGCAAGCTTCAAGCAGCAAATGACCAAGCTGTTCTGCATGAGTGACTTGGGCAAATTGAGCTTCTACCTTGGCATCGAAATCCACCGGGAGTGTGATCGGATCATGCTCTGCCAGACGGCATATGCCAAGCGTCTGTTGGAGCGAGCTGGGCTGTCAGACTGCAACCCAGTCAGCACACCAATACAGGCAAGATTGAAGCTGAGCAAGGACGGTGTCGGGGATGCCGTGGATGTCATGTACTACCAAAGCATCATCGGAGGTTTGCGGTATCTGACCCACACAAGGCCAGACGTAAGCTTCGCTGTAGGCTCTAAGGAGGTTCATGGAGGCCCCTGCTGCAAATCACTATGCGGCGGTGAAGAACCTGCTTTGTTACATAGCAGGGACGCTGGAGCACGGATGTGCGTTCAAGCGCGGGAAGGGCGAGCTGAAGCTAACAGGGTACAGTGATTCAGATCATGTCAGGGACATCGTCGATCGGAAGAGCACGAAGAGCACCATCTTCTTCCTCGATGAGAACCCTATAATCTGGTAGTCACAAAAGGAACGAGTGGTGGCCATCTCTTCGTGCGAGGCCGAGTACATTGCAACCACCATAGCTGTGTGTCAAGGGATTTGGCTGGCATGGCTGCTCGACGAGATGCTGAACAAGGAGACAGCGCCGTCGAAGCTGTTCGTCGACAACAAATCAGCGATCTCTCTGTCGAAGAATCCCGTCTTCCATGACCGGAGCAAGCACATTGAAATCAGGTTCCACTTCATCCGGGAGTGCATGGAGGGAGGGAAGATCGACATCGACTACATTCGAACCAGTGATCAGCTCGCTGATGTTCTGAAAAAGGGACTTGGACGTCTGGCGTTTCATCAGCTTTGCTCTGCCAGACGTTCTTAACGTCGTCAGTTGCATCAGCAGCAGGCCTGGCACCCAGCGGTGCTTCTAGAACGTAACTTTTCTGTGCAGCAATGAGGATAATCCTCAAGTTACGGACCCAGTCCGTGTAATTGCTGCCATCATCTTTCAACTTTGCTTTCTCAAGGAATGCATTAAAATTCAACGGAACAACAGCACGGGCCATCTATCTACAATCAACATAAACAAGCAAGATACTATCAGGGACTAAGTTCATGATAAATTTAAGTTCAATTAATCATATTACTTAAGAACTCCCACTTAGATAGACATCCCTCTAATCTTCTAAGTGATCACGTGATCCAAATCAACTAAACCATAACCGATCATCGCGTGAAATGGAGTAGTTTTCAATGGTGAACATCACTATGTTGATCATATCTACTATATGATTCACGCTCGACCTTTTGGTCTCAGTGTTCCGAGGCCATATCAGCATATGCTAGGCTCGTCAAGTTTAACCTGAGTATTCCGCGTGTGCAAAAACTGGCTTGCACCCGTTGTAGATGGACGTAGAGCTTATCACACCCGATCATCACGTGGTGTCTGGGCACGACGAACTTTGGCAACGATGCATACTTAGGGAGAACACTTTTATCTTGAAATTTAGTGAGAGATCATCTTATAATGCTACCGTCAATCAAAGCAAGATAAGATGCATAAAAGATAAACATCACATGCAATCAATATAAGTGATATAATATGGCCATCATCATCTTGTGCTTGTGATCTCCATCTCCGAAGCACCGTCATGATCACCATCGTCACCGGCGTGACGCCTTGATCTCCATCGTAGCATCGTTGTCGTCTCGCCAATCTTATGCTTCTACGACTATCGCTACCGCTTAGTGATAAAGTAAAGCATTACAGGGCGATTGCATTGCATACAATAAAGCGACAACCATATGGCTCCTGCCAGTTGCCGATAACTCGGTTACAAAACATGATCATCTCATACAATAAAATTTAGCATCATGCCTTGACCATATCACATCACAACACGCCCTGCAAAAACAAGTTAGACGTCCTCTACTTTGTTTGTTGCAAGTTTTACGTGGCTGCTACGGGCTTAAGCAAGAACCAATCTTACCTACGCATCAAAACCACAACGATAGTTTGTCACATTGGTGCTGTTTTAACCTTCGCAAGGACCGGGCGTAGCCACACTCGATTCAACTAAAGTTGGAGAAACTGACACCCGCCAGCCACCTGTGTGCAAAGCACAGCGGTAGAACCAGTCTCGCGTAAGCGTACGCGTAATGTCGGTCCGGGCCGCTTCATCCAACAATACTGCTGAACCAAAGTATGACATGCTGGTAAGCAGTATGACTTATATCGCCCACAACTCACTTGTGTTCTACTCGTGCATATAACATCAAACCATAAAACCTAGGCTCTGATACCACTGTTGGGGAACGTAGTAATTTCAAAAAAATTCCTACGCACACGCAAGATCATGGTGATGCATAGCAACGAGAGGGGAGAGTGTTGTCTACGTACCCTCGTAGACCGAAGCGGAAGCATTATATCAACGCGGTTGATGTAGTCGAACGTCTTCACGATCCGACCGATCCAAGCATCGAAAGCACGGCACCTCCGAGTTCTGCACATGTATGGCTCGGTGACGTCCTCGCCTTCTTGATCCAGCAAGAGGGGCGAAGTAGTAGATGAGTTCTGGCAGCACGACGGTGTGGTGACGGTGTTGGTGAAGAACAATCTTCGCAGGGCTTCGCCTAAGCACTACGAAAACTATGACGGAGGATAAACTAGAGGAGACGGGGTTGCCGACACACGGCTTGGTGTTTCTTGATGTGTCTTGGGTGCTAGCCCTACCCCTCTATTTATATGTTGAGCCTTGGGGTCGAAACTTGGAGTAAAAGCCTCCACAAAGTCGGTTTCACCCGAAAGGCAAGAGTCCTTCTCGGACTCCAGGGCCAGATGCCAGGGTTCCCGGCGTCTGGACCCAGACGCCAGGGACCCTGGCGTCTGGCCCCTGGACTCCGCAAAACTTCCTTTTGCGCTTTCCAAAAACCTCGTGGGCTTTCCCCTTTGGCCCAGATAAAGTGTTCTCGTGCCCAAACATTTCGGGAAACATCCGGAACCCCTTCCGGTGAATTCCGGAACCCTTCCGGAGATCAAACACTACTATCCACATATCAATCTTTACTTCCGAACCATTCCGGAGTTCCTTGTCATATCTGTGATCTCATCCAAAAACTCCGAACAACATTCGGTCACCAACATACATAACTCATAGTACTATATCGTCAACGAACGTTAAGCGTGCGGACCCTACGGGTTCGAGAACTATGTAGACATGACCGAGGCACCTCTCTTGTCAATAACCAATAGCGGGACCTGGATGCCCATATTGGCTCCTACATATTCTAGGAAGATCTTTATCGGTCAGACCGCATAACAACATACGTTGTTCCCTTTGTCATCGGTATGTTACTTGCCCGAGATTCGATCGTCGGTATCTCAATACCTAGTTCAATCTCGTTACCGACAAGTCTCTTTTCTCGTTCCGTAATACATCATCCCGCAACTAACTCATTAGTTGCAATGCTTGCAAGGCTTAGGTGATGTGCATTACCGAGAGGGCCCAGAGATACCTCTCCGACAATCGGAGTGACAAATCATAATCTCGAAATACCCCAACCCAACAAGTACCTTCGGAGACACCTGTAGAGCACCTTTATAATCACCCAGTTACGTTGTGACGTTTGGTAGCACACAAAGTGTTCCTCCGGTAAACGGGAGTTGCATAATCTCATAGTCATAGGAACATGTATAAGTCATGAAGAAAGCAATAGCAACATACTAAACGATCGGGTGCTAAGCTAACGGAATGGGTCATGTCAATCACATCATTCTTCTAATGATGTGATCCCATTAATCAAATGACAACTCATGTCTATGGCTAGAAAACTTAACCATCTTTGATCAATGAGCTAGTCAAGTAAAGGCATACTAGTGACACTCTGTTTGTCTATGTATTCACACATGTATTATGTTTCCGGTTAATACAATTCTAGCATGAATAATAAACATTTATCATGATATAAGGAAATAAATAATAACTTTATTATTGCCTCTAGGGCATATTTCCTTCAGGAGGTACTCTGCGTCTTTGGCTTATAACGTGCACTACTTGACCATCACCCGTTCTGCCATGTACAAGGTTGTCTGGAGATTCTGCGCCCCCCCCCCCCCCGAAAGTCAATTTTCTTGCATGGCTTGCCATCCAAGACAGGTTATGGACATCCGTTTGCTTGGCCAAGCGAGGGTGGCCAAACAGTGGTCCGTGCACCCTCTGTAGGCATGAACAAGGACGGTCGAGCACATTTTCTTCCAATGTAGATACACTTTGAGAGTTTGGGAGATGGTTAGAGTTTGCCTTCAACTCATTGATTTGGATACTTCTGGTTGGGCGACTTACACGAGCATTCATGATTGATGGTGTGAATCGGCTTCCGCCCATAGTGCACACAAGAAAGTGATGCCTTCTATCTTTATGCTCGTTTCGAAAGCAATTTGGGATGAGAGGAACGCACGGGTTTTTAGAGGCCGCTCCGCTCCATCGTTTAGCACTCTCCAACCAATCAAGCACGAGGCGAAGCTATGGATCCTACCAGGGGCGAAACATTTGGGTCTTCTGATGCCGGGAGAGTAACGGCTTGTATTTTTCTTTTCGGCCTTTGGCCGGTGCCCGGATACCTTGTTAAACCTCATCCTTATTTAATGAATGGGGCGCATCTGGCAGTAATGACAACCATGCTTAGCTATTTGAATTTTTCTTGCAAACAACAATTTGCAGTTTGCTTAGGTCACGGACATCTCCTGGACCATCTACGAAACCTGCTTCTCCTCTTTTTTTACTAGGAATGTTTCCCTTTTCTGATCAAGAAATTGTTTGGCTTTCAACTCCATGGTACTGTAATAAACTGATGCTGAGGATGCTTCATTTTACATGCAGACATATTTCAGCTGTATTGGGCTTGTATGCTTGCATGCACCAGTTTGATGCGCACTGCATGGATTTGAATAATCCCCATCGGGAAGGGATTAAGTGAATTAACCAAAATGATAGGAATTAGAAGGGATCACGATTGACTAGAGGATTGCCCGGTGGCATATGACTTGTATAAATTGGGCCGATGGCTTAGGCCAACTCCAACGCACGACCCCAAATGGCTCGTCCGTGTCCGTTTGGGGGTAAATGGACAAAGCAGGACCTCCAACACGCGACCGTAAACGGACCGTCGTTCGTTTTCTGTCCGCTTCCGACCCACTCCTGGCCCAAGATTGAGACGAGTTTGCGGCAGAACGGACAGCACGCGCATGGGCGGGACGCGTGCCCTTGTCCTCTTGGCCCACCCGTCGGTGGCACAGGCGGCCACTTTCCCTCCCTTTCCTCCAAAACGCTCCCGGGCCTCGCCCTCCACTCTCCCGCGTCCTCGGCCTTCCCCCTCCCTCCATCCACCATGGCCGATGAGGCGAATCCCGGCAACCCACCACCGGCCGCCCACCCCGTGGCGAAGAAAACGAAGCCTGTGAAGAAGCTTCGGTCGGAGCTCACGTCGGCGGAGGCCGCCAAGCTCGACGCCGAATCGGCCAAGAGGAGGAACCGGCGAACTGTCACGACAGAGAAGAAGGCCGTCGTCGAGTATGCCGCCAAGTGTTCCCTGCGGCGTGCGTTGCAGCACCAGGCCGACCTTGACGACAAGGAGTCCACCGTCTCCAAGGCGCGCACCCTCCTCATGTTGGGCATTGTTGGGTGCTCATCAAAGATTGCCCCAAGTTCAAGGACCAATACAATGCTCTTAAGAAGAATATAGGAGAGAAGGCGGCAATGGCTGATGAGGGAGATGTGCTCAAGAGGCCGAGGGGCAAGACAAGCTCAAAGGCTGACGAGAAGCGTGATGTGTCTTCTATAGCCTTGCAAGGAAATTCGGAGAACATGATGAGCCAAAAGGAAGTGCGGGAGGAGAGCAGGTGCAAAGGGAAGGAGGAGAAAATGAAGATATACCTAGATCTTCAAATGAAGAATCTTGACATGGAGGAGGCCGTGAAGAAGAGGAAGCTCGACATAGAGGAGGCCGCTCAACTCAAGAAGCTAGACATCGAGGCCACCAATGCCGGAATCTTCCTCGTCTTCCTGTCAACAAGTAAACATACCAACAAGATCAATATAAGCTTTAATCATTTCTACTTTCAGAGGTCAACAAACAAAATACTTGACCCCTCAAAATGTCCCCAATTAAAACCGTGTAAATTTTAAATATAAACACTCATCTAATAATTACAAAATGTGTACCATTTTTCAGTCTATCATAGCTCAGCTTCTGGGTGTTAGAACAAACACAAAATGAATAACCAAGCCAACACGACTAAGCAACAGTAGAAACACTTCACAGTAACCAAAATAATAAATCTAGCAAGATATCTTGTTTTAATCTCATCTGCAGAAAACACTTCGTACATGGTAGTGCTTTAGGTGAACATTCATAGTCATGACTGATCACATATGCTAGTATCAGAAAATTAGTAGTGCTTTTGCTTTCTGGATATAGTGGTTGATTATTTGCATCCAGCGCAATTAAAAAAGGCATCCCTGAAAAGAAAATACTATAGCTGGCAGCTTAGCCTCCTAGCAAAGTGCAACTGCTGTCCTGCTTGAGATATATTTACTTATTATACGACTGACCCTACAGAGGCAAGGAGTCCAATCGAGTAAGTTAAGGGCATTGAGTTTGGAATCAGACTACGGCTAACCAGGAGGAACCATATAGTCCTCTAGGAAATGTGACCCTCTCATCAAGAATAACAATTACATGTACCTACATTTTCTTCTCTATATCAATCTACACCAACTACCAAGACACTAGCATGGGCATGGCTCACAGGGCAGCCACCAACAAATAACGCCAAAAATCTTCAGTGAAGACCGAGGCAAAAGTTTCAGGAGTTCGGGTTATTCTAAAACTTGCATTAACACAATGCTCTCTGGGAAATCAAATCCTTTATGCATAAAAAACTGAAATGCCATCAGCGAAATATGTATGCACCATTACACACTAAGTGTCCAAACGACCGCTGTGAGTTGGATAAGGTCTCTCATCATATGGCACAAAATAAAAACAGTACTTGAATTCCCAGCAACCCAAAACAATGGGAAAACACCACAAAAGTTAAACGATAACCCAAGTTCACGATTGGCTGTTTGGAAAATGCAAGACAGCACAATTTATCCAGGAGAACTACTTAATTATTAATGCATCATTTCAAATGTGTACCCCACCTCAGTGATTTATCATAGGTATGTACTCCCTCCGTCCGGAAATACTTGTCATCAAAATGGATAAAAAGGGGTGTATCTAGAACTAAAATACATCTAGATACATCCCCTTTTATTCATCTTGATGACAAGTATTTCCGGACGGAGGGAGTATGTAGGTGCATTTTAATAGTACTCTACACCAAAGAACTGTGATATTACCAAAGGTGTAGTAAGGTGATGACAGTGCTGTCTAGCTTTTGTTCCAATAATCATAATACTAAAAGGTGGAGATGGACATTGTACAGTTTCTAAATATAATGTCTGAGGCAACATGCAGTAGGTGATGCTTGGACGATTTACAGTGAATATACCATGATTTTTAGTTTTAAAAGCATAAAGAACTGTACACGTACACACAGGTTTAAATCTAGGGAAATCAATGCAGAAGCGATGCCAGCATAAAATTGTTACTAAAAATATCACAATGTTGTTATAAAGAATGGAGAACTGTGAACGTGAACTCTTAGGTTAGAAATCCCATTTTGCAATTTAGGAAAATGACACTACCTTTAGTGTTAGCACACACAAAAGAGCAACACTATAACTTATATACATATTTAAATTGCAAGTGATTTTATGATGAACCCTAGAGGCTGGAGCTTTACCCATGTCATATTAATGCTGAGTAAATAATTACATACTATCTCAACAATCAAGCTTGCGCAACGAACTGCAAAACTGGCAAGAACAATAGGGCTATAGATTCTGCAACTAGCAGCATTGCAATGCGCCTAGGATATTGCGGCTAAAAATAATAAGAATTCCTCAAATGGAAGTCAAAGAAGATCCCTCGGGACTTAACAAAGATTACGAATGATCTATAGTTATGAAAGAGAATCTGCAACTCAGAAAAGTAATCTAGCAATAATATCGAAGTACACAGCTAGGATGCCAACGAACATATATTACCAGACCCAAAGAATATACAACTATTAAGTTGTGTTATCAAAGTAATGTTGGTCACAAGTCCTAGACTTGTAATCATAAAGTAGATAAGCAACAAGAAGTAAGAATGACAGATAGGAGTAAAATGGTCCCCAGGTCCCAGGAGCATGTGCTCCTTCAGTGGACGGTAAATAAATAATTCTGAGTGTCTAAAATTCAGGTAAAATTACACATGCAAATGTTTGAACCATTCAGATTCCAGTAGGTTTTGGAAAAACAAACACTTTTTTGCGCCTGAGCAAAAGAAACAAATCTGGGCTCTAAAATGTAATCTTTAGAGGCACAAAACTTGTACAGAAAAAAAGGAGACCCAGTGCTAGAAGCTCCTACGCCAGGTGGGGCCTGGGGAAGGATTATACGAGGCAAGCCTTACCCCTGCACACTGCAATGCAGAGAGGCCGCCTCCAAACTTGTTTTACACAATGGGTACAAATATTGTCAGAGCGCTAAACTTGGTTTCTCCACTCATGCTGCAGAAATGCCAGCTTTTTCCGTTAAATTTACAAACGTAATAAAATACAAGAGAATTTACATGTGTATCCTTTTCAGAATGTTTTGATATCAGGGATTGGGATTGCTGTTCTTTTCAACCAGCATTTTAAGTAATGGCCAACAAAGTAAAAAAGGAACAAATGTACAATAAACAATCATGTTATTGCATGACTGCAATATGATGAATTCTAGCGCGTGATATTTATAATCTTTAATACAACAAAAACTCAATTACTATGTTTGCAAACTGCGAAGACCCATCAGAATAGAGACCATCCTGTACCTAGATTGTGGTAGCACTACACATAATATTATACAAAGTTCATAGTTTTTAAGTTATTATTTTCAGCGTTTTTTCCAGAACACCAATGCACAGGCACTGTCTGTTATATCTAAGCAACGGCGCACAACATCCATATGAAACAGCATAATATACACCCCAAATGGATCGACCTTACAGTTTTCCAATTAAAGCTATAATCCACATTGATCATTACTACTGAATCAGCACAAAAAGCACCAGCAGCAGCAACAATGATGATAATAATAATACTAGGAGCACTGTGCACTACAGCAGATCAATCGTTGACAAAGATCAGAACAAAGTTTCAGGGCAATGATCACTTCACCATGCTAAGCATATACTATTAAATTACTAAGGAGTGCAATTTGCTATTTCACCTTGTGATTTTCAGCAGCTAGGGTCTCCTTGAGTGATGGTGCCTCTGGTGAGTCGGTCATGCTCATCTGTGCCTGCAGACCTTCAGCTCCATGGTTCCCAGCAACTGCAGGTGCTGTGTAGTAGTCTGATGCCATGATCCTGTCTAACTTGGACCTCACCGCAGCATCTACAGCAAAAGGCCACAAATTTCAATCAGCAATCACCTCAAATCAAACCAAATTACAAACCTATATCAACCCTCACATGTAACAGAGGAGCCAGGGTGGATCGGCGCATCAGCACGGGTTAGCCATAGGCGGGCATGATGGGCACAGGCCTGGAGTGCGTCATGGTGGGAGACACCATCTGCGGAAGAAGGGCGAGCCGCGGCAAGGGCCGCCACAGCAGACACTGCATCAAGGTCGTTCTCCACGAGCAGGTCCACGGTATCATCCCATACGTAGCCGTGGGTGATGCAGCTGCTCCGTTCGTTCTTGCGCGCAACCATGGTGGCGATGAACTCGTTCGGTGACTTGACATAAAAAAGGGAGCTGAAGTAGATGAGCGCGAGGAGGTCCTGGATGGACAAATCGGAGCCAAAGGATGAGGAACCGGCAGCAGGTGCAGGGACGGTGGAGAGCTCCTTGGTGAGAGCAGTGGAGAGTGGTACGCGGAGGCGCTCAAGCTCGTCAATGAGCGCGGCGATGACGGGCTTGGAGTGCATGAGCTCCTTCTGCTCCTGGTTAAGCATCTTGCCGGCAGCGACGGACTCCTCCATCTGCGCGATGCGATTCTGCTTCTTCCGCAGCACACGGAGACGCTTCGACACCACCGAGAGCACCGGCCCTTCCTTGATTTCAAATATTGTCCCTTTGGTTTCAAATTCTTTAACCAACTCTGCAAAAAAATGCAAAGCATAATGTAAGGCAACAGTAATGTTTTCATCAACAAAAAAGCAACTAATTACATGTGTTATCAGACTACCATATTAACTAGTGCTTTTCCGGTTATTACAATTTTTTGTTAACTCCGTAAATTTATTAGGGACGAGTACCTGAAGTCGTGCCAAAAGAGCTAAAAAGAACACACGGTTCATATGTTGGTTCGAACCACGCCGTCTTTTGAGGAGCACACTGCGCACCAGACTCGAGCTTCAAACTTTTGGTGTCCACAGTAAGTACATATGCTGTCGGATGGCACATGCTCTCGTTCGCCATAATGTAAATAACATTGTCATCAAGCAAGCTTAATGTAGGACCAGCACTAGTCAATTTCTTCCAAGTCAAATTGTTTTCCTCATCAAACATCCCAGGCAACAAATTCGGCAAACTTGAGTCGGTGAAAGATATCTCAGATGTATCAATCGTCAAGCCATCACACCAAACATCTGAATAAATTGATCTAGTCCATGTTTTAGCCATCCAGCCATAATCCTTTGCTCGCTTCATGTTGAAGAAAGCATCTTGCACATGAAAATCTAACTCAACACACTTGATCAAATCATTGAATATCGTCACATGACGGTGTGGTCTTGGAGTGAGATTCTCAAACATCAAATGGAACTCAGACGTATCACACGGTTCCGGAACTGGCAACGGAACAAAACGGATGGTAGGCTTTTTATCCAAAACATTGCATAAGAGAATTCCCCACCAGAGATCAATCCAACCTATGATACCCTTTTCTGCATATGCCACGCTCATGGTATTATGAAGCAATAGCTTATCCCTGGCATTCCTTGTCTCATTATCCTCAGCGATACAAGCGACCTGAGAGTGCCAATCATTCGTGTCAGATCAATATATGTGGAGTGTGTAATGTTTGCGAGACTCAAGTCTGAAATATTCAACATGTGGGAAAATGACAGCAAAGTCTTCACTGTTATCACTAACAGGCAAGATGGCAGCCATGTTTGGCGAAAAAGAAGACGGGTATGGCCTTGCAAGAAGATGAAGAGAGGCGAAATCGGGCCCTGCTTTGTAAACAAAATAGTCGATGAACAAGTAATGGTTGACACTGTCCGAGAAGGTGATAGCCAGCAGTACAAAGCCTCCAGTTACACCAAGTATACGAGGCGGTGCTGTCAAGCGATCCCCGGTCTGATCAACGCAGCTGACCAGGCACAGTGAGATGGCTGGAGGGTCAACTGCTTCAAAAGAAACCTCCAAGTGAACCCCTTTGCTATTCTTGGATTTTGCGGTAGTGGAATTTTTCAACTCGCCCACTAAACATTTTTTATCCAAGAGGATTTGGGGGTGGTGGCCACACGGAGAAGGATGGTCTTGCATTGCCATGACGGAAGTGAAAGGGTGCCGATGAAGATATGGATCGTGGAAGGCGGCGAATGGCCTAGCCCTGGGAATTGACGGGAAAGAAGCTCGGGGGTCGATGTCAGGGAATCAGGGTAGATGAGCTCGGACTATGGCTTCCTGGGAGTCAGGGCAGACGGCCGGAGACGGAGCATCGTGGAAAAGGCCGAAGGTGGGAAGCGCCGGGATGGCGGTGGTGGCGGCGGCGGCAGGCAGTCGAGGTGCGCGGCGGCAGGCGGTCGAGGCGCGCGGCGGCAGGCGGTCGCGGTGCGCCGCGACGGCAGGCGGTCGCGGTGCGCGGCGGCGACGGTGGAGCCGAACCCTAGCGAGGCGGCGGCACGAGGGAGACAGATTGAGCGAGGGGAAGAACCGAAGGAGCGAGACAGACCTTTTTGACCGATCGGTCGCAACAGATCCTCGAACGCTCGGGGCGGCCGTCCCATGTAGTGTAAGGCTCGGTAGCGAGTTGTTTCCAGTGAGTTTGTTTTTCCTTTTTTTGAGGTTTTTTTTTCTGTTTTATTAGTTTTCAGTGGGTTTTTATTTTGGTTTTCCAGGAAAACACGAGATTTATTTATTTATTAAAAATATATTTCTTAAAAAAATACATGGAATTTTTGAAAATTTGAGAATATTTTCTAATATATTTGTGAGCATTTTATGAAAGAATATAAACACTTTTTTATATTTCTGAACATTTTTAAGAAATTTTTGTAAATGACGAACGTTACAGTTTTTAGTAATAGACTAGCACAAGTGTTTTCGTGGCTCTCTTGGTAGGTTTTGGAATATTTGAGAATACATAGGCGGAAGAAATAGGTCGGCAGATTCATGAGGGGCCCACAAGGGTGGGGGGCACGCCCTACCCCCTGGGCGCACCCTCCGTCCTTGTGGGTGCCTCATGGCTTCCCTGACATGTACACCAAGTCCTCTGGATGTCTTTTGGTCCAAGAAAAATCATCGCGAAAGTTTCATTCCGTTTGGACTCCGTTTGATATTCCTTTTCTGCGAAACTCTAAAACAAGGGAAAAACAGGAGCTGACACTGGGCTCTAGGTTAATAGGTTAGTCTCAAAAATAATATAAAATAGCATAATAATGCATATAAAACATCAAAAACAAATATATAATAGTATGGAACAATCAAAATTTATAAATACGTTGAAGACGTATCAACGCCTTCGTCGCTGGTACCCACCCCTCTCAACCAAAGCTTTCACCTATAGCCCAGAGACCCTCCACCTCGATGAGCCTCTTAGGAGAAGGCTAAACCACCGATACGTGCCACATGCCAGTGGAAGACCACGTGAACCGAACAAGGAGCAAGCTGCTCGATGCCTCTCCATCGCACCACGTCAACAAAGTGGCTAGCTCGCCCAGAGGCCACCCGCACCTCCACAGCCCAAGCACGCCTGCGACGACACTGGCAGAGCAAGGCACACGCCACCACTGAAGCATTTACCACTGAGCCCCACCTTCACGACCTCATAAGACTAACTCCGCCGCGCGACCCTATCCCGTCCGGCCCCGTCCGTTTGGGGTAAAAGGGACAAAACGGACGGCCCAGCGCGCGACGGCCTGGACCCATCTGGTCCGTTTTGTGTCCGGGCCGACTCATTTCGAGCGCAAACATGCGCCGGGTTTGGGTCGCGGCGGACAGCAAGTGGACGCGGCGCTCGTCCACGTCGGGGCCGCGTGGCAGGCGGCCACCTACCTCCCACCGCTTGACATTAATGCGCACACGCGGTTGGCCCCACCTGTCATCCGCCCAGGCGAACGGTCGCCGTCCTTTTTAAATGAGGAAGCCGTGGACCGGTCGTCGCCCACACTCCCCATTCCAACCCGCTGCCTCCTCGAAACCCGACACCCCCAAACCCTAGCCTCTCCCTGTCCTCGAACTCGCCGGCCGGCTGCCTCGCAGCAATGGGGCTATGGAACCACGGCCGCAAGGGGAAGCACGACCGCGAGGCTGGCTCCTCCTCGGGACGCCGCCGCGGCTCCGTGAAAGAGGAGGCCGCATCGCCACCGCGTCGGGCCCCCGCGCCTGCCCCATTCACCATCGGCCCTAGGGCCGCCGGCGAGCGCAACCGGCAGTACATCAACGCGGATGTATGCCGGCGCTATTGGGAGACGATGACGCCGATCCCGTGGAGCGACGTCCACCTCCCCAACAATTGGCACCTCTCCGCCGACCAGGTCCCGATCCCGCCGGTCCCGACGGGCGACCGTGCGCGCCACGACGAGATCGTGCGCCGCCGCTGCCTCCTCCCCGGTGACCTCTACTACGACGATAGGTACACCCCCGACTCCGTGCTCTGGGACACGTGGCTAAGGGACGAGCACGACGTGCGGCGCGCCTCTTACTTCGCCGGCACGTCGTCGGGGCCGCGGCGGGAGGTGCGCGGGAGTACGCGGGTGCGCGGCCTCACACCCACGTCGTCGCCTTCCCCATCTCCATCGCCACCTCCACCTCCTCGCATGACAGTGGAGGAGGAGGCCCAGCTCATGCAATGTGTCATGGAGGACTCCATGAACACGCACGATGAGCGCCAATGGTGGGGCCTCGAGTAGACGGTGGCTCTCTTTTTGGCCGGCAACGTCGCCTTCCCCGAGCTGCAGATGGTAAGGGTGGAGGAGGTGATGGGGGAGGAGCTGGTGGCCGCGTTCCACCCGAGCCTGGTGGGCCAGCAGTGGAGCTGGTCGTGCACGGCTCCGGAGATGGCCGACGCCGTGGGTGGCGTGAACTTGTGCCCCACGCCGCCGCGGTCACCGGAGCAGGAGGCGTCGCCATGGGAGGAGGTGGTGCAGGCACCTCCCGCCTTCCGGCCCGCCACCGAGTACCACGAACCGCCGTCCCACCTCTGGACGCCGCCGGACTATGTCGACCTCGTAAGCGATGACGACGACACCGGCGACCACCGAAGACGGCGACGGCCACGGCATCGACGGGCACGGCAGGAGCGCGCGGGCAGCGTTTTTATTTATTTTTAAGTTAATTATGCCAAACTGGATGTTCGCTTTATTTTAGTTTTTCAGTTTCTTTTAATCACGTCCACTCCGGACATGATTTGGGGTGCGGCCGCGCGTTAGGCGCACCCAGGACCCAACTGAAGGGTACATGAGCGAACCCATTGCCGCTCCAAAGAGACAAAATCCAGCCAAACTTGACGTTCGTTTGGGTACGTGAGGTGAATTTGGCCTAACTCACGTCGTGCCCTCACCAGAGCTCGCCAAGAACGGATCTAGGCGCCAAACCATCCGTCCCGTGTGTGACGGCTTGGTCTCCTGTCTGGCGCTTCTTGTGGCGACCTAGGGTTCGCCTCCTCGTCCCCCAACCCGGCGGCGGCAGATCCATCTCGTCCCAGCCCCTTCGGCAGCTTCGGAGGCCAGCGACCCAACCTCCCTCTCTCGTCCGCATAGATCCCAACCCATCTCCACCAGAGGCCTTCCGTGTGAGTCTGGGGCATGCGGTCGTACTTCCACCAAATCCCTAGTTTTTTTTGTTTCTCCGGTGATGCACGGGCGTTTGGAGGCTGGGGGGGTAGCATGGAGGGAGTCGAAGGAATGTTGAAGAAGATGAACCTGTCCGAGGCAGAGAGGAGGGAAGTCAAGGTGGGCTGGAAGAGGGCGACGGCGAGGGAGGGAAGTGTGCCAAAGGCGATGGGGAAGCTGATCTCGGACAGGCCGGGGTATGCAGAAGGAATGGTGATTGCGCTGGGGCGAGTGTGGTGCCCGATGAAGAGACTGGAGGTCAAGGAGATGGGGGAGAACCGATTTCTGTTTATGTTCCATCAGGAGGCAGGGAAACGAAAGGCGCTCGAGAACGGGCCATGGACCTTCGGCAAGGAGCTTCTGGTGATGGAGGATTTCGACCCTAGGAAGACACTAGATGAATATGTGTTTGAAACAGTTCCAATATGGGTCCGTATTTTTAATGTTCCTTTGGGAATGATGTGTAAGGAAATGGGGGAGGATCTAGCAGATGAGATAGGGGAATTGGTAGAAGTGGATTCGGGTGAGGATGGCTCGGCGTTGGGGTAGTGCCTGAGAGTGAAGGTGCAAATCAGAATTGCTGAGCCACTTATGCGAGGAATCTTTCTGGATATTGATCCAGTGAATGATGGGGCAATGGAGGAGGAGGGAGGGGAGGAGGAGGAAGAGAGGGAAAAGGAAGACGAAACGGGTGGGAGGAAGAAGAAGAGAAAGGAAGATGAAAGAATATGGTGCCGTTTTGAGTACGAGTTTTTGCCAGACTTCTGCTACACATGTGGTAGGCTAGGGCATTTAGATAAGGACTGTAAAACAAAACTCAAAAGGGGACAAGCTGCTGAATTCGGGAGATGGATGAAATATGCCCCAGAGAAGCCTCAATCATATTACATGGTCCGGGGTGGACCGAGGGAGACGAGTGGAGGCAGCTCGGGAAGGAAGAAGGGTTGGTCGAATAGTGAGGGAAAGAGAAGGAGTGATGCACCATCATGGAGGAAACCACCAACTTGCACAACCGATGGGGGTAAGAAGAAGAATGATGATGGGGAGGAGGTCACGAGTCCACTTAAGATTGGTCCAACTGCTAAGGGGGCTAATGACACTGCAGTGGGAGAGAAGAATAAAAAACAACTTGATTTTGGGAAGGGGGACGCCAACGATCCAAGCCTGGCTGGGATGGAAAATATTATAGAGACGGCAGTAAGGGGTGGTGGTGGTGTGATAGTGGGTGTTGGGAATGGGTCGAATGAAAACCACAGTGTGCCAGGGAACAAAGAGGAAGATGGGGTAGGAAATATTGTAAACAGCCCAAGGGCTGAACCAAGAGGGAGGAATGGGAAGTTCAAGAGAAAACCTAGGGAGAGTGTGGAAGGCAAAACATGTGGAGTAATAATAGAAAAAAAGAGGAGGGGGAGGAGATGGAAGTGGACAGCCAGGGGTCACCGAAGAAAATCAAAGGGAACGAAGCAAGTACCCAAGAAATGGAGGGAGTACACACCGTTTTGAATGCGGGACTGCCGAGTCAGTCCTGCGAGAAGAAATGAGAATCATCACATGGAATTGCCGGGGTTTGGGGAATGGCCCGGCAATTCGAGGACTCCTGGATATCCGGGAGAAGGAGGACCCCGACGTACTCTTTTTGTCGAAGACGAAATTGATACGTAGTAGGCTGGAGTGGCTGCGGTGGAAGTTGGGCCTTACAAATATGATGGTTAAGGACTGTGAAGGTCAGAGTGGAGGTTTGGCTTTATTCTGGAAGAGTGAGGTGAACTGGAGAGTGGTGGGCTTCATGTCTAGATATCACATCGATTCGGAGATCACGGAAGAGGACGGGTTTGTGTGGCGATTCACAGGGATGTATGGGGAGCCGAAACATGATGATAAGGATAAAACTTGGCGTCTTATGAGCAACCTGAAGGTACAAAACAACAAACCGTGGCTTTGCTCAAGAGACTTCAATGAGGTTTTACACCCATGGGAGAAGGAAGGGGGGGCACCTAGATCACAGAATTGCATGGACAAGTTTAAAGCTACACTTGAGGCGTGTGAACTTGGAGACTTGGGCTTCATAGGAGATGCATTTACATGGCGGAATCACAGCCATACTGCAGTTAATTACATAAAGGAGCGGATTGACAGAGCAGTGGCTACACAATCATGGTGCAACCGGTTTTCTGCTTTTAAGGTCACTAACGGAGATCGTCGACACTTGGACCACAGACCAATCATCATTGACACACAAGGAGGAGCTAAGAGACAGCAAGGCGCGACTCGGAGCTCTACGCCGAGGTTTGAGGCGAAGTGGCTGGAGGAAGAGGACTGTAGGGCAATGGTAGAAAATGCTTGGAAGAAGGGAGTGCAGTTGGAAGGAAAAGGGGTGGCAGCAGCTGTTAAAGGAGTCATGGTTGAATTAGTGGACTGGAGTAGAAATATTTTGGGGGACTTGGAGAAAAGAATTAGCAAAACAAAGAAGGAGTTGGAGAAGTGTCGAAGGAGCAGCATTAGTGCAGAGCAGGTTCGGAGGGAGGAACTACTTAGATTTAAACTGGGGAGGCTCGAGGATCGGAGGGAGTTATATTGGAGACAGCGGGCACATGTCCATTGGATGAAGGGAGGCGACCGAAATACGAAGTTTTTCCATGCAGCAGCCTCGGATAGAAAGAATAAAAACCACATTAAGAAATTGAGGAGACAAGATGGTACTGTAGTGGAGGAGAAGGAGGCCATGAAGGAAGTCGTGACTAGCTATTTCCTTAATCTGTTTACGTCCCACACGGCAACAAGAATGGAGGAGATGATGAGTCAGGTTGATGCACGTGTTACCCCGCAAATGAATGAGGTTTTGAATGAGCCCTTCTCTGAGAAGGAAGTGTTTGAAGCTCTCCAAAGTATTGGTGACCTGAAGGCCCCTGGACCCGATGGTATGCCATCGGTGTTCTACAAAAAATACTGGGACATTGTAGGAGAAAAACTGGTCGCAGAAGTGCTTGAGGTGCTGAATGGGGGACCCATGCCCGAGGGGTGGAATGAGACTTGTGTTGTGCTGATTCCTAAGGTGCAAAATCCGGAATGCATGAAAGACTTGAGATCAATCAGCCTCTGCAATGTTGTTTATAAGTTGGTCTCTAAGGTACTTGCAAATCGGTTGAAACAAATCCTTCCAGACATTATCTCACCTAACAAAAGTGCCTTTGTTCCGGGCCGATTGATCACGGATAATATTTTGCTTGCTTATGAATGTACACACTATATGCAGAGAAAGAGAAGAGGAAAGGAAGGGTTCGCTGCAGTGAAGTTGGACATGAGTAAAGCCTATGATAGGGTGGAATGGGATTTTCTGGAAAAGATGATGTATAAACTTGGCTTCGAGGAGACATGGGTCAAACGGATCATGCTTTGTGTGTCCACGGTGTCATACAGATTCAAAGTGAATGGAGAGTGTACGGATGTGGTGCTGCCCCAATGCGGCCTCCGTCAAGGTGACCCCCTCTCACCGTACCTCTTTCTCATTTGCGCGGAGGGGTTCTCCTCCTTACTGAACAGGGCAGAAGTGAATGGAACTCTGACTGGTATACGTATTTGCAATGCAGCCCCAAGTTTCAACCACCTATTGTTTGCAGACGACTCGTTGGTACTGATTAAAGCTACAAGCGAAAGTGCCAGGCATCTGCAAAGTATACTACATCTGTATGAGGTGTGCTCGGGACAAATTGTTAATTACGATAAGTCATCGGTCATGTTCAGCAAAAACACAAGGAGGGAGAGGAAGCAAAGTGTCCTGGCTGAGCTACATATCAATACGGAGGCTAGATCCGAAAGGTATTTGGGGTTACCTGTTTATGTGGGACAAGATAGAGCAAAAACCTTTCAGTATCTCAAGGAACGAATCTGGAAAAGACTCCAAGGTTGGATTGAGAGATTGTTATCTAAGATGGGGAAGGACGTCCTAATTAAAGCTTGTGATCAAGCAATCCCTACTTTTGCCATGTCATGTTTTGACCTCACTAAATCCTTATGCGAGCAGATGGGGAGCATGATATGCAGATTTTGGTGGGCAAAGCAGGAGAAGCAAAACACTATGCATTGGTTGAGTTGGGAGACTCTGACAAAGCCGAAGAAGGATGGGGGCCTTGGATTCTGAGATCTATATGGGTTCAACATCGCTATGCTTGCAAGACAGGTGTGGCGGCTCCTCCAGAACCCAAGCTCCCTTTATGCACAAGTTCTTAAAGCACGTTATTTTCCATCTACATCAATTCTTGAGGCTGCACCAGCACCTGGTATCTCATATACTTGGAGGAGTATCGTGAAGGGTGTGCATCTATTAAAGGAGGGCCTAATATGCAAAATTGGTGATGGGACTGAGGTCAATATCTGGAAGGATCCGTGGCTGAATAGGGAGGGCCAGAGATTTCCCATCACGCCAAGAAGAAGGTGCCTTCTTACTCGGGTATGTGAACTCATTAATCCAGAAACCGCAAACTGGGATAGGGAGCTGGTCAGGAATATCTTTGCTGACGCAGATGCCAAGGTCATCCTTGCGACGACAATCCGAGAAGAGTTTGAAGATTTCTATGCATGGTTCCCTGATAGTAAAGGCCAATTCTCACTAAAATCTGCATACAAACTGTACGTCAAAGCAAGAGATGCTACCTCAGCCTCGTCGTCAATCTCAGGTCAACAACTCTGTTTCCCATGGAAGAAAATTTGGGACATCCCCTGCCAACCAAAGATCCAACAGTTCATGTGGAGATTAGCACACAACAGTCTACCTTTGAATCTAGCTCTGAAAAGGAGAGGGGTTGAATGTGAAACACTCTGTGTATGTTGTAGAAGGGTAGATGAAGATGGGGCTCACTTGTTCCTGAGATGCAAACAGGTTAAAAAGCTGTGGCGTTGTCTCGAGCTGGATGAGATTCGTGAAAAGTTGTGTGCTTGCACTGATGCAAAGGAAGTAATACAGGCAGTGCTGGATCTACCTGAAGATCAACGGGTGCTTGTTACATGTATGCTGTGGAGGTGGTGGGACTGCCGCAATAAAATTAACGCTGGGGAGTCTTCAGACACAGTGGAGAGGACTGCAGTGTCCGCTAGGCTTTGGGCTGCTGAATCACTACAACTATGCAGTAATCCCAAATCCCAGTCACAACCCAAGGAACACCGTTTCTGGCAGAAACCGCTCGGTGACTTGATGAAAATTAATGTGTACGGGGCGTTCAATGTCTCTACTGGGTGTGGCGGTTAGGGATTCATGGCCAGGGACAACAGTGGCGACATAAGGGGATCAGGGGCTGGCAAGCTTCAGCATGTGGCCAGTGCTTTCCAGGCCGAGGCGACTGCTGCTTGGGAAGCAATTCACGCAGCATCCTCTTGGGGAATGACGGCTATCCAAGTGGAGTCTGATTGCCAATCTTTGGTGAAAGCTTTGTAGAGTACGGAGTACGACTTGGCTCCTGAAGGTGTTCTTCTAAAAGATATCCGGTCTTTTGCTCGGTTGAACTTTTTTTTGCGAAAAACTTCCAATCTATTCATCTTCAATCATGACAGTACAACGAACACCAGAAATAATAAAAATTACATCTAGGTCCGTAGACCACCTAGCGATGACTACAAGCACTGAAGCGAGCCGAAGGCGCGCCGCTGTCATCGCCCCTCCCTCGCCGGAGTCGGGCACGACTTGTTGTAGTAGACAGTCGGGAAGTCGTCGTGCTAAGGCCCCATAGAACCAGCGCACCAGAACAGCAACCGCCGCCGATGAAGGATAACGTAGATCGAAAGGATCCAATCCGAAGACACGAGAACATAGACGAAAAACAACCAGATCCGAGCAAATCCACCGAGGATAGATCCGCTGGAGACACACCTCCACACGCCCACCAACGCTGCTAGACGCACCACTGGAACGGGGGCTAGGCGGGGAGACCTTTATTCCATCTTCAGGGAGCCGCCACCGTCTCGTCTTCCTGAGCAGGACAGAAACCCTAACAAATATGAAAGGAACGACTAACAACGGAGCCCTCTCACCGGCCCTTACGAGGATCCACCTCGCCTCCATGTCCCTAGGGCCACCGGAGACGAGGCAGACCTGCGGCGAGCCGGCGAGAGGCACAAACCCTAGCTTTTTTGGTGGAGGAGGAGGAGGAGTACGTATTTGCTCGGTTGAACTTTAATTCTGTTGAATTTATGTATGCTCCCAGGGGCTGTAATAAACTAGCACATGCACTAGCAGCCATAGGCTCTAAGCGAACAGACGCTAGGCAGCTGTGGACCGATGGTGTCCCTGACGATGTATTGGTGTATCTGGCCAGCTCTCTTGCTGTGCCTGTGTGATTTATGGAATCGCTGTGTTCCATCTCAAAAAAAAGAAAGAACGGATCTAGGCGGTCCTCCAAACCCACGGCGCAGATATATCCTCCTGTTGCCATAGGGTGGCCACCACAGCGCCGAAGGGATGAAGGATGACGCCGCCACAGTCTTGGAAATCAACCCGAGGCGACCACCACGCGTGAAGCTCCCGCAGAACGCTGGACACCACCGCCGTGGCCTAGCCAGGCCCTGGACGGGCATATTTTCATCAACTTGATCATATGAGGCATGCTGATTCGTGACAAGGGATGTTCACAAAACATTTTGCACAAGCAAAAAACGAAACTAAAATACCCTTGTATATAAGAGGTGTTTGTTAATGAATCACGATCAAATTAATAGGAAATTCAGTCCACAACATGTGCTAAGACCTTCATCTACCCAGTTGGTAGGCTACGTTTACCGCCACATGGGCAGAAGGATAAGATGAGCCACCCGAATAGTTTAGGAACCGATTTGGTCACTTTCATAGCTTAAGGACAAAAAAGAGTGGTTTGTAGTTGGAGGAGGGTATTGTGTATTAATTCTCATTAATACCGCATTTTCTATAGCACATGCGATTGTAGTTATAGTCTTGAATGGACATCTAGGTCTCTAAATGGATTCTTATAATTAACATCCAACAATTAATTCACTAATGTGTGTGTGCGGCTAAGTGTATGAACATGTTTCAGTGCCAAATGTTCCAGGGCATTGACGCCCCCTCCCCCCTCAAAAAGTAAAAGGAATTTAGGCGGTGGCTTTCCAAAAAAATATTTTAACTTTCCTATGTTTCTGTGATGTTGTGTAATCACCTTGAGTCATGGGGTAGCCACACTAATTACAATGGATGCCGAAAGAAAAGGGAGGCACTCATTGCTCAACTTTATCCTTTTGTCGCCACAAAAGTCAGACCAAAACGTACAACATAATCGGATTTATATTGGATGTGTGGAACTAGGAGTCTTCATATGTGCAGTAGGACTCCGTAGTGTCTGAGGGTTTCTCTAACCCTGTGTCCAGAGTCTCTCGGTGAGGGGCTCGGAGTATCCTGAATGAAACCCGGAGGCCGGACCAATGTTCGAGGTTAACCACGAACAAGCGCCTGAGATCGACCACACACCAGCTTCCCTGGTGTGTCTGCGATGATGTTGTTAGTGTGGGGGTGTTGAAGTTTCCAAATGTTGTATTTGTGCACTTTTTTTCTCCTTTGATCGATTATTTGGACTTGGTTGCCGGAGTCTTCGGATGTATATTTTTTCTGCAACGGTAGATTTTAAGGTAGACCTACTTGTACTCCTCACCCCCGTGAGAGAGGGGCAATATCAGAATTCTTTTAGATGTGAGTGTTGAAAGGGAAACAAGAGAACAATCGAGAGAGCCTCGGCACAGATGTAAAAGTGAATGAGTGTCCTTTCATTAGATGATTGTAGGTATTTATATAGGCAGAAGCGATGCATCGAAGAGGCATCCGTTCGGGAGAGATGTCAGGAACCGACGCGACAGTTGCCAACGCAAACTGGTTGCGGTTGGTACAAGGGGAGATTCCCCCATAATTAACACAAGTTAATTGAGCTTTAACACTCCCCCTAATCTACACTTGTCCATGTAATATCATCATCTTGAAAAAGTCTCCTCCAAAAACCCTGTGGGAAAAATGTGAGGAGTATACTGTTTGATATGTTGCTAAACTCCTTCAAACCCAGTGGGAAAAATAAGGAGAAAATGATGCAACATATAATGGTTATTGTCTCTTTTAACTCAATACGAGAAAACTCATAGAGTTTAGAGAACAATAAATATGTCGTATATACTTTCCCAAAAAACCCGGTGGGGAAAACAGAAAGTATGACATATGATCTCATGTTGATATTACCTCATTAAAAACCTTTATGAGAACCTGTATAGTAAACTCATGAAGGGAAAAAGAGTATAATATGATGCATTGAACAGGAACAATTCAGGAAGATACTCCCCCTGATTCTTGCAAATTCCAAAGCCGTCAGATACCAATTCCATGAACATGTTTCTGGAATGTAAAAGTTGGTAGAGACTTGGTGAACAAATCAGTTGCATGATTCGACTTGCAAGATAAGCAATATAAAGATATTGCTTATTAGTAACCTGTTTGCATCCGGACAACACAAGAAACATTATCTTGAGATAATGGTTGATGGATGTAGCCATGAGGTCTGTTTCAAAGACTCTCCATGAGATGGCTACCACACCTAATAGGAACACTAAGCTTGTCTACGATCCGACATAGTGGGATCTGATCGATGTATCCAATGATATCGGAGTTCACATTCCTGTGAAACTGAAAACCAGGACAAGATGTTTGATGCCTTGGAGATATCGAAAGATATTCTTGAGTACCAACCAATTGTGTTTGGTGGATCCAATGGCATTATGGAACATTGAGTCCCAATATCTCATTTCCATCATCTCTTGGTCTAAATAGATCTTTCTCTACATCTAGAGAATGAATTACCATGAGAGTTATGGATGGATAAGATTTGTCCATAATGAGTTTCTCCAATATGTTTTGGATATAGACAACATGGTGTACCATAATGTATGAATGAAGGTGCTCAAGTTGTAGTAACGAGCAGTGTTTTGGTTTACCCAAATCCTTCATTTTAAACTCCGTCATTTAGATGATTACATGTGTCGTCATTGCAGACACACAAACATGGATAATCATCATCGTAGGAGTAATCCTTGTGGAAAGGAACTCACTAAGTCGGTTGTACCAAATGTACCGACAACGATAATTCGTATGGTGACTTACTAATTTTACACAATGTATGTTGCATTTTGTATTTCGATTCAGAATTGAGATTCCATCGGGAATCAATCATATATGTCTGAATCTAGTGATGCACATGGATATGTAATCACTACATCTATCAACTGCAGAGATAGATGATTTTGTACTGCCAATGATATAAGTTATCGGAAAGAGATTCCACCTGTGGAGAATAGTTGGGTATCTGCGTGAACCCTTATGCTACAATACTTGCTCTATGTTTCACCACCTCATTGTTCTCAATTCCGTTTCCAGAAGAAAATTGGTGTAGGTATTGCTTATGAATACCTTCCCATTATTGAGCAAGATCATTTCTACCTAGATTATACCCTTTGCTTGAGTTCAGTCCGAGTGTTGTTCACACTTTGCCATGGCCATGTTCTTTGGATCTGAATCATTTGAAAGGTTTTTGCAATCTAGTTGAGAAATATATGTCGACAATTGTAGACTTCCGGTTATATGATTCTCCAGAATCTATATATCAATATAGACTTGATGGAAATATCGTTACCCATGGTGACTGCTCGCGATTTCCCAATGCGATCGAGTCGGGTATTCCGATGTCCGGGTCATTGTGTGCACTATGACCTGGGTTGGTGGAGGTTTCCCGTCCATTGGGTGTATACTACCCATTAGGTGTCTCTCAACGTGAAGTTGACTTGCATTTACTGATTCACAGGCCTTGATATCCTTGCTTGCGGGAAGCTGAATCCTGATGTACTTCTACCATACATCTCCCTTTGTTGCTATGAACAGGGAGTGGAGTGAATTTTGTTGGTACCATCACTCTTTCAGGAATATTTTTGCAGGATTATAGGATTGTGTGACACCTTTATAGTCAGTAAATGAATCTGGCAGGTTATTTGCAATGTGATGCAAATCTTCTGAACGCATGGTTCAGATCTTTGAGTATGTGGATTTGAGGCAGAAAATGTGTTGAACATTCCACTAATTTCCTGGCATTCTTTATGGTACTTGAAATCTCCCCCTAATGCATGGAAATGTTCCTCATTGAATCAACATACTGGCCTTGAATAACTCCCCATGTGAGGGGCTTGAGGTATTGACGGAAATACAGTTATTCCTCACATAGATCCCAACTATATGTTGAGGGGCCAATGATGTATGCCGGGTGGTGATATCGGTATGCAACCGAATTACCGCAGATAGGAAATACTTGGTAGATATCCACATATCAAAGATAGTGGGGAATAATATTATGCAGTTCTGTCATGAGCGTGTAAAACTGCATGACTCCAGCGTAAAGTTGGTAAGTTGCAATTCCAAAGTAAAGATAATGCAATGAGCTTAACTCTTTGGATAGGATTCTACCAAACCATTTTGAGTCTATACATTAGGACAAATTGCTAAATTTCAATCCAAAAGCCATAGAGATGGCCCTCAAGGAGAATTCTGCAATGTTATCCATTCAATTTGCTTGAAATCGATGTCAGGATAATGGCCAATGGTTTCGTGTGAATAAAGCACACACTTAAGACCATCATGTAGATATGTCTTTTAGAACCATGGATACCTGAATAGTCTACTCAATGGCTGGGAAGAGCCACTTACCTCGACTTGATGCATTCAAGGAGTCTGAGTGGTTCAGCGTAGACTTTAAGGTGTGCGAGCCTTAAAATTAGCTTCCCTGTGTCACTTGTAGTGCACATAAAATCCAAATGTTATTAGAATTTAGCATCATAACAATCATAAACCAGTGGAATTGTTGATAGTTTCGGTTTCAACCCAATGTCAATGATGACCAAAGCAGGAATGCCAAGTTTGTCATGCAAAAGACACTCTGGAAAACTATCTCGTACGCAACATGTGCTACAGGTTTTGTAGTATGTGTAGTGCAATGCCGATGATACATAGAGAATGTGCTTGCCATATCCGTTGCATATGGTAAAGAGAAGATATTTCTCTTTGTTGTCATCATAAGTTTCGCTATGGAAACTATTTTGACGGATACCTCTATAGTTTAGTAGGGTACAAGTTAAACTTGGGAAGCAATAAAGCATCCCGATGTTACTCGGGTACCCACAGGGATAGTAAATATGACTCGAGTTGAGCCAACAAATACCTCATCGCGTCTAGCGATTTTAAAATACATTAGACTTCCCTGAGTATAGAGTTTGTGGTGCATATGTCCACAAGGCACATATCATTTTTCATCGGATTGACTCCCGTAGAAATCTATATATAGACATGAAGATTCTCAATATGAAAATCACTATCAGATATATAGAATACATACAAATATATTTGTAACAAAGTGCTGATACAATATATTGTGATATACAATATATGATGACAACAATACTTATGTTCTTATTAGAACATCATAAATGGACATAAATTATGTTGACCACTCAGGAGATTGAGAGACTAGACGAAGTCTTCAAACATGTTAGTTGAGTCATATTCAACCATCATATTCTCCGTGCCCATAGGGTCCCGTCACTGCTGGTGATGTCGGGTTGAAGGTTTAAGTGAGCTCCAAACCTTTGCCCTTGAGGTCTGTTGTGTCCTAGGAATTGCTGATACAGAATAACCAGATGCAGAGACCTGAATCGATATAATGCCTTATGATGTATAAGACAATATTTTTTCTGTTAGCGGTGTGATTCCGACCAGAGGTTAATCATGTGGTTTTGGATTGCACACACTATTCCACAAGACACAAGAGTGATCATGATGTCCATGCCCAGGTAGGGTAGTGGTGGCGATTGAGGGCGAATGCCTCAAATTCTCTAGCCATCGGTTACCAGAGATAGTTAATTTACAATTAGTAAATTGAAGACCATCATGGTAATATTGTAAAATTAATGGATATTTCAAGAAGTTATCTTGAAACCATTAATGTGAATCTCAAATTGCTAAGCATGACACCTTGAAGATAATCTCCAAAATGAAGTAGATCTCGCAGCACTAGGGAGTATAATCTGATGAAATCAGTAGATACTCACTCCTAATGCCTTATGTCATGACTTAGTAAAATGCATGGGAGTGCACAATGTTGTGCAATCATAATGTCAAATTTGACAAAATGTAGGCTTAAACAGTAGTGGTGATAATCTGCAAAGCAGTAGATCTACACACTACCTCGGGATCCCAATACATCAATTTGAAGAAATCACTAAGAATCTTGCATATGTATTTGCAAGAAATTGAAAATCTCAATTACAAATAGACGTATTAATCTCGACATGTAGCGAACATGGAGATACATACATTCCGGAATACATCGTACTCAACAGAAATACACCACTATTATAAATGAATAGTAATGATGTTGCAAACTTGATGTTCAAGTGAAAAAACTTGAATTATATACACCTCAAATTTAATGAGATGTTCTTGTATCAAGTTGCAAGATAATTCAGCAGGGTGAATTAATATTTTGCGAGAGAAAATTAATCTCATTCGCAATGAGATTGTTTTGTGAGAAAAAAAATATATTTCTCAATCGCAAATCAATATTGTTGTGTGAGAAAACTTAATCTCGATCGCAAAACAATGTCGTTATAGTAATAAGACATGTTATAGAGATTGCTAAAGGCAAACATATTGAACATGCCACATAATAACCGATAAATCGCGTGTGCACATGCGACCACGCGAGGTCGTTATCCGCACCGGTAGTCCCCACGCGATTCGTGCTAACTCCAATACGACGTTCGTGTATAAAGGCCACTGGGCAGCGTATCCCATCTTGTATAGCTCTCGTATTAATCTCTGCGCATCAGTGAAGGCCCACATGGCATCTGGTAGTGATAACGGCTAGCTGAAACAGAAGGCAGCGACCGCATTTACTGCCCGGCAGTGACAACGGCTACCCGCATCAGGCGTGTGAGGGAGATCGCGTTGGTCACCGTTTAGTCGCAATGGCTAGCTGGGCGACGCTCCTCGCTGGCTATTTAAATGCCATCCTTCCTTGCTTTGGATGGCCATTCCAAGCTTCTCCCATTCTCCATTATTCTCAGATTATCTGGGCTTGCAAAGCATGTGTTCGTCCATGTCCCGTAGCAGTGCGACACCACCGCCATCTCATCACACGAGCAACCAGATGCCGCCACTCCCGCTCATCCGTTGCCCCGAATGCAACGCCGGCTACGTCCTGTGGTTTGTCTCCGGGACAGAACTAAACCCAGGGAGGCACTTCTACAAGTGCGAACGGCATGGGGTAAGTTTTTTCATATCCTCGCAGCTCATGTTCTCCGGGGCATGCTGATTCTTGTTCATTCTGCAGCATGGAGGGTGCAAGTTTTGGAAGTGGGAGAACAAGTACATACAGTACTTAAGCTAGCGGTGGGGACATCTGATTTCGCACGCGTCGGTTCATCGCCACGTCGCGCTGCTCGAGCAGAACCATGCATTCCTGAAGAACATATTGATGCTGTGCCTCGCGAATTTGGTGGTCATGGTCACTATCTTCCTCCTCAAGTTCTGAAGCACCACCCCGTCCTGCGTACGTAGTGTCGTACTCATACATGCCTTCGTCTTGCTGCCGCTCAGTGGAGTTTGATGTACCCACCGCATTGCCATGGCCATGAACCGGGCAATGTCGCAGTCACACATGGGCTGTATCCCCTCTGCGTAGGGAATGCCGTTTCCTTTTCGTATGTTACAGTATCTCTAGCGATCTGCATGTATCAGTTAGTACGTCCAGCTTGCCCATGCAAGGGCGGGAGCTGCTAAGTGCAATTAATTATGTACCCCCCGCCGTCGTAATTAGACTGTCTCTAATCAAGAAACAGATGCAAACACATATTTTTTGTAAGAGAGAGTGGAGTCATGAGTCATCGCCCAGTCGTCGTCCGCCATGCACTTGAATGCACCAATAAGAGAAGGCGATGCGCCCCATCAATGCCACACCCATGATTAATTGATTTCTCCAATTACGACGGCCTGCAACGGAGCAGAAGACGCCAGGGCCCGCGTGCTCTATAAATTGAGCTCCCGCGGCCCGAGCCTCAACCCACACACCACACAGTTCCTTCGTCTGGTAGCACACAGCCACAAACACGTGATTCACCGTCTCTGTAAACACCACCGTCGTCGCCGTGTTGTGGCCGTCGCCGGACACCGGTAACGGTAAGGTAAGCATCTTCTTCTCGTTGCTCCTTTCTTTCATTCTGTACTCGTGAAGGTGTAATCAATCCCCCTTGTCCGCGCGTGTGTGCGTGTGTATGCAGATGGATGAACCCATGCACCCCCAGGGCACGAACGACACGAGCAACCCCTCCCCAACGTCACGCTGCTCTCCAACAAAAGTACGTGCCATGCTTGATTCCTTTGATGACTTCAAACAATCTCTTGTCGAGGAGATGGGTTTTGAAGGCATACTGGAGGTGCCACATTTGCCAAGGATTAGCCTGAGATTAAGTATATGGATCATGGCTAGAGTTGATGAGCTGTCTAGAACTATTTACATCCGTCCTGGCAGACAAATGTCCTTCAGGGCAGCGGACGTGTTCAAAGTTTTTGGAGTACCGTCTGGCCGTGTACATATACAGAAAGCGTCGATCGTCGAGACAAACCACGTGCGCGATGTGCTAAGTATAAACTCGAGCGGTAAAAACCTATTATCTGCTGTCGAGAAAATACTAGTTAGACCAATAGACGAGTCAAGTTCTAAACTCGAGATAGACAGTTTCAAAATGGCATTTGTCATTTTCGTAATGGGGCATCTGCTTGCCCCGTCGACGACCCACGATCACACAAACACGCATTACTGGGGGCACTCGTCCAGATAGACCACGTTAGCGAGTTTGATTGGTGCGAGTACGTGATAGAAGAGTTGATGGTTGCATGTTCAAGAGTAAAAGCAGATCTCAAGGCAGGACGGCCTGTCACGTATCTCCACGCCTGCCATTTATTCTTGCAGGTTAGTTTCAGGATTTCTACCGCTAGAATCAATTGTGCCCATACGCACGTTTAACATTTTATTTTATGTAAATAGGTCTTTTACCTAGACAACCTTGATCTCGGGATTTTCAACCTACCGCACACTACATTCCCTCGAATAGCTGTGTTCGACGACATGCAGTTCATGCGTATGCTTTTACAGTGCAGCGTTGGGGGGAAAGGCAGTACAGACTTCTCCGGCGCAATGGTCCTATTCTTGAATTTCCGATTTTTATTATTCACCTCTAAAAACCACGTTTTGATTTTACGAACCCACGTGCTGATCCTTCAACCGCAATTATATCAACTGTACAGATCCGCGAGGCTGATCAGGTGTGCTATACCAGGAGTGCGTGGGACACCCCACTAGATCCAGTTGGCCGCGCGGCTCCCATGCTGCCCGGCCTACCATGCAACAGAGTACGGGCGCCAGCTAGGCCACACGGGACCCACACCATCGCTAATCCGCAGCCGATCTCGTTCAGGCTGCCCCAAGTGCCGCATGGAGCGTCACCCACTCCAATCACACCAGCTCCTCTTTTCCCACGCATGCCGAACGGAGGCGACTTCTCTACGTATCTAAAGAATAATTACCCAAAACTGGTATGCCAATCATTTTGTAATCAACTATCATTTTTTTGCTGCATGCGCGCATCTATTTCATCGGGCACGCCACATTATCCGACTTCGATAAATAAGGCTTGACTGGTCTGCCCCAGGCAAGTTCGAGTGTCGGGATGCTGATGAAGCGGCACAACGCCACCACTTTTAGGATTGCAAACACCCTCAAGACTGAATTAATACAGGAGAACACTCAGTTTCTCAACTCGCTAGTTAGTGAGCTCGGCGAGGGGTGCATATGCTGCAGCCTCCGATCGGTACCATGCATCATCACCACACCTGCCCCCTCGGGTTCTCCGCAGTGCACGGACATCTACCGTCGCAAGCTAGGAATGACCGAATCCGATGGTACGTCCATTACTTGCACTCGTGCCTAATTATTCCCCCACCGGCTAGACGAATAAACCCTTTTGTTTCATTTTTTTTCATAGGGGAAAGCTCTTCTGGTCAGAAGTTCACGTCATCGGCCTCGTCCGGGCCTAAGAAGAGGAAAGGGCCACTTGTCCCAGGTGTGTTTTTTTACCGATTGATTTCGCAATTTCGTGTTCTTTTCTTAGTGCTAAGCGGGACAAGCCTTTTTACTGATTAGACATATCTTTCCCGGCAGACCAGGAGACCACCAGCGCGGCGGGTTTTGTCACGCCCACACAAGCCAAAACCTTGTTCACAAGTCAATCACCAGCAGACGAGCAGAAGGGGTGGTGGGACGGGCTCGCGGGTTTGATTATGTTGATGGACGGAGATGCAGCGCACCCGGCCGACGCGGTCCTGTTCGGCTAGGCTTCATCTGAATTGCCACCGAAGCAAGAGCGGGCGCACGCGGGGTTCGCCGTGTCGCACTGGATTGATGGCAAATGCCGTCCAAGTTTTCAAGTCCTTGTATGGAAAGCCATCGACGGATTCCTGAAGAGCATCTCAATTCAAGAAATCGAAAGGTACATGCAACCCACTTCGTCAATCCTCGTACCAAAACCAGTAATGTTCTTCACGCACGAACTAACACTTTTTATCCGTAGGCCTTTTGTAACTCATGCCACGCCAAGGTACATCTCCATCACCCCAAGCCCACTATTGACCCAGATTTTAGGAAAGGACCCATTAGACCACGAAGTATGTTCTCTTATATTCCGACGTCAAGATCAGACCGATGGCGAGTCACTTTACGTGAACAACCAGCCTCGTTTTCGTTTATTCCTAGAGCCAGATATATCAGTCAGTATCTAAATTATGAATAACACCTTATCACCAACAGCGCTCTCATTTTTCTGCTTAGAATTTGACAACCTTCTATCTTAGACTGCCGCTTTGGCTGGAGAAGAAATCTGGACACTTGTTCCTACAACGGCACAGTTCATTGGGCCGCATTTGACACACAACATCGCGGAGTGCAGAATGGTATGCGTCAATAACCCACCCCATTTAACGATATGCGAAAAATACAGACCATGCTGCTTACCACTCCATTTTCTTTGACATTTGCAGTTTTTCCTGCCAACCATTTTCGACTTTGGATGGTGCCTGTACAACTGGGATATGCAGCGCAAGAATATTAATATTTTTGATCCGTCATACGGGAGCTGCACCACACAGCGTCGCACGGACCTCCTGGAAGCCGTCGCCGACAAGCTCCACGTGGCGCTATTCACCACAATTTACAAGCTGTTCAACAACTGGCACGTGGATTGCATTAGATGGGAGAAAATCTTCCACGTCACTTCGCCTACCACAGTCAAGCAGTAAGTTATCTTTCTCGCTTAACGGTTTTACGCACAATCCATTGTTAAATTACTAATCCGATCGCAGGAAGGACACCGGGATTTGGATTGTCCGCATGGCAAAACACTTCGATGGCAACTAGGTTCTTGCGGATATGTCACAGGTGCGTTTTTCGATTTGCGTGCGTTTTGGATTTGCGACCGGTGGACTGGCTAGTTGACAATCTAACGATGCATTTCGTAACCACGCATGGATCAATCGTAGGAGAGCGGCAGGAGATTCTGACCGAGCTCGTTGAAATGAAGGGCAACATGGCCCCCCTGCCGGATAGCATCACCAACCTAATCACCTCATGGCCCGCCCAAGAGCTCTAAGTTTCGCGTGCTGGCTGCCCTTCCATATAAAATAAACACAGGGCTTGCACCCTAGTACGTGTAATGTGTCTAGTGGCCAACCAAGCCCGTTTCGGGGGCTGTAAACAAATATCTATGTACTATAATGCGTGTAATGGGCAACCAGGACCGATTATTGTAATATATAATAATCACTCGCCCTCTAATGCGTGTAATGAGTCGGTGAGTGTAATATATAATCAAAGACTGTGGGCTTCGATCGGTCAAAGTATAAACGCCATGGGTTTCGAACACGCGCGCTAGCTACCTGCAACTCTACAAGCTACCCCAGACGTATAGCACAGTCGCCTCCCGTCGCGCCAGTACTGTTGCACTGCTGAGCAATAAAACTAGATTCGCGTGCGCCTCAGAATATCTCTGCCGCATGGAAATGGTGGCGTCCACATGCAGTTAGCTGGCTGGCTTTTCCGACGCACGCACGACGAGGAGGAGGCAGCACCATTGTTTCCGGTCCACATCGTGGTCGACAGCTCTCTTGCCCGAGACCAGGAAACAATCTCCGCTGGTTCAACGAAAAAGGTGACGATGTTTTCTGTGACGGCAAAACCCAAACCAAAATTACGATGTTGTTCATACATGTCTTCATACACAAATCACATACTAAGCATTCTCTTAGGAATGCAAACATGGGACGTGCCCGGTAATGTCTTCAAGACCCCAAGCAAGAGAAGATTTTTTGAAGATTTCCAAACCCCAATGAGGGGCATTTGGAAAAATTGCCTGCTTCGTGGTGTCACATTCTAAGTTTTAGGAATGCAAGAAACGAAACACTTTTTCTCTTGCGACGCTTCCAACAGCATGATAGCTTTCAAGAGAGAAAGAAAACATACATGGTTAACCAGTTTTCTAACTATTCACATGGTCGCATCGTAGTTTACAAATGAGCGGCACTTGTCTTACATCATAAAATTAATTATACAGATAAATTTTTGTGTTCAGTTCTACAAGTTGAAGAAACAGAACTCCCGCTCGATAGGTGCATTCCACCACGAAGATGAGTGCACTGACGACTTAACCCCTTGGCGCGGTCACACCTTTATCTAAAACATAAGCAAAGAGAAAACCAAACATTTTTTCTTCGCGACCCTCCGACACCATGATAGCGGTGAAGAGAGAAAGAAAACATACATCAAATCCATCGGTTTTCTAACTAATTGCGTGGTTTTCTACGTAAACCGTTTCTGTTTATATCAAGATGAGCTTCACTCCCGTCGATGATTCGGTTTGGCCGTACACGAATTGAACCAAAGAGGCTTATTTAACTTTTCAAACAACAAATGAGCCCCATAACATTTTCCAACGTAATATAAATTGGTGTTTCGGTGGGTTTGGGTGTTGGCCGTACACAAATTGAACCAAAGAGGCTTCTTCAAAGTTTTCAAACAACAAATGAGGGGCACTTGTCATACACCATAGCTTTTTCCACCGCAATTTTTATTGGTGTTCGAGTGGATTTTCTTACAAGGAGAATAACTTCCAAGCTAAACCACCCAATCCCCCAAGATTGGGTGTTGGCCGTACTCGAACTGAAACAATGAGGATTTTCTCATTTTCCAAAAAAACAAAACGAGGGCCACTTGTCATACACCATACATTTTTTTCCCGCAACATTATTTGGTATTTGAATGGATGTTCTTCCATAGAGAATAGCTTCTTGGAATCCAAGAACTCAAACAACAGATGATTTTTTTAAATCTCCAAATTCAAAAGAGGGGCATTTTGCGTACAACATAGCTCTAGTCTATAGGTACACACAAAAATGGTGGGACATGCCTCGTGATGTTTACAAGAAAACAATCCAAAGAGGATTTCTAAAAGTTTTAAAAAACCAAACATGGGGCATTCGTCATACACCGTAGTTTTACAAATGACCGACACTTGTATTACACCATAAAATTAATTATACAAGTTGAAGAAACAGAACTCCCGCCCGATAGGTGCATTCCACCATGAAGATGAGTGCACTGACGACTTAACCCCTTGGTGCGGTCACACGTTTCACGCCTTTATCTAAAACATAAGCAAAGAGAAAACCAAACATTTTTTCTTCGCGACACCTCCGACACCATGATAGCGGTGAAGAGAGAAAGAAAACATACATCGAATTCATCGGTTTTCTAACTAATCGCGTGGTTTTCTACGTAAACCGTTTCCGTTTATATCAAGATGAGCTTCACTCCCGTCGATGAACCGGATGAGCGGTTTCTACGTAAACCGGTTTGGCCGTACACGAATTGAACCAAAGAGGATTTTTTAACTTCTCAAACAACAAATGAGCCCCAAAACATACACCGAATTATCCGGTTTTCTAACTAATTGCATGGTCTCTTGCATAAACCGTTCCTGTTTCTATTAAAACGAGTGCCACTCCCGTTGATGATTGGTGTTTGAGTGGATGTTCTTCCAAGGAAAAAAGCTTTGAAGCTAAACCGCCCAATAACCCAAAAGAAGACGCGGTCACATGGCTTTGTCTAAAACATATTCAAAGAAACAAACCAAACACACACTTTCGTCCCGATGCTTCCGACAACATGACATAAAATTAATTATACATATAATATTCGGTGTTCAGGTCTACAAGTTGAAGATACGGAACTTTGCGCCCGATAGGCGCCTTCCACAACGAAGATGAGTGCACTAACGACTAAAGGCCTTGGCATGGGTAGTTCTAATTATACAAATAATATTTGGAGTTCATATTACAAAGTAGATCCAGCAGTCATTTTTGGAGTCCGAACAATTGACAACCTTAGAGGCTTCAGGCAGGTGGGTTTAACACGATGGCTGGAGGCAGGGCGTTGTTTCTTGGCATAGTAAGCACCAGCATCATGAGCTTCTGCTTGAACCGCAGCATCTTGTCCTGACAACACAAACCAAACAAATATTCAGAAAGAGTTCATCACTCCAAGAATAAATAGTTGCTAGGACAATGCACGCACCGCCCACATCCCTTCTGTCATGAACTCCCCATCAAAGCACATAGTGTAGTGTAGAGTGTAGAACGGAGTGTCATCGCTGCATCCGAGCACAAGTTATACGTAAATTTGATATTCTAAGCTGCAGATCAAACATCAAAGCGGATGGACGGGGGGCGCATACCTGTTTGATGGCTCATGCATCAGGCGGTGAGCCGCCCTTTTGAATTCATCTTCTCGGACATGCCACCCTTTGAAAAACTTGTCAATGCACTTGCACAGCCCATAGAGCATCCTGTCAAGGACCCGTGCGTGTTGCCTCTCCAGCTCTAGAAGGTTCCACTGGGTACGTCTCAGATCCATCACGTGAGCAATTTTCTTCAGCATGTCGAAAACATAGAGCACATAGAAACCTCCCTCGTCCTTGAACGGCATGGTTATCTGAAAAAAGCACATCCATGCAGCTGTCACGTAACATGCTAAAACATGGTTATGAACTAACGATCTACGGATCAGCTGGGGATTACCAGGCGGCATGTCTCCACATCGTATCCCAGGTGCTCCCCAACAAACAAGTTTTTTATGTAAGGATCGCTCAAGAAACCGTCGCCCACCTCCATGATCCGGGACTGCACGAAACAAGGAACAAGACGCTCAGGCCACGATAATCATGTATGGATCATTGAACTAAACATCGCCGATTCGAATTACGTACCGCAAAGTAAGGTGGCATTGGGTGACGGAAACGCGCCCTGTCTGAAGGATCGTACCACCTTGCATCTTGTTCCCTCATCATCCTGTTTGCGACTTCGAAACCCTTGTCATCCAGTGTCTAACAAAAGTTTTCATAAATTTCATAGCCAGTCATTTTCACATGAGGCGGACCCTGTTGATCGACCCAGACACTGCAAAAAGGCGAGGATGCGATTAGTTAGATATAACGCTAGTTGCTGAACAAACAACATGCGATAAATTCAGTGTTTTCTCAAAACGCACTGGGACCAACAGTACCTGTTCAATACATCTGGGGCTAACTGTTGTATTTGTACCCAAGCGGCGTGGGCGACTAGAGGCGACACGAATTCGTAATTGAACTCCGGGATGCGGAATGGTGAGACACCATTCTCCGTGGAGATAACGATCTTCCTCCCATCTCCCTCCTCACCAAACCTTGCCAGCAAGTTTAACTCACGAACAGCTGCACCTGCATTGACAAGCGTCGTTCAGCTGCGACTACAAATTCAGTATCCTGACATAAGTAAATTCCATTCACAGGAACCACTTACGTCTACCCTGGTAAACAATGATCTCGTTGCTGTCCTCCACCTCCCTTTCTTTCCTCTTCCCCAGTTGCACGAAGCCCATATTTTCACCAATCGGCCGCCCAGCCCCTGCATCATGCTGGCCACACCGGACAGGCTGCACCACATTCTCTAATCCACCATCTAGATACAACTGGCCAAAAGACCCCATGGACATGAATATTGGCACACCCGCAGAACGGAACCGGGGTGGTGGGTGTCGCGTGGCTGCCTAGGCAGCAAAAGGAACGGACCTGGAGGGGAAGCAACCAGTTTCTCATTTAATTCACTGAAGTAAGCATCGGCGCTGTTGGTATATGCATAAATGCTGGGTCTCACCTGTCTCGGCGTGCTCAATGTGGCCATGGGCAGAGCTCGCGGGAGCAACTGGCACTGGACGGATGGCAACTGCATCGCGTACTCCTTGTTCAGCAGGCATCAATAAATTGGTAACATCTACCGCATCTATCACACTGCAAGAGGAAAACTTACCAGGATGAAGGACGCCTGCCGTGGGGATCATTTCGTCAGGCTCTCCTGCTTGTGCTCCACTGCATCCTTCCCCGGAAGCACCCCCCTGGTACGCACCTGCGCATTAAAACCAACAATCATTTGTTTTTTTGCCAAAAATGAACAGACACTGAATTAATGCAATGGTAGATATAGAGTACGTGCGTTGTCCTGGTTACCTGATTGCGCAGCGACTACAATCACTTGGTTTTTAAGCTCGTTTACTGAATCACCCAGGCCCAACCCATCCACGTACTTGAGCAAAGCTTGCATGTCCCGCATTTTCATCACCCTCTCGTTAGCAAGGTGCCTTTCAATCTCTCTGTGCATGTTCTCGTTCATGCAGGTGATTGTCCCGTCGTTAAGTGCAGTTAAGTTGCGAAAGAACAAAGAATTACGATCAGCACTAGCCAGCGCGTGCTCTTTCAGTGAGCGATCTATGAAAGCTTTTGCCTGAAACCAAACACAATGGTTAGTGCGCACCACTTCTGCAGGTGGCTAAATAGAATGGGTTTAATGAAATCACCTCCTGGATTTGTCTCCTAACATTTTCTCTGTTCCATGGCAAGCTTTGATCCGTCATACGCCTGGCCTGTTGCATGCATGCATGGGTCAAAACAAGGGTGGTGTGCACAAAAAAAGGAACATGGGATGAAGGCCGATGATCACCTTCATCACACCGTATCTCTTCGGAACGCTGCCTATGGCTGTATCTTTGAGTATCAGTTTTGACAAGTTGGAGGCAGTGTAGAACTTTATTCTGGGGCGCACAAGCGGGTCAGGCTGGACAGATGCAGAAGTGTCGACCGAGTCGAAATACAATGCCTGCCACGGAAGCAAACTGACTCAATTTAGTTCAAGCCCTGAACAAACATAATATTAATTCAAATTCCTACGCACGATGGAAACAGGCACCTCACCTGCAACACTAGCGGGCACCCGTACAGCTGCGGCCTCTTCCCTTCACTGTGTATTGCATGGGCCGCCTGGGCTGCGCCGATGAGCTCAGAATGAACGTATCTTCCCTAGTTCACCCTGTGCAGGTTAGCCGGCTCCATGCAAATAGCATACGCCTCCGTTGGGACAGTGTGCCTCCTCTCCCTAGGACTAAAACAAGTTGCCATGCAAAGCATGGCAAAACCGACCTGGATCCTGATCTTGTCCTCTTCAGACAGGGTGGTCTGGCATGGTTTCTTCAACGCCCATCTAATGTCACCGACAGTTATGTAAAAGATCGACGGGTGCAACCCTAGGTACTCTCTGATCTGCGCTAGCTATGCCGTTGAAGGCGCAACATCTCTCTTTTCTATTTCTATATCTCCGCCTAGTGCAATTCCTAAGATGTTGTGGATGTCAACCTCGTTGAATGTGACGTAAACGCCATCATCTATCTTGAGTGCACCACGCTCAAGGTCTACATCTAGGAATAAACTCCAGCAGTTCTCCCGATCCACATGGGTTATGTTGCCTATAGCTAGCATCCCCCCGAGACCAGTCTCCCTTACAGCATCTCTCTGTTCATCAGTAAAAAGAACAGCCGCTTCGTACACATCTTTGGGAGCGAAACTACTGTCTACTGTGCATTTTGGCTGCGCGGCTTTCTTCCTAGACTCATAAACCTTGCTACAACGTGGACGGCTAGACCCGGACATCTAAACGAAGCAAAGGATAGGAGAGCAAAAGAGAACAGGGAACAAGAAACAAGAGCGCCCCATCAGTATACATCCAAGCAAATGCGAGAAAGTATTACATCTAGCAAAGGGATTTTTTCTCACCTCGCAGTTGGCCGCCGCTCCGGCGACGCGCTCGCTCCAGAAGCAAAGCTCTCGCAGTGGTAGAGTGCTCTGGTTCTTGGATAGATGAATGGCTTCCCTCAGACGACTCCCCCTCGGGCAAGCTCTTTCTTATGCACGCGGAGGGGAGGGGGTAGAGAGTACAGAAGAGTAATGCCTGACTAAACAGCTCTGTCTACTCGCGTCAAATCGGACTGCCAGGGCGGCAAAGCGCGATGATGGCCTGTGCTCGCTGGCTGAGCATGGCTTCAAGGCGCGGTACGTCCTCTATCCGTCCGGGATCTCCTAGCATCCCATGTCTATGTATTAAACTAAACTACACGCTCGGTACGAAGAACCTTTTGCAAGCACGTAGTCGGCTGTCCAGGGCCACTACACACGCGGCCACACGTGATCCGGTCACACATGCACGCATTGAGCACCGCTGCGGCGAGTTTGAAAATTGTTCACACCAATCCATATGAAAAAAAAGAATTACGGAGTAAATCGCCCTAATCAATTCTCACAGCACTATGCAGGTCGACGCCTCTTTATGTATGCAAACCACCCATCGCGCGATCAAGCGCAAGATGACAACCAGGGACTAAATTGCTAGGCAGCCCAAGACACAGCGAACCGGAGGAAGCATGGCCACCCATCAAAACCCGTACCTCCGCTCATTTTTGTAAAACCAGAGCCACTGTTGTGATGACGGATGCAGGTCACGCAATCCTAGCGCAAGATCACCCACCCACCCCCCCCCCATAGCACACCACTGTTCACATTTTGACTAACCTTTCCTTCGGGGAGGCACAATTTTTTATTTATATTGGACATTCTGGGTCCATGTCATCGGTAATCTTCAGTTGGTTTCCGACCCGTGAAGATGTATGAGAGAGTAGAAAGTTGGGGTTATTCATTTTATGCACCAACATTTAGTTTCCTCTTTCTTCATCTCTTCCGGAGTGGAACCGGTGACGCCGGGGGGGGCGGAGGGTGGTGGTGTACGTGCCCCGGTCGTATCATGGATTTCTCGTCCCGCTGAGATTCGTGTCTGATGATCGGCCGTCGACACTCGCGGGTGGCGGTTGTGTCAACTGCCGTATCAAATAAAATGCCCCACGCTAGCATTCATAAAACATGCGGGCAATTTAGATTCAAACCTATTGTCCGAAAAAAAGGACAAGCCCTCTCGTAAACATTGTGGTAGGCTCGGGCTTTCTTTTTTTACACCTAGAACTGAAAATGTCGCCTTCGAGCCTCCGAGAATTGCATGTGGTTAGAATACACCCACTCCTACGCGGCTGTTTTGTGCCCAATAGAACTTATTGTGGATTCGCTGAAGAGCGACAAATGAACTATTCGACTTTAGGTTTTTCACGAGTGCAAGTCATGTGTGGGAACACACATTTGTTCATGTTTCGGAAAATCTCACCAGCGCATTTTTTCTGCTTCACGTGGGTGACCATGGATCGGCTTTTTCCCAGAAAGAATGGACCGTTCAAATTATGTTCTCCTTTTCTATCTTGACGTGCACCCACTCCTACGCGGAATTTTCTTGTCGATTCGTTGAAGAGCGACATCTGGATTATTCGATTTAGGTTCTCCCCTTCCTTTTCGAAACCAACGCAAAAGGTGGGTGTAGTCATTTCTTCTTTGCGGAAAACTCGCCCTGACTAATTTACGCCTAACGTGTGTCACCAAGGTTTGTCTTTCCCCCAGAATTAATAGATCTTTCAAATTAGGTTTTGTTTTATGTTGAAAGCTCCAAACATAACGGCGCTATTCATTCCGACTTTTTTTTTAAAACGAACCGACGCCATTCATTACAACTTTTATTTAACGAACGACGCCATTTCATTTCCAACTTTTTGTGTGTTGTCTATAATGCAGTTTTTTTTTGCCTTTTGCAATATCACACCGTCTTTTACACACACCCAACGGATATACAGACAGCCTGTTTACATTTTTTTTCAAACCCTAAATCCTAGGATCAGACGGTAGGCCTGTACGATGCATCGCTGTGTTCATAAAACCATAGGCAAGAAAAGAATTTTTGCACCGTCAGACATTTTTTATTCATGAGTCGTACAAGCGTCATACACCTGGGCGCACGCGAACCGGTTACCACAGCTGGCCCATTGGGCATCAATACAGTTTGGGCCTTTTACATGCAACGCTGTCGACCTTGTCGTCGTCTTCCCATGAAGCCCACGCCCACCTGTATACTACAGCGTGAAATAGTCGATCCCCAGCAGGTTCAGGTTTTATCTCTTGCGCCAGCTCTGCAGACTCATGAGGGTCGTTCTCGCCCGACCCTTCTGTTAAATCATAAAACTTCTGCATCCAGGGATGCATTGGCTGCCACGCATTCTTCATTCTCACCTCCGATATCTGCCGCACGCACGCTACCCTGAAATCATAGAGTTTGTGCATCCCAACTGTAAGACTCCATGAAAGCCAGCATCGTGTTCATTGAGAATGCAACCATCGGAAAAAGCTTACATCGTTCTGAGGTTGAGCAACACCTTGTCTCCCCAACTGCCCTTCTGTACTAACTGCACGCACCTCGCGCTGTATACATAAAAAACGTAATGCATGAGGAGGGGGAACAAAATGTGCGCGCTGAAAGAAACAAAGAAGAGGCGAACGAGCACCTGAATTTTTTCTGTGCTGCCTCCTGAGTATGAGCCAGCTTAAGACGAGCTCGACATGATGCTTGCTGTGCCCATCTAGCACATGCACGAGGTGTTTATATAGCCCCCGCTCTAGGTGCGGGCGGATATGTTTGAATTTTGAAATCTGCAGACCCCACATAGCTGTAAGCTTGAATGCTTCATTTACCTCCGTGACCTGACGCGGGCTTAAACGCCATTTTCAAATTTACCCATGGCGCACCAGGTTACAGACGTGCTCTAGCCAGACACGCATGGACACAGCCAACCTTGTGGCAAAACAATGTGCTCCAGTTGGATGATGGGTGACTGTACAGAAAAACATGGCACCTACCAAGATGCATTTTGAAGTCAACAACGTTCGAGAACTTTTATTAATACAACAGCCAAATACAGGGGACGAGAAGTTCAGACAAACATTTTGGAGAAACTAATGAGATGGAGGAACACCGGCCATCGAGGACAAGAGCGGATTGCTGCATGTTGTTTTCCTATGCCCAGGCACTCCACACTTGCTGCATGTGCCCACTTTCCTTTCTTTTCTAGGGGCGTCACCACGGTCGGGGCAGGTGCTTGACTTGTGTCCTTTGCCCCTACAGATCGAACAAAACCTTGATCTTTTGTTGCTTCCCTTCTCATATGGAGCCTTGTCCCTGCTTGTTGTTGGCCGGCCACGTTTCTTTTTCCTTTCTGGTGCAAGCAGACTCTCATCCAGATTGATAGTAAACCTGGATGCAGCCTCAGAAAAGTCTGAATTGTAGCTATCTGCATTTGGACAGGATCCTTCTGATGCCATGTCTTTGGACGTCGGTGCCCCCTCGCCTTGGTTTGCTGGTGGATGAACCGACACCGATGTTTCTCCTATGGCCGTTATGTGATTCCCATCAACACTTCTTACAGAGCACGCCGCCTTACAAGTCTTGGTTTTCTTGCTACAACCACCCGCAACTCCATTGTTCGAGACCTGCTGCTCAACGATGCCTAGGCCATCATTTGGTGCACTAATCTCAGCTCCTCTCTCCCTAAGATCCACCAATCCATCCAACATGAATTTGTATGCTTCTAGGTTTCTGTCGCCCATTTTAACCACCTCCAGGGCAGTGATGTACAAAGCAGAATGTCTATAAGTGGGTGCGTCCAGCGGGCCCATGTCCTGTTGGTAATGTTTGAGATGATCCGGCAAATTATCTCTGCCATGTATGCTCCACCTCTTCAAGATGTGCCTGTGGGGAATCTCCCTAAGCCGGAGCACATTCATGACCTGTGAAGAACATATAATATCAGAAGGTGCATCGCCCAAGCAGCAGGGGAGCTACATATGCATGATAAAAAACCTAGGTAGTCAGTTTCCCGCTTATTCAGATATTGGAGGTGAGATGAAATCCCTAGGTGTAGAATTGCCACCTTGCTAACCTGCAGCGAGTGACAGCAGACCATACCCATGTGCTCGAACAGGCCGCATATGCACGAGAAATACCCCAGATTATCAAACACATTGACCTCATATCGGCATTTGAACCATTTCTCTCGCTTTTCAGCCTTGACGTGGGTCACCATGTATTTCTGCTTTGGTATGATCTCTTCTACACCATAGCTTCCGGATTCATACAATATTCCTCCAAAAATCTCAAACATCTTCCTGGTGTAAATCTTGCTAGCTGCACTTCTAGTGGGGTGTTGACCTTCAAGACAGCTCCACTCTGCAGTAAAACAACAAGAGAGAAAATATATGTCGTTAAATGCCCCACGAGTTTTTGGTTGTCGGGCGGAGATTATGTGGAATTTGTCATACCAGCCTGGTTCGTTTCTCCTGGAACCCTTCTTCTTGTTCACGGTCAAACTGTAGCTTGTTATATTACTTGACAAAAAGATTCATTGAGCAAGAAGGTGGAACATATTGTTTCAACATGTGATTTGCGCTCTCACTCCTTCCAGTACTGGTTTGCCTGGCACAGAATTTTCCTGCAAAGTATGGTTTGGCCCATTTCTGCCTTGTTTCGTAAATTTGTGTCAGGTACGTGTTCTTAGTCAGTGAGTACTTCTCAAGCAACGCTACCCACCCGTCCTCGAACTCCTCGATGGTGAGCATCTCGTGGACCAACTTGTGGAATTCTGCCCTGAAATCAGACTTCTTTGTGTAATTAGACCCCAGGCTCTCTTTGGCCTTCTTCAGGATGTGCCACTTGCACCATCTGTGTGTTGCATCTGGATATATTTCCTCAATAGCGACTTCCATCACCCTGGCTTGGTCTACACAACACGACATACAAGTCAATCATAGATCTTCACGCAACTAAAAGGGAATAACACAGATGCATTTCATTTTACCTGTCAAAATTGTAATTGGTCTTTTCCCTCCCATCATCTTCACAAACTCATCAAAAATCCATTTGAAAGTGTCGACCGTCTCATCTCGCATGAGCACACCAGCATACAACACACTCTGGAAGTGGTTGTTCACGCCAACAAAAATTCCGAATGGCATATCGTATAGATTGGTCTTGTATGTTGTGTCGAATGTGACCACATCGCCAAAGTGATGGTATTGTTTTTTGCTACGCCCATTTGTCCACATGAGAGTGCGTATCCTACTTTCATCGTCTACCTACACATTGTAAGTAAACTCGTCGTCTTGGAATTTCAATTCTGAAAAGATGGCCATAGTCTTCTGTACATCATCGTCCGCCTGCTCCCTACTCAGCTTCCCACACAGTGTCCTCAAGCATCTTTTGGTGAACGGAACGTTTTCTACCCTTCCAAAAAAAGTTGCAAGAATGTTGTAAACTTTGATCAGGTTCACATTATTCTCTCTAAGCTGAGATACTAGCTCTCTCATATATTTGTCAATATGCCTATGTGAAGGGAAGTGGAGTTTCTCAGCACATGTGTTCAACATCGAGTGATTGTGGCTGGACCTGAATTCGTTGATGTACCAGCCATCGTCATCTGTACGCAAGAGTCTTATCATGGCTTGTCATTGACACCGTGATGATGTTGAGTTCGCCTCTTTTGGCTTGCCCTGATTTTATCAAAAAAAACAAAAGCTGGTAAGTGACCTGTCCGACCTTTCTGAACATGAAGCAAGAATCAGCATGATATTGTGGTTACTCACCGAGCAACAGCACACAAACTCCTGCATGCATCTCGTTCCTTTGACATTGGTTCTGCTCTTTGCATATCTGATGCCAAACCCTGTCTCCCAGGAATAAAGATTGTAAAAATCGTAGGCCTCGATTATAGAGTCAAAAGTCAGCCCAACCGATGGTGTCACCACCGTGTCTGTTTTTCTTTCGGCAAATCCTGTGAGTGCTGTTTCCAGGGCTGTCACCCTTTCAGCACTTGTTGCTCTCTCGTCTGGCATTGCCACCTTCCTGTTCTTGAACACGGCAAGGAAAGTGAGCCCATGTATGATTTATCTAAAGAGGCGTGAAGAAAAACGATAACTTGTGGCAGGAACTAGTTACCTTGTAACCCATCCAACTTTGTCATCAAGAGCCGTATATCTATTCTCCATCCTCGAAGCCCTATTGTCATCTAGATCCACATTGCCTGTTTTTGACCTAACGTCAACAAAATCCATCAAATCCGCAAATCTGCCACTGGGGTCGTCCTCGGTAACCTCTCGCAGCATGCTCAGCCTCTCCGAATCAACGCCAAAAATAGCAGAATCGGGGTAACTAGCACTCGCCCACGATAATCGCGAGCACACAGATCCGTTTCTTTCCCCCATAATCGGCGGCATGCTATGGAAGACAGGGGGGTCGATTACAGTTCGTCTAGTACTATGATGCTGAGAAAACAAGGGTATTCATATGGATCTTGCCAGGGATTACCTGGATTTCTCTGTTTCTGCTGAAGCCATGCCGTCTCCCCCCCTTTGCGCCTCCTCCAGTGCGCAGCTTCAAGAAGATGTACAGTGCTACTGGTCGGAGACGGCTCGTCCGCTTGCTAAATGATGGTGGACCCGACGTCAGGGCGTTTATGACCACACCACCGAACGGGTGTCCCAGCGTGTCGACTAGCTAACGGACAACGCTGTATTTGTACAAAAGTAAATGCATATCGGCCCATAAATGAGAGCGTATAGCGGGCGTATCCCGGCTAAGAACAAATAAAACACTGTGCCGTATTTGCTAGTGGGGAGGAGTTGCTATATTAGCTGCCGATCGCGACGCGCTGCCGACGCACGAGATAACGACCTCACGTGGCCGCATGTCCTCAAAATTCGCGTCGCATTTTCTTCTTCTTTTGAGATCGTCAGTGGATCTAGAGTGGGTGAACGTAGAGGTGGCAATGCATAGGGGGAATCTTGATGGCCTCCAAAGTCCAAACTAGTGCTGTTACCTTCTTGGAGATCAATCCAATGGCACATCGGATAGCATAGAAGAATCAGAAGATACAACATTTAACTAGGAAGGCAGCCAGATTAGCTAGAGGAACATGATGACGACCGGTCAAACAGATAGAATCTCTCCTGCGGGCAGAGGAGAGGCGTCGACCTCGGCTGGCCGCGCGGATTTCGCCTCGGCTCTGTATTGGGTGAGGTTTCCAGGAGTAAAATGCACGTGCTTCAGTCTTTTGTTAATGAACTACTAGAAGTGTTTCTGTCTTTTGCTTATGATCACCTACAGAGCTTGTAATGGCTGTGTTCTGCTTATGATCAGGCTGTTGGATCTCTCTTTTATTTCCTAAATTATGGCTTATGTACTATCCAGGACCTACATGTGTGGTGCGGTTCAAGCAAATTCAATTAAACAATGTTCTGTTCGATGCGGATTCAGTCATATATATGAACTTCTATTATCTTCAGTTCAGATGTGTTGTGGTTCATGCAGATTTGGTCAAATTCAGATCATTTGAGCACAAGTACTGTTGCGCTGATATTACAAATGCACAAGTTCAGTTCAGTCTCAATTGCAATATTCTTGCACATGTATTGATATCTTTTCATGCACAAGAACTCTCAGCTCAGCCATGTCATAAACTGTGCAAAAGTATGTGCAAAAGTAGTCTCAAACTATTTATTTTCATTCAGCAAAAATGCACAGTCATACTCAAATAAATATGTGCAATGGAGAGAGCCATACACAAGACAAGTACTCTCAGTTCATGATTCGGCAAAAGGACACGGTTATACTACACAGCACAAGCACTCTCACAGCAAAAGCGGTCTCAGAACTCCACCAATTACTTGCAGTACACAAAGAAATTTCGTTTCATAACAAATCCATATCATAACCCTGCATAGCAATGGTCGACAGACACAACCCTTCAAATTTAGAATAGCATTGCAACCTTAAACATCCGACGGCAGGAAGCTGCACTTTACCTCCATGGCGGCCAGTAGAGCAACGGGCATCACAGCGTCGCTACAGTCTCTGACAGCCGTCGCCAGGAGGACGTGCCCGCACGACCATCTGCTCATCCATGGAAGCGGAACGCACGTGGCCCGCCTCCGGGAGCCGTCAGGGCTCTCCCCGCCGTCACGCCTCATGCGGAAAGCTTGCCCCAGCAAGCCGCGGCGCGAGCCACCGCCGGCAATGGAAGGGGGAGGCGCGGTTAGGATGCCAACGGCGATGGGAGGTTCGCCGGAGATCGAACTGTCTGCAACGTTGACGCCGTGATGATTGGGGATAGCGACTGTGATTTGACCAGGGGATGAGCAAGTTGTCTTTTTTTTCATGGTAATACATGTCTCATTTATATATAGAATAAAGATCAAGTTGCATGGCATGTAAACACCAACAATGACTGAAAAGATAGGAAAATCATATGCGAAGTACAAGCGTTTGTCCCTCTCCTTCGACACCGCCGAAGCGACCACCAAAGGGTAAAAGACAGATCACCTCTTCACCCAAGCTCGACGCGACTCCTTCGTTGATCAACAACTTTGCGGACCTCCAAAGTAGTTTGCTAGAAGCAAAATCATAGCCGTTGAAAGAACCAGACGGGGCAACATGTCCCCGGACACGTCATCGTACTTCAGAACTGACACCCCCGCATAACGACGATGTCGGAGGAGGAAAACAGAACTGTCAACCTTCAACCATAGATCCAGCACAAGATACTCCATCTTCCAGCTGTCACTTGCATAGACAACCGCCTGCGCGTACTCCTGAATGACAAAACCTCTCTGCTCCACCATGACGTCGGAGACAACGCCATAGCAACGAGGACAGAGCAAAAGGAGAGACACACCTGATGGAGTCGCTGCCGCCTCACCAACACCATCCATGAACCCAGATGCTGACGATATGAGGGATCGGCAGAGACACGATGCCATCAACTCCGTGACACCATCATAAAAGGCATCACTGGTGTGGGAGTGGAGTTGAAGCAGATTTATTCGTCCGAGCGCTGGCCCCACCACCCCAACGACACACCACGACCTACAAATCCAAAACCTAATGCGGCTGTCTCTAATGCATAACCCCCAAACAATAGTGGTAAATCGGTAAGAGACATCATAGATCGCATCATATCTGATAAAGTGCGGTTACGACGTTAGGACACACCATTATGTTGTGGTGTTCCAGGTGGCGTGAGTTGTGAAACAATTTCAAATTATTTTAAATGAAGGCCAAACTCGTAACTCAAATATTCGCCTCCGTGATCAGATCGTAGAAACTTTATTTTCTTTCTATGATGATTCTCCACTTCACTCTGAAATTCTTTAAACTTTTCAAATGTTTCAGACTTGTATTTCATTAAGTAGATATACCCATAGCTACTCAAATCATCTGTGAAGATCAGAAAATAACGATACCCGCCACGTGCTTCAACACTCATCGGACCGCATACATCGGTATGTATTATTTCCAATAAGTTATTAACTCGCTCCATTGTTCCGAAGAACAAAGTCGAGAGCGACCATTACCTCGATAGCTTTCAGCAAACTCACCAACAGCGGTTGGTCCCTAGACATTGTTCCATTCGACCACCGTGCAGGGGTCGCCCCGGCCGACCGGTTCTAGTCCGTGGCGCGACTAGAGGGTTCGTTCATCTGTAATCACTGCTTGGAAACTGAGGCCTCCTGCGACGGCCTCCTCCTCTTCTACCACCCCCGCTCCGAGACGTTCAACCGCTGCATCTGCAACCCGGCAGTACGCTCCTCTCCACCAGCTCAAGGGGGGATTCGTTCCTCTCGGGATGTACCCTCACCCCCTACCGGAGTACCGCTTGTTGATGTTCCGACGATGGCCTGAAGATTGCGCCTACAAGATGTAGCAAATTTGCACCTGCTTGAGAAAGTAATACCAACTGGGTCTATTTTCCTGCATTTAGTTTTTTTTGAGATACTAGATCAGCTCACAAGGGGACACCTTGTTCGGTCCTGCTCGAAGACTAATTATATTTCATATCAACGCCCTCCCCCTCCTCGATAGCTTCAGCAAGCTCGCCAACGGCGGCTGGTTCCGAGCTAAAGGCAGAACAAAGAAAAAGCGGTGCAGTGAGAAGTGTCGACATAGCATGTTTTATTTTTTTAATATATTTAAAGCCACACCGAGGCGGAGGAAGGAGTAAACGAGCCAAGGCACGAGGTCAAAACCTTCAGAACAGAGTCTTTCACCAATGGTTAGGTCACTTCAAGCAGACTATCATAATTTTGAGGAGATTGAGGCTTCTTCAGATGAGCGGTTACTCTCGAGTTTTCCGCTTTTGAGAATTCCATCACGGTATTAGGATTGAACGACCTGCTCGGCCCATAATCATTCTGGAACTCCATCACTCAGTAATGAACGATCCACTTGGCTGATCAACATATTATGTCGAAAGAAGTCTTGTGACTGCCATCTTTCACTGAAATTACTGATCAATTGACCTGGTACTCATAGATTTCACTATGGGGTCCCAAACGATGAGCGTCATTGGTGGATAGGCCATTTTGCCAAGGAGAACGTGGCCATGACGGCAGTTTCATAGATAAAGGACCTGTGTTGTTTGCTTAGGCCCTGGGCTGGGCAATCGAGTGCACAGACAAATCAGTTGATTTTACTGAAATAATAGATGATGAACATGGTCTCATAAAATTCCAGGCCAAAGTTCCCGAGCACCTCACAGAAAAAGTGGTGAAGTGAGAAGTGTCGACATAGCATACTTTATTTTTTAAATATATTTAAAAAGCGGAGGAACGGGTCCCCCCTCCCGCCGGAGCAGCGGTCGAAGGGAGAGGGGACCAGCGCCCCGGCTGGTGGAGATAGGAGGAAAGAGATCCCCTCCCTAGTCGCTTGGCTGGTGGCGGCGGCTAGGGTAGGAAACAACTTCGTTATCTCACCCTCTTCCAATGATGACCAAGTCGTCTGACTGCGGGCCCTTGGCCGACGTGGCATACGTGATATGTATACCATACCTGCATTTTACTCGGTTACCAGGCTCTACCACAAAGCACATTCGATCATCTGAATTAAACCCCTACCAAAACCAAATCACGTTTCCAAGCCCAAATACAAACATCCAAACGCAGCATAATGATCATAAACGAATGCAGCAACCAAACTCAGTCTAAACTGCTGTTTTGCAATTGAAATCCTTATTACTCCCTTCGTCAGAAAAAACTTGTCCCTCAAATTGATGTATCTAGCACCAAGTTAGTTCTAGATACATCCATTTGAGAAACAAGCTTGGGACAAGCTTTTTCAGACAGAGGGAGTAGGAGCTATCTGTTTCCTACTTGAAGAAAACACTACCATTCCAAAACTCAAACATAATACTCCCTCCATCCAAAAATACTTGTCCGGGAAATGAATAAAAATGGATGTATCTAGAACTGAAATACCTATAGATACATCCATTTATCCGACAAATATTTCCAAAAGGAGGCAGTACAAAACAGTACACGCCAATTGATAAAAAAAGATCCGGTAAGATGCTATAGTATGTTAATTTTTTACAAGGAAGTCATGAGCAACATGAATCAATAAGATTCACTGATTCAGTAAGTAGACCTAAGCAACAGAAAATTACAAAAAGATTCACTCAGCAATGCATTGGCTCATCAGTGCAACTTTTGGAGAATTTGATCAAACTGGAACGCATTGCGAATCAGCCCACAAGCTCGTAGCCGCAGCCTTCAACTTAAATCTTGCCAGCATTGGAACATCGAAACTCCTCTCAGCTGTGCCTCGGCAATGGGAGAAAACAGCATGACCTGTAGAGCAGATGGGTTATAAACGACAAGCCAAACTATTTCTTCTAAATAAATTGCACAGTATACACCCCAGCAGAATGCAACATCCTCCTGGGGGGATCATTATCCAAAGAGAAATGTGAACCAACAGCAGAAACCATTATCCAAAGAGAAATTGTTCATCATAGACAAGTTGAATGGTTCTTCTCATTACAGATATTATAAAGATTCAAATAAGTGGTGCATAAAGGATAGTCAGTTATCCATTTATCCTCCCAAAACATTGAATCACCCTTTCCAAGGTCCCATCTATACCCAAATTGCTTGGGCAGCCCAGGTTGCATATTCCCAAAAAGGAGAACACCCTAAAACAGAGCCTAAAAGGCAAATGTTAAGATCAAACTTTCTTAACAAAGGATTAGCGTGATGGAAGGAAATAAAGCAGGTTCTAGCGGGGCCGTAACTTGGATCCCTACATGTATCATGTGAAATGTGTCCCCATCCCCAAAGTACAAAGCATTACCAAACTACTCCCTCTGTAAACTAATATAAGTGTGTTTAGATCACTAAAGTAGTAATCTAAATGCTCTTATATTAGTTTAAGGAGGGAGTACTTGTTTAAGTACAAAAATTACAGAGCTACGAAATTAAGAGCCAATTCCACATAGCTGCAGATTTAAGACTTTCAGGGTATGCTACGCAGGCCTGGATTCAATAAAGAAGTGCAACATAAAACTACACTTTTTAAAAACAAATAGAATCTAGACATGTAGATCTACGAAACATGTCTTTACACGTGGAATTTCAGCAACACAAATTCTCCCTAAATAGTAGCTCGTAGTGGTAAGTGAGGTATAGTATGTACATTGAGTCTGTAATTCAAGTAATTTACTCAAAATATATGTGCCGTACAAAGTTCCATCAGAATGGCAAGCTTTAGCTAACAAAAAAACTAACACCGAGAGAAGCATAGACCTGACAATACACTTTAAACTCTAGTAATTGTGTGCTAGTCAACTTCATGTTCCCTATTCAAACTCACATAAAATAGGACATTATCTCAGGCCTGTTTCGCAACTAAAAATTGGCTCTAGCAGATTGAATGACAAGAATATAAATCCATGATGTAAAATACATATGTGATTTATGTTCACATGTACAAGTGTAAAAAATGGCATCAGACCATAACATCAAGCTTCACTGGTCGGAAAATACAAGTGTGTACAAGGTACTTACTCTGCAGTTAACTATCCATTGCCTCTTCATATCTCTAATGAGGCTGATCAATACTATATTCAGAAGAAATTTTGATTATTTTCTATGCACTTTCTTTGCCAAATTTGAACAAATATGAAGAAAAAACTTACTACTGTGGAGTTCCACACTGTAAGAATAGGAGGACAAAGGCCGTGGCATGAGCAAAGAACATCCCAAACTCCTTCCCTACCATATGGCCCACATTCTCTGGATTATCCATTTTCTGGTCCTGTGTAGTTTGCATGTAAAGACACTGTTTAATGTATATGCCTCAAATTTTATGTATCCATGAAACCAAGGGATCTCATCACACTACCTGGGCAGATAATGGTAGTAGAGGCAGCACTGGTGCAGCATTTGGCCACTTGGTCATTCGCCACTGGGTATCACCTGGAACCGTCGGCCAGAACCACTGCCCTTGAGCAGGCTGCCACACCCAGCCCCATTCCCCCTCAGGAGTAATGATCATCCATCGCCAACGCCCTGCACCATGGGGTGGCACTTGCTGAATCTCCCCTAGCAGAGCTCCCCTTGGCCCCTGAAATGACAGAAGAGGTAAAATTTACAACGTTGCTTTGTCTCCAGCCCAAATGTGACAATTTTTTACAACAAACATAGTAATATGTATACCTTTGTTTTTTCAGGTGCATGAACTCTGTTGTTTCTTCCAAAATTGTATAATGACTCAGGTGTACCTGTATATCCTCTCCTTGGAGGTACCCCTGCCTGCCTGCTCTGCCACCACATAATTTCATAAAAGATCGGATTTTGTTCGGCTTGATCAGGCCAATTTTGACCAACTACTGCAATCTGGTCCATCAGTAAATCATTCCAAGCTTGTCGAAGGAGAATATTAAATGCGCGTACGTCATCCTGCCCAAGATGATTTTTTGCTGTTGCAAGTGCTGAAAACAGCGAATACGTATGATCCGGCAATGAGAACGAGAAGTGATGGTATATCAGACGAATGAACCTAGATTGGAACACAATTGATGGTCCAATTCCTAATGGGACATTAGTGGTAATATAATGAAGATGGTCTGTGAATAGTGCAGGCACGTTTCCAGGTTGGTTTCCTTCACAGTAGTATGGCAGCAAAGCATTGCTCAAGGCTCTAAGATCAATAAGGAGGTCATGAAAACCAAGAGTCTTGTGGAGTGCAGGTATGCCCATCATAAATAATTCACCAGCGACCAGGAAATTGCGTACAGAAAATGATCCATGCCAGCAATACCCTCGATTGAATGTATCAATGACAAACCGGTAGGCACTCTTCAGATAGTTGCGACCAATGTTGCTGCATATGACAACAGCATCTCCAAAGTAAAGATCAAAAAATTCAGTCAATTGGGTCTGGTGGGCGCCGATTTGGGTCCGGTGGGCGCCGATTTGGGTCCGATGGGCGCCGATCCATTGCAAGAAGAACAAGGCTTGGGCTTGATCCATTCCTTAAAAGCAGAAAACGGAATGTTATTCTTATATTATCAGACATAAGCAAAAAAAACAAGTAACCCGAATGCAGGCAGACAACACTTATTTTAAATGAAACAATCAGCACACATTGACAGTCAGCACATATTTGAAATCAAACAATCAACACAAATTTTCTAATCAGTATCAAAATATACTCAAAAGCTAGAATTAGAACAAACTAAAAAAGCTGTAAACTACAGCTAAAGTATACCACATATTAAAGCAGCAATTCAAGATTTGATAGTCCATGGGGAAAAACACAGCTTAACAGCAATTACCAGGATAGGGTTGTTGATAATGCCGCGGTATAACACCTACATCTAGTACTATTTGTGGACAAGAATAAAATGAGCCAGGACAATACTGTTACTAAGTATATGAAATTAACCAAGTTATTTTCATCATGTCAACATGTACAGAAACTTGCATAATCATAGAAAAAACAACTTAAGCACATAGGCACATACAAGCGCTCACCCAACAGATAACGTTTTCTGAGCGAAAGGACTACCAAATGCACACCTGATTTTTTCATAAATACTCCCTCCGTCCGGAAATACTTGTCCAAGGAATGGATGTATCTAGATGTATTTTAGTTCTGGATACACCCATTTGTATCCATTTCTATGACAAGTATTTCCGGACGGAGGGAGTACCATTTACTTTCGATTAACTTACTTTAATTTGTGAAGCCATAGCTCTGGAACTATGCATAGAATGGCCTCATAACAGATTACTTAATCATATCATAGTTTGCACTTAACAGAAGTAAAGCACACATACAATCATCCATTCTGTCAGCAACTCAACATACAAATACATAGAGAGGCTCATATAACAAATTAGAAGGACTAAAAGATACTAAATCAATCTAAGGAATTGCTTGTAGGCATTTGCCCATCACGTTACAAATTATACATCAGAGGACAGCGATTGATATAATGAGGAATGAGGATAAAATAGCATACCCCGACGCCGTGGACTGAGTCGGATGAGATGAAATGCTGGAGAGCCAAGGAGGGTGGTTCAGGTCGGATATGTGGGAACGGCTGAGAGCTCCGCCGCCGCCCCCTTGCACTCGCTTCGCTGCCACCGTCTGTTCGCGCCGCCGTGGACGCGAGGTGTCGAGAGGTATGAGATCGACCAGATGCGCGGCAAGATGGGAGATCCGAGCGTCGCCCGATGGGCGCCCTTGCCTTCGCTTAGCTGCCGCCGCCTTATTCGCGCCGCCATGGACGCGAGGTGCCGAGAGGTGGGAGGTCGACCGGATGCGCGGCGAGCCGGGAGATCCGACCGTCGCTCGATGGGCGCCCTTGCCTTCGCTTCGCTGCCGACGCCTTGTTCGCACCGCCGTGGACGCACGGAGGTGTCGAGAGGTAGGAGATTGACCGGATGCGCGGCAAGCTGGGAGATTCGACCGTCGCCCGCCGCAGCTGGGTTAGGGTTTGGGGCTTTGGGCGACGGGGCTGGATTAGGGTTTGCCGCGTGTAGAGGAGAGGCTGAGGGGCTGGATAGTGCGTGCGCGCCCGCGCGGCGGCTGCGGGGTGCGGGACTAGAGTGACTGGGGGCCGGCTGGGGGGGGTTATATACGGGATAATAGGGTTTGCTGGGCTAGTGGGCTCTAAGTTTCTATACCGCTCGGAATAAATTTCGATCCCCTGGGCTAAATTTGAGACCAGAGGCCCGCAGTAGGCTGTGAATGAAGAATTAAGCCTTTCAAAAGAACCTTAAAAACGAAAGAATGCACTTTGTTCCCTTTGTAGACCTGATTAAATTTCAAAAATGCTTAAAAATTAATACATATATTTAAAACATAATTTAATTATGATTTTAAAACCCATAATTTTGAAATATGTTAATGAAATGTACAAAAATTGTTACTCTAGTACACTCCCTCCATCCTGTAATTCTTGTCGCGAGGGCAATTTTGCAAAAAACACATCTGGTTTCTCCCGACCAAACCCGCGCTCCTCGTCGTCCTCCTCCGATAGAAGCAGCAGCTGCCCTTCTCCCCGCCGCCGCAGCTCCCCTGCTCCCCCGCTCTCCTGCCGCGGTTGCCTCCTGCTCCGCCGCCGCAGCTACCGCTCGCCTGCCTGCCCAAGCACCCTCCTTCCTCAAAAGAATCTTGGATTTCCCCAGCTACCGCCGCGCTCTACTCCGGCTGCGTCGGAACCGCCGTCAGAGATCCCGGAGGCGCTGGATCCGGACCACCAACAACAACATAGAGGCCGACGAGCCCGACGACGACAGGAGATGCAGCAAGCTAAATGCTGACGAGCCCGACGACAACGGCAAGCTAAAGGTCGTGGATTTGCGAGTGTGGAAGACGGCGACGACAACTCCACGAGGAATACGATGGCGGCTGGGTCTTCTTCGTTGTTTCTCTGGTGGAAGACCCGCGCCTGCAACACCACGGCTGGGCTGTCCAGTGGGTTGCGCCTGCTCACTTGGCAGCAGCAGCGGCGGCTACAAGTTTTCTGCACTGCTGCAGATCAACCCCAAGTCCTACAGCCTGGGTCAACCTCCCTTCTCTACTCCATATTTACTAAATTTACTGAATATTTGCACTAGTTCTGCTAGTTTAGATTTTGGAGTATTTTGCACAATTAATTGAACAATTTTGCACAGGTAACTGAACAATTTTGCAAGCATTCGATCTCTGAACAATTTTTTTAGTAAGATTTTTACTGTCTCTAAATTCAGTCATGAACTATGAACTCTGAAATTAGTACTGTCTCAACAGCATTTTAAATATACACTAATTCTAAAATGCTAAAATGCCACTAATTCTAAAATGCTAGATTTAGTAACTAATCTTTGTGTCAGAACAGAACATTGTATTACGCGTGGAGTAATTATGTGATGTGTACTAGTGCATCCTTAATGTTTTGAGGATTTTGTTCAGTCCATAAGCAAGTCCACCTGTTTATTCTGATAGGCACGATTCAGAGCTCACCAAGAAAGAAACAAGTACAAGAAGTTACTTCAAAGTGTTGGTATCCTTGAGAATATTATGCTGAGGTGGTCCCGAAAAGGCGTTGGTCTGCGAGGAATCAATGGCAGGACGATGCCAATCGACCAAGACGAGGAAGAAGACATCGTCAAGGTTTTCCGCAAGGAAAGAGTGGAAATAGCTGTCAGTGAGGCTGTTTCGAGGGTATCGGCTATCATTGGTTGCCCCTGTCGCAAGGCTGGACTGCCACAGGATGCTCGAAATGCACCAACAAGCAAAGGTGAGGCCATGATTTGTGGTGTCTACTTGTGATAGCCTGGCTTATTAGGGATGATAGACTACTCATATCAATAAGGAATTCCTTCTTTTCCGGAAGCCCATTCGGACATAAATCCAAAGTTAAGCGTGCTCAGCTTGGAGTAGTTTCAGGATGGGTGACCGATCGGGAAGTTGCTCCCGAGTGCGCATGAATGAGGACAAAAGTCCGTAGAAAAGACTAGATCTATGGGGCCAGTCTAAATCCCGCCAGGAGTAAGGACACCGGCGGGTGTGTCCGGGGCGTTACAAGTTGGTATCAGAGTCGACCCTCGTGGTTACACGGATGTTTGCGGACAGGTGCGCGGTCATGTTGTTCATGACGTTTTTGACCCGTCGTGGCACACGGCATGGTACATGTACCGGACTGGATGCACAGACGTATGTGCCAAGAGGGAACGTTCCTGTGGCTCGACAAGGACGTTGGTTCCTCTGAGTGGGGGTGTATGTGATAGCCTGGCTTATTAGGGATGATAGACTACTCATATCAATAAGGAATTCCTCCTTTTTTTGGGAGCCCATTCGGACAGAACTCCAAAGTTAAGCGTGCTCAGCTTGGAGTAGTTTTAGGATGGGTGACCGACCAGGAAGTTGCTCCCGGGTGCGCACGAGTGAGGACAAAGTGCGTAGAAAAGACTAGTATTGATCTGTGGGGCCAGTCTAAATCCCGCCAGGAGTAACGACCACTGGCGGGTGTGTCCGGGGCGTTACACTACTGAAGGTGTTTCAGTCAAAAACTTGCTTAAGCAAGAGCAGATTTACGAGCAAAAAACTCACTCCATATGTCTACTGTTTAGCACTTTGTGCATGAAATCTGTAACTTATTTATTCTCTTGAACTTACTAAAATGGTTTTCCCATCACGGATTGCCATGGAAAGTAGATGATCTGGCACCAGCTGTGTTGATGATAAAGCACTGGGCAACCACTATCCTGTGTCCTCCTCCCCTGTTAAATGATGATCTGGAAAGCAGCTGGCTTCCTGAAGGGCAGTAAAAGCCTTGGTGAGTAGTGGATCCTGCCAAATCAGAAGGATTTACCAACAAATTTCAGTACCATCACCAATCCATGACAAAATTGAAGTTTCACTTCACTATACATAACCTTCATGCATTTTAGAAATACTCCATGGCAAAGATTAGTAACACCGTCAGTTACTCAATCTATATCTATAGTACTCCATGGCAAAGATTAGTGCATTTCTAAAATGGGAAACATTATGGCACAAAGATTAGTTACATCACGTCAAGCATGCCATGCCATCTTTGATTCTGTTTTTGATGGAGTACTAGGTAACCTTGTGAAGTGAATAATCAGCATGGGCAATAAATATCCACCACTACTCCCACATTATGTCTTTGATTCTGTTTTTGATGGAATACATTTGCATGGCGCTGAATCATGAAAATACTAGTAGGAGTAATACTGCCAACCACTTGGCCCCAAGGAGATATCATCATTAGTAGGAGTAATTAGGATCTTAGCTGAGAAGATCTGCTCTAGCACTAAGCAGAAGTTATTTTGGGGTACCATGGCTTTTTGACAGTCAGTAAAACAGGGCACTTGCTTCGCAAGAGAAATGGCTTAATTAAAGTTAATCTCTCCCAAGAGAGACAAGAGAGTATGTTCTTTTCTGATGTCCTGATGCAAGCAAGCACCCTACACATGTCCATATTAAACAAAAAGTGCAGTCACCCTCTGCACAACAGGTGACTGGTAGGACTAATACTAGTACGGGTAGACGAGCAACAAATAAATTCAAATAAGTTGAAATAATTCAAATAAATCCAGATAATTGAAATATATTCAAATAAATCCAATAGATTCAAATAATTACAATATTCCAATACACATGACATTCACAAGACATACACTTCACTTCCCTTCTCTTCATGTTTCTTTCTTTTCCCTTCTATTGCTACTTCTTCCATTCCCTTTACTTTTCCTTCTTTTCCCTTCTACAACTACTTCTTTACTTCCCTTTTCTTTTCCTATTGCGATTTCAATTTCTTCTATAATGGCCCTGGTATCAACAACTACCTGACTGTCGCAATATACACTGATTATTTCCCTGCCAGCATTCTGAATACGATCCTTGTGCAAGTGTGGTAACTTATATTGATTTCTATGGGGACCCCGACTCATAAGTCGTGATCACCGAATGCATGTGTACAGTGATCCCAGAGATCAATGCTCACTGAACACACAGAAGCTGAATAACAAGAGTCTTACATCCATACATACCGTGGTCAAGTCTTGAGTATAGCATCGCAGCGGAAATCTTCGTTGACAACTTGGACCCATGCCATCTGCCTTAACCCTACAGGCATTCTAACTGGGAAGCGTCCTAGCTCGCATGTTCGTCACTGAAGTGGTTCGCCGGAGCCGGGTGGAGGCCGACGGCGACCATGGCAGCCATGGAGGGGGCAGGAGGGTGCGAGGGGTAGAGGTGTCTTGTCTCGGAGATTGCTGGGGAAGAGGGAGAGCGGGAAGAAGCCGTAGGAGAGCTCAGGAGGGCCTCTAAATAGAGGGGCCGTGGTGCACCGTGGACGCGGCCTACGGCGCACTTGGGCGAGCTCCATGGAGGAGAGAGGGGAGAGGTTTAGGAGGGGGCCGGCAGCTTGCCATGTCCCAGACGCCGAGGCGGCCTCGTGATACACGCTGGGGAGGCCCGAGGTGGCCGGAGGCGGTTGGCAGGGGGCGGCTACAGTGCGGGAGCGCACTGTAGCGCGCTCCAGAGCATGCAAATGGCCGGCATGCCATTTTTTTGGCAAAGTGGGCATGGCAAAGTGTGTCTGGTAGCTCTAGGGAGGAGTAAAGAATGTGGGGAAAGCCTTGGATGCCTTGGGTGGCCACTGGAGTGAGGAGGGAGGTGAGGAAGAGTGGTGCAAGGGCTGTTCAGAGAGGTAAAAGAGGTGGTTTCACCCCTCAATTATTGACCTGAGCTGCAGCCATTGCTACTGGAGGTAGAAGAGGTCTAGGAGGAGCTGTGGTAAAAAGTGGAGCTCAAGGAGAATAGTTTTAGTGGTCAAAATGGTGATTTTTGATAAGTGGCAGAAGGTGTTTGATAAAGGTTTTGGAAAGAAAATGATTTCCAATTGCCATGAGACTCCACAGGGTGAAATGACACATAAAATTAGGGCCTTCCACCAATTTGGAGCTTATTTGGGCAAAGTTGCCAATGCAACTTTTGTAAACCCTAGGAATGAGCAGAAATAGACTTGTGTAGATCTAGTTGAGCATAACAATTCTCCTTGATGCACTACTTGGTGTAGTGGCCTCATTTGGGCATATGAACATGCTCACAAAAGTTGAGGTCAAGGAGAGAAAGTTGGTAGTACAAACTTGTTCAAACTTGATTCTGGTCAGAGAGGGTTTTGGGGCATTTTGGTGAACCAAAATGACCTTGACTGACATGAGGCTTTGCAGGGTGATCACAATATGCATTTTTGACTTGCTGGATTTTTCTTGGATTTTTATGAAAATATTTCCTGTAGAAATATTTCAAATCCTTGAAATGGGCAGAAATGGTTTTGAGGGGATTCCATGGGGTTATACTATTCTCCATGACATGAGGCTTGGCAAGCTCATCAAACATGTCATATGAGACATGATAGAATTTTCTTGGAATTTTTGGGGAATATTTCCTTTGTAAATATTTCAAAAGCTTGAAATATCCAGAAAGGGTTTTTGAGGGATTTGACCAATATTTTGAACATGACCATGTGTTGAAACTCTTATATATGGGAAATATATGCCCCGTGAGTTTCCCTGATTTTGTCAAATATTTTTGAAACAATAAAATAATTTTTCCCTATTAAAGACCATTTCTGGCCTTAAGAAAAAGCTTTTAAATAAAATAGGAAAATAAATTTTAAAATTATATTTTTGTGGTTTCTGGGAATCCTATATCTAATAGGTTTCAAATATACCTTTTGAAATATCTTTCACACCTCAAATCAAGTACTTGCAGTGCAAATCTCAATTCAAGGGTTTTTGGAAAACTAATTTTAGAAAATACTTTTTGGCCAAATTATTTTTGTAAGAAATTATTTTTATGTCCTATACACATGGCATGATCATTGTTTCAAGAGTTTGGAGAAAGGAGATGAAGTATAGGAGTTGGAGGATTTATTTGATTTTTAGAGCACTTGCAAACAACATACAAAATCCAATCAAGGTAAGGTCCAAAACACTCAAAAGTTTTTGTCAAACCACATTTTATCATGATTTATTAGATTAAGTGTTGTGGCATGAAAATCAGGGTGTGACAATTTCCTCCTTTGTCTTTCATAACTTCAAACATAACTGCTTCTAATGTGATAAAGCTTCTGTACAACTTGTGGGGATCATAGTTCTCGAATTCCTCTTCCACACCCTGTACCAGTTCCTGGATGTTTGTAGGTGACTTGCAGTCGGTTAGATACTGGAGGGAGTTATGAAAGCAGAGGTCCAAACAATTAAACTCAGGGCTATTTGGAGGTTGTTGTAGCAATCGGATGTCTAGATTAGTTTGTTGCACGACTTCCGAAAAATCTGTAAGTGCATCAAGTGCAACCCCTAGTTGGTTTTGGAGTATTAACGACAAACTTGGTTGAGGGACTAATGTGTTTGTGAGAACTGCAGGATAACACAGGTAGTAGTCCCTTATTGATTTGGTTTACCTACCAAAGATGACCCCTAAAAATGTATGAAGACATTGAAGACAATGGTGGTTTGTGAAGATATTCACAGTGGAGATTATGACATGAGATGACATTCACGTGAAGACTATGGAATGCGACGACATAGTTGTTCCGTAGTTTCCTTTTCTTCTTTGTTGAGTCACAGGAACCACCGTACTGCTAAGTGGGTTCCAAGTGAACAAAGTCAGAGTGACTGATGTGATGCTCAACCAAATCCTATGTCTTTGAGCGAAGACAATGAGAGCAAATCTTATCCAGAGCTGGATGAGTCAGCTTTACTTGTAGCCGAAGTCAAGCCGCCGCGTGTGTTTGAAATCCGACCGTTGGACACGTGTCGGTTCCTTAGTGACCCAGGGTTAGTTCGGACAAATCAGGTCGAGTTGCCTCCTGGCTATAAATAGCCCACCCCTACTGTTGGGGAACGTAGTAATTTCAAAAAAAAAATTCCTACGCACACGCAAGATCATGGTGATGCATAGCAACGTGAGGGGAGAGTGTTGTCCACGTACCCTCGTAGATCGAAAGCGGAAGCGTTAGCACAACGCGGTTGATGTAGTCGTACGTCTTCACGATCCGACCGATCAAGTACCGAACGCACGGTACCTCCGAGTTCAGCACACGTTCAGCCCGATGACGTCCCTCGAACTCCGATCCAGCCGAGTGTTGAGGGAGAGTTTCGTCAGCACGACGACGTGGTGATGATGATGTTCTGCCGACGCAGGGCTTCGCCTAAGCACCGCTACAGTATTATCGAGGTGACTATGGTGGAGGGGGGCACCGCACACGGCTAAAAGATCAAACGATCAATTGTTGTGTCTAGGGTGCCCCCCTGCCCCCGTATATAAAGGAGCAAGGGGGGAGGTGCGGCCGGCCAAGGGGGGTGCGCCGGGAGTAGGATTCCCCCGTTTCCTAGTTGGATTAGGACTTGGGGGGGGAGAGGTGGAGGAGAAGAAGGAAGGGGGGGCGCCGCCCCCCTCTCCTTGTCCTATTCGGACAAGGGGGGAGGGGCGCGCGGCCCTTGCCCTGGCCGCCTCTCCTCTTCTCCACTAAGGCCCACTATGGCCCATTAACCCCCCGGGGGGTTCTGGTAACCTCCCAGTACTCCGGTAAATCCCGATTTCACCCGGAACACTTCCGATATCCAAACATAGGCTTCCAATATATCGATCTTCATGTCTTGACCATTTCGAGACTCCTCGTCATGTCTGTGATCACATCCGGGACTCCGAACAACCTTCGGTAAATCAAAACATATAAACTCATAATATAACTATCATCGAAACGTTAAGCGTGCGGACCCTACGGGTTCGAGAACTATGTAGACATGACCGAGACACGTCTCCGGTCAATAACCAATAGCGGAACCTGGATACTCATATTGGCTCCCACATATTCTATGAAGATCTTTATCGGTCAGACCGCATAACAACATATGTTGTTCCCTTTGTCATCGGTATGTTACTTGCTCGAGATTCGATCGTCGGTATCTCAATACCTAGTTCAATCTCGTTATCGGCAAGTCTCTTTACTCATTCCGTAATACATCATCCTGCAACTAACTCATTAGTTGCAATGCTTGCAAGGCTTAAGTGATGTGCATTACCGAGAGGGCCCAGAGATACCTCTCCGACAATCGGAGTGACAAATCCTAATCTCGAAATACGCCAACCCAACAAGTACCTTTGGAGACACCTGTAGAGCACCTTTATAATCACCCAGTTACGTTGTGACGTTTGGTAGCACACAAAGTGTTCCTCCGGTAAACGGGAGTTGCATAATCTCATAGTCATAGGAACATGTATAAGTCATGAAGAAAGCAATAGCAACATACTAAACGATCGGGTGCTAAGCTAACGGAATGGGTCATGTCAATCACATCATTCTCCTAATGATGTGATCCCGTTAACCAAATGACAACTCATGTCTATGGCTAGGAAACATAACCATCTTTAATCAACGAGCTAGTCAAGTAGAGGCATACTAGTGACACTCTGTTTGTCTATGTATTCACACATGTATTATGTTTCCGGTTAATACAATTCTAGCATGAATAATAAACATTTATCATGATACAAGGAAATAAATAATAACTTTATTATTGCCTCTAGGGCATATTTCCTTCAGTCTCCCACTTGCACTAGAGTCAATAATCTAGATTACATAGTAATGATCCTAACACCCATGGAGTCTTGGTGCTGATCATGTTTTGCTTGTGGAAGAGGCTTAGTCAATGGGTCTGCAACATTCAGATCCGTATGTATCTTACAAATTTCTATGTCTCCCACCTGGACTAGATCCCAGATGGAATTGAAGCGTCTCTTGATGTGCTTGGCTCTCTTGTGAAATCTGGATTCCTTCGCCAAGGCAACTGCACCAGTATTGTCACAAAAGATTTTCATTGGACCCGATGCACTAGGTATGACACCTAGATTGGATATGAACTCCTTCATCCAGACTCCTTAATTTGCTGCTTCCGAAGCAGCTATGTTCTCCACTTCACACATAGATCCCGCCACGATGCTTTGTTTAGAACTGCACCAATTGATAGCTCCACCGTTCAATGTAAACACGTATCCGGTTTGTGATTTAGAATCGTCCGGATCAGTGTCAAAGTTTGCATCAATGTAACCATTTACAATGAGCTCTTTGTCACCTCCATAAACGAGAAACATATCCTTAGTCCTTTTTAGGTATTTCAGGATGTTCTTGACTGATGTCCAGTGATCCACTCCTAGATTACTTTGGTACCTCCCTACTAGACTTATAGCAAGGCACACATCAGGTCTGGTACACAGCATTGCATACATGATAGAGCCTATGGCTGAAGCATAGGGAACATCTTTCATTTTCTCTCTATCTTCTGCAGTGGTCGGGCATTGAGTCTTACTCAACTTCACACCTTGTAACATAGGCAAGAACCCTTTCTTTGCTTGATCCATTTTGAACTTATTCAAAACTTTGTCAAGGTATGTGCTTTGTGAAAGTCCAATTAAGCGTCTTGATCTATCTCTATAGATCTTAATGCCCAATATATAAGCAGCTTCACCGAGGTCTTTCATTTAAAAACTCTTATTCAAGTATCCCTTTATGCTATCCATAAATTCTATATCATTTCCAATCAGAAATATGTCATCCACATATAATATCAGAAATGCTACAGAGCTCCCACTCACTTTCTTGTAAATACAGGCTTCTCCAAAAGTCTGTACAAAACCAAATGCTTTGATCACACTATCAAAGCGTTTATTCCAACTCCGAGAGGCTTACACCAGTCCATAAATGGATTGCTGGAGCTTGCACACTTTGTTAGCCTCCTTTGGATCGACAAAACCTTCGGGTTGCATCATATACAACTCTTCTTCCAGAAATCCATTCAGGAATGTAGTTTTGACATCCATCTGCCAAATTTCATAATCATAAAATGCGGCAATTGCTAACATGATTCGGACAGACTTAAGCATCGCTACGGGTGAGAAGGTCTCATCGTAGTCAATCCCTTGAACTTGTCGAAAACCTTTCGCAACAAGTCGAGCTTTGTAGACAGTAAAATTACCGTCAGCGTCAGTCTTCTTCTTGAAGATCCATTTATTCTCAATTGCTTGCCGATCATCGGGGAAGTCAACCAAAGTCCACACTTTGTTCTCATACATGGATCCCATCTCAGATTTCATGGCCTCAAGCCATTTTGCGGAATCTGGGCTCACCATCGCTTCTTCATAGTTCGTAGGTTCATCATGGTCGAGTAACATGACTTCCAGAACAGGATTACCGTACCACTCCGGTGCGGATCTTACTCTGGTTGATCTACGAGGTTCAGTAACAACTTGATCTGAAGTTCCATGATCATCATCATTAACTTCCCCACTAATTGGTGTAGGCGTCACATGAATAGATTTCTGTGATGAGCTACTTTCCAATAAGGGAGCAGGTATAGTTACCTCATCAAGTTCTACTTTCCTCCCACTCACTTCTTTCGAGAGAAACTCCTTCTCTAGAAAGGATCCATTCTTAACAACAAATGTCTTGCCTTCGGATCTGTGATAGAAGGTGTACCCAACAGTCTCCTTCGGGTATCCTATGAAGACACATTTTTCTGATTTGGGTTCAAGCTTATCAGGTTGAAGCTTTTTCACATAAGCATCGCAGCCCCAAACTTTAAGAAACGACAACTTTGGTTTCTTGCCAAACCATAGTTCATAAGGCGTCGTCTCAACGGATTTTGATGGTGCCCTATTTAACATGAATGCAGCCGTCTCTAAAGCATAACCCCAAAACGATAGCAGTAAATCAGTAAGAGACATCATAGATCGCACCATATCTAGTAAAGTACGACTACGGCGTTCGGACACACCATTACGCTGTGGTGTTCCGGGTGGCGTGAGTTGCAAAACTATTCCGCATTGTTTCAAATGTAGACCAAACTCATAACTCAAATATTCTCCTCCACGATCAGATCGTAGAAACTTTATTTTCTTGTTACGATGATTTTCAACTTCACTCTGAAATTCTTTGAACTTTTCAAACGTTTCAGACTTATGTTTCATTAAGTAGATATACCCATATCTGCTTAAATCATCTGTGAAGGTGAGAAAATAACGATACCCGCCACGAGCCTCAACATTAATTGGACCACATACATTTGTATGTATGATTTCCAACAAATCTGTTGCTCTCTCCATAGTATCGGAGAACGGCGTTTTAGTCATCTTGCCCATAAGGCACGGTTCGCAAGTACCAAGTGATTCATAATCAAGTGGTTCCATAAGTCCATCGGTATGGGGTTTCTTCATGCGCTTTACACCGATATGACCTAAACGGCAGTGCCACAAATAAGTTGCACTATCATTATCAACTCTGCATCTTTTGGTTTCAACATTACGAATATGTGTATCACTACTATCGAGATTCATCAAAAATAGACCACTCTTCAAGGGTGCATGACTATATAAGATATTACTCATATAAATAGAACAACCATTATTCTCTGATTTAAATGAATAACCGTCTCGCATCAAACAAGATCCAGATATAATGTTCATGCTCAATGCTGGCACCAAATAAAAATTATTTAGGTCTAAAACTAATCCCGAAGGTAGATGTAGAGGTAGCGTGCTGACCGTGATCACATCGACTTTGGAACCATTTCCCACGCGCATCGTCACCTCGTCCTTGGCCAGTGTTCGCTTAATCCGTAGTCCCTGTTTCGAGTTGCAAATATTAGCAACAGAACCAGTATCAAATACCCAGGTGCTACTACGAGCTCTAGTAAGGTACACATCAATAACATGTATATCACATATACCTTTGTTCACCTTGCCATCCTTCTTATCCGCCAAATACTTGGGGCAGTTCTGCTTCCAGTGACCAGTCTGCTTGCAGTAGAAGCACTCAGTTTCAGGCTTAGGTCCAGACTTGGGTTTCTTCTCCTAAGCAGCAACTTGCTTGATGTTCTTCTTGAAGTTCCCCTTCTTCTTCCCTTTGCCCTTTTTCTTGAAACTAGTGGTCTTATTGACCATCAACACTTGATGCTTCTTTTTGATTTCTACCTCCGCAGCCTTTAGCATTGCGAAGAGCTCAGGAATCGTCTTATCCATCCCTTGCATGTTATAGTTCATCACGAAGCTCTTGTAGCTTGGTGGAAGTGACTGGAGAATTCTGTCAATGACGCTATCATCTGGAAGATTAACTCCCAGTTGAATCATATGATTATTATACCCAGACATCTTGAGTATATGCTCATTGACAGAACTATTCTCCTCCATCTTGCAGCTGTAGAACTTATTGGAGACTTCATATCTCTCAATCCGGGCATTCTTTTGACATATTAACTTCAACTCTTGAAACATCTCATATGCTCCATGACGTTCAAAACGTCATTGAAGTCCCGGTTCTAAACCGTAAAGCATGGCACACTGAACTATCGAGTAGTCATCAACACGTGACTGCCAGGCGTTCACAATGTCTGCAGTTGCCGGCGCAGGTGGTACACCTAGCGGTGCTTCCAGGACGTAATTCTTCTATGCAGCAATGAGGATAATCCTCAAGTTACGGACCCAGTCCGTGTAATTGCTACCATCATCTTTCAACTTTGCTTTCTCAAGGAACGCATTAAAATTCAACAGAACAACAGCACGGGCCATCTATCTACAATCAACATAGACAACCAAGATACTATCAGGTACTAAGTTCATGATAAATTTAAGTTCAATTAATCATATTACTTAAGAACTCCCACTTAGATAGACATCCCTCTAATCTTCTAAGTGATCACGTGATCCAAATCAACTAAACCATAACCGATCATCACGTGAAATGGAGTAGTTTTCAATGGTGAACATCACTATGTTAATCATATCTACTATATGATTCACGCTCGACCTTTCGGTCTCAGTGTTCCGAGGCGATATCTGCATATGCTAGGCTCGTCAAGTTTAACCCAAGTATTATGCGTGTGCAAAACTGGCTTGCACCCGTTGTAGATGGACGTAGAGCTTATCACACCCGATCATCACGTGGTGTCTGGGCACGACGAACTTTGGCAACGGTGCATACTCAGGGAGAACACTTTTATCTTGAAATTTAGTGAGAGATCATCTTATAATGCTACCATTAATCAAAGCAAGATAAGATGCATAAAAGATAAACATCACATGCAATCAATATAAGTGATATGATATGGCCATCATCATCTTGTGCTTGTGATCTCCATCTCCGAAGCACCTCCATGATCACCATCATCACCGGCGCGACACCTTGATCTCCATCGTAGCATCGTTGTCTTCTCGCCAATCTTATGCTTCTACGACTATCGCTACCGCTTAGTGATAAAGTAAAGCATTACAGGGCGATTGCATTGCATACAATAAAGCGACAACCATATGGCTCCTGCCAGTTGCCGATAACTCGGTTACAAAACATGATTATCTCATACAATAAAATTTAGCATCATGTCTTGACCATATCACATCACAACATGCCCCGCAAAAACAAGTTAGACGTCCTCTACTTTGTTGTTGCAAGTTTTACGTGGCTGCTACGGGCTTAGCAAGAACAGTTCTTACCTACGCATCAAAACCACAACGATAGTTTGTCAAGTTGGTGATGTTTTAACCTTCGCAGGGACCGGGCGTAGCCACACACGGTTCAACTAAAGTTGGATAAACTGACACCCGCCAGCCGCCTATGTGCAAAGCACGTCGGTAGAACCAGTCTCGCGTAAGCGTACGCGTAATGTCGGTCCGGGCCGCTTCATCCAAAAATACCGCCGAACCAAAGTATGACATGCTGGTAAGCAGTATGACTTATATCGCCCACAACTCACTTGTGTTCTACTCATGCATATGACATCTACACATAAAACCTGGCTCGAATGCCACTGTTGGGGAACGTAGTAATTTCAAAAAAAATCCTACGCACACGCAAGATCATGGTGATGCATAGCAACAAGAGGGGAGAGAGTTGTCCACGTACCCTCGTAGACTGAAAGAGGAAGCGTTAGCACAACGCGGTTGATGTAGTCGTACGTCTTCACGATCTGACCAATCAAGTACCGAACGCACGGCACCTCCGAGTTCAGCACACGTTCAGCCCGATGACGTCCCTCGAACTCCGATCCAGCCGAGTGTTGAGGGAGAGTTTCGTTAGCACGACGGTGTGGTGACGATGATGACGTTCTACTGACGCAGGGCTTCGCCTAAGCACCGCTATAGTTTTATCGAGGTGGACTATGGTGGAGGGGGGGCATCGCACATGGCTAAAATATCAAACGATCAATTGTTGTGTCTAGGGTGCCCCCTGCCCCCATATATAAAGGAGCAAGGGGGGAGGTGCGGCCGGCCAAGGGGGGCGCGCCAGGAGGAGTCCTACTCCCACCGGGAGTAGGACTCCCCCCCTTTCCTAGTTGGATTATGACTTGGGGGGGGGGGAAGAGGTGGAGGAGAAGAAGGAAGGGGGGGGGTGCCGCCCCCCTCTCCTTGTCCTATTCGGACTAGGGGGGAGGGGCACGCGGCCCTTGCCCTGGCTGCCTCTCCTCTTCTCCACTAAGGCCCACTATGGCCCATTAACCCCCCGGGGGGTTCCGGTAACCTCCCGGTACTCCGGTAAAATCCCGATTTCACCCGGAACACTTCCGATATCCAAACATAGGCTTCCAATATATCAATCTTCATGTCTCGACCATTTCGAGACTCCTCGTCATGTCCGTGATCACATCCGGGACTCCGAACAACCTTCGGTACATCAAAACATATAAACTCATAATATAACTATCATCGAAACGTTAAGCGTGCGGACCCTACGGGTTCGAGAACTATGTAGACATGACTGAGACACGTCTCCGGTCAATAACCAATAGCGGAACCTGGATGCTCATATTGGCTCCCACATATTCTACGAAGATCTTTATCGGTCAGACCGCATAACAACATACGTTGTTCCCTTTGTCATCGGTATGTTACTTGCCCGAGATTCGATCGTCGGTATCTCAATACCTAGTTCAATCTCATTACCGGCAAGTCTCTTTACTCATTCCGTAATACATCATCCCGCAACTAGCTCATTAGTTGCAATGCTTGCAAGGCTTAAGTGATGTGCATTACCGAGAGGGCCCAGAGATACCTCTCCGACAATCGGATTGACAAATCCTAATCTCGAAATACGCCAACCCAACAAGTACCTTCAGAGACACCTGTAGAGCACCTTTATAATCACCCAGTTACGTTGTGACGTTTGGTAGCACACAAAGTGTTCCTCTGGTAAACGGGAGTTGCATAATCTCATAGTCATAGGAACATGTATAAGTCATGAAGAAAGCAATAGCAACATACTAAACGATCGTGTGCTAAGTTAACAGAATGGGTCATGTCAATCACATCATTCTCCTAATGACGTGATCCCATTAACCAAATGACAACTCATGTCTATGGCTAGGAAACATAACCATCTTTGATCAACGAGCTAGTCAAGTAGAGGCATACTAGTGACACTCTGTTTGTCTATGTACTCACACATGTATTATGTTTCCGGTTAATACAATTCTAGCATGAATTATAAACAGTTATCGTGATATAAGGAAATAAATAATAACTTTATTATTGCCTCTAGGGCATATTTCCTTCACCTACACCATATATTGGGGGCTGCTTAGAGTTAGTGCACGTCTTTTGTCGTTTGAGAGCAACGCACCTCCGAAGCATTTGAGAGAGAGATCCTTGCGAGGACAAAGCCCAAAACACCCAGAGCTAAAGAGTGTTAGGCATCACTGAAGTATTTCTGTCCGCGTGATCTGAAGACTTGTTACACTTGAGGACTGTGAATCCTCCAGCCAATTAGGTGTCGCATTCTGAGCATCCAAGAGCCATTGTGGATTACCAGTGAACGAAGTCTGTGAAGGTTTGGAAGTCTACCTTGAAGACTTACCAGAGTGATTGGGCGAGGACTAAGTGTTCTTAGCTCAAGGGGAATAAGGTGAAGACGTGGTCTTATGAGTTAAATCTCAGCCTCCCTAACCAGATGTACAGTTGTCGCAGCAACTGGAACTGGTCTACCAAATCCTTGCCTTCAAGAAGCTACTGGTTCTATCCTTCACTTCCCTTTACTTTCAGTCTGTCTTCGTGAAGTCATTGTCTGCTTGCATGATATGATTGTCTTCACTGTGTGAAGACTATTTACCGTTTGGCTTCATACCATCTTCCATCCTGATCTATACTACCTAGTTGCTGATAGTCTTCGTGCTTTCACTTCATTGCTTACTTGACTATGGCTTGTCTAGTGTAGTCTACCTTCTGCTGCATATCAATAGGTTCATTTCTACTGTTCGTCTTCAAAGCCCCCATGTTTTGAAGACTTCCATAAAAATCGCCTATTCACCCCCCTAGTCGATAACTAGCACTTTCAATTGGTATCAGAGTAAGGTTCTCCCTTGTTCTGTGTGATTCAGTTTATGTTGGGAAACACAGTATTTCAAAACATTTACCTACGATCACACAAGAACTATCTAGGAGATGCATAGCAACGAGCGGGGAGAGTGTGTCCACGTACCCTCATAGACCAAAAGCGGAAGCGTTTAGTAACGCGGTTGATGTAGTCGAACGTTTTCGCGATCCAACCGATCCAAGCACCGAACGTACGGCACCTCCGCGTTCAGCACACGTTCAGCTCGATGACATCCCTCGAACTCTTGATCCAGTTGAGGCCGAGGGAGAGTTCCATTAGCACGATGGTGTGGTGACGGTGATGATGAAGTTACCGGTGCAGGGCTTTTCCTAAGCACTACGACGATATGACTGAGGTGTGTAACTGTGGAGGGGGGCACCGCACACGGTTAAGAGAAACTTGTGTGTTCTAGGGTGCCCCCTGCCCCCGTATATAAAGGAGGGGAGGGGAGGCCGGACGGCCCTCCTAGGGCGCGCTAGGAGAGGGGAGTCCTACTAGGACTCCAAGTCCTAGTATGATTCCACCCAAGGAAGAGGGGGAAGAAGGAAGGAAGAGGGGGAAGAAGGAAGGAAGAGGGGGAAGGGAAGGAAAGGGGGGCACTGCCCCCTTCCCCTAGTCCAATTCGGACCCAAGGGGGGGGGTGGGCGCGGCCAGCCCCTTGTGGCCCTTCCTCTCTTCCCACTAAGGCCCATCAAGGCCCATTAGTTCCCCTGGGGGGTTCCGATAACCCTTCAGCACTCCGATAGGTATCCGGTACCTCTCGGAACTCATCCGGTGTCCGAATAACATCGTCCAATATATCAATCTTTATGTCTCAACCATTTCGAGACTCCTCGTCATGTCTGTGATCTCATCCGGGACTCCGAACAATCTTCGGTCATCAAATCACATAACTCATAATACAAATCGTCATCGAACGCTAAGCGTGCGGACCCTACGGGTTCGAGTACTATGTAGACATGACCGAGACACATCTTCGGTCAATAACCAATAGCGGAAACTGGATGCTCATATTAGCTTCTACATATTCTACGAAGATCTTTATCAGTCAAAACCGCATAACAACATACGTTATTTCCTTTGTCGTCGGTATGTTACTTGCCTGAGATTCGATCGTCGTTATCACCATACCTAGTTCAATCTCGTTACCAGCAAGTCTCTTTACTCGTTCCGTAATGCATCATCCCGTGACTAACTCATTAGACACATTGCTTGCAAGGCTCGCAGTGATGTTCATTACCGAGAGGGCCCAGAGATACCTCTCTGATACACGGAGTGACAAATCCTAATCTCGATCTATGCCAAATCAACAAACACCATCGGAGACACCTGTAGAGCATCTTTATAATCACCCAGTTACGTTGTGACGTTTGATAGCACACAAGGTGTTCCTCCGGTTTTCGGGAGTTGCATAATCGCATAGTCAGAGGAACATGTATAAGTCATGAAGAAAGCACTAGAAATAAAACTAAACGATCATTATGCTAAGCGATCACATCATTCTCTAATGATGTGATCCCATTCATCAAATGACAACACATGTCCATGGTCAGGAAACTTAATCATCTTTGATTAACAAGCTAGTCAAGTAGAGGCATACTAGGGACACTCTGTTTGTCTATGTATTCACACATGTACTAAGTTTCTAGTTAATACAATTCTAGCATGAATAATAAACATTTATCATGATATAAATAAATATAAACAACAACTTTATTATTGCCTCTAGGGCATATTTCCTTCAGTCTCCCACTTGCAGAGTCAATAATCTAGATTACATAGTAATGATTCTAACGCCCATGGAGTCTTGGTGCTGATCATGTTTTGCTCGTGAGAGGCTTAGTCAATGGGTCTTCAATATTCAGATCCGTATGTATTTTGCAAATTTCTATGTCTCCCTCCTTGACTTGATCGCGGATGGAATTGAAGCGTCTCTTAATGTGTTTGGTTCTCTTGTGAATTTTGGATTCCTTCACCAAGGCTATTGCTCCAGTATTGTCACAAAAGATTTTCATTGGACCGATGCACTAGGTATGAAACCTAGATCGCATATGAACTCCTTCATTTGCTGCTTCTGAAGTAGTTATGTACTCCACTTCACACGTAGATCCCGCCACGATGCTCTGTTTGGAACTGCACCAACTGACAGCTCCACCATTCAATATAAATACGTATTCGGTTTGTGACTTAGAGTCATCCAGATCAGTGTCAAAGCTTGCATCGACGTAACCGTTTACGACAAGCTCTTTGTCACCTCCATAAACGAGAAACATATCCTTAGCTTTTCAGGTATTTCAAGATGTTCTTGACCGTTGTCCAGTGATCCACTCCTGGATTACTTTGGTACCTCCCTGCTAAACTAATAGCAAGGCACACATCAGGTCTGGTACACAACATTGCATACATGATAGAACCTATGGCCGAGGCATAGGGAATGACTTTCATTTTCTCTCTATCTTATGTAGTGGTCGGGCATTGAGTCTGACTCAATTTCACACCTTGTAACACAGGCAAGAACCCTTTCTTTCACTGATCCATTTTGAACTTCTTCAAAACTTTATCAATGTATGTGCTTTGTGAAAGTCCAATTAAGCATCTTGATCTATCTCTATAGATCTTGATGCCCAATATATAAGCAGCTTCTCCGAGGTCTTTCATTGAAAAATTCTTATTCAAGTATCCTTTTATGCTATTCAGAAATTCAGTATCATTTCCGATCAACAATATGTCATCCACATATAATATCAGAAAATCTACAGAGCTCCCAGTCACTTTCTTGTAAATACAGGCTTCTCCAAAAGTCTGTATAAAACCATATGCTTTGATCACACTATCAAAGCGTATATTCCAACTTTGAGAGGCTTGCACCAGTCCATAAATGGATCGCTGGAGTTTGCACACTTTGTTAGCATCTTTTGACAAAACCTTTTGGTTGCATCATATACAACTCTTCTTTAAGATATCCATTAAGGAATGCAGTTTTGACATCCATTTGCCAGATTTCATAACCGTAAAATGCGGCAATTTCTAACATGATTCGGATAGACTTGAGCATCACTACGGGTGAGAAGGTCTCATCATAGTCAACTCCTTGAACTTGTCGAAAACCTTTCGCAACAAGTCGAGCTTTGTAGACAGTAACATTACCGTCAGCGTCAGTCTTCTTCTTGAAGATCCATTTATTCTCTATGGCATGCCGATCATCGGGCAAGTCAGCCAAAGTCCACACTTTGTTCTCATACTTGGATCCCACCTCAGATTTCATGGCCTCAAGCCATTTCGTGGAATCTGGGCTCATCATCGCTTCCTCATAGTTCGTAGGTTCGTCATGATCAAGTAACATGACTTCCAGAACAGGATTACCGTACCACGCTGGTGCGGATCTTACTCTGGTTGACCTACGAGGTTCGGTAGTAACTTGATCTGAAGTTTCATGATCATCATCATTAGCTTCCTCACTGATTGGTGTAGGAATCACTGGAACTGATTTCTGTGATGAACTACTTTCCAATAAGGGAGCAGGTACAATTACCTCATCAAGTTCTACTTTCCTCCCACTCACTTCTTTCGAGAGAAACTCCTTCTCTAGAAAGGATCCATTCTTAGCAACAAATATCTTTCCTTCGGATCTGTGATAGAAGGTGTACCCAACAGTCTCCTTTGGGTATCCTATGAAGACACATTTCTCCGATTTGGGTGCGGGCTTATCAGGTTGAAGCTTTTTACCATAAGCATCGCAACCCCAAACTTTAAAAAACGACAACTTGGGTTTCTTGCCAAACCACAGTTCATATGGTGTCGCCTCAACGGATTTAGATGGTGCCCTGTTTAACGTGAATGCAGCCGTCTCTAAAGCATAGCCCCAAAACGACAGTGGTAAATCAGTAAGAGACATCATAGGTTGCACCATATCTAATAAAGTGCGGTTACGACGTTCGGACACACCATTACGATGTGGTGTTCCAGGTGGCGTGAGTTGCGAAACTATTCCGCATTGTTTCAAATGAAGACCAAACTCATAACTCAAATATTCTCCTCCACGATCAGATCGTAGAAACTTTATTTTCTTGTTACGATGATTTTCCACTTCACTCTGAAATTCTTTGAACTTTTCAAATGTTTCAGACTTATGTTTCATTAAGTAGATATACCTATATCTGCTCAAATCATCTGTGAAGGTCAAAAAATAACGATACCCGCCGCGAGCATCAACACTCATCGGACCGCATATATCAGTATGTATTATTTCCAATAAATCTATTGCTCGCTCCATTGTTCCGGAGAATGGAGTCTTAGTCATCTTGGCCATGAGGCATGGTTCGCAAGCATCAAGTGATTCATAATCAAGTGATTCCAAAAGCCCATCAGCATGGAGTTTCTTCATGTGCTTTAGACAAATATGACCTAAACGCCAGTGCCACAAATAAGTTGCACTATCATTATTAAACTTGTATCTTTTGGCTTCAATACCATGAATATGTGTATCACTACTATCGAGATTTAACAAAAATAGACCACTCATCAAGGGTGCATGACCATAAAAGATATTGCTCATATAAATAGAACAACCATTATTCTCTGATTTAAATGAATAACCGTCTCGCATCAAACAAGATCCAGATATAATGTTCATGCTTAACGCTGGCACCAAATAACAATTATTCAGGTCCAAAACTAATCCCGAAGGTAGATGTAGAGGTAGCGTGCCGGCGGCGATCACATCTACTTTGGGACCATTACCCACGCGCATCATCACCTCGTCCTTAGCCAATCTTCGCTTAATCAGTAGCCCCTGTTTCGAGTGCCAAATGTGAGCAATAGAACAAGTATCAAATACCCAGGCGCTACTACGAGCATTAGTAAGGTACACATCAATAACATGTATATCAAATATACCTTTCACTTTGCCATCCTTCTTATCTGCCAAATACTTGGGGCAATTCCGCTTCCAGTGACAAGTCCCTTTGCAGTAGAAGCACTCAGTCTCAGGCTTAGGTCCAGATTTGGGCTTCTTCACTTGAGCAGCAACTTGCTTGCCGTTCTTCTTGAAGTTCCCTTTCTTCCCTTTGACCTTTTTCTTGAAACTAGTGGTCTTGTTAACAATCAACACTTGATGCTCCTTCTTGATTTCTACCTCCGCAGCTTTTAGCATCGCGAAGAGCTCGGGAATTGTCTTATCCATCCCTTGCATATTATAGTTCATTAGAAGCTTTTGTAGCTTGGTGGCAGTGATTGAAGAACTCTCTCAATGACACTATCATCAGGAAGATTAACTCCCAGTTGAGTCAAGTGGTTGTGGTACCAAGACATTTTGAGTATATGTTCACTGACAGAACTATTCTCCTCCATCTTGCAGCTATAGAACTTATTGGAGACTTCATATCTCTCAATTCGGGCATTTGCTTGAAATATTAACTTCAACTCCTGGAACATCTCATATGCTCCATGACGTTCAAAACATCGTTGAAGTCCCGGTTCTAAGCTGTAAAGCATGGCACACTGAACTATCGAGTAGTCATCAGCTTTGCTCTGCCAGACGTTCATAACGTCCGGTGTTGCTCCTGCAGCGGGTCTTGCACCTAGCAGTGCTTTCAGGACATAATTCTTCTGTGCAGCAATGAGGATAATCCTCAAGTTACAGACCCAGTCCGTGTAGTTTCTACCATCATCTTTCAACTTAGCTTTCTCTAGGAACGCATTAAAATTCAAAGGAACAGTAGCACGGGCCATTTATCTACAATAACATAGACATGCAAAATACTATCAGGTACTAAGTTCATGATAAATTAAAGTTCAATTAATCATATTACTTAAGAACTCCCACTTAGATAGACATCCCTCTAGTCATCTAAATGATCACGTGATCCATATCAACTAAACCACGTCCGATCATCACGTGAGATGGAGTAGCTTTCAATGGTGAACATCACTATGTTGATCATATCTACTATATGATTCACGTTCGACCTTTCGGTTTCAGTGTTCCGAGGCCATATCTGCATATGCTAGGCTCGTCAAGTTTAACCCGAGTATTATGCGTGTGCAAAACTGGCTTCCACCCGTTGTATGTGAACATAGAGCTTATCACACCCAATCATCAAGTGGTGTCTCGGCACGACGAACTTTCGCAACGGTGCATACTCAGGGAGAACACTTGTACCTTGAAATTTAGTGAGGGATCATCTTATAATTCTACCGCCGTACTAAGCAAAATAAGATGCATAAAGGATAAACATCACATGCAATCAAAATAAGTGATATGATATGGCCATCCTCATATTGTGCCTTTGATCTCCATCTCCAAAGCACTGTCATGATCACCATCGTCATCGGCTTGACACCTTGATCTCCATCGTAGCATCGTTGTCATCTCGCCAACTATTGCTTCTACGACTATCGCTACCACTTAGTGATAAAGTAAAGCAATTACATGGCGATTGCATTTCATACAATAAAGCGACAACCATATGGCTCCTGCCAGTTGCCGATAACTTTTCCAATCATGATCATCTCATACAACAATTTATATATCATCATGATTTGACCATATCACATCACAACAAGCCCTGCAAAAACAAGTTAGACGTCCTCTACTTTGTTGTTGCAAGTTTTACGTGACTGCTACGGGCTTCTTGCAAGAACCGTTCTTACATACACATCAAAACCACAACGATTTTTCGTCAAGTGTGCTGTTTAACCTTCAACAACGACCGGGAGTAGTCAATCCCGATTCAACTAAAGCTGGAGAAACAGACACCCACTAGCCACCTGTGTGCGAAGCACGTCGGTAGAACCAGTCTCATGAACGTGGTCATGTAATGTCGGTCCGGGCCGCTTCATCCAACAATACCGCCGAATCAAAGTAAGACGTTGCTGGTAAGCAGTATGACTATTATCGCTGACAACTCTTTGTGTTCTACTCGTGCATATAACATCTACGCATAGACCTGGCTCAGATGCCATTGTTGGGAAACGCTGTATTTCAAAAAATTTACCTACAATCACGCAAGATCTATATAGGAGATGCGTAGCAACGAGCGGGGAGAGTGTGTCCACGTACCCTCGTAGACCGAAAGCGGAAGCATTTAGTAATGCGGCCGATGTAGTCAAACTTCTTCGCGATCCAACCGATCCAAGCACCGAACATACGGCACCTCCGCGTCAGCACACGTTCAGCTTGATGACGTCCCTCAAACTCTTGATCTAGTTGAGGCCGAGGGAGAGTTCCGTCAACATGACGGCATGGTGATGGTGATGATGAAGTTACCAGCGCAGGGCTTTGCGTAAGCACTACGACGATATGACCGAGGTGTGTAGCTGTGGAGGGGGGCACCGCACACGGTTAAGAGAAACTTGTGTGTTCTAGGGTGCCCCCTACTCCCGTATATAAAGGAGGGGAGGGGAGGCCGGCCGACCCTCCTAGGGCGCGCCAGGAGAGGTAGGACTCCAAGTCCTAGTAGGATTCCACCTAAGGAAGAGGGGGAAGAAGGAAGGGGGCCGGCCCTCCTTGTGGCCCTTCCTCTCTTCCCACTAAGGCCCATCAAGGGCCATTAGTTCCCCCGGGGGGTTCCGATAACCCTCCGGCACTCTGATAGTTATCTAGTACCTCTCGAAACTCATCCGGTGTCTGAATAACATCGTCCAATATATCAATATTTATGCCTCGACCATTTCGAGACTCCTTGTCATGTCTGTGATCTCATCCAGGACTCTGAACAATCTTCGGTCATCAAATCACATAACTCATAATACAAATCATCATCGAACGTTAAGCTTGCGGACCCTATGGGTTCGAGAACTATGTAGACATGAGCGAGACACATCTCCGGTCAATAACCAATAGCGGAACCTGGATGCTCATATTGGCTCCTACATATTCTACGAAGATCTTTATCGGTCAAAATTGCATAACAACATACGTTGTTCCCTTTGTCATCGGTATGTTGCTTGCCCGAGATTCGATCGTCGGTATCACCCTACCTAGTTCAATCTCGTTACTGGCAAGTCTCTTTACTCATTCCATAATGCTTCTTCCCGTGACTAACTCATTAGACACATTGCTTGCAAGGCTCATAGTTATGTGCATTACCGAGAAGGCCCAGAGATACCCCTCCGATACATGGAGTGACAAATCCTAATCTTGATCTATGCCAACTCAACAAACACCATCGGAGGCACCTATAGAGCATCTTTATAATCACCCAGTTACGTTGTGACATTTGATATCACACAAGGTGTTCCTCCGGTATTCGGGAGTTGCATAATCTCATAGTCAGAGGAACATGTATAAGTCATGAAGAAAGCAATAGGAATAAAACTAAGCGATCATTATGCTAAGCTAACAGATGGGTCTTGTCCATCACATCATTCTCTAATGATGTGATCCCGTTCATCAAATGACAACACATGTCCATGGTCAGGAAACTTAACCATCTTTGATTAATGAGCTAGTCAAGTAGAGGCATACTAGGGACACTCTGTTTCTCTATGTATTCACACATGTACTAAGTTTCCGGTTAATACAATTCTAGCATGAATAATAAACATTTATCATGATATAAGGAAATATAAATAACAACTTTATTATTGCCTCTAGGGCATATTTCCTTCAGTTTAACCACCTGTAGTTTTAGCTATGTCGACTGCAGGGATAATAAAGGTCTCCGATGCGTGCCCCGTCTTCAATGGCACTAATTACCCCTACTGGAAGAGTAATATGCGTATGCATCTTAAAGACATTGACGTCGACCTCTGGTATGTCGTCAAGAATGGCGTTCCCAAGGTCGGTGAAGGTGTCACCGCTGCTAATGTCAAGAGGTTCATTCAACTGGATTCGACTGCCAAGAACATCATCTGTGGTCATCTGACCAAAGGACAATATGGCCGTGTGAGTGCACTGGAAACTACAAAGCTAGTATGGGACCGGCTCTCCAAGGTCAACGAAGGCGTCTCAACTCAAAGAGACTCAAGGATTGATGTTCTTTGCAACCTATTCAACTGCTTCAAGAGAAACGACAATGAGAATGTCCAGCTCACGTTTGATCGCCTCACTGATATCACAAATGAGCTTTGCGCACTTGGTGCCACTGAGATCACCAAGCACGAAATCGTCAAGAAGCTTCTGAGATCACTTGACAGCTCTTTCGACACCCTGACCCTGATGATTCAAGAACATCCTGACTTCAAGACTCTCGATCCGTCTGACATACTTGAGAGGCTCAACACACATGAGTTCCAGTTATCTAAGAAGAGAGACATCTATGGTCCCAACTATGGTCGAACTCACGCTTTGAAGGCAAAGGTTGTTTCCTCATCTAAAGAAGAATCTGACTATAGTTCTGGGGATCCCAAAGACATTGGAAAGGAGCTAGCTATGCTCGTGAAGAAGTTCCAGAAGTTTACCAAGAAGAAAGGCTTCAGAAAGTCTTCAAGATCCACCTGAAGAAATGATGAAGCTTCCACTCGTGACCACAAGAAGAGAACATGCCACAAATGCAAGAAACCTGGTCACTACATCTCCGAGTGTCCACAATGGGACAATGAGACCAAGAAGAAGAAGAAGAGCAAGGATTATGATTATGATGACAACAAGAAGAAGAAATCCTCAAAGTCTTCATCGAAGTCTTCATTTCTCAAGAAGAACTCATCAAGCAAGGCTCATGCGTTTGTTGGCAAGGAGATGGATTCAGAGGAGGAGTCTGCTTCTGAGGAGGCGGAGGTGGAGTTTGAGGAGGAGTCTGATTCAGGTGTGGCAAGCTTGGCTCTGGCTTCAACGTATGTCGCCATGTCCATCTTCAACACCGAAGACAATGGTCTCGTCCCCAACGCTGATGCTAATGATGAGGATGACTCTACTCCTACCTACTGCTTCATGGCACGTGGTGCCAAGGTAAACTCACGCGATGCTTACTTTAAAACATCTAGTGAAGATGACTCTGAATGTGAATCTAAACCTAGCTACAACACACTTGCTAAAATTGCTACAAAACAACAAACTGCTATGGAGCATATTCAAAAGTTGTTAGACAAAAGCGATGACCTGTTGGCCACGGAAATGACTCAAACTCAGTCCTTAATTGAAGACTGAAAGTGCTAGTTATCGACTAGAGGGGGGGTGAATAGGCGATTTTTATGAAAGTCTTCAAAACATGGAAGTTTCGAAGACAAACAATAGAAATGACCCTATTGATATGTAGCGGAAGATAAACTACACTAAGCAAGCCATAGTCAAGTATGCAATAATGTGAAAGTACAAAGACTAACAGCAGCTAGGTAGTAAGGATCAGGATGGAAGATGGCATGAAGCCAAACTACGAAAATAGTCAGACAGTGAAGACAAATAGGTAAAGCAAACAAGCAATGACTTCACGAAGACAAACTCTAAATAAAGATAGGGAGAGGATAGAACCAGTCACTTGTTGAGGACACATGATTTGTTGGACCAGTTCCAGTTGCTGTGACAACTGTACGTCTGGTTAGGGAGGCTGAGATTCAACTCAGAAGACCACGTCTTCACCTTATTCCCCTTGAGCTAAGGACACCCAGTCCTCACCCAATTACTCTGGTAAGTCTTCAAGGTAGACTTCCAAACCTTCACAGACTTCGTTCACCGGCGATCCACAATGACTCTTGGATGCTCAGAACGCGACGCCTAACCGGCTGGAGGATTCACAATCCTCAAGTGTAATAAGTCTTCAGGTCACGCAGACAAAAAGACTTCAGTGATGCCTAACACTCTTTGGCTCTGGGTGTTTGGGCTTTGTCCTCGCAAGGATTTCTCTCTCTCAAAGGCTTCGAGGTGGGTTGCTCTCAATGCGACAAAAGCCATGCACTAACTCTGAGCAGCCACCAATTTATGGTGTAGGGGGTGGGCTATTTATAGCCACTAGGCAACCCGACCTGATATGTCCGAAATGACCCTAGGTCACTAAGGAACTGACACGTGTTCCAACGGTCAGATTTCAAACACACACGACAACTTTACTTGGGCTACAAGCAAAGCTGACTCATCCAGCTCTGGATAAGATTTGCTCTCATTGTCTTCGCTCGAAGATATAGGATTTGGGTTGAGCATCACTTCAGTCACTCTGACTTTGTTCACTTGGAACCCACTTAACAGTACGGTGGTTCCTATGACTCAACAAAGAAGAAAAGGAAACAACGAAACGACTAAGTCTTCGCGCTCCATAATCTTCACTCAATGTCTTCTCATGTCATAGTCTTCAATATGAATATCTTCACATACCACCATTGTCGTCAATGTCTTCATACATTTTTAGGGGTCATCTCCGGTAGGTAAACCGAATCAATGAGGGACTACTACCTGTGTTATCCTGCAATTCTCACAAACACATTAGTCCCTCAACCAGATTTGTCGTCAATACTCCAAAACCAACTAGGGGTGGCACTAGATGCACTTACAATCTCCCCCTTTTTGGTGATTGATGACAAACTGGTTGAAGTTTTCAACAAGGATAAAGTATGTGAAATTTAAAGGATTTAGGAATTGTCTTCATAAGTGGTAAGGGCTCCCCCTGAAGATGTGCATATAAGTAATTTGCTTTTGGAATGCAAATGCACATGGAAGGTTGTACTTGTGGAGATCCTCTTCAACTTATGAAGATAATTCATCATGCATGATTTGATATAACGAAGATAATGACATGCATAATGAAAAATGGACTTCTGAAGAATGACTTAAGTGCGGAAGTTATCATCGCACATGCGGAATTTATCATCGCATCACAGAATAGCAAATAAGTAGCAGACGACCATCGAGTTTAAGTGTTACAACTCAAAGAACCAAATGTATCAAAAAGCAAGAGTTGTAAACACTAGGAAAAATATAATGCAACCGCCCATATGAACCCGCTTGAAGACTATCAAACTCATATGCTTCTCCCCCTTTTGTCAGTAAGGACCAAAAAGGTTTGAAGACATAGAGCCTCTACTCGTTCCCATGAGGAGTAGGTGAAGCAGCAGGGTCGTCGGTGTTGTTTGGCGGTGCAGACGAACTTGGTGCAGTGTCGATTCGCGCAGAAGGTGGTGAAGTAGCATCATATTCATCATTAATGACACGGGCATCCACTGTTGCAGCAGAAGAGGAGAACTCAGAGTCTTCAAGAGATGGAGTGCGCCGCAGCACAATCCTTCTCAGAGGTGTTGTGTCAAACTTGAAATGTTCAGAGAAGCCATCATCTTGAAGATCATCTTCAGAACACATAAGCGTCAGCCCTTTCCATGTAAGCCGACAAGTTTCATGGGCGACAAAGGCATTTTTGGTGGCAAGGTTGCGAATCCTGTTGACGTCCACCAAGAGGCTTTTCATTTGACACTTCAGCCAGTCATGATGCTTATCCTGTTTCTGATGAAGGGCAACCAGAAGCTCTCGGTCATTGAGAACACGAGATCGCTTCTTGGGCCGTTGTGCAATGGTGCTTTCAGTGGCTTCAGTGAGGGCACGATGAGGTGCACACGTAATACCAGCCAGGGGATAAACACGAGTGACAGCTTGAACTCCTTCAATATTTTGTGAGAAGCTTTGATTATCAGCATTGTGAAGACTCAGGGTGTCGGTGTACAAAAAGAGGGGTACACTTTTTGTACCCCTATAACTGTGCACGGGCAGTCTGAGCCACGGGCACCACCACACCAAGCAAGGCAAGGGGGGTGAGCCAGGGTAAGACCGAAGCTCAAGGGAACTAGAACAACGCCAAGACCAAGACCACGAAGAGCAAAAAGGACGAAGCAGACTCCCCCGGCAAGATCCTTGCCGGGAGACAGTTTTAGCAACCCTGGCAAGACCCTTGCCGTGGCGACTCGCCCCACGCATACGGAGCAAATTACCCTTGAGTCCACTGCCCCCAAGGGGCAAGGATTTGGGAGACATCCCTGTGGTGGCATGCAGATCTTTGTGAAGACATTCAAGATCAGATACGCACTAAGAAGACGACGACCTTTGGCGAGATACCAGCCAGGGAAGACCACGAGACCCCCGGCAAGCGCCTTGCCGGGGATGACAACAGGCGCCTTGGCAAGACCCTTGCGGCCCTTCGGATGTCCTTGGCAAGACCCTTACCGGGGCCCCGGCAAGGCCCTTGCCAAGGACATCCGAAGGGCCGCCATCAGGCCCACATCGACTAAACCTCCACCGCCGTACACATGCAGCTGCCAACCCAACCAGCTGGGCAGGCACCTGCGTGGCGGCATGCAGATCTTCGTGAAGACCCACCACTGCGCCACCTCAGCTGCCTGCCTACCTACATGGCATCGCAGGCATCGCTGGCCAGGGCGCGTGTCGACACAAGAAGGAGCGGCGACGGACGAGACGGATTTCTCCCCCGTCCCCGATAAAGCAAGGGCACCTAAGCAGACGCATTAAATGCGCCTTGTCGTGTAATGCAAGGGATAACCTCGCATCACTGTACCCTTTCCACCTCCTGTATGCCACTGTCGCGACCCCTTTTTCTATAAAAGGAGGCCCGAGGCGACCAGGAGAAGGATTCGGCTTTTTGGAGCTCCTAACGCCCCAGAGCTAGCTCAAGAACAGGAATATACATCCACCAAAGCAGGAGTAGGGTTTTACGCATCATCGCGGCCCGAACCTGGATAAACAAACTTTGTACTATCTGTTTGATCTGCTCTTCTCATGACCCCGCACCCCGCCTGCCATAGTAGGGATTCTTGTGATCCCATAGGTGTCGTTCCCACCGACATCTTTGGCGCGCCTGGTAGGGGGCGCGATTGTGAGAATCGGCTTTAGCAGTTAGTTCGACGCTTCTTCATCATCATGGCGCCCAAGAAGAAGACGACAGTGGCGGTTGGCCAATCGGAAGCCGGACAGCCCGTCCCGACACGGGCGAGCAGCGGACCGGTCGTAGAAAGGACCCAGGGCGCTGCTCGCGAACACCAGCACTGTCCCAGCAGCCGGAGTTTGGGAGGCGGTGATGTTTGTGCGCCTAGTAACGGGCCACACATCGCCAAATCCAAAGGCGGAGCCAGGCCCTCCGCGGGTGGAGCGGGGCCTTCCAAGGTCACCGCCGCCCTACCCGAAGGCGACGCAAGGGCCTCCAAGACTCCCACGCCGGCGCCAACAGCGCGCTCCCCCAGGCAGCGCGCGATGAACGGCGTCGTCACGCCGAAGATCCCAGGCGTTGCCGCAGGAAGAGCCCCGAGCGCCACTCCCGGGACGTAGAAGACCTGCCCGCTCGCCGAAGCCCTGGTGAAAACGGCATGCGACCGCCGGATCGTAATAGGGCTCCTTCTGACATGGTCAGAAGTCGAAGCGCGTCGCGATCCGTGCAGGTTCCACTGCCGCCGACGCCAGCAGAGGCCCTGGCGCACGCGCAGTTGCTCCTCGACTTTCCCCCCACCATGGGGAAACTCGACGAATGGAGAGCCACTATCCGAAGCCTTGTTGCGGTGGCCAACAAAGACGAACCAAGCTCGGTGGAGCCCTCGGGTCGACGCTCCAATGGAGTCCCACGCACCAGTGACGGAAAAGCCGGTGACGCCGCGACCACGGTGCATTCACCTCCTCCCCATCCGGTACCGCGGACGCCGGCTTGTCGCGACGTCACGGGTGATGACATCTCCATAGCGTTGTCCGACCCACGTACCAGCTGTGACCAGCGCCAAGTTCTTCGGGAACGAGCCCATGAAGACGCTCGAACCACTATCGAGCGCCGGCGTGGAGCGCGCCACCAGTCGGACAGGCGAGCAGGGCCTGCTGCGAACCACCCGGCCCCGGAGAGCCCTGGAGGCCTACCTTACGAGGTAGGCTGTCCGGCTTTTACCCGTGAGCTGCGGCAGTTCCAGTGGCCCACTCACCGCACCTTCAAACCTGACGTTGGCGAGAAGTACAACGGCAAGACCCACCCGTCTGAGTTCCTCATCATCTACACCATCGCGATGCAAGCTGCCGGAGCCCGCGACGATAAGGTGCTTGCGAATTACTTTCCATTGGCTCTTAAACCCAATGCCATGTCGTGGTTGATGCACTTGCCGGTAGACTCTATTTCCTCCTGGTCGGATTTGTGCCATGAGTTTGTTGGCGCCTTTACTGGAGGTCACCAAGCCCATGGCCAAGCAAGCGACCTGCACGTCATTCCCCAGAAGGGAGGCGAGAGTCTGTGCAAATATATACAGAGGTTCAGCCGGGTACAGTACAATATCCCTGATGTTCACCCTGCCGCCATCATCAGTGTGTTTCATCAGAACGTGCGTAACCACAAGATGCGCGAAGAGCTGGCAATGAACAAGGTGAAAGACGTGGCAGAACTCTATGTTCTTGCTGACAGATGTGCCTGGGTGGAAGAGGGAAGGAAGTACCCCGGCGAAGATGCCGGCGTGGAAACCGACTCTTCAGATGAGGATACTGCCGCCCCGGCAAAGAAAGGCCGGCGCCGCAACAGGAAGCGCAAAGGTAAAGCCGTGCTTGCCGTCGAGGGATCTGATGACGCCGGCTCCGCCAAGAAAACCAAGGCAGATGACCCTGGCAAGGAAATTGCCGGATGTGTCGCCTGCCGGGCCTTGGTGGCTGCCGAGAAGCCAGGAAACTCCGACAAGCAATACTGCAAGATCCATCGCACCAAGGGCCATGATCTCCAGAACTGCCGACAGGTTGAGCTCCTTGCTGAGAAGCAGAGGGCTGAATATGAGAGGCGGGACAAGGAGAAGGGCCAGGACAGTGCCGAGGGGTCCGGCAAGAAGCATGACGGCCAGGCAGGCCATCACGGCAAGGATAAACAGCAGGAGAGGCCCGCCCGGGGCCGTGACAAAAAGCCAGAATACGATGATCACGAAGAGGACGATGAGTCTGGTGACCAAGAATTTCAGAAAGCTACAGAGGCCATGTGCGTCGATGGCGGCGCCTTGCTGCATACCTCTCACCGCCAGCTTAAACAGTGGGCGCGTGATATTACAGCGGCAGAGCCATCGTTTGATGCCCAAAGGCCGCTGAAGTGGTCCAGCACACCTATCATTTTTGACACTGAGGATCACCCTGATCGCACCACTGCAGTCGGGTGCTTGCCATTGTTGGTTTCACCAACAATACACAACCTCAAGGTGACAAAGATGCTAGTCGATGGCGGAGCCAGTCTGAACTTAATCTCGCCTACCGTGATCGAGAAACTGCAGATTCCTAATGGAGATCTCGAAGAGACGGGCACATTTCAGGGGGTCAACCCGGGAAGAAGTCAACCAAAGGGAAAGGTCATGTTGCCCGTGACTTTTGGGAGTGATCTGAACTACCGGACAAAAAAGATTGTGTTCGGCGTTGCCAAGATCCCCTTGCCTTACAACGGGATCCTTGGCCGCCCAGCGCTGGCCAAGTTCATGGCGGCGTCACATTACGCCTACAACACCCTGAAGATGCCGGGGCCTGTGACGATCATCACCGTCCCATCGGACAAGAAGGACGCGCTAATTTGCGCTGACCAACTCTACCAACAAGCAGTTGCAGCAGCCGCCACTGCTAAGGCACTTGCTCCTGCCGCTGGAGCCCCGGGAAGGAAAAAGAAGAAGACCAACGAGACCTCAGGCACCCACTCCGGCAAGCGCACCTCTTCGGAGTGTAGTGCTCCCGTCGAGGACGTGCCAGAAAGCTCCACCGGCAGAAACAAGAAGTTCAGGGCCACACCGCCGGGAACCAAGAAGGTTTCTGTCAAGGAGGACGGCACGGGAGGGGCTTTCACCATAAGCTCCGCCCTTGACGACAAATAGGAAGACGCGCTCGTCACCTTCCTGCGGGCGAATGTCGATGTGTTTGCATGGCAAGCATCCGACATCCCCTGCGTTCCCAGGGAGGTGATTGAGCACCACCTTGCAGTCTGTCCTCATGCGCAGCCCGTCAAGCAAAAGGTAAGAAAGCAAGCTTTGAAACGACAAGAGTTCATCATAGAGGAGATCCAAAAACTGGAAGCAGCGGGTTTGGTAAGAGGAGTGCTCCATCCAACGTGGTTGGCCAATCCAGTGGTAGTGCGCAAGGCAAATGGGAAGTGGATGCTGTGTATTGATTACACAGATATCAATAAGGCTTGTCCCAAAGACCCCTTCCCGTTGCCGCGCATCGACCAGATTGTTGACTCCACGGTTGGGTGTGATCTGTTATCATTCCTCAATGCCTACTCCGGCTACCACCAGATCTTCATGACAAGAGAAGACGAAGAGAAAACGACATTCATCACCCCATGTGGTACGTATTGTTTCATACAGATGCCTTTCGGGTTGAAGAGTGCTGGTTCAACATTTGCAAGGGCGGTCCAGATTGGTTTTGAACCCCAGCTCCATAGAAATATGGAAGCTTATATGGATGATATAGTGGTCAAAACCAAGAACAGGGCAACCCTTATACCGGATTTACAAGAAACATTTGCAAATCTACGCAAGATCAATCTCAAGCTGAACCCTGAGAAGTGCGTCTTCGGTGTCCCGTCCGGCAAGCTTCTCGGGTTCTTTGTGTCACAGCGTGGGATAGAGGCCAATCCGGACAAGATCAAAGCTAAAGAACAGATTGAAGCACCCAAGCGGGTCAAGGATGTACGTCGACTTGCTGGTTGCGTTGCCGCCATGAGCAGGTTCATTTCCAAGTCTGCCGAGCGTGCCCTTCCCTTTTTCAAGGTCTTGAAAAAGGCGGGCCCGATGGAATGGACGCCAGAAGCCGAAGCAGCATTGCAAGATTTGAAGAGGTATCTCTCCTCCACGCCAGTACTAGTTGCGCCTAGGCCACAAGAATCGTTGCTGCTATACCTGGCGGCAACGAACCAGGTGGTCAGCACCGCGCTAGTGGCGCAGAGAGAAATTGATGACGAGGTGATAGCAGCGACAGAGCCTGATGCCGTTGGTGCAGAGACGACACAGCCGGTTGGAGTGCCGCCAAGGAAGAAAATGATGCAGCACCCGGTCTACTTTGTTAGCTCCCTCCTGCAGGGGGCTAGATCAAGGTACTCCGGTGTGCAGAAACCGCTCTTCGGCGTTCTTATGGCCTCGAGGAAGCTGCGTCACTACTTACAGGCGCACAAGATCACCGTTGTTACTCGCCTCCCTCTGCAACGGATATTGCACAATCCAGACGCAACAGGAAGAATTGTAGAATGGGCACTGGAGCTGTCCAACTTTGGCCTCAAGTTTGAGAGTACCTCGACGATTCAAAGCCGAGTCCTGGCGGAGTTCGTTGCAGAATGGACCGCGACGCCTGATGAAGAAACCCAGGAGACTGTTCTCCCCGGCAAAGAGGCAAGTTGCGACTGGGTCATGTACTTTGATGGGGCTTTCTCCTTACAGGGCGCCGGGGTTGGCGTACTGCTTGTCGCGCCCACCGGGGAGCACCTCAAGTACGTGGTCCAGATGCACTTCACCAGGGAGGTGTCGACAAACAATACTGCTGAGTACGAGGGGCTGCTTGCTGGTCTTAGGATCGCGGCAGACCTCGGAATCAAGAAACTCATTGTCAGGGGCGACTCGCAACTTGTCGTCAAACAAGTCAACAAGGACTACCAGAGCCCGTTGATGAATGCCTACATAGATGAAGTGAGGAAGCTAGAAGAGCGTTTTGACGGTATACAGGCAGAGCACGTTCCCCGAGCAGAGAACGACATCGCCGATTACCTGTCAAAACGCGCCGCCCTCAAGCTACCTGTGGAACCAGGTACCTTTGTGCTTCAGCTAACTCAGCCATCCGTTGATCCATCAACAGAACAAAACAAGAGGAGAAAATCAGGGCCCGGCAAGTACTTTTCCGCCGAGCTCCCCGAAGCCGCCGACAAGGATGTTGCCGGAGACACTGAGCCCGCCACGGGACGGCTAGCTCCGACGGAGCATCAAGCTCTTGCCGTGGAGACAGCCGCTCCTATAGCGGAGGAATTGCCTTTAGTCCTCGCCGTCGAGCCCCAGTCTCCAGCGTGGGCACAGCATATCGTCCGATTCCTCCAAACAGGGGAACTTCCTGAGGAGCAGGAAGAAGCGGAAAAAGTAGCCCGTCACTCTACTATGTACCAGTTCGTCAATGACGTCCTGTATAGAAAGAGGCCGAACGGTGTGAAATTGAAGTGTATCCCTTGAGAGGAAGGACTGGGGCTATTGGCGGAGATACATGGAGGCATATGTGGATCCCACATAGGGTCGAGGGCCCTTGCCGGCAAAGCGTTTCGGCAAGGCTTCTTCTGGCCCACCGCCCTCCAGGATGCGACGACACTAGTCACCAGGTGTGAAGCATGTCAGTTCCATTTGAAGAAGCTTCATCAGCCAGCTCAAGCCCTTCAAACCATTCCTCTCTCCTGGCCTTTCTCGGTCTGGGGGCTCGACATACTGGGCCCTTTCCCCCGCGCTGTCGGGGGCTTTGAGTACTTGTACATTGCAATCGACAAGTTCACAAAGTGGCTAGAAGTGGAAGCAGTGAGGAAGGTCACAGCACAGTCAGCCATCAAGTTCTTCAAAGGACTGGTGTGCCGTTTTGGTGTACCCAATAGGGTCATCACCGACAACGGCACGCAGTTCACAAGTCACACCTTCATGCAATATATTCAAGACCTCGGCAGCAAGGTCTGTTTCGCTTCCGTTGCTCACCCACGAAGCAATGGTCAAGCTGAGAGGGCGAATGCTAAAGTACTGCGAGGCCTGAGGACAAAGACCTTTGGCAGACTACGCAAGAGTGGAAGGTGTTGGATTGATGAATTGCTGGTAGTTCTTTGGTCAATCAGAACGACACCAAATCGAGCCACCGGCCAGACACCCTTTGCCCTGGTATATGGGGCAGAAGCAGTTCTCCCCACAGAACTCATATACGGGTCACCTCGAGTACTCGCTTATGACGAGCTTGAGCAAGAGCAATTGCGGCAAGATGACGCAACGCTCCTTGAGGAAGATCGTCTTCGGGCGGCTGTGAGAGCAGTGCGCTACCAGCAAGCCTTGCGCCGCTACCATAGCCGCAAGGTTCGTGCCCGAAGCTTTGAGGAAGGCGACCTTGTTCTTCGGCGCGTTCAATCGGCCAAGAATTCCAACAAGTTGACGCCAAAGTGGGAAGGCCCTTATCGGGTAATACGAGTCATTAGGCCCGGCGCAGTCCGCCTGGAGACCGAAGATGCCGTTCCGGTGAGTAACTCCTGGAACATTGAGCATCTTCGCAAGTTTTACCTGTGAGGCGCGGCTTGCCGGGCCCCCCCGGCAAGCCACCTTTTGTACAAGCCTTACCGATGACACATGTAACCCTTTGTACAAAGCCAGGCGCAGACCCTGAGCATAAATAAATGAAGCGCTGGCGCCCTAAGTTATAGCATGCATGCTAGGTCGAGTCTCATCCTTGGTTAGGGTTGATAGTGCTTAGCGGCGGCTAACCCCTAGCTTAGAGGTCGAGTTTGCATCTCTTTGTCTTTCTTTTATCTTCTTTGGTTCGCAGGACACACAGATATCCTTGCCAAACCACTTGGGGAGAAAAAAAGGAACAGACCGGCATCTAGGCCCCGGCAAGCCAGTATTGCCGGGGGCTGCAAGAGCAAAGATTCACCCATGGCAAACCAGGGTTGCCGGGGGCTGCAGATTCAGATAAGTTTTTTATCCCTTATCATGCATTTCCTTACGGACTGAGGTATGTGAAACCTCATTTTACCCTCAAACTACCGTGCTCCCCTAACTCTAGGCCCTAGGGCCCGTTCCTAGGACCGATTTTGGTCGTAGTCGCGACAGCAAAAGGATAGGACGAGGAGCCTAAACCCACTTCATCCCGGCCTCCGCCGAAAGCGTGAGGAAGATCGAGCGAAGTGGGGAGATGGCGAGGCGTGTTGCCGGGCAAGGAAATGTTTATCTTAAAGATATCAAGGATTTATTCCTTGTTGTGGGTTTCACCCACAAACAAATGACCCGGCAAACATCCCTTTTTCATTAAAAACATTCCAGTCAGGTACAGTCCATAGGGAATGAAAAACATGAATGAGAGGATTACGGGTTTTAAATTCAACAAAGGCCCAAAGGCTTACAAATTAAAAAGAGATAAGGTGCCCGTAATCCCTTTCTTGTCCCTCTCCTCAGGAGGCAGGTCAAGGAGGCGAAAAGGGCAAAAGGAGCGCCTAGGCGAGCTACGGGTGGCAGAAGACACCGAGAGAACATCTTGGTGGCCGTCCAAAGGCTGGATGGTGATGGCGGTGCTGGAAGCAGAGCTCGAAGACGAGGCGGCAGGACGTCAGTACGCGTCGAAGGCGTCGGTGCCCGTGTACTCTGACTTGACGGCCTTGCCGCCCGCCCTCTTCCTCTTCCGCAGCCTCCCAACGCCAGCCGCCCAAGGAGACGACCCCGAGAAGTTCAAGGAGCCGGCGACACGGATGATGGGGTCACCGGTGCCACACGGAGTGGCGCCCGACACCTAGTCGGACCCGTCATCCTGCCGCCTACCGCCCTCGTCGTCGCTGCCGCTGTCCTCCTCTTCACTCTCGCTCGAGGAGGAATCTTCACTATCAGAAGAGCTCTCCACGCAGCACCTTGTACGAGTCCCAAAGTGCCCGAAGACCTTGACGGAGAGAAGGCCACCCTCCATCAGCTTAAAATGGAGAGTGAGCCCCTCCGTCAAGCTGTGGATATGAGAAAACGTCTTCCATCCCCGACGAAGATACATCACATGAGGAGCAGGGAAGTCGATACGGAACCGCGTGCCGCTGATCCCGCAGCCCCTCATGTGCAGCCGCAATGACTCCGGCGGATCCAGCTCCATCTCCTGCGCAAATGGAGTCGGGAGACGAAGGCGACGGCGTGGCGGCCGGTGCAACCTGACGAAGAACTCACAAGGGTCATCCCCAACATGGCCCTCCATTGGAGGAGGAGCTGCTGGCGGGGGCGAGGCCGGCGTGCCACCCCGTCCTCCTCTTCCCCGAGCGCCCCAGCCTCGCCCACGGCCTCGCCCCCTCCCCCTTCCCCTCGCAGCCGGCTCTGCCACCGCAGGCGCAGGAGAAGGAGGGACGCGTTGTCGAGCGGCGACCCTCGCCGCCACCGTTGAAGGACCGGGATTTCCTCTCTCCATGACGAATGGAAGAGAGGAGCAGAAGCTGAAGGAGGAATAAGATGGAAGAATGCGGGACGCCATCCCCCTCCCGCTCTTTATAAAGGAACGGGATTGGGGCTCGACTGCCCCGCTCGGCCAATCAAGACACGGAAGGCGCAGGGAGCCAAGACCGACCCGCCGCCCCAACCAGCGACGGCCCGGTTTCCCGCCTCCACCGTTTGCCACCCCAAGTGCATGGGAGACATGTGGCAGACGTGCAGAACCGAGGGTTCGGGTGAGGCGACCTCTCCCCACCCCATGATCGTGGGGAGTGGACGCCTTGAGGACCGCGCCTCGGCCCCATTCAGTAAATGGGCCGCGCCTCCACGCTTCCCTCCGTTTATGGGGAAGGCGCGAACCGCCCCTTTACTACGACGTGATGCATGCGTGCGGAGACCAACCCCACGCATGCCGCCCACATCACACGCGCCTCCCCACGCCGCGCCACGCGCGGGAGTCGTGGGAAGCGCAGCGCGCGAAAAATCTTACCGCGGTAAAAACCGCCCCGCCTGCCCGCGCACCGTTTCTGGGCCTGGCCCAACAACGCGTTGCACTTATGTGTGGCCCATGCCAGGGGGCTCCTGTCGGTGTACAAAAAGAGGGGTACACTTTTTGTACCCCTATAACTGTGCATGGGCAGTCTGAGCCATGGGCACCACCACACCAAGCAAGGCAAGGGGGGTGAGCCAGGGTAAGACCGAAGCTCAAGGGAACTAGAACGACGCCAAGACCAAGACCACGAAGAGCAAAAAGGACGAAGCGGACTCCCCCGGCAAGATCCTTGTCGGGAGACAATTTTAGCAACCCCGACAAGACCCTTGTCGCGGCGACTCGCCCCACGCCTACGGAGCAAATTACCCTTGAGTCCACTGCCCCCAAGGGGCAAGGATTCGGGAGACATCCCCGTGGTGGCATGCAAATCTTTGTGAAGACATTCAAGATCAGATACGCACTAAGAAGACGACGACCTTTGGCGAGATACCAGCCAGGGAAGACCACGAGACCCCCGGCAAGCGCCTTGCCGGGGATGACAACAGGCGCCTCGGCAAGACCCTTGCCGGGGCCCCGGCAAGGCCCTTGCCAAGGACATCCACAGGGCCGCCATCAGGCCCACGTCGACTAAACCTCCACCGCCGTACGCATGCAGCTGCCGACCCAACCATCTGGGCAGGCACCTACATGGCGGCATGCAGATCTTCGTGAATACCCACCACTGCGCCACCTCAGCTGCCTGCCTACCTACATGGCATCGCAGGCATCGCTGGCCAGGGCGCGTGTCGACACAAGAAGGAGCGGCGACGGACGAGACGGATTTCTCCCCCGTCCTCGATAAAGCAAGGACACCTAAGCAGACACATTAAATGCGCCTTGTTGTGTAATGTGAGGGATAACCTTGCATCACTGTACCCTTTCCACCTCCTGTATGCCACTATGGCGACCCCTTTTTCTATAAAAGGAGGCCCAAGGCGACCAGGAGAAGGATTCGGCTTTTTGGAGCTCCTAACACCCCAGAACTAGCTCAAGAACAGGAATATACATCCACCAAAGCAGGAGTAGGGTTTTACGCATCCTCGTGGCCCGAACCTGGATAAACAAACTGTGTACTATCTGTTTGATCCGCTCTCCTCACGACCCCGCGCCCCGCCAACCGTAGTAGGGATTCTTGTGATCCCATAGGTGTCGTTCCCACCGACACAGGGGCTCCTTGGCAGGCTCTGGATAGATAGCTTCAACTGACATATCAACCTCAGGCAGAAAAATCAGATGATTGCGAGTAGAGGGCTGATAGTTGACAGCTGAGTGCAGTTTGATCAGACGCATAATCCATGGAGCGTAAAACTTCAAGCCAAAGAGATCAAAGCCTGATGCAGCAAGTTGGCGGATAAAGAAGTCTTGTGCATTGAAGCTTTTGCCATGAAGAATATGGAAGACCAAAGTCTTCATTGCACCTTCCAGCTTTGCATGAGGAGAATGCCCTTTGATGGGCCAGAGAGTTCGCCTTATGATGTGATAGATAGTACGTGGCAGATACTCAAGGTCTTCAACAAAGAACTCCTTAGGATATTCCGCATCAGGAGACAAAGGCTTCATCATGCTAAGCATCTGACTCATGTTGGGTTCAGGCTTGTGAAAGATGCTTTCCATAGCAGCACTATGAAGCTGACAACCAGGTTCATAGAGATCACCTGGAGTGGGCAGGCCAGTAAGCTCAATGATATCAAAGGCTTTGGCTTCATGATGGACATTGCCTGTCATCCACTCAAGGACCCAAGTCTTCGGATCCCTGTTGTAGCCACGAATATGAAGAGTGGCATAGAATTGGAGCAGTAATTCTTCATCCCAGTGCTCCTTGTCAGTGACGAACTGCAACAAGCCAGACTCTCTGAAGCAATCCAGCGTTTCTTCCAAATAGGGCAGATGAGTTATGGCTTCAGTGTCAAGACGCATATGTGGGAAAATGTGACCTTGATTGTACAAAATGCATGAGTAATAACCGCGCTGCTGATAGCTCCAGAACCGATCAGATGATATTCTTGCCCTAGTGTAGGGGTTCTTGGCGCTATTGAAGAAGGTGTTGTGCGCTTTTAAGCCATTGATATTAAATGATCCTGGTGCAGACGCAGTACCTGGAAACCTAGGCAGTCTTGGCAGTGGCTTCTGAACCTGAGGCCTGTGCTCAACGTGGTAGTCAAATTGAGGACCAGCAGCAGGCGGAGGAACCAGAAGAGGCCATTTGACGGTTATAAGCTGCCTAGTTGTATGCTTGTTCTATGGTATGCGGCCTTGGTGGCGGAGTGGGAGCAGTGGCATTGGCAGAGGCGTCAGGCTGCGCATCTGGAGCAGGTGCTTCATTGGTTTCAGGCTCAGTATTCTGTGCAGGCTCCACATTTGCTTCAGCCATGACCACGTCATTGGCTTCATTGGTGTTAGTGGTGGCAGCCTCAAGATTCTCAACCTCCACTTGATGAGCTGGAGGGTTGGGCACAGACACGTTCACTTCAGGAACAACTTCTTCAGTGATGGGGGGAGTAGGGACACATTCTTCTGCTTGTTTTTCTTCGGCTGATGCAGCCGGATTGTCTTCAGCAACTTTAGCTTCAGACTCGGAGAAATTCACAGTAGGAGTGGCTTCTGGGAACACCTGACGTGCAATGGATTGGTGGTGCACTTCTCCTTCTGGAACGCTCGAAAGAGGAACTTGAGGCCTTGGTCCTTTGTGAAGCCTACGTAATGCTGGCGACGCCTGTGGAGATGGAGTTGGCTGGGCCTCAAAGTCATCATCTCCTTCTTGCACTGGTGGGGTAGCTTGTTTTTGGGGAGTACTTGAGGTGTCTTGGTGTTGTGGGTGATCAGCCCATGATGCATCCTGAGCAATTGGCATCAGAGGACGACCAATGCTGATGAGTTCGCTATTCGTGAGAACAGGCGATGATACCAAGTTGTGCTCGATCTGAGGAAGAACTACATCATCTTCAACATTGTCGTGGTGACCAATGTCTTCAGCAGCGGAGGGGTCAACTGCTGGAATGTCTTCAGCTTCAGGAGCCTCTGTGGAAGCAGGCTCATGAACTATCATCCGTCGTTCTTGATATGAAGAGTCAGGACGAGCAACCGATATGGGTTTGACAACGAGGGGCTCTGTGGGAGCAGCCCGATCTTTCTTGGTTTTGCGCTTCTTCTTGGAGGGAGCGACATCAGAAGCTTCAGGATTTTTCCTCTTTCTGGCTTCAGCCTCGGCAGTCCTTGTCTTCTTCAGTTCTGAAGCGGTTGACCTGACCTTTGGCTTCGAGCCGGTCATGCTGCTTGGGAAGACTATGCGAGGTTCTTCCCGTCTTGAAGGTGCAGATTGGTCAGTTGATGGCTTCTTCTTCTTTGCAGCCATTCTGGGGTCGATTCCAGGGCGACCAAGAGCCTTGCGCTTCTCAGCTTCATTGTAGGCTTGCACGCACTTGTCATCCAGACTCTTCATGCGTTCACGAGAACCTTTAGCTTCTTCACGCTTCTTGAGAAAAGCTTCCTTGAGCTCGTGCAGCATAACTTTGAAGTTTTTGACATCTTGCACGCTGAGCTTTGCCATGTGCTTCTTGAACTGAGCTTTCTCATAGTCAATTTTGTGCTTCAGTTCAACTATGCGCTGAGCTAGAGCTAGCTCAGAAGCAATGGCTCCATTGAAAGAGACGCTGAGGCCAATTGGAAGTTGCAGATCTTCAAAACTAAGATTGGGGGTATCAAACCACTCATCAATGAAGTTGTGGATGATTGCCACATCAAAGAGAGGCAAATCATTGAAGATTTCTGCTTCTTCCTTGCTCTTTATCAATTGTTCAAGAGCGTCATCTGCAAGATCTTCATCACTGGACAGATCAATGTGTTCGTCTCGCAGAATGGCAGCAGGGGTCAGTGCCTGATAAGTATTCTTGACATTTTTCTTTTTCATCTCCGTCTTCTTGGAGATACGAGATAGATCTTCAGACTGCACATTGTCTTCAGGAGGTGCAGTAGCCAGTGGCTTCGCACGTGAAGCTTTTGGAGGAGCAGCTGACTTTGAAGCTTTAGCCTTCTTTTGCTTCTGCGGCTTTGGGGTAGGAGCAGGGGCTTCGTCAGTGTCAGCATCATCATCAGAATCCACTTTGGCACCTTGAACAGAGATGTGGGTGATGAGGCCATCAAGGTTGTAGAAGGGTCCGATGATATTGGGTTCTGCATCGCGTGTGCCGTCAGCCCGGGGAGCAGAAGGATCAGGATTGAAGTCTAACCCTAAAGAATCTTTGTTCTTCTTTGCTGAGGCTTTTGCAAACTGATAATTCCGTTTGAAAAGATCGTCATCTCGACACCACAAGAGAGAAGTGGGGTCGGCGTTGGCAGGTTGAGGTCCCCTGACCATGCAAGGATAGAAGCCTTGCTCAATGGCTTCAGCTCTGGTCTTGGGTTGAAGATTTTTGTACAAAATATCGCCCCAAGGCCGCTTGATAGCATTCTTCTCAGCATACTCCTTGGTGACAAAGTTGTACTTGAACCATTGCTCTGCCCAATATCTTTGAATCCATTGGATTCGAGTCTTGCGCTGTCCATAGCTTTCTTGGGGATCGATTTTGTAAAGTTCATAGAGATCTTCGGGCAGATCCATTGATGTACCCCCACGGCGCTGTCTGCCACCCTTCCTTGCAGATTTTTCTGTAGCCATGAACTTCAAACTGAATGACTTCAACATGTTCAAAGGCTTCAAAGGCTTCCGCTTGCTGGACAAACAGGAACTGGCTTCGGGAGAGTTAATGTGATGCTGTAAGAATTCTGCAAACGAATGCAGACTATGAGAACCAAGGGATTCTCCCACGGACATGTACCTGTGACAGCATTAGAGATGCGAGGGAAGGGGAAGAGGTCATATGCATTCTCAGAAGATTTTGAAGATAAATCAGTTTGAAGACATTTACCTCACGATGCGAAGACATTCACTTATATGTTGAGAGTTGGTTCCAGATTTGTACGAATCCACGAATAAGTACAAGTGAGGAATCTAACAAGATGTGAAGCTTAAGTGAATATACTAGGCAGTATGAGATGCAGACAGGATAGATCTAACATTGTGTAGGCAGAAACCTATTTTGGTAAACAAGATGAATTTTTGAGGATAAAAAAGATGGTAAAAATAGAGTTGTATTTACCACGCGAAGAACTGCTAGATGGGAAGAGTAGGAGACCGAGCAGTTCAGTCCATCGTGCCCTAACTTGGCGACGGAGGACACCTACGGCGGTGGCGGAGAGGACGATGTCCGCGGCCGGTGTGAGGACGGCGTCGGTGAAGTCGCGGCAGCTAAGCACTTCGTTGCCGGCGTCGTCAAGAGCTAGTGGTGGCGCTAGGGTTTTGACGAGGTGGAGAGGTGGAAGAAGGTTTTCTTGACCGCAAGGGGACATGTATTTATAAGGAAGAATGCGACACAGCGCAATTACGCAGGTGCCCCTGGCGGTTCAGATCTGAGGAACACGTGGCATGCCTGCAACATACTTGGAGTTGTCCCACGTTCCCACGCCCTCCAGGTTTGTCGGATGGTCGTTCCGGCTTCTCCGGATTTCAAGCAATAAGGATGAATCATTTAAAACAGACTTAATGTTTGTCTCTGTATCTTCTGCTGACAAGGACGCAGAGAAGACATTTGACAGTTTCAATAGAATGCATATGATTTGGACAGATAGAGTTTGAGATAGAAAGCATAGAGAGATTAGGGTCCGATAACATTCACTTAGTTCAAAAGATTCAACAAGGAAGACATAGCTATAAGTGAATGCTGTAGAGGACAGAACACTAGTATATATCAGAAAACAATCAAATCAACATAGTGAAGATAATCATGAAGACAAGTTGAAATTGAGGACAAACCAAATGCGAAGACATAGCAAAAGTAACGCCATCAGTAAAACACTTCAAACAGAAGAATTTGGTGGTGGCGTTACCCACCGTATAGGAAGTATTAGACCCAGACACGGCGCACAATTATCGTGGTGCTCCGAAGTCAAATTCCGCGTTAATGTATCCACACTCAGAATGTAAGTCTTCATTGATTGAAGATATACTTTACTTCGTGTGTTGTACATCTAAGTCATCAACATGCATAAGTGTTAGGATGTGTGCCTGATCACAGGACATTTGAGGATTCCAAGATATTTAGCTCACACCGTAACTTGCAAAACCTTTTCTCATCCAAGGGCTTTGTGAAGATATCTGCCAGTTGCTCTTCAATGTTGACATGAATGATATCAATATCTTCCTTCATGACATGATCTCTGAGAAAGTGATGACGAACTTCAATGTGCTTTGTCTTCGAGTGCTGAACTGGGTTGTTGGCAATCTTGATGGCGCTTTCGTTGTCGCAGAAGAGAGGTACTTGTTTCAGATTGATGCCATAGTCCTTGAGAGTTTGCTTCATCCATAGAAGCTGAGCGCAGCAAGATCCAGCAGCAATGTATTCAGATTCAGCAGTGGAGAGTGATACACAGTTCTGCTTCTTTGAAGACCAACAGACAAGTGATCGTCCTAGGAAATGACATGTGCCCGATGTAGACTTGCGATCCACCTTGTGACCAGCATAATCAACATCCGAGAATCCAACCAGATCAAATTCTGAGCCCTTTGGATACCATAATCCTAATGTTGGGGTGTAAGCCAAATATCAAAGAATTCGCTTCACAGCTAAGTGATGCGATTCCTTTGGTGCCGCTTGGAATCGAGCACACATGCAAACACTAAGCATAATATCTGGCCTAGATGCACATAGGTAAAGTAAAGAACCAATCATGGAGCGGTATACCTTTTGATCGAACTCTTTACCATTGTCGTTGGGACCCAGATGGTGTTTTGGCTGGCATTGGCGTCGTGTAACCTTTGCAATCTTGCATTCCAAACTTCTTCAGGCAATCTTTGAGGTATTTTTCTTGAGATATGAAGATGCCATTCCTTTGCTGACGAATCTGAAGACCAAGGAAGAACTTCAGCTCACCCATCATGGACATCTGATATTGCTCTTGCATCATGTGTCCAAACTCATCACTATACTTCTGATTGGTGCAGCCGAAGATAATATCATCCACATAGATTTGGCACACAAACAGTTCACCGTCATATGTCTTCGTGAAGAGTGTGGGATCAAGGGATCCAGGTTCGAAGCCTTTGCTGTTCAGGAAGTCTTTGATCGTATCGTACCAGGCGCGAGGAGCTTGTTTGAGGCCATACAGTGCTTTGTTTAGCTTGTACACCATATCAGGGTGTTTTGGATCTTCAAAGCCAGGAGGTTGTGCGACATATACTTCTACTTCAATCTCGCCGTTGAGAAATGCACTCTTCACATCCATTTGATATAGCAAGATGTTGTGATGGTTAGCATAGGCTAGCAGTATGCGAATAGCTTCAAGCCTAGCCACAGGAGCAAATGTTTCATCGAAGTCAATCCCTTCAACTTGAGTATATCCTTGAGCGACGAGATGTGCTTTGTTTCTGATGACTTGACCATGCTCATCTTGCTTGTTTCGATATATCCATTTTGTGCCTATTATGTTATGCTTGCGAGGGTCAGGACGCTTGACAAGTTCCCAAACATTGTTCAGCTTGAACTGTTGAAGCTCTTCTTGCATAGCTTGAATCCACTCAGGTTCCATAAAGGCTTCAACAACTTTCTTGGGTTCTGATATTGACACAAAGGCAAAGTGCCCACAGAAATTTGCTAACTGTGTTGCTCTTGAGCGAGTAAGTGGACCGGGTGCATTGATGCTATCAATTATCTTCTCAATCTGTACTTCATTTGCAACACGAGGATGAACTGGACGAAGATTTTGCTCTTGCTGATCATTATCAACATTGGAAGGATTGTCTTCAGGCTGAGCATTTTCTTCAGGTTGATTGGGTGCAGAAATGATAAGTTCCTCTTCAGGCTGAGCTTCAGAAGGCATGATTTCACCAGTTCCCATTAGCTTGATAGATTCGCTGGGTGGAGCTTCGTCTAGTGTACTTGGCAGGAGCTCTCTTTGTGAACCATTGGTTTCATCAAACCGCACGTCCACAGTTTTGACGATTTTGTAAAGATAGAGATTGAAGACTCTGTAAGAGTGCGAGTCCTTTCCGTAACCGAGCATGAAGCCTTCGTGAGCTTTAGGTGCAAATTTTGATTTGTGATGTGGATCCTTGATCCAGCACCTAGCTCCAAATACTCTGAAGTAACTGACATTTGGCTTCTTGCCAGTGAGGAGCTCATAGGATGTTTTATTCAGAAGCTTATGGATGCAGACACGGTTGATGATATGACAAGCTGTATCAATAGCTTCAGGCCAGAACTTTCTTGGGGTCTTGTATTCATCGAGCATTGTTCGAGCCATCTCAATGAGGGTTCTGTTCTTGCGCTCCATGATGCCATTTTGCTGAGGTGTGTATGGAGCAGAGAACTCATGAGTGATTCCCATTGTATCCAGATAAAGATCAAGTCCAGTGTTCTTGAACTCAGTGCCGTTGTCACTTCTGATATGCTTGATCTTGACGCCATGATTATTCATGGCACGGTTGGTGAAGTGTCTGAAGACATCTTGCACTTCAGTCTTGTAGAGAATTATGTGTACCCATGTATATCTTGAGTAATCATCAACAATGACGAAGCCATAGAGACAAGCAGTTGTTGTGAGGGTAGAGTAGTGAGTAGGGCCAAATAAGTCCATGTGTAGCAGCTCGAAGGGTTGAGATGTCGTCATGATTATCTTCGAGGGATGCTTGGCCCTAGTCATCTTTCCAGCTTCGCAGGCACCACACAAATGATCCTTCTTGAACTTGACGCCCTCGATGCCTATGACATGCTTCTTCTTGGCGAGAGTGTGTAAGTTCCTCATGCCAGCATGCCCCAGCCTCCGATGCCAGAGCCAGCACTCTGAAGCTTTTGCAAGAAGACATACGGCAAGCTGTGGACCTGCTGAGAAATCTACCATGTATAGATCATCTTTCCGGTACCCTTCAAAGACTAGAGACTTGTCAGATTCCATTAGTACAAGGCAACGATATTTTCCGAATAGCACAATCATGTTCAAGTCACAAAGCATTGAGACAGACATTAAGTTGAAACCAAGGGATTCAACAAGCATCACTTTATCCATGTGCTGATCCTTTGAGATTGCAACTCTACCTAGACCCAATACCTTGCTTTTCCAGTGTCAGCAAATGTGATGTGACTCTTGTCAGATGGACGTAAGGTTGAGTCCATGAGAAGACTTCGATCACCAGTCATATGATTAGTGCATCCGCTGTCCATAATCCATTCTGAAGCATGAGGTGTCATACCCTATAGTACAGTCAGGGGGATAGGCCTCACCAAGAGATGTGTGAAGCATAAACATTTGATGGGCAAGAGGATTATTGAAGCTCAGATCAAGATTAGGACTGATAGGATGAATGGCAAACGATTCAGGAACAATATACATAGTGAGACTATTTGGGCATTTGATCTTGCGCCCTATAAGATGTTTTAGGTCCCCAGCAATAGCATCAGACGCCTTTGATTTTCGGCTGGAGACCTTTTCCTGCAAAAGAAAGTTAATTCTTCTTAACCACCCACATCTTCAGGGGTGGCTTAGAAGCAATGAGTCTAAGTGCAGCATCTGAGAACTTCGGCTTTGGAGCCCTAGCAAATAGCCTTGCAGGAGATGAATGATACTCATATGAATAAGCAGAAAAGTTCTTAGTTCTACGAACATAGCGGTTTGAAGACACACGCTCATATTCATAAGTCTGAGTATGGTTTCCTTGCAAAACATTGGCGTTAGGGTGACTCAGGTGAGTCCTCGGTCTGTATGAAGACTTTGGACCATATGAAGCCTTAGGTCTGGGTTTTGTCTTATTCCCAGGTGGTGTCATGATGACATTCACCGGAAGATTCTCAAGACAGCTTTTGGGAACCCAGATCTTCTTCATAGGTGGCCCATTCCTGCAGTTAGTGCCAATATACCGGGCAAACACTTCACCATTCTGATTCTTGAACAGTTTATAGTTTGCATCAAAGGATTCATCAACGATAATAGGGTTAGCACAGGTAAAGCCAGATAAGGTGTATGGATCCACTGAAGGTCCCTTTGCAGCAACCCATGTGGTTTTGGGATACTGCTCAGGCTTCCAGTAGGAACCATCAACATTCATTTTCCTCTCGAACCCAACACCCTCTTTCCTAGGATTTTGGTTCATAATATGCTTTTTGAGGACATCGCACAATGTCTGATGCCCTTTCAGACTTTCTTACATCCCTGTTTCAAGCAATGTCTTCAACCTAGCATTTTCATCAGCAATAGTAGTGGTATCCTCCGCAGAGGGGTTAGTTACCACATCAGTAATTGAAGACAATGCAACAGTAGCAGAAGTAGAACATTCAGCAATAGAGGTAGCGTTGTCACGCTCAAGGCATTTTAGACATGGTGGTTCAAATCCATCCTGAGCGAAACTGATCTGTTGAGCGCGAAGTGACTCATTCTCTTTTTGAAGATCTTCATGAGCCGCTCTCAATTTCTCAAGCTCTTGCTTCCTTTGAAGATAATCATAGGAGAGCTTTTCATGAGTGGTTGAGAGCATTTCATGACGACTTTCAAGTTCTTGGTACTTAGCATGAAGATTTTTTATGTATTCAACTAAGGACTGTGAACGGGTCATTTCCGCGTCCAACAGGTCATCGCTTTTGTCTAACAGTTTTTGAGTATGTTCCATAGCTTTTTGTTGTTCAGTTGCAATTTTAGCAAGTGTTTTGTAGCTGGGTTTGGATTCACAATCAGAGTCATCTTCACTTGATGTTTGAAAGTAAGCATCGCGTGATTTTACCTTCGCACCACGTGCCATGAAGCAGTAGGTGGGAGCGGAGTCGTCCTTGTCATTAGCTTCAGCGTTGGTGTGGAAGTCATTGTCTTTAGTGTTGAAGATGGACTTGGCAACGTAGGCTGTGGCTAGAGCCAAACTTGCAACGCCAGGGTCAGACTCCTCCTCAGACTCCACCTCCGCCTCCTCAGAAGTAGACTCCTCCTCTGAATCCATCTCCTTGCCAACAAAATCACGAGCCTTGCCAGATGAGCTCTTCTTATGAGATGAAGACTTGGATGAGGACTTGGAAGAAGACTTTGAAGATTTCTTCTTCTTCTTGTCATCAGAATCATATTCCTTGCTCTTCTTCTTCTTCTCATTGTCCCACTGTGGACACTCAGAGATATAGTGTCCAGGTTTCTTGCACTTGTGACATGTTGTCTTCTTGTAGTCATGAGTGGAAGCTTCATCATTTCTTGAGCTAGATCGTGAAGACTTTCTGAAGCCCTTCTTCTTAGTGAACTTCTGGAAATTCTTCACAAGCATATCAAGTTCCTTTATAATGTCTTCAGGATCATCAGAACTGCAGTCAGATTCTTCTTCAGATGAGGAAATAACTTTTGCCTTGAAAGCGCGAGTTCGGCCATAGTTGGGACCATATATATCTCTTTTCTCAGATAGCTGGAACTCATGTGTGTTGAGCCTCTATAGTATATCAGACGGATCGAGTGTCTTGAAGTCAGGGCGTTCTTGTATCATGAGGGCAAGGGTGTCAAAGGAGCTGTCAAGTGATCTCGGTAGTGTCATGACGATTTCATGCTTGGTAATCTCAGTGGCGCCGAGAGCACGAAGCTCATTTGTGATGTCGGTGAGGCGACCAAATGTGAGCTGGACATTTTCATTGTCGTTTCTCTTGAAGCGGTTGAAGAGGTTGCGAAGAACACTGATCCTTTGATCTCTCTAGGTTGAGACGCCTTCGTTGACCTTGGACAGCCAGTCCCAGACTAGCTTCAACGTTTCCAGAGCACTCACACGGCCATACTGTCCTTTGGTCAGATGACCATAGATGATGTTCTTGGCAGTAGAATCCAGTTGAATGAACTTCTTGACATCAGCAGGAGTGACACCTTCACCAGTCTTGGGAATGCCATTCTTGACGACATACCAGAGGTCGACATCAATGGCTTCAAGATGCATGCGCATCTTATTCTTCTAGTAGGGATATTCAGTTGCATCGAAGATGGGGCAAGCAGCAGAGACTTTGATTATCCTTGCAGTCGACATAGCTAAAACTCCAGGTGGTTAAACTGAATCACACAGAACAAGGGAGTACCTTGCTCTGATACCAATTGAAAGTGCTAGTTATCAACTAGAGGGGGGGGGGTGAATAGGCGATTTTTATGAAAGTCTTCAAAACATGGAAGTTTCAAAGACAAACAATAGAAATGACCCTATTGATATGCAGCGGAAGATAAACTACACTAAGCAAGCCATAGTCAAGTATGCAATAATGTGAAAGTACAAAGACTAACAGCAGCTAGGTAGTAAGGATCAGGATGGAAGATGGTATGAAGCCAAACTACGAAAATAGTCAGACAGTGAAGACAAATAGGTAAAGCAAACAAGCAATGACTTCACGAAGACAAACTCTAAATAAAGAGAGGGAGAGGATAGAACCAGTCACTTGTTGAGGACACAGGATTTGTTGGACCAGTTCCAGTTGCTGTGACAACTGTACGTCTGGTTAGGGAGGCTGAGATTCAACTCAGAAGACCACGTCTTCACCTTATTCCCCTTGAGCTAAGGACACCCAGTCCTCACCCAATTACTCTGGTAAGTCTTCAAGGTAGACTTCCAAACCTTCACAGACTTCGTTCACCGACGATCCACAATGACTCTTGGATGCTCAGAACGCGACGCCTAATCGGGTGGAGGATTCACAGTCCTCAAGTGTAATAAGTCTTTAGGTCACGCAGACAGAAAGACTTCAGTGATGCCTAACACTCTTTGGCTCTGGGTGTTTGGGCTTTGTCCTCGCAAGGATTTCTCTCTCTCAAAGGCTTCGAGGTGGGTTGCTCTCAATGCGAGAAAAGCCGTGCACTAACTCTGAGCAGCCACCAATTTATGGTGTAGGGGGTGGGCTATTTATAGCCACTAGGCAACCCGACCTGATATGTCCGAAATGACCCTAGGTCAATAAGGAACTGACACGTGTTCCAACGGTCAGATTTCAAACACACACGCCAACTTTACTTGGGCTACAAGCAAAGCTGACTCATCTAGCTCTGGATAAGATTTGCTCTCATTGTCTTCGCTCGAAGATAATAGGATTTGGGTTGAGCATCACTTCAGTCACTCTGACTTTGTTCACTTGGACCCCACTTAACAGTACGGTGGTTCCTATGACTCAACAAAGAAAAAAGGAAACAACGAAACGACTAAGTCTTCGCGCTCCATAGTCTTCACTCAATGTCTTCTCATGTCATAATCTTCAATATGAATATCTTCAAATACCACCATTGTCGTTAATGTCTTCATACTTTTTAGGGGTCATCTCCGGTAGGTAAACCGAATCAATGAGGGACTACTACCTGTGTTATCCTGCAATTCTCACCAACACATTAGTCCCTCAACCAGATTTGTCGTCAATACTCCAAAACAAACTAGGGGTGGCACTAGATGCACTTACAAAGACATAAAAAAATATTCACGTTAAGTACGAGGAACTTGAGAGTCGTCATGAAATGCTCTCAACTACTCATGAAAATCTTTCCTATGATTATCTTCAAAGGAAGCAAGAACTTGAGAACTTGAGAGCGACTCATGAAGATCTTCAAAAGGAGAACGAGTCACTTCGCGCTCAACAGATCAGTTCCTCTCAGGTAGGCTTTGAACCACCATGTCTAAAATGTCTTGAGCGTGATAATGCCGTTTCTGTTGCTGAATGTTCTACTGCTACTACTGTTGCAATATCTTCAACTGCTGATGTGGTAACTAACCCCTCTACTGAGGATACCATTACTATTGCTGATGAGAATGCCAGGTTGAAGACATTGCTTGAAACAGGAATATACAAAAGTCTCAAAGGGCATGAGACACTATTTCCTCAAGAAATATATTCTAAACCGAAACCCTAGGAAAGAGGGTGCTGGGTTCGAGAGGAAAATGAATGTTGATGGTTCATACTGGAAGCATGTGCAGTACCCCAAAACCACATGAGTTGCTGCAAAGGGACCTTCAATGGATCCATCTACCGTATCTTGCTTCACTTGTGCTAACCCGATTATCATTGATGAATCCTTTGATGCAAACTATAATCTGTTTAAGAATAAGAATGGCGAAGAGTTTGCCAAGTATATTGGTACTAACTGTAGGAATGGGCCACCTTTGAAGAAGATCCGGGTGCCCAAAAGTTGTCTTGAGAAGCTTCCTGTGAATGTCATCATGACACCACCTGGGAAGAAGACAAACCCCAGACCAAAGGCTTCATATGGTCCAAAGGCTTCATACAAACAGAGGACTCACCAGAGTCACCCTAACGCGAATGTTTTGTAGGGAAACCATACTCAGACTTATGAATATGAGTGTGTTTCATCAAACCGCTATGTTCATAAGACCAAGAACTTTTCTGTTTATTCTTATGAGTATTATTCACCTCCTGCAAGGCTATTTGCTAGGGCTCCAAAGCCGAAGTTCTCAGATGCTGCACTTAGACTCGTTGCTTCTAAGCCACCCCTGAAAATGTGGGTGGTTAAGAAAAATTAACTCTCTTTTGCAGGGAAAGGTCTCCAGCCAGAAATCAAAGGCTGGGGACCTAAAACATCTTGTGGGACGCAAGATAAAATGCCAAAATGCTCTTACTATGTATTTCATCCCAGGATTCCTTGAAAAACATCCTATTTACCCTAACCAGGATCTGAACTTTCATAATCCGCTTGTTCGTCAAATGTTTATGCTTCACAATACCCTTAGTGAAGCCTATCCCCCAAACTGCACTATAGGGTAAGACACCAAAGGCTTCAGAATGGATTATGGACAGTGGATGCATGATACGTCTCCAATGTAACTATAATTTTTGATTGCTCCATGCTATATTATCTACTATTTTGGACTATATTGGGCTTTATTTTCCACTTTTATATTATTTTTGGGACTAACCTATTAACCGGAGGCCCAGCCCAAAATTGCTGTTTCTTTTGCCTATTTCAGTGTTTCGAAGAAACGGAATATCAAACGGAGTCCAAACGGAATAAAACCTTCGGGAATGTGATTTTCTCACCGAATATGACCCAGGAGACTTGGACCCTACGCCAAGGAAGCTTCGAGGTGGGCATGAGGTAGGGGGGCGCGCCCTACCCCCAGGCGCGGCCCCCACCCTCGTGGGCCCACCGAAGCTCCACCGACGTACTTCTTCCTCCTATATATACCTACATACCCCCAAACGACCAGAGACAGAGCCAAAAACCTAATTCCACCGCCGCAACTTTCTGTATCCACGAGATCCCATCTTGGGGCCTGTTCCGGAGCTCTGCCGGAGAGGGCCGTCATCACGGAGGGCTTCTACATCATCATAGCCTCTCCGATGAAGTGTGAGTAGTTTACCTTAGACCTTCGGGTCCATAGTTAGTAGCTAGATGGCTTCTTCTCTCTTTTTGGATCTCAATACAATGTTCTCCCCCTCTCTTGTGGACATCTATTCGATATAATCTTGTTTTTGTGGTGTGTTTGTTGAGACCGATGAATTGTGGGTTTATGATCAAGTCTATCTACGAATAATATTTGAATCTTCTCTGAATTCTTTTATGTATGATTAGTTATCATTGCAAGTGTCTTCGAATTATCCGTTTGGTTTGGCCAACTAGATTGGTAGTTCTTGCCATGGGAGAAGTGCTTAGCTTTGGGTTCGATCTTGCGGTGTCCTTTCCCAGTGACAGTAGGGGCAGCAAGGCACATATTGTATCGTTGCCATCGAGGATAACAAGATGGGGTTTATTTCATATTGCATGAATTTATCTCTCTACATCATGTCATCTTGCTTAAGGCGTTACTCTATTTTTAACTTAATACTCTAGATGCATGCTGGATAGCGGTCGATGAGTGGAGTAATAGTAGTAGATGCAGGCAGGAGTCGATCTACTTGTCTCGGACGTGATGCCTATATACATGATGATACCTAGATATTCTCATAACTATGCTCAATTCTGTCAATTGCTCAATAGTAATTTGTTCACCCACCGTAGAATACTTATGCTCTTGAGAGAAGCCACTAGTGAAACCTATGGCCCCCGGGTCTATTCTCATCATATCAATCTCCATCACTTTAATCTTGCTTTGCTTTTTTACTTTGCCTTTTACTTTTTGCTTTGCATCTCTATATCAAAAATACCAAAAATATTATCTATCATCTCTATCAGATATCACTCTCGTAAGTGACCGTGAAGGGATTGACAACCCCTAATCGCGTTGGTTGCGAGGAGCTATTGCTTTTGTGTAGGTACGAGGGACTTGCGCGTGGCCTCCTACTGGATTGATATCTTGGTTCTCAAAAACTGAGGGAAATACTTACGCTACTCTACGGCATCATCCTCTCCTCTTCGGCGAAATCCAAGGCAAGCTCAAGAGGTAGCAAGAAGAATTTATGGCGCCGTTGCCGGGGAGTCTACGCAAAAAAAGTCAACATACCAAGTAACCATCACAATCCCTATCTCCTGCATTACATTAGTTGCCATTTGCCTCTCATTTTCCTCTCCCCCACTTCACCCTTGCCGTTTTATTCGCCCTCTCTTTCTCCTTCTCCTCCTCCTCCTCTTTCTCCGTTTTCCTTTTTTCTCGCCTGCCTTTTGTTTGCTCGTGTGTTGGATTGCTTGTTTGTCGCGATGGCTCAAGATACTACCAAATTGTGTGACTTCACCAATACCAACAATAATGATTTCCTTAGCACTCCGATTGCTCCTCTTGCCAATACCGAATCTTGTGAAATCAATACTGCTTTGTTGAATCTTGTTATGAAAGATCAATTCGCCGGCCTTCCTAGTGAAGATGCCGCTACTCATCTGAATAGCTTCGTTGATTTATGTGATATGCAAAAGAAAAAAGACGTTGATAATGACGTTGTTAAATTGAAGCTATTTCCTTTTTCGCTTAGAGATCGTGCTAAAGCTTGGTTTTCGTCTTTGCCTAAAAATAGTATTGATTCTTGGAACAAGTGCAAAGATGCTTTTATCTCTAAGTATTTTCCTCCCGCTAAGATCATCTCTCTTAGAAACGACATTATGAATTTTAAGCAACTTGATCATGAACATGTTGCACAAGCTTGGGAGAGAATGAAATTAATGATACGTAATTGCCCTACTCATGGTTTGAATTTGTGGATGATTATACAAAATTTTTATGCCGGATTGAATTTTGCTTCTAGAAATCTTTTAGATTCGGCCGCGGGAGGCACTTTTATGGAAATCACTTTAGGAGATGCTACTAAACTCCTAGATAATATTATGGTTAATTATTCCCAATGGCATACTGAAAGATCTTCTAATAAAAAAGTGCATGCGATAGAAGAAATTAATGTTTTGAGTGGAAAGATGGATGAACTTATGAAATTATTTGCTACGAAAAGTGTTTCTTCTGATCCTAATGATATGCCTGTGTCTACTTTGATTGAGAATAATAATGAATCTATGGATGTGAATTTTTTTGGTAGGAATAATTTTGGTAACAACGCATATAGAGGGAATTTTAATCCTAGGCCTTATCCTAGTAATCCTTCTAATTGTGGAAATTCCTACAGCAATTCTTATGGAAATTTTAATAAGATGCCCTCTGAATTTGAGAGTAGTGTTAAAGAGTTTATGAATTCACAAAAGAATTTTAATGCTTTCCTTGAAGAGAAATTGCTTAAAGTTGATGATTTGGCTAGGAACGTTGATAGAATTTCTCTTGAGGTTGATTCTTTAAAGCTTAGATCTATTCCTCCTAAGCATGATATCAATGAGTCTCTCAAAGCTATGAGAATTTCCATTGATGAGTGCAAGGAAAGAACCGCTAGGATGCGTGCTATGAAAGATGCCTTTATTAAAGCGTGTTCTTCCAATTCCTATGAAAATCAAGATGAAGATCTAAAAGTTATTGATGTGTCCCCTATCAAATCTTTGTTTTGCAATATGATTCTTGATGAAACTGAATATGATCTTCCTTTACCTAGAAGGCGTTCCAAAAATTTAGAGTATTTAGATCTCTATGATGAAATTGATGAAAGTGGGATTGAAAGAAATAAAACCCTAGATGTTGCTGAACCCACTATATTGGAATTCAAGGAATTTAATTATGAAAGTTGCTCTTTAATTGATTGTATTTCCTTGTTGCAATCCGTGCTAAATTCTCCTCATGCTTATAGTCAAAAGAAAGCCTTTACCGAACATATTGTTGACGTCGTGATGCAATCTTATGAAGAAAGACTTGAGTTGAAAGTCTCTATCCCTAGAAAACTCTATGATGAGTGGGAACCTACTATTAAAACTAAAATTAAAGATCACGAGTTTTATGCTTTGTGTGATTTGGGTGCTAGTGTCTCCACTATCCCCAAAACTTTGTGTGATTTGCTAGATTTCCGTGATTTTGATGATTGCTCTCTAAACTTGCATCTTGCGGATTCCACTATTAAGAAACCTATGGGAAGGATTAAAGATGTTATTATTGTTGCAAATAGGAATTATGTGCCCGTAGATTTCATCGTTCTTGATATAGATTGCAATCCTTCTTGCCCTATTATTCTTGGTAGACCTTTCCTTAGAACGGTTGGTGCGATTATTGATAGGAAGGAAGAGAATATTAGATTCCAATTTCCATTAAAAAAGGGCATGGAACACTTTCCTAGAAATAAAATAAAATTGCCATATGAAACTATCATGAGAGCCACTTATGGATTGCCTACCAAAGATGGCAATACCTAGATCTATCCTCGCTTTTATGCCTAGCTAGGGGCGTTAAACAATAGCGCTTGCTGGGAGGCAACCCAATTTTATTTTTAGTTTTTGGTGTTTTTCTTCTGTTAGGGAATAAATAATCCATCTACCTTCAGTTTGGATGTGCTTTCGTGTTTTAATTAGTGTTTGTGCCAAGTTAGACCTATTGGATCTTCTTGGATGATACTTATTTGATCTTGCTGTAATTTCCAGAAACTTTGCGCTCAGTGCCCGAATTCTTAAAAATCACCAGAACGTTATAAAATACTGATTCCAATTTCTGCTGATCAATAAACAAATTGTCTAGGTTGTCTAATTTTGGTAGAATTCTTGGTCTTTTGAGCTATGTAGTTTTGCTCTATGTGCTTCACTTATATCTTTCGAGCGTTATAATTTTGCTCTATGTGCTTCACTTAGATCTTTTAGAGCACGGTGGTGGTTTGTTTTAAAGAGACTATTGATCTCTCATGCTTCACTTAGATTATCTTGAGAGTCTTAATAGCATGGTAATTTGCTTAATAATAATATGCTTGGTATTCAAGATTTGTGAAACTTCTTTTTAGTATGTTGAATACTAAGAAAAGATTGATGCATGATAATTGTTTTGAGATATGAAGATGGTGATATTAGAGTCATGCCAGTTGAGTAGTTGTGAATTTGAGAAATTCTTGTGTTAAAGTCTGTGATTCCCGTAGCATGCATGTATGGTGAACCGTTATGTGATGAAGTTGGAGCATGATTTATTTATTGATTGTCTTCCTTATGAGTGGCGGTCGGGGACGAGCGATGGTCTTTTCCTACCAATCTATCCCCCTAGGAGCATGCGCGTAATACTTTGCTTTGATAACTTCTAGATTTTTGCAATAAGTATATGAGTTCTCTATGACTAATGTTGAGTCCATGGATTATACGCACTTTTTCCCATCCTTCCACCATTGCTAGCCTCTCTAATACCGCGCACTTTTCGCCGGTATCATACACCCACCATATACCTTCCTCAAAACAGCCACCATACCTACCTATGATGGCATTTCCATAGCCATTCCGAGATATATTGCCATGCAACTTTCCACCGTTCCGTTTATTATGACGTGCTCCATCATTGTCATATTGCTAGCATGATCATGTAGTTGACATCGTATTCGTGGCAAAGCCACCGTTCATAATTCTTTCATACATGTCACTCTTGATTCATTGCATATCCCGGTACACCGCCGGAGGCATTCATATAGAGTCATATTTGTTCTAAGTATCGAGTTGTAATTGTTGAGTTGTAAGAAAAATAAAAGTGTGATGATCATCAATTTTTAGAGCATTGTCCCAAGTGAGGAAAGGATGATGGAGACTATCATTCCCCCATAAGTCGGGATGAGGCTCCGGACGAAAAATAAAATAAAATAAAAAAAGAGACCATAAAAAAGGCCCAACTAAAAAAATGAGAGAAAAAGAGAGAAGGGACAATGTAACTATCCTTTTACCACACTTGTGCTTCAAAGTAGCACCATGATCTTCATGATAGAGAGTCTCTCATTTTGTCACTTTCATATACTAGCGGGAATTTTTCATTATAGAACTTGGCTTGTATATTCCAATGATGGGCTTCCTCAAATTGCCCTAGGTCTTCGTGAGCAAGCAAGTTGGATGCACACCCACTTAGTTTCTTTTGATGAGCTTTCATATACTTACAGCTCTAGTGCATCCGTTGCATGGCAATCCCTACTCACTCACATTGATATCTATTGGTGGGCATCTCCATAGCCCGTTCATACGCCTAGTTGATGTGAGACTATCTTCTCCCTTTTTGTCTTCTCTACAACCACCATTCTATTCCATATATAGTGCTATGTCCATGACTCACGCTCATGTATTGCATGAAGATAGAAAAAGTTTTGAAAATGTTAAAGTATGAAACAATTGCTTGGCTTGTCATCGGGGTTGTGCATGATTTAAATACTTTGTGTGGTGAAGATAGAGCACCAGCCTATATGATTTTGTAGGGATAACTTTCTTTAGCCATGTTATTTTCAGAAGACATAATTGCTTTATTAGTATGCTTGAAGTATTATTGTTTTTATGTCAACATGAACTTTTGTCTTGAATCTTTCGAATCTGAATATTCATACCACAATTAAGAATATTTGCATTGAAATTATGCCAAGTAGCACTCCGCATCAAAAATTCTCTTTTTATCATTTACCTACTTGAGGACGAGCAGGAATTAAGCTTGGGGATGCCTGATACGTCTCCAACGTATCTATAATTTTTGATTGCTCCATGCTATATTATCTACTGTTTTGGACTATATTGGGCTTTATTTTCCACTTTTATATTATTTTTGGGACTAACCTATTAACCGGAGGCCCAGCCCAAAATTGTTGTTTTTTTGCCTATTTCAGTGTTTCGAAGAAACGGAATATCAAACGGAGTCCAAACGGAATAAAACCTTCGGGAACGTGATTTTCTCACCGAATATGACCTAGGAGACTTGGACCCTACGCCAAGGAAGCTTCAAGGTGGGCATGAGGTAGGGGGCGCGCCCTACCCCCCCAGGCGCGCCCCCACCCTTGTGGGCCCACCGAAGCTCCACCGACGTACTTCTTCCTCCTATATATACCTATGTACCCCCAAACGATCAGAGACGGAGCCAAAAACCTAATTCCACCGCCGCAACTTTCTATATCCATGAGATCCCATCTTGGGGCCTATTCCAGAGCTTCGTCGGAGAGGTCCGTCATCACGGAGGGCTTCTACATCATCATAGCCTCTCCGATGAAGTGTGAGTAGTTTACCTCAAACCTTCGGGTCCATAGTTAGTAGCTAGATGGCTTCTTCTCTCTTTTTGGATCTCAATACAATGTTCTCCCCCTCTCTTGTGGAGATCTATTCGATGTAATCTTCTTTTCGCGGTGTGTTTGTTGAGACCGATGAATTGTGGGTTTATGATCAAGTCTATCTATGAATAATATTTGAATCTTCTCTGAATTCTTTTATGTACGATTGGTTATCATTGCAAGTCTCTTCGAATTATCCATTTGGTTTGGCCAACTAGATTGGTAGTTCTTGCCATGGGAGAAGTGCTTAGCTTTGGGTTCGATCTTGCGGTGTCCTTTCCTAGTGACAGAAGGGGCAGCAGGGCACGTATTGTATTGTTGCCATCGAGGATAACAAGATGGGGTTTATTTCATATTGCATGAATTTATCTCTCTACATCATGTCATCTTGCTTAAGCTGTTACTCTGTTTTTAACTTAATACTCTAGATGCATGCTGGATAGCGGTCGATGAGTGGAGTAATAGTAGTAGATGCAGGCAGGAGTCGATCTACTTGTCTCGGACGTGATGCCTATATACATGATCATACCTAGATATTCTCATAACTATGCTCAATTCTGTCAATTGCTCAACAGTAATTTGTTCACCCACCGTAGAATACTTATGCTCTTGAGAGAAGCCACTAGTGAAACCTATGGCCCCCGGGTCTATTCTCATCATATCAATCTCCATCACTTTAATCTTGCTTTGCTTTTTTAATTTGCCTTTTACTTTTTGCTTTGCATCTCTATATCAAAAATACCAAAAATATTATCTATCATCTCTATCAGATCTCACTCTCGTAAGTGACCGTGAAGGGATTGACAACCCCTAATCACGTTGGTTGCGAGGAGCTATTGCTTTTGTGTAGGTACGAGGGACTTGCGCGTGGCCTCCTACTGGATTGATACCTTGGTTCTCAAAAACTGAGGGAAATACTTACGCTACTCTACTGCATCATCCTCTCCTCTTCGGGGAAATCCAACACAAGCTCAAGAGGTAGCAATGCACTAACCACATGACTGGTGAGCGAAGTCTTCTCATGGATTCAACCCTACGTCCGTCTGACAAGAGTCACATCACATTTGCTGACACTGGTAAAAGCAAGGTATTGGGTCGAGGTAGAGTTGCAATCTCAAAGGATCAGCACATGGATAAAGTGATGCTTGTTGAATCCCTTGGTTTCAACTTAATGTCTGTCTCAATGCTTTGTGATCTGAATATGATTGTGATATTTGGAAAATATCATTGCCTTGTGCTTATGGAATCTGACAAATCTCTAGTCTTTGAAGGGTATCGAAAAGATGATCTGTATATGGTAGATTTCTCTGTAGGACCACAGCCGGCCGTATGTCTTCTAGAAAACGCTTCAGAATGCTGGCTCTGGCATCGGAGGCTAGGGCATGCTAGCATGAGGAACTTGTACACTCTCGCAAAGAAGAAGCATGTCGTAGGCATCGAGGGCGTCAAGTTCAAGACGAATCATATTTGTGGTGCCTGCGAAGCTGGAAAGATGACTAGGGCCAAGCATCCCTCGAAGACAATCATGACAATGACACATCCCTTCGAGCTGCTTCACATGGACTTATTTGGCCCTACTCACTACTCTACCCTTACTACCACTGCTTACCTCAATGGCTTCATCATTGTTGATGATTACTCAAGATATACATGGGTGCACATAATCCTCTACAGGAATGAAGTGCAGGATGTCTTCAGACAATTCGCCAATCGCGCCATGACCAACTATGGCATCAAGATCAAGCACATCAGAAGTGACAACGACACAGAATTCAAGAACACCGGCCTCGACACTTATCTTGATACATTGGGCATCACACATGAGTTCTGAGCTCCATACACACCTCAGCAGAATGGCATCATGGAGCGCAAGAACAGAACCCTCATTGAGATGGCACGGATGATGCTTGATGAGTACAAGACTCCAAGGAAATTCTGGCCTGAAGCCATTGATACTGCATGCCACATCATCAACTGTGTTTATCTTCACAAGCTTCTAAAGAAGATATCTTATGAGCTCCTGACTGGTAAGAAGCCAAACGTCAGCTACTTCAGAGTATTTGTGCTAGGTGCTGGATCAAGGATCCACATCACACTTCAAAATTTGCACCGAAAGCACATGAAGGTTTTATGCTTGCCTACGGAAAGGATTCTGCTACCTCTTGAGCACTGCGTTGGTTTTCCCTTGAAGAGGAAAGGGTGATGCAGTAAAGTAGCGTAAGTATTTCCCTCAGTTTTTGAGAACCAAGGTATCAATCCAGTAGGAGGCCACACGCAAGTCCCTCGTACCTGCAACAAACAAATAAGAACCTCGCAACCAACGTGATAAAGGGGTTGTCAATCCCTTCACGGTCACTTACGAGATTGAGATCTGATAGAGATGATAAGATAATATTTTTGGTATTTTTATGGTAAAGAGTAAAAGTAAAGAAAGCAAAATAAACGACGCCAGAAATAGCTAGTTGTTGGGAGATTAATATGATGGAAAATAGACCCGGGGGCCATAGGTTTCACTAGTGGCTTCTCTCAAGATAGCATAAGTATTACGGTGGGTAAACGAACTACTGTCGAGCAATTGATAGAATTGAGCATAGTTATGAGAATATCTAGGTATGATCATGTATATAGGCATCACGTCCGTGACAAGTAGACTGAAACGATTCTGCATCTACTACTATTACTCGACACATCGACCGCTATCCAGCATGCATCTAGAGTATTAAGTTCATAAGAACAAAGTAATGCTTTAAGCAAGATAACATAATGTAGAGGGATAAACTCATGAAATATGAGAAAAGCCCCATCTTTTTATCCTCGATGACAACAATACAATACGTGTTGTTTCCCCTACTGTCACTGGGATCGAGCACCACAAGATTGAACCCAAAGCTAAGCACTTCTCCCATTGCAAGAAAGATCAACCTAGTAGGCCAAACCAAACTGATAATTCGAAGAGACTTGCAAAGATAATCAATCATACATAAAAGAATTCAGAGGAGATTCAAATATTGTTCATAGATAATCTGGATCATAAACCCACAAGTCATCGGATCTCGACAAACACACCGCAAAAAGAAGAGTTACATCAAATAGATCTCCAAGGGAATCGAGGAGAACTTTGTATTGAGATCCAAAGAGAGAGAAGAAGCCATCTAGCTAATAACTATGGACCCGAAGGCCTGAGGTAAACTACTCACACATCATCGGAGAGGCTATGGTGTTGATGTAGAAGCCCTCCATGATCAATGCCCCCTCCGGCAGGATGCCGGAGAATGCCCCAAGATGGGATCTCACGGGTACAGAAGGTTGCGGCGGTGGAATTAGGTTTTCGTGGTGCTCCTCGATGGTTTGGGGTTACGCAGGTATATATAGGAGGAAGAAGTAGGTCAGTGGAGCCACGAGGGGCCCACGAGGGTGGAGGGCGCGTCCTGGGGGGGGGGATAGGCGCGTCCCCCTACCTCGTGGCTTCCTCGTCTGTTGCTTGACATCCACTCCAAGTCCTCTGGATCACATTTATTCCGAAAATCACGTTCCCGAAGGTTTCATTCCATTTGGACTCCATTTGATATTCTTTTCCTTCGAAAGACTGAAATAGGCAAAAAAAACAACAATTTGGGCTGGGCCTCCGGTTAATAGGTTAGTCCCAAAAATAATATAAAAGTGTATAATAAATCCCATTAAACATCCAAAACAGAATATATAATAGCATGGAACAATAAAAAATTATAGATACATTGGAGACGTATCAAGCATCCCCAAGCTTAATTCCTGCTCGTCCTCGAGTATGTAAATCATAAACACAGAATTTTTGATGTGGAATGCTACCTAGCATATTCCTTAATGTAATTCTCTTATTTGTGGTATGAATATTTAGGTCCGAAAGATTCATGATAAAGGTTTAGTATTGACATAAAAATAATAATACTTCAAGCATACTAACTAAGCAATCATGTCTTCTCAAAATAACATGGCCAAAGAAAGTTATCCCTACAAAAGCATATAGTCTGGCTATGCTCTATCTTCATCACACAAAGTATTTAATCATGCACAACCCCGATGACAAGCCAAGCAATTGTTTCATACTTTGATGTTCTCAAACTTTTTCAATCTTCACGCAATACATGAGCGTGAGCCATGGACATAGCACTATATGTGGAATAGAATGGTGGTTGTGGAGAAGACAAAAAAGGAGAAGATAGTCTCACATCAACTAGGCATATCAATGGGCTATGGATATGCCCATTAATAGATATCAATGTGAGTGAGTAGGGATTGCCATGCAACGGATGCACTAGAGCTATAAGTGTATGAAAGCTCAACAAAAGAAACTAAGTGAGTGTGCATCCAACTTGCTTGCTCACAAGACCTAGGGCATTTTGAGGAAGCCCATCATTGGAATATACAAGCCAAGTTCTATAATGAAAAATTCCCACTAGTATATGAAAGTGACAAATCAAGAGACTCTCTATCATAAAGATCATGGTACTACTTTGAAGCACAAGTGTGAAAAAAGGATAGTAGCACTGTCCCTTCTCTCTTTTTCTCTCATATTTTTTTGGGCCTTCCTTTCTTTCTTTTGGCCTTCTCTTTTTTTATTTAGTCCGGAGTCTCATCCCGACTTGTGGGGGAATCATAGTCTCCATCATCCTTTCCTCACATGGGACAATGCTCTAATAATGATGATCATCACACTTTTATTTACTTACAACTCAAGAATTACAACTCAATACTTAGAACAGAGTATGACTCTATGTGAATGCCTCCGGCGGTGTACCGGGATATGCAATGAATCAAGAGTGACAAATGATGAACGGTGGCTTTGCCACAAATACGTTGTCAACTACATGATCATGCAAAGCAATATGACAATGATGGAGCGTGTCATAGTAAACGGAACGGTGGTAAGTTGCATGGCAATATATCTCGGAATGGCTATGGAAATGCCATAATAGGTGGGTATGGTGGCTGTTTTGAGGAAGGTATATGGTGGGTGTATGATACGGGCGAAAAGTGCACGGTATTAGAGAGGCTAGCAATGGTGGAAGGGTGAGAGTGTGTATAATCCATGGACTCAACATTAGTCATAAAGAACTCACATACTTATTGCAAAAATCTATTAGTTATCGAAACAAAGTATTACGCGCATGCTCCTAGGGGGATAGATTGGTAGGAAAAGACCATCGCTCGTCCCCGACCGCCACTCATAAGGAAGATAATCAATAAATAAATCATGCTCCGACTTCATCACATAACGGTTCACCATACGTGCATGCTACGGGAATCACAAACTTTAACAAAAGTATTTCTCAAATTCACAACTACTCAACTAGCATGACTCTAATATCGCCATCTTCATATCTCAAAACAATTATCAAGTATCAAACTTCTCTTAGTATTCAACGCACTTATAAGAAAGTTTTTACTAATCTTGGATGCCTATCATATTAGGACTACCATCTCAATTTAAGCAAATTACCATGCTGTTTTGTAGGACTCTCAAAATAATGTAAGTGAAGCATAAGAGATCAATAGTTTCTATAAAACAAAACCACCGCCGTACTCTAAAAGATATAAGTGAAGCACTAGAGCAAAAACTATATAGCTCAAAAGATATAAGTGAAGCACATAGAGTATTATAATAAATTTCGAATCACGTGTGTCTCTCTCAAAAGGTGTGTATAGCAAGGATGATTGTGTTAAACTAAAAAGTAAAGACTCAAATCATACAAGACTCTCCAAGCAAAACACTTATCATGTGGTGAATAAAAATATAGCTCCAAGTAACGTTACCGATGGACGAAGACGAAAGAGGGGATGCCTTCCGGGGCACCCCCAAGCTTTGGCTTTTTGGTGTCCTTAGATTTATCTTGTGGTGCCTTGGGTATCCCCAAGCTTAGGCTCTTGCCACTCCTTATTCCATAATCCATCAAATCCTTACCCAAAACTTGAAAACTTCACAACACAAAACTTAACAGAAAATCTCATGAGCTCCGTTAGCGGAACAAAACAAAACACCACTTCAAGGTACTGTAATGAAATCATTATTTATTTATATTGGTGTTAAACCTACTGTATTCCAACTTCTCTATGGTTTATAAACTATTTTACTAGCCATAGATTCATCAATATAAGCAAACAACACACGAAAAACAGAATCTGTCAAAAACAGAACAGTCTGTAGTAATCTGTAACTAACGCAAACTTCTGGAACTCAGAAAAATCCACCAAAATAGGACGACTTAGATAATTTGTTTAGTGATCTACTGCAATTGGAATCAGTATTTTTATAACATTCTGGTGATTTTTAAGAATTGTTTTCGTGAACAGAAAGTTTCTGGAATTTTCAGCAAGATCAAATAACTATCATCCAAGAAGATCCTATAGGTTTAACTTGGCACAAACACTAATTAAAACACAAAAACAAATCAAACCAGAGGCTAGATCAAAGATTTATTCCTAAACAGAAGCAAAAAAGTAAAAAAAAACTAAAATAAAATTGGGTTGCCTTCCAAGAAGCGCTATCATTTAAAGCCCTTAGCTACGCCTAAAAGCAAGGATAGATCTAGGTATTGCCATCTTTGGTAGGCAATCCATAAGTGGCTCTCATAATAGATTCATATGGTAATTTAATCTTCTTTCTAGGGAAGTGTTCCATGCCTTTCCTTAACGGAAATTGGAATCTAATATTCCCTTCCTTCATATCAATAATTGCACCAATCGTTCTAAAGAAAGGTCTACCAAGAATAATAGGACATGAAGGATTGCAATCTATATCAAGAACAATAGAATCTACGAGCACATAGTTCCTATTTGCAACAATAAGAACATCATTAATTCTTCCCATACGTTTCTTAATGGTGGAATCCGCAAGATGCAAGTTTAGAGAACAATCATCAAATTCACGGAAACCTAGCAAATTACACAAAGTTTTGGGAATCGTGGAAACACTAGCACCCAAATCACACAAAGCATAGCATTCATGATCTTTAATATTAATTTTAATAGTAGGTTCCCACTCCTCATAAAGTTTTCTAGGGATAGAAACTTCCAACTCAAGTTTTTCTTCATAAGATTGCATTAAAGCATCAACGATATGTTTAGTAAAAGCTTTATTTTGACTATAAGCATGAGGAGAATTTAGCACGAATTGCAACAAGGAAATACAATCTATCAAAGAGCAATTATCATAATTAAATTCCTTGAAATCCAAGATAGTGGGTTCATTGATATCTAAAGTTTTGACCTCTTCAATCCCACTTTTACCAAAATTTGTATCAAGATCTAAAAACTCCGAATTTTTGGGATGCCTTCTAACTAAAGTTGACTCATCTCCAGTCCCATCATTATCAAGATTCATATTGCAAAACAAAGATTTAATAGGGGACACATCAATAACTTTTAGATCTTCATTTTTATTCTCATAAAAATTAGAAGAACACGCTTTTACAAAGCAATCTTTCTTAGCACGCATCCTAGCGGTTCTTTCTTTGCACTCATCAATGGAAATTCTCATGGCTTTGAGAGACTCATTGATATCATGCTTAGGTGGAATGAATCTAAGTTTCAAAGAATCAACATCAAGAGAAATTCTATCCTCGTTCCTAGCCAGTTCGTCAACTTTAAGAAATTTTTCTTCAAGCAAGGCATTGAAATTCTTTTGAGAAATCATAAACTTTTAACACTAGTCTCGAATTCAGAGGGCATCTTATTAAAATTTTCATAAGAATTGTTGTAGGAATTACCATAATTATTAGAGGAATTACTACGGAACGGCCTAGGATTAAAGTTTCCTCTATACGTGTTGCTACCAAAATTATTCCTACCAACAAAATTCACATCCAGAGATTCATTATCACTCTCAATCAAGGTAGACAAGGGCATATCATTAGGATCAGAAGAAACACTCTTATTGGCAAACAATTTCATAAGTTCGTCCATCTTTCCACTCAAAACATTAATTTCTTCTATCGCATGCACCTTTTTACTAGTAGATCTTTCGGTGTGCCATTGAGAATAATTAACCATAATATTATCTAGGAGTTTAGTAGCTTCTCCTAAAGCGATTTCCATAAAAGTGCCTCCCGCGACCGAATCTAAAAGATTTCTAGAAGCAAAATTCAATCTGGCATAATTTTTTTGTATAATCATCCATAAATTCAAACCATGAGTAGGGCAATTACGTATCATTAATTTCATCCTCTCCCAAGCTTGTGCAACATGTTCATGATCAAGTTGCTTAAAATTCATAATATTGTTTCTAAGAGAGATGTTCTTAGCGGGAGGAAAATACTTAGAGATAAAAGCATCTTTGCACTTATTCCAAGAATCAATACTATTTTTAGGCAAAGACGAAAACCAAGTTTTAGCACGATCTCTAAGCGAAAACAGAAATAGTTTCAACTTAACAATATCATTGTCCACATCTTTCTTCTTTTGCATATCACAATCAACAAAGCTATTTAGATGGGTAGCGGCATCTTCACTAGGAAGGCCGGCGAATTGATATTTCATGACAAGATTCAGCAAAGCAGCATTAATTTCACAAGATTCAGCATCGGTAAGAGGAGCAATCGGAGTGCTAAGAAAATCATTGTTTTTGGTATTGGTAAAGTCACACAATTTAGTATTATCTTGAGCGAACAAGAAGCAAGCGAGAAAAAAAGAGGCGAACAGAAAAAGAGAGGGTGAATAAAACGGCAAGGGTGAAGTGGGGGAGAGGAAAACGAGAGGCAAATGGCAAATAATGTAATGCGAGGGATAAGAGTTTGTGATGGGTACTTGGTATGTCTTGACTTGTGCGTAGACTCCCCGGCAACGGCGCTAGAAATTCTTCTTGCTACCTCTTGAGCACTGCGTTGGTTTTCCATTGAAGAGGAAAGGGTGATGCGGTAAAGTAGCGTAAGTATTTCCCTCAGTTTTTGAGAACCAAGGTATCAATCCAGTAGGAGGCCACACGCAAGTCCCTCATACCTACACAAACAAATAAGAACCTCGCAACCAACGCGATAAAGGGGTTGTCAATCCCTTCACGGTCACTTACGAGAGTGAGATCTGATAGAGATGATAAGATAATATTTTTGGTATTTTTATGGTAAAGAGTAAAAGTAAAGAAAGCAAAATAAACGGCACCAGAAATAGCTAGTTGTTGGGAGATTAATATGATGGAAAATAGACCCGAGGGCCATAGGTTTCACTAGTGGCTTCTCTCAAGATAGCTTAAGTATTATAGTGGGTAAACGAATTACTGTCAAGCAATTGATAGAATTGAGCATAGTTATGAGAATATCTAGGTATGATCATGTATATAGGCATCACGTCCGTGACAAGTAGACCGAAACGATTCTGCATCTACTACTATTACTCCACACATCGACCGCTATCCAGCATGCATCTAGAGTATTAATTTCATAAGAACAGAGTAACGCTTTAAGCAAGATGACATGATGTAGAGGGATAAGCTCATGCAATATGATATAAACCCCATATTTTTATCCTCGATGGCAACAATACAATACGTGTCGTTTCCCCTACTATCACTGGGATCGAGCACCCCAAGATTGAACCCAAAGCTAAGCACTTCTCCCATTGCAAGAAAGATCAATCTAGTAGGCCAAACCAAACTGATAATTCGAAGAGACTTGCGAAGATAACCAATCATACATAAAATAATTCAGAGGAGATTCAAATATTGTTCATAGATAATCTGGATCATAAACCCACAATTCATCGGATCTCAACAAACACACCGCAAAAGAAGAGTTACATCAAATAGATCTCCAAGGGAATCGAGGAGAACTTTGTATTGAGATCCAAAGAGAGAGAAGAAGCAATCTAGCTAATAACTATGGACCCCAAGGTCTGAGGTAAACTACTCACACATCATCGGGGAGGCTATGGTTGTTGATGTAGAAGCCCTCCGTGATCAATGCCCTCTTCAGCAGGACGCCGGAGAAGGCCCCAAGATGGGATCTCACGGGTACAGAAGGTTGCAGCGGTGGAATTAGGTTTTCGTGGTGCTCCTCGATGGTTTGGGGGTACGTAGGTATATATAGGGGGAAGAAGTAGGTCGGTGGAGCCACGAGGGGCCCACGAGGGTGGAGGGCGCGCCCTAGGTGGGGTAGGCGCGCCCCCCACCTCGTGGCTTCCTCGTCTGTTGCTTGACGTCCACTCCAAGTCCTCTGGATCACGTTTGTTCCGAAAATCACGTTCCCGAAGGTTTCATTCCGTTTGGACTCTGTTTGATATTCTTTTCCTTCGAAACACTAAAATAGGCAAAAAAACAACAATTTGGGCTGGGCCTCCGGTTAATAGGTTAGTCCCAAAAATAATATAAAAGTGTATAATAAAGCCCATTAAACATCCAAAACAGAATACATAATAGCATGGAACAATCAAAAATTATAGATACGCTGGAGATATATCAGATTCGCACTCCAACAGAGTCTTCAACCTCTTTCATTATAAAGTGGTTGAAACTGTGGATGTGCGGTTCGATGAGACTAACGACTCGCAAAGAGAGCACCTGCCAAATGTGCTAGATGAAGCCTCACCAAGTGAATCTATCAAGCTTATGGGTACCGGAGAAATCATACCTTTAGAGGCACAGGCTAAAGAAGAAACCATCATTTCTGCACCTAATCAACCTGTGATGCCAATGCTGAAGATGAAGACAATGATCAGCAAGGGCAAAATCTTCGTCCAGTTCATCCTTGTGTTGCAAATGAAGTACATATTGAGAAGATAATTGATAGCATCAATGCACCTAGTCCACTCACTCATTCAAGAGCAACACAACTAGCAAATTTCCGTGGGAACTTTGCATTTGTCTCTATATCTGAACCCAAGAAAGTTGATGAAGCCTTCATGGAACCTAAATGGATTCAAGCTATGCAAGAAGAGCTTCAACAGTTTGAGCTGAACAATGTTTGGGAGCTAGTTAAGCGTCCTGATCCTCGCAAGCACAATATCATTGGCACCAAATGGATCTATCGCAACAAACAATATGAGCATGGTCAAGTCATCGGAAACAAGGCTCGTCTCGTTGCTCAAGGATACAATCAAGTTGAAGGGATTAACTTCGATGAAACATTTGCTCTTGTGGCTAGGCTTGAAGCCATTCGCATTCTGTTAGCCAATGCCAACCACAACAACATTCTTCTGTACCAAATGGATGTAAAGAGTGCCTTTCTCAACGGCAAAATTGAAGAAGAAGTGTATGTTGCACAACCACCTGGTTTTGAAGATCCAAAGCGTCCTGACATGGTATACAAGCTCAAGAAGGCAATGTATGGCCTCAAACAAGCACCTCGAGCTTGGTATGACACGCTCAAAGACTTCTTGAAGAGCAAAGGCTTCATACCTGGTTCTCTAGATCCCACACTCTTCACGAAGACATATGATGGTGAACTGTTTGTATGCCAAATCTACGTGGATGACATTATCTTCGGCTGCACTGACAAGAGATACAATGATGAGTTTGGGCATATGATGCAAGAGAAATATCAGATGTCCATGATGGGTGAGCTGAAATTCTTCTTCAATCTTCAAATCCGTCAGCAGAGCAATGGCATCTTCATTTCACAAGAAAATTATCTCAAAGATTGCCTGAAGATGTTTGGAATGCAAGACTGCAAAGGGTACACGACGCCAATGGCAACCAAAGGTCAATTGGGTCCCGACCACAATGGTAAATAGTTTGATCAGAAGGTATACTACTCCATGATTGGTTCTTTACTCTATTTATGTGCATCTAGGCCAGATATAACGCTTAGCGTTTGCATGTGTGCCTGATTTCAAGCGGCACCAAGGGAATCGCATCACTTAGCTGTGAAGAGAATTCTTCGATATTTGGCTTACACCCCAACACTTGGATTATTGTATCCAAAGGGCTCAGAGTTTGATCTAGTTGGATTCTCAGATGCTGATTATTCTGGTGACAAGGTTGATCGCAAGTCCACATCAGGCACATGTCACTTTCTTGGACGATCTCTTGTTTGTTGGTCTTCGAAGAAGCAGAACTGTGTATCCCTCTCCACTTCTGAATCTGAATACATTGCTGCTGGATCTTGCCGCTCTCAGCTTCTGTGGATGAAGCAAACTCTCAAGGACTATGGCATCCACCTGGAGCATGTGCCACTCTACTGCGACAATGAAAGCGCCATCAAGATTGCCAACAATCCAGTTCAGCACTCGAAGACAAAGCACATTCAGATCCATCACTTTCTCAGAGATCATGTCATGAAGGAAGATATTGACATCATTAATGTCAACACTGAAGAGCAATTGGCAGATGTCTTCACAAAGCCCTTGGATGAGAAAAGGTTTTGCAAGTTGCGGTGTGAGCTAAATATCTTAGAATCCTCAAATGTCCTGTGATTGGACACACATCCTAATGCTTATGCATGTTGATGACTTAGATGTGCAACACACTAAGTAACCTATATCTTCAATCAATGAAGACATACACTCTACATGTGAATACATTAACGCAGAATTTGACTTCGGAGCGCCACGATAATTGTGCGACGTGTCTGGGTCTAATACTTCCTATACGGTGGGTAGCGCCACCACCAAACTTTCTCGAAGATATTCTCCTGGCGTCATGATTGCATTATCTTTGCATTTAGTTTGACTTCAACATTGATTTATCTTCATGGTTTATCTTCGCAATGTTGATTTAGTCTTTTGATATGTATATGGTGTTTTGTCCTCTACAACGTTCACTTATATATATATGTCTTCGAACTTGCCATTTTTCTAAACTAAGTGAATGTGATCGGACCCTAACCCCCTCTGTGCTTCTTCCTCAAACTCTATCTATCTAGTCATATGCGTTATGTTGAAACTTGTCGAATGTCTTCACTGCATCCTTGTCAGCTGAAGACACAGAGACACACATTTAAGACTGCTTTCGATGATATATCTATTTTGCCAGAATCCCGGAGAAGCCAGAATGACCACCCAACAAACTAGGCATGCGTGGGAACATGGGACAACTCTAAATGAGTTGCATGCACGCCATGTGTCCATCAGATGTGAACCGCCAGGGGCACCTGCGTAATTACGCTGTGTAGTCCTCTACCTTATAAATACTCACCCATGCGATCATTATCCTTTCTTCCACCTTGCCACCTCGCTCAAACCCTAGCGCCTCCACTAGCTCGCGTCGACGCTGGAGACGAAGCGCTTAGCTGCCGCGACTTCTTCGACGCCATCCTCACGCCAGCCGCGTACCTCGTCCTCTCCGCCGCCGCTGTAGGTGTGCTCCGCCGCCAAGTTAGGGCGCGGGAGATTGAACTGCTCGGCTTCTTTCTCTGCCTCATCTAGCAGTTCGTCAGCGGTAATTAAATCTCACTTTTTACTGTCTTTTTGATCCGTCAAATCCATCCACTTCAATCAGAAGTGGTTTTTAGACTTTCAAATCTAGATCTGTCTTTGACTGCGTCTCATATCATGCAAAGGATATTCACTTATGCTTCATAACTAGTTAGATTCCTCACTTGTACTTATTAATGGATTCGTACAAATCTGGAACCAACTCCCTTCAAATAAGTGAATGTCTTCGCTCTATGAGGTCAATGTCTTCAAACTGATTTATCTTCAAAATCTTCTAAGAATGCATATGACCTCTTCCCCTTCCCTCTCACCTTTAATGCTGTCACAGGTACATGTCCATGGGAGAATCCCTTGGTTCTCATAGTCTGCGTTCATTTGGAGAGTTCTTACATCATCATATTCACTCCCCTGAAGCCAGTTCTTGTCTGACCAGTAGACGGAAGCCTTTCACTGTTCTGAAGCCCATCTGCTTAAATATCATGGCCATAGAGAAGTCTGCTAGGAAAGGTGGCAGGCAGCACCGAGGCAATATAGCTCTAGATCTACCTCCGGATCTGCATGAATTGTACAAAACTGATCCTGAGGAGAACTACAATCAGCGAAAGACCCGAATCCAATGGATTCAAAGATATTGGGCAGAACAGTGGTTCAAGTACAACTTCATCACTACTGAATATGCTGAGAAGAACGCCATCAAGTGCCCATGGGGCGACATTCTGTACTAGAATCTGCAGCCAAAATCGAAGCCTGAAGCCATTGCTCAAGGTTTCTATCCATGCATGGTCCGAGGACCGAAGCCTGAGAATGCCGACCCATCATCCATGTTATGGTGTCGTGAAGACAATATCTTCAAGTGCAACTATCAGTTTGCCAAAGAGTTAGCTGCAAAGAACAAAAAGGATTTTGGACTCAACTTCAACCCTGGTCCATCTGCACCAAGGCAGGATGGCACTCGCGATGCCAATCCGAGGTCATCGGCCCACTCACTAGCTTCGATGGGCTCCTCTCCCACATTGCTGCTCAGAGGGCCACAGTGGAGCAATCAGCTAATGATGCAAACTCCGAAGATGCGCCAGCTCCACCAAAGCAGAAGAAAAAGAAGTCAAAAGCTTCGAAGCCCTCTGCCACACCAAACGCTTCGACTGTGAAGCCGCTGAAGACTGCACCTCCTGAACCCAGTGTGCAGTCTGAAGATTTGTCTTGTGTCTCCAAGAAGACCAAGAAGACCAAGATGCCCAAGAAGATTTCTGGGCATGAACTGACTCCTGCTGCTATTCTACACAACGAGAAGACACCATTGATTTGTCTAGCGATGAAGATCTTGGTAATGAAGCACTTGAGATGCTGATCAAGAGCAAGCAAGAGGTGGAGATCTTCAATGATCTGCCCCTCTTTGACGTTGATATTTTGAACAACTTCATTAATGAGTGGTTTTGATGACCAGAGCATCAGTATTGATGACCTTCAGCTGCCCGTGGACATCAGCATCACATTCCACGGAGCCATTGCCAACGAATTGGCCTTGGCTCAGAAAATCATCAAGCTCAAGAACAAGATTGATCATGAGAAGGCACATTTCAAGAAGCACATGGCCAAGCTCAGTGTGGCTGATGTGCAAATCTTCAAGAAGATGCTGCATGATCTTAAGGAAGAGTTCACAAGAAGAGGGAAGAAGCCAAAGGCTCTCCCGAGCGCATGAAGTACTATGCGCAGAAATGTGTTCAAGCCCATAATGAAGCTGAAAAGCGAAAGACTCTTCGGCATCCTGGCATTGACCCCATGATGGCTGCCAAGCAAAAGAAGAAGTCTGTTGCTGCCCAAACCAAAGCACCAAGGCAGGAAGAACCTCACATTGTCTTCCCTGCCAGTATGACTGGCTCGAAGCCTAAGGTCACCTCAGCAGCTTCAGAGCTGAAGAAGACAAGGGCAGCTGAAGCCAAGCCAGGAAGCGTAAGCACAAAGACACTTCTGATGGTGCTCCATCCACGAAGAAATTGAAGACGATGTCTTCAAAGAAAGAGCGTGTTGCTGCCCCAGAGCCCCTCATTGTTGAACCTATCTCCGTCGCTCTTCCCGTCTCAACCAACCAAGAGCGTCGTCTTGTGATTCATGAGCCTGCTTCCACAGAGGCTCATGCAAGTCAAGAAGTTCTAGCTGCTAACCCCAACACAGCTGAAGACATTGGTCACGAAGACAATGTTGATGATGATGTAGTCCTTCCTCAGCTCCAGTCCCAGTTAGTATCATCGCCTGCTCTAACGAGCAGTGAACTCATAAGCATTGGTCGTCCATTGACGCCAATCGCTCAAGACGACTCATGGGTGGAGCGCCAACAGCAAGACACCCCAGTACATGATGAGACACCAAGAACACCACCACCTCAAGTCACCACTCCAGTGCTTGATGACGACAACTACATGGTACAGACCACTCCCTCACCAAAGGCGTCGCCAGAGTTTCACAGGCTTCGCAAAGGCCCCAGGCCACAGGTCACCATGTCGAGCATTCTAGAAGGGGAAGTGCAACAAAGCTCAGTCGCACATCAAGTGTTTCCTGAAGCCACCCCTACTACGGATGCCTCTGAGTCTGAAGCCAAAGTTGCTGAAGACAATCCGGCTGCATCAGCCGATGAAGACAAAGAAGAAGAAAGAGTTGCCACACCCCCAACTAGTGATCAAGTCATTCTCGAGGAAAATGTGATTATGCCCGACCCTCCAGTCCTTGAATAGATGGAGGTTGAAAATCCTGAGGCTGCCACCAACAACACCACTGAAGCCAATGACTCAGTCATGGCCAAAGACATTGTGGAGCCTGAAGCTAATGAGAATGTTGAAGTCACGTTGATGCCAATCGTCTCGAATGGCGCTGTTCCTCCTCCTTGGCCTCACACCATGGAACACGCATTCAATCGTGAAGGTTAGCTTGTCACAGTCAGATGGCCAGTTATGGTTCCACCAACTTCTCTCGGGCCACAATATGATTACCATGTGGAGCAGAGGCCTCAAGTTCAGAAGCCCAAGCCTAGGCTGCCAAGGCTTCCAAGTGCTGCAACTACACAGGGTTCCTTCAGCATGCACAGCTTCAGAGAGCACAATACTTTCTTTGCCAGCGCCAAGAATCCTTATTCGAAGCCAAAGATCTCCTCCGACAGATTCTGGAGTTATCAGCAGCAAAGCTATTACTCGTGCATCCTCTACAACCAAGAGCGAATCTTTCCACATATGCGTCTGGATTGTGAAGCTATAGTTGGGATGCCTTGTCTTGAAGAAGCTCTTGACTGCTTCAGACTAGCCACAATGGATAGTAACATAGACTAGTAACATGCCCATGTTACTAGTCTATGTTACTACCTCTGTAGTGGGGAGTAACATATGTGTGGTAATATGGAGCACTTCATTTATTAGGCTATAGACACATCTTGCCTTGATATGTGTGATGCTAGTTGTCGGTGTCAAAACCGGCGGATCACGGGTAGGGGGTCCCAAACTATGCGTCTAGGCGGATGGTAACAGGAGACAAGGGACACAATGTTTTTACCTAGGTTCGGGCCCTCTAGATGGAGGTAAAAACCCTACTCCTACTTGATTAATATTGATGATATGGGTAGTACAAGAGTGGATCTACCACAAGATCAGGGAGGCTAAACCCTAGAAGCTAGCCTATGGTATGATTGTTGTTCGTCCTATGGACTAAAACCCTCCGGTTTATATAGACACCAGAGAGGGCTAGGGTTACACAGAGTCGGTTACAATGGGAGGAGATCTACATATCTGTATTGCCAAGCTTGCCTTCCACGCCAAGGAAAGTCCCATCCGGACACGGGACGAAGTCTTCAATCTTGTATCTTCATAGTCCAAGAGTCCGGCCAAAGGTTATAGTCTGGCTATCCGGACACCCCCTAATCCAGGACTCCCTCAGTAGCCCCTGAACCAGGCTTCAATGACGACGAGTCCGGCGCGCAGATTGTCTTCGGCATTGCAAGGCGGGTTCCTCTTCCAAATACTTCATAGAAGATTTTTGAACACAAGGATAGTGTCCGGCTCTGCATAATAAGTTCCACATACTGTCGTAGAGAGAATACTATTTACACAAATCTAAGCTACTGACGTATTCCGTAGCGTGTCATCACACCACAACCAAGCCTTTATTCGAATCATTTTTACTGCCCCACCTCAGCGCGTTTTGCGAGGCGGTTTCCCTGGCACGTCTTGTCGAAGCAGAGATCGTGTCCCCTTTATTTATGGGATTCTCATCAATACGGACGTGGGTAACCCAGTCGTTCCCGTTGGTACGTCTCCTCGATCAAAGGCGAGTCCCAAACGGTCACGGGGAGGGCTCTTGGTATTCAACCTCTTATAAAGAGACCAATGCATTACTCCTTTCCTTTGATCTCAATCGAATTCGCCCTTCGCCTCGAGTTCCAACACCCAAGGCCCCAGATTTCAGGCGCTTCGGACATTCGACGATGTCCGGTTTCGACTTTCGAGGCCGATGGATGCCGGAGGAAGACGTGCTAACACTGAGAGAGGCCAGGTTTTTGACCAGTGAAATCTCGCATAGGCTGCTTGCTCACGGGCAGGTTATTCCTACTCCCAAGCCTGGTGAGAGCGTGGTGTTTGTGTCTCACTTCCTCCGAGGGCTAGGCTTCGTGACGGATCCCTTCGTGAGGGGGCTCATGTTTTATTATGGGCTGGAATTTCACGACTTAGCTCTAGAGTCCATCCTCCACATCTCATCGTTCATTGTCGTGTGCGAAGCCTTCCTCCGTATTACTCCTCACTTCGGACTGTGGCTTAAGACCTATAAAATAGAGCCGAAGATGATCGAGGGACAGCACGCGGAGTGCGGAGGCGCTGTTATAAGCAAGAATGCTGATGCTCCATGGCCCGAGGGCTCTTTTCAAGAGGAGTTCAACTTATGGCAACAAGAGTGGTTTTATATCATAGCTCCCAGGGGCACCAAGTGGGTGGCGCCGCCTGCTTTCCGCTCGGGTCCCCCGCCACGACTAGCGTCATGGGTCAATAAGGGGCTGGACTGGGGGTCGGCAAAGGACATGCCCCTGTTGCAGGGCCGCATCCGAGATATCCTAGAAAGAGACATCAGTCTGGTCGTGGTGACGCAGGTTATGTTAATGCGCCGAGTTCTTCCCTGCAAACGTCGCCCCCTCCGCCTGTGGGAGTTCAACCCGGAGGGACCGCGAGCTCTCCAACATTTTCTTGGCATGACACCCGTGGAGATGTACAAATTGTTCTTCGGACCACAAGTAGTGTGTCCGGATTCTACGGAGGACGCAGGTCTAAGCTGCAATCGTCCGGATACTCAAGTAAGTAGCCCTGTGCCCCGACACACCATCCGTTCCTTTATCACAACATCACCCTTAAAAGAGTTGTCCTTGAAACAGGAGTGGGTAGCGAAGGCGAAGTTAATCAGGTGTCTGGCCCCCCTTCCTGAGACCTCGCCGGATCCCGTGTTAACCAGGATGCTGGAGATCGTGCCTTTGGAAGAAAACGAAGGGGGGGGGGGGACAAGGAAGCTACCGCCTCCCCGAAGGAGGCTGTCAGGAAAGGAGGAATCGAAAATTCCTCTACCCAGGGGAAGAAGAGGACCGCCTCTGAAGACCCGGAGACCATGGTCTCAAAGCGGGGGAAGAAATCTTCACCAGAGGGTCCTGTGCCGGGGGATACCTCGGCCGTACTGTGCCCCCAAGGGGATCAGCCCTCCATCGAGCTATAAGTAGAGAGGGGATGTTTAAAATGAGAGGGATCCTTATTTTATCTCTGAGGAAAATAACCGACATTTTACCTTGTAGTTCGGATCTCAGCCCTTCTCAGCAGAGCTCATCTTCGGGGGATCTTCTTCCGGAGATGATGGAGAGCGGAACGCCTCCCCCTGCCGTTCCGCCTTATGAGGCGGGCGACCCTGAGGTGTCATCGCGGAGGGTTTCTCCTAATCCGGCAGGGCCGGAAGGCAGTCATATGGCCCCCCAAAGCTCTTCGTGTCCGGCCTTTGAGAAAAGCCATCGAACGAGTCCGGCACGACCTGGTGCGCAGTCGGAGGAGCTGAAGGACCTGCTTTTGACAGTTCCGCATATATAAGATGCGCCCTGTGTAGATAGTAGCCCCTGAGACTCTGTGTGTTGTCGAAGACGGCAGCACGCAGAGGATCATAGTCCCAGGTATAATTTTCCCGCCTTCCTATGCAGGTGGCAAAGTGTCCGGTGGCCAGCCGGACTGATGAATTTGCCGAGCTAACGCGGCAACTTGACGTGGCAGATGCCGACATCGCGCTTGTCAACAAGCGGTTGACGAGGCACAAGGTATGTAATTTCTCCGGAGACACCTGGTAAGAGGAGCTTGATGCCAGTATCTTACAATGTGTGCACTTAATGCAGATGTGTTGCCGCTGTGGAGGACCTTCAGGCAGAGCTTGCCCGAGCCAAGGAGCAAGCCAGAAAAAGCGATGCGGCTGCCCTAAAGGCGGTTGAGGAGATGAAAGCCGAACAGGCTGCTCACTGCCGAAGTAAAAAGGAAATGGCCGAGATGGCTGTGAAGTTAAAGACCGCTGCTGACCGCTGCAAGCTTCTTGAAAAAGAAGATCAGGCGGAGCAGACAGACCTGGAAAAGGCCACTACTGCGGCCAAGGATGCTCGTTCTACGATGAGAGCGATGAAGGAGGAGCTGCGCCAGGCCGGAGATATCGCGGCTGGAAAGCCCTTTATGCTGTGGATGAAGTTCGGAGATCCTAAGTATGCTCCGTTGGGCCGGATGTGGAGTTCGACGGACGCATATCTGGATTTAGTTGCGAGTGCCGCTGATGCGGCTGAACATTTCCGAGATCAGAAAGATAGCAAAGTGGAAAAGCTCTTCTGGTCACAGTTCAACAATCCAGAGCGTCCACTTCTATTGACCGATCGTTTGGCCGAATGGGCCGAACTGAATAGGTTGTCCAGACTCGCCATGAAGGATGTCGTGGATCATCTGTGGCCGGAAAGGCCAAAGCCGAATAGCTATTTTAGCTTGGTGCAGCAGTTCCTTGGTGTGGTGCTGCATATCAATGCGATGAAGAGGTCAGCATGCATAGAGGGTGCGCGGATGGCCCTTGCCCGTGTCAAGACATACTGGGCGGAGATGAAGGCCACCGCTGTTGCATCCAAAGACTCGGACGGAAGCCGAGTACCTGCCGAGCACTATTTTTAGGAAGTTCTGCAAGGCGCTCATTTAATAGAGACGTAGTGCTCGAAGGATATTATGTTCGAATAACATGGATTATTGTAAAACAATATTTTGATGGAATATAAAAGCTTTTTATACTTGTGCCTTCAAGAATTAAAATACCTCCTGTGCGGCCGTTAATGTATATGTGTATATAACCTGAAAGATGGCAGTCGTCGGCTTCAGCCCCCACACATATAATGCGGGGGTGTTCGCAGAAGGCGCATTTTCACACTTGATCTAACGTCTTGGTCCATGAAGGAGGTGATAGCGCAGCGAACTAGGCAACCGGACTATAATGCTTTATCACTTTCACTTGACCATAGGAGCTTGACGGTGAGGCTACTATATAGCCCCTGGTGGCGCCGCGCTCGCCCGAACTCGGGGCGCGTGTGTGCCTGGCCGGGAAACGGCCCTTCGTTAATGCGGAGGAATCCCGAAGATTCCGATAGGTCATCGAGTGGTTGACCAGTCTCACGCTATATCATGACAGTCAATTTTCGGCTTTCTCTACTGAGGTGCTCGCCTGGCTGAATCGGGGCACAATCGAAGTAGTTCTCCTGGTGCCGCCTTAGCCGATAGAACGGAACGTAAGGCAGCAAAACACAGGAGCCGGGCAAACCCAACATTTCACCAAAGACATGATTCGGAGCTGATGCATATAAGGCCAAACTCACGACGCCGAACACTCCCTTAGGTATTCGGTCTTTATGGAAACGGACTGAGCAATGCCCTTGATAATAAGCCCCTGGTGTCCAGGTACGTGCAAAATTCTGACGTGGCCACATGCCAAGATGCCAGCCTCCTCCTCAGTTATACTGAGAATCCGGGGGATGTGTATCAACAAGAGACAGTAAAAAAAGGTTTACGCAGGGTCTTAATCTAAAAAGAATCCTGGAGACGGGTCCCTGCTGCACGTCTGCGCCTGTGTCTCCGTTGTGCCGTGTCCTGGACGGGCATAGCATGGTGTTCATCTGTAAAAGAGAGGAACTTAGCTGAAAAGAAAAAAAAGAATAGTCGTGCGGAATGTATGTTGTACTAAATAAACAAAGTATAATTCAAGACGGGTAAAATTGAGCCTTATTGTCGCTTATTTTACATACGCGGAGCCCCTTGTGTAGGGGTGTACGGCTACTAAATCTTTATCAATTATATATTTGCTCCAGACTCGCCTAGCCGTGTCCGTGGTCTTAATGACCTGTTAGATGCTTTTGTTGGTGAAGCTGTTTTAATGTATGGCTGTCAAGGCAGCCGCATATTCTTCCGCGCTCGAGGAACTCTCGATATTTCCCTTTAGTGAGATGATGCCTCGTGGACCGGGCATCTTAAGCGTAAGAGATGCATAATGCGGTATTGCGTTAAAGCGGGCGAAAGCTTCGCGTCCCAGTAGTGCTTGATAGCTACTTGAAAATGGGGCGATGTGGAAGGTTAGTTTTTCGCGGCGGAAGTTATCGGGGGAGCCGAACATAACTTCTAGCAGGAGAGAACCCGTGCAATGGGCATCCGGGCCTTGCGTTACTCCTTGAAAGGAAGTGTTGCTATGGTGAATTTTTGTTGGGTCCATCCCCATTTTGCGGATTGTGTCCTGATATAGCAGGTTTAGAGCACTGCCGCCGTCCATCATGACTTGTGTAAAGTGGAGTCCGTCGATTATCGGATCTAATATCAGGGCAGTCCAGCCTGCGTTCCGGATACTTCTAGAGTAATCCTGATGGTCGAAGGTGATCGGTTTTAACAACCAGTGGCGAGACTCCTTCGGGATAGGCCGTATGGCGCGTATCTCTATAGGTGCCACTCTTTTTTTCCCTTTTGTCACGTGAAGTAAGTTTACTATTTTGACTTCTTGTGGGAAATTCTTTTGTTTCCCGGTGCTCTGCTTGTGGGGTTCGTCATCGTCCTCACTTGGTGTGTCGAGCCCCTTGTGTTCGGTGTTGAGTTTGCCGGATTGCTTGAAGACCCAACAATCTCTGTGGGTATGGTTTGCATGCTTCCCGGGAGTACTGTGGATTTGACATATCTTGTCCAAGATTTTGTTTAGGTTAGATAGCTCGTCCCTGTTATCCTTGAGGGGCAGCTTTTTCTGATTCTGCCGAGAGCTTTTGAATCCGGCGTTGAGTGCCGTGCTCTTCGGGCTGTTTCCCTTATTCCGGCACTGGTCCTTGCTGCGTCGCGGTTTCCCGTTTCCATCCCTAGCTTCGAATGTACTTGGGTCACTGGTGCTGCATCTTGCCAACCAGCTGTCCTCTCCCGCGCAAAAGCGGGTCATGAGGCTTGTTAATGCGACCATTGTTCTTGGCTTTTCTTGGCCGAGGTGTCTGGCGAGCCATTCGTCTCGAACGCTGTGTTTGAAAGCTGCTAAGGCTTCGGCGTCCGGACAGTCGACTATCTGGTTCTTTTTAGTAAGAAATCTGTTCTAGAGTTTCCGGGCTGACTCTCCGGGCTATTGAGTTATATGGCTTAAATCGTTTGCGTCCGGAGGTCGGACATAGGTCCCTTGAAAATTTTCCCGAAAAGCATCCTCGAGCTCTTCCCAACTTCCAATGGTGTTTTCGGGAAGGCCTATAAGCCAATGCCGGGCTGGCCCTTTGAGCTTGAGGGGTAAGTATTTTGCGTGGAGGTCGTCTCCTCTGGCCATGTGTATGTCTAGGATATAATCCTCAATCTAGACTCCAGGGTCTATTGTTCCGTCGTACGCCTCTATGTTTATGGGCTTGAATCCCGCTGGAAATTCATGGTCCAGCACCTCATCGGTGAAACAGAGGGGGTGTGCAGCACCCCTGTACTTGGGTGTGCCGTGTTGTTCGGATATTTGTTGCATTACATTGCTTACCAGAGCTTGCTTTCTTGGCCCGTAAATGGACCTGGCTGGGCCATCCTTTTGATGCGAATCCTTGGGTGGATCGCGTGTTGGTTTGTGTGCGGCGCCATTTGCCGCTCTATGTTGTCCATGGGGTCGTCTATCCGACCAGGTGGCTTCCTTATTTTTTGATTTTGGGGGCTCTAGGGCCTCCTCATCAAATTCGGGCAGTAGCTTTCGCTTTGGGTAACTCTTTGTGTGGCGACTATCGCCGTATTTGTCTGTGGTGTTGAGTACTTTGCTCCATCTGATTCGGAGTGCGTCTTTCGCAGTTTTGAGCTTCCGCTTCTGCTTTTTTAGGCTACGCGCCGTGGCGACGAGCCTTTTGTGGAGGTTTTCCTGTTCCAGGAACTTGTCCGGCGTGAGGTCGTCCGGACTGTTATCTTCGCCGGGGACGGGTTGTGCGGTTTGTTTATCCAAGTTGCCTTGTTCGGACGGTTGCTCGATGCCATGTTCATCGTTCGCCGGCTCGCCCTGCTCTGTGGCTGGGTCTGTACGACCGCTGTCTCTGTCGGGGCGGGGCTTGGAGCGGCGCTTACGCCGCCGCTTTGGCTGCTTTTCGAAGGAGCGACCCTTCGTTGCGTCATCCCATTCTTCCTCGTCGATTCCTTTGGGTGTGTCCACCATGTATACATCGTAGGATGGGGTGGCTGTCTAGTGCCCTATAGGTGCTGGTTCATGTTCGTCTCCTATATCGTCGTCGATACCGTCGATGTCTTCGGAGTCGAAGTCGAGCATGTCGGTTAAATCATCGACAGTGGCTACGAAGTGGGTGGTGGGTGGGCGTCGAATTTCTTCGTCGTCTGCATCCCAATCCTGCTGGCCATAGTCCGGCCAGGGCTCTCCTGACAAAGAGAGAGACCTTAGTGAATTCAGGATGTCGCCGAAGGGCGAGTGCTGAAAGATATCCGCGGCGGTGAATTCCATGATCGGCGCCCAATCGGATTCGATTGGTAGGGGCACGGAGGGTTCGGAGCCCGGAAAAGAGTCCGGCACCCTGGAGTCACGGGCTTCGCAGAGGATAAGGCCAGTGTTTGGCTCGATCGCTGTTAAGACTGCAGCCCCCGCGGCGAGGTCTAGCCACCTGTCCTCGATCGGCGCGGTTGGCTCCGAGCTAAGGGTCGGAGCGGATACGGGTGCGTCCTCCAGGGAGCTGTTCGATGGCAGGGCTAAATCATGCCCATCGTGACAGTGCGGCGCGCTCGGCTGTGGCTCGAATCCGTCGAAGATCAAGTCTCCGCGGATGTTAGCCGTGTAGTTCAAACTTCCAAATCTGAGCTGATGGCTAGGGGCGTAGCTTTCAATTTGCTCCAGATGGCCAAGCAAATTGGCCCGCAGTGCAAAGTCACCGAATACGAAGATCTGTCTGGGGAGAAAAGTCTCACCCTGGACCGCATCGCTGTTGATGGTCGGAGGAGCCATCGGGCCTAAAGATGATGACACAGAGGAACTCTCAATGAAAGCACCAATGTCGGTGTCAAAACCGGCGGATCTCGGGTAGGGGGTCCCGAACTGTGCGTCTAGGCAGATGGTAACAGGAGACAAGGGACACGATGTTTTTACCCAGGTTCGGGCCCTCTCGATGGAGGTGAAACCCTACTCCTGCTTGATTAATATTGATGATATGGGTAGTACAAGAGTGGATCTACCACGAGATCAGGGAGGCTAAACCCTAGAAGCTAGTCTATGGTATGATTGTTGTTCGTCCTATGGACTAAAACCCTCCAGTTTATATAGACACCGGAGAGGGCTAGGGTTACACAGAGTCAGTTACAATGGGAGGAGATCTACATATCCGTATTGCCAAGCTTGCCTTCCACGCCAAGGAAAGTCCCATCCGGACACGGGATGAAGTCTTCAATCTTGTATCTTCATAGTCCAAGAGTCCGTCCAAAGGTTATAGTCCGGCTATCCGGACACCCCCTAATCCAGGACTCCCTCACTAGTAGTAACTAGCTATGTTACTACTTTCATCTCTTTCTTCATTTATTGCATGCCACATCATCTATTTAACCCAGATATGTGTGATGTTACTACCTATGTTACTCCCACTGTGGGTAGTCCCGGGGATGTTGGTCGTCTGCCTTTCGTGACTGACAAAGAACACCGGAATGAAGAGTCTGCTGCAGTTCTATGCCACCCTCCATATTTGCGGCTACAACAGGGATCCGAAGACTTGGATCCTTGAGTGGATGATAGGTGATGTACATGACGAAGCCAAAGCTCAAGACATCATCGAGCTTACTTCCCTGCCCACTCCAGGTGAATTATATGAACTTGGTTGTCAGCTTCATAGAGATGAGCTGCAGAGCATTTTTCAGAGGCCTAAACCAAACATGAGCTAGATGCTTAGCCTGATGAATCCATTGCCTCAAGACACTGAATACCCAAAGGAGTTCTTTGTGAAGGACCTCGAGTACTTGCCACACACAGTATACCATATTCTGAGGCATACTCTATGGCCAATCAAGGGACATTCTTCTGAAGCTAAACTTGAAGGAGCCATGAAGACTTTGGTATTCAATATCATCAATGGCATCAAATTCAACACCCAGGATTTCTTCATCAGACAACTTGCTGCTTCTGGGATTGATCTATTTGGCCTGAAGTTCTATGCTCCATGGGTGATGCGCCTAATTAAGCTTCATTCCACTATAGACTATCAGCCCTCAGCGTGCAACCACATTGTTTTTCTGCCTGAGGTTGATCTGTCTATTGAAGCCATCTACCCCGAGCCTGCCAAGAAGCCCCTACATCTTCAGAATGCTGAACATCAAAGCTTCTCGCAGCCAATTGACGGAATCCTTGTCCCCAATGCTGCAACACCCGCTTATCCTCTGGCTGGGAACATGAGAGTGCCACACCGTGCTAACACTAAAGCCACTGCAAGTATAATTGCCCAAAGGCCTCAGAAGCGATCTCGTGTACTCAATGACCGAGAGCTCCTTGTGGCATTGCATCAGAAGCAGGATAAGCATCAGGACTGGCTGAAGCGTCAGATGCAGAGTCTCTTGGTGGATGTCAATCGCATCCGTAATTTGGCCACCAAGAACTCATTTGTTGCACATGAAGCCTGTCGGCGGTCCTAGAAGAGCCTCATAATGCTCTATCCTGAAGACGAATTCGCGAAGGTGGCTTCACAGAGAACTTCAAGTTTGACTCCAGGCCTCCACCAAATGCAAGCTGGCGTCGCACTCCCTCCATTGAAGATTCTGAGCATTCATCTTCGGCTGCAACTGTTGTTGCGAGAGTCGTCGATGAAGAAGACGACGCCACTTCACCAACCTTGGCTGCACTGCACCACGACACTGCATCAGGCCCGTCCGCACCACCTAACTCCAACGTCGACCCTGCTCCATCATCTACTCCATCTGGGAACGAGTAGATACTCTATGTCTTCAAACATTTTTGGTCATTACTGACAAAAGGGGGAGAAGCATATGAGTTGACAGTCTTCAAGCGGATCATTATGGGTGGTTGCATAAATTTTTGCTAAGTCGTTGCAACTCTCGTCTTTTTAACAATTTGGTTTTTGGGTTGCAACACTTAAACTCGATGGTCGTCTGCTACGTTGTTTTTGCTGCCACTCTGTGATGCGATGATAAATCCCACAGACGTCCATTTTTCATTATGCATGTCATTATCTTCGTTATCTCTTTATATGCATGATGAATTGTCTTCATAAGTTGAAGAGGATCTCCACAAAGTAAAACGTGCCATGTGCATTTGCATTCAAAAGCAAACTACTTATATGCACATCTTCAGGGGTAGCCTTTTTCTACTTATGAAGACAATGCCTTAATCCTTAACTTTCACATACTTTTATCCCCGTTGAAAACTTCAACCAGTTTGTCACCAATCACCAAAAAGGGGGAGATTGTAAGTGCATCTACGGCCACCCCTAGTTGGTTTTGGAGTATTGACGATAGACTTGGTTGAGGGACTAATGTGTTTATGAGAACTGCAGGATAACACATGTAGTAGTCCCTTATTGATTCGGTTTACCTACCAGGGATGACCCCTAAAAATGTATGAAGACATTGAAGACAATGGTGGTTTGTGAAGATGTTCACAGTGAAGATTATGACATAAGAAGACATTCACGTGAAGACTATGGAATGCGAAGACATAGTTGTTTCGTAGTTTCCTTTTCTTCTTTGTTGAGTCATAGGAACCACCGTACTGTTAAGTGGGGTCCAAGTGAACAAAGTCAGAGTGACTGATGTGATGCTCAACCAAATCCTATGTCTTTGAGCGAAGACAATGAGAGCAAATCTTATCCAGAGCTGGATGAGTTAGCTTTACTTGTAGCCCAAATCAAGCTGCTGCGTGTGTTTGAAATCCGACAGTTGGACACGTGTCGGTTCCTTAGTGACCCGGGGTCAGTTCAGACAAATCAGGTCGGGTTGCCTCCTGGCTATAAATAGCCCACCCCCTACACCATAAATTGGGGGCTGCTCAGAGTTAGTGCACAACTTTTGTCGTTTGAGAGCAACCCACCTCCGAAGCATTTGAGAGAGAGATCCTTGCGAGGACAAAGCCCAAAACACCCAGAGCCAAAGAGTATTAGGCATCACTGAAGTCTTTCTGCCCGCATGATCTAAAGACTTGTTACACTTGAGGACTGTGAATCCTCCAGCCGGTTAGGCATCACGTTCTGAGCATCCAAGAGCCATTGTGGATTGCTAGTGGACGAAGTCTGTTGTCACAGCCCCAGATCAGCCCTTGCTTGAATTTGCTTGCTCATAATGTCATCATGTTTAAATTCCTAAGAAACTTGAAATGGGGATGTTGAAACCCTAGCACCAAATGAATTCAAATAAGTTCAAATAAAATCATTTTCAATGATCCCAAAATGCCCTTTGAAAATGTTCATGATTTCTGATAAAGGCAAAAACCTCTGCCAAAAATGATGAACATGTTTCTAGGTCATTCCTGGAATTTTGAAATAAATCATAATGTATTTGAATTGGGGCATTTGAATTCTACATATATTTTAGATGCTCCAAATATTCTGTCATAATTTGTGGGCTTCTGGAATAATCCAAATAATGCCCCCAATTTATCTCAGGAGTTTTAAAAATGAATTAGTATTTTTACTAATTCAAAACAGAATAAAAGAAATAGAAAAAAACAAAAACAGAAAGCAAAGAGCAGAGACTCACCTGGCTTACCTGTCGCGGCCCAGCTGGCCAGCCCCTCTAGCTGGCCCAGCCCACTGGCCGAAGCGGTCGTCTTCAACCTCTGCCAGTAGGCAGAGGCGTGTCGACGCGCGCGCCCGAGGCCTCCACCTCCTGCTTCCTCCCCCGCCCTTGGCCGAGCGCTTGGAGGCGCCACGCGCCCCCTGGCCCTCTCTCTCGCACCCGCAGCTCCTTCCCTCCTCTGGCTCTTCCTCCCTCGCAACACCCAAGCGTGCTCGCCGCCGCTCGCCGTTCCTGCGGCCACCGGCCACCCCTCGCCCTGCCGCTGATCTCAGGAGCTCCGCCTCGCCCCCCTCTCCCTCCCCACCGAGCCACGCCCCTCCGGAAGCCCTGCAGCATCGTCCCCAACCTCGTCTCCAACCTCTGACCGCCGGCGGACTCGTCGGGGATTCGCGAGCTCTAGCCTCTCCCCGGCCTCGCCGACGCCTCTACTGGAATCACCGTGAGCCCCTGCCTCTTTCCCCTCTCTCCCCGTGCTCTCCCGCGCCTTCTAGCCACCGTGGCCATCGGAGCCGATTGCTCCTTGCCGCCGGCCATGTCGCCACCGCGGCTACGGCCGTGCAAGCACGCGTTTGAGCTCACCACTGAACTGACCGCACTCCCCTGAGCATAACGCACACACCCATCCATCTCCCCGTGCTCTGTAGCTCCATCTCGCTCAATACCCGAACGCCGACCGCCGCTACGAGCTCGACTCCGGCGAGCTCGCTCCACCCCAGCCCCTTCCGTTTGCCCTACCAGATGCGCGTGAGTCCCAGCTACGCGTAGGACCAAACCATGGTCGATTTGGTCAATCGTGGGCAAAACCCGAGCTAACCCAGTGTGTCTCCGCCGCGTTTTGGTCGCCGCCGGCGTAACTCCGGCGATGGTGACGTGGCAGATTAGTTTAGGCTAATGACGCACTTAGTCAACACCTAGTGACACTGATAGCAGGGCCCCACCTACTAATTAAACTTATATTAGTTTCTGTTTAGTTTTTACTATCTTAGTGGCCCCACGCGTCAGCGTTGACCATGCTGACGTGGCCATTGACTGGGTCCACATGTCAGTGACCCTAACTGGCACTGAGACACTGACCAGTGGGTCCCACTGGTCAGGTTTGACCTGGACCGGGTCAGTTGACCTGCTGACGTCACGGTGACGTAGTGCTGACGCCATAACTCATTTTCTGGATTAATTTTAATTCAGGAAATTCCAGAAAATACCCAAAACTTCAAAAATTCATAGTAATTCAACCGTAACTCCAAATCAAACAAATTATATATGAAAAATTATCAGAAAAATGCAATCTATCCATATGTACCATTTTCATGCACGACAAACTAAGTTATACCTGCTGTATACCTGAAAACATGTTAATGGCATTTAAATAACCACATGTGGAATTTGAATTTGAACCTTGGGTTCAAACCAACTTCATTTAAATTGTTGCTAGCTGCATTAGCTCAACTCACACCATATTGCCATGACATTATCATGCATCATAATTGTTGCATTGCATTGATTGTGTTCTTCTTTGTTTGCCGGTAATTGTCCCCTCTCGATAGACGTGGTTTCGACGATGAGTTCGATGACACCGATGAAGAACTATAATATCTTCAAAAGTGCCAGGCAAGAAAAACCCCCTTGTTCATTCCGATATAATCCCACTCTCTCGCTCCTGCTCTCTTTTACTGCATTAGGACAACAATGATTCATCTGTTACTTGCTGCGGTAGCTGAACCCCTTTATCCTTTGCATGACCTGTCATTGCCATAGTAAATAGATGAAACCCACTAGCATGAGTAGGAGTTGTTTGAGCCCTGATGTGCCTACTCATTCATGTTTGTTGTCATGCCTGCTACTGCTTAGAGTTGAGACGGGTCTGATTCATCGGGGATGAGTTGGAAAGTGGTGAACATGTCATATTGTTGAGAGCTCAGTGTATGAATACGATTTGGTAAAGGTAGTGATGAGAGGCCATGTAGGAGTACATGGTGGGTTGTCTCATTGAAACCGTCCTCAGGAACTGAGTTCTGTGTTTGTGATCCATGAAACAGTTACTACCACGCATTAGGCCCGAAACCAATGGACCCTCTCGGCTTCTTGATCACCCTTGTCCTTTGTCCAGGGTTGCAAGTAGTTTCTGGTGTTTGTAGTATGCTGGGGGCCGCACACAGCGCTGACCGTCGGGGTGGGCTGTGTTGTGGTATGCACGTGGCACGGTGTACCGGGCGCCCGTTTGGTGTCTCGGGAACCCTGCTCACATCGTTATGGGCCGTATGTGGAAACCTCGGCCGGACTCCCTGCGGATGGAACCTAAATAGGCGATAAACCTAGACTAGAGACTTGAGTGTTTAGGCAGGCCGTGGCCGACACCCTCGTTGGGCTTCCGCTTGAAGGTTGCCGAGTACATGTCGTGTAAACGGCGGTAAGTGGTGAGAGCGTGTGTGAAGAAGTACACCCCTGTAGGGTTAACATCATCTATTCGAATAGCCGTGTCCGCGGTAATGGACTTCTGGGTTGCCTATAACAATTCATAGACAAGTGAAAGTGGATACTCTAAAATGCGCAAGATAAGCGTGAGTGCTATGGATGGCGTTCTCGTAGGAAGACGGGAGCGGATCCATAGTGGTGTATTGATATGGTGAATATGTGGACTCGTGTGCGCCACCTCAAAAGAGTTACTTGCAGTCGTAGTTCAGGATAGCCACCGAGTCAAAGCTGGCTTGCTGCAGTTAAACTCCACTACCCCCTTTGTTGACACTGATGCATATGTAGCTAGTTCTGATGTAAGTCTTGCTGGGTACATTTGTACTCACGTTTGCCTATTTTATGTTTTTGCAGAGAGACGTCAGTCTCGCTAGTAGTCCCGCGTGGACTTCGATGTTTAGTTGGTTACCTCAACTATGATCTTGTGCCCTCGGCAGGGTCTTGTAGATAGTCAGGCTTTTTAGCCTTCTTCATTTATAGTTGTCTGTACTCAGACAAGTTAAGCTTCCGCATGTGCTTGTTGTTTGTATGCTCTGAATGTTGGGGTCGTGAGACCCATGTTTGTAATATCTCGCTCCTCGGAGCCTAATGAATAAATACTTTGAGTCGTAGAGTTATGTTGTGATGCCATGTTGTATTTACACATATCGAGCATATTGTGTGTATGATTGAAATGCTTGGTATGTGTGGGATCCGACAATCTAGTTGTTTATCCTTGGCAGCCTCTCTTATGGGGAAAGTTAGTCTAGTGCTTCCATGAGCCATAGTAGTCCGCTACAGCCTGGTTCACCGGAGTCCTGCTAGCCCAGCACTACTGCTCAGGACACTTGACTGGTCGGCATGGGTTTCACTTTGTTCCTGTGTCTGTCCCCTCGGGGAAATGTCACGCGGTGACATCCGGAGTCCTGCCTAGCCTGCTACAGCCCGGGTTACCGGAGTCCTGTTAGCCCAGTGCTACAGCCCGGATTCACACGCTGATGACCTACATGCTCGAAGTTGATTCATGTATGCCTGTCCCCATGGGTTAGTGCCGCTTTGGGTTCACGACTAGCCATGTCGGCCCGGGTTCTTTGTCATATGGATGCTAGCGACACTATCATATACGTGAGCCAAAAGGCGCAAACGGTCCCGGGCCGGGTAAGGTGGCACCCGTGGGAATACCGTGCATGAGGCCGCAAACTGATATGACGTGTTACATGCTAGATCGGTGTGACTTAGGATCGGGGTCCTGACATCTGTGAAGGTTTGGAACTCTACCTTGAAGACTTACCAGAGTGATTGGGCGAGGACTACATGTTCTTACCTCAAGGGGAATAAGGTGAAGACGCGGCCTTCTGAGTTAAATATCAACCTCCCTAACCAGACATATAGTTGTCACAACAACTGGAACTGGTCTACCAAATCCTTGTCTTCACCAAGCTACTGGTTCTATCCTTCACTTCCCTTTACTTTCAGTCTATCTTCGTGAAGTCATTACCTGCTTGCATGATCTGATTGTCTTCACTGTGTGAAGTTTGTTTACCGTTTGGCTTCATACCATCTTCCATCCTGATCTATACTACCTAGTTGCTGATAGTTTCGTGCTTTCACTTCATTGCTTACTTGACTATGGCTTGTGTAGTGTAGTCTACCTTCCGATGCATATCAATAGGTTCATTTATACTGTTCTTTTTCAAAGCCCCCCGTGTTTTGAAGTATTTCATAAAAATCGCCTATTCACCCACTACAAAAAAAGACACATCCGTGACATTTTGGGCCGAACAATTTTTTTTCCTGTCATGCTTATGACACTTCTATGACGATAATTGTGACAAAACCCGGTATCATCATAGATGTGGTGGGATCCTACTTCTATGACAGAAAATCATGACAGGAAATGGGCTTTTCGTCCTGGGCGGGCCGGAGACGCGGGTGCATGACATTCTTTGGGCCGTCCATGACGGAAACACCGTGGTAGATGCGAGGGCGCGGAAAATATCGGGGAGTTCCCGGTATGGTGGGTGGTCGGGTGCCGAGCGATGCGTGTTTATCTCGTACACGTACGTGCGTGGATGCGAGGCGTTGGGCTCTAACTGAACCCGAGTGAGGCGTTCGCCTACTGAACCCAAGCGATTGCCCTGCAGGCTACACGTTACAGAACCCGAGCGATTGATCGATGGCCGGTAACTGAACCCGATCGAGCTATTCCTTCACTACTGCTGCTAACTGAAGCCAATCGAACCTGCTGCCTCTTGATGAACAGTGAGCATTGTTGGGGGTTTGGATGAACAGTTCTCGGTGGGGGGTTGGATGAACAGGAACCTGTGGTGCTGCCGCTGGATGAACAATACCTCGATCGATCGTGCCGGTGGAGGGGTGGATGAACAGGACCCCGTGGAGGGCTGGATGGACAGGACGACCCCGTGGAGGGCGGGTTGAACAGTAGCCGGTGGAGGGCTGGATGAACAGTAGCCCGTGGAGGGGTGGTTGAACAGGACCCCGTGGAGAGAGTTGGTTGAACAGTAGCCGGTGGAGGAGCGTGCGATGGAGGCTGGATGAACAGGAGCCCGTGGATGAACAGTCGCAGGTGGAGGCTGGAGGAGGTCGACGATGGATGAACAAGAGCCCGTGGAGGCAGTCGATGGTGGATGAACAGTAGCCCGTGGAGGTAGTCAACGGTGGAGTTGAACAGTATCCCGTGGAGTCCCGTTTTGTGGTACGCCACACCCCTCCCGATGAACAGGACCCCCGTTTTGACCGTAGCGCTCCAACACAAGTCTGTTTCCTCCATTTTGCGGTACGCCACACCCCTCCCAATCAACATGACCCCGTTTTCACCGTTTTGCGGTACGCCAGACCCCTCCCAATAAACAGGATCCCGTTTCGACCGTGGCCGGTCGAACACAAGGCCGTTTCCTTCGTTCTGCGGTACGACAGGCCTCGTTTCCTTCGGCTGTTCCGTCCAAGCCGGTTGGCTCCCGATGAACACGAAGACGCATTCCCTTCCGACCCAGCCGTTTGCCTCCCCATGATCACGACGACGGCGCAGATTCTCCGTTCTGACCCAGCCATGTACATGAGCCCTGGCCGTACGTATGCGCGAGTAGGCGTTCGAGACCCCGCCCGTATGTACGTATGTGGCTGTATTTACTTTCTTGCACCCTGGCTGTACGTACGTGTACATGCTACGTGCGCGCCTCCACTACGACACGTGCGCGCCTCTACTACGACACGTGCGCACCTCTACTACAACACGTGCGCGCCTCTACATCGACCAGTATGTACGTACATGTTCGCGACCAGAATGACAACGCTACGCACGCTTCGACCAGGTGGGTCCTAACTGTCAGGCACTTCCTTCTGTGCGAAGATGTAGCTGGTGGGTCCCAGCAGTCAGGGGAGAAACATTTTTTTCGAGAAATACGGTGGCTCGTCCTGTGGGTCCCTGTTATTAGGTGGAGGAAGAATTATTTTGCGCATAATAAGGAGGCACTTCCTTGCTGCTGCCGTGGACCCAGCTGTCAGCCTCTCCACGTATAGTTCTCTTCCGATGGAAGTCGTTCCTTGACCACATTGACCATGCCGCGCCGAGAGCACCAGGGTGGTGGAGGACGGCGAGGCCTAGGAAGGGGACGACGCGGAGCCGAGGAAGACGTGGCAGTGGATGCCCACGCAAAGGGGAGTATGTGGGTTGACTGCTTCGGCTGTGGTGTGAGTCTGCCGTCACCGGAGAATAACAGGAGGTGTGGGTGAGTATAGAGGGATGGCATGGCTAGCGGTGGCAGCACAACCGGACACAGGAGGCAGGAGCAGGCGGCACAGCCGAGGCTTGTTTGGGCGACTGGAGCAAGAAGACCATAGGTTGAAGAAGCACTACGGCCGTTGGATGGACATCGTACGGTCACTGGAGCTAGAATCGTTCATATTGACTAAGTTGACAAAGCCCTCCGTCCCTGTCATCTTAGTAGGCCCACAAGTCAGCCTCCCACTATGGTGGGTCCCAGCTAGCAGGGGGAGTATTCATTTTTTTGTGCGTAATAATTATAAGATCTATATTTACTCTTAGATAAATGTAGAATTAACACAATGGTTATGAAGTTTTGGATTGCTCATGTAAGTACCTGTTGTCATGTACTCCCTCTGTATCGAATTAATTGTTGATCAATTGGATGTATTTAGAACTTAATAGTGCTAGATACATCCATTTGAGCGACAAATAATAACGGACGGTGGAGGTATTACTGTACTTGCATCGCGAGATAGTTGGTTGTCTAGCATTACTCTACATCTTATCTGCCCTGCCCTCCACTTTCTCCAAATTATCATATCTACATTTACTCTTACCAAAATGTTGAATAAAGCCAATGCCACTGCACAAGTTGATGTGTGCATTCCTCTTGTCAGTACCTTTTGCCTTGTAACCCTGTACTTAATTAATTGCTATTTGATTATGTATCATTAGTCTGCACCTAAGCTTCATTATCCTCTGTTTCTTCCAATATTATTTGATCTATATTTACTCTTTGCAAAATGTAGAAAAGTGGCAACGCTTATAAAGAATTTTCTTTGGGGAATTTATTGAATTATCCTTCCATCAACATGGAGATGGGCTTTGTCCAGCCCGTGTTAACATGTAGTGTGAGTTCATCCTTCTCAAGCCTTCAAACGTTGTTCTAGTATAGAGTTGGATAGGCATCATTTCCTCCACTGTTGTTTACTTTGCTGTTTACATCTAATTGGATGTTTGCAACGACTACCAGTTTTAAATTGTAGTTGTAAAAACATGTTCCTTATGCAGAACAAATCCATTTATTTGCTTATATAATTGTGAAACCTGTTACGTGTCTCCTTGGTTCTCTTTCAGAGTCGTATCTCTTATGCCAGGCAGAACTTTAGGGAAGATAGTGACCCAAATCATACTGAGGATAGCGAGATGCACTACAAAAAAAGACACATCCGTGACATTTTGGGCCGAACGAATTGTTTTTTCTATCATACATATGACACTTCTATGACGATAATTGTGACAAAACCCGGTATCATCATAGATGTGGTGGGCTCCTACTTCTATGACAAAAAATCATGACAGAAAATGGGCTTGTCCTGGGCGGGCCGTAGACGCATCTGCATGACATTCTTTGGGCCGTCCATGACGGAAAAAACCGTGGTAGAAGCGAGGGCGCGGAAAATATCGGGGAGTCCCCGGTTATGGTGGGTGGTCGGGGCCCGAGTGATGCGCGTTTCTCTCATACATACGCGCGTGTGTGCGAGGCGTTGGGCTCTAACTGAACCCAAGCGAGGCGTTGGGCTCTAACTGAACCCGAGCGATTGCACTGTAGGCTACGCGTTACTGAACCCGAGCGAGCGATCGATCGATGGCTGTTAACTGAACCTGATTGAGCGATTCCTTCGCTACTGCTGCTAACTGAAGCCGATCGATGCTACCTCTGGATGAACAGTGAGCGTTGCGGGGGGGGGGGGGGTTCAGATGAACAGTTCCCGGTGGGGGTGGATGAACAGGACCCCGTGGTGTTGCCTCTGGATGAACAGTACCCCGATCGATCGAGTCGGTTGGGGCTGGATGAACAGGACCCCGTGGAGGGCTGGATGAACAGGACCACCCCGTGGAGGGCAGGATGAACAATAGCCTGTGGAGGGGTGGTTGAACAGGAGCCCATGGAGAGGGCTGGTTGAATAGTAGCCGGTGGAATAGCGTGCGGTGGAGGCTGGATGAATAGGAGCCCGTGGATGAACAGTCGCAGGTGGAGGCTGGAGGAGGTCGACGGTGGATGAACAGTAGCCCGTGGAGGCTGGAGAGGGTCGACGGTGGAGATGAACAGTATCCCGTGGAGTCCCGTTTTGCGGTACGCCACAGCCCTCCCGATGAACAGGACCCCGTTTCGACCATAGCACTCCAACACAAGTCCGTTTCCTCCATTTTGTGGTACGCCACACCCCTCCCGATCAACAGGACCCCCGTTTCGACCGTAGGAGGCCCGTTTCCTCCATTTTGCGGTATGCCAGACCCCTCCCGATGAACAGGATCCCGTTTCGAGCATGGCCGGTCGAACACAAGGTTGTTTCCTCTGTTCTGCGGTACGCCAGGCCTCGTTTCCATCGCCTGTTCCGTCCAAGCCCTCCCGATGAACACGACCACGCATTCTGTTCCAACCCAGCCGGTTGGCTCCCACGCGTTTCGTTGCCTCCCGATGAACACGACGCATTCCGTTGCCTCCCCATGAACACGACGACGACGCTGTTTCTCCGTTCCGACCCAGCCATGTACTCAAGCCCTGACTGTACGTATGCGCGAGTAGGCGTTCGAGACCCCGCCCGTATGTACACATACGTGGCCGTATTTTCTTTCTTGCACCCTGGCCGCTGTACGTACGTGTACATGCTACGTGCGCGCCTCTACTAAGACATGTGCGTGCCTCTACATCGACCAGTATATATGTACGTACACGTTCGCGACCAGAATGACAACGCTACGTACGCTTCGACCAGGTGGGTCCCGACTGTCAGGCACTTCCTTGTGTGCAAAGATGTAGCTGGTGGGTCCCAACAGTCAGGGGGAAACATTTTTTTTGTGAAATACAGTGGCCCGTCCGATGGGTCCCAGCTGTCAGGTGGAGGAATCATTATTTTCGGCGTAATAAGGAGGCACTTCCTTGCTGTGGCCGTGGACCCAGCTGTCAGCCTCTCCACGTACAGTCCACGTCTGATGGAAGTCATTCCTTGACCACGTTGACCACGCCGCGCCGAGAGCACCAGGGCGGTGGACGACGGCGAGGCCTAGGAAGGGACGACGGGGAGCCGGGGAAGACGCGGCAGTGGAAGCCCGCGCGGAGAGGAGTACGAGGGTTCACTGGTTCGGTTGCGGTGTGAGGCTGCCGTCGCCGCAGGGCCTGGCCAGCGGTAGGAATAGTAGGGGGCAGTGAGGCCTCCGCGGCAGCACAGCCGGCCACGGGAGGCGGGAGCATGCGGCACGACCGGCGCTGCTTTGGGTGGCTGTGTAACGCCCTCGATGCGGCTATAGCTCCCACGTGTCGAGGCACGACTTAGAGGCATAACCGCATTGAAAGCAATGTCGCAAGTTAGGCAATCATCACAACATCCCATGTAATATAGATAATAAAAGGGGAGATACATAGTTGGCTTACACTCGCCACGTCAATCAAAGTACATAAATAACATACATCATCCAAACACTCATGGCCCGACTACGGCGCCAAAATAGAAGAAAACCCAACATGCGATACGGTCCCAATCACCCCCAACTGGGCACCACTAGTGATCATCAGGAAAAGAGACATAGTAACGCTGAGAGTCCTCGTCGAACTCCCACTTGAGCTCGTACGCGTCACCTGGAGCAGAATCACCTGGACCTGCATCTGGTGTAATAATAATCTGTGAGCCACAGGGACTCAGCAATCTTGCACCCTCGCGATCAAGACTATTTAAGCTTATAGGAAGGGTAAGGTGAATATATGTGGAGCTGCAGCAAGCGACTAGCATATATGGTGGCTATCTTATTCGCAAAAGAGAGCGAGAAGAGGAGGCAAGGCGCGAGCGAGAAAACTAGGGCAACCTGCGCAAACATTACTCCAAAACCGTGTCCACTTCCCGGGCTCCGCCAAGAAGAGGCCATCACTGTAACACACACGGTTGATTCATTTATTTAAATTAAGGTTCAAGTTATCTACAACCGGACATTAACAAATTCCCATCTGCCCATAACCGCGGGCATGGCTTTCGAAAGTTCAATCCCTGCAGGGGAGTCCCAACTTAGCCCATGACAAGCTCTCACGGTCAACGAAGGAATAGACCTCCTCCCAAGACGTTCCGATCAGACTCGGTATCTCGGTTCTTCAGGACAACTCCGACAATGGTAAAACAAGTCCAGCAACACCACCCGCTGTGCCGACAAATCCTGATAGGAGCTGCACATATCTCGTTCTCAGGGCACACCGGATAAGCTAAGTGTATGGGAGCCAACGTAACCCAAGTTGCCAAGGGACGGCCCCGCACGGTGCTCTAGGTTGGACCAACACTCAGAGGAGCACTGGCCCGGGGGGTTTAAAATAAGATGACCCTTGAGTCCGCGAAACCAAAGGGAAAAGGGGCTAGGTGGCAAATGGTAAAACCAAGGTTGGGCATTGCTGGAGGAATTTTATTCAAGGCGGACTATCAAGGGGTTCCCATTATAACCCAACCGCATAAGGAACGCAAAATCCGGGAACATAACACCGATATGATGGAAACTAGGGCGGCAAGAGTGGAACAAAACACTAGGCGAGAGGCCGAGCCTTCCACCCTTTACCAAGTATATAGATGCATTAAGATAACATAGCAACATAATGATATCCCAACAAGTAAATAAATGTTCCAACAAGGAACGGCTCCAATCTTCACCTGCAACTAGCAACGCTATAAGAGGGGCTGAGCAAAGCGGTAACATAGCCAATCAACGGTTTGCTAGGACAATGGTGGGTTAGAGATTTGACATGGCAATTGGGAGGCTGACAAGCAAATGGTAGGCATCATAGCATTGGCATAGCAAAAGAGCGAGCAAACTAGCATAGCAAAGATAGTAGTGATTTCGAGGGTATGATCATCTTGCCTGCAAAGTTGTCAGAGGTGACTGGATCCTCAAAAGAAAACTCAACGGGCTCCTCGTTAGAGAACTCGTCTCCCGGCTCTACCCAAACAAGACAAACAAGCAACAAGGATACAATCAACCACGTGCAAGGAACAATCAATATGATGCAATGATGAAATGCTATGCGGGATGCGATGCGGGATGCAAAATGCAAGATATGACAGGATATGCATGAACCTGGCCTCAACTTGGAAAACTAAGTGTTCCACTGAAAAGATGAGATGAAATCGCTTGAAAACAATATAAAGATCACCGGAATCGGAGTTACGGTTTGGAAATGGCAAGCGATTCAAAATTGGCACCGGTCTGCGATTTACAGCAAGTAGGCCTCTAAATGCAACGAAATGAACATGCTACAGCACTCAAACATGGCATCAAAATACATGGCAGGGAAGCATTCAAGATGCTTAACAAAAGTCTATCACTCAGCTACGGCCAATGCATCCATTAACAGATTCAAACAAGCATGGCAAAAACGCAAATGGTAAACAGATCTCAGACTTAGTGAAATTAACACTTGTCTGAAATTTCAGATCATATAGCCCTCTTCGGAGCAACAAAACAACATGCTACAGGACCTGATTATGAAAAAGAATAACATTGCATGGAGCTACTCAACAAGATTAACAAAAGTCCCTTAGTGACCTTGAGCCAAAAGGGATCACAAAATATACTAACAAGCACACGAACATGGCAAAAACATAATCAGTTTTCAGACTTAGTGAAAACTGGGACATGCTGAAACATAACTCACGAAGGCATGTTAACGAGCTCGATGCACTCACTACGGTGCAAGTCATGTCAAGGCAAGCATACATCCATGAAGAAGGCACAAAATGCAAGCTAGACATGGCAAGAACAATAGCATAGCATGCACAGATCAACTACAACATCACCGGCAAAATTGCAAACGAGTTGACAATCTGCCCAGATTCACAACGAGGCAAAAGTAGAGCTCGATTGACTCAAGCTAGGGTGCTCCATAATTGCAAACAAAGACATGGATGGATAGAGCACTACAATATTAACAAAACTCCTTTATTGATCATCCTCAAAAGAGGCACGGATCACTAGGAAACAACACGAACATATGGCATCATGGACTAAACAATCCCAGGACTTAGTGAAAATACAAAGTCCCTGAAAACAGAGTTACCGGGTGCCTCACTTTGCAAGCTTGCACTAGTCACCACACACATTACAAAAATACATGGGTTGCACCTCTGGAAAGATGACAAAACCCTTAACAAAACATATGTAGAACTCATGCGCATATCATGCACACAATAATCATGGCAAAAATGACAAAAGTCTAAGATGAAGTAGCAGATCTGACAATTAACTCAAGTAGCCCTCTTCTAGAAGAATTTCAGGCATCAAGATGAGCTCAAATGAAAATGATGCAATGGAATGAAATGATGTACTCTCTGAGGCGAACAATTTGATATGCTATATGCGTGAATCGGAGCTACAGATGCAAAGTTATCATAGGTCAAAGTATGCAACATGAGCTAGGGTTTTGAGGCAAAAGTCAACCCGAATCTCAGATCTGGATCTGGCACGGATTACAAGGATGGCCGGATTTACTGTAGACGACCGGAGCTTCACGGAGCGTCGCCGGAGAGGAAGAAGACCGGGGCGGCCGAGGAGGAGCGGGGTGGCCGGAGCCGGCCTTGGGGCGGCGTGGCCGGAGCAGTGGTGGTGGCGGCCGGAGTGGCGGAGCGCGGAACCGGCGGCGGAGGTGGCGGTGGCCGGCGGGCGGCGGGGTCGCGGGCGCGGCAGGCGGCGCCTCGGGCGCAGGCGGCGGACGGAGTGGGTCGCGGGGGCTGGCCTTGGGCCCCGCGGGCCTCCGCGGGTGGCGGCGCGGTGATGTGGGCGCGAGGGCGGCGGCCAATGGAGGAGCGACACGTGGCGGCGGCGCTCGGGTCGGACACGTCCGGCCCGGCAGTTTTTGTCCGGCGCGCGAGGTGAGGGAGAGATCTAGGGTTTGCCCTAAAATTTCGGGGAGTGGTCTTTAAATAGAGGTGGAGGGAGCTAGGAGAGTCCAAATGAGGTGCGGTTTTCGGCCACGCAGTCGTGATCGAACGCTCTAGATGATGGAGCAGAGTTTGGTGGGTTTTGGGCCAAATTGGAGGGGTGTTGGGCTGCAACACACACGAGGCCTTTTCGGTCCCTCGGTTAACCGTTGGAGTATCAAACGAAGTCCAAATGATACGAAACTTGACAGGCGGTCTACCGGTAGTAAACCAAGGCCGCTTGGCAAGTCTCGGTCCGATCCGGAAATTTTTAATCCCCACACATGAAAGAAAGGTAGAATTGACCACCGGAGGAGAACAAAGCGCCGGAATGCAAAATGGACAACGGGGAAAATGCTCGGATGCATGAGATGAACACGTATGCAAATGCAATGCACATGATGACATGATATGAGATGCATGACAACGAAAACAACACACGGAGACAAAGACCCGAACCCGAGAAAATAAATATAACTTAACGCCAAAAACGGCAAGAGTTGGAGTACAAATTGGGAAAGTTATATCCGGGGTGTTACAACACTCCACCACTACGAAAGGATCTCGTCCCAAGATCCAGGACTGAAAGAACGCCGGGTACTCAGAACGGAGGTGATCCTCGCGTTCCCAGGTAGCTTCACGGTCAGAATGGTGCGACCATTTGACTTTGAGAAATTTGATTGACTTGTTGCGAGTCTTGCGTTCAGTCTCTTCGAGAATAGCAACTGGGTGCTCACGATAAGAGAGATCTTCTTGGAGCTCAATGTCCTCGAAGTTGACTGTGCAGTCAGGGGTCTTGAAGCACTTTCGAAGCTGAGAGACATGGAACACATCATGAACATTTGCAAAGTTTGAAGGAAGCTCGAGTTGATAGGCGAGGTCGCCTCTCTTGCTGACAATCTTGAAAGGTCCGACGTATCTGGGGGCAAGCTTCCCTTTTATACCGAAGCGACGAGTCCCTTTCATAGGAGAGACGCGGAGGTAAACATGATCTCCGATCTCGAAAGCCAAATCACGGTGCTTACTATCATAGTAGCTCTTCTGGCGGGATTGGGCTGCTTTGAGGTTATCATGAATGACTTTGCACATTTCTTCTGCCTCTGTGATTAAGTCATTACCCAGCAGCTGATGTTCGCCGGTTTCAGACCAGTTGAGAGGGGTACGGCACTACCTGCCATACAAAATTTCAAATGGGGCCTTGCCCGAACTTGCTTGAAAACTGTTGTTGAAGGAGAATTCAGCATAAGGAAGACAATCCTCCCACTTCATGCCGAAGGAGATCACACAAGCCCTGAGCATATCTTCAAGAATCTGGTTGACACGCTCAACTTGACCGCTTGTTTGAGGATGGAAAGTTGTGCTGAAGCGGATGTTGGTGCCCATGACCTTCTGAAAAGAATCCCAAAACTTGGAGGTAAAGATGCTGCCACGGTCTGAAGATATCACTTGAGGGATACCGTGCAGAGAGACAATTCGAGAGGTATAGAGTTCCGCCAATTGAGCTGAAGTGATCGACTCTTTGATAGGCAGAAAGTGAGCCACTTTGGTGAGTTTGTCGATGACAACGAATATAGCATCATTTCCACGCTTGGACTTTGGAAAGCCAGTCATGAAGTCCATTTCAATGTGGTCAAACTTCCATTCTGGAATGGCAAGAGGTTGGAGGAGACCAGCTGGCCTTTGGTGTTCTGCCTTCACTCTTCTGCAGACATCACATTCATTCACGAATTGAGCGATCCCGCACTTCATTCGAGTCCACCAATAAGCTTGCTTGAGGTCCTGATACATCTTCGTACTCCCAGGGTGGATGGAGAGGAGAGAATTGTGAGCCTCGTTCATGATCACTTTACGAAGTTCACCTTTGGGTACAACAATTCAATCCTCGAAGAAGAGAGTATCCTTGTCATCAAGGCGGTAGCACTTGTACTTGGGTTGACTCTTGGCAATCCCAATCTTCACCTTTTTCACCATCGCATCAAGAAGCTGGGCTTGGCGAATCTGGTCTTCCAAGGTAGGGGAGACTTGAAGGTTGGCGAGGAAACCTTGAGGAACAACTTGCAGATTCAGCTTGCGGAAAGCTTCACAAAGCTCGGGTTGATAAGGCTTAAGAATCAGATTGTTGCAATACGCTTTTCTGCTCAATGCGTCAGCAATCACATTGGCCTTGCCTGGAGTATACTCAATACTCGGATTATACTCTTGAATCATTTCGACCCATCGAGTTTGCCTGAGTTTGAGATTAGGCTGAGTAAAGATGTACTTGAGACTCTTGTGATCAGTGAAAATGTCCAATTTTCTTCCCAATAGAAGATGTCTCCAAGTCAACAGAGCATGCACAACTGCCGCCAACTCGAGATCATGAGTGGGGTAGTTCTTCTCATTAGGCTTCAACTGGCGAGAGGTATAAGCAACAACTTTCTTCTCTTGCGTCAACACTGCGCCAAGACCTTGGAGAGAGGCATCACAAAAGACCTTGTACGGTTTGGATTCATTAGGCGGAGTCAAAACTGGAGCAGTGATCAACTTCTCTTTCAAAGTGTTGAAAGCAATATCACACTCCGGAGACCAAATGTACTTGACGTGATTCTGAAGAAGATTTGAGAGAGGCTTCGCGATCTTAGAAAAGTTTTCAACGAATCTTCGGCAATAGCTTGCGAGACCGAGGAAACTGCGGAGTTGCTTCACATTCTGAGGAGGTTCCCAATTCACAATTGCAGACACCTTCTCAGGATTCACGGAAATGCCCTTGGCATAGATGATATGACCAAGATAAAGAACCTCATCGAGCCAAAATTCACACTTGGAGAACTTGGTGTAGAATTGATGTTCCCTGAGCTTATCGAGAACCAAACGCAAGTGCTTGGCATGATCTTCCTTGTTCTTGGAGAAAACCAGAATGTCGTCGAGATAGACCAAAACGAAGTCATTGGTGTAGGCATTGAAGATGAAGTTCATCATGCGGGAGAACGTCGGAGGAGCGTTGACGAGGCCAAAAGACATGACAGTGTATTCGTATGAACCAAAGCTTGTCCTGAAAGCCGTCTTGGGAATATCTTGTTCACGGATACGAATCTAATGATAACCCATACGGGGATCAAGCTTGGAGAATACTTGAGCACCTTTGAGTTGTTCGAACAGCTCATTGATGTTGGGAAGTGGGTATTTGTTCTTGATGGTCTTCTTGTTCAAAGGACGGTAATCAACACAAAGTCGGTCCGTTCCATCCTTCTTCTTCACAAAAAGAACACCACAACCCCATGGAGAAGAACTAGGCCGGATGAGACCCATTCTCTCTTGCTCATCGAGTTGCTTCTTCAGCTCCTTCAACTCTTCAGGTCCGAGCTTGTAAGGACGTTTGCACACAGGTTCCGTGCCGGGCTCAAGATCAATAACGAATTCAACTGGCCGGTGCGGAGGCATTCCTGGGAGCTCTTCTGAAAGACGTCTTGATATTCGCAAACGACTGGAATTTGCGAGATAGCATCCAGTTCACCCTTCTCATTGAGAGAAAACAGACGGATGGTATCATCATTCGCGGCAAAGACAATTACATCCTCAGACGAATGAGTCAATTGAATCTGCCTGGCTGCACAATCAAGCTGAGCCTTGTGCTTAGAAAGCCAGTCCATTCCGAGAATAAGATCGATATCCGAGTTACCAAGAACCATTGGAGAAGCCAGAAACTTGAAATCACCCATCATGATAGAAATATCCGGGACTATTGAAGTAGCCCTCATAGACTTAGCCGGAGAAACCACTCCCATAGGTTTACCCAACATTTGTGAAACAAAGTCATGCTTGGAAACAAATGATCTTGACATGAAACAATGCGATGCACCAGTGTCAAAAAGAACTCTTCCGGGAAAAGAGTTAACTGGAAAGTTACCCATGATGACATCTGACGAATCCTTTGCCTGAGCTGCGTTCATCAAGTTGACCTTGGCATGCTTGGGGTTATGCTTGACCACAGCTGTACTTGCCGATCTCACAGGAGGAGGAGGAGGAGGAAGACGCCTCTGGTTGAAACACTTGTTGGCATAGTGAACCTTTTCTTGGCACTTGTTGCACGTGACCTCTGAAAGCGGACGGTGATACGGAGCACTCGATCTTGGAGGTAGAGACGAAGACTTGTTCTGAAAGCCAGGGTTGGGTGGGTGGGAAGAACCACTGCCACCTTTGCTCTTCTGCTGATACGGCTGACGGAACGGAGGAGGAGGAAGCCAATACTTCTGCTGCTTGTCCACTTGAGTAGAGGAAGAAGGAGTAGCATCTCTGACTCGCTTCTTGGAAGCATCACACCTCAACTGAGCAGCCTCTTGCTTCAGTGCCATGTTGTAGAACTCATCGTATCTCAACGGCTCAAAGAGGACAAGAGCGAGCTGAATTTCTTCTCTGAAACCACCCCTGAACTGGTATATCATGCTCTTCTCATCAGGTACGTCCTGCTTGGCAAAGCGGGCGAGCTTCTGGAACAACTTGTTGTAGTCATAGACAGACAAAGATCCTTGCTTCAAGTTGCGGAATTCCTGACGCTTACTTTCAACCACACTTTGAGGGATGTGATGAGCTCGGAAATATTGACGGAAATCATCCCAAGTGATCAGACGTCCACCTCTGGAATCCTTGTACTGCTGGAACCATTCTGCAGCATGATCTTTGAGTTGGAAGGAAGCGAACTTGACGAAATCTTCAGGCCTGACATTGCTGCACTCAAAATGCTTACACAGATCCACAAGCCAATCGTCAGCATCGGTTGCTTCAACACAATTGCTGAACGTCTTTGGCCCATTAGCAAGGAACTGGTTTAGTGTAGCAAAATGATTCTGATTGCGGCCTTGATTCCCTTGACTGCCTTGATTGCGCTCTTGGAGGATTTGCATGATCAACTGTGTGTTTGCATTGGTTGCGGCCATCACAGCTTGCCATGCCTCCGGAGGAGGTGGAGGTGGTGGCGGATCTTGATTTTGATTCTGACTGGTGCTCTTAGCGGGAGCCATCCTGAAGAGGTTGACCACCGTTAGCACATAGACAGATAAATGAAGCTGAAACCAACGGAATGAAAATTGCAACATAAAGTCTTCACATCCGAACAAAATGAACGAATGCATTCCTCTTGAAATGGTCACATATCCATAAATTGCGAAGCCACGTAGAATTAGAGGTAGAGAACTAAATCAACAAGGTACGGCTCAAGAACGAATAATTGGTAAGAAAACCCAATCTCAAACCAATATCCGTGGAAGAAGAACTAGAGCTACAAGAATTCCCACCTATGAAATTCCTGAAACTTTCCGGTTATGCAATCAGGTGTTGGGGATACAGGGGAAGCATAATATCTCACCCAAACTAGCAAATCCTACATCCAGTTGTATCCATCCTTCAACACATAACCAAGAAACCTTCGGAAACCATCTACCTCAACCTTCGAAAAGCATCCGTTATACAAGTTATGGCGATACTCCCAAACTCCCGCCCCAGTACTGGGTGGCGTCGAGGTTATCTCACCAACGAACTGCATAAAAGAGATTTTCGATGTCGGCGTACTAAACTCAAGTATTCCAGAATTGCAACGATAAAATTATGATGACAACACCTCAGAGCTCAACTCCCCAGGACACTTCCACTAAACCCCTGACAGGAGGCACCAAGACAATGTTCTCATCATAAAACCATCGGAACGATTCCAAGATACCTGCGTGATCCTAAATTTTTTTTTTGTGAAATTTGAGAAGAGAAGAGTCAAAACTCTACGTCAGGATGCCTTACCAGAGCGATGAGGAGACCGGGAATTAAAAAGAATTCCTAAACTCTTCGATATATAATTCCTAAATGACTCAAAACATTTTTCTAGACACAACTCGTCTGCTAAAAACAATCAAGCAATGGGGCTCCTAAGGTCGGGGAAGGCTCTGATTACCAACTTGTAACGCCCTCGATGCGGCTATAGCTCCCACGTGTCGAGGCACGACTTAGAGGCATAACCGCATTGAAAGCAATGTCGCAAGTTAGGCAATCATCACAACATCCCATGTAATATAGATAATAAAAGGGGAGATACATAGTTGGCTTACACTCGCCACGTCAATCAAAGTACATAAATAACATACATCATCCAAACACTCATGGCCCGACTACGGCGCCAAAATAGAAGAAAACCCAACATGCGACACGGTCCCAATCACCCCCAACTGGGCACCACTACTGATCATCAGGAAAAGAGACATAGTAACGCTGAGAGTCCTCGTCGAACTCCCACTTGAGCTCGTACGCGTCACCTGGAGCGGAATCACCTGGACCTGCATCTAGTGTAATAATAATCTGTGAGCCACAGGGACTCAGCAATCTCGCACCCTCGCGATCAAGACTATTTAAGCTTATAGGAAGGGTAAGGTGAATATATGTGGAGCTGCAGCAAGCGACTAGCATATATGGTGGCTATCTTATTCGCAAAAGAGAGTGAGAAGAGGAGGCAAGGCGCGAGCGAGAAAACTAGGGCAACCTGCGCAAACATTACTCCAACACCGTGTCCACTTCCCGGACTCCGCCGAGAAGAGGCCATCATGGTAACACACACGGTTGATTCATTTATTTAAATTAAGGTTCAAGTTATCTACAAACGGACATTAACAAATTCCCATCTTCCCATAACCGCGGGCACGGCTTTCGAAAGTTCAATCCCTGCAGGGGAGTCCCAACTTAGCCCATGACAAGCTCTCACGGTCAACGAAGGAATAGACCTCCTCCCAAGACGTTCCGATCAGACTCGGTATCTCGGTTCTTCAGGACAACTCCGACAATGGTAAAACAAGTCCAGCAACACCACCTGCTGTGCCGACAAATCCCGATAGGAGCTGCACATATCTCGTTCTCAGGGCACACCGGATAAGCTAAGCGTACGGGAGCTAACGTAACCCAAGTTGCCAAGGGACGGCCCCGCACGATGCTCTAGGTTGGACCAACACTCAGAGGAGCACTGGCCCGGGGGGTTTAAAATAAGATGACCCTTGAGTCCGCGAAACCCAAGGGAAAAGGGGCTAGGTGGCAAATGGTAAAACCAAGGTTGGGCATTGCTGGAGGAGTTTTATTCAAGGCGGACTGTCAAGGGGTTCCCATTATAACCCAACCGCGTAAGGAACGCAAAATCCGGGAACATAACACCGATATGACGGAAACTAGGGCGGCAAGAGTGGAACAAAACACTAGGCGAGAGGCCGAGCCTTCCACCCTTTACCAAGTATATAGATGCATTAAGATAACATAGCAACATAATGATATCCCAACAAGTAAATAAATGTTCCAACAAGGAACGGCTCCAATCTTCACCTGCAACTAGCAACGCTATAAGAGGGGCTGAGCAAAGCGGTAACATAGCCAATCAATGGTTTGCTAGGGCAATGGTGGGTTAGAGGTTTGACATGGCAATTGGGAGGCTGACAAGCAAATGGTAGGCATCGCAGCATTGGCATATCAAAAGAGCGAGCAAACTAGCATAGCAAAGATAGTAGTGATTTCGAGGGTATGATCATCTTGCCTGCAAAGTTGTCAGAGGTGACTGGATCCTCAAAAGCAAACTCAACGGGCTCCACGTTAGCGAACTCGTCTCCCGGATCTACCCAAACAAGACAAACAAGCAACAAGGATACAATCAACCACGTGTAAGGAACAATCAATATGATGCAATGATGAAATGCTATGCGGGATGCGATGCGGGATGCAAAATGCAAGATATGACAGTATATGCATGAACCTGGCCTCAACTTGGAAAACCAAGTGTGCGACTGGAAATATGAGATGAAATCGCTTGAAAACGATATAAAGATCACCGGAATCGGAGTTACGGTTTGGAAATGGCAAGCGATTCAAAATTGGCACCGGTCTGCGATTTACAGCAAGTAGGCCTCTAAATGCAACGAAATGAACATGCTACAACACTCAAACATGGCATCAAAATACATGGCAGGGAAGCATTCAAGATGCTTAACAAAAGTCTAGCACTGAGCTACGGCCAATTCATCCATTAACAGGTTCAAACAAGCATGGCAACAACGCAAATGGTAAACAGATCTCAGACTTAGTGAAATTAACACTTGTCTGAAATTTCAGATCATATAGCCCTCTTCGGAGCAACAAAACAACATGCTACAGGACCTGATTATGACAAAGAATAACATTGCATGGAGCTACTCAACAAGATTAACAAAAGTCCCTTAGTGACCTTGAGCCAAAAGGGATCACAAAATATACTAACAAACACACGAACATAGCAAAAACATAATCAGTTTTCAGACTTAGTGAAAACTGGGACATGCTGAAACATAACTCACGAAGGCATGTTAACGAGCTCGATGCACTCACTACGGTGCAAGTCATGGCAGGGCAAGCATACATCCATGAAGAAGGCACAAAATGCAAGCTAGACATGGCAAGAACAATAGCATAGTATGCATGGATCAACTACAACATCACTGGCAAAATTGCAAACGAGTTGACAATCTGCCCAGATTCACAACGAAGCAAAAGTACAGCTCGATTGACTCAAGCTAGGGTGCTCCATAATTGCAAACAAAGACATGGATGGATAGAGTACTACAATATTAACAAAACTCCTTTACTGATCATCCTCAAAAGAGGCACGGATCACTAGGAAACAACACGAACATATGGCATCATGGACTAAACAATCCTAGGACTTGGTGAAAATACAGTCCTTGAAAACAGAGTTACCGGGTGCCTCACTTTGCAAGCTTGCACTAGTCACCACACACATCACAAAAATACATGGGTTGCACCTCTGGAAAGATTACAAAACCCTTAACAAAACATATGTAGAATTCATGGGCATATCATGCACACAATAATCATGGCAAAAATGACAAAAGTCTAAGATGAAGTAGCAGATCTGACAATTAACTCAAGTAGCCCTCTTCTAGCAGAATTTCGGGCATCAAGATGAGCTCAAATGAAAATGATGCAATGGAATGAAATGATGTACTCTCTGAGACGAACAATTTGATATGCTATACGCATGAATCGGAGCTACGGATGCGAAGTTATCACAGGCCAAAGTATGCAACATGAGCTAGGGTTTTGAGGCAAAAGTCAACCCAAATCTCAGATCTGGAGCTGGCACGGATTACGAGGATGGCCGGATTTACTGTAGACGGCCGGAGCTTCACGGAGCGTTGCCGGAGAGGAAGAAGACCGGGGCGGCCGAGGAGGAGCGGGGTGGCCGGAGCCGGCCTTGGGGCGGCGCAGCCGGAGCGGTGGTGGCGGCGGCCGGAGTGGCGGAGCGCGGAACCGGCGGCGGAGGCGGCGGTGGCCGGCGCGCGGCAGGCGGCGGGGTCGCGGGCGCGGCAGGCGGCGCCTCGGGCGCAGGCGGCGGACGGAGTGGGCCGTTGGGGCCGGCCTTGGGCCTCGCGGGCCTCCGCGGGTGGCGGCGCGGTGATGTGGGCGCGAGGGCGGTGGCCAACGGAGGAGCGACACGTGGCGGCGGCGCTCGGGTCGGACACGTCCGGCCCGGCAGTTTTTGTCCGGCGCGCGAGGTGAGGGAGAGATCTAGGGTTTGCCCGAAAATTTCGGGGAGTGGTCTTTAAATAGAGGTGGAGGGAGCTAGGAGAGTCCAAATGAGGTGCGGTTTTCGGCCACGCGATCGTGATCGAACGCTCTAGATGATGGAGCAGAGTTTGGTGGGTTTTGGGCCGAATTGGAGGGGTGTTGGGCTGCAACACACACGAGGCCTTTTCGGTCCCTCGGTTAACCGTTGGAGTATCAAACGAAGTCCAAATGATACGAAACTTGACAGGCGGTCTACCGGTAGTAAACCAAGGCCGCTTGGCAAGTCTCGGTCTAATCCAGAAATGTTTAATCCCCACACACAAAAGAAAGGTAGAATTGACCACCGGAGGAGAACGAAGCGCCGGAATGCAAAATGGACAACGGGGAAAATGCTCGGATGCATGAGATGAACACGTATGCAAATGCAATGCACATGATGACATGATATGAGATGCATGACAATGAAAACAACACACGGAGACAAAGACCCGAACCCGAGAAAATAAATATAACTTAACGCCGGAAACGGCAAGAGTTGGAGTACAAATTGGGAAAGTTATATCCGGGGTGTTACAGGCCGGAGCAAGAAGACCAGAGGTTGAAGAAGCACTACGGCCGTTGGATGGACATCGTACAGTCACTCGAGCTAGAATCGTTCATATTGACTAAAGTTGACAAAGGCCCCCGTCCCAGTCAACTTAGTAGGCCCACAAGTCAGCCTCCCACCATGGTGGGTCCCAGCTAGCAGGGGGAGTATTCATTTTTTTGTGTGTAATAAGAAGGCACTTCCGGTGGGTCCGAGCTGACAGCAGGGGGGACGTTTTTTTTCGCGAAATACGCTGGCCCGTCTGGTGGGTCCCAGCAATCAGGGGGGAAACGTTTTTTCGCGAAATAAGGTGGCCCATCTGGTGGGTCCCTGCTGTCAGGTGGAGGAATAATTATTTTGCGCGTAATAAGGAGGCACTTCCTTGCAGCCGCCTGGACCCAGCTGTCAGCCTCTCCACGTACAGTACTCTTCCGATGGAAGTCGGTCGTTGACCATGCCGCGCCGAGAGCACCAGGACGGTGGACAACGGCGAGGACTAGGAAGGGGACAACTCGGAGCCGGGGAAGACGTAGAAGTGGATGCCCACACGAAGAGAAGTACGGGGGTTCACTGGTTCGGCTGCAGTGTGAGGCTGTTGTCGCTGCAGAATAACAGGCGGTGTGGGTGAGTAGAGGGATGGCCTGGCCAGCGGTGGGAGTAGTAGGGGGCGGTGAGGCCTCCGCGGCATCACAGCCGGCCACGGGAGGCAGGAGCACGCGGCACGACCGGCGCTGGTTTGGGCGGCTGGAGCAAGAAGACCAGAGGTTAAAGAAGCACTACGGCCGTTGGATGAACATTGTATGGTAACATGAGCTAGAATCGATCATATTGACTAAGTTGACAAAGCCCTCCGTCCCCGTCAACTTGGTAGGCCCACAAGTCAGCCTCCCACTATGCTGGGTTCCAGCTGGCAGGGGGAATATTCATTTTTTTTGTGCGTAATAAGGAGGCACTTCCTTGCGTGCGAAGATAGCCGGTGGGTCCGACATGTCAGCGGGGGGAACGTTATTTTTGCGAAATACAGAGGCCCTTCCGGTAGGTCCCAGATGTCAGGTGGAGGAATCATTATTTTGCGTGTAATAAGGAGGCATTTCCTTGTGTGCGGTCGTGGACCCAGCTATCAGCCTCTCCACGCACAGTCTACTTCCGATGGTGTCGTTCGTTGACCACGTTGACCATGCCGCGCCGAGCGCATCCAAGGTGGTGGACGACGGCGAGGCCTCGGACAACAACGAACCGGAGATGGGAAGACGCGGGAGTAGAGTTGCAGACGGAGAGGTGTACGAGGGTTAACTGGTTCTAGTGCGGTGTGGTTCGGCAGTCGGTGGAGAAGAACAGGAGGTGTGGAGGGGTGGAGGGATGGCCCGGCCAACGATGGAGTAGCGCTTCGTAGCGAAGCATGCTAAGCAGAGCTGCTAGCAGCAGGAGGCGGGAGGTGGTCCCGGCGGCGCTGGAGGAAGAAGACGAGAGATTGAAGATGGATGCCGGTCGTTGGATGTAAATCCAACGGCTAACATGTCAGAATCATTTGTTGACTAAATTGACAATGACTTGCGTTGGCTTCGACCAATTGGCCCCACATTTCAGCCTCCAAAAATATGGCATGTATTCAACCCATTTTTTCAGAATTTACAGTCTTTTTTTTTCGCGGTAGAATTTACAGTCAATTTGATATTTTCTTTGAATTACTGCCATTAGCTGGGCTGGGTGAACAAATAATGTAGCGTCCATGCAGCCCGTTTATTTTATTTCCTAAAAAATTACAGGCCATTTGCACTTTCTCGAAATACACGATTTTGCTGGGCTGATTCTAATTATAATGTTGGGTTGGGCCAGCAATGTTATCAACAAATAAAAAGGGGCTGAGCATTTGTTATAAATATATTTAAATAATAAGTGATATTATTACATTCGTCCTTAAATCTTACCAAGCTTTTGTACACAATCACTAGGATTTTCATGCCAAAACAATCCAGGATTTTATTTGTTAAGAAATTATTTCTATAAGTTAATAAGATGTGGGATATTGTTTTCTTACATATGTAAGTATCTGTTAAATATATGATGACAATAAAAATAATATATAATAACATATAAAATATTTTTTAAGAAAAACAGGGAGCATCTCCCCGGTTCCATTGCTGAGAACGAAACCACAACATATTCTGATACAGCAGCTCAAAGAGCAGTTCAAAAGCAAAGGTAGAAAAGCTACAAACTAGGGGGGTGGACGAACAAGTTCTCTAAATAACACAAATCACCCGAGCGGTGCCAAAGGCAGAGCGGATAGAGCACTCAAATGACATAAGGAGGGTCCAGTGAAGCCTTCATGGTCTTCAGCCGAGGGGCCGTGTGAGTCTGCGGCGACCAGTAAGCAAGCGGAGACACCGGGCTGGAAGGCGTAGCATGGTGGATGTCCCTCTTTTTCAGCGCCAGGTGCCCATCATCTTCATCAGAGATCTTGAGATGAGCCCACGGGTCCAGCCCCAGAGCAGGTCGAGCCATGTTCAGCCACAAGTGATCGCCAATGGTTTCTGGAGGGATCTTGTTAGGGTTTCCACGAAGCTCATCAACTTGTCCTTGTCCGATCCGGAGGAGAGAATCGCCCAGTTCCTCACCATGTTCCTGATCAACCTCAAGACCTGCGGAATGGAAATCCAGGAGGTGTTACTGAAAATCATAGCATTTCTATATTTCCAGGGGCACCCAAGGACAGCTGAGCTAACAGTGTTTAAAACTGAGCACTTTTTGGTAGCAATCCAGAATCTGGCGACAGATTCGAATGATGAGCCAATCTGACTAGAGAAATATTCCTCAATGTGGGCCCGGAGATGTTTAGCAACTATACATTCAAAAAATAGGTGAGAACAAGACTCTTGTTCCAAGCAGTAAACACAATCAAGGGGTTTGATGATGTGTCTCTTCCTAAGGTTATCCCTAGTCATCAATTTGTTTTTGGAGAGAAGCCAGAGAAATACATGAATTTTACGGGGAACTCTCAATTTCCAGACAGCAGGGATAAACACGGGTTAAACCCCTCTAAAGTTGATAATATGATAGAGGGAGCTGGAGGAATACTTCCCCTTATTGTCCAGCTGCCAAATCAGGGCATCCGGCTCGGCAGTAAAGGTAATGCTTTTGGTAATTTCCTCCAACTAGAACCATTGTTCCATGAGACTATCACTAAAGTTCCTTCTAAAAGAGAGTTTTAGGCATTGACCATCCCAAACTTCATTGACACTTTTGTTAAGCTCATTGCAGACAGAGTAAATAGGCCAAAATTGGACTGCTAGGGGGGATGTGCCAAACCAATTATCTTCCCAGAACCTAGTTCTGCTCCCATCCCCTATGTTCCATCTGTAGCCAAATTTCACAGCATGCATAATAGATTTTAATCCTTTCCAGAATCTAGAGGTCTTAGGGTTGGAGGAAGGGACAAAAATATTAGGTTTATTTCCTAGGTATTTATGGGCAATAAGAAGCTTCTAGGGTTTCAGGTCTTCCTCATAGAATCTTTTAATCCAAGACCCTAGAAGACAGATGTTAATTTCTTGGAGGTTAGGTATGCCTAGGCCTCCAAAATCTTTTTTCATAGAGACTAGGGCCCAATTAGCAAGGTGTAGCTTCCTATTTCCCTCAAAATCATTCCACAAGAAATGAGACATCTGAGAATTGATGAGGTTTACTGCCCATTTAGGAAACTTGAAGAAGGAGAGGAGATACACTGGAATGCTAGCCAAACAAACTTGTATGAGGATCAATCTACCTCTGTAAGAGATAAGTTTGCCCCTCCACCCAGCAATCCTTTTGATGATTTTATCCTGAAGGGGTTGGATATCCTCTCTCCTCAGTTTATCATAGTGGAGAGGGATACCTAGGTACTTAATGGGGAAGTTACCTTTATTACAGACTAGACTAGAGAGGAAGTCAGCTAACTCCTGATCATCCATGTTGATAGGGATGAGTTCACTTTTAGAGTAGTTGATTCTCATGACTGAGACTTGTTCAAAACAGGTTAGAACAGTTTTCAGATTGCTAGCATGTGTGGAGTCATTGTCTAAGAAAAGGATGGTATCATCTGCATATTGAAGGCAGATGATGCCACCAGGGCAGACCTCAGGACAGAGCCCTGCAATCAGACTATGATCAGCAGCTTTGCTCAGCATTTTAGTAAGAACGTCCACTACTAAATTAAACAAAAGCGGGGAGATACGGTCATCTTGCCTAAGGCCTTTACCAGCAAGGAAAAAATCACTTTCACAGTTATTTAACTTGACCCCAACAGACCCCCCATGAGTAAGTTGCTGGATCCAACTCTCCTCTATGAAAGGCTTGGAAAAGATCTAAGAGATCATTTTTCACCAAGTCCCCAAAATGCTGGTAAAACAAGAAGGGAATCCCACCAGGACCAGGAGCCCCATCAGGATAAGAGCTAAAAATGGCTTCCTTCTGTGACACTCCAAAAATTTTAATTTGGTTTTCATCAAAAAAAAAACTTTGTTGGATTTTAAAAGAGGGCATTTAAAATCTTTTCCAGAAATCTTTCCTCTTAAAAACTTCTTTTCCTTGGCAAGGATTTTTATTTTTCTTCAAACTATGGTGTTTGATCATTTAAAACTTCTTCTCTGTTGGTTCCCTTCTCAAATTATATTTTTGGGAGTTTACTATTTTTCTTTTAAAAAGAAACTCTATGGGAATTGGGGATTTTCATAATCTTGAAAACCACCCATGACCTTGTATTTTTTTTGCCCATGTGGTAAAACCCCTCCAAAACCTCCCCTCCTCCTTGAAATCAACCTAAGTTCTCTGTCCCAACTAATCCAGACAAGTTTTGGATTTTATTCTAATTATTTTATCTCTCAAATCTTTTCTGCCTTTTATTTGGAGCCTGAGGGATTTTCAAAGCAAGTACCCTATTGCATTTGAGTTTTGACCTAAAACCAACTCCTCTGGATTGTCCTTAGCATCCACAACTCAGAACCATCTTGATCCACTCCTCCTCTTTTCAAATTTTTCAAAATTCAGTCTCTGCAAGTTTGGACCAGATTTGCCAAATTTGGTAAAATTCATATCTACACTTCTCCAAAAATTTCACCAAAAATCAGGCAGCCTACTGGAGCAATGAGAAGCCACTCCACCAAAAATCAGCTCAAGGAAAAATCCCTACATGCCTAGATCATTCTGTCGAACACTTGGCGTGCACTGTTGCTGTTCATATTCAGAAAAATTCAGAGTTCAGTGTCGATCTTCGTCAGAAGTTCAGTCACATGCTCACAGTGCCCTTGGCACGTTCCTCGCTGCCTCTTCCTCCTGTCTGGAGCACCACACGCGCGCTTGGCGCCTTCCTGGCGTCGGTGGCACCCTGGCCCGCCTGCGCCGGCGTGTCTTGCGGCGGCCGAACCACCGTAGCGGCCGACAGGGAACAGAACGGCGGCTCAACGCCGTTCGGCGCCGCCCAACGCTCCTCTGCTCTCCGCGTGGCCTCATGCATGCCAGCGCAGCCCCGCTGCACCGTCGCCGTGGCCCGACAGCACTGGGCGCGCTCTCTGCCGCCGACGGACCCGCGCCGTTCCGTTCCGACAAAACCTGCCCTAAGCTTCTAATCCTAGTCCGTTGAGCATCGGAGTGGAGCCAGTGGACCTCCACGATGACGCCCAACTCCCTAATCTCCCCCGACCAAGCGCTGCGCCGCCGTAACCATCGCCGGAGATCCCCGTTCACGGCCACCGCCTTGGATCGCCTATAAAAGGAGATCCCGAGCTCGCCCTCGAACACGCACCACCACTGCACCCCACAGACACCCGCCAGGCCACTAGGAGGACCTCGAGGAGGTCTCCTCCCCCGACTCCGGCCGCCTCGTTCCGCCTCGGCCTCCGTCTTGATTCACTCCGGTGAGAACTCCTCCGCCACCCTACTCTCGCTCGTAACCTCGTACCACCTCCAGAGGTCTAACCCCCTCCCCAATTTGATCTTCACAGCTCTCTCCGACGAGGTCCACAACCACCCGAACCGCCGTCCGCCGGAGAAAGGCTCGCCGTCGACGTGGTACTCGCCGGCGACCACCACCACCACCAACCGACGCGGAAGGGCGCCCTGAACACGGAGGTACTCTCCGATCTCCCTGCCTCGCCGTAGATCGCCGCCGGCGACCACCGCGGCTCTCGGGCGCCGACGAGCTTCGTTCCCCGTTTGAATATTCAAACCTGACGGTTGGGACCCGCCCGTCAGCCTCTCAGATCTTTTAAACGAATCGTTTTCTGAAAACGCCTTCGGGAAAAATACGCTTTCCCCTCTGGGCTGGCGTATTTGAGACTGGAGCGTTTTCTGTTTTTATAAGCTAGCCCCTGGGAACTTTCTGTTTCATTACAGATGGGTCCTTGGGTTAAAACCCTTATAACTTTTTAACAGAAAGGAATTTTTGAGTGATTCTTTTTCTGTCCTCTTCAAATTTTTGTCTAGTTTTTTAACATATTTATTTGAAAAATATTTGGAATAATTTTTGTGCACCTCACGGTATTCACGATAGCGCGTATATTTTGTTTATACCATAGATACCGAAGGAGGTGACGGGACCGCAAACTTCACCGAGCTAGGCTCCGACTACTCCGAACCAGGCAAGCATGTTTGAACTTTTGATATGATGATTGTTTTGGCATGTTTGCATTAAGTGGTTTAAGGCATGTTGATGAACATACCGACGAATGTCATGTTACCTGCAACGATGAGGCAAGTTAGTTTCGAAAATCCATGAGTGGATGGATGTGAGTATGCATGGCCATGTGTTGGCATGAGGATGGGTAAGATGGCAGTGTTGTAGCATGCCAGGCTTATGCCAGACTATGTGACTTCAATGTCAACTCGTATCATTCCAGTTCCTTCCATTCTTCCTTCCTTGTACTACCACATGTTTTCCGCAAGGAATATGGCTTAGTAAGTTGTAAACCGCTTTCCTGGTACACACCAAAAAGGAGAGGCCGTGATGATGGTTCCATGGCCCGGGATTAAAGCCAGTCATCCGGTCAGGGGGCATGGGTGTTTCCGGTTGGGACCGAGAGGGGGGCACCCCTTAGAGCACGTGTATATAAATTTGATCCCATGCTATTCGAGATTGTGATCTCCCCGTCTCAAAAGTTTTTCTTGGACGATGTCTAGGGTGATTCCTAGCATCGAGAGGTAGGATGGGTGTGTACTGGTTAGCTGTGTTTTCTTCCGAAATACCGTAAACGGAACTAGTCCTTCGTGACTACGGAAATCCGTTGGCTGTGGGAAAAATCTGTACAAACTCTGCAGAGTCATATATATTCCTTCGAATCATCTATTCCATGTCCAAGTTCGATATTATCTTATCTTGACCAAATGTCAGTTTTGATGACAGAGACTCCGGTGAATCGCATGAGTGCTAAGTCCCGTTAAATGATTATTCCTGTGGATGGACTAACCCGTTTATTTTCATGAATTGAATATTTATTATGAGTATTATTTACTTGTGAATAAAATCCCTTTCTGCGATGTCGCTCAGACGTCCGACTGTGGCATTGTTATATTTTACTTTCAATAAAAGCCCTTTCTGTGATGTCGCTCAGACGTCCGACTGTGGCATTTCTTTTAAAGCCCTTTATGTGGCGTCGCTCAGACGCCCGACTGTGGTATTTATTTTAAAGCCCTTTATGTGGCGTCGCTCAGACGCCCGACTGTGGCATTTCTTTTAAAGCCCTTTATGTGGCGTCGCTCAGACGCCCAACTGTGGCATTTCTTTTAAAAGCCCTTTATGTGGCGTCGCTCAGATGCCCGACTGTGGCATTTCTTTTAAAATCCCTTTATGTGGTGTCGCCTAGACGCCCGACTGCGGCGTGATTTATTTATTTATCTTCCTATCGAGGTGTCGCTTTAGACCCCGATTGGGTTTACAGTTATTTTTTTTGGGTTTTCGAGCGGACTACCGCCGACTCCCTTTTTACCTGTCTTATTTTTACGAATTAATGTGCCACTGTTAAAAGTTAAACATGACGCATTCATGCATGCAATTGTTATATCTTACGTCCGAACTGTCTTGCGAGTACTTTCAAAGTACTCACCTGGCTTGTTGATTTGGCCAGATGCTGACGAAGGCGATCTCATGGATGAATATTTTGATAGCGAGTCCGACGCCTAGAGGAATCCCAGTCAGTCTCGTACGACCCTGGATTTGGTCACTGTATTATATCCGCTTCCGCTACCAAATAAATTCATCGAGCCTCACCTCGACGCTCGATGAGATGCCAGTTTTAGAGTCATGTATCTCACTCCCCGCTGTGTTTTTCCACCACCACCCTATCCTTGAGTCAGTAGTATGCCTCCACACCACTGTGTCATGTCCGCCATTATGTATAATTATTGGCGTGCTTGCAATAATTTGGTTGAGCAACCGTAGCTCGACCCTGTAATATATTTTATGCTACTGGCTTATTGTATCAAGAATTTGTCTACCGGTAAGGAGGATTTTCCTCATACTGGACTCAAAAGATTGGTTTCTCAATAAACATTTTTATTGGAAAACCGGTCGTGACAAGCTTGGTACCAGAGCCAGGCTGACTGTAGGAAGCCAGTAGGTGCGATCGCTAATTGGTTATTAGCATGATTGAGCCATTTCATATTTTCTTGCAATTGTAGTCATTTTCTGTCAGTTAGCATAAATTTATGATCTGACCATGCAGAATTTTTGCCTACTTTTGTAGATGGCCGACAACAGCTGCAAGTCTCAGACCTTCGCCAACGTGCCCGATGGGTTCGTCAAGCTTCTTTCCTTCATCGTTCAGGTCGCGATGGGGCCATCTGTGCGCCCAGTCTTCACACTCTGCCAGCACCGAGTCAACGACAGTCTGACCATGCACCAGGCCGCGGTGCAGTTCAAGGGAGGGCGTGGTGAGTTACGCCGCTTCCGGTTCTTGGGAAGAGCCATGCCTACGAAGAGGCATGCTATGCAGATGGCAGCCCGCGAGGCGATAGCTCATCTCAGGGATGTCCTCCCCGTGATGAAGACCCGTCGTTACCGTTATCTTCCATGCCATGTGCCTTACACCTGTCACTACGCATTCTCCTGCCCCAGAGGAGAACGAGACGAGGCTTTTGAGATGCTCATTGAGTATCTCCGGGCCCTGGAGGCAGCCTTCGACAACCTGGTGGACGACTTCGTGGCTGCCCGCATGGACTCAGTTCATGGCTGTGCTGCCAACAGGAGGGAGCTCCTACCCACCGCACCGCCACTGACTTTTGTCTCATCCTCAGCATCTCATGCACCTACTCGTCGCCTGCCTTCTACTGAAGAATTCAACCAAGTCATTGCGCCCACTCCAGCGCGCACTGCACCACCCTTCGCGCCCACTCCTATTCGTGTTGTTCCGCCCCTGGCGCCCGCTTCGTCCACCCAGCGCAACTCTACTCGTATGGAGCCTATCAGTGAGGAGGAAGTCGAGTCCCCAGCCTCGCTACGCCTCACCCTCGGCAGGGCAAAGGAGGTCGTCAACATCTCCGCCTGAGTACGCTTAGCCGCCATGTAATGTACCGCTTTGTATGATGTGTTTATATGTACATAGGTTGTGAGAAGTAGCCTGTTTGCGCATCATGTAGGATCTGGAGGAGTGCACTAGCCTAAATAACATGTCAGGATTATGTACGCATATCCTGAGTGATGTATTGTATAATTACCGCTCGCGTGTAAGATATGTAATGAGCAGTCCTTCTCCGTGCGCAAATCGATTTATTTTTCTTAAGTAAGCTTGGTTATTTAATTTTATTTGCCAGCTTTATGCATTTATGGAATTGTTTTTGCGACTCTTTTCGCTTTTCTTATGGGTTTTACAAAATATATCCCCAGAGTGAAAAATGTCTCGTCCTTGGACTCGTTCCATGCCAACTCCACCAGAGGAAAATTATGATACTCAACCCAGCAACAAGTTCACACAAGGATAGTCAAGCCAATAGGGCAATGAATCGGCACTTTCACAAATGTGCCGCCTTTATGAGCAGAGTCAGCAACAACATCGGGAAATGATGAACCAAGTCATCAACATGGGAAATCACCATGGACAGTATCAGCAGCATTCCAAGTTATCTGAGCTACAGAAGACACGTCCCCAAACATTTTCTCATACTGACAAGCCTCTTGAAGCCGAGGATTGGCTTCGAGATATGGAGAGAAAATTAATTATTGCAAAATGTTCAGATCTCGAGAAAGTACTATATGCTCCGCACTATCTCACAGGAGCAGCTGCATCATGGTGGGAGAATTTTCTGCACATGCACCCCAACGAAAATGATATAACCTGGGATGATTTCAAGGAAGGTTTCCGTGGTGCACACATTCCCAAGAGTATTATGAAAATCAAGAAGAGAGAGTTCGATGACCTCAAACAAAGGAACATGACAGTGTCAGAATACAACGGTCAATTTACTATATTGTCCCGCTACGCCAATGAAGAACGTATGACTGAAAGCAAGAAGATGGAGAAATTCCTTGACGGTCTGGCGCCCGCGCTTAAATGCCAACTGGTCGTCCACACTTTTCCAGATTTTAAGACACTAGTGGACAAAGCTATTACTCTGGAAAATGAGAGACGTAGCTTGGAGGATTTACGCAAGTGAAAAAGAGACCAGACTACTCTTGCACGCAACCACCGAAGCAGGACAGATTTTCAGAAAGGTGGGACACACAAACCTACGACAAACATCTCTCGCCCAACCAAGAATTTCCATGCAAGGGACAAAGAGTTCACATATCGCCCAGGCGTTACTTGCTATGCTTGTGGAGAAGAAGGGCACTACACCAAACAGTGCCCCAAGCCAAGGAACTCGACCCCGAAGCCAAACAATGGTGGAAATAATTCAGCGCCCAAGCACAACAATTTCAACCCCAACAACAACCACAGGAAGGGTCATCTAAACCACGTGACCAAAGAAGAAGCACAAAATGCTCCGGATATCGTACTAGGTACGTTTCCTGTCAACACAATACCTGCAACGGTTTTGTTTGATTCTGGAGCTTCTCACTCATTCATTTTGAAAAGTTTTGCTTTGCAAAATAATTTTTCGATGTTTCCCTTGGAAAAATTCATGATCATCAAGTCCCCTGGGATTCAGCAAGTTACTCAGAGTTACTGTCAGAATGTGGTTATTGAGTTCGAAGGATTGAAATTTTACGCCAATCTTATTGTGTTGGAAAATAAAGGACTGGATGTCATCCTAGGGATGGACTGGTTAACCACCAACAAAGGTTTTATTGACTGTTTCAACCGGACCGTAATTCTCACGCACCACCACGGGAAGAAAATAAAAGTATCAGCCAAGGAAAGAAAAATACCCCGGCAGCCGAGATTGAATAAGGTGGACGTTTCTGAGTTAAGCAAGGTTCCAGTGGTATGTGAATTTCCAGATGTATTTCCCGAAGAACTACCAGGCATGCCACCAGACCGAGAAATAGAATTCAGCATTGAGCTAGCACCAGGAACCACCCCCATATACAAGAAACCATACAGAATGGCACCATCCGAGTTGATTGAGTTGAAGAAACAAATAAAGGAATTACTGGACAAGGGATACATTCGAGCCAGCTCCTCACCTTGGGGATCACCAATTTTATTTGCCAAAAAGAAGGATGGAACACTAAGATTGTGCATAGACTATCGAGCACTTAACATGGTCACAGTCAAGAACAAATACCCGATGCCACGAATAAATGATTTATTTGATCAGCTCGCTCAGGCCAAGGTATTCTCAAAGATTGACTTAAGGTCAGGATACCATCAATTAAAAGTGCGAACAGAAGATATCCCCAAAACAGCCTTCACCTCCAGATATGGACTATATGAGTTCACAGTTATGCCTTTTGGATTAACAAACGCCCCCGCATATTTTGTTCACCTCATGAACAAAGTATTTATGAAGTTTATGGACAAGTTCGTTGTGGTATTTATCGATGATATTCTGATATACTCCAAAACACCAGAAGAGCACGCGGAACATCTCAGGATTGTGCTAGGAGAACTCAGGAAACATCAATTGTATGCCAAGTTCAGCAAGTGCGAATTTTGGTTAAGAAAAGTAGGCTTTCTAGGTCATGTGCTGACCCAAGACGGTATCGCAGTGGACCCGGAGAAAGTTAGGGCCATACTTGACTGGAAGGCACCAGCCAGCGTAACGGACGTACGAAGTTTCTTGGGAATGGCAGGATATTACCGCAGATTTATTGAAGGATTCTCCACCCTAGCCAAGCCAATGACGCAGTTGCTCAAGAAGGACAAGAAGTTTGAATGGACAGAAGCCTGCGAAAAAAGTTTCCAAGAGTTAAAACGGAAATTAACCACAGCACCGGTATTAATTGTGCCAGACATACACAAAAACTTTGAGGTGTATTGTGACGCATCCCGAAAAGGTCTCGGGTGCGTGTTGATGCAAGAAGGCAAGGTTGTCGCATATGCTTCACGACAACTCCGCAAGCATGAGGAAAATTATCCCACTCATGACTTAGAAATGGCAGCATTCATTCATGCACTTAAGGAATGGAGGCATTTCTTACTTGGGAATCGATGTGAAATATACACGGACCATAAAAGTCTCAAATATATTTTCACACAGCCAGAACTAAACTTACGGCAACGACGCTGGTTGGAATTGGTAAAGGATTATGATGTTGGTATCCACTATCATCTAGGGAAAGCAAATGTAGTGGCCGATGCTCTTAGTCGGAACCCCAGCTCCGACGAAAACAGTCTGTAAAGCTTGAGACCTGAATTCCAACAAGAATTTGCCAAACTCAACTTGTTAATGATCACGGAAGGCACCATATCAAACTTGGAAATAAAGCCCGACCTTGTGGAGAGAATTAAAGAAGCTCAGCCTGGTCACCCCAGCATTGAAGGAATTAAAAGAAAGGTGAGTATGGGCAAGGCCTCGGAGTTCGTCATAGGCGATGATGGAATATTACGGTACGGAGACAGACTCTGCGTGCCAAACATAGAGGACCTCAGACAGCAAATCCTAGCTGAAGCACACACCACCCCATATTCAATCCACCCTGGAGGAACCAAAATGTATAAGGATATTCAGGAAAGATTTTGGTGGCACGGTATGAAGAGGGACATAGCCACATTCGTTGCATGTTGCGATTCTTGTCAACGCATAAAAGTTGAGCATCAAAAACCAGCCGGACTACTGCAACCAAACAAAATACCTGAGTGGAAATGGGATGAAATAGGGATGGATTTTATTGTCGGACTACCTCGGTCACGACACGGGAATGATGCCATATGGGTCATCACCGATAGATTAACCAAGGTGGCACATTTCATTCCAGAAAAGACAACCTACAACACTCAGAAGCTTGCCAGGATTTATCTCTCCCGTATAGTTTGTCTGCATGGAGTCCCGAAGACTATAATATCCGACAGAGGCACTCAATTTGTCTCGAGATTCTGGGATCATTTACAACAGGCTCTGGGAACTCAATTGGCCTTCAGTACAGCCTACCATCCCCAGACTGATGGACAGACTGAACGCGTAAACCAAATTTTAGAAGACATGCTGAGAGCATGTGTCCTCACCTATGGAACCAGTTGGGAAGAAAGCCTGCCATATGCCGAGTTCGCATACAACAACAGTTACCAGGCCAGCCTGCAAATGGCACCTTTTGAAGCCCTATACGGACGGAGATGTCGTACCCCGCTAAATTGGTCAGAGACCGGAGACAGTCATATTTTTGGCCCAGACATGCTCAAAGAAGCCGAGGAAAAAGTCAAGCTAATCAGGGACCGACTCAAGACCGCTCAAAGCCGACAGAAGAGTTATTACAATCAGAAACATCGTGGGATCAATTTTGAACCCGGTGAATTTGTGTACCTACGAGTATCACCTATGAGGGGACTGCAACGGTTTAAGATTAAGGGGAAGTTAGCACCAAGATTCATTGGACCATTCTGCATAGTGGCACGAAGAGGCACCGTAGCCTACCAGCTAGACTTACCCAAAGAATTATCCGATATCCACGACATGTTCCACGTTTCGCAATTAAGGAAGTGCGTAAGCAAACCAAAGAAGCAAGTATCCCATGAGAACATTGACGTGCAGCCAGACATCACTTATCGGGAACGCCCAGTAAAAATATTAGAGGAGTCTGAAAGGAGAACCCGACAGAAAACCATCAAGTTTTTCAGAGTTCAGTGGAGCAATCACACCGAAAGTGAAGCAACTTGGGAAAGAGAGGATTTTCTTCGGACAGAACATCCATACTTATTTAAGGATCAGCTGAAATCTCGGGGATGAGATTTTTCCTAAGGGGGTAGGTGTTGTGACACTCCAAAAATTTTAATTTGGTTTTCATCAAAAAAAAAACTTTGTTGGATTTTAAAAGAGGGCATTTAAAATCTTTTCCAGAAATCCTTCCTCTTAAAAACTTCTTTTCCTTGGCAAGGATTTTTATTTTTCTTCAAACTATGGTGTTTGATCATTTAAAACTTCTTCTCTGTTGGTTCCCTTCTCAAATTATATTTTTGGGAGTTTACTATTTTTCTTTTAAAAAGAAACTCTATGGGAATTGGGGATTTTCATAATCTTGAAAACCACCCATGACCTTGTATTTTTTTTGCCCATGTGGTAAAACCCCTCCAAAACCTCCCCTCCTCCTTGAAATCAACCTAAGTTCTCTGTCCCAACTAATCCAGACAAGTTTTGGATTTTATTCTAATTATTTTATCTCTCAAATCTTTTCTGCCTTTTATTTGGAGCCTGAGGGATTTTCAAAGCAAGTACCCTATTGCATTTGAGTTTTGACCTAAAACCAACTCCTCTGGATTTTTCTTAGCATCCACAACTCAGAACCATCTTGATCCACTCCTCCTCTTTTCAAATTTTTCAAAATTCAGTCTCTGCAAGTTTGGACCAGATTTGCCAAATTTGGTAAAATTCATATCTACACTTCTCCAAAAATTTCACCAAAAATCAGGCAGCCTACTGGAGCAATGAGAAGCCACTCCACCAAAAATCAGCTCAAGGAAAAATCCCTACATGCCTAGATCATTCTGTCGAACACTTGGCGTGCACTGTTGCTGTTCATATTCAGAAAAATTCAGAGTTCAGTGTCGATCCTCGTCAGAAGTTCAGTCACATGCTCACAGTGCCCTTGTCACGTTCCTCGCCGCCTCTTCCTCCTGTCTGGAGCACCACACGCGCGCTTGGCGCCTTCCTGGCGTCGGTGGCACCCTGGCCCGCCTGCGCCGGCGTGTCTTGCGGCGGCCGAACCACCGTAGCGGCCGACAGGGAACAGAACGGCGGCTCAACGCCGTTCGGTGCCGCCCAACACTCCTCTGCTCTCCGTGTGGCCTCATGCATGCCAGCGCAGCCCCGCTGCACCGTCGCCGTGGCCCGACAGCACTGGGCGCGCTCTCTGCCGCCGACGGACCCGCGCCGTTCCGTTCCGACAAAACCTGCCCTAAGCTTCTAATCCTAGTCCGTTGAGCATCGGAGTGGAGCCAGTGGACCTCCACGATGACGCCCAACTCCCTAATCTCCCCCGACCAAGCGCTGCACCGCCGTAACCATCGCCGGAGATCCCCGTTCACGGCCACCGCCTTGGATCGCCTATAAAAGGAGACCCCGAGCTCGCCCTCGAACACGCACCACCACTGCACCCCACAGACACCCGCCAGGCCACTAGGAGGACCTCGAGGAGGTCTCCTCCCCCGACTCCGGCCGCCTCGTTCCGCCTCGGCCTCCGTCTTGATTCACTCCGGTGAGAACTCCTCCGCCACCCTACTCTCGCCCGTAACCTCGTACCACCTCCAGAGGTCTAACCCCCTCCCCAATTTGATCTTCACAGCTCTCTCCGACGAGGTCCACAACCACCCGAACCGCCGTCCGCCAGAGAAAGGCTCGCCGTCGACGTGGTACTCGCCGGCGACCACCACCACCACCAACCGACGCGGAAGGGCGCCCTGAACACGGAGGTACTCTCCGATCTCCCTGCCTCGCTGTGGATCGCCGCCGGCGACCACCGCGGCTCTCGGGCGCCGACGAGCTTCGTTCCCCGTTTGAATATTCAAACCTGACGGTTGGGACCCGCCCGTCAGCCTCTCAGATCTTTTAAACGAATCGTTTTCTGAAAACGCCTTCGGGCAAAATATGCTTTCCCCTCTGGGCTGGCGTATTCGAGACTGGAGCGTTTTCTGTTTTTATAAGCTAGCCCCTGGGAACTTTCTGTTTCATTACAGATGGGTCCTTGGGTTAAAACCCTTATAACTTTTTAACAGAAAGGAATTTTTGAGTGATTCTTTTTCTGTCCTCTTCAAATTTTTGTCTAGTTTTTTATCATATTTATTTTAAAAAATATTTGGAATAATTTTTGTGCACCTCACGGTATTCACGATAGCGCGTATATTTTCTTTATATCATAGATACCGAAGGAGGTGACGGGACCGCAAACTTCACCGAGCTAGGCTCCGACTACTCCGAACCAGGCAAGCATGTTTGAACTTTTGATATGATGATTGTTTTGGCATGTTTGAATTAAGTGGTTTATGGCATGTTGATGAACATACCGACGAATGTCATGTTACCTGCAACGATGAGGCAAGTGAGTTTCGAAAATCCATGAGTGGATGGATGTGAGTATGCATGGCCATGTGTTGGCATGAGGATGGGTAAGATGGCAGTGTTGTAGCATGCCAGGCTTATGCCAGACTATGTGACTTCAATGTCAACTCGTATCATTCCAGTTCCTTCCATTCTTCCTTCCTTGTACTACCACATGTTTTCCGCAAGGAATATGGCTTAGTAAGTTGTAAACCGCTTTCCTGGTACACACCAAAAAGGAGAGGCCGTGATGATGGTTCCATGGCCCTGGATTAAAGCCAGTCATCCGGTCAGGGGGCATGGGTGTTTCCGGTTGGGATCGAGAGGGGGGCACCCCTTAGAGCGCGCGTATATAAATTTGATCCCATGCTATTCAAGATTGTGATCTCCCCGTCTCAAAAGTTTTTCTTGGATGATGTCTAGGGTGATTCCTAGCATCGAGAGGTAGGATGGGTGTGTACTGGTTAGCTGTGTTTTCTTCTGAAATACCGTAAACGGAACTAGTCCTTCGTATCTACGGAAATCCGTTGGCTGTGGGAAAAATTTGTACAAACTCTGCAGAGTCATATATATTCCTTCGAATCATCTATTCCATGTCCAAGTTCGATATTATCTTATCCTGACCAAATGTCAGTTTTGATGACAGAGACTCCGGTGAATCACATGAGTGCTAAGTCCGGTTAAATGATTATTCCTGTGGATGGACTAACCCGTTTATTTTCATGAATTGAATATTTATTATGAGTATTATTTACTTGTGAATAAAAGCCCTTTCTGCGATGTCGCTCAGACGTCTGACTGTGGCATTGTTATATTTTACTTTCAATAAAAGCCCTTTCTGCGATGTCGCTCAGACGTCCGACTGTGGCATTGTTATATTTTACTTTCAATAAAAGCCCTTTCTGCGATGTCGCTCAGATGTTCGACTGTGGCATTGTTATATTTTACTTGCAATAAAAGCCCTTTCTGTGATGTCGCTCAGACGTCCGACTGTGGCATTTCTTTTAAAGCCCTTTATGTGGTGTCGCTCAGACGCCCGACTGTGGTATTTCTTTTAAAGCCCTTTATGTGGCGTCGCTCAGACGCCCGACTGTGGCATTTCTTTATGTGGCGTCGCTCAGACGCCCGACTGTGGCATTTCTTTTAAAAGCCCTTTATGTGGCGTCGCTCAGACGCCCGACTGTGGCATTTCTTTTAAAAGCCCTTTATGTGGTGTCGCCTAGACGCCCGACTGCGGCGTGATTTATTTATTTATCTTCCTATCGAGGTGTCGCTTTAGACCCCGATTGGGTTTACAGTTATTTTTTTTGGTTTTCGAGCGGACTACCACCGACTCCCTTTTTACCTGTCTTATTTTTACGAATTAATGTGCCACTGTTAAAATTTAAACATGACGCATTCATGCATGCAATTGTTATATCTTACGTCCGAACTGTCTTGCGAGTACTTTCAAAGTACTCACCTGGCTTGTTGATTTGGCCAGATGCTGACGAAGGCGATCTCATGGATGAAGATTTTGATAGCGAGTCCGACGCCTAGAGGAATCCCAGTCAGTCTCGTACGACCCTGGATTTGGTCACTGTATTATATCCGCTTCCGCTACCAAATAAATTCGTCGAGCCTCACCTCAACGCTCGATGAGATGCCAGTTTTAGAGTCATGTATCTCACTCCCCGTTGTGTTTTTCCACCACCACCCTATCCTCGAGTCAGTAGTATGCCTCCACACCACTATGTCATGTCCGCCATTATGTATAATTATTGGCGTGCTTGTAATAATTTGGTTGAGCAACCGTAGCTCGACCCTGTAATATATTTTATGCTACTGGCTTATTGTATCAAGAATTTGTCTACCGGTAAGGAGGATTTTCCTCATACTGGACTCAAAAGATTGGTTTCTCAATAAACATTTTTATTGGAAAATCGGTCGTGACACCTTCACCTCTGTCTCTGGAAAAGGGGCTTCTAGCAGCTCATTTTCAGCAGGAGAGACTTTTTCAGAAGCAGAGAAAAATTGTTTTGTAGAGAGAACCCATAAGGGTTTTTGTTCTTAAACAGGTCTTTGTAGAAGTCACTAGCCACTTTCAGCATCTCATCTACCTCAGTAACAGGGCCATTAGGGCCATCAAGGGAGTGAATGAGGGTTTTCCTCCTCCTCTGGTTAGCTACTGCATGGAAGTAAGCAATATTTCTATCACCCTCCTTAATGTTCCTATCTCTAGACCTTTGTTTGGCTTTGATTTCTTCTTGAAGCCAAATTTTCTTGAGCTCTCCGTGGACAAAGTTTAATCCATTAGTCTCAGCCTCAGAGAGGTTAGTGGTTTCTGCCTTAATATCTAGAGAATCAAACTCAAGGAGGAGAAGCCCTTTGTATCTTCTAAGATTAGCTTCCTCATTGGAGTTCCACCCTTTAGTAGTTCTTCTAAATCTCCTGATTTTGATCTGCCAATTTTCTAGGGGGCAGCTGCTCCCAGTAGGCTCATTCCAGATTTTCCTGACTAGCTCAGTAAAATCTTCTCTAAGCAACCACCACTTTTCAAATTTAAAACTATTGCTCTTTGGAGTTTGGTTAAGACCAGTCCCAGAGCAAAGGAGTGTGGTCACTACCACATCTGGGCAGAGCTCTACAACTCGAAAGGGGAAAGAAACTATCTAATTCTGTGTCACAGAAAATTCTGTCAATGGTGGACATAATCCGGGGGCAGCACTTCCAACATATCTAGCAGAACTGTGGGTTTTCCTTCTGACAGGGCAATTCTCAACTTTATGGGTAACCATTTTGCAGATAAAACAACTCTTGGGCTTGACACATTTATCCAAATGATGCCCTGGTTCCCCACAGTTGTAGCAGATCACCTCAGAGTATGCCATAAGGCCGAAGCAGGGGCAAGAGCAGTTTTCTGGATGTCCTAACTCTTCTTTTGCTGATTCTTGCCTTGAGATTTCCCACTGATCTGAGAGTCAGAACCACCAGCAGATTGATCTTCGGCAATTACAGGAGCCTGCCTAGATTGTGCCCCCATTTGGGGCGGAGGTGGGCCGTACCACTGCCCAACCGGCGCTCCCCCCCATTGTGATAGGGGAAATTCATCGGAGTTCCTGGTTCCTTCTCATCCTCCAGCCAGATGTTGTCTCTCAGGAAGCAGAAATAACCACCAGACAGCTCAATTGAAGCAGATTGCAAGCCTAATTTCAATCTTCTGCAGGTTTGGGGGAGAGGTAAGGTAGGGGATCCACCTGCTCCGGCTCCAGTGGCGTGCTGGTGGGCAGGAGTCCAGTCAAGCATTCCCATCTCGCAACACGGCGTGGATCTCCTGAATTCACTTCTCCTTTCGCCCATCGAACGAACGCAATCGGTGGCTCATTGGGGTGGGGCATCCTGTGCTTCTCCGAGAAATCTCCTTCGAAGTAGATCCGCAGGGCTAGATTTAGCAGCTCCCAATCCACATGGTCCTTGCACATCCGAGCATACCTGCGCGAGTGAGAGAACAGATTCGGTCCCTCCTCGGCTTCCTTCCTCGCAGCTTCCTCCTCTGCTTCCCTCCATTTGCGCGTGCACTGGGTCCAGGAGAGAGCGTCGTCGCGGATCCGCATCGCCTGCTCCCTCCATCTCCTCCCTCGAGTCTCCCGCAACACCGCCGGCGCGACGGAGTCGAGCGGCTGGAGCATCCACGGGAAGGCTTTGTAGACATGTGGGAGATGCATCTTCTACATCTGCCTGTCTTCCAGCCATTCCCCGTGGATATGGCCGACGACTCCATGGGGCGCGCAAGCGGACTTGCTGAGGGGGGCAGGCGCGCCCGGAGTCAGGAGGCGGGGGGTGGCGGCGAGATCTATGGCGGCGGCGAGGGTGGAGGTGGTGGCGGGGGCGAAGGGGATCGCGCGAGCGGTCATCTATTTGCCAATTACTCCCTCCTTTTCGGTTTATATGGCTCAATTCAAAAATCTCACCAACCAAGGTAGATGATGAATGGTGGAATACTTTTTGTAGTTTGCAAAAGCACCTAATTGATGCACTTGTTTTCCTCAAAAAATTATGTTTATCAATGCATAAATTTCGTCCCTCGTTTTCTCTGTGTTTCGCACACTCGACATTGTGTGGGCATTTTGACTATGCATCATATGAAGATGTGCTATGCATGAATGTTGATCAGCATGATGTTAACTGGCTGGTAGTTCCATTTTCGACCATGAATAAAACTTCCAACATGATGTTAGCCCTGTTTGAAAAGGACGTGTTAATATAAATGCTCTGCCTCTGAAAGTTGCAGTTTCATATCTGAAACTGAACTTGTAGTTTCTTATCTGAAACTGAAACTTGTAGTTTCTTCTCTGAGAATCACATTGTCTGCACTTTTATACTCCTATGAAACTACATTTTTTTAAGTGCTAAAAATAGATCTCAAGAATTCATAAAATACTTCATGTGCTCATACTGCAAATCTGAAATTCAAAAGACATTCATATTTGAATGTACTCTCAAAATACACAACACAAAACACAATTCACAACCTGCAAATACTGACAACCCTAAGCTCCTCCTGACAATTCACAACCTGCCCGACTATTGGGTTGGGGGGCAGCCCCCTCCCATTCCTCAGCAGCAGACAGCCGCCCCGTGAGATGATGTGAACGGCGAGGGAGACGATGGCGGGGAAGCGTCGTCGGGCCAACTGCTTTTCTCCTCTTGTAGTTGGGTTCGGTCGACGAAGACTCCACCGGCTCGATCTGGTAGGACACCCTCACAAACGGCACCCTGTAGATGCTCGATCCTTCAATCTCTGGTGGATGCTCCATCTGGGATCGATACTCCCACCACCGCTCCCTCACGATCGGATTCGGTGAATCTGTTTGCTCCATGGCCCAGAGGAGCAGCTCTATGTACTCCGGCGTGACTCCCTCCGGGAGTATCGCCGCCTTTTCGCTCTGTTGCAGATATTTGGCCATGGATGTCGCCGTCGCCGCTAGTTGGTCCTTGTTGTCAAACCAAGACTGTATCTCCAACATCCTAGCTAGCTTCACAGGGTCGCCGTCTGCGATCCTCACGTATTGGTTGTACTCCTCCATCGATCTACTTCTCCACAGCACCTTCACTCGCCGGCGGTGGTTTTTGAATGGAAGAGGAGAGGAGCAGCGCTGGTTTTGGATTAGAACAGGAGAGGAGCGACGCTGGTTTTGGACTGGAACAGGAGAGGAGGGGCGGTGGTTTTGAAATGGAAGAGGAGAGGAGCGGCGCTGCATTTAGATTGGAACAGGAGAGGAGTGGCGGTGGTTTAAGAGGAGAAGAGCGGAAGAGCAGCGCTGGTCTTGGAAGTATTTTTTTTGTTGTTTTGCGTATTTTGGGTCAAAGTTTGACCACGTACTGTATTTGACAAGAAAAATGTGAATGCATGTCACCAAAAATTGTATCGTTTGGTTCGTATCTGAATGTACTTTCAAATTATATTATTTTTGCAACGTATAACATATACTTTATGTGCGAAAATCATGGTCAATTATGACCCAGAATAAAAGGGAGACTAGTTAATGTGGGTTCGCTTTATTAATTGAAGGGTAAATTGATTTTGATTTTGATCCAGTCACAGCGCGCCGGCCCTCTCGTCCAATCCTTAATCGCTACCGCATGATCCTCTCCCTCTTCTCCATTGCAAAACCACCTCCTCTCCTCTCCATCATCTCCATTCCAAAACCACAGTCTCGCCTCTCCCTCTTCTGATCTTCTCCATTGCAAAACCACCTCCTCTCCTCTCCATCATCTCCATTCCAAAACCACCGTCTCGCCTCTCCCTCTTCTCTATTGCAAGACCACCGTCTCTCCTCCGTTTTCTAGACGCTTTGCTCCATGGCGCGGGCGCAATCCATGGATACAAAATTAGTATACTGTATACTATTTAAAAGTCGAGGGCGGGGCTTTTCCTGCGCGGTAGGCGGCGGGGCAGTTCCGCCTAGTCGGTTCGACAGAGACGCGAGAAGACGAGGGAGTAGGCTGCTGCAGACGTAGGGCTATGTGATTTGACAGCGAGTTACTGCTGGACAAGTGGGGCCCCGTGATTTGACTTGCCATTATCATTTTAACTGCGGCGCTACGACCGGCGTGAGTCTCCCAGATTCCTGACCACCTCCATATAGGTGCCTCTCCCAATGCTCCACCATGTAGTAGAGGCTGGCTCTTGCATGAGAGCCCACTTCTCCACTTTTTCCTTGCCTCTCTTTCCTCCACATATGCAAAAATGTCATGTAAAGCGCACTATTGTACTTACTTTTACTTGCTCCTACAGGTGCTTAAGCTTGCCACATAGGCATAAAGTCTGATGTGGCAAGTTAATCAAGAAGAGAGAGACTAGTTTGGTGACCCAAGGAAGAAACGGTGCTAAGCGCGTGTACCTAGGTGAAAAGACAATTTTGAGTATATAGCTAATTAAATGAAGCAAACTTAGCAACACCATTTCATTGGAAGAGGTCACTCCTTGGCAAATGCAATAAATACTAGTACTCCCTGTGTCCCATAATATAAGAACGTTTTTGGCACTACACTAGTGTCAAAAACGTTCTTATATTATGGGACGGAGGGAGTACGAAGAAAGAGATAGAGAGAAGTAAAAAAAATACACTTATAGCCAACCTTATAGCCAAAACCTTGTTGTAGTATGAGTGACTAAGTGATGACTATGTATGACATGCCAACATCAGATAGCCTAACGCATCGTGTTAAATATCCAAGAGCGCGACCGCACGAGCGACGCGACGGTCGTGGTAGGCGACACCACAATACGGGCTGGTGGCAGCCCTTGTATCTGAGATCAAACGGTCGCATGCTAAGTTGCTGAAAATTTGCATAATAACCCTCCAGGATAGGATATTCACCCATAGGTCTAGAATCACGCCATGCAACCGTTCGATCTCAGATCCAAGGGCTCTCGGAAGCCCGTATCATGGGAGAATGGAAAGCCACTACCCTGCCGTTCGCACGCTGGCAGTTCGCTCCTACTCGTCCCCGCACGTCCTTCAATACTACGGTGGATCGCTCCTAGTCATCCCGTCCATTCACATTACGGCAGTTCCACTAATCCTAACCCTCCTCCCAAATCCATGGCATCCCAAATCTCCACGATCGGCAGTGAGTACAAGGTTAGAACCATCACCGGCAATGAGTTCGACGTCATCTACACCCGTTCTTCCGCGATGGTGAAAGGATGCCTTTCTCGCTTTAGACGCATGTTCGAAAACTCAGATGATGAGTGGGTCGCTGGGCTAGATGTTGAGCACACCACAGTCTTGGGGAGAGAGAAGGATCTAAAGGACGAAGAGAGGAAGAATCCCGACGTGATCCAGGTTTGCGTACATAATGTTTGCTTGGTCTACCACATATGCCATGCTGACGTTGAGTGCCAGGATTTTAAGAACTTCCTCGAGAGCAACCTAGTCAAATTCGTTACTTTAGACTTTGGTAACGACAAAGAAGTCCTGCGTCGGATAGGCCTCGTTGTAGGCAACACCTTCGACCTCCAGAACAATCGGCTGGTGTCCTCTCGTCAGCCTTCAATGCTGACCCTGGCAGGAGCCATGGTTCATCCTTCGTACGGTAAACTGGAGAAACCTCATTACACGTTTCATCGTCATGCATGGCAGCGGAATGTACTAGATACAGACCACATCCACTATGCTGCAATGGATGGCTACCTTTGCTTCAATATCTACAAGGGTTGGATGAAGAGCAAAAGCCAAGTGTGCGGTTCAAGCAAAGAAGTATCGGCCAAGAGGAAGAGGGACAAGGACGAAGTCGAGGACGTGGACGAGGACTCCGAGTAATGTGGCAGTGTCATTGCTCATGGTGGTTCTAATGCAGTGTCTACCGGAAAAGTTGCAAAGTTTAAATTTCAGGTGTGCTTAATTTAATTTGAGGGGTGTGTCGTGCTGAGCCCCCAGCAGAACTATGTTGTGTTTCTTCTCGTTACTTTAACTCTTTAGTACGTACATACTAGTATTTCTTACATTTCATCTTTTAGTTGGTATAGTACTACCACTCGTTTCTTCACATTATATACGTACAATATATATGGCCAACATCATATAGCCAGCAGTTTAGTTGTCAAAGAATTTCAGGGTGCTTAGTTTTGTCAAAGAATTCCAGGATGCTTAGAGGGTGCTTGGATCCAAGGGACTTATTTTAGTCTGACTAAAAATAGTCTCTTTAAGAGGCTAAAGTTCCAAGCACCCTGACTAAAGAGGGGTTAAAACTAGTCTTGAGACTAAAATTTTTTAGTCAGGGGTACCCCTACTAAAATGTGGATTAGTCCTCTCTCTACTCATTTAACTCCTCACCTTTAACACAGGCGAGTTCTGCATTGGAGGGTTTGGAGGATAATAAATGCTCATTAACTTGATTTTAGCCTTTTTAGTATTTGGATCCAAGTATGGGTGAGGCTAGCATGTTTTAGTCCCACTACTTTTAGTCATGGGACTAAAACGTATCCAAGAACCCTCTTAGTTTTATTTGAGGGGTGGGTTGTGCTGGACACCATTATTGTGACTAGCCTTTTTAATAGTACTTTATGCATAATTTGGCGACGAGCGCTCTCTATATGTACCACCTTTTTTTAATTTCAAGTTTTGCTCCATGGCGCAATCCATCGATACTACTGCTGTACAAAAGTATACATTTTTTAAAAGGCTAGAGGGCGGGGCAGTCTAGCTTGGTCGGTTTCACGAGAGGCGAGGGCCTTTGTGATTTGACGGCTCATTACTGCTGGAAGGCGGGGCCTTGTGATTTGACTGCTCGTATAAATGCGTTGACGACCTGATCGAGGAGGAGCAAAGAACCGTGTGGTATGCTGAAGTTTTCCACTGGAGTAGTACTGCGACGGCGGAGCACGAAACACGGCAGCCCAGTGCCATATGGCGATAAAAAATGATCTAATTTGCTAGTCATCTCATTGTTAGCATTGTTCTATTCATTCCCTCAAAAAAACCATTGTTCTATTCATGCCTCACAGAGAACGTGACACGTGCGGCGAAACACCCGAAGCAAAAGATGAAACACAGGAGCAAAAGAAGAAGGAAGATTATCACCCCAAATGATCTAATTCGTCGCGGAGTCGTAACTGCTTCTTCATCGCCTCCACGACCTCCATCTCCTTGTGCGTCTCCTCCGCCATCTTCATCATTGTGTCCATGACGCGGCATTTCTCGACGCGAGCCTTCATCATCTGTTCCATGGCCATATTACGTACCTTGACAGCAGCCGGGTGCTCGATGCGGAGCTTCGCCAACTCTTCCTTCTGTTCCATGACGAGGGCCTGCAGCATCTTCATCGAGGAACTACTATTCTCATGCAGCTTCTTCCAGCCGGCGTTCTTCTCCTTCAACAGCTCGATCTCGTGGCAGAGCTTCGCATTGTCCTCCCGAAGTCGCAGGATTTCGCCGGTCACCTTCTTCTCCGAGGCAATGCTCTTCTTCAGCAGCATCACCAAGCCGGCGGTCAACTCCCCCTGCCGATTGAGCTCAGTGGGCATGTCGTCGAGACTCTCCTTCAGCAACTCCATCAAGCCTTGGATGAACTCCTTCTGCTTATTGAGCTGATCGGGCATGCCGTCGAGGGATAACGACTCCAGCTCTGCCGGCTCGGCATGTTCGCCTCCGCGGCTAGGGCGCTCCTGGGAGCCATCACCTGCCCGTGAGAGATCTTTCGAGGTCTCTGCGTGGCGGCGAGCCCTCTTTTTTTCTGCAGCCTTGGTTGCCGCTCCCTTGTTACGAGTAGTTCTCGACCTAGAGCTCTGCTCACCGGCCATGGCAACGACGGACGAAGAAGAAGCACTTATGAGGAGGAAAGGTAGAGTAATTTTCGATTAGGTAGTTCCCCTTTTTATAACCTAAGTACTAACACTAGTACTAATACCTGCATAGTGGGAACACGTTCAGGTTTGGTACGTACTAGTAGGTGTGAGCAGGCTTTCGAATGTGATGGGAACAAGGTAAAGATTAATTGATGCTTTTGGTTTCGAGGCCCGAAACGGCTCCCGATGAGTTTAGCGGAACATAAATTTCAAGTACTACACTGCTCAAATGAGTAAATATTATGTTACTATCAAAAATTGGCACAAAATACGAAGGAGAACAATGGAAGTACTACTAGCAACCCACGATTTAACTACTCGCACGCACGCAGTGGAGTAATAATGTCTTTCTTCCGCCCTCACGTCCACTCAATTTGCATGCGCTGTATTAATTGACCATCAATGAATTAAACGACTTTACATGCGTCAAATTATCACATGGGGTGGATCTTGGTACAAAATTGCGTCTGCCCGTGTACCCGCGTGTGCGTGCGAGGGAATGAGTGCGTGCGTGGCGTGCGTGCACATCTTCACTTCGTGCATGTACCGCTAGTATGGCTCAGGGAGGACGAGTACATTCTTCTGGAACCAGTAGCACGTCACTGTGATCAATCCATGCAAGGAGGTCGCGACAACGCCTCCACATGTTCCACATGGCTTCATGAACTATAAGAGAGACACTGTGTAGCGTGCCATTGGTATTCTAATTTACGTGTTTTGCACATACTCGAAGTACTAGTAAGGTACACGTGCATTGCACGCATCAGATTTTGCAACCAAATTATGAATAAATACCACACTATAGCATGTAAGCTCTGAGTCATATATGCCTGATGTAGCCCTTCGTTTAATTCTTATAGTTCATCTCATTCAAAATCAATTAGTTTTTATAAAAAAGCTAAGAACGCGGGAATAGGAAAAACATGGGATTATAGTGGAATGTCGTCTTGAATCCTACAGGATTGTACGAGTGTTTGATTGTGCATAGAAAAAAACGCAGAATTCTTTCAAAGAGGTTTGAGTGGATGGGATGTTTCCCATGAAATCTAGTGCAAATGAATCATATGGAAAAATTCCTATGGTTTACAATCCTATGAATCAAACAACCAAGATAGGAAAAATTCCTAATGATTAGAATCCTCCAAAATTCCTTTGAGAATCCTTTGAATCAAAGAAGCCCTTAATCTATTTTATGATTCATGGAATTGTGCGTTGTAAAGCATAAAGTAAAAACAAATAATGGCAATTCAACTAGAAAAAAAGTTTGGGCAGTTATGGTACGGAAGATTCTAGAACAAAAGAGAACCACTGTTGTTTTGAGGTTTGTGCATTATGCTTAAGTTCAACCATGGAGTCTGCTAGATTGTACATGTGGCAAAATCCGGTGGGGGCTAGAAGATGGTGCGAGGGGCTGAGTGGAGGGAGACTATGAAGGAATGCACAAGTGCGAGATCGATATTTAGAGAGAGGGGGCGAACACGTGCGCTGTTGCGCGCAGTGGCGGAGCCATGAAAAATAAATGAGCGAGAGGGCCAAGCATTGCTAATCCTTTACGAGGAGGGTCAATTCATGAACTTAAACCATTTTTAGCAGCAATTGTCTAATGATCACATTCATATTAGCCTCGATATATAGTGATGTTAGGGGGGAGGGGGGCAGGGCCCTTACTTCCCCCTGTCTTCGCCATTGTGCACGCGTCTGAGAGATGAAGCGGAAGGCATGGATGATGAGAGGGGGGCGTTGGATATATAATTAATGTGGGTGTATTAGCTATATATGTTAATCCTATATAGAGAGGTATAGATTGATCGATGTGGACGTGGGAAAGAGGGTGAGACCTCACTGTATATATCGATTGATCGGTTTGTGTGGAAAACTATGAAAGACCTAGCTATATACACACATACATAGAGGAACATCGATCGTTGCGCATGCACGCGTGAGAGATAAAGAATGCCCGATATGATGGAGAGGGGGATGTGTGTTGGTGTGTGCCTTCATGGGAGACCGACCTGAAGAAAAAGATTGCATGCGTGCGATGGATAATGCCGACTGGTAGTGTGTGTGCATGCATGCACGAGAGAAAGTTAGTGGTACAATTATAAAGAGAAGACTATTGTGCGGGTGTAAAAGAATAGCTGAATAGGTGAGGTCATAATCAATGTAAAGTTGAATTCAAATATTTGACTAAGAGATCCTGATGTTTGAAACCCATGCATGCATGAATATAACAGAGATCTGCGCGGTGTGGTTTGGAAACGAGCATGTTGTAATGTATACACATTGAACAAGGTCAGACTAATTTGAATTTGAGATAGCGATGGCAGACATCATTTGGCCACGTCGCATCCGTGCATGGACACACTATTCAAATTGGAGATGATGGGCGGCTTTGCATCACATATCTATATCTATACCCCTATATATATATATATTATATTTTATATTTTTTTATATTTTGTGCGGGTAACTTTAACTTTGAAAGATGGTCGTTGGATGAGGCGAATCCGATGGTCCAAAGATGGCAAATTTGAGCACTACTGGCCGTTGCATATCATCTAGATTCCACCAGATTTCGCCATATGTATAATCTAGAAGACTCCATGGTTGAACTTAAGCATAATGCACAAACATCAAAACACAAGAACTTCTTATTTGTTCTAGAATCTTCCGTATCAGAATTGCCCAAATGTTTTTCTACATGATTTGCCATTATTTGTTTTTTACTTTATGTCTTACGACGCACAATTCCATGAATCTTAAAATATATTAGCTTTCTTATAAAAACTAGATGATTTTGAATGAAATGAACTATAAGAATTAAACGAACATCTACATCATTCATATATGACTCAAATCTTACATGCTATAATGTGGTATTTATTCATAATTTGGTTGCCAAATCTCATGCGTGCAATGCACGTGTACCTTACTCTAGTCTAAATGGTGTTTGTGTGTGTGTGTTGTGCGTGTTGAGGTGCAAATTGTCTTTTTTGGGTACACGTTAAGCTTGTTCTTCCGAAATTTCAAGCCGCGCCTTGTTATGCAGAAAATTCAAGCTAGCGTCTCTGTCTATCGTGCTGCGAAACTCCGGCCTCTTCAACCCGCGCCTTGTTAGCCCGAAATATTTAAGATATATCTTTGTCTCGTTGTGCTCCGACAACTCCCTCCATCTCAACCCGCGCCTTGCTATTCCGAAATTACAACGCGCGCGAAAACTCCCACCTCCTGTGAAATCCCGACACGCGAAATGCCTGTGGTACCCCTGAACCGAAAGAACCGCCTCAAATCGGTGGGGGTACTTTCGTAACTTACCCCACATTTCGGACAAGCGTGTCTCTAAGCCTTGGTTCCCCACTGCCGTCCCATCCGCCCACCCATTCGTACACCGAGGCCGTGAAAACCCGCGACGAAACCCCACACCCTGCTCCGTCCGCCACCCAGCCGGAGCCTCTTCCCCGACGACATCGTCCACAGCAACACCTCGACTGTTGGAAATATGCCCTAGAGGCAATAATAAAAGATTATTATATTTCCTTGTTCATGATAATTGTCTATTGTTCATGCTATAATTGTATTGTCCGGAAATCGTAATACATGTGTGAATACATAGACCACAATGTGTCCCTAGTGAGCCTCTAGTTGACTAGCTCGTTGATAAACAGATAGTCATGGTTTCCTGGCTATGGACATAGGGATGTCATTGATAACGGGGTCACATCATTAGGAGAACGATGTGATGGACAAGACCCAAACCTAAGCATAGCATAAAGATCGTGTAGTTCGTTTGCTAGAGCTTTTGCAATGTCAAGTATCATTTCCTTAGACCATGAGGTTGTGCAACTCCCGGATACCGTATGAGTGCTTTGGGTGTGCCAAACGTCACAACATAAGTGGGTGGCTATAAAGGTACACTACGGGTATCTCCGAAAGTGTCTGTTGGGTTGGCACGAACCGAGACTGGGATTTGCACTCCGTATGACGGAGAGGTATCTCTTGGGCCCACTCGGTAATGCATCATCATAATGAGCTCAATGTGACCAAGGGGTTGGTGACGGGATCATGCATTACGGTACGAGTAAAGTGACTTGCCGGTAACGAGATTGAACAAGGTATTGGGATACCGACGATCGAGTCTCGGGCAAGTAACGTACCAATTGACAAAGGGAATTGAATACGGGATTGATTAAGTCCTCGACATCGTGGTTCATCCGATGAGATCATCGAGGAGCATGTGGGAGCCAACATGGGTATCCAGATCCCGCTGTTGGTTATTGGCCGGAGAGGCGTCTCGGTCATGTCTGCATGTCTCCCGAACCCGTAGGGTCTACACACTTAAGGTCCGGTGACGCTAGGGTTGTAAAGATATGAATATGCAGTAATCCGAAAGTTGTTCGGAGTCCCGGATGAGATCCCGGACGTCACGAGGAGTTCCGGAATGGTCCGGAGGTAAAGAATTATATATAGAAGTGCTGTTTCGGCCAACGGGAAAGTTTCGGGGTCACCGGTATTGTACCGGGACCACCGGATGGGTCCCGGGGGTCCACCGGGTGGGGCCACCCATCCTGGAGGGCCCCATGGGCTGAAGTGTGAGGGGGAACCAGCCCATAGTGGGCTGGTGCGCCCCCCTTGGCCCACCCCCTTGCGCCTAGGGTTGAAACCCTAGGGTGGGGTGGCGCCCCACTTGCCTTGGGGGGTACTCCACCCCCCTTGGCCGCCGCCCCCCTTGGGAGATTGGATCTCCAAGGGCCGGCGCCCCCCCCAGGGGGCCTATATAAAGGGGGGGAGGGAGGGGGCAGCCACACCCTTGCATCTTGGCGCCTCCCTCTCCCCTGCTACACCTCTCCCTCTCACGCAGACGCTCGGCGAAGCCCTGCTGCGGTGACAACTGCATCCACCACCACACCGTCGTGCTGTTGGATCTTCATCAACCTCTCCTTCCCCCTTGCTGGATCAAGGAGGAGACGTCATCCGCTCCGTACGTGTGTTGAACGTGGAGGTGCCGTCCATTCGGCGCTTGGTCATCGGTGATTTGGATCACGTCGAGTACGACTCCCTCATCCCCGTTCTTTGAACGCCTCCGCTCGCGATCTACAAAGGTATGCAGATGCATCCGATCACTCGTTGCTAGATGAACTCATAGATGGATCTTGGTGAAACCGTAGGCAAATTTTTGTTTTCTGCAACGTTCCGCAACAGTGGCATCATGAGCTAGGTCTATGCGTAGTTCTCTTTGCACGAGTAGAACACAATTTGTTGTGGGCGTAGATGTTGTCAACTTTCTTGCCGCTACTAGTCTTATTTTGCTTCAGCGGTATTGTGGGATGAAGCAGCCCGGACCAACCTTACACGTACGCTTACGTGAGACCGGTTCCACCGACTAACATGCACTAGTTGCATAAGGTGGCTGGCGGGTGTCTGTCTCTCCCACTTTAGTTGGAGCGGATTCGATGAAAAGGGTCCTTATGAGGGGTAAATAGAAGTTGACAAATCACATTGTGGCTTTCACGTAGGTAAGAAAACGTTCTTGCTAGAACCCTATTTCAGCCACGTAAAACTTGCAACAACAATTAGAGGACGTCTAACTTGTTTTTGCAGCAAGTGTTTTGTGATGTGATATGGCCAAAGTTGTGACGAATGATGAATGATATATATGTGATGTATGAGATGTTCATGCTATTGTAATAGGAATCACGACTTGCATGTCGATGAGTATGACAACCGGCAGGAGCCATAGGAGTTGTCTTTATTTTCTGTATGACCTGCGTGTCATTGAGAAACGCCATGTAAATTACCTTACTTTATTGCTAAACGCGTTAGCCATAGTAGTAGAAGTAATAGTTGGCGAGCAACTTCATGGAGACACGATGATGAAGATCATGATATGGAGATCATGGTGTCATGCCGGTGACAAGATGATCATGGAGCCCCAAGATGGAGATCAAAGGAGCTATGTGATATTGGCCATATCATGTCACTATTATTATTTGATTGCATGTGATGTTTATCAGGTTTTGCATCTTGTTTACTTAGAACGACGGTAGTAAATAAGATGATCCCTCATAATAATTTCAAGAAAGTGTTCCCCCTAACTGTGCACCGTTGCGATAGTTCATTGTTTCGAAGCACCACGTGATGATCCGGTGTGATAGATTCCAACGTTCACATACAACGGGTGTAAGACAGATTTACACATGCAAAACACTTAGGTTATCTTGACGAGCCTAGCATGTACAGACATGGCCTCGGAACACGGAGGACCGAAAGGTCGAGCATGAGTCGTATAGAAGATACGATCAACATGGAGATGTTCATCGATGATGACTAGTCCGTCTCACGTGATGATCGGACACGGCCTAGTCGAGTCGGATCATGTTTCACTTAGATGACTAGAGGGATGTCTAATCTGAGTGGGAGTTCATTAATAATTTGATTAGATGAACTTAATTATCATGAACTTAGTCTAAAATCTTTACAATATGTCTTGTAGATCAAATGGCCCACACCAATGTTGCCCTCAACTTCAATGCGTTCCTAGAGAAAACCAAGCTCAAAGATGATGGCAGCAACTATACGGACTGGGTCCGGAACCTGAGGATCATCCTCATAGCTGCCAAGAAAGATTATGTCCTAGAAGCACCTCTAGGTGAAGCACCATTCCCAGCAAACCAAGACGTTATGAACGCCTATCAGTCACGTGCTGATGATTACTCCCTCGTTCAGTGTGGCATGCTTTACAGCTTAGAACCGGGGCTCCAAAAGCGTTTTGAGCAACGCGGAGCATATGAGATGTTCGAGGAGCTGAAAATGGTTTTCCAAGCTCATGCCCGGGTCGAGAGATATGAAGTCTCCGACAAGTTCTTTAGTTGTAAGATGGAGGAAAATAGCTCTGTCAGTGAACACATACTCAAGATGTCTGGGTTGCACAACCGCTTGACTCAGCTGGGAGTTAATCTCCCGGATGACGCGGTCATTGACAGAATCTTTCAGTCGCTTCCACCAAGCTACAAGAGCTTTGTGATGAACTTCAATATGCAGGGGATGGAAAAGACCATTCCCAAGGTATATTCAATGCTGAAATCAGCGGAGGTGGAGATCAAAAAGGAACATCAAGTGTTGATGGTCAATAAAACCACCAAGTTCAAGAAGGGCAAGGGCAAGAAGAACTTCAAGAAAGACGGCAAGGATGTTGCCGCGCCCGGTAACCAAGTTGCCGGGAAGAATTCAAAGTATGGACCCAAGCCTGAGACTGAGTGCTTTTATTGCAAAGGGAAGGGTCACTGGAAGCGGAACTGCCCCAAATACTTAGCGGACAAGAAGGCCGGCAACACTAAAGGTATATGTGATATACATGTAATTGATGTGTACCTTACCAGTGCTCGTAGTAGCTCCTGGGTATTTGATACCGGTGCTGTTGCTCATATTTGTAACTCAAAGCAGGAGCTGCGGAATAAGCGGAGACTGGCGAAGGACGAGGTGACGATGCGCGTCAGGAATGGTTCCAAGGTCGATGTGATCGCCGTCGGCACGCTACCTCTACATTTACCTACGGGATTAGTTTTAAACCTCAATAATTGTTATTTAGTGCCAAGTTTGAGCATGAACATTGTATCTGGATCTCGTTTAATTCGAGATGGCTACTCATTTAAATCCGAGAATAATGGTTGTTCTATTTATATGAGTGATATGTTTTATGGTCATGCTCCGATGGTCAATGGTTTATTCTTAATGAATCTCGTGCGTGATAATACACATATTCATAGTGTGAATACCAAAAGAATTAAAGTTGATAACGATAGTCCCACATACTTGTGGCACTGCCGCCTTGGTCACATTGGTGTCAAGCACATGAAGAAGCTCCATGCTGATGGACTTTTAGAGTCTCTCGATTATGAATCATTTGAAACATGCGAACCATGCCTTATGGGCAAAATGACCAAGACTCCGTTCTCGGAACAATGGAGCGAGCAACCAACTTATTGGAAATCATACATACTGATCTGTGCGGTCCAATGAGTGTTGAGGCTCGCGGAGGATATCGTTATGTTCTCACTCTCACTGATGACTTGAGTAGATATGGGTATGTCTACTTAATGAAACACAAGTCTGAGACCTTTGAAAAGTTCAAGGAATTTCAGAATGAGGTAGAGAATCAACGTGACCGAAAAATAAAGTTCTTACGATCAGATCGTGGAGGAGAATATTTAAGTCACGAATTTGGCACACACTTAAGGAAATGTGGAATCGTTTCACAACTCACGCCGCCTGGAACACCTCAACGTAACGGTGTGTCCGAACGTCGTAATCGCACTCTATTGGATATGGTGCGATCTATGATGTCTCTTACTGATTTACCGCTATCATTTTGGGGATACGCTCTAGAGACAGCCGCATTCACTTTAAATAGGGCACCGTCTAAATCCGTTGAGACGACACCGTATGAATTATGGTTTGGGAAGAAACCTAAGCTGTCGTTTCTAAAAGTTTGGGGATGCGATGCTTATGTCAAGAAACTTCAACCTGAAAAGCTCGAACCCAATTCGGAAAAATGCGTCTTCATAGGATACCCTAAGGAAACCATTGGGTATACCTTCTACCTCATATCCGAAGGCAAGATCTTTGTTGCCAAGAATGGATCCTTTCTAGAGAAAGAGTTTCTCTCGAAAGAAGTAAGTGGGAGGAAAGTGGAGCTTGATGAAGTACTGCCTCTTGAAACGGAAAGTAGCGCAGCTCAGGAAAATGTTCCTGTGGTGCCTGCACCGATTAGAGAGGAGGTTAATGATGATGATCAAGATACTTCGGATCAAGCTCCTACTGAACTTCGTAGGTCCACAAGGACACGTTCCGCACCAGAGTGGTACGGCAACCCTGTCCTGGAAATCATGTTGTTAAACAACGGTGAACCTTCGAACTATGAAGAAGCGATGGCGGGACCGGATTCCAACAAATGGCTGGAGGCCATGCAGTCCGAGATAGGATCCATGTATGAAAACAAAGTATGGACTTTGACAGACTTGCCCGATGATCGGCGAGCGATAGAAAATAAATGGATCTTTAAGAAGAAGACGGACGCAGATGGTAATGTCACCATCTATAAAGCTCGACTTGTCGCTAAGGGTTATCGGCAAGTTCAAGGGGTTGACTACGATGAGACTTTCTCTCCCGTAGCGAAGCTGAAGTCCGTCCGAATCATGTTAGCAATTGCCGCATACTATGATTATGAGATATGGCAAATGGACGTCAAAATGGCATTCCTTAACGGCTATCTTAAGGAAGAACTATATATGATGCAGCCGGAAGGTTTTGTCGACCCTAAGAATGCTAACAAGGTATGCAAGCTCCAGCGATCCATTTATGGGCTGGTGCAAGCATCTCGGAGTTGGAACATTCGCTTTGATGAGATGATCAAGGCGTTTGGGTTTATGCAGACTTATGGAGAAGCCTGCATTTACAAGAAAGTGAGTGGGAGCTCTGTAGCATTTATCATATTATATGTAGATGACATACTTTTGATGGGAAATGATATAGAACTTTTGGACAGCGTTAAGGCCTACTTGAATAAGAGTTTTTCAATGAAGGACCTTGGAGAAGCTGCTTATATATTAGGCATCAAGATCTATAGAGATAGATCGAGACGCCTCATCGGTCTTTCACAAAGTACGTACCTTGACAAGATATTGAAGAAGTTCAATATGGATCAGTCCAAGAAGGGGTTCTTGCCTGTATTGCAAGGTGTGCGATTGAGCACGGCTCAATGCCCGACCACGGCAGAAGATATAGAAGAGATGAGTATCATACCCTATGCCTCAGCCATAGGGTCTATTATGTATGCCATGCTGTGTACCAGACCTGATGTAAACCTTGCTGTAAGTTTGGTAGGTAGGTACCAAAGTAATCCCGGCAAGGAACACTGGACAGCGGTCAAAAACATCCTGAAGTACCTGAAGAGGACCAAGGATATGTTTCTCGTTTATGGAGGTGCCGAAGAGCTTGTCGTAAAGGGTTACGTCGACGCTAGCTTCGACACGGATCTGGATGACTCTAAGTCACAAACCGGATACGTGTATATTTTGAATGGTGGGGCAGTAAGCTGGTGCAGTTGCAAGCAAAGCATCGTGGCGGGATCTACATGTGAAGCGGAATATATGGCAGCCTCGGAGGCAGCACAAGAAGCAATCTGGATGAAGGAGTTCATTACCGACCTAGGAGTCATACCCAATGCGTCGGACCCGATGACTCTCTTCTGTGACAACACTGGAGCTATTGCCCTTGCGAAGGAGCCCAGGTTTCACAGGAAGACCAGACATATCAAGCGTCGCTTCAACTCCATTCGTGAAAGTGTTCAAAATGGAGACATAGAGATTTGTAAAGTACATACGGACCTGAATGTGGCAGATCCGTTGACTAAACCTCTCCCTAGAGCAAAACATGATCAACACCAAAATTCCATGGGTGTTCGATTCATCACAATGTAACTAGCTATTGTCTCTAGTGCAAGTGGGAGACTGTTGGAAATATACCCTAGAGGCAATAATAAAAGATTATTATATTTCCTTGTTCATGATAATTCTCTATTGTTCATGCTATAATTGTATTGTCCGGAAATCGTAATACATGTGTGAATACATAGACCACAATGTGTCCCTAGTGAGCCTCTAGTTGACTAGCTCGTTGATCAATAGATAGTCATGGTTTCCTGGCTATGGACATAGGGATGTCATTGATAACGGGGTCACATCATTAGGAGAATGATGGATGGACAATACCCAAACCTAAGCATAGCACAAAGATCGTGTAGTTCGTTTGCTAGAGCTTTTGCAATGTCAAGTATCATTTCCTTAGACCATGAGGTTGTGCAACTCCCGGATACCGTATGAGTGCTTTGGGTGTGCCAAACGTCACAACGTAAGTGGGTGGCTATAAAGGTACACTACGGGTATCTCCGAAAGTGTCTGTTGGGTTGGCACGAACCGAGACTGGGATTTGTCACTCCGTATGACGGAGAGGTATCTCTTGGGCCCACTCGGTAATGCATCATCATAATGAGCTCAATGTGACCAAGGGGTTGGTCACGGGATCATGCATTACGGTACGAGTAAAGTGACTTGCCGGTAACGAGATTGAACAAGGTATTGGGATACCGACGATCGAGTCTCGGGCAAGTAACGTACCGATTGACAAAGGGAATTTAATACAGGATTGATTAAGTCCTCGACATCGTGGTTCATCTGATGAGATCATCGAGGAGCATGTGGGAGCCAACATGGGTATCCAGATCCCGCTGTTGGTTATTGGCCGGAGAGGCGTCTCGGTCATGTCTACATGTCTCCCGAACCCGTAGGGTCTACACACTTAAGGTCCGGTGACGCTAGGGTTGTAAAGATATGAATATGCAGTAATCCGAAAGTTGTTCGGAGTCCCGGATGAGATCCCGGACGTCACGAGGAGTTCCGGAATGGTCCGGAGGTAAAGAATTATATATAGAAGTGCTGTTTCGGCCAACGAGAAAGTTTCGGGGTCACCGGTATTGTACCGGGACCACCGGATGGGTCCCGGGGGTCCACCGGGTGGGGCCACCCATCCTAGAGGGCCCCATGGGCTGAAGTGGGAGGGGGAACCAGCCCATAGTGGGCTGGTGCGCCCCCCTTGGCCCACCCCCTTGCGCCTAGGGTTGAAACCCTAGGGTTGGGGGGCGCCCCACTTGCCTTGGGGGGTACTCCACCCCCCTTGGCCGCCGCCCCCCTTGGGAGATTGGATCTCCAAGGGCCGGCGCCCCCCCAGGGGGCCTATATAAAGGGGGGGAGGGGGGGGGCAGCCGCACCCTTGCATCTTGGCGCCTCCCTCTCCCCTGCTACACCTCTCCCTCTCACGCAGACGCTCGGCGAAGCCCTGCTGCAGTGACAACTGCATCCACCAGCACACCGTCGTGCTGTTGGATCTTCATCAACCTCTCCTTCCCCCTTGCTGGATCAAGAAGGAGGAGACGTCTTCCGCTCCATACGTGTGCTGAACGCGGAGGTGTCGTCCGTTCGGCGCTTGGTCATCGGTGATTTGGATCACGGCGAGTACGACTCCATCATCCACGTTCTAGTGAACGCTTCCGCTCGCGATCTACAAAGGTATGTAGATGCAATCTGAATACTCGTTGCTAGATCAACTCATAGATGGATCTTGGTGAAACCGTAGGAAAATTTTTGTTTTCTGCAATGTTCCCCAACATCGACGTCCCTCATCCACCGTACCGGATGAGGATCCGTCGTCGATCTCATCGTCTGGCCGGTTCAGCCACCCCGTCCTCCACCTCCAAGGAGCTGCCCCGACGTTCCCCTTGTCTTTCGCGCCACCTCCATTCCCACACCGCCGTCTTCACCTGCACCACCGGAAGAGCATCATCATCACCGTTTCCTCAGATGAAGCTGCGGCCTAATCGGCGCCACCAAAGAGGTTGTACACTAATCGCCGCATTTTCTTCTTGATTCGATCTCATGGTGCTGCCCGCGCTCGGTCCCGAGCCGACACGGCGCGGCTCCATCCACGGCGGCGTCGCCGGCCACTTCCTCCACGGCGTCGCTCCCTCGGCGGCGACGTCCACATCAATAGGATCTGCTGCTGCTTTAGCTCTCGCTCGCGCTGCTGCTCTGCTCTTGCTCTTGGTCCCCTGCCTGGTTTGCTCTTGCTATTGCTCTTGCTCGCGCTGCTGCTCTCTCTCTTGCTCTTGCTTGCAATGCTACTCCGATTTAGCTACACTTCAGTCGACTGAATCGACTTTTGGGTCAGTCGATTTTCAGGGGGGTGGGGGGGCTCGCCGAGGTGAAGGAAGAACCAGCCGCAGCAGGGAGGGGGGCTCGCCAGAGAGGTACCCCACTATGTATCTTAGGGTTCAGGATGGGGGTGGTGGTCGCTGGCGGTGGCGGGGCGTTGGCGGGGCGGTGGCGTGGGGATCACCGGAGAAAAAGCTCGGCACGGGGGGCCTAGAGGGATGGCCGGGGTGGCGGCGGACCGGCGGTGGGGAGTGTTTTCGGGGTGGGCGGGGCGGCGCACCGCCTGCCGCGGGCGGCGGGGGGCTGCTGTTTGGCCGGCTCACGGGGGTGGAGGTTGAAGATGAACCACAGGCCCTAGATTTCGTATCCAATGGCTGCAAAATCGACTGACCAGAGATGAAAAAGTCAGTCGACCGACGTGTAGCCTCACCTTGCTAGTGCGTTCAGTTTCGACAGCAAAATTCAGTTTCGATAGCAAAATTCAATTTTGACAGTTAAGTTCAGTTTCGATAGTTAAATTCAGTTTCGACAGTTAAGTTCGGAGATGAGCGGCTAATGTATTTTACATCTAGCACTTTGTGGTTATGTATTTTACTTCATGTATTGGAGATGCTATTAGAATTCCACTCAGGTTAACGTTGTTCGTTGTCTCTCTTGTCCTGCTTCAGCCTCGGCGTCGTACAACTCACCGGATCTGCTCCAACGATGAAACCCTCCATCACAGCGGAGCAGTACCTCGGGCTCCATCTCCAGACGCCTAAGATCTTCTTCCCCTCCTCCGACAGCCAAGTCAGCCGGAGCATCCTCACCGGCCAACCCAATCACGCTGAGATCGACATGGCTTCGCCAAAGAGGTTGTACACTTGTTGCATCTCTTTTTTACTCTACATGTTATATATATTGTCCACTGAGCACTCGTAGTAACAGGAAATACGATTATTTTATCCTGCTATATGACAAGCAGTGAGGTACCAGGCAACTTAGCTATCCGTGATGGACTCTCTTGAATGCCATCATTATTTATCTCTGCGCGTTTGAGTTGTGCATTTGTCGATGGACCTGGGAGTTGAGCTAGTATGGCAGTGGCCTGGGTCCAAAGTAATAGAAGTAGCACAAAAACATTTTTTTAGTGTAGGATTTTCCTTGCTCAAGCCTGCCTACTAGAATCGCTAGTGCTTGAAAGGAAAAGTGAATGAAAAACATCGGAATTGGAAAGTTTCCTTTGGTACTACTTTTCATGAATTTGGTGCAAAGGAAAACTGTAGGATTTGTTCCTTTAGTGTCTCCTTGAAATAAAAACCGTAGGAATTCTAATTTCCACTTCTCCTCCTTTTCATATTCCTATTCATCAAGCACAAGACTAAGAGATAGTAGCATAATGGCATTATAACCGTACATTTTCTTGTGGTTTGACTTAATCTCACCATGCTTTTTTGCATCCTGTGATCTTCCAATTGTTGTGAATCAAACAACCAGATTGGTAGAAATCCTGTGTTTTTAAATTCTCTGTTTTGCACGTGCATTCCTATCCTATTCCTGTCTATTTCCTATCCCTGCATTGTTAGAATCCTCAAATTCAAACAAGCCCTTACTCAATTACTTCTGTTACAGATATGTGTCAAAGAAAACCTTGTGTGGTTTGTCCTGCTCCTGCGGCGCTGTGTTCCACCCCAACTCAGCTGCTCCAATGACGGAAGGGTTCACCACAGCAGGGATCCGCTCTCCAGACTGCCTTTCGCCGCCTCAGATCTTCTTCCCCGCCGCCGGCAGCCACGGCAACTGCATTACCATCATCAACTGAGCAGATGACCTTGAGGACTACACGGGTCCGCAAGAGAGGTCGCACTCTTCCGTGTCTGCTTACGTTATGCGTCGCTTAATATGATGACATGCTACATTATCGTCGTGTTCACCTATTAGACTCCGAGTCAGGTCCAAACTAATGCTGAAACTTGAGTTTTTAAATGGTTGTGGGGTACATATTGGGGCAGCAATCAGTACTATCTGTCTACTATCTGGTTAATCTCCGGTGTCTACTATGAGTTTCATGTTGGGTGCAAACAAACATTAAAGGAGCCATTATCTGTATTCTTTAACTAAAGCTATTATCTGCCTGCTATCATTGGTTTTGGGTCTATCCACAGTTTGCTACCATCACTCTGGATTTGTGCATGCACTCCTTACATAATCTCACTATGTTTTATTCCTATGCATGCCAGTTATTGTACACAATGGAATTGATCATGTAGAGCAAAAGAGACGAGCCTTGCGTGGCAATAAAATTTCATGCAGACGTCGTTCCATGGTGGGCGCAAAGGCAGCCCCCCCTCCACCCATTTCAGATCTTAATCAAGAGGAAGATAACTGTTATGAGGGCGATTCAGAAGGAGAAGACCACTCCTATTTACCCCATGAGGTCTTCGCTCTAACTTGGCATGCTGATGTTGGTAATATCATGCATATGGTGCCTTGCATTACTTACTGTATACATTAAAGATGTCATCTGCTTAGTTTAGACATGCTTTGTGTCAATGCCATCTGTTTAGTTTCTTTATCATATATGTGAATCATGCAATGCCATCTTGTCTAGCCAGGCATCATATATGTGAATTTTGCAATGCCACCCTGGTTAGCCAGTCATCTTATATGTGAATTATATCATGCCATCATTTTTTTATTACGTGTTAAATTTGTCAACAATTTTAGTACATTCAATTACTCTTCATGTGCATCAGCCATTTGGCACGGCCATGGAAAAATCTGGAGTGGAAACAAGGTCTTCAAAGCAGACAATGCTATTTGATGAAGCGCATGTCTTGCTGGTTACCGATAGCTCCTCAGAGTAGGATTCAGAGACAGATGACCAGTCATATCCCCCCCCGAGGTGCATGCCCTAACTTGGCAGGGTTATGTTGCTCATATTGTGTGTATGGTATCTTGCATTGCTATGTCATTTGCTTAGTTTAGACATGCTTTGTGTGAATGCCACCTTTTTAGTGTCTAATTACCATATATGTGAATTATGCAATGACATCTTGTTGCAAGACATTATATATGTGAATTATGCAATGTTATCTTGTTGCAAGGCATTATGTATATGAATTATGCAATGCCATGCTGTTTAGGCAAGCGTCATATATGTGAAATATATCATGCCGTCCTTTTTTTGTATTTCTCATTGCTTTTGTCGATAATGTTTGTATATTCAACTGCTCTTCCTGTGCATCAGCCATTTGAATTGGTGATGGAGAAATCTGGAGTGAAAACAAGGTCTTCAGAGCAGACAATGCTACCTGCTCAAGTAGATATCTTGCTGGTTACAGATAGCTCTTTAGAGGAGGATTCAGAGGCAGATGACCAGTCCTATTATCCCCCTGGGGTGTATGCTCAAACTTGGCAGGGTTATATTACTCATATAATGCATATGTTGTATTGCAATGCTTAGTTTTTAGATCATATACACAATATTGAATGCCATCTCCTTAGTTGACACATCATATATGCGATTGCCCTCTGCTCACTTCCTTAGTATATAAATCATATATTTGAATTATGTCATGCCATGATGTTTACATAGACAACATGTATCTGAATTATGGCATGCCAACCCATTTTCTAAAGACATAATATAGTTATATCATATCATCCTGTTTACATAGTCATCATATTTTAAATTATGTCATTCTATCTGTGAATTATATCATGCCATCATGTTTCCATCGACGGCATGTTTGTGATTTATGGCATGCCAACCACTTTAATAGACACATCGTATAGTTAAATCATGTCATCCTGTTTACATAGTCATCATATTTTGAAGTATGTCATTCTATCCTGTTTAGTTAGCAATCATACATGTGAAATTGTGTCATGCTATCCTGTTTAATTAGCCATCATATATGTGAAATTATGTCCTGCTATTCTTTTTGCTTAGACAACATAAATGTGAATTATTTCATGCCCTGTTTTCTTCCCTACTATCCATTGGACTTGTCTATCTTACAATGTCTGTACATTCAATTACTTTTCTTGTTTATCAGCCATTTCAATTGGAGGGAGTGATGGTAGTATCTGTGGGAGTAAAAACACGGTCTTCAGAAAAGATCGTGCTACCTGTCGATGTAGATAGAACCACGATCGTACTTGCCCAAGAACCAGCCCCACCACACATAACCCACACTCATGCAGATTGTACCCCTACCCAGTTGGACAGAGAACCAGCTACACCCCTTCTAACCCCAACTGCAGCAGATAGACACCTAGTTCCCGTTGACACAGCACCGTCTCCACCACAGAGCACCCAAACACGAGCAGTTAGTAAGGCAACTGCATTGCCCAAATCACGAGGACCACCGCTCCGAACCCGAAGTCAACGCTTAAAGCAGAAGAAGAATTGTTCTCAGGTCAGGTTCTGTAGCTATGGTTCATACTACTTTGCTCTTGCATCACTGTATTTTCTGATACCAACTAATTTCAAATTTGAAGGATGCAACTGAAACTCCAATGGCGCAACAGGTATGTTTTAAACCTGTTTCTTCAACGTGTTTGGCTGTTTGCTGTTGTAACTTGCTCTATGTCGATTTCAGTTTTAATTGAATAAACAGTTATGTTCTCATGCCATGCACATTACAAGTGTTGTTATTGTTGTGTAGTTTCCCACACTTATATTCTATCTATGCTGCTTTGTCTTAAATAGATATGATTCAAACTATATCTATCTTGATTTGGCAACATAAACTAGAATGATATAGACCATACAATGACCATACTACATAGATATATGTTTGTTTCATGCTGTTATCCTGTCCACCTTACTACTGAACAGGTTTACCAAAATGAGTTTCATATACTACATTGTAAACCTGAGATGTGTTTGTTTGTTTCTCTTTTAGAACGCGGATAAAATATTGGAGAAGAGTACCCTGTTATGCAATGGTAGAGGAAGCAATGCAGATAAGGTTCAAGATAGTGAGACATCCCTTTTGGTCTCCAAGAAAGCTGATAAAAACTATAATGAAGACACTGAGACAACCCGAAAGTCCTGTCTTGATGTAGTGTTCGAGTTACTAGCTACCACTGCTGGCACCAGCTCTTCGAACTTGTTGCCTGAATCAGTTCGGCTTCTTGAGTCTCTACTTCAAGTTGAAAGACATCGATCAGATGTTATGCAACAGGAAGCCAAAGGACTGAGGAAGTCCCTGCAGAATTCAGATGCATACTTTCTGGTGCAACAGCAAGCGCTGGAGGACTTAAGCGCCAAACAAGAGAAAGTTAATAAGCTTGCTGGTGTCTCCGAAGGTACTTGTTGGGTTGGCGTATTTCGAGATTAGGATTTGTCACTCCGAATGTCGGAGAGGTATCTCTGGGCCCTCTCGGTAATGCACATCACATAAGCCTTGCAAGCATTACAACTAATGTGTTAGTTGTGAGATGATGTATTATGGAACGAGTAAAGAGACTTGCCAATAACGAGATTGAACTAGGTATTGGATACCGACGATCGAATCTCGGGCAAGTAACATACCGATGACAAAGCGAACAACGTATGTTGTCATGCGGTCTAACCGATAAAGATCTTCGTAGAATATGTAGGAGCCAATATGGGCATCCAGGTCCCGCTATTGGTTATTGACCGGAGACGTGTCTCGGTCATGTCTACATTGTTCTCGAACCGTAGGGTCCGCATGCTTAACGTTACGATGACAGTTATTATGAGTTTATGTATTTTGATGTACCGAAGGTTGTTCGGAGTCCCGGATGTGATCATGGACATGACGAGGAGTCTCGAAATGGTCGAGACATTAAGATCGATATATTGGACGACTATATTCGGACACCAAAATTGTTCTGGGTGATTTCGGATAAAACCGGAGTGCCGGAGGGGTTACCGGAACCCCCCGGGGAAGTAATGGGCCTTAGTGGGCCTGAGGGGAGAGAGAGGGCAGCAGCCCAGGAGGTGGCGTGCCCCCCCTCATGGGGAGTCCGAATAGGACTAGGAGGGGGGGCGCGGCCCCCCTTTCCCTCTACCTCTCCCTCTCTTTCCTTCCCCCTCTCTATTCCTAGTTGGACTAGGAAAGGGGAGTCCTACTCCCGCTAGGAAGAGGACTCCCCCCCTCTCCTTGGCGCGCCCCAAGGGCCGGCCGGCCTCCCCCTTGCTCCTTTATATACGGGGGCAGGGGCACCCTAAAACACACAAGTTGATCATCATGATCGTTCCTTAGCCGTGTGCGGTGCCCCCCTCCACCATATTCCACCTCGGTCATATTGTAGCAGTGCTTAGGCGAAGCCCTGCAATGGTAGAACATCAAGATCGTCACCACGCTATCGTGCTGACGGAACTCATCCCCGAAGCTTTGCTGGATCGGAGCCCGGGGAGCGTCATCGAGTTGTACGTGTGCCAAGAACTCGGAGGTGCCGGAGTAACGGTGCTTGGATCGGTCGGACCGGGAAGACGTACGACTACTTCCTCTACGTTGCATCAACGCTTCTGCTTCGGTCTACGAGGGTACGTAGACAACACTCTCCCCTCTCGTTGCTATGCATCACCATGATCTTGCGTGTGCGTAGGAATTTTTTTGAAATTACTACGTTCCCCAACAGTGGTATCAGAGCCTAGGTTTTATGGTTTGATGTTATATGCACGAGTAGAACACAAGTGAGTTGTGGGCGATATAAGTCATACTGCCTACCAGCATGTCATACTTTGGTTCGGCGGTATTGTTGGATGAAGTGGCCCGGACCGACATTACGCGTACGCTTACGTGAGACTGGTTCTACCGCCGTGCTTTGCACACAGGTGGCTGGCGGGTGTCAGTTTCTCCAACTTTAGTTGAACCGAGTGTGGCTACGCCCAGTCCTTGCGAAGGTTAAAACGGCATCAACTTGACAAACTATCGTTGTGGTTTTGATGCGTAGGTAAGATTGGTTCTTGCTTAAAGCCCGTAGCAGCCACGTAAAACTTGCAACAACAAAGTAGAGGACGTCTAACTTGTTTTTGCAGGGCATGTTGTGATGTGATATGGTCAAGACATGATGCTAAATTTTATTGTATGAGATGATCATGTTTTGTAACCGAGTTATCGGCAACTGGCAGGAGCCATATGGTTGTCGCTTTATTGTATGCAATGCAATCGCCCTGTAATGCTTTACTTTATCACTAAGCGGTAGCGATAGTCGTAGAAGCATAAGATTGGCGAGACGACAACGATGCTACGATGGAGATCAAGGTGTCGCGCCGGTGACGATGGTGATCATGACGGTGCTTCGGAGATGGAGATCACAAGCACAAGATGATGATGGCCATATCATATCACTTATATTGATTGCATGTGATGTTTATCTTTTATGCATCTTATCTTGCTTTGATTGATGGTAGCATTATAAGATGATCTCTCACTAATTATCAAGAAGTGTTCTCCCTGAGTATGCACCGTTGCCAAAGTTCGTCGTGCCCAGACACCACGTGATGATCGGGTGTGATAAGCTCTACGTCCATCTACAACGGGTGCAAGCCAGTTTTGCACATGCAGAATACTCGGGTTAAACTTGACGAGCCTAGCATATGCAGATATGGCCTCGGAACACAGAGACCGAAAGGTCGAGCGTGAATCATATAGTAGATATGATCAACATAATGATGTTCACCATTGAAGACTAATCCATTTCACGTGATGATCGATTATGGTTTAGTTGATTTGGATCACGTGATCACTTAGAAGATTAGAGGGATGTCTATCTAAGTGGGAGTTCTTAAGTAATATGATTAATTGAACTTAAATTTATCATGAACTTAGTCCCTGATAGTATCTTTCTTGTTTATGTTGATTGTAGATAGATGGCCCGTGCTGTTGTTCCGTTGAATTTTAATGCGTTCCTTGAGAAAGCAAAGTTGAAAAATGATGGTAGCAATTACATGGACTGGGTCCGTAACTTGAGGATTATCCTCATTGCTGCACAGAAGAGTTACGTCCTGGAAGCACCACTGGGTGCCAGGCCTGCTGCTGATGCAACTGACGACGTTAAGAACGTCTGGCAGAGCAAAGCTGATGACTACTCGATAGTTCAATGTGCCATGCTTTACGGCTTAGAACCGGGACTTCAACGACGTTTTGAACGTCATGGGGCATATGAGATGTTCCAGGAGTTGAAGTTAATATTTCAGCAGAATGCCCGGATTGAGAGATATGAAGTCTCCAATAAGTTCTATAGCTGCAAGATGGAGGAGAATAGTTCTGTCAGTGAGCATATACTCAAGATGGCTGGGTATTGTAATCACTTGATTCAACTGGGAGTTAATCTTCCGGATGATAGCGTCATTGACAGAATTCTCCAATCACTTCCACCAAACTACAAGAGCTTCGTGATGAACTATAATATGCAAGGGATGGATAAGACAATTCTCGAGCTCTTCGCAATGCTAAAGGATGCGGAGGTAGAAATCAAGAAGGAGCATCAAGTGTTGATGGTCAACAAGACCACTAGTTTCAAGAAAAAGGGCAAAGGGAAGAAGAAGGGGAACTTCAAGAAGAACAGCAAACAAGTTGCTGCTCAGGAGAAGAAACCCAAGTCTGGACCTAAGCCTGAAACTGAGTGCTTCTACTGCAAGCAGACTGGTCACTGGAAGCGGAACTACCCCAAGTATTTGGCGGATAAGAAGGATGGCAAGGTGAACAAAGGTATATGTGATATACATGTTATTGATGTGTACCTTACTAGAGCTCGCAGTAGCACCTGGGTATTTGATACTGGTTCTGTTGCTAATATTTGCAACTCGAAACAGGGACTACGGATTAAGCGAACACTAGCAAAGGACGAGGTGACGATGCGCGTGGGAAATGGTTCCAAAGTCGATGTGATCGCGGTCGGCACGCTACCTCTACATCTACCTTCGGGATTAGTATTAGACCTAAATAATTGTTATTTGGTGCCAGCGTTGAGCATGAACATTATATCTGGATGTTGTTTGATGCGAGACGGTTATTCATTTAAATCAGAGAATAATGGTTGTTCTATTTATATGAGTAATATCTTTTATGGTCATGCACCCTTAAAGAGTGGTCTATTTTTGATCAATCTCGATAGTAGTGATACACATATTCATAATGTTGAAGCCAAAAGATGCAGAGTTGATAATGATAGTGCAACTTATTTGTGGCACTGCCGTTTAGGTCATATCAGTGTAATGCGCATGAAGAAACTCCATACTGATGGACTTTTGGAACCACTTGATTATGAATCACTTGGTACTTGCGAACCGTGCCTCATGGGCAAGATGACTAAAACGCCGTTCTCCAGTACTATGGAGATAGCAACAGATTTGTTGGAAATCATACATACAGATGTATGTGGTCCAATGAATGTTGACGCTCGTGGCGGATATCGTTATTTTCTCACCTTCACAGATGATTTAAGCAGATATGGGTATATCTACTTAATGAAACATAAGTCTGAAACATTTGAAAAGTTTAAAGAATTTCAGAGTGAGGTTGAAAATCATCGTAACAAGAAAATAAAGTTTCTGCGATCTGATCGTGGAGGAGAATATTTGAGTTACGAGTTTGGTCTACATTTGAAACAATGCGGAATAGTTTCGCAACTCACGCCACTCGGAACACCACAGCGTAATGGTGTGTCCGAACATCGTAATCGTACTTTACTTGATATGGTGCGATCTATGATGTCTCTTACAGATTTACTGCTATCGTTTTGGGGTTATGCTTTAGAGACGGCCGCATTCACGTTAAATAGGGCACCATCAAAATCCGTTGAGACGACGCCTTATGAACTATGGTTTAGCAAGAAACCAAAGTTGTCGTTTCTTAAAATTTGGGGCTGCGATGCTTATGTAAAAAAACCTCAACCTGATAAGCTCGAACCCAAATCGGAGAAATGTGTCTTCATAGGATACCCAAAGGAGACTGTTGGGTACACCTTCTATCACAGATCCGAAGGCAAGACATTCGTTGCTAAGAATGGATCCTTTCTAGAGAAGGAGTTTCTCTCGAAAGAAGTGAGCGGGAGGAAAGTAGAACCTGATGAGGTAACTATACCTGCTCCCTTATTGGAAAGTAGCACATCACAGGAACCGATTTCTGTGACGTCTGAACCAATTAGAGAGGAAGTTAATGATGATGATCACAGAAGTTCAGATCAAGTTACTACAGAACCTCGTAGATCAACCAGAGTAAGATCCGCACCAGAGTGGTACGGCAATCCTGTTCTGGAAGTCATGCTACTAGATCATGATGAACCTACGAACTATGAAGAAGCGATGGTGAGCCCAGATTCCGCAAAATGGCTTGAAGCCATGAAATCTTAGATGGGATCCATGTATGAGAACAAAGTGTGGACTTTGGTTGACTTGCCCGATGATCGGCAAGCAATTGAGAATAAATGGATCTTCAAGAAGAAGACTGACGCTGACGGTAATGTTACTGTCTACAAAGCTCGACTTGTCGCAAAAGGTTTTCGACAAGTTCAAGGGATTGACTACGATGAGACCTTCTCACCCGTAGCGATGCTTAAGTCTGTCCGAACCATGTTAGCAATTGCCGCATTTTATGATTATGAAATTTGGCAGATGGATGTCAAAACTGCATTCCTGAATGGATTTCTGGAAGAGTAGTTGTATATGATGCAACCAGAAGGTTTTATCGATCCAAAGGGAGCTAACAAAGTGTGCAAGCTCCAGCGATCTATTTATGGACTGGTGCAAGCCTCTCGGAGTTGGAATAAACGCTTTGATAGTGTAATCAAAGCATTTGGGTTTGTACAGACTTTTGGAGAAGCCTGTATTTACAAGAAAGTGAGTGGGAGCTCTGTAGCATTTCTGATATTATATGTAGATGACATATTACTAATCGGAAATGATATAGAATTTCTGGATAGCATAAAGGGATACTTGAATAAGAGTTTTTCAATGAAAGACCTCGGTGAAGCTGCTTACATATTGGGCATTAAGATCTATAGAGATAGATCAAGACGCTTAATTGGACTTTCACAAAGCACATACCTTGACAAAGTTTTGAAGAAGTTCAAAATGGATCAAGCAAAGAAAGGGTTCTTGCCTGTGTTACAAGGTGTGAAGTTGAGTAAGACTCAATGCCCGACCACTGCAGAAGATAGAGAGAAAATGAAAGATGTTCCCTATGCTTCAGCCATAGGCTCTATCATGTATGCAATGTTGTGTACCAGACCTGATGTGTGCCTTGCTATAAGTCTAGCAGGGAGGTACCAAAGTAATCCAGGAGTGGATCACTGGACAGCGGTCAAGAACATCCTGAAGTACCTGAAAAGGACTAAGGATATGTTTCTCGTATATGGAGGTGACAAAGAGCTCATCATAAACGGTTACGTTGATGCAAGCTTTGACACTGATCCGGACGATTCTAAATCGCAAACCGGATACGTGTTTACATTAAACGGTGGAGTTGTCAGTTGGTGCAGTTCTAAATAAAGCGTCGTGGCGGGATCTACATGTGAAACGGAGTACATAGCTGCTTCAAAAGCAGCAAACGAAGGAGTTTGGATGAAGGAGTTCATAACCGATCTAGGTGTCATACCTAGTGCATCGGGTCCAATGAAAATCTTTTGTGACAATACTGGTGCAATTGCCTTGGCAAAGGAATCCAGATTTCACAAGAGAACCAAGCACATCAAGAGACTCTTCAATTCCATCCGGGATCTAGTCCAGGTGGGAGACATAGAGATTTGCAAGATACATACGGATCTGAATGTTGCAGACCCGTTGACTAAGCCTCTTCCACGAGCAAAACATGATCAGCACCAAGACTCCATGGGTGTTAGAATCATTACTGTGTAATCTAGATTATTGACTCTAGTGCAAGTGGGAGACTGAAGGAAATATGCCCTAGAGGCAATAATAAAGTTATTATTTATTTCCTCATATATCATGATAAATGTTTATTATTCATGCTAGAATTGTATTAACCGGAAACATAATACATGTGTGAATATATAAACAAACAGAGTGTCACTAGTATGCCTCTACTTGACTAGCTCGTTAATCAAAGATGGTTATGTTTCCTAACCATGGACAAAGAGTTGTTATTTGATTAACGAGGTCACATCATTAGTTGAATGATCTGATTGACATGACCCATTCCATTAGCTTAGCACCCGATCGTTTAGTATGTTGCTATTCCTTTCTTCATGATTTATACATGTTCCTATGACTATGAGATTATGCAACTCCTGTTTACCGGAGGAACACTTTGTGTGCTACCAAACATCACAACGTAACTGGGTGATTATAAAGGTGCTCTATAGGTGTCTCCGAAGGTACTTGTTGGGTTGGCGTATTTCGAGATTAGGATTTGTCACTCCGAATGTCGGAGAGGTATCTCTGGGCCCTCTCGGTAATGCACATCACATAAGCCTTGCAAGCATTACAACTAATGTGTTAGTTGTGAGATGATGTATTATGGAACGAGTAAAGAGACTTGCCAATAACGAGATTGAACTAGGTATTGGATACCGATGATCGAATCTCGGGCAAGTAACATACCGATGACAAAGGGAACAACGTATGTTGTCATGCGGTCTGACCGATAAAGATCTTCATAGAATATGTAGGAGCCATTATGGGCATCTAGGTCCCGCTATTGGTTATTGACCGGAGACGTGTCTCGGTCATGTCTACATTGTTCTCGAACCGTAGGGTCCGCACGCTTAACGTTACGATGACAGTTATTATGAGTTTATGTATTTTGATGTACCGAAGGTTGTTCAGAGTCCCGGATGTGATCATGGACATGACGAGGAGTCTCGAAATGGTTGAGACATTAAGATCGATATATTGGACGACTATATTCGGACACCGGAATTGTTCCGGGTGATTTCGGATAAAACCGGAGTGCCGGAGGGGTTACCGGAACCCCCCGGGGAAGTAATGGGCCTTAGTGGGCCTAAGGGGAGAGAGAGGGCAGCAGCCCAGGAGGTGGCGCGCCCCCCTCATGGGGAGTCTGAATAGGACTAGGAGGGGGGCGCGGCCCCCCTTTCCCTCTACCTCTCCCTCTCTTTCCTTCCCCCTCTCTATTCCTAGTTGGACTAGGAAAGGGGAGTCCTACTCCCACTAGGAGGAGGACTCCCCCCTCTCCTTGGCGCGCCCCAAGGGCCGGCCGGCCTCCCCCTTGCTCCTTTATATACGGGGGCAGGGGCGCACCCTAGAACACACAAGTTGATCATCGTGATCGTTCCTTAGCCGTGTGCGGTGCCCCCCTCCACCATATTCCACCTCGGTCATATTGTAGCAGCGCTTAGGCGTAGCCCTGTGACGGTAGAACATCAAGATTGTCACCACACCATCGTGCTGACGGAACTCATCCCCGAAGCTCTGCTGGATCGGAGCCCGGGGAGCGTCATCGAGCTGTACGTGTGGCAAGAACTCGGAGGTGCCGGAGTAACGGTGCTTGGATCGGTCGGACTGGGAAGACGTACGACTACTTCCTCTACGTTGCGTCAACGCTTCCGCTTCGGTCTACGAGGGTATGTAGACAACACTCTCCCCTCTTGTTGCTATGCATCACTATGATCTTGCGTGTGCGTAGGAAATTTTTTGAAATTACTACGTTCCCCAACAGTATCATCAATGGGCCTTCTACGGGCCGTATCATCAATGGGCCTTATACGGGCCGTATGATCGATTGGCCAAACATGGGCCAAACAGACCGCATTCTGGCCGTAAACGGGCTAGAGTTGGAATCGTCCGTTCATGGGCCGACCATAATGGGCCATCGTTAATAGGCCGTATTTGATGACGCTATGAAAACGACCCAACGTATTAACGGACCACAAATGGGTCGATTGTAACCACGGGCTGAATTTGGCCCACAAGCAGAAAATGACAGTAACGGGCCGTAAGTAAACGAATGCTGGAAAATAGCCCAAGAATAAATGGGCTCTGAGAAGGTCGAAAGATAACATGGGCTGGAAACGGCCCAACGGAATAACGGGCTGTTAATGGGTATAAAGTGATACACTGTTCTTTACGGGCCAGTTTCACCACGGGCCGTTAATGGGTGTAAAGTGATACACTGTTCATTACGGGCCAGTTTCAGCACGAGTCGTTAATAGGCCAAGAGTTACATAGGGCCTCATATGGGCCGAAAGACGTCATGGGCCATACATGGGCCAGAAGTGAAAACGGGCTAGAATCATATTGGATGGCCCAGATGACGCTACTGGGCCTAATTCGAATAATGCGTAACGGGCCATGGGTTAGTGGGCTGTAAATGGGCTATATGCGAACAAGCCGTTAACAGGCTTTCCATGGTCCGGCCCGCCAGCTTTTGACCAAGTCAAACGGGCCAGCCTTTTCACAGGAATGGGCCTCTGTTGGGCCGTGCCACGTGTCGATGTATCATAGACGCCTATCTGACCCACTGACGAGCTGACACGTGTTTCATCCGGCCAATAAGAATTTTACACGTGGAAATTTCCCATTGGTCGGGGCTGTTAACGGGTTATCGGATCCAAAACCTGACCCGATAGCTTAACAATGTTCCTTTACGGTGGATTCCACGTGTCGGTCACCCTTGACGAAAGCACTTCTGTGACGCGCGATTTATCATCATGGAAGTGGACACTTCCGTGATGATAATTTTGGTAATGTCATGGAACACTTCTACGACAGCACATGTATGACTATCTTGATTCTGTCATAAATTTGTCATGGATGTACATGCATGACAAAAAACGCGACCTACTATGACAAACACGTATCATCACGGAAGTGTATTTTTTTTGTAGTGACGACTCCAAGGTCCTGTCTTGATGAAGACAGTGAGTTGAAGCTACTCACCAGCAGGTGTGAGACAACCTCTATGCAGTCGCTGCCTTAATCAGTTCGACTTCTTCAATCTCAACTTAAAGCGGAAAGGCTTGCTTCAGCTCAGCTCCGACTTGAAGTCAAAGATGCAAGGAAGATGTCAGAGGACTGCCTTGCGCACTATGGTGCCATACAACTAGGGAGGGAGCATATATCGTTGACACAACTGAGGTGTCATTAGCTTGTTCGGCTGCTTGCAGGGCCCGCCCTGGCCAGGCCTAGTGCCTTCTGAAGTGTTCTCAGTTTTGTATATTCTTTTGTCGGCGCGTTTATATGCACTGGTGGCGACCTTTGATGCCCAGTGTATGTAATCCGCGGCCACGTTGCGCTTTATTATCACCGGCAGTGAACTTTGATTCCTAGTGGATGTACTATGTTGTAATTTCTTTATTGTATAGTCTAGGTTTATTTCTTGTCGGTATGCTGTAATTTAGGACGAAAGGTTCAGTGGATCTCAGTGCTGTCGGTCTTCAGGCCGGCCCGTTACTCATATGGGACAAAACATGGGCCTATAATCATCTTGGGCCATTAGCAGGTCTAAACCTATAGTAGTTTCCCACCTTTAACAGGCCGAGTAAAGTTCTAGCCAGCTGGGCCAGAGAATACCATGGGCTTTTAACAGGCTTAAACCTAGATTGGGCCAGCATTGGGCCGAAAAATTCACGGGCCAATACAGGCAGAAACTGTCTAAGGCCCATGTTTGGCCCAAATAGGACGAGTAGTTAACAGGCCAAAATATATCTCGGACCAGTTTGGCCCAATAAAATTATGGGCTTTAAGCAGGCCGGTATCCACGCAGGCCATAGGCCCAAAAGTGTCACAAGCCATTATCAGATGGGCTGTAAGCAGGCCTTATTCAATGCGGGCTGTAATTAGGCCCAACTGTTCCACGGGCCATTAACAGGCTGGCATGTTGGGCTGAAATTTGTCCATGAAGACTACGGGCCATTAAGAGGCCTAAAGTTACTTCAGACAAGAAATAGCCCAGTTTCTGCATGGGCTGTTAAAGGGCCTAAAGTTAAACCGGGCTGATAATGTCCCAGATGCACCACGGGCCGCTAACAAGCCGAAACTTTTATCGGGCCAAACTGGTTAACGTGCATTTAATAGGCCGAAATACAAACCTGTCTTAGAATGGGCCCAAAAGAACAGTGGCCTGTTAACAGGCCTGATCCGATATGGGCCCTAATTTGGCCCAAAACACGGCAGGCTGTGAACGGGTCTGATCCGCTATGGGCCTCAATTTGGCCCAAAACATGGCCGGCTGTTAACGGGCCAGCCCACTAGTGTCTGAAAAAACATGGTGGGCCTTTAGCTGGGCTGGCCTTTTCACCGGAATGGGCCTCTATTAGGCCGTGCCATGTGTCGATGTATCATAGGCGCCTCCTGTCCAATGAGTGGATGACATCTGTCCCAATAGTGAGCAAACACGTGTTTCCTCCGGCCAATGAGAATTTTACACGTGGAAAATCCCTATTGGTTCGGGCTGTTAACGGGTTATCGGATCCAAAACTGGACCCGGTAGCTTAACAACGACCCATTACAGTCAACGCCACGTGTCGGTCACCCTTGACGAAAGCACTTCTATGACGCGGGATTTATCGTCATGGAAGTGGACACTTCTGTGATGATAATTTTGATATTGTCATGGAACACTTCTACGACAGCATAGGTATGACTATCTTGATTCTGTCATAAAATCGTCATGGATGTACATGCATGACAGAAAATGTGACCTACTATGACAAACACGTATCATCACGGAAGTGTATTTTTTTTGTAGTGATATAGGATCATTACATCAGTTTGTCTTCAAAGACCTCGTGTTTTGAAGACTTTTGTAAAAATCGCCTATTCACCCCTGTCGGTGTCAAAACCGGCGGATCTCGGGTAGGGGGTCCCGAACTATGCGTCAAGGCCGGATGGTAACAGGAGACAAGGGACACAATGTTTTTACCCAGGTTCGGGCCCTCTCGATGGAGGTAATACCCTACTCCTGCTTGATTAATATTGATGATATGGGTAGTACAAGAGTAGATCTACCACGAGATCAAGGAGGCTAAACCCTAGAAGCTAGCCTATGGTATGATTGTGTATGGAGTTGATTGTCCTATGGACTACAACCCTCCGGTTTATATAGACACCGGATAGGGTTAGGGTTACACAGAGTCGGTTACAAGGGTAGGAGATCTTGAATATCCGCATCGCCAAGCTTGCCTTCCACGCCAAGGAAAGTCCCATCCGGACACGGGACGAAGTCTTCAATCTTGTATCTTCGTAGTCCAGGAGTCTGGCGAAGGTATAGTCCGGCTACCCGAACACCCCCTAATCCAGGACTCCCTCAGTAGCCCCTGAACCAGGCTTCAATGACGAGTCCGGCGCACAGATTGTCTTCGGCATTGCAAGGCGGGTTCCTCCTCCAAGTCCTTCATAGAAGATTGTAAACACCAAGAATAGTGCCATAGAGAGAATAATATTGACACAAATCAAATTTGCTGACGCATTCCGTAGTGCGTCATCACACTACGGCCAAGTCTTTTACTCGAATCATTTTTACTTTTCCACCTCAGCACAGTTTACAAGGCGGTTTCCTTGGCACGTCTTGTCAAAGCAGAGATCGTGTCCCCTTTTTTACGGGATTCTCATCAATACGGACGTGGGTAACCCAATCGTGCCCGTTAGCACATTTCCTCGATTAAAGGCGAGCCCCAAACGGTTACAGGGAGGGCTCTTGGTATTCAACCTCTTATAAAGAGACCAAGGCCCCGCTCCTCCTTTCAATCTCAAGCGAGTTCGCCCGTCACCTCGAGTTCCAACACCCTAGGTTCCAGATTTCAGGCGCTTCTGATCTTCGACAATGTCTGGTTCTGACCTTCAAGGCCGATGGACACCCTCCTCCGTCACGGAGGAGGACGTGCTAAAGTTAAGAGAGGCTAAGTTCCTGACCGGCGAAATTCCGCATAGGTTGCCTGCTCAAGGGCAGGCCATTCCCAGCCCCCAGCCCGGTGAGAGCATAGTGTTCATGTCTCACTTCCTCCAAGGGTTAGGCTTCCCGATGGATCCCTTTGTCAGGGGGCTGCTGTTTTATTACGGGCTGGAATTCCATGACTTAGCTCCGGAGTCCATCCTCCATATCTCCTCATTTATCATTATGTGTGAAGCGTTCCTCCATGTTACCCCTCACTTCGGATTATGGCTCAAGACCTTTAAAGTGGAGCCGAAGATAATCGAGGGACGGCACGCAGAGAGGTGCTGTCATAAGCAAGAAAGCCGATGCTCCATGGCCCGAGGGCTCTTTTCAAGAGGAGCTTGGCTTGTGGCAACGAGAGTAGTTTTATATCACCGCTCCCCGGGGCACCAAGTGGGTGGCGCCTCCTGCCTTTCGCTCGGGTCCCCCGCCACAACTAACATCGTGGGTCAACAGAGGGTTAGATTGGGGGTTACCCAAAGACGTGCCCCTGCTGTAGGGCCGCATTAAGGATCTCTTGGAAGGAGACCTCAGCCTGGTCAAGGTGACGCAGGTCATGCTGATTCGCCGAATACTGCCCGGCAAACGTCGCTCCCTTCTCCTGTGGGAGTTTAATCCAGAGGGACCTCGAGCTCTCCGGAATTTCATGGGCGCAGGCCTGAGCTGCAATCGCCCGGATACTCAAGTAAGTAACCTTGTGCCCGGACCTTCTATCCATATAATTGTCATAATTTGCCCCTGAAAGAGCTGTCCTTTAAGCAGGAATGGATAGCGAAGGCAAAGCTGATCAGGTGTTTGGCTCCCCTTCCCGAAACCAGGTCGGATCCTGTGCTAGTCAGGATGCTGGAGATAATGCCTTTGGAGGGGAGTAAAGGGGAGGACAAGGAAATATGGCCTCCTCGAAGGAGGCTAATCCGAAGGGAGGAACCGACAATCCCTCTCCTAAGGGGAAGAAGAGAGCCGCCTCCGACGACCCAGAGACCGTGACCTCGAAGTGGGGGAAAAAATCCTTGTCAGAGGGTCCTACGCCGGGGAGTTCCTCGGCCGGACTACACCCTCAAGGGGATCAGCCCTCCAGCGAGCCGTAACTAGAGGAAGATTTTCCTTTTGAGGGATGAGAGAAATCCTTAACTTATATTTGATAAGATTAACCGAGTTTTTACCTTGTAGTTTGGACCTCAGCCCTTCTCAGCAGAGCTCATCTTCAGGGGACCTCCTTCCGGAGATGATGGAGAGCGGGACGCCTCCCCCTGCCGTGCCGCCTAGCGAGGCGGGCGATCCTGAGGTGTCGTCGCGGAGAGTTTCTCCGAATCCGGCAGGGGCAGAAGATGGTCATGTGGCCCCCCGGGGTTCTCCGTGTCCGGCCTTCGAAAGAGGTCATGGGACGAGTCCGGCACCGTCTGGTGCTCGGACGGAGGAGTTAAAGATTCTGCTAGGGCGAGCTTCAATCTTGGAAGAGCATCGTGCATTGATGGGCATGGTGATTGAAAGGATTTCATCCGCACAAAGCGGATTGCATGAGGCCGTCAAAAGTTTACTGACGGGTTTTGAGGTACGTTGGATAATGTACACTTTTGTCAGTTACGCATAAGTAAGATGCGCCCTGTGTAGATAGTAGCCCCTGAGACTCTGCGCGTCGTCAAGAAAGGATGGCACGCGGAGGATCATAATCCCAGGTCTAAGATGTCGCCTTTGAATGTAGGCGGCAGGGTGTCTGGAATCCAGCCGGACTAATGATTTGGCCGAACTAAAGCGGCAACTGGATGTGGCAGATGCCGACATCGCGCTTGTCAACAAGCGGCTTGATGAAGCTCAAGGTATGTAGTTCCTCGGACGGCATTAGGTAAGAAGGGCTTTACGCCAGTATCTTACAATGCGTGTGCTTGACGCAGATGGTGCGGCCTCCGTGGAGAGTCTCAGGGCAGAACTTGCCCGAGCTAAGGAACAAGCCAGAAGAAGCGATGCGGCTGCCGAGAAAGCCCGTGAAGAGCTGAAAGCTGAACAGGCTTCTCACTGCCAAAGCAAGGAGGAGATGGCCGCGATGGCCGTGAAGTTAAAGGGCGCTGCTGACCGTTGCAAGCTTCTTGAAGAAGAAGACCTGGCGAGGCGGACGGGCTTAGAGAAGGCCGTTACTAATGCCAAAGACGCTCGCTCTGCGATGAGAGCTGCGAAGGAGGAGCTGCGCCAAGCCGGACAGATTGCGGCTGGAAGGCCATTTATGCTACGGAGGAAGTTTTGTGATCCGAGGTTTGCTCCGTTGGACCAGATGTGGAGTGTGAAGGACACCTATCTGGATTTGGTAGTGAGTTCTGCTGATGCGACCAAACATTTTCGAGATCAAAAAGATCACGAAGTGGAAAAGCTTTTCTGGTCGCAGTTTCACAATCCAGAGCGTCCACATTCAGTGGACGATCGTTTGGCTCAATGGGCCGAACTGAATAGGTTGTCCGGACTCGCCATGAAGTACGTCATGGGTCATCTTTGGCCGGGGAGATCGGAGCCGAAGAGTTACTTCAGCTTGGTGCAGCAATTCCTTGATGCAGTGCCACGAATCGATGCAATGAAGAGGTCAGCCTGCATAGAGGGCGCACGGATGGCTCTTGCCCGTGTCAAAACATACTAGGCAGAAATGGAGACCACCGTTGTCGCGTTCCGAGATTCGGACAAAAGCCGAGTACCTTCCGAGCACTATTTTCAGGACGTCCTTGAGGGCGCTCGTATAATAGAGACGCAGTGCTCGAAGGATGCTATTTTATGATAGCATATGTAATTATAAAGCAATATTGTAGTGGCCTTTTATACTTGTGCCTTCAAGTATTTGAAACACCTCCTGTGCGGCCGTTATATATATAATCTGAAAGATGGCTGTCGTTGGCTTCAGCCCCCACGCACATAGTGCGGGGGTGCTCGCAGAAGATGCATTTTCACACTTAACCCAACGCCTTGGTCCTACCAAGGAGGTGATAGCGCAGCGGGCCAGGCAACCAGACTATAATGCTTTAACACTTTCACTTAGCCATAGGAGCTTGACAGTGGGACTCTTTAGGTAGCCCTTTGGTGGCGACTGCGCTCGCCTGAGTTCGGGGCGCGTATATGCCTGGCTGGGAAGCGGCCCTTCGTTAAAGCGGAGGAATCCGATAGATTCCCATAGGTCGTCGAGTGGCTGACCAGTCTCACGCTGCATCATGACAGTCAGTTTTCGGCTTTCTCTACTGAGGTGCTCGCCCGGCCGAACCGGGGCACAAGCGCAGTAGTTCTCCTGGTGCTACCTTAGCCGATAGAGCGGAACGTAAGGTAGCCGAACTCAGGAGCCGGGCAACCCAACATTTGACCAAAGACATGATTCGGAGCTGATGCATATAGTGCCAAAACTCGCGACGCCGAACACTCCCTAGGGTGTTCGGTCTTTATGAGTGCGGGAAAAACAACACTCTGTAGTAAAAAAGCCCCTAGTGTCCAGTTACGCGCAAGAATTCTGACGTGGCCACATGCCAAGACGCCAGCCTCCTCCGTGGTTATGTTAAAGAAAACCAGGGGAGATGTAACAACGAGAGACAGTAAAAAAGGTTTACGCAGGGTCTTAATCTAAAAAGAATCCTTAAGACGGGTCCCTACTGCACGTCTGCGCCTGTGTCTCCGTTGTGCCGTATCCTGGACGGGCGCCGCATGACGTTCTTCTGTAAAAAAGAGGAACTTATTTAAAAATGGGTCGTGTCGGACAAAGGTTTGAAATAAACAATGTATAAAGTAAAATATATAAAATTGAGCTTTATTGTTTCTCCATGTAGCCCCTAGTGCGGGGGTATATGGCCAATAGGCCTGCATCAATGGTGATTTTTGCGCCGAACTCGTCTATCCGTGTTCGTGGTCTTTAGTGACCTATTTCTAAGTTTTTTTTGGCCATTGAGACCATTTTACTGTGAGGCTGTGAAAGCAGACGCACAGTCCTCCGCTTGGGGGAGGCGCATTTCAGTGCTTCCCCTTCAAAGAGATGATGCCCCATGGACCGGGCATCTTAAGCGTGAGAGATGCATAATGCGGTATTGCGTTAAAGCGGGCGAAAGCTTCGCGTCCTAGTAGTGCTTGATAGCGACTTGAGAACGGGACGACATGGAAGGTCAGCTTTTCGCGGCGGAAGTTATCGGTAGAACCGAATATAACTTCGAGTCGGAGAAAACCCATGCAATGGGTGTCCGGACCAGGTGTTACCCCTTGAAAGGAGGTTTTGCTATGGCGGATTCTCGCTGGGTCTATCCCCATGTGACGGATTGTGTCCTGATACATCAGGTTTAGTCCGTTGCCGCCGTCCATAAGGACATTTGAAAATTGGATTCCGCCGATTATTGGATCGAGTATCAAGGCAGTCCAGCCTGCGTTCCTGATGCTTTTCGAATAATCCAGCTAATCGAAGATGATTGGTTTTGACAACCGGTGGCAGGATCCCTTGGGTATATGTCGGGTGGTGCGTGCCTTTATGGGCGCGGCACGTTTTGTTATGTGAAGTAAGTTCACTGCTTTTACTTCTTGTGGGAAGTTCTTTTGTTTCCTGGTGCTCTGCTTTTGGGGTTCGTCCTCGTCTTCGCTTGGTGTGTCGAGCCCCTTGTGTTCGGCATTGAGTCTGCCGGACTGTTTGAAAACCCAACAATCTCTGTGGGTATGGTTAGCAGGCTTCCCGGGAGTACTTTGTATCTGGCATATCCTATCCAGGATTTTATTTAAGTTGGATGGATCATCCTTGTTATCCTGGAGGGGTGGTTTTGTCTGATTTGGTCGTGAGCCTTTGAATCCGGCATTAACTGTCGTGCTCTTCGGACTTTTTTCCTTAATTCGGCGATGGTCCTTGTTGCGTCGTGGTTTTCTGTTTCCATCCCTAGTTTTGGATGTACTTGGGTCGCTGGGGCTGCACCTTGCCAACCAGCTGTCCTCTCCTGCACAAAAGCGGGTCATGAGGCTTGTTAGTGCGGCCATTGTTCTTGGCTTTTCTTGGCCGAGGTGTCTGGCGAGCCATTCGTCTCGGACGTTATGCCTGAAAGCTGCTAAAGCTTCGGCGTCCAGACAGTTGACTATCTTATTCTTTTTAGTGAGGAATCTATTCCAGAACTACCGAGCTGATTCTCCGGGCTGTTGAGTTATGTGACTAAGATCGCCTGCATCCGGGGGGCGGACATAGGTCCCTTGAAAATTTTCTCGGAAAGCATCCTTGAGCTCTTCCCATCTTCCAATTGTGTTTTCAGGAAGGCTTTTAAGCCAGTGCCGGGCTGGCCCTTTAAGCTTAAGGGGTAAATATTTGATGGCGTGGAGATCGTCTCCTTTGGCCATATGTATGTGGAGGATATAGTCCTCGATCCAGACTCCAGGGTCTGTTGTTCCATCGTATGCCTCTATGTTGACGGATTTGAATCCCTCTGGGAATTCATAGTCCAGAACCTCATCGGTGAAACATAGGTGGTGTGCGGCGCCCCTATATCTGGGGGTGCCGGATTCTGATGATGGCTTTATTGCATTGCTTACGAGAGCTTGCTTTCTTGGCCCATAAATGGACCTCACTGGGCCGTGATGCGAATCCTTAGGTGGATCGCATGCCGTTTTAAGTGCGGCACCGCTTGCCGCTTTATGGGGTCGTCTATCCGACCATGTGGCTTTCTTATTTTTTGAATGTGAGGGCTCTAGAGCCTCTTCGTCGAATTCGGGCAGCAGCCTTCCTTTCGGATAGCTTTTAGTGCGGCGACCGTCGCCGTATTTATCTACGGTATTGATTACTTTGCTCAATCTAATCCGGAGTGCGTCTTCCGCTGTTTTTAGCTTCCGCTTCTGCTTTTTCAGGCTTCGTGCTGTTGCAATGAGCCTCTTGTGGAGATTCTTCTTCTTTGTGGGTCTATCCGGCGTAAAGTCGTCCGGAATGCCATTTTCGTCGGGGGAGGGATGTTCGGTTTCTTTATCCGTGTTGCCCTGTTCGGACGGTTGCTCTAAGGCCTGCTTGTCGTCTACCGGCTCATCCTGCTCTATGGCTGGGTCTTTATTGAGGCGGGGCTTGGGTCGGTGTTTACGCTGACGCTTTGATTGCTTTTCGGGGGGTCGATCTCCCGTTCCATCCCCTTTTTCCTCGTTGTCGCTTCCTCTAGGGGTATCCACCATGTACACATCATGAGATGAGGTGGCTGTCCAATGCCCTATGGGCGTTGGTTCGTCGTTATCCCTGCGTCGTCATCCATGCTGTCGATGTCTGTGGAGTCGAAGTTGAGCACGTCGTTTAAACTGTTGACAGTGGCTACAAAGTGGGCGGTGAGTGGGCTTTGAATTTTTTCATCGTCCGTATCCCATCCTCGCTGACCGTAATCCGGCCAGGGCTCTCCTGATAAAGAGAGAGACTTGAGAGAATTCAGGATATCGCCAAAAGGCGAGTGCTGAAAGATGTCCGCGGCGGTGAACTCCATTATCGGCGCCCAATTGGACTCGATCGGTAGGGGCGCGGGGGGTTCGGAGTCCAGAGAGGAGTCCGGATCCTCGGAGTCATGAGTCACGCGGAGTGCGGGGCTGGCGTTCGGCTCGATCACCCTTGAGATCGCAGCCCCCGAGGTGACGTCCAACCGCTCATCCTCGATTGGCGCAGTGGGCTCCGAATTAAGGGTCGGAGCCAGTGCGGCCTCCAAGGCGCTGTTCGGCTACAGAGCTAGATCATGCCCATCGAAACAGTGCGGCGCGCTTGGCTGTGGCTCGAATCCGTCAAAGATCAAATCTCCACGGATGTCCGCCGTGTAGTTTAGGCTTCCGAACCTGACCTGATGGCTAGGGGCGTAGCTTTCGATCTGCTCCAGGCGGCCAAACGAATTGGCCCGCAGGGCGAAGCCGCCGAAGACGAAGATTTGTCCGGGGAGAAAAGTCTCACCCTGTACCTCATCGTTATTGATGATCAAAGGAGCCATCGAGCCTAAAGGCGATGACACAGAGGAACTCTCAATGAAAGCACCAATGTCGGTGTCAAAACCGGCGGATCTCGGGTAGGGGGTCTCGAACTGTGCGTCAAGGCCGGATGGTAATAGGAGACAAGGGACATGATGTTTTTACCCAGGTTTGGGCCCTCTCGATGGAGGTAATACCCTACTCCTGCTTGATTAATATTGATGATATGGGTAGTACAAGAGTAGATCTACCACGAGATCAAGGAGGCTAAACCCTAGAAGCTAGCCTATGGTATGATTGTGTATGGAGTTGATTGTCCTACGGACTACAACCCTTCGGTTTATATAGACACCGGATAGGGTTAGGGTTACACAGAGTCGGTTACAAGGGTAGGAGATCTTGAATATCCGCATCGCCAAGCTTGCCTTCCACGCCAAGGAAAGTCCCATCCGGACACGGGACGAAGTCTTCAATCTTGTATCTTCATAGTCCAGGAGTCCGGCGAAGGTATAGTCCGGCTACCCGAACACCCCCTAATCCAGGACTCCCTCAACCCCCCTCTAGTCAATAACTAGCACTTTCAAGTCAACCTACTCCTTTTAGTCTGCATGAAGGTACAAATCTTTTAACTGAATTTTAACAGTTTGGCAGTGTTTTCACTGAATTTTGGCCTTAAGTACAATTACAAAATCTGACCGTTTGAGTACAATTTGGACTACTGTTTTCTGGAGTGAACTGAACTGCCTTTGGAAGCAAAAGGCATCAGAAACACAGAGAAACAAAGCCATTTTACAAAAGTTGCTTTCATAAGTTGCAAACAGTACTCCAAACTGGCAGTAACAAACTGAATTTTGTACTCCAAACTTTCATAATTTGTGGAGTACTCCAAACAGGAGTAATTCCAGCAGTACCAAATAGTTCTCCATATTTGCATATGTTTAGTGACTGCATATGTTCAGTGACTTAAAAATTTGACAGTTAGCAAAGTACAGTGATTGCGTATGTTCAAAATTGGATGATCTACTCTAGTTCCATAATGCTAGCAATAATTGATCTAGACAAACATTCAATTTCATAGATGACTATCAGTTTCACTGTGACTATTAATTTCACTATAATTGATCTGCTTCCGTACGTACCCAGACATCAGCAGAGGTGGGGGCTCTGGAGGAAGCCAAGGTCGGCGCTCAGGCAAACAGTAGCAGAGGCGGAGGCTCAATGCTGCATTGCTTGTACTGTCAAAAAGGTTTAGGCTCAATGCGACATTGCTAAAAATTGATAGTAAATTTTAACAGTTTGGAGTACAGATTAACTGAAACCGGACAATTTTAATTGAATTTTACCTTCTTCCTTCCTTAGGAACCGAGCTCTGGCGACAACACAAGGAGCAGGCCAGAGGAGCACAAGGGAGCTGCTACTGGAGCTCTGCTGCTGCTGATCAACACGATCACGCCAAGCGAGCTGGGATCAATATCACTCTGTATAAGCTACAGGACCAGAGCAGAGTAGCAGAGGCAGAGGCGGAGGCCTCGGGGGTCGGGGGCGGGGATTGGAGGGCGTCGGCGTCGCCCACCAGCAGCAGCAGTGGTGGCACAGGCGTCGCTAGCCAGCACCACCTCAACCAGCCGGTGGGCCAAAGCGGACCAGCGCGGCGGCAGTGAGCAGCGGAATCATGGGCGGAGTGGACCAGTGCGGCGGTGGTGGGTGGTGGAGGAACAACTCGTTGGTGGGCGACAGAGAACCACTCGTCGGTGGGCAGCGGAGGTCCTCCTCATGGGCGGTCGGCGGAGTCCTCCTCGTGGGCGGCCGGCGGAGATCCTCCTCGTGGGCAGCGGAGGTCATGTTCGTGGGCGGGCTTGTGAGTGGCTCAGGAACTGCTCGTCGGCGGCTACCTTCTCCTGGAGACGGCTGGCCGTGGCGACGCGGGCGACGGGAGGAGGAGGAAGGAGATGGGGGCTTAATTTCTAAAGCTTTGAAAGTGGAAGGACTAAAATGCAGAAAAACAAATGTACTACCCCTGCGACAAGAATTACGGGATGGAGGGAGTATTATCTAAAAAACATGTTAAAATTGTTAAAAAAATGTTTGTAAAAAACTATTCATGCGTTTCAAGAAATGTATGTGAGATTAAAGAAAAGATAATCATGTATATTGAAAATACGAACCATGTATTGTCGGATCACGGGTTCCGGCAAAAACCCTTAAGGTTCAAACTTTGGGGTGCGCGCGAAGATCTCTCTCCCCCTAGCTCACGCTCTCACCGCAATCTCAAAGCTCGGCCCGCCGAACCCGAAGAACAAGGGACACAAGAGTGTATACTGGTTCGGGCCACCGATGTGGTGTAATACCCTACTCCAGTATGGTGTGGTGGATTGCCTTGTAGGCTGGGGATGAACAAGTACAAGGGAAGAACAGCCTCCTGAGGAGAGGTGTTCTTAAGCTCGGTGAGCTTGCGTGTGTGAGGATGGAATGGATCCGATCCCAGATGAGTTGTGTCGGTGTCAAAACCGGCGGATCTCGGGTAGGGGGTCCAGAACTGTGCGTCTAGGCGGATGGTAACAGGAGACGGGGGACATGATGTTTTTACCCAGGTTCGGGCCCTCTCGATGGAGGTAAAACCCTACTCCTGCTTGATTGATCTTGATGATATGAGTATTACAAGAGTTGATCTACCACGAGATCGTAGAGGCTAAACCCTATAAGCTAGCCTATGGTATGATTATTCTTGGTCCTACGGACTAAACCCTCCGGTTTATATAGACACCGGAGGGGGCTAGGGTTACACAGAGTTGGTTCAAGGAAGGAGATCTACATATCCGTATTGCCAAGCTTGCCTTCCACGCCAAGGAGAGTCCCATCCGGACACGGGATGAAGTCTTCAATCTTGTATCTTCATTGTCCAACAATCCTACCAAAGGATATAGTCCGGCTGTCCGGATACCCCCTAATCTAGGACTCCCTCAGTAGCCCCTGAACTAGGCTTCAATGACGATGAGTCCGGCTCGCAAATTGTCTTCGGCATTGCAAGGCGGGTTCCTCCTCCGAATATTTCGTAGAAGATTTTGAACACGAGGATCGTGTCCGGCTCTGCAAAACAAGTTCCATATACCGTCGTAGAGAGAATAATATTTCCACAAATCTAATCTACTGACGTATTTCGCAGTGTGAGATCACACCGCAGCCAGGTCATTTATTCATTTTTCATAACCAATCTCAGCGTGTATAGCGAGGCGGTTTCCTTGGCACATCTTGTCGGAGCAGAGATCGTGTCCCCTTTATTACGGGATTCTCATCAACGCGGACGTGGGTAACCCAATCGTGCCCGTTGGTACGACTCCTCGATTGTAGGCAAGTCCCAAACGTTCACGAGGAGGACACTTGGTATTCGACCTCTTTATAAAGAGACCAAGGCCTATTCTTTTTCCTTTTTGATCTTAATCGAATCCACCCCCACCTCGAGTTCCAACACTCAAAGCTCAAGTTTAGGTGCTTCGGACCTCCGACTATGTCCGGATCCAACCTTCAAGGTCGGTGGATGCCTTTGTGAAAAAGCTAAGGGAGGCTAGGTTTCTGACCGGCGAGATCCCGCACCGGCTGCCTGCTTGAGGGCAGGTCATTCCTACCCCCAAACCCGGCGAGAGCGTTGTGTTTGTGTCTCACTTCCTCTGAGGGCTAGGCTTCGCTCTAGATCCCTTCATGAGGGGGCTCATGTTTTATTACGGGCTGGATTTCCACGATTTAGCTCCGGAATCTATCCTCCACATCTCATCGTTCATCCTCGTGTGTGAAGCTTTCCTCCGTATTACCCCTCACTTCTGACTGTGGCTCAAGACCTTCAAAGTGGAGCCGAAGATGATCGAGGGGTGGCACGCAGAGTTCGGAGGCGCCGTAATAAGCAAAAACGCCGATGCCCCATGGCCCGAGGGCTCTTTCCAGGAGGTGTCCAGCTTATGGCAACGAGAGTGGTTTTATATCACAGCTCCCAAGGGTACCAAGTGGGTGGCTCCACCTGTCTTTCGCTCGGGTTCCCCGCCACGACTAATGTCATGGGTCAACAAAGGGATGGACTGGGGACCAGTAAAGGATGTGCCCACATTGCAGAGCCGCATCCAAGATCTCCTTGAGAGAGATATCAGTCTGGTCATGGTAATGCAAGTCATGTTAATTCACCGAGTTCTGCCCTGCAAACGTCGTCCCCTTCGCATGTGGGAGTTCAACCCGGAGGGACCGCGAGCTATTCAACATTTCCTCGGCATGATGCCCGAGGAGATGTACAAATTGTTCTTCGGACCACAAATAATGTGTCCGGACACCACTGAGGATGCAGGTCTGAGCTGCAATCGCCCGGATATCCAAGTAAGTAGCCCCGCATCCGAACACACGGTCTATTTATTTATCGCAACGTTGCCCTAAAAAAGCCGCTCTTTGACCAGGATTGGATAGCGAAGGTGAAGTTGATCAGGTGTCCGGCCCCCCTCCCTGAGACCTCACCGAATCCCGTGCTAACCAGGATGCTGGAGATCGTGCCTTATCAAGTGCCCTCAGGGGAAGATAAAGGGGGGAACAAGGAGGCTGGCGCCTCCGCGAAGGAGGATAACCGGGGGAAGGAACTGAAACTTCCTCTCCCCAGGGAAGGAAGAGGACCGACTATGAGGACCCGGAGACAATGGTCTCCAAATGGGGGAAGAAATCTTTGCCAGAGGGTCCTGCCCTGGGGGATACCCCGGCCGCACTATGCCCTCAAGGGGATCAGCCCTCCATCGAGCTGTAAGTAAAAGGGAACTTTATGGTGGAAATATCATGCCTTACTTCTGAGGAAAATAACCGAAATATTCCTCTTGCAGTTCGGATCATAGCCCATCTCGACAGAGTTCATCTTTTGGGGATCTTCTTCCGAAGATGATGGAAAGTGAGACGCCTCCCCCTACCATCCTGTCTCGTGAGGCGGGTGACCCCGAAGTGTTGTCGCGGAGGGTTTCTCCTGATCCATCAGGGCCAGAGGATGACTTTTTGGCTGCCCGAAGTCCTCAGTATCCGGCTTTTGAATAGAGCAATCGGAAGAGTCCGGCGCCTCCTGGTGTGCGGTCGGACGTACTGGAGGATCTGCTAAAGCAAGCGGCTATCTCTGAAGAGCACCGCACGTTTATGGGTATGGTGATTGAAAGGATTTCGTCCGGTGAAAGACTCTGGGTGCTGTCGAAGACAACGGCACACAGAGGATCATAGTCCCAGGAATAATTGTGCCGCCTTAATATGCAGATGGCGGAGGGTCCGGTGGCCAGCCGGACTAATGAGTTTGCCGATCTAAAGCGGCAGCTTGATGTGGCAGACGCCGACATCATACTTGTCAACAAGCGGCTTGACGAGGCACAGGGTATGTGATTTCTCCAGTGACACATGGTAAGAGGAGCATGATGCCAGTATCTATAACATGTTTTTGAATGCAGATGGAGCTGCGGCCGTGGAGAACCTTCGGGCGGAACTTGCCCGAGCCAAAGAACAAGCCAGGAAAAGTGATGCGGCTGCCCTGAAGGCAGTCGAGGAGCTGAAAGCCGAACAGGCTGCTCACTGCCAAAGCAAGGAAGAAATAGCCAGGATGGCTGTGGGATTGAAGAATGCCGCTGACCGTTACGAGCTTCTAAAAAATGAAGATCGAGCGAAGATGACAGACCTGGAGAAGGCCACGGTGGCGGCCAAAGACACCCGCTCCGCAATGAGAGCGATGGAGGAGCTGCGTCAAGCCGGAGATATCGCGGCTGGGAAGCCCTTTATGCTGCGGATGAAGTTCGGAGATCCTAAGTATGCCCCTTGTATGCTCCGGCTGTGGAGTTCTGCGGACGCATATCTGGACTTAGCAGTGAGTGCTACCGATGCGGCCGAATACTTCCGAGATAAAAAAGATTACGAAGTGGAAAAGCTGTTCTGGTCACAATTTAACGTTCCAGAGCGTCCGCTTCCATTGACTGATCGGTTGGCCGAATGGGCCGAGCTTAATAGATTGTCCGTACTTGCCATGAGGTCTGTTGTGGATCATCTATGGCCGGAAGGGCCAAAGCCGAACAGTTAGTTTAGTTTGGTGCAGCAGTTCCTTGGTGCAATGCCACGCATCAACGCGATGAAGAGGTCGGCGTGCGTAGAGGGTGCGCGGATGGCCCTTGCCCGTGTCAAGACATACTGGGCAGAGATGGAGGCCACCGCCATTGCAGCCCAAGATTCAGACGGGAGCCGAGTACCTGCCGAGCACTACTTTCGAGAAGTTCTTGAGGGTGCTCGTTCAATAGAACCGCAGTGCTCGAAGAATATTATGCTCTAATGACATGTATTCCTATCGAAAAACGATGTTTTACTGAATTGTAAAGGCAATTTTATAATTTTGCCTAAAAGAATTATAATACCTCCTGTGCGGCTGTTTATGTATATATGTATATAACCTGAAAGATGGCAGTCGTCGGCTTCAGCCCCCACGCATATAATGCGGGGGTGTTCACAGAAGACGCACGTTCACACTTGATCCAACGTCTTGGTCCATTAAGGAGGTGATGGCACAGAGAACTAGGCAATCGGACTATAATGCTTTAACGCTTTCACTTAGCCAGAGGAGTTCGACAGTGGGGCTACTATATAGCCCCTGGTGGCTCCGCGCTCGTCCGAATTTAGGGCGCGTACATGCCTGGCCGGGAAATGACCCTTCGTTAAGGCAGAGGAATCCCGAAGATTCTGCTAGGTCATCGAGTGGTTGACCAGTCTCATGCTATATCATGACACTCAGTTTTCGGCTTTCTCTACTGAGGTTCTCGTCCGGATGAACCAGGGCACAATCGCAGTAGTTCTCCTGGTGCCGCCTTAGCCGATAGAGCGGAACATAAGGCAGCAAAACACAGGAGCCGGGCAAACCCAACATTTGACCAAAGACATGATTCGGAGCTGATGCATATAAGGCCAAACTCGCGAGGCCGAACACTCCCTAAGGTATTCGGTCTTTATGATGTAAACCGGGATAAACAATGCCCTTTGTAATAAGCCCCTAGTGTCCAGGTACGTGCAATATTCTGACGTGGCCACAAGCCAATAACGTCAGCATCCTGCTCGGTTGTACGGAGAATCCGGGGGATGTGTATCAACAAGAGACAGTAAAAAAGGTTTACGCAGGGTCTTAATCTAAAAAGAAGCCTTGGAATGGGTCCCTGCTGCACGTCTGCGCCTGTATCTCCGTTGTGCCATATCCTGGACGGGTGTAGCACGATGGTCATCTGTAAAAGAGAGGAACTTAGTTGAAAAGTTGTCGTGCAAAAGGTATGTTATACTAAATAAACCATGTACAGTTCAAGATGAGTAAAGTTGAGCCGAATTGTCACTTGTTTACACGCATTGAGCCCCTTGTATTGTTATAGGGGTATAGCCATCAAACCTGTACCAATTATATGTAACTACGCCAGACTCGTCTAACCGTGTCCGTAGTCTTAACGACCGGTCATCTACTTTGGTTGGTGAGGTCGTCTAGTGTGCGGCTGCCAGGGCGGCCGCACGATCTTCCACGCGCAAGGAACGCTCAATTTTTTCCATTTACTGTAATGATGCCACGTGGACCGGGCATCTTAAGCGTGAGAGAAGCGTAATGCGGTATTGTGTTAAAGCGAGCGAAAGCTTCGCGTCCGAGTAGTGCTTGATAGCCACTTTGGAACAGAGCGATTTGGAAGGTTAGCTTTTCGCTTTGGAAGTTGTCGGGAAAGCCGAATACAACCTCTAGAGACAGAGAGCCCGTGCAGTGAGCTTTTGTGCCTCGCGTTACTCCTTTAAAGGTAGTATTGCTATGGCTGACTTTCGTTGGGTCTATCCCCATTTTGCGGACTGTGTCCTGATATATCAGGTTTAAACCACTGCCGCCGTCCGTCAGGACTTGTGTGAAATGGTATCCGTCAATTATCGGGTCTAACACCAAGGCAGCCAATCCTGCCTGCCGGATACTTGCCGAGTAATCCCTACGGTCAAAAGTGATCGGTTGGGATGACCAGTGGCTGAACTCTGTGGTGATAGGTCCTGGGCCATGTGTCTTTGGGCGTGCCGCTTTGTTTCTCCCCTTCATCACGTGTAACATGTTTACTGTTTTGACTTCTGGTGGGAATTTTTTCTGTTCCCCAGTGCTTTGCTGGCAAGGCTCGTCCTCGTCTTCGCTTGGTGTATCCAGCCCCTTGTGTTTGGCGTTTAGCTTGCCGGACTGCTTGAAGACCCAACATTCTCTATGGGTATGATTTGCAGGTTTATCAGGGGTGCTGTGGATCTGACATAGTTTGTCCAGAATCTTGTTTAGGCTGGATAATTCGTCTCTGTTGCTTTTGGAGGGCAACTTTCGCTGACCTTGCCGAGAGTTGCTGAATCCGGCGTTTACCGCCGTACTATTCGGGCTGTCTTCTTTATTCCGGCGCTTGTTTTTGTTGTGTCGTGGCTTCCCATTTCCGTCCCTGACTTCGGATGTGCTTGGGTCGCTGGTGCTACTTCGGGCTAACCAGCTGTCCTCGCCCGCGCAAAAGCGGGTCATGAGGCTTGTTAAGGCTGCCATTGTTCTCGGCTTTTCTTGACCGAGGTGTCTAGCCAGCCATTCGTCTCGGACGCTGTTCTTGAAAGTTGCTAAGGCTTCGGCGTCCGGACAGTCGACTATTTGGTTCTTTTTAGTGAGTAACATGTTCCAAAGCTTTCGGGCTGACTCTCCGGGCAGTTGAGTTATATGACTTAAATCGTCTGCATGGGGTGGTCGGACATAGGTCCCTTGAAAATTTGCCCGAAAAGCGTCCTCGAGCTCTTTCCAACTTCCAATGGAGTTTTCGGGGAGGCTTTTAAGCCAGTGTCGAGCTGGCCCTTTGAGCTTGAGGGGTAAGTACTTGATGGCATGGAGATCGTCTCCTCGAGCCATGTGGATATGGAGGATGTAGTCCTCAATCCATACCCCAGGGTCTGTCGTTCTGTCATACGCCTCTATGTTTACGGGTTTGAATCCCTCTGGAAATCCATGGTCCAGCACCTCATCGGTAAAACATAGGGGGTGTGCGGCACCCCTGTATTTGGGTGTACCGTGGTGTTCGGATTTTTGTTGCGTTGCATTGTGTGCTGGGGCGCGCTTTCTTGGTCCGTAGATGGATCTGGTTGCGCCGGCCTTTTGATGCGAGTCCTCACGTGGATCGCGCACTGGTTTGTGTGCGGCGTCATTTGCCGCTCTATGGTGGCCACGTGGTCGTCTATCCGACCGGATGGCTGTTTTGTTTTTCGATTGCAGGGGCTCTAAGGCCTCATCATCGAATTCAGGCAGCAGCTTTCGCTTCGGGTAGCTCTTTGTGTGGCGACTGCCGCCGTACTTTTCTGCGGTGTTGAGTACTTTACTCCATCTAATTCTGAGTGTATCTTGTGCAGCCCTGAGCTTTTGCTTCTGCTTTTTCAGACTCCTCGCAGTGGCGACAAGCCTTTGATGGAGATTCTGTTGCTCCAGGTGCTTGTCTAGTTTGATGTCATCCGGACTGTTATCTTCGCCGGAGACGGGTTGTTTGGTTTGATTCTCCGTGTTGCCGTGGTCGGACGGCAGTTCCATGCCGTGTTCGTCGCCCGCTGGCTCACCCTGCTCTATCGCTGGGTCTATATGATCGTTGTTTCTGTCGAGGCGGGATTTGGAGCGGCACTTACGCCGCCGCTTGGACTGCTTCTTGAGGGAACGATCCTTCGCTGCGTCCTTCCGTTCCTCGTCGTCGTTTTCTTTGGGTGTGTCCACCATGTATACATCATATGATGAAGTGGGTGTCCAGTGCCCTGTAGGTAGTGGTTCCTGTTCGTCTCCTGCATCGTCGTCCATGCTGTCAATGTCTTTGGAGTCGAAGTCGAGCATGTCGGTCAAATCATCGACAGTGGCTACTAAGTCGGCGGTGGGTGGGCGGCGAATTTCTTCGTCATCCGCATCCCAATCCGGCCGGACATAGTTCGGCCAGGACTCTCCTGACAAGGAGAGAGACCTTAATGAGTTCAGTACGTCGCCGAAGGGCGAGTGCTGAAAGATATCCGCGGAGGTGAACTCCATGATCGGCGCCCAGTCGGATTCAATAGGAACGGGCGCAGGCGGTTCGGAGTCCATGGCCGGGGAAGAATCCAGCAGTTTGGCGTCACGGCTCTCGTGAAGGGTAAGGTCGGTATTTGGCTCGATCGCCGCTAAGAATGCAGCCTCCGTGGAGGGGTCTATCCACCCGTCCATGGATGGCACAATTGGCTCCGAATTGAGGGTCGGAGCGGTTGCCGGTGCGATCTCCTAAACACTATCCGGTGGCAGAGCTAAATCATGCTCATCGTGACCGTGCGGCGCACTCGGCAGGGGCTCGAATCCATCGAAGATCAAGTCTCCGCGGATGTAGGACGTGTAGTTTAAGCTTCCAAACCTGACCTGGTGGCCAAGGGCGTAACTCTCGATCTGCTCCAGATGGCCAAGCGAGTTGGCCCGCAGTGCGAAGCTGCCGAAAACAAAAATCTGTCCGAGGAGAAAAGTCTCACCCTGGACTGCATCGCTATCGATGATCGAAGGAGCCATCAAGCCTAACAACGACGACACAGAGGAACTCTCAATGACAGCACCAATGTCGGTGTCAAAACCGGCGGATCTCGGGTAGGGGGTCCCGAACTGTGCGTCTAGGCGGATGGTGACAGGAGACGGGGGACACGATGTTTTTACCCAGGTTCGGGCCCTCTCGATGGAGGTAAAACCCTACTCCTGCTTGATTGATCTTGATGATATGAGTATTATAAGAGTTGATCTACCACGAGATCGTAGAGGCTAAACCCTAGAAGCTAGCCTATGGTATGATTGTTCTTGGTCCTACGGACTAAACCCTCCGGTTTATATAGACACCGGAGGGGGCTAGGGTTACACAAAGTTGGTTACAAGGAAGGAGATCTACATATCCGTATTGCCAAGCTTGCCTTCCACACCAAGGAGAGTCCCATCCGGACACGGGACGAAGTCTTCAATCTTGTATCTTCATAGTCCAACAATCCGGCCAAAGGATATAGTCCGGCTGTCCGGATACCCCCTAATCCAGGACTCCCTCAAGTTGCCTCCTACGGTGGTGGCTAGTCCTATTTATAGAGGCCCGGGTCCTCTTCCCAAATATCAGGCGGGAAGGGATCCCACAACGGCCAATTTGAAGGGGGGCAGCTAGTACAAGCTATCCTGAAAAAAGATGGTCTTCGCCTGCCAAAGGCTCTGGTGGTGACGCCGTCGTGGGCTCCGTGATGACCTCCGTCCTGCCGTCCTGCTGGTCTTGGTCTCGTTGCACCGATATGGAAACCTTTGCCTGATGCCTCGGGACCCCTCAACTACGCCTGCTCCTTTAGCACCAAAGAGGAAACGAGTACTCTGTGCCCGCCTGGCCTTGGTCGTCATGGCTCACGTCACGGGAACCTCACGAGGTGCCCCTTGCCTTGATCTCTCTGCTCCACGCGAGCCAGCCTAGTGAGGCCGCCCCTGAGGAGGTCTTGCGTTGTCCGCCTCGCGAGGCTCGGCCCCTCGTGAGGGTCTTGAGCGTTTGCTGGTGAAGATGGGCCGTACAGGGCCGCTGGTGGAGCCACGCTGCAGGCCACAGGCAGGCAAGTCTGGGGACCCCCGTTCCCAGAACACCGACAGTAGCCCCCGGGCCCAAGGCGCACTCGGACTTGGCTTCGAGGCGAAGCCAAGGGGCAAGTGCGAAGCGCCGCATGCCCCAACCGCCTGCGGCCTTGATTGATGCGTGGCGACTGACGGGACTTGGGCGTCCCCGCTTCCCCATGCAGCCTTGATATCCGCCTAGCTAGGCGGCCACCACGACCTGCACAGTTGCTCCTTCGTTGCTGGCGACGCACTCCGGAAGAGGAAGGGATCTCCAAGCTGCGGCGGTGATGCCTTCCGGCCATTGAAACAGAGGAAGTATATCGCCATAGACGAGTGAGTACCTTATCTTTGTAGTTTCTCGAGTGCTACTTCCCCTCGTGAGCATGATTCCTCAGGGTCCCTTCTGCTAAGGCGGCGAAATCTCCCGAGAAGCAGCCTTCTCCTACCTCGAGTCCTCTGCTGATCCTGAGCACCTCTAGCCGGCCTGCCACACTCAGTGCAAGGTTGGTCGGAGAGGTGCATGTGCCGGCCTGGCATCTTGACCCCGCGTTCTTGCCATTCCCCCTTTGCGGTCCTGCTTGGGGTGCTGAAGGTGTGCCAAGGGCTCCTCCTCTGGTTATTGACTGCGGCTGGGTGACCTCGGCCCTGGCGTCTTCTTCACGCAACGAACCTCTGCCCTTCCTGGCCTCTGTTGACACTCGAAGGACGACTGGAAAGGGGACGGCCTCGAGCCCCCTGCCGGGGGGAGGCGTGCCTCTTCGGATTTCTTCAGCGACTTCCGGCACGGAGGACGGGCCTGGTCGTTCGCTCGAGCAGGCGCGCAAGAGGGGCGCTGTCCGTCATGAGCTTTTCCGGGAGACGATGGGTGCGCTGAGTCGTCTTGGGGAGGAGCTTGTGGATGTTGACGCCGCCTTGAGACCGAGGGCCTTCGGCTGGTGGACGAGTGGCATCAACTGAAGGTGGCCATCAACCTCGGGTGCCTCCAGCACGAGCACGCCAATGCAAAGGCCGAAGCATCCCACACAACCTCGCGCGAGGACAGCGCCCGAGCCTTGGAGGAGGCCAGGGAGGCAGATCACCGCCGCGAGGTTGCCGAAAAGCGCTGGCAGGAGCTCCAGGCCCTGAATGCCTCCCTGGAGCAGCAAGTGGAAGCATGTAGGGCTGCCTTGGCGTCGATGAAGGGGGCGCCATCCGACGAGGAGGAGATCTTGAGGCGCGAGGAAGCGCTGATGCTGGAGGCCATGGAGCGCAGCCTCGAGCTTGAGCGATTGGAGACGAGGGAGCGTCAAGTTGCCCAAGCGGGAGATGCTACCAGCGCGCGCGAGGCGAGGACCCAGGAAGAAGTTGATGGCAGGGTAACCGAGGCTTGCGCTGATCTTGCCAATGTGTACGAACTGAAGCTGAAGTTCATGGAAGCTGAAGTTGAGGGCAGGACCGCCGCCCTCAGGTTGAGGTTGGCTGGGGCGGAGCAGCGCGAGAAGGCCGCCGCGGCTGCCTTGATCTCCGTGCAGGCCGAGTTGGCCTCCTCCCAAGCTGAGTTGCTCCCGCTTCAGCAGCGGGTTACCGTTGCCAAGTCCATCGCGCAGTAGAGCAGGGAAGAGGAGATCCGCCGACAAACGTTGCAGCGCGAGCATGCCCCATGCTCCGGGACCTTAGGACGAGGGCCAACCTGGCGCTCGGTGCCATCTGCGACAAGCACGCCCCTCATCCCCACACCGAGGACTATGTCGGCCATCTTCGCTTCTTCACAGATGTCGTGACGCGCCTGGAGGACTGGGCCGAGAGGGCTCACGAGCTTGTCGAGGAAAAGAGCCGGGGCCTCCTTGGACGCGCGTTCTCCTGCGTCTTTAGCCATCTTCAGAATGTCGATCCCAACTTTGACTTCGACGCTGCCATCGCCCCTGTGCCCGGAGTTATCCGGGACAACCTGGCACGCTGGGTGGATGATAACATGGATGCTCTGGCCGGAGCCTTCGCTACCGAAGACGACAAGGCCGTGGTCGTGGCGGACGAAGGTGGTGTGGTTGATGATGGTGAAGACGACTCTAGCAAAAGCGCCGGCAGCGCGCATGAGAGCGACTCGGATGACGTTGCGAGCGACATGTCCGACTAAGCTCGCACCCCTCTGTTTTCACCCTGCACGCAAAGACTTGGAGATGGCCCCGTGGGGTGTGAGAGTGTTTTGATGGGGAGATCCCCCTATGTGTATAAATTGGTGTTCTTCTCTTCTCTTCCCGTCTTAAAGCCGAACTTGGGACGTGCTTCCGCGAGTTGGCGGGCTCCTGAGCAGGGTCGCCACCGCGACTCATCCTGACCTACCTGGTCTTGTGTTGGTTGCAGGGCAGTTGGCACGCCCTTCTCCTGAGATAAACCGCTAGGGGTCCGCGGCCCTGAGCCTCCTGAGCAGCATGCGGCCCTACTGCGGGGAGCTTGGCCAGGGGCGTCCTGCTGACCGCGGCAGGATGCGTACGCAGCAATTTTGTGGCGCATACGCTCTTGCCCCAAGGGGGGTCCTGCCGAGGTGGAGTAGACCTGCCTGGTGGGATCGACCGTCCAGCCCCCGAGCCGGAGGGCCTGAGGCGCAAGCCTTAAAAACGAGGTGCATGACCAGAAAGTGATAGAACCAGCAGAAATCAAAGGAAAACTCCCCCCACTATTTGCAACGAGAAAGACTTCAAATTCAAGCCGAAAGGGTGACAAACCAGTTTACAAAGAAAATGGGAGAGGAAAGCAAATAGCCGCGTCCGGCGCCTAGCTAGTCTTCTTGTCTTCCACCAGCGCGGAGCTAAGTGCTACCACGGGGACGTGGGCGGGAGCCCACGAGGCCCAAGGGCGGCACTCGAAGACTCCGGGGCGTGTACAACCCCACTCATTATTACGTGAGAGTTTCACGAGTGGAGACCTTCAAAGGCGTGAGCCTTACTTCATATTGCCTGAAGAGGGGCCCGCCTTGCGCCACCCCCGACCACTATTGGGGCGTTCGGAAACCAGGACGAGACCAAGGGGCAAGGGGGACACCAGTGGTGCCCCCGGTGACCATGGGCCCTCTGCCGGGGGGAAGGGCTCGCTGGCGCTCCGCCGGTAGAGGACCTACCTCCGTCCGGCGCCTTGCTCTACAGGGCATGCGGGAGGCCGTGGCTCCAAGCCCCCCATGCACAGCCCCTAGCGCTGTGCTCCGGTCGGGGACAGAACCTCCGCCCTTGGGTCCTCGACCACCGTCACGGCCTGGTCCACCTGCAACCCATGGTTAGTGCACGCCTGCTCCTGCGATACCTGATGTACCCCGTCATCGTCGCTGAAGGGATCGGCGGAGCCTTCAGGCGACTCGTGGAAAACTCCTGCTTCCAGCGTTCCGCCGTCCCATGCTGGCCCAAGGAGTGTATTAGGGCCCTCCCCGAGCTTGTACTCCAGGTTCACCATGCGGGGCACATAGGCATCGACGGCTGCCCCCCCGGGGGCCACCGCCTGAGTGCAGCGCGTCTTGAGCTCCTGGCCGTGGCTCCAGGCCCTGGCGGCCGCTGGGTCGCACTCCAGCATGGCTTCATGGTAGGCCACCAGCGCTTGCCTCGGCCTGTGACAAAGTTGCTGCAGTAGGATAGGCGGCGCCGGTGCCCACGCTGGTGTCTCTGAAAGTGCAACTATCCCTAGGTGGTTTTGGTAATTCATAACAACATATAGCTCATTGAGCTAATGCTATTCCAAGATGATTATTTCAGGAAAGCACAATGATTGGCATGGCATGGATGTGAAAGTGGAACCCTCAAAATGCTAAGGACAAAGGATTGGCTCAAGCTCAAAAGCTCAAGACTCTTCATTTTATATTTTAGTGATCCAAGATCACATTGAGTCTTTAGGAAAAGCCAATACTATTAAGGAGGGATGAGGTGTTGCTTAATGAGCCTCTTGCTTCATGTGCTTAGTGATATGCTCCAAAACCCTCAACTACTTTCCCATATCCACATATGACCTAAACCCTAAGCCAAACTCGGTCCTACCGATTCTTCCTATCCGGCGCCACCGAGTTTTACTTGTCATTAGCCACTGCCAAACCCTAGCAATTCGGTCCTACCGATAGGGATCTCGGTCTCACCGAGATGGGGTTGCAAACTCTCTGTTTCCCTTTTGTAACTTTTCGGTCCCACCGAAAGAGCGAATCGGTCCCACCGAGATTGCAATGTAAACTCAGTGTTTCCCCTTTGTAACTTTTCGGTCTCACCGAGTTCCACTCGGTCTCACCGAAAGAGCAAATCGGTCCCACCGAGTTTGCCTGACCAACTCTCTGGTTAGCTAATTACCAAATTCGGTCTCACCGAGTTTGTGTAATCGGTCTCACCGAGATTACGTTATGCCCAAACCCTAACCATATCGGTCCTACCGAGTTGCATGTCAGTCCCACCGAAAATCACAAACGGTCACTAGGTTTACATTTTCGGTCCGACCGAGCGTATTGATTCAGTCCCACCGAGATTGGAAAACTGTGTAACGGTTGGATTTTGTGTGGAGGCTATATATACCCCTCCACCTTCTTCTCATTCGATGAGAGAGCCATCAGAACACACACACCATTCCAACTCATATGTTCTGAGAGAGAACCACCTACTCATGTGTTGAGACCAAGACATTCCATTCCTACCATATGAATCTTGATCTCTAGCCTTCCCAAGTTGCTTTCCACTCAAATCTTCTTTCCACCAAATCCAAATCCTATGAGAGAGAGTTGAGTGTTGGGGAGACTATCATTTGAAGCACAAGAGCAAGGAGTTCATTACCTACACACCATTTGTTACTTCTTGGAGAGTGGTGTCTCCTAGATTGGCTAGGTGTCACTTGGGAGCCTCCGACAAGATTGTGGAGTTGAACCAAGGAGTTTGTAAGGGCAAGGAGATCGCCTACTTCGTGAAGATCTACCGCTAGTGAGGCAAGTCCTGTGTGGGCGATGGCCATGGTGGGATAGACAAGGTTGCTTCTTCGTGGAACCTTTGTGGGTGGTTGCTTCTTCGTGGACCCTTCGTGGGTGGAGCCCTGTGTGGACTCGCGCAACCGTTACCCTTGGGTGGAGCCCTGTGTGGACTCGCGCAACCGTTACCCTTCGTGGGTTGAAGTCTCCATCAACGTGGATGTAGGATAGCACCACCTATCCGAACCACGGGAAAAACATCCGTGTCTCCAATAGCGCTTGAATTCTCCAAACCCTTCCCTTTACATTCTTGCAAGTTGCATGCTTTACTTTCCGCTGCCTATATACTCTTTGCATGCTTGCTTGAATTATGTGATGATTGCTTGACTTGTCCTAAAATAGCTAAAATCTGCCAAGAACTAAAATTGGGAAAAGGTTAAGTTTTTATTTGGTCAAGTAGTCTAATCACCCCCCCTTCTAGACATACTTTCGATCCTACAGTCTCCTGGCTCCTCCATTGCTCCGGGGGGTGCACGAGCTCGCCGGGCCCTTGCGCGTGCCTCAGCCACAACCTGAGGAGTGGACAAGGAGCAGAAGGGCGGCATGCCCCTGCAAGCACAGTCCATCAGTTCGGCAACGCGTTCTAGTAGTGCATCGCGGCCGCTCTCGGTCAGCCTGCACCGTAACAGCTCTCGTGCCATGATGAGCGTGGCCCGCACGTTCGCCTGCTCCCGCCGGGTGTGCGGTGATGTCACCGCTGCGTAGCTTGAGGCCCTCGCGGCGGCCCGCGTGCACCGCGGCGTGAGGGTGGAAGATGCCGGTCCGCTTCGCCCACACCCCGCGGTGTTCGGCAGTATGCGGGCCGCCTGGAGTGCGGAGTTGAGGTCTTCCTGGGCGGACGGTGCTGCCCTGACGGGCCAAGCTGCCCAGCTGTCAGCCTTGGTCCTCGGGTCGCCGGATATCGGAACCGCGGAGTGTTGGCGGGTCAGCTAATGGAAGAGAGGCTCCAGCGCACCCTACCTGGCGCGCCAAATGTCGGATCACGGGTTCCGGCAAAAAACCCTTAAGGTTCAAACTCTGGGGTGCGCGCGAAGATCTCTCTCCCCCTAGCTCACGATCTCACCGCAATCTCAAAGCTCGGCCCGCCGAACCCGAAGAACAAGGGACATAAGAGTTTATACTGGTTCGGGCCACCGATGTGGTGTAATACCCTACTCCAGTGTGGTGTGGTGGATTACCTTGTAGGATACGGATGAACAAGTACAAGGGAAGAACAGCCTCCTAAGGAGAGGTGTTCTTGAGCTCGATGAGCATGCGTGTGTGAGGATGGAATGGATCCGATCCCAGATGAGTTGCCTCCTACGGTGGTGGCTAGTCCTATTTATAGAGGCCCGGGTCCTCTTCCCAAATATCAGGCAGGAAGGGATCCCACAATGGCCAATTTGAAGGGGGACAACTAGTACAAGCTATCCTGACAAAAGATGGTCTTCGCCTGCCAAAGGCTCTGGTGGTGACGCCGCCGTGGGCTCTGCGATGACCTCCATCCTGCCGTCCTGCTGGTCTTGGTCTCGTTGCATCGATATGGAAACCTTTGCCTGATGCCTCGGGACCCCTCACCTCCGCCTGCTCCTTTAGCACCAAAGAGGAAATGAGTACTATGCGCCCGCTAGCACCCGCCTAGCCTTGGTCGTCATGGCTCACATCACGGGAATCTCACGAGGTGCCCCTTGCCTTGATCTCTCTGCTGCTCGCGAGCCAGCCTAGTGAGGCCACCCCTGAGGAGGTCTTGCGTCATCCGCCTCGCGAGGCTTGGCCCCTCGCGAGGGTCTTGAGTGTTTGCTGGTGAAGATGGGCCGTACAGGGCCGCTGATGGAGCCACGCCGCAGGCCGCAAGCAGGCAAGTCTGGGGACCCCCATTCCCAGAACGCCGACATGTATAAGAATATGTATACATAAAATACTAACCATGTTTAAAACGCGCCCTATTAAGAAAGTAGCATTAGGATGTTGACAATCCACTGATGCATCAGTTATCCGCATAAATGATTTCTGCCTCATCATCAACCCACTTGATCAAAAACTGGTGCATAGTAGATGACATGCATTGGTTGCATGAACCCAATCACGGCCTAGTATGACGTTGTAGTTACCTTGCACCTCGGCGACAAAAAAAGCAGTAGCCAAAGTTTTGCTCCTGACTGTAAGCTGATGGGGAATGTTGCATGAAAATCAAATTCCTACTAACACCCAAGATCTATCTAGAAGAAGCATAGCAATGAGAGGGGAGAGTGTGTCTACGTACCATCGTAGACCGTTAAGCGAAAGCTTATATAACGCGGTTGATGTAGTCATACTCTTCGTGATCCAATCACGATCCAAACTGATCTAGCACCAAACGAACGACACCTCCGAGTTTAGCACACGTGCGGCTTGGTGACATCTCCTCCTCCTTGATCCAGCAAGAGAAGGGAAGAAGTAGATGGGATCTCAACCAACACAATGACGTGGTGGAGATGGTGGTGGTGGAGCAATGGCAGCACTTCGCTAAGTGAAAACCGTGGACTAGAACTATGCTGGGAGGGAGAGACGGGGCAGTAGCCAATGCCAATGTGTTGGGGTGCCTTGCTGCGCCCCCTCCCCTATACTTATAGGTGTGGGAGGGCTGGGAGTCTAGCCATACTCCTAGTAGGACTGGCGCCAAGGGGGAGGAGTCCTACTCCTAGTAGGAGTTGGACTCCTAGTCCCTTTCCACATGTCTTAGCCACATGGGACTCTTAGGGGTTGGTGCGCCTGGCCCATGAAGGCCAAGGAGCCCCTTTCAGCCCATGCTGGCATGCGGGACTTGGTGGACCCACTTGTGGACTTCTGGACCCCTCCGGAACCTTCTCAAAGCTTCCCGGTAAAACACCGAAAAACTACACCTTTTTCCAGAATCCCGAAAATGACTTTCCATATATAAATCTTTACCTCTCGACATTTCCAAGACTCCTCGTGACGTCAGGGATCTCATCCGGGACTCCGTATAACTTTCAGTTACCAATCATCAAACATCCCAATACTACTGTAGCGTCAACGAACGTTAAGCGTGCGACCCTGCGGGTTCGGGAATCATGTAGTCATGACCAAGACACCTCTCTGGCCAATAACCAGTAGCGAGACCTGGATGCCCATATTGGTTCCTACATATTCCTCGAAGATCTTCATCGGTTGAACCACGGCGTCGAGGATTCGGGTAATCCCGTATGCAATTCCCTTTGTCCGGTGATATGTTACTTGCCCGAGATTCGATCGTTGGTATCTCCATACCTAGTTCAATCTCGTTACCGACAAGTCTCTTTACTCGTTCTGTAATACAAGATCTCGTGACTAACTCAAGGCGAGGTTGGTAGCCAAGGGCTATGTCCAGCGGCAAGGGATTGACTTTGAGGATGTGTTCGCGCCCGTGGCGCGGATGGACTTGGTGCGTGTGTTGATCACCCTCGTCGCTCACCATGACTGGCAAATACACCACATGGACATCAAGTCAGCATTCTTGAATGGTGACCTGCTCGAGGAGCTGTATGTGCAGCAGCCGCTGGGATACGTGAAGACAAGGTGTTGCGCCTCCGCAAGGCCATGCACGGTCTGCGCTAAGCTCCAAGGGCATGGAACACGAAGCTGGATGACAGTCTGAGCACACTCGGCTTCGAGCGTTGTCCGTCGGAGCACGCGGTGTACTGACAAGGCACAGGAAACTCACTGCTTCTCGTTGGGGTGTATGTGGATGATCTCTTCATCACCGGCGTGAACACGGAGGAGATCGCAAGCTTCAAGCAGCAAATGACCAAGCTGTTCTGCATGAGTGACTTGGGAAAATTCAGCTTCTACCTTGGCATCGAAATCCACCGGGAGCGTGATCGGATCATGATCTGCCAGACGGCATATGCCAAGCGTCTGTTGGAGCGAGCTGGGCTGTCAGACTGCAACCCAGTCAGCACACCAATACAGGCAAGATTGAAGCTGAGCAAGGACGGTGTCGGGGATGCCGTGGATGTCATGTACTACCAAAGCATCATCGAAGGTTTGCGGTATCTGACCCACACAAGGCCAGACGTAAGCTTCGCTATAGGCTCTAAGGAGGTTCATGGAGGCCCCTGCTGCAAATCACTATGCGGCGGTGAAGAACCTGCTTTGTTACATAGCAGGGACGCTGGAGCACGGATGTGCGTTCAAGCGCGGGAAGGGCGAGCTGAAGCTAACAGGGTACAGTGATTCAGATCATGTCAGGGACATCGTCGATCAGAAGAGCACGACAGGCACCATCTTCTTCCTCGATGAGAACCCTATAAGCTGGTAGTCGCAAAAGCAACGAGTGGTGGCCATCTCTTCATGCGAGGCTGAGTACATTGCAACCACCACAGCTGTGTGTCAAGGGATTTGGCTGGCATGGCTGCTCGACGAGATGCTGAACAAGGAGACAGTGCCGTCGAAGCTGTTCGTCGACAACAAATCAGCGATCTCTCTGTCGAAGAATCCCGTCTTCCATGACCGGAGCAAGCACATTGAAATCAGGTTCCACTTCATCCGGGAGTGCATGGAGGGAGGGAAGATCGACATCGACTACATTTGAACCAGTGATCAGCTCGCTGATGTTCTGAAAAAGGGACTTGGACGTCTGGCGTTTCAAGAGCTGAGGAGGAGGATCGGCATGACTGGAGTTCTTAGGAAATAAATCAGCAACGACAAGATTAGGGGGTGATTTGTTGACAACTTAATCTAGTCATTGGTAGCAGTAGTTAATTTCTATTTTTCACTTAAATTCAGTTAGGCATGTGTCGCGGCTGTGCGTGCTGTGCATGTAGGGCTAGGACCCGGTCTTGGTGCTCGTGGTATGGCACGGGCGTGAGCCAGATCATGGCGCCGAGGTAGGATCTCTACTGGCCACCGTTTCTTCCTTGTACCAGAAAAAATAGCGAATGAGAAAGTCAGAAAAATCACAAGATTTTACGCGACGCCAAACACCAGTGTTCATCTCTATCAGAGCGAGTGTCAGAGAGCGAATTCTGATAGCTGCTGCCTGCAACCCAGCTCAGGATGTACTTCACTGCCATTGTAGCACATCCGGCAGTTTTTTGGCAATTCTAGAGCTTTGGTTTCTCCTTCGCGGAGTGCAGCTACAAGCAGGCGTGGAGGATACTATATTGTGGAAACACATGGCCTGTGGGAGGTGTTGGGGAATGTACTAATTTCAAAAAAATTCCTACACACACGCAAGATCATGGTGATGCATATCAACGAGAGGGGAGAGTGTTGTCTACGTACCCTCGTAGACCGAAGCGGAAGCGTTATATCAACGCAGTTGATGTAGTCGAACATCTTCATGATCCGACCGATCCAAGCACCGAAAGCACGGCACCTCCGAGTTCTGCACACGTATGGCTCGGTGACGTCCTCGCCTTCTCGATCCAGCAAGAGGGGCGAAGTAGTAGATGAGTTCCGGCAGCACGACGGTGTGGTGACGGTGTTGGTGAAGAACAATCTTCGCAGGGCTTCGCCTAAGCACTATGAAAACTATGACGGAGGATAAACTAGAGGAGATGGGGTTGCCGGCACACGGCTTGGTGTTTCTTGATGTGTCTTGGGTGCTAGCCCTACCCCTCTATTTATATGTTGAGCCTTGGGGTCGAAACTTGGAGTAAAAGCCTCCACAAAGTCAATTTCACCCGAAAGGCAAGAGTCCTTCTCGGACTCCAGGGCCAGACGCCAGGGTTCCCGGCGTCTGGACCCAGACGCCAGGGACCCTGGCGTCTGGCCCCTGGACTCCGCAAAACTTCCTTTTGCACTTTCCAAAAACCTCGTGAGCTTTCCCCTTTGGCCCAGATAAAGTGTTCTCGTGCCCAAACATTTCGGGAAACATCCGGAACCCCTTCCGGTGAATTCCAGAACCCTTCCGGAGATCAAACACTACTATCCACATATCAATCTTTAATTCTGGACCATTCCGGAGTTCCTCATCATATCTGTGATCTCATCCAAAACTCCGAACAACATTCGGTCACCAACATACATAACTCATAGTACTATATCGTCAATGAACGTTAAGCGTGCGGACCCTACGGGTTCGAGAACTATGTAGACATGACCTAGGCACCTCTCTTGTCAATAACCAATAGCGGGACCTGGATGCCCATATTGGCTACTACATATTCTACAAAGATCTTTATCGGTCAGACCGCATAACAACATACGTTGTTCCCTTTGTCATCGGTATGTTACTTGCCCGAGATTCGATCGTCGGTATCTCAATACCTAGTTCAATCTCGTTACCGGCAAGTCTCTTTTCTCGTTCCGTAATACATCATCCCGCAACTAACTCATTAGTTGCAATGCTTGCAAGGCTTAGGTGATGTGCGTTACCGAGAGGGCCCAGAGATACCTCTCCGACAATCGGAGTGACAAATCCTAATCTCGAAATACGCCAACCCAACAAGTACCTTCGGAGACACCTGTAGAGCACCTTTATAATCACCCAGTTACGTTGGGACGTTTGGTAGCACATAAAGTGTTCCTCCGGTAAACGGGAGTTGCATAATCTCATAGTCATAGGAACATGTATAAGTCATGAAGAAAGCAATAGCAACATACTAAACGATCGGGTGCTAAGCTAACGGAATGGGTCATGTCAATCATATCATTCTCCTAATGATGTGATCCCATTAATCAAATGACAACTCATGTCTATGGCTAGGAAACTTAACCATCTTTGATCAATGAGCTAGTCAAGTAGAGGCATACTAGTGACACTCTGTTTGTCTATGTATTCACACATGTATTATGTTTCCGGTTAATACAATTCTAGCATGAATAATAAACATTTATCATGATATAAGGAAATAAATAATAACTTTATTATTGCCTCTAGGGCATATTTCCTTCAGTCTCCCACTTGCACTAGAGTCAAAAATCTAGATTACACAGTAATGATTCTAACACCCATGGAGCCTTGGTGTTGATCATGTTTTGCTCGTGGAAGAGGCTTAGTCACCGGGTCTGCAACATTCAGATCCGTATGTATCTTGCAAATTTCTAGGTCTCCCACCTAGACTAGATCCAGGATGGAATTGAAGCGTCTCTTGATGTGCTTGGTTCTCTTGTGAAATCTGGATTCCTTTGCTAAGGCAATTGCTCCAGTATTGTCACAAAAGATTTTCATTGGACCCGATGCACTAGGTATGACACCTAGATCGGATATGAACTCTTTCATCCAGACTCCTTCATTTGCTGCTTCCGAAGCAGCTATGTACTCCGCTTCACATGTAGATCCCGCCACGACGCTTTGTTTAGAACTGCACCAACTGACAGCTCCACCGTTTAATGTAAACACGTATCTAGTATGCGATTTAGAATCGTCCGGATTAGTGTCAAAGCTTGCATCAACGTAACCGTTTACGATGAGCTCTTTGTCACCTCCATATACGAGAAACATATCCTTAGTCCTTTTCAGGTACTTCAGGATGTTCTTGACCGCTGTCCAGTGATCCACTCCTGGATTACTTTGGTACCTCCCTGCTAAACTTATAGCAAGGCACACATCAGGTCTGGTACACAGCATTGCATACATGATAGAGCCTATGGCTGAAGCATAGGGAACATCTTTCATTTTCTCTCTATCTTCTGCAGTGGTCAGGCATTGAGTCTTACTCAACTTCACACCTTGTAACACAGGCAAGAACCCTTTCTTTGCTTGATCCATTTTGAACTTCTTCAAAACTTTGTCAAGGTATGTGCTTTGTGAAAGTCCAATTAAGCGTCTTGATCTATCTCTATAGATCTTAATGCCCAATATGTAAGCATCTTCACCAAGGTCTTTCATTGAAAAACTTTTATTCAACTATCCCTTTATGCTATCCAGAAATTCTATATCATTTTCGATTAGTAATATGTCATCCACATATAATATCAGAAATGCTACAGAGCTCCCACTCACTTTCTTGTAAATGCAGGCTTCTCCAAAAGTCTGTACAAAACCAAATGCTTTGATCACACTATCAAAGCGTTTATTCCAACTCCAAGAGGCTTCCACTAGTCCATAAATGGATCGCTGGAGCTTGCACACTTTGTTAGCTCCCTTTGGATCGACAAAACCTTCCGGTTGCATCATATTCAACTCTTCTTCCAGAAATCCATTCAAGAATGCAGTTTTGACATCCATCTGCCAAATTTCATAATCATAAAATGCAGCAATCGCTAACATGATTCGGACAGACTTAAGCATCGCTACGGGTGAGAAGGTCTCATTGTAGTCAATCCCTTGAACTTGTCGAAAACCTTTCGCAACAAGTCGAGCTTTGTAGACAGTAACATTACCGTCAGCGTCAGTCTTCTTCTTGAAGATCCATTTATTCTCAATTGCTTGCCGATCATCGGGCAAGTCAACCAAAGTCCACACTTTGTTCTCATACATGGATCCCATCTCAGATTTCATGGCTTCAAGCCATTTTGCGGAATCTGGGCTCACCATCACTTCTTCATAGTTCGTAGGTTCATCATGATCTAGTAGCATGACTTCCAGAACAGGATTACCGTACCACTCTGGTGCGGATCTTACTCTGTTTGATCTACGAGGTTCAGTAGTAACTTGATCTGAAGTTCCATGATCATCATCATTAACTTCCTCACTAATTGGTGTAGGTGTCACAGAAACCGGTTTCTGTGATGTACTACTTTCCAATAAGGGAGAAGGTACAGTTACCTCATCAAGTTCTACTTTCCTCCCACTCACTTCTTTCGAGAGAAACTCCTTCTCTAGAAAGGATCCATTCTTAGCAACGAATGTCTTGCCTTCGGATCTGTGATAGAAGGTGTACCCAACAGTCTCCTTTGGGTATCCTATGAAGACACATTTCTCCAATTTGGGTTCTAGCTTATCAGGTTGAAGCTTTTCACATAAGCATCGCAGCCCCAAACTTTAAGAAACAACAACTTTGGTTTCTTGCCAAACCACAGTTCATAAGGCGTCGTCTCAACGGATTTTGATGGTGCCCTATTTAACGTGAATGCGGCCGTCTCTAAAGCATAACCCCAAAATGATAGCGGTAAATCTGTAAGAGACATCATAGATCGCACCATAATAAGTAAAGTACGATTACAACGTTCGGACACACCATTACGCTGTGGTGTTCCAGGTGGCGTGAGTTGCAAAACTATTCCGCATTGTTTCAAATGTAGACCAACCTCGTAACTCAAATATTCTCCTCCACGATCAGATCGTGGAAACTTTATTTTCTTGTTACGATGATTTTCAACTTCACTCTGAAATTCTTTGAACTTTTCAAATGTTTCAGACTTATGTTTCATTAAGTAGATATATCCATATCTGCTTAAATCATCTGTGAAGGTGAGAAAATAACGATATCCGCCACGAGCCTCAACATTCATTGGACCACATACATCTGTATGTATGATTTCCAACAAATTTGTTGCTCTCTCCATAGTACCGGAGAACGGCGTTTTAGTCATCTTGCCCATGAGGCACGGTTCGCAAGTACCAAGTGATTCATAATCAAGTGGTTCCAAAAGTCCATCAGTATGGAGTTTCTTCATGCGCTTTACACCGATATGACCTAAACGGCAGTGCCACAAATAAGTTGCACTATCATTATCAACTCTGCATCTTTTCGCTTCAACATTATGAATATGTGTATCACTACTATCGAGATTCATCAAAAATAGACCACTCTTCAAGGGTGCATGACCATAAAAGATATTACTCATATAAATAGAACAACCATTATTCTCTGATTTAAATGAATAACCGTCTCGCCTCAAACAAGATCCAGATATAATGTTCATGCTCAACGCTGGCACCAAATAACAATTATTTAGGTCTAATACTAATCCCGAAGGTAGATGTAGAGGTAGCGTGCCGACCGCGATCACATCGACTTTGGAACCATTTCCCACACGCATCGTCACCTCGTCCTTTGCCAGTGTTCGCTTAATCCGTAGTCCTTATTTCGAGTTGCAAATATTAGCAACAGAACCAGTATCAAATACCCAGGTGCTACTGCGAGCTCTAGTAAGGTATACATCAATAACATGTATATCACATATACCTTTGTTCACCTTGCCATCCTTCTTATCCGTCAAATACTTGGGGCAGTTCCGCTTCTAGTGACCAGTCTGCTTGCAGTAGAAGCACTCAGTTTCAGGCTTAGGTCCATACTTGGGTTTCTTCTCCTGAGCAGCAACTTGCTTGCTGTTCTTCTTGAAGTTCCCCTTCTTCTTCCCTTTGCCCTTTTTCTTGAAACTAGTGGTCTTGTTGACCATCAACACTTGATGTTCCTTCTTGATTTCTACCTCCGCAGCCTTTAGCATTGCGAAGAGCTCGGGAATTGTCTTATCCATCCCTTGCATATTATAGTTCATCACGAAGCTCTTGTAGCTTGGTGGAAGTGATTGGAGAATTCTGTCAATGACGCTATCATCCGGAAGATTAACTCCCAGTTGAATCAAGTGATTACAATACCCAGACATCTTGAGTATATGCTCACTGACAGAACTATTCTCCTCCATCTTGCAGCTATAGAATTTATTGGAGACTTCATATCTCTCAATCCGGGCATTTTGCTGGAATATTAACTTCAACTCCTGGAATATCTCATATGCCCCATGACGTTCAAAACGTCGTTGAAGTCCCGGTTCTAAGCCGTAAAGCATGGCACATTGAACTATCAAGTAGTCATCAGCTTTGCTCTGCCAGACGTTCTTAACGTCGTCAGTTGCATCAGTAGCAGGCCAGGCACCCAGCGGTGCTTCCAGGACATAACTTTTCTGTGCAGCAATGAGGATAATCCTCAAGTTACGGACCCAGTCCGTGTAATTGCTACCATCATCTTTCAACTTTGCTTTCTCAAGGAATGCATTAAAATTCAACGGAACAACAGCACGGGCCATCTATCTACAATCAACATAAACAAGCAAGATACTATCAGGGACTAAGTTCATGATAAATTTAAGTTCAATTAATCATATTACTTAAGAACTCCCACTTAGATAGACATCCCTCTAATCTTCTAAGTGATCACGTGATCCAAATCAACTAAACCATAACCGATCATCACGTGAAATGGAGTAGTTTTCAATGGTGAACATCACTATGTTGATCATATCTACTATATGATTCACGCTCGACCTTTCGGTCTTAGTGTTCCGAGGCCATATCTGCATATGCTAGGCTCATCAAGTTTAACCTGAGTATTCCGCGTGTGCAAAAACTGGCTTGCACCCGTTGTAGATGGACGTAGAGCTTATCACACCCGATCATCACGTGGTGTCTGGGCACGACGAACTTTGGCAACGGTGCATACTCAGGGAGAACACTTTTATCTTGAAATTTAGTGAGAGATCATCTTATAGTGCTACCGTCAATAAAGCAAGATAAGATGCATAAAAGATAAATATCACATGCAATCAATATAAGTGATATGATATGGCCATCATCATCTTGTGCTTGTGATCTCCATCTCCGAAGCACCGTCATGATCACCATCGTCACCGGCGCGATGCCTTGATCTCCATCATAGCATCGTTGTCGTCTCGCCAATCTTATGCTTCTACGACTATCGCTACCGCTTAGTGATAAAGTAAAGCATTACAGGGCGATTGCATTGCATACAATAAAGCGACAACCATATGGCTCCTGCCAGTTGCCGATAACTCGGTTACAAAACATGATCATCTCATACAATAAAATTTAGCATCATGCCTTGACCATATCACATCACAACATGCCCTGCAAAAACAAGTTAGACGTCCTCTACTTTGTTTGTTGCAAGTTTTACGTGGCTGCTACGGGCTTAAGCAAGAACCAATCTTACCTACGCATCAAAACCACAACGATAGTTTGTCAAGTTGGTGTTGTTTTAACCTTCGCAAGGACCGGGCATAGCCACACTCGATTCAACCAAAGTTGGAGAAACTGACACCCGCCAGCCACCTGTGTGCAAAGCACAGCGGTAGAACCAGTCTCGCGTAAGCGTACGCTTAATGTCGGTCCGGGCCGCTTCATCCAACAATACTGCCGAACCAAAGTATGACATGCTGGTAAGCAGTATGACTTATATCGCCCACAACTCACTTGTGTTCTACTCGTGCATATAACATCAAACCATAAAACCTAGGCTCTGATACCACTGTTGGGGAACGTAGTAATTTCAAAAAAATTCCTACGCACACGCAAGATCATGGTGATGCATAGCAACGAGAGGGGAGAGTGTTGTCTACGTACCCTCGTAGACCGAAGCGGAAGCGTTATATCAACGCGGTTGATGTAGTCGAACGTCTTCACGATCCGACCGATCCAAGCATCGAAAGCACGGCACCTCTGAGTTCTGCACACGTACGGCTCGGTGACGTCCTCGCCTTCTTGATCCAGCAAGAGGGGCGAAGTAGTAGATGAGTTCCGGCAGCACGACGGTGTGGTGACGGTGTTGGTGAAGAACAATCTTCGCAGGGCTTCGCCTAAGCACTACGAAAACTATGACGGAGGATAAACTAGAGGAGACGGGGTTGCCGGCACACGGCTTGGTGTTTCTTGATGTGTCTTGGGTGCTAGCCCTACCCCTCTATTTATATGTTGAGCCTTGGGGTCGAAACTTGGAGTAAAAGCCTCCACAAAGTCGGTTTCACCCGAAAGGAAAGAGTCCTTCTCGGCCTCCAGGGCCAGACGCCAGGGTTCCCGGCGTCTGGACCCAGACGCCAGGGACCCTGGCGTCTGGCCCCTGGACTCCGCAAAACTTCCTTTTGCGCTTTCCAAAAACCTCGTGGGCTTTCCCCTTTGGCCCAGATAAAGTGTTCTCGTGCCCAAACATTTCGGGAAACATCCAGAACCCCTTCCGGTGAATTCCGGAACCCTTCCGGAGATCAAACACTACTATCCACATATCAATCTTTACTTCTGGACCATTCCGGAGTTCCTCGTCATATCTGTGATCTCATCCAAAACTCCGAACAACATTCGGTCACCAACATACATAACTCATAGTACTATATCGTCAACGAACGTTAAGCGTGCGGACCCTACGGGTTCGAGAACTATGTAGACATGACCGAGGCACCTCTCTTGTCAATAACCAATAGCGGGACCTGGATGCCCATATTCTCTCCTACATATTCTACGAAGATCTTTATCGGTCAGACCGCATAACAACATACGTTGTTCCCTTTGTCATCGGTATGTTACTTGCCCGAGATTCGATCGTCGGTATCTCAATAACTAGTTGAATCTCGTTACCGGTAAGTCTCTTTTCTCGTTCCGTAATACATCATCCCGCAACTAACTCATTAGTTGCAATGCTTGCAAGGCTTAGGTGATGTGCATTACCGAGAGGGCCCAGAGATACCTCTCCGACAATCGGAGTGACAAATCGTAATCTCGAAATACGCCAACCCAACAAGTACCTTCGGAGACACCTGTAGAGCACCTTTATAATCACCCAGTTACGTTGTGATGTTTGGTAGCACACAAAGTGTTCCTCCGGTAAACGGGAGTTGCATAATCTCATAGTCATAGGAACATGTATAAGTCATGAATAAAGCAATAGCAACATACTAAACGATCGGGTGCTAAGCTAACGGAATGGGTCATGTCAATCACATCATTCTCCTAATGATGTGATCCCATTAATCAAATGACAACTCATGTCTATGGCTAGGAAACTTAACCATCTTTGATCAATGAGCTAGTCAAGTAGAGGCATACTAGTGACACTCTGTTTGTCTATGTATTCACACATGTATTATGTTTCCGGTTAATACAATTCTAGCATGAATAATAAACATTTATCATGATATAAGGAAATAAATAATAACTTTATTATTGCCTCTAGGGCATATTTCCTTCAGGAGGTACTCTGCGTCTTTGGCTTATAACGTGCACTACTTGACCATCACCCGTTCTGCCATGTACAAGGTTGTCTGGAGATTCTGCGCCCCCCCCCCGAAAGTCAATTTTCTTGCATGGCTTGCCATCCAAGACAGGTTATGGACATCCATTTGCTTGGCCAAGCGAGGGTGGCCAAACAGTGGTCCGTGCACCCTCTGTAGGCGTGAACAAGGACGGTCGAGCACATTTTCTTCCAATGTAGATACACTTTGAGAGTTTGGGAGATGGTTAGAGTTTGCCTTCAACTCATTGATTTGGATACTTCTGGTTGGGCGACTTACACGAGCATCCATGATTGATGGTGTGAATCGGCTTCCGCCCATAGTGCACACAAGAAAGTGATGCCTTCTATCTTTATGCTCATTTCGAAAGCAATTTGGAATGAGAGGAACGCACGGGTTTTTCGAGGCCGCTCCGCTCCAACGTTTAGCACTCTCCAACCAATCAAGCACGAGGCGAAGCTATGGATCCTAGCAGGGGCGAAACATTTGGGTCTTCTGATGCCGGGAGAGTAACGGCTTGTATTTTTCTTTTCGGCCTTTGGCCGGTGCCTGGATACCTTGTTAAACCTCCTTCTTATTTAATGAATGGGGCGCATCTGGCAGTAATGACGACCATGCTTAGCTATTTGAATTTTTCTTGCAAACAACAATTTGCAGTTTGCTTAGGTCACGGACATCTCCTGGACCATCTCATATATTGTCTGTGTACGAAACCTTCTTCTCCTATTTTTTTACTAGGAACGTTTCCCTTTTCTGATCAAGAAATTGTTTGGCTTTCAACTCCATGGTACTGTAATAAACTGATGCTGAGGATGCTTCATTTTACATGCAGACATATTTCAGCTGTATTGGGCTTGTATGCTTGCATGCACCAGTTTGATGCGCACTGCATGGATTTGAATAATCCCCATCGGGAAGGGATTAAGTGAATTAACCAAAATGATAGGAATTAGAAGGGATCACGATTGACTAGAGGATTGCCCGGTGGCATATGACTTGTATAAATTGGGCCGATGGCTTAGGCCAACTCCAACGCACGACCCCAAATGGCTCGTCCGTGTCTGTTTGGGTATAAATGGACAAAGCAGGACCTCCAACACGCGACTGTAAACGGACCGTCGTTCGTTTTCTGTCCGCTTCCGACCCACTCCTGGCCCAAGATTGAGACGAGTTTGCGGCAGAACGGACAGCACGCGCATGGGCGTGACGCGTGCCCTTGTCCTCTTAGCCCGCCCGTCGGTGGCACAGGCGGACACTTTCCCTCCCTTTCCTCCAAAACGCTCCCGGGCCTCGCCCTCCACTCTCCCGCGTCCTCGGCCTTCCCCCTCCCTCCATCCACCATGGCCGATGAGGTGAATCCCGGCAACCCACCACCGGCCGCCCACCCCGTGGCGAAGAAAACGAAGCCTGTGAAGAAGCTTCGGTCGGAGCTCACGTCGGCGGAGGCCGCCAAGCTCGACGCCGAATCGGCCAAGAGGAGGAACCGGCGAACTGTCACGACGGAGAAGAAGGCCGTCGTCGAGTACGCTGCCAAGTGTTCCCTGCGGCGTGCGTTGCAGCACCAGGCCGACCTTGACGACAAGGAGTCCACCATCTCCAAGGCGCACACCCTCCTCATGTTGGGAATTGTTGGGTGCTCATCAAAGATTGCCCCAAGTTCAAGGACCAATACAATGCTCTTAAGAAGAATATAGGAGAGAAGGCGGCCATGGCTGATGAGGGAGACGTGCTCAAGAGGCCGAGGGGCAAGACAAGCTCAAAGGCCAACGAGAAGCATGATGTGTCTTCTATAGCCTTGCAAGGAAATTCGGAGAACATGATGAGCCAAAAGGAAGTGCGGGAGGGGAGGAGGTGCAAAGGGAAGGAGGAGCAAATGAAGATATACCTAGATCTTCAAACGAAGAATCTTGACATGGAGGAGGCCGTGAAGAAGAGGAAGCTTGACATAGAGGAGGCCGCTCAACTCAAGAAGCTAGAGATCGAGGCCACCAATGCCGGCAGAAAAGCCAAGGAGATGGCAATAGTGTTGATGAGCGTCAACAAGAACAACATGTCACTAGAGAGGAAGGCTTAGTTCATGAACCGGCAGAAGGAGATGTTCGCCCGTGACGGCCTGAACTAGGTGAGACCTCGGCCACGCTGGCCGCGATGGCGGTCCTTTCTTAAGGCTGGCTGGTGTGTCGGCCGCTGGCTTTGTTGCCGGCGTGAAACATGTACTTTTTAAAGGCTGGCTGTGTTGCGGCATGAGACTATAGGCCGCTGGCTGTGTTGCCGGCCGACGTGAACTAGTGCGAACCGTGGCCGCGACTTAAATCATTGGTTTCTCATGTTTGCATGCACGGGGACAAGATGCGTCGAAGATGCGACCGCTCGTTGGGCGTCCTGCCGACGCAAACTCAAATCCGGGTGGATACGACCCAATTGTCACCCTCAAACGGACGAAATCCAGACAAAACGGACGTCTGTTTGGGTCATGCGTTGGAGTAGGCCTTAGTATGGAGCAGACCATGTGCCACAAGCTCCGGTCCAGAAAAAGTAGAAAGTAGCGTCGTTAGAACACCATTGTGGGCCACAACATTAATGGACAACCGGCAAGAAGCACTGGCGCATTGAATATTGATGCAATGAAAAAGAAATGCATCATGCAATACGCCTGTGTTCACTGATCCCTATGTGGACCAACGGCTCGGATAATGATACCATATGGTAATATGACCCATGTTGAATTTCCGCTATTCCTATGCATACAACAAGGAGCGATTGCTCTAACAAGATTCGAGACACGAACCAACCTGTAGTTGGATGGTTATGTGGACAGTGGTATCCCCAGCCCACCAAGGTTCAAGTCCTGGTGCTCGCACTTATCCTACGGTGACTTATTCATAAAATCTCAAGATGATATGCCGGCTCGATCTCTCAGAGATGCTCATAGGGATAGGATGTACGCGTGTGTGTTATAATAGTATGAGCACTTGCGTCTGTACTGTGTTTAAAAAAAGCAAGATTCGAGATGAGGAGGCGTTTCTGCTTTGGAGCTTTTTTAATTTTTTTTAGCCGGAATACTCTTTATTCCATTAACCAGAACGGCCAGTCAAATTGCTGGCAATTAACGTATGAACAAAATCTGGAGCCCCATCCGGCCACAAGGCTGAGGATGCATGGCTCATACGTGCACCGTGAGCAGCTAGGGCGTGTTTGGTAGCCTGCATGAGGCCCGGCCTGGCTCGCGCGGGACGAAAACGGGTCGATTGGTTGCCTGCTTTCACTATTCGGCCCGCATGACATGAACCTTAAAGCACTCCTGGGCCTGGCTCCCTAGGAACGCACGAATCGACAGTTTCTCCAAGGCCATGCCCGAGCGGTGCACGTGGGCGGCGACGACTGCACGCGCGCGGCCACGCTCGAGAAGCCACGTTGCTTCCCGAAGCGTCAGCAGTTATTAGCCTCACCGCCCCTCACCGCTCCCTCTCCCCACTCTTCCCCACTCTCCCAACTCTCACCGACGGCGGCGGATCGGAGCAGAGCAAGAAGACCACCGGACTCCATCACCGGCGAGCGGATCAGCAGTTGGCCCGCGGCAATGGCGGTAAGCACTTCTCTTTGTTCGACATGCAAAACTTTTTCCCGTTCGATCCGGCGATAGATTCGATCCATGGCGGAGGGGAATGGGGAATAGAGGTAGATAAGCATAGGGGTAGTTCATACTAGTTCATACCAGTTCATACGAGTTCATATATGCAAGATCAGAATAGAGGTAGATGCAGATGCAGAAGGGGGATTGGGGGTACACAACGGACACCGGCTCACCGCGGCGGCCGTCACCGGCGTGCGGAGCGATGGGTCGAGCTGCTGGCCTTCATCTTCTCCTTCATCGCCGTGCGGGCCGGCGGGTCATCGTCGTCGTCCTCGGAGGAGTTGAGGTCGATCTGCCAGGTACGACGGCCTGGCTCCGGCGCCCTTGCTGGCATCTGCATCGCTTCTTCTTCCTCCTTAGGCTCCCCACTGATGACCGCCGGCGGCGCGATAGCCGTCTCCCAGTACACTGCGGCACGGCGGTCATTAGGAGCCCAGTAGTTCTTGTACTTGCACCACTTCTTCCTCTGTTTACCGTCGTCGGAGACGGCCTGATTCATGGCCCAGCGAATGATGTCAACTGCCATCGCGCCCTTCGCTGGGTCAGGAATCAACGTCTTCAGGTCTTCTGCAATGGCCTTCATGAACACTGCATTAGATTCCTTCTGCATGTCAGGCATGGAGCCGAAGTTCGAGCACACCTCCATGGTGTTCTCGAACTTGGTGCGGTCACCAGCCGACCACCCGAGGAAGAAGGCCCTCCAGCCAATACCCCAAGGGAAGGGGTTGGCTTTGGAGCTGGAGCTAGAGCTCATGGCGATGGGGAGGAGGAAGGTTGACAGTTAGAGAAGAGAGGGGGTGGGTAAGTAGTGGTGGGCAGGGTGAGTAAATATAGGGGCGATGGAGAGGAGGAGAAGAGTGACAGTCATGCCGTTTTAACTACATGCTCTTCAATAAGCCATGAAATCTATGCTGTGCCTGACTCCATGAATTGTGTGCAGATCGAGGAGAGCAATGAGATGGGCACGGAGGTGCTCCCGACCGTTGACAACAAGGGCAAGCAACCCCTTCACCTAATGCCCGACGAGGTTGTGCTGCCGCCCACCGCCGAGGAAGACCCGAAGACGCCTGAGGGTGGCGACGATGAGGGCATGGAGGAGCCCCCCCAGCAACAAGCGCCGCAACTACGGCCACTACCATCAGGAGGATGGCCCAACTCACTTCTGCAAGGTCATCCTTGCACCGAAGCTTGAGTGCATCCCCATGCCCCTGGACTTCACCAAGCACTTCGTCGCGGTGCCGACGGAGTTCAAGCTCAGGAACAACACCGGTTGCTCCTGGAAGGTGACGGTGAAGCTGATGAACGGCAGGGTGACCCTGGATCAGGGTTGGGCCACCTACGCAGCCGTTCATCAGATCAAGATCGGCTACATGTGAGGTTCAAGCTCCTCACTCCAGACACCCTCAAGGTCACCATATTCGACGATGATTGCATTGAGGTCGTCAACAAGTGTGGGAAGCACGACGAAGCCTTCGCCGCCAAGGAGTAGAGTCGGGGCCTCCCTAAGTACTATCGAGTCTGCTTTGAACTGTTTATGTTTATGGTTTATGCATAAAACTGTTATGAAGTGTGGTACTGCTTATCAGAAATATGCTCTTAAGTAGTTGATCCTCTTTTTATACTCTGCTCTGCTTATGATGTGTGCTACATGGTTGTGCCGAAGTGTGCTGGTAACATCACCAACTAGCCAAAGAGGTTACCACACACCAGACGTTGCATACAACCAAACACCATGCCTTGGGTTTGTCCACCAACATGCAGGCAACCGAACACCAGCAGTGTGGTTCTGCCCATGCAGGCAACCAAACAACATGCAGATGATGCATTTGAGGCTGCATTTACATAGCCAGACTGAGTTGAGAAGGCTATGCAATGCACCTACTGTTGGCTACATCAACCAAACACGCTCCTAGAGAATCAGCTACAGTATTACAACCCCTTGGGCAAAAAACAATCTTAAAAAAGAAAAAGTTCAAACTAACAAAGATTTTAATCTCTCTGAAGACAATATCGATGGAAGAGCGGTACTGGTCTGTCCCTTTGATTGCATGCATAAGGAAAAGCCAACGGCAGCCGACCCAATTTTCGGCCGGCCACCATGCAACCATTAGATAGGGCGTTTCCCCGTTGGCGTCTCTGTCCCGGCCGCCATGTGTGCCCATTCGGCGAGGGACGACAAGCGTCCCGCCAGCAAGCTCTCCAGCATCGATCGGAGTAGCTGGAGAACTTGCAAGAAACCGAAAATGGTCAGTTGCCTGACAAATTCCTCCCAGAATCTTTCCAACGGTAAACAAACCATGCGAGTAGACCTCATGTAAAAACATTTTTTTGTGTTCAGTTGCGCTCCTGCGCATGCAACACCTAGCCGCAACTATGCATAATCAGCTACGGTGACACTTATCAGGATTATTAAAGACAAAGCCAAAATCTCGATCAGCATTCACCGAAACAAACAGTATTTTTTTTATTTTTTTGAAGAGCTACGATACAGGCCAGAACAAACAAAGGTAACACAAACACAAACACTGGAAAATGAACAGGAATGACGTAGAAAGACATCTAACAAAAATAATAAACCAACCGGAAATATATGACAACTCACACAGCCAGAAAAAGAAGCAACACATGTATGACCTGAAGCTACTTTCAACGAGATTCCACATTTACCAACCAACCATTATGCACTCATTGGAGCAACAAAAAAACTCGCAGATGGGGAGGGACTGGATTGCGACATACCCACAGGCTAGGTTATTACATACTCCGTAGTTCTATAATAACAAAATGGCTCCCAGACATCCACATTGCCCCTTCCCTCTCCTGACCTCCCAGACTTCCACATATGCCATTGCCTCAATCCTCTCGGTGTCCGCGTGGCCACCTCCCTGCGCCCCTGCCCCTGTTGTTCAAGTTCCTCGGCTGGTAGTACCCATCGTCGTTGTTGTAGTACCCGCCGCCACCACCACCACCCCGGCTATTCTGGTACCCGCCGCTGCCACCACCACCCCGGCTGTTCTGGTACCCGCCACCGCCACCACCACCCCGGCTGTTCTGGTACCCGCCGCCACCACCCCGGCTGTTCTGATACCCGCTGCTGCCACCACCATCCCGGCCATTCTGGTATCCGCCACCACAACCCCGGTCATTCTGGTATCCACCACCACCTCCACACCCATTTTCGTATCCGCTGCCCATGCCACAGCCACCACCACCACCTCCACGCCCATTCTCGTATCCACTGCCCATGCCACGGCCGCCACCACCACCACCTCCACGCCCATTCTCGTATCTGCTGCCCATGCCACGGCCGCCTCCATGCCCGCTGCGGCCATTAGGGTAGGCCCCCCTCCAGCCACGATCACCACCTCGCTGGTTCTGACAAGATTGCCGAGGGTGCTGAAACTGTCGCTTTTTTGGCTCGGCATACATCTGATCTTGTTCTTTCACATCAAATTTCTCCTGCTCTGCCTCAGCCACGCGATATTCCACACGAGGGTTCACCAGGGTTTTACCATCCTGAAGTTGGCATGTTAGTATCAGCCAGATATATATTATATACACAGAAACCACTCCACAGGTCATCCAGTCATTACCACATTTTGCACATCGGCTGCATTAGACTGATGATCATTGTCGATTTCTGTGGCATGCGAGGAATCTTCCTCGTCCTCCTGTCAACAAGTAAACATACCAACAAGATCAATATAAGCTTTAATCATTTCTACTTTTAGAGGTCAACAAACAGACCCCTCAAAATGTCCCCAATTAAAACCGTGTAAATTTTAAATATAAACACTCATCTAATAATTACAAAATGTGTACCATTTTTCAGTCTATCATAGCTCAGCTTCTGGGTGTTAGAACAAACACAAAATGAATAACCAAGCCAACACGACTAAGCAACAGTAGAGACACTTCACAGTAACCAAAATAATAAATCTAGCAAGATGTCTTGTTTTAATCTCATCTGCAGAAAACACTTCGTACATGGTAGTGCTTTAGGTGAACATTCATAGTCATGACTGATCACATATGCTAGTATCAGAAAATTAGTAGTGCTTTTGCTTTCTGGATATAGTGGTTGATTATTTGCATCCAGCGCAATTAAAAAAGGCATCCCTGAAAAGAAAATACTATAGCTGGCAGCTTAGCCTCCTAGCAAAGTGCAACTGCTGTCCTGCTTGAGATATATTTACTTATTATACGACTGACCCTACAGAGGCAAGGAGTCCACTCGAGAATACGGCTAACCAGGAGGAACCATATAGTCCTCTAGGAAATGTGACCCTCTCATCAAGAATAACAATTACATGTACCTGCATTTTCTTCTCTATATCAATCTACACCAACTAACAAGACACTAGCATGGGCATGGCTCACAGGGCAGCCACCAGCAAATAACGCCAAAAATCTTCAGTGAAGACCGAGGCAAAAGTTTCAGGAGTTCGGGTTATTCTAAAACTTGCATTAACACAATGCTCTCCAGGAAATCAAATCCTTTATGCATAAAAAACTGAAATGCCATCAGCGAAATATGTATGCACCATTACACACTAAGTGTCCAGACGACCGCTGTGAGTTGGATAAGGTCTCTCATCATATGGCACAAAATAAAAACAGTACTTGAATTCCCAGCAACCCAAAACAATGGGAAAACACCACAAAAGTTAAACGATAACCCAAGTTCATGATTGGCTGTTTGGAAAATGCAAGACAGCACAATTTATCCAGGAGAACTACTTAATTATTAATGCATCATTTCAAATGTGTACCCCACCTCAGTGATTTATCATAGGTATGTACTCCCTCCGTCCGGAAATACTTGTCATCAAAATGGATAAAAAGGGGTGTATCTAGAACTAAAATACATCTAGATACATCCCCTTTTATTCATCTTGATGACAAGTATTTCCGGACGGAGGGAGTATGTAGGTGCATTTTAATAGTACTCTACACCAAAGAACTGTGATATTACCAAAGGTGTAGTAAGGTGATGACAGTGCTGTCTAGCTTTTGTTCCAATAATCATAATACTAAAAGGTGGAGATGGACATTGTACAGTTTCTAAATATAATGTCTGAGGCAACATGCAGTAGGTGATGCTTGGACGATTTACAGTGAATATACCATGATTTTTAGTTTTAAAAGCATAAAGAACTGTACATGTACACACAGGTTTAAATCTAGGGAAATCAATGCAGAAGCGATGCCAGCATAAAATTGTTACTAAAAATATCACAATGTTGTTATAAAGAATGGAGAACTGTGAACGTGAACTCTTAGGTTAGAAATCCCATTTTGCAATTTAGGAAAATGACACTACCTTTAGTGTTAGCACACACAAAAGAGCAACACTATAACTTCTATACATATTTAAATTGCAAGTGATTTTATGATGAGCCCTAGAGGCTGGAGCTTTACCCATGTCATATTAATGCTGAGTAAATAATTACATACTATCTCAACAATCAAGCTTGCGCAACGAACTGCAAAACTGGCAAGAAGAATAGGGCTATAGATTCTGCAACTAGCAGCATTGCAATGCGCCTAGGAGATTGCGGCTAAAAATAATAAGAATTCCTCAAATGGAAGTCAAAGAAGATCCCTCGGGACTTAACAAAGATTACGAATGATCCATAGTTATGAAAGAGAATCTGCAACTCAGAAAAGTAATCTAGCAATAATATCGAAGTACACAGCTAGGATGCCAACGAACATATATTACCAGACCCAAAGAATATACAACTATTAAGTTGTGTTATCAAAGTAATGTTGGTCACAAGTCCTAGACTTGTAATCATAAAGTAGATAAGCAACAAGAAGTAAGAATGACAGATAGGAGTAAAATGGTCCCCAGGTCCCAGGAGCATGTGCTCCTTCAGTGGACGGTAAATAAATAATTCTGAGTGTCTAAAATTCAGGTAAAATTACACATGCAAATGTTTGAACCATTCAGATTCCAGTAGGTTTTCTTGGAAAAACAAACACTTTTTTGCGCCTGAGCAAAAGAAACAAATCTGGGCTCTAAAATGTAATCTTTAGAGGCACAAAACTTGTACAGAAAAAAAGGAGACCCAGTGCTAGAAGCTCCTACGCCAGGTGGGGCCTGGGGAAGGATTATACGAGGCAAGCCTTACCCCTGCACACTGCAATGCAGAGAGGCCGCCTCCAAACTTGTTTTACACAATGGATACAAATATTGTCAGAGCGCTAAACTTGGTTTCTCCACTCATGCTGCAGAAATGCCAGCTTTTTCCGTTAAATTTACAAACGTAATAAAATACAAGAGAATTTACATGTGTATCCTTTTCAGAATGTTTTGATATCAGGGATTGGGATTGCTGTTCTTTTCAACCAGCATTTTAAGTAATGGCCAACAAAGTAAAAAAGGAACAAATGTACAATAAACAATCATGTTATTGCATGACTGCAATATGATGAATTCTAGCGCGTGATATTTATAATCTTTAATACAACAAAAACTCAATTACTATGTTTGCAAACTGCGAAGACCCATCAGAATAGAGACCATCCTGTACCTAGATAGTGGTAGCACTACACATAATATTATACAAAGATCATCGTTTTTAAGTTATTATTTTCAGCGTTTTTTCCAGAACACCAATGCACAGGCACTGTCTGTTATATCTAAGCAACGGCGCACAACATCCATATGAAACAGCATAATATACACCCCAAATGGATCGACCTTACAGTTTTCCAATTAAAGCTATAATCCACATTGATCATTACTACTGAATCAGCACAAAAAGCACCAGCAGCAGCAACAATGATGATAATAATAATACTAGGAGCACTGTGCACTACAGCAGATCAATCGTTGACAAAGATCAGAACAAAGTTTCAGGGCAATGATCACTTCACCATGCTAAGCATATACTATTAAATTACTAAGGAGTGCAATTTGCTATTTCACCTTGTGATTTTCAGCAGCTAGGGTCTCCTTGAGTGATGGTGCCTCTGGTGAGTCGGTCATGCTCATCTGTGCCTGCAGACCTTCAGCTCCATGGTTCCCAGCAACTGCAGGTGCTGTGTAGTAGTCTGATGCCATGATCCTGTCTAACTTGGACCTCACCGCAGCATCTACAGCAAAAGGCCACAAATTTCAATCAGCAATCACCTCAAATCAAACCAAATTACAAACCTATATCAACCCTCACATGTAACAGAGGAGCCAGGGTGGATCGGCGCATCAGTATGGGTTAGCCATAGGCGGGCATGATGGGCACAGGCCTGGAGTGCGTCATGGTGGGAGACACCATCTGCGGAAGAAGGGCGAGCCGCGGCAAGGGCCGCCACAGCAGACACTGCATCAAGGTCGCTCTCCACGAGCAGGTCCACGGTATCATCCCATACGTAGCCGTGGGTGATGCAGCTGCTCCGTTCGTTCTTGCGCGCAACCATGGTGGCGATGAACTCGTTCGGTGACTTGACATAAAAAAGGGAGCCGAAGTAGATGAGCGCGAGGAGGTCCTGGATGGACAAATCGGAGCCAAAGGATGAGGAACCGGCAGCAGGTGCAGGGACGGTGGAGAGCTCCTTGGTGAGAGCAGTGGAGAGTGGTACGCGGAGGCGCTGAAGCTCGTCAATGAGCGCGGCGATGACGGGCTTGGAGTGCATGAGCTCCTTCTGCTCCTGGTTAAGCATCTTGCCGGCAGCGACGGACTCCTCCATCTGCGCGATGCGATTCTGCTTCTTCCGCAGCACACGGAGACGCTTCGACACCACCGAGAGCACCGGCCCTTCCTTGATTTCAAATATTGTCCCTTTGGTTTCAAATTATTTAACCAACTCTGCAAAAAAATGCAAAGCATAATGTAAGGCAACAGTAATGTTTTCATCAACAAAAAAGCAACTAATTACATGTGTTATCAGACTACCATATTAACTAGTGCTTTTCCGGTTATTACAATTTTTTGTTAACTCCGTAAATTTATTAGGGACGAGTACCTGAAGTCGTGCCAAAAGAGCTAAAAAGAACACACGGTTCATATGTTGGTTCGAGCCACGCCGTCTTTTGAGGAGCACACTGCGCACCAGACTCGAGCTTCAAACTTTTGGTGTCCACAGTAAGTACATATGCTGTCGGATGGCACATGCTCTCGTTCGCCATAATGTAAATAACATTGTCATCAAGCAAGCTTAATGTAGGACCAGCACTAGTCAATTTCTTCCAAGTCAAATTGTTTTCCTCATCAAACATCCCAGGCAACAAATTCGGCAAACTAGAGTCGGTGAAAGATATCTCAGATGTATCAATCGTCAAGCCATCACACCAAACATCTGAATAAATTGATCTAGTCCATGTTTTAGCCATCCATCCATAATCCTTTGCTCGCTTCATGTTGAAGAAAGCATCTTGCACATGAAAATCTAACTCAACACACTTGATCAAATCATTGAATATCGTCACATGACGGTGTGGTCTTGGAGTGAGATTCTCAAACATCAAATGGAACTCAGACGTATCACACGGTTCCGGAACTGGCAACGGAACAAAACGGATGGTAGGCTTTTTATCCAAAACATTGCATAAGAGAATTCCCCACCAGAGATCAATCCAACCTATGATACCCTTTTCTGCATATGCCACGCTCATGGTATTATGAAGCAATAGCTTATCCCTGGCATTCCTTGTCTCATTATCCTCAGCGATACAAGCGACCTGAGAGTGCCAATCATTCGTGTTAGATCAATATATGTGGAGTGTGTAATGTTTGCGAGACTCAAGTCTGAAATATTCAACATGTGGGAAAATGACAGCAAAGTCTTCACTGTTATCACTAACAGGCAAGATGGCAGCCATGTTTGGCGAAAAAGAAGACGGGTATGGCCTTGCAAGAAGATGAAGAGAGGCGAAATCGGGCCCTGCTTTGTAAACAAAATAGTTTATGAACAAGTAACGGTTGACACTGTCCGAGAAGGTGATAGCCAGCAATACAAAGCCTCCAGTTACACCAAGTATACGAGGCGGTGCTGTCAAGCGATCCCCGGTCTGATCAACGCAGCTGACCAGGCACAGTGAGATGGCTGGAGGGTCAACTGCTTCAAAAGAAACCTCCAAGTGAACCCCTTTGCGATTCTTGGATTTTGCGGTAGTGGAATTTTTCAACTCGCCCACTAAACATTTTTTATCCAAGAGGATTTGGGGGTGGTGGCCACACGGAGAAGGATGGTCTTGCATTGCCATGACGGAAGTGAAAGGGTGCCGATGAAGATATGGATCGTGGAAGGCGGCGAATGGCCTAGCCCTGGGAATTGACGGGAAAGAAGCTCGGGGGTCGATGTCAAGGAATCAGGGTAGATGAGCTCGGACTATGGCTGCCTGGGAGTCAGGGCAGACGGCCGGAGACGGAGCATCGTGGAAAAGGCCGAAGGTGGGAAGCGCCGGGATGGCGGTGGTGGCGGCGGCGGCAGGCGGTCGAGGTGCGCGGCGGCAGGCGGTCGAGGCGCTCGGCGGCAGGCGGTCGCGGTGCGCCGCGACGGCAGGCGGTCGCGGTGCGCGGCGGCGACGGTGGAGCCGAACCCTAGCGAGGCGGCGGCACGAGGGAGACAGATTGAGCGAGGGGAAGAACCGAAGGAGCGAGATAGACCTTTTTGACAGATCGGTCGCAACAGATCCTCGAACGCTCGGGGCGGCCGGCCCATGTAGTGTAAGGCTCGGTAGCGAGTTGTTTCCAGTGAGTTTGTTTTTCCTTTTTTTGAGGTTTTTTTCTGTTTTATTAGTTTTCAGTGGGTTTTTATTTTGGTTTTCCAGGAAAACACGAGATTTATTTATTTATTAAAAATATATTTCTTAAAAAAATACATGGAATTTTTTAAAATTTGAGAATATTTTCTAATATGTTTGTGAGCATTTTATGAAAAAATATAAACACTTTTTTATATTTCTGAACATTTTTAAGAAATTTTTGTAAATGACGAACGTTACAGTTTTTAGTAATAGACTAGCACAAGTGTTTTCGTGGCTCTCTTGGTAGGTTTTGGAATATTTGAGAATACATAGGCGGAAGAAATAGGTCGGCAGAGTCATGAGGGGCCCACAAGGGTGGGGGGCACGCCCTACCCCCTGGGCGCACCCTCCGTCCTTGTGGGTGCCTCATGGCTTCCCTGACATGTACACCAAGTCCTCTGGATGTCTTTTGGTCCAAGAAAAATCATCGCGAAAGTTTCATTCCGTTTGGACTCCGTTTGATATTCATTTTCTGCGAAACTCTAAAACAAGGGAAAAACAGGAGCTGACACTGGGCTCTAGGTTAATAGGTTAGTCTCAAAAATAATATAAAATAGCATAATAATGCATATAAAACATCAAAAACAAATATATAATAGCATGGAACAATCAAAATTTATAAATACGTTGAAGACGTATCAACGCCTTCGTCGCTGGTACCCACCCCTCTCAACCAAAGCTTTCACCTATAGCCCAGAGACCCTCCACCTCGATGAGCCTCTTAGGAGAAGGCTAAACCATCGATACGTGCCACATGCCAGTGGAAGACCACGTGAACCGAACAAGGAGCAAGCTGCTCGATGCCTCTCCATCGCACCACGTCAACAAAGTGGCTAGCTCGCCCAGAGGCCACCCGCACCTCCACAGCCCAAGCACGCCTGCGACGACACTGGCAGAGCAAGGCACACGCCACCACTGAAGCGTTTACCACTGAGCCCCACCTTCACGACCTCATAAGACTAACTCCGCCGCACGACCCTATCCCGTCCGGCCCCATCCGTTTGGGGTAAAAGGGACAAACCGGACGGCCCAGCGCGCGACGGCCTGGACCCATCTGGTCCGTTTTGTGTCCGGGCCGACTCATTTCGAGCGCAAACATGCGCCGGGTTTGGGTCGCAGCGGACAGCAAGTGGACGCGGCGCTCGTCCACGTCGGGGCCGCGTGGCAGGCGGCCACCTACCACCCACTGCTTGACATTAATGCGCACACGCGGTTGGCCCCACCTGTCATCCGCCCAAGCAAACGGTCGCCGTCCTTTTTAAATGAGGAAGCCATGGACCGGTCGTCGCCCACACTCCCCATTCCAACCCGCCGCCTCCTCGAAACCCAACACCCCCAAACCCTAGCCTCTCCCTGTCCTCGAACTCGCCGGCCGGCTGCCTCGAAGCAATGGGGCTATGGAACCACGGCCGCAAGGGGAAGCACGACCGCGAGATTGGCTCCTCCTCGGGACGCCGCCGCGGCTCCGTGAAAGAGGAGGCCGCATCGCCACCGCGTCGGGCCCCCGCGCCTGCCCCATTCACCATCGGCCCTAGGGCCGCCGGCGAGCGCAACCGGCAGTACATCAACGCGGATGTATGCCGGCGCTATTGGGAGACGATGACGCCGATCCCGTGGAGCGACGTCCACCTCCCCAACAATTGGCACCTCTCCGCCGACCAGGTCCCGATCCCGCCGGTCCCGACGGGCGACCGTGCGCGCCACGACGAGATCGTGCGCCGCCGCCGCCTCCTCCCCGGTGACCTCTACTACGACGATAGGTACGCCCCCGACTCCGTGCTCTGGGACACGTGGCTAAGGGACGAGCACGACGTGCGGCGTGCCTCTTACTTCGCCGGCACGTCGTCGGGGCCGCGGCGGCCGCGGCGGGAGGTGCGTGGGAGTACGCGGGTGCGCGGCCTCACACCCACGTCGTCGCCTTCCCCATCTCCATCGCCACCTCCACCTCCTCGCATGACAGTGGAGGAGGAGGCCCAGCTCATGCAACGTGTCATGGAGGACTCCATGAACACACACGATGAGCGCCAATGGTGGGGCCTCGAGTAGACGGTGGCTCTCTTTTTGGCCGGCGACGTCGCCTTCCCCGAGCTACAGATGGTAAGGGCGGAGGAGGTGATGGGGGAGGAGCTGGTGGCCGCGTTCCACCCGAGCCTGGTGGGCCAGCAGTGGAGCTGGTCGTGCACGGCTCCGGAGATGGCCGACGCCGTGGGTGGCGTGAACTGGTGCCCCACGCCGCCGCGGTCACCGGAGCAGGAGGCGTCGCCATGGGAGGAGGTGGTGCAGGCACCTCCTGCCTTCCGGCCCGCCACCGAGTACCACGAACCGCCGCCCCACCTCTGGACGCCGCCGGACTATGTCGACCTCGTCAGCGATGACGACGACACCGGCGGCCACCGAAGACGGCCACGGCCACGGCATCGACGGGCACGGCAGGAGCGCGCGGGCAGCGTTTTTATTTATTTTTAAGTTAATTATGCCAAAATGGACGTTCGCTTTATTTTAGTTTTTCAGTTTCTTTTAATCACGTCCACTCCGGACATGATTTGGGGTGCGGCCGCGCGTTAGGCGCACCCAGGACCCAACTGAAGGGGACATGAGCGAACCCATTGCCGCTCCAAAGAGACAAAATCCAGCCAAACTGGACGTTCGTTTGGGGACGTGAGGTGAATTTGGCTAACTCACGTCGTGCCCTCACCAGAGCTCGCCAAGAACGGATCTAGGCGCCAAACCATCCGTCCCGTGTGTGACGGCTTGGTCTCCTGTCTGGCGCTTCTTGTGGCGACCTAGGGTTCGCCTCCTCGTCCCCCAACCCGGCGACGGCAGATCCATCTCGTCCCAGCCGCCTTCGGCAGCTTCGGAGGCCAGCGACCCAACCTCCCTCTCTCGTCCGCATAGATCCCAACCCATCTCCACCAGAGGCCTTCCGTGTGAGTCTGGGGCACGCGGTCGTACTTCCACCAAATCCCTAGTTTTTTTGTTTCTCCGGTGACGCACGGGCGTTTGGAGGCTGGGGGGTAGCATGGAGGGAGTCGAAGGAATGTTGAAGAAGATGAACCTGTCCGAGGCAGAGAGGAGGGGAGTCAAGGTGGGCTGGAAGAGGGCGACGGCGAGGGAGGGAAGTGTGCCAAAGGCGATGGGGAAGCTGATCTCAGACAGGCCGGGGTATGCAGAAGGAATGGCGATTGCGCTGGGGCGAGTGTGGTGCCCGATGAAGAGACTGGAGGTCAAGGAGATGGGGGAGAACCGATTTCTGTTTATGTTCCATCAGGAGGCAGGGAAACGAAAGGCGCTCGAGAACGGGCCATGGACCTTCGGCAAGGAGCTTCTGGTGATGGAGGATTTCGACCCTAGGAAGACACTAGATGAATATGTGTTTGAAACAGTTCCAATATGGGTCCGTATTTTTAATGTTCCTTTGGGAATGATGTGTAAGGAAATGGGGGAGGATCTAGTAGATGAGATAGGGGAATTGGTAGAAGTGGATTCGGGTGAGGATGGCTCGGCGTTGGGGTAGTGCCTGAGAGTGAAGGTGCGAATCAGAATTGCTGAGCCACTTATGCAAGGAATCTTTCTGGATATTGATCCAGTGGATGATGGGGCAATGGAGGAGGAGGGAGGGGAGGAGGAGGAAGAGAGGGAAAAGGAAGACGAAACGGGTGGGAGGAAGAAGAAGAGAAAGGAGGATGAAAGAATATGGTGCCGTTTTGAGTACGAGTTTTTGCCAGACTTCTGCTACACATGTGGTAGGCTGGGGCATTTAGATAAGGACTGTAAAACAAAACTCAAAAGGGGACAGGCTGCTGAATTCGGGAGATGGATGAAATATGCCCCAGAGAAGCCTCAATCATATTACATGGTCCGGGGTGGACCGAGGGAGACGAGTGGAGGCAGCTCGGGAAGGAAGAAGGGTTGGTCGAATAGTGAGGGAAAGAGCAGGAGTGATGCACCATCGTGGAGGAAACCACCAACTTGCACAACCGATGGGGGTAAGAAGAAGAATGATGATGGGGAGGAGGTCACGAGTCCACTTAAGATTGGTCCAACTGCTAAGGGGGCTAATGACACTGCAGTGGGAGAGAAGAATAAAAAACAACTTGATTTTGGGAAGGGGGACGCCAACGATCCAAGCCTGGCTGGGATGGAAAACATTATAGAGACGGCAGTAAGGGGTGGTGGTGGTGTGATAGTGGGTGTTGGGAATGGGTCGAATGAAAACCACAGTGTGCCAGGGAACAAAGAGGAAGATGGGGTAGGAAATATTGTAAACAACCCAAGGGCTGAACCAAGAGGGAGGAATGGGAAGTTCAAGAGAAAACCTAGGGAGAGTGTGGAAGGCAAAACATGTGGAGTAATAATAGAAAAAAAAGAGGAGGGGGAGGAGATGGAAGTGGACAGCCAGGGGTCACCGAAGAAAATCAAAGGGAACGAAGCAAGTACCCAAGAAATGGAGGGAGTACACACCGTTTTGAATGCGGGACTGCCGAGTCAGTCCTGCGAGCAGAAATGAGAATCATCACATGGAATTGCCGGGGTTTGGGGAATGGCCCGGCAATTCGAGGACTCCTGGATATCCGGGAGAAGGAGGACCCCGACGTACTCTTTTTGTCGGAGACGAAATTGATACGTAGTAGGCTGGAGTGGCTGCGGTGGAAGTTGGGCCTTACGAATATGATGGTTAAGGACTGTGAAGGTCAGAGTGGAGGTTTGGCTTTATTCTGGAAGAATGAGGTAAACTTGAGAGTGGTGGGCTTCATGTCTAGATATCACATCGATTCGGAGATCACGGAAGAGGACGGGTTTGTGTGGCGATACACAGGGATGTATGGGGAGCCGAAACATGATGATAAGGATAAAACTTGGCGTCTTATGAGCAACCTGAAGGTACAAAACAACAAATCGTGGCTTTGCTCAGGAGACTTCAATGAGGTTTTACACCCATGGGAGAAGGAAGGGGGGGCACCTAAATCACAGAATTGCATGGACAAGTTTAAAGCTACACTTGAGGCGTGTGAACTTGGAGACTTGGGCTTCATAGGAGATGCATTTACATGGCGGAATCACAGCCATACTGCAGTTAATTACATAAAGGAGCGGATTGACAGAGCAGTGGCTACACAATCATGGTGCAACCGGTTTTCTGCTTTTAAGGTCACTAACAGAGATCCTCGACACTCGGACCACAGACCAATCATCATTGACACACAAGGAGGAGCTAAGAGACAGCAAGGTGCGACTCGGAGCTCTATGCCGAGGTTTGAGGCGAAGTGGCTGGAGGAAGAGGACTGTAGGGCAATGGTAGAAAATGCTTGGAAGAAGGGAGTGCAGTTGGAAGGAAAAGGGGTGGCAGCAGCTGTTAAAGGAGTCATGGTTGAATTAGTGGACTGGAGTAGAAATATTTTGGGGGACTTGGAGAAAAGAATTAGCAAAACAAAGAAGGAGTTGGAGAAGTGTCGAAGGAGCAGCATTAGTGCAGAGCAGGTTTGGAGGGAGGAACTACTTAGATTTAAACTGAGGAGGCTCGAGGATCGGAGGGAGTTATATTGGAGACAGCGGGCACATGTCCATTGGATGAAGGGAGGCAACCGAAATACGAAGTTTTTCCATGCAGCAGCCTCGGATAGAAAGAAGAAAAACCACATTAAGAAATTGAGGAGACAAGATGGTACTGTAGTGGAGGAGAAGGAGGCCATGAAGGAAGTCGTGACTAGCTATTTCCTTAATCTGTTTACGTCCCACACGGCAACAAGAATGGAGGAGATGATGAGTCAGGTTGATGCACGTGTTACCCCGCAAATGAATGAGGTTTTGAATGAGCCCTTCTCTGAGAAGGAAGTGTTTGAAGCTCTCCAAAGTATTGGTGACCTGAAGGCCCCTGGACCCGATGGTATGCCATCGGTGTTCTACAAAAAATACTGGGACATTGTAGGAGAAAAACTGGTCGCAGAAGTGCTTGAGGTGCTGAATGGGGGACCCATGCCCGAGGGGTGGAATGAGACTTGTGTTGTGCTAATTCCTAAGGTGCAAAATCCGGAATGCATGAAAGACTTGAGATCAATCAGCCTCTGCAATGTTGTTTATAAGTTGGTCTCTAAGGTACTTGCAAATCGGTTGAAACAAATCCTTCCAGACATTATCTCACCTAAGCAAAGTGCCTTTGTTCCGGGCCGATTGATCACGGATAATATTTTGCTTGCTTATGAATGTACACACTATATGCAGAGAAAGAGAAGAGGAAAGGAAGGGTTCGTTGCAGTGAAGTTGGACATGAGTAAAGCCTATGATAGGGTGGAATGGGATTTTCTGGAAAAGATGATGTATAAACTTGGCTTCGAGGAGACATGGGTCAAACGGATCATGCTTTGTGTGTCCACGGTGTCATACAGATTCTAAGTGAATGGAGAGTGTACGGATGTGGTGCTGCCCCAATGCGGCCTCCGTCAAGGTGACCCCCTCTCACCGTACCTCTTTCTCATTTGCGTGGAGGGGTTCTCCTCCTTACTGAACAGGGCAGAAGTGAATGGAACTCTGACTGGTATACGTATTTGCAATGCAGCCCCAAGTTTCAACCACCTATTGTTTGCAGACGACTCGTTGGTACTGATTAAAGCTACAAGCGAAAGTGCCAGGCATCTGCAAAGTATACTACATCTGTATGAGGTGTGCTCGGGACAAATTGTTAATTACGATAAGTCATCGGTCATGTTCAGAAAAAACACAAGGAGGGAGAGGAAGCAAAGTGTCATGGCTGAGCTACATATCAATACGGAGGCTAGATCCGAAAGGTATTTGGGGTTACCTGCTTATGTGGGACAAGATAGAGCAAAAACCTTTCAGTATCTCAAGGAACGAATCTGGAAAAGAATCCAAGGTTTGGATTGAGAGATTGTTGTCTAAGATGGGGAAGGACGTCCTAATTAAAGCTTGTGATCAAGCAATCCCTACTTTTGCCATGTCATGTTTTGACCTCACTAAATCCTTATGCGAGCAGATGGGGAGCATGATATGCAGATTTTGGTGGGCAAAGCAGGAGAAGCAAAACACTATGCATTGGTTGAGTTGGGAGACTCTGACAAAGCCGAAGAAGGATGGGGGCCTTGGATTCTGAGATCTATATGGGTTCAACATCGCTATGCTTGCAAGACAGGCGTGGCGGCTCCTCCAGAACCCAACCTCCCTTTATGCACAAGTTCTTAAAGCACGTTATTTTCCATCTACATCAATTCTTGAGGCTGCACCAGCACCTGGTATCTCATATACTTGGAGGAGTATCGTGAAGGGTGTGCATCTATTAAAGGAGGGCCTAATATGCAGAATTGGTGATGGGACTGAGGTCAATATCTGGAAGGATCCGTGGCTGAATAGGAAGGGCCAGAGATTTCCCATCATGCCAAGAAGAAGGTGCCTTCTTACTCGGGTATGTGAACTCATTAATCCAGAAACCGCAAACTGGGATAGGGAGCTGGTCAGGAATATCTTTGCTGACGCAAATGCCAAGGTCATCCTTGCGACGCCAATCCAAGAAGAGTTTGAAGATTTCTATGCATGGTTCCCTGATAGTAAAGGCCAATTCTCAGTAAAATCTGCATACAAACTGTACGTCAAAGCAAGAGATGCTACCTCAGCCTCGTCGTCAATCTCAGGTCAACAACTCTGTTTCCCATGGAAGAAAATTTGGGACATCCCCTGCCAACCAAAGATCCAACAGTTCATGTGGAGATTAGCACACAACAATCTACCTTTGAAGCTAGCTCTGAAAAGGAGAGGGGTTGAATGTGAAACACTCTGTGTATGTTGTAGAAGGGTAGATGAAGATGGGGCTCACTTGTTCCTGAGATGCAAACAGGTTAAAAAGCTGTGGCGTTGTCTCGAGCTGGATGAGATTCGTGAAAAGTTGTGTGCTTGCACTGATGCAAAGGAAGTAATACAGGCAGTGCTGGATCTACCTGAAGATCAACGGGTGCTTGTTACATGCATGCTGTGGAGGTGGTGGGACTGCCGCAATAAAATTAACGCTGGGGAGTCTTCAGACACAGTGGAGAGGACTGCAGTGTCCGCTAGGCTTTGGGCTGCTGAATCACTACAACTATGCAGTAATCCCAAATCCCAGTCACAACCCAAGGAACACCGTTTCTGGCAGAAACTGCTCGGTGACTTGATGAAAATTAATGTGTACGGGGCGTTCAATGTCTCTACTGGGTGTGGCGGTTGGGGATTCGTGGCCAGGGACAACAGTGGCGACATAAGGGGATCAGGGGTTGGCAAGCTTCAGCATGTGGCCAGTGCTTTCCAGGCCGAGGCGACTGCTGCTTGGGAAGCAATTCACGCAGCATCCTCTTGGGGAATGACGGCTATCCAAGTGGAGTCTGATTGCCAATCTTTGGTGAAAGCTTTGCAGAGTACGGAGTACGACTTGGCTCCTGAAGGTGTTCTTCTAAAAGATATCCGGTCTTTTGCTCGGTTGAACTTTTTTTTTGCGAAAAACTTCCAATCTATTCATCTTCAATCATGACAGTACAACGAACACCAGAAATAATAAAAATTACATCTAGGTCCGTAGACCACCTAGCGATGACTACAAGCACTGAAGCGAGCCGAAGGCGCGCCGCTGTCATCGCCCCTCCCTCGCCGGAGTCGTGCACGACTTGTTGTAGTAGACAGTTGGGAAGTCATCGTGCTAAGGCCCCTTAGAACCAGCGCACCAGAAAAGCAACCGCCGCCGATGAAGGATAACGTAGATCGAAAGGATCCAATCCGAAGACACGCGAACATAGACGAAAAACAACCAGATCCGAGCAAATCCACCGAGGATAGATCCGCTGGAGACACACCTCCACACGCCCACCAACGATGCTAGACGCACCACTGGAACGGGGGCTAGGCGGGGAGACCTTTATTCCATCTTCAGGGAGCCGCCGCCATCTCGTCTTCCTGAGCAGGACAGAAACCCTAACAAATATGAAAGGAACGACTAACAACGGAGCCCTCTCGCCGGCCCTTACGAGGATCCACCTCGCCTCCATGGCCCTAGGGCCACCGGAGACGAGGCAGACCTGCGGCGAGCCAGCGAGAGGCACAAACCCTAGCTTTTTTGGTGGAGGAGGAGGAGGAGGAGTACGTATTTGCTCAGTTGAACTTTAATTCTGTTGAATTTATGTATGCTCCCAGGGGCTGTAATAAACTAGCACATGCACTAGCAGCCGTAGGCTCTAAGCGAACAGACGCTAGGCAGCTGTGGACCGATGGTGTCCCTGATGATGTATTGGTGTATCTGGCCAGCTCTCTTGCTGTTCCTGTGTGATTTATGGAATCGCTGTGTTCCATCTCAAAAAAAAAGAAAGAACGGATCTAGGCGGTCCTCCAAACCCACGGCGCAGATATATCCTCCAGTTGCCATAGGGTGGCCACCACAACGCCGAAGGGATGAAGGATGACGCCGCCACAGTCTTGGAAATCAACCCGAGGCGACCACCACGCGTGAAGCTCCCGCAGAACGCTGGACACCACCGCCGTGGCCTAGCCAGGCCCTGGACGGGCATATTTTCATCAACTTGATCATATGATTAGACACGTGGCATGCTGATTCGTGACAAGGGATGTTCACAAAACATTTTGCACAAGCAAAAAACGAAACTAAAATACCCTTGTATATAAGAGGTGTTTGTTAATGAATCACGATCAAATTAATAGGAAATTCAGTCCACAACATGTGCTAAGACCTTCATCTACCCAGTTGGTAGGCTACGTTTACCGCCACATGGGCAGAAGGATAAGATGAGCCACCCGAATAGTTTAGGAACCGATTTGGTCACTTTCATAGCTTAAGGACAAAAAAGAGTGGTTTGTAGTTGGAGGAGGGTATTGTGTATTAATTCTCATTAATACCGCATTTTCTATAGCACATGCGATTGTAGTTATAGTCTTGAATGGACATCTAGGTCTCTAAATGGATTCTTATAATTAACATCCAACAATTAATTCACTAATGTGTGTGTGCGCGCTAAGTGTATGAACATGTTTCAGTGCCAAATGTTCCAGGGCATTGACGCCCCCTCCCCCCTCGAAAAGTAAAAGGAATTTAGGCGAAGGCTTTCCAAAAAAATATTTTAACTTTCCTATGTTTTTGTGATGTTGTGTAATCACCTTGAGTCATGGGGTAGCCACACTAATTACAATGGATGCCGAAAGAAAAGGGAGGCGCTCATTGCTCAACTTTATCCTTTTGTCGCCACAAAAGTCAGACCAAAACGTACAACATAATCGGATTTATATTGGATGTGTGGAACTAGGACTCTTCATATGTGTAGTAGGACTCCGTAGTGTCTGAGGGTTTCTCTGACCCTGTGTCCAGAGTCTCTCGGTGAGGGGCTCGGAGTATCCTGAATGAAACCCGGAGGCCGGACCAATGTTCGAGGTTAACCACGAACAAGCGCCTGAGATCGACCACACACCAGCTTCCCTGGTGTGTCTGCGATGATGTTGTTAGTGTGGGGGTGTTGAAGTTTCTGAATGTTGTATTTGTGCACTTTTTTTCTCCTTTGATCGATTATTTGGACTTGGTTCCCGGAATCTTCGGATGTATATTTTTTCTGCAACGGTAGATTTTAAGGTAGACCTACTTGTACTCCTCACCCCCGTGAGAGAGGGGCAATATCTGAATTCTTTTAGATGTGAGTGTTGAAAGGGAAACAAGAGAACAATCGAGAGAGCCTCGGCACAGATGTAAAAGTGAATGAGTGTCCTTTCATTAGATGATTGTAGGTATTTATACAGGCAGAAGCGATGCATCGAAGAGGCATCCGTTCGGGAGAGATGTCAGGAACCGACGCGACAGTTGCCAACGCAAACTGGCTGCGGTTGGTACAAGGGGAGATTCCCCCATAATTAACACAAGTTAATTGAGCTTTAACACTCCCCCTAATCTACACTTGTCCATGTAATATCATCATCTTGAAAAAGTCTCCTCCAAAAACCCTGTGGGAAAAATGTGAGGAGTATACTGTTTGATATGTTGCTAAACTCCTTCAAACCTAGTGGGAAAAATAAGGAGAAAATGATGCAACATATAATGGTTATTGTCTCTTTTAACTCAATAAGAGAAAACTCATAGAGTTTAGAGAACAATAAATATGTCGTATATACTTTCCCAAAAAACCCGGTGGGGAAAACAGAAAGTATGACATATGATCTCATGTTGATATTACCTCATTAAAAACCTTTATGAGAACCTGTATAGTAAACTCATGAAGGGAAAAAGAGTATAATATGATGCATTGAACAGGAACAATTCAGGAAGATACTCCCCCTGATTCTTGCAAATTCCAAAGCCGTCAGATACCAATTCCATGAACATGTTTCTGGAATGTAAAAGTTGGTAGAGACTTGGTGAACAAATCAGTTGCATGATTCGAGTTGCAAGATATGCAATATAAAGATATTGCTTATTAGTAACCTGTTTGCATCCGGACAACACAAGAAACATTATCTTGAGATAATGGTTGATGGATGTAACCATGAGGTCTGTTTCAAAGACTCTCCATGAGATGGCTACCACACCTAATAGGAACAATAAGCTTGTCTACGATCCGACATAGTGGGATCTGATCGATGTATCCAATGATATCGGAGTTCACATTCCTGTGAAACTGAAAACCAGGACAAGATGTTTGATGCCTTGGAGATATCGAAAGATATTCTTGAGTACCAACCAATTGTGTTTGGTGGATCCAATGGCATTATGGAACATTGAGTCCCAATATCTCATTTCCATCATCTCTTGGTCTAAATAGATCTTTCTCTACATCTAGAGAATGAATTACCATGAGAGTTATGGATGGATAAGATTTGTCCATAATGAGTTTCTCCAATATGTTTTGGATATAGACAACATGGTGTACCATAATGTATGAATGAAGGTGCTCAAGTTGTAGTAACGAGCAGTGTTTTGGTTTACCCAGATCCTTCATTTTAAACTCCATCATTTAGATGATTACATGTGTCGTCATTGCAGACACACAAACATGGATAATCATCATCGTAGGAGTAATCCTTGTGGAAAGGAACTCACTAAGTCGGTTGTACCAAATGTACCAACAACGATAATTCGTATGGTGACTTACTGATTTTACACAATGTATGTTGCATTTTGTATTTCGATTCAGAATTGAGATTCCATCGGGAATCAATCATATATGTCTGAATCTAGTGATGCACATGGATATGTAATCACTACATCTATCAACTGCAGAGATAGATGATTTTGTACTGCCAATGATATAAGTTATCGGAAAGAGATTCCACCTGTGGAGAATAGTTGGGTATCTGCGTGAACCCTTATGCTACAATACTTGCTCTATGTTTCACCACCTCATTGTTCTCAATTCCGTTTCCAGAAGAAAACTGGTGTAGGTATTGCTTATGAATACCTTCCCATTATTGAGCAAGATCATTTCTACCTAGATTATACCCTTTGCTTGAGTTCAGTCCGAGTGTTGTTCACACTTTGCCATGGCCATGTTCTTTGGATCTGAATCATTTGAAAGGTTTTTGCAATCTAGTTGAGAAATATATGTCGACAATTGTAGACTTCCGGTTATATGATTCTCCAGAATCTATATATCAATATAGACTTGATGGAAATATCGTTACCCATGGTGACTGCTCGCGATTTCCCAATGCGATCGAGTCGGGTATTCCGATGTCCTGGTCATTGTGTGCACTATGACCTGGGTTGGTGGAGGTTTCCCGTCCATTGGGTGTATACTACCCATTAGGTGTCTCTCAACGTGAAGTTGACTTGCATTTACTGATTCACAGGCCTTGATATCCTTGCTTGCGGGAAGCTAAATCCTGATGTACTTCTGCCATACATCTCCCTTTGTTGCTATGAACAGGGAGTGGAGTGAATTTTGTTGGTACCATCACTCTTTCAGGCATATTTTTGCAGGATTATAGGATTGTGTGACACCTTTATAGTCAGTAAATGAATGTGGCAGGTTATTTGCAATGTGATGCAAATCTTGTGAACGCATGGTTCAGATCTTTGAGTATGTGGATTTGAGGCAGAAAATGTGTTGAACATTCCACTAATTTCCTGGCATTCTTTATGGTACTTGAAATCTCCCCCTAATGCCTGGAAATGTTCCTCATTGAATCAACATACTGGCCTTGAATAACTCCCCATGTGAGGGGCTTGAGGTATTGACGAAAATACAGTTATTCCTCACATAGATCCCAACTATATGTTGAGGGGCCAATGATGTATGCCGGGTGGTGATATCGGTATGCAACCGAATTACCGCAGATAGGAAATACTTGGTAGATATCCACATATAAAAGATAGTGGGGAATAATATTATGCAGTTCTGTCATGAGCGTGTAAAACTGCATGACTCCAACGTAAAGTTGGTAAGTTGCAATTCCAAAGTAAAGATAATGCAATGAGCTTAACTCTTTGGATAGGATTCTACCAAACCATTTTGAGTCTAGACATTAGGACAAATTGCTAAATTTCAATCCAAAAGCCATAGAGATGGCCCTCAAGGAGAATTCTGCAATGTTATCCATTCAATTTGCTTGAAATCGATGTCAGGATAATGGCTAATGGTTTCGTGTGAATAAAGCACACACTTAAGACCATCATGTAGATATGTCTTTTGGAACCATGGATACCTGAATAGTCTACTCAATGGCTGGGAAGAGCCACTTACCTCGACTTGATGCATTCAAGGAGTCTGAGTGGTTCAGCGTAGACTTTAAGGTGTGCGAGCCTTAAAATTAGCTTCCCTGTGTCACTTGTAGTGCACATAAAATCCAAATGTTATTAGAATTTAGCATCATAACAATCATAAACCAGTGGAATTGTTGATAGTTTCGGTTTCAACCCAATGTCAATGATGACCAAAGCAGGAATGCCAAGTTTGTCATGCAAAAGACACTCTGGAAAACTATCTCGTACGCAACATGTGCTACGGGTTTTGTAGTATGTGTAGTGCAATGCCGATGATACATAGAGAATGTGCTTGCCATATCTGTTGCATATGGTAAAGAGAAGGTATTTCTCTTTGTTGTCATCATAAGTTTCGCTATGGAAACTATTTTGACGGATACCTCTATAGTTTAGTAGGGTACGAGTTAAACTTGGGAAGCAATAAAGCATCCCGATGTTACTCGGGTACCCACAGGGATAGTAAATATGACTCGAGTTGAGCTAACAAATACCTCATCGCGTCTAGCGATTTTAAAATACATTAGACTTCCCTAAGTATAGAGTTTGTGGTGCATATGTCCACAAGGCACATATCATTTTTCATCGGATTGACTCCCGTAGAAATCTATATATAGACATGAAGATTCTCAATATGAAAATCACTGTCAGATATATAGAATACATACAAATATATTTGTAACAAAGTGCTGATACAATATATTGTGATATACAATATATGATGACAACAATACTTATGTTCTTATTAGAACATCATAAATGGACATAAATTATGTTGACCACTCAGGAGATTGAGAGACTAGACGAAGTCTTCAAACATGTTAGTTGAGTCATATTCAACCATCATATTCTCCGTGCCCATAGGGTCCTGTCACTGCTGGTGATGTCGGGTTGAAGGTTGAAGTGAGCTCCAAACCTTTGCCCTTGAGGTCTGTTGTGTCCTAGGAATTGCTTATACAGAATAACCAGATGCAGAGATCTGAATCGATATAATGCCTTATGATGTATAAGACAATATTTTTCTGTTAGCGGTGTGATTCCGACCAGAGGTTAATCATGTGGTCTTGGATTGCACACACTATTCCACAAGACACAAGAGTGATCATGATGTCCATGCCCAGGTAGGGTAGTGGTGGCGATTGAGGGCGAATGCCTCAAATTCTCTAGCCATCGGTTACCATAGATAGTTAATTTACAATTAGTAAATTGAAGACCATCATGGTAATATTGTAAAATTAATGGATATTTCAAGAAGTTATCTTGAAACCATTAATGTGAATCTCAAATTGCTAAGCATGACACCTTGAAGATAATCTCCAAAATGAAGTAGATCTCGCGGCACTAGGGAGTATAATTTGATGAAATCAGTAGATACTCACTCCTAATGCCTTATGTCATGACTTAGTAAAATGCATGGGAGTGCACAATGTTGTGCAATCATAATGTCAAATTTGACAAAATGTAGGCTTAAACAGTAGTGGTGATAATCTGCAAAGCAGTAGATCTACACACTACCTCGGGATCCCAATACATCAATTTGAAGAAATCACTAAGAATTTTGCATATGTATTTGCAAGAAATTGAAAATCTCAATTACAAATAGACGTATTAATCTCGACATGTAGCGAACATGGAGATACATACATTCCGAAATACATCGTACTCACCACTATTATAAATGAATAGTAATGATGTTGCAAACTTGATGTTCAAGTGAAAAAACTTGAATTATATACACCTCAAATTTAATGAGATGTTCTTGTATCAAGTTGCAAGATAATTCAGCAGGGTGAATTAATATTTTGCGAGAGAAAATTAATCTCATTCACAATGAGATTGTTTTGTGAGAAAAAATTATATATTTCTCAATCGCAAATCAATATTGTTGTGCGAGAAAACTTAATCTCGATCGCAAAACAATGTCGTTATAGTAATAAGACATGTTATAGAGATTGCTAAAGGCAAACATATTGAACATGCCACATAATAACTGATATATCGCGTGTGCACATGCGGCCACGCGAGGTCGTTATCCGCACCGGTAGTCCCCACGCGATTCGTGCTAACTCCAATACGACGTTCGTGTATAAAGGCCACTGGGCAGCGTATCCCATATCGTATAGCTCTCGTATTAATCTCTGCGCATCAGTGAAGGCCCACATGGCATCTGGTAGTGACAACGGCTAGCTGAAACAGAAGGCAACGATCGCATTTATTGCCCGGCAGTGACAACGGCTACCCGCATCAGGCGTGTGAGGGAGATCGCGTTGGTCACCGTTTAGTCGCAACGGCTAGCTGGGCGACGCTCCTCGCTGGCTATTTAAACGCCATCCTTCCTTGCTTTGGATGGCCATTCCAAGCTTCTCCCATTCTCCATTATTCTTAGATTATCTGGGCTTGCAAAGCATGTGTTCGTCCATGTCCCATAGCAGTGCGACACCATCGCCATCTCATCACACGAGCAACCAGATGCCGCCACTCCCGCTCATCCGTTGCCCTGAATGCAACGCCGGCTACGTCCTGTGGTTTGTCTCCGGGACAGAACTAAACCCAGGGAGGCACTTCTACAAGTGCGAACGGCATGGGGTAAGTTTTTTCATATCCTCGCAGCTCATGTTCTCCGGGGCATGCTGATTCTTGTTCATTCTGCAGCATGGAGGGTGCAAGTTTTGGAAGTGGGAGAACAAGTACATACAGTACTTAAGCCAGCAGTGGGGACATCTGATTTCGCACGCGTCGGTTCATCGCCACGTCGCGCTGCTCGAGCAGAACCATGCATTCCTGAAGAACATATTGATGCTGTGCCTCGCGAATTTGGTGGTCATGGTCACTATCTTCCTCCTCAAGTTCTGAAGCACCACCCCGTCCTGCGTACGTAGTGTCGTACTCATACATGCCTTCGTCTTGCTGCCGCTCAGTGGAGTTTGATGTACCCACCGCATTGCCATGGCCATGAACAGGGCAATGTCGCAGTCACACATGGGCTGTATCCCCTCTGCGTAGGGAATGCCGTTTCCTTTTCGTATGTTACAGTATCTCTAGCGATCTGCATGTATCAGTTAGTACGTCCAGCTTGCCCATGCAAGGGCGGGAGCTGCTAAGTGCAATTAATTATGTACCCCCCGCCGTCGTAATTAGACTGTCTCTAATCAAGAAACAGATGCAAACACGTATTTTTTGTAAGAGAGAGTGGAGTCATGAGTCATCGCCCAGTCGTCGTCCGCCATGCACTTGAATGCACCAATAAGAGAAGGCGATGCGCCCCATCAATGCCACACCCATGATTAATTGATTGCTCCAATTACGACGGCCTGCAACGGAGCAGAAGACGCCAGGGCACGCGTGCTCTATAAATTGAGCTCCCGCGGCCCGAGCCTCAACCCACACACCACACGGTTCCTTCGTATGGTAGCACACAGCCACAAACACGTGATTCACCGTCTCTGTAAACACCACCGCCGTCGCCGTGTTGTGGCCGTCGCCGGACACCGGTAACGGTAAGGTAAGCATCTTCTTCTTGTTGCTCCTTTCTTTCATTCTGTACTCGTGAAGGTGTAATCAATCCCCCTTGTCCGCGCGTGTGTGCATGTGTATGCGGATGGATGAACCCATGCACCCCCAGGGCACGAACGACACGAGCAACCCCTCCCCAACGTCACGCTGCTCTCCAACAAAAGTACGTGCCATGCTTGATTCCTTTGATGACTTCAAACAATCTCTTGTCGAGGAGATGGGTTTTGAAGGCATACTGGAGATGCCACATTTGCCAAGGATTAGCCTGAGATTAAGTATATGGATCATGGCTAGAGTTGATGAGCTATCTAGAACTATTTACATCCGTCCTGGCAGACAAATGTCCTTCAGGGCAGCGGACGTGTTCAAAGTTTTTGGAGTACCGTCTGGCCGCGTACATATACAGAAAGCGTCGATTGCCGAGACAAACCACGTGCGCGATGTGCTAAGTATAAACTCGAGCGGTAAAAACCTATTATCTGCTGTCGAGAAAATACTAGTTAGACCAATAGACGAGTCAAGTTCTAAACTCGAGATAGACAGTTTCAAAATGGCATTTGTCATTTTCGTAATGGGGCATCTGCTTGCCCCGTCGACGACCCACGATCACACAAACACGCATTACTGGGGGGCACTCGTCCAGATAGACCACGTTAGCGAGTTTGATTGGTGCGAGTACGTGATAGAAGAGTTGATGGTTGCATGTTCAAGAGTAAAAGCAGATCTCAAGGCAGTACGGCCTGTCACGTATCTCCACGCCTGCCATTTATTCTTGCAGGTTAGTTTCAGGATTTCTACCGCTAGAATCAATTGTGCCCATACGCACGTTTAACATTTTATTTTATGTAAATAGGTCTTTTACCTAGACAACCTTGATCTCGGGATTTTCAACCTACCGCACACTACAATCCCTCGAATAGCTGTGTTCGACGACATGCAGTTCAGGCGTATGATTTTACAGTGCAGTGTTGGGGGGAAAGGCAGTACAGACTTCTCCGGCGCAATGGTCCTATTCTTGAATTTCCGATTTTTATTATTCACCTCTAAAAACCACGTTTTGATTTTACGAACCCACGTGCTGATCCTTCAACCGCAATTATATCAACTGTACAGATCCGCGAGGCTGATCAGGTGTGCTATACCAGGAGTGCGTGGGACACCCCACTAGATCCAGTTGGCCGCGCGGCTCCCATGCTGCCCGGCCTACCATGCAACAGAGTACGGGCGCCAGCTAGGCCACACGGGACCCACACCATCGCTAATCCGCAGTCGATCTCGTTCAGGCTGCCCCAAGTGCCGCATGGAGCGTCACCCACTCCAATCACACCAGCTCCTCTTTTCCCACGCATGCCGACCGGAGGCGACTTCTCTACGTATCTAAAGAATAATTACCCAAAACTGGTATGCCAATCATTTTGTAATCAACAATCATTTTTTTTGCTGCATGCGCGCATCTATTTCATCGGGCACGCCACATTATCCGACTTCGATAAATAAGGCTTGACTGGTCTGCCCCAGGCAAGTTCGAGTGTCGGGATGCTGATGAAGCGGCACAACGCCACCACTTTTAGGATTGCAAACACCCTCAAGACTGACTTAATACAGGAGAACACTCAGTTTCTCAACTCGCTAGTAAGTGAGCTCGGCGAGGGGTGCATATGCTGCAGCCTCCGATCGGTACCATGCATCATCACCACACCTGCCCCCTCGGGTTCTCCGCAGTGCACGAACATCTACCATCGCAAGATAGAAATAACCGAATCCAATGGTACGTCCATTACTTGCACTCGTGCCTAATTATTCCCCCACCGGCTAGACGAATAAACCCTTTTGTTTCATTTTTTTTCATAGGGGAAAGCTCTTCTGGTCAGAAGTTCACGTCATCGGCCTCGTCCGGGCCTAAGAAGAGGAAAGGGCCACTTGTCCCAGGTGTGTTTTTTTACCGATTGATTTCGCGATTTCGTGTTCTTTTCTTAGTGCTAAGTGGGACAAGCCTTTTTACTGATTAGACATATCTTTCCCGGCAGACCAGGAGACCACCAGCGCGGCGGGTTTTGTCACGCCCACACAAGCCAAAACCTTGTTCACAAGTCAATCACCAGCAGACGAGCAGAAGGGGTGGTGGGATGGGCTCGCGGGTTTGATTATGTTGATGGACGGAGATGCAGCGCACCCGGCCGACGCGGTCCTGTTCGGCCAGGCTTCATCTGAATTGCCACCGAAGCAAGAGCGGGCGCACGCGGGGTTCGCCGTGTCGCACTGGATTGATGGCAAATGCCGTCCAAGTTTTCAAGTCCTTGTATGGAAAGCCATCGACGGATTCCTGAAGATCATCTCAATTGAAGAAATCGAAAGGTACATGCAAACCACTTCGTCAATCCTCGTACCAAAACCAGTAATGTTCTTCACGCACGAACTAACACTTTTTATCCGTAGGCCTTTTGTAACTCATGCCATGCCAAGGTACATCTCCATCACCCCAAGCCCACTATTGACCCAGATTTTAGGAAAGGACCCATTAGACCACGAAGTATGTTCTCTTATATTCCGACGTCAAGATCAGATCGATGGCGAGTCACTTTACGTGAACAACCAGCCTCGTTTTCGTTTATTCCTAGAGCCAGATATATCAGTCAGTATCTAAATTATGAATAACACCTTATCACCAACAGCGCTCTCATTTTTCTGCTTAGAATTTGACAACCTTCTATCTTAGACTGCCGCTTTGGCTGGAGAAGAAATCTGGACACTTGTTCCTGCAACGGCACAGTTCATTGGGCCGCATTTGACACACAACATCGCGGAGTGCAGAATGGTATGCGTCAATAACCCACCCCGTTTAACGATATGCGAAAAATATAGACCATGCTACTTACCACTCCATTTTCTTTGACATTTGCAGTTTTTCCTGCCAACCATTTTCGACTTTGGATGGTGCCTGTACAGCTGGGATATGCAGCGCAAGAATATTAATATTTTTGATCCGTCATACGGGAGCTGCACCACACAGCATCGCACGGACCTCCTGGAAGCCGTCGCCGACAAGCTCCACGTGGCGCTATTCACCACGATTTACAAGCTGTTCAACAACTGGCACGTGGATTGCATTAGATGGGAGAAAATCTTCCACGTCACTTCGCCTACCACAGTCAAGCAGTAAGTTATCTTTCTCGCTTAATGGTTTTACGCACAATCCATTGTTAAATTACTAATCCGATCGCAGGAAGGACACCGGGATTTGGATTGTCCGCGTGGCAAAACACTTCGATGGCAACCAGGTTCTTGTGGATATGTCACAGGTGCGTTTTTCGATTTGCGTGCGTTTTGGATTTGCGACCGGTGGACTGGCTAGTTGACAATCTAACGATGCATTTCGTAACCACGCAGGGATCAATCGTAGGAGAGCGGCAGGAGATTCTGACCGAGCTCGTTGAAATGAAGGGCAACATGCCCCCCCTGCCGGATAGCATCACCAACCTAATCACCTCATGGCCCGCCCAAGAGCTCTAAGTTTCGCGTGCTGGCTGCCCTTCCATATAAAATAAACACAGGGCTTGCACCCTAGTACGTGTAATGTGTCTAGTGGCCAACCAAGCCCGTTTCGGGGGCTGTAAACAAATATCTATGTACTGTAATGCGTGTAATGGGCAACCAGGACCGATTATTGTAATATATAATAATCACTCGCCCTCTAATGCGTGTAATGAGTCGGTGAGTGTAATATATAATCAAAGACTGTGGGCTTCGATCGGTCAAAGTATAAACGCCATGGGTTTCGAACACGCGCGCTAGCTACCTGCAACGCTACAAGCTACCCCAGACGTATAGCACAGTCGCCTCCCGTCGCGCCAGTACTGTTGCACTGCTGAGCAATAAAACTAGATTCGCGTGCGCCTCACAATATCTCTGCCGCATGGAAACGGTGGCATCCACATGCAGTTAGCTGGCTGACTTTTCCGACGCACGCACGACGAGGAGGAGGCAGCACCATTGTTTCCGGTCCACATCGTGGTCGACAGCTCTCTTGCCCGAGACCAGGAAACAATCTCCGCTGGTTCAACGAAAAAGGTGACGACGTTTTCTGTGACGGCAAAACACAAACCAAAATTACGATGTTGTTCATACATGTCTTCATACACAAATCACATACTAAGCATTCTCTTAGGAATGCAAACATGGGACGTGCCCGGTAATGTCTTCAAGACCCCAAGCAAGAGAAGATTTTTTGAAGATTTCCAAACCCCAATGAGGGGCATTTGGAAAAATTGCCTGCTTCGTGGTGTCACATTCTAAGTTTTAGGAATGCAAGAAACGAAACACTTTTTCTCTTGCGACGCTTCCAACAGCATGATAGCTTTCAAGAGAGAAAGAAAACATACATGGTTAACCAGTTTCCTAACTATTCACATGGTCGCATCGTAGTTTACAAATGAGCGGCACTTGTCTTACATCATAAAATTAATTATACAGATAAATTTTTGTGTTCAGTTCTACAAGTTGAAGAAACAGAACCCCCGCTCGATAGGTGCATTCCACCACGAAGATGAGTGCACTGACGACTTAACCCCTTGGCGCAGTCACACCTTTATCTAAAACATAAGCAAAGAGAAAACCAAACATTTTTTCTTCGCGACCCTCCGACACCATGATAGCGGTGAAGAGAGAAAGAAAACATACATCAAATCCATCGGTTTTCTAACTAATTGCGTGGTTTTCTACGTAAACCATTTCTGTTTATATCAAGATGAGCTTCACTCCCGTCGATGATTCGGTTTGGCCGTACACGAATTGAACCAAAGAGGCTTATTTAACTTTTCAAACAACAAATGAGCCCCATAACATTTTCCAACGTAATATAAATTGGTGTTTCGGTGGGTTTGGGTGTTGGCCGTACACAAATTGAACCAAAGAGGCTTCTTCAAAGTTTTCAAACAACAAATGAGGGGCACTTGTCATACACCATAGCTTTTTCCACCGCAATTTTTATTGGTGTTCGAGTGGATTTTCTTACAAGGAGAATAGCTTCCAAGCTAAACCACCCAATCCCCCAAGATTGGGTGTTGGCCGTACTCGAACTGAAACAATGAGGATTTTCTCATTTTCCAAAAAAACAAAACGAGGGCCACTTGTCATACACCATACATTTTTTTCCCGCAACATTATTTGGTATTTGAATGGATGTTCTTCCATAGAGAATAGCTTCTTGGAATCCAAGAACTCAAACAACAGATAATTTTTTTAAATCTCCAAATTCAAAAGAGGGGCATTTTGCGTACAACATAGCTCTAGTCTATAGGTACACACAAAAATGCTGGGACATGCCTCGTGATGTTTACAAGAAAACAATCCAAAGAGGATTTCTAAAAGTTTTAAAAAACCAAACATGGGGCATTCGTCATACACCGTAGTTTTACAAATGACCGGCACTTGTATTACACCATAAAATTAATTATACAAGTTGAAGAAACAGAACTCCCGCCCGATAGGTGCATTCCACCATGAAGATGAGTGCACTGACGACTTAACCCCTTGGTGTGGTCACACGTTTCACGCCTTTATCTAAAACATAAGCAAAGAGAAAACCAAACATTTTTTCTTCGCGACACCTCCGACACCATGATAGCGGTGAAGAGAGAAAGAAAACATACATCGAATTCATCGGTTTTCTAACTAATCGCGTGGTTTTCTACGTAAACCGTTTCCGTTTATATCAAGATGAGCTTCACTCCCGTCGACGAACTGGATGAGCGGTTTCTACGTAAACCGGTTTGGCCGTACACGAATTGAACCAAAGAGGATTTTTTAACTTCTCAAACAACAAATGAGCCCCAAAACATACACCAAATTATCCGGTTTTCTAACTAATTGCATGGTCTCTTGCATAAACCGTTCCTGTTTCTATTAAAATGAGTGCCACTCCCGTTGATGATTGGTGTTTGAGTGGATGTTCTTCCAAGGAAAAAAGCTTTGAAGCTAAACCGCCCAATAACCCAAAAGAAGACGCGGTCACACGGCTTTGTCTAAAACATATTCAAAGAAACAAACCAAACACACACTTTCGTCCCGATGCTTCCGACAACATGACATAAAATTAATTATACATATAATATTCGGTGTTCAGGTCTACAAGTTGAAGATACGGAACTTTGCGCCCGATAGGCGCCTTCCACAACGAAGATGAGTGCACTGACGACTAAAGCCCTTGGCATGGGTAGTTCTAATTATACAAATAATATTTGGAGTTCATATCACAAAGTAGATCCAGCAGTCATTTTTGGAGTCCGAACAATTGACAACCTTAGAGGCTTCAGGCAGGTGGGTTTAACACGATGGCTGGAGGCAGGGCGTTGTTTCTTGGCATAGTAAGCACCAGCATCATGAGCTTCTGCTTGAACCGCAACATCTTGTCCTGACAACACTAACCAAACAAATATTCAGAAAGAGTTCATCACTCCGAGAATAAATAGTTGCTAGGACAATGCACGCACCGCCCATATCCCTTCTGTCATGAACTCCCCATCAAAGCACATAGTGTAGTGTAGAGTGTAGAACGGAGTGTCATCGCTGCATCCGAGCACAAGTTATACGTAAATTTGATATTCTAAGCTGCAGATCAAACATCAAAGCGGATGGACGGGGGGCGCATACCTGTTCGATGGCTCATGCATCAGGCGGTGAGCCGCCCTTTTGAATTCATCTTCTCGGACATGCCACCCTTTGAAAAACTTGTCAATGCACTTGCACAGCCCATAGAGCATCCTGTCGAGGACCCGTGCGTGTTGCCTCTCCAACTCTAGAAGGTTCCACTGGGTACGTCTCGGATCCATCACGTGAGCAATTTTCTTCAGCATGTCAAAAACATAGAGCACATAGAAACCTCCCTCGTCCTTGAACGGCACGGTTATCTGAAAAAAGCACATCCATGCAGCTGTCACGTAACATGCTAAAACATGGTTATGAACTAACGATCTATGGATCAGCTGGGGATTACCAGGCGGCATGTCTCCACATCATATCCCAGGTGCTCCCCAACAAACAAGTTTTTTATGTAAGGATCGCTCAAGAAACCGTCGCCCACCTCCATGATCCGGGACTGCACGAAACAAGGAACAAGACGCTCAGGGCACGATAATCATGTATGGATCATTGAACTAAACATCGCCGATTCGAATTACGTACCGCAAAGTAAGGCGGCATTGGGTGACGGAAACGCGCCCTGTCTGAAGGATCGTACCACCTTGCATCTTGTTCCCTCATCATCCTGTTTGCGACTTCGAAACCCTTGTCATCCAGTGTCTGACAAAAGTTTTCATAAATTTCATAGCCAGTCATTTTCACATGAGGCGGACCCTGTTGATCGACCCAGACACTGCAAAAAGGCGGGGATGCGATTAGTTAGATATAACGCTAGCTGCGGAACAAACAACATGCGATAAATTCAGTGTTTTCTCAAAACGCACTGGGACCAACAGTACCTGTTCAATACATCTGGGGCTAACTGTTGTATTTGTACCCAAGCGGCGTGGGCGACTAGAGGCGACACGAATTCGTAATTGAACTCCGGGATGCGGAATGGTGAGACACCATTCTCCGTGGAGATAACGATCTTCCTCCCATCTCCCTCCTCACCAAACCTTGCCAGCAAGTTTAACTCACGAACAGCTGCACCTGCATTGACAAGCGTCGTTCAGCTGCGACTACAAATTCAGTATCCTGACATAAGTAAATTCCATTCACAGGAACCACTTACGTCTACCCTGGTAAACAATGATCTCGTTGCTGTCCTCCACCTCCCTTTCTTTCCTCTTCCCCAGTTGCACGAAGCCCATATTTTCACCAATCGGCCGCCCAGCCCCTGCATCATGCTGGCCACACCGGACAGGCTGCACCACATTCTCTAATCCACCATCTAGATACAACTGGCCAAAAGACCCCATGGACATGAATATTGGCACACCCGCAGAACGAAACCGGGGTGGTGGGTGTCGCGTGGCTGCCCAGGCAGCAAAAGGAACGGACCTGGAGGGGAAGCAACCAGTTTCTCATTTAATTCACTGAAGTAAGCATCGGCGCTGTTGGTATATGCATAAATGCTGGGTCTCACCTGTCTCGGCGTGCTCAATGTGGCCATGGGCAGAGCTCGCGGGAGCAACTGGCACTGGACGGACGGCAACTGCATCGCGTACTCCTTGTTCAGCAGGCATCAATAAATTGGTAACATCTACCGCATCTATCACACTGCAAGAGGAAAACTTACCAGGACGAAGGACGCCTGCCGTGGGGATCATTTCGTCAGGCTCTCCTGCTTGTGCTCCACTGCATCCTTCCCCGGAAGCACCCCCCTGGTACGCACCTGCGCATTAAAACCAACAATCATTTGTTTTTTTTGCCAAAAATGAACAGACACTGAATTAATGCAACGGTAGATATAGAGTACGTGCGTTGTCCTGGTTACCTGATTGCGCAGCGACTACAATCACTTGGTTTTTAAGCTCGTTTACTGAATCACCCAGGCCCAACCCATCCACGTACTTGAGCAAAGCTTGCATGTCCCGCATTTTCATCACCCTCTCGTTAGCAAGGTGCCTTTCAATCTCTCTGTGCATGTTCTCGTTCATGCAGGTGATTGTCCCGTCGTTAAGTGCAGTTAAGTTGCCAAAGAACAAAGTATTACGCTCAGCACTAGCCAGCGCGTGCTCTTTCAGTGAGCGATCTATGAAAGCTTTTGCCTGAAACCAAACACAATGGTTAGTGCGCACCACTTCTGCAGGTGGCTAAAAAGAATGGGTTTAATGAAATCACCTCCTAGATTTGTCTCCTAACATTTTCTCTGTTCCATGGCAAGCTTTGATCCGTCATACGCCTGCCCTGTTGCATGCATGCATGGGTCAGAACAAGGGTGATGTGCACAAAAAAAGAAACATGGGATGAAGGCCGATGATCACCTTCATCACACCGTATCTCTTCGGAACGCTGCCTATGGCTGTATCTTTGAGTATCAGTTTTGACAAGTTGGAGGCAGTGTAGAACTTTATTCTGGGGCGCACAAGCGGGTCAGGCTGGACAGATGCAGAAGTGTCGACCGAGTCGAAATACAATGCCTGCCACGGAAGCAAACTGACTCAATTTAGTTCAAGCCCTGAACAAACATAATATTAATTCAAATTCCTACGCACGATGGAAACAGGCACCTCACCTGCAACACTAGCGGGCACCCGTACAGCTGCGGCCTCTTCCCTTCACTGTGTATTGCATGGGCCGCCTGGGCTGCGCCGATGAGCTCAGAATGAACGTATCTTCCCCAGTTCACCCTGTGCAGGTTAGCCGGCTCCATGCAAATAGCATACGCCTCCGTTGGGACAGTGTGCCTCCTCTCCCTAGGACTAAAACAAGTTGCCATGAAAAGCATGGCAAAACCGACCTGGATCCTGATCTTGTCCTCTTCAGACAGGGTGGTCTGGCATGGTTTCTTCAACGCCCATCTAATGTCACCGACAGTTATGTAAAAGTTCGACGGGTGCAACCCTAGGTACTCTCTGATCTGCGCTAGCTGTGCCGTTGAAGGCGCAACATCTCTCTTTTCTATTTCTATATCTCCGCCTAGTGCAATTCCTAAGATGTTGTGGATGTCAACCTCGTTGAATGTGACGTAAACGCCATCATCTATCTTGAGTGCACCACGCTCAAGGTCTACATCTAGGAATAAACTCCAGCAATTCTCCCGATCCACATGGGTTATGTTGCCTATAGCTAGCATCCCCCCGAGACCAATCTCCCTTACAGCATCTTCGTACACATCTTTGGGAGCGAAACTACTGTCTACTGTGCATTTTGGCTGCGCGGCTTTCTTCCTAGACTCATAAACCTTGCTACAACGTGGACGGCTAGACCCGGACATCTAAACGAAGCAAAGGATAGGAGAGCAAAAGAGAACAGGGAACAAGAAACAAGAGCGCCCCATCAGTATACATCCAAGCAAATGCGAGAAAGTATTACATCTAGCAAAGGGATTTTTTCTCACCTCGCAGTTGGCCGCCGCTCCGGCGACGCGCTCGCTCCAGAAGCAAAGCTCTCGCGGTGGTAGAGTGCTCTGGTTCTTGGATAGATGAATGGCTTCCCTCAGACGACTCCCCCTCGGGCAAGCTCTTTCTTATGCACGCGGAGGGGAGGGGGTAGAGAGTACAGAAGAGTAATGCCTGACTAAACAGCTCTGTCTACTCGCGTCAAATCGGACTGCCAGGGCGGCAAAGCGCGATGATGGCCTGTGCTCGCTGGCTGAGCATGGCTTCAAGGCGCGGTACGTCCTCTATCCGTCCGGGATCTCCTAGCATACCATGTCTATGTATTAAACTAAACTACACGCTCGGTACGAAGAACCTTTTGCAAGCACATAGCCGGCTGTCCAGGGCCACTACACACGCGGCCACACGTGATCCGGTCACACATGCACGCATTGAGCACCGCTGCGGCGAGTTTGAAAATTGTTCACACCAATCCATATGAAAAAAAAGAATTACGGAGTAAATCGCCCTAATCAATTCTCACAGCACTATGCAGGTCGACGCCTCTTTATGTATGCAAACCACCCATCGCGCGATCAAGCGCAAGATGACAACCAGGGACTAAATTGCTAGGCAGCCCAAGACACAGCGAACCGGAGGAAGCATGGCCACCCATCAAAACCCGTACCCCCGCTCATTTTTGTAAAACCAGAGCCACTGTTGTGATGACGGATGCAGGTCACGCAATCCTAGCGCAAGATCACCCACCCACCCACCCCCCCCCCCCCATAGCACACCACTGTTCACATTTTGACTAACCTTTCCTTCGGGGAGGCACAATTTTTTTATTTATATTGGACATTCTGGGTCCATGTCATTGGTAATCTTCAGTTGGTTTCCGACCCGTGAAGATGTATGAGAGAGTAGAAAGTTGGGGTTATTCATTTTATGCACCAACATTTAGTTTCCTCTTTCTTCATCTCTTCCGGAGTGGAACCGGTGACGCCGGGGGGGGGGGGGGGGGGGTGGGGCGGAGGGTGGTGGTGTACATGCCCCAGTCGTATCATCGATTTCTCGTCCCGCTGAGATTCGTGTCTGATGATCGGCCGTCGACACTCTCGCGGGTGGCGGTTGTGTCAACTGCTGTATCAAATAAAATGCCCCACGCTAGCATTCATAAAACATGCGGGCAGTTTAGATTCAAACCTATTGTCCGAAAAAAAGGACAAGCCCTCTCGTAAACATTGTGGTAGGCTCGGGCTTTCTTTTTTTACACCGAGAACTGAACATGTCACCTTCGAGCCTCCGAGAATTGCATGTGGTTAGAATACACCCACTCCTACGCGGCTGTTTTGTGCCCAATAGAACTTATTGTGGATTCGTTGAAGAGCGACAAATGAACTATTCGACTTTAGGTTTTTCACGAGTGCAAGTCATGTGTGGGAACACACATTTGTTCGTGTTTCGGAAAATGTCACCAGCGCATTTTTTCTGCTTCACGTGGGTGACCATGGATCGGCTTTTTCCCAGAAAGAATGGACCGTTCAAATTATGTTCTCCTTTTCTATCTTGACGTGCACCCACTCCTACGCGGAATTTTCTTATCGATTCGTTGAAGAGCGACATCTGGATTATTCGATTTAGGTTCTCCCCTTCCTTTTCGAAACCAACGCAAAAGGTGGGTGTAGTCATTTCTTCTTTGCGGAAAACTCGCCCTGGCTAATTTACGCCTAACGTGTGTCACCAGGGCTTGTCTTTCCCCCAGAATTAATAGATCTTTCAAATTAGGTTTTCTTTTATGTTGAAAGCTACAAACATAACGGCGCTATTCATTCCGACTTTTTTTAAAACGAACCGACGCCATTCATTAGAACTTTTATTTAACGAACGACGCCATTTCATTTCCAACTTTTTGTGTGTTGTCTATAATGCAGTTTTTATTTTTTTGCCTTTTGCAATATCACACCGTCTTTTACACACAACCAACGGATATACAGACAGCCTGTTTACATTTTTTTTCAAACCCTAAATCCTAGGATAAGACGGTAGGCCTGTACGATGCATTCGCTGTGTTCATAAAACCATAGGCAAGAAAAGAATTTTTGCTCCGTCAGACATTTTTTATTCATGAGTCGTACAAGCGTCATACACCTGGGCGCACGCGAACCGGTTACCACAGCTGGCCCATTGGGCATCAATACAGTTTGGGCCTTTTACATGCAACGCTGTCGACCTCGTCGTCGTCTTCCCATGAAGCCCACGCCCACCTGTATACTACAGCGTGAAATAGTCGATCCCCAGCAGGTTCAGGTTTTATCTCTTGCGCCAGCTCTGCAGACTCATGAGGGTCGTTCTCGCCTGACCCTTCTGTTAAATCATAAACTTCTGCATCCAGGGATGCATTGGCTGCCACGCATTCTTCATTCTCACCTCCGATATCTGCCGCACGCACGCTACCCTGAAATCATAGAGTTTGTGCATCCCAACTGTAAGACTCCATGAAAGCCAGCATCGTGTTCATTGAGAATGCAACCATCAGAAAAAGCTTACATCGTTCTGAGGTTGAGCAACACCTTGTCTCCCCAACTGCCCTTCTGTACTAACTGCACGCACCTCGTGCTGTATACATAAAAAACGTAATGCATGAGGAGGGGGAACAAAACGTGCCCGCTGAAAGAAACAAAGAAGAGGCAAACGAGCACCTGAATTGTTTCTGTGCTGCCTCCTGAGTATGAGCCAGCTGAAGACGAGCTCGACATGATGCTTGCTGTGCCCATCTAGCACATGCACGAGGTGTTTATATAGCCCCCGCTCTAGGCGCGGGCGGATATGTTTGAATTTTGAAATCTGCAAACCCCACATAGCTGTAAGCTTGAATGCTTCATTTACCTCCGCGACCTGACGCGGGCTTAAACGCCATTTTCAAATTTACCCATGGCGCACCAGGTTACAGACGTGCTCTAGCCAGACACGCATGGACACAGCCAACCTTGTGGCAAAACAATGTGCTCCAGTTGGATGATGGGTGACTGTACAGAAAAACATGGCACCTACCGAGATGCATTTTGAAGTCAACAACGTTCGAGAACTTTTATTAATACAACAGCCAAATACAGGGGACGAGAAGTTCAGACAAACATTTTGGAGAAACTAATGAGATGGAGGAACGCCGGCCATCGAGGACAAGAGCGGCTTGCTGCATGTTGTTTTCCTATGCCCAGGCACTCCACACTTGCTGCATGTGCCCACTTTCCTTTCTTTTCTAGGGGCGTCACCACGGTCGGGGCAGGTGCTTGACTTGTGGCCTTTGCCCCTACAGATCGAACAAAACCTTGATCTTTTGTTGCTTCCCTTCTCATATGGAGCCTTGTCCCTGCTTGTTGTTGGCCGGCCACGTTTCTTTTTCCTTTCTGGTGCAAGCAGACTCTCATCCAGATTGACAGTAAACCTGGATGCAGCCTCAGAAAAGTCTGAATTGTAGCTATCTGCATTTGGACAGGATCCTTCTGATGCCTTGTCTTTGGACGTCGGTGCCCCCTCGCCTTGGTTTGCTGGTGGATGAACCGACACCGATGTTTCTCCTATGGCCATTATGTGATTCCCTTCATAACTTCTTACAGAGCACGCCGCCTTACAAGTCTTGGTTTTCTTGCTGCAACCACCCGCAACTCCATTGTTCGAGACCTGCTGCTCAACGATGCCTAGGCCATCATTTGGTGCGCTAATCTCAGCTCCTCTCTCCCTAAGATCCACCAATCCATCCAACATGAATTTGTATGCTTCTAGGTTTCTGTCGCCCATTTTAACCACCTCCAGGGCAGTGATGTACAAAGCAGAATGTCTATAAGTGGGTGCGTCCGGCGGGCCCATGTCCTGTTGGTAATGTTTGAGATGATCCGGCAAATTATCTCTGCCATGTATGCTCCACCTCTTCAAGATGTGCCTGTGGGGAATCTCCCTAAGCCGGAGCACATTCATGACCTGTGAAGAACATATAATATCAGAAGGTGCATCGCCCAAGCAGCAGGGGAGCTACATATGCATGATAAAAAACCTAGGTAGTCAGTTTCCTGCTTATTCAGATATTGGAGGTGAGATGAAATCCCTAGGTGTAGAATTGCCACCTTGCTAACCTGCAGCGAGTGACAGCAGACCATACCCATGTGCTCGAACAGGCCGCATATGCACGAGAAATACCCCAGATTATCAAACACATTGACCTCATATTGGCATTCGAACCATTTCTCTCGCTTTTCAGCCTTGACATGGGTCACCATGTATTTCTGCTTTGGTATGATCTCTTCTACACCATAGCTTCCGGATTCATACAATATTCCTCCAAAAATCTCAAACATCTTCCTGGTGTAAATCTTGCTAGCGTGCACTTCTAGTGGGGTGTTGACCTTCAAGACAGCTCCACTCTGCAGTAAAACAACAAGAGAGAAAATATATGTCGTTAAATGCCCCACGAGTTTTTGGTTGTCGGGCGGACATTATGTGGAATTTGTCATACCAGCCTGGTTCGTTTCTCCTGGAACCCTTCTTCTTGTTCACGGTCAAACTGTAGCTTGTTATATTGCTTGACAAAAAGATTCATTGAGCAAGAAGGTGGAACATATTGTTTCAACATGTGATTTGCGCTCTCACTCCTTCCAGTACTGGTTTTCCTGGCACAGAATTTTCCTGCAAAGTATGGTTTGGCCCATTTCTGCCTTGTTTCGTAAATTTGCGTCAGGTACGTGTTCTTAGTCAGTGAGTACTTCTCAAGCAACGCTACCCACCCGTCCTCGAACTCCTCGATGGTGAGCATCTCGTGGACCAACTTATGGAATTCTGCCCTGAAATCAGACTTCTTTGTGTAATTAGACCCCAGGCTCTCTTTGGCCTTCTTCAGGATGTGCCACTTGCACCATCTGTGTGTTGCATCTAGATATATTTCCTCAATAGCGACTTCCATCGCCCTGGCTTGGTCTACACAACACGACATACAAGTCAATCATAGATCTTCACACAACTAAAAGGGAATAACATAGATGCATTTCATTTTACCTGTCAAAATTGTAATTGGTCTTTTCCCTCCCATCATCTTCACAAACTCATCAAAAATCCATTTGAAAGTGTCGACCGTCTCATCTCGCATGAGCACACCAGCATACAACACACTCTGGAAGTGGTTGTTCACGCCAACAAAAATTCCGAATGGCATATCGTATAGATTGGTCTTGTATGTTGTGTCGAATGTGACCACATCGCCAAAGTGATGGTATTGTTTTTTGCTACGCCCATTTGTCCACATGAGAGTGCGTATCCTACTTTCATCGTCTACCTGCACATTCTAAGTAAACTCGCCGTCTTGGACTTTCAATTCTGAAAAGATGGCCATAGTCTTCTGTACATCATCGTCCGCCTGCTCCCTACTCAGCTTCCCACACAGTGTCCTCAAGCATCTTTTGGTGAACGGAACGTTTTCTACCCTTCCAAAAGAAGTTGCAAGAATGTTGTAAACTTTGCTCAGGTTCACATTATTCTCTCTAAGCTGAGATACTAGCTCTCTCGTATATTTGTCAATATGCCTATGTGAAGGGAAGTGGAGTTTCTCAGCACATGTGTTCAACATCGAGTGATTGTGGCTGGACCTGAATTCATTGATGTACCAGCCATCGTCATCTGTACGCAAGAGACTTATCATGGCTTGGCATTGACACCGTGATGATGTTGAGTTCGCCTCTTTTGGCTTGCCCTGATTTTATCAAAAAAAAAACAAAAGCTGGTAAGTGACCTGTCCGACCTTTCTGAACATGAAGCAAGAATCAGCATGATATTGTGGTTACTCACCGAGCAACAGCACACAAACTCCTGCATGCATCTCGTTCCTTTGACATTGGTTCTGCTCTTTGCATATCTGATGCCAAACCCTGTCTCCCAGGAATAAAGATTGTAAAAATCGTAGGCCTCGATTATAGAGTCAAAAGTCAGCCCAACCGATGGTGTCACCACCGTGTCTGTTTTTCTTTTGGCAAATCCTGTGAGTGCTGTTTCCAGGGCTGTCACCCTTTCAACACTTGTTGCTCTCTCGTCTGGCATTGCCACCTTCCTGTTCCTGAACACGGCAAGGAAAGTGAGCCCATGTATGATTTATCTAAAGAGGCGTGAAGAAAAACGATAACTTGTGGCAGGAACTAGTTACCTTGTAACCCATCCAACTTTGTCATCAAGAGCCGTATATCTATTCTCCATCCTCGAAGCCCTATTGTCATCTAGATCCACATTGCCTATTTCTGACCTAACGTCAACAAAATCCATCAAATCCGCAAATCTGCCACTGGGGTCGTCCTCGGTAACCTCTCGCAGCATGCTCAGCCTCTCCGAATCGACGCCAAAAACAGCAGAATCGGGGTAACTAGCACTCGCCCACGATAATCGCGAGCACACAGATCCGTTGCTTTCCCCCATAATCGGCGGCATGCTATGGAAGACAGGGGGTCAATTACAGTTCGTCTAGTACTATGATGCTGAGGAAACAAGGGTATTCATATGGATCTTGCCAGGGATTACCTGGATTTCTCTGTTTCTGCTGAAGCCATGCCGTCTCCCCCCCTTTGCGCCTCCTCCAGTGTGCAGCTTCAAGAAGATGTACAGTGCTACTGGTCGGAGACGGCTCGCCCGCTTGCTAAATGATGGTGGACCCGACGTCAGGGCGTTTATGACCACACCACCGAACGGGTGTCCCAGCATGTCGACTAGCTAATGGACAACGCTGTATTTGTACAAAAGTAAATGCATACTGGCCCATAAATGAGAGCGTATAGCGGGCGTATCCCGGCTAAGAACAAATAAAACACTGTGCCGTATTTGCTAGTGGGGAGGAGTTGCTATATTAGCTGCCGATCGCAACGCGCTGCCGACGCACGAGATAACGACCTCGCGTGGCCGCATGTCCTCAAAATTCGCGTCGCCTTTTCTTCTTCTTTTGAGATCGTCAGTGGATCTAGAGTGGGTGAACGCAGAGGTGGCAATGCATAGGGGGAATCTTGATGGCCTCCAAAGTCCAAACTAGTGCTGTTACCTTCTTGGAGATCAATCCAATGGCACATCGGATAGCATAGAAGAATCAGAAGATACAACATTTAACTAGGAAGGCAGCCAGATTAGCTAGAAGAACATGATGACAACCGGTCAAACAGATAGAATCTCTCCTACGGGCAGAGGAGAGGCGTCGACCTCGGCTGGCCGCGCGGATTTTGCCTCGGCTCTGTATTGGGTGAGCTTTCCAGGAGTAAAATGCACGTGCTTCAGTATTTTGTTAATGAACTACTAGAAGTGTTTCTGTCTTTTGCTTATGATCACCTACAGAGCTTGTAATGGCTGTGTTCTGCTTATGATCAGGCTGTTGGATCTCTCTTTTATTTCCTAAATTATGGCTTATGTACCATCCAGGACCTACATGTGTGGTGCGGTTCAAGCAAATTCAGTTAAACAATGTTCTGTTCGATGCAGATTCAGTCATATATATGAACTTCTATTATCTTCAGTTCAGATGTGTTGTGGTTCATGCAGATTTGGTCAAATTCAGATCATTTGAGCACAAGTACTGTTGCGCTGATATTACAAATGCACAAGTTCAGTTCAGTCTCAATTGCAATATTCTTGCACATGTATTGATATCTTTTCATGCACAAGAACTCTCAGCTCAGCCATGTCATAAACTGTGCAAAAGTATGTGCAAAAGTAGTCTCAAACTATTTATTTTCATTCAGCAAAAATGCACAGTCATACTCAAATAAATATGTGCAATGGAGAGAGCCATACACAAGACAAGTACTCTCAGTTCATGATTCAGCAAAAGGACACGGTTATACTACACAGCACAAGCACTCTCACAGCAAAAGCGGTCTCAGAACTCCACCAATTACTTGCAGTACACAAAGAAATTTCGTTTCATAACAAATCTATATCATAACCCTGCATAGCAATGGTCGACAGACACAACCCTTCAAATTTAGAATAGCATTGCAACCTTAAACATCCGACGGCAGGAAGCTGCACTTTACCTCCATGGCGGTCAGTAGAGCAGCGGGCATCACAGCGTCGCTACAGTCTCTGACAGCCGTCGCCAGGAGGACATGCCCGCACGACCATCTGCTCATCCATGGAAGAGGAACGCACGTGGCCCGCCTCCGGGAGCCGTCAGGGCTCTCCCCGCCGTCACGCCTCATGCGGAAAGCTTGCCCCAGCAAGCCGCGGCGCGAGCCACCGCCGGCAACGGAAGGGGAGGCGCGGTTAGGATGCCAACGGCGATGGGAGGTTCGCCGGAGATCGAACTGTCTGCAACGTTGACGCCGTGATGATTGGGGATAGCGACTGCGATTTGACCAGGGGATGAGCAAGTTGTCTTTTTTTCATGGTAATACATGTCTCATTTATATATAGAATAAAGATCAAGTTGCATGGCATGTAAACACCAACAATGACTGAAAAGATAGGAAAATCATATGCAAAGTACAAGCGTTTGTCCCTCTCCTTCGACACCGCCGAAGCGACCACCAAAGGGTAAAAGACAGATCACCTCTTCACCCAAGCTCGACGCGACTCCTTCGTTGATCAACAACTTTGCGGACCTCCAAAGTAGTTTGCTAGAAGCAAAATCATAGCCGTTGAAAGAACCAGACGGGGCAACATGTCCCCGGACACGTCATCGTACTTCAGAACTGACACCCCCGCATGACGACGACGCCGGAGGAGGAAAACAGAACTGTCAACCTTCAACCACAGACCCAGCACAAGATACTCCATCTTCCAGCTGTCACTTGCGTAGACAACCGCCTGCGCGTACTCCTGAATGACAAAACCTCTCTGCTCCACCATGACGTCGGAGACAACGCCACCGCAACGAGGACAGAGCAAAAGGAGAGACACACCTGATGGAGTCACCGCCGCCTCACCAACACCATCCATGAACCCAAATGCTGATGATATGAGGGATCGGCAGAGACACGATGCCATCAACTCCGAGACACCATCATAAAAGGCATCACTGGTGTGGGAGTGGAGTTGAAGCAGATTTATTCGTCCGAGCGCTGGCCCCACCACCCCAACGACACACCACGACCTATAAATCCAAAACCTAATGCGGCTGTCTCTAATGCATAACCCCCAAACGATAGTGGTAAATCGGTAAGAGACATCATAGATCGCATCATATCTGATAAAGTGCGGTTACGACGTTAGGACACACCATTATGTTGTGGTGTTCCAGGTGGCGTGAGTTGTGAAACAATTTCAAATTAATTTAAATGAAGGCCAAACTCGTAACTCAAATATTCGCCTCCGTGATCAGATCGTAGAAACTTTATTTTCTTTCTATGATTATTCTCCACTTCACTCTGAAATTCTTTAAACTTTTCAAATGTTTCAGACTTGTATTTCATTAAGTAGATATACCCATAGCTATTCAAATCATCTGTGAAGATCAGAAAATAACGATACCCGCCACGTGCTTCAACACTCATCGGACCGCATACATCGGTATGTATTATTTCCAATAAGTTATTAACTCGCTCCATTTTTCCGAAGAACAAAGTCGAGAGCGACCATTACCTCGATAGCTTTCAGCAAACTCACCAACAGCGGTTGGTTCCTAGACATTGTCCCATTCGACCACCGTGTAGGGGTCGCCCCGGCCGACCGGTTCTGGTCCGTGGCGCGACTTGAGGGTTCGTTCATATGTAATCACTGCTTGGAAACTGAGGCCTCCTGTGACGGCCTCCTCCTCTTCTATCACCCCGCCTCCGAGACGTTCAACCGCTGCATCTGCAACCCGACAATACGGTCCTCTCCACCAGCTCAAGGGGGGATTCGTTCCTCTCGGGATGTACCCTCACCCCCTACCGGAGTACCGCTTGTTGATGTTCCGACGATGGCCTGAAGATTGCGCCTACAAGATGTAGCAAATTTGCACCTGCTTGAGAAAGTAATACCAACTGGGTCTATTTTCCTGCATTTAGTTTTTTTTGAGATACTAGATCAGCTCACAAGAGGACACCTTGTTCGGTCCTGCTCGAAGACTAATTATATTTCATATCAACGCCCTCCCCCTCCTCGATAGCTTCAGCAAGCTCGCCAACGGCGGCTGGTTCCGAGCTAAAGGCAGAATAAAGAAAAAGCGGTGCAGTGAGAAGTGTCGACATAGCATGTTTTATTTTTTTAATATATTTAAAGCCACACCGAGGCGGAGGAAGGAGTAAACGAGCCAAGGCACGAGGTCAAAACCTTCAGAACAGAGTCTTTCGCCAATGGTTAGGTCACTTCAAGAAGACTATCATAATTTTGAGGAGATTGAGGCTTCTTCAGATGAGCGGTTACTCTCGAGTTTTCCGCTTTTGAGAATTCCATCACGGTATTAGGATTGAACGACCTGCTCGGCCCATAATCATTCTGGAACTCCATCACTCAGTAATGAATGATCCACTTGGCTGATCAACATATTATGTCGAAAGAAGTCTTGTGACTGCCATCTTTCACTGAAATTACTGATCAGTTGACCTGGTACTCATAGATTTCACTATGGGGTCCCAAACGATGAGCGTCATTGGTGGATAGGCCATTTCGCCAAGGAGAACGTGGCCATGACGGCAGTTTCATAGATAAAGGACCTGTGTTGTTTGCTTAGGCCCTGGGCTGGGCAATTGAGTGCACAGACAAATCAGCTGATTTTACTGAAATAATAGATGATGAACATGGTCTCATAAAATTCCAGGCCAAAGTGCCCGAGCACCTCACAGAAAAAGTGGTGCAGTGAGAAGTGTCGACATAGCATACTTTATTTTTTAAATATATTTAAAAAGCGGAGGAACGGGTCCCCCCTCCCGCCGGAGCAGCGGTCGAAGGGAGAGGGGACCAGCGCCCCAGCCGGTGGAGATAGGAGGAAAGAGATCGCCTCCCTAGTCGCTTGGCTGGTGGCGGTGGCTAGGGTAGGAAACAACTTCGTTATCTCACCCTCTTCCAGTGATGACCAAGTCATCTGACTGCGGGCCCTTGGCCGACGTGGCATACGTGATATGTATACCATACCTGCATTTTACTCAGTTACCAGGCTCTACCACAAAGCACATTCGATCATCTGAATTAAACCCCTACCAAAACCAAATCACGTTTCCAAGCCCAAATACAAACATCCAAACGCAGCATAATGATCTTAAACGAATGCAGCAACCAAACTCAGTCTAAACTGCTGTTTTGCAATTGAAATCCTTATTACTCCCTTCGTCAGAAAAAACTTGTCCCTCAAATTGATGTATCTAGCACCAAGTTAGTTCTAGATACATCCATTTGAGAAACAAGCTTGGGACAAGCTTTTTCAGACAGAGGGAGTAGGAGCTATCAGTTTCCTACTTGAAGAAAACACTACCATTCCAAAACTCAAACATAATACTCCCTCCATCCGAAAATACTTGTCCAGGAAATGAATAAAAATGGATGTATCTAGAACTGAAATACCTATAGATACATCCATTTATCCGACAAATATTTCCAAAAGGAGGCAGTACAAAACAGTACACGCCAATTGATAAAAAAAGATCCGGTAAGATGCTATAGTATGTTAATTTTTTACAAGGAAGTCATGAGCAACATGAATCAATAAGATTCACTGATTCAGTAAGTAGACCTAAGCAACAGAAAATTACAAAAAGATTCACTCAGCAATGCATTGGCTCATCAGTGCAACTTTTGGAGAATTTGATCAAACTGGAACGCATTGCGAATCAGCCCACAAGCTCGTAGCCGCAGCCTTCAACTTAAATCTTGCCAGCATTGGAACATCGAAACTCCTCTCAGCTGTGCCTCGACAATGGGAGAAAACAGCATGACCTGTAGAGCAGATGGGTTATAAACGACAAGCCAAACTATTTCTTCTAAATAAATTGCACAGTATACACCCCAGCAGAATGCAACATCCTCCTGGGGGGATCATTATCCAAAGAGAAATGTGAACCAATAGCAGAAACCATTATCCAAAGAGAAATTGTTCATCATAGACAAGTTGAATGGTTCTTCTCATTACATATATTATAAAGATTCAAATAAGTGGTGCATAAAGGATAGTCAGTTATCCATTTATCCTCCCAAAACATTGAATCACCCTTTCCAAGGTCCCATCTATACCCAAACTGCTTGGGCAGCCCAGGTTGCATATTCCCAAAAAGGAGAACACCCTAAAACAGAGCCTAAAAGGCAAATGTTAAGATCAAACTTTCTTAACAAAGGATTAGCGTGATGGAAGGAAATAAAGCAGGTTCTAGTGGGGCCGTAACTTGGATCCCTACATGTATCATGTGAAATGTGTCCCCATCCCCAAAGTACAAAGCATTACCAAACTACTCCCTCTATAAACTAATATAAGTGTGTTTAGATCACTAAAGTAGTAATCTAAATGCTCTTATATTAGTTTAAGGAGGGAGTACTTGTTTAAGTACAAAAATTACAGAGCTACGAAATTAAGAGCCAATTCCACATAGCTGCAGATTTAAGACTTTCGGTGTATGCTACGCAGGCCTGGATTCAATAAAGAAGTGCAACATAAAACTGCACTTTTTAAAAACAAATAGAATCTAGACATGTAGATCTACGAAACATGTCTTTACACGTGGAATTTCAGCAACACAAATTCTCCCTAAATAGTAGCTCGTAGTGGTAAGTGAGGTATAGTATGTACATTGAGTCTGTAATTCAAGTAATTTACTCAGAATATATGTGCCGTACAAAGTTCCATCAGAATGGCAAGCTTTAGCTAACAAAAAAACTAACACCGAGAGAAGCATAGACCTGACAATACACTTTAAACTCTAGTAATTGTGTGCTAGTCAACTTCATGTTCCCTATTCAAACTCACATAAAATAGGACATTATCTCAGGCCTGTTTCGCAACTAAAAATTGGCTCTAGCAGATTGAATGACAAGAATATAAATCCATGATGTAAAATACATATGTGATTTATGTTCACAGGTACAAGTGTAAAAAATGGCATCAGACCATAACATCAAGCTTCACTGGTCGGAAAATACAAGTGTGTACAAGGTACTTACTCTGCAGTTAACTATCCATTGCCTCTTCGTATCTCTGATGAGGCTGATCAATACTGTATTCAGAAGAAATTTTGATTATTTTCTATGCACTTTCTTTGCCAAATTTGAACAAATATGAAGAAAAAACTTACTACTCTGGAGTTCCACACTGTAAGAATAGGAGGACAAAGGCCGTGGCATGAGCAAAGAACATCCCAAACTCCTTCCCTACCATATGGCCCACATTCTCTGGATTATCCATTTTCTGGTCCTGTGTAGTTTGCATGTAAAGACACTGTTTAATGTATATGCCTCAAATTTTATGTATCCATGAAACCAAGGGATCTCATCACACTACCTGGGCAGATAATGGTAGTAGAGGCAGCACTGGTGCAGCATTTGGCCACTTGGTCATTCGCCACTGGGTATCACCTAGAACCGTCGGCCAGAACCACTGCCCTTGAGCAGGCTGCCACACCCAGCCCCATTCCCCCTCAGGAGTAATGATCATCCATCGCCAACGCCCTGCACCATGGGGTGGCACTTGCTGAATCTCCCCTAGCAGAGCTCCCCTTGGCCCTTGAAATGACAGAAGAGGTAAAATTTACAACGTTGCTTTGTCTCCAGCCCAACTGTGACATTTTTTACAACAAACATAGTAATATGTATACCTTTGTTTTTTCAGGTGCATGAACTCTGTTGTTTCTTCCAAAATTGTATAATGACTCAGGTGTACCTGTATATCCTCTCCTTGGAGGTACCCCTGCCTGCCTGCTCTGCCACCACATAATTTCATAAAAGATCGGATTTTGTTCGGCTTGATCAGGCCAATTTTGACCAACTACTGCAATCTGATCCATCAGTAAATCATTCCAAGCTTGTCGAAGGAGAATATTAAATGCGCGTACATCATCCTGCCCAAGATGATTTTTTGCTGTTGCAAGTGCTGAAAATAGCGAATACGTATGATCCGGCAATGAGAACGAGAAGTGATGGTATATCAGACGAATGAACCTAGATTGGAACACAATTGATGGCCCAATTCCTAATGGGACATTAGTGGTAATATAATGAAGATGGTCTGTGAATAGTGCAGGCACGTTTCCAGGTTGGTTTCCTTCACAGTAGTATGGCAGCAAAGCATTGCTCAAGGCTCCAAGATCAATAAGGAGGTCATGAAAACCAAGAGTCTTGTGGAGTGCAGGTATGCCCATCATAAATAATTCACCAGCGACCAGGAAATTGCGTACAGAAAATGATCCATGCCAGCAATACCCTCGATTGAATGTATCAATGACAAACCGGTAGGCACTCTTCAGATAGTTGCGACCAATGTTGCTGCATATGACAGCAGCATCTCCAAAGTAAAGATCAAAAAATTCAGTCAATTGGGTCCGGTGGGCGCCGATTTGGGTCCGGTGGGCGCCGATCCATTGCAAGAAGAACAAGGCTTGGGCTTGATCCATTCCTTAAAAGCAGAAAACGGAATGTTATTCTTATATTGTCAGACATAAGCAAAAAAAACAAGTAACCCAAATGCAGGCAAACAACACTTATTTTAAATAAAACAATCAGCACACATTGACAGTCAGCACATATTTGAAATCAAACAATCAACACAAATTTTCCAATCAGTATCAAAATATACTCAAAAGCCAGAATTAGAACAAACTAAAAAAGCTGTAAACTACAGCTAAAGTATACCACATATTAAAGCAGCAATTCAAGATTTGATAGTCCATGGGGAAAAACACAGCTTAACAGCAATTACCAGGATAGGGTTGTTGATAATGCCGCGGTATAACACCTACATCTAGTACTATTTGTGGACAAGAATAAAATGAACCAGGACAATACTGTTACTAAGTATATGAAATTAACCAAGTTATTTTCATCATGTCAACATGTACAGAAACTTGCATAATCATAGAAAAAAACAACTTAAGCACATAGGCACATACAAGTGCTCACCCAACAGATAACGTTTTCTGAGCGAAAGGACTACCAAATGCACACCTGATTTTTTCATAAATACTCCCTCCGTCCGGAAATACTTGTCCAAGGAATGGATGTATCTAGATGTATTTTAGTTCTGGATACACCCATTTGTATCCATTTCTATGACAAGTATTTCCGGACGGAGGGAGTACCATTTACTTTCGATTAACTTACTTTAATTTGTGAAGCCATAGCTCTGGAACTACGCATAGAATGGCCTCATAACAGATTACTTAATCATATCATAGTTTGCACTTAACAGAAGTAAAGCACACATACAATCATCCATTCTGTCAGCAACTCAACATACAAATACATAGAGAGGCTCATATAACAAATTAGAAGGACTAAAAGATACTAAATCAATCTAAGGAATTGCTTGTAGGCATTTGCCCATCACGTTACAAATTATACATCAGAGGACAGCGATTGATATAATGAGGAATGAGGATAAAATAGCATACCCCGACGCCGTGGACTGAGTCGGATGAGATGAAATGCTGGAGAGCCAAGGAGGGTGGTTCAGGTCGGATATGTGGGAACGGCTGAGAGCTCCGCCGCCGCCCCCTTGCACTCGCTTCGCTGCCACCGTCTGTTCGCGCCGCCATGGACGCGAGGTGTCGAGAGGTATGAGATCGACCAGATGCGCGGCAAGATGGGAGATCCGAGCGTCGCCTGATGGGCGCCCTTGCCTTCGCTTAGCTGTCGCCGCCTTGTTTGCGCCGCCGTGGACGCGAGGTGCCGAGAGGTGGGAGGTCGACCGGATGCGCGGCGAGCCGGGAGATTCGACCGTCGCTCGATGGGCGCCCTTGCCTTCGCTTCGCTGCCGACGCCTTGTTCGCGCCGCCGTGGATGCACGCGAGGTGTCGAGAGGTGGGAGATCGACCGGATGCGCGGCAAGCTGGGAGATTCGACCGTCGCCCGCCGCAGCTGGGTTAGGGTTTGGGGCTTTGGGCGACGGGGCTGGATTAGGGTTTGCCGCGTGTAGAGGAGAGGGTGAGGGGCTGGATAGTGCGTGCGCGCCCGCGCGGCGGCTGCGGGGTGCGGGACTGGAGTGACTGGGGGCCGGCTGGGGGGGTTATATACGGGATAATAGGGTTTGCTGGGCTAGTGGGCTCTAAGTTTCTATACCGCTCGGAATAAATTTCGATCCCCTGGGCTAAATTTGAGACCAGAGGCCCACAGTAGGCTATGAATGAAGAATTAAGCCTTTCAAAAGAACCTTAAAAATGAAAGAATGCACTTTGTTCCTTTTGTAGACCTGATTAAATTTCAAAAATGCTTAAAAATTAATACATATATTTAAAACATAATTTAATTATGATTTTAAAACCCACAATTTTGAAATATGTTAATGAAATGTACAAAAATTGTTACTCTAGTACACTCCCTCCATCCTGTAATTCTTGTCGCGAGGGCAATTTTGCAAAAAACACATCTGGTTTCTCCCGACCAAACCCGCGCTCCTCATCGTCCTCCTCCGATAGAAGCAGCAGCTGCCCTTCTCCCCGCCGCCGCAGCTCCCCTGCTCCCCCGCTCTCCTGCCGCGGTTGCCTCCTACTCCGCCGCCGCAGCTACCGCTCGCCTGCCTGCCCAAGCACCCTCCTTCCTCAAAAGAATCTTGGATTTCCCCAGCTACCGCCGCGCTCTACTCCGGCTGCGTCGGAACCGCCGTCGGAGATCCCGGAGGCGCTGGATCCGGACCACCAACAACAACATAGAGGCCGACGAGCCCGACGACGACAGGAGATGCAGCAAGCTAAATGCTGACGAGTCCGATGACAATGGCAAGCTAAAGGTCGTGGATTTGCGAGTGTGGAAGACGGCGACGACAACTCCACGAGGAATACGATGGCGGCTGGGTCTTCTTCGTTGTTTCTCTGGTGGAAGACCCACGCCTGCAACACCACGGCTGGGCTGTCTAGTGGGTTGCGCCTGCTCACTTGGCAGCAGCAGCGGCGGCTACAAGTTTTCTGCACTGCTGCAGATCAACCCCAAGTCCTACAGCCTGGGTCAAGCTCCCTTCTCTACTCCATATTTACTAAATTTACTGAATATTTGCACTAGTTCTGCTAGATTAAATTTTGGAGTATTTTGCACAATTAACTGAACAATTTTGCACAGTTAACTGAACAATTTTGCAAGCATTCAATCTCTGAACAATTTTGTTTTCAGTAAGATTTTTACTGTCTCTAAATTCAGTCATGAACTATGAACTCTGAAATTAGTACTGTCTCAACAGCATTTTAAATATACACTAATTCTAAAATGCTAAAATGCCACTAATTCTAAAATGCTAGATTTAGTAACTAATCTTTGTGTCAGAACAGAACATTGTATTACGCGTGGAGTAATTATGTGATGTGTACTAGTGCATCCTTAATGTTTTGAGGATTTTGTTCAGTCCATAAGCAAGTCCATCTGTTTATTCTGATAGGCACGATTCAGAGCTCACCAAGAAAGAAACAAGTACAAGAAGTTACTTCAAAGTGTTGGCATCCTTGAGAATATTATGCTGAGGTGGTCCCGAAAAGGCGTTGGTCTGCGAGGAATCAATGGCAGGACGATGCCAATCGACCAAGACGAGGAAGAAGACATCGTCAAGGTTTTCCGCAAGGAAAGAGTGGAAATAGCTGTCAATGAGGCTGTTTCGAGGGTATCGATTATCATTGGTTGCCCCTGTTGCAAGGCTGGACTGCCGCAGGATGCTCGAAATGCACCAACAAGCAAAGGTGAGGCCATGATTTGTGGTGTCTACTTGTGATAGCCTGGCTTATTAGGGATGATAGACTACTCATATCAGTAAGGAATCCCTTTTTTTCCGGAAGCCCATTCGGACATAACTCCAAAGTTAAGCGTGCTCAGCTTGGAGTAATTTCAGGATGGGTGACTGACCGGGAAGTTGCTCCCAAGTGCGCACGAATGAGGACAAAAGTCCGTAGAAAAGACGAGATCTATGGGGCCAGTCTAAATCCCGCCAGGAGTAAGGACACCGGCGGGTGTGTCCGGGGCGTTACAAGTTGGTATCAGAGCCGACCCTCGCGGTTACACGGATGTTTGCGGACAGGTGCGCGGTCATGTTGTTCATGACGTTTTTGACCCGTCGTGGCACACGGCATGGTACATGTACCGGACTGGATGCACAGACGTATGTGCCAAGAGGGAACGTTCCTGTGGCTCGACAAGGACGTTGGTTCCTCTGAGTGGGGGTGTATGTGATAGCCTGGCTTATTAGGGATGATAGACTACTCATATCAATAAGGAATTCCTCCTTTTTTTGGGAGCCCATTCGGACAGAACTCCAAAGTTAAGCGTGCTCAGCTTGGAGTAGTTTCAGGATGGGTGACCGACCGGGAAGTTGCTCCCGGGTGCGCACGAGTGAGGACAAAGTGCGTAGAAAAGATTAGTATTGATCTGTGGGGCCAGTCTAAATCCCGCCAGGAGTAACGACCACCGACGGGTGTGTCCGGGGCGTTACACTACTGAAGGTGTTTCAGTCAAAAACTTGCTTAAGCAAGAGCAGATTTACGAGCAAAAAACTCACTCCATATGTCTACTGTTTATCACTTTGTGCATGAAATCTGTAACTTATTTATTCTCTTGAACTTACTAAAATGGTTTTCCCATCACGGATTGCCATGGAAAGTAGATGATCTGGCACCAGCTGTGTTGATGATAAAGCACTGGGCAACCACTATCCTGTGTCCTCCTCCCCTGTTAAATGATGATCTGGAAAGCAGCTGGCTTCCTGAAGGGCAGTAAAAGCCTTGGTGAGTAGTGGATCCTGCCAAATCAGAAGGATTTACCAACAAATTTCAGTACCATCACCAATCCATGACAAAATTGAAGTTTCACTTCACTATACATAACCTTCATGCATTTTAGAAATACTCCATGGCAAAGATTAGTAACACCGTTAGTTACTCAATCTATATCTATAGTACTCCATGGCAAAGATTAGTGCATTTCTAAAATGGGAAAGATTATGGCACAAAGATTAGTTACATCATGTCAAGCATGCCATGCCATCTTTGATTCTGTTTTTGATGGAGTACTAGGTAACCTTGTGAAGTGAATAATCAGCATGGGCAATAAATATCCACTACTACTCCCACATTATGTCTTTGATTCTGTTTTTGATGGAATACATTTGCATGGCGCTGAATCATGAAAATACTAGTAGGAGTAATACTGCCAACCACTTGGCCCCAAGGACATATCATCATTAGTAGGAGTAATTAGGATCTTAGCTGAGAAGATCTGCTCTAGCACTAAGCAGAAGTTATTTTGGGGTACTATGGCTTTTTGACAGTCAGTAAAATAGGGCACTTGCTTCGCAAGAGAAATGGCTTAATTAAAGTTAATCTCTCCCAAGAGAGACAAGAGAGTATGTTCTTTTCTGATGTCCTGATGCAAGCAAGCACCCTACACATGTCCATATTAAACAAAAAGTGCAGTCACCCTCTGCACAACAGGTGACTGGTAGGACTAATACTAGTACGGGTAGACGAGCAACAAATAAATTCAAATAAGTTGAAATAATTCAAATAAATCCAGATAATTGAAATATATTCAAATAAATCCAATAGATTCAAATAATTACAATATTCCAATACACATGACATTCACAAGACATACACTTCACTTCCCTTCTCTTCATGTTTCTTTCTTTTCCCTTCTATTGCTACTTCTTCCATTCCCTTTACTTTTCCTTCTTTTCCCTTCTACAACTACTTCTTTACTTCCCTTTTCTTTTCCTATTGCGATTTCAATTTCTTCTATAATGGCCCTGGTATCAACAACTACCTGACTGTCGCAATATACACTGATTATTTCCCTGCCAGCATTCTGAATACGATCCTTGTGCAAGTGTGGAAACTTATATTGATTTCTATGGGGACCCCGACTCATAAGTCGTGATCACCGAATGCATGTGTACAGTGATCCCAGAGATCAATGCTCACTGAACACACATAAGCTGAATAACAAGAGTCTTACATCCATACATACCGTATTACACAAGTAGGACCATTATGGTCAAGTCTTGAGTATAGCATCGCAGCGGAAATCTTCGTTGACAACTTGGACCCATGCCATCTGCCTTAACCCTATAGGCATTCTAACTGGGAAGCGTCCTAGCTCGCATGTTCGTCACCGAAGTGGTTCGCCGGAGCCGGGTGGAGGCCGACGGCGACCATGGCAGCCATGGAGGGGGCAGGAGGGCGTGAGGGGTAGAGGTGTCTTGTCTGGGAGATTGCTAGGGAAGAGGGAGAGCGGGAATAATCCGTAGGAGAGCTCGGGAGGGCCTCTAAATAGAGGGGCCGTGGTGCACCATGGACGCGGCCTACGGCGCACTCGGGAGAGCTCCATGGAGGAGAGAGGGGAGAGGTTTAGGAGGGGGCCGGCAGCTTGCCATGTCCCAGATGCCGAGGCGGCCTCGTGAGACACGCTGGGGAGGCCCGAGGTGGCCGGAGACGGTTGGCAGGGGGCGGCTACAGTGCGGGAGCGCACTGTAGCGCGCTCCAGAGCGTGCAAATGGCCGGCATGCCATTTTTTTGGCAAAGTGGGCACGGCAAAGTGTGTCTGGTAGCTCTAGGGAGGAGTAAAGAATGTGGGGAAAGCCTTGGATGCCTTGGGTGGCCACTGGAGTGAGGAGGGAGGTGAGGAAGAGGGGTGCAAGGGCTGTTCAGAGAGGTAAAGGAGGTGGTTTCACCCCTCAATTATTGACCTGAGCTGCAGCCATTGCTACTGGAGGTAGAAGAGGTCTAGGAGGAGCTGTGGTAAAAAGTGGAGCTCAAGGAGAATAGTTTTAGTGGTCAAAATGGTGATTTTTGATAAGTGGCAGAAGTAGTTTGATAAAGGTTTTGGAAAGCAAATGATTTCCAATTGCCATGAGACCCCACAGGGTGAAATGACACATAAAATTAGGGCCATCCACCAATTTGGAGCTTATTTGGGCAAAGTTGCCAATGCAACTTTTGTAAACCCTAGGAATGAGCAGAAATAGACTTGTGTAGATCTAGTTGAGCATAACACTTCTCCTTGATGCACTACTTGGTGTAGTGGCCTCATTTTGGCATATGAACATGCTCACAAAAGTTGAGGTCAAGGAGAGAAAGTTGGTAGTACAAACTTGTTCAAACTTGATTCTGGTCAGAGAGGGTTTTGGGGCATTTTGGTGAACCAAAATGACCTTGATTGACATGAGGCTTTGCAGGGTGATCACAATATGCATTTTTGACTTGCTGGATTTTTCTTTGATTTTTATGAAAATATTTCCTGTAGAAATATTTCAAATCCTTGAAATGGGCAGAAATGGTTTTGAGGGGATTCCATGGGGTTATACTATTCTCCATGACATGAGGCTTGGCAAGCTCATCAAACATGTCATATGAGACATGATAGAATTTTCTTGGAATTTTTGGGGAATATTTCCTTTGTAAATATTTCAAAAGCTTGAAATATCTAGAAAGGGTTTTTGAGGGATTTGACCAATATTTTGAACATGACCATGTGTTGAAACTCTTATATATGGGAAATATATGCCCCCTGAGTTTCCCTGATTTTGTCAAATATTTTTGAAACAATAAAATAATTTTTCCCTATTAAAGACCATTTCTGGCCTTGAGAAAAAGCTTTCAAATAAAATGGGAAAATAACTTTTAAAATTATATTTTTGTGGTTTCTGGGAATCCTATATCTAATAGGTTTCAAATATACCTTTTGAAATATTTTTCACACCTCAAATCAAGTACTTGCAGTGCAAATCTCAATTCAAGGGTTTTTGGAAAACTAATTTTAGAAAATACTTTTTGGCCAAATTATTTTTGTAAGAAATTATTTTTATGTCCTATACACATGGCATGATCATTGTTTCAAGAGTTTGGAGAAAGGAGATGAAGTATAGGAGTTGGAGGATTTATTTGATTTTTAGAGCACTTGCAAACAACATACAAAATCCAATCAAGGTAAGGTCCAAAACACTCAAAAGTTTTTGTCAAACCACATTTTATCATGATTTATTAGCTTAAGTGTTGTGGCATGAAAATCAGGGTGTGACAATTTCCTCCTTTGTCTTTCATAACTTCAAACATAACTGCTTCTAATGTGATAAAGCTTCTGTACAACTTGTGGGGATCATAGTTCTCGAATTCCTCTTCCACACCCTGTACCAGTTCCTGGATGTTTGTAGGTGACTTGCAGTCGGTTAGATACTGGAGGGAGTTATGAAAGCAGAGGTCCAAACAATTAAACTCAGGGCTATTTGGAGGTTGTTGTAGCAATCGGATGTCTAGATTAGTTTGTTGCATGACTTCCTAAAAATATGTAAGTGCATCAAGTGCAACCCCTAGTTGGTTTTGGAGTATTGACGACAAACTTGGTTGAGGGACTAATGTGTTTGTGAGAACTGCAGGATAACACAGGTAGTAGTCCCTTATTGATTCAGTTTACCTACCAAAGATGACCCCTAAAAATGTATGAAGACATTGAAGACAATGGTGGTTTGTGAAGATATTCACAGTGGAGATTATGACATGAGATGACATTCACGTGAAGACTATGGAATGCGACGACATAGTTGTTCCGTAGTTTCCTTTTCTTCTTTGTTGAGTCACAGGAACCACCGTACTGCTAAGTGGGTTCCAAGTGAACAAAGTCAGAGTGACTGATGTGATGCTCAACCAAATCCTATGTCTTTGAGCGAAGACAATGAGAGCAAATCTTATCCAGAGCTGGATGAGTCAGCTTTACTTGTAGCCGAAGTCAAGCTGCCGCGTGTGTTTGAAATCCGACCGTTGGACACGTGTCGGTTCCTTAGCGACCCAGGGTCAGTTCGGACAAATCAGGTAGAGTTGCCTCCTGGCTATAAATAGCCCACTCCCTACTGTTGGGGAACGTAGTAATTTCAAAAAAAAATCCTACGCACACGCAAGATCATGGTGATGCATAGAAACGAGAGGGGAGAGTGTTGTCCACGTACCCTCGTAGATCGAAAGCGGAAGCTTTAGCACAACGCGGTTGATGTAGTTGTACGTCTTCACGATCCGACCGATCAAGTACCGAACGCACGGCACCTCCGAGTTCAGCACACGTTCAGCCCGATGACGTCCCTCGAACTCCGATCCAGCCGAGTGTTGAGGGAGAGTTTCGTCAGCACGACGACGTGGTGATGATGATGTTCTGCCGACGCAGGGCTTCGCCTAAGCACTGCTACAGTATTATCGAGGTGACTATGGTGGAGGGGGGCACCACACACGGCTAAAAGATCAAACGATCAATTGTTGTGTCTAGGGTGCCCCCCTGCCCCCATATATAAAGGAGCAAGGGGGGAGGTGCGGCCGGCCAACGGGGGTGCGCTGGGAGTAGGATTCCCCCGTTTCCTAGTTGGATTAGGACTTGGGGGGGGAGAGGTGGAGGAGAAGAAGGAAGGGGGGGCGCCACCCCCCTCTCCTTGTCCTATTCGGACAAGGGGGGAGGGGCGCGCGGCCCTTGCCCTGGCCGCCTCTCCTCTTCTCCACTAAGGCCCACTATGGCCCATTAACCCCCCGGGGGGTTCTGGTAACCTCCCGGTACTCCGGTAAATAGGCTTCCAATATATTGATCTTCATGTCTTGATCATTTCGAGACTCCTCGTCATGTCTGTGATCACATCCGGGACTCCGAACAACCTTCGGTAAATCAAAACATATAAACTCATAATATAACTATCATCGAAACGTTAAGCATGCGGACCCTACGGGTTCGAGAACTATGTAGACATGACCGAGACACGTCTCCGGTCAATAAACAATAGCGGAACCTGGATACTCATATTGGCTCCCACATATTCTACGAAGATCTTTATCGGTCAGACTGCATAACAACATACGTTGTTCCCTTTGTCATCGGTATGTTACTTGCTCGAGATTCGATCGTCGGTATCTCAATACCTAGTTCAATCTCGTTACCGGCAAGTCTCTTTACTCGTTCCGTAATATATCATCCCGCAACTAACTCATTAGTTTCAATGCTTGCAAGGCTTAAGTGATGTGCATTACCGAGAGGGCCCAGAGATACCTCTCCGACAATCGGAGTGACAAATCCTAATCTCGAAATATGCCAACCCAACAAGTACCTTCGGAGACACCTGTAGAGCACCTTTATAATCACCCAGTTACGTTGTGACGTTTGGTAGCACACAAAGTGTTCCTCCGGTAAACGGGAGTTGCATAATCTCATAGTCATAGGAACATGTATAAGTCATGAAGAAAGCAATAGCAACATACTAAACGATCGGGTGCTAAGCTAACGGAATGGGTCATGTCAATCACATCATTCTCCTAATGATGTGATCCCGTTAACTAAATGACAACTCATGTCTATGGCTAGGAAACATAACCATCTTTAATCAACGAGCTAGTCAAGTAGAGGCATACTAGTGACACTCTGTTTGTCTATGTATTCACACATGTATTATGTTTCCGGTTAATACAATTCTAGCATGAATAATAAACATTTATCATGATACAAGGAAATAAATAATAACTTTATTATTGCCTCTAGGGCATATTTCCTTCAGTCTCCCACTTGCACTAGAGTCAATAATCTAGATTACATAGTAATGATCCTAACACCCGTGGAGTCTTGGTGCTGATCATGTTTTGCTTGTGGAAGAGGCTTAGTCAATGGGTCTGCAACATTCAGATCTGTATGTATCTTACAAATTTCTATGTCTCCCACCTGGACTAGATCCTAGATGGAATTGAAGCGTCTCTTGATGTGCTTGGCTCTCTTGTGAAATCTGGATTCCTTCGCCAAGGCAATTGCACCAGTATTGTCACAAAAGATTTTCATTGGAGCCGATGCACTAGGTATGACACCTAGATCGGATATGAACTCCTTCATCCAGACTCCTTCATTTGCTGCTTCCGAAGCAGCTATGTACTCCGCTTCACACATAGATCCCGCCACGATGCTTTGTTTAGAACTGCACCAACTGACAGCTCCACCGTTCAATGTAAACACATATCCGGTTTGTGATTTAGAATCGTCCGAATCAGTGTCAAAGTTTGCATCAATGTAAACATTTACGATGAGCTCTTTGTCACCTCCATAAACGAGAAACATATCCTTAGTCCTTTTCAGGTATTTCAGGATGTTCTTGACCGCTGTCCAGTGATCCACTCCTAGATTACTTTGGTACCTCCCTGCTAGACTTATAGCAAGGCACACATCAGGTCTGGTACACAGCATTGCATACATGATAGAGCCTATGGCTGAAGCATAGGGAACATCTTTCATTTTCTCTCTATCTTCTGCAGTGGTCGGGCATTGAGTCTTACTCAACTTCACACCTTGTAACATAGGCAAGAACCCTTTCTTTGCTTGATCCATTTTGAACTTATTCAAAACTTTGTCAAGGTATGTGCTTGGTGAAAGTCCAATTAAGCGTCTTGATCTATCTCTATAGATCTTAATGCCCAATATATAAGCAGCTTCACCGAGGTCTTTCATTGAAAAACTCTTATTCAAGTATCCCTTTATGCTATCCATAAATGCTATATCATTTCCAATCAGCAATATGTCATCCACATATAATATCAGAAATGCTACAGAGCTCCCACTCACTTTCTTGTAAATACAGACTTCTCCAAAAGTCTGTACAAAACCAAATGCTTTGATCACACTATCAAAGCGTTTATTCCAACTCCGAGAGGCTTACACCAGTCCATAAATGGATTGCTGGAGCTTGCACACTTTGTTAGCCTCCTTTGGATCGACAAAACCTTCTGGTTGCATCATATACAACTCTTCTTCCAGAAATCCATTCAGGAATGCAGTTTTGACATCCATCTGCCAAATTTCATAATCATAAAATGCGGCAATTGCTAACATGATTTGGACAGACTTAAGCATCGCTACGGGTGAGAAGGTCTCATCGTAGTCAATCCCTTGAACTTGTCGAAAACCTTTCGCAACAAGTCGAGCTTTGTAGACAGTAACATTACCGTCAGCGTCAGTCTTCTTCTTGAAGATCCATTTATTCTCAATTGCTTGCCGATCATCGGGCAAGTCAACCAAAGTCCACACTTTGTTCTCATACATGGATCCCATCTCAGATTTCATGGCCTCAAGCCATTTTGCGGAATTTGGGCTCACCATCGCTTCTTCATAGTTCGTAGGTTCATCATGGTCGAGTAACATGACTTCCAGAACAGGATTACCGTACCACTCTGGTGCGGATCTTACTCTGGTTGATCTACGAGGTTCAGTAACAACTTGATCTGAAGTTCCATGATCATCATCATTAACTTCCCCACTAATTGGTGTAGGCGTCACATGAATAGATTTCTGTGATGAGCTACTTTCCAATAAGGGAGCAGGTACAGTTACCTCATCAAGTTCTACTTTCCTCCCACTCACTTCTTTCGAGAGAAACTCCTTCTCTAGAAAGGATCCATTCTTAACAACGAATGTCTTGCCTTCGAATCTGTGATAGAAGGTGTACCCAACAGTCTCCTTTGGGTATCCTATGAAGACACATTTTTCTGATTTGGGTTCGAGCTTATCAGGTTGAAGCTTTTTCACATAAGCATCGCAGCCCCAAACTTTAAGAAACGACAACTTTGGTTTCTTGCCAAACCACAGTTCATAAGGCGTCGTCTCAACGGATTTTGATGGTGCCCTATTTAACATGAATGCAGCCGTCTCTAAAGCATAACCCCAAAATGATAGCAGTAAATCAGTAAGAGACATCATAGATCGCACCATATCTAGTAAAGTACGACTACGACGTTCGGACACACCATTACGCTGTGGTGTTCCGGGTGGCGTGAGTTGCGAAACTATTCCGCATTGTTTCAAATGTAGAGCAAACTCGTAACTCAAATTTTCTCCTCCACGATCAGATCGTAGAAACTTTATTTTCTTGTTACGATGATTTTCAACTTCACTCTGAAATTCTTTGAACTTTTCAAACGTTTCAGACTTATGTTTCATTAAGTAGATATACCCATATCTGCTTAAATCATCTGTGAAGGTGAGAAAATAACGATACCCGCCACGAGCCTCAACATTCATTGGACCACATACATCTGTATGTATGATTTCTAACAAATCTGTTGCTCTCTCCATAGTACCGGAGAACGGCGTTTTAGTCATCTTGCCCATAAGGCACGGTTCGCAAGTACCAAGTGATTCATAATCAAGTGGTTCCATAAGTCCATCGGTATGGGGTTTCTTCATGCGCTTTACACCGATATGACCTAAACGGCAGTGCCACAAATAAGTTGCACTATCATTATCAACTCTGCATCTTTTGGTTTCAACATTACGAATATGTGTATCACTACTATTGAGATTCATCAAAAATAGACCACTCTTCAAGCGTGCATGACTATAAAAGATATTACTCATATAAATAGAACAACCATTATTCTCTGATTTAAATGAATAACCGTCTCGCATCAAACAAGATCCAGATATAATGTTCATGCTCAATGCTGGCACCAAATAACAATTATTTAGGTCTAAAACTAATCCCGAAGGTAGATGTAGAGGTAGCGTGCCGACCGCGATCACATCGACTTTGGAACCATTTCCCACGCGCATCGTCACCTCGTCCTTGGCCAGTGTTCGCTTAATCCATAGTCCCTGTTTCGAGTTGCAAATATTAGCAACAGAACCAGTATCAAATACCCAGGTGCTACTACTTGCTCTAGTAAGGTACACATCAATAACATGTATATCACATATACCTTTGTTCACCTTGCCATCCTTCTTATCCGCCAAATACTTGGAAGCAGTGACCAGTCTGCTTGCAGTAGAAGCACTCAGTTTCAGGCTTAGGTCCAGACTTGGGTTTCTTCTCCTAAGCAGAAACTTGCTTGATGTTCTTCTTGAAGTTCCCCTTCTTCTTCCCTTTGCCCTTTTTCTTGAAACTAGTGGTCTTATTGACCATCAACACTTGATGCTTCTTTTTGATTTCTACCTTCGCAGCCTTTAGCATTGCGAAGAGCTCGGGAATCGTCTTATCCATCCCTTGCATGTATAGTTCATCACGAAGCTCTTGTAGCTTGGTGGAAGTGACTGGAGAATTCTGTCAATGACGCTATCATCCGGAAGATTAACTCCCAGTTGAATCATGTGATTATTATACCCAGACATCTTGAGTATATGCTCACTGACAGAACTATTCTCCTCCATCTTGCAGCTGTAGAACTTATTGGAGACTTCATATCTCTCAATCCGGGCATTCTTTTGACATATTAACTTCAACTCTTGAAACATCTCATATGCTCCATGACGTTCAAAACGTCATTGAAGTCCCGGTTCTAAGCCGTAAAGCATGGCACACTGAACTATCGAGCAGTCATCAACACGTGACTGCCAGGCGTTCACAGTGTCTGCAGTTGCCGGCGCAGGTGGTACACCTAGCGGTGCTTCCAGGACGTAATTCTTCTGTGCAGCAATGAGGATAATCCTCAAGTTACGGACCCAGTCCGTGTAATTGCTACCATCATCTTTCAACTTTGCTTTCTCAAGGAACGCATTAAAATTGAACAGAACAACAGCACGGGCCATCTATCTACAATCAACATAGACAAGCAAGATACTATCAGGTACTAAGTTCATGATAAATTTAAGTTCAATTAATCATATTACTTAAGAACTCCCACTTAGATAGACATCCCTCTAATCTTCTAAGTGATCACGTGATCCAAATCAACTAAACCATAACCGATCATCACGTGAAATGGAGTAGTTTTCAATGGTGAACATCACTATGTTAATCATATCTACTATATGATTCACGCTCGACCTTTCGGTCTCAGTGTTCCGAGGCAATATCTGCATATGCTAGGCTCGTCAAGTTTAACCCAAGTATTATGCGTGTGCAAAACTGGCTTGCACCCGTTGTAGATGGACGTAGAGCTTATCACACCCGATCATCACGTGGTGTCTGGGCACGACGAACTTTGGCAACGGTGCATACTCAGGGAGAACACTTTTATCTTGAAATTTAGTGAGAGATCATCTTATAATGCTACCGTTAATCAAAGCAAGATAAGATGCATAAAAGATAAACATCACATGCAACCAATATAAGTGATATGATATGGCCATCATCATCTTGTGCTTGTGATCTCCATCTCCGAAGCACCTCCATGATCACCATCGTCACCGGCGCGACACCTTGATATCCATCGTAGCATCGTTGTCTTCTCGCCAATCTTATGCTTCTACGACTATCGCTACCGCTTAGTGATAAAGTAAAGCATTACAGGGCGATTGCATTGCATACAATAAAGCGATAACCATATGGCTCCTGCCAGTTGCCGATAACTCGGTTACAAAACATGATTATCTCATACAATAAAATTTAGCATCATGTCTTGACCATATCACATCACAACATGCCCCGCAAAAACAAGTTAGACGTCCTCTACTTTGTTGTTGCAAGTTTTACGTGGCTGCTACGGGCTTAGCAAGAACCGTTCTTACCTACGCATCAAAACCACAACGATAGTTTGTCAAGTTGGTGATGTTTTAACCTTCACAGGGACGGGGCGTAGCCACACTCGGTTCAACTAAAGTTGGATAAACTGACACCCGCCAGCCACCTATGTGCAAAGCACGTCGGTAGAACCAGTCTCGCGTAAGCGTACGCGTAATGTCGGTCCGGGCCGCTTCATCCAAAAATACCGCCGAACCAAAGTATGACATGCTGGTAAGCAGTATGACTTATATCGCCCACAACTCACTTGTGTTCTACTCATGCATATGACATCTACGAATAAAACCTGGCTCGAATGCCACTGTTGGGGAACGTAGTAATTTCAAAAAAAATCCTATGCACACGCAAGATCATGGTGATGCATAGCAACAAGAGGGGAGAGCGTTGTCCACGTACCCTCGTAGACCGAAAGAGGAAGCGTTAGCACAACGCGGTTGATGTAGTCGTACGTCTTCACGATCTGACCAATCAAGTATCGAACGCACGGCACCTCCGAGTTCAGCACACGTTCAGCCCGATGACGTCCCTCGAACTCCGATCCAGCCGAGTGTTGAGGGAGAGTTTCGTTAGCACGACGGTGTGGTGACGATGATGACGTTCTACCGACGCAGGGCTTCGCCTAAGCACCGCTACAGTTTTATCGAGGTGGACTATGGTGGAGGGGGGCATCGCACATGGCTAAAATATCAAACGATCAATTATTGTGTCTAGGGTGCCCCCTGCCCCCGTATATAAAGGAGCAAGGGGGGGAGGTGCGGCCGGCTAAGGGGGGCGCGCCAGGAGGAGTCCTACTCCCACCGGGAGTAGGACTCCCCCCCTTTCCTAGTTGGATTAGGACTTGGGGGGGAGAGGTGGAGAAGAAGGAAGGGGGGTGCCGCCCCCCTCTCCTTGTCCTATTCGGACTAGGGGGGAGGGGCACGCGGCCCTTGCCCTGGCTGCCTCTCCTCTTCTCCACTAAGGCCCACTATGGCCCATTAACCCCCCGGGGGGTTCCGGTAACCTCCTGGTACTCCGGTAAAATCCCGATTTCACCCGGAACACTTCCGATATCCAAACATAGGCTTCCAATATATCAATCTTCATGTATCGACCATTTCGAGACTCCTCGTCATGTCCGTGATCACATCCGGGACTCCGAACAACCTTCGGTACATCAAAACATATAAACTCATAATATAACTATCATCGAAACGTTAAGCGTGCGGACCCTACGGGTTCGAGAACTATGTAGACATGACCGAGACACGTCTCCGGTCAATAACCAATAGCGGAACCTGGATGCTCATATTGGCTCCCACATATTCTACGAAGATCTTTATCGGTCAGACCGCATAACAACATACGTTGTTCCCTTTGTCATCGGTATGTTACTTGCCCGAGATTCGATCGTCGGTATCTCAATACCTAGTTCAATCTCATTACCGGCAAGTCTCTTTACTCATTCCGTAATACATCATCCCGCAACTAACTCATTAGTTGCAATGCTTGCCAGGCTTAAGTGATGTGCATTACCGAGAGGGCCCAGAGATACCTCTCCGACAATCGGAGTGACAAATCCTAATCTCAAAATACGCCAACCCAACAAGTACCTTCGGAGACACCTGTAGAGCACCTTTATAATCACCCAGTTACGTTGTGACGTTTGGTAGCACACAAAGTGTTCCTCTGGTAAACGGGAGTTGCATAATCTCATAGTCATAGGAACATGTATAAGTCATGAAGAAAGCAATAGCAACATACTAAACAATCGTGTGCTAAGTTAACGGAATGGGTCATGTCAATCACATCATTCTCCTAATGACGTGATCCCATTAACCAAATGACAACTCATGTCTATGGCTAGGAAACATAACCATCTTTGATCAACGAGCTAGTCAAGTAGAGGCATACTAGTGACACTCTGTTTGTCTATGTACTCACACATGTATTATGTTTCTGGTTAATACAATTCTAGCATGAATTATAAACATTTATCGTGATATAAGGAAATAAATAATAACTTTATTATTGCCTCTAGGGCATATTTCCTTCACCTACACCATATATTGGGGGCTGCTCAGAGTTAGTGCACGGCTTTTGTCGTTTGAGAGCAACGCACCTCCGAAGCATTTGAGAGAGAGATCCTTGCGAGGACAAAGCCCAAAACACCCAGAGCTAAAGAGTGTTAGGCATCACTGAAGTCTTTCTGTCCGCGTGATCTGAAGACTTGTTACACTTGAGGACTGTGAATCCTCCAGCCAATTAGGTGTCGCATTCTGAGCATCCAAGAGCCATTGTGGATTACCAGTGAACGAAGTCTGTGAAGGTTTGGAAGTCTACCTTGAAGACTTACCAGAGTGATTGTGCGAGGACTAAGTGTTCTTAGCTCAAGGGGAATAAGGTTAAGACGTGGTCTTATGAGTTAAATCTCAGCCTCCCTAACCAGATGTACAGTTGTCGCAGCAACTGGAACTGGTCTACCAAATCCTTGCCTTCAAGAAGCTACTGGTTCTATCCTTCACTTCCCTTTACTTTTAGTCTGTCTTCGTGAAGTCATTGTCTGCTTGCATGATATGATTGTCTTCACTGTGTGAAGACTATTTACCGTTTGGCTTCATACCATCTTCCATCCCGATCTATACTACCTAGTTGCTGATAGTCTTCGTGCTTTCACTTCATTGCTTACTTGACTATGGCTTGTCTAGTGTAGTCTACCTTCTGCTGCATATCAATAGGTTCATTTCTACTATTCGTCTTCAAAGCCCCCATGTTTTGAAGACTTTCATAAAAATCGCCTATTCACCCCCCCTAGTCGATAACTAGCACTTTCAATTGGTATCAGAGTAAGGTTCTCCCTTGTTCTGTGTGATTCGGTTTATGTTGGGAAACACAGTATTTCAAAACATTTACCTACGATCACACAAGAACTATCTAGGAGATGCATAGCAACGAGCGGGGAGAGTGTGTCCACGTACCCTCATAGACCAAAAGCGGAAGCATTTAGTAACGCGGTTGATGTAGTCGAACGTTTTCGCGATCCAACCGATCCAAGCACCGAACGTATGGCACCTCCGCGTTCAGCACACGTTCAGCTCGATGACATCCCTCGAACTCTTGATCCAGTTGAGGCCGAGGGAGAGTTCCATTAGCAAGATGGCGTGGTGACGGTGATGATGAAGTTACCGGTGCAGGGATTTTCCTAAGCACTACGACGATATGACTGAGGTGTGTAACTGTGGAGGGGGGCACCGCACACGGTTAAGAGAAACTTGTGTGTTCTAGGGTGCCCCCTGCCCCGTATATAAAGGAGGGGAGGGGAGGCCGGATGGCCCTCCTAGGGCACGCTAGGAGAGGGGAGTCCTACTAGGACTCCAAGTCCTAGTAGGATTCCACCTAAGGAAGAGGGGGAAGAAGGAAGGAAGAGGGGGAAGGGATGGAAAGGGGGGCGCCGCCCCCTTCCCCTAGTCCAATTCGGACCCAAGGGGGGGGTGGGCGCGGCCAGCCCCTTGTGGCCCTTCCTCTCTTCCCACTAAGGCCCATCAAGGCCGATTAGTTCCCCTGGGGGGTTTCGATAACCCTTCGGCACTCCGATAGGTATCCGGTACCTCTCGGAACTCATCCGGTGTCCGAATAACATCATCCAATATATCAATCTTTATGTATCAACCATTTCGAGACTCCTCGTCATGTCTGTGATCTCATCCGAGACTCCGAACAATCTTCGGTCATCAAATCACATAACTCATAATACAAATCGTCATCGAACGCTAAGCGTGCGGACCCTACGGGTTCGAGTACTATGTAGACATGACCGAGACACATCTTCGGTCAATAACCAATAGCGGAAACTGGATGCTCATATTAGCTTCTACATATTCTACGAAGATCTTTATCGGTCAAAACCGCATAACAACATACGTTATTTCCTTTGTCGTTGGTATGTTACTTGCCCGAGATTTGATCGTCGGTATCACCATACCTAGTTCAATCTCGTTACCAGCAAGTCTCTTTACTCGTTCCGTAATGCATCATCCCGTGACTAACTCATTAGACACATTTCTTGCAAGGCTCGCAGTGATGTTCATTACCGAGAGGGCCCAGAGATACCTCTCTGATACACAGAGTGACAAATCCTAATCTCGATCTATGCCGACTCAACAAACACCATCGGAGACACCTGTAGAGCATCTTTATAATCACCCAGTTACGTTGTGACGTTTGATAGCACACAAGGTGTTCCTCCGGTTTTCGGGAGTTGCATAATCGCATAGTCAGAGGAACATGTATAAGTCATGAAGAAAGCAATAGAAATAAAACTAAACGATCATTATGCTAAGCTATCACATCATTCTCTAATGATGTGATCCCATTCATCAAATGACAACACATGTCCATGGTCAGGAAACTTAACCATCTTTGATTAACAAGCTAGTCAAGTAGAGGCATACTAGGGACACTCTATTTGTCTATGTATTCACACATGTACTAAGTTTCTAGTTAATACAATTCTAGCATGAATAATAAACATTTATCATGATATAAAGAAATATAAACAACAACTTTATTATTGCCTCTAGGGCATATTTCCTTCAGTCTCCCACTTGCAGAGTCAATAATCTAGATTACATAGTAATGATTCTAACGCCCATGGAGTCTTGGTGCTGATCATGTTTTGCTCGTGAGAGGCTTAGTCAATGGGTCTTCAATATTCAGATCCGTATGTATTTTGCAAATTTCTATGTCTCCCTCCTTGACTTGATCGCGGATGGAATTGAAGCGTCTCTTAATGTGTTTGGTTCTCTTGTGAATTTTGGATTCCTTCACCAAGGCTATTGCTCCAGTATTGTCACAAAAGATTTTCATTGGACCGATGCACTAGGTATGACACCTAGATCGCATATGAACTCCTTCATCCAGACTCCTTCATTTGCTGCTTCTGAAGCAGTTATGTACTCCACTTCACACATAGATCCCGCCATGATGCTCTGTTTGGTACTGCACCAACTGACAGCTCCACCATTCAATATAAATACGTATCCGGTTTGTGACTTCGAGTCATCCGGATCAGTGTCAAAGCTTGCATCGACGTAACCGTTTACGACAAGCTCTTTGTCACCTCCATAAACGAGAAACATATCCTTAGCTTTTCAGGTATTTCAGGATGTTCTTGACCGTTGTCCAGTGATCCACTCCTGGATTACTTTGGTACCTCCCTGCTAAACTAATAGCAAGGCACACATCAGGTCTGGTACACAACATTGCATACATGATAGAACCTATGGCTGAGGCATAGGGAATGACTTTCATTTTCTCTCTATCTTATGTAGTGGTCGGGCATTGAGTCTGACTCAATTTCACACCTTGTAACACAGGCAAGAACCCTTTCTTTCACTGATCCATTTTGAACTTCTTCAAAACTTTATCAATGCATGTGCTTTGTGAAAGTCCAATTAAGCATCTTGATCTATCTCTATAGATCTTGATGCCCAATATATAAGCAGCTTCTCCGAGGTCTTTCATTGAAAAATTCTTATTCAAGTATCCTTTTATGCTATTCAGAAATTCAGTATCATTTCCGATCAACAATATGTCATCCACATATAATATCAGAAAATCTACAGAGCTCCCAGTCACTTTCTTGTAAATACAGGCTTCTCCAAAAGTCTGTATAAAACCATATGCTTTGATCACACTATCAAAGCGTATATTCCAACTCTGGGAGGCTTGCACCAGTCCATAAATGGATTGCTGGAGTTTGCACACTTTGTTAGCATCTTTTGACAAACCTTTTGGTTGCATCATATACAACTCTTCTTTAAGATATCCATTAAGGAATGCAGTTTTGACATCCATTTGCCAGATTTCATAACCGTAAAATGCGGCAATTGCTAACATGATTCGGATAGACTTGAGCATCACTACGGGTGAGAAGGTCTCATCATAGTCAACTCCTTGAACTTGTCGAAAACCTTTCGCAACAAGTCGAGCTTTGTAGACAGTAACATTACCGTCAGCGTCAGTCTTCTTCTTGAAGATCCATTTATTCTCTATGGCATGCCGATCATCGGGCAAGTCAACCAAAGTCCACACTTTGTTCTCATACTTGGATCCCACCTCAGATTTCATGGCCTCAAGCCATTTTGTGGAATCTGGGCTCATCATCGCTTCCTCATAGTTCGTAGGTTCATCATGATCAAGTAACATGACTTCCAGAACAGGATTACCGTACCACTCTGGTGCGGATCTTACTCTGGTTGACCTACGAGGTTCGGTAGTAACTTGATCTGAAGTTTCATGATCATCATCATTAGCTTCCTCACTGATTGGTGTAGGAATCACTGGAACTGATTTCTGTGATGAACTACTTTCCAATAAGGGAGCAGGTACAATTACCTCATCAAGTTCTACTTTCCTCCCACTCACTTCTTTCGAGAGAAACTCCTTCTCTAGAAAGGATCCATGCTTAGCAACAAATATCTTTCCTTCGGATCTGTGATAGAAGGTGTACCCAACAGTCTCCTTTGGGTATCCTATGAAGACACATTTCTCCGATTTGGGTTCGGGCTTATCAGGTTGAAGCTTTTTACCATAAGCATCGCAACCCCAAACTTTAAAAAACGACAACTTGGGTTTCTTGCCAAACCACAGTTCATATGGTGTCGCCTCAACGGATTTAGATGGTGCCCTGTTTAACGTGAATGCAGCCGTCTCTAAAGCATAGCCCCAAAACAACAGTGGTAAATCAGTAAGAGACATCATAGATCGCACCATATCTAATAAAGTGCGGTTACGACGTTCAGTCACACCATTACGATGTGGTGTTCCAGGTGGCGTGAGTTGCGAAACTATTCCGCATTGTTTCAAATGAAGAACAAACTCATAAATCAAATATTCTCCTCCACGATCAGATCGTAGAAACTTTATTTTCTTGTTACGATGATTTTCCACTACACTCTGAAATTATTTGAACTTTTCAAATGTTTCAGACTTATGTTTCATTAAGTAGATATACCTATATCTGCTCAAATCATCTGTGAAGGTCAGAAAATAACGATACCCGCCGCGAGCATCAACACTCATAGGACCGCATATATCAGTATGTATTATTTCCAATAAATCTATTGCTCGCTCCATTGTTCCGGAGAATGGAGTCTTAGTCATCTTGGCCATGAGGCATGGTTCGCAAGCATCAAGTGATTCATAATCAAGTGATTCCAAAAGCCCATCAGCATGGAGTTTCTTCATGCGCTTTAGACCAATATGACCTAAACGCTAGTGCCACAAATAAGTTGCACTATCATTATTAAACTTGTATCTTTTGGCTTCAATACCATGAATATGTGTATCACAACTATCGAGATTTAACAAAAATAGACCACTCATCAAGGGTGCATGACCATAAAAGATGTTGCTCATATAAATAGAACAACCATTATTCTCTGATTTAAATGAATAACCGTCTCGCATCAAACAAGATCCAGATATAATGTTCATGCTTAACGCTGGCACCAAATAACAATTATTCAGGTCCAAAACTAATCCCGAAGATAGATGTAGAGGTAGCGTGCCGGCGGCGATCACATCTACTTTGGAACCATTACCCACGCGCATCATCACCTCGTCCTTAGCCAATCTTCGCTTAATCAGTAGCCCCTGTTTCAAGTGCCAAATGTGAGCAATAGAACAAGTATAAATACCCAGGCGCTACTACGAGCATTAGTAAGGTACACATCAATAACATGTATATCAAATATACCTTTCACTTTGCCATCCTTCTTATCTGCCAAATACTTGGGGCAATTCCGCTTCCAGTGACCAGTCCTTTTGCAGTAGAAGCACTCAGTCTCAGGCTTAGGTCCAGACTTGGGCTTCTTCACTTGAGCAGCAACTTGCTTGCCGTTCTTCTTGAAGTTCCCTTTCTTTCCTTTGACCTTTTTCTTGAAACTAGTGGTCTTGTTAACAATCAACACTTGATGCTCCTTCTTGATTTCTACCTCCGCAGCTTTTAGCATCGCGAAGAGCTCGGGAATTGTCTTATCCATCCCTTGCATATTATAGTTCATCAGAAGCTTTTGTAGCTTGGTGGCAGTGATTGAAGAACTCTCTCAATGACACTATCATCAGGAAGATTAACTCCCAGTTGAGTCAAGTGGTTGTGGTACCAAGACATTTTGAGTATATGTTCACTTACAGAACTATTCTCCTCCATCTTGCAGCTATAGAACTTATTGGAGACTTCATATCTCTCAATTCGGGCATTTGCTTGAAATATTAACTTCAACTCCTGGAACATCTCATATGCTCCATGACGTTCAAAACATCGTTGAAGTCCCGGTTCTAAGCCATAAAGCATGGCACACTGAACTATCGAGTAGTCATCAGCTTTGCTCTGCCAGACGTTCATAACGTCCGGTGTTGCTCCTGCAGCGGGTCTTCCACCTAGCAGTGCTTTCAGGACATAATTCTTCTGTGCAGCAATGAGGATAATCCTCAAGTTACAGACCCAGTCCGTGTAGTTTCTACCATCATCTTTCAACTTAGCTTTCTCTAGGAACGCATTAAAATTCAAAGGAACAGTAGCACGGGCCATTTATCTACAATAACATAGACATGCAAAATACTATCAGGTACTAAGTTCATGATAAATTAAAGTTCAATTAATCATATTACTTAAGAACTCCCACTTAGATAGACATCCCTCTAGTCATCTAAATGATCACGTGATCCATATCAACTAAACCACGTCCGATCATCACGTGAGATGGAGTAGCTTTCAATGGTGAACATCACTATGTTGATCATATCTACTATATGATTCACGTTCGACCTTTCGGTTTCAGTGTTCCGAGGCCATATCTGCATATGCTAGGCTCGTCAAGTTTAACCCGAGTATTATGCGTGTGCAAAACTGGCTTGCACCCGTTGTATGTGAACATAGAGCTTATCACACCCGATCATCACGTGGTGTCTCGGCACGACGAACTTTCGCAACGGTGCATACTCAGGGAGAACACTTGTACCTTGAAATTTAGTGAGGGATCATCTTATAATTCTACCACCGTACTAAGCAAAATAAGATGCATAAAGGATAAACATCACATGCAATCAAAATAAGTGATATGATATGGCCATCCTCATCTTGTGCCTTTGATCTCCATCTCCAAAGCACTGTCATGATCACCATCGTCATCGGCTTGACACCTTGATCTCCACCGTAGCATCGTTGTCATCTCGCCAACTATTGCTTCTACGACTATCGCTACCACTTAGTGATAAAGTAAAGCAATTACATGGCGATTGCATTTCATACAATAAAGCGACAACCATATGGCTCCTGCCAGTTGCCGATAACTTTTCCAATCATGATCATCTCATACAACAATTTATATATCATCATGACTTGACCATATCACATCACAACAAGCCCTGCAAAAACAAGTTAGACGTCCTCTACTTTGTTGTTGCAAGTTTTACGTGACTGCTACGGGCTTCTTGCAAGAACCGTTCTTACGTACACATCAAAACCACAACGATTTTTCGTCAAGTGTGCTGTTTTAACCTTCAACAACGACCGGGAGTAGTCAATCCCGATTCAACTAAAGCTGGAGAAACAGACACCCACCAGCCACCTGTGTGCGAAGCACGTCGGTAGAACCAGTCTCATGAACGTGGTCATGTAATGTCGGTCCGGGCCGCTTCATCCAACAATACCGCCGAATCAAAGTAAGACGTTGTTGGTAAGCAGTATGACTATTATCGCTGACAACTCTTTGTGTTCTACTCGTGCATATAACATCTACGCATAGACCTGGCTCAGATGCCATTGTTGGGAAACGCTGTATTTCAAAAAATTTACCTACGATCACGCAAGATCTATATAGGAGATGCGTAGCAACGAGCGGGGAGAGTGTGTCCACGTACCCTCGTAGACCGAAAGCGGAAGCATTTAGTAATGCGGCCGATGTAGTCAAACGTCTTCGCGATCCAACCAATCCAAGCACCGAACGTACGGCACCTCCGCGTCAGCACACGTTCAGCTCGATGACGTCCCTCAAACTCTTGATCCAGTTGAGGCCGAGGGAGAGTTCCGTCAACATGACAGCATGGCGATGGTGATGATGAAGTTACCAGCGCAGGGCTTTGCGTAAGCACTACGACGATATGACCGAGGTGTGTAGCTGTGGAGGGGGGCACCGCACACGGTTAAGAGAAACTTGTGTGTTCTAGGGTGCCCCCTGCTCCCGTATATAAAGGAGGGGAGGGGAGGCCGGCCAACCCTCCTAGGGCGCGCCAGGAGAGGTAGGACTCCAAGTCCTAGTAGGATTCCACCTAAGGAAGAGGGGGAAGAAGGAAGGGGGCCGGCCCTCCTTGTGGCCCTTCCTCTCTTCCCACTAAGGCCCATCAAGGGCCATTAGTTCCCCCGGGGGGTTCCGATAACCCTCCGGCACTCTGATAGTTATCTAGTACCTCTCGGAACTCATCCGGTGTCTGAATAACATCGTCCAATATATCAATATTTATGTCTCGACCATTTCGAGACTCCTCGTCATGTCTGTGATCTCATCCAGGACTCTGAACAATCTTTGGTCATCAAATCACATAACTCATAATACAAATCATCATCGAACGTTAAGCTTGCGGACCCTACGGGTTCGAGAACTATGTAGACATGAGCGAGACACATCTCCAGTCAATAACCAATAGCGGAACCTGGATGCTCATATTGGCTCCTACATATTCTACGAAGATCTTTATTGGTCAAAATCGCATAACAACATACGTTGTTCCCTTTGTCATCGGTATGTTGCTTGCCCGAGATTCGATCGTCGGTATCACCATACCTAGTTCAATCTCGTTACTGGCAAGTCTCTTTACTCATTCCATAATGCATCTTCCCGTGACTAACTCATTAGACACATTGCTTGCAAGGCTCATAGTTATGTGCATTACCGAGAAGGCCCAGAGATACCCCTCCGATACATGGAGTGACAAATCCTAATCTCGATCTATGCCAACTCAACAAACACCATCGGAGACACCTATAGAGCATCTTTATAATCACCCAGTTACTTTGTGACATTTGATATCACACAAGGTGTTCCTCCGGTATTCGGGAGTTGCATAATCTCATAGTCAGAGGAACATGTATAAGTCATGAAGAAAGCAATAGGAATAAAACTAAACGATCATTATGCTAAGCTAACAGATGGGTCTTGTCCATCACATCATTCTCTAATGATGTGATCCCGTTCATCAAATGATAACACATGTCCATGGTCAGGAAACTTAACCATCTTTGATTAACGAGCTAGTCAAGTAGAGGCATACTAGGGACACTCTGTTTCTCTATGTATTCACACATGTACTAAGTTTCCGGTTAATACAATTCTAGCATGAATAATAAACATTTATCATGATATAAGGAAATATAAATAACAACTTTATTATTGCCTCTAGGGCATATTTCCTTCAGTTTAACCACCTGTAGTTTTAGCTATGTCGACTGCAGGGATAATCAAGGTCTCCGATGCGTGCCCCGTCTTCAATGGCACTAATTACCCCTACTGGAAGAGTAATATGCGTATGCATCTTAAAGACATTGACGTCGACCTCTGGTATGTCGTCAAGAATGGCGTTCCCAAGGTCGGTGAAGGTGTCACCGCTGCTAATGTCAAGAGGTTCATTCAACTGGATTCGACTGCCAAGAACATCATCTGTGGTCATCTGACCAAAGGACAATATGGCCGTGTGAGTGCACTGGAAACTACAAAGCTAGTATGGGACCGGCTCTCCAAGGTCAACGAAGGCGTCTCAACTCAAAGAGACTCAAGGATTGATGTTCTTTGCAACCTATTCAACTGCTTCAAGAGAAACGACAATGAGAATGTCCAGCTCACGTTTGATCGCCTCACTGATATCACAAATGAGCTTCGCGCACTTGGTGCCACTGAGATCACCAAGCACGAAATCGTCAAGAAGCTTCTGAGATCACTTGACAGCTCTTTCGACACCCTGACCCTGATGATTCAAGAACATCCTGACTTCAAGACTCTCGATCCGTCTGACATACTTGAGAGGCTCAACACACATGAGTTCCAGTTATTTAAGAAGAGAGACATCTATGGTCCCAACTATGGTCGAACTCACGCTTTGAAGGCAAAGGTTGTTTCCTCATCTAAAGAAGAATCTGACTATACTTCTGGGGATCCCAAAGACATTGGAAAGGAGCTAGCTATGCTCGTGAAGAAGTTCCAGAAGTTTACCAAGAAGAAAGGCTTCAGAAAGTCTTCAAGATCCACCTGAAGAAATGATGAAGCTTCCACTCGTGACCACAAGAAGAGAACATACCACAAATGCAAGAAACCTAGTCACTACATCTCCGAGTGTCCACAATGGGACAATGAGACCAAGAAGAAGAAGAAGAGCAAGGATTATGATTATGATGACAACAAGAAGAAGAAATCCTCAAAGTCTTCATCGAAGTCTTCATTTCTCAAGAAGAACTCATCAAGCAAGGCTCGTGCGTTTGTTGGCAAGGAGATGGATTCAGAGGAGGAGTCTGCTTCTGAGGAGGCGGGGGTGGAGTTTGAGGAGGAGTCTGATTCAGGTGTGGCAAGCTTGGCTCTGGCTTCAGCGTATGTCGCCAAGTCCATCTTCAACACCGAAGACAATGGTCTCGTCCCCAACGCTGATGCTAATGATGAGGATGACTCTGCTCCTACCTACTGCTTCATGGCACGTGGTGCCAAGGTAAACTCACGCGATGCTTACTTTAAAACATCCAGTGAAGATGACTCTGAATGTGAATCTAAACCTAGCTACAACACACTTGCTAAAATTGCTACAAAACAACAAACTGCTATGGAGCATATTCAAAAGTTGTTAGACAAAAGCGATGACCTGTTGGCCACAGAAATGACTCAAACTCAGTCCTTAATTGAAGACTGAAAGTGCTAGTTATCGACTAGAGGGGGGGGTGAATAGGCGATTTTTATGAAAGTCTTCAAAACATGGAAGTTTCGAAGACAAACAATAGAAATGACCCTATTGATATGCAGCGGAAGATAAACTACACTAAGCAAGCCATAGTCAAGTATGCAATAATGTGAAAGTACAAAGATTAGCAGCAGCTAGGTAGTAAGGATCAGGATGGAAGATGGCATGAAGCCAAACTACGAAAATAGTCAGACAGTGAAGACAAATAGGTAAAGCAAACAAGCAATGACTTCACGAAGACAAACTCTAAATAAAGATAGGGAGAGGATAGAACCAGTCACTTGTTGAGGACACATGATTTGTTGGACCAGTTCCAGTTGCTGTGACAACTGTACATCTGGTTAGGGAGGCTGAGATTCAACTCAGAAGACCACGTCTTCACCTTATTCCCCTTGAGCTAAGGACACCCAGTCCTCACCCAATTACTCTGGTAAGTCTTCAAGGTAGACTTCCAAACCTTCACAGACTTCGTTCACCGGCAATCCACAATGACTCTTGGATGCTCAGAACGCGACGCCTAACCGGCTGGAGGATTCACAATCCTCAAGTGTAATAAGTCTTCAGGTCACGCAGACAGAAAGACTTCAGTGATGCCTAACACTCTTTGGCTCTGGGTGTTTGGGCTTTGTCCTCGCAAGGATTTCTCTCTCTCAAAGGCTTCGAGGTGGGTTGCTCTCAATGCGACAAAAGCCATGCACTAACTCTGAGCAGCCACCAATTTATGGTGTAGGGGGTGGGCTATTTATAGCCACTAGGCAATCCGACCTGATATGTCCGAAATGACCCTAGGTCACTAAGGAACTGACACGTGTTCCAACGGTCAGATTTCAAACACACACGGCAACTTTACTTGGGCTACAAGCAAAGCTAACTCATCCAGCTCTGGATAAGATTTGCTCTCATTGTCTTCGCTCGAAGATATAGGATTTGGGTTGAGCATCACTTTAGTCACTCTGACTTTGTTCACTTGGAACCCACTTAACAGTACGGTGGTTCCTATGACTCAACAAAGAAGAAAAGGAAACAACGAAACGACTAAGTCTTCGCGCTCCATAATCTTCACTCAATGTCTTGTCATGTCATAGTCTTCAATATGAATATCTTCACATACCACCATTGTCGTCAATGTCTTCATACATTTTTAGGGGTCATCTCCGGTAGGTAAACCGAATCAATGAGGGACTACTACCTGTGTTATCCTGCAATTCTCACAAACACATTAGTCCCTCAACCAGATTTGTCGTCAATACTCCAAAACCAACTAGGGGTGGCACTAGATGCACTTACAATCTCCCCCTTTTTGGTGATTGATGACAAACTGGTTGAAGTTTTCAACAGGGATAAAGTATGTGAAATGTAAAGGATTTAGGAATTGTCTTCATAAGTGGTAAGGGCTCCCCCTGAAGATGTGCATATAAGTAATTTGCTTTTGGAATGCAAATGCACATGGCAGGTTGTACTTGTGGAGATCCTCTTCAACTTATGAAGATAATTCATCATGCATGATTTGATATAACGAAGATAATGACATGCATAATGAAAAATGGACGTCTGCAGAATGACTTAAGTGCGGAAGTTATCATCGCACATGCGGAATTTATCATCGCATCACAGAATAGCAAATAAGTAGCAGACTACCATCGAGTTTAAGTGTTACAACTCAAAGAACCAAATGTATCAAAAAGGAAGAGTTGTAAACACTAGGAAAAATATAATGCAACCACCCATATGAACCCGCTTGAAGACTATCAAACTCATATGCTTCTCCCCCTTTTGTCAGTAAGGACCAAAAAGGTTTGAAGACATAGAGCCTCTACTCGTTCCCATGAGGAGTAGGTGAAGCAGCAGGGTCGTCGGTGTTGTTTGGCGGTGCAGACGAACTTGGTGCAGTGTCGATTCGCGCAAAAGGTGGTGAAGTAGCATCATATTCATCATTAATGACACGGGCATCCACTGTTGCAGCAGAAGAGGAGAACTCAGAGTCTTCAAGAGATGGAGTGCGCCGCAGCACAATCCTTCTCGGAGGTGTTGTGTCAAACTTGAAACGTTCAGAGAAGCCATCATCTTGAAGATCATCTTCAGAACACATAAGCGTCAGCCCTTTCCATGTATGCCGACAAGTTTCATGGGCGACAAAGGCATTTGGTGGCAAGGTTGCGAATCCTGTTGACGTCCACCAAGAGGCTTTTCATTTGACACTTCAGCCAGTCATGATGCTTATCCTGTTTCTGATGAAGGGCAACCAGAAGCTCTCGGTCATTGAGAACACGAGATCGCTTCTTGGGCCGTTGTGCAATGGTGCTTTCAGTGGCTTCAGTGAGGGCACGATGAGGTGCACACGTAATACTAGCCAGAGGATAAACACGAGTGACAGCTTGAACTCCTTCAATATTTTGCGAGAAGCTTTGATTATCAGCATTGTGAAGACTCAGGGTGTCGGTGTACAAAAAGAGGGGCACACTTTTTGTACCCCTATAACTGTGCACGGGCAGTCTGAGCCACGGGCACCACCACACCAAGCAAGGCAAGGGGGGTGAGCCAGGGTAAGACCGAAGCTCAAGGGAACTAGAACGACGCCAAGACCAAGACCACGAAGAGCAAAAAGGACGAAGCAGACTCCCCCGGCAAGATCCTTGCCGGGAGACAGTTTTAGCAACCCCGGCAAGACCCTTGCCGTGGCGACTCGCCCCACGCCTACGGAGCAAATTACCCTTGAGTCCACTGCCCCCAAGGGGCAAGGATGCGGGAAACATCCCTGTGGTGGCATGCAGATCTTTGTGAAGACATTCAAGATCAGATACGCACTAAGAAGACGACGACCTTTGGCGAGATACCAGCCAGGGAAGACCACGAGACCCCCGGCAAGCGCCTTGCCGGGATGACAACAGGCGCCTTGGCAAGACCCTTGCCGGGGCCCCCCTTGCCGGGGCCCCGGCAAGGCCCTTGCCAAGGACATCCGTAGGGCCGCCATCAGGCCCACGTCGACTAAACCTCCACCGCCGTACGCATGCAGCTGCCGACCCAACCAGCTGGGCAGGCACCTGCGTGGCGGCATGCAGATCTTCGTGAAGACCCACCACTGCGCCACCTCAGCTGCCTGCCTACCTACATGGCATCGCAGGCATCGCTGGCCAGGGCGCGTGTCGACACAAGAAGGAGCGGCGACGGACGAGACGGATTTCTCCCCCGTCCCCGATAAAGTAAGGGCACCTAAGCAGACGCATTAAATGCGCCTTGTCGTGTAATGCAAGGGATAACCTCGCATCACTGTACCCTTTCCACCTCCTGTATGCCACTGTGGCGACCCCTTTTTCTATAAAAGGAGGCCCGAGGCGACCAGGAGAAGGATTCGGCTTTTTGGAGCTCCTAACGCCCCAGAGCTAGCTCAAGAACAGGAATATACATCCACCAAAGTAGGAGTAGGGTTTTACGCATCATCGCGGCCCGAACCTGGATAAACAAACTTTGTACTATCTGTTTGATCTGCTCTTCTCACGACCCCGCGCCCCGCCTGCCGTAGTAGGGATTCTTGTGATCCCATAGGTGTCGTTCCCACCGACATCTTTGGCGCGCCAGGTAGGGGGCGCGGTTGTGAGAATCGGCTTTAGCAGTTTGTTCGACGCTTCTTCATCATCATGGCGCCCAAGAAGAAGATGACGGTGGCGGTTGGCCAGTCGGAAGCCGGACAGCCCGTCCCGACGCGGGCGAGCAGCGGACCGGTCACAGAAAGGACCCAGGGCACTGCTCGCGAACACCAGCACCGTCCCAGCAGCCGGAATATGGGAGGCGGTGATGTTTCTGCGCCTAGTAACGGGCCACACATCGCCAAATCCAAAGGCGGAGCCAGGCCCTCCGCGGGTGGAGCGGGGCCTTCCAAGGTTACCGCCGCCCCACCCGAAGGCGACGCAAGGGCCTCCAAGACTCCCACGCCGGCGCCAACAGTGCGCTCCCCCAGGCAGCGCGCGATGAACGGCGTCGTCACGCCGAAGATCCCAGGCGTTGCCGCGGGAAGAGCCCCGAGCGCCACTCCCGGGACATAGAAGACCTGCCCGCTCGCCGAAGCCCTGGTGAAAACGGCATGCGACCGCGGGATCGTGATAGGGCTCCTTCTGACATGGTCAGAAGTCGAAGCGCGTCGCGATCCGTGCAGGTTCCACTGCCGCCGACGCCAGCAGAGGCCCTGGCGCGCGCAGTTGCTCCTCGACTTTCCCCCCACCATGGGGAAACTCGACGAATGGAGAGCCACTATCCGAAGCCTTGTTGCGGTGGCCAACAAAGACGAACCAAGCTCGGTGGAGCCCCCGGGTCGACGCTCCAATGGAGTCCGACGCACCAGTGGCGGAAAAGCCGGCGGCGCCGCGACCACGGTGCATTCACCTCCTCCCCATCCGGTACCGCGGACGCCGGCTTGTCGCGACGTCACGGGCGACGACATCTCCATAGCGTTGTCCGACCCATGTACCCGTTGTGACCAGCGCCAAGTTCTTCGGGAACGAGCCCATGAAGACGCTCGAACCACTATCGAGCGCCGGCGTGCAGCGCGCCACCAGTCGGACAGGCGAGCAGGGCCTGCTGCGAACCACCCGGCCCCGGAGAGCCCTGGAGGCCTACCTTACGAGGTAGGCTGTCCGGCTTTTACCCGTGAGCTGCGGCAGTTCCAGTGGCCCACTCACCGCACCTTCAAACCTGACGTTGGCGAGAAGTACAAAGGCAAGACCCACCCGTCTGAGTTCCTCATCATCTACACCATCGCGATGCAAGCTGCCGGAGCCCGCGACGATAAGGTGCTTGCGAATTACTTTCCATTGGCTCTTAAACCCAACGCCATGTCGTGGTTGATGCACTTGCCGGTAGACTCTATTTCCTCCTGGTCGGATTTGTGCCATGATTTTGTTGGCGCCTTTACTGGAGGTCACCAAGCCCATGGCCAAGCAAGCGACCTGCACGTCATTCCCCAGAAGGGAGGCGAGAGTCTGTGCAAATATATACAGAGGTTCAGCCGGGTACAGTACAATATCCCTGATGTTCACCCTGCTGCCATCATCAGCGCGTTTCATCAGAACATGCGTAACCGCAAGATGCGCGAAGAGCTGGCAATGAACAAGGTGAAAGACGTGGCAGAACTCTATGTTCTTGCTGACAGATGTGCCTGGGCGGAAGAGGGAAGGAAGTACCCCGGCGAAGATGCCGGCGTGGAAACCGACTCTTCAGATGAGGATACTGCCGCCCCGGCAAAGAAAGGCCGGCGCCGCAACAGGAAGCGCAAAGGTAAAGCCGTGCTTGCCGTCGAGGGATCTGATGACGCCGGCTCCGCCAAGAAAACCAAGGAAGATGACCCTGGCAAGGAAATTGCCGGATGTGTCGCCTGCCGGGCCTTGGCGACTGCCGAGAAGCCAGGAAACTCCGACAAGCAATACTGCAAGATCCATCACACCAAGGGCCATGATCTCCAGAACTGCCGACAGGTTGAGCTCGTTGCTGAGAAGCAGAGGGCTGAATATGAGAGGCGGGACCAGGAGAAGGGCCAGGACAGTGCTGAGGGGTCCGGCAAGAAGCATGACGGCCAGGCGGGCCATCACGGCAAGGATAAACAGCAGAAGAGGCCCGCCCGGGGCCGTGACAAAAAGCCAGAAGACGATGATCACGAAGAGGACGATGAGTCTGGTGACCAAGAATTTCAGAAAGCTACAGAGGCCATGTGCGTCGATGGCGGCGCCTTGCTGCATACCTCTCACCGCCAGCTTAAACAGTGGGCGTGTGAGATTACAGCGGCAGAGCCATCGTTTGATGCCCAAAGGCCGCTGAAGTGGTCCAGCACACCTATCATTTTTGACACTGAGGATCACCCTGATCGCACCACTGCAGTCGGGTGCTTGCCATTGTTGGTTTCACCAACAATACGCAACCTCAAGGTGACAAAGATGCTAGTCGATGGCGGAGCCGGTCTGAACTTAATCTCGCCTACCGTGATCGAGAAACTGCAGATTCCTAATGGAGATCTCGAAGAGACGGGCACATTTCAGGGGGTCAACCCGGGAAGAAGTCAACCAAAGGGAAAGGTCACGTTGCCCGTGACTTTTGGGAGTGATCTGAACTACCGGACAAAAAAGATTGTGTTCGGCGTTGCCAAGATCCCCTTGCCTTACAACGGGATCCTTGGCCGCACAGCGCTGGCCAAGTTCATGGCGGCGTCACATTACGCCTACAACACCCTGAAGATGCCGGGGCCTGTGACGATCATCACCGTCCCATCGGACAAGAAGGACGCGCTAATTTGCGCTGACCAACTCTACCAACAAGCAGTTGCAGCAGCCGCCACTGCTAAGGCGCTTGCTCCTGCCGCTGGAGCCCGGGGAAGGAAAAAGAAGAAGTCCGGCGAGACCTCAGGCACCCACTCCGGCAAGCGCACCTCTTCGGAGTGTAGTGCTCCCGTCGAGGATGTGCCAGAAAGCTCCACCGGCAGAAACAAGAAGTTCAGGGCCACACCGCAGGGAACCAAGAAGGCTTCTGTCAAGGAGGACGGCACGGGAGGGGCTTTGACCATAAGCTCCGCCCTTGACGACAAATAGGAAGACGCGCTCGTCACCTTCCTGCGGGCGAATGTCGATGTGTTTGCATGGCAAGCATCCGACATCCCCTGCGTTCCCAAGGAGGTGATTGAGCACCACCTTGCTGTCTGTCCTCATGCGCGGCCCGTCAAGCAAAAGGTAAGAAAGCAAGCTTTGGAACGACAAGAGTTCATCACAGAGGAGATCCAGAAACTGGAAGCAGCGGGTTTGGTAAGAGGAGTGCTCCATCCAACATGGTTGGCCAATCCAGTGGTAGTGCGCAAGGCAAATGGGAAGTGGATGCTGTGTATTGATTACACAGATATCAATAAGGCTTGTCCCAAAGACCCCTTCCTGTTGCCGCGCATCGACCAGATTGTTGACTCCACGGTTGGGTGTGATCTGTTATCATTCCTCAATGCCTACTCCGGCTACCACCAGATCTTCATGACAAGAGAAGACGAAGAGAAAACGACATTCATCACCCCATGTGGTACGTATTGTTTCATACAGATGCCTTTCGGGTTGAAGAGTGCTGGTTCAACATTTGCAAGGGCGGTCCAGATTGGTTTTGAACCCCAGCTCCATAGAAATATGGAAGCTTATATGGATGATATAGTGGTCAAAACCAAGAACAGGGCAACCCTTATACCGGATTTACAAGAAACATTTGCAAACCTACACAAGATCAATCTCAAGCTAAACCCTGAGAAGTGCATCTTCGGTGTCCCGTCCGGCAAGCTTCTCGAGTTCTTTGTGTCACAGCGTGGGATAGAGGCCAATCCGGACAAGATCAAAGCTATAGAACAGATTGAAGCGCCCAAGCGGGTCAAAGATGTACGTCGGCTTGCTGGTTGCGTTGCCGCCATGAGCAGGTTCATTTCCAAGTCTGCCGAGCGCGCCCTTCCCTTTTTCAAGGTCTTGAAAAAGGCGGGCCCGATGGAATGGACGCCAGAAGCCGAAGCAGCATTGCAAGATTTGAAGAGGTATCTCTCCTCCACGCCAGTACTAGTTGCGCCTAGGCCACAAGAATCGTTGCTGCTATACCTGGCGGCAACGAACCAGGTGGTCAGCGTCGCGCTAGTGGCGCAGAGAGAAATTGATGACGAGGTGATAGCAGCGACAGAGCCTGATGCCGTTGGTGCAGAGACGACACAGCCGGTTGGAGTGCCGCCAAGGAAGAAAATGATGCAGCACCTGGTCTACTTTGTTAGCTCCCTCCTGCAGGGGGCTAGATCAAGGTACTCCGGTGTGCAGAAACTGCTCTTCGGCGTTCTTATGGCCTCGAGGAAGCTGCGTCACTACTTCCAGGCGCACGAGATCACCGTCGTTACTCGCCTCCCTCTGCAACAGATATTGCACAATCCAGACGCAACAGGAAGAATTGTAGAATGGGCACTGGAGCTGTCCAGCTTTGGCCTCAAGTTTGAGAGTACCTCGACGATTCAAAGCCGAGTCCTGGCGAAGAAACCCAGGAGACTATTCTCCCCGGCAAAGAGGCAAGTTGTGACTGGGTCATGTACTTTGATGGGGCTTTCTCCTTACAGGGCGCCGGGGTTGGCGTACTGCTTGTCGCGCCCACCGGGGAGCACCTCAAGTACGTGGTCCAGATGCACTTCCCCAGGGAGGTGTCGACAAACAATACTGCTGAGTACGAGGGGCTGCTTGCTGGTCTTAGGATCGCGGCAGACCTCGGAATCAAGAAACTCATTGTCAGGGGCGACTCGCAACTTGTCGTCAGACAAGTCAACAAGGACTACCAGAGCCCGTTGATGAAGGCCTACATAGATGAAGTGAGGAAGCTGGAAGAGCGTTTTGACGGTATACAGGCAGAGCATGTTCCCCGAGCAGAGAACGACATCGCCGATTACCTGTCAAAACGCGCCGCCCTCAAGCTACCTGTGGAACCAGGTACCTTTGTGCTTCAGCTAACTCAGCCATCCATTGATCCATCAACTGAACAAAACAAGAGGAGAAAATCAGGGCCCGGCAAGTACTTTCCCGCCGAGCTCCCCGAAGCCGCCGACAAGGATGTTGCCGGAGACACTGAGCCCGCCACGGGACGGCTAGCTCCGACGGAGCATCAAGCTCTTGTCATGGAGACAGCCGCTCCTATAGCGGAGGAATTGCCTTTAGTCCTCGCCGTCGAGCCCTAGGCTCCAGCGTGGGCACAACATATTGTCCGATTCCTCCAAACAGGGGAACTTCCTGAGGAGCAGGAAGAAGCGGAAAAAGTAGCCCGTCACTCTACTATGTACGAGTTTGTCAATGAAGTCCTGTATAGAAAGAGGCCGAACGGTGTGAAATTGAAGTGTATCCCTTGAGAGGAAGGACTGGGGCTATTGGCGGAGATACATGGAGGCATATGTGGATCCCACATAGGGTCGAGGGCCCTTGCCGGCAAAGAGTTTCGGCAAGGCTTCTTCTGGCCCACCGCCCTCCAGGATGCGACGACACTAGTCACCAAGTGTGAAGCGTGTCAGTTCCATTTGAAGAAGCTTCATCAGCCAGCTCAAGCCCTTCAAACCATTCCTCTCTCCTGGCCTTTCTCGGTCTGGGGGCTCGACATACTGGGCCCTTTCCCCCACGCTGTCGGGGGCTTTGAGTACTTGTACATTGCAATCGACAAGTTCACAAAGTGGCTAGAAGTGGAAGCAGTGAGGAAGGTCACAGCACAGTCAGCCGTCAAGTTCTTCAAAGGACTGGTGTGCCGTTTTGGTGTACCCAATAGGGTCATCACCGACAACGGCACGCAGTTCACAAGTCACACCTTCATGCAATATATTCAAGACCTCAGCAGCAAGGTCTGTTTCGCTTCCGTTGCTCACCCACGAAGCAATGGTCAAGCTGAGAGGGCGAATGCTGAAGTACTGCGAGGCCTGAGGACAAAGACCTTTGGCAGACCACGCAAGAGTGGAAGGTGTTGGATTGATGAATTGCTGGTAGTTCTTTGGTCAATCAGAACGACACCAAATCGAGCCATCGGCCAGACACCCTTTGCCCTGGTATACGGGGCAGAAGCAGTTCTCCCCACAGAACTCATATACGGGTCACCTCGAGTACTCGCTTATGACGAGCTTGAGCAAGAGCAATTGCGGCAAGATGACGCAACGCTCCTTGAGGAAGATCGTCTTCGGGCGGCTGTGAGAGCAGTGCGCTACCAGCAAGCCTTGCGCCGCTACCATAGACGCAAGGTTCGTGCCCGAAGCTTTGAGGAAGGCAACCTTGTTCTTCGGCGCGTTCAATCGGCCAAGAATTCCAACAAGTTGACGCCAAAGTGGGAAGGCCCTTATCAGGTAATATGAGTCACCAGGCCCGGCGCAGTCCGCCTGGAGACCGAAGATGCCGTTCCGGTGAGTAACTCCTGGAACATTGAGCATCTTCGCAAGTTTTACCCGTGAGGCGCGGCTTGCCGGGCCCCCCGGCAAGCCACCTTTTGTACAAGCCTTGCCGATGACGCATGTAACCCTTTGTACAAAGCCAGGCGTAGACCCTGAGCATAAATAAATGAAGCGCTGGCGCCCTAAGTTATAGCATGCATGCTAGGTCGAGTCTCATCCTTGGTTAGGGTTGATAGTGCTTAGCGGCGGCTAACCCCTAGCTTAGAGGTCGAGTTTGCATCTCTTTGTCTTTCTTTTATCTTCTTTGGTTCGCAGGACACACAGATATCCTTGCCAAACCACTTGGGGAGAAAAAAAGGAACAGACCGGCATCTAGGCCCCGACAAGCCAGTATTGCCGAGGGCTGCAAGAGCAAAGATTCACCCATGGCAAACCAGGGTTGCCGGGGGCTACAGATTCAGATAAGTTTTTTATCCCTTATCATGCATTTCCTTACGGACTGAGGTATGTGAAACCTCATTTTACCCTCAAACTACCGTGCTCCCCTAACTCTAGGCCCTAGGGCCCGTTCCTAGGACCGATTTTGGTCGTAGTCGCGACAGCAAAAGGATAGGACGAGGAGCCTAAACCCACTTCATCCCGGCCTCCGCCGAAAGCGTGAGGAAGATCGAGCGAAGTGGGGAGATGGCGAGGCGTGTTGCCGGGAAAGGAAATGTTTATCTTAAAGATATCAAGGATTTATTCCTTGTCGTGGGTTTCACCCACAAACAAATGACCCGGCAAACATCCCTTTTTCATTAAAAACATTCCAGTCAGGTATAGTCCATAGGGAATGAAAAACATGAATGAGAGGATTACGGGTTTTAAATTCAACAAAGGCCCAAAGGCTTACAAATTAAAAAGAGATAAGGTGCCCGTAATCCCTTTCTTGTCCCTCTCCTCAGGAGGCAGGTCAAGGAGGCGAAAAGGGCAAAAGGAGCGCCTAGGCGAGCTACGGGTGGCAGAAGGCACTGAGAGAACATCTTGGTGGCCGTCCAAAGGCTAGATGGTGATGGCGGTGCTGGAAGCAGAGCTCGAAGACGAGGCGGCAAGACGTCAGTACGCGTCGAAGGTGTCGGTGCCCGTGTACTCCGACTTGACGGCCTTGCCGCCCGCCCTCTTCCTCTTCCGCAGCCTCCCAACGCCAGCCGCCCAAGGAGACGACCCCGAGAAGTTCAAGGAGCCGGCGACACGGATGATGGGGTCGCCGGTGCCACACGGAGCGGCGCCCGACACCTAGTCGGACCCGTCATCCTGCTGCCTACCGCCCTCGTCGTCGCTGCCGCTGTCCTCCTCGTCACTCTCGCTCGAGGAGGAATCTTCACTATCAGAAGAGCTCTCCACGCAGCACCTTGTACGAGTCCCAAAGTGCCCGAAGACCTTGACGGAGAGAAGGCCACCCTCCATCAGCTTAAAATGGAGAGTGAGCCCCTCCGTCAAGCTGTGGATATGAGAAAACGTCTTCCATCCCCGATGAAGATACATCACATGAGGAACAGGGAAGTCGACACGGACCCGCGTGCCACTGATCCCGCAGCCCCTCATGTGCAGCCGCAATGACTCCGGCGGATCCAGCTCCATCTCCTGCGCAAATGGAGTCGGGAGACGAAGGCGACGGCGTGGCGGCCGGCGCAACCTGACGAAGAACTCACAAGGGTCATCCCCAACATGGCCCTCCATTGGAGGAGGAGCTGCTGGCGGGGGCGAGGCCAGCGTGCCACCCCGTCCTCCTCTTCCCCGAGCGCCCTGGCCTCGCCCACGGCCTCGCCCCCTCCCCCTTCCCCTCGTAGCCGGCTCTGCCACCACAGGCGCAGGAGAAGGAAGGACGCGTTGTCGAGCGGCGACCCTCGCCGCCACCATTGAAGGACTGGGATTTCCTCTCTCCATGACGAATGGAAGAGAGGAGCAGAAGCTGAAGGAGGAAGAAGATGGAAGAATGCGGGACGCCATCCCCCTCCCGCTCTTTATAAAGGAACGGGGTTGGGGCTCGACCGCCCCGCTCGGCCAATCAAGACACGGAAGGCGCAGGGAGCCAAGACCGACCCGCCGCCCCAACCAGCGACGGCCCGGTTTCCCGCCTCCATCGTTTGCCACCCCAAGCGCATGGGAGACATGTGGCAGACGTGCAGAACCGAGGGGACAGGTGAGGCGACCTCTCCCCACCCCGTGATCGTGGGGAGTGGACGCCTTGAGGACCGCGCCTCGGCCCCATTCAGTAAATGGGCCGCGCCTCCACGCTTCCCTCCGTTTATGGGGAAGGCGTGAACCGCCCCTTTACTACGACATGATGCATGCGTGCGGAGACCAACCCCACGCATGCCGCCCACGTCACACGCGCCTCCCCACGCCGCGCCACGCGTGGGAGTCGTGGGAAGCGCAGCGCGCGAAAAATCTTACCGCGGTAAAAACCGCCCCGCCTGCCCGCGCACCGTTTCTGGGCCTGGCCCAACAATGAGTTGCACTTATGTGTGGCCCATGCCAGGGGGCTCCTATCGGTGTACAAAAAGAGGGGTACACTTTTTGTACCCCTATAACTGTGCATGGGCAGTCTAAGCCATGGGCACCACCACACCAAGCAAGGCAAGGGGGGTGAGCCAGGGTAAGACCGAAGCTCAAGGGAACTAGAACGAGACCAAGACCAAGACCACGAAGAGCAAAAAGGACGAAGCGGACTCCCCCGGCAAGATCCTTGCCGGGAGACAGTTTTAGCAACCCCGGTAAGACCCTTGTCGCGGCGACTCACCCCACACCTACGGAGCAAATTACCCTTGAGTCCACTGCCCCCAAGGGGCAAGGATTCGGGAGACATCCCCGTGGTGGCATGCAGATCTTTGTGAAGACATTCAAGATCAGATACGCACTAAGAAGACGACGACCTTTGGCGAGATACCAGCCAAGGAAGACCACGAGACCCCCGGCAAGCGCCTTGCCGGGGATGACAACAGGCGCCTCGGCAAGACCCTTGCCGGGGCCCCGGCAAGGCCCTTGCCAAGGACATCCACAGGGCCGCCATCAGGCCCACGCCGACTAAACCTCCACCGCCGTACGCATGCAGCTGCCGCCCCAACCAGCTGGGAAAGCGCCTGCATGGCAGCATGCAGATCTTCGTGAATACCCACCACTGCGCCACCTCAGCTGCCTGCCTACCTACATGGCATCGCAGGCATCGCTGGCCAGGGCGCGTGTCGACACAAGAAGGAGCGGCGACGGATGAGACGGATTTCTCCCCCGTCCTCGATAAAGCAAGGACACCTAAGCAGACACATTAAATGCGCCTTGTTGTGTAATGTGAGGGATAACCTCGCATCACTGTACCCTTTCCACCTCCTGTATGCCACTGTGGCGACCCCTTTTTCTATAAAAGGAGGCCCGAGGCGACCAGGAGAAGGATTCGGCTTTTTGGAGCTCCTAACACCCCAGAGCTAGCTCAAGAACAGGAATATACATCCACCAAAGCAGGAGTAGGGTTTTACGCATCCTCGTGGCCCGAACCTGGATAAACAAACTGTGTACTATCTGTTTGATCCGCTCTCCTCACGACCCCGCACCCCGCCAACCGTAGTAGGGATTCTTGTGATCCCATAGGTGTCGTTCCCACCGACACAGGGGCTCCTTGGCAGGCTCTGGATAGATAGCTTCAACTGACATATCAACCTCAGGCAGAAAAATCAGATGATTGCGAGTAGAGGGCTGATAGTTGACAGCTGAGTGCGGTTTGATCAGACGCATAATCCATGGAGCGTAAAACTTCAAGCCAAAGAGATCAAAGCCTGATGCAGCAAGTTGGCAGATAAAGAAGTCTTGTGCATTGAAGCTTTTGCCATGAAGAATATGGAAGACCAAAGTCTTCATTGCACCTTCCAGCTTTGCATGAGGAGAATGCCCTTTGATGGGCCAGAGAGTTCGCCTTATGATGTGATAGATAGTACGTGGCAGATACTCAAGGTCTTCAACAAAGAACTCCTTAGGATATTCCGCATCAGGAGACAAAGGCTTGATCATGCTAAGCATCTGACTCATGTTGGGTTCAGGCTTGTGAAAGATGCTTTCCATAGCAGCACTATGAAGCTGACAACCAGGTTCATAGAGATCACCTGGAGTGGGCAGGCCAGTAAGCTCAATGATATCAAAGGCTTTGGCTTCATGATGGACATTGCCTGTCATCCACTCAAGGACCCAAGTCTTGGGATCCCTGTTGTAGCCACGAATATGAAGAGTGGAATAGAATTGGAGCAGTAATTCTTCATTCCAGTGCTCCTTGTCAGTGACGAACTGCAACAAGCCAGACTCTCTGAAGCAATCCAGCGTTTCTTCCAAATAGGGCAGATGAGTTATGGCTTCAGTGTCAAGACGCATATGTGGGAAAATGCGACCTTGATTGTACAAAATGCATGAGTAATAACCGCACTGCTGATAGCTCCAGAACCGATCAGATGATATTCTTGCCCTAGTGTAGGGGTTCTTGGCGCTATTGAAGAAGGTTTTGTGCACTTTTAAGCCATTGATATTAAATGATCCTGGTGCAGACGCAGTACCTGGAAACCTAGGTAGTCTTGGCAGTGGCTTCTGAACCTGAGGCCTGTGCTCAACGTGGTAGTCAAATTGAGGACCAGCAGCAGGCGGAGGAACCAGAAGAGGCCATTTGACGGTTATAAGCTGCCTAGTTGTATGCTTGTTCTATGGTATGCGGCCTTGGTGGCGGAGTGGGAGCAGTGGCATTGGCAGAGGCGTCAGGCTGCGCATCTGGAGCAGGTGCTTCATTGGCTTCATTGGTTTCAGGCTCAGTATTCTGTGCAGGCTCCAAATTTGCTTCAGCCATGACCACGTCATTGGCTTCATTGGTGTTAGTGGTGGCAGCCTCAAGATTCTCAACCTCCACTTGATGAGCTGGAGGGTTGGGCACAGACACGTTCACTTCAGGAACAACTTCTTCAGTGATGGGGGGAGTAGGGACACATTCTTCTGCTTGTTTTCCTTTGGCTGATGCAGCCGGATTGTCTTCAGCAACTTTAGCTTCAGACTCGGAGACATTCACAGTAGGAGTGGCTTCTGGGAACACCTGACGTGCAATGGATTGGTGGTGCACTTCTCCTTCTGGAACGCTCGAAAGAGGAACTTGAGGCCTTGGTCCTTTGTAAAGCCTACGTAATGCTGGCGACGCCTGTGGAGATGGAGTTGGCTGGGCCTCAAAGTCATCATCTCCTTCTTGCACTGGTGGGGTAGCTTATTGTTGGGGAGTACTTGAGGTGTCTTGGTGTTGTGGGTGATCAGCCCATGATGCATCCTGAGCAATTGGCATCAGAGGACGACCAATGCTGATGAGTTCGCTATTCGTGAGAACAGGCGATGATACCAAGTTGTGCTCGATCTGAGGAAGAACTACATCATCTTCAACATTGTCATGGTGACCAATGTCTTCAGCAGCGGAGGGGTCAACTGCTGGAATGTCTTCAGCTTCAGGAGCCTCTGTGGAAGCAGGCTCATGAACTATCATCCGTCGTTCTTGATACGAAGAGTCAGGACGAGCAACCGATATGGGTTTGACAACGAGGGGCTCTGTAGGAGCAGCCCGATCTTTCTTGGTTTTGCGCTTCTTCTTGGAGGGAGCGACATCAGAAGCTTCAGGACTTTTCCTCTTTCTGGCTTCAGCCTCGGCAGTCCTTGTCTTCTTCAGTTCTGAAGCGGTTGACCTGACCTTTGTCTTCGAGCCAGTCATGCTGCTTGGGAAGACTATGCGAGGTTCTTCCCGTCTTGAAGGTGCAGATTGGTCAGTCGATGGCTTCTTCTTCTTTGCAGCCATTCTGGGGTCGATTCCAGGGCGACCAAGAGCCTTGCGCTTCTCAGCTTCATTGTAGGCTTGCACGCACTTGTCATCCAGACTCTTCATGCGTTCACGAGAACCTTTAGCTTCTTCACGCTTCTTGAGAAAAGCTTCCTTGAGCTCGTGCAGCATAACTTTGAAGTTTTTGACATCTTGCACGCTGAGCTTTTCCATGTGCTTCTTGAACTGAGCTTTCTCATAGTCAATTTTGTGCTTCAGTTCAACTATGCGCTGAGCTAGAGCTAGCTCAGAAGCAATGGCTCCATTGAAAGAGACGCTGAGGCCAATTGGAAGTTGCAGATCTTCAAAACTAAGATTGGGGGTATCAAACCACTCATCAATGAAGTTGTGGATGATTGCCACATCAAAGAGAGGCAAATCATTGAAGATTTCTGCTTCTTCCTTGCTCTTTATCAGTTGTTCAAGAGCGTCATCTGCAAGATCTTCATCACTGGACAGATCAATGTGTTCGTCTCGCAGAATGGCAGCAGGGGTCAGTGCCTGATAAGTATTCTTGACATTTTTCTTTTTCATCTCCGTCTTCTTGGAGATACGAGATAGATCTTCAGACTGCACATTGTCTTCAGGAGGTGCAGTAGCCAGTGGCTTCGCACGTGAAGCTTTTGGAGGAGCAGCTGACTTTGAAGCTTTAGCCTTCTTTTGCTTCTGCGGCTTTGGGGTAGGAGCAGGGGCTTCGTCAGTGTCAGCATCATCATTAGAATCCACTTTGGCACCTTGAACAGAGATGTGGGTGATGAGGCCATCAAGGTTGTAGAAGGGTCCAATGATATTGGGTTCTGCATCGGGTGTGCCGTCAGCCCGGGGAGCAGAAGGATCAGGATTGAAGTCTAACCCTAAAGAATCTTTGTTCTTCTTTGCCGAGGCTTTTGCAAACTGATAATTCCGTTTGAAAAGATCGTCATCTCGACACCACAAGAGAGAAGTGGGGTCGGCGTTGGCAGGTTGAGGTCCCCTGACCATGCAAGGATAGAAGCCTTGCTCAATGGCTTCAGCTCTGGTCTTGGGTTGAAGATTTTTGTACAAAATATCGCCCCAAGGCCGCTTGATAGCATTCTTCTCAGCATACTCCTTGGTGACGAAGTTGTACTTGAACCATTGCTCTGCCCAGTATCTTCGAATCCATTGGATTCGAGTCTTGCGCTGTCCATAGCTTTCTTCGGGATCGGTTTTGTAAAGTTCATAGAGATCTTCGGGCAGATCCATTGATGTACCCCCACGGCGCTGTCTGCCACCCTTCCTTGCAGATTTTTCTGTAGCCATGAACTTCAAACTGAATGGCTTCAACATGTTCAAAGGCTTCAAAGGCTTCCGCTTGCTGGACAAACAGGAACTGGCTTCGGGAGAGTTAATGTGATGCTGTAAGAATTCTGCAAACGAATGCAGACTATGAGAACCAAGGGATTCTCCCACGGACATGTACCTGTGACAGCATTAGAGATGTGAGGGAAGGGGAAGAGGTCATATGCATTCTCAGAAGATTTTGAAGATAAATCAGTTTGAAGACATTTACCTCATGATGCGAAGACATTCACTTATATGTTGAGAGTTGGTTCCAGATTTGTACGAATCCACGAATAAGTACAAGTGAGGAATCTAACAAGATGTGAAGCTTAAGTGAAGATACTAGGCAGTATGAGATGCAGACAGGATAGATCTAACATTGTGTAGGCAGAAACCTATTTTGGTAAACAAGATGAATTTTTGAGGATCAAAAAGATGGTAAAAATAGAGTTGTATTTACCACGCGAAGAACTACTAGATGGGAAGAGTAGGAGACCGAGCAGTTCAGTCCATGGTGCCCTAACTTGGCGACGGAGGACACCTACGGCGGCGGCGGAGAGGATGATGTCCGCGGCCAGTGTGAGGACGGCGTCGGTGAAGTCGCGGTAGCTAAGCACTTCATCGCCGGCGTCGTCAAGAGCTAGCGGTGGCGCTAGGGTTTTGACGAGGTGGAGAGGTGGAAGAAGGTTTTCTTGACCACAAGGGGACATGTATTTATAAGGAAGAATGCGACACAACGCAATTACGCAGGTGCCCCTGGCGGTTCAGATCTGAGGAACACGTGGCATGCATGCAACATACTTGGAGTTGTCCCACGTTCCCACGCTCGCCAGGTTTGTCGGATGGTCGTTCCGGCTTCTCCGGATTTCAAGCAATAAGGATGAATCATTTAAAACAGACTTAATGTTTGTCTCTATATCTTCTGCTGACAAGGACGCAGAGAAGACATTTGACAGTTTCAATAGAATGCATATGATTTGGACAGATAGAGTTTGAGATAGAAAGCATAGAGAGATTAGGGTCCGATCACATTCACTTAGTTCAAAAGATTCAACAAGGAAGACATAGCTATAAGTGAATGCTGTAGAGGACAGAACACTAGTATATATCAGAAAACAATCAAATCAACATAGTGAAGATAATCATGAAGACAAGTTGAAATTGAGGACAAACCAAATGCGAAGACATAGCAAAAGTAACGCCATGAGTAAAACACTTCAAACAGAAGAATTTGGTGGTGGCGTTACCCACTGTATAGGAAGTATTAGACCCAGACACGGCACACAATTATTGTGGTGCTCCGAAGTCAAATTCCGCGTTAACGTATCCACACTCAGAATGTAAGTCTTCATTGATTGAAGATATACTTTACTTCGTGTGTTGTACATCTAAGTCATCAACATGCATAAGTGTTAGGATGTGTGCCTGATCACAGGACATTTGAGGATTCCAAGATATTTAGCTCACACCGTAACTTGCAAAACCTTTTCTCATCCAAGGGCTGTGTGAAGATATCTGCCAGTTGCTCTTCAGTGTTGACATGGATGATATCAATATCTTCCTTCATGACATGATCTCTGAGAAAGTGATGACGAACTTCAATGTGCTTTGTCTTCGAGTGCTGAACTGGGTTGTTGGCAATCTTGATGGCGCTTTCGTTGTCGCAGAAGAGAGGTACTTGTTTCAGATTGATGCCATAGTCCTTGAGAGTTTGCTTCATCCATAGAAGCTGAGCACAGCAAGATCCAGCAGCAATGTATTCAGATTCAGCAGTGGAGAGTGATACACAGTTCTGCTTCTTTCAAGACCAACAGACAAGTGATCATCCTAGGAAATGATATGTGCCCGATGTAGACTTGCGATCCACCTTGTCACCAGCATAATCAACATCCGAGAATCCAACCAGATCAAATTCTAAGCCCTTTGGATACCATAATCCTAATGTTGGGGTGTAAGCCAAATATCGAAGAATTCGCTTCACAGCTAAGTGATGCGATTCCTTTGGTGCCGCTTGGAATCAAGCACACATGCAAACACTAAGCATAATATCTGGCCTAGATGCACATAGGTAAAGTAAAGAACCAATCATGGAGCGGTATACCTTTTGATCGAACTCTTTACCATTGTCGTCGGGACCCAGATGGTGTTTTGGCTGGCATTGGCGTCATGTAACCTTTGCAATCTTTCATTCCAAACTTCTTCAGGCAATCTTTGAGGTATTTTTCTTGAGATATGAAGATGCCATTCCTTTGCTGACGAATCTGAAGACCAAGGAAGAACTTCAGCTCACCCATCATGGACATCTGATATTGCTCTTGCATCATGTGTCCAAACTCATCACTATACTCCTGATTGGTGCAGCCGAAGATAATATCATCCACATAGATTTGGCACACAAACAGTTCACCGTCATATGTCTTCGTGAAGAGTGTGGGATCAAGGGATCCAGGTTTGAAGCCTTTGCTGTTCAGGAAGTCTTTGATCGTATCATACCAGGCGCGAGGAGCTTGTTTGAGGCCATACAGTGCTTTGTTTAGCTTGTACACCATATCAGGGAGTTTTGGATCTTCAAAGCCAGGAGGTTGTGCGACATATACTTCTTCTTCAATCTCGCCGTTGAGAAATGCACTCTTCACATCCATTTGATATAGCAAGATGTTGTGATGGTTAGCATAGGCTAGCAGTATGCGAATAGCTTCAAGCCTAGCCACAGGAGCAAATGTTTCATCGAAGTCAATCCCTTCAACTTGAGTATATCCTTGAGCGACGAGATGTGCTTTGTTTCTGACGACTTGACCATGCTCATCTTGCTTGTTTCGATATATCCATTTTGTGCCTATTATGTTATGCTTGCGAGGGTCAGGACGCTTGACAAGTTCCCAAACATTGTTCATCTTGAACTGTTGAAGCTCTTCTTGCATAGCTTGAATCCACTCAGGTTCCATAAAGGCTTCAGCAACTTTCTTGGGTTCTGATATTGACACAAAGGCAAAGTGCCCACAGAAATTTGCTAATTGTGTTGCTCTTGAGCGAGTAAGTGGACCGGGTGCATTGATGCTATCAATTATCTTCTCAATCTGTACTTCATTTGCAACACGAGGATGAACTGGACGAAGATTTTGCTCTTGCTGATCATTATCAACATTGGAAGGATTGTCTTCAGGCTGAGCATTTTCTTCAGGTTGATTGGGTGCAGAAATGATAAGTTCCTCTTCAGGCTGAGCTTCAGAAGGCATGATTTCACCAGTTCCCATTAGCTTGATAGATTCGCTGGGTGGAGCTTCATCTAGTGTACTTGGCAGGAGCTCTCTTTGTGAACCATTGGTTTCATCAAACCGCACATCCACAGTTTTGATGATTTTGTAAAGATAGAGATTGAAGACTTTGTAAGAGTGCGAGTCCTTTCCGTAACCGAGCATGAAGCCTTCGTGAGCTTTAGGTGCAAATTTTGATTTGTGATGTGGATCCTTGATCCAGCACCTAGCTTCAAATACTCTGAAGTAACTGACATTTGGCTTCTTGCCAGTGAGGAGCTCATAGGATGTTTTATTTAGAAGCTTATGGATGCAGACACGGTTGATGATATGACAAGCTGTATCAATAGCTTCAGGCCAGAACTTTCTTGGGGTCTTGTATTCATCGAGCATTGTTCGAGCCATCTCAATGAGGGTTCTGTTCTTGCGCTCCATGATGCCATTTTGCTGAGGTGTGTATGGAGCAGAGAACTCATGAGTGATTCCCATTGTATCCAGATAAAGATCAAGTCCAGTGTTCTTGAACTCAGTGCCGTTGTCACTTCTGATATGCTTGATCTTGACGCCATAATTATTCATGGCACGGTTGGCGAAGTGTCTGAAGACATCTTGCACTTCAGTCTTGTAGAGAATTATGTGTACCCATGTATATCTTGAGTAATCATCAACAATGACGAAGCCATAGAGACAAGCAGTTGTTGTGAGGGTAGAGTAGTGAGTAGGGCCAAATAAGTCCATGTGTAGCAGCTCGAAGGGTTGATATGTCGTCATGATTATCTTCGAGGGATGCTTGGCCCTAGTCATCTTTCCAGCTTCGCAGGCACCACACAAATGATCCTTCTTGAACTTGACGCCCTCGATGCCTATGACATGCTTCTTCTTGGCGAGAGTGTGTAAGTTCCTCATGCCAGCATGCCCCAGCCTCCGATGCCAGAGCCAGCACTCTGAAGCTTTTGCAAGAAGACATATGGCAAGCTGTGGACCTGCTGAGAAATCTACCATGTATAGATCATCTTTCCGGTACCCTTCAAAGACTAGAGACTTGTCAGATTCCATTAGTACAAGGCAACGATATTTTCCGAATAACACAATCATGTTCAAGTCACAAAGCATTGAGACAGACATTAAGTTGAAACCAAGGGATTCAACAAGCATCACTTTATCCATGTGCTGATCCTTTGAGATTGCAACTCTACCTAGACCCAATACCTTGCTTTTCCAGTGTCAGCAAATGTGATGTGACTCTTGTCAGATGGACGTAAGGTTGAGTCCATGAGAAGACTTCGATCACCAGTCATATGATTAGTGCATCCGCTGTCCATAATCCATTCTGAAGCATGAGGTGTCATACCCTATAGTACAGTCAGGGGGATAGGCCTCACCAAGAGATGTGTGAAGCATAAACATTTGATGGGCAAGAGGATTATTGAAGCTCAGATCAAGATTAGGACTGATAGGATGAATGGCAAACGATTCAGGAACAATATACATAGTGAGACCATTTGGGCATTTGATCTTGCACCCTATAAGATGTTTTAGGTCCCCAGCAATAGCATCAGACGCCTTTGATTTTCGGCTGGAGACCTTTTCCTGCAAAAGAAAGTTAATTCTTCTTAACCACCCACATCTTCAGGTGTGGCCTAGAAGCAATGAGTCTAAGTGCAGCATCTGAGAACTTCGGCTTTGGAGCCCTAGCAAATAGCCTTGTAGGAGATGAATGATACTCATATGAATAAGCAGAAAAGTTCTTAGTTCTATGAACATAGCGGTTTGAAGACACATGCTCATATTCATAAGTCTGAGTATGGTTTCCCTGCAAAACATTGGCGTTAGGGTGACTCAGGTGAGTCCTCGGTCTGTATGAAGACTTTGGACCATATGAAGCCTTAGGTCTGGGGTTTGTCTTATTCCCAGGTGGTGTCATGATGACATTCACCGGAAGATTCTCAAGACAGCTTTTGGGAACCCAGATCTTCTTCATAGGTGGCCCATTCCTGCAGTTAGTGCCAATATACTAGGCAAACACTTCACCATTCTGATTCTTGAACAGTTTATAGTTTGTATCAAAGGATTCATCAACGTAAATAGGGTTAGCACAGGTAAAGCCAGATAAGGTGGATGGATCCACTGAAGGTCCCTTTGCAGCAACCCATGTGGTTTCGGGATACTGCTCAGGCTTCCAGTAGGAACCATCAACATTCATTTTCCTCTCGAACCCAACACCCTCTTTCCTAGGATTTTGGTTCATAATACGCTTTTTGAGGACATCGCACAATGTCTGATGCCCTTTCAGACTTTCGTACATCCCTGTTTCAAGCAATGTCTTCAACCTAGCATTTTCATCAGCAATAGTAGTGGTATCCTCCGCAGAGGGGTTAGTTACCACATCAGTAATTGAAGACAATGCGACAGTAGCAGCAGTAGAACATTCAGCAACAGAGGTAGCGTTGTCACGCTCAAGGAATTTTAGACATGGTGGTTCAAATCCATCCTGAGCGGGACTGATCTATTGAGCGCGAAGTGACTCATTCTCTTTTTGAAGATCTTCATGAGCCGCTCTCAATTTCTCAACCTCTTGCTTCCTTTGAAGATAATCATAGGAGAGCTTTTCATGAGTGGTTGAGAGCGTTTCATGACGACTTTCAAGTTCTTGGTACTTAGCATGAAGATTTTTTATGTCTTCAACTAAGGACTGTGAACGGGTCATTTCCGCGTCCAACAGGTCATCGCTTTTGTCTAACAGTTTTTGAGTATGTTCCATAGCTTTTTGTTGTTCAGTTGCAATTTTAGCAAGTGTTTTGTAGCTAGGTTTGGATTCACAATCAGAGTCATCTTCACTTGATGTTTGAAAGTAAGCATCACGTGATTTTACCTTCGCACCACGTGCCATGAAGCAGTAGGTGGGAGCGGAGTCGTCCTTGTCATTAGCTTCAGCGTTGGTGTGGAAGTCATTGTCTTCAGTGTTGAAGATGGACTTGGCAACATAGGCTGTGGCTAGAGCCAAACTTGCAACGCCAGGGTCAGACTCCTCCTCAGACTCCACCTCCGCCTCCTCAGAAGTAGACTCCTCCTCTGAATCCATCTCCTTGCCAACAAAATCACGAGCCTTGCCAGATGAGCTCTTCTTATGAGATGAAGACTTGGATGAGGACTTGGAAGAAGACTTTGAAGATATCTTCTTCTTCTTGTCATCAGAATCGTATTCCTTGCTCTTCTTCTTCTTCTCATTGTCCCACTGTGGACACTCAGAGATATAGTGTCCAGGTTTCTTGCACTTGTGACATGTTCTCTTCTTGTAGTCATGAGTGGAAGCTTCATCATTTCTTGAGCTAGATCGTGAAGACTTTCTGAAGCCCTTCTTCTTAGTGAACTTCTGGAAATTCTTCACAAGCATAGCAAGTTCCTTTCCAATGTCTTCAGGATCATCAGCACTGCAGTCAGATTCTTCTTCAGATGAGGAAACAACTTTTGCCTTCAAAGCGCGAGTTCAGCCATAGTTGGGACCATATATATCTCTTTTCTCAGATAGCTGGAACTCATGTGTGTTGAGCCTCTATAGTATATCAGACGGATCGAGTGTCTTGAAGTCAGGGCGTTCTTGTATCATGAGGGCAAGGGTGTCAAAGGAGCTGTCAAGTGATCTCGGTAGTGTCATGACGATTTCATGCTTGGTAATCTCAGTGGCGCCGAGAGCACGAAGCTCATTTGTGATGTCGGTGAGGCGATCAAACGTGAGCTGGACATTTTCATTGTCATTTCTCTTGAAGCGGTTGAAGAGGTTGCGAAGAACACTGATCCTTTGATCTCTCTAGGTTGAGACGCCTTCGTTGACCTTGGACAGCCAGTCCCAGACTAGCTTCAACGTTTCCAGAGCACTCACACGGCCATACTGTCCTTTGGTCAGATGACCATAGATGATGTTCTTGGCAGTAGAATCCAGTTGAATGAACTTCTTGACATCAGCAGGAGTGACACCTTCACCAGTCTTGGGAATGCCATTCTTGACGACATACCAGAGGTCGACATCAATGGCTTCAAGATGCATGCGCATCTTATTCTTCCAGTAGGGATATTCAGTTGCATCGAAGACGGGGCAAGCAGCAGAGACTTTGATTATCCCTGCAGTCGACATAGCTAAAACTCCAGGTGGTTAAACCGAATCACACAGAACAAGGGAGTACCTTGCTCTGATACCAATTGAAAGTGCTAGTTATCGACTAGAGGGGGGGGGGGGGTGAATAGGCGATTTTTATGAAAGTCTTCAAAACATGGAAGTTTCAAAGACAAACAATAGAAATGACCCTATTGATATGCAGCGGAAGATAAACTACACTAAGCAAGCCATAGTCAAGTATGCAATAATGTGAAAGTACAAAGACTAACAGCAGCTAGGTAGTAAGGATCAGGGTGGAAGATGGTATGAAGCCAAACTACGAAAATAGTCAGATAGTGAAGACAAATAGGTAAAGCAAACAAGCAATGACTTCACGAAGACAAACTCTAAATAAAGAGAGGGAGAGGATAGAACCAATCACTTGTTGAGGACACAGGATTTGTTGGACCAGTTCCAGTTGCTGTGACAACTGTACGTCTGGTTAGGGAGGCTGAGATTCAACTCAGAAGACCACGTCTTCACCTTATTCCCCTTGAGCTAAGGACACCCAGTCCTCACCCAATTACTCTGGTAAGTCTTCAAGGTAGACTTCCAAACCTTCACAGACTTCGTTCACCGGCGATCCACAATGACTCTTGGATGCTCAGAATGCGACGCCTAACCGGGTGGAGGATTCACAGTCCTCAAGTGTAATAAGTCTTTAGGTCACGCAGACAGAAAGACTTCAGTGATGCCTAACACTCTTTGGCTCTGGGTGTTTGGGCTTTGTCCTCGCAAGGATTTCTCTCTCTCAAAGGCTTCGAGGTGGGTTGCTCTCAATGCGAGAAAAGCCGTGCACTAACTCTGAGGAGCCACCAATTTATGGTGTAGGGGGTGGGCTATTTATAGCCACTAGGCAACCCGACCTGATATGTCCGAAATGACCCTAGGTCAATAAGGAACTGACACGTGTTCCAACGGTCAGATTTCAAACACACACGGCAACTTTACTTGGGCTACAAGCAAAGCTGACTCATCTAGCTTTGGATAAGATTTGCTCTCATTGTCTTCGCTCGAAGATAATAGGATTTGGGTTGAGCATCACTTCAGTCACTCTGACTTTGTTCACTTGGACCCCACTTAACAGTACGGTGGTTCCTATGACTCAACAAAGAAAAAAAGGAAACAACGAAATGACTAATTCTTCGCGCTCCATAGTCTTCACTCAATGTCTTCTCATGTCATAGTCTTCAATATGAATATCTTCACATACCACCATTGTCGTTAATGTCTTCATACATTTTTAGGGGTCATCTCCGGTAGGTAAACCGAATCAATGAGGGACTACTACCTGTGTTATCCTGCAATTCTCACAAACACATTAGTCCCTCAACCAAATTTGTCGTCAATACTTCAAAACCAACTAGGGGTGGCACTAGATGCACTTACAAAGACATAAAAAATATTCACGTTAAGTACGAGGAACTTGAGAGTCGTCATGAAACCTCTCAACTACTCATGAAAATCTTTCCTATGATTATCTTCAAAGGAAGCAAGAACTTGAGAACTTGAGAGCGACTCATGAAGATCTTCAAAAGGAGAACGAGTCACTTCGCGCTCAACAGATCAGTTCCTCTCAGGTAGACTTTGAACCACCATGTCTATTCAAGTATCCTTTTATGCTATTCAGAAATTCAGTATCATTTCCGATCAACAATATGTCATCCACATATAATATCAGAAAATCTACAGAGCTCCCAGTCACTTTCTTGTAAATACAGGCTTCTCCAAAAGTCTGTATAAAACCATATGCTTTGATCACACTATCAAAGCGTATATTCCAACTCTGGGAGGCTTGCACCAGTCCATAAATGGATTGCTGGAGTTTGCACACTTTGTTAGCATCTTTTGACAAACCTTTTGGTTGCATCATATACAACTCTTCTTTAAGATATCCATTAAGGAATGCAGTTTTGACATCCATTTGCCAGATTTCATAACCGTAAAATGCGGCAATTGCTAACATGATTCGGATAGACTTGAGCATCACTACGGGTGAGAAGGTCTCATCATAGTCAACTCCTTGAACTTGTCGAAAACCTTTCGCAACAAGTCGAGCTTTGTAGACAGTAACATTACCGTCAGCGTCAGTCTTCTTCTTGAAGATCCATTTATTCTCTATGGCATGCCGATCATCGGGCAAGTCAACCAAAGTCCACACTTTGTTCTCATACTTGGATCCCACCTCAGATTTCATGGCCTCAAGCCATTTTGTGGAATCTGGGCTCATCATCGCTTCCTCATAGTTCGTAGGTTCATCATGATCAAGTAACATGACTTCCAGAACAGGATTACCGTACCACTCTGGTGCGGATCTTACTCTGGTTGACCTACGAGGTTCGGTAGTAACTTGATCTGAAGTTTCATGATCATCATCATTAGCTTCCTCACTGATTGGTGTAGGAATCACTGGAACTGATTTCTGTGATGAACTACTTTCCAATAAGGGAGCAGGTACAATTACCTCATCAAGTTCTACTTTCCTCCCACTCACTTCTTTCGAGAGAAACTCCTTCTCTAGAAAGGATCCATGCTTAGCAACAAATATCTTTCCTTCGGATCTGTGATAGAAGGTGTACCCAACAGTCTCCTTTGGGTATCCTATGAAGACACATTTCTCCGATTTGGGTTCGGGCTTATCAGGTTGAAGCTTTTTACCATAAGCATCGCAACCCCAAACTTTAAAAAACGACAACTTGGGTTTCTTGCCAAACCACAGTTCATATGGTGTCGCCTCAACGGATTTAGATGGTGCCCTGTTTAACGTGAATGCAGCCGTCTCTAAAGCATAGCCCCAAAACAACAGTGGTAAATCAGTAAGAGACATCATAGATCGCACCATATCTAATAAAGTGCGGTTACGACGTTCAGTCACACCATTACGATGTGGTGTTCCAGGTGGCGTGAGTTGCGAAACTATTCCGCATTGTTTCAAATGAAGAACAAACTCATAAATCAAATATTCTCCTCCACGATCAGATCGTAGAAACTTTATTTTCTTGTTACGATGATTTTCCACTACACTCTGAAATTATTTGAACTTTTCAAATGTTTCAGACTTATGTTTCATTAAGTAGATATACCTATATCTGCTCAAATCATCTGTGAAGGTCAGAAAATAACGATACCCGCCGCGAGCATCAACACTCATCGGACCGCATATATCAGTATGTATTATTTCCAATAAATCTATTGCTCGCTCCATTGTTCCGGAGAATGGAGTCTTAGTCATCTTGGCCATGAGGCATGGTTCGCAAGCATCAAGTGATTCATAATCAAGTGATTCCAAAAGCCCATCAGCATGGAGTTTCTTCATGCGCTTTAGACCAATATGACCTAAACGCTAGTGCCACAAATAAGTTGCACTATCATTATTAAACTTGTATCTTTTGGCTTCAATACCATGAATATGTGTATCACAACTATCGAGATTTAACAAAAATAGACCACTCATCAAGGGTGCATGACCATAAAAGATGTTGCTCATATAAATAGAACAACCATTATTCTCTGATTTAAATGAATAACCGTCTCGCATCAAACAAGATCCAGATATAATGTTCATGCTTAACGCTGGCACCAAATAACAATTATTCAGGTCCAAAACTAATCCCGAAGATAGATGTAGAGGTAGCGTGCCGGCGGCGATCACATCTACTTTGGAACCATTACCCACGCGCATCATCACCTCGTCCTTAGCCAATCTTCGCTTAATCAGTAGCCCCTGTTTCAAGTGCCAAATGTGAGCAATAGAACAAGTATAAATACCCAGGCGCTACTACGAGCATTAGTAAGGTACACATCAATAACATGTATATCAAATATACCTTTCACTTTGCCATCCTTCTTATCTGCCAAATACTTGGGGCAATTCCGCTTCCAGTGACCAGTCCTTTTGCAGTAGAAGCACTCAGTCTCAGGCTTAGGTCCAGACTTGGGCTTCTTCACTTGAGCAGCAACTTGCTTGCCGTTCTTCTTGAAGTTCCCTTTCTTTCCTTTGACCTTTTTCTTGAAACTAGTGGTCTTGTTAACAATCAACACTTGATGCTCCTTCTTGATTTCTACCTCCGCAGCTTTTAGCATCGCGAAGAGCTCGGGAATTGTCTTATCCATCCCTTGCATATTATAGTTCATCAGAAGCTTTTGTAGCTTGGTGGCAGTGATTGAAGAACTCTCTCAATGACACTATCATCAGGAAGATTAACTCCCAGTTGAGTCAAGTGGTTGTGGTACCAAGACATTTTGAGTATATGTTCACTTACAGAACTATTCTCCTCCATCTTGCAGCTATAGAACTTATTGGAGACTTCATATCTCTCAATTCGGGCATTTGCTTGAAATATTAACTTCAACTCCTGGAACATCTCATATGCTCCATGACGTTCAAAACATCGTTGAAGTCCCGGTTCTAAGCCATAAAGCATGGCACACTGAACTATCGAGTAGTCATCAGCTTTGCTCTGCCAGACGTTCATAACGTCCGGTGTTGCTCCTGCAGCGGGTCTTCCACCTAGCAGTGCTTTCAGGACATAATTCTTCTGTGCAGCAATGAGGATAATCCTCAAGTTACAGACCCAGTCCGTGTAGTTTCTACCATCATCTTTCAACTTAGCTTTCTCTAGGAACGCATTAAAATTCAAAGGAACAGTAGCACGGGCCATTTATCTACAATAACATAGACATGCAAAATACTATCAGGTACTAAGTTCATGATAAATTAAAGTTCAATTAATCATATTACTTAAGAACTCCCACTTAGATAGACATCCCTCTAGTCATCTAAATGATCACGTGATCCATATCAACTAAACCACGTCCGATCATCACGTGAGATGGAGTAGCTTTCAATGGTGAACATCACTATGTTGATCATATCTACTATATGATTCACGTTCGACCTTTCGGTTTCAGTGTTCCGAGGCCATATCTGCATATGCTAGGCTCGTCAAGTTTAACCCGAGTATTATGCGTGTGCAAAACTGGCTTGCACCCGTTGTATGTGAACATAGAGCTTATCACACCCGATCATCACGTGGTGTCTCGGCACGACGAACTTTCGCAACGGTGCATACTCAGGGAGAACACTTGTACCTTGAAATTTAGTGAGGGATCATCTTATAATTCTACCACCGTACTAAGCAAAATAAGATGCATAAAGGATAAACATCACATGCAATCAAAATAAGTGATATGATATGGCCATCCTCATCTTGTGCCTTTGATCTCCATCTCCAAAGCACTGTCATGATCACCATCGTCATCGGCTTGACACCTTGATCTCCACCGTAGCATCGTTGTCATCTCGCCAACTATTGCTTCTACGACTATCGCTACCACTTAGTGATAAAGTAAAGCAATTACATGGCGATTGCATTTCATACAATAAAGCGACAACCATATGGCTCCTGCCAGTTGCCGATAACTTTTCCAATCATGATCATCTCATACAACAATTTATATATCATCATGACTTGACCATATCACATCACAACAAGCCCTGCAAAAACAAGTTAGACGTCCTCTACTTTGTTGTTGCAAGTTTTACGTGACTGCTACGGGCTTCTTGCAAGAACCGTTCTTACGTACACATCAAAACCACAACGATTTTTCGTCAAGTGTGCTGTTTTAACCTTCAACAACGACCGGGAGTAGTCAATCCCGATTCAACTAAAGCTGGAGAAACAGACACCCACCAGCCACCTGTGTGCGAAGCACGTCGGTAGAACCAGTCTCATGAACGTGGTCATGTAATGTCGGTCCGGGCCGCTTCATCCAACAATACCGCCGAATCAAAGTAAGACGTTGTTGGTAAGCAGTATGACTATTATCGCTGACAACTCTTTGTGTTCTACTCGTGCATATAACATCTACGCATAGACCTGGCTCAGATGCCATTGTTGGGAAACGCTGTATTTCAAAAAATTTACCTACGATCACGCAAGATCTATATAGGAGATGCGTAGCAACGAGCGGGGAGAGTGTGTCCACGTACCCTCGTAGACCGAAAGCGGAAGCATTTAGTAATGCGGCCGATGTAGTCAAACGTCTTCGCGATCCAACCAATCCAAGCACCGAACGTATGGCACCTCCGCGTCAGCACACGTTCAGCTCGATGACGTCCCTCAAACTCTTGATCCAGTTGAGGCCGAGGGAGAGTTCCGTCAACATGACAGCATGGCGATGGTGATGATGAAGTTACCAGCGCAGGGCTTTGCGTAAGCACTACGACGATATGACCGAGGTGTGTAGCTGTGGAGGGGGGCACCGCACACGGTTAAGAGAAACTTGTGTGTTCTAGGGTGCCCCCTGCTCCCGTATATAAAGGAGGGGAGGGGAGGCCGGCCAACCCTCCTAGGGCGCGCCAGGAGAGGTAGGACTCCAAGTCCTAGTAGGATTCCACCTAAGGAAGAGGGGGAAGAAGGAAGGGGGCCGGCCCTCCTTGTGGCCCTTCCTCTCTTCCCACTAAGGCCCATCAAGGGCCATTAGTTCCCCCGGGGGGTTCCGATAACCCTCCGGCACTCTGATAGTTATCTAGTACCTCTCGGAACTCATCCGGTGTCTGAATAACATCGTCCAATATATCAATATTTATGTCTCGACCATTTCGAGACTCCTCGTCATGTCTGTGATCTCATCCAGGACTCTGAACAATCTTTGGTCATCAAATCACATAACTCATAATACAAATCATCATCGAACGTTAAGCTTGCGGACCCTACGGGTTCGAGAACTATGTAGACATGAGCGAGACACATCTCCAGTCAATAACCAATAGCGGAACCTGGATGCTCATATTGGCTCCTACATATTCTACGAAGATCTTTATTGGTCAAAATCGCATAACAACATACGTTGTTCCCTTTGTCATCGGTATGTTGCTTGCCCGAGATTCGATCGTCGGTATCACCATACCTAGTTCAATCTCGTTACTGGCAAGTCTCTTTACTCATTCCATAATGCATCTTCCCGTGACTAACTCATTAGACACATTGCTTGCAAGGCTCATAGTTATGTGCATTACCGAGAAGGCCCAGAGATACCCCTCCGATACATGGAGTGACAAATCCTAATCTCGATCTATGCCAACTCAACAAACACCATCGGAGACACCTATAGAGCATCTTTATAATCACCCAGTTACTTTGTGACATTTGATATCACACAAGGTGTTCCTCCGGTATTCGGGAGTTGCATAATCTCATAGTCAGAGGAACATGTATAAGTCATGAAGAAAGCAATAGGAATAAAACTAAACGATCATTATGCTAAGCTAACAGATGGGTCTTGTCCATCACATCATTCTCTAATGATGTGATCCCGTTCATCAAATGATAACACATGTCCATGGTCAGGAAACTTAACCATCTTTGATTAACGAGCTAGTCAAGTAGAGGCATACTAGGGACACTCTGTTTCTCTATGTATTCACACATGTACTAAGTTTCCGGTTAATACAATTCTAGCATGAATAATAAACATTTATCATGATATAAGGAAATATAAATAACAACTTTATTATTGCCTCTAGGGCATATTTCCTTCAGTTTAACCACCTGTAGTTTTAGCTATGTCGACTGCAGGGATAATCAAGGTCTCCGATGCGTGCCCCGTCTTCAATGGCACTAATTACCCCTACTGGAAGAGTAATATGCGTATGCATCTTAAAGACATTGACGTCGACCTCTGGTATGTCGTCAAGAATGGCGTTCCCAAGGTCGGTGAAGGTGTCACCGCTGCTAATGTCAAGAGGTTCATTCAACTGGATTCGACTGCCAAGAACATCATCTGTGGTCATCTGACCAAAGGACAATATGGCCGTGTGAGTGCACTGGAAACTACAAAGCTAGTATGGGACCGGCTCTCCAAGGTCAACGAAGGCGTCTCAACTCAAAGAGACTCAAGGATTGACGTTCTTTGCAACCTATTCAACTGCTTCAAGAGAAACGACAATGAGAATGTCCAGCTCACGTTTGATCGCCTCACTGATATCACAAATGAGCTTCGCGCACTTGGTGCCACTGAGATCACCAAGCACGAAATCGTCAAGAAGCTTCTGAGATCACTTGACAGCTCTTTCGACACCCTGACCCTGATGATTCAAGAACATCCTGACTTCAAGACTCTCGATCCGTCTGACATACTTGAGAGGCTCAACACACATGAGTTCCAGTTATTTAAGAAGAGAGACATCTATGGTCCCAACTATGGTCGAACTCACGCTTTGAAGGCAAAGGTTGTTTCCTCATCTAAAGAAGAATCTGACTATACTTCTGGGGATCCCAAAGACATTGGAAAGGAGCTAGCTATGCTCGTGAAGAAGTTCCAGAAGTTTACCAAGAAGAAAGGCTTCAGAAAGTCTTCAAGATCCACCTGAAGAAATGATGAAGCTTCCACTCGTGACCACAAGAAGAGAACATACCACAAATGCAAGAAACCTAGTCACTACATCTCCGAGTGTCCACAATGGGACAATGAGACCAAGAAGAAGAAGAAGAGCAAGGATTATGATTATGATGACAACAAGAAGAAGAAATCCTCAAAGTCTTCATCGAAGTCTTCATTTCTCAAGAAGAACTCATCAAGCAAGGCTCGTGCGTTTGTTGGCAAGGAGATGGATTCAGAGGAGGAGTCTACTTCTGAGGAGGCGGGGGTGGAGTTTGAGGAGGAGTCTGATTCAGGTGTGGCAAGCTTGGCTCTGGCTTCAGCGTATGTCGCCAAGTCCATCTTCAACACCGAAGACAATGGTCTCGTCCCCAACGCTGATGCTAATGATGAGGATGACTCTGCTCCTACCTACTGCTTCATGGCACGTGGTGCCAAGGTAAACTCACGCGATGCTTACTTTAAAACATCCAGTGAAGATGACTCTGAATGTGAATCTAAACCTAGCTACAACACACTTGCTAAAATTGCTACAAAACAACAAACTGCTATGGAGCATATTCAAAAGTTGTTAGACAAAAGCGATGACCTGTTGGCCACAGAAATGACTCAAACTCAGTCCTTAATTGAAGACTGAAAGTGCTAGTTATCGACTAGAGGGGGGGGTGAATAGGCGATTTTTATGAAAGTCTTCAAAACATGGAAGTTTCGAAGACAAACAATAGAAATGACCCTATTGATATGCAGCGGAAGATAAACTACACTAAGCAAGCCATAGTCAAGTATGCAATAATGTGAAAGTACAAAGATTAGCAGCAGCTAGGTAGTAAGGATCAGGATGGAAGATGGCATGAAGCCAAACTACGAAAATAGTCAGACAGTGAAGACAAATAGGTAAAGCAAACAAGCAATGACTTCACGAAGACAAACTCTAAATAAAGATAGGGAGAGGATAGAACCAGTCACTTGTTGAGGACACATGATTTGTTGGACCAGTTCCAGTTGCTGTGACAACTGTACATCTGGTTAGGGAGGCTGAGATTCAACTCAGAAGACCACGTCTTCACCTTATTCCCCTTGAGCTAAGGACACCCAGTCCTCACCCAATTACTCTGGTAAGTCTTCAAGGTAGACTTCCAAACCTTCACAGACTTCGTTCACCGGCAATCCACAATGACTCTTGGATGCTCAGAACGCGACGCCTAACCGGCTGGAGGATTCACAATCCTCAAGTGTAATAAGTCTTCAGGTCACGCAGACAGAAAGACTTCAGTGATGCCTAACACTCTTTGGCTCTGGGTGTTTGGGCTTTGTCCTCGCAAGGATTTCTCTCTCTCAAAGGCTTCGAGGTGGGTTGCTCTCAATGCGACAAAAGCCATGCACTAACTCTGAGCAGCCACCAATTTATGGTGTAGGGGGTGGGCTATTTATAGCCACTAGGCAATCCGACCTGATATGTCCGAAATGACCCTAGGTCACTAAGGAACTGACACGTGTTCCAACGGTCAGATTTCAAACACACACGGCAACTTTACTTGGGCTACAAGCAAAGCTAACTCATCCAGCTCTGGATAAGATTTGCTCTCATTGTCTTCGCTCGAAGATATAGGATTTGGGTTGAGCATCACTTTAGTCACTCTGACTTTGTTCACTTGGAACCCACTTAACAGTACGGTGGTTCCTATGACTCAACAAAGAAGAAAAGGAAACAACGAAACGACTAAGTCTTCGCGCTCCATAATCTTCACTCAATGTCTTGTCATGTCATAGTCTTCAATATGAATATCTTCACATACCACCATTGTCGTCAATGTCTTCATACATTTTTAGGGGTCATCTCCGGTAGGTAAACCGAATCAATGAGGGACTACTACCTGTGTTATCCTGCAATTCTCACAAACACATTAGTCCCTCAACCAGATTTGTCGTCAATACTCCAAAACCAACTAGGGGTGGCACTAGATGCACTTACAATCTCCCCCTTTTTGGTGATTGATGACAAACTGGTTGAAGTTTTCAACAGGGATAAAGTATGTGAAATGTAAAGGATTTAGGAATTGTCTTCATAAGTGGTAAGGGCTCCCCCTGAAGATGTGCATATAAGTAATTTGCTTTTGGAATGCAAATGCACATGGCAGGTTGTACTTGTGGAGATCCTCTTCAACTTATGAAGATAATTCATCATGCATGATTTGATATAACGAAGATAATGACATGCATAATGAAAAATGGACGTCTGCAGAATGACTTAAGTGCGGAAGTTATCATCGCACATGCGGAATTTATCATCGCATCACAGAATAGCAAATAAGTAGCAGACTACCATCGAGTTTAAGTGTTACAACTCAAAGAACCAAATGTATCAAAAAGGAAGAGTTGTAAACACTAGGAAAAATATAATGCAACCACCCATATGAACCCGCTTGAAGACTATCAAACTCATATGCTTCTCCCCCTTTTGTCAGTAAGGACCAAAAAGGTTTGAAGACATAGAGCCTCTACTCGTTCCCATGAGGAGTAGGTGAAGCAGCAGGGTCGTCGGTGTTGTTTGGCGGTGCAGACGAACTTGGTGCAGTGTCGATTCGCGCAAAAGGTGGTGAAGTAGCATCATATTCATCATTAATGACACGGGCATCCACTGTTGCAGCAGAAGAGGAGAACTCAGAGTCTTCAAGAGATGGAGTGCGCCGCAGCACAATCCTTCTCGGAGGTGTTGTGTCAAACTTGAAACGTTCAGAGAAGCCATCATCTTGAAGATCATCTTCAGAACACATAAGCGTCAGCCCTTTCCATGTATGCCGACAAGTTTCATGGGCGACAAAGGCATTTGGTGGCAAGGTTGCGAATCCTGTTGACGTCCACCAAGAGGCTTTTCATTTGACACTTCAGCCAGTCATGATGCTTATCCTGTTTCTGATGAAGGGCAACCAGAAGCTCTCGGTCATTGAGAACACGAGATCGCTTCTTGGGCCGTTGTGCAATGGTGCTTTCAGTGGCTTCAGTGAGGGCACGATGAGGTGCACACGTAATACTAGCCAGAGGATAAACACGAGTGACAGCTTGAACTCCTTCAATATTTTGCGAGAAGCTTTGATTATCAGCATTGTGAAGACTCAGGGTGTCGGTGTACAAAAAGAGGGGCACACTTTTTGTACCCCTATAACTGTGCACGGGCAGTCTGAGCCACGGGCACCACCACACCAAGCAAGGCAAGGGGGGTGAGCCAGGGTAAGACCGAAGCTCAAGGGAACTAGAACGACGCCAAGACCAAGACCACGAAGAGCAAAAAGGACGAAGCAGACTCCCCCGGCAAGATCCTTGCCGGGAGACAGTTTTAGCAACCCCGGCAAGACCCTTGCCGTGGCGACTCGCCCCACGCCTACGGAGCAAATTACCCTTGAGTCCACTGCCCCCAAGGGGCAAGGATGCGGGAAACATCCCTGTGGTGGCATGCAGATCTTTGTGAAGACATTCAAGATCAGATACGCACTAAGAAGACGACGACCTTTGGCGAGATACCAGCCAGGGAAGACCACGAGACCCCCGGCAAGCGCCTTGCCGGGATGACAACAGGCGCCTTGGCAAGACCCTTGCCGGGGCCCCCCTTGCCGGGGCCCCGGCAAGGCCCTTGCCAAGGACATCCGTAGGGCCGCCATCAGGCCCACGTCGACTAAACCTCCACCGCCGTACGCATGCAGCTGCCGACCCAACCAGCTGGGCAGGCACCTGCGTGGCGGCATGCAGATCTTCGTGAAGACCCACCACTGCGCCACCTCAGCTGCCTGCCTACCTACATGGCATCGCAGGCATCGCTGGCCAGGGCGCGTGTCGACACAAGAAGGAGCGGCGACGGACGAGACGGATTTCTCCCCCGTCCCCGATAAAGTAAGGGCACCTAAGCAGACGCATTAAATGCGCCTTGTCGTGTAATGCAAGGGATAACCTCGCATCACTGTACCCTTTCCACCTCCTGTATGCCACTGTGGCGACCCCTTTTTCTATAAAAGGAGGCCCGAGGCGACCAGGAGAAGGATTCGGCTTTTTGGAGCTCCTAACGCCCCAGAGCTAGCTCAAGAACAGGAATATACATCCACCAAAGCAGGAGTAGGGTTTTACGCATCATCGCGGCCCGAACCTGGATAAACAAACTTTGTACTATCTGTTTGATCTGCTCTTCTCACGACCCCGCGCCCCGCCTGCCGTAGTAGGGATTCTTGTGATCCCATAGGTGTCGTTCCCACCGACATCTTTGGCGCGCCAGGTAGGGGGCGCGGTTGTGAGAATCGGCTTTAGCAGTTTGTTCGACGCTTCTTCATCATCATGGCGCCCAAGAAGAAGATGACGGTGGCGGTTGGCCAGTCGGAAGCCGGACAGCCCGTCCCGACGCGGGCGAGCAGCGGACCGGTCACAGAAAGGACCCAGGGCACTGCTCGCGAACACCAGCACCGTCCCAGCAGCTGGAATATGGGAGGCGGTGATGTTTCTGCGCCTAGTAACGGGCCACACATCGCCAAATCCAAAGGCGGAGCCAGGCCCTCCGCGGGTGGAGCGGGGCCTTCCAAGGTTACCGCCGCCCCACCCGAAGGCGACGCAAGGGCCTCCAAGACTCCCACGCCGGCGCCAACAGTGCGCTCCCCCAGGCAGCGCGCGATGAACGGCGTCGTCACGCCGAAGATCCCAGGCGTTGCCGCGGGAAGAGCCTCGAGCGCCACTCCCGGGACATAGAAGACCTGCCCGCTCGCCGAAGCCCTGGTGAAAACGGCATGCGACCGCGGGATCGTGATAGGGCTCCTTCTGACATGGTCAGAAGTCGAAGCGCGTCGCGATCCGTGCAGGTTCCACTGCCGCCGACGCCAGCAGAGGCCCTGGCGCGCGCAGTTGCTCCTCGACTTTCCCCCCACCATGGGGAAACTCGACGAATGGAGAGCCACTATCCGAAGCCTTGTTGCGGTGGCCAACAAAGACGAACCAAGCTCGGTGGAGCCCCCGGGTCGACGCTCCAATGGAGTCCGACGCACCAGTGGCGGAAAAGCCGGCGGCGCCGCGACCACGGTGCATTCACCTCCTCCCCATCCGGTACCGCGGACGCCGGCTTGTCGCGACGTCACGGGCGACGACATCTCCATAGCGTTGTCCGACCCATGTACCCGTTGTGACCAGCGCCAAGTTCTTCGGGAACGAGCCCATGAAGACGCTCGAACCACTATCGAGCGCCGGCGTGCAGCGCGCCACCAGTCGGACAGGCGAGCAGGGCCTGCTGCGAACCACCCGGCCCCGGAGAGCCCTGGAGGCCTACCTTACGAGGTAGGCTGTCCGGCTTTTACCCGTGAGCTGCGGCAGTTCCAGTGGCCCACTCACCGCACCTTCAAACCTGACGTTGGCGAGAAGTACAAAGGCAAGACCCACCCGTCTGAGTTCCTCATCATCTACACCATCGCGATGCAAGCTGCCGGAGCCCGCGACGATAAGGTGCTTGCGAATTACTTTCCATTGGCTCTTAAACCCAACGCCATGTCGTGGTTGATGCACTTGCCGGTAGACTCTATTTCCTCCTGGTCGGATTTGTGCCATGAGTTTGTTGGCGCCTTTACTGGAGGTCACCAAGCCCATGGCCAAGCAAGCGACCTGCACGTCATTCCCCAGAAGGGAGGCGAGAGTCTGTGCAAATATATACAGAGGTTCAGCCGGGTACAGTACAATATCCCTGATGTTCACCCTGCTGCCATCATCAGCGCGTTTCATCAGAACATGCGTAACCGCAAGATGCGCGAAGAGCTGGCAATGAACAAGGTGAAAGACGTGGCAGAACTCTATGTTCTTGCTGACAGATGTGCCTGGGCGGAAGAGGGAAGGAAGTACCCCGGCGAAGATGCCGGCGTGGAAACCGACTCTTCAGATGAGGATACTGCCGCCCCGGCAAAGAAAGGCCGGCGCCGCAACAGGAAGCGCAAAGGTAAAGCCGTGCTTGCCATCGAGGGATCTGATGACGCCGGCTCCGCCAAGAAAACCAAGGAAGATGACCCTGGCAAGGAAATTGCCGGATGTGTCGCCTGCCGGGCCTTGGCGACTGCCGAGAAGCCAGGAAACTCCGACAAGCAATACTGCAAGATCCATCACACCAAGGGCCATGATCTCCAGAACTGCCGACAGGTTGAGCTCGTTGCTGAGAAGCAGAGGGCTGAATATGAGAGGCGGGACCAGGAGAAGGGCCAGGACAGTGCTGAGGGGTCCGGCAAGAAGCATGACGGCCAGGCGGGCCATCACGGCAAGGATAAACAGCAGAAGAGGCCCGCCCGGGGCCGTGACAAAAAGCCAGAAGACGATGATCACGAAGAGGACGATGAGTCTGGTGACCAAGAATTTCAGAAAGCTACAGAGGCCATGTGCGTCGATGGCGGCGCCTTGCTGCATACCTCTCACCGCCAGCTTAAACAGTGGGCGTGTGAGATTACAGCGGCAGAGCCATCGTTTGATGCCCAAAGGCCGCTGAAGTGGTCCAGCACACCTATCATTTTTGACACTGAGGATCACCCTGATCGCACCACTGCAGTCGGGTGCTTGCCATTGTTGGTTTCACCAACAATACGCAACCTCAAGGTGACAAAGATGCTAGTCGATGGCGGAGCCGGTCTGAACTTAATCTCGCCTACCGTGATCGAGAAACTGCAGATTCCTAATGGAGATCTCGAAGAGACGGGCACATTTCAGGGGGTCAACCCGGGAAGAAGTCAACCAAAGGGAAAGGTCACGTTGCCCGTGACTTTTGGGAGTGATCTGAACTACCGGACAAAAAAGATTGTGTTCGGCGTTGCCAAGATCCCCTTGCCTTACAACGGGATCCTTGGCCGCACAGCGCTGGCCAAGTTCATGGCGGCGTCACATTACGCCTACAACACCCTGAAGATGCCGGGGCCTGTGACGATCATCACCGTCCCATCGGACAAGAAGGACGCGCTAATTTGCGCTGACCAACTCTACCAACAAGCAGTTGCAGCAGCCGCCACTGCTAAGGCGCTTGCTCCTGCCGCTGGAGCCCGGGGAAGGAAAAAGAAGAAGTCCGGCGAGACCTCAGGCACCCACTCCGGCAAGCGCACCTCTTCGGAGTGTAGTGCTCCCGTCGAGGATGTGCCAGAAAGCTCCACCGGCAGAAACAAGAAGTTCAGGGCCACACCGCAGGGAACCAAGAAGGTTTCTGTCAAGGAGGACGGCACGGGAGGGGCTTTGACCATAAGCTCCGCCCTTGACGACAAATAGGAAGACGCGCTCGTCACCTTCCTGCGGGCGAATGTCGATGTGTTTGCATGGCAAGCATCCGACATCCCCTGCGTTCCCAAGGAGGTGATTGAGCACCACCTTGCTGTCTGTCCTCATGCGCGGCCCGTCAAGCAAAAGGTAAGAAAGCAAGCTTTGGAACGACAAGAGTTCATCACAGAGGAGATCCAGAAACTAGAAGCAGCGGGTTTGGTAAGAGGAGTGCTCCATCCAACATGGTTGGCCAATCCAGTGGTAGTGCGCAAGGCAAATGGGAAGTGGATGCTGTGTATTGATTACACAGATATCAATAAGGCTTGTCCCAAAGACCCCTTCCCGTTGCCGCGCATCGACCAGATTGTTGACTCCACGGTTGGGTGTGATCTGTTATCATTCCTCAATGCCTACTCCGGCTACCACCAGATCTTCATGACAAGAGAAGACGAAGAGAAAACGACATTCATCACCCCATGTGGTACGTATTGTTTCATACAGATGCCTTTCGGGTTGAAGAGTGCTGGTTCAACATTTGCAAGGGCGGTCCAGATTGGTTTTGAACCCCAGCTCCATAGAAATATGGAAGCTTATATGGATGATATAGTGGTCAAAACCAAGAACAGGGCAACCCTTATACCGGATTTACAAGAAACATTTGCAAACCTACACAAGATCAATCTCAAGCTAAACCCTGAGAAGTGCATCTTCGGTGTCCCGTCCGGCAAGCTTCTCGAGTTCTTTGTGTCACAGCGTGGGATAGAGGCCAATCCGGACAAGATCAAAGCTATAGAACAGATTGAAGCGCCCAAGCGGGTCAAAGATGTACGTCGGCTTGCTGGTTGCGTTGCCGCCATGAGCAGGTTCATTTCCAAGTCTGCCGAGCGCGCCCTTCCCTTTTTCAAGGTCTTGAAAAAGGCGGGCCCGATGGAATGGACGCCAGAAGCCGAAGCAGCATTGCAAGATTTGAAGAGGTATCTCTCCTCCACGCCAGTACTAGTTGCGCCTAGGCCACAAGAATCGTTGCTGCTATACCTGGCGGCAACGAACCAGGTGGTCAGCGTCGCGCTAGTGGCGCAGAGAGAAATTGATGACGAGGTGATAGCAGCGACAGAGCCTGATGCCGTTGGTGCAGAGACGACACAGCCGGTTGGAGTGCCGCCAAGGAAGAAAATGATGCAGCACCTGGTCTACTTTGTTAGCTCCCTCCTGCAGGGGGCTAGATCAAGGTACTCCGGTGTGCAGAAACTGCTCTTCGGCGTTCTTATGGCCTCGAGGAAGCTGCGTCACTACTTCCAGGCGCACGAGATCACCGTCGTTACTCGCCTCCCTCTGCAACAGATATTGCACAATCCAGACGCAACAGGAAGAATTGTAGAATGGGCACTGGAGCTGTCCAGCTTTGGCCTCAAGTTTGAGAGTACCTCGACGATTCAAAGCCGAGTCCTGGCGAAGAAACCCAGGAGACTATTCTCCCCGGCAAAGAGGCAAGTTGTGACTGGGTCATGTACTTTGATGGGGCTTTCTCCTTACAGGGCGCCGGGGTTGGCGTACTGCTTGTCGCGCCCACCGGGGAGCACCTCAAGTACGTGGTCCAGATGCACTTCCCCAGGGAGGTGTCGACAAACAATACTGCTGAGTACGAGGGGCTGCTTGCTGGTCTTAGGATCGCGGCAGACCTCGGAATCAAGAAACTCATTGTCAGGGGCGACTCGCAACTTGTCGTCAGACAAGTCAACAAGGACTACCAGAGCCCGTTGATGAAGGCCTACATAGATGAAGTGAGGAAGCTGGAAGAGCGTTTTGACGGTATACAGGCAGAGCATGTTCCCCGAGCAGAGAACGACATCGCCGATTACCTGTCAAAACGCGCCGCCCTCAAGCTACCTGTGGAACCAGGTACCTTTGTGCTTCAGCTAACTCAGCCATCCATTGATCCATCAACTGAACAAAACAAGAGGAGAAAATCAGGGCCCGGCAAGTACTTTCCCGCCGAGCTCCCCGAAGCCGCCGACAAGGATGTTGCCGGAGACACTGAGCCCGCCACGGGACGGCTAGCTCCGACGGAGCATCAAGCTCTTGTCATGGAGACAGCCGCTCCTATAGCGGAGGAATTGCCTTTAGTCCTCGCCGTCGAGCCCTAGGCTCCAGCGTGGGCACAACATATTGTCCGATTCCTCCAAACAGGGGAACTTCCTGAGGAGCAGGAAGAAGCGGAAAAAGTAGCCCGTCACTCTACTATGTACGAGTTTGTCAATGAAGTCCTGTATAGAAAGAGGCCGAACGGTGTGAAATTGAAGTGTATCCCTTGAGAGGAAGGACTGGGGCTATTGGCGGAGATACATGGAGGCATATGTGGATCCCACATAGGGTCGAGGGCCCTTGCCGGCAAAGAGTTTCGGCAAGGCTTCTTCTGGCCCACCGCCCTCCAGGATGCGACGACACTAGTCACCAAGTGTGAAGCGTGTCAGTTCCATTTGAAGAAGCTTCATCAGCCAGCTCAAGCCCTTCAAACCATTCCTCTCTCCTGGCCTTTCTCGGTCTGGGGGCTCGACATACTGGGCCCTTTCCCCCGCGCTGTCGGGGGCTTTGAGTACTTGTACATTGCAATCGACAAGTTCACAAAGTGGCTAGAAGTGGAAGCAGTGAGGAAGGTCACAGCACAGTCAGCCGTCAAGTTCTTCAAAGGACTGGTGTGCCGTTTTGGTGTACCCAATAGGGTCATCACCGACAACGGCACGCAGTTCACAAGTCACACCTTCATGCAATATATTCAAGACCTCAGCAGCAAGGTCTGTTTCGCTTCCGTTGCTCACCCACGAAGCAATGGTCAAGCTGAGAGGGCGAATGCTGAAGTACTGCGAGGCCTGAGGACAAAGACCTTTGGCAGACCGCGCAAGAGTGGAAGGTGTTGGATTGATGAATTGCTGGTAGTTCTTTGGTCAATCAGAACGACACCAAATCGAGCCATCGGCCAGACACCCTTTGCCCTGGTATACGGGGCAGAAGCAGTTCTCCCCACAGAACTCATATACGGGTCACCTCGAGTACTCGCTTATGACGAGCTTGAGCAAGAGCAATTGCGGCAAGATGACGCAACGCTCCTTGAGGAAGATCGTCTTCGGGCGGCTGTGAGAGCAGTGCGCTACCAGCAAGCCTTGCGCCGCTACCATAGACGCAAGGTTCGTGCCCGAAGCTTTGAGGAAGGCAACCTTGTTCTTCGGCGCGTTCAATCGGCCAAGAATTCCAACAAGTTGACGCCAAAGTGGGAAGGCCCTTATCAGGTAATATGAGTCACCAGGCCCGGCGCAGTCCGCCTGGAGACCGAAGATGCCGTTCCGGTGAGTAACTCCTGGAACATTGAGCATCTTCGCAAGTTTTACCCGTGAGGCGCGGCTTGCCGGGCCCCCCGGCAAGCCACCTTTTGTACAAGCCTTGCCGATGACGCATGTAACCCTTTGTACAAAGCCAGGCGTAGACCCTGAGCATAAATAAATGAAGCGCTGGCGCCCTAAGTTATAGCATGCATGCTAGGTCGAGTCTCATCCTTGGTTAGGGTTGATAGTGCTTAGCGGCGGCTAACCCCTAGCTTAGAGGTCGAGTTTGCATCTCTTTGTCTTTCTTTTATCTTCTTTGGTTCGCAGGACACACAGATATCCTTGCCAAACCACTTGGGGAGAAAAAAAGGAACAGACCGGCATCTAGGCCCCGGCAAGCCAGTATTGCCGAGGGCTGCAAGAGCAAAGATTCACCCATGGCAAACCAGGGTTGCCGGGGGCTACAGATTCAGATAAGTTTTTTATCCCTTATCATGCATTTCCTTACGGACTGAGGTATGTGAAACCTCATTTTACCCTCAAACTACCGTGCTCCCCTAACTCTAGGCCCTAGGGCCCGTTCCTAGGACCGATTTTGGTCGTAGTCGCGACAGCAAAAGGATAGGACGAGGAGCCTAAACCCACTTCATCCCGGCCTCCGCCGAAAGCGTGAGGAAGATCGAGCGAAGTGGGGAGATGGCGAGGCGTGTTGCCGGGAAAGGAAATGTTTATCTTAAAGATATCAAGGATTTATTCCTTGTCGTGGGTTTCACCCACAAACAAATGACCCGGCAAACATCCCTTTTTCATTAAAAACATTCCAGTCAGGTATAGTCCATAGGGAATGAAAAACATGAATGAGAGGATTACGGGTTTTAAATTCAACAAAGGCCCAAAGGCTTACAAATTAAAAAGAGATAAGGTGCCCGTAATCCCTTTCTTGTCCCTCTCCTCAGGAGGCAGGTCAAGGAGGCGAAAAGGGCAAAAGGAGCGCCTAGGCGAGCTACGGGTGGCAGAAGACACTGAGAGAACATCTTGGTGGCCGTCCAAAGGCTAGATGGTGATGGCGGTGCTGGAAGCAGAGCTCGAAGACGAGGCGGCAGGACGTCAGTACGCGTCGAAGGTGTCGGTGCCCGTGTACTCCGACTTGACGGCCTTGCCGCCCGCCCTCTTCCTCTTCCGCAGCCTCCCAACGCCAGCCGCCCAAGGAGACGACCCCGAGAAGTTCAAGGAGCCGGCGACACGGATGATGGGGTCGCCGGTGCCACACGGAGCGGCGCCCGACACCTAGTCGGACCCGTCATCCTGCTGCCTACCGCCCTCGTCGTCGCTGCCGCTGTCCTCCTCGTCACTCTCGCTCGAGGAGGAATCTTCACTATCAGAAGAGCTCTCCACGCAGCACCTTGTACGAGTCCCAAAGTGCCCGAAGACCTTGACGGAGAGAAGGCCACCCTCCATCAGCTTAAAATGGAGAGTGAGCCCCTCCGTCAAGCTGTGGATATGAGAAAACGTCTTCCATCCCCGATGAAGATACATCACATGAGGAACAGGGAAGTCGACACGGACCCGCGTGCCACTGATCCCGCAGCCCCTCATGTGCAGCCGCAATGACTCCGGCGGATCCAGCTCCATCTCCTGCGCAAATGGAGTCGGGAGACGAAGGCGACGGCGTGGCGGCCGGCGCAACCTGACGAAGAACTCACAAGGGTCATCCCCAACATGGCCCTCCATTGGAGGAGGAGCTGCTGGCGGGGGCGAGGCCAGCGTGCCACCCCGTCCTCCTCTTCCCCGAGCGCCCTGGCCTCGCCCACGGCCTCGCCCCCTCCCCCTTCCCCTCGTAGCCGGCTCTGCCACCACAGGCGCAGGAGAAGGAAGGACGCGTTGTCGAGCGGCGACCCTCGCCGCCACCATTGAAGGACTGGGATTTCCTCTCTCCATGACGAATGGAAGAGAGGAGCAGAAGCTGAAGGAGGAAGAAGATGGAAGAATGCGGGACGCCATCCCCCTCCCGCTCTTTATAAAGGAACGGGGTTGGGGCTCGACCGCCCCGCTCGGCCAATCAAGACACGGAAGGCGCAGGGAGCCAAGACCGACCCGCCGCCCCAACCAGCGACGGCCCGGTTTCCCGCCTCCATCGTTTGCCACCCCAAGCGCATGGGAGACATGTGGCAGACGTGCAGAACCGAGGGGACAGGTGAGGCGACCTCTCCCCACCCCGTGATCGTGGGGAGTGGACGCCTTGAGGACCGCGCCTCGGCCCCATTCAGTAAATGGGCCGCGCCTCCACGCTTCCCTCCGTTTATGGGGAAGGCGTGAACCGCCCCTTTACTACGACATGATGCATGCGTGCGGAGACCAACCCCACGCATGCCGCCCACGTCACACGCGCCTCCCCACGCCGCGCCACGCGTGGGAGTCGTGGGAAGCGCAGCGCGCGAAAAATCTTACCGCGGTAAAAACCGCCCCGCCTGCCCGCGCACCGTTTCTGGGCCTGGCCCAACAATGAGTTGCACTTATGTGTGGCCCATGCCAGGGGGCTCCTATCGGTGTACAAAAAGAGGGGTACACTTTTTGTACCCCTATAACTGTGCATGGGCAGTCTAAGCCATGGGCACCACCACACCAAGCAAGGCAAGGGGGGTGAGCCAGGGTAAGACCGAAGCTCAAGGGAACTAGAACGAGACCAAGACCAAGACCACGAAGAGCAAAAAGGACGAAGCGGACTCCCCCGGCAAGATCCTTGCCGGGAGACAGTTTTAGCAACCCCGGTAAGACCCTTGTCGCGGCGACTCACCCCACACCTACGGAGCAAATTACCCTTGAGTCCACTGCCCCCAAGGGGCAAGGATTCGGGAGACATCCCCGTGGTGGCATGCAGATCTTTGTGAAGACATTCAAGATCAGATACGCACTAAGAAGACGACGACCTTTGGCGAGATACCAGCCAAGGAAGACCACGAGACCCCCGGCAAGCGCCTTGCCGGGGATGACAACAGGCGCCTCGGCAAGACCCTTGCCGGGGCCCCGGCAAGGCCCTTGCCAAGGACATCCACAGGGCCGCCATCAGGCCCACGCCGACTAAACCTCCACCGCCGTACGCATGCAGCTGCCACCCCAACCAGCTGGGAAAGCGCCTGCATGGCAGCATGCAGATCTTCGTGAATACCCACCACTGCGCCACCTCAGCTGCCTGCCTACCTACATGGCATCGCAGGCATCGCTGGCCAGGGCGCGTGTCGACACAAGAAGGAGCGGCGACGGATGAGACGGATTTCTCCCCCGTCCTCGATAAAGCAAGGACACCTAAGCAGACACATTAAATGCGCCTTGTTGTGTAATGTGAGGGATAACCTCGCATCACTGTACCCTTTCCACCTCCTGTATGCCACTGTGGCGACCCCTTTTTCTATAAAAGGAGGCCCGAGGCGACCAGGAGAAGGATTCGGCTTTTTGGAGCTCCTAACACCCCAGAGCTAGCTCAAGAACAGGAATATACATCCACCAAAGCAGGAGTAGGGTTTTACGCATCCTCGTGGCCCGAACCTGGATAAACAAACTGTGTACTATCTGTTTGATCCGCTCTCCTCACGACCCCGCACCCCGCCAACCGTAGTAGGGATTCTTGTGATCCCATAGGTGTCGTTCCCACCGACACAGGGGCTCCTTGGCAGGCTCTGGATAGATAGCTTCAACTGACATATCAACCTCAGGCAGAAAAATTAGATGATTGCGAGTAGAGGGCTGATAGTTGACAGCTGAGTGCGGTTTGATCAGACGCATAATCCATGGAGCGTAAAACTTCAAGCCAAAGAGATCAAAGCCTGATGCAGCAAGTTGGCAGATAAAGAAGTCTTGTGCATTGAAGCTTTTGCCATGAAGAATATGGAAGACCAAAGTCTTCATTGCACCTTCCAGCTTTGCATGAGGAGAATGCCCTTTGATGGGCCAGAGAGTTCGCCTTATGATGTGATAGATAGTACGTGGCAGATACTCAAGGTCTTCAACAAAGAACTCCTTAGGATATTCCGCATCAGGAGACAAAGGCTTGATCATGCTAAGCATCTGACTCATGTTGGGTTCAGGCTTGTGAAAGATGCTTTCCATAGCAGCACTATGAAGCTGACAACCAGGTTCATAGAGATCACCTGGAGTGGGCAGGCCAGTAAGCTCAATGATATCAAAGGCTTTGGCTTCATGATGGACATTGCCTGTCATCCACTCAAGGACCCAAGTCTTGGGATCCCTGTTGTAGCCACGAATATGAAGAGTGGAATAGAATTGGAGCAGTAATTCTTCATTCCAGTGCTCCTTGTCAGTGACGAACTGCAACAAGCCAGACTCTCTGAAGCAATCCAGCGTTTCTTCCAAATAGGGCAGATGAGTTATGGCTTCAGTGTCAAGACGCATATGTGGGAAAATGCGACCTTGATTGTACAAAATGCATGAGTAATAACCGCACTGCTGATAGCTCCAGAACCGATCAGATGATATTCTTGCCCTAGTGTAGGGGTTCTTGGCGCTATTGAAGAAGGTTTTGTGCACTTTTAAGCCATTGATATTAAATGATCCTGGTGCAGACGCAGTACCTGGAAACCTAGGTAGTCTTGGCAGTGGCTTCTGAACCTGAGGCCTGTGCTCAACGTGGTAGTCAAATTGAGGACCAGCAGCAGGCGGAGGAACCAGAAGAGGCCATTTGACGGTTATAAGCTGCCTAGTTGTATGCTTGTTCTATGGTATGCGGCCTTGGTGGCGGAGTGGGAGCAGTGGCATTGGCAGAGGCGTCAGGCTGCGCATCTGGAGCAGGTGCTTCATTGGCTTCATTGGTTTCAGGCTCAGTATTCTGTGCAGGCTCCACATTTGCTTCAGCCATGACCACGTCATTGGCTTCATTGGTGTTAGTGGTGGCAGCCTCAAGATTCTCAACCTCCACTTGATGAGCTGGAGGGTTGGGCACAGACACGTTCACTTCAGGAACAACTTCTTCAGTGATGGGGGGAGTAGGGACACATTCTTCTGCTTGTTTTTCTTTGGCTGATGCAGCCGGATTGTCTTCAGCAACTTTAGCTTCAGACTCGGAGACATTCACAGTAGGAGTGGCTTCTGGGAACACCTGACGTGCAATGGATTGGTGGTGCACTTCTCCTTCTGGAACGCTCGAAAGAGGAACTTGAGGCCTTGGTCCTTTGTAAAGCCTACGTAATGCTGGCGACGCCTGTGGAGATGGAGTTGGCTGGGCCTCAAAGTCATCATCTCCTTCTTGCACTGGTGGGGTAGCTTATTGTTGGGGAGTACTTGAGGTGTCTTGGTGTTGTGGGTGATCAGCCCATGATGCATCCTGAGCAATTGGCATCAGAGGACGACCAATGCTGATGAGTTCGCTATTCGTGAGAACAGGCGATGATACCAAGTTGTGCTCGATCTGAGGAAGAACTACATCATCTTCAACATTGTCATGGTGACCAATGTCTTCAGCAGCGGAGGGGTCAACTGCTGGAATGTCTTCAGCTTCAGGAGCCTCTGTGGAAGCAGGCTCATGAACTATCATCCGTCGTTCTTGATACGAAGAGTCAGGACGAGCAACCGATATGGGTTTGACAACGAGGGGCTCTGTAGGAGCAGCCCGATCTTTCTTGGTTTTGCGCTTCTTCTTGGAGGGAGCGACATCAGAAGCTTCAGGACTTTTCCTCTTTCTGGCTTCAGCCTCGGCAGTCCTTGTCTTCTTCAGTTCTGAAGCGGTTGACCTGACCTTTGTCTTCGAGCCAGTCATGCTGCTTGGGAAGACTATGCGAGGTTCTTCCCGTCTTGAAGGTGCAGATTGGTCAGTCGATGGCTTCTTCTTCTTTGCAGCCATTCTGGGGTCGATTCCAGGGCGACCAAGAGCCTTGCGCTTCTCAGCTTCATTGTAGGCTTGCACGCACTTGTCATCCAGACTCTTCATGCGTTCACGAGAACCTTTAGCTTCTTCACGCTTCTTGAGAAAAGCTTCCTTGAGCTCGTGCAGCATAACTTTGAAGTTTTTGACATCTTGCACGCTGAGCTTTTCCATGTGCTTCTTGAACTGAGCTTTCTCATAGTCAATTTTGTGCTTCAGTTCAACTATGCGCTGAGCTAGAGCTAGCTCAGAAGCAATGGCTCCATTGAAAGAGACGCTGAGGCCAATTGGAAGTTGCAGATCTTCAAAACTAAGATTGGGGGTATCAAACCACTCATCAATGAAGTTGTGGATGATTGCCACATCAAAGAGAGGCAAATCATTGAAGATTTCTGCTTCTTCCTTGCTCTTTATCAGTTGTTCAAGAGCGTCATCTGCAAGATCTTCATCACTGGACAGATCAATGTGTTCGTCTCGCAGAATGGCAGCAGGGGTCAGTGCCTGATAAGTATTCTTGACATTTTTCTTTTTCATCTCCGTCTTCTTGGAGATACGAGATAGATCTTCAGACTGCACATTGTCTTCAGGAGGTGCAGTAGCCAGTGGCTTCGCACGTGAAGCTTTTGGAGGAGCAGCTGACTTTGAAGCTTTAGCCTTCTTTTGCTTCTGCGGCTTTGGGGTAGGAGCAGGGGCTTCGTCAGTGTCAGCATCATCATTAGAATCCACTTTGGCACCTTGAACAGAGATGTGGGTGATGAGGCCATCAAGGTTGTAGAAGGGTCCAATGATATTGGGTTCTGCATCGGGTGTGCCGTCAGCCCGGGGAGCAGAAGGATCAGGATTGAAGTCTAACCCTAAAGAATCTTTGTTCTTCTTTGCCGAGGCTTTTGCAAACTGATAATTCCGTTTGAAAAGATCGTCATCTCGACACCACAAGAGAGAAGTGGGGTCGGCGTTGGCAGGTTGAGGTCCCCTGACCATGCAAGGATAGAAGCCTTGCTCAATGGCTTCAGCTCTGGTCTTGGGTTGAAGATTTTTGTACAAAATATCGCCCCAAGGCCGCTTGATAGCATTCTTCTCAGCATACTCCTTGGTGACGAAGTTGTACTTGAACCATTGCTCTGCCCAGTATCTTCGAATCCATTGGATTCGAGTCTTGCGCTGTCCATAGCTTTCTTCGGGATCGGTTTTGTAAAGTTCATAGAGATCTTCGGGCAGATCCATTGATGTACCCCCACGGCGCTGTCTGCCACCCTTCCTTGCAGATTTTTCTGTAGCCATGAACTTCAAACTGAATGGCTTCAACATGTTCAAAGGCTTCAAAGGCTTCCGCTTGCTGGACAAACAGGAACTGGCTTCGGGAGAGTTAATGTGATGCTGTAAGAATTCTGCAAACGAATGCAGACTATGAGAACCAAGGGATTCTCCCACGGACATGTACCTGTGACAGCATTAGAGATGTGAGGGAAGGGGAAGAGGTCATATGCATTCTCAGAAGATTTTGAAGATAAATCAGTTTGAAGACATTTACCTCATGATGCGAAGACATTCACTTATATGTTGAGAGTTGGTTCCAGATTTGTACGAATCCACGAATAAGTACAAGTGAGGAATCTAACAAGATGTGAAGCTTAAGTGAAGATACTAGGCAGTATGAGATGCAGACAGGATAGATCTAACATTGTGTAGGCAGAAACCTATTTTGGTAAACAAGATGAATTTTTGAGGATCAAAAAGATGGTAAAAATAGAGTTGTATTTACCACGCGAAGAACTACTAGATGGGAAGAGTAGGAGACCGAGCAGTTCAGTCCATGGTGCCCTAACTTGGCGACGGAGGACACCTACGGCGGCGGCGGAGAGGATGATGTCCGCGGCCAGTGTGAGGACGGCGTCGGTGAAGTCGCGGTAGCTAAGCACTTCATCGCCGGCGTCGTCAAGAGCTAGCGGTGGCGCTAGGGTTTTGACGAGGTGGAGAGGTGGAAGAAGGTTTTCTTGACCACAAGGGGACATGTATTTATAAGGAAGAATGCGACACAACGCAATTACGCAGGTGCCCCTGGCGGTTCAGATCTGAGGAACACGTGGCATGCATGCAACATACTTGGAGTTGTCCCACGTTCCCACGCTCGCCAGGTTTGTCGGATGGTCGTTCCGGCTTCTCCGGATTTCAAGCAATAAGGATGAATCATTTAAAACAGACTTAATGTTTGTCTCTATATCTTCTGCTGACAAGGACGCAGAGAAGACATTTGACAGTTTCAATAGAATGCATATGATTTGGACAGATAGAGTTTGAGATAGAAAGCATAGAGAGATTAGGGTCCGATCACATTCACTTAGTTCAAAAGATTCAACAAGGAAGACATAGCTATAAGTGAATGCTGTAGAGGACAGAACACTAGTATATATCAGAAAACAATCAAATCAACATAGTGAAGATAATCATGAAGACAAGTTGAAATTGAGGACAAACCAAATGCGAAGACATAGCAAAAGTAACGCCATGAGTAAAACACTTCAAACAGAAGAATTTGGTGGTGGCGTTACCCACTGTATAGGAAGTATTAGACCCAGACACGGCACACAATTATCGTGGTGCTCCGAAGTCAAATTCCGCGTTAACGTATCCACACTCAGAATGTAAGTCTTCATTGATTGAAGATATACTTTACTTCGTGTGTTGTACATCTAAGTCATCAACATGCATAAGTGTTAGGATGTGTGCCTGATCACAGGACATTTGAGGATTCCAAGATATTTAGCTCACACCGTAACTTGCAAAACCTTTTCTCATCCAAGGGCTGTGTGAAGATATCTGCCAGTTGCTCTTCAGTGTTGACATGAATGATATCAATATCTTCCTTCATGACATGATCTCTGAGAAAGTGATGACGAACTTCAATGTGCTTTGTCTTCGAGTGCTGAACTGGGTTGTTGGCAATCTTGATGGCGCTTTCGTTGTCGCAGAAGAGAGGTACTTGTTTCAGATTGATGCCATAGTCCTTGAGAGTTTGCTTCATCCATAGAAGCTGAGCACAGCAAGATCCAGCAGCAATGTATTCAGATTCAGCAGTGGAGAGTGATACACAGTTCTGCTTCTTTCAAGACCAACAGACAAGTGATCATCCTAGGAAATGATATGTGCCCGATGTAGACTTGCGATCCACCTTGTCACCAGCATAATCAACATCCGAGAATCCAACCAGATCAAATTCTAAGCCCTTTGGATACCATAATCCTAATGTTGGGGTGTAAGCCAAATATCGAAGAATTCGCTTCACAGCTAAGTGATGCGATTCCTTTGGTGCCGCTTGGAATCAAGCACACATGCAAACACTAAGCATAATATCTGGCCTAGATGCACATAGGTAAAGTAAAGAACCAATCATGGAGCGGTATACCTTTTGATCGAACTCTTTACCATTGTCGTCGGGACCCAGATGGTGTTTTGGCTGGCATTGGCGTCATGTAACCTTTGCAATCTTTCATTCCAAACTTCTTCAGGCAATCTTTGAGGTATTTTTCTTGAGATATGAAGATGCCATTCCTTTGCTGACGAATCTGAAGACCAAGGAAGAACTTCAGCTCACCCATCATGGACATCTGATATTGCTCTTGCATCATGTGTCCAAACTCATCACTATACTCCTGATTGGTGCAGCCGAAGATAATATCATCCACATAGATTTGGCACACAAACAGTTCACCGTCATATGTCTTCGTGAAGAGTGTGGGATCAAGGGATCCAGGTTTGAAGCCTTTGCTGTTCAGGAAGTCTTTGATCGTATCATACCAGGCGCGAGGAGCTTGTTTGAGGCCATACAGTGCTTTGTTTAGCTTGTACACCATATCAGGGAGTTTTGGATCTTCAAAGCCAGGAGGTTGTGCGACATATACTTCTTCTTCAATCTCGCCGTTGAGAAATGCACTCTTCACATCCATTTGATATAGCAAGATGTTGTGATGGTTAGCATAGGCTAGCAGTATGCGAATAGCTTCAAGCCTAGCCACAGGAGCAAATGTTTCATCGAAGTCAATCCCTTCAACTTGAGTATATCCTTGAGCGACGAGATGTGCTTTGTTTCTGACGACTTGACCATGCTCATCTTGCTTGTTTCGATATATCCATTTTGTGCCTATTATGTTATGCTTGCGAGGGTCAGGACGCTTGACAAGTTCCCAAACATTGTTCATCTTGAACTGTTGAAGCTCTTCTTGCATAGCTTGAATCCACTCAGGTTCCATAAAGGCTTCAGCAACTTTCTTGGGTTCTGATATTGACACAAAGGCAAAGTGCCCACAGAAATTTGCTAATTGTGTTGCTCTTGAGCGAGTAAGTGGACCGGGTGCATTGATGCTATCAATTATCTTCTCAATCTGTACTTCATTTGCAACACGAGGATGAACTGGACGAAGATTTTGCTCTTGCTGATCATTATCAACATTGGAAGGATTGTCTTCAGGCTGAGCATTTTCTTCAGGTTGATTGGGTGCAGAAATGATAAGTTCCTCTTCAGGCTGAGCTTCAGAAGGCATGATTTCACCAGTTCCCATTAGCTTGATAGATTCGCTGGGTGGAGCTTCATCTAGTGTACTTGGCAGGAGCTCTCTTTGTGAACCATTGGTTTCATCAAACCGCACATCCACAGTTTTGATGATTTTGTAAAGATAGAGATTGAAGACTTTGTAAGAGTGCGAGTCCTTTCCGTAACCGAGCATGAAGCCTTCGTGAGCTTTAGGTGCAAATTTTGATTTGTGATGTGGATCCTTGATCCAGCACCTAGCTTCAAATACTCTGAAGTAACTGACATTTGGCTTCTTGCCAGTGAGGAGCTCATAGGATGTTTTATTTAGAAGCTTATGGATGCAGACACGGTTGATGATATGACAAGCTGTATCAATAGCTTCAGGCCAGAACTTTCTTGGGGTCTTGTATTCATCGAGCATTGTTCGAGCCATCTCAATGAGGGTTCTGTTCTTGCGCTCCATGATGCCATTTTGCTGAGGTGTGTATGGAGCAGAGAACTCATGAGTGATTCCCATTGTATCCAGATAAAGATCAAGTCCAGTGTTCTTGAACTCAGTGCCGTTGTCACTTCTGATATGCTTGATCTTGACGCCATAATTATTCATGGCACGGTTGGCGAAGTGTCTGAAGACATCTTGCACTTCAGTCTTGTAGAGAATTATGTGTACCCATGTATATCTTGAGTAATCATCAACAATGACGAAGCCATAGAGACAAGCAGTTGTTGTGAGGGTAGAGTAGTGAGTAGGGCCAAATAAGTCCATGTGTAGCAGCTCGAAGGGTTGATATGTCGTCATGATTATCTTCGAGGGATGCTTGGCCCTAGTCATCTTTCCAGCTTCGCAGGCACCACACAAATGATCCTTCTTGAACTTGACGCCCTCGATGCCTATGACATGCTTCTTCTTGGCGAGAGTGTGTAAGTTCCTCATGCCAGCATGCCCCAGCCTCCGATGCCAGAGCCAGCACTCTGAAGCTTTTGCAAGAAGACATATGGCAAGCTGTGGACCTGCTGAGAAATCTACCATGTATAGATCATCTTTCCGGTACCCTTCAAAGACTAGAGACTTGTCAGATTCCATTAGTACAAGGCAACGATATTTTCCGAATAACACAATCATGTTCAAGTCACAAAGCATTGAGACAGACATTAAGTTGAAACCAAGGGATTCAACAAGCATCACTTTATCCATGTGCTGATCCTTTGAGATTGCAACTCTACCTAGACCCAATACCTTGCTTTTCCAGTGTCAGCAAATGTGATGTGACTCTTGTCAGATGGACGTAAGGTTGAGTCCATGAGAAGACTTCGATCACCAGTCATATGATTAGTGCATCCGCTGTCCATAATCCATTCTGAAGCATGAGGTGTCATACCCTATAGTACAGTCAGGGGGATAGGCCTCACCAAGAGATGTGTGAAGCATAAACATTTGATGGGCAAGAGGATTATTGAAGCTCAGATCAAGATTAGGACTGATAGGATGAATGGCAAACGATTCAGGAACAATATACATAGTGAGACCATTTGGGCATTTGATCTTGCACCCTATAAGATGTTTTAGGTCCCCAGCAATAGCATCAGACGCCTTTGATTTTCGGCTGGAGACCTTTTCCTGCAAAAGAAAGTTAATTCTTCTTAACCACCCACATCTTCAGGTGTGGCCTAGAAGCAATGAGTCTAAGTGCAGCATCTGAGAACTTCGGCTTTGGAGCCCTAGCAAATAGCCTTGTAGGAGATGAATGATACTCATATGAATAAGCAGAAAAGTTCTTAGTTCTATGAACATAGCGGTTTGAAGACACATGCTCATATTCATAAGTCTGAGTATGGTTTCCCTGCAAAACATTGGCGTTAGGGTGACTCAGGTGAGTCCTCGGTCTGTATGAAGACTTTGGACCATATGAAGCCTTAGGTCTGGGGTTTGTCTTATTCCCAGGTGGTGTCATGATGACATTCACCGGAAGATTCTCAAGACAGCTTTTGGGAACCCAGATCTTCTTCATAGGTGGCCCATTCCTGCAGTTAGTGCCAATATACTAGGCAAACACTTCACCATTCTGATTCTTGAACAGTTTATAGTTTGTATCAAAGGATTCATCAACGTAAATAGGGTTAGCACAGGTAAAGCCAGATAAGGTGGATGGATCCACTGAAGGTCCCTTTGCAGCAACCCATGTGGTTTCGGGATACTGCTCAGGCTTCCAGTAGGAACCATCAACATTCATTTTCCTCTCGAACCCAACACCCTCTTTCCTAGGATTTTGGTTCATAATACGCTTTTTGAGGACATCGCACAATGTCTGATGCCCTTTCAGACTTTCGTACATCCCTGTTTCAAGCAATGTCTTCAACCTAGCATTTTCATCAGCAATAGTAGTGGTATCCTCCGCAGAGGGGTTAGTTACCACATCAGTAATTGAAGACAATGCGACAGTAGCAGCAGTAGAACATTCAGCAACAGAGGTAGCGTTGTCACGCTCAAGGAATTTTAGACATGGTGGTTCAAATCCATCCTGAGCGGGACTGATCTATTGAGCGCGAAGTGACTCATTCTCTTTTTGAAGATCTTCATGAGCCGCTCTCAATTTCTCAACCTCTTGCTTCCTTTGAAGATAATCATAGGAGAGCTTTTCATGAGTGGTTGAGAGCGTTTCATGACGACTTTCAAGTTCTTGGTACTTAGCATGAAGATTTTTTATGTCTTCAACTAAGGACTGTGAACGGGTCATTTCCGCGTCCAACAGGTCATCGCTTTTGTCTAACAGTTTTTGAGTATGTTCCATAGCTTTTTGTTGTTCAGTTGCAATTTTAGCAAGTGTTTTGTAGCTAGGTTTGGATTCACAATCAGAGTCATCTTCACTTGATGTTTGAAAGTAAGCATCACGTGATTTTACCTTCGCACCACGTGCCATGAAGCAGTAGGTGGGAGCGGAGTCGTCCTTGTCATTAGCTTCAGCGTTGGTGTGGAAGTCATTGTCTTCAGTGTTGAAGATGGACTTGGCAACATAGGCTGTGGCTAGAGCCAAACTTGCAACGCCAGGGTCAGACTCCTCCTCAGACTCCACCTCCGCCTCCTCAGAAGTAGACTCCTCCTCTGAATCCATCTCCTTGCCAACAAAATCACGAGCCTTGCCAGATGAGCTCTTCTTATGAGATGAAGACTTGGATGAGGACTTGGAAGAAGACTTTGAAGATATCTTCTTCTTCTTGTCATCAGAATCGTATTCCTTGCTCTTCTTCTTCTTCTCATTGTCCCACTGTGGACACTCAGAGATATAGTGTCCAGGTTTCTTGCACTTGTGACATGTTCTCTTCTTGTAGTCATGAGTGGAAGCTTCATCATTTCTTGAGCTAGATCGTGAAGACTTTCTGAAGCCCTTCTTCTTAGTGAACTTCTGGAAATTCTTCACAAGCATAGCAAGTTCCTTTCCAATGTCTTCAGGATCATCAGCACTGCAGTCAGATTCTTCTTCAGATGAGGAAACAACTTTTGCCTTCAAAGCGCGAGTTCAGCCATAGTTGGGACCATATATATCTCTTTTCTCAGATAGCTGGAACTCATGTGTGTTGAGCCTCTATAGTATATCAGACGGATCGAGTGTCTTGAAGTCAGGGCGTTCTTGTATCATGAGGGCAAGGGTGTCAAAGGAGCTGTCAAGTGATCTCGGTAGTGTCATGACGATTTCATGCTTGGTAATCTCAGTGGCGCCGAGAGCACGAAGCTCATTTGTGATGTCGGTGAGGCGATCAAACGTGAGCTGGACATTTTCATTGTCATTTCTCTTGAAGCGGTTGAAGAGGTTGCGAAGAACACTGATCCTTTGATCTCTCTAGGTTGAGACGCCTTCGTTGACCTTGGACAGCCAGTCCCAGACTAGCTTCAACGTTTCCAGAGCACTCACACGGCCATACTGTCCTTTGGTCAGATGACCATAGATGATGTTCTTGGCAGTAGAATCCAGTTGAATGAACTTCTTGACATCAGCAGGAGTGACACCTTCACCAGTCTTGGGAATGCCATTCTTGACGACATACCAGAGGTCGACATCAATGGCTTCAAGATGCATGCGCATCTTATTCTTCCAGTAGGGATATTCAGTTGCATCGAAGACGGGGCAAGCAGCAGAGACTTTGATTATCCCTGCAGTCGACATAGCTAAAACTCCAGGTGGTTAAACCGAATCACACAGAACAAGGGAGTACCTTGCTCTGATACCAATTGAAAGTGCTAGTTATCGACTAGAGGGGGGGGGGGTGAATAGGCGATTTTTATGAAAGTCTTCAAAACATGGAAGTTTCAAAGACAAACAATAGAAATGACCCTATTGATATGCAGCGGAAGATAAACTACACTAAGCAAGCCATAGTCAAGTATGCAATAATGTGAAAGTACAAAGACTAACAGCAGCTAGGTAGTAAGGATCAGGGTGGAAGATGGTATGAAGCCAAACTACGAAAATAGTCAGATAGTGAAGACAAATAGGTAAAGCAAACAAGCAATGACTTCACGAAGACAAACTCTAAATAAAGAGAGGGAGAGGATAGAACCAATCACTTGTTGAGGACACAGGATTTGTTGGACCAGTTCCAGTTGCTGTGACAACTGTACGTCTGGTTAGGGAGGCTGAGATTCAACTCAGAAGACCACGTCTTCACCTTATTCCCCTTGAGCTAAGGACACCCAGTCCTCACCCAATTACTCTGGTAAGTCTTCAAGGTAGACTTCCAAACCTTCACAGACTTCGTTCACTGGCGATCCACAATGACTCTTGGATGCTCAGAATGCGACGCCTAACCGGGTGGAGGATTCACAGTCCTCAAGTGTAATAAGTCTTTAGGTCACGCAGACAGAAAGACTTCAGTGATGCCTAACACTCTTTGGCTCTGGGTGTTTGGGCTTTGTCCTCGCAAGGATTTCTCTCTCTCAAAGGCTTCGAGGTGGGTTGCTCTCAATGCGAGAAAAGCCGTGCACTAACTCTGAGGAGCCACCAATTTATGGTGTAGGGGGTGGGCTATTTATAGCCACTAGGCAACCCGACCTGATATGTCCGAAATGACCCTAGGTCAATAAGGAACTGACACGTGTTCCAACGGTCAGATTTCAAACACACACGGCAACTTTACTTGGGCTACAAGCAAAGCTGACTCATCTAGCTTTGGATAAGATTTGCTCTCATTGTCTTCGCTCGAAGATAATAGGATTTGGGTTGAGCATCACTTCAGTCACTCTGACTTTGTTCACTTGGACCCCACTTAACAGTACGGTGGTTCCTATGACTCAACAAAGAAAAAAAGGAAACAACGAAATGACTAATTCTTCGCGCTCCATAGTCTTCACTCAATGTCTTCTCATGTCATAGTCTTCAATATGAATATCTTCACATACCACCATTGTCGTTAATGTCTTCATACATTTTTAGGGGTCATCTCCGGTAGGTAAACCGAATCAATGAGGGACTACTACCTGTGTTATCCTGCAATTCTCACAAACACATTAGTCCCTCAACCAAATTTGTCGTCAATACTTCAAAACCAACTAGGGGTGGCACTAGATGCACTTACAAAGACATAAAAAATATTCACGTTAAGTACGAGGAACTTGAGAGTCGTCATGAAACCTCTCAACTACTCATGAAAATCTTTCCTATGATTATCTTCAAAGGAAGCAAGAACTTGAGAACTTGAGAGCGACTCATGAAGATCTTCAAAAGGAGAACGAGTCACTTCGCGCTCAACAGATCAGTTCCTCTCAGGTAGACTTTGAACCACCATGTCTATTCAAGTATCCTTTTATGCTATTCAGAAATTCAGTATCATTTCCGATCAACAATATGTCATCCACATATAATATCAGAAAATCTACAGAGCTCCCAGTCACTTTCTTGTAAATACAGGCTTCTCCAAAAGTCTGTATAAAACCATATGCTTTGATCACACTATCAAAGCGTATATTCCAACTCTGGGAGGCTTGCACCAGTCCATAAATGGATTGCTGGAGTTTGCACACTTTGTTAGCATCTTTTGACAAACCTTTTGGTTGCATCATATACAACTCTTCTTTAAGATATCCATTAAGGAATGCAGTTTTGACATCCATTTGCCAGATTTCATAACCGTAAAATGCGGCAATTGCTAACATGATTCGGATAGACTTGAGCATCACTACGGGTGAGAAGGTCTCATCATAGTCAACTCCTTGAACTTGTCGAAAACCTTTCGCAACAAGTCGAGCTTTGTAGACAGTAACATTACCGTCAGCGTCAGTCTTCTTCTTGAAGATCCATTTATTCTCTATGGCATGCCGATCATCGGGCAAGTCAACCAAAGTCCACACTTTGTTCTCATACTTGGATCCCACCTCAGATTTCATGGCCTCAAGCCATTTTGTGGAATCTGGGCTCATCATCGCTTCCTCATAGTTCGTAGGTTCATCATGATCAAGTAACATGACTTCCAGAACAGGATTACCGTACCACTCTGGTGCGGATCTTACTCTGGTTGACCTACGAGGTTCGGTAGTAACTTGATCTGAAGTTTCATGATCATCATCATTAGCTTCCTCACTGATTGGTGTAGGAATCACTGGAACTGATTTCTGTGATGAACTACTTTCCAATAAGGGAGCAGGTACAATTACCTCATCAAGTTCTACTTTCCTCCCACTCACTTCTTTCGAGAGAAACTCCTTCTCTAGAAAGGATCCATGCTTAGCAACAAATATCTTTCCTTCGGATCTGTGATAGAAGGTGTACCCAACAGTCTCCTTTGGGTATCCTATGAAGACACATTTCTCCGATTTGGGTTCGGGCTTATCAGGTTGAAGCTTTTTACCATAAGCATCGCAACCCCAAACTTTAAAAAACGACAACTTGGGTTTCTTGCCAAACCACAGTTCATATGGTGTCGCCTCAACGGATTTAGATGGTGCCCTGTTTAACGTGAATGCAGCCGTCTCTAAAGCATAGCCCCAAAACAACAGTGGTAAATCAGTAAGAGACATCATAGATCGCACCATATCTAATAAAGTGCGGTTACGACGTTCAGTCACACCATTACGATGTGGTGTTCCAGGTGGCGTGAGTTGCGAAACTATTCCGCATTGTTTCAAATGAAGAACAAACTCATAAATCAAATATTCTCCTCCACGATCAGATCGTAGAAACTTTATTTTCTTGTTACGATGATTTTCCACTACACTCTGAAATTATTTGAACTTTTCAAATGTTTCAGACTTATGTTTCATTAAGTAGATATACCTATATCTGCTCAAATCATCTGTGAAGGTCAGAAAATAACGATACCCGCCGCGAGCATCAACACTCATCGGACCGCATATATCAGTATGTATTATTTCCAATAAATCTATTGCTCGCTCCATTGTTCCGGAGAATGGAGTCTTAGTCATCTTGGCCATGAGGCATGGTTCGCAAGCATCAAGTGATTCATAATCAAGTGATTCCAAAAGCCCATCAGCATGGAGTTTCTTCATGCGCTTTAGACCAATATGACCTAAACGCTAGTGCCACAAATAAGTTGCACTATCATTATTAAACTTGTATCTTTTGGCTTCAATACCATGAATATGTGTATCACAACTATCGAGATTTAACAAAAATAGACCACTCATCAAGGGTGCATGACCATAAAAGATGTTGCTCATATAAATAGAACAACCATTATTCTCTGATTTAAATGAATAACCGTCTCGCATCAAACAAGATCCAGATATAATGTTCATGCTTAACGCTGGCACCAAATAACAATTATTCAGGTCCAAAACTAATCCCGAAGATAGATGTAGAGGTAGCGTGCCGGCGGCGATCACATCTACTTTGGAACCATTACCCACGCGCATCATCACCTCGTCCTTAGCCAATCTTCGCTTAATCAGTAGCCCCTGTTTCAAGTGCCAAATGTGAGCAATAGAACAAGTATAAATACCCAGGCGCTACTACGAGCATTAGTAAGGTACACATCAATAACATGTATATCAAACATACCTTTCACTTTGCCATCCTTCTTATCTGCCAAATACTTGGGGCAATTCCGCTTCCAGTGACCAGTCCTTTTGCAGTAGAAGCACTCAGTCTCAGGCTTAGGTCCAGACTTGGGCTTCTTCACTTGAGCAGCAACTTGCTTGCCGTTCTTCTTGAAGTTCCCTTTCTTTCCTTTGACCTTTTTCTTGAAACTAGTGGTCTTGTTAACAATCAACACTTGATGCTCCTTCTTGATTTCTACCTCCGCAGCTTTTAGCATCGCGAAGAGCTCGGGAATTGTCTTATCCATCCCTTGCATATTATAGTTCATCAGAAGCTTTTGTAGCTTGGTGGCAGTGATTGAAGAACTCTCTCAATGACACTATCATCAGGAAGATTAACTCCCAGTTGAGTCAAGTGGTTGTGGTACCAAGACATTTTGAGTATATGTTCACTTACAGAACTATTCTCCTCCATCTTGCAGCTATAGAACTTATTGGAGACTTCATATCTCTCAATTCGGGCATTTGCTTGAAATATTAACTTCAACTCCTGGAACATCTCATATGCTCCATGACGTTCAAAACATCGTTGAAGTCCCGGTTCTAAGCCATAAAGCATGGCACACTGAACTATCGAGTAGTCATCAGCTTTGCTCTGCCAGACGTTCATAACGTCCGGTGTTGCTCCTGCAGCGGGTCTTCCACCTAGCAGTGCTTTCAGGACATAATTCTTCTGTGCAGCAATGAGGATAATCCTCAAGTTACAGACCCAGTCCGTGTAGTTTCTACCATCATCTTTCAACTTAGCTTTCTCTAGGAACGCATTAAAATTCAAAGGAACAGTAGCACGGGCCATTTATCTACAATAACATAGACATGCAAAATACTATCAGGTACTAAGTTCATGATAAATTAAAGTTCAATTAATCATATTACTTAAGAACTCCCACTTAGATAGACATCCCTCTAGTCATCTAAATGATCACGTGATCCATATCAACTAAACCACGTCCGATCATCACGTGAGATGGAGTAGCTTTCAATGGTGAACATCACTATGTTGATCATATCTACTATATGATTCACGTTCGACCTTTCGGTTTCAGTGTTCCGAGGCCATATCTGCATATGCTAGGCTCGTCAAGTTTAACCCGAGTATTATGCGTGTGCAAAACTGGCTTGCACCCGTTGTATGTGAACATAGAGCTTATCACACCCGATCATCACGTGGTGTCTCGGCACGACGAACTTTCGCAACGGTGCATACTCAGGGAGAACACTTGTACCTTGAAATTTAGTGAGGGATCATCTTATAATTCTACCACCGTACTAAGCAAAATAAGATGCATAAAGGATAAACATCACATGCAATCAAAATAAGTGATATGATATGGCCATCCTCATCTTGTGCCTTTGATCTCCATCTCCAAAGCACTGTCATGATCACCATCGTCATCGGCTTGACACCTTGATCTCCACCGTAGCATCGTTGTCATCTCGCCAACTATTGCTTCTACGACTATCGCTACCACTTAGTGATAAAGTAAAGCAATTACATGGCGATTGCATTTCATACAATAAAGCGACAACCATATGGCTCCTGCCAGTTGCCGATAACTTTTCCAATCATGATCATCTCATACAACAATTTATATATCATCATGACTTGACCATATCACATCACAACAAGCCCTGCAAAAACAAGTTAGACGTCCTCTACTTTGTTGTTGCAAGTTTTACGTGACTGCTACGGGCTTCTTGCAAGAACCGTTCTTACGTACACATCAAAACCACAACGATTTTTCGTCAAGTGTGCTGTTTTAACCTTCAACAACGACCGGGAGTAGTCAATCCCGATTCAACTAAAGCTGGAGAAACAGACACCCACCAGCCACCTGTGTGCGAAGCACGTCGGTAGAACCAGTCTCATGAACGTGGTCATGTAATGTCGGTCCGGGCCGCTTCATCCAACAATACCGCCGAATCAAAGTAAGACGTTGTTGGTAAGCAGTATGACTATTATCGCTGACAACTCTTTGTGTTCTACTCGTGCATATAACATCTACGCATAGACCTGGCTCAGATGCCATTGTTGGGAAACGCTGTATTTCAAAAAATTTACCTACGATCACGCAAGATCTATATAGGAGATGCGTAGCAACGAGCGGGGAGAGTGTGTCCACGTACCCTCGTAGACCGAAAGCGGAAGCATTTAGTAATGCGGCCGATGTAGTCAAACGTCTTCGCGATCCAACCAATCCAAGCACCGAACGTACGGCACCTCCGCGTCAGCACACGTTCAGCTCGATGACGTCCCTCAAACTCTTGATCCAGTTGAGGCCGAGGGAGAGTTCCGTCAACATGACAGCATGGCGATGGTGATGATGAAGTTACCAGCGCAGGGCTTTGCGTAAGCACTACGACGATATGACCGAGGTGTGTAGCTGTGGAGGGGGGCACCGCACACGGTTAAGAGAAACTTGTGTGTTCTAGGGTGCCCCCTGCTCCCGTATATAAAGGAGGGGAGGGGAGGCCGGCCAACCCTCCTAGGGCGCGCCAGGAGAGGTAGGACTCCAAGTCCTAGTAGGATTCCACCTAAGGAAGAGGGGGAAGAAGGAAGGGGGCCGGCCCTCCTTGTGGCCCTTCCTCTCTTCCCACTAAGGCCCATCAAGGGCCATTAGTTCCCCCGGGGGGTTCCGATAACCCTCCGGCACTCTGATAGTTATCTAGTACCTCTCGGAACTCATCCGGTGTCTGAATAACATCGTCCAATATATCAATATTTATGTCTCGACCATTTCGAGACTCCTCGTCATGTCTGTGATCTCATCCAGGACTCTGAACAATCTTTGGTCATCAAATCACATAACTCATAATACAAATCATCATCGAACGTTAAGCTTGCGGACCCTACGGGTTCGAGAACTATGTAGACATGAGCGAGACACATCTCCAGTCAATAACCAATAGCGGAACCTGGATGCTCATATTGGCTCCTACATATTCTACGAAGATCTTTATTGGTCAAAATCGCATAACAACATACGTTGTTCCCTTTGTCATCGGTATGTTGCTTGCCCGAGATTCGATCGTCGGTATCACCATACCTAGTTCAATCTCGTTACTGGCAAGTCTCTTTACTCATTCCATAATGCATCTTCCCGTGACTAACTCATTAGACACATTGCTTGCAAGGCTCATAGTTATGTGCATTACCGAGAAGGCCCAGAGATACCCCTCCGATACATGGAGTGACAAATCCTAATCTCGATCTATGCCAACTCAACAAACACCATCGGAGACACCTATAGAGCATCTTTATAATCACCCAGTTACTTTGTGACATTTGATATCACACAAGGTGTTCCTCCGGTATTCGGGAGTTGCATAATCTCATAGTCAGAGGAACATGTATAAGTCATGAAGAAAGCAATAGGAATAAAACTAAACGATCATTATGCTAAGCTAACAGATGGGTCTTGTCCATCACATCATTCTCTAATGATGTGATCCCGTTCATCAAATGATAACACATGTCCATGGTCAGGAAACTTAACCATCTTTGATTAACGAGCTAGTCAAGTAGAGGCATACTAGGGACACTCTGTTTCTCTATGTATTCACACATGTACTAAGTTTCCGGTTAATACAATTCTAGCATGAATAATAAACATTTATCATGATATAAGGAAATATAAATAACAACTTTATTATTGCCTCTAGGGCATATTTCCTTCAGTTTAACCACCTGTAGTTTTAGCTATGTCGACTGCAGGGATAATCAAGGTCTCCGATGCGTGCCCCGTCTTCAATGGCACTAATTACCCCTACTGGAAGAGTAATATGCGTATGCATCTTAAAGACATTGACGTCGACCTCTGGTATGTCGTCAAGAATGGCGTTCCCAAGGTCGGTGAAGGTGTCACCGCTGCTAATGTCAAGAGGTTCATTCAACTGGATTCGACTGCCAAGAACATCATCTGTGGTCATCTGACCAAAGGACAATATGGCCGTGTGAGTGCACTGGAAACTACAAAGCTAGTATGGGACCGGCTCTCCAAGGTCAACGAAGGCGTCTCAACTCAAAGAGACTCAAGGATTGATGTTCTTTGCAACCTATTCAACTGCTTCAAGAGAAACGACAATGAGAATGTCCAGCTCACGTTTGATCGCCTCACTGATATCACAAATGAGCTTCGCGCACTTGGTGCCACTGAGATCACCAAGCACGAAATCGTCAAGAAGCTTCTGAGATCACTTGACAGCTCTTTCGACACCCTGACCCTGATGATTCAAGAACATCCTGACTTCAAGACTCTCGATCCGTCTGACATACTTGAGAGGCTCAACACACATGAGTTCCAGTTATTTAAGAAGAGAGACATCTATGGTCCCAACTATGGTCGAACTCACGCTTTGAAGGCAAAGGTTGTTTCCTCATCTAAAGAAGAATCTGACTATACTTCTGGGGATCCCAAAGACATTGGAAAGGAGCTAGCTATGCTCGTGAAGAAGTTCCAGAAGTTTACCAAGAAGAAAGGCTTCAGAAAGTCTTCAAGATCCACCTGAAGAAATGATGAAGCTTCCACTCGTGACCACAAGAAGAGAACATACCACAAATGCAAGAAACCTAGTCACTACATCTCCGAGTGTCCACAATGGGACAATGAGACCAAGAAGAAGAAGAAGAGCAAGGATTATGATTATGATGACAACAAGAAGAAGAAATCCTCAAAGTCTTCATCGAAGTCTTCATTTCTCAAGAAGAACTCATCAAGCAAGGCTCGTGCGTTTGTTGGCAAGGAGATGGATTCAGAGGAGGAGTCTGCTTCTGAGGAGGCGGGGGTGGAGTTTGAGGAGGAGTCTGATTCAGGTGTGGCAAGCTTGGCTCTGGCTTCAGCGTATGTCGCCAAGTCCATCTTCAACACCGAAGACAATGGTCTCGTCCCCAACGCTGATGCTAATGATGAGGATGACTCTGCTCCTACCTACTGCTTCATGGCACGTGGTGCCAAGGTAAACTCACGCGATGCTTACTTTAAAACATCCAGTGAAGATGACTCTGAATGTGAATCTAAACCTAGCTACAACACACTTGCTAAAATTGCTACAAAACAACAAACTGCTATGGAGCATATTCAAAAGTTGTTAGACAAAAGCGATGACCTGTTGGCCACAGAAATGACTCAAACTCAGTCCTTAATTGAAGACTGAAAGTGCTAGTTATCGACTAGAGGGGGGGGGTGAATAGGCGATTTTTATGAAAGTCTTCAAAACATGGAAGTTTCGAAGACAAACAATAGAAATGACCCTATTGATATGCAGCGGAAGATAAACTACACTAAGCAAGCCATAGTCAAGTATGCAATAATGTGAAAGTACAAAGATTAGCAGCAGCTAGGTAGTAAGGATCAGGATGGAAGATGGCATGAAGCCAAACTACGAAAATAGTCAGACAGTGAAGACAAATAGGTAAAGCAAACAAGCAATGACTTCACGAAGACAAACTCTAAATAAAGATAGGGAGAGGATAGAACCAGTCACTTGTTGAGGACACATGATTTGTTGGACCAGTTCCAGTTGCTGTGACAACTGTACATCTGGTTAGGGAGGCTGAGATTCAACTCAGAAGACCACGTCTTCACCTTATTCCCCTTGAGCTAAGGACACCCAGTCCTCACCCAATTACTCTGGTAAGTCTTCAAGGTAGACTTCCAAACCTTCACAGACTTCGTTCACCGGCAATCCACAATGACTCTTGGATGCTCAGAACGCGACGCCTAACCGGCTGGAGGATTCACAATCCTCAAGTGTAATAAGTCTTCAGGTCACGCAGACAGAAAGACTTCAGTGATGCCTAACACTCTTTGGCTCTGGGTGTTTGGGCTTTGTCCTCGCAAGGATTTCTCTCTCTCAAAGGCTTCGAGGTGGGTTGCTCTCAATGCGACAAAAGCCATGCACTAACTCTGAGCAGCCACCAATTTATGGTGTAGGGGGTGGGCTATTTATAGCCACTAGGCAATCCGACCTGATATGTCCGAAATGACCCTAGGTCACTAAGGAACTGACACGTGTTCCAACGGTCAGATTTCAAACACACACGGCAACTTTACTTGGGCTACAAGCAAAGCTAACTCATCCAGCTCTGGATAAGATTTGCTCTCATTGTCTTCGCTCGAAGATATAGGATTTGGGTTGAGCATCACTTTAGTCACTCTGACTTTGTTCACTTGGAACCCACTTAACAGTACGGTGGTTCCTATGACTCAACAAAGAAGAAAAGGAAACAACGAAACGACTAAGTCTTCGCGCTCCATAATCTTCACTCAATGTCTTGTCATGTCATAGTCTTCAATATGAATATCTTCACATACCACCATTGTCGTCAATGTCTTCATACATTTTTAGGGGTCATCTCCGGTAGGTAAACCGAATCAATGAGGGACTACTACCTGTGTTATCCTGCAATTCTCACAAACACATTAGTCCCTCAACCAAATTTGTCGTCAATACTTCAAAACCAACTAGGGGTGGCACTAGATGCACTTACAAAGACATAAAAAATATTCACGTTAAGTACGAGGAACTTGAGAGTCGTCATGAAACCTCTCAACTACTCATGAAAATCTTTCCTATGATTATCTTCAAAGGAAGCAAGAACTTGAGAACTTGAGAGCGACTCATGAAGATCTTCAAAAGGAGAACGAGTCACTTCGCGCTCAACAGATCAGTTCCTCTCAGGTAGACTTTGAACCACCATGTCTAAAATGTCTTGAGCGTGATAATGCCGTTTCTGTTGCTGAATGTTCTACTGCTGCTACTGTTGCATTGTCTTCAATTACTGATGTGGTAACTAACCCCTCTGCGGAGGATACCACTACTATTGCTGATGAAAATGCTAGGTTGAAGACATTGCTTGAAACAGGGATGTACGAAAGTCTGAAAGGGCATCAGACACTATGTCCTCAAGAAATATATTCTGAACCGAAACCCTAGGAAAGAGGGTGCTGGGTTCGAGAGGAAAATGAATGTTGATGGTTCATACTGGAAGCATGTGCAGTACCCCAAAACCACATGAGTTGCTGCAAAGGGACCTTCAATGGATCCATCTACCGTATCTTGCTTCACTTGTGCTAACCCGATTATCATTGATGAATCCTTTGATGCAAACTATAATCTGTTTAAGAATAAGAATGGCGAAGAGTTTGCCAAGTATATTGGTACTAACTGCAGGAATGGGCCACCTTTGAAGAAGATCCGGGTGCCCAAAAGTTGTCTTGAGAAGCTTCCTGTGAATGTCATCATGACACCACCTGGGAAGAAGACAAACCCCAGACCAAAGGCTTCATATGGTCCAAAGGCTTCATACAGACAGAGGACTCACCAGAGTCACCCTAACGCGAATGTTTTGTAGGGAAACCATACTCAGACTTATGAATATGAGTGTGTTTCATCAAACCGCTATGTTCATAAGACCAAGAACTTTTCTGTTTATTCTTATGAGTATTATTCACCTCCTGCAAGGCTATTTGCTAGGGCTCCAAAGCCGAAGTTCTCAGATGCTGCACTTAGACTCGTTGCTTCTAAGCCACCCCTGAAAATGTGGGTGGTTAAGAAAAATTAACTCTCTTTTGCAGGGAAAGGTCTCCAGCCGAAAATCAAAGGCTTCCGATGCTTATGCTGGGGACCTAAAACATCTTGTGGGATGCAAGATAAAATGCCAAAATGCTCTTACTATGTATTTCACCCCAGGATTCCTTGACAAACATCCTATTTACCCTAACCAGGATCTAAACTTTCATAATCCGCTTGTTCGTCAAATGTTTATGCTTCACAATACCCTTAGTGAAGCCTATCCCCCAAACTGCACTGTAGGGTAAGACACCAAAGGCTTCAGAATGGATTATGGACAGTGGATGCATGATACGTCTCCAACGTATCTATAATTTTTGATTGCTCCATGCTATATTATCTACTATTTTGGACTATATTAGGCTTTATTTTCCACTTTTATATTATTTTTGGGACTAACCTATTAACCGGAGGCCCAGCCCAAAATTGCTGTTTTTTTGCCTATTTCAGTGTTTCGAAGAAACGGAATAACAAACAGAGTCCAAACGGAATAAAACCTTCGGGAACGTGATTTTCTCACCGAATATGACCCAGGAGACTTGGACCCTACGCCAAGGAAGCTTCGAGGTGGGCATGAGGTAGGGGGGCGCGCCCTACCCCCCAGGCGCGGCCCCCACCCTCGTGGGCCCACCGAAGCTCCACCGACGTACTTCTTCCTCCTATATATACCTACATACCCCCAAACGACCAGAGACGGAGCCAAAAACCTAATTCCACCGACGCAACTTTCTGTATCCACGAGATCCCATCTTGGGGCCTGTTCCGGAGCTCTGCCGGAGAGGGCCGTCATCACGGAGGGCTTCTACATCATCATAGCCTCTCCGATGAAGTGTGAGTAGTTTACCTCAGACCTTCGGGTCCATAGTTAGTAGCTAGATGGCTTCTTCTCTCTTTTTGGATCTCAATACAATGTTCTCCCCCTCTCTTGTGGAGATCTATTCGATATAATCTTCTTTTTGCGGTGTGTTTGTTGAGACCGATGAATTGTGGATTTATGATCAAGTCTATCTATGAATAATATTTGAATCTTCTCTGAATTCTTTTATGTATGATTAGTTATCATTGCATGTCTCTTCGAATTATCCGTTTGGTTTGGCCAACTAGATTGGTAGTTCTTGTCATGCGAGAAGTGCTTAGCTTTGGGTTCGATCTTGCGGTGTCCTTTCCCAGTGACAGAAGGGACAGCAAGGCACGTATTGTATCGTTGCCATCGAGGATAACAAGATGGGGTTTATTTCATATTGCATAAATTTATCTCTCTACATCATGTCATCTTGCTTAAGGCGTTACTCTATTTTTAACTTAATACTCTAGATGCATGCTGGATAGCGGTCGATGAGTGGAGTAATAGTAGTAGATGCAGGCAGGAGTTGATCTACTTGTCTCGGACGTGATGCCTATATACATGATCATACCTAGATATTCTCATAACTATGCTCAATTCTGTCAATTGCTCAATAGTAATTTGTTCACCCACCGTAGAATACTTATGCTCTTGAGAGAAGCCACTAGTGAAACCTATGGCCCCCGGGTCTATTCTCATCATATCAATCTCCATCACTTTAATCTTGCTTTGCTTTTTTACTTTGCCTTTTACTTTTTGCTTTGCATCTCTATATCAAAAATACCAATAATATTATCTATCATCTCTATCAGATCTCACTCTCGTAAGTGACCGTGAAGGGATTGACAACCCCTAATCGCGTTGGTTGCGAGGAGCTATTGCTTTTGTGTAGGTACGAGGGACTTGCGCGTGGCCTCCTACTGGATTGATATCTTGGTTCTCAAAAACTGAGGGAAATACTTACGCTACTCTGCGGCATCATCCTCTCCTCTTCGGGGAAATCCAAGGCAAGCTCAAGAGGTAGCAAGAAGAATTTATGGCGCCGTTGCCGGGGAGTCTACGCAAAAAAAGTCAACATACCAAGTAACCATCACAATCCCTATCTCCCGAATTACATTAGTTGCCATTTGCCTCTCATTTTCCTCTCCCCCACTTCACCCTTGCCGTTTTATTCGCCCTCTCTTTCTCCTCCTCCTCCTCCTCCTCTTTCTCCGTTTTCCTTTTTTCTCGCCTGCCTTTTGTTTGCTCGTGTGTTGGATTGCTTGTTTGTCGCGATGGCTCAAGATACTACCAAATTGTGTGACTTCACCAATACCAACAATAATGATTTCCCTAGCACTCCGATTGCTCCTCTTGCCAATACCGAATCTTGTGAAATCAATACTGCTTTGTTGAATCTTGTTATGAAAGATCAATTCGCCGGCCTTCCTAGTGAAGATGCTGCTACTCATCTGAATAGCTTCGTTGATTTATGTGATATGCAAAAGAAAAAAGACGTTGATAATGACGTTGTTAAATTTAAGATATTTCCTTTTTCGCTTAGAGATCGTGCTAAAGCTTGGTTTTCGTCTTTGCCTAAAAATAGTATTGATTCTTGGAACAAGTGCAAAGATGCTTTTATCTCTAAGTATTTTCCTCCCGCTAAGATCATCTCTCTTAGAAACGACATTATGAATTTAGAGCAACTTGATCATGAACATGTTGCACAAGCTTGGGAGAGAATGAAATTAATGATACGTAATTGCCCTACTCATGGTTTGAATTTGTGGATGATTATACAAAAATTTGAAGCCGGATTGAATTTTGCTTCTAGAAATCTTTTAGATTCGGCCGCGGGAGGCACTTTTATGGAAATCACTTTAGGAGATGCTACTAAACTCCTAGATAATATTATGGTTAATTATTCCCAATGGCATACTGAAAGATCTTCTAATAAAAAAGTGCATGCGATAGAAGAAATTAATGTTTTGAGTGGAAAGATGGATGAACTTATGAAATTATTTGCTACTAAAAGTGTTTCTTCTGATCCTAATGATATGCCTTTGTCTACTTTGATTGAGAATAATAATGAATCTATGGATGTGAATTTTGTTGGTAGGAATAATTTTGGTAACAACGCATATAGAGGGAATTTTAATCCTAGGCCTTATCCTAGTAATCCTTCTAATTATGGAAATTCCTACAGCAATTCTTATGGAAATTTTAATAAGATGCCCTCTGAATTTGAGAGTAGTGTTAAAGAGTTTATGAATTCACAAAAGAATTTTAATGCTTTCCTTGAAGAGAAATTGCTTAAAGTTGATGATTTGGCTAGGAACGTTGATAGAATTTCTCTTGAGGTTGATTCTTTAAAGCTTAGATCTATTCCTCCTAAGCATGATATCAATGAGTCTCTCAAAGCTATGAGAATTTCCATTGATGAGTGCAAGGAAAGAACCGCTAGGATGCGTGCTATGAAAGATGCCTTTATTAAAGCGTGTTCTTCCAATTCCTATGAAAATCAAGATGAAGATCTAAAAGTTATTGATGTGTCCCCTATCAAATCTTTGTTTTGCAATATGAATCTTGATGAAACTGAATATGATCTTCCTTTACCTAGAAGGCGTTCCAAAAATTCAGAGTATTTAGATCTCTATGATGAAATTGATGAAAGTGGGATTGAAAGAAATAAAACCCTAGATGTTGCTAAACCCACTATATTGGAATTCAAGGAATTTAATTATGAAAGTTGCTCTTTAATTGATTGTATTTCCTTGTTGCAATCCGTGCTAAATTCTCCTCATGCTTATAGTCAAAAGAAAGCCTTTACCGAACATATTGTTGACGCCATGATGCAATCTTATGAAGAAAAACTTGAGTTGAAAGTCTCTATCCCTAGAAAACTCTATGATGAGTGGGAACCTACTATTAAAACTAAAATTAAAGATCACGAGTTTTATGCTTTGTGTGATTTGGGTGCTAGTGTCTCCACTATCCCCAAAACTTTGCGTGATTTGCTAGATTTCCGTGATTTTGATGATTGCTCTCTAAACTTGCATCTTGCGGATTCCACTATTAAGAAACCTATGGGAAGGATTAAAGATGTTCTTATTGTTGCAAATAGGAATTATGTGCCCGTAGATTTCATCGTTCTTGATATAGATTGCAATCCTTCTTGCCCTATTATTCTTGGTAGACCTTTCCTTAGAACAGTTGGTGCAATTATTGATAGGAAGGAAGGGAATATTAGATTCCAATTTCCATTAAAAAAGGGCATGGAACACTTTCCTAGAAATAAAATAAAATTGCCATATGAAACTATCATGAGAGCCACTTATGGATTGCCTACCAAAGATGGCAATACCTAGATCTATCCTCGCTTTTATGCCTAGCTAGGGGCGTTAAACAATAGCGCTTGTTGGGAGGCAACCCAATTTTATTTTTAGTTTTTTGTGTTTTTCTTCTGTTAGGGAATAAATAATCCATCTACCTTCAGTTTGGATGTGCTTTCGTGTTTTAATTAGTGTTTGTGCCAAGTTAGACCTATTGGATCTTCTTGGATGATAGTTATTTGATCTTGCTGTAATTTCCAGAAACTTTGCGCTCAGTGCCCGAATTCTTAAAAATCACCAGAACGTTATAAAATACTGATTCCAATTTCTGCTGATCAATAAACAAATTGTCTAGGTTGTCTAATTTTGGTAGAATTCTTGGTCTTTTGAGCTATGTAGTTTTGCTCTATGTGCTTCAGTTATATCTTTCGAGCGTTATAATTTTGCTCTATGTGCTTCACTTAGATCTTTTAGAGCACGGTGGTGGTTTGTTTTAAAGAGACTATTGATCTCTCATGCTTCACTTAGATTATCTTGAGAGTCTTAATAGCATGGTAATTTGCTTAATAATAATATGCTTGGTATTCAAGATTTGTGAAACTTCTTTTTAGTATGTTGAATACTAAGAAAAGATTGATGCATGATAATTGTTTTGAGATATGAAGATGGTGATATTAGAGTCATGCCAGTTGAGTAGTTGTGAATTTGAGAAATTCTTGTGTTGAAGTTTGTGATTCCCGTAGCATGCATGTATGGTGAACCGTTATGTGATGAAGTTGGAGCATGATTTATTTATTGATTGTCTTCCTTATGAGTGGCGGTCGGGGACGAGCGATGGTCTTTTCCTACCAATCTATCCCCCTAGGAGCATGCGCGTAATACTTTGCTTTGATAACTTCTAGATTTTTGCAATAAGTATATGAGTTCTCTATGACTAATGTTGAGTCCATGGATTATACACACTTTTTCCCATCCTTCCACCATTGCTAGCCTCTCTAATACCGCACACTTTTTGCCGGTATCATACACCCACCATGTACCTTCCTCAAAACAGCCACCATACCTACCTATCATGGCATTTCCATAGCCATTCCGAGATATATTGCCATGCAACTTTCCACCGTTCCATTTATTATGACGTGCTCCATCATTGTCATATTGCTAGCATGATCATGTAGTTGACATCGTATTCGTGGCAAAGCCACCGTTCATAATTCTTTCATACATGTCACTCTTGATTCATTGCATATCCCGGTACACCGCCGGAGGCATTCATATAGAGTCATATTTGTTCTAAGTATCGAGTTGTAATTGTTGAGTTGTAAGAAAAATAAAAGTGTGATGATCATCAATTTTTAGAGCATTGTCCCAAGTGAGGAAAGGATGATGGAGACTTTGATTCCCCCATAAGTCGGGATGAGGCTCCGGACGAAAAATAAAATAAAATAAAAAAAGAGGCCATAAAAAGGCCCAAATAAAAAATGAGAGAAAAAGAGAAAAGGGACAATGTCACTATCCTTTTACCACACTTGTGCTTCAAAGTAGCACCATGATCTTCATGATAGAGAGTCTCTCATTTTGTCACTTTCATATACTAGCGGGAATTTTTCATTATAGAACTTGGCTTGTATATTCCAATGATGGGCTTCCTCAAATTGCCCTAGGTCTTCGTGAGCAAGCAAGTTGGATGCACACCCACTTAGTTTCTTTTGATGAGCTTTCATATACTTACAGCTCTAGTGCATCCGTTGCATGGCAATCCCTACTCACTCACATTGATATCTATTGATGGGCATCTCCATAGCCCATTCATACGCCTAGTTGATGTGAGACTATCTTCTCCCTTTTTGTCTTCTCCACAACCACCATTCTATTCCATATATAGTGCTATGTCCATGACTCACGCTCATGTATTGCGTGAAGATAGAAAAAGTTTTGAAAATGTTAAAGTATGAAACAATTGCTTGGCTTGTCATCAGGGTTGTGCATGATTTAAATACTTTGTGTGGTGAAGATAGAGCACCAGCCTATATGATTTTGTAGGGATAACTTTCTTTAGCCATGTTATTTTGAGAAGACATAATTGCTTTATTAGTATGCTTGAAGTATTATTGTTTTTATGTCAACATGAACTTTTGTCTTGAATCTTTCGAATCTGAATATTCATACCACAATTAAGAATATTTGCATTGAAATTATGCCAAGTAGCACTCCGCATCAAAAATTATTTTTTATCATTTACCTACTTGAGGACGAGCAGGAATTAAGCTTGGGGATGCCTGATACGTCTCCAACGTATCTATAATTTTTGATTGCTCCATGCTATATTATCTACTGTTTTGGACTATATTGGGCTTTATTTTCCACTTTTATATTATTTTTGGGACAAACCTATTAACCGGAGGCCGAGCCCAGAATTTTTGTTTTTTTGCCTATTTCAGTGTTTCGAAGAAACGGAATATCAAACAGAGTCCAAACGGAATAAAACCTTCGGGAACGTGATTTTCTCACCGAATATGACCTAGGAGACTTGGACCCTACGCCAAGGAAGCTTCAAGGTGGGCATGAGGTAGGGGGGCGCGCCCTACCCCCCAGGCGCGCCCCCACCCTTGTGGGCCCACCGAAGCTCCACCGACGTACTTCTTCCTCCTATATATACCTATGTACCCCCAAACGATTAGAGACGGAGCCAAAAACCTAATTCCACCACCGCAACTTTCTGTATCCATGAGATCCCGTCTTGGGTCCTGTTCCAGAGCTTTGCCGGAGAGGTCCGTCATCACGGAGGGCTTCTACATCATCATAGCCTCTCCGATGAAGTGTGAGTAGTTTACCTCAAACCTTCGGGTCCATAGTTAGTAGCTAGATGGCTTCTTATCTCTTTTTGTATCTCAATACAATGTTCTCCCCCTCTCTTGTGGAGATCTATTCGATGTAATCTTCTTTTCGCGGTGTGTTTGTTGAGACCGATGAATTGTGGGTTTATGATCAAGTCTATCTATGAATAATATTTGAATCTTCTCTGAATTCTTTTATGTATGATTGGTTATCATTGCAAGTCTCTTCAAATTATCCATTTGGTTTGGCCAACTAGGTTGGTAGTTCTTGCCATGGGAGAAGTGCTTAGCTTTGGGTTCGATATTGCGGTGTCCTTTCCTAGTGACAGAAGGGGCAGCAAGGCACGTATTGTATTGTTGCCATCGAGGATAACAAGATGGGGTTTATTTCATATTGCATGAATTTATCTCTCTACATCATGTCATCTTGCTTAAGCTGTTACTCTGTTTTTAACTTAATACTCTAGATGCATGCTGGATAGCGGTCGATGAGTGGAGTAATAGTAGTAGATGCAGGCAGGAGTCGATCTACTTGTCTCGGACGTGATGCCTATATACATGATCATACCTAGATATTCTCATAACTATGCTCAATTCTGTCAATTGCTCAACAGTAATTTGTTCACCCACCGTAGAATACTTATGCTCTTGAGAGAAGCCACTAGTGAAACCTATGGCCCCCGGGTCTATTCTCATCATATCAATCTCCATCACTTTAATCTTGCGTTGCTTTTTTACTTTGCCTTTTACTTTTTGCTTTGCATCTCTATATCAAAAATAGCAAACATATTATCTATCATCTCTATCAGATCTCACTCTCGTAAGTGACCGTGAAGGGATTGACAACCCCTAATCACGTTGGTTGCGAGGAGCTATTGCTTTTGTGTAGGTACGAGGGACTTGCGCGTGGCCTCCTACTGGATTGATACCTTGGTTCTCAAAAACTGAGGGAAATACTTACGCTACTCTGCTGCATCATCCTCTCCTCTTCGGGGAAATCCAACACAAGCTCAAGAGGTAGCAATGCACTAACCACATGACTGGTGAGCGAAGTCTTCTCATGGATTCAACCCTACGTCCGTCTGACAAGAGTCACATCACATTTGCTGACACTCGTAAAAGCAAGGTATTGGGTCGAGGTAGAGATGCAATCTCAAAGGATCAGCACATGGATAAAGTGATGCTTGTTGAATCCCTTGGTTTCAACTTAATGTCTGTCTCAATGCTTTGTGATCTGAATATGATTGTGATATTTGGAAAATATCGTTGCCTTGTGCTTATGGAATCTGACAAATTTCTAGTCTTTGAAGGGTATCGAAAAGATGATCTGTATATGGTAGATTTCTCTGTAGGACCACAGCCGGCCGTATGTCTTCTAGAAAATGCTTCAAAATGCTGGCTCTGGCATCGGAGGCTAGGGCATGCTAGCATGAGGAACTTGTACACTCTCGCAAAGAAGAAGCATGTCGTAGGCATCGAGGGCGTCAAGTTCAAGATGGATCATATTTGTGGTGCCTGCGAAGCTGGAAAGATGACTAGGGCCAAGCATCCCTCGAAGACAATCATGACAACGACACATCCCTTCGAGCTGCTTCACATGGACTTATTTGGCCCTACTCACTACTCTACCCTTACTACCACTGCTTACCTCAATGGCTTCATCATTGTTGATGATTACTCAAGATATACATGGGTGCACATAATCCTCTACAAGAATGAAGTGCAGGATGTCTTCAGACAATTCGCCAATCGCGCCATGACCAACTATGGCATCAAGATCAAGCACATCAGAAGTGACAACGACACAGAATTCAAGAACACCGGCCTCGACACTTATCTTGATACATTGGGCATCACACATGAGTTCTGAGCTCCATACACACCTCAGCAGAATGGCATCATGGAGCGCAAGAACAGAACCCTCATTGAGATGGCACGGATGATGCTTGATGAGTACAAGACACCAAGGAAATTCTGGCCTGAAGCCATTGATACTGCATGCCACGTCATCAACTGTGTTTATCTTCACAAGCTTCTAAAGAAGATATCTTATGAGCTCCTGACTGGTAAGAAGCCAAACGTCAGCTACTTCAGAGTATTTGGTGCTAGGTGCTGGATCAAGGATCCACATCACACTTCAAAATTTGCACCGAAAGCACATGAAGGTTTTATGCTTGCCTACGGAAAGGATTCTGCTACCTCTTGAGCACTGCGTTGGTTTTCCCTTGAAGAGGAAAGGGTGATGCAGTAAAGTAGCGTAAGTATTTCCCTCAGTTTTTGAGAACCAAGGTATCAATCCAGTAGGAGGCCACACGCAAGTCCCTCATACCTGCAACAAACAAATAAGAACCTCGCAACCAACGTGATAAAGGGGTTGTCAATCCCTTCACGGTCACTTACGAGAGTGAGATCTGATAGAGATGATAAGATAATATTTTTGGTATTTTTATGGTAAAGATTAAAAGTAAAGAAAGCAAAATAAACGACGCCAGAAATAGCTAGTTGTTGGGAGATTAATATGATGGAAAATAGACCCGGGGGCCATAGGTTTCACTAGTGGCTTCTCTCAAGATAGCATAAGTATTACAGTGGGTAAACGAACTACTGTCAAGCAATTGATAGAATTGAGCATAGTTATGAGAATATCTAGGTATGATCATGTATATAGGCATCACGTCCGTGACAAGTAGACTGAAACGATTCTGCATCTACTACTATTACTCCACACATCGACCGCTATCCAGCATGCATCTAGAGTATTAAGTTCATAAGAACAAAGTAACGCTTTAAGCAAGATAACATAATGTAGAGGGATAAACTCATGAAATATGAGAAAAGCCCCATCTTTTTATCCTCGATGACAACAATCCAATACGTGTCGTTTCCCCTACTGTCACTGGGATCGAGAACCGCAAGATTGAACCCAAAGCTAAGCACTTCTCCCATTGCAAGAAAGATCAACCTAGTAGGCCAAACCAAACTGATAATTCGAAGAGACTTGCAAAGATAATCAATCATACATAAAAGAATTCAAAGGAGATTCAAATATTGTTCATAGATAATCTGGATCATAAACCCACAATTCATCGGATCTCGACAAACACACCGCAAAAAGAAGAGTTACATCAAATAGATCTCCAAGGGAATCGAGGAGAACTTTGTATTGAGATCCAAAGAGAGAGAAGAAGCCATCTAGCTAATAACTATGGACCCGAAGGCCTGAGGTAAACTACTCACACATCATCGGAGAGGCTATGGTGTTGATGTAGAAGCCCTCCATGATCAATGCCCCCTCCGGCAGGACGCCGGAGAATGCCCCAAGATGGGATCTCACGGGTACAGAAGGTTGCGGCGGTGGAATTAGGTTTTCGTGGTGCTCCTCGATGGTTTGGGGTTACGTAGGTATATATAGGAGGAAGAAGTAGGTCAGTGGAGCCACGAGGGGCCCACGAGGGTGGAGGGCGCGTCCTGGGGGGGGGGGTAGGCGCGTCCCCCAACCTCGTGGCTTCCTCGTCTGTTGCTTGACATCCACTCCAAGTCCTCTGGATCACGTTTATTCTGAAAATCACGTTCCCGAAGGTTTCATTCCATTTGGACTCCATTTGATATTCTTTTCCTTCGAAAGACTGAAATAGGCAAAAAAACAACAATTTGGGCTGGGCCTCCGGTTAATAGGTTAGTCCCAAAAATAATATAAAAGTGTATAATAAATCCCATTAAACATCCAAAACAGAATATATAATAGCATGGAACAATAAAAAATTATAGATACGTTGGAGACGTATCAAGCATCCCCAAGCTTAATTCCTGCTCGTCCTCGAGTAGGTAAATCATAAAAACAGAATTTTTGATGTGGAATGCTACCTAGCATATTCCTTAATGTAATTCTCTTATTTGTGGTATGAATATTCAGGTCCGAAAGATTCATGATAAAGGTTTAGTATTGACATAAAAATAATAATACTTCAAGCATACTAGCTAAGCAATCATGTCTTCTCAAAATAACATGGCCAAAGAAAGTTATCCCTACAAAAGCATATAGTCTGGCTATGCTCTATCTTCATCACACAAAGTATTTAATCATGCACAACCCCGATGAGAAGCCAAGCAATTGTTTCATACTTTTGATGTTCTCAAACTTTTTCAATCTTCACGCAATACATGAGCATGAGCCATGGACATAGCACTATATGTGGAATAGAATGGTGGTTGTGGAGAAGACAAAAAAGGAGAAGATAGTCTCACATCAACTAGGCATATCAATGGGCTATGGATATGCCCATTAATAGATATCAATGTGAGTGAGTAGGGATTGCCATGCAACGGATGCACTAGAGCTATAAGTGTATGAAAGCTCAACAAAAGAAACTAAGTGAGTGTGCATCCAACTTGCTTGCTCACAAGACCTAGGGCATTTTGAGGAAGCCCATCATTGGAATATACAAGCCAAGTTCTATAATGAAAAATTCCCACTAGTATATGAAAGTGACAAATCAAGAGACTCTCTATCATAAAGATCATGGTGCTACTTTGAAGCACAAGTGTGAAAAAAGGATAGTAGCATTGTCCCTTCTCTCTTTTTCTCTCATATTTTTTTGGTCCTTCCTTTCTTTCTTTTGGCCTTCTCTTTTTTTATTTAGTCCGAAGTCTCATCCCGACTTGTGGGGGAATCATAGTCTCCATCATCCTTTCCTCACATGGGACAATGCTCTAATAATGATGATCATCACACTTTTATTTACTTACAACTCAAGAATTACAACTCAATACTTAGAACAGAGTATGACTCTATGTGAATGCCTCCGGCGGTGTACCGGGATATGCAATGAATCAAGAGTGACAAATGATGAACGGTGGCTTTGCCACAAATACGTTGTCAACTACATGATCATGCAAAGCAATATGACAATGATGGAGCGTGTCATAGTAAACGGAACGGTGGTAAGTTGCATGGCAATATATCTCGGAATGGCTATGGAAATGCCATAATAGGTGGGTATGGTGGCTGTTTTGAGGAAGGTATATGGTGGCTGTATGATACGGGCAAAAAGTGCACGGTATTAGAGAGGCTAGCAATGGTGGAAGGGTGAGAGTGCGTATAACCCATGGACTCAACATTAGTCATAAAGAACTCACATACTTATTGCAAAAATCTATTAGTTATCGAAACAAAGTATTACGCGCATGCTCCTAGGGGGATAGATTGGTAGGAAAAGACCATCGCTCGTCCCCGACCGCCACTCATAAGGAAGATAATCAATAAATAAATCATGCTCCGACTTCATCACATAACGGTTCACCATACGTGCATGCTACGGGAATCACAAACTTTAACACAAGTATTTCTCAAATTCACAACTACTCAACTAGCATGACTCTAATATCGCCATGTTCATATCTCAAAACAATTATCAAGTATCAAACTTCTCTTAGTATTCAACGCACTTATAAGAAAGTTTTTACTAATCTTGGATGCCTATCATATTAGGACTACCATCTCAATTTAAGCAAATTACCATGCTATTTTGTAGGACTCTCAAAATAATATAAGTGAAGCATAAGAGATCAATAGTTTCTATAAAACAAAACCACCGCCGTGCTCTAAAAGATATAAGTGAAGCACTAGAGCAAAAACTATATAGCTCAAAAGATATAAGTGAAGCACATAGAGTATTCTAATAAATTCCGAATCACGTGTGTCTCTCTCAAAAGGTGTGTATAGCAAGGATGATTGTGGTAAAATAAAAAGTAAAGACTCAAATCATACAAGACTCTCAAAGCAAAACACTTATCATGTGGTGAATAAAAATATAGCTCCAAGTAACGTTACCGATGGACGAAGACGAAAGAGGGGATGCCTTCCGGGGCACCCCCAAGCTTTGGCTTTTTGGTGTCCTTAGATTTATCTTGGGGTGCCTTGGGTATCCCCAAGCTTAGGCTCTTGCCACTCCTTATTCCATAATCCATCAAATCCTTACCCAAAACTTGAAAACTTCACAACACAAAACTTAACAGAAAATCTCATGAGCTCCGTTAGCGGAAGAAAACAAAACACCACTTCAAGGTACTGTAATGAAATCATTATTTATTTATATTGGTGTTAAAACTAATGTATTCCAACTTCTCTATGGTTTATAAACTATTTTACTAGCCATAGATTCATCAATATAAGCAAACAACACACGAAAAACAGAATCTGTCAAAAACAGAACAGTCTATAGTAATCTGTAACTAACGCAAACTTCTGGAACTCAGAAAAATCCACCAAAATAGGAAGACTTAGATAATTTGTTTAGTGATCTACTGCAATTGGAATCAGTATTTTATAACATTCTGGTGATTTTTAAAAATTGTTTTTGTGAACAGAAAGTTTCTGGAATTTTCAGCAAGATCAAATAACTATCATCCAAGAAGATCCTATAGGTTTAACTTGGCACAAACAATAATTAAAACACAAAAACAAATCAAACCAGAGGCTAGATCAAAGATTTATTCCTAAACAGAAGCAAAAAAGTAAAAAAAAAACTAAAATAAAATTGGGTTGCCTTCCAACAAGCACTATCGTTTAAAGCCCTTAGCTACGCCTAAAAGCAAGGATAGATCTAGGTATTGCCATCTTTGGTAGGCAATCCATAAGTGTCTCTCATAATAGATTCATATGGTAATTTAATCTTCTTTCTAGGGAAGTGTTCCATGCCTTTCCTTAACGGAAATTGGAATCTAATATTCCCTTCCTTCATATCAATAATTGCACCAATCGTTCTAAAGAAAGGTCTACCAAGAATAATAGGACATGAAGGATTGCAATCTATATCAAGAACAATAAAATCTACGAGCACATAGTTCCTATTTGCAACAATAAGAACATCATTAATTCTTCCCATACGTTTATTAATGGTGGAATCCGCAAGATGCAAGTTTAGAGAACAATCATCAAATTCACGGAAACCTAGCAAATTACACAAAGTTTTGGGAATCGTGGAAACACTAGCACCCAAATCACACAAAGCATAGCATTCATGATCTTTAATATTAATTTTAATAGTAGGTTCCCACTCCTCATAAAGTTTTCTAGGGATAGAAACTTCCAACTCAAGTTTTTCTTCATAAGATTGCATTAAAGCATCAACGATATGTTTAGTAAAAGCTTTATTTTGACTATAAGCATGAGGAGAATTTAGCACGGATTGCAACAAGGAAATACAATCTATCAAAGAGAAATTATCATAATTAAATTCCTTGAAATCCAAGATAGTGGGTTCATTGATATCTAAAGTTTTGACCTCTTCAATCCCACTTTTACCAAAATTTGTATCAAGATCTAAAAACTCCGAATTTTTGGGATGCCTTCTAACTAAAGTTGACTCATCTCCAGTCCCATCATTATCAAGATTCATATTGCAAAACAAAGATTTAATAGGGGACACATCAATAACTTTTAGATCTTCATTTTTATTCTCATAAAAATTAGAAGAACACGCTTTTACAAAGCAATCTTTCTTAGCACGCATCCTAGCGGTTCTTTCTTTGCACTCATCAATGGAAATTCTCATGGCTTTGAGAGACTCATTGATATCATGCTTAGGTGGAATAAATCTAAGTTTCAAAGAATCAACATCAAGAGAAATTCTATCCTCGTTCCTAGCCAGTTCGTCAACTTTAAGAAATTTTTCTTCAAGCAAGGCATTGAAATTCTTTTGAGAAATCATAAACTTTTAACACTAGTCTCGAATTTAGAGGGCATCTTATTAAAATTTCCATAAGAATTGTTGTAGGAATTACCATAATTATTAGAGGAATTACTACGGAACGACCTAGGATTAAAGTTTCCTCTATACGTGTTGCTACCAAAATTATTCCTACCAACAAAATTCACATCCAGAGATTCATTATTACTCTCAATCAAGGTAGACAAGGGCATATCATTAGGATCAGAAGAAACACTCTTATTGGCAAACAATTTCATAAGTTCATCCATCTTTCCACTCAAAACATTAATTTCTTCTATCGCATGCACCTTTTTACTAGTAGATCTTTCGGTGTGCCATTGAGAATAATTAACCATAATATTATCTAGGAGTTTAGTAGCTTCTCCTAAAGTGATTTCCATAAAAGTGCCTCCCGCGACCGAATCTAAAAGATTTCTAGAAGCAAAATTCAATCTGGCATAATTTTTTTGTATAATCATCCATAAATTCAAACCATGAGTAGGCAATTACGTATCATTAATTTCATCCTCTCCCAAGCTTGTGCAACATGTTCATGATCAAGTTGCTTAAAATTCATAATATCATTTCTAAGAGAGATGTTCTTAGTGGGAGGAAAATACTTAGAGATAAAAGCATCTTTGCACTTATTCCAAGAATCAATACTATTTTTAGGCAAAGACGAAAACCAAGTTTTAGCACGATCTCTAAGCGAAAACAGAAATAGTTTCAACTTAACAATATCATTGTCCACATCTTTATTCTTTTGCATATCACAATCAACAAAGCTATTTAGATGGGTAGCGGCATCTTCACTAGGAAGGCCGGCGAATTGATATTTCATGACAAGATTCAGCAAAGCAGCATTAATTTCACAAGATTCAGCATCGGTAAGAGGAGCAATCGGAGTGCTAAGAAAATCATTGTTTTTGGTATTGGTAAAGTCACACAATTTAGTATTATCTTGAGCCATCGTGACAAGCAAGAAATCCAACACACGAGCGAACAAGAAGCAAGCGAGAAAAAAAGAGGCGAACGGAAAAATAGAGGGTGAATAAAACGGCAAGGGTGAAGTGGGGGAGAGGAAAACGAGAGGCAAATGGCAAATAATGTAATGCGAGGGATAAGAGTTTGTGTAAGTGCATCTAGTGCCACCCCTAGTTGGTTTTGGAGTATTGACGACAAACCTAGCTGAGGGACTAATGTGTTTGTGAGAATTGCAGGAAAACACAGGTAGAAGTCCCTCATTGATTCGGTTTTACTATCAGAGATGACCCCTAAAAATGTACGAAGACATTGAAGACAATGGTGGTTTATGAAGATATTCATATTGAAGACAATGACATGAGAAGACTCCCTATGAAGCTTTTGGAACTCGAAGACCTAGATCCTTCGTAGTTTTATTTCATTCATGTTGTGTCATAGGAACCACCGTACTGTTAAGTGGGGTCGAAGAGAACCAGTCAGAATGACTGAAGTGATGCCTAATTCAAATCCTATGTCTTCGAGCGAAGACTTTGAGAGAAAATCTTGTCCAGAGTTAGACAAGTCAGCTTTACTTGTAGCCCAAGTAAAGTTGCCGTGTGAGTTCAAAATTCGACCGTTGGTACACGTGTCAGTTCCTTAGTGACCCAGGGTCATTTCGGACAGATCAGGTCGGGTTTCCAAGTGGCTATAAATAGTCCACCCCCCACAACCATAAACGGTTGGCTGCTCAGATTTCAGTGCACGGCTTCTGTCGTTTGAGAGCATCCCACCTCGAAGCCTTTGAAAGAAAAATTCCCAGTGAGGAGAAAAGCCCTAACCACCCAGAGCCAGAGTAAATTGGGCATCACTTAAGTCTTCGTGTCTGTGTGATTTGAAGACTTATTACACTTGAGGACTATGCATCCTCTAGACGGTTAGGCGTTGCGTTCTGAGCATCCAAGAGAAATTGTGGATTGTCAGTGAACGAAGTCTGTGAAGGTTTGGGAGTCTACCTTGAAGACTTACCTGAGTGATTGGGCGAGGTCTGTGTGACCTTAGCTCAAGGAAAAAACGGTGAGGACTGGGTGTCTTGGACTAAGTGTCCTTGACTGGGTGTCCGGGACTATGTGTCCTTTGGTTTAAATACCTAGCCGCTCCAACCAAACGTACAGTTGTCACAGCAACTGGAACTGGTCCAACAAATCATTGTCTTCAACGTGTCACTGGTTTCATCTTCACTTCCTTTCGCTTACAGTTATTCATTGTGAAGCCATTGCATGCTTGCTTTATCTTTTGTCTTCACAACATGAATGTATGATCTGTTTGGCTTCATAACTTCTTCCTACCTGATCCTTATTACACTGAAGCTGTTTGTCATTGCGCTTTCACTCTATTGAATACATGACCATGGCTGGCCTAGTGTAATCTAACTTCCGCTGCATAGTAATAGGCATGATCTTCACTGTTTATCTTCACAACTCTCACGTTTTGAAGACTTTCATAAAAATCGCCTATTCACCCCCCCTCTAGTCGATATAACGCACTTTCAATTGGTATCAGAGCTCGGTGCTCCCTTGTTCTGTGTGATTCGGTTTAACCACCTGGAGTTTTAGCTATGTCGACTGCAGGGATAATCAAAGTCTCCGCTGCTTGTCCCGTCTTCGATGGAACTGAATATCCCTACTGGAAGAATAAGATGCGCATGCATCTTGAATCCATTGACGTCGACCTATGGTATGTCGTCGAAAACGGCGTTCCCAAGGCTGGAGAAGGTGTCACTGCTGCTGATGTCAAGAAGTTCGTTCAACTGGACTCTACTGCCAAGAATATCATCTGTGGTCATCTGACCAAAGGACAGTATGGCCGTGTGAGTGCCTTGAAGACATCCAAACTGGTCTGGGATTGGCTCTCCAAAGTTAATGAAGGCATATCAACCCAGAGAGATCAAAGAATCAGTGTCCTTCGCAATCTCTTCAACCGCTTCAAACGAAATGACAATGAGAATGTGCAGCACACCTTTGATCGGCTCACTGACATCACAAATGAGCTTCAAGCCCTCGGCGCTACTGAGATCACCAAACATGAAATCGTCAAGACGCTGCTGAGATCACTTGATAGTTCGTTTGACATTCTGGCCCTGATGATTCAAGAACGTCCTGATTTCAAGACACTCGATCCGTCTGACATACTTGAGAGGCTCAACACACATGAGTTTCAGCTTTTTGAGAAAAGAGATATCTACGGTCCAAACTATGGGCGAACTCGTGCCTTGAAGGCAAAAGCTGTCTCCTCATCTGAAGAAGAATCTGACTGCAGTTCTGATGATCCTGAAGACATTGGAAGAGAACTTGCAATGCTAGTGAAGAAGTTTCAAAAATTCACCAGGAAGAAAGGCTTCAGAAAATCTTCATGATCAAGCTCAGGGAATGATGAAGCTTCTGCTCATGACTACAAGAAGAAAACATGTCACAAGTGCAAGAAAACTGGGCACTTCATCTCTGAGTGTCCACAGTGGGACAATGAGAACAGAAGGAAGAAGAAGAGCAAGGAATATGATTCTGACGACAAGAAGAAGAAGAAACACTCAAAGTCTTCTTCCAAGTCTTCATCAAAGTCTTCATCACACAAGAAGAGCTCATCTGGCAAGGCGCGTGCGTTTGTAGGCAAGGAGATGGATTCAGAGGAGGAATCCCCATCTGAGGAGGCAGAGGTGGAATCTGAGGAGGAGTCTGATTCTGGCACTGCGAGTCTGGCTACAGCATACGTCGCCAAGTCCATCTTCAACACTGAAGTCAATAATTGCATCACCGACACCGATGCAAATGAAAAGAACGACTCCACTCCTACCTACTACTTCATGGCACGCGGTGCCAAGGTAAACACACGCACCACTCGCTATGAAACATCCAGTGACGATGACTCTGAATGTGATTCAAAACCTAGCTACAAAACACTTGCTAAAATTGCAACTGAACAACAGAAAGCTATGGAACATATTCAAAAACTGTTAGACAGAAGCGATGATCTGTTGGGTGCTGAAATGACTCGATCTGAATCCTTAATTGAAGACATAAAAAACCTTCACGTTAAGTATCAGGAACTTGAAGATCGTCATGATACTCTCTCAATAACTCATGAAAAGCTTTCCTATGACTATCTTCAAAGGAAGCAAGAACTCGAGAAATTGAGGGTGGCTCATGAAGATCTTCAAAAGGAAAACGAGTCACTTCACGCCGAACAGATCAGTCCCGCTCAGGCAGGATTTGAACCACCATGTATTAAATGCATTGAGCGTAATAATGCTAATTCTGTTGCTGAATGTTCCACTGCTACTACTGTTCCAATATCTTCAACTGTTGATGTGGCAACTAACCCCTCTGCTGAGGATACCACTGCTATTGCTGATGAGAATGCTAGGTTGAAGACATTGCTTGAAACAGGGATGTACAAAAGTCTGAAAGGGCATCAAACATTATGTGATGTCCTTAAGAAGCAGATTCTGAACCGAAACCCTACGAAAGAGGGTGTTGGGTTCATGAGGAAAATCAATGCAGATGGCTCTTACTGGAAACCTGAGCAGTACCCCAAAACTACATGGGTTGCTGCAAAGGAACTTTCAGCAGATCCATCCAATTTATCTGGCTTCACTTGTGCTAACCCAATTATCATTGATGAATCCTTTGATCAAACTATAAACTGTTTAAGAATCAGAATGGTGAAGTGTTTGCCAGGTACATTGGTACTAACTGCAGGAATGGACCGGCTATGAAGAAGATCTGGGTTCCGAAAACATGTCTGGAAAATCTTCCTGTGAATGTCTTCATGACACCTCACTTGAAGAAGACAAACCTCGGTCCAAAGGCTTCATACAGACAGAGGACTCACCTGAGTCACACTAACGCAAATGTTTTGCAGGGAAACCATACTCAGGCATATGAATATGAGAGCGGTTCATCGAACCGCCATATTCATATGACCAAAAATTATTCTGCTTATGCCTATGAGTATTATTGTCCCCCTGCTAGACTATTTGCTAAGGCTTCAAAGCCAAAATTCTCAGATGCTGCTCTTAGACTCATAGCTTCTAAGCCACCCTTGAAGATGTGGGTGGTTAAGAAAGCTTAACTTTTTTTTGCAGGGAAAGGTCTCCAGCACAAAAGCAAAATCTTCTGATGCTATTGCTGGGGACCATAAAAATCTTGTGGGGCGCAAGATAAACTGCCCAAATGGCATCATTATGTACTTCGTTCCTGAATCGCATGCTACTCTCCCCATTAGTCCTAATCTGGATCTAAGTTTTCATAACCCACTGGTTCGTCAAATGTTTATGCTTCACAACACTCTTCGTGAAGCCTATCCCCCTAACTGCACTGTAGGGTACGATACCAGCGACTTCAAAGTCTTCAGAATGGATTATTGACAGTGGGTGTACAAATCACATGACTGGCAGAAGAAGCCTTCTTATGGACTCAACTTTACGTCCATCCGACAAGAGCCACATTACATTCGCTGACACTGGTAAAAGTAAGGTATTGGGTCTAGGTAGAGTTGCAATCTCAAAGGATCAACACATGGATAAAGTCATGCTTGTTGAATCCCTTGGCTTCAACTTAATGTCTGTCTCAATGCTTTGCGATTTGAATATGATTGTAATGTTTGGCAAATATCGCTGCCTGGTGCTAATGGAATCTGACAAATCTCTAGTGTTTGAAGGGTATAGGAAAGGTGATTTGTATGTGGTAGATTTCTCAGCAGGACCACAACTTGCAGTATGTGTTCTTGCAAAAGCTTCAGAATGCTGGCTTTGGCATCGAAGGCTTGGGCATGCTGGCATGAGGAACCTCCACACCCTTGCGAAGAAAAAGCACGTCATAGGCATTGAAGGCGTCAAGTTCAAGAAAGATCACTTATGCGGTGCCTGTGAAGCAGGGAAGATGACAAGGGCAAAACATCCTTCGAAGACAATCATGACCACTACTCAACCCTTCGAACTGCTTCACATGGATCTTTTCGGTCCCACTCACTACTCAACTTTTACTACTTCTGCATGCCTCTATGGCTTCGTAATTGTTGATGATTATTCTAGATAGACTTGGGTGCACATAATCCTTTACAAGACTGAAGTGCAGGATGTCTTCAGACACTTCGCAAATCGAGCTATGAACAATTTTGGCGCCAAGATAAAGCACATCAGAAGTGACAATGGCACTGAATTCAAGAACACTGGCCTTGATACATATCTGGATACCTTGGGCATCACACATGAATTCTCAGCTCCATACACGCCACAGCAGAATGGCGTCGTCGAACGCAAGAACAGAACACTCATTGAGGTGGCCAGAACAATGCTAGATGAATACAAGACTCCAAGAAAATTCTGGACTGAAGCCATTGATACTGCATGCCATACAATCAATCGTGTTTATCTTCACAAGCTTCTGAACAAGACATCCTATGAACTCCTAACTGGCAAGAAGCCAAATGTCAGTTATTTCAGAGTATTTGGCGCAAAATGCTGGATCAAGGACCCACACCACACCTCAAAGTTTGCACCAAAAGCGCATGAAGGCTTCATGCTTGGATATGGAAAGGATTTGCACTCCTACAGAGTCTTCAATCTCTTCCACTACAAAGTGGTTGAAACAGTGGATGTGCGATTTGATGAAACCAATGGATCACAAAGAGAGCAATTGCCAAATGTGCTAGATGAAGTTCCAGCAAATGAATCAATCAAGCTTATGGGAACTGGAGAAATTGTACCTTCTAAATCTCAACCTGAAGAAGAACTTATCATCTCAGCACCTGATCCACATGAAGACAATGCTCAGCCTGAAGATATACCTTCAAATGACCACATAGATTAACAAGAGCAAAGTCTTCGCCCCACACACCCTCGTGTTGCAAATGAAGTACAAATTGACAAAATACTGGACAGCATCAATGCACCTGGTCCACTCACTCGTTCAAGGGCAACTCAGCTAACAAACTTCTGTGGGCATTTCGCATTCGTCTCAATATCAAAACCCAAGAAAGTTGAAGAAGCCTTCATGGAACCTGAATGGATTCAAGCTATGCAAGAAGAGCTTCAACAGTTTGAGCTGAATAATGTATGGGAACTGGTTAAGCGTCCTGATCCACGGAAGCACAACATAATAGGCACCAAATGGATATACCGCAACAAGCAAGATGAGCATGGTCAAGTTGTCAGAAACAAAGCTCGTCTAGTTGCTCAAGGATATACTCAAGTGGAGGGCATTGACTTCGATGAAACATTTGCTCCTGTGGCTAGGCTTGAAGCCATACGCATACTGCTGGCCTATGCAAATCATCATAACATACTTCTCTATCAGATGGATGTGAAAAGTGCCTTTCTCAATGGCAAGATTGAAGAAGAAGTGTATGTTGCACAACCACCTGGCTTTGAAAATCCAAAACATCCTGATATGGTATACAAGCTCAACAAGGCACTGTATGGCCTCAAACAAGCCCCTAGGGCCTGGTATGATACACTCAAGTACTTTCTGAAAAGCAAAGGCTTCATACCTGGTTCCCTGGATCCCACTCTTTTCACGAAGACATATGATGGTGAACTGTTTGTGTGCCAAATATATGTGGATGACATTATCTTCGGCTGCACCAATCAGAAGTATAGTGAAGAGTTTGGATACATGATGCAAGAGCAATATCAGATGTCCATGATGGGGGAGCTGAAGTTCTTTCTCGGTCTTCAAATACGGCAACAACGCAACGGCATCTTCATATCTCAAGAGAAATATCTTAAAGAGTGCCTGAAGAAGTTCGGTATGCAAGACTGCAAAGGCTTCACAACACCAATGCCAGCCAAGCATCATCTGGGTCCCGACGACAATGGTAAAGAGTTCGATCAAAAGGTATACCGCTCCATGATTGGGTCTTTGCTTTATTTATGTGCATCTAGGCCAGATATCATGCTTAGTGTTTGCATGTGTGCTCGATTTCAAGCGACACCAAAGGAGTCGCATCACTTAGGTGTGAAGCGAATTCTTCGATATTTGGCTCACACCCCAACTCTAGGATTATGGTATCCAAAGGGCTCAGAGTTTGATTTAGTTGGATTTTCGGATGCTGATTATGCTGGTGACAAAGTTGATCGCAAGTCTACATCAGGCACATGTCACTTTCTGGGATGATCACTTGTATGTTGGTCTTCAAAGAAGCAGAACTGTGTATCACTCTCCACTGCTGAATCTGAATACATTGCTGCTGGATCTTGCTGCGCTCAGCTTCTGTGGATGAAGCAAACACTCAAGGATTATGGCATTCATCTGAAGCAAGTGCCACTTTACTGCGACAACGAAAGCGCCATCAAGATTGCCAACAACCCAGTTCAGCACTCGAAGACAAAGCACATTGAAATTCGTCATCACTTTCTCAGAGATCATGTTGTGAAGGAAGACATTGATATCATACACGTCAACACTGAAGAGCAATTGGCAGATATCTTCACAAAGCCCTTGGATGAGAAGAGATTTTGCAAGTTACGGTGTGAGCTAAATATCTTGGAATCCTCAAATGTCCTGTGATCAGGCACACATCCTAACACTTAAGCATATTGATGACTTAGATGTGCAACACACGAAGTAGCGTATATCTTCAAACAATGAAGACATACATTCTAAGTGTGAATACATTAATGTGGAATTTGACTTCGGAGCGCCACGATAATTGTGCGCCGTGTCTGGGTCTAATACTTCCTATACGGTGGGTAACGCCACCACCAAACGTTCCATTTTGAAGTGTTTCTCTCATGGCGTTACCTCTCAATGTCTTCACAATTGGTTTGGTTTCATTCTCAATATGTATTCATGATTATCTTCACTGCGTTGATTATATGGATATATATGTACTGATGTTCTGTCCTCTACAGCATTCACTTATAGCTATGTCTTCTTGGTTGAATCTTTTGAACTAAGTGAATGTGATCGGACCCTAACCTCTCTATGCTTTCTATCTCAAACTCTATCTCTCCAAGTCATATGCATTCTGTTGAAACTTTCAAATGTCTTCACTGTGTCCTTGTCAGCTGAAGACATAGTGACAACCATAAAAGTCCGTTTTTAATGCTCATTCCTCCACATAAGATCCGGAGAAGAAGGAACGACCGCCCGACAATTTAGGCGTGCGTGGGACATGGAACAAATCCCAATCTTCCTCTAACTGGCCATGTGTGCCTCAAATGCGAACCGCCAGGGGTACCTGCGTAATAGCGCAGTGCCGCCTCTATCCCTATAAATACACGATTCACTGCGGTCATTATCTCCTTCTTCCACCCTCGCACGAACCCTAGCGCCACCGCTAGCACTCGACGATGCCGGCGACGAAGCGCTTCACTGCCGCAACCTCTCCGACGCCGTTTTCACGCCGACAGCGGACATCGCTCTCTCCGCCGTCGCCGTAGGTGTCTTCCGTTGCCAAGTTAGGGCACGGAGGATTGAACTGCTCGACCTCAACTCTCACTTCGTCTAGCAGTTCCAAGTGTGGTAAATAAACCTCTTTTAACAGCCTCTTTTGATCCTACAGTTCAGTCACTTTCTGCCATAAGAAGTTTCTCTTCACACCAGTTAAATCTCTCGCTGCATCTCATAACATGCCTAGTATATTCACTTGTGCTTCATAACGTAGTTAGATTCCTCACTTGTACTGATCTATGGGTTCGTACAAATCTGGAACCAACTTCTTATCTATAAGTGAATGTCTTCGCATAATGAGGTCAATGTCTTCTAAACCGATTTATCTTCAAAATCTTCTGAGAATGCATATGACCTCTTCCCCTTCCCTCGCACCTTAATGCTGTCACAGGTACATGTCCGTGGGAGAATCCTTTGGTTCTCATAGTCTGCATTCATTTGCAGAGTACTTGCAGCATCACATCAACTCGCCTGAAGCCAGTTCTTGCAAAAGGAAGCCTTTGAAGCCTTTGAACATCTTGAAGCCTTCCAAGTTATTCATGGCTTCAGAAACAGCAGCAAGGAAGGGAGGCAGACAGCGACGTGGTGAAACGTCCAAAGATCTGCCTGATGAATTGGCAGAGATGTACAAAACTGATCCTGAAGAAAGCTATGGTCAGCGCAAGATACGAATCCAATGGATTCGAAGATATTGGGCAGAGCAATGGTTCCACTACCGCTTCGTCACTCAGGAATATGCGGAGAAGTGCGCCATCAAGAGACCGTGGGGAGATGTATTATACAAAAATCTCGTACCCAGGTCCAGAGACGAAGCCATTGCTCAAGGCTTCTATCCATGCATGGTGAGAGGACCACAGCCAGCTGAGGCACATCCGTCATCACTTCTCTGGTGCCGCGATGATAATCTCTTCAAGCGCAACTTTCAGTTTGCACAACAGTCAGCGAAGATAAACAAGAAGAAATTTGGGCTTGACTTCAACCCTGGTCCCTCCTCACCAAAGGCAGATGGCACACGCAACGCCGATCCCAATATCATCGGGCCGTATGCCAATCTTGCAGGCCTCATCACTCGCATCCTAGTCCAAGGGACTGCTGTGAATGACCCTCCAATAGATACTGAGTCAGATGACACCCCTGCTGCTCCGAAGCCAAAGCAGAAGAAGCCAAAAGCTCCAAAATCTTCAAAGCCAGCCGCTTCTCCCAAGATCGCAAGAGTGAAGCCTTTAGCAACTGCACCTCCTGAAGCCAGTGTGCAGTCAGAAGGCTTATCACGAGTGTCCAAGCCCCAAGAAGCCAAGAAGCCTCAGCCACACACAGGCAAAGAGCTCACAGCTGCTGACATTCTGCGCTGCGAAGCCATTGATCTCTCAAGTGATGAAGATCTTGGAGATGATGCTCTTGAGCAGCTCATCAAGAGCAAGGAGGAGGCTGAAATCTTCAACAATCTGCCTCTGTTTGATGTCGCCATCATCCACAACTTCATCGATGAATGGTTTGACACACCAGACATAAGCTTCAATGATCTGCAGCTACCCATAGGCCTCAGCGTTGCCTTTCAAGGTGCAATTGCTTCAGAACTTGCAATAGCCCAGCAAATTGTAGAACTGAAGCAGAAAATTGATCATGAAAAGGCTCAGTTCAAGAAGCACGTGGCCAAGCTCAGTATGCAAGAAGTGAAAAACTTCAAGATCATGTTGCACGAGCTGAAAGAGAACTTCCTGAAGACGCGTGCCGAAGCTCAAGGCTCACGAGAACGCATGAAGACTTTGGCTGATCGCTGCGTGCAAGCCTACAATGAGGCAGAAAAGCGCAAGGCACTTGGGCGTCCCGGCATCGACCCCAGGATGGCCGCGAAGAAGAAAAAGAAGGCGGCTGTGCCCGAACCTGAAGCGCCAAGGTCAGAAACTGCTCCGCTTGTCTTCCCCGCTGCAATGACTGGCTCGAAGCCAAAGAGTCGATCAACCGCCTCACAGCACAAGAAGACACGGACTGCAGAGGCTGAAGCTAAGAAGAGAAAACATTCTGAAGCCTCTCCTTCTGAACCCATCATCAAGAAGCGCAAGACCAAGAAATCTCGGGCTGCTCCCACAGAGCCCCTGATAGTTGAACCCCTCTGCGTCCGCTATCCTGACACAGATCGTCAGTTGACTGTGCATGAACCCAACACTGAAGACATTCCAGCAGACGAACCCTACGCTGCTGAAGACATTGGTCTCCAAGACAATGTGCAAGGTGATGCAGCCCTTCCTCAGCTTGAGACAAGCGAACAGATCAGTATTGGTCGTCCATTGACGCCAATCACACAAGATGCGTCGTGGGCAGATCGCCCACAGGAGGAAGATGAGCCCCAACCCATTGCAACTCCACCGGCGCCTACACTCCATAGGCTTCGCAAAGGGCCAAGGGCTCAGGCTACTGAAGACATTCTGGCTGCATCAGCCGAAGAGCAAGCAGAAATACCACAAGCTCCAACTCCCCCGCACCAACAAGAAGCAGTTCTCAAGGAGAACGTGCCTAAAGCTGAAAATGTTGAGGCTGCCACAAACAACGCCGAAGCAAATGTGGAGCCCTCCCCAACAACAGCTTCAGAAGACACCGAAGCTACTGCTCCTGAACATTCTGTGCCTGAGTCTGCTGCCGGACCACAATTCAACTATCATATTGCGCACAGGCCCCAGGTCCAGAAGCCGATCCCACGACTACCAAGGTTCCCAGGTCCTGCATCAGCTCCTGGTTCCTTCAACATCAACGGCTTCAGGGCAGATAACACGTTTTTTGACCGCTCCAAGAACCCTTATTCAAGGGAACGGATTGTATCAGATATGTTCTGGAGCCATCAACAGCGCAGCTATTATTCATGCATCCTTTACAACCAAGGCCGCATCTTTCCTCTCAAGCGCCTTGAGGTTGAAGCTGTTGCTGGTCTGCCTGGTCTGGAAGAAGCACTGGATTGCTTCAAGCAAGTGGGTTTGCTGCCATTTATCACTGATGAAGAGCACTGGAACGAAGAGCTTCTGCTCCAGTTCTATGCCACTGTGCATATCAAAGGCTATAACAGAGATCCGAAGACATGGATTCTGGAGTGGATGACAGGCAATATCCATCATGAAGCCAATGCTTTCGACCTAATTGAGCTTACCGGCCTTCCCACTCCTGGCGAATTCTTTGAAGAAGGGTGCCAACTCCATGCTGAAGCAATTGAGAGCATATTTCAGCGTCCTGAGCCAGATATGAGTCAGATGCTCTCAATGATGAAGCCACTGCCTCCGAATGCACCCTATCCAACTAGGTTCTTCGTTGAAGACTTAGAGTACTTGCCCAGAACAATATATCATATCATCAGGCGGACTCTATGGCCTGTCAAGGGACACTCTCGATATGCGACAATTGATGGTGCAATGAAGACTCTCATCTTCTGCATTCTTCATGGCAAATGCTTCAATGCACAGGATCTCTTCATCCGTCAATTTGCAGCATCTGCTTCAGAACTGTTTGGATTAAAGTTTTATGCTCCTTGGGTTATGAGGCTGATCAAGCTTCACTCTGCAATCTCCTATCAACCCTCAGCCCGCAATCATAGGATATTTTTGCCAGATGTGGACACATCTGCTGAAGCAATATATCCAGAGCCGGCCAAGCAACCACTAAGTCTTCAGAATGCAGAACACTAGAGCTTCACTCAAAATATTGAAGGTGTTGAAGCTCTCTCCCGAGTGTATCCAATGGCTGGCACCACACGTGCCCCTGCATCAACTGAAGCCACCAACAGCACAGCTGCAAAGAGACCCAAGAAGCGCACTCGTGCACTCAATGACAGAGAGCTTCTTGTGGCTCTTCACCAAAAGCAAGATAGGCATCATGACTGGCTCAAGAGGCAGATGAGAAGCATCATGCAAGACGTCAATCGCATCAGAAATCTGGCAACCAAGAATGCATTCGTCACACACGAGACCTGTCGCCGCACTTGGAAGGGCCTCACCATGATGTGCCCTGAAGCTGAACTGCATGAGGATGGCTTCACAGAGCATTTCAAATTTGACTCCACGCCTCCAAGAAGAGCGGTGATGCGCAGCACACCATCACTTGAAGAGTCCGAGTTCACTTCTTCTGCTGCCACCGTGTCTGCCCGGATTATTGAAGAAGAAGACGACGCGACATCATCTCCACCTGCTTCAACGCGCGTCGAATCTGCACCAAGCTCGTCTGCACCGCCGCCAAACAACTCCACCGACCCTGCTGCGCCTGGGAACGCGTAGAAACCTCTATGTCTTCAAACCTTTTTTGGTCATCACTGACAAAAGGGGGAGAAGCATATGATGGTTATAGTCTTCAAGCGGGTCACTATGGGCGGGTGCCTTCATATTTTGCTACATTTTGCTTCGTGCTTACAACTCCCGTTTTTTTGCTACATTTGCTTCATTGAGTTGTAACACTTAGCCTTGATGGTCGTCTGCTACCTGTTTGTCACTCCGTTTTGTGAAGATAAATTCCGCATGTGCGACGATAAATTCCGCACTCATCTCATTCTGCAGACGTCCATTTTCCATTATGCATGTCATTATCTTCATATACTTTCACATGCATAGTGGATTGTCATAAGTTGAAGTGGATCTCCACAAGTACAACCTGCCATGTGCATTTGCATTCAAGAAGCAAATTACTTATATGCACATCTTCAGGGGGAGCCCTTGCAACTTATGAAGACAATTCTTTTACAATTTCACAAATTATGTTTCCCGTTGAAAACTTCAACTAGTTTGTCATCAATCACCAAAAAGGGGGAGATTGTAAGTGCATCTAGTGCCACCCCTAGTTGGTTTTGGAGTATTGACGACAAACCTAGCTGAGGGACTAATGTGTTTGTGAGAATTGCAGGAAAACACAGGTAGAAGTCCCTCATTGATTCGGTTTTACTATCAGAGATGACCCCTAAAAATGTACGAAGACATTGAAGACAATGGTGGTTTATGAAGATATTCATATTGAAGACAATGACATGAGAAGACTCCCTATGAAGCTTTTGGAACTCGAAGACCTAGATCCTTCGTAGTTTTATTTCATTCATGTTGTGTCATAGGAACCACTGTACTGTTAAGTGGGGTCGAAGAGAACCAGTCAGAATGACTGAAGTGATGCCTAATTCAAATCCTATGTCTTCGAACGAAGACTTTGAGAGAAAATCTTGTCCAGAGTCAGACAAGTCAGCTTTACTTGTAGCCCAAGTGAAGTTGCCGTGTGAGTTCAAAATTCGACCGTTGGTACACGTGTCAGTTCCTTAGTGACCCAGGGTCATTTCGGACAGATCAGGTCGGGTTGCCAAGTGGCTATAAATAGTCCACCCCCCACAACCATAAACGGTTGGCTGCTCAGATTTCAGTGCACGGCTTCTGTCGTTTGAGAGCAACCCACCTCGAAGCCTTTGAAAGAAAAATTCCCAGTGAGGAGAAAAGCCCTAACCACCCAGAGCCAGAGTAAATTGGGCATCACTTAAGTCTTCGTGTCTGTGTGATTTGAAGACTTATTACACTTGAGGACTGTGCATCCTCCAGACGGTTAGGCGTTGCGTTCTGAGCATCCAAGAGAAATTGTGGATTGTCAGTGAACGAAGTCTGTGAAGGTTTGGGAGTCTACCTTGAAGACTTACCTGAGTGATTGGGAGAGGTCTGTGTGACCTTAGCTCAAGGAGAAAACGGTGAGGACTGGGTGTCTTGGACTAAGTGTCCTTGACTGGGTGTCCGGGACTGTGTGTCCTTTGGTTTAAATACCTAGCCGCTCCAACCAGACGTACAGTTGTCACAGCAACTGGAACTGGTCCAACAAATCATTGTCTTCAACGTGTCACTGGTTTCATCTTCACTTCCTTTCGCTTACAGTTATTCATTGTGAAGCCATTGCATGCTTGCTTTATCTTTTGTCTTCACAACATGAATGTATGATCTGTTTGGCTTCATAACTTCTTCCTACCTGATCCTTATTACACTGAAGCTGTTTGTCATTGCGCTTTCACTCTATTGAATACATGACCATGGCTGGCCTAGTGTAATCTAACTTCCGCTGCATAGTAATAGGCATGATCTTCACTGTTTATCTTCACAACTCTCACATTTTGAAGACTTTCATAAAAATCGCCTATTCACCCCCCTCTAGTCGATATAACGCACTTTCAGTTTGTGATGGGTACTTGGTATGTCTTGACTTGTGCGTAGACTCCCCGGCAACGGCGCCAGAAATCCTTCTTGCTACCTCTTGAGCACTGCGTTGGTTTTCCATTGAAGAGGAAAGGGTGATGCGGTAAAGTAGCGTAAGTATTTCCCTCAGTTTTTGAGAACCAAGGTATCAATCCAGTAGGAGGCCACACGCAAGTCCCTCGTACCTACACAAACAAATAAGAACCTCGCAACCAACGTGATAAAGGGGTTGTCAATCCCTTCACGGTCACTTACGAGAGTGAGATCTGATAGAGATGATAAGATAATATTTTTGGTATTTTTATGGTAAAGAGTAAAAGTAAAGAAAGCAAAATAAACAGCGCCAGAAATAGCTAGTTGTCGGGAGATTAATATGATGGAAAATAGAACCGAGGGCCATAGGTTTCACTAGTGGCTTCTCTCAAGATAGCATAAGTATTACAGTGGGTAAACGAATTACTGTCAAGCAATTGATAGAATTGAGCATAGTTATGAGAATATCTAGGTATGATCATGTATATAGGCATCATGTCCGTGACAAGTAGACCGAAACGATTCTGCATCTACTACTATTACTCCACACATCGACCGCTATCCAGCATGCATCTAGAGTATTAATTTCATAAGAACAGAGTAACGCTTTAAGCAAGATGACATGATGTAGAGGGATAAGCTCATGCAATATGATATAAACCCCATCTTTTTATCCTCGATGGCAACAATACAATACGTGTCGTTTCCCCTACTGTCACTGGGATCGAGCACCCCAAGATTGAACCCAAAGCTAAGCACTTCTCCCATTGCAAGAAAGATCAATCTAGTAGGCCAAACCAAACTGATAATTCGAAGAGACTTGCGAAGATAACCAATCATACATAAAAGAATTCAGAGGAGATTCAAATATTGTTCATAGATAATCTGGATCATAAACCCACAATTCATCGGATCTCAACAAACACACCGCAAAAGAAGAGTTACATCAAATAGATCTCCAAGGGAATCGAGGAGAACTTTGTATTGAGATCCAAAGAGAGAGAAGAAGCCATCTAGCTAATAACTATGGACCCCAAGGTCTGAGGTAAACTACTCACACATCATCGGGGAGGCTATGGTTGTTGATGTAGAAGCCCTCCGTGATCAATGCCCTCTTCGGTAGGACGCCGGAGAAGGCCCCAAGATGGGATCTCACGGGTACAGAAGGTTGCAGTGGTGGAATTAGGTTTTCGTGGTGCTCCTCGATGGTTTGGGGGTACGTAGGTATATATAGGGGGAAGAAGTAGGTCGGTGGAGCCATGAGGGGCCCACGAGGGTGGAGGGCGCGCCCTAGGTGGGGTAGGCGCGCCCCCCACCTCATGGCTTCCTCGTCTGTTGCTTGACGTCCACTCCAAGTCCTCTGGATCACGTTTGTTCCGAAAATCACGTTCCCGAAGGTTTCATTCCGTTTGGACTCTGTTTGATATTCTTTTCCTTCGAAACACTAAAATAGGCAAAAAAAACAACAATTTGGGCTGAGCCTCCGGTTAAGAGGTTAGTCCCAAAAATAATATAGAAGTGTATAATAAAGCCCATTAAACATCCAAAATAGAATACATAATAGCATGGAACAATCAAAAATTATAGATACGCTGGAGATATATCAGATTCGCACTCCAACAGAGTCTTCAACCTCTTTCATTATAAAGTGGTTGAAACTGTGGATGTGTGGTTCGATGAGACTAACGGCTCGCAAAGAGAGCACCTGCCAAATGTGCTAGATGAAGCCTCACCAAGTGAATCTATCAAGCTTATGGGTACTGGAGAAATCATACCTTCAGAGGCACAGGCTAAAGAAGAAACCATCATTTCTGCACCTAATCAACCTGTGATGCCAATGCTGAAGATGAAGACAATGATCAGCAAGGGCAAAATCTTCGTCCAGTTCATCCTTGTGTTGCAAATGAAGTACATATTGAGAAGATAATTGATAGCATCAATGCACCTAGTCCACTCACTCATTCAAGAGCAACACAACTAGCAAATTTCTGTGGGAACTTTGCATTTGTCTCTATATCTGAACCCAAGAAAGTTGATGAAGCCTTCATGGAACCTGAATGGATTCAAGCTATGCAAGAAGAGCTTCAACAGTTTGAGCTGAACAATGTTTGGGAGCTAGTTAAGCGTCCTGATCCTCGCAAGCACAATATCATTGGCACCAAATGGATCTATCGCAACAAACAATATGAGCATGGTCAAGTCGTCGGAAACAAGGCTCGTCTCGTTGCTCAAGGATACAATCAAGTTGAAGGGATTAACTTCGATGAAACATTTGCTCTTGTGGCTAGGCTTGAAGCCATTCGCATTCTGTTAGCCAATGCCAACCACAACAACATTCTTCTGTACCAAATGGATGTAAAGAGTGCCTTTCTCAATGGCAAAATTGAAGAAGAAGTGTATGTTGCACAACCACCTGGTTTTGAAGATCCAAAGCATCCTGACATGGTATACAATCTCAAGAAGGCAATGTATGGCCTCAAACAAGCACCTCGAGCTTGGTATGACACGCTCAAAGACTTCTTGAAGAGAAAAGGCTTCATACCTGGTTCTCTAGATCCCACACTCTTCACGAAGACATATGATGGTGAACTGTTTGTATGCCAAATCTACGTGGATGACATTATCTTCGGCTGCACTGACAAGAGATACAATGATGAGTTTGGGCATATGATGCAAGAGAAATATCAGATATCCATGATGGGTGAGCTGAAATTCTTCTTCAATCTTCAAATCCGTCAGCAGAGCAATGGCATCTTCATTTCACAAGAAAATTATCTCAAAGATTGCCTGAAGAAGTTTGGAATGCAAGACTGCAAAGGGTACACGACGCCAATGGCAACCAAAGGTCAATTGGGTCCCGACCACAATGGTAAAGAGTTCAATCAGAAGGTATACTACTCCATGATTGGTTCTTTACTCTATTTATGTGCATCTAGGCCAGATATAACGCTTAGCGTTTGCATGTGTGCCTGATTTCAAGCGGCACCAAGGGAATCGCATCACTTAGCTGTGAAGAGAATTCTTCGATATTTGGCTTACACCCCAACACTTGGATTATTGTATCCAAAGGGCTCAGAGTTTGATCTAGTTGGATTCTCAGATGTTGATTATTCTGGTGACAAGGTTGATCGCAAGTCCACATCAGGCACATGTCACTTTCTTGGACGATCTCTTGTTTGTTGGTCTTCGAAGAAGCAGAACTATGTATCCCTCTCCACTGCTGAATCTGAATACATTGCTGCTGGATCTTGCCGCGCTCAGCTTCTGTGGATGAAGCAAACTCTCAAGGACTATGGCATCCACCTGGAGCATGTGCCACTCTACTGCGACAATGAAAGCGCCATCAAGATTGCCAACAATCCAGTTCAGCACTCGAAGACAAAGCACATTCAGATCCATCACTTTCTCAGAGATCATGTCATGAAGGAAGATATTGACATCATTAATGTCAACACTGAAGAGCAATTGGCAGATGTCTTCACAAAGCCCTTGGATGAGAAAAGGTTTTGCAAGTTGCGGTGTGAGCTAAATATCTTAGAATCCTCAAATGTCCTGTGATTGGACACACATCCTAATGCTTATGCATGTTGATGACTTAGATGTGCAACACACTAAGTAACGTATATCTTCAATCAATGAAGACATACACTCTAAGTGTGAATACATTAACGCGGAATTTGACTTCGGAGCGCCATGATAATTGTGCGACGTGTCTGGGTCTAATACTTCCTATACGGTGGGTAGCGCCACCACCAAACTTTCTCGAAGATATTCTCCTGGCGTCATGATTGCATTATCTTTGCATTTAGTTTGACTTCAACATTGATTTATCTTCATGGTTTATCTTCGCAATGTTGATTTAGTCTTTTGATATGTATATGGTGTTTTGTCCTCTACAACGTTCACTTATATATATATGTCTTCGAACTTGCCATTTTTCTGAACTAAGTGAATGTGATCGGACCCTAACCCCCTCTGTGCTTCTTCCTGAAACTCTATCTATCTAGTCATATGCGTTATGTTGAAACTTGTCGAATGACTTCACTGCATCCTTGTCAGCTGAAGACACAGAGACACACATTTAAGACTGCTTTCGATGATATATCTATTTTGCCTGAATCCCGGAGAAGCCAGAATGACCACCCAACAAACTAGGCATGCGTGGGAACATGGGACAACTCTAAATGAGTTGCATGCACGCCATGTGTCCATCAGATGTGAACCGCCAGGGGCACCTGCGTAATTATGTTGTGTAGTCCTCTACCTTATAAATACTCACCCATGCGGTCATTATCCTTTCTTCCACCTCACCACCTTGCTCAAACCCTAGCGCCTCCGCTAGCTCGCGTCGACGCCGGAGACGAAGCGCTTAGCTGCCGCGACTTCTTCGACGCCATCCTCACGCCAGTCGCGTACCTTGTCCTCTCCGCCGCCGCTGTAGGTGTCCTCCGCCGCCAAGTTAGGGCGCGGGAGATTGAACTGCTCGGCTTCTTTCTCTGCCTCGTCTAGCAGTTCGTCAGCGGTAATTAAATCTCACTTTTTACTATCTTTTTGATCCGTCAAATCCATCCACTTCAATCAGAAGTGGTTTCTAGACTTTCAAATCTAGATCTATCTTTGACTGCGTCTCGTATCATGCAAAGGATATTCACTTATGCTTCATAACTAGTTAGATTCCTCACTTGTACTTATTAATGGATTCGTACAAATCTGGAACCAACTCCCTTCAAATAAGTGAATGTCTTTGCTCTATGAGATCAATGTCTTCAAACTGATTTATCTTCAAAATCTTCTAAGAATGCATATGACCTCTTCCCCTTCCCTCTCACCTTTAATGCTGTCACAGGTACATGTCCATGGGAGAATCCCTTGGTTCTCATAGTCTGCATTCATTTGGAGAGTTCTTACATCATCATATTCACTCCCCTGAAGCCAGTTCTTGTCTGACCAGTAGACGGAAGCCTTTCACTGTTCTGAAGCCCATCTGCTTAAATATCATGGCCATAGAGAAGTCTGCTAGGAAAGGTGGCAGGCAGCGCCGAGGCAATACAGCTCTAGATCTACCTCCGGATCTGCATGAATTGTACAAAACTGATCCTGAGGAGAACTACAATCAGCAAAAGACCCGAATCCAATGGATTCGAAGATATTGGGCAGAACAGTGGTTCAAGTACAACTTCATCACTACTGAATATGCTGAGAAGAACGCCATCAAGTGCCCATGGGGCGACATTCTGTACTAGAATCTACAGCCAAAATCGAAGCCTGAAGCCATTGCTCAAGGTTTCTATCCATGCATGGTCCGAGGACCGAAGCCTGAGAATGCCGACCCATCATCCATGTTATGGTGTCGTGAAGACAATATCTTCAAGCGCAACTATCAGTTTGCCAAAGAGTTAGCTGCAAAGAACAAAAAGGATTTTGGACTCAACTTCAACCCTGGTCCATCTGCACCAAGGCAGGATGGCACTCGCGATGCCAATCCGAGGTCATCGGCCCACTCACTAGCTTCGATGGGCTCCTCTCCCACATTGCTTCTCAGAGGGCCACAGTGGAGCAATCAGCTAATGATGCAAACTCCGAAGATGCGCCAGCTCCACCAAAGCAGAAGAAAAAGAAGTCAAAAGCTTCGAAGCCCTCTGCCACACCAAACGCTTCGACTGTGAAGCCGCTGAAGACTGCACCTCCTGAACCCAGTGTGCAGTCTGAAGATTTGTCTCGTGTCTCCAAGAAGACCAAGAAGACCAAGATGCCCAAGAAGATTTCTGGGCATGAACTGACTCCTGCTGCTATTCTACACAACGAGAAGACACCATTGATTTGTCTAGCGATGAAGATCTTGGTAATGAAGCACTTGAGATGCTGATCAAGAGCAAGCAAGAGGTGGAGATCTTCAATGATCTGCCCCTCTTTGACGTTGAAATTTTGAACAACTTCATTAATGAGTGGTTTTGATGACCAGAGCATCAGTATTGATGACCTTCAGCTGCCCGTGGACATCAGCGTCACATTCCACGGAGCCATTGCCAACGAATTGGCCTTGGCTCAGAAAATCATCGAGCTCAAGAACAAGATTGATCATGAGAAGGCACATTTCAAGAAGCACATGGCCAAGCTCAGTGTGGCTGATGTGCAAATCTTCAAGAAGATGTTGCATGATCTTAAGGAAGAGTTCACAAGAAGAGGGAAGAAGCCAAAGGCTCTCCCGAGCGCATGAAGTACTATGCGCAGAAATGTGTTCAAGCCCATAATGAAGCTGAAAAGCGAAAGACTCTTCGGCGTCTTGGCATTGACCCCATGATGGCTGCCAAGCAAAAGAAGAAGTCTGTTGCTGCCCAAACCAAAGCACCAAGGCAGGAAGAACCTCACATTGTCTTCCCTGCCAGTATGACTGGCTCGAAGCCTAAGGTCACCTCAGCAGCTTCAGAGCTGAAGAAGACAAGGGCAGCTGAAGCCGAAGCCAGGAAGCGTAAGCACAAAGACACTTCTGATGGTGCTCCATCCACGAAGAAATTGAAGACGGAGTCTTCAAAGAAAGAGCGTGTTGCTGCCCCAGAGCCCCTCATTGTTGAACCTATCTCCGTCGCTCTTCCCGTCTCGACCAACCAAGAGCGTCGTCTTGTGATTCATGAGCCTGCTTCCACAGAGGCTCATGCAAGTCAAGAAGTTCTAGCTGCTAACCCCAACACAGCTGAAGACATTGGTCATGAAGACAATGTTGATGATGATGTAGTCCTTCCTCAGCTCCAGTCCCAGTCAGTATCATCGCCTGCTCTAACGAGCAGTGAACTCATAAGCATTGGTCGTCCATTGACGCCAATTGCTCAAGACGACTCATGGGTGGAGCGCCAACAACAAGACACCCCAGTACATGATGAGACACCAAGAACACCACCACCTCAAGTCACCACTCCAGTGCTTGATGACGATAACTACATGGTACAGACCACTCCCTCACCAAAGGCGTCGCCAGTGTTTCACAGGCTTCGCAAAGGCCCCAGGCCACAGGTCACCATGTCGAGCATTCTAGAAGGGGAAGTGCAACAAAGCTCAGTCGCACGTCAAGTGTTTCCTGAAGCCACCCCTACTACGAATGCCTCTGAGTCTGAAGCCAAAGTTGGTGAAGACAATCCGGCTGCATCAGCCGATGAAGACAAAGAAGAAGAAAGAGTTGCCACACCCCCAACTAGTGATCAAGTCATTCTCGAGGAAAATGTGATTGTGCCCGACCCTCCAGTCCTTGAACAGATGGAGGTTGAAAATCCTGAGGCTGCCACCAACAACACCACTGAAGCCAATGACTCAGTCATGGCCAAAGACATTGTGGAGCCTGAAGCTAATGAGAATGTTGAAGTCACGTTGATGCCAATCATCTCGGATGGCGCTGTTCCTCCTCCTTGGCCTCACACCATGGAACACGCATTCAATCGTGAAGGTTAGCTTGTCACAGTCAGATGGCCAGTTATGGTTCCACCCACTTCTCTCGGGCCACAATATGATTACCGTGTGGAGCAGAGGCCTCAAGTTCAGAAGCCCAAGCCTAGGCTGCCAAGGCTTCCAAGTGCTGCAACTACACAGGGTTCCTTCAGCATGCACAGCTTCAGAGAGCACAATACTTTCTTTGCCAGCGCCAAGAATCCTTATTCGAAGCCAAAGATCTCCTCCGACAGATTCTGGAGTTATCAGCAGCGAAGCTATTACTCGTGCATCCTCTACAACCAAGAGCGAATCTTTCCACATATGCGTCTGGATTGTGAAGCTATAGTTGGGATGCCTTGTCTTGAAGAAGCTCTTGACTGCTTCAGACTAGCCACAATGGATAGTAACATAGACTAGTAACATGCCCATGTTACTAGTCTATGTTACTACCTCTGTAGTGGGGAGTAACATATGTGTGGTAATATGGAGCACTTCATTTATTAGGCTATAGACACATCTTGCCTTGATATGTGTGATGCTAGTTGTCGGTGTCAAAACCGGCGGATCACGGGTAGGGGGCCCCGAACTATGCGTCTAGGCGGATGGTAACAGGAGACAAGGGACACAATGTTTTTACCTAGGTTCGGGCCCTCTCGATGGAGGTAAAAACCCTACTCCTACTTGATTAATATTGATGATATGGGTAGTACAAGAGTGGATCTACCACAAGATCAGGGAGGCTAAACCCTAGAAGCTAGCCTATGGTATGATTGTTGTTCGTCCTATGGACTAAAACCCTCCGGTTTATATAGACACCGGAGAGGGCTAGGGTTACACAGAGTCGGTTACAATGGGAGGAGATCTACATATCTGTATTGCCAAGCTTGACTTCCACGCCAAGGAAAGTCCCATCCGGACACGGGACGAAGTCTTCAATCTTGTATCTTCATAGTCCAAGAGTCCGGCCAAAGGTTATAGTCTGGCTATCCGGACACCCCCTAATCCAGGACTCCCTCAGTAGCCCCTGAACCAGGCTTCAATGACGATGAGTCCGGCGCAGATTGTCTTCGGCATTGCAAGGAGGGTTCCTCTTCCAAATACTGCATAGAAGATTTTTGAACACAAGGATAGTGTCCGGCTCTGCATAATAAGTTCCACATACTGTCATAGAGAGAATACTATTTACACAAATCTAAGCTACTGACGTATTCCGTAGCGTGTCATCACACCACAACCAAGCCTTTATTCGAATCATTTTTACTGCCCCACCTCAGCGCGTTTTGCGAGGCGGTTTCCTTGGCACGTCTTGTTGAAGCAGAGACCGTGTCCCCTTTATTTACGGGATTCTCATCAATACGGATGTGGGTAACCCAGTCGTTCCCGTTGGTACGTCTCCTCGATCAAAGGCGAGTCCCAAACGGTCACGGGGAGGGCTCTTGGTATTCAACCTCTTATAAAGAGACCAAGGCATTACTCCTTTCCTTTGATCTCAATCGAATTCTCCCTTCGCCTCGAGTTCCAACACCCAAGGCCCCAGATTTCAGGCGCTTCGGACCTTCGACGATGTCCGGTTTCGACTTTCGAGGCCGATGGATGCCGGAGGAAGACGTGCTAAAGCTGAGAGAGGCCAGGTTTTTGACCAGTGAAATCTCGCATAGGCTGCTTGCTCACGGGCAGGTTATTCCTACTCCCAAGCCTGGTGAGAGCATGGTGTTTGTGTCTCACTTCCTCCGAGGGCTAGGCTTTGCGACGGATCCCTTCGTGAGGGGGCTCATGTTTTATTATGGGCTGGAATTTCATGACTTAGCTCTGGAGTCCATCCTCCACATCTCATCGTTCATTGTCATGTGCGAAGCCTTCCTCCGTATTACTCCTCACTTCGGACTGTGGCTTAAGACCTATAAAATAGAGCCGAAGATGATCGAGGGACAGCACGCGGAGTGCGGAGGCGCTGTTATAAGCAAGAATGCTGATGCTCCATGGCCCGAGGGCTCTTTTCAAGAGGAGTTCAACTTATGGCAACAAGAGTGGTTTTATATCATAGCTCCCAGGGGCACCAAGTGGGTGGCGCCGCCTGCTTTCCGCTCGGGTCCCCCGCCACGACTAGCGTCATGGGTCAATAAGGGGCTGGACTGGGGGTCGGCAAAGGACATGCCCCTGTTGCAGGGTCGCATCCGAGATATCCTAGAAAGAGACATCAGTCTGGTCGTGGTGACACAGGTTATGTTAATTCGCCGAGTTCTTCCCTGCAAACGTCGCCCCCTCCGCCTGTGGGAGTTCAACCCAGAGGGACCGCGAGCTCTCCAACATTTTCATGGCATGACGCCCGTGGAGATGTACAAATTGTTCTTCGGACCACAAGTAGTGTGTCCGGATTCTACGGAGGACGCAGGTCTAAGCTGCAATCGTCCGGATACTCAAGTAAGTAGCCCTGTGCCCGGACACACCATCCGTTCCTTTATCACAACATCACCCTTAAAAGAGTTGTCCTTGAAACAGGAGTGGGTAGCGAAGGCGAAGTTAATCAGGTGTCTGGCCCCCCTTCCTGAGACCTCGCCGGATCCCGTGTTAACCAGGATGCTGGAGATCGTGCCTTTGGAAGAAAACGAAGGGGGGGGGGACAAGGAAGCTACCGCCTCCCCGAAGGAGGCTGTCAGGAAAGGAGGAATCGAAAATTCCTCTACCCAGGGGAAGAAGAGGACCGCCTCTGAAGACCCGGAGACCATGGTCTCAAAGCGGGGGAAGAAATCTTCGCCAGAGGGTCCTGTGCCGGGGGATACCTCGGCCGTACTGTGCCCCCAAGGGGATCAGCCCTCCATCGAGCCATAAGTAGAGAGGGGAGGTTTAAAATGAGAGGGATCCTTATTTTATCTCTGAGGAAAATAACCGACATTTTACCTTGTAGTTCGGATCTCAGCCCTTCTCAGCAGAGCTCATCTTCGGGGGATCTTCTTCCGGAGATGATGGAGAGTGGAACGCCTCCCCCTGCCGTTCCGCCTTATGGGGCGGGCGACCCTGAGGTGTCGTCGCGGAGGGTTTCTCCTAATCTGGCAGGGCCGGAAGGCAGTCATATGGCCCCCCAAAGCTCTTCGTGTCCGGCCTTTGAGAAAAGCCATCGAACGAGTCCGGCACCACCTGGTGCGCAGTCGGAGGAGCTGAAGGACCTGCTTTTGACAGTTCCGCATATATAAGATGCGCCCTGTGTAGATAGTAGCCCCTGAGACTCTGTGTGTTGTCGAAGACGGCAGCACGCAGAGGATCATAGTCCCAGGTATAATTTTGCCGCCTTCCTATGCAGGTGGCGAAGTGTCCGGTGGCCAGCCGGACTGATGAATTTGCCGAGCTAATGCGGCAACTTGACGTGGCAGATGCCGACATCACGCTTGTCAACAAGCGGTTGACGAGGCACAAGGTATGTAATTTCTCCGGAGACACCTGGTAAGAGGAGCTTGATGCCAGTATCTTACCATGTGTGCACTTAATGCAGATGGTGTTGCCGCTGTGGAGGACCTTCAGGCAGAGCTTGCCCGAGCCAAGGAGCAAGCCAGAAAAAGCGATGCGGCTGCCCTAAAGGCGGTTGAGGAGCTGAAAGCCGAATAGGCTGCTCACTGCCGAAGTAAGAAGGAAATGGCCGAGATGGCTGTGAAGTTAAAGACCGCTGCTGACCGCTGCAAGCTTCTTGAAAAAGAAGATCAGGCGGAGCAGACAGACCTGGAAAAGGCCACTACTGCGGCCAAGGATGCTCGTTCTACAATGAGAGCGATGAAGGAGGAGCTGCGCCAGGCCGGAGATATCGCGGCCGGAAAGCCCTTTATGCTGCGGATGAAGTTCGGAGATCCTAAGTATGCTCCGTTGGGCCGGATGTGGAGTTCGGCGGACGCATATCTGGATTTAGTTGCGAGTGCCGCTGATGCGGCTGAACATTTCCGAGATCAGAAAGATAGCAAAGTGGAAAAGCTCTTCTGGTCACAGTTCAACAATCCGGAGCATCCACTTCTATTGACCGATCGTTTGGCCGAATGGGCCGAACTAAATAGGTTGTCCAGACTCGCCATGAAGGATGTCGTGGATCATCTGTGGCCGGAAAGGCCAAAGCCGAACAGCTATTTTAGCTTGGTGCAGCAGTTCCTTGGTGTGGTGCCGCATATCAATGCGATAAAGAGGTCAGCATGCATAGAGGGTGCGCGGATGGCCCTTGCCCGTGTCAAGACATACTGGGCGGAGATGAAGGCCACCACTGTTGCATCCAAAGACTCGGACGGAAGCCGAGTACCTGCCGAGCACTATTTTCAGGAAGTTCTGCAAGGCGCTCATTTAATAGAGACGCGGTGCTCGAAGGATATTATGTTCGAATAACATGGATTATTGTAAAACAATATTTTGATGGAATATAAAAGCTTTTTATACTTGTGCCTTCAAGAATTAAAATACCTCCTGTGCGGCCGTTAATGTATATGTGTATATAACCTGAAAGATGGCAGTCGTCGGCTTCAGCCCCCACGCATATAATGCGGGGGTGTTCGCAGAAGGCGCATTTTCACACTTGATCTAACGTCTTGGTCCATGAAGGAGGTGATAGCGCAGCGAACTAGGCAACCGGACTATAATGCTTTATCACTTTCACTTGACCATAGGAGCTTGACGGTGAGGCTACTATATAGCCCCTGGTGGCGCCGCGCGTGTGCCTGGCCGGGAAACGGCCCTTCGTTAATGCGGAGGAATCCCGAAGATTCTGATAGGTCATCGAGTGGTTGACCAGTCTCATGCTATATCATGACAGTCAGTTTTCGGCTTTCTCTACTGAGGTGCTCGCCTGGCTGAATCGGGGCACAATCGAAGTAGTTCTCCTGGTGCCACCTTAGCCGATAGAACGGAACGTAAGCCAGCAAAACACAGGAGCCGGGCAAACCCAACATTTGACCAAAGACATGATTCGGAGCTGATGCATATAAGGCCAAACTCACGACGCCGAACACTCCCTTAGGTATTCGGTCTTTATGGAAACGGACTGAGCAATGCCCTTGATAATAAGCCCCTGGTGTCCAAGTACGTGCAAAATTCTGACGTGGCCACATGCCAAGATGCCATCCTCCTCCTCCTCAGTTATACTGAGAATCCGGGGGATGTGTATCAACAAGAGACAGTAAAAAAGGTTTACGCAGGGTCTTAATCTAAAAAGAATCCTGGAGACGGGTCCCTGCTGCACGTCTGCGCCTATGTCTCCGTTGCGCCGTGTCCTGGACGGGCATAGCATGGTGTTCATCTGTAAAAGAGAGGAACTTAGCTGAAAAGAAAAAAAAAGAATAGTCGTGCGGAATGTATGTTGTACTAAATAAACAAAGTATAATTCAAGACGGGTAAAATCGAGCCTTATTGTCGCTTATTTTACATACGCGGAGCCCCTTGTATAGGGGTGTACGGCTACTAAATCTTTATCAATTATACATTTGCTCCAGACTCGCCTAGCCGTGTCCGTGGTCTTAATGACCTGTTAGATGCTTTTGTTGGTGAAGCTGTTTTAATGTATGGCTGTCAAGGCAGCCGCATATTCTTCCGCGCTCGAGGAACACTCGATATTTCCCTTTAGTGAGATGATGCCTCGTGGACCAGGCATCTTAAGTGTAAGAGATGCATAATGCGGTATTGCGTTAAAGCGGGCGAAAGCTTCGCGTCCCAGTAGTGCTTGATAGCTACTTGAAAATGGGGCGATGTGGAAGGTTAGTTTTTCGCGGCGGAAGTTATCGGGGGAGCCGAACATAACTTCTAGCAGGAGAGAACCCGTGCAATGGGCATCCGGGCCTGGCGTTACTCCTTGAAAGGAAGTGTTGCTATGGTGAATTTTTGTTGGGTCCATCCCCATTTTGCAGATTGTGTCCTGATATAGCAGGTTTAGACCACTGCCGCCGTCCATCAGGACTTGTGTAAAGTGGAGTCCGTCGATTATCAGATCTAATATCAGGGCAGTCCAGCCTGCGTTCCGGATACTTCTAGAGTAATCCTGATGGTCGAAGGTGATCAGTTTTAACAACCAGTGGCGAGACTCCTTCGGGATAGGCCGTATGGCGCGTATCTCTATAGGTGCCACTCTTTCTTTCCCTTTTGTCACGTGAAGTAAGTTTACTGTTTTGACTTCTTGTGGGAAATTCTTTTGTTTCCCGGTGCTCTGCTTGTGGGGTTCGTCATCGTCCTCACTTGGTGTGTCGAGCCCCTTGTGTTCGGTGTTGAGTTTGCCGGATTGCTTGAAGACCCAAAAATCTCTGTGGGTATGGTTTGCAGGCTTCCCGGGAGTACTGTGGATTTGACATATCTTGTCCAAGATTTTGTTTAGGTTAGATAGCTCATCCCTGTTATCCTTGAGGGGCAGCTTTTTCTGATTCTGCCGAGAGCTTTTGAATCCGGCGTTGAGTGCCGTGCTCTTCGGGCTGTTTCCCTTATTCCGGCGCTGGTCCTTGCTGCGTCGCGGTTTCCCGTTTCCATCCCTAGCTTCGAATGTACTTGGGTCACTGGTGCTGCATCTTGCCAACCAGCTGTCCTCTCCCGCGCAAAAGCGGGTCATGAGGCTTGTTAATGCGACCATTGTTCTTGGCTTTTCTTGGCCAAGGTGTCTGGCGAGCCATTCGTCTCGAACGCTGTGTTTGAAAGCTGCTAAGGCTTCGGCGTCCGGACAGTCGACTATCTGGTTCTTTTTAGTAAGAAATCTGTTCCAGAGTTTCCGGGCTGACTCTCCGGGCTGTTGAGTTATATGGCTTAAATCGTCTGCGTCCGGAGGTCGGACATAGGTCCCTTGAAAATTTGCCCGAAAAGCATCCTCGAGCTCTTCCCAACTTCCAATGGTGTTTTCGGGAAGGCCTATAAGCCAATGCTGGGCTGGCCCTTTGAGCTTGAGGGGTAAGTATTTTATGGCATGGAGGTCGTCTCCTCTGGCCATGTGTATGTCTAGGATATAATCCTCAATCTAGGCTCCAGGGTCTATTATTCCGTCGTACGCCTCTATGTTTATGGGCTTGAATCCCGCTGGAAATTCATGGTCCAGCACCTCATCGGTGAAACAGAGGGGGTGTGCAGCACCCCTGTACTTGGGTGTGCCGTGTTGTTCGGATATTTGTTGCATTACATTGCTTACCAGAGCTTGCTTTCTTGGCCCGTAAATGGACCTGGCTGGGCCATCCTTTTGATGCGAATCCTTGGGTGGATCGCGTGTTGGTTTGTGTGCGGCTCCATTTGCCGCTCTATGTTGTCCATGGGGTCGTCTATCCGACCGGGTGGCTTCCTTATTTTTTGATTTTGGGGGCTCTAGGGCCTTCTCATCAAATTCGGGCAGTAGCTTTCGCTTTGGGTAACTCTTTGTGTGGCGACTATCGCCGTATTTGTCTGCGGTGTTGAGTACTTTGCTCCATCTGATTCGGAGTGCGTCTTTCGCAGTTTTGAGCTTCCACTTCTGCTTTTTTAGGCTACGCGCCGTGGCGACGAGCCTTTTGTGGAGGTTTTCCTGTTCCAGGAACTTGTCCGGCGTGAGGTCGTCCGGACTGTTATCTTCGCCGGGGACGGGTTGTGCGGTTTGTTTATCCAAGTTGCCTTGTTCGAACGGTTGCTCGATGCCATGTTCATCGTTCGCCGGCTCGCCCTGCTCTGTGGCTGGGTCTGTACGACCGCTGTCTCTGTCGGGGCGGGGCTTGGAGTGGCGCTTACGCCGCCGCTTTGGCTGCTTTTCGGAGGAGCGACCCTTCGTTGCGTCATCACATTCTTCCTCGTCGATTCCTTTAGGTGTGTCCACCATGTATACATCGTAGGATGGGGTGGCTGTCTAGTGCCCTATAGGTGCTGGTTCATGTTCGTCTCCTATATCGTCGTCGATACCGTCGATGTCTTCGGAGTCAAAGTCGAGCATGTCGGTTAAATCATCGACAGTGGCTACGAAGTGGGTGGTGGGTGGGCGTCGAATTTCTTCGTCGTCTGCATCCCAATCCTGTTGGCCATAGTCCGGCCAGGGCTCTCCTGACAAAGAGAGAGACCTTAGTGAATTCAGGATGTCGCCGAAGGGCGAGTGCTGAAAGATATCCGCGGCGGTGAATTCCATGATCGGCGCCCAATCGGATTCGATTGGTAGGGCCACGGAGGGTTTGGAGCCCGGAAAAGAGTCCGGCACCCTGGAGTCACGGGCTTCGCAGAGGATAAGGCCAGTGTTTGGCTCGATCGCTGTTAAGACTGCAGCCCCCGCGGCGAGGTCTAGCCACCTGTCCTCGATCGGCGCGGTTGGCTCCGAGCTAAGGGTCGGAGCGGATACGGGTGCGTCCTCCAGGGAGCTGTTCGATGGCAGGGCTAAATCATGCCCATCGTGACAGTGCGGCGCGCTCGGCTGTGGCTCGAATCCGTCGAAGATCAAGTCTCCGTGGATGTTAGCCGTGTAGTTCAAACTTCCAAATCTGAGCTGATGGCTAGGGGCGTAGCTTTCAATTTGCTCCAGATGGCCAAGCAAATTGGCCCGCAGTTCAAAGCCACCGAATACGAAGATCTGTCTGGGGAGAAAAGTCTCACCCTGGACCGCATCGCTGTTGATGGTCGGAGGAGCCATCGGGCCTAAAGATGACGACACAGAGGAACTCTCAATGAAAGCACCAATGTCGGTGTCAAAACCGGCGGATCTCGGGTAGGGGGTCCCAAACTGTGCGTCTAGGCGGATGGTAACATGAGACAAGGGACACGATGTTTTTACCCAGGTTCGGGCCCTCTCGATGGAGGTGAAACCCTACTCCTGCTTGATTAATATTGATGATATGGGTAGTACAAGAGTGGATCTACCACGAGATCAGGGAGGCTAAACCCTAGAAGCTAGTCTATGGTATGATTGTTGTTCGTCCTATGGACTAAAACCCTCCGGTTTATATAGACACTGGAGAGGGCTAGGGTTACACAGAGTCGGTTACAATGGGAGGACATCTACATATCCGTATTGCCAAGCTTTCCTTCCACGCCAAGGAAAGTCCCATCCGGACACGGGATGAAGTCTTCAATCTTGTATCTTCATAGTCCAAGAGTACGTCCAAAGGTTATAGTCCGGCTATCCGGACACCCCCTAATCCAGGACTCCCTCACTAGTAGTAACTAGCTATGTTACTACTTTCATCTCTTTCTTCATTTATTGCATGCCACATCATCTATTTAACCCAGATATGTGTGATGTTACTACCTATGTTACTCCCACTGTGGGTAGTCCCGGGGATGTTGGTCGTCTGCCTTTCGTGACTGACAAAGAACACCGGAATGAAGAGTCTGCTGCAGTTCTATGCCACCCTCCATATTTGCGGCTACAACAGGGATCCAAAGACTTGGATCCTTGAGTGGATGATAGGTGATGTACATGACGAAGCCAAAGCTCAAGACATCATCGAGCTTACTTCCCTGCCCACTCCAGGTGAATTATATGAACTTGGTTGTCAGCTTCATAGAGATGAGCTGCAGAGCATTTTTCAGAGGCCTAAACCAAACATGAGCCAGATGCTTAACCTGATGAATCCATTGCCTCAAGACACTGAATACCCAAAGGAGTTCTTCGTGAAGGACCTCGAGTACTTGCCACACACAGTATACCATATTCTGAGGCATACTCTATGGCCAATCAAGGGACATTCTTCTGAAGCTAAACTTGAAGGAGCCATGAAGACTTTGGTATTCAATATCATCAATGGCATCAAATTCAACACCCAGGATTTCTTCATCAGACAACTTGCTGCTTCTGGGATTGATCTATTTGGCCTGAAGTTCTATGCTCCATGGGTGATGCGCCTAATTAAGCTTCATTCCACTATAGACTATCAGCCCTCAGCGTGCAACCACATTGTTTTTCTGCCTGACGTTGATCTGTCTATTGAAGCCATCTACCCCGAGCCTGCCAAGAAGCCCCTACATCTTCAGAATGCTGAACATCAAAGCTTCTCGCAGCCAATTGACGGAATCCTTGTCCCCAATGCTGCAACACCCGCTTATCCTCTGGCTGGGAACATGAGAGTGCCACACCGTGCTAACACTGAAGCCACTGCAAGTATAATTGCCCAAAGGCCTCAGAAGCGTTCTCGTGTACTCAATGACTGAGAGCTCCTTGTGGCATTGCATCAGAAGCAGGATAAGCATCAGGACTGGCTAAAGCGTCAGATGCAGAGTCTCTTGGTGGATGTCAATCACATCCGTAATTTGGCCACCAAGAACTCATTTGTTGCACATGAAGCCTGTCGGCGGTCCTAGAAGAGCCTCATAATGCTCTATCCTGAAGACGATTTCGCGAAGGTGGCTTCATAGAGAACTTCAAGTTTGACTCTAGACCTCCACCAAATGCAAGCTGGCGTCGCACTCCCTCCATTGAAGATTCTGAGCATTCATCTTCGGCTGCAACTGTTGTTGCGAGAGTCGTCGATGAAGAAGACGACGCCACTTCACCAACCTTGGCTGCACTGCACCACGACACTGCATCAGGCCCATCCGCACCACCTAACTCCAACGTCGACCCTGCTCCATCATCTACTCCATCTGGGAACGAGTAGATACTCTATGTCTTCAAACATTTTTGGTCATTACTGACAAAAGGGGGAGAAGCATATGAGTTGACAGTCTTCAAGCGGATCATTATGGGTGGTTGCATAAATTTTTGCTAAGTCGTTGCAACTCTCGTCTTTTTAACAATTTGGTTTTTGGGTTGCAACACTTAAACTCGATGGTCGTCTGTTACGTTTTTTTTGCTGCCACTGTGTGATGCGATGATAAATCCCACAGACGTCCATTTTTCATTATGCATGTCATTATCTTCGTTATCTCTTTATATGCATGATGAATTGTCTTCATAAGTAGAAGAGGATCTCCACAAAGTAAAACGTGCCATGTGCATTTGCATTCAAAAGCAAACTACTTATATGCACATCTTCAGGGGTAGCCTTTTTCTACTTATGAAGACAATGCCTTAATCCTTAACTTTCACATACTTTTATCCCCGTTGAAAACTTCAACCAGTTTGTCACCAATCACCAAAAAGGGGGAGATTGTAAGTGCATCTACGGCCACCCCTAGTTGGTTTTGGAGTATTGAGGACGGACTTGGTTGAGGGACTAATGTGTTTATGAGAACTGCAGGATAACACATGTAGTAGTCCCTTATTGATTCGGTTTACCTACCAGGAATGACCCCTAAAAATGTATGAAGACATTGAAGACAATGGTGGTTTGTGAAGATGTTCACAGTGAAGATTATGACATAAGAAGACATTCACGTGAAGACTATGGAATGCGAAGACATAGTTGTTTCGTAGTTTCCTTTTCTTCTTTGTTGAGTCATAGGAACCACCGTACTGTTAAGTGGGGTCCAAGTGAACAAAGTCAGAGTGACTGATGTGATGCTCAACCAAATCCTATGTCTTTGAGCGAAGACAATGAGAGCAAATCTTATCTAGAGCTGGATGAGTTAGCTTTACTTGTAGCCCAAATCAAGCTGCTGCATGTGTTTGAAATCCGACAGTTGGACACGTGTCGGTTCCTTAGTGACCCGGGGTCAGTTCAGACAAATCAGGTCGGGTTGCCTCCTGGCTATAAATATCCCACCCCCTACACCATAAATTGGGGGCTGCTCAGAGTTAGTGCACAACTTTTGTCGTTTGAGAGCAACCCACCTCCGAAGCATTTGAGAGAGAGAGAGAGAGATCCTTGCAAGGACAAAGCCCAAAACACCCAGAGCCAAGGAGTGTTAGGCATCACTGAAGTCTTTCTGCCCGCATGATCTAAAGACTTGTTACACTTGAGGACTGTGAATCCTCCAGCCGGTTAGGCGTCACGTTCTGAGCATCCAAGAGCCATTGTGGATTGCTAGTGAACGAAGTCTGTTGTCACAGCCCCAGATCAGCCCTTGCTTGACTTTGCTTGCTCATCATGTCATCATGTTTAAATTCCTAAGAAACTTGAAATGGGGATGTTGAAACCCTAGCACCAAATGAATTCAAATAAGTTCAAATAAAATCATTTTCAATGATCCCAAAATGCCCTTTGAAAATGTTCATGATTTCTGATAAAGGCAAAAACCTCTGCCAAAAATGATGAACATGTTTCTAGGTCATTCCTGGAATTTTGAATTAAATCATAATGTATTTGAATTGGGGCATTTGAATTCTATATATATTTTAGATGCTCCAAATATTCTGTCATAATTTGTGGGCTTCTGGAATAATCCAAATAATGCCCCCAATTTATCTCAGGAGTTTTAAAAATGAATTAGTATTTTTACTAATTCAAAACAGAATAAAAGAAATAGAAAAAAACAAAAACAGAAAGCAAAGAGCAGAGACTCACCTGGCTTACCTGTCGCGGCCCAGCTGGCCAGCCCCTCTAGCTGGCCCAGCCCACTGGCCGAAGCGGTCGTCTTCAACCTCTGCCAGTAGGCAGAGGCGTGCCGACGCGCGCGCCCGAGGCCTGCACCTTCTGCTTCCTCTCCCGCCCTCGGCTGAGCGCCTGGAGGCGCCACGCGCCCCCTGGCCCTCTCTCTCGCACCCGCAGCTCCTTCCCTCCTCTGGCTCTTCCTCCCTCGCAACACCCAAGCATGCTCGCCGCCGCTCGCCGTTCCTGCGGCCATCGGTCACCCCTCGCCGTGCCGCTGATCTCAGGAGCTCCGCCTCGCCCCCCTCTCCCTCCCCACCGAGCCACGCCCCCTCCGGAAGCCCTGCAGCATCGTCCCCAACCTCGTCTCCAACCTCTGACCGCTGGCGGACTCGTCGGGGATTCGCGAGCTCCAGCCTCTCCCCGGCCTCGCCGACGCCTCTACTGGAATCGCCGTGAGCCCCTGCCTCTTTCCCCTCTCTCCCCGTGCTCTCCCGCGCCTTCTAGCCACCGTGGCCATCGGAGCCGATTGCTCCTTGCCGCCGGCCATGTCGCCACTGCGGCTACGGCCGTGCAAGCACGCGTCTGAGCTCACCACTGAACTGACCGCACTCCCCTGAGCATAACGCACACACCCATCCATCTCCCCGTGCTCTGTAGCTCCATCTCGCTCAATACCCGAACGCCGACCGCCGCTATGAGCTCGACTCCGGCGAGCTCGCTCCACCCCAGCCCCTTCCGTTTGCCCTACCAGATGCGCGTGAGTCCCAGCTACGTGTAGGACCAAACCATGGTCGATTTGGTCAATCGTGGGCAAAACCCGAGCTAACCCAGTGTGTCTCCGCCGCGTTTTGGTCGCCGCCGGTGTAACTCCGGCGATCGTGACGTGGCAGATTAGTTTAGGCTAATGACGCACTTAGTCAACACCTAGTGACACTAACAGCAGGGCCCCACCTACTAATTAAACTTAGATTAGTTTCTGTTTAGTTTTTACTATCTTAGTGGCCCCATGCGTCAGCGTTGACCATGCTGACGTGGCCATTGACTGGGTCCACATGTCAGTGACCCTAACTAGCACTGAGACACTGACCAGTGGGTCCCACTGGTCAAGTTTGACCTGGACCGGGTCAGTTGACCTGCTGACGTCACGGTGACATAGTGCTGACGCCATAACTCATTTTCTGGATTAATTTTAATTCAAGAAATTCCAGAAAATACCCAAAACTTCAAAAATTCATAGTAATTCAACCGTAACTCCAAATCAAACAAAGTATATATGAAAAATTATCAGAAAAATGCAATCTATCCATCTGTACCATTTTCATGCATGACAAACTAAGTTATACCTGCTGTATACCTGAAAACATGTTAATGGCATTTAAATAACCACATGTGGAATTTGAATTTGAACCTTGGGTTCAAACCAACTTCATTTAAATTGTTGCTAGCTGCATTAGCTCAACTCACACCATATTGCCATGACATTATCATGCATCATAATTGTTGCATTGCATTGATTGTGTTCTTCTTTGTTTGCCGGTAATTGTCCCCTCTCGATAGATGTGGTTTCGACGATGAGTTCGATGACACCGATGAAGAACTATAATATCTTCAGAAGTGCCAGGCAAGCAAAACCCCCTTGTTCATTCCGATATAATCCCACTCTCTCGCTCCTGCTCTCTTTTACTGCATTAGGACAACAACGATTCATTTGTTACTTGCTGCGGTAGCTGAACCCCTTTATCCTTTGCATGACCTGTCATTGCCATAGTAAATAGATGAAACCCACTAGCATGAGTAGGAGTTGTTTGAGCACTGATGTGCCTACTCATTCATGTTTGTTGTCATGCCTGCTACTGCTTAAAGTTGAGACGGGTCTGATTCATCGGGGATGAGTTGGAAAGTGGTGAACATGTCATATTGTTGAGAGCTCAGTGTATGAATACGATTTGGTAAAGGTAGCGATGAGACGCCATGTAGGAGTACATGGTGGGTTGTCTCATTGAAACCGTCCTCAGGAACTGAGTTCTGTGTTTGTGATCCATGAAACAGTTACTACCACGCATTAGGCCCGAAACCAATGGACCCTCTCGGCTTCTTGATCACCCTTGTCCTCTGTCCAGGAGTTGCAAGTAGTTTCTGGTGTTTGTAGTATGCTGGGGGCCGCACGCAGCGCTGACCGTCGGGGTGGGCTGTGTTGCGGTAGGCACGTGGCACGGTGTACCGGGCGCCCGTTTGGTGTCTCGGGAACCCTGCGCACATCGTTCGGGGCCGTATGTGGAAACCTCGGCCGGACTCCCTGCGGATGGAACCTGAATAGGCGACAAACCTGGACGAGAGACTTGAGTGTTTAGGCAGGCCGTGCCGACACCCTCGTTGGGCTTCCGCTTGAAGGTTGCCGAGTACATGTCGTGTAAACGGTGGTAAGTGGTGAGAGCGTGTGTGAAGAACTACACCCCTGCAGGGTTAACATCATCTATTCGAATAGCCGTGTTCGCGGTAATGGACTTCTGGGTTGCCTATAACAGTTCATAGACAAGTGAAAGTGGATACTCTAAAATGTGGAAGATAAGCGTGAGTGCTATGGATGGCGTTCTCGTAGGAATACGGGAGCGGATCCATAGTGGCGTACTGATATGGTGAATATGTGGACTCGTGTGCGCCACCTCAAAAGAGTTACTTGCAGTTGTAGTTCAGGATAGCCACCGAGTCAAAGCTGGCTTGCTGCAGTTAAACTCCACTACCCCCTTTGTTGACACCGATGCATATGTAGCTAGTTCTGATGTAAGTCTTGCTAGGTACATTTGTACTCACATTTGCCTATTTTATGTTTTTGCAGAGAGATGTCAGTCTCGCTAGTAGTTCCGCGTGGACTTCGACGTTTAGTTGGTTACCTCAGCTACGATCTTGTGCCCTCGGCAGGGTCTTGTACATAGTCAGGCTTTTTAGCCTTCTTCATTTGTAGTTGTCTGTACTCAGACAAGTTAAGCTTCCGCATGTGCTTGTTGTTTGTATGCTCTGAATGTTGGGGTCGTGAGACCCATGTTTGTAATATCTCGCTCCTCGGAGCCTAATGAATAAATACTTTGAGTCGTAGAGTTATGTTGTGATGCCATGTTGTATTTACACATATCGAGCATATTGTGTGTATGATTGAAATGCTTGGTATGTGTGGGATCCGACAATCTAGTTGTTTATCCTTGGCAGCCTCTCTTATGGGGAAATGTAGTCTAGTGCTTCCATGAGCCATAGTAGTCCGCTACAGCCCAGTTCACCGGAGTCCTGCTAGCCCAGCACTACTGCTCAGGACACTTGACTGGCCGGCATGTGTTTCACTTCGTTCCTGTGTCTGTCCCCTCGGGGAAATGTCACGCGGTGACATCCGGAGTCCTTCCTAGCCTGCTACAGCCCGGGTTACCGGAGTCCTGTTAGCTTAGTGCTACAGCCCGGATTCACACGCTGATGACTGACATGCTCGAAGTTGATTCATGTATGCCTGTCCCCATGGGTTAGTGCCGCTTTGGGTTCACGACTAGCCATGTCGGCCCGGGTTCTTTGTCATATGGATGCTAGCGACACTATCATATACGTGAGCCAAAAGGCGCAAATGGTCCCGGGCCGGGTAAGGTGGCACCCGTGGGAGGACCGTGCGTGAGGCCGCAAAGTGATATGACGTGTTACATGCTAGATCGGTGTGACTTAGGATCGGGGTCCTGACAGCGTTGGTATTAGAGCCTGACTGTCTGTAGGATTACCAAGCCAAACTGGTCGAAGTTTAGTCTAGAAATGCTTTAGTTATGTAAGGGAATTGATTGTGGAAGGGAACGTAAGGCTCTTTTTACTCCTTATACCTCATGGCCTTCTGATCTGAGTCAGCCTCTTCTTTTCTACGGGGATTAAGAACTAGGCCTTCTCATCTATCTATTAGGATGACGAATTGCTATGATAGAGACTTATAGGATTGTTGGTTCCAGGCCTCAATTCAGTTTCTACTACTTTAGTATGTTGTCAGTTGAACCAGAACCTTGATATGATGTTGTTAAGTGACTTTGCAAATCTTTGTGAATGTCTCAAATCTTTTTCTGAGCATTTACAGCCGTTATGCTGTCCGAGTCATCCCAGGTCTCTAAATAGTCTGATGCATTTGCAAATTCCTTCTTCCGTTACCGACGTTCCTTTGGGCCAGTTTATCCACCCTAATCGGTGAGTTGAGGTACTCTGTTGCCTCGACATATATGTTGGAGCTATTATTATGACCCTAGGTGTTTTAGCGAGTCACCTAGTAATCTAGCCATGTTTTGTGTTTCCGGTGTGATAATCCTCGCCACCATTCTCGAAAGCATCCCGTGATGCCATTTAGTAGTAGGTATTCTACTCCTGGGTTTTCGAACCTGATATTCACCCTATGTCATGTTGTCAGTATTTGCTAGCTCCCTTAAGATATTAGTAACCTTTGCGATAGTCCTCGAGGTTCGTGGTATTTCCTTCTTCCAAATACCATGAACCATTAAGGCAGAAGTTCCTTGAACCAAAAGCTCACAATCAAAGTACTCTTTAGGAGTTCTCCTTTCATAATTATGATTCTACCAGCTCTACCTTTCTGCATGGGTTATCCGGAAGAAATATGTTGAGCTTTGCTCGACATACTAATCTATGCATCCACAACTCACAAAGATATATGTCCCTTTGAGTTGTCCCTCTGTAGTTGTATTCCGATCCTTGTCTATCAGTTGATAGTCAAGTTTATGTCGTGCGATCGTGTTCATCGATGCCTATTATTCTTGTGGTCCGTTAAGCCATTCTAATTTAGAATGACTAGGAGAAACAAACTCCAGTACCTCATCCATATCCAGGATTGGGTCAAAGTAGTTGTGTTCTGTAGATCAAATGTCAATCCAGCTTTTGCTCTGTTCTACCCTGGAGTATTACCCCCTTTATGTCAGGATTGTCATAAGAATTGTACCATCTCTTATGAATTCTTGACGCAGTAATACTTCTTGCCATCATTGTTCATTCCTCGGTTCCGTGTTATTGCAACCGGAATACTGACAAGTGAACCGTGATCTGTGAAATCGATACTCCTAGCAACCTCGTTGCTTGGTAGTTAATGGACAATATTCTCATTCTTAGCGTGTTGGTTATTGAGTCATCATTCTAAGATTGATCGTGCTACCTTGTCCTCATTTCTGGTGCACTCTTCGATCTATGAGTTAGGATTGAATCCCTTGCTCATTTGATCACATCGTCTTGCCTGAAAGGCAAGATTGTTCTCGAGCTTAGTAGCATATCGGTGGTTCATGATGTTCCGAATATCTTCTCGGAAGTATTACCAGGTTGTCACCTGACCGCTAGGTTGAGTTCGTGATCAAGTTGGTTTTCTTATAAATCACCCCTTCTCCAAGAATCTGTGTTGGTTATCCCTGAGCTAGTTGGTTGAGCTAGACAACAACTTGGAGAGTTGGAAGATAGAATCTTGCCTGACTTAGTTCATGTTAAGGGATATCCTTTTGTGTGTGTGTGTGCTGAAGAAAGGTGATATCTTCATCGATTGGTCCTCGTGATCAGTTGTTGGATCTATTGCCTTGACAAAACTTTGACTTGAGTATGGGCTATCGTCAAGTCAAATCAGAGCCAATGATGTTCGTAATGTTGTCTTACTCGTGGTTGATCCCTCGAGCATACACCATTACATACTTTGGTCTGATCAATGCTATCGCCGTGTTCACATAATGGTGGAAGTCCAGTGATATGGAAATCCCGATGAGTTGCTGTTGAGCCCATCAGCAACATCTTGTCTCCCCCATGATCCGTGTTAAACATTGAGCTAGTGTTGGAAATTTTGTAAGCATTGCCTTCGTGTTCCGCTCGTGACGTATATGTTTTGGATGGAAGAAGCGACTTCCTCTAATTCATGCACATTTGATGCAAGTTGCCGTCATGAATTCGAGAAAGTTTGTTTTTGCTTCCTCTGGAATCGTCCCAAGTTAGTCACGCATGTGCGAAGTATTCCATGGTTTGATAGGATCGCTACCTCCACTCCATGTGTAATCCCTAGCACGCCAAGCCACTGGTTGATTTGTTCAAGGAGAAGTAGTTCCTTCTTAAGAGCAAGACTTATACAAGGACTTCGATATCCTCGATGATGGTTCCCCACCTGAACTCGGTAGTGTTTTGTTGTAAGATTTCTACGTGATCATGCTTGTCTTGGACATCATGTTCACATGTATGTAGCAGAATCAGCTCATGTTTTGGAGCTTGCTATCGTAGTTCATTCCCGAGAATCTCGCAACTCCGTCTCGTCGGTTTGTGTTGCAAACTTTCTTTTCCAGACATGCTGTCTAAAATATCCTGTCTCCAACCAGATCTGAATCTCAGGCAGATATGATGGTTGGAACATTTCCAACATTTGCATGTTGTTCCCAGCTTGCACCGCCGTTGTGCCATCCTACCATGGGTCCCCTCCATTTCCGTTGATAAGCAAAAGTCATCCATTGCGTTGTCTTCAACAAGGTAGTCCACATCATCCATTCTAGTCCGAGTACGTCATTTCTTCGAGCTCCGTCAAACGATCATTTGTAAATTGCCTCGGGCTGGTGAAAAGAGTTCCAATGATCTATGGATCAAAAGTAATTCTTTTGCCACTTAAGGGAATAGTTCTTCGAGTCACCTTTTCCAAAGTGCCCCGTTATGGAATCATGGCAATTATTTCCTCGCCACCTTGACACCATCCACCATCTCTCTAAGCGTGGAATTTTTGCCCACCAAATCAAACCTTGTTGTTTGTTCTTCCATCCCTCTCGATGTGCTTTGTGTCTCAACTCGAGATGTTCCAACATCTCATTCCATGAGTTGATCTTGAGTGCTCGATCTTCGAGGAGATCGTTTCCTATAGATTTTCTTTCTGTCGCCATCGTGTTGGATGAAGATCTCGAAAGCAAGGACGTCAAGATCAATTGGAGCAATGAACCAACATTTTCGAGAAGGGCAATTGGATCGACAAGTTCGTGTTAGCTAGTGTCCCCTCTGTCTTCTTACCTCACGTCTTGAATCTCGGGACGAGATTCCTGTTTAGTGGGGGTGAGCTGTCACAGCCCCAGATTAGCCCTTGCTTGACTTTGCTTGCTCATCATGTCATCATGTTTAAATTCCTAAGAAACTTGAAATGGGGATGTTGAAACCCTAGCACCAAATGAATTCAAATAAGTTCAAATAAAATCATTTTCAATGATCCCAAAATGCCCTTTGAAAATGTTCATGATTTATGATAAAGGCAAAAACCTCTGCCAAAAATGATGAACATGTTTCTAGGTCATTCCTGGAATTTTGAATTAAATGATAATGTATTTGAATTGGGCATTTGAATTCTATATATATTTTAGATGCTCCAAATATTCTGTCATAATTTGTGGGCTTCGGGAATAATCCAAATAATGCCCCCAATTTATCTCAGGAGTTTTAAAAATGAATTAGTATTTTTACTAATTCAAAACAGAATAAAAGAAATAGAAAAAAACAAAAACAGAAAGCAAAGAGCAGAGACTCACCTGGCTTACCTGTCGCGGCCCAGCTGGCCAGCCCCTCTAGCTGGCCCAGCCCACTGGCCCAAGCGGTCGTCTTCAACCTCTGCCAGTAGGCAGAGGCGTGCCGACGCGCGCGCCCGAGGCCTCCACCTCCTGCTTCCTCTCCCGCCCTCGGCCGAGCGCCTGGAGGCGCCACGCGCCCCCTGGCCCTCTCTCTCGCACCCGCAGCTCCTTCCCTCCTCTGGCTCTTCCTCCCTCGCAACACCCAAGCATGCTCGCCGCCGCTCGCCGTTCCTGCGGCCATCGGTCACCCCTCGCCGTGCCGCTGATCTCAGGAGCTCCGCCTCGCCCCCCTCTCCCTCCCCACCAAGCCACGCCCCTCCGGAAGCCCTGCAGCATCGTCCCCAACCTCGTCTCCAACCTCTGACCGCCGGCGGACTCGTCGGGGATTCGCGAGCTCCAGCCTCTCCCCGGCCTCGCCGACGCCTCTACTGGAATCGCCGTGAGCCCCTGCCTCTTTCCCCTCTCTCCCCGTGCTCTCCCGCGCCTTCTAGCCACCGTGGCCATCGGAGCCGATTGCTCCTTGCCGCCGGCCATGTCGCCACTGCGGCTACGGCCGTGCAAGCACGCGTCTGAGCTCACCACTGAACTGACCGCACTCCCCTGAGCATAACGCACACACCCATCCATCTCCCCGTGCTCTGTAGCTCCATCTCGCTCAATACCCGAACGCCGACCGCCGCTATGAGCTCGACTCCGGCGAGCTCGCTCCACCCCAGCCCCTTCCGTTTGCCCTACCAGATGCGCGTGAGTCCCAGCTACGCGTAGGACCAAACCATGGTCGATTTGGTCAATCGTGGGCAAAACCCGAGCTAACCCAGTGTGTCTCCGCCGCGTTTTGGTCGCCGCCGGCGTAACTCTGGCGATGGTGACGTGGCAGATTAGTTTAGGCTAATGACGCACTTAGACAACACCTAGTGACACTGACAGCAGGGCCCCACCTACTAATTAAACTTAGATTAGTTTCTGTTTAGTTTTTACTATCTTAGTGGCCCCACGCGTCAGCGTTGACCATGCTGACGTGGCCATTGACTGGGTCCACATGTCAGTGACCCTAACTGGCACTGAGACACTGACCAGTGGGTCCCACTGGTCAGGTTTGACCTGGACCGGGTCAGTTGACCTGCTGACGTCACGGTGACATAGTGCTGACGCCATAACTCATTTTCTGGATTAATTTTAATTCAGGAAATTCCAGAAAATACCCAAAACTTCAAAAATTCATAGTAATTCAACCGTAACTCCAAATCAAACAAATTATATATGAAAAATTATCAGAAAAATGCAATCTATCCATCTGTACCATTTTCATGCATGAAAAACTAAGTTATACCTGCTGTATACCTGAAAACATGTTAATGGCATTTAAATAACCACATGTGGAATTTGAATTTGAACCTTGGGTTCAAACCAACTTCATTTAAATTGTTGCTAGCTGCATTAGCTCAACTCACACCATATTGCCATGACATTATCATGCATCATAATTGTTGCATTGCATTGATTGTGTTCTTCTTTGTTTGCCGGTAATTGTCCCCTCTTGATAGACGTGGTTTCGATGATGAGTTCGATGACACCGATGAAGAGCTATAATATCTTCAGAAGTGCCAGGCAAGCAAAATCCCCTTGTTCATTCCGATATAATCCCACTCTCTCGCTCCTGCTCTCTTTTACTGCATTAGGACAACAAAGATTCATCCGTTACTTGCTGCGGTAGCTGAACCCCTTTATCCTTTGCATGACCTGTCATTGCCATAGTAAATAGATGAAACCCACTAGCATGAGTAGGAGTTGTTTGAGCCCTGATGTGCCTACTCATTCATGTTTGTTGTCATGCCTGCTACTTCTTAGAGTTGAGATGGGTCTGATTCATCGGGGATGAGTTGGAAAGTGGTGAACATGTCCTATTGTTGAGAGCTACGTGTATGAATACGATTTGGTAAAGGTAGCGATGAGAGGCCATGTAGGAGTACATGGTGGGTTGTCTCATTGAAACCGTCCTCAGGAACTGAGTTCTGTGTTTGTGATCCATGAAACAGTTACTACCACGCATTAGGCCCGAAACCAATGGACCCTGTCGGCTTCTTGATCACCCTTGTCCTCTGTCCAGGAGTTGCAAGTAGTTTCTGGTGTTTGTAGTATGCTGGGGCCGCACGCAGCGCTGACCGTCGGGGTGGGTTGTGTTGCGGTAGGCACGTGGCACGGTGTACCGGGCGCCCGTTTGGTGTCTCGGGAACCCTGCTCACATCGTTCGGGGCCGTATGTGGAAACCTCGGCCGGACTCCCTGCGGATGGAACCTGAATAGGCGATAAACCTGGACTAGAGACTTGAGTGTTTAGGCAGGCCGTGGCCGACACCCTCGTTGGGCTTCTGCTTGAAGGTTGCCGAGTACAAACGGCGGTAAGTGGTGAGAGCGTGTGTGAAGAAGTACACCCCTGCAGGGTTAACATCATCTATTCGAATAGCCGTGTCCGCAGTAATGGACTTCTGGGTTGCCTATAACAGTTCATAGACAAGTGAAAGTGGATACTCTAAAATGCGCAAGATAAGCGTGAGTGCTATGGATGGCGTTCTCGTAGGAAGACGGGAGCGGATCCATAGTGGTGTATTGATATGGTGAATATGTGGACTCGTGTGCGCCACCTCAAAAGAGTTACTTCCAGTCGTAGTTCAGGATAGCCACCGAGTCAAAGCTGGCTTGCTGCAGTTAAACTCCACTACCCCCTTTGTTGACACCAATGCATATGTAGCTAGTTCTGATGTAAGTCTTGCTGGGTACATTTGTACTCATGTTTGCCTATTTTATTTTTTTGCAGAGAGATGTTAGTCTCGCTAGTAGTTCCGCGTGGACTTCGATGTTTAGTTGGTTACCTCAGCTACGATCTTGTGCCCTCGGCAGGGTCTTGTAGATAGTTAGGCTTTTTAGCCTTCTTCATTTATAGTTGTCTGTACTCAGACAAGTTAAGCTTCCGCATGTGCTTGTTGTTTGTATGCTCTGAATGTTGGGGTCGTGAGACCCATGTTTGTAATATCTCGCTCCTCGGAGCCTAATGAATAAATACTTTGAGTCGTAGAGTTATGTTGTGATGCCATGTTGTATTTACACATATCGAGCATATTGTGTGTATGATTGAAATGCTTGGTATGTGTGGGATCCGACAATCTAGTTGTTTATCCTTGGCAGCCTCTCTTATGGGGAAATGTAGTCTAGTGCTTCCATGAGCCATAGTAGTCCGCTACAGCCCGGTTCACCGGAGTCCTGCTAGCCCAGCACTACTGCTCAGGACACTTGGCTGGCCGGCATGGGTTTCACTTTGTTCCTGTGTCTGTCCCCTCGGGGAAATGTCACGCGGTGACATCCGGAGTCCTGCCTAGCCTGCTACAGCCCGGGTTACCGGAGTCCTGTTAGCCCAGTGCTACAGCCCGGATTCACACGCTGATGACCTACATGCTCGAAGTTGATTCATGTATGCCTGTCCCCATGGGTTAGTGCCGCTTTGGGTTCACGACTAGCCATGTCGGCCCGGGTTCTTTGTCATATGGATGCTAGCGACACTATCATATACGTGAGCCAAAAGGCGCAAACGGTCCCGGGCCAGGTAAGGTGGCACCCGTGGGAATACCGTGCATGAGGCCGCAAAGTGATATGACGTGTTACATGCTAGATCGGTGTGACTTAGCATCGGGGTCCTGACATCTGTGAAGGTTTGGAAGTCTACCTTGAAGACTTACCAGAGTGATTGGGCGAGGACTACGTGTTCTTACCTCAAGGGGAATAAGGTGAAGACGCGGCCTTCTGAGTTAAATATCAACCTCCCTAACCAGACATATAGTTGTCTCAACAACTGGAACTGGTCTACCAAATCCTTGTCTTCACCAAGCTACTGGTTCTATCCTTCACTTCCCTTTACTTTCAGTCTGTCTTCGTGAAGTCATTACCTGCTTGCATGATCTGATTGTCTTCACTGTGTGAAGTTTGTTTACCGTTTGGCTTCATACCATCTTCCATCCTGATCTATACTACCTAGTTGCTGATAGTCTTCGTGCTTTCACTTCATTGCTTACTTGACTATGGCTTGTGTAGTGTAGTCTACCTTCTGATGCATATCAATAGGTTCATTTATACTGTTCTTTTTCAAAGCCCCCCGTGTTTTGAAGTATTTCATAAAAATCGCCTATTCACCCACTACAAAAAAAGACACATCCGTGACATTTTGGGCCGAACAAATTTTTTTCCTGTCATGCTTATGACACTTCTATGACGATAATTGTGACAAAACCCGGTATCATCATAGATGTGGTGGGATCCTACTTCTATGACAGAAAATCATGACAGGAAATGGGCTTTTCGTCCTGGGCGGGCCGGAGACGCGGGTGCATGACATTCTTTGGGCCGTCCATGACGGAAACACCGTGGTAGATGCGAGGGCGCGGAAAATATCGGGGAGTTCCTGGTATGGTGGGTGGTCGGGGGCCGAGCGATGCGTGTTTATCTCGTACACGTACGTGCGTGGATGCGAGGCGTTGGGCTCTAACTGAACCCGAGTGAGGCGTTCGCCTACTGAACCCAAGCGATTGCCCTGCAGGCTACACGTTACTGAACCCGAGCGATTGATCGATGGCCGGTAACTGAACCCGATCAAGCTATTCCTTCGCTACTGCTGCTAACTGAAGCCAATCGAACCTGCTGCCTCTTGATGAATAGTGAGCATTGTTGGGGGTTTGGATGAACAGTTCTCGTGTTGTTGCCGCTGGATGAACCTGTGGTGTTGCCGCTGGATGAACAATACCCTGATCGATCGTGCCGGTGGAGGGGTGGATGAACAGGACCCCGTGGAGGGCTGGATGGACAGGACGACCCCGTGGAGGGCGGGTTGAACAGTAGCCGGTGGAGGGCTGGATGAACAGTAGCCCGTGGAGGGGTGGTTGAACAGGACCCCGTGGAGAGAGTTGGTTGAACTATAGCCGGTGGAGGAGCGTGCGATGGAGGCTGGATGAACAGGAGCCCGTGGATGAACAGTCGCAGGTGGAGGCTGGAGGAGGTCAACGATGGATGAACAAGAGCCCGTGGAGGCAGTCGATGGTGGATGAACAGTAGCCCGTGGAGGTAGTCAATGGTGGAGTTGAACAGTATCCCGTGGAGTCCCGTTTTGTGGTACGCCACACCCCTCCCGATGAACAGGACCCCCGTTTTGACCGTAGTGCTCCAACACAAGTCTGTTTCCTCCGTTTTGCGGTACGCCACACCCCTCCCAATCAACATGACCCCGTTTTCACTGTTTTGCGGTACGCTAGACCCCTCCCAATAAACAGGATCCCGTTTCGACCGTGGCCGGTCGAACACAAGGCCGTTTCCTTTGTTCTGCGGTACGGCAGGCCTCGTTTCCTTCGGCTGTTCCGTCCAAGCCGGTTGGCTCCCGATGAACACGAAGACGCATTCCGTTCCGACCCAGCCGTTTGCCTCCCCATGATCACGACGACGGCGCAAATTCTCCGTTCCGACCCAGCCATGTACACGAGCCCTGGCCGTACGTATGCGTGAGTAGGCGTTCGAGTCCCCGCCCATATGTACGTACGTGGCTGTATTTACTTTCTTGCACCCTGGCTGTACGTACGTGTACATGCTACGTGCGCGCCTCCACTACGACACGTGCGCGCCTCTACTACGACACGTGCGCACCTCTACTACAACACGTGCGCGCCTCTACATCGACCAGTATGTACGTACATGTTCGCGACCAGAATGACAACGCTACGCACGCTTCGACCAGGTGGGTCCTAACTATCAGGCACTTCCTTCTGTGCGAAGATGTAGCTGGTGGGTCCCAGCAGTCAGGGGAGAAATATTTTTTTCGAGAAATACGGTGGCCCGTCCTGTGGGTCCCTGTTATCAGGTGGAGGAAGAATTATCTTGCGCATAATAAGGAGGCACTTCCTTGCTGCTGCCGTGGACCCAGCTGTCAGCCTCTCCACGTACAGTTCTCTTCCGATGGAAGTCGTTCCTTGACCACATTGACCATGCCGCACCGAGAGCACCAGGGTGGTGGAGGACGGCGAGGCCTAGGAAGGGGATGACGCGGAGCCGAGGAAGACGTGGCAGTGGATGCCCACGCAAAGGGGAGTATGTGGGTTGACTGCTTCGGCTGTGGTGTGAGTCTGCCGTCACCGGAGAATAACAGGAGGTGTGGGTGAGTATAGAGGGATGGCATGGCTAGCGGTGGCAGCACAACCGGACATGGGAGGCAGGAGCAGGCGGCACAGCCGATGCTTGTTTGGGCGACTGGAGCAAGAAGACCAGAGGTTGAAGAAGCACTACGGCCGTTGGATGGACATCGTACGGTCACTGGAGCTAGAATCGTTCATATTGACTAAGTTGACAAAGCCCTCCGTCCCTGTCATCTTAGTAGGCCCACAAGTCAGCCTCCCACTATGGTGGGTCCCAGCTAGCAGGGGGAGTATTCATTTTTTTGTGCGTAATAATTATAAGATCTATATTTACTCTTAGATAAATGTAGAATTAACACAATGGTTATGAAGTTTTGGATTGCTCATGTAAGTACCTGTTGTCATGTACTCCCTCTGTATCGAATTAATTGTTGATCAATTGGATGTATTTAGAACTTAATAGTGCTAGATACATCCATTTGAGCGACAAGTAATAACGGACGGTGGAGGTATTACTGTACTAGCATCGCGAGATAGTTGATTGTCTAGCATTACTCTACATCTTATCTTCCCTGCCCTCCACTTTCTCCAAATTATCATATCTATATTTACTCTTACCAAATTGTTGAATAAAGCCAATGCCACTGCACACGTTGATGTGTGCATTCCTCTTGTCAGTACCTTTTGCCTTGTAACCCTGTACTTAGTTAATTGCTATTTGATTATGTATCATTAGTCTGCACCTGAGCTTCATTATCCTCTGTTTCTTCCAATATTATTTGATCTATATTTACTCTTTGCAAAATGTAGAAAAGTGGCAACGCTTATAAAGAATTTTCGTTGGGGAATTTATTGAATTATCCTTCCATCAACATGGAGATGGGCTTTGTCCAGCCCGTGTTAACATGTAGTGTGAGTTCATCCTTCTCAAGCCTTCAAACGTTGTTCTAGTATAGAGTTGGATAGGCATCATTTCCTCCACTGTTGTTTACTTTGCTGTTTACATCTGATTGGATGTTTGCAACGACTACCAGTTTTAAATTGTAGTTGTAAAAACATGTTCCTTATGCAGAACAAATCCATTTATTTGCTTATATAATTGTGAAACCTGTTACGTGTCTCCTTGGTTCTCTTTCAGAGTCGTATCTCTTATGCCAGGAAGAACTTTAGGGAAGATAGTGACCCAAATCATACTGAGGATAGCGAGATGCACTACAAAAAAAGACACATCCGTGACATTTTGGGCCGAACGAATTGTTTTTTCTATCATACATATGACACTTCTATGACGATAATTGTGACAAAACCCGGTATCATCATAGATGTGGTGGGCTCCTACTTCTATGACAAAAAATCATGACAGAAAATGGGCTTGTCCTGGGCGGGCCGTAGACGCATCTGCATGACATTCTTTGGGCCGTCCATGACGGAAAAAACCGTGGTAGAAGCGAGGGCGCGGAAAATATCGGGGAGTCCCCGGTTATGGTGGGTGGTCGGGGGCCGGGTGATGCGCGTTTCTCTCAAACATACGCGCGTGTGTGTGAGGCGTTGGGCTCTAACTGAACCCAAGCGAGGTGTTGGGCTCTAACTGAACCCGAGCGATTGCACTGTAGGCTACGCGTTACTGAACCCGAGCGAGCGATCGATCGATGGCTGTTAACTGAACCTGATCGAGCGATTCCTTCGCTACTGCTGCTAACTGAAGCTGATCGATGCTGCCTCTGGATGAACAGTGAGCGTTGCGGGGGGGGGGGGGGGGGGGTTCAGATGAACAGTTCCCGGTGGGGGTGGATGAACAGGACCCCGTGGTGTTGCCTCTGGATGAACAGTACCCCGATCGATCGAGTCGGTTGGGGCTGGATGAACAGGACTTCGTGGAGGGCTGGATGAACAGGACCACCCCGTGGAGGGCAGGATGAACAATAGCCTGTGGAGGGGTGGTTGAACAGGAGCCCGTGGAGAGGGCTGGTTGAACAGTAGTCGTTGGAATAGCGTGCGGTGGAGGCTGGATGAATAGGAGCCCGTGGATGAACAGTCGCAGGTGGAGGCTGGAGGAGGTCGACGGTGGATGAACAGTAGCCCGTGGAGGCTGGAGGGGGTCGACGGTGGAGATGAACAGTATCCCGTGGAGTCCCGTTTTGCGGTACGCCACACCCCTCCCGATGAACAGGACCCCGTTTCGACCATAGCGCTCCAACACAAGTCCGTTTCCTCCGTTTTGTGGTACGCCACACCCCTCCCGATCAACAGGACCCCCGTTTCGACCGTAGGAGGTCCGTTTCCTCCATTTTGCGGTACGCCAGACCCCTCCCGATGAACAGGATCCCGTTTCAAACATGGCCGGTCGAACACAAGGTTGTTTCCTCCGTTCTGTGGTACGCCAGGCCTTGTTTCCATCACCTGTTCCGTCCAAGCCCTCCCGATGAACACGACCACGCATTCTGTTCCGACCCAGCCGGTTGGCTCCCACGCGTTCCGTTGCCTCCGGATGAACACGACGCATTCCGTTGCCTCCCCATGAACACGACGACGACGCTGTTTCTCTGTTCTGACCCAGCCATGTACACGAGCCCTGACTGTACGTATGCGCGAGTAGGCGTTCAAGACCCCGCCCGTATGTACACATACGTGGCCGTATTTTCTTTCTTGCACCCTGGCCGCTGTACGTACGTGTACATGCTACGTGCGCGCCTCTACTAAGACATGTGCGCGCCTCTACATCGACCAGTATATATGTACGTACACGTTCGCGACCAGAATGACAACGCTACGTACGCTTCGACCAGGTGGGTCCCGACTGTCAGGCACTTCCTTGTGTGCGAAGATGTAGCTGGTGGGTCCCAACAGTCAGGGGGAAACATTTTTTTCATGAAATACAGTGGCCCATCCGGTGGGTCCCAGCTGTCAGGTGGAGGAATCATTATTTTCGGCGTAATAAGGAGGCACTTCCTTGCTGCGGCCGTGGACCCAGCTGTCAGCCTCTCCACGTACAGTCCACGTCCGATGGAAGTCGTTCCTTGACCATGTTGACCACACCGCGCCGAGAGCACAAGGGCGGTGGACGACGGCGAGGCCTAGGAAGGGACGACGGGGAGCCGGGGAAGACGCGGCAGTGGAATCCCGCGCGGAGAGGAGTACGAGGGTTCACTGGTTCGGCTGCGGTGTGAGGCTGCCGTCGCCGCAGGGCCTGGCCAGCGGTAGGAATAGTAGGGGGCGGTGAGGCCTCCGCGGCAGCACAGCCGGCCACGGGAGGCGGGAGCATGCGGCACGACCGGCGCTGCTTTGGGTGGCTGTGTAACGCCCTCGATGCGGCTATAGCTCCCACGTGTCGAGGCACGACTTAGAGGCATAACCGCATTGAAAGCAATGTCGCAAGTTAGGCAATCATCACAACATCCCATGTAATATAGATAATAAAAGGGGAGATACATAGTTGGCTTACACTCGCCACGTCAATCAAAGTACATAAATAACATACATCATCCAAACACTCATGGCCTGACTACGGCGCCAAAATAGAAGAAAACCCAACATGCGACACGGTCCCAATCACCCCCAACTGGGCACCACTAGTGATCATCAGGAAAAGAGACATAGTAACGCTGAGAGTCCTCGTCGAACTCCCACTTGAGCTCGTACGCGTCACCTGGAGCGGAATCACCTGGACCTGCATCTGGTGTAATAATAATCTGTGAGCCACAGGGACTCAGCAATCTTGCACCCTCGCGATCAAGACTATTTAAGCTTATAGGAAGGGTAAGGTGAATATATGTGGAGCTGCAGCAAGTGACTAGCATATATGGTGGCTATCTTATTCGCAAAAGAGAGCGAGAAGAGGAGGCAAGGCGCGAGCGAGAAAACTAGGGCAACATGCGCAAACATTACTCCAAAACCGTGTCCACTTCCCGGACTCCACCGAGAAGAGGCCATCACGGTAACACACACGGTTGATTCATTTATTTAAATTAAGGTTCAAGTTATCTACAACCGGACATTAACAAATTCCCATCTGCCCATAACCGCGGGCACGGCTTTCGAAAGTTCAATCCCTGCAGGGGAGTCCCAACTTAGCCCATGACAAGCTCTCACGGTCAACGAAGGAATAGACCTCCTCCCAAGACGTTCCGATCAGACTCGGTATCTCGGTTCTTTAGGACAACTCCGACAATGGTAAAACAAGTCCAGCAACACCACCTGCTGTGCCGACAAATCCCGATAGGAGCTGCACATATCTCGTTCTCAGGGCACACCGGATAAGCTAAGCGTACGGGAGCCAACGTAACCCAAGTTGCCAAGGGACGGCCCCGCACGGTGCTCTAGGTTGGACCAACACTCAGAGGAGCACTGGCCCGGGGGGTTTAAAATAAGATGACCCTTGAGTCCGCGAAACCCAAGGGAAAAGGGGCTAGGTGGAAAATGGTAAAACCAAGGTTGGGCATTGCTGGAGGAGTTTTATTCAAGGCGGACTGTCAAGGGGTTCCCATTATAACCCAACCGCGTAAGGAACGCAAAATCCGGGAACATAACACCGATATGACGGAAACTAGGGCGGCAAGAGCGGAACAAAACACTAGGCGAGAGGCCGAGCCTTCCACCCTTTACCAAGTATATAGATGCATTAAGATAACATAGCAACATAATGATACCCCAACAAGTAAATAAATGTTCCAACAAGGAACGGCTTCAATCTTCACCTGCAACTAGCAACGCTATAAGAGGGGCTGAGCAAAGCGGTAACATAGCCACTCAATGGTTTGCTAGGACAATGGTGGGTTAGAGGTTTGACATGGCAATTGGGAGGCTGACAAGAAAATGGTAGGCATCGTAGGATTGGCATAGCAAAAGAGCGAGCAAACTAGCATAGCAAAGATAGTAGTGATTTCGAGGGTATGATCATCTTGCCTGCAAAGTTGTCAGAGGTGACTGGATCCTCAAAAGCAAACTCAACGGGCTCCTCGTTAGCGAACTCGTCTCCTGGATCTACCCAAACAAGACAAACAAGCAACAAGGATACAATCAAGCACGTGCAAGGAACAATCAATATGATGCAATGATGAAATGCTATGCGGGATGCGATGCGGGATGCAAAATGCAAGATATGACAGGATATGCATGAACCTGGCCTCAACTTGGAAAACCAAGTGTGCCACTGGAAATATGAGATGAAATCGCTTGAAAATGATATAAACATCACCGGAATCGGAGTTACGGTTTGGAAATGGCAAGCGATTCAAAATTGGCACCGGTCTGCGATTTACAGCAAGTAGGCCTCTAAATGCAACGAAATGAACATGCTACAGCACTCAAACATGGCATCAAAATAAATGGCAGGGAAGCATTCAAGATGCTTAACAAAAGTCTAGCACTAAGCTACGGCCAATTCATCCATTAACAGGTTCAAACAAGCATGGCAACAACACAAATGGTAAACAGATCTCAGACTTAGTGAAATTAACACTTGTCTGAAATTTCAGATCATATAGCCCTCTTCGGAGCAACAAAACAACATGCTACAGGACCTGATTATGACAAAGAATAACATGGCATGGAGCTACTTAACAAGCTTAACAAAAGTCCCTTAGTGACCTTGAGCCAAAAGGGATGACAAAATATACTAACAAGCACACGAACATAGCAAAAACATAATCAGTTTTCAGACTTAGTGAAAACTGGGACATGCTGAAACATAACTCACGAAGCCATGTTAACGAGCTCGATGCACTCACTACGGTGCAAGTCAGGGCAAGGCAAGCATACATCCATGAAGAAGGCACAAAATTCAATCTAGACATGGCAAGAACAATAGCATAGCATGCATGGATCAACTACAACATCACCGGCAAAATTGCAAACGAGTTGACAATCTGCCCAGATTCACAACGAAGCAAAATTAGAGCTCGATTGACTCAATCTAGGGTGCTCCATAATTGCAAAAAAGACATGGATGGATAGAGCACTACAATATTAACAAAACTCCTTTACTAATCATCCTCAAAAGAGGCACGGATCACTAGGAAACAACACGAACATATGGCATCATGGACTAAACAATCCCAGGACTTGGTGAAAATACTAAGTCCCTGAAAACAGAGTTACCGGGTGCCTCACTTTGCAAGCTTGCACTAGTCACCACACACATCACAAAAATACATGGGTTGCACCTCTGGAAAGATGACAAAACCCTTAACAAAACATATGCACACAATAATCATGGGCATATCATGCACACAATAATCATGGCAAAAATGACAAAAGTCTAAGATGAAGTAGCAGATCTGACAATTAACTCAAGTAGCCCTCTTCTAGCAGAATTTCAGGCATCAAGATGAGCTCAAATGAAAATGATGCAATGGAATGAAATGATGTACTCTCTGAGACGAACAATTTGATATGCTATATGCGTGAATCGGAGCTACGGATGCAAAGTTATCACAGGTCAAAGTATGCAACATGAGCTAGGGTTTTGAGGCAAAAGTCAACCCGAATCTCAGATCTGGATCTGGCACGGATTACGAGGATGGCCGGATTTACTGTAGATGGCCGGAGCTTCACGAAGCGTTGCCGGAGAGGAAGAAGACCGGGGCGGCCGAGGAGGAGCGGGGTGGCCGGAGCCGGCCTTGGGGCGGCGCGGCCGGAGCGGTGGTGGCGGCGGCCGGAGTGGCGGAGCGCGGCGGAGGCGGCGGAGCGCGGCGCCGGCGGCGGAGCGCGGCGGTGGCCGGCGCGCGGCGGGCGGCGGGGTCGCGGGCGCGGCAGGCGGCGCCTCGGGCGCAGGCGGCGGACGGAGTGGGCCGTGGGGGCCGGCCTTGGGCCTCGTGGGCCTCCGCGGGTGGCGGCGCGGTGATGTGGGAGCGAGGGCGGCGGCCAACGGAGGAGCGACACGTGGCGGCGGCTCTCGGGTCAGACACGTCCGGCCCGGCAGTTTTTGTCCGGCGCGCGAGGTGAGGGAGAGATCTAGGGTTTGCCCGAAAATTTCGGGGAGTGGTCTTTAAATAGAGGTGGAGGGAGCTAGGGGAGTGCAAATGAGGTGCGGTTTTCGGCCACGCGATCGTGATCGAATGCTCTAGATGATGGATCAGAGTTTGGTGGGTTTTGGGCCAAATTGGAGGGGTGTTGGGCTGCAACACACACGAGGCCTTTTCGGTCCCTCAGTTAACCGTTGGAGTATCAAACGAAGTCCAAATGATACGAAACTTGACAGGCGGTCTACCGGTAGTAAACCAAGGCCGCTTGGCAAGTCTCGGTCCAATCCGGAAATGTTTAATCCCCACACACGAAAGAAAGGTAGAATTGACCACCGGAGGAGAACGAAGCGCCGGAATGCAAAATGGACAATGGGGAAAATGCTTGGATGCATGAGATGAACACGTATGCAAATTCAATGCACATGATGACATGATATGAGATGCATGACAAAGAAAACAACACATGGAGACAAAGACCCGAACCCGAGAAAATAAATATAACTTAACACCGGAAACAGCAAGAGTTGGAGTACAAATTGGGAAAGTTATATCCGGGGTGTTACAGGCTGGAGCAAGAAGACCAGAGGTTGAAGAAGCACTACCTCCGTTGGATGGACATCGTACAGTCACTCGAGCTAGAATCGTTCATATTGACTAAAGTTGACAAAGGCCCCGTCCCAGTCAACTTAGTAGGCCCACAAGTCAGCCTCCCACCATGGTGGGTCCCAGCTAGCAGGGGGAGTATTCATTTTTTTGTGCGTAATAAGAAGGCACTTCCGGTGGGTCCGAGCTGACAGCGGGGGGGACGTTTTTTTCGCGAAATACACTGGCCCGTCTGGTGGGTCCCAGCAATCAGGGGGAAACGTTTTTTCACGAAATAAGGTGGCCCGTCTGGTGGGTCCCTGCTGTCAGGTGGAGGAATAATTATTTTGCGCGTAATAAGGAGGCACTTCCTTGCAGCCGCCTGGACCCAGCTGTCAGCCTCTCCACGTACAGTACTCTTCCGATGGAAGTCGGTCGTTGACCACGCCGCGCCGAGAGCACCAGGACGGTGGACAACACCGAGGACTAGGAAGGGGACAACTCGGAGCCGGGGAAGATGTAGCAGTGGATGCCCACGCGAAGAGAAGTATGGGGGTTCACTGGTTCGGCTGCAGTGTGAGGCTGTTGTCGCCGCAGAATAACAGGGGGTGTGGGTGAGTAGAGGGATGGCCTGGCCAGCGGTGGGAGTAGTAGGGGGCGGTGAGGCCTCCGCGGCATCATAGCCGGCCATGGGAGGCAGGAGCACGCGGCACGACCGGCGCTGGTTTGGGCGGCTGGAGCAAGAAGACCAGAGGTTAAATAAGCACTACGGCCGTTGGATGAACATTGTATGGTAACATGAGCTAGAATCGATCATATTGACTAAGTTGACAAAGCCCTCCGTCCCCGTCAACTTGGTAGGCCCACAAGTCAGCCTCCCACTATGCTGGGTTCCAGCTGGCAGGGGGAATATTCATTTTTTTGTGCGTAATAAGGAGGCACTTCCTTGCGTGCGAAGATAGCTGGTGGGTTCGACATGTCAGCGGGGGGAACGTTATTTTCACGAAATACAGAGGCCCTTCAGGTGGGTCCCAGATGTCAGGTGGAGGAATCATTATTTTGCGTGTAATAAGGAGGCATTTCCTTGTGTGCGGTCGTGGACCCAGCTGTCAGCCTCTCCACACACAGTCTACTTCCGATGGTGTCGTTCGTTGACCACGTTGACCACGCCGCGCCGAGCGCATCCAAGGTGGTGGACGACGGCGAGGCCTCGGACAGCAACAAGCCGGAGATGGGAAGACGCGGGAGTAGAGTTGCAGACGGAGAGGTGGATGAGGGTTAACTGGTTCTAGTGCGGTGTGGTTCGGCAGTCGATGGAGAAGAACAGGAGGTGTGGAGGGGTGGAGGGATGGCCCGGCCAACGGTGGAGTAGCGCTTCGTAGCGAAGCATGCTAAGCAGAGCTGCTAGCAGCAGGAGGCGGGAGGTGGTCCTGGCGGCGCTGGAGGAAGAAGACGAGAGATTGAAGATGGATGCCGGTCGTTGGATGTAAATCCAACGGCTAACATGTCAGAATCATTTGTTGACTAAATTGACAACGACTTGCGTTTGCTTCGACCAATTGGCCCCACATTTTAGCCTCCAAAAATATGGCATGTATTCAACCCATTTTTTCAGAATTTACAGTCTTTTTTTTGCGCGGTAGAATTTACAGTCAATTTGATCTTTTCTTTGAATTACAGCCATTAGCTGGGCTGGGTGAACAAATAATGTAGCGTCTATGCAGCCCGTTTATTTTATTTCCTAAAAAATTACAGGCCATTTGCACTTTCTTGAAATACACGATTTTGCTGGGCTGATTCTAATTATAATGTTGGGTTGAGCCAGCAATGTTATCAACAAATAAAAAGGGGCTGAGCATTTGTTATAAATATATTTAAATAATAAGTGATATTATTACATTGGTCCTTAAATATTACCAAGCTTTTGTACACAATCACTAGGATTTTCGTGCCAAAACAATCCAGGATTTTATTTGTTAAGAAATTATTTTTATAAGTTAATAAGATGTGGGATATTGTTTTCTTACATATGTAAGTATCTGTTAAATATATGATGACAATAAAAATAATATATAATAACATATAAAATATTTTTTTTAGAAAAACAGGGAGCATCTCCCCGGTTCCATTGCTGAGAACAAAACCACAACATATTCTGATACAGCAGCTCAAAGAGCAGTTCGAAAGCAAAGGTAGAAAAGCTACAAACTAGGGGGGTGGACGAACAAGTTCTCTAAATAACACAAATCACCCGAGCGGTGCCAAAGGCAGAGCGGATAGAGCACTCAAATGACATAAGGAGGGTCCAGTGAAGCCTTCATGGTCTTCAGCCGAGGGGCCGTGTCAGCCTGCGGCGACCAGTAAGCAAGCGGAGACACCGGGCTGGAAGGCGTAGCATGGTGGATGTCCCTCTTTTTCAGCGCCAGGTGCCCATCATCTTCATCAGAGATCTTGAGATGAGCCCACGGGTCCAGCCCCAGAGTAGGTCGAGCCTTGTTCAGCCACAAGTGATCGCCAATGGTTTCTGGAGGGATCTTGTTAGGGTTTCCACGAAGCTCATCAACTTGTCCTTGTCCGATCCGGAGGAGAGAATCGCCCAGTTCCTCACCATGTTCCTGATCAACCTCAAGACCTGCGGAATGGAAATCCAGGAGGTGTTATTGAAAATCATAGCATTTCTATATTTCCAGGGGCACCCAAGGACAGCTGAGCTAACAGTGTTTAAAACCGAGCACTTTTTGGTAGCAATCCAGAATCTGGCGACAGATTCGAAGGATGAGCCAATCTGACTAGAGAAATATTCCTCAATGTGGGCCCGGAGATGTTTAGCAACTATACATTCAAAAAATAGGTGAGAACAAGACTCTTGTTCCAAGCAGTAAACACAATCAAGGGGTTTGATGATGTGTCTCTTCCTAAGGTTATCCCTAGTCATCAATTTGTTTTTGGAGAGAAGCCAGAGAAATACATGAATTTTATGGGGAACTCTCAATTTCCAGACAGCAGGGATAAACACGGGTTAAACCCCTCTAAAGTTGATAATATGATAGAGGGAGCTGGAGGAATACTTCCCCTTATTGTCCAGCTGCCAAATCAGGGCATCCGGCTCGGCAGTAAAGGTAATGCTTTTGGCAATTTCCTCCAACTGGAACCATTGTTCCATGAGACTATCACTAAAGTTCCTTCTAAAAGAGAGTTTTAGGCATTGACCATCCCAAACTTCATTGACACTTTTGTTAAGCCCTTTGTATCTTCTAAGATTAGCTTCCTCATTGGAGTTCCACCCTTTGGTAGTTCTTCTAAATATCCTGATTTTGATCTGCCAATTTTCTAGGGGGCAGCTGCTCCCAGTAGGCTCATTCCAGATTTTCCTGACTAGCTCAGTAAAATCTTCTCTAAGCAACCACCACTTTTCAAATTTAAAACTATTGCTCTTTGGAGTTTGGTTAAGACCAGAGTCCCAGAGCAAAGGAGTGTGGTCACTACCACATCTGGGCATAGCTCTACAACTAGAAAGGGGAAAGAAACTATCTAATTCTGTGTCACAGAAAATTCTGTCAATGGTGGACATAATCCTGGGGCAGCACTTCCAACATATCTAGCAGAACTGTGGGTTTTCCTTCTGACAGGGCAATTCTCAACTTTATGGGTAACCATTTTGCAGATAAAACAACTCTTGGGCTTGACACATTTATCCAAATGATGCCCTGGTTCCCCACAGTTGTAGCAGATCACCTCAGAGTATGCCATAAGGCCCGAAGCAGGGGAAAGAGCAGTTTTCTGGATGTCCTAGCTCTTCTTTTGCTGATTCTTGCCTTGAGATTTCCCACTGATCTGAGAGTCAGAACCACCAGCAGATTGATCTTGGGCAATTACAGGAGCCTGCCCAGATTGTGCCCCCATTTGGGGCGGAGGTGGGCCGTACCACTGCCCAACCGGCGCTCCCCCCCCCCCATTGTGATAAGGGAAATTCATCAGAGTTCCTGGTTCCTTCTCATCCTCCAGCCAGATGTTGTCTCTCAGGAAGCAGAAATAACCACCAGACAGCTCAATTGAAGCAGATTGCAAGCCTAATTTCAATCTTCTGCAGGTTTGGGGGAGAGGTAAGGTAGGGGATCCACCTACTCCGGCTCCGGTGGCGTGCTGGTGGGCAGGAGTCCAGTCAAGCATTCCCATCTCGCAACACGGCGTGGATCTCCTGAATTCACTTCTCCTTTCGCCCATCGAACGAACGCAATCGATGGCTCATTGGGGTGGGGCATCCTGTGCTTCTCCGAGAAATCTCCTTCGAAGTAGATCCGCAGGGCTAGATTCAGCAGCTCCCAATCCACATGGTCCTTGCACATCCGAGCATACCTGCGCGAGTGAGAGAACAGATTCGGTCCCTCCTCGGCTTCCTCCCTCGCAGCTTCCTCCTCTGCTTCCCTCCATTTGCGCGTGCACTGGGTCCAGGAGAGAGCGTCGTCGCGGATCCGCATCGCCCGCTCCCTCCATCTCCTCCCTCGAGTCTCCCGCAACACCGCCGGCGTGACGGAGTCGAGCGGCTGGAGCATCCACGGGAAGGCTTTGTAGACATGTGGGAGATGCATCTTCTACATCTGCCTGTCTTCCAGCCATTCCCCGTGGATATGGCCGACGACTCCATGGGGCGCGCGAGCGGACTTGCTGAGGGGGGCAGGCGCGCCCGGAGTCAGGAGGCGGGGGGTGGCGGCGAGATCTATGGCGGCGGCGAGGGTGGAGGTAGTGGCGGGGGCGGCGGCAAGGGTGGAGGTGGTGGCGGGGGCGAAGGGGATTGCGGGAGCGGTCATCTATTTGCCAATTACTCCCTCCTTTTCGGTTTATATGGCTCAATTCAAAAATCTCACCAACCAAGGTAGATGATGAATGGTGGAATACTTTTTGTAGTTTGCGAAAGCACCTAATTAATGCACCTGTTTTCCTCAAAAAATTATGTTTATCAATGCATAAATTTCGTCCCTCGTTTTCTCTGTGTTTCGCACACTCGACATTGTGTGGGAATTTTGACTGTGCATCATATGAAGATGTGCTATGCATGAATGTTGATCGGCATGATGTTAACTGGCTGGTAGTTCCATTTTCGACCATGAATAAAACTTCCAACATGATGTTAGCCCTGTTTGAAAAGGACGTGTTAATATAAATGCTCTGCCTCTGAAAGTTGCAGTTTCTTATCTGAAACTGAACTTGTAGTTTCTTATCTGAAACTGAAACTTGTAGTTTCTTCTCTGAGAATCACATTGTCTGCACTTTTATACTCCTATGAAACTACATTTTTTTAAGTGCTAAAAATAGATCTCAAGAATTCATAAAATACTTCATGTGCTCATACTGCAAATCTGAAATTCAATAGACATTCATATCTGAAAGTACTCTCAAAATACACAACACAAAATACAATTCACAACCTGCAAATACTGACAACCCTAAGCTCCTCCTGACAATTCACAACCTGCCCGACTATTGGGCTGGGGGGCAGCCCCCTCCTATTCCTCAGCAGCAGACAGCCGCCCCGTGAGATGATGTGAACGGCGAGGGAGACGATGGCGGGGAAGCGTCGTCGGGCCAACTGCTTTTCTCCTCTTGTAGTTGGGTTCGGTCGACGAAGACTCCACCGGCTCGATCTGGTAGGACACCCTCACAAACGGCACCCTGTAGATGCTCGATCCTTCAATCTCTGGTGGATGCTCCATCTGGGATCGATACTCCCACCACCGCTCCCTCACGATCGGATTCGGTGAATCTGTTTGCTCCATGGCCCAGAGGAGCAGCTCTATGTACTCCGGCACGACTCCCTCCGGGAGTATCGCCGCCTTTTCGCTCTGTTGCAGATATTTGGCCATGGATGTCGCCGTCGCCGCTAGTTGGTCCTTGTTGTCAAACCAAGACTGTATCTCCAACATCCTAGCTAGCTTCACAGGGTCGCCGTCTGCGATCCTCACGTATCGGTTGTACTCCTCCATCGATCTACTTCTCCACAGCACCTTCACTCGCCGGCGGTGGTTTTTGAATGGAAGAGGAGAGGAGCAGCGCTGGTTTTGGATTAGAACAGGAGAGGAGCGACGCTGGTTTTGGACTGGAATGGGAGAGGAGGGGCGGTGGTTTTGAAATGGAAGAGGAGAGGAGTGGCGCTGCATTTAGATTGGAACAGGAGAGGAGTGGCGGTGGTTTAAGAGGAGAAGAGCGGAAGAGCAGCGCTGGTCTTGGAAGTATTTTTTTTGTTGTTTTGCGTATTTTGGGTCAAAGTTTGACCACGTACTGTATTTGACAAGCAAAATGTGAATGCATGTCACCAAAAATTGTATCGTTTGGTTCGTATCTGAATGTACTTTCAAATTATATTATTTTTGCAACGTATAACATATACTTTATGTGCGAAAATCATGGTCAATTATGACCCAGAATAAAAGGGAGACTAGTTAATGTGGGGTCGCTTTATTAATTGAAGGGTAAATTGATTTTGATTTTGATCCAGTCACAGCGCGCCGGCCCTCTCGTCCAATCCTAAATCGCTACCGCATGCTCCTCTCCCTCTTCTCCATTGCAAAACCACCTCCTCTCCTCTCCATCATCTCCATTCCAAAACCACTGTCTCGCCTCTCCCTCTTCTGATCTTCTCCATTGCAAAACCACCTCCTCTCCTCTCCATCATCTCCACTCCAAAACCATTGTCTCGCCTCTCCCTCTTCTCTATTGCAAGACCACCGTCTCTCCTCTGTTTTCTAGACGCTTTGCTCCATGGCGCGGGCGCAATCCATGGATACAAAATTAGTATACTGTATACTATTTAAAAGTCGAGGGCGGGGCTTTTCCTGCGCGGTAGGCGGCGGGGCAGTTCCGCCTAGTCGGTTCGACAGAGACGCGAGAGACGAGGGAGTAGGCTGCTGCAAACGTAGGGCTGTGTGATTTGACAGCGAGTTACTGCTGGACAAGTGGGGCCCCGTGATTTGACTTGCCATTATCATTTTAACTGCGGCGCTACGACCGGCGTGAGTCTCCCAGATTCCTGACCACCTCCATACAGGTGCCTCTCCCAATGCTCCACCATGTAGTAGAGGCTGGCTCTTGCATGAGAGCCCACTTCTCCACTTTTTCCTTGCCTCTCTTTCCTCCACATATGCAAAAATGTCATGTAAAGCGCACTATTGTACTTACTTTTACTTGCTCCTACAGGTGCTTAAGCTTGCCACATAGGCATAAAGTCTGATGTGGCAAGTTAATCAAGAAGATAGAGACTAGTTTGGTGACCCAAGGAAGAAACAGTGCTAAGCGCGTGTACCTAGGTGAAAAGACAATTTGAGTATATAGCTAATTAAATGAAGCAAACTTAGCAACACCATTTCATTGGAAGAGGTCACTCCTTGGCAAATGCAATAAATACTAGTACTCCCTGTGTCCCATAATATAAGAACGTTTTTGGCACTACACTAGTGTCAAAAACGTTCTTATATTATGGGACGGAGGGAGTACGAAGAAAGAGATAGAGAGAAGTAAAAAAACACACTTATAGCCAACCTTATAGCCAAAACCTTGTTGTAGTATGAGTGACTAAGTGATGACTATGTATGACATGCCAACATCAGATAGCCTAACGCACCATGTTAAATATCCAAGGGCGCGACCGCATGAGCGACGCGACGGTCATGGTAGGCGCGACCACAGTACGGGCTGCTGGCAGCCCTTGTATCTGAGATCAAACGGTCGCATGCTAAGTTGCTGAAAATTTGCATAATAACCCTCCAGGATAGGATATTCACCCATAGGTCTAGAATCACGCCATGCAACCGTTCGATCTCAGATCCAAGGGCTCTCGGAAGCCCGTATCATGGGAGAATGGAAAGCCACTACCCTGCCATTCGCACGCTGGCAGTTCGCTCCTACTCGTCCCCGCATGTCCTTCAATACTACGGCGGTTCGCTCCTAGTCATCCCGTCCATTCACATTACGGCAGTTCCACTAATCCTAACCCTCCTCCCAAATCCATGGCATCCCAAATCTCCACGATCGGCGGTGAGTACAAGGTTAGAACCATCACCGGCGATGAGTTCGACGTCATCTACACCCGTTCTTCCGCGATGGTGAAAGGATGCCTTTCTCGCTTTAGACGCATGTTCGAAAACTCAGATGATGAGTGGGTCGCTGGGCTAGATGTTGAGCACACCACAGTCTTGGGGAGAGAGAAGGATCTAAAGGACGAAGAGAGGAAGAATCCCGACGTGATCCAGGTTTGCGTACATAATGTTTGCTTGGTCTACCACATATGCCATGCCGACGTTGAGTGCCAGGATTTTAAGAACTTCCTCGAGAGCAACCTAGTCAAATTCGTTACTTTAGACTTTGGTAACGACAAAGAAGTCCTGCGTCGGATAGGCCTCATTGTAGGCAACACCTTCGACCTCCAGAAGAATCGGCTGGTGTCCTCTCGTCAGCCTTCAATGCTGACCCTGGCAGGAGCCATGGTTCATCCTTCGTACGGTAAACTGGAGAAACCTCATTACACGTTTCATCGTCATGCATGGCAGCGGAATGTACTAGATACAGACCACATCCACTATGCTGCAATGGATGGCTACCTTTGCTTCAATATCTACAAGGGTTGGATGAAGAGCAACAGCCAAGTGTGCGGTTCAAGCAAAGAAGTATCGGCCAAGAGGAAGAGGGACAAGGACGAAGTCGAGGACATGGACGAGGACTCCGAGTAAGGTGGCAGTGTCGTTGCTCATGGTGGTTCTAATGCAGTGTCTACCGGAATAGTTGCAAAGTTTAATTTCAGGTGTGCTTAATTTAATTTGAGGGGTGTGTCGTGCTGAGCCCCCAGCAGAACTATGTTATGTTTCTTCTCGTTACTTTAACTCTTTAGTACGTACATACTAGTATTTCTTACATTTCATCTTTTAGTTGGTATAGTACTACCACTCGTTTCTTCACATTATATACGTACAATATATATGGCCAACATCATATAGCCAGCAGTTTAGTTGTCAAAGAATTTCAGGGTGCTTAGTTTTGTCAAAGAATTCCAGGATGCTTAGAGGGTGCTTGGATCCAAGGGACTTATTTTAGTCTAACTAAAAATAGTCTCTTTAAGAGGCTAAAGTTCCAAGCACCCTGACTAAAGAGGGGCTAAAACTAGTCTTGAGACTAAATTTTTTTAGTCAGGGGTACCCCTACTAAAATGTGGATTAGTCCTCTCTCTACTCATTTAACTCCTCTCCTTTAACACAGGCGAGTTCTGCATTGGAGGGTTTGGAGGATAATAAATGCTCATTAACTTGATTTTAGCCTTTTTAGTATTTGGATCCAAGTATGGGTGAGGCTAGCATGTTTTAGTCCCACTACTTTCAGTCATGGGACTAAAACGTATCCAAGCACCCTCTTAGTTTTATTTGAGGGGTGGGTTGTGTTGGACACCATTATTGTGACTAGCCTTTTTAATAGTACTATATGCATAATTTGGCGACGAGCGCTCTCTATATGTACCACCTTTTTTTTTTAATTTCAAGTTTTGCTCCATGGCGCAATCCATCGATACTACTGATGTACAAAAGTATACATTTTTTAAAAGGCTAGAGGGCGGGACAGTCTAGCTTGGTCGGTTTCACGAGAGGCGAGGGCCTTTGTGATTTGACGGCTCATTACTGCTGGAAGGCGGGGCCTTGTGATTTGACTGCTCGTATAAATGCGTTGACGACCTGATCCAGGAGGAGCAAAGAACCGTGTGGTATGCTCAAGTTTTCCACTGGAGTAGTACTGCGACGGAGGAGCACGAAACATGGCAGCCCAGTGCGATATGGCGATAAAAAATGATCTAATTTGCTAGTCATCTCATTGTTAGCATTGTTCTATTCATTCCCTCAAAAAAACCATTGTTCTATTCATGCCTCACAGAGAACGTGACACGTGCGGCGAAACACCCGAAGCAAAAGATGAAACACAGGAGCAAACGAAGAAGGAAGATTATCACCCCAAATGATCTAATTCGTCGCGGAGTCGTAACTGCTTCTTCATCGCCTCCACGACCTCCATCTCCTTGTGCGTCTCCTCCGCCATCTTCATCATTGTGTCCATGACATGGCATTTCTCGACGCGAGCCTTCATCATCTGTTCCATGGCCATATTACGTACCTTGACAGCAGCCGGGTGCTCGATGCGGAGCTTCGCCAACTCTTCCTTCTGTTCCATGACGAGGGCCTGCAGCATCTTCATCGAGGAACTACTATTCTCATGCAGCTTCTTCCAGCCGGCGTTCTTCTCCTTCAACAGGTCGATCTCGTGGCAGAGCTTCGCATTGTCCTCCCGAAGTCGCAGGATTTTGCCGGTCACCTTCTTCTCTGAGGCAATGCTCTTCTTTAGCAGCATCACCAAGCCGGCAGTCAACTCCCCATACCGATTGAGCTCAGCGGGCATGTCGTCGAGACTCTCCTTCAGCAACTCCATCAAGCCTTGGATGAACTCCTTCTGCTTATTGAGCTGATCGGGCATGCCGTCGAGGGATAACGACTCCAGCTCTGCCGGCTCGGCATGTTCGCCTCCGCGGCTAGGGCGCTCCTGGGAGCCATCACCTGCCCGTGAGAGATCTTTCGAGGTCTCTGCGTGGCGGCGAGCCCTCTTTTTTTCCGCAGCCTTGGTTGCCGCTCCCTTGTTACGAGTAGTTCTCGACCTAGAGCTCTGCTCACCGGCCATGGCAACGACGGACGAAGAAGAAGCACTTATGAGGAGGAAAGGTAGAGTAATTTTTGGTTAGGTAGTTCCCCTTTTTATAACCTAAGTACTAACACTAGTACTAATACCTGCATAGTGGGAACACGTTCAGGTTTGGTACGTACTAGTAGGTGTGAGCAGGCTTTCGAATGTGATGGGAACAAGGTAAAGATTAATTGATGGTTTTGGTTTCGAGGCCCAAAACGGCTCCCAATGAGTTTAGCGGAACATAAATTGCAAGTACTACACTGCTCAAATGAGTAAATATTATGTTACTATCAAAAATTGGCACAAAATACGAAGGAGACCAATGGAAGTACTACTAGCAACCCACGATTTAACTACTCGCACGCACGCAGTGGAGTAATAATGTCTTTCTTCCGCCCTCACGTCCACTCAATTTGCATGCGCTGTATTAATTGACCATCAATGAAGTAAACGACTTTACATGCGTCAAATTATCACATGGGGTGGATCTTGGTACAAAATTGCGTCTGCCCGTGTACCCGCGTGTGCGTGCGAGGGAATGAGTGCGTGCGTGGCGTGCGTGCACATCTTCACTTCGTGCATGTACCGCTAGTATGGCTCAGGGAGGACGAGTACATTCTTCTGGAACCAGTAGCACGTCACTGTGATCAATCCATGCAAGGAGGTCGCGACAACGCCTCCACATGTTCCACATGGCTTCATGAACTATAAGAGAGACACTGTGTAGCGTGCCATTGGTATTCTAATTTACGTGTTTTGCACATACTCGAAGTACTAGTAAGGTACACGTGCATTGCACGCATCAGATTTTGCAACCAAATTATGAATAAATACCACACTATAGCATGTAAGCTCTGAGTCATATATGCCTGATGTAGCCCTTCGTTTAATTCTTATAGTTCATCTCATTCAAAATCAATTAGTTTTTATAAAAAAGCTAAGAACGCGGGAATAGGAAAAACATGGGATTATAGTGGAATGTCGTCTTGAATCCTACAGGATTGTACGAGTGTTTGATTGTGCATAGAAAAAAACGCAGAATTCTTTCAAAGAGGTTTGAGTGGATGGGATGTTTCCTATGAAATCTAGTGCAAATGAATCATATGGAAAAATTCCTATGGTTTACAATCCTATGAATCAAACAACCAAGATAGGAAAAATTCCTAATGATTAGAATCCTCCAAAATTCCTTTGAGAATCCTTTGAATCAAAGAAGCCCTTAATCTATTTTATGATTCATGGAATTGTGCGTTGTAAAGCATAAAGTAAAAACAAATAATGGCAATTCAACTAGAAAAAAAGTTTGGGCAGTTATGGTACGGAAGATTCTAGAACAAAAGAGAACCACTGTTGTTTTGAGGTTTGTGCATTATGCTTAAGTTCAACCATGGAGTCTGCTAGATTGTACATGTGGCAAAATCCGGTGGGGGCTAGAAGATGGTGCGAGGGGCTGAGTGGAGGGAGACTATGAAGGAATGCACAAGTGCGAGATCGATATTTAGAGAGAGGGGGCGAACACGTGCGCTGTTGCGCGCAGTGGCGGAGCCATGAAAAATAAATGAGCGAGGGGGCCAAGCATTGCTAATCCTTTACGAGGAGGGTCAATTCATGAACTTAAACCATTTTTAGCAGCAATTGTCTAATGATCACATTCATATTAGCCTCGATATATAGTGATGTTAGGGGGGAGGGGGCAGGGCCCTTACTTCCCCCTGTCTTCGCCATTGTGCACGCGTCTGAGAGATGAAGCGGAAGGCATGGATGATGAGAGGGGGACGTTGGATATATAATTAATGTGGGTGTATTAGCTATATATGTTAATCCTATATAGAGAGGTATAGATTGATCGATGTGGACGTGGGAAAGAGGGTGAGACCTCACTGTATATATCGATTGATCGGTTTGTGTTGAAAACTATGAAAGACCTAGCTATATACACACATACATAGAGGAACATCGATCATTGCGCATGCACGCGTGAGAGATAAAGAATGCCCGATATGATGGAGAGGGGGATGTGTGTTGGTGTGTGCCTTCATGGGAGACCGACCTGAAGAAAAAGATTGCATGCATGCGATGGATAATGCCGACTGGTAGTGTGTGTGCATGCATGCACGAGAGAAAGTTAGTGGTACAATTATAAAGAGAAGACTACTGTGTGGGTGTAAAAGAATAGCTGAATAGGTGAGGTCATAATCAATGTAAAGTTGAATTCAAATATTTGAATAAGAGATCCTGATGTTTGAAACCCATGCATGCATGAATATAACAGAGATCTACGCGGTGTGGTTTGGAAACAAGCATGTTGTAATTTATACACATTGAACAAGGTCAGACTGATTTGAATTTGAGATACAGATGGCAGACATCATTTGGCCACGTCGCATCCGTGCATGGACAGACTATTCAAATTGGAGATGATGGGCGGCTTTGCATCACATATCTATATCTATACCCCTATATATATATTATATTTTATATTTTTTTATATTGTGTGCGGGTAACTTTAACTTTGAAAGATGGTCGTTGGATGAGGCGAATCCGATCGTCCAAAGATGGCAAATTTGAGCACTACTGGCCGTTGCATATCATCTAGATTCCACCAGATTTCGCCACATGTATAATCTAGAAGACTCCATGGTTGAACTTAAGCATAATGCACAAACATCAAAACACAAGCACTTCTTATTTGTTCTAGAATCTTCCATATCAGAATTGCCCAAATGTTTTTCTACATGATTTGCCATTATTTGTTTTTTACTTTATGTCTTACGACGCACAATTCCATGAATATTAAAATATATTAGCTTTCTTATAAAAACTAGATGATTTTGAATGAAATGAACTATAAGAATTAAACGAACATCTACATCATTCATATATGACTCAAATCTTGCATGCTATAATGTGGTATTTATTCATAATTTGGTTGCCAAATCTCATGCGTGCAATGCACGTGTACCTTACTCTAGTCTAAATGGTGTTTGTGTGTGTGTTGTGCGTGATGAGGTGCAAATTGTCTTTTTTGGGTACACGTTAAGCTTGTTCTTCCAAAATTTCAAGCCGCGCCTTGTTATGCAGAAAATTCAAGCTAGCGTCTCTGTCTATCGTCCTGCGAAACTCCCGCCTCTTCAACCCGCGCCTTGTTAGCCCGAAATATTTAAGATATATCTTTGTCTCGTTGTGCTCCGACAACTCCCTCCATCTCAACCCGCGCCTTGCTATTCCGAAATTACAACGCGTGTGAAAACTCCCACCTCCTGTGAAATCCCGACATGCGAAATGCCCGTGGTACCCCTAAACCGAAAGAACCGCCTCAAATCGGTGGGGGTACTTTCGTAACTTACCCCACATTTCGGACAAGCGTGTCTCTAAGCCTTGGTTCCCCACTGCCGTCCCATCCGCCCACCCATTCGTACACCGAGGCCGTGAAAACCCGCGACGAAACCCCACACCCTGCTCCGTCCGCCACCCAGCCGGAGCCTCTTCCCCGACGACATCGTCCACAGCAACACCTCGACTGTTGGAAATATGCCCTAGAGGCAATAATAAAAGATTATTATATTTCCTTGTTCATGATAATTGTCTATTGTTCATGCTATAATTGTATTGTCCGGAAATCGTAATACATGTGTGAATACATAGACCACAATGTGTCCCTAGTGAGCCTCTAGTTGACTAGCTCATTGATAAACAGATAGTCATCGTTTCCTGGCTATGGACATAGGGATGTCATTGATAACGGGGTCACATCATTAGGAGAATGATGTGATGGACAAGACCCAAACCTAAGCATAGCATAAAGATCGTGTAGTTCGTTTGCTAGAGCTTTTGCAATGTCAAGTATCATTTCCTTAGACCATGAGGTTGTGCAACTCCCGGATACCGTATGAGTGCTTTGGGTGTGCCAAACATCACAACGTAACTGGGTGGCTATAAAGGTAAACTACGGGTATCTCCGAAAGTGTCTGTTGGATTGGCACGAACCGAGACTGGGATTTGTCACTCCGTATGACGGAGAGGTATCTCTTGGGCCCACTCGGTAATGCATCATCATAATGAGCTCAATGTGACCAAGGGGTTGGTCACGGGATCATGCATTACGGTACGAGTAAAGTGACTTGCCGGTAACGAGATTGAACAAGGTATTGGGATACCGACGATCGAGTCTCGGGCAAGTAACCTACCGATTGACAAAGGGAATTGAATACGGGATTGATTAAGTCCTCAACATCGTGGTTCATCCGATGAGATCATCGAGGAGCATGTGGGAGCCAACATGGGTATCCAGATCCCGCTGTTGGTTATTGGCCGAAGAGGCGTCTCGGTCATGTCTGCATGTCTCCCGAACCCGTAGGGTCTACACACTTAAGGTCCGGTGACACTAGGGTTGTAAAGATATGAATATGCAGTAATCCGAAAGTTGTTCGGAGTCCCGGATGAGATCCCGGACGTCACGAGGAGTTCCGGAATGGTCCGGAGGTAAAGAATTATATATAGAAGTGTTGTTTCGGCCAACGGGAATGTTTCGGGGTCACCGGTATTGTACCGGGACCACCGGATGGGTCCCGGGGGTCCACCGGGTGGGGCCACCCATCCCGGAGGGCCCCATGGGCTGAAGTGGGAGGGGGAACCAGCCCATAGTGGGCTGGTGCGCCCCCCTTGGCCCACCCCCTTGCGCCTAGGGTTGAAACCCTAGGGTGGGGGGGCGCCCCACTTGCCTTGGGGGGTACTCCACCCCCCTTGGCCGCCGCCCCCCTTGGGAGATTGGATCTCCAAGGGCCGGCGCCCCCCAGGGGGCCTATATAAAGGGGGGAGGGAGGGGGCAGCCACACCCTTGCATCTTGGCGCCTCTCTCTCTCCTGCTACACCTCTCCCTCTCGCGCAGACGCTCGGCGAAGCACTGCTGCGGTGACAACTGCATCCACCACCACACCGTCGTGCTGTTGGATCTTCATCAACCTCTCCTTCCCCCTTGCTGGATCAAGAAGGAGGAGACGTCATCCGCTCCGTACGTGTGTTGAACGCGGAGGTGCCGTCCGTTCGGCGCTTGGTCATCGGTGATTTGGATCACGTCGAGTACGACTCCCTCATCCCCGTTCTTTGAACGCTTCCGCTCGCGATCTACAAAGGTATGCAGATGCATCCGATCACTCGTTGCTAGATGAACTCATAGATGGATCTTGGTGAAACCGTAGGAAAAATTTTGTTTTCTGCAACGTTCCGCAACAGTGGCATCATGAGCTAGGTTTATGCGTAGTTCTCTTTGCACGAGTAGAACACAATTTGTTGTGGGCGTAGATGTTGTCAACTTTCTTGCCGCTACTAGTCTTATTTTGCTTCAGCGGTATTGTGGGATGAAGCGGCCCGGACCAACCTTACACGTACGCTTACGTGAGACCGGTTCCACCGACTAACATGCACTAGTTGCATAAGGTGGCTGGCGGGTGTCTGTCTCTCCCACTTCAGTTGGAGCGGATTCGATGAAAAGGGTCCTTATGAAGGGTAAATAGAAGTTGACAAATCACGTTGTGGCTTTCACGTAGGTAAGAAAACGTTCTTGCTAGAACCCTATTTCAGCCACGTAAAACTTGCAACAACAATTAGAGGACGTCTAACTTGTTTTTGCAGCAAGTGTTTTGTGATGTGATATGGCCAAAGTTGTGATGAATGATGAATGATATATATGTGATGTATGAGATGTTCATGCTATTGTAATAGGAATCACGACTTGCATGTCGATGAGTATGACAACCGGCAGGAGCCATAGGAGTTGTCTTTATTTTCTGTATGACCTGCGTGTCATTGAGAAACGCCATGTAAATTACCTTACTTTATTGCTAAACGTGTTAGCCATAGTAGTAGAAGTAATAGTTGGCGAGCAACTTCATGGAGACACGATGATGGAGATCATGATGATGGAGATCATGGTGTCATGCCGGTGACAAGATGATCATGGAGCCCCAAGATGGAGATCAAAGGAGCTATGTGATATTGGCCATATCATGTCACTATTATTATTTGATTGCATGTGATGTTTATCAGGTTTTGCATCTTGTTTACTTAGAACGACGGTAGTAAATAAGATGATCCCTCATAATAATTTCAAGAAATTGTTCCCCCTAACTGTGCACCGTTGCGACAGTTCGTTGTTTCGAAGCACCACGTGATGATCGGGTGTGATAGATTCCAACGTTCACATACAACGGGTGTAAGACAGATTTACACATGCAAAACACTTAGGTTATCTTGACGAGCCTAGCATGTACAGACATGGCCTCGGAACACGGAGGACCGAAATGTCGAGCATGAGTCGTATAGAAGATACGATCAACATGGAGATGTTCACCGATGATGACTAGTCCGTCTCACGTGATGATCGGACACGGCCTAGTCGAGTCGGATCATGTTTCACTTAGATGACTAGAGGGATGTCTAATCTGAGTAGGAGTTCATTAATAATTTGATTAGATGAACTTAATTATCATGAACTTAGTCTAAAATCTTTACAATATGTCTTGTAGATCAAATGGCCCACACCAATGTTGCCCTCAACTTCATCACGTTCCTAGAGAAAACCAAGCTGAAAGATGATGGCAGCAACTATACGGACTGGGTCCGGAACCTGAGGATCATCCTCATAGCTGCCAAGAAAGATTATGTCCTAGAAGCACCACTAGGTGAAGCACCATTCCTAGCAAACCAAGACGTTATGAACGCCTATCAGTCACGTGCTGATGATTACTCCCTCGTTCAGTGCGGCATGCTTTACAGCTTAGAACCGGGGCTCCAAAAGCGTTTTGAGCAACGCGGAGCATATGAGATGTTCGAGGAGCTGAAAATGGTTTTCCAAGCTCATGCCCGGGTCGAGAGATATGAAGTCTCCGACAAGTTCTTTAGTTGTAAGATGGAGGAAAATAGCTCTGTCAGTGAACACATACTCAAGATGTCTGGGTTGCACAACCGCTTGACTCAGCTGGGAGTTAATCTCCCGGATGACGCGGTCATTGACAAAATCCTTCAGTCGCTTCCACCAAGCTACAAGAGCTTTGTGATGAACTTCAATATGCAGGGGATGGAAAAGACCATTCTCGAGGTATATTCAATGCTGAAATCAGCAGAGGTGGAGATCAAAAAGGAACATCAAGTGTTGATGGTCAATAAAACCACCAAGTTCAAGAAGGGCAAGGGAAAGAAGAACTTCAAGAAAGACGGCAAGGATGTTGCCACGCCTGGTAACCAAGTTGCCGGGAAGAAGTCAAAGTATGGACCCAAGCCTGAGACTGAGTGCTTTTATTGCAAAGGGAAGGGTCACTGGAAGCGGAACTGCCCCAAATACTTAGCGGACAAGAAGGCCGGCAACACTAAAGGTTTATGTGATATACATGTAATTGATGTGTACCTTACCAGTGCTCGTAGTAGCTCCTGGGTATTTGATACCGGTGCTGTTGCTCATATTTGTAAATCAAAGCAGGAGCTGCGGAATAAGCGGAGACTGGCGAAGGACGAGGTGACGATGCGCGTCGGGAATGGTTCCAAGGTCGATGTGATCGCCGTCGGCACGCTACCTCTACATTTACCTACGGGATTAGTTTTAAACCTCAATAATTGTTATTTAGTGCCAAGTTTGAGCATGAACATTGTATCTGGATCTCGTTTAATTCGAGATGGCTACTCATTTAAATCCGAGAATAATGGTTGTTCTATTTATATGAGTGATATGTTTTATGGTCATGCTCCGATGGTCAATGGTTTATTCTTAATGAATCTCGTGCGTGATAATACACATATTCATAGTGTGAATACCAAAAGAATTAAAGTTGATAACGATAGTCCCACATACTTGTGGCACTGCCGCCTTGGTCACATTGGTGTCAAGCGCATGAAGAAGCTCCATGCTGATGGACTTTTAGAGTCTCTCGATTATGAATCATTTGAAACATGCGAACCATGCCTTATGGGCAAAATGACCAAGACTCCGTTCTCCGAAACAATGGAGCGAGCAACCAACTTATTGGAAATCATACATACTGATGTGTGCGGTCCAATGAGTGTTGAGGCTCGTGGAGGATATCGTTATGTTCTCACTCTCACTGATGACTTGAGTAGATATGGGTATGTCTACTTAATGAAACACAAGTCTGAGACCTTTGAAAAGTTCAAGGAATTTCAGAATGAGGTAGAGAATCAACGTGACCGAAAAATAAAGTTCTTACGATCAGATCGTGGAGGAGAATATTCAAGTCACGAATTTGGCACACACTTAAGGAAATGTGGAATCGTTTCACAACTCACGCCGCCTGGAACACCTCAACGTAATGGTGTGTCCGAACGTCGTAATCGCACTCTATTGGATACGCTGCGATCTATGATATCTCTTACTGATTTACCGCTATCATTTTGGGGATACGCTCTAGAGACAGCCGCATTCACTTTAAATAGGGCACCGTCTAAATCCGTTGAGATGACACCGTATGAATTATGGTTTGGGAAGAAACCTAAGATGTCGTTTCTAAAAGTTTGGGGATGCGATGCTTATGTCAAGAAACTTCAACCTGAAAAGCTCGAACCCAAGTCGGAAAAATGCGTCTTCATAGGATACCCTAAGGAAACCATTGGGTATACCTTCTACCTCAGATCCGAAGGCAAGATCTTTGTTGCCAGGAATGGATCCTTTCTAGAGAAAGAGTTTCTCTTGAAAGAAGTAAGTGGGAGGAAAGTGGAGCTTGATGAAGTACTGCCTCTTGAAACGGAAAGTAGCGCAGCTCGGGAAAATGTTCCTGTGGTGCCTGCACCGATTAGAGAGGAGGTTAATGATGATGATCAAGATACTTCGGACCAAGCTCCTACTGAACTTCGTAGGTCCACAAGGACACGTTCCGCACCAGAGTGGTACGGCAACCCTGTCCTAGAAATCATGTTGTTAGACAACAGTGAACCTTCGAACTATGAAGAAGCGATGGCGGGACCGGATTCCAACAAATGGCTGGAGGCCATGTAGTCCGAGATAGGATCCATGTATGAAAACAAAGTATGGACTTTGACAGACTTGCTCGATGATCGGCGAGCGATAGAAAATAAATGGATCTTTAAGAAGAAGACGGACGCGGATGGTAATGTCACCATCTATAAAGCTCGACTTGTCGCTAAGGGTTATCGGCAAGTTCAAGGGGTTGACTACGATGAGACTTTCTCTCCCGTAGCGAAGCTGAAGTCCGTCCGAATCATGTTAGCAATTGCCGCATACTATGATTATGAGATATGGCAAATGGACGTCAAAACGGCATTCCTTAACGGCTATCTTAAGGAAGAACTGTATATGATGCAGCCGGAAGGTTTTGTCGACCCTAAGAATGCTAACAAGGTATGCAAGCTCCAGCGATCCATTTATGGGCTGGTGCAAGCATCTCGGAGTTGGAACATTCGCTTTGATGAGATGATCAAGGCGTTTGGGTTTATGCAGACTTATGGAGAAGCCTGCATTTACAAGAAAGTGAGTGGGAGCTCTGTAGCATTTCTCATATTATATGTAGATGACATACTTTTGATGGGAAATGATATAGAACTTTTGGACAGCGTTAAGGCCTACTTGAATAAGAGTTTTTCAATGAAGGACCTTGGAGAAGCTGCTTATATATTAGGCATCAAGATCTATAGAGATAGATCGAGACGCCTCATCGGTCCTTCACAAAGTACGTACCTTGACAAGATATTGAAGAAGTTCAATATGGATCAGTCCAAGAAGGGGTTCTTTCCTGTATTGCAAGGTGTGCGATTGAGCACGGCTCAATGCTCGACCACGGCAGAAGATATAGAAGAGATGAGTGTCATACCCTATGCCTCAGCCATAGGGTCATGTATGCCATGCTGTGTACCAGACCTGATGTAAACCTTGCTGTAAGTTTGGTAGGTAGGTACCAAAGTAATCCCGGCAAGGAACACTGGACAACGGTCAAAAACATCCTGAAGTACCTGAAGAGGACCAAGGATATGTTTCTCATTTATGGAGGTGCCGAAGAGCTTGTCGTAAAGGGTTACGTCGACGCTAGCTTCGACACAGATCTGGATGACTCTAAGTCACAAACCGGATACGTGTATATTTTGAATGGTGGGGCAGTAAGCTGGTGCAGTTGCATGCAAGGCGTCGTGGCGGGATCTACATGTGAAGCGGAATATATGGCAGCCTCGGAGGCAGGACAAGAAGCAATGTGGATGAAGGAGTTCATTACCGACCTAGGAGTCATACCCAATGCGTCGGACCCGATGACTCTCTTCTGTGACAACACTGGAGCTATTGCCCTTGCGAAGGAGCCCAGGTTTCACAGGAAGACCAAGCATATCAAGCGCCGCTTCAACTCCATTCGTGAAAGTGTTCAAAATGGAGACATAGAGATTTGTAAAGTACATACGGACCTGAATGTGGCAGATCCGTTGACTAAACCTCTCCCTAGAGCAAAACATGATCAACACCAAAATTCCATGGGTGTTCGATTCATCACAATGTAACTAGACTATTGTCTCTAGTGCAAGTGGGAGACTGTTGGAAATATACCCTAGAGGCAATAATAAAAGATTATTATATTTCCTTGTTCATGATAATTGTCTATTGTTCATGCTATAATTGTATTGTCCGGAAATCGTAATACATGTGTGAATACATAGACCACAATGTGTCCCTAGTGAGCCTCTAGTTGACTAGCTCGTTGATCAACAGATAGTCATGGTTTCCTGGCTATGGACATAGGGACGTCATTGATAACGGGGTCACATCATTAGGAGAATGATGGATGGACAAGACCCAAACCTAAGCATAGCATAAAGATCGTGTAGTTCGTTTGCTAGAGCTTTTGCAATGTCAAGTATCATTTCCTTAGACCATGAGGTTGTGCAACTCCCGGATACCGTATGAGTGCTTTGGGTGTGCCAAACGTCACAACGTAACTGGGTGGCTATAAAGGTACACTACGGGTATCTCCGAAAGTGTCTGTTGGGTTGGCACGAACCGAGACTGGGATTTGTCACTCCGTATGACGGAGAGGTATCTCTTGGGCCCACTCGGTAATGCATCATCATAATGAGCTCAATGTGACCAAGGGGTTGGTCACGGGATCATGCATTACGGTACGAGTAAAGTGACTTGCCGGTAACGAGATTGAACAAGGTATTGGGATACCGACGATCGAGTCTCGGGCAAGTAACGTACCGATTGACAAAGGGAATTGAATACAGGATTGATTAAGTCCTCGACATCGTGGTTCATCCGATGAGATCATCGAGGAGCATGTGGGAGCCAACATGGGTATCCAGATCCCGCTGTTGGTTATTGGCCGGAGAGGCGTCTCGGTCATGTCTGCATGTCTCCCGAACCCGTAGGGTCTACACACTTAAGGTCCGGTGACGCTAGGGTTGTAAAGATATGAATATGCAGTAATCCGAAAGTTGTTTGGAGTCCCGGATGAGATCCCGAACGTCACGAGGAGTTCCGGAATGGCCCGGAGGTAAAGAATTATATATAGAAGTGCTGTTTCGGCCAACGGGAAAGTTTCGGGGTCACCGGTATTGTACCGGGACCACCGGATGGGTCCCGGGGGTCCACCGGGTGGGGACACCCATCCCGGAGGGCCCCATGGGCTGAAGTGGGAGGGGGAACCAGCCCATAGTGGGCTGGTGCGCCCCCCTTGGCCCACCCCCTTGCGCCTAGGGTTGAAACCCTAGGGTGGGGGGGCGCCCCACTTGCCTTGGGGGGTACTCCACCCCCCTTGGCCGCCGCCCCCCTTGGGAGATTGGATCTCCAAGGGCCGGCGCCCCCCCAGGGGGCCTATATAAAGGGGGGAGGGAGGGGGCAGCCGCACCCTTGCATCTTGGCGCCTCCCTCTCCCCTGCTACACCTCTCCCTCTCGCGCAGACGCTCGGCGAAGCCCTGCTGCGGTGACAACTGCATCCACCACCACACCGTCGTGCTGTTGGATCTTCATCAACCTCTCCTTCCCCCTTGCTGGATCAAGAAGGAGGAGACGTCGTCCGCTCCATACGTGTGTTGAACGCGGAGGTGCCGTCCGTTCGGCGCTTGGTCATCGGTGATTTGGATCACGGCGAGTACGACTCCATCATCCACGTTCTAGTAAACGCTTCCGCTCGCGATCTACGAAGGTATGTAGATGCAATCTGAATACTCGTTGCTAGATGAACTCATAGATGGATCTTGGTGAAACCGTAGGAAATTTTTTGCTTTCTGCAACGTTCCCCAACATCGACGTCCCTCATCCACCGTACCGGATGAGGATCCGTCGTCGATCTCATCGTCCGGCCGGTTCAGCCACCCCGTCCTCCACCTCCAAGGAGCTGCCCCGATGTTCCCCTCATCTTTCGCGCCACCTCCATTCCCACACCGCCGTCTTCACCTGCACCACCGGAAGAGCATCATCATCACCGTTTCCTCGGATCAAGCTGCGGCCTAATCGGCGCCACCAAAGAGGTTGTACACTAATCGCCGCATTTTCTTCTGGATTCGATCTCATGGTGCTGCCCGCGTTCGGTCCCGAGCCGACACGGCGCGGCTCCATCCACGGCGGCGTCGCCGGCCACTTCCTCCACGGCGTCGCTCCCTCGGCAGCGACGTCCACATCAATAGGATCTGCTGCTGCTTTAGCTCTCGCTCACGCTGCTGCTCTGCTCTTGCTCTTGGTCCCCTGCCTGGTTTGCTCTTGCTATTGCTCTTGCTCGCGCTGCTGCTCTCGCTCTTGCTCTTGCTTGCGATGCTACTCCGATTTAGCTACACTTCAGTCGAGAATCGACTTTTGGGTCAGTCGATTTTCAGGGGGGTGGGGGGGCTCGCCGGGGTGAAGGAAGAACCAGCCGCAGCGGGGAGGGGGCTCGCCAGAGAGGTACCCCACTATGTATCTTAGGGTTCAGGATGGGGGTGGTGGTCGCTGGCGGTGGCGGGGCGTTGGCGGGGCGGTGGCGTGGGGATCGCCGGAGAAAAAGTTCGGCACGGGGGGCCTAGAGGGATGGCCGGGGCGGCGGCGGACCGGCGGTGGGGAGTGTTTTCGGGGTGGGCGGGGCGGCGCACCGCCTGGCGTGGGCGGCGGGGGGCTGCTGTTTGGCCGGCTCACGGGGGTGGAGGTTGAAGATGAACCGCAGGCCCTAGATTTCGTATCCAATGGCTGCAAAATCGACTGACCAGAGATGAAAAAGTCAGTCGACCGACGTGTAGCCTCACCTTGCTAGTGCGTTCAGTTTCGACAGCAAAATTCAGTTTCGACAGCAAAATTCAGTTTCGACAGTTAAGTTCAGTTTCGATAGTTAAATTTAGTTTCGACAGTTAAGTTCGGAGATGAGCCGCTGATGTATTTTACATATAGCACTTTGTGGTTATGTATTTTACTTCATGTATTGGAGATGCTATTCGAATTCCACTCAGGTTAACGTTGTTCGTTGTCTCTCTTGTCCTGCTTCAGCCTCGGCGTCGTACAACTCACCGGATCTGCTCCAACGACGAAACCCTCCATCACAGCGGAGCAGTACCTCGGGCTCCATCTCCAGACGCCTAAGATCTTCTTCCCCTCCTCCGACAGCCAAGTCAGCCGGAGCATCCTCACCGGCCAACCCAATCACGCTGAGATCGACATGGCTTCGCCAAAGAGGTTGTACACTTGTTGCATCTCTTTTTTACTCTACATGTTATATATATTGTCCACTGAGCACTCGTAGTAACGGGAAATACGATTATTTTATCCTACTATATGACAAGCAGTGAGGTACCAGGCAACTTATCTATCCGCGATGGACTCTCTTGAACGCCATCATTATTTATCTCTGCGCGTTTGAGTTGTGCATTTGTCGATGGGCCTGGGAGTTGAGCTAGTATGGCAGTGGCCTGGGTCCAAAGTAATAGAAGTAGCACAAAAACATTTTTTTAGTGTAGGATTTTCCTTGCTCAAGCCTACCTACTAGAATCGCTAGTGCTTGAAAGGAAAAGTGAATGAAAAACATCGGAATTGGAAAGTTTCCTTTGGTACTACTTTTCATGAATTTGGTGCAAAGGAAAACTATAGGATTTGTTCCTTTAGTGTCTCCTTGAAAGAAAAACCGTAGGAATTCTAATTTCCACTTCTCCTCCTTTTCATATTCCTATTCATCAAGCACAAGACTAAGAGATAGTAGCATAATGGCATTATAAACGTACATTTTCTTGTGGTTTGACTTAATCTCACCATGCTTTTTTGCATCCTGTGATCTTCCAATTGTTGTGAATCAAACAACCAGATTGGCAGAAATCCTGTGTTTTTAAATTCTCTATTTTGCACATGCATTCCTATCCTATTCCTGTCTATTTCCTATCCCTGCATTGTTAGAATCCTCACTTTCAAACAAGCCCTTACTCAATTACTTCTGTTACAGATATGTGTCAAAGAAAACCTTGTGTGGTTTGTCCTGCTCCTGCGGCACTGTGTTCCACCCCAACTCAGCTGCTCCAATGACGGAAGGGTTCACCACAGCAGGGATCCGCTCTCCAGACTGTCTTTCGCCGCCTCAGATCTTCTTCCCCGCCGCCGGCAGCCACGGCAACTGCATTACCATCATCAACTGAGCAGATGACCTTGAGGACTACACGGGTCCGCAAGAGAGGTCGCACTCTTCCGTGTCTGCTTATGTTATGCGTCGCTTAACATGATGACATGCTACATTATCGTCGTGTTCACCTATTAGACTCCGAGTCAGGTCCAAACTAATGCTGAAACTTGAGTTTTTAAATGGTTGTGGGGTACATATTGGGGCAGCAATCAGTACTATCTGTCTACTATCTGGTTAATCTCCGGTGTCTACTATGAGTTTCATGTTGGGTGCAAACAAACATTAAAGGAGCCATTATCTGTATTCTTTAACTAAAGCTATTATCTGCCTGCTATCATTGGTTTTGGGTCTATCCACAGTTTGCTACCATCACTCTGGATTTGTGCATGCACTCCTTACATAATCTCACTATGTTTTATTCCTATGCATGCCAGTTATTGTACACAATGGAATTGATCATGTAGAGCAAAAGAGACGAGCCTTGCGTGGCAATAAAATTTCATGCAGACGTCGTTCCATGGTGGGCGCAAAGGAAGCCCCCCCTCCACCCATTTCGGATCTTAATCAAGAGGAAGATAACTGTTATGAGGGGGATTCAGAAGGAGAAGACCACTCCTATTTACCCCATGAGGTCTTCGCTCTAACTTGGCATGCTGATGTTGGTAATATCATGCATATGGTGCCTTGCATTACTTACTGTATACATTAAAGATGTCATCTGCTTAGTTTAGACATGCTTTGTGTCAATGCCATCTGTTTAGTTTCTTTATCGTATATGTGAATCATGCAATGCCATCTTGTCTAGCCAGGCATCATATATGTGAATTTTGCAATGCCACCCTGGTTAGCCAGTCATCTTATATGTGAATTATATCATGCCATCATTTTTTTATTACGTGTTAAATTTGTCAACAATTTTAGTACATTCAATTACTCTTCATGTGCATCAGCCATTTGGCACGGCCATGGAAAAATCTGGAGTGGAAACAAGGTCTTCAAAGCAGACAATACTATCTGATGAAGCGCATGTCTTGCTGGTTACCGATAGCTCCTCAGAGTAGGATTCAGAGACAGATGACCAGTCATACCCCCCCCCCCCCCCGAGGTGCATGCCCTAACTTGGCAGGGTTATGTTGCTCATATCGTGTGTATGGTATCTTGCATTGCTATGTCATTTGCTTAGTTTAGACATGCTTTGTGTGAATGCCACCTGTTTAGTGTCTAATTACCATATATGTGAATTATGCAATGACATCTTGTTGCAAGACATTATATATGTGAATTATGCAATGTTATCTTGTTGCAAGGCATTATGTATATGAATTATGCAATGCCATGCTGTTTAGGCAAGCGTCATATATGTGAAATATATCATGCCGTCCTTTTTTTGTATTTCTCATTGCTTTTGTCGATAATGTTTGTATATTCAACTGCTCTTCCTGTGCATCAGCCATTTGAATTGGTGATGGAGAAATCTGGAGTGAAAACAAGGTCTTCAGAGCAGACAATGCTACCTGCTGAAGTAGATATCTTGCTGGTTACAGATAGCTCTTCAGAGGAGGATTCAGAGGTAGATGACCAGTCCTATTATCCCCCTGAGGTGTATGCTCAAACTTGGCAGGGTTATATTACTCATATAATGCATATGTTGTATTGCAATGCTTAGTTTTTAGATCATATACACAATATTGAATGCCATCTCCTTAGTTGACACATCATATATGCGATTGCCCTCTGCTCACTTCCTTAGTATATAAATCATATATTTGAATTATGTCATGCCATGATGTTTACATAGACAACATGTATCTGAATTATGGCATGCCAACCCATTTTCTAAAGACATGATATAGTTATATCATCTCATCCTGTTTACATAGTCATCATATTTTAAATTATGTCATTCTATCCGTGAATTATATCATGCCATCATGTTTCCATCGACGGCATGTTTGTGATTTATGGCATGCCAAGCACTTTAATAGACACATCGTATAGTTAAATCATGTCATCCTGTTTACATAGTCATCATATTTTGAAGTATGTCATTCTATCCTGTTTAGTTAGCTATCATACATGTGAAATTGTGTCATGCTATCCTGTTTAATTAGCCATCATATATGTGAAATTATGTCCTGCTATTCGTTTTGCTTAGACAACATAAATGTGAATTATTTCATGCCCTGTTTTCTTCCCTACTATCCATTGGACTTGTCTATCTTACAATGTCTGTACATTCAATTACTTTTCTTGTTTATTATCCATTTCAATTGGAGGGAGTGATGGTAGTATCTGTGGGAGTAAAAAGACGGTTTTCAGAAAAGATCATGCTACCTGTCGATGTAGATAGAACCACGGTCGTACTTGCCCAAGAACCAGCCCCACCACACATAAATCACACTCATGCAGAATGTACCCCTACCTAGTTGGACAGAGAACCAGCTACACCCCTTCTAACCCCAACCCCAGCAGATAGACACCCAGTTCCCGTTGACACAGCACCGTCTCCACCACAGAGCACCCAAACACGAGCAGTTAGTAAGGCAACTGCATTGCCCAAATCACGAGGACCACCGCTCCGAACCCGAAGTCAACGCTTAAAGCAGAAGAAGAATTGTTCTCAAGTCAGGTTCCGTAGCTATGGTTCATACTACTTTGCTCTTGCATCACTGTATTTTATGATGCCAACTAATTTCAAATTTGAAGGATGCAACTGAAACTCCAATGGCGCAACAGGTATGTTTTAAACCTGTTTCTTCAATGTGTTTGGCTGTATGCTGCTGTAACTTGCTCTATGTCGATTTCAGTTTCAATTGAATAAACAGTTATGTTCTCATGCCATGCACATTACAAGTGTTGTTATTGTTGTGTAGTTTCCCACACTTATATTCTATCTATGCTGCTTTGTCTTAAATAGATATGATTCAAACTATATCTATCTTGATTTGGCAACATAAACTAGAATGATATAGACCATACAATGACCATACTACATAAATATATGTTTGTTTCATGCTGTTATCCTGTCCACCTTACTACTGAACAGGTTTACCAAAATGAGTTTCATATACTACATTGTAAACCTGAGATGTGTTTGTTTGTTTCTCTTTTAGAACGCGGATAAAATATTGGAGAAGAGTACCCTGTTATGCAATGGTAGAGGAAGCAATGCAGATAAGGTTCAAGATAGTGAGACATCCCTTTTGGTCTCCAAGAAAGCTAATAAAAACTATAATGAAGACACTGAGACAACCCAAAAGTCCTGTCTTGATGTAGTGTTCGAGTTACTAGCTACCACTGATGGCACCAGCTCTTCGAACTTGTTGCCTGAATCAGTTCGGCTTCTTGAGTCTCTACTTCAAGTTGAAAGACATCGATCAGATGTTATGCAACAGGAAGCCAAAGGACTGAGGAAGTCCCTGCAGAATTCAGATGCATACTTTCTGGTGCAACAGCAAGCGCTGGAGGACTTAAGCGCCAAACAAGAGAAAGTTAATAAGCTTGCTAAGCATCTTGCTAGCATTATGGGTACCCAGGATATTGTTTCTTGAGCTCTTCTGAAGTGGTTTCAGTTCTGGACTTGTTTTGCTGCGGCGTTTATATGCTGATGTGTTCCCTATATTTGCACTGGCGGCGAACTTTGATGCCCAGTGGATGTAATATGTGTAATAGCCGTGATAGCCTAGTGTAAGTTGCTTGCTTATTTATTTCCTTGTTGTCTTGTTTATTTGTTTGCTTGTAGTCAGTGCAGTTCTTTTTCTGCGGTTTGCTAGTGGCTGCAATAACCTATTTTTTAAACTAGGCCACAATAACCATGGGCTAATATTTACTGTAGTGACACTGGGCCTCCTACGGGCCGTAGAAACAGTGGGCCTTCTACGGGCCGTATAAACAGTGGGCCTTCTATGGGCCGTAGAAACAGTGGGCCTACTACGGGCCATAGAAACAATGGGCCTTCTACGGGCCATATCTGAAGGAAATATGCCCTAGAGGCAATAATAAAGTTATTATTTATTTCCTCATATATCATGATAAATGTTTATTATTCATGCTAGAATTGTATTAACCGGAAACATAATACATGTGTGAATATATAAACAAACAGAGTGTCACTAGTATGCCTCTACTTGACTAGCTCGTTAATCAAAGATGGTTATGTTTCCTAACCATGGACAAAGAGTTGTTATTTGATTAACGAGGTCACATCATTAGTTGAATGATCTGATTGACATGACCCATTCCATTAGCTTAGCACCAGATCATTTAGTATGTTGCTATTGCTTTCTTCATGACTTATACATATTCCTATGACTATGAGATTATGCAACTCTCGTTTACCGGAGGAACACTTTCTGTGCTACCAAATGTCACAACGTAACTGGGTGATTATAAAGGTGCTCTACGGGTGTCTCCGAAGGTACTTGTTGGGTTGGCGTATTTTGAGATTAGGATTTGTCACTCCGAATGTCGGAGAGGTATCTCTGGGCCCTCTCGGTAATGCACATCACATAAGCCTTGCAAGCATTACAACTAATGTGTTAGTTGTGAGATGATGTATTATGGAACGAGTAAAGAGACTTGCCAATAACGAGATTGAACTAGGTATTGGATACCGACGATCGAATCTCGGGCAAGTAACATACCGATGACAAAGGGAACAACGTATGTTGTCATGCGGTCCAACCGATAAAGATCTTCGTAGAATATGTAGGAGCCAATATGGGCATCCAGGTCCCGCTATTGGTTATTGACCGGAGACGTGTCTCGGTCATGTCTACATTGTTCTCGAACCGTAGGGTCCGCATGCTTAACGGTACGATGACAATTATTATGAGTTTATGTATTTTGATGTACCGAAGGTTGTTCGGAGTCCCGGATGTGATCATGGACATGACGAGGAGTCTCGAAATGGTCGAGACATTAAGATCGATATATTGGACAACTATATTCGGACACCGAAATTGTTCCGGGTGATTTCGGATAAAACCGGAGTGCCGGAGGGGTTACCGGAACCCCCCGGGGAAGTAATGGGCCTTAGTGGGCCTGAGGGGAGAGAGAGGGCAGCAGCCCAGGAGGTGGCGCGCCCCCCCTCATGGGGAGTCCGAATAGGACTAGGAGGGGGGGCGCGGCCCCCCTTTCCCTCTACCTCTCCCTCTCTTTCCTTCCCCCTCTCTATTCCTAGTTGGACTAGGAAAGGGGAGTCCTACTCCCACTAGGAGGAGGACTCCCCCCTCTCCTTGGCGCGCCCCAATGGCCGGCCGGCCTCCCCCTTGCTCCTTTATATACGGGGGCAGGGGGGCACCCTAGAACACACAAGTTGATCATCATGATCGTTCCTTAGCCGCGTGTGGTGCCCCCCTCCACCATATTCCACCTCGGTCATATTGTAGCAGCGCTTAGGCGAAGCCCTGCAACGGTAGAACATCAAGATCGTCACCACGCTGTCGTGCTGACGGAACTCATCCCCGAAGCTTTGCTGGATCAGAGCCCGGGGAGCGTCATCGAGTTGTACGTGTGCCAAGAACTCGGAGGTGCCGGAGTAACGGTGCTTGGATCGGTCGGACCGGGAAGACGTACGACTACTTCCTCTACGTTGCGTCAACGCTTCTGCTTCGGTCTACGAGAGTACGTAGACAACACTCTCCCTCTCGTTGCTATGCATCACCATGATCTTGCGTGTGCGTAGGAATTTTTTTTTGAAATTACTATGTTCCCCAAGAGTGGTATCAGAGCCTAGGTTTTATGGTTTGATGTTATATACACGAGTAGAACACAAGTGAGTTGTGGGCGATATAAGTCATACTGCCTACCAGCATGTCATACTTTGGTTCGGCGGTATTGTTGGATGAAGCGGCCCGGACCGACATTACGCGTACGCTTACGCGAGACTGGTTCTACCGTCGTGCTTTGCACACAGGTGGCTGGCAGGTGTCAGTTTCTCCAACTTTAGTTGAACCGAGTGTGGCTACGCCCGGTCCTTGCGAAGGTTAAAACGGCATCAACTTGACAAACTATCGTTGTGGTTTTGATGCGTACGTAAGATTGGTTCTTGCTTAAAGCCCGTAGCAGCCACGTAAAACTTGCAAAAACAAAGTAGAGGACGTCTAACTTGTTTTTGCAAGGCATGTTGTGATGTGATATGGTCAAGACATGATGCTAAATTTTATTGTATGAGATGATCATGTTTTGTAACCGAGTTATCGGCAACTGGTAGGAGCCATATGGTTGTCGCTTTATTATATGCAATGCAATCGCCCTGTAATGCTTTACTTTATCACTAAGCGGTAGCGATTGTCGTAGAAGCATAAGATTGGCGAGACGACAACGATGCTACCATGGAGATCAAGGTGTCGCGCCGGTGACGATGGTGATCATGACGGTGCTTCGGAGATGGAGATCACAAGCACAAGATGATGATGGCCATATCATATCACTTATATTGATTGCATGTGATGTTTATCTTTTATGCATCTTATCTTGCTTTGATTGACGGTAGCATTATAAGATGATCTCTCACTAATTATCAAGAAGTGTTCTCCCTGAGTATGCACCGTTGCCAAAGTTCGTCGTGCCCAGACACCACGTGATGATCGGGTGTGATAAGCTCTACGTCCATCTACAACGGGTGCAAGCCAGTTTTGCACACGCAGAATACTCGGGTTAAACTTGACGAGCCTAGCATATGCAGATATGGCCTCGGAACACGGAGACCGAAAGGTCGAGCGTGAATCATATAGTAGATATGATCAACATAATGATGTTCACCATTGAAGACTAATCCATTTCACGTGATGATCGATTATGGTTTAGTTGATTTGGATCACGTGATCACTTAGAAGATTAGAGGGATGTCTATCTAAGTGGGAGTTCTTAAGTAATATGATTAATTGAACTTAAATTTTGTCATGAACTTAGTCCCTGATAGTATCTTTCTTGTTTATGTTGATTGTAGATAGATGGCCCGTGCTGTTGTTCCGTTGAATTTTAATGCGTTCCTTGAGAAAGCAAAGTTGAAAGATGATGGTAGCAATTACACAGACTGGGTCCGTAACTTGAGGATTATCCTCATTGCTGCACAGAAGAGTTACGTCCTGGAAGCACCACTGGGTGCCAGGCCTGCTGCTGATGCAACTGACGACGTTAAGAACGTTTGGCAGAGCAAAGCTGATGACTACTCGATAGTTCAATGTGCCATGCTTTACGGCTTAGAACCGGGACTTCAACGACGTTTTGAACGTCATGGGGCATATGAGATGTTCCAGGAGTTGAAGTTAATATTTCAGCAGAATGCCCGGATTGAGAGATATGAAGTCTCCAATAAGTTCTATAGCTGCAAGATGGAGGAGAATAGTTCTGTCAGTGAGCATATACTCAAGATGTTTGGGTATTGTAATCACTTGATTCAACTGGGAGTTAATCTTCCGGATGATAGCGTCATTGACGGAATTCTCCAATCACTTCCACCAAGCTACAAGAGCTTCGTGATGAACTATAATATGCAAGGGATGGATAAGACAATTCCCAAGCTCTTCGCAATGCTAAAGGCTGCGGAGGTACAAATCAAGAAGGAGCATCAAGTGTTGATGGTCAACAAGACCACTAGTTTCAAGAAAAAGGGCAAAGGGAAGAAGAAGGGGAACTTCAAGAAGAACAGCAAACAAGTTGCTGCTCAGGAGAAGAAACCCAAGTCTGGACCTAAGCCTGAAACTGAGTGCTTGTACTGCAAGCAGACTGGTCACTGGAAGCGGAACAGCCCCAAGTATTTGGCGGATAAGAAGGATGGCAAGGTGAACAAAGGTATATGTGATATACATGTTATTGATGTGTACCTTACTAGAGCTCGCAGTAGCACCTGGGTATTTGATACTGGTTCTGTTGCTAATATTTGCAACTCGAAACAGGGACTACGGATTAAGCGAACACTAGCAAAGGACGAGGTGACGATGCGCGTGGGAAATGGTTCCAAAGTCGATGTGATCGCGGTCGGCACGCTACCTCTACATCTTCCTTCGGGATTAGTATTAGACCTAAATAATTGTTATTTGGTGCCAGCGTTGAGCATGAACATTATATCTGGATGTTGTTTGATGCGAGACGGTTATTCATTTAAATCAAAGAATAATGGTTGTTCTATTTATATGAGTAATATCTTTTATGGTCATGCACCCTTAAAGAGTGGTCTATTTTTGATGAATCTCGATAGTAGTGATACACATATTCATAATGTTGAAGCCAAAAGATGCAGAGTTGATAATTATAGTGCAACTTATTTGTGGCACTGCCGTTTAGGTCATATCGGTGTAAAGCGCATGAAGAAACTCCATACTGATGGACTTTTGGAACCACTTGATTATGAATCACTTGGTACTTGCGAACCGTGCCTCATGGGCAAGATGACTAAAACGCTGTTCTCCAGTACTATGGAGATAGCAACAGATTTGTTGGAATCATACATACAGATGTATGTGGTCCAATGAATGTTGAGGCTCGTGGCGGATATCGTTATTTTCTCACCTTCACAGATGATTTAAGCAGATATGGGTATATCTACTTAATGAAACATAAGTCTGAAACATTTGAAAAGTTCAAAGAATTTCAGAGTGAGGTTGAACATCATCGTAACAAGAAAATAAAGTTTCTGTGATCTGATCGTGGAGGAGAATATTTGAGTTACAAGTTTGGTCTACATTTGAAACAATGCGGAATAGTTTCGCAACTCACGCCACCCGGAACACCACAGCGTAATGGTGTGTCCGAACGTCGTAATCGTACTTTACTTGATATGGTGCGATCTATGATGTCTCTTACAGATTTACCGCTATTGTTTTGGGGTTATGCTTTAGAGACGGCCGCATTCACGTTAAATAGGGCACCATCAAAATCCGTTGAGACGACGCCTTATGAACTATGGTTTAGCAAGAAACCAAAGTTGTCGTTTCTTAAAATTTGGGGCTGCGATGCTTATGTAAAAAACCTTCAACCTGATAAGCTCGAACCCAAATCGGAGAAATGTGTCTTCATAGGATACCCAAAGGAGACTATTGGGTACACCTTCTATCACAGATCCGAAGGCAAGACATTCGTTGCTAAGAATGGATCCTTTCTAGAGAAGGAGTTTCTCTCGAAAGAAGTGAGTGGGAGGAAAGTAGAACCTGATGAGGTAACTGTACCTGCTCCCTTATTAGAAAGTAGCACATCACAGGAACCGGTTTCTGTGACGTCTGAACCAATTAGAGAGGAAGTTAATGATGATGATCATAGAACTTCAGATCAAGTTACTATAGAACCTCGTAGATCAACCAGAGTAAGATCCACACCAGAGTGGTACGGCAATCCTGTTCTGGAAGTCATGCTACTAGATCATGATGAACCTACGAACTATGAAGAAGCGATGGTGAGCCCAGATTCCGCAAAATGGCTTGAAGCCATGAAATCTGAGATGGGATCCATGTATGAGAACAAAGTGTGGACTTTGGTTGACTTGCCCAATGATCGGCAAGCAATTGAGAATAAATGGATCTTCTAGAAGAAGACTGACGCTGACGGTAATGTTACTGTCTACAAAGCTCGACTTGTCGCAAAAGGTTTTCGACAAGTTCAAGGGATTGACTACGATGAGACCTTCTCACCCGTAGCGATGCTTAAGTCTGTCCGAACCATGTTAGCAATTGCCGCATTTTATGATTATGAAATTTGGCAGATGGATGTCAAAACTGCATTCCTGAATGGATTTCTGGAAGAGGAGTTGTATATGATGCAACCAGAAGGTTTTATCGATCCAAAGGGAGCTAACAAAGTGTGCAAGCTCCAGCGATCCATTTATGGACTGGTGCAAGCCTCTCGGAGTTGGAATAAACGCTTTGATAGTGTAATCAAAGCATTTGGGTTTGTACAGACTTTTGGAGAAGCCTGTATTTACAAGAAAGTGAGTGGGAGCTCTGTAGCATTTCTGATATTATATGTAGATGACATATTACTAATCGGAAATGATATAGAATTTCTGGATAGCATAAAGGGATACTTGAATAAGAGTTTTTCAATGAAAGACCTCGGTGAAGCTGCTTACATATTGGGCATTAAGATCTATAGAGATAGATCAAGACGCTTAATTGGACTTTCACAAAGCACATACCTTGACAAAGTTTTGAAGAAGTTCAAAATGGATCAAGCAAAGAAAGGGTTCTTGCATGTGTTACAAGGTGTGAAGTTGAGTAAGACTCAATGCCCGACCACTGCAGAAGATAGAGAGAAAATGAAAGATGTTCCCTATGCTTCAGCCATAGGCTCTATCATGTATGCAATGCTGTGTAGCAGACCTGATGTGTGCCTTGCTATAAGTCTAGCAGGGAGGTACCAAAGTAATCCAGGAGTGGATCACTGGACAGCGGTCAAGAACATCCTGAAGTACCTGAAAAGGACTAAGGATATGTTTCTCGTATATGGAGGTGACAAAGAGCTCATGGTAAACGGTTACGTTGATGCAAGCTTTGACACTGATCCGGACGATTCTAAAACGCAAACCGGATACGTGTTTACATTAAACGGTGGAGTTGTCAGTTGGTGCCGTTCTAAACAGAGCGTCGTGGCGGGATCTACATGTGAAGCGGAGTACATAGCTGCTTCGGAAGCAGCAAACGAAGGAGTTTGGATGAAGGAGTTCATAACCGATCTAGGTGTCATACCTAGTGCATCGGGTCCAATGAAAATCTTTTGTGACAATACTGGTGCAATTGCCTTGGCAAAGGAATCCAGATTTCACAAGAGAACCAAGCACATCAAGAGACTCTTCAATTCCATCCGGGATCTAGTCTAGGTGGGAGACATAGAGATTTGCAAGATACATACGGATCTGAATGTAGCAGACCCGTTGACTAAGCCTCTTCCACGAGCAAAACATGATCAGCACCAAGACTCCATGGGTGTTAGAATCATTACTGTGTAATCTAGATTATTGACTCTAGTGCAAGTGGGAGACTGAAGGAAATATGCCCTAGAGGCAATAATAAAGTTATTATTTATTTCCTCATATATCATGATAAATGTTTATTATTCATGCTAGAATTGTATTAACCGGAAACATAATACATGTGTGAATATATAAACAAACAGAGTGTCACTAGTATGTCTCTACTTGACTAGCTCGTTAATCAAAGATGGTTATGTTTCCTAACCATGGACAAAGAGTTGTTATTTGATTAACGAGGTCACATCATTAGTTGAATGATCTGATTGACATGACCCATTCCATTAGCTTAGCACCCGATCGTTTAGTATGTTGCTATTGCTTTCTTCATGACTTATACATATTCCTATGACTATGAGATTATGCAACTCTCGTTTACCGGAGGAACACTTTCTGTGCTACCAAATGTCACAACGTAACTGGGTGATTATAAAGGTGCTCTACGGGTGTCTCCGAAGGTACTTGTTGGGTTGGCGTATTTTGAGATTAGGATTTGTCACTCCGAATGTCGGAGAGGTATCTCTGGGCCCTCTCGGTAATGCACATCACATAAGCCTTGCAAGCATTACAACTAATGTGTTAGTTGTGAGATGATGTATTATGGAACGAGTAAAGAGACTTGCCAATAACGAGATTGAACTAGGTATTGGATACCGACGATCGAATCTCGGGCAAGTAACATACCGATGACAAAGGGAACAACGTATGTTGTCATGCGGTCCAACCGATAAAGATCTTCGTAGAATATGTAGGAGCCAATATGGGCATCCAGGTCCCGCTATTGGTTATTGACCGGAGACGTGTCTCGGTCATGTCTACATTGTTCTCGAACCGTAGGGTCCGCATGCTTAACGGTACGATGACAGTTATTATGAGTTTATGTATTTTGATGTACCGAAGGTTGTTCGGAGTCCCGGATGTGATCATGGACATGACGAGGAGTCTCGAAATGGTCGAGACATTAAGATCGATATATTGGACAACTATATTCGGACACCGAAATTGTTCCGGGTGATTTCGGATAAACCCGGAGTGCCGGAGGGGTTACCGGAACCCCCCGGGGAAGTAATGGGCCTTAGTGGGCCTGAGGGGAGAGAGAGGGCAGCAGCCCAGGAGGTGGCGCGCCCCCCCTCATGGGGAGTCCGAATAGGACTAGGAGGGGGGGCGCGGCCCCCCTTTCCCTCTACCTCTCCCTCTCTTTCCTTCCCCCTCTCTATTCCTAGTTGGACTAGGAAAGGGGAGTCCTACTCCCACTAGGAGGAGGACTCCCCCCTCTCCTTGGCGCGCCCCAATGGCCGGCCGGCCTCCCCCTTGCTCCTTTATATACGGGGGCAGGGGGGCACCCTAGAACACACAAGTTGATCATCATGATCGTTCCTTAGCCGCGTGTGGTGCCCCCCTCCACCATATTCCACCTCGGTCATATTGTAGCAGCGCTTAGGCGAAGCCCTGCAACGGTAGAACATCAAGATCGTCACCACGCTGTCGTGCTGACGGAACTCATCCCCGAAGCTTTGCTGGATCAGAGCCCGGGGAGCATCATCGAGTTGTACGTGTGCCAAGAACTCGGAGGTGCCGGAGTAACGGTGCTTGGATCGGTCGGACCGGGAAGACGTACGACTACTTCCTCTACGTTGCGTCAACGCTTCTGCTTCGGTCTACGAGAGTACGTAGACAACACTCTCCCCTCTCGTTGCTATGCATCACCATGATCTTGCGTGTGCGTAGGAATTTTTTTTGAAATTACTATGTTCCCCAAGAGTGGTATCAGAGCCTAGGTTTTATGGTTTGATGTTATATACACGAGTAGAACACAATTGAGTTGTGGGCGATATAAGTCATACTGCCTACCAGCATGTCATACTTTGGTTCGGCGGTATTGTTGGATGAAGCGGCCCGGACCGACATTACGCGTACGCTTACGCGAGACTGGTTCTACCGTCGTGCTTTGCACACAGGTGGCTGGCGGGTGTCAGTTTCTCCAACTTTAGTTGAACCGAGTGTGGCTACGCCCGGTCCTTGCGAAGGTTAAAACGGCATCAAATTGACAAACTATCGTTGTGGTTTTGATGCGTAGGTAAGATTGGTTCTTGCTTAAAGCCCGTAGCAGCCACGTAAAACTTGCAACAACAAAGTAGAGGACGTCTAACTTGTTTTTGCAAGGCATGTTGTGATGTGATATGGTCAAGACATGATGCTAAATTTTATTGTATGAGATGATCATGTTTTGTAACCGAGTTATCGGCAACTGGTAGGAGCCATATGGTTGTCGCTTTATTTTATGCAATGCAATCGCCCTGTAATGCTTTACTTTATCACTAAGCGGTAGCGATTGTCGTAGAAGCATAAGATTGGCGAGACGACAACGATGCTACCATGGAGATCAAGGTGTCGCGCCGGTGATGATGGTGATCATGACGGTGCTTCGGAGATGGAGATCACAAGCACAAGATGATGATGGCCATATCATATCACTTATATTGATTGCATGTGATGTTTATCTTTTATGCATCTTATCTTGCTTTGATTGATGGTAGCATTATAAGATGATCTCTCACTAATTATCAAGAAGTGTTCTCCCTGAGTATGCACCATTGCCAAAGTTCGTCGTGCCCAGACACCACGTGATGATCGGGTGTGATAAGCTCTACGTCCATCTACAACGGGTGCAAGCCAGTTTTGCACACGCAGAATACTCGGGTTAAACTTGACGAGCCTAGCATATGCAGATATGGCCTCAGAACACGGAGACCGAAAGGTCGAGCGTGAATCATATAGTAGATATGATCAACATAATGATGTTCACCATTGAAGACTAATCCATTTCACGTGATGATCGATTATGGTTTAGTTGATTTGGATCACGTGATCACTTAGAAGATTAGAGGGATGTCTATCTAAGTGGGAGTTCTTAAGTAATATGATTAATTGAACTTAAATTTTGTCATGAACTTAGTCCCTGATAGTATCTTTCTTGTTTATGTTGATTGTAGATAGATGGCCCGTGCTGTTGTTCCGTTGAATTTTAATGCGTTCCTTGAGAAAGCAAAGTTGAAAGATGATGGTAGCAATTACACAGACTGGGTCCGTAACTTGAGGATTATCCTCATTGCTGCACAGAAGAGTTACGTCCTGGAAGCACGACTGGGTGCCAGGCCTGCTGCTGATGCAACTGACGACGTTAAGAACGTCTGGCAGAGCAAAGCTGATGACTACTCGATAGTTCAATGTGCCATGCTTTACGGCTTAGAACCGGGACTTCAACGACGTTTTGAACGTCATGGGGCATATGAGATGTTCCAGGAGTTGAAGTTAATATTTCAGCAGAATGCCCGGATTGAGAGATATGAAGTCTCCAATAAGTTCTATAGCTGCAAGATGGAGGAGAATAGTTCTGTCAGTGAGCATATACTCAAGATGTTTGGGTATTGTAATCACTTGATTCAACTGGGAGTTAATCTTCCGGATGATAGCGTCATTGACGGAATTCTCCAATCACTTCCACCAAGCTACAAGAGCTTCGTGATGAACTATAATATGCAAGGGATGGATAAGACAATTCCTGAGCTCTTCGCAATGCTAAAGGCTGCGGAGGTACAAATCAAGAAGGAGCATCAAGTGTTGATGGTCAACAAGACCACTAGTTTCAAGAAAAAGGGCAAAGGGAAGAAGAAGGGGAACTTCAAGAAGAACAGCAAACAAGTTGCTGCTCAGGAGAAGAAACCCAAGTCTGGACCTAAGCCTGAAACTGAGTGCTTGTACTGCAAGCAGACTGGTCACTGGAAGCGGAATAGCCCCAAGTATTTGGCGGATAAGAAGGATGGCAAGGTGAACAAAGGTATATGTGATATACATGTTATTGATGTGTACCTTACTAGAGCTCGCAGTAGCACCTGGGTATTTGATACTGGTTCTGTTGCTAATATTTGCAACTCGAAACAGGGACTACGGATTAAGCGAACACTAGCAAAGGACGAGGTGACGATGCGCGTGGGAAATGATTCCAAAGTCGATGTGATCGCGGTCGGCACGCTACCTCTACTTCTTCCTTCGGGATTAGTATTAGACCTAAATAATTGTTATTTGGTGCCAGCGTTGAGCATGAACATTATATCTGGATGTTGTTTGATGCGAGACAGTTATTCATTTAAATCAAAGAATAATGGTTGTTCTATTTATATGAGTAATATCTTTTATGGTCATGCACCCTTAAAGAGTGGTCTATTTTTTATGAATCTCGATAGTAGTTATACACATATTCATAATGTTGAAGCCAAAAGATGCAGAGTTGATAATGATAGTGCAACTTATTTGTGGCACTGCCGTTTAGGTCATATCGGTGTGAAGCGCATGAAGAAACTCCATACTGATGGACTTTTGGAACCACTTGATTATGAATCACTTGGTACTTGCGAACCGTGCCTCATGGGCAAGATGACTAAAACGCCGTTCTCCAGTACTATGGAGATAGCAACAGATTTGTTGGAAATCATACATACAGATGTATGTGGTCCAATGAATGTTGAGGCTCGTGGCGGATATCGTTATTTTCTCACCTTCACAGATGATTTAAGCAGATATGGGTATATCTACTTAATGAAACATAAGTCTGAAACATTTGAAAAGTTCAAAGAATTTCAGAGTGAGGTTGAAAATCATCGTAACAAGAAAATAAAGTTTCTGCGATCTGATCGTGGAGGAGAATATTTGAGTTACAAGTTTGGTCTACATTTGAAACAATGCGGAATAGTTTCGCAACTCACGCCACCCGGAACACCACAGCGTAATGGTGTGTCCGAACGTCGTAATCGTACTTTACTTGATATGGTGCGATCTATGATGTCTCTTACAGATTTACCGCTATCGTTTTGGGGTTATGCTTTAGAGACGGCTGCATTCACGTTAAATAGGGCACCATCAAAATCCGTTGAGACGACGCCTTATGAACTATGGTTTAGCAAGAAACCAAAGTTGTCGTTTCTTAAAATTTGGGGCTGCGATGCTTATGTAAAAAACCTTCAACCTGATAAGCTCGAACCCAAATCGGAGAAATGTGTCTTCATAGGATACCCAAAGGAGACTATTGGGTACACCTTCTATCACAGATCCGAAGGCAAGACATTCGTTGCTAAGAATGGATCCTTTCTAGAGAAGGAGTTTCTCTCGAAAGAAGTGAGTGGGAGGAAAGTAGAACCTGATGAGGTAACTGTACCTGCTCCCTTATTGGAAAGTAGCACATCACAGGAACCGGTTTCTGTGACGTCTGAACCAATTAGAGAGGAAGTTAATGATGATGATCATAGAACTTCAGATCAAGTTACTACAGAACCTCGTAGATCAACCAGAGTAAGATCCGCACCAGAGTGGTACGGCAATCCTGTTCTGGAAGTCATGCTACTAGATCATGATGAACCTACGAACTATGAAGAAGCGATGGTGAGCCCAGATTCCGCAAAATGGCTTGAAGCCATGAAATCTGAGATGGGATCCATGTATGAGAACAAAGTGTGGACTTTGGTTGACTTGCGCAATGATCGGCAAGCAATTGAGAATAAATGGATCTTCTAGAAGAAGACTGACGCTGACGGTAATGTTACTGTCTACAAAGCTCGACTTGTCGCAAAAGGTTTTCGACAAGTTCAAGGGATTGACTACGATGAGACCTTCTCACCCGTAGCGATGCTTAAGTCTGTCCGGACCATGTTAGCAATTGCCGCATTTTATGATTATGAAATTTGGCAGATGGATGTCAAAACTGCATTCCTGAATGGATTTCTGGAAGAGGAGTTGTATATGATGCAACCAGAAGGTTTTATCGATCCAAAGGGAGCTAACAAAGTGTGCAAGCTCCAGCGATCCATTTATGGACTGGTGCAAGCCTCTCGGAGTTGGAATAAACGCTTTGATAGTGTAATCAAAGCATTTGGGTTTGTACAGACTTTTGGAGAAGCCTGTATTTACAAGAAAGTGAGTGGGAGCTCTGTAGCATTTCTGATATTATATGTAGATGACATATTACTAATCGGAAATGATATAGAATTTCTGGATAGCATAAAGGGATACTTGAATAAGAGTTTTTCAATGAAAGACCTTGGTGAAGCTGCTTACATATTGGGCATTAAGATCTATAGAGATAGATCAAGACGCTTAATTGGACTTTCACAAAGCACATACCTTGACAAAGTTTTGAAGAAGTTCAAAATGGATCAAGCAAAGAAAGGGTTCTTGCATGTGTTACAAGGTGTGAAGTTGAGTAAGACTCAATGCCCGACCACTGCAGAAGATAGAGAGAAAATGAAAGATGTTCCCTATGCTTCAGCCATAGGCTCTATCATGTATGCAATGCTGTGTAGCAGACCTGATGTGTGCCTTGCTATAATTCTAGCAGGGAGGTACCAAAGTAATCCAGGAGTGGATCACTAGACAGCGGTCAAGAACATCCTGAAGTACCTGAAAAGGACTAAGGATATGTTTCTCGTATATGGAGGTGACAAAGAGCTCATGGTAAACGGTTACGTTGATGCAAGCTTTGACACTGATCCGGACGATTCTAAAACGCAAACCGGATACGTGTTTACATTAAACGGTGGAGTTGTCAGTTGGTGCCGTTCTAAACAGAGCGTCGTGGCGGGATCTACATGTGAAGCGGAGTACATAGCTGCTTCGGAAGCAGCAAACGAAGGAGTTTGGATGAAGGAGTTCATAACCGATCTAGGTGTCATACCTAGTGCATCGGGTCCAATGAAAATCTTTTGTGACAATACTGGTGCAATTGCCTTGGCAAAGGAATCCAGATTTCACAAGAGAACCAAGCACATCAAGAGACTCTTCAATTCCATCCGGGATCTAGTCTAGGTGGGAGACATAGAGATTTGCAAGATACATACGGATCTGAATGTAGCAGACCCGTTGACTAAGCCTCTTCCACGAGCAAAACATGATCAGCACCAAGACTCCATGGGTGTTAGAATCATTACTGTGTAATCTAGATTATTGACTCTAGTGCAAGTGGGAGACTGAAGGAAATATGCCCTAGAGGCAATAATAAAGTTATTATTTATTTCCTCATATATGATGATAAATGTTTATTATTCATGCTAGAATTGTATTAACCGGAAACATAATACATGTGTGAATATATAAACAAACAGAGTGTCACTAGTATGCCTCTACTTGACTAGCTCGTTAATCAAAGATGGTTATGTTTCCTAACCATGGACAAAGAGTTGTTATTTGATTAACGAGGTCACATCATTAGTTGAATGATCTGATTGACATGACCCATTCCATTAGCTTAGCACCCGATCATTTAGTATGTTGCTATTGCTTTCTTCATGACTTATACATGTTCCTATGACTATGAGATTATGCAACTCTCGTTTACCAGAGGAACACTTTCTGTGCTACCAAATGTCACAACGTAACTGGGTGATTATAAAGGTGCTCTATGGGTGTCTCCGAAGGTACTTGTTGGGTTGGCCTATTTTGAGATTAGGATTTGTCACTCCAAATGTCGGAGAGGTATCTCTGGGCCCTCTCGGTAATGCACATCACATAAGCCTTGCAAGCATTACAACTAATGTGTTAGTTGTGAGATGATGTATTATGGAACGAGTAAAGAGACTTGCCAATAACGAGATTGAACTAGGTATTGGATACCGATGATCGAATCTCGGGCAAGTAACATACCGATGACAAAGGGAACAACATATGTTGTCATGCGGTCCAACCGATAAAGATCTTCGTAGAATATGTAGGAGCCAATATGGGCATCTAGGTCCCGCTATTGGTTATTGACCGGAGACGTGTCTCGGTCATGTCTACATTGTTCTCGAACCATAGGGTCCGCATGCTTAACGTTACGATGACAGTTATTATGAGTTTATGTATTTTGATGTACCGAAGGTTGTTCGGAGTCCCGGATGTGATCATGGACATGACGCGGAGTCTCGAAATGGTCGAGACATTAAGATCGATATATTGGACAACTATATTCGGACACCGAAATTGTTCCGGGTGATTTCGGATAAAACCGGAGTGCCAGAGGGGTTACCGGAACCCCCCGGGGAAGTAATGGGCCTTAGTGGGCCTGAGGGGAGAGAGAGGGCAGCAGCCCAGGAGGTGGCGCACCCCCCCCCTCATGGGGAGTCCGAATAGGACTAGGAGGGGGGGCGCGGCCCCCCTTTCCCTCTACCTCTCCCTCTCTTTCCTTCCCCCTCTCTATTCCTAGTTGGACTAGGAAAGGGGAGTCCTACTCCCACTAGGAGGAGGACTCCCCCCTCTCCTTGGCGCGCCCCAATGGCCGGCCGGCCTCCCCCTTGCTCCTTTATATACGGGGGCAGGGGGGCACCCTAGAACACACAAGTTGATCATCATGATCGTTCCTTAGCCGCGTGTGGTGCCCCCCTCCACCATATTCCACCTCGTTCATATTGTAGCAGCGCTTAGGCGAAGCCCTGCAACGGTAGAACATCAAGATCGTCACCACGCTGTCGTGCTGACGGAACTCATCCCCGAAGCTTTGCTGGATCGGAGCCCGGGGAGCGTCATCGAGTTGTACGTGTGCCAAGAAATCGGAGGTGCCGGAGTAACGGTGCTTGGATCGGTCGGACCGGGAAGACGTACGACTACTTCCTCTACGTTGCATGAACGCTTCTGCTTCGGTCTACGAGAGTACGTAGACAACACTCTCCCCTCTCGTTGCTATGCATCACCATGATCTTGCGTGTGCGTAGGAATTTTTTTGAAATTACTACGTTCCCCAAGAGTGGTATCAGAGCCTAGGTTTTATGGTTTGATGTTATATGCACGAGTAGAACACAAGTGAGTTGTGGGCGATATAAGTCATACTGCCTACCAGCATGTCATACTTTGGTTCGGCGGTATTGTTGGATGAAGCGGCCCGGACCGACATTACGCGTACGCTTACGCGAGACTGGTTCTATCGCCGTGCTTTGCACACAGGTGGCTGGCGGGTGTCAGTTTCTCCAACATTAGTTGAACCGAGTGTGGCTACGCCCGGTCCTTGCGAAGGTTAAAACGGCATCAACTTGACAAACTATCGTTGTGGTTTTGATGCGTACGTAAGATTGGTTCTTGCTTAAAGCCCGTAGCAGCCACGTAAAACTTGCAACAACAAAGTAGAGGACGTCTAACTTGTTTTTGCAAGGCATGTTGTGATGTGATATGGTCAAGACATGATGCTAAATTTTATTGTATGCGATGATCATGTTTTGTAACCGAGTTATCGGCAACTGGTAGGAGCCATATGGTTGTCGCTTTATTTTATGCAATGCAATCGCCCTGTAATGCTTTACTTTATCACTAAGCGGTAGCGATTGTCGTAGAAGCATAAGATTGGCGAGACGACAACGATGCTACCATGGAGATCAAGGTGTCGCGCCGGTGACGATGGTGATCATGACGGTGCTTCGGAGATGGAGATCACAAGCACAAGATGATGATGGCCATATCATATCACTTATATTGATTGCATGTGATGTTTATCTTTTATGCATCTTATCTTGCTTTGATTGACGGTAGCATTATAAGATGATCTCTCACTAATTATCAAGAAGTGTTCTCCCTGAGTATGCACCGTTGCCAAAGTTCGTCGTGCCCAGACACCACGTGATGATCGGGTGTGATAAGCTCTACGTCCATCTACAACGGGTGCAAGCCAGTTTTGCACACGCAGAATACTCGGGTTAAACTTGACGAGCCTAGCATATGCAGATATGGCCTCGGAACACGGAGACCGAAAGGTCGAGCGTGAATCATATAGTAGATATGATCAACATAATGATGTTCACCATTGAAGACTAATCCATTTCACGTGATGATCGATTATGGTTTAGTTGATTTGGATCACGTGATCACTTAGAAGATTAGAGGGATGTCTATCTAAGTGGGAGTTCTTAAGTAATATGATTAATTGAACTTAAATTTTGTCATGAACTTAGTCCCTGATAGTATCTTTCTTGTTTATGTTGATTGTAGATAGATGGCCCGTGCTGTTGTTCCGTTGAATTTTAATGCGTTCCTTGAGAAAGCAAAGTTGAAAGATGATCGTAGCAATTACACAGACTGGGTCCGTAACTTGAGGATTATCCTCATTGCTGCACAGAAGAGTTACGTCCTGGAAGCACCACTGGGTGCCAGGCCTGCTGCTAATGCAACTGACGACGTTAAGAACGTCTGGCAGAGCAAAGCTGATGACTACTCGATAGTTCAATGTGCCATGCTTTACGGCTTAGAACCGGGACTTCAACGACGTTTTGAACGTCATGGGGCATATGAGATGATGCAGGAGTCGAAGTTAATATTTCAGCAGAATGCCCGGATTGAGAGATATGAAGTCTCCAATAAGTTCTATAGAATGTCACAGCGTAACTGGGTGATTATAAAGGTGCTCTACGGGTGTCTCCGAAGGTACTTGTTGGGTTGGCATATTTCGAGATTAGGATTTGTCACTCCGAATGTCGGAGAGGTATCTCTGGGCCCTCTCGGTAATGCACATCACATAAGCCTTGCAAGCATTACAACTAATATGTTAGTTGTGAGATGATGTATTATGGAACGACTAAAGAGACTTGCCAATAACGAGATTGAACTAGGTATTGGATACCGACGATCGAATCTCGGGCAAGTAACATACCGATGACAAAGGGAACAACGTATGTTATCATGCGGTCTGACTGATAAAGATCTTCGTAGAATATGCAGGAGCCAATATGGGCATCCAGGTCCCGCTATTGGTTATTGACCGGAGACGTGTCTCGGTCATGTCTACATTGTTCTCGAACCGTAGGGTCCGCACGCTTAACGTTACGATGACAGTTATTATGAGTTTATGTATTTTGATGTAACGAAGGTTGTTCGGAGTCCTGGATGTGATCATGGACATGACGAGGAGTCTCGAAATGGTTGAGACATTAAGATCGATATATTGGACGACTATATTCGGACACCGGAATTGTTCCGGGTGATTTCGGATAAAACCGGAGTGCTGGAGGGGTTACCGGAACCCCCCGGGGAAGTAATGGGCCTTAGTGGGCCTAAGGGGAGGGAGAGGGCAGCAGCCCAGGAGGTGGCGCGCCCCCCTCATGGGGAGTCTGAATAGGACTAGGAGGGGGGCGCGGCCCCCCTTTCCCTCTACCTCTCCCTCTCTTTCCTTCCCCCTCTCTATTCCTAGTTGGACTAGGAAAGGGGAGTCCTCCCACTAGGAGGAGGACTCCCCCCCTCTCCTTGGCGCGCCCCAAGGGCCGGCCGGCCTCCCCCTTGCTCCTTTATATACGGGGGCAGGGGGGCACCCTAGAACACACAAGTTGATCATCGTGATCGTTCCTTAGCCGTGTGCGGTGCCCCCCTCCACCATATTCCACCTCGGTCATATTGTAGCAGCGCTTAGGCGAAGCCCTGCGATGGTAGAACATCAAGATTGTCACCACGCCGTCGTGCTGACGGAACTCATCCCCGAAGCTCTGCTGGATCGGAGCCCGGGGAGCGTCATCGAGCTGTACGTGTGCCAAGAACTCGGAGGTGCCGGAGTAACGGTGCTTGGATCGGTCGGACCGGGAAGACGTACGACTACTTCCTCTAGGTTGCGTCAACGCTTCTGCTTCGGTCTACGAGGGTATGTAGACAACACTCTCCCCTCTCGTTGCTATGCATCACTATGATCTTGCGTGTGCGTACGAAATTTTTTGAAATTACTACGTTCCCCAACAATATCATCAATGGGCCTTCTACGGGCCGTATCATCAATGGGCCTTATACGGGCCGTATGATCGATTGGCCAAACATGGGCCAAACAGACCGCATTCTGGCCGTAAACGGGCTAGAGTTGGAATCGTCCGTTCATGGGCCGACCATAATGGGCCATCGTTAATAGGCCGTATTTGATGACGCTATGAAAATGGCCCAACGTATTAACGGACCACAAATGGGTCGACTGTAACCACGGGCTGAATTTGGCCCACAAGCAGAAAATGACAGTAACGGGCCGTAAGTAAACGAATGCTGGAAAATAGCCCAAGAATAAATGGGCTCTGAGAAGGCCGAAAGATAACATGGGCTGGAAACGGCCCAACGGAATAACGGGCTGTTAATGGGTATAAAGTGATACACTGTTCTTTACGGGCCAGTTTCACCACGGGCCGTTAATGGGTGTAAAGTGATACACTGTTCATTACGGGCCAGTTTTAGCACGGGTCGTTAATAGGCCAAGAGTTACATAGGGCCTCATATGGGCCGAAAGACGTCATGGGCCATACATGGGCCAGAAGTGAAAATGGGCTAGAATCATATTGGATGGCCCAGATGACGCTACTGGGCCTAATTCGAATAGGGCGTAACGGGCCATGGGTTAGCGGGCTGTAAATGGGCTATATGCGAACAAGCCGTTAACAGGCTTTCCATGGTCCGGCCCGCCAGCTTTTGACCAAGTCAAACGGGCCAGCCTTTTCACAGGAATGGGCCTCTGTTGGGCCGTGCCATGTGTCGATGTATCATAGACGCCTATCTGACCCACTGACGAGCTGACACATGTTTCATCCGGCCAATAAGAATTTTACACGTGGAAATTTCCCATTGGTCGGGGCTGTTAACGGGTTATCGGATCCAAAACCTGACCCGATAGCTTAACAACGTTTCGTTACGGTGGATTCCACGTGTCGGTCACCCTTGACGAAAGCACTTCTGTGACGCGCGATTTATCATCATGGAAGTGGACACTTCCGTGATGATAATTTTGGTAATGTCATGGAACACTTCTACAACAGCACATGTATGACTATCTTGATTCTGTCATAAATTTGTCATGGATGTACATGCATGACAAAAAACGCGACCTACTGTGACAAACACGTATCATCACGGAAGTGTTTTTTTTTGTAGTGACGACTCCAAGGTCCTGTCTTGATGAAGACAGTGAGTTGAAGCTACTCACCAGCAGGTGTGAGACAACCTCTATGCAGTCGCTGCCTCAATCAGTTCAACTTCTTCAGTCTCAACTTAAAGCGGACAGGCTTGCTTCAGCTCAGCTCCGACTTGAAGTCAAAGATGCAAGGAAGATGTCAGAGGACTGCCTTGCGCACTATGGTGCCATACAACTAGGGAGGGAGCATATATCGTTGACACAACTGAGGTGTCATCAGCTTGTTCGGCTGCTTGCAGGGCCCGCCCTGGCCAGGCCTAGTGCCTTCTGAAGTGTTCTTAGTTTTGTATATTCTTTTGTCGGCGCGTTTATATGCACTGGTGGCGACCTTTGATGCCCAGTGTATGTAATCCGCGGCCACGTTGCGCTTTATTATCACCGGAAGTGAACTTTGATTCCTAGTGGATGTACTATGTTGTAATTTCTTTATTGTATAGTGTAGCTTTATTTCTTGGTCGGTATGCTGTAATTTAGGACGAAAGGTTCAGTGGATCTCAGTGTTGTCGGTCTTCAAGCCGGCCCGTTACTCATATGGGACAAAACATGGGCCTATAATCATCTTGGGCCATTAGCAGGTCTAAACCTATAGTAGTTTCCCACCTTTAACAGGCCGAGTAAAGTTCTAGCCAGCTGGGCCAGAGAATACCATGGGCTTTTAACAGGCTTAAACCTAGATTGGGCCAGCGTTGGGCCGAAAAATTCACGGGCCAATACAGGCAGAAACTGTCTAAGGCCCATGTTTGGCCCAAATAGGATGAGTAGTTAACAGGCCAAAATATATCTCGGACCAGTTTGGCCCAATAAAATTATGGGCTTTAAGCAGGCCGGTATCCACGCAGGCCATAGGCCCAGAAGTGTCACAAGCCATTATCAGATGGGCTGTAAGCAGGCCTTATTCAATGCGGGCTGTAATTAGGCCCAACTGTTCCACGGGCCATTAACAGGCTGGCATGTTGGGCTGAATTTTATCCATGAAGACTACGGGCCATTAAGAGGCCTAAAGTTACTTCAGACAAGAAATAGCCCAGTTTCTGCATGGGCTGTTAAAGGGCCTAAAGTTAAACCGGGCTGATAACGTCCCAGATGCACCACGGGCCGCTAACAGGCCGAAACTTTTATCGGGCCAAACTGGTTAACGTGCATTTAATAGGCCAAAATACAAACCTGTCTTAGAATGGGCCCAAAAGAACAGTGGCCTGTTAACGGGCGTGATTCGATATGGGCCCTAATTTGGCCCAAAACACGGCAGGCTGTGAACGGGTCTGATCCGCTATGGGCCTCAATTTGGCCCAAAACATCGCCGGCTGTTAACGGGCCAGCCCACTAGTGTTTGAAAAAACATGGTGGGCCTTTAGCTGGGCCGGCCTTTTCACCGGAATGGGCCTCTATTGGGCCGTGCCATGTGTCGATGTATCATAGGCGCCTCCTGTCCAATGAGTGGATGACATCTGTCCCAACGGTGAGCAAACACGTGTTTCCTCCGGCCAATGAGAATTTTACACGTGGAAAATCCCTATTTGTCCGGGCTGTTAACGGGTTATCGGATCCAAAACTGGACCCGGTAGCTTAACGACGACCCATTACAGTCAACGCCACGTGTCGGTCACCCTTGACGAAAGCACTTCTATGACGCGGGATTTATCGTCATGGAAGTGGACACTTCTGTGATGATAATTTTGATATTGTCACGGAACACTTCTACGACAGCATAGGTATGACTATCTTGATTCTGTCATAAAATCGTCATGGATGTACATGCATGACAGAAAATGTGACCTACTATGACAAACACGTATCATCACGAAAGTGTATTTTTTTTGTAGTGATATAGGATCATTACATCAGTTTGTCTTCAAGGACCTCGTGTTTTGAAGACTTTTGTAAAAATCGCCTATTCACCCCTGTCGGTGTCAAAACCGGCGGATCTCGGGTAGGGGGTCCCGAACTGTGTGTCAAGGCCGGATGGTAACAGGAGACAAGGGACACAATGTTTTTACCCAGGTTCGGGCCCTCTCGATGGAGGTAATACCCTACTCCTGCTTGATTAATATTGATGATATGGGTAGTACAAGAGTAGATCTACCACGAGATCAAGGAGGCTAAACCCTAGAAGCTAGCCTATGGTATGATTGTGTATGGAGTTGATTGTCCTATGGACTACAACCCTCCGGTTTATATAGACACCGGATAGGGTTAGGGTTACACAGAGTCGGTTACAAGGGTAGGAGATCTTGAATATCCGCATCGCCAAGCTTGCCTTCCACGCCAAGGAAAGTCCCATCCGGACACGGGACGAAGTCTTCAATCTTGTATCTTCGTAGTCCAAGAGTCCGGCGAAGGTATAGTCCGGCTACCCGAACACCCCCTAATCCAGGACTCCCTCAGTAGCCCCTGAACTAGGCTTCAATGATGAGTCCGGCGCGCAGATTGTCTTCGGCATTGCAAGGCGGGTTCCTCCTCCAAGTCCTTCACAGAAGATTGTAAACACCAAGAATAGTGTCCGGCTCTGCAAAACAAGTTTCCACATATTGCCATAGAGAGAATAATATTGACACAAATCAAATCTGCTGACGCATTCCGTAGTGCGTCATCACACTACGGCCAAGTCTTTTACTCGAATCGTTTTTACTTTTCCACCTCAGCACAGTTTGCAAGGCGGTTTCCTTGGCACGTCTTGTCAAAGCAGAGATCGTGTCCCCTTTTTTACGGGATTCTCATCAATACGGACGTGGGTAAACCAATCGTGCCCGTTAGCACGTTTCCTCGATTAAAGGCGAGCCCCAAACGGTTACAGGGAGGGCTCTTGGTATTCAACCTCTTATAAAGAGACCAAGGCCCCGCTCCTCCTTTCAATCTCAAGCGAGTTCGCCCGTCACCTCGAGTTCCAACACCCTAGGTTCCAGATTTCAGGCGCTTCTGATCTTCGACAATGTCCGGTTCTGACCTTCAAGGCCGATGGACGCCCTCCTCCGTCACGGAGGAGGACGTGCTAAAGTTAAGAGAGGCTAAGTTCCTGACCGGCGAAATTCCGCACAGGTTGCCTGCTCAAGGGCAGGCCGTTCCCAGCCCCCAGCCCGGTGAGAGTGTAGTGTTCATGTCTCACTTCCTCCGGGGGTTAGGCTTCCCGATGGATCCCTTTGTCAGGGGGCTGCTGTTTTATTACGGGCTGGAATTCCATGACTTAGCTCCGGAGTCCATCCTCCATATCTCCTCATTTATCATTATGTGTGAAGCGTTCCTCCATGTTACCCCTCACTTCGGATTATGGCTCAAGACCTTTAAAGTGGAGCCGAAGATAATCGAGGGACGGCACGCAGAGTGCGGAGGTGCTGTCATAAGCAAGAAAGCCGATGCTCCATGGCCTGAGGGCTCTTTTCAAGAGGAGCTTGGCTTGTGGCAACGAGAGTGGTTTTATATCACCGCTCCCCGGGGCACCAAGTGGGTGGCGCCTCCTGCCTTTCGCTCGGGTCCCCCGCCACAACTAACATCGTGGATCAACAGAGGGTTAGATTGGGGGTTACCCAAAGACGTGCCCCTGCTGCAGGGCCGCATTAAGGATCTCTTGGAAGGAGACCTCAGCCTGGTCAAGGTGACGCAGGTCATGCTGATTCGCCGAATACTGCCCGGCAAACGTCGCTCCCTTCGCCTGTGGGAGTTTAATCCAGAGGGACCTCAAGCTCTCCGGAATTTCATGGGCGCAACGCCCGCAGAGATGTATAAACTGTTCTTCGGATCACAAGAGACGTGTCTGGATTTAACCAAGGATGTAGGCCTGAGCTGCAATCGCCCGGATACTCAAGTAAGTAACCTTGTGCCCGGACCTTCTATCCGTATAATTGTCATAATTTGCCCCTGAAAGAGCTGTCCTTTTAAGCAGGAATGGATAGCGAAGGCAAAGATGATCAGGTGTCCGGCTCCCCTTCCCGAAACCAGGCCGGATCCTGTGCTAGTCAGGATGCTGGAGATAATGCCTTTGGAGGGGAGTAAAGGGGAGGACAAGGAAACTATGGCCTCCTCGAAGGAGGCTAATCCGAAGGGAGGAACCGACAATCCCTCTCCTAAGGGGAAGAAGAGAGCCGCCTCCGACGACCCAGAGACCGTGACCTCGAAGTGGGGAAAAAATCCTCGTCAGAGGGTCCTACGCCGGGGAGTTCCTCGGCCAGACTACGCCCTCAAGGGGATCAGCCCTCCAGCGAGCCGTAAGTAGAGGAAGATTTTCCTTTTGAGGGATGAGAGAAATCCTTAATTTATATTTGAGAAGATTAACCGAGTTTTTACCTTGTAGTTTGGACCTCAGCCCTTCTCAGCAGAGCTCATCTTCAGGGGACCTCCTTCCGGAGATGATGGAGAGCGGGACGCCTCCCCCTGCCATGCCGCCTAGCGAGGCGGGCGATCCTGAGGTGTCGTCACGGAGAGTTTCTCCGAATCCGGCAGGGGCAGAAGATGGTCATGTGGCCCCCCAGGGTTCTCCGTGTCCGGCCTTCGAAAGAGGTTATGGGACGAGTCTGGCACCGTCTGGTGCTCGGCCGGAGGAGCTAAAGATTCTGCTAGGGCGAGCTTCAATCTCGGAAGAGCATCGTGCATTGATGGGCACGGTGATTGAAAGGATTTCATCCGCACAAAGCAGATTGCATGAGGCCGTCAAAAGTTTACTGACGGGTTTTGAGGTACGTTGGATAATGTACACTTTTGTCAGTTGCGCATAAGTAAGATGTGCCCTGTGTAGATAGTAGCCCCTGAGACTCTACGCGTCGTCAAGAAAGGACGGCACGCGGAGGATCATAATCCCAGGTCTAAGATGTCGCCTTTGAATGTAGGCGGCAGGGTGTCCGGAATCCAGCCGGACTGATGATTTGGCCGAACTAAAGCGGCAACTGGATGTGGCAGATGCCGACATCGCGCTTGTCAACAAGCGGCTTGATGAAGCTCAAGGTATGTAGTTCCTCAGACGGCATTAGGTAGGAAGGGCTTTACGCCAGTATCTTACAATGCATGTGCTTGACGCAGATGGTGCGGCCGCCGTGGAGAGTCTCAGGGCAGAACTTGCCCGAGCTAAGGAACAAGCCAGAAGAAGCGATGCAGCTACCGAGAAAGCCCGTGAAGAGCTGAAAGCTGAACAGGCTTCTCACTGCCGAAGCAAGGAGGAGATGGCCGCGATGGCCGTGAAGTTAAAGGGCGCTGCTGACCGTTGAAAGCTTCTTGAAGAAGAAGACCTGGCGAGGCGGACGGGCTTAGAGAAGGCCGTTACTAACGCCAAAGACGCTCGCTCTGCGATGAGAGCTGCGAAGGAGGAGCTGCGCCAAGCCGGACAGATTGCGGCTGGAAGGCCGTTTATGCTGCGGAGGAAGTTTTGTGATCCGAGGTTTGCTCCGTTGGACCAGATGTGGAGTGTGAAGGACACCTATCTGGATTTGGTAGTGAGTTCTCCTGATGCGACCAAACATTTTTGAGATCCAAAAGATCACGAAGTGGAAAAGCTTTTCTGGTCGCAGTTTCACAATCCAGAGCATCCACTTTCAGTGGACGATCGTTTGGCTCAATGGGCCGAACTGAATAGGTTGTCCGGACTCGCCATGAAGTACGTCATGGGTCATCTTTGGCCAGGGAGATCGGAGCCGAAGAGTTACTTCAGCTTGGTGCAGCAATTCCTTGATGCAGTGACACGAATCGATGCAATGAAGAGGTCAGCCTGCATAGAGGGCGCACGGATGGCTCTTGCCCGTGTCAAAACATACTAGGCAGAAATGGAGACCACCGTTGTCGCGTCCCGAGATTCGGACAAAAGCCGAGTACCTTTCGAGCACTATTTTCAGGACGTCCTTGAGGGCGCTCGTATAATAGAGACGCAGTGCTCGAAGGATGCTATTTTATGATAGCATATGTAATTATAAAGCAATATGGTAGTGGCCTTTTATACTTGTGCCTTCAAGTATTTGAAACACCTCCTGTGCGGCCGTTATATATATAATCTGAAAGATGGCTGTCGTTGGCTTCAGCCCCCACGCACATAGTGCGGGGGTGCTCGCAGAAGATGCATTTTCACACTTAACCCAATGTCTTGGTCCTACCAAGGAGGTGATAGCGCAGCGGGCCAGGCAACCAGACTATAATGCTTTAACACTTTCACTTAGCCATAGGAGCTTGACAGTGGGACTCTTTAGGTAGCCCTTTGGTGGCGACTGCGCTCGCCCGAGTTCGGGGCGCGTATATGCCTAGCCGGGAAGCGGCCCTTCATTAAAGCGGAGGAATCCGATAGATTCCCATAGGTTGTCGAGTGGCTGACCAGTCTCACGCTGCATCATGACAGTCAGTTTTCGGCTTTCTCTACTGAGGTGCTCGCCCGGCCGAACCGGGGCACAATCGCAGTAGTTCTCCTGGTGCTACCTTAGCCGATAGAGCGGAACGTAAGGTAGCCGAACTCAGGAGCCGGGCAACCCAACATTTGACCAAAGAAATGATTCAGAGCTGATGCATATAGTGCCAAAACTCGCGACGCCGAACACTCCCTAGGGTGTTCGGTCTTTATGAGTGCGGGCAAAACAACACTCTGTAGTAAAAAAGCCCCTAGTGTCCAGGTACGCGCAAGAATTCTGACGTGGCCACATGCCAAGACGCCAGCCTCCTCCGTGGTTATGTTAAAGAAAACCAGGGGAGATGTAACAACGAGAGACAGTAAAAAAGGTTTACGCAGGGTCTTAATCTAAAAAGAATCCTTAAGTTGGGTCCCTACTGCACGTCTGCGCCTGTGTCTCCGTTGTGCCGTATCCTGGACGGGCGCCGCATGACGTTCATCTGTAAAAAAGAGGAACTTATTTAAAAATGGGTCGTGTCGGACAAAGGTTTGAAATAAACAATGTATAAAGTAAAATATATAAAATTGAGCTTTATTGTCTCTCCATGTAGCCCCTAGTGCGGGGGTATATGGCCAATAGGCCTGCATCAATGGTGATTTTTGCGCCGAACTCGTCTATCCGTGTTCGTGGTCTTTAGTGACCTATTTCGAAGTTTTTTTTGGCCATTGAGACCATTTTACTGTGAGGCTGTGAAAGCAGCCGCACAGTCCTCCGCTTGGGGGAGGCGCATTTCAGTGCTTCCCCTTCAAAGAGATGATGCCCCATGGACCGGGCATCTTAAGCGTGAGAGATGCATAATGCGGTATTGCGTTAAAGCGGGCGAAAGCTTCGCGTCCTAGTAGTGCTTGATAGCGACTTGAGAACGGGACGACATGGAAGGTCAGCTTTTCACGGCGGAAGTTATCGGTAGAACCGAATATAACTTCGAGTCGGAGAAAACCCATGCAATGGGTGTCCGGACCAGGTGTTACCCCTTGAAAGAAGGTTTTGCTATGGCGGATTCTCGCTGGGTCTATCCCCATGTGACGGATTGTGTCCTGATACATCAGGTTTAGTCCGTTGCCGCCGTCCATAAGGACATTTGAAAATTGGATTCCGCCGATTATTGGATCGAGTATCAAGCCAGTCCAGCCTGCGTTCCTGATGCTTTTCGAATAATCCAGCTAATCGAAGATGATTGGTTTTGACACCCAGTGGCAGGATCCCTTGGGTATATGTCGGGTGGTGCGTGCCTTTATGGGCGCGGCACGTTTTGTTATGTGAAGTAAGTTCACTGCTTTTACTTCTTGTGGGAAGTTCTTTTGTTTCCTGGTGCTCTGCTTTTGGGGTTCGTCCTCGTCTTCGCTTGGTGTGTCGAGCCCCTTGTGTTCGGCATTGAGTCTGCCGGACTATTTGAAAACCCAACAATCTCTGTGGGTATGGTTAGCAGGCTTCCCGGGAGTACTGTGTATCTGACATATCCTATCCAGGATTTTATTTAAGTTGGATGGATCATCCCTATTATCCTGGAGGGGTGGTTTTGTCTGATTTGGTCGTGAGCCTTTGAATCCGGCATTAACTGTCGTGCTCTTCGGACTTTTTTCCTTAATTCGGCGACGGTCCTTGTTGCGTCGTGGTTTTCCGTTTCCATCCCTAGTTTCGGATGTACTTGGGTCGCTGGGGCTGCACCTTGCCAACCAGCTGTCCTCTCCTGCACAAAAGCGGGTCATGAGGCTTGTTAGTGCGGCCATTGTTCTTGGCTTTTCTTGGACGAGGTGTCTGGCGAGCCATTCGTCTCGGACGTTATGCCTGAAAGCTGCTAAAGCTTCGGCGTCCGGACAGTTGACTATCTGATTCTTTTTAGTGAGGAATCCATTCCAGAACTGCCGAGCTGATTCTCCGGGCTGTTGAGTTATGTGACTAAGATCGTCTGCATCCGGGGGGCGGACATAGGTCCCTTGAAAATTTTCTCGGAAAGCATCCTCGAGCTCTTCCCAGCTTCCAATTGTGTTTTCAGGAAGGCTTTTAAGCCAGTGCCGGGCTGGCCCTTTAAGCTTAAGGGGTAAATATTTGATGGCGTGGAGATCGTCTCCTCTGGCCATATGTATGTGGAGGATATAGTCCTCGATCCAGACTCCAGGGTCTGTTGTTCCATCGTATGCCTCTATGTTGACGGGTTTGAATCCCTCTGGGAATTCATAGTCCAGAACCTCATCGGTGAAACATAGGGGGTGTGCGGCGCCCATATATCTGGGGGTGCCGGATTCTGATGATGGCTTTATTGCATTGCTTACGAGAGCTTGCTTTCTTGGCCCATAAATGGACCTCACTGGGCCGTGATGCGAATCCTTAGGTGGATCGCATGCCGTTTTAAGTGCGGCGCCGCTTGCCGATTTATGGGGTCGTCTATCCGACCATGTGGCTTTCTTATTTTTTGAATGTGAGGGCTCTAGAGCCTCTTCGTCGAATTCGGGCAGCAGCCTTCTTTTCGGATAGCTTTTAGTGTGGCGACCGTCGCCGTATTTATCTACGGTATTGATTACTTTGCTCCATTTAATCCGGAGTGCGTCTTCTGCTATTTTTAGCTTCCGCTTCTGCTTTTTCAGGCTTCGTGCTGTTGCAATGAGCCTCTTGTGGAGATTCTTCTTCTTTGTGGGTCTATCCGGCGTAAGGTCGTCCGGAATGCCGTTTTCGCCGGGGGAGGGATGTTCGGTTTCTTTATCCGTGTTGCCCTGTTCGGACAGTTGCTCTAAGGCCTGCTTGTCGTCTACTGGCTCATCCTGCTCTATGGCTGGGTCTTTATTGAGGCGGGGCTTGGGTCGGCGTTTACGCTGACGCTTTGATTACTTTTCAGGGGGTCGATCTCCCGTTCCATCCCCTTTTTCCTCGTTGTCGCTTCCTCTAGGGGTATCCACCATGTACACATCGTGAGATGAGGTGGCTGTCCAATGCCCTATGGGCGTTGGTTCATCGTTATCTCCTGCATCGTCATCCATGTTGTCGATGTCTGTGGAGTCGAAGTTGAGCACGTTGTTTAAACTGTTGACAGTGGCTACAAAGTGGGTGGTGAGTGGGCTTTGAATTTTTTCATCGTCCGTATCCCATCCTCGCTGACCGTAATCCGGCCAGGGCTCTCCTGATAAAGAGAGAGACTTGAGAGAATTCAGGATATCGCCAAAAGGCGAGTGCTGAAAGATGTCTGCGGCGGTGAACTCCATTATCGGCGCCCAATTGGACTCGATCGGTAGGGGCGCGGGGGGTTCGGAGTCCAAAGAGGAGTCCAGATCCTCGGAGTCATGAGTCACGCGGAGTGCGGGGCTGGCGTTCGGCTCGATCACCCTTGAGGTCGCAGCCCCTGAGGTGACGTCCAACCGCTCATCCTCGATTGGCGCAGTGGGCTCCGAATTAAGGGTCGGAGCCAGTGCGGCCTCCAAGGCGCTGTTCGGCTACAGAGCTAGATCATGCCCATCGAAACAGTGCGGCGCGCTTGGCTGTGGCTCGAATCCGTCAAAGATCAAATCTCCACAGATGTCCGCCGTGTAGTTTAGGCTTCCGAACCTGACCTGATGGCCAGGGGCGTAGCTTTCGATCTGCTCCAGGTGGCCAAACGAATTGGCCCGCAGGGCGAAGCCGCCGAAGACGAAGATTTGTCCGGGGAGAAAAGTCTCACCCTGGACCTCATCGTTACTGATGATCAAAGGAGCCATCGAGCCTAAAGGCGATGACACAGAGGAACTCTCAATGAAAGCACCAATGTCGGTGTCAAAACCGGCGGATCTCGGGTAGGGGGTCCCGAACTGTGCGTCAAGGCTGGATGGTAATAGGAGACAAGGGACATGATGTTTTTACCCAGGTTCGGGCCCTCTCGATGGAGGTAATACCCTACTCCTGCTTGATTAATATTGATGATATGGGTAGTACAAGAGTAGATCTACCACGAGATCAAGGAGGCTAAACCCTAGAAGCTAGCCTATGGTATGATTGTGTATGGAGTTGATTGTCCTACGGACTACAACCCTTCGGTTTATATAGACACCGGATAGGGTTAGGGTTACACAGAGTCAGTTACAAGGGTAGGAGATCTTGAATATCCGCATCACCAAGCTTGCCTTCCCCGCCAAGGAAAGTCCCATCCGGACACGGGACGAAGTCTTCAAACTTGTATCTTCATAGTCCAGGAGTCCGGCGAAGGTATAGTGCGGCTACCCGAACACCCCCTAATCCAGGACTCCCTCAACCCCCCTCTAGTCGATAACTAGCACTTTCAAGTTAACCTACTCCTTTTAGTCTGCATGAAGGTACAAATCTTTTAACTAAATTTTAACAGTTTGGCAATGTTTTCACTGAATTTTGGCCTTAAGTACAGTTACAAAATCTGACCGTTTGAGTACAATTTGGACTACTGTTTTCTGGAGTGAACTGAACTGCCTTTGGAAGCAAAAGGCATCAGAAACACAGAGAAACAAAGCCATTTTACAAAAGTTGCTTTCATAAGTTGCAAACAGTACTCCAAACTGGCAGTAACAAACTGAATTTTGTACTCCAAACTTTCATAATTTGTGGAGTACTCCAAACAGGAGTAATTCCAGCAGTACCAAATAGTTCTCCAAATTTGCATATGTTTAGTGACTGCATATGTTCAGTGACTTCAAAATTTGACAGTTAGCAAAGTACAGTGATTGCGTATGTTCAAAATTGGATGATCTGCTCTAGTTCCATAATGCTAGAAATAATTGATCTAGACAAACATTCAATTTCATAGATGACTATCAGTTTCACTGTGACTATTAATTTCACTATAATTGATCTGCTTCCGTACGTACCCAGATATCAGCAGAGGTGGGGGCTCTGGAGGAAGCCAAGGTCGGCGCTCAGGCAAACAGTAGCAGAGGCGGAGGCTCAATGCTGCATTGCTTGTACTGTCAAAAAGGTTTAGGCTCAATGTGACATTGCTAAAAATTGATAGTAAGTTTTAACAGTTTGGAGTACAGATTAACTGAAACCGGACAATTTTAATTGAATTTTACCTTCTTCCTTCCTTAGGAACCGAGCTCTGGCGACAACACAAGGAGCAGGCCAGAGGAGCACAAGGGAGCTGCTACTGGAGCTATGCTGCTGCTGATCAACACGATCACGCCAAGCGAGCTGGGGATCAATATCACTCTGTATAAGCTACAGGACCAGAGCAGAATAGCAGAGGCAGAGGCGGAGGCCTCGGGGGTCGGGGGCAGGGATCGGAGGGCGTCGGCGTCGCCCACCAGCAGCAGTGGTGGTGGCACAGGCGTTGCTAGCCAGCACCACCTCAACCAGCCGGTGGGCCAAAGCGGACCAGCGCGGCGGCAGTGAGCAGCGGAATCATGGGCGGAGTGGACCAGTGCGGCGGTGGTGGGTGGTGGAGGAACAACTCATTGGTGGGCGACAGAGAACCACTCGTCGGTGGGCAGCGGAGGTCCTCCTCATGGGCGGTCGGCGGAGTCCTCCTCGTGGGCGGCCGGCGGAGATCCTCCTCGTGGGCAGCGGAGGTCATGTTCGTGGGCGGGCTCATTAGTGGCTCAGGAACTGCTCGTCGGCGGCTACCTTCTCCTGGAGACGGCTGGCCGTGGCGACACGGGCGACGGGAGGAGGAGGAAGGAGATGGGGCTTAATTTCTAAAGCTTTGAAAGTGGAAGGACTAAAATGCAGAAAAACAAATGTACTACCCCTGCGACAAGAATTACGGGATGGAGGGAGTATTATCTAAAAACATGTTAAAATTGTTAAAAAAATGTTTGTAAAAAACTATTCATGCGTTTCAAGAAATGTATGTGAGATTAAAGAAAAGATAATCATGTATATTGAAAATACGAACCATGTATTGTCGGATCACGGGTTCCGGCAAAAACCCTTAAGGTTCGAACTTTGGGGTGCGCGCGAAGATCTCTCTCCCCCTAGCTCACGCTCTCACCGCAATCTCAAAGCTCGGCCCGCCGAACCCGAAGAACAAGGGACACAAGAGTGTATACTGGTTCGGGCCACCGACGTGGTGTAATACCCTACTCCAGTATGGTGTGGTGGATTGCCTTGTAGGCTGGGGATGAACAAGTACAAGGGAAGAACAACCTCCTGAGGAGAGGTGTTCTTAAGCTCGGTGAGCTTGCGTGTGTGAGGATGGAATGGATCCGATCCCAGATGAGTTGTGTCGGTGTCAAAACCGGCGGATCTCGGGTAGGGGGTCCAGAACTGTGCGTCTAGGCGGATGGTAACAGGAGACGGGGGACATGATGTTTTTACCCAGGTTCGGGCCCTCTCGATGGAGGTAAAACCCTACTCCTGCTTGATTGATCTTGATGATATGAGTATTACAAGAGTTGATCTACCACGAGATCGTAGAGGCTAAACCCTATAAGCTAGCCTATGGTATGATTATTCTTGGTCCTACGGACTAAACCCTCCGGTTTATATAGACACCGGAGGGGGCTAGGGTTACACAGAGTTGGTTACAAGGAAGGAGATCTACATATCCGTATTGCCAAGCTTGCCTTCCACGCCAAGGAGAGTCCCATCCGGACACGGGATGAAATCTTCAATCTTGTATCTTCATTGTCCAACAATCCGACCAAAGGATATAGTCCGGCTGTCCGGATACCCCCTAATCCAGGACTCCCTCAGTAGCCCCTGAACTAGGCTTCAATGACGATGAGTCCGGCGCGCAAATTGTCTTCGGCATTGCAAGGCGGGTTCCTCCTCCGAATATTTCATAGAAGATTTTGAACACGAGGATCGTGTCCGGCTCTGCAAAACAAGTTCCACATACCGTCGTAGAGAGAATAATATTTCCACAAATCTAATCTGCTGACGTATTTCGCAGTGTGACATCACACCGCAGCCAGGTCATTTATTCGTTTTTCATAACCAATCTCAGCGTGTATAGCGAGGCGGTTTCCTTGGCACGTCTTGTCGGAGCAGAGATCGTGTCCCCTTTATTATGGGATTCTCATCAATGCGGACGTGGGTAACCCAATCGTGCCCGTTGGTACGACTCCTCGATTGTAGGCAAGTCCCAAACGGTCACGAGGAGGACACTTGGTATTCAACCTCTTTATAAAGAGACCAAGGCCTATTCTTTTTCCTTTTCGATCTTAATCGAATCCACCCCCGCCTCGAGTTCCAACACTCAAAGCTCAAGTTTAGGTGCTTCGGACCTCCGACTATGTCTGGATCCAACCTTCAAGGTCGGTGGATGCCTTCCTCCGTCACGGAGGAAGATGTGAAAAAGCTAAGGGAGGCTAGGTTTCTGACCGGCGAGATCCCGCACCGGCTGCCTGCTTGAGGGCAGGTCATTCCTACCCCCAAACCCGGCGAGAGCGTTGTGTTTGTGTCTCACTTCCTCCGAGGGCTAGGCTTCGCTCTAGATCCCTTCATGAGGGGGCTCATGTTTTATTATGGGCTGGATTTCCACGATTTAGCTCCGGAATCTATCCTCCACATCTCATCGTTCATCCTCGTGTGTGAAGCTTTCCTCCGTATTACCCCTCACTTCTGACTGTGGCTCAAGACCTTCAAAGTGGAGCCGAAGATGATCGAGAGGCGGCACGCAGAGTGTGGAGGCGCCGTAATAAGCAAAAACGCCGATGCCCCATGGCCCGAGGGCTCTTTCCAGGAGGTGTCCAGCTTATGGCAACGAGAGTGGTTTTATATCACAGCTCCCAGGGGTACCAAGTGGGTGGCTCCACCTGTCTTTCGCTCGGGTTCCCCGCCACGACTAATGTCATGGGTCAACAAAGGGATGGACTGGGGACCAGTAAAGGATGTGCCCACATTGCAGAGCCGCATCCAAGATCTCCTTGAGAGAGATATCAGTCTGGTCATGGTAATGCAAGTCATGTTAATTCACCGAGTTCTGCCCTGCAAACGTCGTCCCCTTCGCATGTGGGACTTCAACCCGGAGGGACCGCGAGCTATTCAACACTTCCTCGGCATGATGCCCGAGGATATGTACAAATTGTTCTTCGGACCACAAATAATGTGTCCGGACACCACTGAGGATGCAGGTATGAGCTGCAATCGCCCGGATACCCAAGTAAGTAGCCCCGCATCCGAACACACGGTCTGTTTATTTATCGCAACGTCGCCCTAAAAAAGCCGCTCTTTGACCAGGATTGGATAGCGAAGGTGAAGTTGATCAGGTGTCCGGCGCCCCTCCCTGAGACCTCACCGAATCCCGTGCTAACCAGGATGCTGGAGATCGTGCCTTATCAAGCGCCCTCAGGGGAAGATAAAGGGGGGAATAAGGAGGCTGGCACCTCCGCGAAGGAGGATAACCGGGGGAAGGAACTGAAACTTCCTCTCCCCAGGGAAGGAAGAGGACCGCCTATGAGGACCCGGAGACAATGGTCTCCAAATGGGGGAAGAAATCTTTGCCAGAGGGTCCTGCCCTGGGGGATACCCCGGCCGCACTATGCCCTCAAGGGGATCAGCCCTCCATCGAGCTGTAAGTAAAAGGGAACTTTATGGTGGAAATATCATGCCTTACTTCTGAGGAAAATAACTGAAATATTCCTCTTGCAGTTCGGATCATAGCCCATCTCGACAGAGTTCATCTTTTGGGGATCTTCTTCCGAAGATGATGGAAAGTGAGACGCCTCCCCCTACCATCCTGTCTCGTGAGGCGGGCGACCCCGAAGTGTTGTCGCGGAGGGTTTCTCCTAATCCAGCAGGGCCAGAGGATGACTTTTTGGCTGCCCGAAGTCCTCAGTATCCGGCTTTTGAATAGAGCAATCGGAAGAGTCCAGCGCCGCCTGGTGTGCGGTCGGACGTACTGGAGGATCTGCTAAAGCAAGCGGCTATCTCAGAAGAGCACCGCACGTTTATGGGTACGGTGATTGAAAGGATTTCGTCCGGTGAAAGACTCTGGGTTCTGTCAAAGACAACGGCGCACAGAGGATCATAGTCCCAGGAATAATTGTGCCGCCTTAATATGCAGATGGCGGAGGGTCCGGTGGCCAGCTGGACTAATGAGTTTGCCGATCTAAAGCGGCAGCTTGATGTGGCAGACGCCAACATCGTACTTGTCAACAAGCGGCTTGACGAGGCACAGGGTATGTGATTTCTCCGGTGACACATGGTAAGAGGAGCATGATGCCAGTATCTATAACATGTTTTTGAATGTAGATGGAGCTGCGGCCGTGGAGAACCTTCGGGCGGAACTTGCCCGAGCCAAAGAACAAGCCAGGAAAAGTGATGCGGCTGCCCTGAAGGTAGTCGAGGAGCTGAAAGCCGAACAGGCTGCTCACTGAGCAAGGAAGAAATAGCCAGGATGGCCGTGGGATTGAAGAATTCCGCTGACCGTTACGAGCTTCTAAAAAATGAAGATCGAGCGAAGATGACAGACCTGGAGAAGGCCACGGTGGCGGCCAAAGACACCCGCTCCGCAATGAGAGCGATGGAGGAGCTGCGTCAAGCCGGAGATATCGCGGCTGGGAAGCCCTTTATGCTACGGATGAAGTTCGGAGATCCTAAGTATGCCACTTGTATGCTCCGGCTGTGGAGTTCTGCGGACGCGTATCTGGACTTAGCAGCGAGTGCTACCGATGCGGCCGAATACTTCCGAGATAAAAAAGATTGCGAAGTGGAAAAGCTGTTCTGGTCACAATTTAACGTTCTAGAGCGTCCGCTTCCATTGAATGATCGGTTGGCCCAATGGGCCGAGCTTAATAGATTGTCCGTACTTGCCATGAGGTCTATTGTGGATCATCTATGGCCGGAAGGGCCAAAGCCGAACAGTTAGTTTAGTTTGGTGCAGCAGTTCCTTGGTGTAGTGCCACGCATCAACGGGATGAAGAGGTCGGCGTGCGTAGAGGGTGCGCGGATGGCCCTTGCCCGTGTCAAGACATACTGGGCAGAGATGGAGGCCACCGCCATTGCAGCCCAAGATTCAGACGAGAGCCGAGTACCTGCCGAGCACTACTTTCGAGAAGTTCTTGAGGGTGCTCGTTCAATAGAAGCGCAGTGCTCGAAGAATATTATGCTCTAATGACATGTATTCCTATCGAAAAACGATGTTTTACTGAATTGTAAAGGCTATTTTATAATTTTGCCTAAAAGAATTATAATACCTCCTGTGTGGCTGTTTATGTATATATGTATATAACCTGAAAGATGGCAGTCGTCGGCTTCAGCCCCCACGCATATAATGCAGGGGTGTTCACAAAAGACGCACGTTCACACTTGATCCAACGTCTTGGTCCATTAAGGAGGTGATGGCACAGAGAACTAGGCAATCGGACTATAATGCTTTAACGCTTTCACTTAGCCAGAGGAGTTCGACAGTGGGGCTACTATATAGCCCCTGGTGGCTCCGCGCTCATCCGAATTTAGGGCGCGTACATGCCTGGCCGGGAAACGACCCTTCGTTAAGGCAGAGGAATCCCGAAGATTCTGCTAGGTCATCGAGTGGTTGACCAGTCTCATGCTATATCATGACACTCAGTTTTCGGCTTTCTCTACTGAGGTGCTCGTCCGGATGAACCAGGGCACAATCACAGTAGTTCTCCTGGTGCCGCCTTAGCCGATAGAGCAGAACGTAAGGCAGCAAAACACAGGAGCCGGGCAAACCCAACATTTGACCAAAGACATGATTCAGAGCTGATGCATATAAGGCCAAACTCGCGAGGCCGAACACTCCCTAAGGTATTCGGTCTTTATGATGTAAACCGGGCTAAACAATGCCCTTTGTAATAAGCCCCTAGTGTCCAGGTACGTGCAATATTCTGACGTGGCCACAAGCCAATAACGTCAGCATCCTGCTCGGTTATACGGAGAATCCGGGGGATGTGTATCAACAAGAGACAGTAAAAAAGGTTTACGCAGGGTCTTAATCTAAAAAGAAGCCTTGGAACGGGTCCCTGCTGCACGTCTGCGCCTGTGTCTCCGTTGTGCCGTATCCTGGACGGGTGTAGCACGTTGGTCATCTGTAAAAGAGAGGAACTTAGTTGAAAAGTTGTCGTGCAAAAGGTATGGTATACTAAATAAACCATGTACAGTTCAAGATGAGTAAAGTTGAGCCGAATTGTCACTTGTTTACATGCATTGAGCCCCTTGTATTGTTATAGGGGTATAGCCATCAAACCTGTACCAATTATATGTAACTACGCCGGACTCGTCTAACCGTGTCCGTAGTCTTAACGACCGGTCATCTACTCTGGTTGGTGAGGTCATCTAGTGTGCGGCTGCCAGGGCGGCCGCACGATCTTCCGCGCGCAAGGAACGCTCAATTTTTTCCATTTACTGTAATGATGCCACGTGGACCAGGCATCTTAAGCGTGAGAGAAGCGTAATGCGGTATTGTGTTAAAGCGAGCGAAAGCTTCGTGTCCGAGTAGTGCTTGATAGCCACTTTGGAATAGAGCGATTTGGAAGGTTAGCTTTTCGCTTTGGAAGTTGTCAGGAAAGCCGAATACAACCTCTAGAGACAGAGAGCCCGTGCAGTGAGCTTTTGTGCCTCGCGTTACTCCTTTAAAGGTAGTATTGCTATGGCTGACTTTCGTTGGGTCTATCCCCATTTTGCGGACTATGTCCTGATATATCAGGTTTAAACCACTGCCGCCGTCCGTCAGGACTCGTGTGAAATGGTATCCGTCAATTATCGGGTCTAACACCAAGGCAGCCAATCCTGCCTGCCGGATACTTGCCGAGTAATCCCTACGGTCAAAAGTGATCGGTTGGGATGACCAGTGGCTGAACTCTGTGGTGATAGGTCCTGGGCCATGTGTCTTTGGGCGTGCCGCTTTGTTTCTCCCCTTCATCACGTGTACCACGTTTACTGTTTTGACTTCTGGTGGGAATTTTTTCTGTTCCCCAGTGCTTTGCTGGCGAGGCTTGTCCTCGTCTTCGCTTGGTGTATCCAGCCCCTTGTGTTTGGCGTTTAGCTTGCCGGACTGCTTGAAGACCCAACATTCTCTATGGGTATGATTTGCAGGTTTATCAGGGGTGCTGTGGATCTGACATAGTTTGTCCAGAATCTTGTTTAGGCTGGACAATTCGTCTCTGTTGCTTTTGGAGGGCAACTTTCGCTGACCTTGCCGAGAGTTGCTGAATCCGGCGTTTACCGCCGTACTATTCGGGCTGTCTTCTTTATTCCGGCGCTTGTTTTTGTTGCGTCGTGGCTTCCCATTTCCGTCCCTGACTTCGGATGTGCTTGGGTCGCTGGTGCTACTTCGGGCTAACCAGCTGTCCTCGCCCGCGCAAAAGCGGGTCATGAGGCTTGTTAAGGCTGCCATTGTTCTCGGCTTTTCTTGACCGAGGTGTCTGGCCAGCCATTCGTCTCGGACGCTGTGCTTGAAAGTTGCTAAGGCTTCGGCGTCCGGACAGTCGACTATTTGGTTCTTTTTAGTGAGTAACATGTTCCAAAGCTTTCGGGCTGACTCTCCGGGCAGTTGAGTTATATGACTTAAATCGTCTGCATGGGGTGGTCGGACATAGGTCCCTTGAAAATTTGCCCGAAAAGCGTCCTCGAGCTCTTGCCAACTTCCAATGGAGTTTTCGGGGAGGCTTTTAAGCCAGTGTCGAGCTGGCCCTTTGAGCTTGAGGGGTAAGTACTTGATGGCATGGAGATCGTCTCCTCGAGCCATGTGGATATGTAGGATGTAGTCCTCAATCCATACCCTAGGGTCTGTCGTTCTGTCATACGCCTCTATGTTTACGGGTTTGAATCCCTCTGGAAATCCATGGTCCAGCACCTCATCGGTAAAACATAGGGGGTGTGCGGCACCCCTGTATTTGGGTGTACCGTGGTGTTCGGATTTTTGTTGCGTTGCATTGTGCGCTGGGGCGCGCTTTCTTGGTCCGTAGATGGATCTGGTTGCGCCGGCCTTTTGATGCGAGTCCTCACGTGGATCGCGCACTGGTTTGTGTGCGGCGTCATTTGCCGCTCTATGGTGGCCACGAGGTCGTCTATCCGACCGGATGGCTGTTTTGTTTTTCGATTGCGGGGGCTCTAAGGCCTCATCATCGAATTCAGGCAGCAGCTTTCGCTTCGAGTAGCTCTTTGTGTGGCGACTGTCGCCGTACTTTTCTGTGGTGTTGAGTACTTTACTCCATCTAATTCTGAGTGTATCTTGTGCAGCCCTGAGCTTTTGCTTCTGCTTTTTCAGACTCCTCGCAGTGGCGACAAGCCTTTGATGGAGATTCTTTTGCTCTAGGTGCTTGTCTAGTGTGATGTCATCCGGACTGTTATCTTCGCCGGAGACGGGTTGTTTGGTTTGATTCTCCGTGTTGCCGTGGTCGGACGGCAGTTCCATGCCGTGTTCGTCGCCCGCTGGCTCACCCTGCTCTATTGCTGGGTCTATATGATCGTTGTTTCTGTCGAGGCGGGATTTGGAGCGGCACTTACGCCACCGCTTGGACTGCTTCTCGAGGGAACGATCCTTCGCTGCGTCCTTCCGTTCCTCGTCGTCGTTTTCTGTGGGTGTGTCCACCATGTATACATCATATGATGAAGTGGGTGTCCAGTGCCCTGTAGGCAGTGGTTCCTATTCGTCTCCTGCATCGTCGTCCATGCTGTCAATGTCTTTGGAGTCGAAGTCGAGCATGTCGGTCAAATCATCGACAATGGCTACTAAGTCGGTGGTGGGTGGGCGGCGAATTTCTTCGTCATCCGCATCCCAATCCGACCGGACATAGTTCGGCCAGGACTCTCCTGACAAGGAGAGAGACCTTAATGAGTTCAGTACGTCGCCGAAGGGCGAGTGCTGAAAGATATCCGCGGAGGTGAACTCCATGATCGGCGCCCAGTCGGATTCAATAGGAACGGGCGCAGGCGGTTCGGAGTCCATGGCCGGGGAAGAATCCAGCAGTTTGGCATCACGGCTCTCGTGAAGGGTAAGGTCGGTATTTGGCTCGATCGCCGCTAAGAATGCAGCCTCCGTGGCGGGGTCTATCCACCCGTCCATGGATGGCACAATTGGCTCCGAATTGAGGGTCGGAGCGGTTGCTGGTGCGATCTCCTAAACACTGTCCGGTGGCAGAGCTAAATCATGCTCATCGTGACCGTGCGGCGCACTCGGCAGGGGCTCGAATCCATCGAAGATCAAGTCTCCGCGGATGTCGGACGTGTAGTTTAAGATTCCAAACCTGGCCTGGTGGCCAGGGGCATAACTCTCGATCTGCTCCAGATGGCCAAGCGAGTTGGCCCGCAGTGCGAAGCTGCCGAAAACAAAAATCTGTCCGAGGAGAAAAGTCTCACCCTGGACTGCATCGCTATCGATGATCGAAGGAGCCATCAAGCCTAACAATGACGACACAGAGGAACTCTCAATGAAAGCACCAATGTCGGTGTCAAAACCAGCGGATCTCGGGTAGGGGGTCCCGAACTGTGCGTCTAGGCGGATGGTGACAGGAGACGGGGGACACGATGTTTTTACCCAGGTTCAGGCCCTCTCGATGGAGGTAAAACCCTACTCCTGCTTGATTGATCTTGATGATATGAGTATTACAAGAGTTGATCTACCACGAGATCGTAGAGGCTAAACCCTAGAAGCTAGCCTATGGTATGATTGTTCTTGGTCCTACGGACTAAACCCTCCGGTTTATATAGACACCGGAGGGGGCTAGGGTTACACAGAGTTGGTTACAAGGAAGGAGATCTACATATACGTATTGCCAAGCTTGCCTTCCACACCAAGGAGAGTCCCATCCGGACACAGGACGAAGTCTTCAATCTTGTATCTTCATAGGTCAACAATCCGGCCAAAGGATATAGTCCGGCTGTCCGGATACCCCCTAATCCAGGACTCCCTCAAGTTGCCTCCTACGGTGGTGGCTAGTCCTATTTATAGAGGCCCGGGTCCTCTTCCCAAATATCAGGCGGGAAGGGATCCCACAACGGCCAATTTGAAGGGGGGGCAGCTAGTACAAGCTATCCTGACAAAAGATGGTCTTCGCCTGCCAAAGGCTCTGGTGGTGACGCCGTCGTGGGCTCCGTGATGACCTCTGTCCTGCCATCCTGCTGGTCTTGGTCTCGTTGCACCGATATGGAAACCTTTGCCTGATGCCTCGGGACCCCTCGCCTGCGCCTGCTCCTTTAGCACCAAAGAGGAAACGAGTACTCTGCGCCCGCCTGGCCTTGGTCGTCATGGCTCACGTCACGGGAACCTCACGAGGTGCCCCTTGCCTTGATCTCTCTGCTCCACGCGAGCCAGCCTAGTGAGGCCGCCCCTGAGGAGGTCTTGCGTTGTCCGCCTCGCGAGGCTCGGCCCCTCGTGAGGGTCTTGAGCGTTTGCTGGTGAAGATGGGCCGTACAGGGCCGCTGGTGGAGCCACGCTGCAGGCCACAGGCAGGCAAGTCTGGGGACCCCCGTTCCCAGAACGCCGACAGTAGCCCCCGGGCCCAAGGCGCACTCGGACTTGGCTTCGAGGCGAAGCCAAGGGGCAAGTGCGAAGCGCCGCAGGCCCCAACCGCCTGCGGCCTTGATTGATGCGTGGCGACTGATGGGACTTGGGCGTCCCCGCTTCCCCATGCAGCCTTGATATCCGCCTAGCTAGGCGGCCACCACGACCTGCACAGTTGCTCCTTCGTTGCTGGCGACGCACTCCGAAAGAGGAAGGGATCTCCAAGCTGCGGCGGTGATGCCTTCCGGCCATTGAAACAGAGGAAGTATATCACCATAGACGAGTGAGTACCTTATCTTTGTAGTTTCTCGAGTGCTACTTCCCCTCGTGAGCATGATTCCTCAAGGTCCCTTCTGCTAAGGCGGCGAAATCTCCCGAGAAGCAGCCTTCTCCTACCTCGAGTCCTCTGCCGATCCTAAGCACCTCTAGCCGGCCTGCCACACTCAGTGCAAGGTCGGTCGGAGAGGTGCATGCGCCGGCCTGGCATCTTGACCCCGCGTTCTTGCCATTCCCCCTTTGCGGTCCTTCTTGGGGTGCTGAAGGTGTGCCAAGGGCTCCTCCTCTGGTTATTGACCGCGGCTGGGTGACCTCGGCCCTAGCGTCTTCTTCACGCAATGAACCTCCGCCCTTCTGGGCCTCTGTTGAGACTCGAAGGACGACTGGAAAGGGGACGGCCTCCAGCCCCCTGCCGGGGGGAGGCGTGCCTCTTCGGATTTCTTCAGCGACTTCCGGCGCGGAGGACGGGCCTGGTCGTTCGCTCGAGCAGGCGCGCAAGAGGGGCGCTGTCCGTCATGAGCTTTTCCGGGAGACGATGGGTGCGCTGAGTCGTCTTGGGGAGGAGCTTGTGGATGTTGACGCCGCCTTGAGACCGAGGGCCTTCGGCTGGTGGACGAGTGGCATCAACTGAAGGTGGCCATCAACCTCGGGTGCCTCCAGCACGAGCACGCCAACGCAAAGGCCGAAGCATCCCACGCAACCTCGCGCGAGGACAGCGCCCGAGCCTTGGAGGAGGCCGGGGAGGCAGATCACCGCCGCGAGGTTGCCGAAAAGCGCTGGCAGGAGCTCCAGGCCCTGAATGCCTCCCTGGAGCAGCAAGTGGAGGCATGTAGGGCTGCCTTGGCGTCGATGAAGGGGGCGCCGTCCGACGAGGAGGAGATCTTGAGGCGCGAGGAAGCGCTGATGCTGGAGGCCACGGAGCGCAGCCTCGAGCTTGAGCGATTGGAGACGAGGGAGCGTCAAGTTGCCCAAGCGGGAGATGCTGCCAGCGCGCGCGAGGCGAGGACCCAGGAAGAAGTTGATCGCAGGGTAACCGAGGCTCGCGCTGATCTTGCCAATGTGTACGAACTGAAGCTGAAGTTCACGGAAGCTGAAGCTAAGGGCAGGACCGCCGCCCTCAGGTTGAGGTTGGCTGGGGCGGAGTAGCGCGAGAAGGCCGCCGCGGCTGCCTTGATCTCCGTGCAGGCCGAGTTGGCCTCCTCCCAAGCTGAGCTGCTCCCGCTTCAGCAGCGGGTTACCATTGCCAAGTCCATCGCGCAGTAGAGCAGGGAGGAGGCGATCCGCCGACAAACGTTGCAGCGCGAGCATGCCCCATGCTCCGGGACCTTAGGACGAGGGCCAACCTGGCGCTCGGTGCCATCTGCGACGAGCACGCCCCTCATCCCCACACCGAGGACTATGTCGGCCATCTTTGCTTCTTCACAGATGTCGTGACGCGCCTGGAGGACTGGGCCGAGAGGGCTCACGAGCTTGTCGAGGAAAAGAGCCGGGGCCTCCTTGGACGCGCGTTCTCCCGCGTCTTTAGCCATCTTCAGAATGTCGATCCCAACTTTGACTTCGACGCTGCCATCGCCCCTGTGCCCGAAGTTATCCGGGACAACCTGGCACGCTGGGTGGATGATAACATGGATGCTCTGGCCAGAGCCTTCGCTACCGAAGACGACAAGGCCGTGGTCGTGGCGGACGAAGGTGGTGTGGTTGATGATGGTGAAGACGACTCTAGCAAAAGCGCCGGCAGCGCGCATGAGAGCGAGTCGGATGACGTTGCGAGCGACATATCCGACTAAGCTTGCACCCCTCTGTTTTCACCCTGCACGCAAAGACTTGGAGATGGCCCCGTGGGGTGTGAGAGTGTTTTGATGGGGAGATCCCCCTATGTGTATAAATTGGTGTTCTTCTCTTCTCTTCCCGTCTTAAAGCCGAACTTGGGACGTGCTTCCGCGAGTTGGCGGGCTCCTGAGCAGGGTCGCCACCGCGACTCATCCTGACCTACCTGGTCTTGTGTTGGTTGCAGGGCAGTTGGCACGCCCTTCTCCTGAGATAAACCGCTAGGGGTCCGCGGCCCTGAGCCTCCTGAGCAGCATGCGGCCCTACTGCGGGGAGCTTGGCCAGGGGCGTCCTGCTGACCGCGGCAGGATGCGTACGCAGCAATTTTGCGGCGCATACGCTCTTGCCCCAAGGAGGGTCCTGCCGAGGTGGAGTAGACCTGCCTGGTGGGATCGACCGTCCAGCCCCCGAGCCGGAGGGCCTGAGGCGCAAGCCTTAAAAACGAGGTGCATGACCAGAAAGCAATAGAACCAGCAGAAATCAAAGGAAAACTCCCCCCACTATTTGCAACGAGAAAGACTTCAAATTCAAGCCGAAAGGGTGACAAACCAGTTTACAAAGAAAATGGGAGAGGAAAGCAAATAGCCACGTCCGGCGCCTAGCTAGTCTTCTTGTCTTCCACCAGTGCGGAGCTAAGTGCTACCACTGGGACGTGGGCGGGAGCCCCCGAGGCCCAAGGGCGGCACTCGAAGACTCCGGGGCGTGTACAACCCCACTCATTATTACGTGAGAGTTTCACGAGTGGAGACCTTCACAGGCGTGAGCCTTACTTCATATTGCCTGAAGAGGGGCCCGCCTTGCGCCACCCCCGACCACTATTGGGGCGTCCGGAAACCAGGACGAGACCAAGGGGCAAGGGGGAAACCAGCGGTGCCCCCGGTGACCATGGGCCCTCTGCCGGGGGAAGGGCTCGCCGGCGCTCCGCCGGTAGAGGACCTACCTCCGTCCGGCGCCTTGCTCTGCACGGCATGCGGGAGGCCGTGGCTCCAAGCCCCCCATGCACAGCCCCCAGCACTGTGCTCTGGTCGGGGACAGAACCGCCGCCCTTGGGTCCTCGACCACTGTCATGGCCTGGTCCACCTGCAACCCATGGTTAGTGCACGCCTGCTCCTGCGATACCTGATGTACCCCGTCATCATCGCTGAAGGGATCGGCGGAGCCTTCAGGCGACTCGTGGAAAACTCCTGCTTCCAGCGTTCCGCCGTCCCATGCCGGCCCAAGGAGTGTATTGGGGCCCTCCCCGAGCTTGTACTCCAGGTTCACCATGCGGGGCACATAGGCATCGACGGCTGCCCCCCCGGGGGCCACCGCCTGAGTGCAGCGCGTCTTGAGCTCCTGGTCGTGGCTCCAGGCCCTGGCGGCCGTTGGGTCGCACTCCAGCATGGCTTCATGGTAGGCCACCAGCGCTTGCCTCGGCCTGTGACAAAGTTGCTGCAGTAGGATAGGCGGCGCCGGTGCCCACGCTGGTGTCTCTGAAAGTGCAACTATCCCTAGGTGGTCTTGGTAATTCATAACAACATATAGCTCATTGAGCTAATGCTATTCCAAGATGATTATTTCAGGAAAGCTCAATGATTGGCATGGCATGGATGTGAAAGTGGAACCCTCAAAATGCTAAGGACAAAGGATTGGCTCAAGCTCAAAAGCTCAAGACTCTTCATTTTATATTTTAGTGATCCAAGATCACATTGAGTCTTTAGGAAAAGCCAATACTATTAAGGAGGGATGAGGTGTTGCTTAATGAGCCTCTTGCTTCATGTGCTTAGTGATATGCTCCAAAACCCTCAACTACTTTCCCATATCCACGTATGACCTAAACCCTAAGCCAAACTCGGCCCTACCGATTCTTCCTATCCGCCGCCACCGAGTTTTACTTGTCATTAGCCACTGCCAAACCCTAGCAATTCGGTCCTACCGATAGGGATCTCGGTCTCACCGAGATGGGGTTGCAAACTCTCTGTTTCCCTTTCGTAACTTTTCGGTCCCACCGAAAGAGCGAATCGGTCCCACCGAGATTGCAATGTAAACTCAGTGTTTCCCCTTTGTAACTTTTCGGTCTCACCGAGTTCCACTCGGTCTCACCGAAAGAGCAAATCGGTCCCACCGAGTTTGCCTGACCAACTCTCTGGTTAGCTAATTACCAAATTCGGTCTCACCGAGTTTGTGTAATCGGTCTCACCGAGATTACGTTATGCCCAAACCCTAACCATATCAGTCCTACCGAGTTGCATGTCAGTCCCACCAAAAATCACTAACGGTCACTAGGTTTACATTTTCGGTCCGACCGAGCGTATTGATTCGGTCCCATCGAGATTGGAAAACTGTGTAACGGTTGGATTTTGTGTGGAGGCTATATATACCCCTCCACCTTCTTCTCATTCGATGAGAGAGCCATCAGAACACACACACCATTCCAACTCATATGTTCTGAGAGAGAACCACCTACTCATGTGTTGAGACCAAGACATTCCATTCCTACCATATGAATCTTGATCTCTAGCCTTCCCAAGTTGCTTTCCACTCAAATCTTCTTTCCACCAAATCCAAATCCTATGAGAGAGAGTTGAGTGTTGGGGAGACTATCATTTGAAGCACAAGAGCAAGGAGTTCATTACCTACACACCATTTGTTACTTCTTGGAGAGTGGTGTCTCCTAGATTGGCTAGGTGTCACTTGGGAGCCTCCGACAAGATTGTGGAGTTGAACCAAGGAGTTTGTAAGGGCAAGGAGATCGCCTACTTCGTGAAGATCTACCGCTAGTGAGGCAAGTCCTGTGTGGGCGATGGCCATGGTGGGATAGACAAGGTTGCTTCTTCGTGGACCCTTTGTGGGTGGTTGCTTCTTCGTGGACCCTTCGTGGGTGGAGCCCTGTGTGGATTCGCGCAACCGTTACCCTTGGGTGGAGCCCTGTGTGGACTCGCGCAACCATTACCCTTCGTGGGTTGAAGTCTCCATCAACGTGGATGTAGGATAGCACCACCTATCCGAACCACGGGAAAAACATCCGTGTCTCCAATAGCGTTTGAATTCTCCAAACCCTTCCCTTTACATTCTTGCAAGTTGCATGCTTTACTTTCCGCTGCCTATATACTCTTTGCATGCTTTCTTGAATTATGTGATGATTGCTTGACTTGTCCTAAAATAGCTAAAATCTGCCAAGAACTAAAATTGGGAAAAGGTTAAGTTTTTATTTGGTCAAGTAGTCTAATCACCCCCCCCTTCTAGACATACTTTCAATCCTACAGTCTCCTGGCTCCTCCATTGCTCCGGGGGGTGCACGAGCTCGCCGGGCCCTTTCGCGTGCCTCAGCCACAACCTGAGGAGTGGACAAGGAGCAGAAGGGCGGCGTGCCCCTGCAAGCACAGTCCATCAGTTCGGCAACGCGTTCTAGTAGTGCATCGCGGCCGCTCTCGGTCAGCCTGCACCGTAACAGCTCTCGTGCCATGATGAGCGTGGCCCGCACGTTAGCCTTCTCCCGCCGGGTGTGCGGTGATGTCACCGCTGCGTAGCTTGAGGCCCTCGCGGCGGCCCGCGTGCACCGCGGCGTGAGGGTGGAAGATGCCGGTCCGCTTCGCCCATGCCCCGCGGTGTTCGACAGTATGCGGGCCGCCTGGAGTGCGGAGTTGAGGTCTTCCTGGGCGGACGGTGCTGCCCTGATGGGCCAAGCTGCCCAGCAGTCAGCGTTGGTCCTCGGGTCGCCGGATATCGAAACCGCGGAGTGTTGGCGGGTCAGCTGATGGAAGAGAGGCTCCAGCGCACCCTACCTGGCGTGCCAAATGTCGGATCACGGGTTCCGGCAAAAAACCCTTAAGGTTCAAACTCTGGGGTGCGCGCGAAGATCTCTCTCCCCCTAGCTCACAATCTCACCGCAATCTCAAAGCTCGGCCCGCCGAACCCGAAGAACAAGGGACATAAGAGTTTATACTAGTTCGGGCCACCGATGTGGTGTAATACCCTACTCCAGTGTGGTGTGGTGGATTACCTTGTAGGATATGGATGAACAAGTACAAGGGAAGAACAGCCTCCTAAGGAGAGGTGTTCTTGAGCTCGATGAGCATGCGTGTGTGAGGATGGAATGGATCCGATCCCAGATGAGTTGCCTCCTACGGTGGTGGCTAGTCCTATTTATAGAGGCCCGGGTCCTCTTCCCAAATATCAGGCAGGAAGGGATCCCACAATGGCCAATTTGAAGGGGGACAACTAGTACAAGCTATCCTGACAAAAGATGGTCTTCGCCTGCCAAAGGCTCTGGTGGTGACGCCGCCGTGGGCTCTGCGATGACCTCCATCCTGCCGTCCTACTGGTCTTGGTCTCGTTGCTTCGATATGGAAACCTTTGCCTGATGCCTCAGGACCCCTCGCCTGCGCCTGCTCCTTTAGCACCAAAGAGGAAACGAGTACTATGCGCCCGCTAGCACCCGCCTGGCCTTGGTCGTCATGGCTCACGTCACGGGAATCTCACGAGGTGCCCCTTGCCTTGATCTCTCCGCTGCTCGCGAGCCAGCCTAGTGAGGCCACCCCTGAGGAGGTCTTGCGTCGTCCGCCTCGCGAGGCTTGGCCCCTCGCGAGGGTCTTGAGTGTTTGCTGGTGAAGATGGGCCGTACAGGGCCGCTGATGGAGCCACGCCGCAGGCCGCAGACAGGCAAGTCTGGGGACCCCCATTCCCAGAACGCCGACATGTATAAGAATATGTATACATAAAATACTAACCATGTTTAAAACGCGCCCTGTTAAGAAAGTAGCATTAGGATGTTGACAATCCACTGATGCATCAGTTATCCGCATAAATGATTTCTGCCTCATCATCAACCCACTTGATCAAAAACTGGTGCATAGTAGATGACACGCATTGGTTGCATGAACCCAATCACGGCCTAGTATGACGTTGTAGTTACCTTGCACCTCGGCGACAAAAAAAGCAGTAGCCAAAGTTTTGCTCCTGACTGTAAGCTGATGGGGAATGTTGCATGAAAATCAAATTCCTACTAACACCCAAGATCTATCTAGAATAAGCATAGCAATGAGAGGGGAGAGTGTGTCTACGTACCATCGTAGACCGTTAAGCGAAAGCTTATATAACGCGGTTGATGTAGTCGTACTCTTCGTGATCCAATCACGATCCAAACTGATCTAGCACCAAACGAACGACACCTCCGAGTTTAGCACATGTGCGGCTTGGTGACATCTCCTCCTTGATCCAGCAAGAGAAGGGAAGAAGTAGATGGGATCTCAACCAACACAATGACGTGGTGGAGATGGTGGTGGTGGAGCAATGGCAGCACTTCGCTAAGTGAAAACCATGGACTAGAACTATGCTGGGAGGGAGAGACGGGGCAGTAGCCAATGCCAATGTGTTGGGGTGCCTTGCTGCGCCCCCTCCCCTATACTTATAGGTGTGGGAGGGCTGGGAGTCTAGCCCTACTCCTAGTAGGACTGGCGCCAAGGGGGAGGAGTCCTACTCCTAGTAGGAGTTGGACTCCTAGTCCCTTTCCACATGTCTTAGCCACATGGGACTCTTAGGGGTTGGTGCGCCTGGCCCATGAAGGCCAAGGAGCCCCTTTCAGCCCATGCTGGCATGTGGGACTTGGTGGACCCACTTGTGGACTTCTGGACCCCTCCAGAACCTTCTCAAAGCTTCCCGGTAAAACACCGAAAAACTACACCTTTTTCCAGAATCCCGAAAATGACTTTCCATATATAAATCTTTACCTCTCAACATTTCCAAGACTCCTCATGACGTCAGGGATCTCATCCGGGACTCCGTATAACTTTCAGTTACCAATCATCAAACATCCCAATACTACTGTAGCGTCAACGAACGTTAAGCGTGCGACCCTGCGGGTTCGGGAATCATGTAGTCATGACCGAGACACCTCTCTGGCCAATAACCAGTAGCGAGACCTGGATGCCCATATTGGTTCCTACATATTCCTCGAAGATCTTCATCGGTTGAACCACGGCGTCGAGGATTCGGGTAATCCCGTATGCAATTCCCTTTGTCCGGTGATATGTTACTTGCCCGAGATTCGATCGTTGGTATCTCCATACCTAGTTCAATCTCGTTACCGACAAGTCTCTTTACTCGTTCTGTAATACAAGATCTCGCGACTAACTCAAGGCGAGGTTGGTAGCCAAGGGCTATGTCCAGCGGCAAGGGATTGACTTTGAGGATGTGTTCGCGCCCGTGGCGCGGATGGACTTGGTGCGTGTGTTGATCACCCTCGTCGCTCACCATGACTGGCAAATACACCACATGGACATCAAGTCAGCATTCTTGAATGGTGACCTGCTCGAGGAGCTGTATGTGCAGCAGCCGCTGGGATACGTGAAGACAAGGTGTTGCGCCTCCGCAAGGCCATGCACGGTCTGCGCTAAGCTCCAAGGGCGTGGAACACGAAGCTGGATGACAGTCTGAGCACACTCGGCTTCGAGCGTTGTCCGTCGGAGCACGCGGTGTACTGACGAGGCACAGGAAACTCACTGCTACTCGTTGGGGTGTATGTGGATGATCTCTTCATCACCGGCGTGAACACGGAGGAGATCGCAAGCTTCAAGCAGCAAATGACCAAGCTGTTCTGCATGAGTGACTTGGGAAAATTCAGCTTCTACCTTGGCATCGAAATCCACCGGGAGCGTGATCGGATCATGATCTGCCAGACGGCATATGCCAAGCGTCTGTTGGAGCGAGCTGGGCTGTCAGACTGCAACCCAGTCAGCACACCAATACAGGCAAGATTGAAGCTGAGCAAGGACGGTGTCGGGGATGCCGTGGATGTCATGTACTACCAAAGCATCATCGGAGGTTTGCGATATCTAACCCACACAAGGCCAGACGTAAGCTTCGTTGTAGGCTCTAAGGAGGTTCATGGAGGCCCCTGCTGCAAATCACTATGCGGCGGTGAAGAACCTGCTTTGTTACATAGCAGGGACGCTGGAGCACGGATGTGCGTTCAAGCGCGGGAAGGGCGAGCTGAAGCTAACAGGGTACAGTGATTCAGATCATGTCAGGGACATCGTCGATCGGAAGAGCACGACAGGCACCATCTTCTTCCTCGATGAGAACCCTATAAGCTGGTAGTCGCAAAAGCAACGAGTGGTGGCCATCTCTTCATGCGAGGCCGAGTACATTGCAACCACCACAGCTGTGTGTCAAGGGATTTGGCTGGCATGGCTGCTCAACGAGATGCTGAACAAGGAGACAGTGCCGTCGAAGCTGTTCGTCGACAACAAATCAGCGATCTCTCTGTCGAAGAATCCCGTCTTCCATGACCGGAGCAAGCACATTGAAATCAGGTTCCACTTCATCCGGGAGTGCATGGAGGGAGGGAAGATCGACATCCACTACATTTGAACCAGTGATCAGCTCGCTGATGTTCTGAAAAAGGGACTTGGACCTCTGGCATTTCAAGAGCTGAGGAGGAGGATCGGCATGACTGGAGTTCTTAGGAAATAAATCAGCAACGACAATATTAGGGGGTGATTTGTTGACAACTTAATCTAGTCATTGGTAGCAGTAGTTAATTTCCATTTTTCAGTTAAATTCAGTTAGGCATGTGTCGCGGCTGTGCGTGCCGTGCATGTAGGGCTAGGACCCGGTCTTGGTGCTCGTGGTATGGCACGGGCGTGAGCCAGATCATGGCACCGAGGTAGGATCTCTACTGGCCACCGTTTCTTCCTTTTACCAGAAAAAATAGTGAATGAGAAAGTCAGAAAAATCGCAAGATTTTACGCGACGCCAAACACCGGTGTTCATCTCTATCAGAGCGAGTGTCAGAGAGCGAATTCTCATAGCTGCTGCCTGCAACCCAGCTCAGGATGTACTTCACTGCCATTGTAGCACATCCGGCAGTTTTTTGGCAATTCTAGAGCTTTGGTTTCTCCTTCGCGGAGTGCAGCTACAAGCAGGCATGGAGGATACTATTTTGTGGAAACACACGGCCTGTGGGAGGTGTTGGGGAACGTAGTAATTTCAAAAAAATTCCTACGCACACGCAAGATCATGGTGATGCATAGCAACAAGAGGGGAGAGTGTTGTCTACGTACCCTCGTAGAACGAAGCGGAAGCGTTATATCAACGCGGTTGATGTAGTCGAACGTCTTCACGATCCGACCGATCCAAGCATCGAAAGCACGGCACCTCCGAGTTCTGCACATGTATGGCTCGGTGACGTCCTCGCCTTCTTGATCCAGCAAGAGGGGCGAAGTAGTAGATGAGTTCCGGTAGCACGACGGTGTGGTGACGGTGTTGGTGAAGAACAATCTTCGCAGGGCTTTGCCTCAGCACTACGAAAACTATGACGGAGGATAAACTAGAGGAGACGGGGTTGCCGGCACACGGCTTGGTGTTTCTTGGTGTTTCTTGGGTGCTAGCCCTACCCCTCTATTTATATGTTGAGCCTTGGGGTCGAAACTTGGAGTAAAAGCCTCCACAAAGTCAGTTTCACCCGAAAGGCAAGAGTCCTTCTCGGACTCCAGGGCCAGACGCCAGGGTTCCCGGCGTCTGGACCCAGATGCCAGGGACCCTGGCGTCTGTCCCCTGGACTCCGCAAAAGTTCCTTTTGCGCTTTCCAAAAACCTCGTGGGCTTTCCCCTTTGGCCCAGATAAAGTGTTCTCGTGCCCAAACATTTCGGGAAACATCCGGAACCCCTTCCGGTGAATTCTAGAACCCTTCCGGAGATCAAACACTACTATCCACATATCAATCTTTACTTCCGGACCATTCCGGAGTTCCTCATCATATTTGTGATCTCATCCAAAACTCCGAACAACATTCGGTCACCAACATACATAACTCATAGTACTATATCGTCAACGAACGTTAAGCGTGCGGACCCTACGGGTTCGAGAACTATGTAGACATGACCGAGGCACCTCTCTTGTCAATAACCAATAGCGGGACCTGGATGCCCATATTGGCTACTACATATTCTACGAAGATCTTTATCGGTCAGACCGCATAACAACATACGTTGTTCCCTTTGTCATCGGTATGTTACTTGCCCGAGATTCGATCGTCGGTATCTCAATACCTAGTTCAATCTCGTTACCGGCAAGTCTCTTTTCTCGTTCCGTAATACATCATCCCGCAACTAACTCATTAGTTGCAATGCTTGCAAGGCTTAGATGATGTGCGTTACCGAGAGGGCCCAGAGATACCTCTCCGACAATCGGAGTGACAAATCCTAATCTCGAAATACGCCAACCCAACAAGTACCTTCGGAGACACCTGTAGAGCACCTTTATAATCACCCAGTTACGTTGGGACGTTTGGTAGCACATAAAGTGTTCCTCCGGTAAACGGGAGTTGCATAATCTCATAGTCATAGGAACATGTATAAGTCATGAAGAAAGCAATAGCAACATACTAAACGATCGGGTGCTAAGCTAACGGAATGGGTCATGTAAATCATATCATTCTCCTAATGATGTGATCCCATTAATCAAATGACAACTCATGTCTATGGCTAGGAAACTTAACCATCTTTGATCAATGAGCTAGTCAAGTAGAGGCATACTAGTGACACTCTGTTTGTCTATGTATTCACACATGTATTATGTTTCCGGTTAATACAATTCTAGCATGAATAATAAACATTTATCATGATATAAGGAAATAAATAATAAATTTATTATTGCCTCTAGGGCATATTTCCTTCAGTCTCCCACTTGCACTAGAGTCAAAAATCTAGATTACACAGTAATGATTCTAACACCCATGGAGCCTTGGTGTTGATCATGTTTTGCTCGTGGAAGAGGCTTAGTCAACGGGTCTGCAACATTCAGATCCGTATGTATCTTGCAAATTTCTATGTCTCCCACCTAGACTAGATCCCGGATGGAATTGAAGCGTCTCTTGATGTGCTTGGTTCTCTTGTGAAATCTGGATTCCTTCGCTAAGGCAATTGCTCCAGTATTGTCACAAAAGATTTTCATTGGACCCGATGCACTAGGTATGACACCTAGATCGGATATGAACTCCTTCATCCAGACTCCTTCATTTGCTGCTTCCGAAGCAGCTATGTACTCCGCTTCACATGTAGATCCCGCCACGACGCTTTGTTTAGAACTGCACCAACTGACAGCTCCACCGTTTAATGTAAACACGTATCTGGTATGCGATTTAGAATCGTCCGGATCAGTGTCAAAGCTTGCATCAACGTAACCGTTTACGATGAGCTCTTTGTCACCTCCATATACGAGAAACATATCCTTAGTCCTTTTCAGGTACTTCAGGATGTTCTTGACCACTGTCCAGTGATCCACTCCTGGATTACTTTGGTACCTCCCTGCTAAACTTATAGCAAGGCACACATCAGGTCTGGTACACAGCATTGCATACATGATAGAGCCTATGGCTGAAGCATAGGGAACATCTTTCATTTTCTCTCTATCTTCTGCAGTGGTCAGGCATTGAGTCTTACTCAACTTCACACCTTGTAACACAGGCAAGAACCCTTTCTTTGCTTGATCCATTTTGAACTTCTTCAAAACTTTGTCAAGGTATGTGCTTTGTGAAAGTCCAATTAAGCGTCTTGATCTATCTCTATAGATCATAATGCCCAATATGTAAGCAGCTTCACCGAGGTCTTTCATTGAAAAACTTTTATTCAAGTATCCCTTTATGCTATCCAGAAATTCTATATCATTTTCGATTAGTAATATGTCATCCACATATAATATCAGAAATGCTACAGAGCTCCCACTCACTTTCTTGTAAATACAGGCTTCTCCAAAAGTCTGTACAAAACCAAATGCTTTGATCACACTATCAAAGCGTTTATTCCAACTCCAAGAGGCTTGTACTAGTCCATAAATGGATCGCTGGAGCTTGCACACTTTGTTAGCTCCCTTTGGATCGACAAAACCTTCCGGTTGCATCATATTCAACTCTTCTTCCAGAAATCCATTCAACAATGCAGTTTTGACATCCATCTGCCAAATTTCATAATCATAAAATGCGGCAATCACTAACATGATTCGGACAGACTTAAGCATCGCTACGGGTGAGAAGGTCTCATCGTAGTCAATCCCTTGAACTTGTCAAAAACCTTTCGCAACAAGTCGAGCTTTGTAGACAGTAACATTACCGTCAGCGTCAGTCTTCTTCTTGAAGATCCATTTATTCTCAATTGCTTGCCGATCATCGGGCAAGTCAACCAAAGTCCACAGTTTGTTCTCATACATGGATCCCATCTCAGATTTCATGGCTTCAAGCCATTTTGCGGAATCTGGGCTCACCATCACTTCTTCATAGTTCGTAGGTTCATCATGATCTAGTAGCATGACTTCCAGAACAGGATTACCGTACCACTCTGGTGCGGATCTTACTCTGTTTGATCTACGAGGTTCAGTAGTAACTTGATCTGAAGTTCCATGATCATCATCATTAACTTCCTCACTAATTGGTGTAGGTGTCATAGAAACCGGTTTCTGTGATGTACTACTTTCCAATAAGGGAGCAGGTACAGTTACCTCATCAAGTTCTACTTTCCTCCCACTCACTTCTTTCGAGAGAAACTCCTTCTCTAGAAAGGATCCATTCTTAGCAACGAATGTCTTGCCTTCGGATCTGTGATAGAAGGTGTACCCAACAGTCTCCTTTGGGTATCCTATGAAGACACATTTCTCCAATTTGGGTTCTAGCTTATCAGGTTGAAGCTTTTCACATAAGCATCGGAGCCCCAAACTTTAAGAAACAACAACTTTGGTTTCTTGCCAAACTACAGTTCATAAGGCGTCGTCTCAACGGATTTTGATGGTGCCCTATTTAACGTGAATGCGGCCGTCTCTAAAGCATAACCCCAAAACGATAGCGGTAAATCTGTAAGAGACATCATAGATCGCACCATATCAAGTAAAGTACGATTACAATGTTCGGACACACCATTAAGCTGTGGTGTTCCAGGTGGTGTGAGTTGCAAAACTATTCTGCATTGTTTCAAATGTAGACCAAACTCGTAACTCAAATATTCTCCTCCACGATCAGATCGTGGAAACTTTATTTTCTTGTTACGATGATTTTCAACTTCACTCTGAAATTCTTTGAACTTTTCAGATGTTTCAGACTTATGTTTCATTAAGTAGATATATCCATATCTGCTTAAATCATCTGTGAAGGTGAGAAAATAACGATATCCGCCACGAGCCTCAACATTCATTGGACCACATACATCTGTATGTATGATTTCCAACAAATTTGTTGCTCTCTCCATAGTACCGGAGAACGGCGTTTTAGTCATCTTGCCCATGAGGCACGGTTCACAAGTACCAAGTGATTCATAATCAAGTGGTTCCAAAAGTCCATCAGTATGGAGTTTCTTCATGTGCTTTACACCGATATGACCTAAACGGCAGTGCCACAAATAAGTTGCACTATCATTATCAACTCTGCATCTTTTGGCTTCAACATTATGAATATGTGTATCACTACTATCGAGATTCATCAAAAATAGACCACTCTTCAAGGGTGCATGACCATAAAAGATATTACTCATATAAATAGAACAACCATTATTCTCTGATTTAAATGAATAACCGTCTCGCATCAAACAAGATCCAGATATAATGTTCATGCTCAACGCTGGCACCAAATAACAATTATTTAGGTCTAATACTAATCCCGAAGGTAGATGTAGAGGTAGCGTGCCGACCGCGATCACATCGACTTTGGAACCATTTCCCACACGCATCGTCACCTCGTCCTTTGCCAGTGTTCGCTTAATCCGTAGTCCTTGTTTCGAGTTGCAAATATTAGCAACAGAACCAATATCAAATACCCAGGTGCTACTGCGAGCTCTAGTAAGGTATACATCAATAACATGTATATCACATATACCTTTGTTCACCTTGCCATCCTTCTTATCCGCCAAATACTTGGGGCAATTCCGCTTCTGGTGACCAGTCTGCTTGCAGTAGAAGCACTCAGTTTCAGGCTTAGGTCCAGACTTGGGTTTCTTCTCCTGAGCAGCAACTTGCTTGCTGTTCTTCTTGAAGTTCCCCTTCTTCTTCCCTTTGCCCTTTTTCTTGAAACTAGTGGTCTTGTTGACCATCAACACTTGATGTTCCTTCTTGATTTCTACCTCCGCAGCCTTTAGCATTGCGAAGAGCTCGGGAATTGTCTTATCCATCCCTTGCATATTATAGTTCATCACGAAGCTCTTGTAGCTTGGTGGAAGTGATTGGAGAATTCTGTCAATGACGCTATCATCCGGAAGATTAACTCCCAGTTGAATCAAGTGATTACAATACCCAGACATCTTGAGTATATGCTCACTGACAGAACTATTCTCCTCCATCTTGCAGCTATAGAATTTATTGGAGACTTCATATCTCTCAATCCGGGCATTCTGCTGGAATATTAACTTCAACTCCTGGAACATCTCATATGCCCCATGACGTTCAAAACGTCGTTGAAGTCCCGGTTCTAAGCCGTAAAGCATGGCACATTGAACTATCAAGTAGTCATCAGCTTTGCTCTGCCAGACGTTCTTAACGTCGTCAGTTGCATCAGCAGCAGGCCAGACACCCAGCGGTGCTTCCAGGACGTAACTTTTCTGTGCAGCAATGAGGATAATCCTCAAGTTACGGACCCAGTCCGTGTAATTGCTACCATCATCTTTCAACTTTGCTTTCTCAAGGAATGCATTAAAATTCAACGGAACAACAGCATGGGCCATCTATCTACAATCAACATAAACAAGCAAGATACTATCAGGGACTAAGTTCATGATAAATTTAAGTTCAATTAATCATATTACTTAAGAACTCCCACTTAGATAGACATCCCTCTAATCTTCTAAGTGATCACGTGATCCAAATCAACTAAACCATAACCGATCATCACGTGAAATGGAGTAGTTTTTAATGGTGAACATCACTATGTTGATCATATCTACTATATGATTCACGCTCGACCTTTCGGTCTCAGTGTTCCGAGGCCATATCTGCATATGCTAGGCTCGTCAAGTTTAACCTGAGTATTCCGCGTGTGCAACAACTGGCTTGCACCCGTTGTAGATGGACGTAGAGCTTATCACACCCGATCATCACGTAGTGTCTGGGCACGACGAACTTTGGCAACGGTGCATACTCAGGGAGAACACTTTTATCTTGAAATTTAGTGAGAGATCATCTTATAGTGCTACCGTCAATCAAAGCAAGATAAGATGCATAAAAGATAAACATCACATGCAATCAATATAAGTGATATGATATGGCCATCATCATCTTGTGCTTGTGATCTCCATCTCCGAAGCACCGTCATGATCACCATCGTCACCGGCGCGACGCCTTGATCTCCATCGTAGCATCGTTGTCGTCTCGCCAATCTTATGCTTCTACGACTATCGCTACCGCTTAGTGATAAAGTAAAGCATTACAGGGCGATTGCATTGCATACAATAAAGCGACAACCATATGGCTCCTGCCAGTTGCCGATAACTCGGTTACAAAACATGATCATCTCATACAATAAAATTTAGCATCATGCCTTGACCATATCACATCACAACATGCCCTGCAAAAACAAGTTAGACGTCCTCTACTTTGTTTGTTGCAAGTTTTACGTGGCTGCTACGGGCTTAAGCAAGAACCAATCTTACCTACGCATCAAAACCACAACGATAGTTTGTCAAGTTGGTGCTGTTTTAACCTTCGCAAGGACCGGACGTAGCCACACTCGATTCAACTAAAGTTGGAGAAACTGACACCCGCCAGCCACCTGTGTGCAAAGCACAGCGGTAGAACCAGTCTCGCGTAAGCGTACGCGTAATGTCGGTCCGGGCCGCTTCATCCAACAATACTGCCGAACCAAAGTATGACATGATGGTAAGCAGTATTGACTTATATCGCCCACAACTCACTTGTGTTCTACTCGTGCATATAACATCAAATCATAAAACCTAGGCACTGATACCACTGTTGGGGAACGTAGTAATTTCAAAAAAATTCCTACGCACACGCAAGATCATGGTGATGCATAGCAACAAGAGGGGAGAGTGTTGTCTACGTACCCTCGTAGAACGAAGCGGAAGCGTTATATCAACGCGGTTGATGTAGTCGAACGTCTTCACGATCCGACCGATCCAAGCATCGAAAGCACGGCACCTCCGAGTTCTGCACACGTACGGCTCGGTGACGTCCTCGCCTTCTTGATCCAGCAAGAGGGGCGAAGTAGTAGATGAGTTCCGGCAGCACGACGGTGTGGTGACGGTGTTGGTGAAGAACAATCTTCGCAGGGCTTCGCCTAAGCACTACGAAAACTATGACGGAGGATAAACTAGAGGAGACGGGGTTGCCGGCACACGGCTTGGTGTTTCTTGGTGTTTCTTGATGTGTCTTGGGTGCTAGCCCTACCCCTCTATTTATATGTTGAACCTTGGGGTCGAAACTTGGAGTAAAAGCCTCCACAAAGTCGGTTTCACCCGAAAGGCAAGAGTCCTTCTCGGACTCCAGGGCCAGACGCCAGGGTTCCCGGCGTCTGGACCCAGACGCTAGGGACCCTGGCGTCTGGCCCCTGGACTCCGCAAAACTTCCTTTTGCGCTTTCCAAAAACCTCATGGGCTTTCCCCTTTGGCCCAGATAAAGTGTTCTCGTGCCCAAACATTTCGGGAAACATCCGGAACCCCTTCCGGTGAATTCCGGAATCCTTCCGGAGATCAAACACTACTATCCACATATCAATCTTTACTTCCGGACCATTCCGGAGTTCCTCGTCATATCTGTGATCTCATCCAAAACTCCGAACAACATTCAGTCACCAACATACATAACTCATAGTACTATATCGTCAACGAACGTTAAGCGTGCGGACCCTACGGGTTCGAGAACTATGTAGACATGACCGAGGCACCTCTCTTGTCAATAACCAATAGCGGGACCTGGATGCCCATATTCGCTCCTACATATTCTACGAAGATCTTTATCGGTCAGACCGCATAACAACATACGTTGTTCCCTTTGTCATCGGTATGTTACTTGCCCGAGATTCAATCGTCGGTATCTCAATACCTAGTTCAATCTCATTACCGGTAAGTCTCTTTTCTCGTTCCGTAATACATCATCCCACAACTAACTCATTAGTTGCAATGCTTGCAAGGCTTAGGTGATGTGCATTACCGAGAGGGCCCAGAGATACCTCTCCGACAATCGGAGTGACAAATCGTAATCTCGAAATACGCCAACCCAACAAGTACCTTCGGAGACACCTGTAGAGCACCTTTATAATCACCCAGTTACGTTGTGACGTTTGGTAGCACACAAAGTGTTCCTCCGGTAAACGGGAGTTGCATAATCTCATAGTCATAGGAACATGTATAAGTCATGAATAAAGCAATAGCAACATACTAAACGATCGGGTGCTAAGCTAACGGAATGGGTCATGTCAATCACATCATTCTCCTAATGATGTGATCCCATTAATCAAATGACAACTCATGTCTATGGCTAGGAAACTTAACCGTCTTTGATCAATGAGCTAGTCAAGTAGAGGCATACTAGTGACACTCTGTTTGTCTATGTATTCACACATGTATTATGTTTCCGGTTAATACAATTCTAGCATGAATAATAAACATTTATCATGATATAAGGAAATAAATAATAACTTTATTATTGCCTCTAGGGCATATTTCCTTCAGGAGGTACTCTGCGTCTTTGGCTTATAACGTGCACTACTTGACCATCACCCGTTCTGCCATGTACAAGGTTGTCTGGAGATTCTGCGCCCCCCCCCCCCGAAAGTCAATTTTCTTGCATGGCTTGCCATCCAAGACAGGTTATGGACATCCATTTGCTTGGCCAAGCGAGGGTGGCCAAACAGTGGTCCGTGCACCCTCTGTAGGCGTGAACAAGGACGGTCGAGCACATTTTCTTCCAATGTAGATACACTTTGAGAGTTTGGGAGATGGTTAGAGTTTGCCTTCAACTCATTGATTTGGATACTTCTGGTTGGGCGACTTACACGAGCATCCATGATTGATGGTGTGAATCGGCTTCCGCCCATAGTGCACACAAGAAAGTGATGCCTTCTATCTTTATGCTCGTTTCGAAAGAAATTTGGGATGAGAGGAATGCACGGGTTTTTCGAGGCCGCTCCGCTCCAACGTTTAGCACTCTCCAACCAATCAAGCATGAGGCGAAGCTATGGATCCTAGCAGGGGCGAAACATTTGGGTCTTCTGATGCCGGGAGAGTAACGGCTTGTATTTTTCTTTTCGGCCTTTGGCCGGTGCCTGGATACCTTGTTAAACCTCCTTCTTATTTAATGAATGGGGCGCATCTGGCAGTAATGACGACCATGCTTAGCTATTTGAATTTTTCTTGCAAACAACAATTTGCAGTTTGCTTAGGTCACGGACATCTCCTGGACCATCTCATATATTGTCTGTGTACGAAACCTGCTTCTCCTCTTTTTTTACTAGGAACGTTTCCCTTTTCTGATCAAGAAATTGTTTGGCTTTCAACTCCATGGTACTGTAATAAACTGATGCTGAGGATGCTTCATTTTACATGCAGACATATTTCAGCTGTATTGGGCTTGTATGCTTGCATGCACCAGTTTGATGCGCACTGCATGGATTTGAATAATCCCCATCGGGAAGGGATTAAGTGAATTAACCAAAATGATAGGAATTAGAAGGGATCACGATTGACTAGAGGATTGCCCGGTGGCATATGACTTGTATAAATTGGGCCGATGGCTTAGGCCAACTCCAACGCACGACCCCAAATGGCTCGTCCGTGTCCGTTTGGGGGTAAATGGACAAAGCAGGACCTCCAACACGCGACCGTAAACGGACCGTCGTTCGTTTTCTGTCCGCTTCTGACCCACTCCTGGCCCAAGATTGAGACGAGTTTGCGGCAGAACGCATGGGCGTGACGCGTGCCCTTGTCCTCTTGGCCCGCCCGTCGGTGGCACAGGCGGCCACTTTCCCTCCCTTTCCTCCAAAATGCTCCCGGGCCTCGCCCTCCACTCTCCCGCGTCCTCGGCCTTACCCCTCCCTCCATCCACCATGGCCGATGAGGCGAATCCCGGCAACCCACCACCGGCCGCCCACCCCGTGGCGAAGAAAACGAAGCATGTGAAGAAGCTTCGGTCGGAGCTCACGTCGGCGGAGGCCGCCAAGCTCGGCGCCGAATCGGCCAAGAGGAGGAACTGGCGAACTGTCACGATGGAGAAGAAGGCCGTCGTCGAGTACGCCGCCAAGTGTTCCCTGCGGCGTGCGTTGCAGCACCAGGCCGACCTTGACGACAAGGAGTCCACCATCTCCAAGGCGCACACCCACCTCATGTTGGGCATTGTTGGGTGCTCATCAAAGATTTCCCCAAGTTCAAGGACCAATACAATGCTCTTAAGAATAATATAGGAGAGAAGGCGGCCATGGCTGATGAGGGAGACGTGCTCAAGAGGCCGAGGGGAAAGACAAGCTCAAAGGCCGACGAGAAGCATGATGTGTCTTCTATAGCCTTGCAAGGAAATTCGGAGAACATGATGGGCCAAAAGGAAGTGCGGGAGGAGAGCAGGTGCAAAGGGAAGGAGGAGCAAATGAAGATATACCTAGATCTTCAAACGAAGAATCTTGACATGGAGGAGGCCGTGAAGAAGAGGAAGCTCGACATAGAGGAGGCCGCTCAACTCAAGAAGCTAGAGATCGAGGCCACCAATGCCGGCACAAAAGCCAAGGAGATGGCACTAGTGTTGATGAGCGTCAACAAGAACAACATGTCACTAGAGAGGAAGGCTTAGTTCATGAACCGGCAGAAGGAGATGTTCGTCCGTGACGGCCTGAACTAGGTGAGACCTCGGCCACGCTGGCCGCGATGGCGGTCCTTTCTTAAGGCTGGCTGGTGTGTCGGCCGCTGGCTTTGTTGCCGGCGTGAAACATGTACTTTTTAAAGGCTGGCTGTGTTGCGGCATGAGATTATAGGCCGCTGGTTGTGTTGCCGGCCGACGTGAACTAGTGCGAACCGTGGCCGCGACTTAAATCCTTGGTTTCTCATGTTTGCATGCACGGGGACAAGATGCGTCGAAGATGCGACCGCTCGTTGGGCGTCCTACCGACGCAAACTCAAATCCGGGTGGATACGACCCAATTGTCACCCTCAAACGGACGAAATCCAGACAAAACGGACGTCTGTTTGGGTCATGCGTTGGAGTAGGCCTTAGTATGGAGCAGACCATGTGCCACAAGCTCCGGTCCAGAAAAAGTAGAAAGTAGCGTCGTTAGAACACCATTGTGGGCCACAACATTAATGGACAACCGGCAAGAAGCACTGGCGCATTGAATATTGATGCAATGAAAAAGAAATGCATCATGCAATACGCCTGTGTTCACTGATCCCTATGTGGACCAACGGCTCGGATAATGATACCATATGGTAATATGACCCATGTTGAATTTCCGCTATTCCTATGCATACAACAAGGAGCGATTGCTCTAACAAGATTCGAGACACGAACCAACCTGTAGTTGGATGGTTATGTGGACAGTGGTATCCCCAGCCCACCAGGGTTCAAGTCCTGGTGCTCGCACTTATCCTACGGTGACTTATTCATAAAATCTCAAGATGATATGCCGGCTCGATCTCTCAGAGATGCTCATAGGGATAGGATGTACGCGTGTGTGTTATAATAGTATGAGCACTTGCGTCTGTACTGTGTTTAAAAAAAGCAAGATTCGAGATGAGGAGGCGTTTCCGCTTTGGAGCTTTTTTAATTGTTTTGAGCCGGAATACTCTTTATTCCATTAACCAGAATGGCCAGTCAAATTGCTGGCAATTAACGCATGAACAAAATCTGGAGCCCCATCCGGCCACAAGGCTGAGGATGCATGGCTCATACGTGCACTGTGAGCAGCTAGGGCGTGTTTGGTAGCCTGCATGAGGCCCGGCCTGGCTCGCGCGGGACGAAAACGGGTCGATTGGTTGCCTGCTTTCACTGTTCGGCCCGCATGACACGAACCTTAAAGCACTCCTGGGCCTGGCTCCCTGGGAACGCACGAATCGGCAGTTTCTCCAAGGCCATGCCCGAGCGGTGCACGTGGGCGGCGAAGACTGCACGTGCGCGGCCACGCTCGAGAAGCCACGTTGCTTCCCGAAGCGCCGGCAGTTATTAGCCTCACTGCCCCTCACCGCTCCCTCTCCCCACTCTTCCCCACTCTCCCAACTCTCACCGGCGGCGGCGGGTCGGAGCAGAGCAAGAAGACCACCGGACTCCATCACCGGCGAGCGGATCAGCAGTTGGCCCGCGGCAATGGCGGTAAGCACTTCTCTTTGTTCGACATGCAAAACTTTTTCCCGTTCGATCCGGCGATAGATTCGATCCATGGCGGAGGGGAATGGGGAATAGAGGTAGATAAGCATAGGGGTAGTTCATACTAGTTCATACCAGTTCATACGAGTTCATATATGCAAGATCGGAATAGAGGTAGATGCAGATGCAGAAGGGGGATTGGGGGTACACAACGGACACCGGCTCACCGCGGCGGCCGTCACCGGCGTGCGGAGCGATGGGTCGAGCTGCTAGCCTTCATCTTCTTCTTCATCGCCGTGCGGGCCGGCGGGTCATCGTCGTCGTCCTCGGCGGAGTCGAGGTCGATCTGCCAGGTACGACGGCCTGGCTCCGGCGCCCTTGCTGGCATCTGCATCGCTTCTTCTTCCTCCTTAGGCTCCCCACTGATGACCGCCGGCGGCGCGATAGCCGTCTCCCAGTACACTGCGGCACGGCGGTCATTAGGAGCCCAGTAGTTCTTGTACTTGCACCACTTCTTCCTCTGTTTACCGTCGTCGGAGACGGCCTGATTCATGGCCCAGCAAATGATGTCAACTGCCATCGCGCCCTTCGCTGGGTCAGGAATCAACGTCTTCAGGTCTTCTGCAATGGCCTTCATGAACACTGCATTAGATTCCTTCTGCATGTCAGGCATGGAGCCGAAGTTCAAGCACACCTCCATGGTGTTCTCGAACTTGGTGCGGTCACCAGCCGACCACCCGAGGAAGAAGGCCCTCCAGCCAATACCCCAGGGGAAGGGGTTGGCTTTGGAGCTGGAGCTAGAGCTCATGGCGATGGGGAGGAGGAAGGTTGACAGTTAGAGAAGAGAGGGGTGGGTAAGTAGTGGTGGGCAGGGTGAGTAAATATAGGGGCGATGGAGAGGAGAAGAGTGACAGTCATGCCGTTTTAACTACATGCTCTTCAATAAGCCATGAAATCTGTGCTGTGCCTGACTCCATGAATTGTGTGCAGATCGAGGAGAGCAATGAGATGGGCACGGAGGTGCTCCCGACCGTTGACAACAAGGACAAGCAACCCCTTCACCTAATGCCCGACGAGGTTGTGCTGCCGCCCACAGCCGAGGAAGACCCGAAGACGCCTGAGGGTGGCGACGATGAGGGCATGGAGGAGCCCCCCCAGCAACAAGCGCCGCAACTACGGCCACTACCATCAGGAGGATGGCCCAACTCACTTCTGCAAGGTCATCCTTGCACCGAAGCTTGAGTGCATCCCCATGCCCCTGGACTTCACCAAGCACTTCGTCGCGGTGCCGACGGAGTTCAAGCTCAGGAACAACACCGGTTGCTCCTGGAAGGTGATGGTGAAGCTGATGAACGGCAGGGTGACCCTGGATCAGGGTTGGGCCACCTATGCAGCCGTTCATCAGATCAAGATCGGCTACATGTGAGGTTCAAGCTCCTCACTCCAGACACCCTCAAGGTCACCATCTTCGACGACGATTGCATTGAGGTCGTCAACAAGTGCGGGAAGCACGACGAAGCCTTCGCCGCCAAGGAGTAGAGTCGGGGCCTCCCTAAGTACTATCGAGTCTGCTTTGAACTGTTTATGTTTATGGTTTATGCATAGAACTGTTATGAAGTGTGGTACTGCTTATCAGAAATATGCTCTTAAGTAGTTGATCCTCTTTTTATACTCTGCTCTGCTTATGATGTGTGCTACATGGTTGTGCCGAAGTGTGCTGGTAACATCACCAACTAGCCAAAGAGGTTACCACACACCAGACGTTGCATACAACCAAACACCATGCCTTGGGTTTGTCCACTAACATGCAGGCAACCGAACACCAGCAGTGTGGTTCTGCCCATGCAGGCAACCAAACAACATGCAGATGATGCATTTGAGGCTGCATTTACATAGCCAGACTGAGTTGAGAAGGCTATGCAATGCACCTACTGTTGGCTACATCAACCAAGCACGCTCCTAGAGAATCAGCTACACTATTACAGCCCCTTGGGCAAAAAACAATCTTAAAAAAGAAAAAGTTTAAACTAACAAAGATTTTAATCTCTCTGAAGACAATACCGATGGAAGAGCGGTACTGGTCTGTCCCTTTGATTGCATGCATAAGGAAAAGCCAACGGCAGCCGACCTAATTTTTGGCCGGCCACCATGCAACCATTAGATAGGCCTAATTTTTGGCCGGCCACCATGCAACCATTAGATAGGCCGTTCCCCCGTTGGCGTCTCTGTCCCGGCCTCCATGTGTGCCCATTCGGCGAGGGACGACAAGCGTCCCGCCAGCAAGCTCTCCAGCATCGATCGGAGTAGCTGGAGAACTTGCAAGAAATCGGAAATGGTCAGTTGCCTGACAAAAGTCCTCCCAGAATCTTCCCAACGGTAAACAAACCATGCGAGTAGACCTCACATAAAAACATTTTTTTGTGTTCAGTTGCGCTCCTGCGCATGCAAGACCTAGCCGCAACTATGCATAATCGGCTACGGTGACACTTATCAGGATTATTAAAGACAAAGCCAAAATCTCGATCAGCATTCACCGAAACAAACAGTATTTTTTTTTCTTTTTTTGAAGAGCTACGATACAGGCCAGAACAAACAAAGGTAACACAAACACAAACACTGGAAAATGAACAGGAATGACGTAGAAAGACATCTAACAAAAATAATAAACCAACCGGAAATATATGACAACTCACACAGCCAGAAAAAGAAGCAACACATGTATGACCTGAAGCTACTTTCAACGAGATTCCACATTTACCAACCAACCATTATGCACTCATTGGAGCAACAAAAAAACTCGCAGATGGGGAGGGACTGGATTGCGACATACCCACAGGCTAGGTTATTACATACTCCGTAGTTCTATAATAACAAAATGGCTCCCAGACATCCACATTGCCCCTTCCCTCTCCTGACCTCCCAGACTTCCACATGCCATTGCCTCAATCCTCTCGGTGTCCGCGTGGCCACCTCCCTGCGCCCCTGCCCCTGTTGTTCAAGTTCCTCGGCTGGTAGTACCCATCGTCGTTGTTGTAGTACCCGCCGCCACCACCACCACCCCGGCTATTCTGGTACCCGCCGCTGCCACCACCACCCCGGCTGTTCTGGTACCCACCACCGCCACCACCACCCCGGCTGTTCTGGTACCCGCCGCCACCACCCCGGCTGTTCTGATACCCGCTGCTGCCACCATCCCGGCCATTCTGGTATCCGCCACCACAACCCCGGTCATTCTGGTATCCACCACCACCTCCACACCCATTTTCGTATCCGCTGCCCATGCCACAGCCACCACCACCACCTCCACGCCCATTCTCGTATCCACTGCCCATGCCACGGCCGCCACCACCACCACCTCCACGCCCATTCTCGTATCTGCTGCCCATGCCATGGCCGCCTCCATGCCCGCTGCGGCCATTAGGGTAGGCCCCCCTCCAGCCACGATCACCACCTCGCTGGTTCTGACAAGATTGCCGAGGGTGCTGAAACTGTCGCTTTTTTGGCTCGGCATACATCTGATCTTGTTCTTTCACATCAAATTTCTCCTGCTCTGCCTCAGCCACGCGATATTCCACACGAGGGTTCACCAGGGTTTTACCATCCTGAAGTTGGCATGTTAGTATCAGCAGATATATATTATATACACAGAAAAACACTCCACAGGTCATCCAGTCATTACCACATTTTCCACATCGGCTGCATTAGACTGATGATCATTGTCGATTTCTGTGGCATGCGAGGAATCTTCCTCGTCCTCCTGTCAACAAGTAAACATACCAACAAGATCAATATAAGCTTTAATCATTTCTACTTTCAGAGGTCAACAAACAGACCCCTCAAAATGTCCCCAATTAAAACTGTGTAAATTTTAAATATAAACACTCATCTAATAATTACAAAATGTGTACCATTTTTCAGTCTATCATAGCTCAGCTTCTGGGTGTTAGAACAAACACAAAATGAATAACCAAGCCAACACGACTAAGCAACAGTAGAAACACTTCACAGTAACCAAAATAATAAATCTAGCAAGATATCTTGTTTTAATCTCATCTGTAGAAAACACTTCGTACATGGTAGTGCTTTAGGTGAACATTCATAGTCATGACTGATCACATATGCTAGTATCAGAAAATTAGTAGTGCTTTTGCTTTCTGGATATAGTGGTTGATTATTTGCATCCAGCGCAATTAAAAAAGGCATCCCTGAAAAGAAAATACTATAGCTGGCAGCTTAGCCTCCTAGCAAAGTGCAACTGCTGTCCTGCTTGAGATATATTTACTTATTATACGACTGACCCTACAGAGGCAAGGAGTCCAGTCGAGTAAGTTAAGGGCATTGAGTTTGGAATCAGACTACGGCTAACCAGGAGGAACCATATAGTCCTCTAGGAAATGTGACCCTCTCATCAAGAATAACAATTACATGTACCTGCATTTTCTTCTCTATATCAATCTACACCAACTACCAAGACGCTAGCATGGGCATGGCTCACAGGGCAGCCACCAGCAAATAACGCCAAAAATCTTCAGTGAAGACCGAGGCAAAAGTTTCAGGAGTTCGGGTTATTCTAAAACTTGCATTAACACAATGCTCTCCGGGAAATCAAATCCTTTATGCATAAAAAACTGAAATGCCATCAGCGAAATATGTATGCACCATTACACACTAAGTGTCCAGACGACCGCTGTGAGCTGGATAAGGTCTCTCATCATATGGCACAAAATAAAAACAGTACTTGAATTCCCAGCAACCCAAAACAATGGGAAAACACCACAAAAGTTAAACGATAACCCAAGTTCACGATTGGCTGTTTGGAAAATGCAAGACAGCACAATTTATCCAGGAGAACTACTTAATTATTAATGCATCATTTCAAATGTGTACCCCACCTCAGTGATTTATCATAGGTATGTACTCCCTCCGTCCGGAAATACTTGTCATCAAAATGGATAAAAAGGGGTGTATCTAGAACTAAAATACATCTAGATACATCCCCTTTTATTCATCTTGATGACAAGTATTTCCGGACGGAGGGAGTATGTAGGTGCATTTTAATAGTACTCTACACCAAAGAACTGTGATATTACCAAAGGTGTAGTAAGGTGATGATAGTGCTGTCTAGCTTTTGTTCCAATAATCATAATACTAAAAGGTGGAGATGGACATTGTACAGTTTCTAAATATAATGTCTGAGGCAACATGCAGTAGGTGATGCTTGGACGATTTACAGTGAATATACCATGATTTTTAGTTTTAAAAGCATAAAGAACTGTACACGTACACACAGGTTTAAATCTAGGGAAATCAATGCAGAAGCGATGCCAGCATAAAATTGTTACTAAAAATATCACAATGTTGTTATAAAGAATGGAGAACTGTGAACGTGAACTCTTAGGTTAGAAATCCCATTTTGCAATTTAGGAAAATGACACTACCTTTAGTGTTAGCACACACAAAAGAGCAACACTATAACTTCTATACATATTTAAATTGCAAGTGATTTTATGATGAGCCCTAGAGGCTGGAGCTTTACCCATGTCATATTAATGCTGAGTAAATAATTACATACTATCTCAACAATCAAGCTTGCGCAACGAACTGCAAAACTGGCAAGAACAATAGGGCTATAGATTCTGCAACTAGCAGCATTGCAATGCGCCTAGGAGATTGCGGCTAAAAATAATAAGAATTCCTCAAATGGAAGTCAAAGAAGATCCCTCGGGACTTAACAAAGATTACGAATGATCTATAGTTATGAAAGAGAATCTGCAACTCAGAAAAGTAATCTAGCAATAATATCGAAGTACACAGCTAGGATGCCAACGAACATATATTACCAGACCCAAAGAATATACAACTATTAAGTTGTGTTATCAAAGTAATGTTGGTCACAAGTCCTAGACTTGTAATCATAAAGTAGATAAGCAACAAGAAGTAAGAATGACAGATAGGAGTAAAATGGTCCCCAGGTCCCAGGAGCATGTGCTCCCTTAGTGGACGGTAAATAAATAATTCTGAGTGTCTAAAATTCAGTTAAAATTACACATGCAAATGTTTGAACCATTCAGATTCCAGTAGGTTTTCTTGGAAAAACAAACACTTTTTTGCGCCTGAGCAAAAGAAACAAATCTGGGCTCTAAAATGTAATCTTTAGAGGCACAAAACTTGTACAGAAAAAAAGAAGACCCAGTGCTAGAAGCTCCTACGCCAGGTGGGGCCTGGGGAAGGATTATACGAGGCAAGCCTTACCCCTGCACACTGCAATGCAGAGAGGCCGCCTCCAAACTTGTTTTACACAATGGGTACAAATATTGTCAGAGCGCTAAACTTGGTTTCTCCACTCATGCTGTAGAAATGCCAGCTTTTTCCGTTAAATTTACAAACGTAATAAAATACAAGAGAATTTACATGTGTATCCTTTTCAGAATGTTTTGATATCAGGGATTGGGATTGCTGTTCTTTTCAACCAGCATTTTAAGTAATGGCCAACAAAGTAAAAAAGGAACAAATGTACAATAAACAATCATGTTATTGCATGACTGCAATATGATGAATTCTAGCGCGTGATATTTGTAATCTTTAATACAACAAAAACTCAATTACTATGTTTGCAAACTGCGAAGACCCATCAGAATAGAGACCATCCTGTACCTAGATAGTGGTAGCACTACACATAATATTATACAAAGATCATCGTTTTTAAGTTATTATTTTCAGCGTTTTTTCCAGAACACCAATGCACAGGCACTGTCTGTTATATCTAAGCAACGGCGCACAACATCCATATGAAACAGCATAATATACACCCCAAATGGATCGACCTTACAGTTTTCCAATTAAAGCTATAATCCACATTGATCATTACTACTGAATCAGCACAAAAAGCACCAGCAGCAGCAACAATGATGATAATAATAATACTAGGAGCACTGTGCACTACAGCAGATCAATCGTTGACAAAGATCAGAACAAAGTTTCAGGGCAATGATCACTTCACCATGCTAAGCATATACTATTAAATTACTAAGGAGTGCAATTTGCTATTTCACCTTGTGATTTTCAGCAGCTAGGGTCTCCTTGAGTGATGGTGCCTCTGGTGAGTCGGTCATGCTCATCTGTGCCTGCAGACCTTCAGCTCCATGGTTCCCAGCAACTGCAGGTGCTGTGTAGTAGTCTGATGCCATGATCCTGTCTAACTTGGACCTCACCGCAGCATCTATAGCAAAAGGCCACAAATTTCAATCAGCAATCACCTCAAATCAAACCAAATTACAAACCTATATCAACCCTCACATGTAACAGAGGAGCCAGGGTGGATCGGCGCATCAGCACGGGTTAGCCATAGGCGGGCATGATGGGCACAGGCCTGGAGTGCGTCATGGTGGGAGACACCATCTGCGGAAGAAGGGCGAGCCGCGGCAAGGGCCGCCACAGCAGACACTGCGTCAAGGTCGTTCTCCACGAGCAGGTCCACGGTATCATCCCATACGTAGCCGTGGGTGATGCAGCTGCTCCGTTCGTTCTTGCGCGCAACCATGGTGGCGATGAACTCGTTCGGTGACTTGACATAAAAAAGGGAGCCGAAGTAGATGAGCGCGAGGAGGTCCTGGATGGACAAATCGGAGCCAAAGGATGAGGAACCGGCAGCAGGTGCAGGGACGGTGGAGAGCTCCTTGGTGAGAGCAGTGGAGAGTGGTACGCGGAGGCGCTCAAGCTCGTCAATGAGCGCGGCGATGATGGGCTTGGAGTGCATGAGCTCCTTCTGCTCCTGGTTAAGCATCTTGCCGGCAGCGACGGACTCCTCCATCTGCGCGATGCGATTCTGCTTCTTCCGCAGCACACGGAGACGCTTCGACACCACCGAGAGCACCGGCCCTTCCTTGATTTCAAATATTGTCCCTTTGGTTTCAAATTCTTTAACCAACTCTGCAAAAAAATGCAAAGCATAATGTAAGGCAACAGTAATGTTTTCATCAACAAAAAAGCAACTAATTACATGTGTTATCAGACTACCATATTAACTAGTGCTTTTCCGGTTATTACAATTTTTTGTTAACTCCGTAAATTTATTAGGGACGAGTACCTGAAGTCGTGCCAAAAGAGCTAAAAAGAACACACGGTTCATATGTTGGTTCGAACCACGCCGTCTTTTGAGGAGCACACTGCGCACCAGACTCGAGCTTCAAACTTTTGGTGTCCACAGTAAGTACATATGCTGTCGGATGGCACATGCTCTCGTTCGCCATAATGTAAATAACATTGTCATCAAGCAAGCTTAATGTAGGACCAGCACTAGTCAATTTCTTCCAAGTCAAATTGTTTTCCTCATCAAACATCCCAGGCAACAAATTCGGCAAACTTGAGTCGGTGAAAGATATCTCAGACGTATCAATCGTCAAGCCATCACACCAAACATCTGAATAAATTGATCTAGTCCATGTTTTAGCCATCCAGCCATAATCCTTTGCTCGCTTCATGTTGAAGAAAGCATCTTGCACATGAAAATCTAACTCAACACACTTGATCAAATCATTGAATATCGTCACATGACGGTGTGGTCTTGGAGTGAGATTCTCAAACATCAAATGGAACTCAGACGTATCACACAGTTCCGGAAGTGGCAACGGAACAAAACGGATGGTAGGCCTTTTATCCAAAACATTGCATAAGAGAATTCCCCACCAGAGATCAATCCAACCTATGATACCCTTTTCTGCATATGCCACGCTCATGGTATTATGAAGCAATAGCTTATCCCTGGCATTCCTTGTCTCATTATCCTCAGCGATACAAGCGGCCTGAGAGTGCCAATCATTCGTGTCAGATCGATATATGTGGAGTGTGTAATGGTTGCGAAGTCTGAAATATTCAACATGTGGGAAAATGACAGCAAAGTCTTCACTGTTATCACTAACAGACAAGATGGCAGCCATGTTTGGCGAAAAAGAAGACGGGTATGGCCTTGCAAGAAGATGAAGAGAGGCGAAATCGGGCCCTGCTTTGTAAACAAAATAGTCGATGAACTGCAAGCAACGGTTGACATTGTCCGAGAAGGTGATAGCCAGCAGTACAAAGCCTCCAGTTACACCAAGTATACGAGGCGGTGCTGTCAAGCGATCCCCGATCTGATCAACGCAGCTGACCAGGCACAGTGAGATGGCTGGAGGGTCAACTGCTTCAAAAGAAACCTCCAAGTGAACCCCTTTGCTATTCTTGGATTTTGCGGTAGTGGAATTTTTCAACTCGCCCACTAAACATTTTTTATCCAAGAGGATTTCGGGGTGGTGGCCACACGGAGAAGGATGGTCTTGCATTGCCATGACGGAAGTGAAAGGGTGCCGATGAAGATATGGATCGTGGAAGGCGGCGAATGGCCTAGCCCTGGGAATTGACGGGAAAGAAGCTCGGGGGTCGATGTCAGGGAATCAGGGTAGATGAGCTTGGACTATGGCTGCCTGGGAGTCAGGGCAGACGGCCGGAGACGGAGCATCGTGGAAAAGGCCGAAGGTGGGAAGCGCCGGGATGGCGGTGGTGGCGGCGGCGGCAGGCGGTCGAGGTGCGCGGCGGCAGGCGGTCGCGGTGCGCCGCGACGGCAGGCGGTCGCGGTGCGCCGCGACGGCAGGCGGTCGCGGTGCGCGGCGGCGACGGTGGAGCCGAACCCTAGCGAGGCGGCGGCACGAGGGAGACAGATTGAGCGAGGGGAAGAACCGAAGGAGCGAGACAGACCTTTTTGACAGATCGGTCGCAACAGATCCTCGAAAGCTCGGGGCGGCCGGCCCATGTAGTGTAAGGCTCGGTAGCGAGTTGTTTCCAGTGAGTTTGTTTTTCCTTTTTTTGAGGTTTTTTTCTGTTTTATTAGTTTTCAGTGGGTTTTTATTTTGGTTTTCCAGGAAAACACGAGATTTATTTATTTATTAAAAATATATTTCTTAAAAAAATACATGGAATATTTGAAAATTTGAGAATATTTTCTAATATGTTTGTGAGCATTTTATGAAAAAATATAAACACTTTTTTATATTTCTGAACATTTTTAAGAAATTTTTGTAAATGAAACGTTACAGTTTTTAGTAATAGACTAGCACAAGTGTTTTCGTGGCTCTTTTGGTAGGTTTTGGAATATTTGAGAATACATAGGCGGAAGAAATAGGTCGGCAGAGTCACGAGGGGCCCACAAGGGTGGGGGGCACGCCCTACCCCCTGGGCGCACCCTCCGTCCTTGTGGGTGCCTCATGGCTTCCTTGACATGTACACCAAGTCCTCTGGATGTCTTTTGGTCCAAGAAAAATCATCGCGAAAGTTTCATTCCGTTTGGACTCCGTTTGATATTCCTTTTCTGCGAAACTCTAAAACAAGGGAAAAACAGGAGCTGACACTGGGCTCTAGGTTAATAGGTTAGTCTCAAAAATAATATAAAATAGCATAATAATGCATATAAAACATCAAAAACAAATATATAATAGCATGGAACAATCAAAATTTATAAATACGTTGAAGACGTATCAACGCCTTCGTCGCCGGTACCCACCCCTCTCAACCAAAGCTTTCACCTATAGCCCAGAGACCCTCCACCTCGATGAGCCTCTTAGGAGAATGCTAAACCACCGATACGTACCACATGCCAGTGGAAGACCACGTGAACCGAACAAGGAGCAAGCTGCTCGATGCCTCTCCATCGCACCACGTCAACAAAGTGCCTAGCTCGCCCAGAGGCCACCCGCACCTCCACAGCCCAAGCACGCCTGCGACGACACTGGCAGAGCAAGGCACACGCCACCACTGAAGCGTTTACCACTGAGCCCCACCTTCACGACCTCATAAGACTAACTCCGCCGCGCGACCCTATCCCGTCCGGCCCCGTCCGTTTGGGGTAAAAGGGACAAACTGGACGGCCCAGCGCGCGACGGCCTGGACCCATCTGGTCCGTTTTGTGTCCGGGCCGACTCATTTCGAGCGCAAACATGCGCCGGATTTGGGTCGCGGCGGACAGCAAATGGATGCGGCGCTCGTCCACGTCGGGGCCACGTGGCAGGCGGCCACCTACCTCCCACCGCTTGACATTAATGCGCACACGCGGTTGGCCCCACCTATCATCCGCCCAGGCGAACGGTCGCCGTCCTTTTTAAATGAGGAAGCCGTGGACCGGTCGTCGCCCACACTCCCCATTCCAACCCGCTGCCTCCTCGAAACCCGACACCCCCAAACCCTAGCCTCTCCCTGTCCTCGAACTCGCCGGCTGGCTGCCTCGCAGCAATGGGGCTATGGAACCATGGCCGCAAGGGGAAGCACGACCGCGAGGCTGGCTCCTCCTCGGGACGCCGTCGCGGCTCCGTGAAAGAGGAGGCCGCATCGCCACCGCGTCGGGCCCCCGCGCCTACCCCATTCACCATCGGCCCTAGGGCCGCCGGCGAGCTCAACAGGCAGTACATCAACGCGGATGTATGCCGGCGCTATTGGGAGACGATGACGCCGATGCCGTGGAGCGACGTCCACCTCCCCAACAATTGGCACCTCTCCGCCGACCAGGTCCCGATCCCGCCGGTCCCGACGGGCGACCGTGCGCGCCACGACGAGATCGTGCGCCGCCGCCACCTCCTCCCCGGTGACCTCTACTACGACGATAGGTACGCCCCCGACTCCGTGCTCTAGGACACGTGGTTAAGGGACGAGCACGACGTGCGGCGCGCCTCTTACTTCGCCGGCACGTCGTCGGGGCCGCGGCGGCCGCGGCGGGAGGTGCGCGGGAGTACGCGGGTGCGCGGCCTCACACCCACGTCGTCGCCTTCCCCATCTCCATCGCCACCTCCACCTCCTCGCATGACAGTGGAGGAGGAGGCCCAGCTCATGCAGCGTGTCATGGAGGACTCCATGAACACGCACTATGAGCGCCAATGGTGGGGCCTCGAGTAGACGGTGGCTCTCTTTTTGGACGGCGACGTCGCCTTCCCCGAGCTGCAGATGGTAAGGGCGGAGGAGGTGATGGGGGAGGAGCTGGTGGCCGCGTTCCACCCGAGCCTGGTGGGCCAGCAGTGGAGCTGGTCGTGCACGGCTCCAGAGATGGCCGATGCCGTGGGTGGCGTGAACTGGTGCCCCACGCCGCCGCGGTCACCGGAGCAAGAGGCGTCGCCATGGGAGGAGGTGGTGCAGGCACCTCCCGCCTTCTGGCCCGCCACCGAGTACCACGAACCGCCGTCCCACCTCTGGACGCCGCCGGACTATGTCGACCTCGTCAGCGATGACGACGACACTGGCGGCCACCGAAGACGGCGATGGCCACGGCATCGACGGGCACGACAGGAGCGCACGGGCAGCGTTTTTATTTATTTATAAGTTAATTATGCCAAACTGGACGTTCGCTTTATTTTAGTTTTTCAGTTTCTTTTAATCACGTCCACTCCGGACATGATTTGGGGTGCGGCCACGCGTTAGGCGCACCCAGGACCCAACTGAAGGGGACATGAGCGAACCCATTGCCGCTCCAAAGAGACAAAATCCAGCCAAACTGGACGTTCGTTTGGGGACGTGAGGTGAAGTTGGCCTAACTCACGTCGTGCCCTCACCAGAGCTCGCCAAGAACGGATCTAGGCGCCAAACCGTCCGTCACGTGTGTGACGGCTTGGTCTCCTGTCTGGCGCTTCTTGTGGCGACCTAGGGTTCGCCTCCTCGTCCCCCAACTCGGCGCCGGCAGATCCATCTCGTCCCAGCCGCCTTCGGCAGGTTCGGAGGCCAGCGACCCAACCTCCCTCTCTCGTCCGCATAGATCCCAACCCATCTCCACCAGAGGCCTTCCGTGTGAGTCTGGGGCATGCGGTCGCACTTCCACCAAATCCCTAGTTTTTTTTTGTTTCTCCGGCGACGCACGGGCATTTGGAGGCTGGGGGTAGCATGGAGGGAGTCGAAGGAATGTTGAAGAAGATGAACCTGTCCGAGGCAGAGAGGAGGGGAGTCAAGGTGGGCTGGAAGAGGGCGACGGCGAGGGAGGGAAGTGTGCCAAAGGCGATGGGGAAGCTGATCTCGGACAGGCCGGGGTATGCAGAAGGAATGGCGATTGCGCTGGGGCGAGTGTGGTGCCCGATGAAGAGACTGGAGGTCAAGGAGATGGGGGAGAACCGATTTCTGTTTATGTTCCATCAGGAGGCAGGGAAACGAAAGGCGCTCGAGAACGGGCCATGGACCTTCGGCAAGGAGCTTCTGGTGATGGAGGATTTCGACCCTAGGAAGACACTAGATGAATATGTGTTTGAAACAGTTCCAATATGGGTCCGTATTTTTAATGTTCCTTTGGGAATGATGTGTAAGGAAATGGGGGAGGATCTAGCAGATGAGATAGGGGAATTGGTAGAAGTGGATTCGGGTGAGGATGGCTCGGCGTTGGGGTAGTGCCTGAGAGTGAAGGTGCGAATCAGAATTGCTGAGCCACTTATGCAAGGAATCTTTCTGGATATTGATCCAATGGATGATGGGGCAATGGAGGAGGAGGGAGGGGAGGAGGAGGAAGAGAGGGAAAAGGAAGACGAAATGGGTGGGAGGAAGAAGAAGAGAAAGGAAGATGAAAGAATATGGTGCCGTTTTGAGTACGAGTTTTTGCCAGACTTCTGCTACACATGTGGTAGGCTGGGGCATTTAGATAAGGACTGTAAAACAAAACTCAAAAGGGGACAAGCTGCTGAATTCGGGAGATGGATGAAATATGCCCTAGAGAAGCCTCAATCATATTACATGGTCCGGGGTGGACCGAGGGAGACGAGTGGAGGCAGCTCGGGAAGGAAGAAGGGTTGGTCGAATAGTGAGGGAAAGAGCAGGAGTGATGCACCATCGTGGAGGAAACCACCAACTTGCACAACCGATGGGGGTAAGAAGAAGAATGATGATGGGAAGGAGGTCACGAGTCCACTTAAGATTGATCCAACTGCTAAGGGGGCTAATGACACTGCAGTGGGAGAGAAGAATAAAAACAACTTGATTTGGGAAGGGGGACGCCAACGATCCAAGCCTGGCTGGGATGGAAAACATTACAGAGACGGCAGTAAGGGGTGGTGGTGGTGTGATAGTGGGTGTTGGGAATGGGTCGAATGAAAACCACAGTGTGCCAGGGAACAAAGAGGAAGATGGGGTAGGAAATATTGTAAACAGCCCAAGGGCTGAACCAAGAGGGAGGAATGGGAAGTTCAAGAGAAAACCCAGGGAGAGTGTGGAAGGCAAAACATGTGGAGTAATAATAGAAAAAAAAGAGGAGGGGGAGGAGATGGAAGTGGACAGCCAGGGGTCACCGAAGAAAATCAAAGGGAACGAAGCAAGTACCCAAGAAATGGAGGGAGTACACACCGTTTTGAATGCGGGACTGCCGAGTCAGTCCTGCGAGCAGAAATGAGAATCATCACATGGAATTGCCGGGGTTTGGGGAATGGCCCGGCAATTCGAGGACTCCTGGATATCCGGGAGAAGGAGGACCCCGACGTAATCTTTTTGTCGGAGACGAAATTGGTACGTAGTAGGCTAGAGTGGCTGCGGTGGAAGTTGGGCCTTACGAATATGATGGTTAAGGACTGTGAAGGTCAAAGTGGAGGTTTGGCTTTATTCTGGAAGAATGAGGTGAACTTGAGAGTGGTGGGCTTCATGTCTAGATATCACATCGATTCGGAGATCACGGAAGAGGACGGGTTTGTGTGGCGATTCACATGGATGTATGGGGAGCCGAAGCATGATGATAAGGATAAAACTTGGCGTCTTATGAGCAACCTGAAGGTACAAAACAACAAACCGTGGCTTTGCTCAGGAGACTTCAATGAGGTTTTACAACCATGGGAGAAGGAAGGGGGGGCACCTAGATCACAGAATTGCATGGACAAGTTTAAAGCTACACTTGAGGCGTGTGAACTTGGAGACTTGGGATTCATAGGAGATGCATTTACATGGCGGAATCACAGCCATACTGCAGTTAATTACATAAAGGAGCGGATTGACAGAGCAGTGGCTACACAATCATGGTGCAACCGGTTTTCTGCTTTTAAGGTCACTAACGGAGATCCTCGACACTCGGACCACAGACCAATCATCATTGACACACAAGGAGGAGCTAAGAGACAGCAAGGCGCGACTCGGAGCTCTACGCCGAGGTTTGAGGCGAAGTGGCTGGAGGAAGAGGACTGTAGGGCAATGGTAGAAAATGCTTGGAAGAAGGGAGTGCAGTTGGAAGGAAAAGGGGTGGCAGCAGCTGTTAAAGGAGTCATGGTTGAATTAGTGGACTGGAGTAGAAATATTTTGGGGGACTTGGAGAAAAGAATTAGCAAAACAAAGAAGGAGTTGGAGAAGTGTCGAAGGAGCAGCATTAGTGCAGAGCAGGTTCGGAGGGAGGAACTACTTAGATTTAAACTGGGGAGGCTCGAGGATCGGAGGGAGTTATATTGGAGACAGCGGGCACATGTCCATTGGATGAAGGGAGGCGACCGAAATACGAAGTTTTTCCATGCAGCAGCCTCGGATAGAAAGAAGAAAAACCACATTAAGAAATTGAGGAGACAAGATGGTACTGTAGTGGAGGAGAAGGAGGCCATGAAGGAAGTCGTGACTAGCTATTTCCTTAATCTGTTTACGCCCCACACGGCAACAAGAATGGAGGATATGATGAGTCAGGTTGATGCACGTGTTACCCCGCAAATGAATGAGGTTTTGAATGAGCCCTTCTCTGAGAAGGAAGTGTTTGAAGCTCTCCAAAGTATTGGTGACCTGAAGGCCCCTGGACCCGATGGTATGCCATCGGTGTTCTACAAAAAATACTGGGACATTGTAGGAGAAAAACTGGTCACAGAAGTGCTTGAGGTGCTGAATGGGGGACCCATGCCCGAGGGGTGGAATGAGACTTGTGTTGTGCTGATTCCTAAGGTGCAAAATCCGGAATGCATGAAAGACTTGAGACCAATTAGCCTCTGCAATGTTGTTTATAAGTTGGTCTCTAAGGTACTTGCAAATCGGTTGAAACAAATCCTTCCAGACATTATCTCACCTAACCAAAGTGCCTTTGTTCCGGGCCGATTGATCACGGATAATATTTTGCTTGCTTATGAATGTACACACTATATGCAGAGAAAGAGAAGAGGAAAGGAAGGGTTCGCTGCAGTGAAGTTGGACATGAGTAAAGCCTATGATAGGGTGGAATGGGATTTTCTGGAAAAGATGATGTATAAACTTGGCTTCGAGGAGACATGGGTCAAACGGATCATGCTTTGTGTGTCCACGGTGTCATACAGATTCAAAGTGAATGGAGAGTGTACGGATGTGGTGCTGCCCCAATGCGGCCTCCGTCAAGGTGACCCCCTCTCACCGTACCTCTTTCTCATTTGCGCGGAGGGGTTCTCCTCCTTACTGAACAGGGCAGAAGTGAATGGAACTCTGACTGGTATACGTATTTGCAATGCAGCCCCAAGTTTCAACCACCTATTGTTTGCAGACGACTCGTTGGTACTGATTAAAGCTACAAGCGAAAGTGCCAGGCATCTGCAAAGTATACTACATCTGTATGAGGTGTGCTCGGGACAAATTGTTAATTACGATAAGTCATCGATCATGTTCAGCAAAAACACAAGGAGGGAGAGGAAGCAAAGTGTCCTGGCTGAGCTACATATCAATACGAAGGCTAGATCCGAAAGGTATTTGGGGTTACCTGTTTATGTGGGACAAGATAGAGCAAAAACCTTTCAGTATCTCAAGGAACGAATCTGGAAAAGAATCCAAGGTTGGATTGAGAGATTGTTGTCAAAGATGGGGAAGGACGTCCTAATTAAAGCTTGTGATCAAGCAATCCCTACTTTTGCCATGTCATGTTTTGACCTCACTAAATCCTTATGCGAGCAGATGGGGAGCATGATATGCAGATTTTGGTGGGCAAAGCAGGAGAAGCAAAACACTATGCATTGGTTGAGTTGGGAGACTCTGACAAAGCCGAAGAAGGATGGGGGCCTTGGATTCTGAGATCTATATGGGTTCAACATCGCTATGCTTGCAAGACAGGCATGGCGGCTCCTCCAGAACCCAACCTCCCTTTATGCACAAGTTCTTAAAGCACGTTATTTTCCATCTACATCAATTCTTGAGGCTGCACCAGCACCTGGTATCTCATATACTTGGAGGAGTATCGTGAAGGGTGTGCATCTATTAAAGGAGGGCCTAATATGCAAAATTGGTGATGGGACTGAGGTCAATATCTGGAAGGATCCGTGGCTGAATAGGGAGGGCCAGAGATTTCCCATCACGCCAAGAAGAAGGTGCCTTCTTACTCGGGTATGTGAACTCATTAATCCAGAAACCGCAAACTGGGATAGGGAGCTGGTCAGGAATATCTTTGCTGACGCCAATCCGAGAAGAGTTTGAAGATTTCTATGCATGGTTCCCTGATAGTAAAGGCCAATTCTCAGTAAAATCTGCATACAAACTGTACGTCAAAACAAGAGATGCTACCTCAGCCTCGTCGTCAATCTCAGGTCAACAACTCTGTTTCCCATGGAAGAAAATTTGGGACATCCCCTGCCAACCAAAGATCCAACAGTTCATGTGGAGATTAGCACACAACAGTCTACCTTTGAAGCTAGCTCTGAAAAGGAGAGGGGTTGAATGCGAAACACTCTGTGTATGTTGTAGAAGGGTAGATGAAGATGGGGCTCACTTGTTCCTGAGATGCAAACAGGTTAAAAAGCTGTGGCGTTGTCTCGAGCTGGATGAGATTCGTGAAAAGTTGTGTGCTTGCACTGATGCAAAGGAAGTAATACAGGCAGTGCTGGATCTACCTGAAGATCAACGGGTGCTTGTTACATGTATGCTGTGGAGGTGGTGGGACTGCCGCAATAAAATTAACGCTGGGGAGTCTTCAGACACAGTGGAGAGGACTGCAGTGTCCGCTAGGCTTTGGGCTGCTGAATCACTACAACTATGCGGTAATCCCAAATCCCAGTCACAACCCAAGGAACACCGTTTCTGGCAGAAACCGCTCGGTGACTTGATGAAAATTAATGTGTACGGGGCGTTCAATGTCTCTACTGGGTGTGGCGGTTGGGGATTCGTGGCCAGGGACAACAGTGGCGGCATAAGGGGATCAGGGGCTGGCAAGCTTCAGCATGTGGCCAGTGCTTTCCAGGCCGAGGCGACTGCTGCTTGGGAAGCAATTCACGTAGCATCCTCTTGGGGAATGACGGCTATCCAAGTGGAGTCTGATTGCCAATCTTTGGTGAAAGCTTTGCAGAGTACGGAGTACGACTTGGCTCCTGAAGGTGTTCTTCTAAAAGATATCCGATCTTTTGCTCGGTTGAACTTTTTTTTTTGCGAAAAACTTCCAATCTATTCATCTTCAATCATGACAGTACAACGAACACCAGAAATAATAAAAATTACATCTAGGTCCGTAGACCACCTAGCGATGACTACAAGCACTGAAGCGAGCCGAAGGCGCGCCGCTGTCATCGCCCCTCCCTCGCCGGAGTCGGGCACGACTTGTTGTAGTAGACAGTCGGGAAGTCGTCGTGCTAAGGCCCCATAGAACTAGCGCACCAGAACAGCACCCGCCGCCGATGAAGGATAACGTAGATCGAAAGGATCCAATCCGAAGACACGCGAACATAGACGAAAAACAACCAGATCCGAGAAAATCCACCGAGGATAGATCCGCTGGAGACACACCTCCACACGCCCACCAACGATGCTAGACGCACCACTGGAATGGGGGCTAGGCGGGGAGACCTTTATTCCATCTTCAGCGAGCCGCCGCCGTCTCGTCTTCCTGAGCAGGACAGAAACCCTAACAAATATGAAAGGAATGACTAACAACGGAGCCCTCTCGCCGGCCCTTACGAGGATCCACCTCGCCTCCATGGCCCTAGGGCCACCGGAGACGAGGCAGACCTGCGGTGAGCCGGCGAGAGGCACAAACCCTAGCTTTTTTGGTGGAGGAGGAGGAGGAGTACGTATTTGCTCGGTTGAACTTTAATTCTATTGATTTTATGTATGCTCCCAGGGGCTGTAATAAACTAGCACATGCACTAGCAGCCGTAGGCTCTAAGCGAACAGACGCTAGGCAGCTGTGGACCGATGGTGTCCCTGACGATGTATTGGTGTATCTGGCCAGCTCTCTTGCTGTGCCTGTGTGATTTATGGAATCGCTGTGTTCCATCTCAAAAAAAACGGATCTAGGCGGTCCTCCAAACCCACGGCGCAGATCTATCCTCCAGTTGCCATAGGGTGGCCACCACAGCGCCGAAGGGATGAAGGATGACGCTGCCACAGTCTTGGAAATCAACCCGAGGCGACCACCACGCGTGAAGCTCCCGCAGAACGCTGGACACCACCGCTGTGGCCTAGCCAGGCCCTGGACGGGCATATTTTCATCAACTTGATCATATGATTAGACACGTGGCATGCTGATTCGTGACAAGGGATGTTCACAAAACATTTTGCACAAGCAAAAAACGAAACTAAAATACCCTTGTATATAAGAGGTGTTTGTTAATGAATCACGATCAAATTAATAGGAAATTTAGTCCACAACATGTGCTAAGACCTTCATCTACCCAGTTGGTAGGCTACGTTTACCGCCGCATGGGCAGAAGGATAAGATGAGCCACCCGAATAGTTTAGGAACCGATTTGGTCACTTTCATAGCTTAAGGACAAAAAAGAGTGGTTTGTAGTTGGAGGAGGGTATTGTGTATTAATTCTCATTAATACCGCATTTTCTATAGCACATGCGATTGTAGTTATAGTCTTGAATGGACATCTAGGTCTCTAAATGGATTGTTATAATTAACATCCAACAATTAATTCACTAATGTGTGTGTGCGCGCTAAGTGTATGAACATGTTTCAGTGCCAAATGTTCCAGGGCATTGACGCCCCCTCCCCCCTCGAAAAGTAAAAGGAATTTAGGCGGTGGCTTTCCAAAAAAATATTTTAACTTTCCTATGTTTTTGTGATGTTGTGTAATCACCTTGAGTCATGGGGTAGCCACACTAATTACAATGGATGCCGAAAGAAAAGGGAGGCGCTCATTCTCAACTTTATCCTTTTGTCGCCACAAAAGTCAGACCAAAACGTACAACATAATCGGATTTATATTGGATGTGTGGAACTAGGAGTCTTCATATGTGCAGTAGGACTCCGTAGTGTCTGAGGGTTTCTCTGACCCTGTGTCCAGAGTCTCTCGGTGAGGGGCTCGGAGTATCCTGAATGAAACCCGGAGGCCGGACCAATGTTCGAGGTTAACCACGAACAAGCGCCTGAGATCGACCACACACCAGCTTCCCTGGTGTGTCTGCGATGATGTTGTTAGTGTGGGGGTGTTGAAGTTTCCGAACGTTGTATTTGTGCACTTTTTTTCTCCTTTGATCGATTATTTGGACTTGGTTCCCGGAGTCTTCGGATGTATATTTTTTTCTGCAACGGTAGATTTTAAGGTAGACCTACTTGTACTCCTCACCCCCGTGAGAGAGGGGCAATATCTGAATTCTTTTAGATGTGAGTGTTGAAAGGGAAACAAGAGAACAATTGAGAGAGCCTCGGCACAGATGTAAAAGTGAATGAGTGTCCTTTCATTAGATGATTGTAGGTATTTATACAGGAAGAAGCGATGCATCGAAGAGGCATCCGTTCGGGAGAGATGTCAGGAACCGACGCGACAGTTGCCAACGCAAACTGGCTACGGTTGGTACAAGGGGAGATTCCCCCATAATTAACACAAGTTAATTGAGCTTTAACACTCCCCCTAATCTACACTTGTCCATGTAATATCATCATCTTGAAAAAGTCTCCTCCAAAAACCCTGTGGGAAAAATGTGAGGAGTATACTGTTTGATATGTTGCTAAACTCCTTCAAACCCAGTGGGAAAAATAAGGAGAAAAGGATGCAACATATAATGGTTATTATCTCTTTTAACTCAATATGAGAAAACTCATAGAGTTTAGAGAACAATAAATATGTCGTATATACTTTCCCAAAAAACCCGGTGGGGAAAACAGAAAGTATGACATATGATCTCATGTTGATATTACCTCATTAAAAACCTTTATGAGAACCTGTATAGTAAACTCATGAAGGGAAAAAGAGTATAATATGATGCATTGAATAGGAACAATTCAGGAAGATACTCCCCCTGATTCTTGCAAATTCCAAAGCCGTCAGATACCAATTCCATGAACATGTTTCTGGAATGTAAAAGTTGGTAGAGACTTGGTGAACAAATCAGTTGCATGATTCGACTTGCAAGATATGCAATATAAAGATATTGCTTATTAGTAACCTGTTTGCATCCGGACAACACAAGAAACATTATCTTGAGATAATGGTTGATGGATGTAGCCATGAGGTCTGTTTCAAAGACTCTCCATGAGATGGCTACCACACCTAATAGGAACACTAAGCTTGTCTACGATCCGACATAGTGGGATCTGATCGATGTATCCAATGATATCGGAGTTCACATTCCTGTGAAACTGAAAACCAGGACAAGATGTTTGATGCCTTGGAGATATCGAAAGATATTCTTGAGTACCAACCAATTGTGTTTGGTGGATCCAATGGCATTATGGAACATTGAGTCCCAATATCTCATTTCCATCATCTCTTGGTCTAAATAGATCTTTCTCTACATCTAGAGAATGAATTACCATGAGAGTTATGGATGGATAAGATTTGTCCATAATGAGTTTCTCCAATATGTTTTGGATATAGACAACATGGTGTACCATAATGTATGAATGAAGGTGCTCAAGTTGTAGTAACGAGCAGTGTTTTGGTTTACCCAGATCCTTCATTTTAAACTCCGTCATTTAGATGATTACATGTGTCGTCATTGCAGACACACAAACATGGATAATCATCATCGTAGGAGTAATCCTTGTGGAAAGGAACTCACTAAGTCGGTTGTACCAAATGTACCGACAACGATAAGTCGTATGGTGACTTACTAATTTTACACAATGTATGTTGCATTTTGTATTTCGATTCAGAATTGAGATTCCATCGGGAATCAATCATATATGTCTGAATCTAGTGATGCACATGGATATGTAATCACTACATCTATCAACTGCAGAGATAGATGATTTTGTACTGCCAATGATATAAGTTATCGGAAAGAGATTCCACCTGTGGAGAATAGTTGGGTATATGCATGAACCCTTATGCTACAATACTTGCTCTATGTTTCACCACCTCATTGTTCTCAATTCCGTTTCCAGAAGAAAACTAGTGTAGGTATTGCTTATGAATACCTTCCCATTATTGAGCAAGATCATTTCTACCTAGATTATACCCTTTGCTTGAGTTCCCGAGTGTTGTTCACACTTTGCCATGGCCATGGTCTTTGGATCTGAATCATTTGAAAGGTTTTTACAATCTAGTTGAGAAATATATGTCAACAATTGTAGACTTCCGGTTATATGATTCTCCAGAATCTATATATCAATATAGACTTGATGGAAATATCGTTACCCATGGTGACTGCTCGCGATTTCCCAATGCGATCGAGTCGGGTATTCCGATGTCCTGGTCATTGTGTGCACTATGACCTGGGTTGGTGGAGGTTTCCCGTCCATTGGGTGTATACTACCCATTAGGTGTCTCTCAACGTGAAGTTGACTTGCATTTACTGATTCACAGGCCTTGATATCCTTGCTTGCGGGAAGCTGAATCCTGATGTACTTCTGCCATACATCTCCCTTTGTTGCTATGAACAGGGAGTGGAGTGAATTCTGTTGGTACCATCACTCTTTCAGGCATATTTTTGCAGGATTATAGGATTGTGTGACACCTTTATAGTCAGTAAATGAATCTGGCAGGTTATTTGCAATGTGATACAAATCTTCTGAACGCATGGTTCAGATCTTTGAGTATGTGGATTTGAGGTAGAAAATGTGTTGAACATTCCACTAATTTCCTGGCATTCTTTATGGTACTTGAAATCTCCCCCTAATGCCTGGAAATGTTCCTCATTGAATCAACATACTGGCCTTGAATACCTCCCCATGTGAGGGGCTTGAGGTATTGACGGAAATACAGTTATTCCTCACATAGATCCCAACTATATGTTGAGGGGCCAATGATGTATGCCAGGTGGTGATATCGGTATGCAACCGAATTACCGCAGATAGGAAATACTTGGTAGATATCCACATATCAAAGATAGTGGGGAATAATATTATGCAGTTCTGTCATGAGCATGTAAAACTGCATGACTCCAACGTAAAGTTGGTAAGTTGCAATTCCAAAGTAAAGATAATGCAATGAGCTTAACTCTTTGGATAGGATTCTACCAAACCATTTTGAGTCTAGACATTAGGACAAATTGCTAAATTTCAATCCAAAAGCCATAGAGATGGCCCTCAAGGAGAATTCTGCAATGTTATCCATTCAATTTGCTTGAAATCGATGTCAGGATAATGGCCAATGGTTTCGTGTGAATAAATCACACACTTAAGACCATCATGTAGATATGTCTTTTAGAACCATGGATACCTGAATAGTCTACTCAATGGCTGGGAAGAGCCACTTACCTTGACTTGATGCATTCAAGGAGTCTGAGTGGTTCAGCGTAGACTTTAAGGTGTGCGAGCCTTAAAATTAGCTTCCCTGTGTCACTTGTAGTGCACATAAAATCCAAATGTTATTAGAATTTAGCATCATAACAATCATAAACCAGTGGAATTGTTGATAGTTTCGGTTTCAACCCAATGTCAATGATGACCAAAGCAGGAATGCCAAGTTTGTCATGCAAAAGACACTCTGGAAAACTATCTCGTACGCAACATGTGCTACGGGTTTTGTAGTATGTGTAGTGCAATGCCGATGATACATAGAGAATGTGCTTGCCATATCCGTTGCATATGGTAAAGAGAAGATATTTCTCTTTGTTGTCATCATAAGTTTCGCTATGGAAACTATTTTGACGGACACCTCTATAGTTTAGTAGGGTACGAGTTAAACTTGGGAAGCAATAAAGCATCCCGATGTTACTCGGGTACCCACAGGGATAGTAAATATGACTCGAGTTGAGCCAACAAATACCTCATCGCGTCTAGCGATTTTAAAATACATTAGACTTCCCTGAGTATAGAGTTTGTGGTGCATATGTCCACAAGGCACATATCATTTTTCATCGGATTGACTCCCGTAGAAATCTATATATAGACATGAAGATTCTCAATATGAAAATCACTGTCAGATATATAGAATACATACAAATATATTTGTAACAAAGTGCTGATATAATATATTGTGATATACAATATATGATGACAACAATACTTATGTTCTTATTAGAACATCATAAATGGACATAAATTATGTTGACCACTCAGGAGATTGAGAGACTAGACGAAGTCTTCAAACATGTTAGTTGAGTCATATTCAACCATCATATTCTCCGTGCCCATAGGGTCCCGTCACTGCTGGTGATGTTGGGTTGAAGGTTGAAGTGAGCTCCAAACCTTTGCCCTTGAGGTCTGTTGTGTCCTAGGAATTGCTGATACAGAATAACCAGATGCAGAGATCTGAATCGATATAATGCCTTATGATGTATAAGACAATATTTTTCTGTTAGCGGTGTGATTCCGACCAGAGGTTAATCATGTGGTCTTGGATTGCACACACTATTCCACAAGACACAAGAGTGATCATGATGTCCATGCCCAGGTAGGGTAGTGGTGGCGATTGAGGGCGAATGCCTCAAATTCTCTAGCCATCGGTTACCAGAGATAGTTAATCTACAATTAGTAAATTGAAGACCATCATGGTAATATTGTAAAATTAATGGATATTTCAAGAAGTTATCTTGAAACCATTAATGTGAATCTCAAATTGCTAAGCATGACACCTTGAAGATAATCTCCAAAATGAAGTAGATCTCGCAGCACTAGGGAGTATAATCTGATGAAATCAGTAGATACTCACTCCTAATGCCTTATGTCATGACTTAGTAAAATGCATGGGAGTGCACAATGTTGTGCAATCATAATGTCAAATTTGACAAAATGTAGGCTTAAACAGTAGTGGTGATAATCTGCAAAGCAGTAGATCTACACACTACCTCGGGATCCCAATACATCAATTTGAAGAAATCACTAAGAATTTTGCATATGTATTTGCAAGAAATTGAAAATCTCAATTACTAATAGACGTATTAATCTCGACATGTAGTGAACATGGAGATACATACATTCCGGAATACATCATACTCAACAGAAATACACCACTATTATAAATGAATAGTAATGATGTTGCAAACTTGATGTTCAAGTGGAAAAACTTGAATTATATACACCTCAAATTTAATGAGATGTTCTTGTATCAAGTTGCAAGATAATTCAGCAGGGTGAATTAATATTTTGCGAGAGAAAATTAATCTCATTCGCAATGAGATTGTTTTGCGAGAAAAAAAAATATTTCTCAATCGCAAATCAATATTGTTGTGCGAGAAAACTTAATCTCGATCGCAAAACAATATCGTTATAGTAATAAGACATGTTATAGAGATTGCTAAAGGCAAACATATTGAACATGCCACATAATAACCGATAAATTGCGTGTGCACATGCGGCCACGCGAGGTCGTTATCCGCACCGGTAGTCCCCACGCGATTCGTGCTAACTCCAATACGACGTTCGCGTATAAAGGCCACCGGGCAGCGTATCCCATCTCGTATAGCTCTCGCATTAATCTCTGCGCATCAGTGAAGGCCCACATGGCATCTGGTAGAGACAACGGCTAGCTGAAACAGAAGGCAGCGACCGCATTTACTGCCCGGCAGTGACAACGGCTACCCGCATCAGGCGTGTGAGGGAGATCACGTTGGTCACCGTTCAGTCGCAACGGCTAGCTGGGCGACGCTCCTCGCTGGCTATTTAAACGCCATCCTTCCTTGCTTTGGATGGCCATTCCAAGCTTCTCCCATTCTCCATTATTCTCAGATTATCTGGGCTTGCAAAGCATGTGTTCATCCATGTCCCGTAGCAGTGCGACACCACCGCCATCTCATCACACGAGCAACCAGATGCCGCCACTTCTGCTCATCCGTTGCCCCGAATGCAACGCCGGCTACGTCCTGTGGTTTGTCTCCGGGATAGAACTAAACCCAGGGAGGCACTTCTACAAGTGCGACCAGCATGGGGTAAGTTTTTTCATATCCTCGCAGCTCATGTTCTCCGGGGCATGCTGATTCTTGTTCATTCTGCAGCATGGAGGGTGCAAGTTTTGGAAGTGGGAGAACAAGAACATACAGTACTTAAGCCAGCGGTGGGGACATCTGATTTCGCACGCGTCGGTTCATCACCACGTCGCGCTGCTCGAGCAGAACCATGCATTCCTGAAGAACATATTGATGCTGTGCCTCGCGAATTTGGTGGTCATGGTCACTATCTTCCTCCTCAAGTTCTGAAGCACCACCCCGTCCTGCGTACGTAGTGTCGTACTCATACATGCCTTCGTCTTGCTGCCGCTCAGTGGAGTTTGATGTACCCACCGCATTGCCATGGCCATGAACAGGGCAATGTCGTAGTCACACATGGGCTGTATCCCCTCTGCGTAGGGAATGCCGTTTCCTTTTCGTATGTTACAGTATCTCTAGCGATCTGCATGTATCAGTTAGTACGTCCAGCTTGCCCATGCAAGGGCGGGAGCTGCTAAGTGCAATTAATTATGTACCCCCCGCCGTCGTAATTAGACTGTCTCTAATCAAGAAACAGATGCAAACACGTATTTTTTGTAAGAGAGAGTGGAGTCATGAGTCATCGCCCAGTCGTCGTCCGCCATGCACTTGAATGCACCAATAAGAGAAGGCGATGCGCCCCATCAATGCCACACCCATGATTAATTGATTGCTCCAATTACGACGGCCTGCAACGGAGCAGAAGACGCCAGGGCACGCGTGCTCTATAAATTGAGCTCCCGCGGCCCGAGCCTCGACCCACACACCACACGGTTCCTTCATCTGGTAGCACACAGCCACAAACACGTGATTCACCGTCTCTGTAAACACCACTGCCGTCGCCGTGCTGTGGCTGTTGCCGGACACCGGTAACGGTAAGGTAAGCATCTTCTTCTCGTTGCTCCTTTCTTTCATTCTGTACTCGTGAAGGTGTAATCAATCCCCCTTGTCCGCGCGTGTGTGCGTGTGTATGCAGATGGATGAACCCATGCACCCCCAGGGCACGAACGACACGAGCAACCCCTCCCCAACGTCATGCTGCTCTCCAACAAAAGTACGTGCCATGCTTGATTCCTTTGATGACTTCAAACGATCTCTTGTCGAGGAGATGGGTTTTGAAGGCATACTGGAGGTGCCACATTTGCCAAGGATTAGCCTGAGATTAAGTATATGGATCATGGCTAGAGTTGATGAGTTGTCTAGAACTATTTACATCCGTCCTGGCAGACAAATGTCCTTCAAGGCAGCGGACGTGTTCAAAGTTTTGGAGTACCGTCTGGCCGCGTACATATATAGAAAGCGTCGATCGCCGAGACAAACCACATGCGCGATGTGCTAAGTATAAACTCGAGCGGTAAAAACCTATTATCTGCTGTCGAGAAAATACTAGTTAGACCAATAGACGAGTCAAGTTCTAAACTCGAGATAGACAGTTTCAAAATGGCATTTGTCATTTTCGTAATGGGGCATCTGCTTGCCCCGTCGACGACCCACGATCACACAAACATGCATTACTGGGGGGCACTCGTCCTGATAGACCACGTTAGCGAGTTTGATTGGTGCGAGTACGTGATAGAAGAGTTGATGGTTGCATGTTCAAGAGTAAAAGCAGATCTCAAGGCAGGACGGCCTGTCACGTATCTCCACGCCTGCCATTTATTCTTGCAGGTTAGTTTCAGGATTTCTACCGCTAGAATCAATTGTGCCCATACGCACGTTTAACATTTTATTTTATGTAAATAGGTCTTTTACCTAGACAACCTTGATCTCGGGATTTTCAACCTATCGCACACTACATTCCCTCGAATAGTTGTGTTCGACGACATGCAGTTCAGGCGTATGCTTTTACAGTGCAGCGTTGGGGGGAAAGGCAGTATAGACTTCTCCGGCGCAATGGTCCTGTTCTTGAATTTCCGATTTTTATTATTCACCTCTAAAAACCATGTTTTGATTTTACGAACCCACGTGCTGATCCTTCAACCGCAATTATATCAACTGTACAGATCCGCGAGGCTGGTCAGGTGTGCTATACCAGGAGTGTGTGGGACACCCCACCAGATCCAGTTGGCCGCGCGGCTCCCATGCTGCCCGGCCTACCATGCAACAGAGTACGGGCGCCAGCTAGGCCACACGGGACCCACACCATCGCTAATCCGCAGCCGATCTCGTTCAGGCTGCCCCAAGTGCCGCATGGAGCGTCACCCACTCCAATCACACCAGCTCCTCTTTTCCCACGCATGCCGACCGGAGGCGACTTCTCTACGTATCTAAAGAATAATTACCCAAAACTGGTATGCCAATCATTTTGTAATCAACGATCATTTTTTTGCTGCATGCGCGCATCTATTTCATCGGGCACGCCACATTATCCGACTTCGATAAATAAGGCTTGACTGGTCTGCCCAGGCAAGTTTGAGTGTCGGGATGCTGATGAAGCGGCACAACGCCACCACTTTTAGGTTTGCAAACACCCTCAAGACTAAATTAATACAGGAGAACACTCAGTTTCTCAACTCGCTAGTTAGTGAGCTCGGCGAGGGGTGCATATGCTGCAGCCTCCGATCGGTACCATGCATCATCACCACACCTGCCCCCTCGGGTTCTCCGCAGTGCACGAACATCTACCGTCGCAAGCTAGAAATGACCGAATCCGATGGTACGTCCATTACTTGCACTCGTGCCTAATTATTCCCCCACCGGCTAGACGAATAAACCCTTTTGTTTCATTTTTTTCATAGGGGAAAGCTCTTCTGGTCAGAAGTTCACGTCATCGGCCTCGTCCGGGCCTAAGAAGAGGAAAGGGCCACTTGTCCCAGGTGTGTTTTTTTACCGATTGATTTCACGATTTCGTGTTCTTTTCTTAGTGCTAAGCGGGACAAGCCTTTTTACTGATTAGACATATCTTTCCCGGCAGACCAGGAGACCACCAACGCGGCGGGTTTTGTCACGCCCACACAAGCCAAAACCTTGTTCACAAGTCAATCACCAGCAGACGAGCAGAAGGGGTGGTGGGACGGGCTCGCGGGTTTGATTATGTTGATGGACGGAGATGCAGCGCACCCGGCCGACGCGGTCCTGTTCGGCCAGGCTTCATCTGAATTTGCGACCGGTGGACTAGCTAGTTGACAATCTAACGATGCATTTCGTAACCACGCAGGGATCAATCGTAGGAGAGCGGCAGGAGATTCTGACCGAGCTCGTTGAAATGAAGGGCAACATGGCCCCCCCTGCCGGATAGCATCACCAACCTAATCACCTCATGGCCCACCCAAGAGCTCTAAGTTTCGTGTGCTGGCTGCCCTTCCATATAAAATAAACATAGGGCTTGCACCCTAGTACGTGTAATGTGTCTAGTGGCCAACCAAGCCCGTTTCGGGGGCTGTAAACAAATATCTATGTACTGTAATGCGTGTAATGGGCAACCAGGACCGATTATTGTAATATATAATAATCACTCGCCCTCTAATGCGTGTAATGAGTCGGTGAGTGTAATATATAATCAAAGACTGTGGGCTTCGATCGGTCAAAGTATAAACGCCATGGGTTTCGAACACGCGCGCTAGCTAACTGCAACGCTACAAGCTACCCCAGACGTATAGCACAGTCGCCTCCCGTCGCGCCAGTACTGTTGCACTGCTGAGCAATAAAACTAGATTCACGTGCGCCTCAGAATATCTCTGCCGCACGGAAACGGTGGCGTCCACATGCAGTTAGCTGGCTGACTTTTCCGACGCACGCACGACGAGGAGGAGGCAGCACCATTGTTTCCGGTCCACATCGTGGTCGATAGCTCTCTTGCCCGAGACCTGGAAACAATCTCCGCTGGTTCAACGAAAAAGGTGACGACGTTTTCTGTGACGGCAAAACCCAAACCAAAATTACGATGTTGTTCATACATGTCTTCATACACAAATCACATACTAAGCATTCTCTTAGGAATGCAAACATGGGACGTGCCCGGTAATGTCTTCAAGACCCCAAGCAAGAGAAGATTTTTTGAAGATTTCCAAACCCCAATGAGGGGCATTTGGAAAAATTGCCTGCTTCGTGGTGTCACATTCTAAGTTTTAGGAATGCAAGAAACGAAACACTTTTTCTCTTGCGACGCTTCCAACAGCATGATAGCTTTCAAGAGAGAAAGAAAACATACATGGTTAACTAGTTTTCTAACTATTCACATGGTCGCATCGTAGTTTACAAATGAGCGGCACTTGTCTTACATCATAAAATTAATTATACAGATAAATTTTTGTGTTCAGTTCTACAAGTTGAAGAAACAGAACTCCCGCCCGATAGGTGCATTCCACCACGAAGATGAGTGCACTGATGACTTAACCCCTTGGCGCGGTCACACCTTTATCTAAAACATAAGCAAAGAGAAAACCAAACATTTTTTCTTCGTGACCCTCCGACACCATGATAGCGGTGAAGAGAGAAAGAAAACATACATCGAATTCATCGGTTTTCTAACTAATTGCGTGGTTTTCTACGTAAACCGTTTCCGTTTATATCAAGATGAGCTTCACTCCCGTCGATGATTCGGTTTGGCCGTACACAAATTGAACCAAAGAGGCTTATTTAACTTTTCAAACAACAAATGAGCCCCATAACATTTTCCAACGTAATATAAATTGGTGTTTCAGTGGGTTTGGGTGTTGGCCGTACACAAATTGAACCAAAGAGGCTTCTTCAAAGTTTTCAAACAACAAATGAGGGGCACTTGTCATACACCATAGCTTTTTCCACCGCAATTTTTATTGGTGTTCGAGTGGATTTTCTTACAAGGAGAATAGCTTCCAAGCTAAACCACCCAATCCCCCAAGATTGGGTGTTGGCCGTACTCGAACTGAAACAATGAGGATTTTCTCATTTTCCAAAAAAACAAAACGAGGGCCACTTGTCATACACCATACATTTTTTTCCCGCAACATTATTTGGTATTTGAATGGATGTTCTTCCAAGGAGAATAGCTTCTTGGAATCCAAGAACTCAAACAACAGATGATTTTTTTTAAATCTCCAAATTCAAAAGAGGGGCATTTTGCGTACAACATAGCTCTAGTCTATAGGTACACACAAAAATGGTGGGACATGCCTCGTGATGTTTACAAGAAAACAATCCAAAGAGGATTTCTAAAAGTATTAAAAAACCAAACATGGGGCATTCGTCATACACCGTAGTTTTACAAATGACCGGGACTTGTCTTACACCATAAAATTAATTATACAAGTTGAAGAAACAGAACTCCCGCCCGATAGGTGCATTCCACCGTGAAGATGAGTGCACTGACGACTTAACCCCTTGGTGCGGTCACACGTTTCACGCCTTTATCTAAAACATAAGCAAAGAGAAAACCAAACATTTTTTCTTCGCGACACCTCCGACACCATGATAGCGGTGAAGAGAGAAAGAAAACACACATCGAATTCATCAGTTTTCTAACTAATCGCGTGGTTTTCTACGTAAACCATTTCTGTTTATATCAAGATGAGCTTCACTCCCATCGATGAACCGGATGAGCGGTTTCTACGTAAACCGGTTTGGCCGTACACGAATTGAACCAAAGAGGATTTTTTAACTTCTCAAACAACAAATGAGCCCCAAAACATACACCGAATTATCCGGTTTTCTAACTAATTGCATGGTCTCTTGCATAAACCGTTCCTGTTTCTATTAAAACGAGTGCCACTCCCGTTGATGATTGGTGTTTGAGTGGATGTTCTTCCAAGGAAAAAAGCTTTGAAGCTAAACCGCCCAATAACCCAAAAGAAGACGCGGTCACACGGCTTTGTCTAAAACATATTCAAAGAAACAAACCAAACACACGCTTTAGTCCCGATGCTTCCGACAACATGACATAAAATTAATTATACATATAATATTCGGTGTTCAGGTCTACAAGTTGAAGATACGGAACTTTGCGTCCGATAGGCGCCTTCCACAACGAAGATGAGTGCACTGACGACTAAAGCCCTTGGCATGGGTAGTTCTAATTATACAAATAATATTTGGAGTTCATATTACAAAGTAGATCCAGCAGTCATTTTTGGAGTCCGAACAATTGACAACCTTAGAGGCTTCAGGCAGGTGGGTTTAACACGATGGCTGGAGGCAGGGCGTTGTTTCTTGGCATAGTAAGCACCAGCATCATGAGCTTCTGCTTGAACAGCAGCATCTTGTCCTGACAACACAAACCAAACAAATATTCAGAAAGAGTTCATCACTCCGAGAATAAATAGTTGCTAGGACAATGCACGCACCGCCCACATCCCTTCTGTCATGAACTCCCCATCAAAGCACATAGTGTAGTGTAGAGTGTAGAACGGAGTGTCATCGCTGCATCCGAGCACAAGTTATACGTAAATTTGATATTCTAAGCTGCAGATCAAACATCAAAGCGGATGGACGGGGGGCGCATACATGTTCGATGGCTCATGCATCAGGCGGTGAGCCGCCCTTTTGAATTCATCTTCTCGGACATGCCACCCTTTGAAAAACTTGTCAATGCACTTGCACAGCCCATAGAGCATCCTGTCGAGGACCCGTGCATGCTGCCTCTCCAGCCCTAGAAGGTTCCACTGGGTACGTCTCGGATCCATCACGTGAGCAATTTTCTTCAGCATGTCGAAAACATAGAGCACATAGAAACCTCCCTCGTCCTTGAATGGCACGGTTATCTGAAAAAAGCACATCCATGCAGCTGTCACGTAACATGCTAAAACATGGTTATGAACTAACGATCTATGGATCAGATGGGGATTACCAGGCGGCATGTCTCCACATCGTATCCCAGGTGCTCCCCAACAAACAAGTTTTTTATGTAAGGATCGCTCAAGAAACCGTCGCCCACCTCCATGATCCGGGACTGCACGAAACAAGGAACAAGACGCTCAGGCCACGATAATCATGTATGGATCATTGAACTAAACATCGCCGATTCGAATTACGTACCGCAAAGTAAGGCGGCATTGGGTGATGGAAACGCGCCCTGTCTGAAGGATCGTACCACCTTGCATCTTGTTCCCTCATCATCATGTTTGCGACTTCGAAACCCTTGTCATCTAGTGTCTGACAAAAGTTTTCATAAATTTCATAGCCAGTCATTTTCACATGAGGCGGACCCTGTTGATCGACCCAGACACTGCAAAAAGGCGGGGATGCGATCAGTTAGATATAACGCTAGCTGCTGAACAGACAACATGCGATAAATTCAGTGTTTTCTCAAAACGCACTGGGACCAACAGTACCTGTTCAATACATCTGGGGCTAACTGTTGTATTTGTACCCAAGCGGCGTGGGCGACTAGAGGCGACACGAATTCGTAATTGAACTCCGGGATGCGGAATGGTGAGACACCATTCTCCGTGGAGATAACGATCTTCCTCCCATCTCCCTCCTCACCAAACCTTGCCAGCAAGTTTAACTCACGAACAGCTGCACCTGCATTGACAAGTGTCGTTCAGCTGCGACTACAAGTTCAGTATCCTGACATAAGTAAATTCCATTCACAGGAACCACTTACGTCTACCCTGGTAAACAATGATCTCGTTGCTGTCCTCCACCTCCCTTTCTTTCCTCTTCCCCAGTTGCACGAAGCCCATATTTTCACCAATCGGCCGCCCAACCCCTGCATCATGCTGGCCACACCGGACAGGCTGCACCACATTCTCTAATCCACCATCTAGATACAACTGGCCAAAAGACCCCATGGACATGAATATTGGCACACCCGGCAGAACGAAACCGGGGTGGTGGGTGTCGCGTGGCTGCCCAGGCAGCAAAAGGAACGGACCTGGAGGGGAAGCAACCAGTTTCTCATTTAGTTCACTGAAGTAAGCATCGGCGTTGTTGGTATATGCATAAATGCTGGGTCTCACCTGTCTCGGCGTGCTCAATGTGGCCATGGGCAGAGCTCGCGGGAGCAACTGGCACTGGACGGACGGCAACTGCATCGCGTACTCCTTATTCAACAGGCATTAATAAATTGGTAACATCTACTGCATCTATCACACTGCAAGAGGAAAACTTACCAGGACGAAGGACGCCTGCCGTGGGGATCATTTCGTCAGGCTCTCCTGCTTGTGCTCCACTGCATCCTTCCCCGGAAGCACCCCCCTGGTACGCACCTGCGCATTAAAACCAACAATCATTTGTTTTTTGCCAAAAATGAACATACACTGAATTAATGCAACGGTAGATACAGAGTACGTGCGTTGTCCTGGTTACCTGATTGCGCAGCGACTGCAATCACTTGGTTTTTAAGCTCGTTTACTGAATCACCCAGGCCCAACCCATCCACGTACTTGAGCAAAGCTTGCATGTCCCGCATTGTCATCACCCTCTCGTTAGCAAGGTGCCTTTCAATCTCTCTGTGCATGTTCTCGTTCATGCAGGTGATTGTCCCGTCGTTAAGTGCAGTTAAGTTGCGAAAGAACAAAGTATTGCGCTCAGCACTAGCTAGCGCGTGCTCTTTCAGTGAGCGATCTATGAAAGCTTTTGCCTGAAACCAAACACAATGGTTAGTGCGCACCACTTCTGCAGGTGGCTAAAAAGAATGGGTTTAATGAAATCACCTCCTGGATTTGTCTCCTGACATTTACTCTGTTCCATGGCAAGCTTTGATCTGTCATACGCCTGGCCTGTTGCATGCATGCATGGGTCAGAACAAGGGCGGTGTGCACAAAAAAAGAAACATGGGATGAAGGCCGATGATCACCTTCATAACACTGTATCTCTTCGGAACGCTGCCTATGGCTGTATCTTTGAGTATCAGTTTTGACAAGTTGGAGGCAGTGTAGAACTTTATTCTGGGGCGCACAAGCGGGTCAGGCTGGACAGATGCAGAAGTGTCGACCGAGTCGAAATACAATGCCTGCCACGGAAGCAAACCGACTCAATTTAGTTCAAGCCCTGAACAAACATAATATTAATTCAAATTCCTACGCACGATGGAAACAGGCACCTCACCTGCAACACTAGCGGGCACCCGTACAGCTGCGGCCTCTTCCCTTCACTGTGTATTGCATGGGCCGCCTGGGCTGCGCCGGTGAGCTCAGAATGAACATATCTTCCCAGTTCACCCTGTGCAGGTTAGCCGGCTCCATGCAAATAGCATACGCCTCCTTTGGGACAGTGTGCCTCCTCTCCCTAGGACTAAAACAAGTTGCCATGCAAAGCATGGCAAAACCGACCTGGGTCCTGATCTTGTCCTCTTCAGACAGGGTGGTCTGGCATGGTTTCTTCAACGCCCATCTAATGTCGCCGACAGTTATGTAAAAGCTCGACGGGTGCAACCCTAGGTACTCTCTGATCTGCGCTAGCTGTGCCATTGAAGGCGCAACATCTCTCTTTTCTATTTCTATATCTCCGCCTAGTGCAATTCCTAAGATGTTGTGGATGTCAACCTCGTTGAATGTGACGTAAACGCCATCATCTATCTTGAGTGCACCACGCTCAAGGTCTACATCTAGGAATAAACTCCAGCAGTTCTCCCGATCCACATGGGTTATGTTGCCTATAGCTAGCATCCCCCGAGACCAATCTCCCTTACAGCATCTCTCTGTTCATCAGTAAAAAGAACAGCCGCTTCGTACACATCTTTGGGAGCGAAACTACTGTCTACTGTGCATTTTGGCTGCGCGGCTTTCTTCCTAGACTCATAAACCTTGCTACAACGTGGACGGCTAGACCCGAACATCTAAACGAAACAAAGGATAGGAGAGCAAAAGAGAACAGGGAACAAGAAACAAGAGCGCCCCATCAGTATACATCCAAGCAAATGCGAGAAAGTATTACATCTAGCAAAGGGATTTTTTCTCACCTCGCAGTTGGCCGCCGCTCCGGCGACGCGCTCGCTCCAGAAGCAGAGCTCTCGCAGTGGTAGAGTGCTCTGGTTCTTGGATAGATGAATGGCTTCCTTCAGATGACTCCCCCTCGGGCAAGCTCTTTCTTATGCACGCGGAGGGGAGGGGGTATAGAGTACAGAAGAGTAATGCCTGACTAAACAGCTCTGTCTACTCCTGTCAAATCGGACTGCCAGGGCGGCAAAGCGCGATGATGGCCTGTGCTCGCTGGCTGAGCATGGCTTCAAGGCGCGGTACGTCCTCTATCCGGCCGGGATCTCCTAGCGTACCATGTCTATGTATTAAACTAAACTACACGCTCGGTACGAAGAACCTTTTGCAAGCACATAGCCGGTTGTCCAGGGCCACTACACACGCGGCCACACGTGATCCGGTCACACATGCACGCATCGAGCACCACTGCGGCGAGTTTGAAAATCGTTCACACCAATCCATATGAAAAAAAAGAATTACGGAGTAAATCGCCCTAATCAATTCTCACAGCCCTATACAGGTCGACAACTCTTTATGTATGCAAACCACCCATCGCGCGATCAAGCGCAAGATGACAACCGGGGACTAAATTGCTAGGCAGCCCAAGACACAGCGAACCGGAGGAAGCATGGCCACCCATCAAAACCCATACCCCCGCTCATTTTTGTAAAACCAGAGCCACTGTTGTGATGACGGATGCAGGTCACGCAATCCTAGCGCAAGATCACCCACCCACCCACCCCCCATAGCACACCACTGTTCACATTTTGACTAACCTTTCCTTCGGGGAGGCACAATTTTTTTATTTATATTGGACATTCTGGGTCCATGTCATTGGTAATCTTCAGTTGGTTTCTGACCCGTGAAGATGTATGAGAGAGTAGAAAGTTGGGGTTATTCATTTTATGCACCAACATTTAGTTTCCTCTTTCTTCATCTCTTTCGGAGTGGAACCGGTGACGCCGGGGGGCGGAGGGTGGTGGTGTACGTGCCCCGGTCGTATCATCGATTTCTCGTCCCACTGAGATTCGTGTCTGATGATCGGCTGTCGACATTCTCGCGGGTGGCGGTTGTGTCAACTGTCGTATCAAATAAAATGCCCCGCGCTAGCATTCATAAAACATGCGGGCAGTTTAGATTCAAACCTATTGTCCGAAAAAAGGACAAGCCCTCTCATAAACATTGTGGTAGGCTCGGGCTTTCTTTTTTTACACCGAGAACTGAAAATGTCGCCTTCGAGCCTCCGAGAATTGCATGTGGTTAGTGTCATGGTTCTAACTCTGACAGTGATGTAGGGGTGTGTGTATGGAGAGGCTAGATCTTAGCTATGGAGGAGTTGTAAGCACACAACGATTACGAGTTCAGGACCTTCTCGGAGGAAGTAATAGCCCTACGTCTCGGTGCCCGGAGGCGGTCGATTGAATTATGCCTGTGTGAATAACAGGGGTGCGAACCCTTCATGCTGAGGAGGGGGTGGCTTATATAGAGTTCGCCGGCCCTCTCCTGCCCTCAGTAATGCAGGGTTTAAGGTACATTTAAGGTTGGGCGTTACTGGTAACGCCCCTAATAAAGTGCTTATAATGACCATAAAGACTACTTAATAGCCGACCGTTTGCCTGCAGAGTGACTTCAGATCTCCTGGTGGTCGAGTGGCTAGCTTCATGGTTGAGTGATAGCTTCTTGGTCGAGTGTCTTGAACCCGTCGAGTGGGATATCTTCAAGTCGACTGAAAGGTGACTTCTTCTAGGGATGTCCTTGGGTAGGGCTCTTTGGACAGGTCCGTGCCCCTACCCTAGGTGCATAGCTTCATCATTAGCCCCCGAATGGATCGAGGTTAGAGTGGGGAAAGAGTTGGGGATCTCTCCGACTGGTTCTTTGGGCTCCGTGAGTGCCTCGTTTTGGGCCAATCGTCACGGATGACATTATCAACCTCTTTCAGTCACCTTGATCCATTCCAGGCCTTTCGTCGACTGAATTTCTTTACTTGTGACATGCCGAGTGTCGGCGCGAGCAGGGTCTTCTATTTTGACAAGTTGTTCTGCGGCCCACGGATGTCGCGGGATTCAGATTTCGGGAAGCGCGCGGGACGGGAGCGGCCGCAGTAATCGGAAGCGATAAAGCGGAAGCTCCTCGATCCCCGCGTCGCCTTTTTCGCCACGTACTGCACGCGCGTCTGTTGCGGGATTTGACTGGATAGCCTGGGCCTACCAGCCAGCCACTCGGGAGCGGCCCCTTATAAGTTGCCGGCTCGGGGTTTCCAAGCAGTGCGCTTTCTTCTCCTTTCTTCTTCCTCTCTCCCCTCGCAACTCCTTCCGCCACCTCTGCTCTCACCTTAGCGCCGCAGGCCTGTGCGAGATTTGCCGACGACGATGGCGAAGGACAAGACTTCCGCTTTGGAGCGCGCGAAGAAGGCAGCGGCGCAGGGGAAAGGGAAGAGGTCCGCTCGGGGCGGATCCTCCTCAAGGTCTGCTCTGCCCCGGGGCTGGATCCAGGGCGATTGGATGCCGTCGGTGATCCGGCAAGAGGACCTCGATGACATGGTCGAGGGGGGAGTCATTCCCCACGAGGCTGTGCGTCTCCCGAGGAGAGAGATCGAACCTCAACCCCGCGACGGTGAGTGCGTGCTCCTAGCCACCCACATCGACCGAGGGTTTTCTCTGCCGCCCCATCCTTTTTTCCGGAGTTTCCTGAACTTCTTTGGAGCGCAGCTCCACCACTTCACTCCCAACTCCATCGTATAACTTGCTGCTTTCATTTCCATGTGTGAGGCTTTCTTGGGTTGCCGTCCCCATTGGGGACTTTTCAAGCACATCTTTACCTGCCGTTCTCAATCGGTCAAGAAGGCCAAGTCGAGTGACGAGAGGATGCAGGTGATCCAGCTGTGCGGGGGCCTGGCGATCCAGATGAGGGGAAAGAGTTGTTTTCCATCTATCATTTTCCCAGAGTCGGTCCGTGGTTGGCAGGCGACCTGGTTCTACTGTCAGGACCAGGCGACCCCAGGGCAGTCGACTGATCTTCCCCCTTTCTCCCTCGACTGAGCTGAAAACCTGCTTCTCTGAAAGTGGCACCGGAGGAAAGGGCCCAAGTCAAAGTGCTGGCTGGTCGAGTGGTTGAACTTGTCCGTGAGGGTGTGACTGGTATGGACCTGCTGGAGGTCTTCCTCCGGAGGCGCATCCAACCGCTCCAGGCCCGTGACCACCCGATGTGGCTGTACTCGGGCCTCGACGACACCACTCGGGTCCACCCGGAGGAGATCACCGACGAGATGCTGGAGGGGTGGCTGTCGAGCATCACGGGGAACAAAGACAACCCCCGAGGAGCCAGGAGGGTTGTTCCACTCGACAACTCGTATGAAGTGGACCAGGTATATCTTTATGCTCTGACTGAGATCTTGTTTTCTTCGTTGGTCTTCTTTGAGTTGGTCAATTGACTTTTGTCTTGTCTGTTGTTTTCCAGGCGACTACTGAGATGTACTCGACGCCCAACGGGGCACAGGAGCCGACTGAGGAAGGGGAGGCGAGCGGGGGCGAGAGCGGAGACGACCAAGGCGAGTGGGAGTCCGACGGATAAGGAGAGGGAGGCGACGACGTTGACCCCAGCGAAGAGGAGGAGGAGGAGGTTGAACCCCCCCCCCCCCCCCCCCCGCCCGGAGGGGCGATCCAAGATCACACAGGATCCGGCGCAGGAACGCGGCAAGGCGACTGCTTCCATTGGGCAGTCGTCAAAACGCCCTCAGACCTCTTCTCCTACACCGACTGGGAAGGCCCCCAAGCACCCACGCGTGACGCTGTCCAAGCCGCCCACGGCTCTGCCCAAGATGAAGATAGTTGTCCCTACTATTTTTGGGTAATAATAAAACTTTGCTTTCCTTTGTCGACCGTGGACGGATCCTCTGTCGATTCATTGAGCCAACTGACTATCTTTCGAGATTTGCAGCGCTGCTACTTCTGAGGTCTCCGCCAAGGACGACGACCAAGAGATGGAGGACGCTGTTACCTCCAACCCTGGTATGATTACTGATGCTCTGCTTTGAGTCGACTAAACATTTATTGCAACTCTGGTCGATTTAATGTTTCCCTTGTAGCTCCTCCTCATGTTATCGACCTCCTGGATGACGACGACAACGAACCGCTAAGAGTGAGGAGGAACAAGAGGGCGTCGGCTGACGAGACCCCCCAACCTAATCAGGCATCTGAGGCCGTAGCTCGGGATGGTGGTGACACCACTCGGGCTTCTGTGACTTTCGCCGTTCCTCTGTCGAGTGTACAGCCTTCGTCGTCGACTCCGGATCCGCCTTCTCTTTTTGTCGCGTACCCCGTCCCTGAGGACCAAGCGGCTGCCGCGAGGGAGGCTATACGCCAGGCGGGGATCATGATGGAGCAAGTGAAGATGGCTCGGGAGGCCAGCCAAGCAGCTTATGACGCGAGCTCGGCTCTTCAGAGCAACGTCCAGGTCAGTCGACTCAACACTTGGTCTGTTACGATATGTTGTTTGAAGAATCTCTTTTCCGAAGATCTTTATATCTGTACACCCACTGGGTGTGTCTGCCAATTCTTGGACGAGTGGGGGCACGCTAAGTGCACCCACTGGGTGTAGTCCCCGAGACTACGGTGGACTGCTGGCAGTCGACTGTAGTCTTTATACTATGTTGCTGTAGCTGTATTTCTTCACTCGGTTTGGTCAGGCCATGTCGAATGGAACTGTATCCGGTCGACTGCGGGCAGTCGACTTTTTTTTTTGCAAAACCAGTGGGGGCACGCTGAGTTACTCGGAAGCAACTTACCTTGGACGTCTGTCGACTGACTGATTGTTTTTTTTGCAAAACCAGTGGGGGCACGCTGAGTGCACCCACTGGGTGTAGTCCCCGAGACTACTGTTGAATGTTTTTGATTCGAATGTAGTCTTAGAAATGCCATCATTGTCTCTTAGTTACTCGGAAGCAACTTATCTTGGACGTCTGTCGACTGACTGATTGTTTTTTTTTGTAGAAATCCTGCGAACTTGTAGCTCGCTATACTGAGTTGGAGAATCAGCAGATCCAGCTCAACCTTAACTTGAAGCTTGCTCAAGAGAATTTGAAGAAGGCGCAGGAAGAAGCAAAAGGTATGGCTGGTGAGGTTCCCCATTCTTAACGAGTGGATTTTCTTTCTTGTCCATTCTTGATGTTGATTTCACTCGACGCGTCGCAGATAAACTGGAGGAAGCTCTGAAGAAGAAAGATCAGGACTTGGCTGCTGCCCGTAAGGAGGCTGACGACAAGACGCTCTGGCCGAACAGAAGCTGGCTTCGGTCGGCCAATTAGAAGAAGAGAATACCAAGCTGAAGACCGCTCTGAATGAAGCCAACAGGGAGTGTACACGTTGGAAGAAGGACAACCTCCACCTGAACGAGAAGATGGAAGGCATCGCTCGCAGGAGGGACGACCTGGAGAGCTACTTGAGGAGCCTCGCCAAGAAGTTGTACATCAAGCTTGAAGGTGCACATTCAGTTCTGACTGGTGTTTCTTTTTGTGTCGACTCAGTCTATGAAAATTGACTTATCCTTGGATCGTGAATGCAGAGTTTTGCCAAAACTTTGAGGAGGAGACTGGGCGGATCGAAACAGGTTTGGATCCAATCAATTCTCCCGTGAAAGATGAAGCTGCCATGAATCTGCTCCGACTGGAATCTCGCATTGACGGTGTCGTGGACTACTTGGCTTGACTGAAGGTTGCCATGTCACGGGTCGACCCGGCACTTTGGGCAGAGGCTACGCTCCAAAACGACCTCGAGTCTCTGATGACTCGTCTTAACGGAATCCCTGACCGAGTGCAGGAGTGGAAGAAGTCTTCTACTCGGTGTGGCGCTGATGTGGCTCTGTCTCTGGTCCGCGTCCATTGCAAGGAGGCGCAAGAAGAAAAGCTGGCCTCCATCCAAGTTGCCAATACCAGGAAGCACAACTTTCAAGACTTCATGGAGACTTTCATTGCCGCTGCCACCCGTATTGCCGACGGGATCGACTTGGACGAGTTCGTCGCCCCTTCCAGTCCTCCTCCTGAGGAATGAAAAACTTTTAAATTTGCCTCGGAATGCCGAGTGGATTTGTAACCGTCACACTCTGCCTTAAATTTGCCTCGGAATGCCGAGTGGACTTGTAACAGCTAAACTCTGCCGAGCCGAGGGCTCGAGTACTTTGATCTGAGGTCTGGGACCTTTTAGGCTTTGTCTGAACTTGATTTCTCGTCGAATATCTTCATGGTTTGATTCGTCGAGTGGAACTTGATCTTCACTCAGAATAACCTTGTATTTGTGGCATAACTTCCTGCGGATTGGGCTGCGTCCTGTACTTAGGCGAGCACTGAGCTGCAGCTAAGCCTCTGAGTGGGAGGTTTGCAGAAAGTTTCCGAATTTAGCAACAAAAGTCTTGCCTTCGGATCTATGATAGAAGGTGTATCCAATAGTTTCCTTTGGATATCCTATGAAGACACATTTCTCCGATTTGGGTTCGAGCTTATCAGGTTGAAGCTTTTTCACATAAGCATCGCAGCCCCAAACTTTCAGAAACGACAACTTTGGTTTCTTGCCAAACCACAGTTCATAAGGCGTCGTCTCAACGGATTTTGATGGTGCCCTATTTAACCTGAATGCGGCCGTCTCTAGAGCGTATCCCCAAAACGATGGCGGTAAATCAGTAAGAGACATCATAGATCGCACCATATCTAGTAAAGTACGATTACGACATTCGGACACACCATTACGCTGTGGTGTTCCGGGTGGCGTGAGTTGCAAAACTATTCCACAATTTTTCAAATGTACACCAAACTCGTAACTCAAATATTCTGCTCCACGATCAGATCGTAGAAACTTTATTTTCTTGTCACGATGATTTTCAACTTCACTCTGAAATTCTTTGAACTTTTCAAACGTTTCAGACTTATCTTTCATTAAGTAGATATACCCATATCTGCTTAAGTCATCTGTGAAGGTGAGAAAATAACGATATCCGCCACGAGCCTCAATATTCATCAGACCGCATACATCTGTATGTATGATTTCCAACAAATCTGTTGCTCTCTCCATAGTACCGGAGAACGGTGTTTTAGTCATCTTGCCCATGAGGCACGGTTCGCAAGTACCAAGTGATTCATAATCAAGTGGTTCCAAAAGTCCATCAGAATGGAGTGTCTTCGTGCGCCTTACACCGATATGACCTAAACGGCAGTTCCACAAATAAGTTGTGAAAGTGCGTTATATCGACTAGAGGGGGGGTGAATAGGCGATTTTTATGAAAGTCTTCAAAACGTGAAAGTTATGAAGACAAACAGTACAGATATGCCTATCACTTATGTAGCGGAAGTTAGATTACACTAGGCAAGCCATGGTCAAGTATTCAGTAGAGTGAATTCACAATGACAAGTAGCAGCAGTGTAATACGGATCGGGTAGGAAGAAGTTATGAAGCCAATCAAATCATACAGTTATGTTGTGAAGACAAAAGATAGAGCAAGAATGCAATGGCTTCACAATGAATAATAGTAAGTTGAAGGGAAGTGAAGATGAAACCAGTGACACGTTGAAGACAATGATTTGTTGGACCAGTTCCAGTTGCTATGACAACTGTACGTCTGGTTGGAGCGGCTAGGTATTTAAACCAAAGGACACACAGTCCCGGACACCCAGTCCTGAACACGCAGCTCAGGACACCCAGTCCTCACGGTATTCTCCTTGAGCTAAGGTCACACAGACCTCGCCCAATCACTCTGGTAAGTCTTCAAGGTAGACTCCCAAACCTTCACAGACTTCGTTCACCGGTAATCCACAATTTCTCTTGGATGCTCAGAACGCGACGCCTAACCGTCTGGAGGATGCACAGTCCTCAAGTGTAATAAGTCTTCAGATCACTCAGACAAGAAGACTTAAGTGATGCCCAATTTACTCTGGCTCTGGGTGGTTAGGGCTTTTCTCCTCGCTAGGAATTTTCTCTCAAAGGCTTCGAGGTGGGTTGCTCTCAAACGACAAAAGCCGTGCACTGAAATCTGAGCAGCCAACCGTTTATGGTTGAAGGGGGTGGACTATTTATAGCCACTGGGCAACCCGACCTGATTTGTCCGAAATGACCCTGGGTCACTAAGGAACTGACACGTGTTCCAACGGTCAGATTTCGAACTCACATGGCAACTTTACTTGGGCTACAAGTAAAGCTAACTTGTCCGACTCTGGACAAGATTTGCTCTCATAGTCTTCGCTCGAATACATAGGATTTGAATTAGGCATCACTTCAGTCATTCTGACTAGTTCTCTTGGACCCCACTTAACAGTACGGTGGTTCCTATGACTTAACACAAATGAAATAAAACTACGAAGGATCTAAGTCTTCGAGTTCCATAGGCTTCACGTGGTGTCTTCTCTTGTCATAGTCTTCAATGTGAATATCTTCATGTACCACCATTGTCTTCAATGTCTTCGTACATTTTTAGGAGTCATCTCTGGTAGTAAAACCGAATCAATGAGGGACTTCTACCTGTGTTATCCTGCAATTCTCACAAACACATTAGTCCCTCAACTAGGTTTGTCGTCAATACTCCAAAACCAACTAGGGGTGGCACTAGATGCACTTACAATCTCCCCCTTTTTGGTGATTGATGACAAACTAGTTGAAGTTTTCAACGGGGAATATAATTTGTGAAATTGTAAAGGAATTGTCTTCATAAGCTGCAAGGGCTCCCCCTGAAGATGTGCATATAAGTAATTTGCTTCTTGAATGCAAATGCACATGGCAGGTTGTACTTGTGGAGATCCACTTCAACTTATGATGACAATCCACTATGCATGTAAGAGTATATGAAGATAATGACATGCATAATGAAAAATGGATGTCTGCAGAATGATCTAAGTGCGGAATTGATCTTCGCAAAACAGAGTGACAGACAGGTAGCAGACGACCATCGAGTCTAAGTGTTACAACTCAAAGAAGCAAATGTAGCAGAACGGGAGTTGTAGGCACGAAGCAAAATGTAGCAAAATATAAGGCACCCGCCCATATTGACCCACTTGAAGACTAACAACATCATATGCTTCTCCCCCTTTTGTCAGTGATGACCAAAAAGGTTTGAAGACATAGAGTTTTCTACGCGTTCCCAGGCGCAGCAGGGTCGGTGAAGTTGTTTGGCGGTGCGGAAGAGCTTGGTGCAGAGTTGACGCGCGCTGAGGGAGGTGGCGGTGATGTAGCGTCGTCTTCATCCTCGATAATTCTTGCATTTATGGTCGCAGCAGATGAAGAGAACTCAGAGTCTTCAAGTGATGGTGTGCTTCGCATCACAGCCCTTCTAGGAGGTGTGGAGTCAAACTTGAATCGCTCTTTGAAGCCATCCTCTTGAAGTTCAGCTTCAGAACACATCATTGAGAGTCCTTTCCAGGTGCGGCGACAAGTTTCATGAGCAACGAATGCATTCTTGGTGGCAAGATTTCTGATGCGATTGACATCCACCAAGAGGCTTTTCATCTGTCTCTTCAACCAGTCGTGATGCCTATCTTGCTTTTGGTGAAGGGCCACAAGAAGCTCTCGGTCATTGAGGGCACGAGCGCACTTCTTGGGTCTTTGTGCATTTGTGCTGTCTGTGGCTTCAGTAGATGCTGGGCGTGGTGCACGTGAAGTGCCAGCCAGCGGATACACCCTGGAGATGGCTTCAACACCTTCAACGTTCTGTGTGAAGCTCTGGTGTTCTGCATTCTGAAGACTTAAGGGTTGCTTGGCAGGCTCGGGATATACAGCTTCAGCAGATGTGTCCACATCTGGCAAGAAAATCCGATGGTTGCGGGCTGAAGGCTGATATGAGATTGCAGAGTGCAGTTTGATCAGCCTCATTACCCAAGGAGCATAGAACTTCAAACCAAATAAGTCTGAGCCTGACGCTGCAAGTTGGCGGATGAAGAAGTCCTGAGCGTTGAAGCATTTGCCATGTATGATACAAAATATCAGAGTCTTCATTGCACCCTCAACCTTGGCATGTGGAGAGTGTCCCTTAATGGGCCAGAGAGTCCGCCTGATGATGTGATATATGGTTCTGGGAAGGTACTCTAGGTCTTCAACGAAGAACTCAGTTGGATAGGGTGCATCATGGGGCAATGGCTTCATCATTGAGAGCATCTGACTCATATTTGGTTCAGGCCTTTGAAATATGCTCTCAATAGCTTCATTGTGTAGCTGACAGCCTTCTTCGAAGAATTCGCCAGGAGTGGGCAGGCCGGTGAGCTCAATGATATCAAATGCATTGGCTTCATGATGGACATTTCCGGTCATCCACTCCAGGACCCAAGTCTTCGGATCTCTGTTGTAGCCTTTGATATGGAGGATGCAATAGAAGCTCTTCATTCCAGTGCTCCTCATCAGTCACAAACTACAGCATACCCACTTGCTTAAAGCAATCCAAAGCTTCCTCTAAACAGGGCAGACCAGCAATGGCTTCAACATCAAGGTGCATGTGTGGGAAGATGCGACCTTGGTTGTACAGGATGCATGAGTAGTAGCTGCACTGAGGATAGCTCCAGAACCTATCTGATACAATCCTTTCCCTTGAATAGGGGTTCTTGGAGCTGTTGAAAAAGCTATTGTCTGCCTTGAAGCTATTGATGTTGAAGGAGCCAGGAGCTGATGCAGGACCTAGGAACCTTGGCAGTCGTGGGATTGGCGTCTGGACCCGAGGCCTGTGCTCAACATGGTAATCAAATTCAGGACCTGCAGCAGACTCAGGAACAGACGTATCTTGATCAGTAGCTTCACTGTCTTCAGAAGCTTTGGGTGGGGAGGGCTCCACATTGGCTTCGGTGTTGTTTGTGGCAGCCTCAACATTTTCAGCCTCCACTTGTGTAGTTGGAGGGACAAACTCAGGCACGTTCTCCTGGAGAACTGCTTCTTGATGGAGCGGGGGAGTGGGTTCTGGTGGTACTTCTTCATTGTCTTCGGCTGATGCAGCCGGAGTGTCTTTAGCCGAAGCTTGAGGCCTTGGACCTTTGCGAAGCCTGCGGAATGCAGACGACACCTGTGGAGTTGCAGTGGGCCGGGCCTCATTGTCTTCCTCTTGTGGGCGATCTGCCCACGATGCATCTTGTGCAATTGGCGTCAATGGACGACCAATGCTGATGAGTTCACTTGTTTCAGGTTGAGGAAGGGCTGCATCATCTTGCACATTGTCCTGATGACCAATGTCTTCAGCGGCGATGGGGTCGGCTGCTGGAATGTCTTCAGCTTCAGGAGCATCTGAGGGAGCAGGCTCATGAACTGTCAGCTGACGTTCTGCGTCAGGATAGATGACAGAGAGGGGTTCAACTATCAAGGGCTATGTGGGAGCAGCCCGAGCTTTCTTGATCTTGCGCTTCTTCTTGGTGGGGTCAGAAGGAGAGGCTTCAGAGTGTTTCCTCTTCCTAGCTTCAACCTCTGCAGTCCGTGTCTTCTTGAGCTCTGAAGCGGTTGACTGACTCTTTGGCTTCGAGCCAGTCGTAGCAGTGGGGAAGACAACCGGAACAGCTTCTTGTCTTGGTGCCTCTGGTTCAGCCATAGCAGGCTTCTTCTTCTTCTTCGCGGCCAACCTGGGGTCGATGCCAGGACGCCCAAGTGCCTTGCGCTTCTCGGCCTCATTGTAGGCCTGCACACAGCGATCAGCCAGAGTCTTCATCCGCTCACGCGAGCCTTGAGCTTCAGCGCGCTTCTTCAGAAAGTTTTCTTTTAGCTCGTGCAGCATGACCTTGAAGCTCTCCACTTCTTGCATGCTGAGCTTGGCCATGTGCTTCTTGAACTGAGCCTTTTCATGATCGATTTTCTGCTTCAGTTCAACAATGCGTTGAGCAATTGCAAGTTCTGAAGCAATAGCGCCTTGGAAGGCGACGTTGAGGCCTATGGGCAGCTGCAGATCTTCGAAGCTTATGTTTGGTGAGGCAAACCATTCATCGATGAAGTTGTGGATGATGGCGACATCAAACAGAGGCAGATTGTTGAAGATTTCAGCTTCTTCCTTGCTCTTGATGAGCTGCTCAAGAGCATCATCTCCAAGATCTTCATCGCTTGACAGATCAATGGTTTCGCTGCGCAGAATGGCAGCAGCTGTGAGCTCTTTGCCTGTGTGTGGCTGAGGCTTCTTGGCCTTCTAGGGCTTGGAGACTCGTGATAAGTCTTCAGACTGCACACTGGCTTCAGGAGGTGCAGTTGCCAATGGCTTCGCCCTTGAGATTTTGGGTGAAGGGGCCGGCTTTGAAGCTTTTGGCTTCTTCATCTGCTTTGGCTTCGGCACAGCAGGCGCGTCATCAGACTCAGTGTCAGCTGGAGGATCATTCACGGCAGTCCCTTGGACTAGGACGCGGGTGATGAGGCCTGCAAGATTGGCATACGGACCGATGATATTGGGTTCGGCGTCGCGTGTGCCATCCGCCCTTGGAGAGGAGGGACCAGGGTTGAAGTCTAACCCCAACTTCTTCTTGTTTTGCTTCGCAGAGTTCTGGGCAAACTGGAAGTTGCGCTTGAACAGATTGTCATCACGACACCAGAGGAGTGATGACGGATGCGCTTCAGCTGGTTGTGGTCCTCGAACCATGCATGGGTAGAAGCCTTGAGCAATGGCTTCGTCTCTGGACCTGGGTACGAGATTTTTGTATAGTACGTCTCCCCACGGTCTCTTGATGGCGCACTTCTCCGCATACTCCTGAGTGACGAAGCGGTATTGGAACCATTGTTCTGCCCAATATCTTCGAATCCATTGGATTCGAGTCTTGCGCTGACCATAGTTCTCTTCTGGGTCTGTTTTGTACATGTCTGCCAATTCATCAGGCAGATCTTTGGATGTTCCTCCACGTCTCTGTCTACCCCCCTTTCTTGCTGCTGTTTCTGAAGCCATAAATCTTAACTTGGAAGGCTTCAAGATGTTCAAAGGCTTCCTTTTGCTTGACCAACAAGAACTGGCTTCAGGAGAGTTGATGTGATGCTGTAAGAATTCTGCAAATGAATGCAGACTATGAGAACCAAAGGATTCTCCCACGGACATTTACCTGTGACAGCATTAAGGTGCGAGGGAAGGGGAAGAGGTCATATGCATTCTCAGAAGATTTTGAAGATAAATCGGTTTAGAAGACATTGACCTCAGCGTGCGAAGACATTCACTCATAGAAAAGAAGTTGGTTCCAGATTTGTACGAACCCACAGATCAGTACAAGTGAGGAATCTAACTACTTCATGAATCCCAAGTGAATATACTAGGCAAGTTATGAGATGCAGACTGAGAGAGATCTAACTTGTGTGAATAGAAACTTCTTATGGCAGAAAGTGACCGAACTATAGGATCAAAAGAGGCTGTAAAAAGAAGATTTATTTACCACACTTGGAACTGCTAGACGGAGTGAGAGATGAGGCCGAGCAGTTCAATCCTCCGTGCCCTAACTTGGCGACGGAATACACCTACGGCGACGGCGGAGAGAATGATGTCCGCGGTCGGCGTGAAAACGGCGTCGGAGAGGTTGCGGCAGTGAAGCGCTTCATCGCCGGCGTCGTCGAGAGCTAGCGGTGGCGCTAGGGTTCGTTCGAGGGAGGAAGAAGGAGATAATGACCGCGGTGTATGTGTATTTATAGTTGCAGGGGCGACACTGCGCTATTACACAGGTGCCCCTGGCGATTCGCATCCGAACAGCACGTGGCCATCATGCGGAATCTCGGGGGCAGTTCCACATCCCACGCGCGCCTGGATTGTCGGGTGGTCGTTCCTACTTCTCCGGATTTCTTGTGGATTAAGGAGCATTGAAAACGGTTTTAAGGTTTGTCTCTGTGTCTTCTGCTGACAAGGACGCAGAGAAGACATTCGACAGTTTCAATAGAATGCATATGACTTGGAGAGATAGAGTTTGAGGTAGAAAGCATAGAGAGGTTAGGGTCCGATCACATTCACTTAGTTCAAAAAGATTCAAACAAGAAGACATAGCTATAAGTGAATGCTGTAGAGGACAGAACACTAGTATACAAATATCAACATAGTGAAGATAATCATGAAGACATGTTGAGATTGAAGCCAAGCCAAGTATGAAGACATTGCAAGGTAACGCCATGAGTGAAATACTTCAAAATGGAACGTTTGGTGGTGGTGTTACCCACCGTATAGGAAGTATTAGACTCAGACACGGCGCACAATTATCGTGGCGCTCTGAAGTCAATTTCCACATTAATGTATTCACACTTGGAATGTATGTCTTCATTGATTGAAGATATACGTTACTTCGTGTGTTGCACATCTAAGTCATCAATATGCATAAGTGTTAGGATGTGTGCCCGATCACAGGACATTTGAGGATTCCAAGATATTTAGCTCACACCGTAACTTGCAAAATCTCTTCTCATCCAAGGGCTTGGTGAAGATATCTGCCAATTGCTCTTCAGTGTTGACGTGTATGATATCAATATCTTCCTTCACAACATGATCTCTGAGAAAGTGATAATGAATTTCAATGTGCTTTGTCTTCGAGTGCTGAACTGGGTTGTTGGCAATCTTGATGGCGCTTTCATTGTCGCAGTAAAGTGGCACTTGCTTCAAATGAATGCCATAGTCCTTGAGCGTTTGCTTCATCCACAGAAGCTGAGCGCAGCAAGATCCAGCAGCAATGTATTCAGATTCAGCAGTGGAGAGGGATACACAGTTCTGCTTCTTTAAAGACCAACATACAAGTGATCGTCCCAGAAAGTGACATGTGCCTGATGTAGACTTTCGATCAACCTTGTCACCAGCATAATCAGCATCCGAGAATCCAACCAAATCAAACTCTGAGCCCTTTGGATACCATAATCCTAGAGTTGGGGTGTGAGCCAAATATCGAAGAATTCGCTTCACAGCTAAGTGATGCGACTCCTTTGGTGCCGCTTGAAATCGAGCACACATGCAAACACTAAGCATAATATCTGGCCTAGATGCACATAAATAAAGCAAAGAACCAATCATGGAGCGGTATACCTTTTGATCGAACTCTTTACCATTGTCGTCGGGACCCAGATGATGTTTGGCTGGCATTGGTGTTGTGAAGCCTTTGCAGTCTTGCATACCGAACTTCTTCAGGCACTCTTTAAGATATTTCTCTTGAGATATGAAGATGCCGTTGCGTTGTTTCCGTATTTGAAGACCGAGGAAGAACTTCAGCTCCCCCATCATGGACATCTGATATTGCTCTTACATCATATAGCCAAACTCTTCACTGTACTTCTGATTGGTGCAGCCGAAGATAATGTCATCCACATATATTTGGCACATGAACAGTTCACCATCATATGTCTTCGTGAAGAGAGTGGGATCTAGGGAACCAGGTATGAAGCCTTTGCTCTTCAGGAAGTATTTGAGTGTGTCATACCAGGCCCGAGGGGCTTGTTTGAGGCCATACAGTGCCTTATTGAGCTTGTATACCATGTCAGGATGTTTTGGATCTTCAAACCCTGGTGGTTGTGCAACATACACTTCTTCTTCAATCTTGCCATTGAGAAAGGCACTCTTCACATCCATTTGATACAGAATTATGTTGTGACGATTTGCATAGGCCAGCAGTATACGTATGGCTTCAAGTCTAGCCACAGGAGCAAAGGTTTCATCGAAGTCAATGCCTTCCACTTGAGTATATCCTTGAGCAACGAGGCGAGCTTTGTTTCTGACGACCTGACCATGCTCATCTTGCTTGTTGCGGTATATCCATTTGGTGCCTATTATGTTATGCTTCCGTGGATCAGGACGCTTAACCAGTTCCCATACATTGTTCAACTCAAACTGTTGAAGCTCTTCTTGCATTGCTTGAATCCATTCAGGTTCCATAAAGGCTTCTTCAACTTTATTGGGTTCTGAAATTGAGACGAATGCGAAGTGCCCACAGAAATTTGCCAGTTGAGTTGCCCTTGAACGAGTGAGGGGACCAGGTGCATTGATGCTGTCAATTATTCTGTCAATCTGCACTTCATTGGCAACACGAGGATGTATAGGGCGAAGACTTTGCTCTTGCTGATCTGTGTTGTCGTTGGGAGGAATATCTTCAGGCTGAGCATTGTCTTCATGTGTATCAGGTGCTGAGATGATAAGTTCTTCTTCAGGATGAGCTTCAGAAGGTACAATTTCTCCAGTTCCCATAAGCTTGATTGATTCACTAGCTGGAACTTCATCTAGCACATTTGGCAGTTGCTCTCTTTGTGATCCATTGGTTTCATCGAACCGCACATCCACTGTTTCAACCACTTTGTAGTGAAAGAGATTGAAGACTCTGTAGGAGTGCGAATCCTTTCCATATCCAAGCATGAAGCCCTCATGTGCTTTTGGTGCAAACTTTGAGGTGTGGTGTGGGTCCTTGATCCAGCATCTTGCGCCAAATACTCTGAAGTAACTGACATTTGGCTTCTTGCCAGTTAGGAGTTCATAAGATGTCTTGTTCAGAAGCTTGTGAAGATAAACGCGATTGATTGTATGGCATCCAGTGTCAATGGCTTCAGGCCAGAATTTTCTCGGAGTCTTGTATTCATCCAGCATTGTTCTGGCCATCTCAATGAGTGTTCTGTTCTTGCGTTCGACGACGCCATTCTGCTGTGGCGTGTACGGAGCTGAGAATTCATGTGTGATGCCCAAAGTATCCAGATATGTATCAAGGCCAGTGTTCTTGAATTCAGTGCCATTGTCACTTCTGATGTGCTTTATCTTGGCACCATAATTGTTCATAGCTCGATTGGCGAAGCGTCTGAAGACATCCTGCACTTCAGTCTTGTAAAGAATTATGTGCACCCAAGTATATCTGGAATAATCATCAACAATGACAAAGCTATAGAGGCAAGCAGTAGTTGAAAAGGTTGAGTAGTGAGTGGGACCAAAAAGATCCATGTGAAGCAGTTCGAAGGGTCGAGTAGTGGTCATGATTGTCTTCGAAGGATGTTTTACCCTTGTCATCTTCCTTGCTTCACAGGCACCGCATAAGTGATCTTTCTTGAACTTGACGCCTTCGATGCCTATGACATGCTTCTTCTTTGCAAGGGTGTGGAGGTTCCTCATGCCAGCATGCCCAAGCCTCCGATGCCAAAGCCAGCATTCTGAAGCCTTTGCCAGAAGACGTACTGCAAGCTGTGGCCCTGCTGAGAAATCTACCACATACAAATCATCTTTCTAATACCCTTCAAGCACTAGAGACTTGTCAGATTCCATTAGTACCAGGCAACGATATTTTCCAAATATTACGACCATGTTTAAATCGCAAAGCATTGAGACAGACATTAAGTTGAAGCCAAGGGATTCAACAAGCATGACTTTATACATGTGTTAATCCTTTGAGATTGCAACTCTACCTAGACCCAATACCTTACTTTTACCAGTGTCAGCAAATGTGATGTGGCTCTTGTCGGATGGATGTAAGGTTGAGTCCATAAGAAGGCTTCTTTTGCCAGTCATGTGATTTGTACACCCACTGTCAATCATCCATTCTGAAGACGCTGGTGTCGTACCCTACAGTGCAGTTAGGGGGATAGGCTTCACGAAGAGAATTGTGAAGCAAAAACATTTGACAAACCAGTGGGTTATGAAAACTTAGATTCAGGTTAGGACTAATAGGGAGAGTAGCATGCGATTCAGGAACGAAATATATAGTGATGCCATTTGGGCATTTGATCTTGTGCCCCACAAGATTTTTAAGGTCCCCAGCAATAGCGTCAGAAAATTTTGGTTTTCTGCTGGAGGCCTTTCCCTGCAAAAGAGAGTTAAGCTTTCTTAACCACCCACATCTTCAAGGGTGGCTTAGAAGCAATAAGTCTAAGTGCAGCATCTGAGAATTTAGGCTTTGAGGCCCTAGCAAACAGTCTAGCAGGGGGACAATAGTACTCATAAGAATAGGCAGAATAGTTCTTGTTCATATGAACATGGCGGTTTGATGAACCGTTCTCATATTCATATGCCTGAGTATGGTTTCCCTGCAAAACTTTTGCGTTAGTGCGACTCTGGTGAGTCCTCTGTCTGTATGGAGCCTTTGGACCATATGAAGCCTTTGGTCTGAGGTTTTTCTTCTTCAAGTGAGGTGTCATGAAGACATTCACAGGAAGATTTTCCAGACATGTTTTCGGAACCCAGATCTTCTTCATAGGCGGTCCATTCCTGCAGTTAGTACCAATGTACCTGGCAAATACTTCACCATTCTGATTCTTAAACAGTTTATAGTTTGCATCAAAGGATTCATCAATGATAATGGGGTTAGCACAAGTGAAGCCAGATAGATTGGATGGATCTGCTGAGGATTCCTTTGTAGCAACCCATGTGGTTTTGGGGTACTGCTCAGGTTTCCAGTAAGAGCCATCTGCATTCATTTTCCTCACGAACCCAACACCCTCTTTCCTAGGGTTTTGGTTCAGAATCTGCTTCTTGAGGACATCACATAATGTTTGATGTCCTTTGAGACTTTTGTACATCCCTGTTTCAAGCAATGTCTTCAACCTAGCATTCTCATCAGCAATAGCAGTGGTATCCTCAGCAGAGGGGTTAGTTACCACTTCAACAGTTGAAGATATTGCAACAGCAGTAGCAGTGGAACATTCAGAAACAGAAGTAGCATTATCACGCTCAATGCATTTAAGGCATGGTGGTTCAAATCCTTCCTGAGCGGAACTGATCTGTTCGGCGCGAAGTGACTCGTTTTCCTTTTGAAGGTCTTCATGAGCCGCTCTCAATTTCTCAAGTTCTTGCTTCCTTTGAAGATAATCATAGGAAAGCTTTTCATGAGTAGTTGAGAGAGTATCATGACAATCTTCAAGTTCCTGATACTTAACGTGAAGATTTTTTATGTCTTCAATTAAGGATTCAGGTCGAGTCATTTCAGCACCTAACAGATCATCGCTTCTGTCTAACAGTTTTTGAATATGTTCCATGGCTTTCTGTTGTTCAGTTGCAATTTTAGCAAGTGTTTTGTAGCTGGGTTTTGAATCACAATCAGAATCATCGTCACTGGATGTTTGATAGTGAGTAGTGCGTGTGTTTACCTTGGCACCGCGTGCCATGAAGCAGTAGGTATGAGTGGAGTCGTCCTTGTCATTTGCATCGGTGTTGGTGATGAAGTCATTGTCTTCAGTGTTGAAGATGGACTTGGCGACGTATGTTGTAGCCAGACTCGCAATGCCAGAATCAGACTCTTCCTCAGACTCCACCTCTGCCTCCTCAGAAGCAGACTCCTCCTCTGAGTCCATTTCCTTGCCAACAAACGCACGTGCCTTGCCAGATGAGCTCTTCTTGTGTGATGAAGACTTTGAGGAAGACTTGGAAGAAGACTTTGAGTATTTCCTCTTCTTCTTGTCGTCAGAATCATATTCCTTGCTCTTCTTCTTCTTTCTGTTCTCATTGTCCCAGTGTGGACATTCAGAGATGAAGTGTCCAGTTTTCTTGCACTTGTGGCATGTTTTCATCTTGTAGTCATGAGCAGATGCTTCATCATTCCTTGAGCTTGATCGTGATGACTTTCTGAAGCCTTTCTTCTTGGTGAATTTCTGGAACTTCTTTACTAGCATTGCAAGTTCCCTTCCAATGTCTTCAGGATCATCAGAACTGCTGTCAGATTCTTCTTCAGATGAGGAGATAGCTTTTGCCTTCAAGGCACGAGTTCGCCCATAGTTTGGACCGTAGATATCTCTTTTCTCAGAAAGCTGAAACTCATGTGTGTTGAGCCTCTCAAGTATGTCAGACGGATCGAGTGTCTTGAAATCAGGATGTTCTTGAATCATCAGGACTAGGATGTCAAACGAACTATCAAGCGATCTCAGCAGCGTCTTGACGATTTCATGTTTGGTGATCTCAGTGGCGCCGAGGGCTTGAAGCTCATTTGTGATGTCAGTGAGCCGGTCAAATGTGTGCTGGACATTCTCATTGTCATTTCGCTTGAAGCGGTTGAAGAGGTTACGAAGAACACTGATTCTCTGATCTCTCTGGGTTGAGATGCCTTCATTGACCTTGGAGAGCCAGTCCCAGACCAGCTTGGATGTCTTCAAGGCACTCACACGGCTGTACTGTCCCTTGGTCAGATGACCACAGATGATATTCTTGGCAGTAGAGTCCAGTTGAGTGAACTTCTTGACATCAGCAGCAGTGACACCTTCTCCAGCCTTGGGAACGCCGTTTTCGACGACATACCATAGGTCGACGTCAATGGCTTCAAGATGCATGCGCATCTTATCCTTCCAGTAGGGATATTCAGTTCCATCGAAGACGGGGCACGCAGCGGAGACTTTGATTATCCCTGCAGTCGACATAGCTAAAACTCTAGGTGGTTAAACCGAATCACACAGAACAAGGGAGCACCTTGCTCTGATACCAATTGAAAGTGCGTTATATCGACTAGAGGGGGGGTGAATAGGCGATTTTTATGAAAGTCTTCAAAACATGAAAGTTATGAAGACAAATAGTACAAATATGCCTATCACTTATGCAGCGGAAGTTAGATTACACTAGGCAAGCCATGGTCAAGTATTCAGTAGAGTGAATTCACAATGACAAGTAGCAGCAGTGTAATACGGATCGGGTAGGAAGAAGTTATGAAGCCAATCAAATCATACAGTTATGTTGTGAAGACAAAAGATAGAGCAAGCATGCAATGGCTTCACAATGAATAACAGTAAGTTGAAGGGAAGTGAAGATGAAACCAGTGACACGTTGAAGACAATGATTTGTTGGACCAGTTCCAGTTGCTGTGACAACTGTACGTCTGGTTGGAGCGGCTAGGTATTTAAACCAAAGGACACACAGTCCCGGACACCCAGTCCTGAACACGCAGCTCAGGACACCCAGTTCTCACCGTATTCTCCTTGAGCTAAGGTCACACAGACCTCGCCCAATCACTCTGGTAAGTCTTCAAGGTAGACTCCCAAACCTTCACAGACTTCGTTCACCGGCAATCCACAATTTCTCTTGGATGCTCAGAACGCGACGCCTAACCGTCTGGAGGATGCACAGTCCTCAAGTGTAATAAGTCTTCAGATCACTCAGACAAGAAGACTTAAGTGATGCGCAATTTACTCTGGCTCTGGGTGGTTAGGGCTTTTCTCCTCGCTAGGAATTTTCTCTCAAAGGCTTCGAGCTGGGTTGCTCTCAAACGACAAAAGCCGTGCACTGAAATCTAAGAAGCCAACCGTTTATGGTTGAAGGGGGTGGACTATTTGTAGCCACTGGGCAACCCGACCTGATTTGTCCGAAATGACCCTGGGTCACTAAGGAACTGACACGTGTTCCAACGGTCAGATTTCAAACTCACATGGCAACTTTACTTGGGCTACAAGTAAAGCTGACTTGTCCGACTCTGGACAAGATTTGCTCTCATAGTCTTTGCTCGAAGACATAGGATTTGAATTAGGCATCACTTCAGTCATTCTGACTAGTTCTCTTGGACCCCACTTAACAGTACGGTGGTTCCTATGACTCAACACAAATGAAATAGAACTACGAAGGATCTAAGTCTTTGAGTTCCATAGGCTTCACGTGGTGTCTTCTCTTGTCATAGTCTTCAATGTGAATATCTTCATGTACCACCATTGTCTTCAATGTCTTCGTACATTTTTAAGGGTCATCTCTAGTAGTAAAACCGAATCAATGAGGGACTTCTACCTGTGTTATCCTGCAATTCTCACAAACACATTAGTCCCTCAACTAGGTTTGTCGTCAATACTCCAAAACCAACTAGGGGTGGCACTAGATGCACTTACAAGTTGCACCATCATTAACAACTCTGCATCTTTTGGCTTCAACATTATGAATATGTGTATCACTACTATCGAGATTCAATAAGAATAGACCACTCTTCAAGGGTGCATGACCATAAAAGATATTACTCATATAAATAGAACAACCATTATTCTCTGATTTAAATGAATAACCGTCTCGCATTAAACAAGATCCAGATATAATGTTCATGCTCAACGCTGGCACCAAATAACAATTATTTAGGTCTAATACTAATCCCGAAGGTAGATGTAGAGGTAGCGTGCCGACTGCGATCACATCGACTTTGGAACCGTTTCCCACGCGCATCGTCACCTCGTCCTTAGCCAATCTTCGCTTAATCCGTAGTCCCTGTTTCGAGTTGCAAATATTAGCAACAGAACCAGTATCAAATACCCAGGTGCTACTGCGAGCATTAGTAAGGTACACATCAATAACATGTATATCACATATACCTTTGTTCACCTTGCCATCCTTCTTATCCGCCAAATACTTGGGGCAGTTCCGCTTCCAGTGACCAGTCTGCTTGCAGTAGAAGCACTCAGTTTCAGGCTTAGGTCCAGACTTGGGTTTCTTCTCCTGAGCAGCAACTTGCTTGCTGTTCTTCTTGAAGTTCCCCTTCTTCTTCCCTTTGCCCTTTTTCTTGAAACTAGTGGTCTTGTTGACCATCAACACTTGATGCTCCTTCTTGATTTCTACCTCCGCAGCTTTCAGCATTGCGAAGAGCTCGGGAATAGTCTTATTCATCCCTTGCATATTATAGTTCATCACGAAGCTCTTGTAGCTTGGTGGCAGTGATTGGAGAATTCTGTCAATGACGCAATCATCTGGAAGACTAACTCCCAATTGAATCAAGTGATTATTATACCCAGACATTTTGAGTATATGCTCACTGACAGAACTGTTCTCCTCCATCTTGCAGCTATAGAACTTATTGGAGACTTCATATCTCTCAATCCGGGCATTTGCTTGAAATATTAACTTCAACTCCTGGAACATCTCATATGCTCCATGATGTTCAAAACGTCGTTGAAGTCCCGATTCTAAGCCGTAAAGCATGGCACACTGAACTATCGAGTAGTCATCAGCTTTGCTCTGCCAGACGTTCATAACATCTGGTGTTGCTCCAGCAGCAGGCCTGGCACCCAGCGGTGCTTCCAGGACGTAATTCTTCTGTGCAGCAATGAGGATAATCCTCAAGTTACGGACCCAGTCCGTGTAATTGCTACCATCATCTTTCAACTTTGCTTTCTCAAGGAACGCATTAAAATTCAACGGAACAACAACACGAGCCATCTATCTACAATCAAACATAAACAAGCAAGATATATCAGGTACTAAGTTCATGATAAATTCAAGTTCATTTAATCATATTACTTAAGAACTCCCACTTAGATAGACATCCCTCTAATCCTCTAAGTGATCACGTGATCCAAATCAACTAAACCATGTCCGATCATCACGTGAGATGAAGTAGTTTCATTGGTGAACATCATTATGTTGATCATATCTACTATATGATTCACGCTCGACCTTTCGGTCTCCGTGTTCCGAGGCCATATCTGTATATGCTTGGCTCGTCAAGTATAACCTGAGTATTCCGCGTGTGCAACTGTTTTGCACCCGTTGTATTTGAACGTAGAGTCTATCACACCCGATCATCACGTGGTGTCTCAGCACGAAGAACTTTCGCAACGGTGCATACTCAAGGAGAACACTTCTTGATAATTTAGTGAGAGATCATCTTATAATGCTACCGTCAGTCAAAGCAAGATAAGATGCATAAAAGATAAACATCACATGCAATCAATATAAGTGATATGATATGGCCATCATCATCTTGTGCTTGTGATCTCCATCTCCGAAGCACCGTCGTGATCACCATCGTCACCGGCGCGACACCTTGATCTCCATCGTAGCATCGTTGTCGTATCGCCAATCTTATGCTTCCACGACTATCGCTACCGTTTAGTGATAAAGTAAAGCATTACATCGCGATTTCATTGCATACAATAAAGCGACAACCATATGGCTCCTGCCAGTTGCCGATAACTCGGTTACAAATCATGATCATCTCATACAATAAAATTTAGCATCATGTCTTGACCATATCACATCACAACATGCCCTGCAAAAACAAGTTAGACGTCCTCTACTTTGTTGTTGCAAGTTTTACGTGGCTGCTACGGGCTTAAGCAAGAACCAATCTTACATACGCATCAAAAACCACAACGATAGTTTGTCAAGTTGGTGCTGTTTTAACCTTCGCAAGGACCGGGCGTAGCCACACTCAGTTCAACTAAAGTTGGAGAAACTGTCACCCGCAAGCCACCTCTGTGCAAAAGCACGTCGGGAGAACCGGTCTCGCGTAAGCGTACGCTTAATGTTGGTCCGAGCCGCTTCGTCCAACAATACCGCCGAACCAAAGTATGACATACTGGTAAGCACTATGACTTATATCGCCCACAACTCACTTGTGTTCTACTCGTGCATATAACATCAACATATAAAACCTAGGCTCGGATGCCACTGTTGGGGAACGTAGTAATTTCAAAAAAATTCCTACGCACACGCAAGATCATGGTGATGCATAGCAACGAGAGGGGAGAGTGTGATCTACGTACCCTTGTAGATTGCAACGGAAGCGTTGACACAACGTAGAGGAAGTAGTCGTACGTCTTCACAATCCGACCGATCCAAGCACCGTTACTCCGGCGCCTCCGAGTTCTTAGCACACGTACAGCTCGATGACGCTCCTCGGGCTCCGATCCAGCAAAGCTTCGGGGATGAGTTCCGTCAGCACGACGGTGTGATGACGATGATGATGTTCTACCGACGCAGGGCTTCGCCTAAGCACCGCAACGATATGATCGAGGTGTAATATGGTGGAGGGGGGCACCGCACACGGCTAAGGAACGATCACGAGGATCAACTTGCGTGTTCTAGGGTGCCCCCTGCCCCCGTATATAAAGGAGCCAAGGGGAGGGGGCGGCTGGCCAAGGAGGGGCGCGCCAGGGGGAGTTCTACTCCCACCGGGAGTAGGACTCCCTTCTTTCCTAGTTGGAGAAGGAGAAGGGGGGAAAGAGGAGGAAGAGAAGAAGGAAAGGGGGGGCGCCGCCCCCCTTCCCTTGTCCTATTCGGACTAGGAAGGGGAGGGGCGCGCGGCCACCTCCTGCCTCCTTCTCTCTTCTCCCTCAAGGCCCATGTAGGCCCAATAACCCCCCGGGGGGTTCCGGTAACCCCCCGGTACTCCGGTAAAATGCCGATTTCACCCGGAACAATTCCGATGTCCAAATATAGGCTTCCAATATATCAATCTTTATGTCTCGACCATTTCGAGACTCCTCGTCATGTCCGTGATCACATCCGGGACTCCGAACTAACTTCGGTACATCAAAATGCATAAACTCATAATAACTGTCATCGTAACGTTAAGCGTGCGGAACCTACGGTTCGAGAACAATGTAGACATGACTGAGACAAATCTCCGGTCAATAACCAATAGCGGGACCTGGATGCCCATATTGGCTCCTACATATTCTACGAAGATCTTTATCGGTCAGACCGCATAACAACATACGTTGTTCCCTTTGTCATCGGTATGTTACTTGCCCGAGATTCGATCGTCGGTATCCAATACCTAGTTCAATCTCGTTACCGGCAAGTCTCTTTACTCGTTCCGTAATACATCATCTCACAACTAACATATTAGTTGCAATGCTTGCAAGGCTTATGTGATGAGCATTACCGAGAGGGCCCAGAGATACCTCTCGACAATCGGAGTGACAAATCCTAATCTCGAAATACGCCAACCCAACATGTACCTTTGGAGACACCTGTAGAGCTCCTTTATAATCACCCATTTACGTTGTGACGTTTGGTAGCACACAAAGTGTTCCTCCGGCAAACGGGAGTTGCATAATCTCATAGTCATAGGAACATGTATAAGTCATGAAGAAAGCAATAGCAACATACTAAACGATCGGGTGCTAAGCTAATGGAATGGGTCATGTCAATCAGATCATTCACCTAATGATGTGATCTCGTTAATCAAATAACAACTCTTTGTTCATGGTTAGGAAACATAACCATCTTTGATTAACGAGCTAGTCAAGTAGAGGCATACTAGTGACACTTTGTTTGTCTATGTATTCACACATGTATTATGTTTCCGGTTAATACAATTCTAGCATGAATAATAAACATTTATCATGATATAAGGAAATAAATAATAACTTTATTATTGCCTCTAGGGCATATTTCCTTCAACAAGAACATTAGACATATTGATGGGTGTGGAAGTGGAGGGAAAACTAGCGCTACCGATATGAGTAATAGGTAAGGAGGAGCAGTTACCGACGGTGATACGAGTGGGTGTGTGAACGGGAGTGGAGGAGGTTAGGTTATCGGGATGAGCTGTCATGTGCGCGGTAGCACCTGAGTCCATGTACCAGTCGCCTCCGCCGATAGAGCTACTCGGCGACGGCGGGGAGTGCTGGGCGGCGAGGAGGGCGGGGTCCCATGGCGCAGGTACCGGCGGCGGTGAGAGGCCCCCGTAGGGCGGCGCCGAAGAGGGCGGGCCATAACCACCGAGGGGCGGCGGCACAAGGAGGGTGCCGTAGCCGGTGCCGGTCGACTGGTAAGGCGCGCCGATGAACCCCCGGTTGTCCGCGGGGAGAGCCTGCGGGTAGTGCGGGGCCCAGCCGGCGTCCTGGGCCAGCGGCGGCACAAGGAGGATGCCGTAGCCGGTACCGGTCGACGGGTAACACCAGCCCGGACAGGCCATCGTCGGGGCGGGCGGAGCAGGGCCGCCGGCCATTGGCGGGGATGGCTGCATGTGGGTGACGCCGGATGCGCCGTATGGCGTCGGGGCCGCGCCGGAGGGCGCTGGTGGCGGGACGGCAGAGGCGGCGGCGGACAGGCCGGTGAACGCCATCGGCGGTGGCGCGGAGGAGTCGCGCGACGGCGGGGTAGCGACGGCGCGGAGGAGTCGCGCGGCGGCGGGGTAGCGGCGGCGGCGGCGCGGAGGAGTCGCGCGGCGGCGGCGGCGCGGGAGGAGTCGCGCGGCGGCGAGCGGGCGGCGGCGGCGCGGGAGTCGCGCGGCGGCGGCGGCGGCGCTGGGCACTACAAGAAATATGTCAATTTGTGACCACCACTATTGGTCACTGAATGGTCACAAATTTCCATTTGTGACCTTTTTGTGACCAAAAACATAAGGTCAAAAGCTGGCCGTCATAAACTGACTATAGCGACCTTTCTTCTGGAATAGTCGTAGACGTTTATGACCAAAATACGTCTACTGTGGCGTTTTGGTCACTAGCAACGTCCCCAGGCCACGTAGGCATCCAGCATGGCAATCTGATGTGGCACAAGATTCAGCCCGGTCCAATTCGATTTTCTACATGGGCCTAGCCCAACAATTCGGCCTATTTGTGTTTTTTTCTCATATTAATTTTGGTTAGGTAGATGGGCCAAGCCCAACAATTAAGCCTTCTCATTTTGGGGCTGTGGCCTTTTCCGCTAGAAAGTTTTAGTTTTTTTGTAATATAAAAAAGGTCCACTAGTCAAATGGGTCCCAGATGTCAGGTTCAGGTACGTGGGTCCCAGCTAGCAAGTTCATATTCTTCATATTTCAATTTAACAGTAAATAAATAACCAGTATTTAAATTGGCACAAAAAAAACACACATAATACTCCAAATATTATTAGCCAGATTCAGTACAGAGCTCCTATTGTACAAATAACATATACTTTACAAGCTCTACACATAATAAGCTCTAACATATACAAGCTCTACACGTGATACTCCAAACATTCTCCAGAAGCTCTACATGTGATACAGTTACAAGCTATGTTCTTCAGCATGGAGCTCTTTCGATAACAATCACAAACTAGGCACCTACTCCTGTTAGGACTGGGCATAAACGGTGATATGCCTTCCACGGTCACCCTGATACATGAATCAACAGAGAAGAATTAGGAAAACTGGAGCCAATATAGCAAGAAGAGACCATTCAAAAATAACAGCTATTTATATTAGAATGACGACACAAATTCAGCTAGTACCATGATTTTAGTTCTCCAGCTAGTTAAAATGAGATACTCATTCATACAAGAAAACAGAGAAAAATATGAATATGTATTGCACAAGTGCGAGTCGTGCAAAAAACTTCACTACACCAAATTGCACCTAAACAATAATACCATTCTACTACCACAGCCATCCATTCAGCTAATAACATGCAAAGTGTCAATGTTCTATTCTTATCAGCTTATTCTTATGCATAAAGCAACTAAGGAAACCAAAAGAGGAGCACTAACTAGTCTGGAGCTGGCCAAATATACGAACGAATCATACTAGTTCGTAGAAATTAGGTTACAACAGATCATTGATGGTAAATTACAGAAGAAAAAAGAACATCTACTACGGTGGAAAGGCGGTAAACGAGGCAGTCAGAGCAGAGCAGGGGACCTTCTGGATATCTCTCATAGCATACACTTATGATCTCAAGCAAACAGATCGATATAGCATCATTCATGCAAATGGAAGAAAAAGAGGGAGTTTGAGGCAACTTACAGCATATCGATCAGCATGTCCGTCATCTCCTGCTCTGTGACATGAAATGTGACTGCACTGTACATGGGAGAACATCATGTTTCCGTAAACACTCTAGCAACAGCAATCCAGGGCCTTCTTCTCCTGCTCGTTGTTTTTCTCCGGGCTTGCTCCTTCTTCTCCTGGGTGTGCTCCTTCTTCTCGTACAACAGCAGCAATAGCAGGTTAATGACAACAGTAGATTGACAATAGCAGCAGGTCAATAACAAAAACAACCAGAAGAAGATGCATCCAAACGATTCTCAACAGGAATAAGATGCATCTACAGACCAGAATACCTTGTCAAGTAGCCAAGCATGATCTAAACTGGAAGGGAAAGATTAGCAGGCAAGGCAAATACTTAACAAGGTAATTCAGGGTCAGAGCAAGGTCGTTTGTAGAAGCACCCAACAGTTTAATTGAAGCAAATTGGAGATGAAGGGGTGGTCAAATGATCATACCATGACAGTATATAGAAACCATTGAAGCACATCATGCATGCTGAAAGATCGTAACATGGTTGAATTTTAATTGAAGCACATCATGGAAATTTTAATTGAATTCAGTTAAATTTGTGCTACTACTGCTGTTATATGCTTTTTTATTTGAGATAACAGTACATAAATCATCAGACCAGATATTGATTATATGCTTTCAATGAATGTAAATACATATATGAAGTTTCACAGAAGAAATCGCTAACAACAGAAATGCATCATTATTCTTAATCCCATATCATCAGTTTGCACAAGATGCAGCACCATGCAGCAATTTCCACTCCAATCCAGGAAGAGCACTACTACTTGCAGATAACCAGAGTTCAACAAAGATACACGTATCATCAGTTTGCCAAACATGGCAGTGTTCGGTTCAGAAAGATGCAGTACAAATGGCCAAACATAGATGCGTTCAGTTTCAGAAGAATCTGAAAGCCAGATCTCATCTGGAAGCCAAACTTGCATTGTTAGAAACACATGGCAGAGATTAGTACAAGCACTTACTAATCAGGTCGGACTGAAGAAATCACTAGCAGCGGAAATGCATCATTCTAAATCTTCTCAGTTTGCAAAACAAGATTCAGCAAGCAATCAACCATTATGAACAAGTAGTAGCACTACTTCTTGCAGACGCAACACAAGGGCTCAGTTTACAAGAGTAAAAGAAAGACAACATTAGTAAGATCACGTAGTACCACAACTGCAACGTTTTCTAGATAGATAATCAATTTGCAAAAGCAACGCGTTCAGTTCTTACATCCAACCAGCCAACAAAGCGTTGGCAATCACTCAGCACACGCACTACGGCTACCACTACTTTCAGATAGAGACAAGCGGAGTCAACAGCGACCATATATGCAAATCAACCAGAATTTTACCTGCCCCTGGTGGCGCCGGAGATGGATGCTTCTGCTGCTGGCCTTCACCGCCCCTGACGCTGCTGCTCATGGACAGAAATCGCATCGCGTCAGGGAAGAGGATGGAAGGGAATGCAATGGAAGAAGAAATCGAAAAGGAGAGGAGAGGAGAGGGGGCTAGCCGTTGGGGTTCTCCATGGCGTCGGCGTCCGGGCAGCCTTCCCGTCCATGCCATGGCGGCCCGGAGCGCGAGCGACGACGACGTGCTGGATGGATCTGGTAGCGAGAGGAGACGAGGTGAGGAAGAGAGGATCTGGTAGGGATAGGAGACGAGGTGAGGAAGAGAGGGGACCAACCTTAGTCGCCGGAGACACACCGACGACGCGGTGGACCAAACCCTATCCACGGGAGACGGTCGCGCGTGGCCGCTGGAGCACGCGAGCACCGGATCTGGGCGGAGCGCGAGGCCGCCGCCACCCCTCCCCCGCCGCGGGGCCGGGTGCGGGTCACCTCCCACGAAAGGAGACAGAGACGGAGCCGGCGCGGACATGGATGGGACTCGGACGCGCTCGCGGTCTGTGGTGGCGACCATGTCCACGACAGCCAGTGAAGGGGTGGGTGGCAGCGAGGGGAGGGATCTGAGGTGGGGAGGGGAGAGGTGGGTGGCGGCGGCGAGGATCTGAGGTGGGGAAGGAGGGATGGGTGGCGGCGAGGGGAGGGATCTGGATCGGGAGCGACGATTCTGGCCGGAGGCGAGGGAGGAGTGGAGGGGGGGAAGGGGAGGGTGCAGACGAGGGGAGAGGTGGGCGGCGGAAGGAAGGGGAGGATGGGGCGGCAGCGGAGCGATGGTCGACGGGGAGAGGAGTGGGGCGGGTGGTCGACGAGGAGCGAGGCGATGAGGAGCAGGCGCGCGGGCGCGAACGGTGGGAGCAGGTAGTCGTCCACGAAGGTGGCGGCGGCGGTCCAATGGAGGGAAATGGGGGAGGGGTTAGGGTTTGGGCTGCGGGGAGAGGAGTGGTGTGCGGGGGAGAGGAGGAGAGGAGGGAGGAGTGCTGTGCCCGCGAGGGGGGAGGAGTGGGTGAGTGGTGGCATTTTGCCAATGACAGGTGGGCCCGCGAGGAATTAGGCCCACATGTCAGTGTCCTCAACGACATGTGGTGTAGGTGAGTGGAGCTGCTTTCGGGTGGGTGTGGGTGGGGAGAGGGTGAGGGGTGTGGGCCGTTGGATCTGGCAGGATCCGACGGTCTCTAATGCTCGATCCGCGTGACATGCCCATTGACCAATCAGAATGAAGTGCAGGCTTTGATGATGTTATGACCATCTAAAATGGTCGTAATCAATTTTCCATTTTCCGAGTGCCTGAAATGAGTTTTTCTTGTGAAGGATTTACCATATATTTGTTGCAAAATTGGACCTAATCAATTTTATAAAATACTAGGACATATTTAATGCACAATTGATAAAATGGTTAGGTGTCAAAAGTTTTGATCCACCTCTGGTGAGAAAGACAAATTCCCGCCGATTCAGGTGGAAGCAGGTCAAATTTGAACTGTAGATGCCTTGTAGTTTGCTTTTTATTTTTTCCAAAAATCATTTCTAGGTACATAAGTATCTATTTAATCAGAGAAACACCAAAAAATTCCAAGATTCAACCACTAGATAGGAATGGTCAAGCCCGCCATTTTGACCGCATTTTGAAACAGGCATAAAAAATTCAAAAAATCAAAAAAAATGGAAAACCTTCGCATTGTGTCATTATATGTGACCAAGTTTTCAGGAAAAATAATAAACTTGTAATACGGTAATTATTTTAAAAAATGTTCTCAGAAATGAGCTATCATGCGTGAAGATTTATGGTTTTCTAGCCAAATGATCAATCTTATGGCCACATTCATGGCATAGTTTGTTCAAACGATCTCATATCGCGCACAAGGGGGCATCTTGGAATTTCAAACAATGCTGCCTAAGGGAGTTTTCATTTTCTTTTCACGGAAAATTCATTTTCCACTTTCCGAGTGCCTGAAATGAGTTTTTTTTGTGAAGGATCTACCATATATTTGTTGCAAAATTGGACCTAATCGATTTTATAAAATACTAGGACATATTTAATGCACAATTGACAAAATGGTTGGGTGTCAAAAGTTTTGATCCACCTCTGGTGAAAAAGACAAATTCCCGTCGATTCAGATGGAAGCGGGTCAAATTTGAACTGTAGATGCCTTATAGTTTGCTTTTTATTTTTTCCAGAAATCATTTCTAGGTACATAAGTATCTATTTAATCAGAGAAACACCAAAAAAATTCCAAGATTCAACCACTAGCTAGGAACGGTCAAGCCCGCCGTTTTGACCGCATTTTGAAACAGGCATAAAAAAATCAAAAAAATAGAAAACCTTCGCATTGTGTCATTATATGTGACCAAGTTTCCAGGAAAAATAATAAACTTGTAATATGGTAATTATTTTAAAAAAGTGTTCTCAGAAATGGGCTACCATGCGTGAAGATTCATGGCTTTCTAGCCAAATGATCAATCTTATGGCCACATTCATGGCATAGTTTGTTAAAATGGTCTCATATTGTGCACAAGGGTGCATCTTGGAATTCCAAGCAATGTTGCCTAAGGGTTTTCATTTTCTTTGCACGGAAAATTCATTTTCCATTTTCCGAGTGCTTGAAATGAGTTTTTTTTTGTGAAGGACCTACCAAATAATTCTTGCAAAATTGGACCAAATCATTTTTCTATAATACTAGGACATATTTAATGCACAATTAACCAAATGGTTGGGTGTAAAAAGTTTTGATCCACCTCTGGTGAAAAAGACAAATTTCCACCAATTCAGTTGGAAGCGAGTCAAATTTGAACTGTAGTTGCCTCATAGTTTGCTCTTTATTTTTCCAAAAATCATTTCTAAGTACATAAATACCTATTTAATTAGAGAAATATCAAAAGTTGTCCAAGATTCAACCACTAGCTAGGAACGGTCAAACCTGCCGTTTTGACCGTATTTTGAAACGGGCATAAAAAATTAAAAAAATCATAAAATTGGGAAACCTTCGCATTGTGTCATCATATGTGGCCAAGTTCTTAGGAAAAATAACAAACTTGTAATACGACAATTATTTTAAAAAAGTGTTCTCAGAAACGAGCTATCACGTGTGGAGATCAATGGCTTTCAAGCCAAATGATCAATCTTATGGCCACATCCATGGCATAGTTTATTCAAATGATCTCATATTGTGCACAAGGGTGCATATTGGAATGGCAAACAATGTTGCCTAAGGAAGTTTTCATTTTCTTTGGACGAAAATTTTCCATTTTTCGAGTGCCCAAAAGAAGGTTTTTTTGTGAAGGACCTACCAAATAATTGTTGCAAAATTGGACCAAATCATTTTTCTAAAATACTAGGGCATATTTAATGCACAATTGACCAAATGGTTGGGTGTAAAAAGTTTTGATCCACCTCTCATGAAAAAGACAAATTTCCGCTGATTCAACTGGAAGCGGGTCAAATTTGAACTGTAGCTGCCTTGTAGTTTGCTCTTTATTTTTTTCAAAAATCATTTCTAGGTACATAAGTATCTATTTAATCATAGAAACACAAAAAAAAATTTAAGATTCAACCACTAGCTAAGAACGGTTATTCCCGCCGTTTTGACCGCATTTTGAAACGGGCATAAAAAATTCAAAAAAAATCAAAAAATTGGGAAACCTTCGTGTGTCATTATATGTGGCCAAGTTCCTAGGAAAAATAACAAACTTGTAATACGTCAATTATTTTAAAAAAGTGTTCTCAAAAACGAGCTATCATGTGTGGAGATTAATGGCTTTCAAGCCAAATGATCAATCTTATGGCCACATTCATGGCATAATTTGTTCAAATGATCCCATATTGTGCACAAGGGTGTATATTGGAATGGCAAACAATGTTGCCTAAGGAAGTTTTCATTTTCTTTGGACGAAAAAACCATTTTCCATTTTTCGAGTGCCCCAAAGGAGGTTTTTTTGTGAAGGACCTCCCAAATAATTGTTGCAAAATTGTACCAAATCATTTTTATAAAATACTAGGCCATATTTAATGCACAATTGACAAAATTGTTGGGTGTCAAAAGTTTTGATCCACCTCTGGTGAAAAAGACAAATTCCCGTCGATTCAGTAGGAAGCGGGTCAAATTTGAACTGTAGCTGCCTCATAGTTTACTATTTATTTTTTCCAAAAATCATTTATAGTTACATAAGTACCTATTTAATCATAAATACATGGTTTGATGGCGATACGTCGAGGTTTGGGCGGTGGCCAAGGCCCCCAACTGTAGAGCGCGTAAACTCGCATGCCCGACGCGTGGTCACCGCGTGACCGTGGTGTTGCCATGTGTTCTGGGCAGCCTAGGCATGTCTAGTGGGTTGGGCACTCCCCAGGTAGGTTCTAGGAAGAAAATTACAACATAAGATTCTCACAAGGAGACCGATCGATGCTCAAACATGAATTAGCAGTCAAGTGTTTGATTAGCGGTACGGGAAATGCACATGGCCAATGGGCGTGAGTTTTTGCTGAGGATGATCATCTACTAAGAAGAATGTCTTCGCAAATTTTCAGATCAAAAGGAGGATCCTAGATGGTACTTGCTTTGCAAAGTACCACACTGGACAGAAATATGAATGTTGAAGCTGGGCTCAAAATAATGAATGGATTGAGCTGAAATTTGGTGGAGGATGGTTATTTGGGCATTGGAAAGCACCGTAGAAAATTGATACCATTTGGACATGCCAAAGTGGTACTTCCTTCACAATGCTCTTCTATAGACAGAAACTTGGGAAAACTAGTGAGAGAAATTGGATGAATGAAATGAGCTCAAATTTGGTGTAGGTAAGTTACATAGGTATGGTTATGCCTTGGTAGATTTTCAGATCATTTGGGTAAGCCTAGCTAGTACTTACTTCACAAAGCTTCTCTCGAGGTAGAAACTTCGAAAATTTCTGAGAAAGATTGACTAGGAAAATGGAGCTGAATATTATCATGTGGCAATGATTTGGGTATGGAAGAGTGCCCAAAGAGTTTGAGGTTAATAGAAGGGGTCTAGATAACACTTGCTTTGCAACGTGCCAATTTGGCCATAAAATATAAATTGAACCTAGGCTCACATAGATAATTTGCCTGAGCTGCAATTTGGAGGAGGGTGATAATTTGGGCATATGAAGAAACTGTATAAATTTCATGTCATTTGGATATATAAAAAAGGTACTTCCTTCACAATGCTTCTAGGTGGACAAAAACTTTGAAAATTTGCCGAGGAAGATTTGCTAGGCAACTGGAGCTGAATTTTGTCATGCGGTAATGATTTGGATAGGAAAGAGTGCCCAAAAATTCCGAGGGAAATCAAGAATATATAAATAGCACTTCCTTCATAAAGTGTTGTCGTGAACAGAATAGGAAAATGAATATTGTTGAATTAGTTTTGAACTAGGCAAGGAAGAATTTTTACATATTTGATGAAGATATGACCCAAAGAATTTATGAGATTTTTTTGGGAATTTTGGGAATGACAGAAATATAGGTTGCTTCACAACCTAGGGCAAAAACTGCCACATGGACATGACACATAGGCAAAACTGATGAGGTGGCGCCTAGTCATAGCAACCCACCACAATTTACAAGGTTATGACCATTTATATTGGTCATCATCAGCTAGAAATAAGGCAGCAGACCAGTGCTATCTGCTTTATGACCATTCCGTGTAAGGAAATTACGACCTTTCTGACCAAAATGGTCGTTATAGTTTAGGTTTTGGAGCCCCCCGAACAACTTTTGACCAATTGGTCTAAAATGGTCATAGATCTATGACCAATTCTTCCAGGGTCACTAACAGGTCACAAGTTGACATATTTCTTGTAGTGGGGTCGCGGCGGCGGCGCGGGAGGAGCGCGCGGTTGCGGCGGTGGTGGGGTGACGGTGGCGGCGCGGGAGGAGTCGCGCGGCGGCGGCGGTAGCGGAAGGCGAGAATTAAAACCTAAAAACTGATACCATGTAGAGAGATGATTTACAATACAATAATCGTTGTATTGATGGGGTGCTGGTGCACGTATATATATTATAAGGAAAGGCCTCTACCTCAACTATACAAGACTAGAAGGTGGGCCATAACTCCAATACACGTGCAATACAAAACACATACTCAACAAACAGACCTGAGCAGCGGCCGTGGACTCTGGACCGAGGTCAATATGTTGATGGGGCGCGCGCTCTTTCTCAGCGGAGGCTGCTCGCAGTCTCTCCCCGCCGGGGGTCAATCTAGCGGTGTCGGAGCTCGAGAAGATTGCATCTACTTTGTAAACGAGGAGCACGCAGATGCAGACATCTCTGACACCGAGGAGGAAATCTGTGAGAATCCCTTTCTTGACTCCGGCGTGTACAACATGGTTACATGGGAGATCAGACAGTGACGCCGTTGCCGTTGGAGGTTGTGGCGGCGCCCGCAGCCACCGATGGTCCATGGTCTCCGACTTGGCTTTTCCTAGAGACTTGAGTTAGGCTACTATAGTTAGGTGGTACTATAATTAGGTTTTCTAATAAGATGTTTTTTTGGACAATTCTATTCTTCTATAAAGCATATGGTCGAGACTGAAGAAATCATCTTCTGTGTGGTACGGGAATGTGCATGAAATTGACTCCAAAACTAGAAATTGCAAATCTGCCCGAGGGTGTAGATCTTGTACAACAAGCACACCCACAAAAGCAAGGTATGTCAAAAATCATTTACAGATATGAGGCATTGCACATATTTATTGGTAGTTCAGGGGGTCAATTGAAAGATTTTAGTGGGGTAGTTCAGGGGGCCGATGCTCCGTTGCAGCTCCGGCGGCTACGGCGATGCTCCATTGCACCTCCGGGCTGGCCAGTGATGCTCCATTGCAGCCCCGGCACCCCGGCGATGCTCCATTACAGCTCCATGAGTGCACCACACGGCCCCGGCGATGCTCCATCCTAGCTCTGGCGGCCCCCATTGTAGCACTTTCATTTGACCTCAATGCAGCGGCGTGGTCTCTTGTTACACCGGGCAGTAGCGTCCACGGCCGGCCTGCAGCATGGGCTGATGCCCCGTCATGGCAACAGAAAACCATGCAGTGTCGCCGCGCAAGCGGGTGACGCGGGCTTGCAGCACCTCCCCTCGTCTCCCTCTGCAGTCGCGGCGCCCCGCGACAGATTTCTCATTTGGGTGCCCCGATTTGCAGCAAGGGGCTCTGATTTGGGAGGTGGCAGCGAATTTTTATAGATGGGAGAGGAGGTGAGCCTGGTGCTGGTTGGTGGTGGCGGCATGGCCGCCTGCTGCGGTGGTGGAGGATCCAATGAGAGAGAGAAAGAGAGAAAGGAGCATTCTCAGCAGGCCCCCGTTGCAGATTTAGGTGGTGGCACTGTGGAAGGGGCTTCAAGGGAGTTGCTGGAGTGGAGGATAGAAGAGTACGAAGTGGTCACACATAGGGAGGGAGAACATGTGGGTGTGATTCGCGGCGTGAGATAAGGGCATCTCCAGCCGCGCCCCAGGAAGGCCTCCCCAGGCGTTTTTTTTGCGCCGGCGCCGAAAAATCGGCCCAGTCACGCCCCCAGGAGCCCGATTTTCGTCGGCTTGGGCCGAAAACAGCGCCGGCGGACCCAGGCCGAACCCGGCGCGCTGGGGAGCGCCCGGGGCGCCGGGGCGAACTGTTTTGGCGCGAAACAGCCGCGGGCCCGCCGCGTCAACGACTCTACCCTCTTCTCGGCCCTTCGTCGTCCTCATCGCCTCATTTCTCGCGGCGAATCAATGCCAAAGCTGCCGCGCCGGTCAGCCTGCGCCATTGATGCCTCACGGGCGGCGCAGTGAAGACCGGATGACGCGCGTCCCTCGCCCTCCCTCGCCCGCCACGCGTACTCACGGCGGCTCGCGCACGGGCGGCGCCTCGGCCTATATAAGACGCGCCCCAGAGCACTCGGTGACTCGTACTCTCTCGCCGTCGTCGTTCCTCCCTCGCCTCTCTCGCCGTCGTCGTTCCTCCCTCGCCTCTCTCGCCGTCGTCGTTCCTCCCTCTCCTCTCTCTCGCCGTCTCCAACACTCATGGCCGAGCGCTTCCCAGGCGACGGCGCGGCGGCGAACGGCTTCGGTCGCCGCCATCTTCACGAGAGCGAGGCTCGCCTCCTTTTCGAGGCTGAGTACCCGGTCCCGCCGGACATGCGGGTACCCGGGGCGTGGAGGATCAGCGTCCGCGGCGTGCCGGTGCCCCCGATACCCACCGGCGCAGCGCGGTGTGCGGAGATCGCACGCATCCGCTCGTCCCTGCCGCGTGCGGCAAGGGAGGGGCCACGGTACGTCCCCGACAGCCCGCTCTGGGAGCCCTACTTCCGCCGCCGTCACGCCGAGCAGCTCGAGGCCACCAACGGCGTCGAGCCCTCCGGCAGGCTCAACGACGCCGGCCGGCGTCGGTGGTGGGGCGTGCCCGGGCGCACGTTGGAGGCCGTCCTCGAGTACATCGAGGGCGGCAACACGCCGCACCTCGAGTACCCCGCTCCCCCGTCCTTCACACGCCGCCGGGAAAGCTCCTGGACCCCGAGGCACATGGAGACCGGGGGGTCCTCCTCGTCCGGCGGCTCCCCCTGCCTCCACCTCCGCCCCGTCAAGCCGGAGCCCCAGGGAGCGCCTGTCAGCGCGCGCACCCGCAGCTCCGGCGTCCGCATCGGCGACAACGCCTCCCCCACATGCCGCTTCGTCCTCGTCGAGCCCAAGCCGAAGCCCGGCCTCCCCGTGGAGTACGAGGAGATAGCCCGGCGTGGCTTCTCCGACGAGGACGCCCTGCGGTGGGCGTGGGACGACTACCTCCGCGACGAGATGGTCCGGCAGCGCCGGGCCCTGGAGGAGATCGCCTCCCGTAAGCGTGGGCGCGAGGACGAGCACGGCGTCGTGGTCCTCAGCAACGACGATGACGACGCCCCTGGACCGTCCAACCCGCCGCGCCAGCCGGGGGAGGGATGCAGCAGGGACGGTGGAGGCGTCGGCGGGGGCGACGACGACGACGACGACGACGATGGCAGTGACTACACGCGGTTCTACCGCCTCCTCGGCATGTAGAACCGCGTGGGCGGGCGGCGAGGCAGGCGGGAAGGGAGACGGCGGGGATAGCCCGCGATAGTTTTTCCTTTTTTTTATAAAGTATGTTTAAATTTGAACAAACTCGCCGATGTTTGCGTTAAATTTGAGTCGTGTTTGCGCCGTATTTGACTTTTTTAAAATCCCGTGGGGGGCCGTGACTGGGGGACATCACGCCCTCAATGCGCGGTTTAGCGCCGGTGCGCTCTCAGGGGCGATTTTTTGCCCCTCCTAAGGGGCCAACGGCTGAAGATGCCTTAAGGCACGAGAGGAAGCGGTGCCTGGGTCCATACCGAGACGCGTGGCGATCGTGGGGAGCGGCTGATTTGTTCCCAGAAATCAGTCGGGCAATTTAAAGAGATTTCCTTCGTATATAGCCTGGACTCCACAGAAAAGCTACCGGAAAAAAAAACGGGATCGATCGGATCCGGAACGAAGTAGTTGAGAGATCTTTCATAAATTGGAACGGACTCGTCCTAAGATCTCTGTGTAAAGAGGACGTGTATCCCACGACGATGGCCGCGTCGGGAGGCTCGTCCGGCGGGTGCACATGGCCGGACCTCCAGCCGGAGATGTTGGGCGTCGTGCTCTTGCGGCTGCCGTCGCACGGCGACCGCGTCCGCTTCGCCGCAGTCTGCCGCCCATGGCGCTCCACCGCGCGGCTGCTGCGTCCGCTACCCCTGCTGCTCCCGTGGCTCGCCCTCTGCGACGGCACCTTCCTCAGCCTCCCCGACGGCGCCGTCCACCGCCTGCCCGTTGCGGACGACGGCGTCTCCATCCGGGCCTCCACCGGCAGCAGGCTCTTCCTCGTGCACGGCGACGACGAGTGCTCCCTGACGAACCCTTCCCCGGTAACGACGACCCCTGTCCCTGAGGCCGCCGGCTGGTTCCGAGAAAACCCGACCGTCCTGAAGGTGTTAATGTCCGATCACCTCGTCGCCGCCCTGGTGGAGTCCAAAGGCATCTACGGTTCCACGACCACGAAAGTCATCATCTCTACCCGTGGGCAGCCATGGGACACCACGAGGTGCTCCACGACGGAGTGGGCGGCGCCTGAAGACAGCTTCGCCATAGATATTGCGCTCTTCAAAGGAAAGCTCTGCGTCCTCCTCGACACAGTCCTCCTCGACACAGGAGACGAGGACGAGGGATATGGACAGAGGCATGAGCTTCGTGTCCTGGACGACGGCCACGAGCAGACAACCATCCAGGGAACCCCAATCGCCGGGTTTGAGGACGACTTTGATCCTTACGAGACTGACGCGTACGGGCAGCGGCACTACCTCGTCGTCTCCGGCGATCGGCTGCTGATGGTGCAACGATGGATCAACCTGCCGCCAATATTTCCAATCGACTTGGGGATCGAGAAGCGGACTCGACTCTTCAAGGTCTTCCAAGCAACGGGCCTGAGCAGCGGCTGCGGACAATGGACCGAGGTCGATAGGTTGACGGGGTGCGCGCTCTTTGTCAGCGAAGGCTGCTCGGAGTCTCTCCCAGCCGGGGGTCAATCTAGCGGCGTCGGAGTTCGAGAAGACTGCATCTACTTCATGAACGGCGACACTTGTGAGAATCCCTTTCCAGACTCCGGCGTGTACAACATGAGAGACCAGACAGTGGCGCCGTTGCTGCCGGCGACGGTGGCGGTGCCCGCAGCCGGCTACGGTCCATGGTCTCCAACTTGGCTTTTCCCAGAGACTTGAGTTAAGCTAGGTGGGAGGTACTACCAGTTAAGATTTCCTTAGATGTTGTAATATGTATTGGTCACATTTTTATCTTATTCACAATACCCATTAGACACTTCTAAAGCATATGGTCGAGACTGAAGAGATAATCTTCTGTGTGGTATGGGGATATGGAATTGAATCCAAAACTAGAGTCTGCAGATCTGCACAGGCAGGGTGTAGAGCTTGTGCACAAGCAGACCCACAGAAGCAAGGTATGCCAAAACTCCTGTAAAGATATTGGGTATTGCAGTTTTAAGAAAAATATAAACTAGAAAGATTTTTGCTTTAACTATAGCAACAAACAGTCTCCCCTACTACATGTGATATATCATCAGAAAAGGGTAAAAGGTTCAAAGCTATCAAATGATTTGATTGCGAAATAGTGAGGTAAATATATAGAAACCTAATGTACGGAACTCCAGATATTTATTGGTAGTTTAGGAGGTCAACTGAAAGATGTTAGTGGGTTTTACTTGTTGAGCTGTGTAATCAAATCCATTGAGTTCATATTTCGGATGTTTGCATAGCTGGTTAATTGCAATGTCCAATTTATGATGGATCATGATGAAATGTGATAGTTCAAGACAGAAGTCAGAACCAGTTGAAATTCCAGCATCTATCAGATCAGCCTCCATAATCAAATGCCATAAAAACAAACAATAATCATTGTCGAGTTTGAAATTCCTAATCTTATGCACTTCTATAATTCCTAACCATAAAACTTATCTTACACATGTTACTCAAACTGAATCCTTTAATGTGCACTCTGGTGAAGACGTGAGTAATAAGATTGAGTGCAGCTGTGCAGGTACAAAAACTGACTTTGTATGATTAGATTAAATAAATTGCCAGGATGATGTCATATTAGTTTGCAAACAAAATTTAGAAGCATATTAACTTGCAACTTTGCATCATATAAGGTGTGCTCATTACCAAACACTGTCCAGAGCAACAAGCAATTAACATAGACCATAACTTCTGATGAAAAACAGACTACTGCAAAAGCGTGTTGTAACACATTTGCATGTCATGCTGGAATGTGATTGAGATTCTAAAAGGTTTTCTCCTCAAACATGAGCTACTAGAAGATGTTAATCTAATGTCCAAAAAAGAGATTAATGATTAGATTAATTCACATGCTACTTTTGTGAATTTTTATTTACAGTGACCAAAAGGAATACCTCAGTTACACAAAAGAACCAAGGAATTCTGGTTAGCAATCAATTCTACTTGATTTTTGCTTACAGAAATGTGGTCTATGATTCTGTTGATCTTTTCTTTGGGTAATAAAAAACTTAGGCAGATTATAAAATTATAGTGTAGAATGTTCTTTGACCTAATAAAAAAGGAAAAACAAGGTGAACGTTCTCAAACCTTAATGCAACATCACAAAACAAATACCGAAACTACATTGATAGAGGTGAACAAGAACAGAACCAAATTTGAGACTTCTTACATGTTTAGTCTTGTTCCTCTGCTCAGAGATTACCTGATATTGCCCCAGAAGCACTATCCCACACCTCAATAGACCGATGATCAACTCTAGCCAATGCCATCCTGCTGCCTCCGAAGGCCCAGCTCACGATCTTGGCCTTCTCCTCGCCGTCTGCAGTGACCATCGATGGCCCATTCCCTACCCAGTTCTTCCTCATCACCTTCTTCTCCCCAGCCTCTGATGTAATTTCCACCTGTGTCCACACCTCAACATATGCGTCCCGTGCCACAAACACCCAATTACGGTAGCACTCAATTCTACAGTTATTCCCATCCTTCCTGCGAGATGCTGTGGCAGCTCCGGCCCTTTGTCGGTCTCCGATGCACACCCAAGGATCAACACTGGTGCCATCACCACTAAGTCTCCTCAAGTCAGCCATGAAAACCTCACCTGAGGCAGCCCCCACCTTAAACAATGCCGACAGTGAGTCTGATGCAGCAACATCTGCAAAGCAATCCTCCTCCTCCCTCACCTCCCACACCGGCACCGTCGAGCTTGCCCGGACGTCCCACAGGCGTATGTCACCCACCATTCCAGCCGGCCCGGAGTGCGATCCGGCCGCAAGCAAGAGATTGTGCCCAGCAAGCCAACTGAGCTTGGTCGGTGGTATTGCTGCCTCGACGTCCGCACCGAACACCTCCTTCCTCCCGATTTCCAGCACAGGTGACAGAGAATTCAGATCGAACGCCACCACGGCGCTCGAATTCCGTCGCGCGGACTCGAAGCTGGCAAATAGCCACTGTGACGCCGTTTCTGAGGCCGCTGTGGCGGCCATAGACAGCACAGAAGAAGAAGGCGAGTCTGGCCAATATAGAGCCTCCGAAGCCGTGGCAGGGGCGTCGCCCGGGAACCGGCAGAGCTGGACGCCAGGAAAGTCGCGGGCGCCAGCGAGGGCGAGGGCGGGGGACACCGCGACGAGCGAGTCGATGGTGGGGAGCGGCGTCAGGACGCTGGTGCGGGAGGCGAGCACGGCGTCAAAGCTGGTGACGACCCCGCCGTGCGCGGCGACGAGGGAGGCCGCGTGCGGGGAGGGGGATATGGCCACGGCGGAGGGAGCGACGCGGCCGGTGAGGGGAAGGAGGGCGGTGGGGCGCAGAGAGAGGGGGGAGAAGGTGGACGCCGGGGAGAGGGAGGCGAGGAGGAGGCCGTCGAGTGAGAAGTGCCGAGCCTCGGCGAGGAGAGCGGCGGAGGGAGGAGGAGACGCGAGGCGGCCACTGCGGAGGAAGGAGAGGATGCCGGCGAACAGGCGAGGGTCGCGGTCGAGGAAGTGTGGCGCGTCGGCGGGTGAGGGGCCAAGGGAGGCGAGAGGGGAGGAAGCGCCTGCGCGGGAGAGGGTGGCTGCGGTGGTCTGGAAGAGCTCGCCGCCGACGTTGAGGGTGACGACGGAGGTGGACGCCATGGGTGGGGATGGGGAATTCTCGGTGGAAGCCATGGGCGTTGACTAGAGTGACATGTTTTTCTCTAGGGGATCGAGCGATTATTTTGGTTGCGCCGAAACATGTAATGGGCCCGATAGTCGGCCGCCGAAAGAGTTCGGATTTCCCCGGGATTTTTCATACGTACATTTCCTTATATCATTAGTCACGAATTTAGAATCTCGGATGTTGAGGCTCACAATCTCCTTTCAAATCCTGGTGCTCGCATTATTCTTGGATTTATTTTAGGATTTCCGGCGATGCCCTTTTAGTGGGAGGAGACGTTCCCGTCGACGATAAGGCGCCTACGGTGACTTCGTAAATCGCAAGATGATATGCCGGGTCAGTCTCTCGAAGGTGCTCATAGGGATAGGGTGTGCGTGTGTGCGTTCATAGGGATGAGTGTATGCGCGTGTATATGAGAGCTTGTGTTTGTACTGATGCTCAAAAAAAATCTCCTCAAGCATAGTCTTGCATTAGAATTTGAACGTCATATTTGTTTAGGCCAACCTAGTAACTTTCTCTTATTCTTGTAAACGTCGTGGACATAATAAAGCTTGCGAGTTTATCTAAAAAAACATTCCCTTGCCCTAAAAAAAGCAATGCAGAATTTTTTTCCTTTTGGTCTTTGGCATCTATACAATTTCCAATATACATTTTCCTGGTTTAGACTTCACTACGACCATCGATATATATATTATTATACCACCTGATTTTTTTTAGTTTTGTTGGTTACATGAGTTAGTAAATGTACAAGAAAAAAAGATAAAATTATTTTAATTAGAAAACTGATGACTTTAGTCAGTAGGAAATTTTCCTTCAAAATGACGGTTTGAATCAAAATGTACGCGAACTTAGCATAACTCAGATGATTAGCTTCCCTGTGGTGGAACTAGCACACTCGGATTTAAGACTTAGACTCGACACGGGTACTTGCATTTCTTTTTTCAATTATTTTAGATTTTTTTGTGATGTTCAGTCAGTGACGACGTTATGGTGACTTCTTCAATCCTAAATTTTGCTTGCTCAATTTCTCGGAGGTGTCCTATAGCTATCTTCCCAATGACATCTCCCCTCCACTGCTAGCAAAGGGTTAATTGCTGATAAAATGGAAAAACGGAAGACACCCTACATCACTATCCCTCTTAATTTTCTTTGCAAAGCCCCCCACCCGCCCCACCCAATCACAACTCAGTGGATTGGGCCCTTTTGTGGTGCTTTCCTACAACTCTTTCTCATTATCATTCCTTGCGCTTGTCCTCTCATCTTGTTCTAAGAAAAGAACATGTCCTCTCAACACAAAAAACTTCACCATGTCACCTCTTGTGGTAAGCCATGTGTCATACATGTGTGTCTTGCACTCATGATGCACTAGTTTTAGGTGTCGTCACATCGTGGCGCGTGGAGATCACCTTTTATCTTCCCTTAAATTTTCTTCACAACTCCCTAGACAAGGATGAGGCACCGCTATGCGCACCATTCAGGATCTCCGCCATGGTCAGCCGCCTCCACTACAAAGGCGGCACTTGAAGTTCATTTTACCACTTTTAACGTGTGTTTCAGAACAAGCGTTCAAAACTTCAAACATGTGATTTGTGAAACTATTTTGTCCTAAAAGTTGAAAAGTTCACTAGTTCTAGCTTGGAGGCTATGATCACTCGCCATTCCGGAGGGTTAGAGCATCTCTAGCCGCGCACCCAACAAGCCCTCCCGGCTATTTTTTAGCGCCGACGCTGAAAAAACGGCTCAGTCGCATTCCCAGGAGCCAAATTTTCGCCGGTTAGGCCTATACTGGCGGCGGCGGACCCAGGCCGAAAACGGCGTGCTGGGGGGGAGGGCGTCCGGGGGCGCCGGGAGAATCGTTTTGGGCGTGAAAAATGGCGGGCCCGCCGAGTCAGCGACCTCGCGCATCGTCGTCCTCATCGCCTCGATTTCCCGCGGAAAATCAATGCCAAGGCTGCCGCTGATCAGCCTTCCATTGATTCCTCATGGGCGGCGCAGTGCAGGGATGCGCCCTCTCCCGGCACGCGTACACATGTTTGCCGCCCCCTCCCCCCCCCCCCCCCCCCCGGCCGCGGTGTGAAGAAGGAGAAGGAGGATGACGACGCCTTCAGCAAGCTGTTCAGCCTGTAGGCTCGGCAACATCAACTTTTTTATTTTAGTACATTTATGTTTTCAATATGCAAAAAGACTATGGAACGCCTAAATATGCCGAATCTATGTTGTGTTTGTCGAATTTGGGCCAATCATGTTTTTAAAAATATTTACAAAACATCGACTGGGAGCGACCTGGGGCGGCGGCTGGGAAAACGATCGCCCCCATGTCGAAATTATCGCCGGTTCGTCCCCAAGGCGGCGCTATTTCCAGCCCCTGGGGGGAGGGGGGGGGGGCGAATGGCTGGAGATGCTCTTAGAACTATACATGGACTCTAGGATTTTGCTATTGATCTCTTTCGATTGCTTAGTAATTTATCTAAGTGTCTAACTTGACAACTTGGAGGTTTGGAACATTTGTTCACTTGAAGCAACCAGAGCCTTTTTGCGCATTTTTGGGTAGACTTGAGGTAGCCTTCTGTATGTTTTTTAAGGATCAAATATGTTTGGTTGGGGGTAATTAGAGTTAGGGAATGGAAAATGAAGAGGTACGAGACTTCAAATCTATTGTTTGGTTGGAGGTATTGAAAATTCATGAAGAAATAGGCATGGGACTTGAGACTTTAACTCCCACTGTTTTATTAATAGGGAAGAGGGTGGAAGTTGTATGAGAATTGTTTTAGTGAGTCAATCGTAACCCTTCATCCTAACTTTCCCTTGTCTAGTCTTATGTCAATTTCCATGAACCAAATAATGAAGTACAATTTCTCTTTATATTCTCACACATAATTCGTATCACGCACCAAACAAAGAATTGGGAATAAAACGACTCATCCCATGTCTAATCTCAACACAACTCCTTCCTCTAAACTCTCATTCCCCTTCCCAAATATTGCCAAACACACTCATATACAAACGTATTTATATCAAGCAACCCGATCCTTGATCCCGCGACCTCACGCCTTTTTGGACACTAACAAAAAAAGAACTCGGAGATGGAACCAAATATGGTAAGTAATCTAAATATTCACAGAAATGGAAGGCACGTAAGAAAAAGGAGGCGTGGTTGGCAGGATTCATTTTCCCAAGATTTTGGCTGCTATTCCAAATTATTCTATTATTCCGAAGCCATTGAAAAGTAAGTAGAACCTACAAAAAATGGGGTTCTTTATTTGTTTTTTTGAACACAGTAGAAACGTAAGCGCTCATATACACGCGCATAGACTCACTCCTACCCCTATGAGCATCTTCGTAAGACTGAGCCGGCATATCATTTTAAAATTTACGAAGTCACCGTAGGCACCTCGTCATCGACGGAGACATCTTCTCCCACTGAACGTGCATCGCCGAAAATCCTGAAATAAATCCAGAAATAAATGCGAGCACCAGGACTTAAACCCTGATGGACTGGGGATATCACAGTCCCTCTAACCATCCAACCACATGTTGGTTCGTAAATAGGGTTTTCTATTGATGCCTTGAATAACATATAGCTTACCTATAAAACAAAAATAAAAATAAAAATAAAAATAAAAAAGTAGTTATGTTTCGGAACCAAGCAAAATCAGATTGTTGTGTCATATCATTTTAAAATTTACGAAGTCACCGTAGGCACCTCGTCGTCGACGGAGACATCTTCTCCCACTGAACATGCATCGCCGAAAATCCTGAAATAAATCCAGAAATAAATGCGAGCACCAGGACTTGAACTCTGATGGGCTGGGGATATCACAGTCCCTCTAACCATCCAACCACATGTTGGTTCGTAAATAGGGTTTTCTATTAATGCCTTGAATAACATATAGCTTACCTATAAAACAAAAATAAAAATAAAAATAAAAATAAAAAAGTAGTTATGTTTCGGAACCAAGCAAAATCAGATTGTTGTGTCATACGAAGGATAGCTATACTAATTCGGCATCGAGCAACCCGATCCTTGACCCCGCAACCTCACGCCTTTTTTGACATTAACAAAAAAAAGAACTCAGAGATGGAACCAAATATTATGGTAAGTAATCTAAATATTCACAGAAACAGAAGGCACGTAAAAATAAAATAAAAAAGGAGTTATGTTTCGGAACCAAGCAAAATCAGATTGTTGTGTCATACGAAGGATAGCTATACTAATTCGGCATCGAGCAACCCGATCCTTGACCCCGCAACCTCACGCCTTTTTTGACATTAACAAAAAAAAGAACTCAGAGATGGAACCAAATATTATGGTAAGTAATCTAAATATTCACAGAAACAGAAGGCACGTAAAAATAAAATAAAAAAGGAGTTATGTTTCAGAACCAAGCAAAATCAGATTGTTGTGTCATACGAAGGATAGCTATACTAATTCGGCATCGAGCAACCCGATCCTTGACCCCGCAACCTCACGCCTTTTTTGACATTAACAAAAAAAAGAACTCAGAGATGGAACCAAATATTATGGTAAGTAATCTAAATATTCACAGAAACAGAAGGCACGTAAAAATAAAATAAAAAAGGAGGCGTGGTCGGCAGGATTCGAACCTGCGCGGGCAGAGCCCACATGATTTCTAGTCATGCCCGATAACCACTCCGGCACGACCACCATTTGCTTCCAGTAATAAATATTGGATAGATAACACAAGGAGAACGAACAACAATACGACGTCCACCAACCCTAATGACATCAGCAATCATTTCAGGCCCATGCACGAACTTACTGATGGACCACAAATTAAGGTCACTCGCTGTCTGGCCACAGCATGTATATAGCCCAGCTTGCCAGGCAGTCTGAACGGCCCAATTGGTGCAGGGAAGTCGACTTGACCTGGTCAAGCACTCAGAGCAAGCTTGTATCTTTTCTCCAAAAAAGAAAAAAAAAATCTTGTATTCGTTGCCCGTGTCCAGCCCCGGCTGAAGAGCTACGGAGCGGAACGGATTGGCTCGCGGAATCGGCGAGCGAGATGCCACATGCATGATCCGGCCGGTCGTCTGACCCGGGAACCTCGTGTCAAAAATGGACGTCCCTGTCGTACGCTGGCGGTGGTCGATCGACGACGGCCTCCGATCCGATCCGACCGACCGCGACGCCCCGTGATCGCGATAGAGACCGGCGATTCATCATTGCTCAGCTTGTCACGGGCATGCGTGCTCAAATTTGGCGCCGGTACCCCTCCATCGTTTTTACACAGCTTAGCTCCCCTGTTTACTGTTGCTTAGTCATTTTTTCCTTCTTCTCAAGAGATTTTTTAAACTAGGTAAAAGATTTGCCATTTTCATTGATTAAGAGAGAATCAGGTTAACAATGTATGGCCAAAGGCCAAACACAGTACATCACTCTCGCGACATAATGTTACACAAATGCTTTGCTCCCGCGCAAGGCTCCAAAGCGAGCATTCCTCTTTAATCTTGACGACCAACACTCCCACTAAAACGGCCGTGTTACGAAAAACTCTAGTATTTCGCTCCTTTCATATTTTCCAGAAGTTCCTCGACTACTACGCTCCCGGAGCAGAGCAGGCTGCAGCTCATTTTCACGACTCAAACCAAGCTCCACAGCTCCATGAAGTGAAGAGATTCCGAACAAGGCCTAAATCACTCGTTCGATAAGAGTAATCGGAAGGGAGTATAATGCGTCCAGTAGTTTCGGCGTTCACTACTCTGCCTCCTTGATTTTCGAAATTACCGCTCAATCGATCCCGTGCACAGCCTACGCTGCGAGTTCCTTTTCTCTGGGCAAGGACGGGTGCTTACGTCAGCAAAATGATACTCCTCCGCCTAACTTATGTTCCAACTAAATTCCTACTGTGTCATTGTCGGTAGGCCGCAATAATCTAAGTACATATCTCCTTGATCACATCTCGCTAAACATCAGAACGGCGTGGACCACCCGAATCTAATTTAAAACAATTAGAGCCTTCTAATCCAGTTATATCTTGCCTAGGAAGAATATTTGGTTAGCACGACGACACACCACCGGCAACACTAGACTAATCTAGCACGAACTACTGCTCGCATATGCATGGTGGTACGACGATCTCGCCTACCAGCTCCGATCGAGATGATTCCTTTCGGATACAATTCAAGCCACCAAAAACGCACTAAAATCCATGGCACTTGAGTTTTCTTGATTTGATTAGAATAAAATGTTGACAAACCAACCAACGTTATCTGCTCGTGAAAATCTACTGGAACATGCGTGATTAGAACGTACGTACATTTCGGCGACGTCAGGATGACCGGCAAGCAGGGTAGGAGTATGTGCCTGTCACCGGCGCATCAACGGCGAATCATGATCAAGGGCGAGCCAGGCAGAAAGGAGGGACGACATGCGAGCGCCGGGCCGGCAGCAATGCAGGAGCAGAGGGTGGATGAGATGAAAGCTGGGGCGCAAAATGGCTCTTTCTGGAAAAGGGCCGCGGCGCGGCAGTAGAGGAGGGAAAAGAGGAGCGTAGGTCGTACCGCGTCCGCATGCATGCATGCGCCGCGAGAAAAGGAGCCGCCCCTGCGCTGCGCTGGAGCGGACTGGGAAAGAGCGAGAGCAATAGTAGCGCGCATCGGCATCGCGCAGCGTGGCGACTGCTGTGCTCCTCGCCTCTGCACAGGCAAAGCTGCTGTTCATGAATGTGCCGATCATCGATGGGTGGACAGATGGCGATGATGCGTCGATCGATCTCCGGTTGGCTGGCTGGCTGGCCGGCGGCGAAAGTGATGAAAGGAGGAAAAGCTGCCGCCGGCTAGCCTGCGTTTTGCAGCCGTGCCCGCCCGCTGCACGCAGAGATTCCTCTCCTCCCTCTCTGTCTGTCGCAAATGATGCAGGGAGGAGGAGGAGGGGGAAAAGGACGCGACGCGGGACGCATTATGTGGGCGTATGTGTGCGCCGTGGGTGTGCGTGCCGGCAGTGTTTAGTCGTTGCTTTACACTCATGATCCCTATGAAAGAAAGAGAGAATTCTCTGCCTGTAATTTTGCTGTCGATCGCGCTAGCTAGCTCCTCGGGCTGGCTGCGCGCACACATGCGCCTGCCAGTTCCTGCCTGCCCGCCAGCCTATCTTTTGAAAAGAGGAATTGCGCGCGCCAGTCCTGCCAAAAGCGACCAGCCTAGCCAGCGAGCGGGCTATGCCAAGGTCAACATCAGGGCCGGCGACGGGGAGGGAGACCTCCCTCACAAGAGCTACAGCTATAGCCTGGTCCTCGGCCTCGTCCCTCCATCATGCGTCGTCATCTGCGAGCTCATTCTGTCTACTACGTGTCAGCACATTTGCAATGTGCCGCTAGAGCCCACAGGCCATCCCCGGCAGATCAAGTCTACCACTAGTCCTTCCTCCGGTCCTTTTTACTTTGCATATTAAAAATCTCTAAACTCAAACTTCACAAAGTTTGACCGTATTTGTATAAAAAAATATCAACATTTGACATGTTAAAGTTATACAATATAAAACTTTAAGTCATAACACATCTATTGATATTGATTTTAGATTGTGAATGTTGGTATTTTTTTTTCTATAAAGTTGGTCAAACTTTACGAGGTTTGACTTCAGTCAAATCTTATATGCAAACTAAAAAGGACCGGAGGGAGTATATTATGTTCCTGCTAATGCTAATAAAATGTCAAGCGGTGAGAGCATCTAGAGCGGCAAACGCACCCCCTTCCCCACTAAACGTCCCAGGACAACACAAGACGGCTCCTCATTTGTCCTCCCGGACAATCACACCCCTCGTGATAACTCCTCAAATCCATGTACGTCCATGATATAGCACAATTTCATCGTTAATCCAACAAATTCAATAGTGCAACAAAACAAATGACAATTTTTTCGAGCATACAAATCAAATGACAATTCGTAGATAGTGATACAAGAATGAATCATTCGACACTTGCATTGCGCATGTTAGTCTCCTTCTTCACCTCAAAGCCACTTCTTGTCTTCCGGGTCCAAGAGGGAAGCGTCGGTCAACATGATCCTTAAATCCCCAGTCGTGACCAGAGAAGAAGAGTCCATGTCGACGTCGACAACCTCCTTGTCCACAGTTTCCTCCGCCATAGCCTCTCGCTCACGCTACTTCCTTCGCCGCTCCCTCCGCGCGATGTTCTTCACCTTGCAACCGACCCCCACAAACAAGTCCCCCATGGATGATGTCGAAGCATCATCTATGCCGACGATTGGGGGGGGAGGGTACTCAACGAAGACATCTACAATGGCTCAGACGCGAGCAGTGGCGCGGACGAGGCAACAAGGGTGGACGATGGTTCACAGACGGGAACTGGAGGACGGAAGAAGGGCGGTCGATATTGGTGGAGTAGGTACACGGAGGGATTTGGCATGGGTCAGACCCGACGTGACCACTAGTGCAGAACCGGGCTTTATCACCGGTTCATAAGTCCCTTCAGTGCAGGTTCTGTAACCGGCACTAAAGGGTGGGGACTAAAGGTCCCCCCTTAGTACCGGTTCAACACAAACCGCCACTAAAGGGCCACCACGTGGCACGAGCCAGCACCGGGGGCAGGGAGACCTTTAGTACCATTTGGTAACACCAACCGGTACTAAAATGTTTGGGGGTTTTGTTTTATTATTTATTTTTCCTTTAATTTTGTGCTTTCCATTCAATTTTTTTCATTTGCCGGTATTTTAGGATACTACATATTGTACACGTTATGCATATATATGGATTAACGAGGGTGAAAGAACCGCAGATTAGTTTCAAGTGGATGGATCCTAAGTGATCAAGTAATATGGATTAACAAAAAACCGCGGATTAGTTTCAAGTGGATGGATCCTAAGTGATCAAGTAATATGTGAATCACATATTACTTGATCACTTAGGATCCATCCACTTGAAACTAATCCGCGGTTCTTTCATCAAATGATATAATTACTCATCATCATCATCATCATATTAATATAAAAACTCTTGCATCATATCATCACCAACAACACTAGTTAATAATCATCATAGTCATTACCACTATTTAATCATCATAGTCATTACCGCTATCTAATCACCATCAACACTAGCTAATAAAAATCATCATAGTCATTACCATCAACACTAGCTATTTAATCATCACAGTCATAAGACTACAAAAGCAAATCACTTTGAGATTAAGTTCAGGACGAAGAACACGGACATGAGAGGACAAGTACTAAGAGCAGGAACTAGCTAATCACTCCTACTGCTCTCTCTCAGGTAAAATAGCATAGAACATGCGTAGCTCTCCTGATTCATCATATTGGAGCATGCAGATGAACCTGTATCCTAATTGTGGGCTACACTTCTGATTGCTGCCCCTAGTACTTCTTTGTGATCCTTCACAATTTTGCTCCAGTCTTTCACTATTAAGCATTCCTCGGTTTTAGAAATCCTGAATGCACTCATGTGCGATGTAGGATGTCTTGGCCGTAAGCTAACCATTGCCATGCGACCTTTAGTCTCGATCCAATGAGGCACAACTATCATCGGGAGTCCCTGTTGAAGAACACCGTATAGTAATATACTTAGCAATGAAGTTTAGCTTAAAAAATAATGTATGCAAAAGATGCATCAAGGACAAATAGTAAAAATCTTAACATCTTTCCCAAATAGATGTGACCGTAGTTCAATACGAACACTATTGGTCACATGTTTTGAGTACTAAAATTTTCAAGTCCAGGAAAATAATTTGTCTTGACAACATCGAGATTCTCAAGCCACGAAACATAATGACTTATCTCATCGCAGTTTAGTTCAGCACCGGGATAGTGGACGGTCATGTCTACCAAGCGCCGAACATGTTTGTTTGAATGGAAATAAGTTGTAAATAGAAATTAGTTATCAACTATTTTTGAAAAAACAATATCGAAGACATAATTAAATATGGTTGAGAAACTCACATAATGATAGAACTGGAGGCGTCTGCACATCGACCCAGATGTCGATATTACCTTCAATATCATCTTCCGGATGAATATCAAAGGTGATAACCATATCAAGCTCAAATGCATAAACCTTGCATAGTGCTCTCCAAGTTTTGCATTCAAAATAGGTGTAGGTGTCTGCATTGTATAATTTTGCGTCGAAAGTATAACCATGCTCGGTTTTCAAGTAAACTCTCTTTACCTCATAGTTTTCATAGGACTGAAACCAATCTTATCTAAGACAAAAATTCTTGCATGGCAGGGGATACGCTAGTAGAATAATAAAAAATTAAAATTATAAGTTGAAGCAAATGAAGCATAAGTCATGCTTAATTACAAAAAAAGACTTGTCCTTGTGTCTTACTGTATCCATTTTGAAGGTCTCATCCAGCTTGATGTTGAAGCGCCTACCATCAACTAGGAAATTTCTGTCGCACAGGCCGCGCTCGTCTTCGCATTATTCGCACATACCGAAATCCTTTTCGTTGTCAGACATTTCCTATGTTCATAGTTGAAACAGTAATTGATAAACACTTACTAGTTCTATTAATTCAAATAATTCAACTAGTTCTATTAATTCAACTAAGCACTTACTAAAAATAAACTAGTTCTATTAATTTTCTTACTAAAAATAAACTAGTTCTATAGTAAAATTTTAATTAGATCATCAAATCTCATATACCTAAATTTTCTTACTAAAAATAAACTAGTTCTATTAATTCAACTAGTTCAACTAAGCACTTACTATAAATAATAATATTAATTTTCTTACTAATTCAATTAAGCACTTGCTAATTCAACTAAGCACTTATTAATTTTCTTACTAATTCAACTAAGCACTTACTAATTCATCTAACATTAATATATCTAATTCATCTATAACTAAAAGTATAAAAAACTAACTCATCTAATTAACATTAATATCTAGCTAATTTATCTAATTCATCTAACATTTGACATTAATATCTAAAATGTCTATCTAATTCATCTAACATTTGACATCTATCTAATTCATGGCGTGTCCATTTTTGATGTCATTGCTACGCTAGATCATTGCACATCCCGGTACACTGCCGGAGGCATTCATATAGAGTCATACTTTGTTCTAGATATCGAGTTGTAAATATTGAGTTGTAAGTAAATAGAAGTGTGATGATCATCATTATTAGAACATTGTTCCATGTGAGGTTATCAAAATAAAAGTGGCCAAAGAAGCCCCCAGGAAAAAAGAAGCCAAAGAAGCCTAGAAAAAAGAAAAAAAAGAGAGAAAAAAGAGAAAAAAACAAAAATATGAGAGAAAAAGAGAGAAGGGACAATGTTACTATCCTTTTACCACACTTGTGCTTCAGAGTAGCACCATGTTCTTCATATAGAGAGTCTCTTGAGTTATCACTTTCATATACTAGTGCGAATTTTCATTATAGAACTTGGCTTGTATATTCCGATGATGGGCTTCCTCAAATTCCCGAGGTCTTCATGAGCAAGCAAGTTGAATGCACACCCACTTAGTTTCCAGTTTGAGCTTTCATACACTTATAGCTCTTAGTGCATCTGTTGCATGGCAATCCCTACTCCTCGCATTGACATCAATTGATGGGCATCTCCATAGCCCGTTGATTAGACTTTCTCCCTTTTTGTCTTGTCCACACAACCTCCATCATCATATTCTATTCCACCTATAGTGCTATATCCATGGCTCATGCTCATGTATTGCATGAAAGTTGAAAAGGTTCGAGAACGTCAAAAGTATGAAACAATTGCTTGGCTTGTCATCGTGGTTGTGCATGATTTGAATATTTTGTGTGGTGAAGATGGAGCATAGCTAGACCATATGATTTTGTAGGGATAACTTTCTTTGGCCATGTTATTTTGAAAAGACATGATTGCTTTATTAGTATGCTTGTAGTATTACTGTCTTAATGTCAAATGATGGACTATTGCTTTGAATCACTCGTGTCTTAATATTCATGCCATGATTAGATTCATGATCAAGATTATGCTAGGTAGCATTCCACCGCCGTAACTTTCTGTATCCACGAGATCCCATCTTGGGGCCTGTTCCGGAGCTCCGCCGGAGGGGGCATCGATCACGGAGGGCTTCTACATCAACACCATAGCCCCTCCGATGAAGTGTGAGTAGTTTACCTCAGACCTACGTGTTGAGGATATAACCACTGAGGGTAAACCGCCCAGGAGGGGCCGGTTCACCTTCAGTTATACTGAAGCCCAAGGAAACCCAGAAGATGGCGCTTTACGGATGAAGCTTAGAGGCCCAGAGCCCGCAGGCGGTTTAGGGCCCATGATAGTAAACCGCCATGATTGTATAAACTTGCATTGTAAGATAAGAAAGAAGAGACCGAGGCGGACACTTGTATGAGCCAGCCTCGGGACTCTGTAGACCGGCCGGGATCCTCCTGAATATATAAAGGGGTGACCCGGCGGCGGTTCAGGGAGAGGAAAACAACAACTCGAAGCCAGACAAAGAGGATTCGCTCTCTGGTCTTCGAAACCCCAGCAATACCAATCACAACTAGACGTAGGCTTTTACCTTCATCGAAGGGGCCGAACTAGTATAAAACTCTCGTGTCCCTTTCTCCGGTTTAACCCCTTCAAGCTAACCCGTAGTGATGGCTCCACGACTAAGTCCTTCCATGAGGACATCTGCCGTGACAATTCCACGACAGTTGGCGCCCCCCGTGGGGCTATCGCACGATGGTTTCAAGTTCTTGAAGGGCAACTTCGATGGACTGAGGGGATACGCTGTGGGCCGGATGACGAAGAGTCGCCGCGGCAAGCTCTACATCGACAACGCAGGATGGGGTCCCGAGGCTAATTCAATCGAATACGGGTACCGGGTCCCCTTTGGTGGGATTCACGTCTTCATCGGCAAGATCGGCGAACCGGCCCCCGAGCCGGACACCTGCACCGACATCATCGAGACGGCTCAGCGTGCAAGTTCTTCACCGGTTCAGCCTGAGGCCAGGCATGTTTTCGTGGGTGTCGTCCACGTTTCGGGTTATGAGGAGGAACCGATCTCCGATGGAGAAACCGTAATCCGTAGTGATGACGAGTCTTCCGGAGAAACTGAATCGCTTTACCAGTTGTACGACGGCCGGATTGAGAGAGGATCCGAGGGCAACAGTATTCCGGATTCCCCCGGTCTACCAAACCGGGCCGCTGTCTTCATGGCCGGCACACGACCGGTGCCTCATTCATCTACCGCCGCAGCGGTACTCTCCGGTTCAACAACGGCCACGCCAGCAGGTGCAGGAAGCTCGGCGCCGCCTCCGGCCCAAGTCTTGTCTGATTTGTTCGACGCTCTAGCGGCACTGATGTCCGCACAGGTAGACGCAGCAGCCAGGGATCAGCATGATGCGGAGATTAAAGATCAGATAGCCCAGGCTAAAGCGGACCTGGCAGCAGAGAACGCCAGGATGGCCACAGAGCGGGCCGAGTTGGAAGCACAGGCTTACCGAATTAGACTAGATCAGAATGCTTCAGAAGAGGTCATGAGAAGAAGGTACCGATCACGTCTCCCGTCGGTTTATGAGCCGCAAAATCTTTTCAACACGCCAGGTGCAGGAGCTGGTAACCAACCCACGCCAAACCGGGCGGGGTCACCAGAAGCAGGAGCGCCGGTTTAGCCACGCGCAACAAACCTGCCTCGCCAGAACAACGTTGTATCATCGACGCCGCCCCGGCATTATTCCAACCCGTTGGATAATATTGTGGCCGCCGCTTCACTCCTGGCGGCTCTCCCAACCGACGGCGAATCACCAGTTGCAGTGGAAGCACGTCGGGCCAGGGATCTCCTTCAGACAGCACTGAATCAACAGCAAGTGTATTCACACAGCCGTGAGAGGATTCATTCCACTCCCTGCCCAAGCCGGAGTTATAGCAGACACGTGGAAGACGAACCGGCCGTATCCAGTAGCGCACGCCACCAAAATTCGCCGCGGGAGAACAACCCGGCCAGGGGAGGTGCTAATGCGCAAGATGTTGTGGACCACAGCCGCGTACGACAGGGGGCCGAGTTGACAGCTCGACACGAAGCACGACATCATACTCCGGTTCACCCCACTGCCTCCGTGGAGCCAGGGGTAATGTTTAGTTCCCTAGGAGTACCATGTTTAACTCCCGCACTGCGCAATGTGCGATTGCCCAAGGATTTCAAGGGACCTCGCAAGGTACCAAATTACACCGCTGAGTTGCAGCCAGAGGCGTGGGTGGAGAGCTATGAGATGGCAATGGAGATGTTAGATGTGGATGAGGCGGTTTGTGCTAAATATTTCACCATGATGCTGGAAGGAACAGCTCGCACTTGGTTGAAGAGCTTGACAACCAACTCTATCGACTCATGGGCTGAATTAAAGCGCCGGTTTATCCAGAACTTCAAGGATACGTGCAAGCAGCCGATGTCAATTGTGGATCTGGCCGCTTGTGTCCAAGAGGAAGGGGAGTCCACGACCCATTGGGTTAAACGAGTCTCGACGATTTTGCATTCGTCAGATCGTATTAATGCAGATACTGCGGTATTAACGTTGGAGGGCAATTGCCGTTTCAAGCCGTTGAAACAGAAGTTGGGAAGGCTCAAACGTCATTGCAACGACATGTCAACACTCATGGCCGCTTTAGTTAAGTACGCTGATTCAGATAATACTAAGGATCCGGATTCAGAGGAGGACAAACCGGAGAAGGGAAAGAAGAACGGCGGTGCAAAAGGGCAGCACCACAACCAAGGGGGCCATGGGAATAACAGTAAGCGTAAAGCGGATAATTTAGATTTGGTGGCTAACACAAATATGCAGCGTCGCAAAGGTAAACCGCCCCAGCGCGGCATGAATCTGGAGCGTTTGTTAAACCAGCCCTGCCCGAAGCATGGAACCAAGGAGGCCCCTACCACACATCTTTGGAAAGATTGTCACATAATGAGGGAGTTAAAAAATTCTGATTTATACCGGTATGATCAGGATCCACCGGGCGGTTCAGGCCCAGGTTTCCATGGGGGCGGCGGTTCAAGCTCTGGATTTCAGAACAACCAGGGCCATCAAAACAACCATGGTAATAACCAGCAGAATAACCAAGGGAATCAGCAACAGTCAGGTTACCAGAGTCACCCCAAGCAGTTGAACAGCGGACATTATCATGTGTTCACTACTAGCTTGTGCAAGCAGGATCAGAAACTTCACAAGAGGGCAGTCAATACTGTTGAACCGGCTGTACCACATTATCTACGATGGTCGGAGCAGCCTATTGTGTGGAGCAGGGAGGATCACCCGCCCCGGGTTGACAATCCGGGCCAGCTAGCCTTGGTGGTAGTGCCTCAGGTGGGGGGCTATAAGTTTACCAAGGTTCTGATGGATGGAGGGAGCAGTATCAACATCCTATACTATGAGACTTTCCGTCGCATGGGTTTGACGGATAAGAATCTTAAACCGTCCAACACTATCTTTCATGGTGTGGTACCAGGTAAATCGGCCTACCCTGTGGGAAAGATTGCTTTGGAAGTTGTGTTTGGAGATGAGTTTGATTCCAGGTCTGAGACTTTGACCTTTGAAGTGGTGAAAATCCAGAGTCCATATCACGCGCTATTTGGATGGCCGGCTTACGCGAAATTCATGGCGAGGCCCTGTTATGTCTATCTGCAGCTCAAGATGCCAGGTTATAAGGGGACGATCACAGTACATGGGAGCCGAAGGATTGCCTTGGATTGCGAGGAAGGCGAAGCAGCCTATGCAGAATCGGTTTGTGCCACGGAGGAGCTGAAATTCTATAAAGACAATGTTGATCCGGCGGATATGACCCCTCTGAAGAAACCTACGACTGAACATGACCCGGCCCTAACGTTCAAACTGGCTAATGAGACTAAGCTTGTTGATTTCGTCCCTGGTGATTCATCCAAGCAGCTTAGTATCAGTGCAAATCTGGATCCGAAATAGGAAAGCGCGCTCATCGAGTTCATCCGTGAGAATCGGGACATCTTTGCATGGAAACCTTCTGACATGCCAGGTGTACCGAGGGAACTCACTGAGCACATGCTAAATATTGATCCTAAGTTTAAACCGGTCAAGCAGTACCTTCGCCGCTTTAACGAAGAAAGACGCAAGGCCATCGGCGAAGAGGTAGCCCGACTACTGGCAGCTGGATTTATCGTCGAAGTGTTTCATCCCGAATGGTTGGCTAATCCAGTGCTTGTTCTTAAGAAAAATGGCACTTGGCGTATGTGTGTGGATTACACTAATTTGAACAAGTCTTGCCCGGCAGATCCTTTCGCTCTCCCACGTATCGATCAGATCATTGATGCAACGGCGGGTTGTGAGCGCCTGAGTTTTTTGGATGCTTATTCAGGTTATCATCAGATTAAAATGGCAGTTAAGGACCAGGAGAAAATAGCCTTCATCACTCCCTTTGGAGCCTTCTGCTATGTTTCTATGCCCTTCGGGCTCAAGAGTGCCCAAGCAACCTACCAGCGTTGTGTGCAAAATTGTCTTCACAAGCAGATCGGCCATAATGTTCATGCCTATGTGGATGACATTGTGGTGAAATCCTGGAAGCAGGAAACCCTGATAAATGATCTCAAGGAGACGTTTGACAATCTTTGGGTTTACAAAATGATGCTCAACCCGGACAAATGTGTTTTTGGTGTTTCGGTAGGCAAACTCTTGGGCTTTCTTGTGTCTAATAGAGGTATTGAGGCAAATCCGGAAAAGATCAAAGCAATCACATCCTTGGCTAAACCGGCATGTATCAATGATGTTCAGCGCCTGGCGGGCCGGATTGCAGCCCTCAGCCGATTTATCAGCCGTTTGGGAGAGAAGGCGATTCCCCTGTATCAGATGTTGAAGAAAACAGATAAATTCGTCTGGAGTGACGCCGCTGATACGGCATTCGAGGAGTTGAAGCGGCAGCTAGCTGAACCGCCAGTCCTCACTGCTCCAATTGATAATGAACCTCTATTGTTGTATGTGGCTGCCAATGCCCGGGCGGTTAGTGTGGCGATTGTGGTTGAGCATAAGGAGACTGGGAAAGAATATCCGGTTCAACGACCAGTTTATTATATCAGTGAAGTACTGATCGAATCAAAGCAAAGATATCCGCATTGGCAGAAGCTAGTGTATGGAGTTTTCATGGAAAGTAGGAAACTCAAGCAATATTTTCAAGGCCATCCTATCACAGTGGTTAGTTCTGCTCCCTTGGGTGATATAATCCTGAATAGAGAGGCAACTGGCCGGGTTGCGAAGTGGGCGATCGAGCTCGGTCCCCATGGTTTGAAGTATACACCCCGAACAGCCATCAAATCTCAGGCGATTGTGGACTTCATCAATGATTGGACCGAGTTACAGGCACCAGAAGACAAACCGGATAATACATACTGGACCATTCACTTTGATGGATCCAGGCAGCTGGAAGGCTCGGGGGCTGGAGTTGTCCTCACTTCCCCTTGAGGAGATAAGATTTGTTATGTTCTCGGCTTAATGTTTCCTTGTACTAACAATGCAGCAGAGTACGAGGCCTTGCTCCATGGTCTTCGTGTAGCTAAGGAAATGAACTTAAGCCGGGTTTGATGCTTTGGAGATTCTGATCTGGTGGCTCAGCAAGTTTCTGGTACTTGGGATTCTAAAGACCCGCTCATGGCGGCTTATAGGCACGAGGTGGATATTGTAGCAGGTCACTTTAAGGGTTATCAGGTGGAGCACATCGACCGGCGCAAGAATGAAGCAGCAGATGCTCTAAGCCAACTGGGATCTCAGCGTAAAACGGTACCACCTAATACCTTTCTAGATATCTTGCATAACCCATCTGTAAAGTTGCCTACAGAGGAGGATTTAGCTGTTCATGATCCGGAGGCCCAGTTGGTAGCCGTTTTACATGCCACTCCGGATTGGACGGTTCCATATTTGGCGTATCTGAACCGGGGCGAATTACCAGAAGACGAACTTTTCGCCAGGCAGATAGTCCGGCGGTCCAAGTCTATGGTTATTCACAATGGCGAGTTGCACCGTTCTAGCGTTTCAGGCGTATTCCAATGATGTGTTTCTCCTGAAGAAGGACAAGAGATTCTACGGGAAATCCATGAAGGGGATTGCGGTCACCATGCCAGCTCAAAGTCCTTGGTTGCTAAGGCTTTCCGACACAGGTTCTACTGGTTGATAGTGTTGGGGAACGTAGTAATTTCAAAAAAATTCCTACGCACACGCAAGATCATGGTGATGCATAGCAACGAGAGGGGAGAGTGTGATCTACGTACCCTTGTAGATCGACAATGGAAGCGTTAACTTGGTTGATGTAGTCGTACGTCTTCACGGCCCGACCGATCAAGCACCGAAACTACGGCACCTCCGAGTTCTAGCACACGTTCAGCTCGATGACGATCCCCGGACTCCGATCCAGCAAAGTGTCGGGGAAGAGTTCCGTCAGCACGACGGCGTGGTGACGATCTTGATGTACTACTGCCGCAGGGCTTCGCCTAAGCACCGCTACAATATTATCGAGGACTATGGTGGAAGGGGGCACCGCACACGGCTAAGAATATGATCACGTGGATCAACTTATGTCCTTAGGGGTGCCCCTTGCCTCCGTATATAAAGGTTCAAAAGGGGGGGGGGGCGGCCAAGAGGAGGCGCGCCAGGAGGAGTCCTACTCCCTCCGGGAGTAGGACTCCCCCCTTTCCTAGTTGGAATAGGATTCGCGGAGGGGGGAAAGAGGAGAGAGAGGAGGAAGGGGGGGCCGGCCCCCTCTCCTTGTCCTATTCGGACCAAGGGGGGAGGGGCGCGTGGCCCATCTCTGGCCACCTCTCCTCTCTTCCACTAAGGCCCACTAAGGCCCATATACCTCCCGGGGGTTCCGGTAACCTCCCGGTAATCCGGTAAAATCCCGATTTCACCCGGAACACTTCCGATATCCAAACATAGGCTTCCAATATATCAATCTTTATGTCTCGACCATTTTGAGACTCCTCGTCATGTCCGTGATCACATCCGGGACTCTGAACAACCTTCGGTACATCAAAACGCATAAACTCATAATATAACTGTCATCGAAACCTTAAGCGTGTGGACCCTACGGGTTCGAGAACAATGTAGACATGACCGAGACACGTCTCTGGTCAATAACCAATAGCGGGACCTGGATGCCCATATTGGTTCCTACATATTCTACGAAGATCTTTTATCGGTCAGACCGCATAACAACATACGTTGTTCCCTTTGTCATCGGTATGTTACTTGCCCGAGATTCGATCGTTGGTATCCTATACCTAGTTCAATCTCATTACCGGCAAGTCTCTTTACTCGTTCTGTAATACATCATCCCGCAACTAACTCATTAGTTGCAATGCTTGCAAGGCTTAAGTGATGTGCATTACCGACAATCGGAGTGACAAATCCTAATCTCGAAATACGCCAACCCAACATGTACCTTTGGAGACACCTGTAGAGCTCCTTTATAATCACCCAGTTACGATGTGATGTTTGGTAGCACACAAAGTGTTCCTCTGGCAAACGGGAGTTGCATAATCTCATAGTCATAGGAACATGTATAAGTCATGAAGAAAGCAATAGCAACATACTAAACGATCGGGTGCTAAGCTAATGGAATGGGTCATGTCAATCAGATCATTCAACTAATGATGTGATCCCGTTAATCAAATAACAACTCTTTGTCCATGGTTAGGAAACATAACCATCTTTGATTACCGAGCTAGTCAAGTAGAGGCATACTAGTGACACTCTGTTTGTCTATGTATTCACACATGTATTATGTTTCCCGTTAATACAATTCTAGCATGAATAATAAACTTTTATCATGATATAAGGAAATAAATAATAACTTTATTATTGCCTCTAGGGCATATTTCCTTCAGTCTCCCACTTGTACTAGAGTCAATAATCTAGATTACACAGTAATGATTCTAACACCCATGGAGCCTTGGTGCTGATCATGTTTTGCTCGTGGAAGAGGCTTAGTCAACGGGTCTGCAACATTCAGATCCGTATGTATCTTGCAAATCTCTATGTCTTCCACCTGGACTAGATCCCAGATGGAATTGAAGCGTCTCTTGATGTGCTTGGTTCTCTTGTGAAATCTCGATTCCTTCGCCAAGGCAATTGCACCAGTATTGTCACAAAAGATTTTCATTGGACCCGATGCACTAGGTATGACACCTAGATCGGATATGAACTCCTTCATCCAGACTCCTTCATTCGCTGCTTCCGAAGCAGCTATGTATTCCGCTTCACACGTAGATCCCGCCACGAGGCTCTGTTTAGAACTGCACCAACTGACAGCTCCACCATTTAATGTAAACACGTATCCGGTTTGCGATTTAGAATCGTCCGGATCAGTGTCAAAGCTTGCGTCAACGTAACCGTTTACGATGAGCTCTTTGTCACCTCCATATACGAGAAACATATCCTTAGTCCTTTTCAGGTACTTCAGGATGTTCTTGACCGCTGTCCAGTGATCCACTCCTGGATTACTTTGGTACCTCCCTGCTAGACTTATAGCAAGGCACACATCAGGTCTGGTACACATCATTGCATACATGATAGAGCCTATGGCTGAAGCATAGGGAACATCTTTCATTTTCTCTCTATCTTCTGCAGTTGTCGGGCATTGAGTCTGACTCAACTTCACACCTTGTAACACATGCAAGAACCCTTTCTTTGCTTGATCCATTTTGAACTTCTTCAAAATCTTGTCAAGGTATGTGCTTTGTGAAAGTCCAATTAAACGTCTTGATCTATCTCTATTGATCTTTATGCCTAATATGTAAGTAGCTTCACCGAGGTCTTTCATTGAAAAACTCTTATTCAAGTATCCCTTTATGCTATCCAGAAATTCTATATCATTTCCAATCAGTAATATGTCATCCACATATAATATCAGAAATGCTACAGAGCTCCCACTCACTTTCTTGTAAATACAGGCTTCTCCAAAAGTCTGTATAAAACCAAATGCTTTGATCACACTATCAAAGCGTTTATTCCAACTCCGAGAGGCTTGCACCAGTCCATAAATGGATTGCTGGAGCTTGCACACTTTGTTAGCTCCCTTTGGATCGACAAAACCTTCCGGTTGCATCATATACAACTCTTCTTCCAGAAATCCATTCATGAATGCAGTTTTGACATCCATCTGCCAAATTTCATAATCATAAAATGCGGCAATTGCTAACATGATTCGGACAGACTTAAGCATCGCTACGGGTGAGAAGGTCTCATCGTAGTCAACCCCTTGAACTTGCCGAAACCCTTTTGCGACAAGTCGAGCTTTGTAGACAGTAATATTACCGTCGGTGTCAATCTTCTTCTTGAAGATCCATTTATTCTCAATTGCTTGCTGATCATTGGGCAAGTCAACCAAAGTCCACACTTTGTTCTCATACATGGATCCCATCTCAGATTTCATGGCTTCAAGCCATTTTGCGGAATCTGGGCTTACCATCGCTTCTTCATAGTTCGTAGGTTCATCATGATCTAGTAGCATGACTTCCAGAACTGGATTACCGTACCACTCTGGCGCGGATCTCACTCTGGTTGATCTACGAGGTTCAGTAGTATCTTGTTCTGAAGTTTCATGATCATTATCATTAGCTTCCTCACTAATTGGTGTAGGTGTCACAGAAACACTTTTCTGTGATGCACTACTTTCCAATGAGGGAGCATGTACAGTTACCTCGTCAAGTTCTACTTTCCTCCCACTCACTTCTTTCGAGAGAAACTCCTTCTCCAGAAAGTTTCCGAACTTAGCAACAAAAGTCTTGCCTTCGGATCTGTGATAGAAGGTCTATCCAATAGTCTCCTTTGGATATCCTATGAAGACACATTTCTCCGATTTGGGTTCGAGCTTATTAGGTTGAAGCTTTTTCACATAAGCATCGCAGCCCCAAACTTTCAGAAATGACAACTTTGGTTTCTTGCCAAACCATAGTTCATAAGGCGTCGTCTCAACGGATTTTGATGGTGCCCTATTTAACGTGAATGCGGCCGTCTCCAAAGCATAACCCCAAAATGATAGCGGTAAATCAGTAAGAGACATCATAGATCGCACCATATCTAGTAAAGTACGATTACGACGTTCGGACACACCATTACGCTGTGGTGTTCCGGGTGGCGTGAGTTGCGAAACTATTCCGCATTGTTTCAAATGTACACCAAACTCGTAACTCAAATATTCTCCTCCACGATCAGATCATAGAAACTTTATTTTCTTGTTACGATGATTTTCAACTTCACTCTGAAATTCTTTGAACTTCTCAAACATTGCAGACTTATGTTTCATTAAGTAGAAATATCCATATCTGCTTAAGTCATCTGTGAAGGTGAGAAAATAACGATATCCGCCACGAGCCTCAATATTCATCGGACCACATACATCAGTATGTATGATTTCCAACAAATCTGTTGCTCTCTCCATAGTACCGGAGAACGGCATTTTAGTCATCTTGCCCATGAGGCACGGTTCGCAAGTACCAAGTGATTCATAATCAAGTGGTTCCAAAAGTCCATCAGTATGGATTTTCTTCATGCGCTTTACACCGATATGACCTAAACGACAGTGCCATAAATAAGTTGCACTATCTTTATCAACTCTGCATCTTTTGGCTTCAAAATTATGAATATGTGTGTTACTACTATCGAGATTCAATAAGAATAGACCACTCTTTCAAGGGTGCATGCCCATAAAAGATATTACTCATATAAATAGAACAACCATTATTCTCTGATTTAAATGAATAACCGTCTCGCATCAAACAAGATCCAGATATAATGTTCATGCTTAACGTTGGCACCAAATAACAATTATTTAGGTCTAATATTAATCCCGAAGGTAGATGTAGAGGTAGCATACCGACCGCGATCACATCGACTTTGGAACCGTTTCCCACGCGCATCGTCACCTCGTCCTTAGCCAATCTTCGCTTAATTCATAGTCCCTGTTTCGAGTTGCAATTATTAGCAACAGAACCAGTATCAAATACCCAGGTGCTACTGCGAGCATTAGTAAGGTACACATCAATAACATGTATATCACATATACCTTTGTTCACCTTGCCATCCTTCTTATCCGCCAAATACTTGGGGCAGTTCCGCTTCCAGTGACCAGTCTGCTTGCAGTAGAAGCACTCAGTTTCAGGCTTAGGTCCAGACTTGGGTTTCTTCTCTTGAGCAGCAACTTGCTTGCTGTTCTTCTTGAAGTTCCCCTTCTTCTTCCCTTTGCCCTTTTTCTTGAAACTAGTGGTCTTGTTGACCATCAACACTTGATGCTCCTTTTTGATTTCTATCTCCGCAGCTTTCAGCATTGTGAAGAGCTCGGGAATAGTCTTATTCATCCCTTGCATATTATAGTTCATCACGAAGCTCTTGTAGCTTGGTGGCAGTGATTGGAGAATTCTGTCAATGACGCAATCATCTGGAAGATTAACTCCCATTTGAATCAAGTGATTATTATACCCAGACATTTTGAGTATATGCTCACTGACAGAACTGTTCTCCTCCATCTTGCAGCTATAGAACTTATTGGAGACTTCATATCTCTCAATCCGGGCATTTGCTTGAAATATTAACTTCAACTCCTGGAACATCTCATATGCTCCATGACGTTCAAAACGTTGTTGAAGTCCCGGTTCTAAGCCGTAAAGCATGGCACACTGAACTATCGAGTAGTCATCAGCTTTGCTCTGCCAGACGTTCACAACATCTGGTGTTGCTCCAGCAGCAGGCCTGGCACCCAGCGGTGCTTCCAGGACGTAATTCTTCTGTGCAGCAATGAGGATAATCCTCAAGTTACGGACCCAGTCCGTGTAATTGCTACCATCATCTTTCAACTTTGCTTTCTCAAGGAACGCATTAAAATTCAACGGAACAACAACACGGGCCATTTATCTACAATCATACATAAACAAGCAAGATACTATCAGGTACTAAGTTCATGATAAATTTAGGTTCAATTAATCATATTATTTAAAGAACTCCCACTTAGATAGACATCCCTCTAATCCTCTAAGTGATTACGTGATCCAAATCAACTAAACCATGTCTGATCATCACGTGAGATGAAGTAGTTTCATTGGTGAACATCACTATGTTGATCATATCTACTATATGATTCACGCTCGACCATTCGGTCTCCGTGTTCTGAGGCCATATCTGTATATGCTTGGCTCGTCAAGTATAACCTGAGTATTCCGCGTGTGCAACTGTTTTGCACCCGTTGTATTTGAACGTAGAGCCTATCACACCCGATCATCACGTGGCGTCTCAGCACGAAGAACTTTCGCAATGGTGCATACTCAGGGAGAACACTTCTTGATAATTAGTGAGAGATCATCTTATAATGCTACCGTCAATCAAAGCAAGATAAGATGCATAAAAGATAAACATCACATGCAATCAATATAAGTGATATGATCCATCTCCGAAGCACCGTCATGATCACCATCGTCACCGGCGTGACACCTTGATCTCCATCGTAGCATCGTTGCCATCTCGCCAATCTTATGCTTCCATGACTATCGCTACCGCTTAGTGATAAAGTAAAGCATTACAACATGATTGCATTGCATACAATAAAGCGACAACCATATGGCTCCTGCCAGTTGCCGATAACTCGGTTACAAAACATGATCATCTCATACAATAAAATTTAGCATCATGTCTTGACCATATCACATCACAACATGCCCTGCAAAAACAAGTTACGATGTCCTCTACTTTGTTGTTGCATGTTTTACGTGGCTGCTACGGGCTTAAGCAAGAAACAATCTTACCTACGCATCAAAACCACAACGATAGTTTGTCAAGTTGGTGCTGTTTTAACCTTCACAAGGACCGGGCGTAGCCACACTCGGTTCAACTAAAGTTGGAGAAACTGTCAACCGCAAGCCACCTATGTGCAAAGCACGTCGGGAGAACCGGTCTCGCATAAGCGTATGTGTAATGTCGGTCCGGGCCGCTTCGTCCAACAATACCGCCGAACCAAAGTATGACATGCTGGTAAGCAGTATGACTTATATCGCCCACAACTCACTTGTGTTCTACTCGTGCATATAACATCAACATATAAAACCTAGGCTCGGATGCCACTGTTGGGGAACGTAGTAATTTCAAAAAATTTCCTACGCACACGCAAGATCATGGTGATGCATAGCAACGAGAGGGGAGAGTGTGATCTACGTACCCTTGTAGATCGACAACAGAAGCGTTAACTTGGTTGATGTAGTTGTACGTCTTCACGGCCCGACCGATCAAGCACCGAAACTACGGCACCTCCGAGTTCTAGCACACGTTCATCTCAATGACGATCCCCGGACTCCGATCCAGCAAAGTGTCGGGGAAGAGTTCCGTCAGCACGACGGCGTGGTGACGATCTTGATGTACTACTGCCACAGGGCTTCGCCTAAGCACCGCTACAATATTATCGAGGACTATGGTGGAAGGGGGCACCGCACACGGCTAAGAATATGATCACGTGGATCAACTTGTGTCCTTAGGGGTGCCCCTTGCCTCCGTATATAAAGGTTCAAAAGGGGAGGGGGGCGGCCGGCCAAGAGGAGGCGCGCCAGGGGGAGTCCTACTCCCTCCGGGAGTAGGACTCCCCCCCTTTCCTAGTTGGAATAGGATTCGCGGAGGGGGGAAAGAGGAGAGAGAGGAGGAAGGGGGGCCGGCCCCCTCTCCTTGTCCTATTCGGACCAAGGGGGGAGGGGCGCGCGGCCCATCTCTGGCCACCTCTCCTCTCTTCCACTAAGGCTCACTAAGCCCCATATACCTCCCGGGGGGGTTCCGGTAACCTCCCGGTAACCCAGTAAAATCCCGATTTCACCCGGAACACTTCTGATATCCAAACATAGGCTTCCAATATATCAATCTTTATGTCTCGACCATTTTGAGACTCCTCGTCATGTCCGTGATCACATCCGGGACTCCGAACAACCTTCGGTACATCAAAACGCATAAACTCATAATATAACTGTCATCGAAACCTTAAGCGTGCGGACCCTACGGGTTCGAGAACAATGTAGACATGACCGAGACACGTCTCTGGTCAATAACCAATAGCGGGACCTGGATGCCCATATTGGTTCCTACATATTCTACGAAGATCTTTTATCGGTCAGACCGCATAACAACATACGTTGTTCCCTTTGTCATCGGTATGTTACTTGCCCGAGATTCGATCGTCGGTATCCTATACCTAGTTCAATCTCGTTACCGGCAAGTCTCTTTACTTGTTCTGTAATACATCATCCCGCAACTAACTCATTAGTTGCAATGCTTGCAAGGCTTAAGTGATGTGCATTACCGAGAGGGCCTAGAGATACCTCTCCGACAATCGGAGTGACAAATCGTAATCTCGAAATACGCCAACCCAACATGTACCTTTGGAGATACCTATAGAGCTCCTTTATAATCACCCAGTTACGTTGTGACGTTTGGTAGCACACAAAGTGTTCCTCTGGCAAACGGGAGTTGCATAATCTCATAGTCATAGGAACATGTATAAGTCATGAAGAAAGCAATAGCAACATACTAAATGATCGGGTGCTAAGCTAATGGAATGGGTCATGTCAATCAGATCATTCAACTAATGATGTGATCCCTTTAATCAAATAACAACTCTTTGTCCATGGTTTGGAAACATAACCATCTTTGATTACCGAGCTAGTCAAGTAGAGGCATACTAGTGACACTCTGTTTGTCTATGTATTCACACATGTATTATGTTTCCGGTTAATACAATTCTAGCATGAATAATAAACTTTTATCATGATATAAGGAAATAAATAATAACTTTATTATTGGCTCTAGGGCATATTTCCTTCAGATAGCTCATTCTGATGCGGAAGACTTGGTAAAGCAGTGTGACGCTTGTCAGAAATTTTCACGTCATGTTCATGTTCCTGCTCAGGAGTTACGCATGATCCCCATCACCTGGCCGTTTGCTACTTGGGGGCTTGATATGGTTGGACCCTTTAAGCGTTCTAAGGACAAGAAGACCCACCTGTTGGTGGCGGTTGACAAGTTCACCAAATGGGTTGAAGCAGAGCCCGTCAGTAAATGTGATGCAGCCACGGCGGTTCAATTTCTCAAAAAGATTATTTTCCGTTTTGGCTTTCCACATAGCATCATCACAGTAATGGTACGAACCTTTCTAAAGGTGAGATGGAGGAGTTCTGCCAACGAGAGCACATCCGGCTTGATGTAGCGTCCGTGGCTCATCCCCAGTCCAATGGTCAAGCTGAGAGCGCGAATCAAGAAATCCTGAAGGGTATCAAGCCTCGGCTCATGGTCCCTTTGAAGCGGACGCCGGTTATTGGGTGGAGGAATTACCATCTGTGTTATGGAGCATAAATACCACCCCAAACCGATCTACGGGATATACACCCTTTTTCCTTGTCTATGGGGCTGAGGCTGTCCTCCCAAGTGATATTCGTCACGACTCGCCCCGGGTCGCGAATTATGTTGAAGCGGATAACGAGCAAGCACGCCAAGAGGCGCTGGACCTGTTAGATGAGAAGCGAGACATGACTTTGGCTCGGTCAGCGGTTTATCAGCAAGACCTGCGGCATTATCACAGCCGCCGGGTTAAGACAAGGACCTTTCAAGAAGGCGATTTGGTACTTCGGCTCATTCAAGACCAGACTGATATGCATAAGTTATCCCCACCTTGGGAAGGGCCTTTTGTGGTCAGCAAAAATCTGCACAACGGATCATACTACCTTATTGACGTTCGAGAAGACTCACGTAGCTCTAAGGAGGAGACCCGGCGGCCATGGACCATAGCTCTCCTACGGCCTTATTACACTTGAAGCCACAGGCTTTCATATGTACATATTTCAACAATGTATATACTATGATTAATATAATAAACCGGCATCCTTGCTATCAAGCAGGGCCTCCGCCGTTTTTCTTCAAATATCTGTTAACATGGGGGCTTCCTGTTCAAACATAGGTGTATTCACCAAAGAGAACATAGCGTTACTACCCTCTTGATGCAGCTATCACGCCACAACAAAGCTTGGGAGCTTCACACCCAAGGGGCCAAAGAGAGTCTTGTTGCTACGCACAACTCAAACATAGGCACCCATTGAGCACAGCTCACAAAGTTACTTGGGGGCTCTTTGCGTCAAATACCAAAGAGTTTGAAAGGACCCTTGTAGTTGGGTATCGACCCACGGCTTGGAAGCCCGGTGTATTCACCTAAAACCCCGGGTTAGCCTGCCTTCATCAAGTAAGCCACTCCTATCCAGGTAATCCTGGCATGACCCATCGAACGTTTGACAGTTACTCTCATTGAGACCATGAACTTGTCAAAGTTAAAACGATGATTGGTTAGTTGGAGGGCCATCTTAAAAGGCTTCGCCAAAATGGTTTAACTCAGTGGCCTGGCAGCCATGAAAAGCCTCGATTTGGGCCTGGCAGCCCTCGAAAAGTCTCGGCTACAGTTTTTTGTTTGCTTTTTTCTGCCAAGTTTTTGTTTTTCGTGAGGTCTATGTTAAACCAGAGTTTCTTAACCCGGCATGGCTTATGGATCTTCTGTTAAAGTATACAATTAAAGGTAATCCGGCATCCCTCAAAACCGGTCTGGCTTTAACACTTTGTCTCCAGCAATCGGATGAATTAGAAGATGCCTGATAAATTGAATCAGATGAATTGAGAGGGCATCGGAAGAAACCTTTCAAAAGATAACGTTTTTCAGAAGAACAAGCAACCTCTGGACGACGTTTCCGGTTTGGGGTATGAGGTAAACCGGAAGAAGTGACCTATTGACCACTGTGCCGGGTTGTGCGACGCCCTTCGGTTTGCTATGTCTTCAAAGAAAGTTTTTGATCCAAATGAGCAACAGGGTGAGAGCATTTCACTTTTCGAACTGCGCGGCAAAATCGTTGAACCGGCACAAGTTCCGAGTTAGAAGAAAGACAAATTACCTCATCATGATCTGCATGGCTGGCCTCCGCATCATCCTGGAAATAATCATTGTCAGTAAAATATATGGATAGAAGTCAAGGGAGATCAAACTTTACCTCTTCAGCCGAGTCATCGACATCTTCTGGTGGTTCTGAAGACTCAGCAGTTTTCTTTCTGGCAGCTTTCTTGATGACCTTGGTCTTACTACGAGGAGCCTTAGCTACTTTGTCTTGAGTTTTCTTTTTCCAAAAAGAGCTACTGGCCTATGGGATTGCACAAAAGTATTATTATATCAGTGTCAAAGTGGAGAAGGATAAGGAAAAGTACAAGGTTAAAATATTTACCCCGGGCAGTTTGTTGGAGGCGTAAAAAGGACGCAGACCAATTTGAGTACATACGGCGAGCGGTTCGTCGAGTATTTTCTTTACACTTTCACTGACTTCATCGTCCGTCAGTGCTATTGAATTAAACCGTTGAGGATCATTGGTTTTGCCGGTGTATTCGAACATCAATCCGGGCCGGCGGCTTAAGGGAAGAATGCACCAGGAAATCCAGCAACGGACGAGATCAACACCAGTTAAACCGTTGGCAAGAAGAGCCCGAAGTTTGGCGAGTTGAGGTGCATAGGCTTGTCGATCTTTGGCAGGCAATCTCTGAGGTAAAGGGTGATTATTACTGAACCGGTGCGGACGGTAGCCCGGCAAGGGATTCTCTTCAGCAGGGGCGGTATTCTGACAATAGAACCAGGTTTGGTTCCAGTCTTTTGGATGGCTGTGAAGTTTGGCGTGAGGAAAGTCAACCTCTTTCCTTTTTTGGAATTACACACCGCCAAGTTCAGTATTAGGTCCATCAGAAAATTCCGTCCGGCGGTTTAAGTGAAAGAGATCTAGAAAGAGATCGACAGTTGGTTCTTCTTGCAGATAAACCTCGCAGAATACTTGGAAATTGCATATGTTGGACAGAGAATTTGGTCCAATATCTAGAGGATGAAGTTGGAGCCTGGCAAGAACATCCCAGAAATTTTTTGATCCAGGAGGACTGAAACCTTGAGCTAAATGTTGCAAGAATACAATCACTTCTCCATCTTGAGGTTCAGGGAGGCACTCAGGGCTAGGAACTCGCCAACGGAGGACATTTTTTGAAGCCAAAGCGCCAGTGGTGATATATTCATTGATTTGCGTTTCTGTGATCCGAGACAGAACCCAGTTGCAAGCAGCGAATTGCTTCGTCATCTTACAAAGTCTGTAAAAGGAAAATGGATGGTTTACGATTGGCGGTTCGTATGTGTTTGTCAAAATGTTAAACTGGCAATTTAAGGTATACGTATGAAGTGAACCGGGCATGGCTGTTCAAAGTCTAGATGGCGGTTTAAGAGAGGGCTAATGACATACAACGGATTATCAACACTAAAGGATAAACCGCCTTTTGAGGCAGAACCCCAAGCTGGAAATTCGTTAAGTATGGAACAAATAGGTTTCACAAGTTGCAATTATTATTTTGGATCAAACGATCGCTCTAGAAGGAAAAATTTCTAGACCTAAAACAGTGTAGAGAAGTTCATACATTCGAAGAGGGCTTCCAAACAATGGAAATAAGATCTATTTTTATGCAAGATAAGCACAAACAGTTGCCGCAGCAGTTCTACGTTGTTTTTACAATCTAAACAGGGCATTGGAGGTGAAAACTAACAAGGGTTTTGCATCGGGCGGTGATGACCGCCGACGAACTCAAACAAAGTTCCAATGCAGATCTGAGAAGGGGAAGGAGAAGAACTCATGGATGTGGACGAGCTGCGGAGGTTCGTCGTCGATTTCTGGTCAGAGTCAGGTCGATGCAGCGGCCTGAGTCGGTGCGGACTGGAAGATCAACAACGGCGGCGGCGGCGATACTTGAGGTCTTCAGGTCGCGAGGAGGAAGACGATGTGGTTTGGAAAGGGGGAAAATGGAAGGCACCTCGGTCTTATTTATAAGGAAGTGAGATAAAACGGCAGGCGCGAAAATCGAGGAATCGAAAGCGGCAAAAGAGGATGTAGCTGTCGCCTCGATCTTTGGGAATTAATTAAAGAGAAGGGAATCTTTATAACTTTTTTATACAGGAATGACGTCACAATGATTTACTACAGTAGCAGAAGATGATGTCATGGCGATTCGTCAAGGTTCATAGGGAAAAGACAATATGGTGGTTTACGAGAATTGCCAGAAGTTCAAGGATTGAAGACTGACATGAATAGGTTCAAATCAATCTGGGGCCTAATGTTGAGGATATAACCACTGAGGGTAAACCGCCCAGGAGGGGCCGGTTCACCTTTAGTTATACTAAAGCCCAAGGAAACCCAGAAGATGGCGCTTTACGGATGAAGCTTAGAGGCCCAGAGCCCACAGGCAGTTTAGGGCCCATGATAGTAAACCGCCATGATTGTATAAACTTGCATTGTAAGATAAGAAAGAAGAGACTGAGGCGGACACTTGTATGAGCCAGCCTCGGGACTCTGTAGACCGGCCGGGATCCTCCTGAATATATAAAGGGGTGACCCGGCGGCGGTTCAGGGAGAGGAAAACAACAACTCGAAGCCAGACAAAGCGGATTCGCTCCCTGGTCTTCGAAACCCCAGCAATACCAATCACAACTAGACGTAGGCTTTTACCTTCATCGAAGGGGCCGAACTAGTATAAAACTCTCGTGTCCCTTTGTCCGGTTTAACCCCTTCAAGCTAACCCATAGTGATAGCTCCACGACTAAGTCCTTCCATGAGGACATCTGCTGTGAGAATTTCACGACACTATGGGTCCATAGTTAGTAGCTAGATGGCTTCTTCTCTCTTTTTGGATCTCAATACAATGTTCTCCCCCTCTCTTGTGGAGAACTATTCGATGTAATCTTCTTTTTGCGGTGTGTTTGTTGAGATCGATGAATTGTGGGTTTATGATCAAGTCTATCTATGAACAATATTTGAATCTTCTCTGAACTCTTTTATGTATGATTAGTTATCTTTGCAAGTCTCTTCGAATTAACAGTTTGGTTTGGCCTACTAGATTGATCTTTCTTGCAATAGGAGAAGTGCTTAGCTTTGGGTTCAATCTTGCGGTGTCCTTTCCCAGTGACAGTAGGGGCAGCAAGGCATGTATTGTATTGTTGCCATCGAGGATAACAAGATGGGGTTTTCTTCATATTGCATGAGTCTATCCCTCTACATCATGTCATCTTGCTTAAGGCGTTACTCTGTTTTTAACTTAATACTCTAGATGCATGCTGGATAGCGGTCGATGACTGGAGTAATAGTAGTAGATGCAGGCAGGAGTCGGTCTACTTGTCTCGGACGTGATGCCTACATACATGATCTTACCTAGATATTCTCATAACTATGCTCAATTCTGTCAATTGCTCAACAGTAATTTGTTCACCCACCATAGAAAACTTATGCTCTCGAGAGAAGCCACTAGTGAAACCTATGGCCCCCGGGTCTATCTTTATCATATTGATATCCTACTACTTAGTTATTTCCTTTGCTATTTACTTTGCCTTTATTTTACTTTGCATCTTTATCATAAAAATACCAAAAATATTACCTTTATCATATCTATCAGATCTCACTCTCGTAAGTGGCCTTATAGGGATTGACAACCCCTATTTTGCGTTGGTTGCGAGGATTTATTTGTTTTGTGCAGGTACGAGGGACTTTCACGTAGCCTCCTACTGGATTGATATCTTGGTTCTCAAAAACTGAGGGAAATACTTACGCTACTTTGCTGCATCATCCCTTCCTCTTCGGGGAAAACCAACATAGTGCTCAAGAGGTAGCAAGGGGGCGCGCCCCAGGGGGTCAGGCGTGCCCTGGGCCCTCGTGGCCACACCGTAAGACGATTCGTTCCCTTATTTCGCCGCAAGAAAGCAATATCCAGATAGAAATCGTGTTAAAATTTCAGCCCAATCGGAGTTACGGATCTCCGGGAATATAAGAAACGGTGAAAGGCGAGAATCTGTAAGGCAGAAACAAAGAGAGACATAGAGACAGATCCAATCTCGGAGGGGCTCTCGCCCCTCCTCCGCCATGGAGGCCATGAACCAGAGGGGAAACCCTTCTCCCATCTAGGGAGAAGGTCAAGGAAGAAGAAGAAGGGGGCCCCTCTCCCCCTCTCTTCCGGTGGCACCGGAACGCCGCCGGGGCCATCATCATCACCGCAATCTACACCAACACCTCCGTCATCTTCACCAACATCTTCATCACCTTCCCTCATCTATGTATAGCGGTCCACTCTCCCGCAACCCGCTGTACCCTCTACTTGAACATGGTGCTTTATGCTTCATATTATTATCCAATGATATGTTGCCATCCTATGATGTCTGAGTAGATTTTCGTTCTCCTATCGGTAATTGGTGAATTGCTATGATTGGTTTAATTTGCTTGTGGTTATGTTGCTGTCCTTTGGTGCCCATCATATGAGCGCGTGCGTGGATCACACCATAGGGTTAGTTGTATGTTGATAGGACTATGTATTGGAGGGCAAGAGTGACAGAAGCTTCAACCTAGCATAGAAATTGATGCATACGGGATTGAAGGGGGACCAATATATCTTAATGCTATGGTTGGGTTTTAACTTAATGAACGTTAGTAGTTGCGGATGCTTGCTAATATTTCTAATCATAAGTGCATAGAATTCCAAGTTAGGGATGACATGCTAGCAGTGGCCTCTCCCACATAAAACTTGCTATCGGTCTAGTAAAGGAGTCAATTGCTTAGGGACAATTTCGCAACTCCTACCACCACTTTTCCACACTCGCTATACTAACTTTATTGCTTCTTTACCTAAAACATCCCCTAGTTTTTATTTACGTGCTCTTTATATTCTTGTAAACCTATCCTGTTACACCTACAAAGTACTTCTAGTTTTATACTTGTTCTAGGTAAAGCGAACGTCAAGCGTGCGTAGAGTTGTATCGGTGGTCGATAGAACTTGAGGGAATATTTGTTCTACCTTTAGCTCCTCGTTGGGTTCGACACTCTTACTTATCGAAAGAGGCTACAATTGATCCCCTATACTTGTGGGTTATCAAGACCTTTTTCTGGTGCCGTTGCCAGAGAGTTATAGTGTGGGGTAAATATTCTCGTGTGTGCTTGTTTGCTTTATCACTAAGTAATTTTTATTTGCTGTTCTAAGTTGTTCTCTATCTTTAGTTATGGATATGGAACACGAACTACCAAAAAAATTAGGTTTACTTGCTACTCATGGAGATGGGGAATCTCCTAAAACCCTCGATGCTCATTATGTGAAAGATATTATGCACTACTTTAATAATCCTGAGAAAACCCCATTCAATTATGTAATGGGAGACACGTTGGATCAACGTGAATACTTTAGGGATTATCGCTTGACTCAAAAAGGGAAATTATTATGGGATCAAATTTATATGTTGCATTGGTATGCTCGGCAACTATGCTTGAGATATGATTATACTTGTTGCTCTAGGATGAAGGCTCCACACCTTCCTTTTTCATGCAATTTTAACGATAATGAAACCTTAGCTTCTTATGCTAATGGTATATATGATTACTATGATGTGGAACGAATAGAAGAATTTGTTGCTTTTAAGGGTGCTTGTGAAATTGAATCTTTGTTTAGAGTTTGAAGATTTTGATGATTCAGTTTATAGACCTGAAAATTTAGCTATCCTTAAATATTGCTATGAGAATTATAAATACAATTATGATATTGATGAATTTATTGAGAAAGTCTCCGCTATCCGAGAAGAGACTAATGTTTTGTAGGAATCTATGGAAGAAGAAATTGATGAAACTGTGAGCCCACTGGATGAAAAAGATGATGAGGAGAGCGAAGAACAAAAGGAGGAAGATCGGATTAGCTACCCGTGCCCACCTTCTAATGAGAGTAACTCTCCAACTCGTACATATTTAATGTCCCTTCATTCTTACCGAAGGATGAATGCCGTGATAATTGCTATGATCATGTTGATTCGTTTGAAATATCCCTTTTTGATGAACTTGATGCTTGCTATTCTTGTGGCCAAGATGCCAATATGAATTATGCTTATGGAGATGAACTTGCTATAGTTCCTTATGTTAAACATGAAATTGTTGCTATTGCACCCATGCATGATAGTCCTACTATCCTTTTGAATTCTCCCGACTACACTATGTCGGAGAAGTTTGCCCTTATTAAGGATTATATTGATGGGTTGAATTTTACTACTACACATGATGATTTTGATAGATATAATATGCATGTGCTTGCTTCTCCTACTTGCAATTATTATGAGAGAGGAACTACATCTCTGCCTCTCCATGTTTCCAATATGATAAAATTGCAAGAAACTGTTTATACTATGCATTGGCCTTTACTATGTGTGCATGAATTGTTCTTTTATGAGATGCTGATGCATAGGAAGAGAGTTAGACTTCGGTGTTGCATGATATATGTTATTTTGTGCTCACTACTAAATCGCAAATCATTGTTAATTAAAATTGGCTTTGATATACCTTGGGATCCGGGTGGATCCATTACTTGAGCACTATATGCCTAGCTTAATGGCTTTAAAGAAAGCACTGCCAGGGAGACAACCCGAAAGTTTTAGAGAGTCATTTATTTCTGTTGTGTGCTTTTATAAAGTTTAAAGACAAAATAATGTGCCAAGATTTGCCATTAGGATGTTTACATTGCTTGTTGGTTTGTGTAGTGCAAAACAGAAACTTTGGCTGTAGTGCGCGATTTACATTTTTTACTGGAATGTCAAACGGCTCTAAAATTTTTTGCACTATCTTTCTATACAAATTGTTTATTTTTCCTAATTTTGTCAGAATTTTTGGAGTACCAGAAGTATGGTGAATGTTCAGATTACTACAAAATGTCCTGTTTAAGACATATTCTATTTTTGATGCATAGTTTGCTTGTTTTGATGAAACTATCGATTTGTATCAGTGGTTAAGCCATGGAAAAGTTATATTACAGTAGCTACAATGAAAAAACAAAATATGAATTGGTTTGCGACAGTATTTAGAGTAATTATTTGCTCTATTATACTAATGGATCTTACTGAGCTTTCTGTTGAGTTTTGTGTGGATGAAGTGTTCAAAGATCGAGGAGGTCTCGATGTGAGGAGAAGGAGGAGAGGCAAGAGCTCAAGCTTGCGGATGCCCAAGGTACCCCAAGTAAATATTCAAGGAGACTCAAGCATCTAAGCTTGGGGATTGATACATCTCCAACGTATCTATAATTTTTGATTGCTCCATGCTATATTATCTACTGTTTTGGGCAATATTGGGCTTTATTTTCCACTTTTATATTATTTTTGGGACAAACCTATTAACCGGAGGCCCAGCCCAGATTTGCTGTTTTATGCCTATTTCAGTGTTTCGAAGAAAAGGAATATCAAACGGAGTCAAAACAGAACAGAATCAACTTGAGAAGTTATTTTTGGAAGGAAACCTACCGGATAGACTTGGACCCTACGTCAGAAGATGAAGGAGGAGCTCACGAGGGTAGGGGGCGCGCCCACCCCCTGGGGCGCGCCCCCTGCCTCATGGCCCCCCCTTCGGTCCACCGACGTACTCCTTTCACCCATATATACCCACGTATCCTAAAACTTCCAGAACGGAGATTAGATCAGGAGTTCCGCCGCCAGAAGCCTCCGTAGCCACCGAAAACCAATCTAGACCCGTTCCAGCACCCTGCCGGAGGGGGCAATCCTTCTCCGATGGCCATCTTCATCATCCCGGTGCTCTCCATGACAAGGAGGGAGTAGTTCTCCCTCGGGGCTGAGGGTATGTACCAGTAGCTATGTGTTTGATCTCTCTCTCTCTCATGTTCTTGATTTGGCACGATCTTGATGTATCGCGAGCTTTGCTATTATAGTTGGATCTTATGTTTCTCCTCCCCTTCTTCTCTCTTGTAATGAATTGAGTTTCCCCTTTGAAGTAATCTTATTGGATTGAGTCTTTAAAGATTTGAGAACACTTGATGTATGTCTTGCCGTGCGTATCTGTGGTGACAATGGGATATCACGTGATTAACTTGATGTATGTTTTGGTGATCAACTTGCGGGTTCCGCCCATGAACCTATTCATAGGGGTTGGCACACGTTTTCGTCGTGATTCTCCGGTAGAACTTTGGGGCACTCTTTGAGGTCCTTTGTGTTGGTTGAATAGATGAATCTGAGATTGTATGACGCATATCGTATAATCATACCCACGGATACTTGAGGTGACATTGGAGTATCTAGGTGACGTTAGGGTTTTGATTGATTTGTGTCTTAAGGTGTTATTCTAGTACGAACTCTAGGGCTGTTTGTGACACTTATATGAATAGCCCAACGAATTGATTGGAAAGAATAACTTTGAGGTGGTTTCGTACCCTACCATAATCTCTTCGTTTGTTCTCCGCTATTAGTGACTTTGGAGTGACTATTTGTTGCATGTTGAGGGATAGTTATGTGATCCAATTATGTTAGTATTGTTGAGGGAACTTACACTAGCGAAAGTATGAACCCTAGGCCTTGTTTCAACGCATTGCAATACCGTTTATGCTCACTTTTACCATTAGTTACCTTGCTGTTTTTATAATTTCAGATTACAAATACCTTTATCTACCATCCATATACCACTTGTATCACCATCTCTTCGCCGAACTAGTGCACCTATACAATTTACCATTGTATTGGGTGTGTTGGGGACACAAGAGATTCTTTGTTATTTGGTTGCAGGGTTGCTTGAGAGAGACCATCTTCATCCTACGCCTCCTAAGGATTGATAAACCTTAGGTCATCCACTCGAGGGAAATTTGCTACTGTCCTACAAACCTCTGCACTTGGAGGCCCAACAACGTCTACAAGAAGAAGGTTGTGTAGTAGACATCAAGCTCTTTTCTGGCGCCGTTGCCGGGGAGGTGAGTGCTTGATGGTATATCTTTAGATCTTGCAATAGAGTCTTTTAGTTTCTTGTTTTATCACTAGTTTAGTTTATAAAAGAAAACTATAAAAAAATGGAATTGAGTTTGTCTCATACGCTTCACCTTTTTAATATCTTTCGCTAGTATGATGGAAAGGATAGTTGTGCCAAGTGCTAGAAGAAGAAATCTATAAAATGTTTGGCACTAAATATATGAATGATGGGCATGATTGCAATGTTGTTAGTATGAATTCCTTGAATATCCATGATGCTAATGATATGCAAAGCCACAAGCTTGGGGAATCTATGTTTGATGAAGATGATATTTTTTGTCCCCCAAGTTTTGATGAGAAAATTTATTATGATGAAAGCATGCCTCCTATTTATGATGATTATATTGATGAAAGTGGATTTGGAGAGGTCATGACTTTATTTTGTGATGAATCCACTATTTCGGAAGAGGTTCCAATTGATTATGAGAACAAAGTTGCTATCTATGATGATTATTGTGATGAATTGTATGCTATAAAGAATAATGATATCCATGAAACTTGTCGTCATGATTTTAGTTTTCAATTAGATTATGCCTCACATGATAATTATTTTGTTGAGTTTGCTCCCACTATTATTCATGAGAAGAATTTTGCTTATGTGGAGAGTAATAAAATTTCTATGCTTGTAGATCATGAAAATAATGCTTTAGGTGCTGGTTATATTGTTGAATTCATTCATGATGCTACTGAAAATTATTATGAGGGAGGAATATATGCTTGTAGGAATTGCAATAATATCAAGTTTCCTCTCTATGTGCTTAAAGTTTTGAAGTTATGCTTGTTTTACCTTCCTATGCAAGTTGATTGTTGTTCCCACAAGTTGTTTGCTCACAAAATCCCTATGCATAGGAAGTATGTTAGACTTAAATGTGCTAGTCATATTCTTCATGATGCTTTTTTTATGTTACAATTCTTATCTTTTATGTGAGCATCATTAAAATCATCGTGCCTAGCTAGGGGCGTTAAACGATAGTGCTTGTTGGGAGGCAACCCAACTTTATTTTTGTTCCTTGCTTTTTGTTCCTGTTTAGTAATAAATAATTCATCTAGCCTCTGTTTAATGTGGTTTTATGTGTTTAATTAGTGTTTGTGCCAAGTAGAACCGTTGGGAAGACTTGGGGAAAGTCTTGTTGATCATGCTGTAAAAAACAGAAACTTTAGCGCTCACGAGAACTGCTACCATTTTTATTTGGAGAGTGCTATTTAGTTAATTATTTTTTAATATTATTAATAGATAAATTCCTCAGGTCCAGAAATTTATTTGAGAATTTTATGAGTTCCAGAAGTATACGTTTGATCCAGATTACTATAGACTGTTCTGTTTTTGATAGATTTTGTTTTTCGCGTGTTGTTTGCTTATTTTGATGAATCTATGGCTAGTAAAATAGTTTATAAACCATAGAGAAGTTGGAATACAGTAGGTTTAACACCAATATAAATAAATAATGAGTTCATTACAGTACCTTGAAGTGGTGATTTATTTTCTTATACTAACGGAGCTCACGAGTTTTCTACTTTAAGTTTTGTGTTGTGAAGTTTTCAAGTTTTGGGTAAGGATTCGATGGACTACGGAACAAGGAGTGGTAAAAGCCTAATATTGGGGATGCCCAAGGCACCCCAAGGTAATATTCAAGGACAACCAAGAGCCTAAGCTTGGGGATGCCCCGGAAGGCATCCCCTCTTTCGTCTTCGTTCATCGGTAACTTTACTTGGAGCTATATTTTTATTCGCCATATGATATGTGTTTTTCTTGGAGCGTCAATTTATTTGTTAGGATTTGATTGATGTTATTTATAACAATTTTTTGCATCTTTTATTTCAATAAAAGTGGCATTGATAGCCTTTACTATGCCTATGTTACAAGTATACATGTTGCTGTTTGAAAACAGAAAGTTTACCGCTGTTGCAATAATTCCCTAGAAAATTCAGAATGTGATAAAATGTTTAAACCTTTTGAATATTAAGATCTGATAAATTTACTACAGTTTTAATTTTCTTTCATAATTTTTGGAGCTAGGGAAGTATGGATGATGCTCCATTCTTTACAGACTATCCTGTTTAGGCAGATTGCTGTTATGTTTGCATTGTTTGCATATGTTTGCTTCTTTAATGATTCTATTTGAGGATAGGACTATTAAATATGCAGAGGCATTTAGTATTCAATGTTGAATAATAATTTTAGTGATTTTCTACAGTAGAGTATAATAAGGTTTTGGCAATGGTTTATACTAACTTATCTCACGAGTCCTTGTTGAGTTTTGTGTGGATGAAGCTTTTGAGATTTAGGGAGACCTTGATATGAGAGGAATTAAGGAGACATAAAAGCTCAAGCTTGGGGATGCCCAAGGCACCCCAAGATAATATTTCAAGAAGTCTCAAGCATCTAATCTTAGGGATGCCCCGGTTGGCATCCCACCTTTCTTGTTCAACAACTATCGGTTAGTTTCAGTTGATCCTAAGCTTTTCCTTCTTCACATGATGTTTGCCATTCTTAGAATGTCATTTTATTTTGCTTTGGTTGCTGTTTGAATAGAATACCAAGATCTGAAATTATTAAATGTTAGAGAGTCTTCACATAGTTGCATAATTATTCGACTACTCATGGATCTTCACTTATATCTTTCGGAGTAGTTTGTTATTTGCTCTAGTGCTTCACTTATATCTTTTAGAGCACGGTGGTGGATTTGTTTTTGTAGAAACTATTGATATCTAATGATTCACTTAGATTATTTTGAGAAGTTTTAAGTAGCATGGTAATTTTCTTAAAATCCTAATATGCTAGGTATTCAAGAATAATAAAATTCTCTTATGAGTGTGTTGAATACTGTGAGAAGTTTGATACTTGATAATTGTTTTGAGATATGGAGATGGTGATATTAGAGTCATGCTAGTTGAGTGGTTATGAATTTGAGAAATACTTGTGTTGAAGTTTGTGATTCATGTAGCATGCACGTATGGTGAACCGTTATGTGATGAAGTCAGAGCATGATTTATTTATTGATTATCTTCCTTATGAGTGGCGGTCGGGGACGAGCGATGGTCTTTTCCTACCAATCTATCCCCCCAGGAGCATGCACGTAATACTTTGCTTTGGTAACTTGTAGATTTTTGCAATAAGTATATGAGTTCTTTATGACTAATGTTGAGTCCATGGATTATACGCACTCTCACCCTTCCACCATTGCTAGCCTCCCCAGTACCGCACAACTTTCGCTGGTACCATAAACCCACCATATACCTTCCTCAAAACAGCCACCATACCTACCTATTATGGCATTTCCACAGCCATTCCGAGATATATTGCCATGAAACTTTCCACTGTTCCGTTTATTATGACACACTCCATCATTGTCATATTGCTTAGCATGATCATGTAGTTGACATAGTATTTTTGGCAAAGCCACTGTTCATAATTCTTTCATACATGTCACTCCTACATCATTACACATCCCGGTACACCGCCGGAGGCATTCATATAGAGTCATATCTTGTTCTAAGTATTGAGTTGTAATTCTTGAGTTGTAAGTAAAAATAAGTGTGATGATCATCATTATTAGAGCATTGTCCCAGTGAGGAAAGGATGATGGAGACCATGATTCCCCCACAAGTCGGGATGAGACTCTGGACGAAAATAAATAAATAAAAGAGGCCAAAGAAGCCCGAATAAAAAAAAGAGGCCATAAAAAAATAGAAAGGCCCAAATAAAAAAAATAAAAAATAAAAAAATGAGAGAAAAAGAGAGAAGGGACAATGCTACTACCCTTTTACCACACTTGTGCTTCAAAATAGCACCATGATCTTCATGATAGAGAGTCTCCTATGTTGTCACTTTCATATACTAGTGGGAATCTTTCATTATAGAACTTGGCTTGTATATTCCAATGATGGGCTTCCTCAAAATGCCCTAGGTCTTCGTGAGCAAGCAAGTTGGATGCACACCCACTTAGTTTCTTTTGAGCTTTCATATACTTATAGCTCTAGTGCATCCGTTGCATGGCAATCCCTACTCACTCACATTGATATCTATTGATGGGCATCTCCATAGCCCATTGATACGCCTAGTTGATGTGAGACTATCTTCTCCTTTTTTGTCTTCTCCACAACCACCATTCTATTCCACCTATAGTGCTATGTCCATGGCTCACGCTCATATATTGCATGAAGATTGAAAAAGTTTGAGAACATCAAAAGTATGAAACAATTGCTTGGATTGTCATCGGGGTTGTGCATGATTTAAATACTTTGTGTGGTGAAGATAGAGCATAGCCATACTATATGATTTTGTAGGGATAGCTTTCTTTGGCCATGATATTTTGAGAAGACATAATTGCTTTATTAGGATGCTTGAAGTATTATTATTTTTATGTCAATATGAACTTTTGTCTCGAATCTTTTGGATCTGAATATTCATACCACAAGTAAGAAGAATTACATTGAAATTATGCCAACTAGCATTCCACATCAGAAATTATCTTTTTATCATTTACCTACTCGAGGACGAGCAGGAGTTAAGCTTGGGGATGCTTGATACGTCTCCAACGTATCTATAATTTGTGATTGCTCCATGCTATATTATCTACTGTTTTGGGCAAGATTGGACTTTATTTTCCACTTTTATATTATTTTTGGGACTAACCTATTAACCGGAGGCCCAGCCCAGATTTGCTGTTTTATGCCTATTTCAGTGTTTCATAGAAAAGGAATATCAAACGGAGTCAAAACAGAATGAAATCAACTGGAGAAGTTATTTTTGGAAGGAAACCTACCGGATAGACTTGGACCCTACATCAGAAGATGGAGGAGGAGCTCACGAGGGTAGGGGGCGCGCCCCCCTGCCTCGTGGCCCCCCTTCGGTCCACCGACGTACTCCTTTCACCCATATATACCCACGTACCCTAAAACTTCCAGAACAAAGATTAGATCGGGAGTTCCGCTGCCAGAAGCCTCCGTAGCCACCGAAAACCAATCTAGACCTGTTCGGGCACCCTACCGGAGGGGGCAATCCTTCTCCGGTGGTCATCTTCATCATCCCGGTGCTCTCCATGACAAGGAGGGAGTAGTTCTTCCTCGGGGCTGAGGGTATGTACCAGTAGCTATGTGTTTGATCTCCCTCTCTCTCTCTCTCTCTCGTGTTCTTGATTTGGCACGATCTTGATGTATCGCGAGCTTTGCTATTATAGTTGGATCTTATCTTTGTCCTCCCCCTCTTCTCTCTTGTAATGAATTGAGTTTCCCCTTTGAAGTAATCTTATTGGATTGAGTCTTTAAAGATTTGAGAACACTTGATGTATGTCTTGCCGTGCGTATCTGTGGTGACAATGGGATATCACATGATTAACTTGATGTATGTTTTGGTGATCAACTTGCGGGTTCCGCCCATGAACCTATTCATAGGGGTTGGCACAAGTTTTCGTCGTGATTCTCTGGTAGAACTTTGGGGCACTCTTTGAGGTCCTTTGTGTTGGTTGAATAGATGAATCTGAGATTGTGTGACGCATATCGTATAATCATACCCACGGATACTTGAGGTGACATTGGAGTATCTAGGTGACATTAGGGTTTTGATTGATTTGTGTCTTAAGGTGTTATTCTAGTACGAACTCTAGGGCTGTTTGTGACACTTATATGAATAGCCCAACGAATTGATTGGAAAGAATAACTTTGAGGTGGTTTCGTACCCTACCATAATCTCTTCGTTTGTTCTCCGCTATTAGTGACTTTGGAGTGACTCTTTGTTTCATGTTGAGGGATAGTTATGTGATCCAATTATGTTAGTATTGTTGAGGGAACTTACACTAGTGAAAGTATGAACCCTAGGCATTGTTTCAATGCATTGCAATACCGCTTACACTCACTTTTACCATTAGTTACCTTGCTGTTTTTATAATTTCAGATTACAAATACCTTTATCTACCATCCATATACCACTTGTCTCACCATCTCTTTGCCGAACCAGTGCACCTATACAATTTACCATTGTATTGGGTGTGTTGGGGACACAAGAGACTCTTTGTTATTTGGTTGCAGGGTTGCTTGGGAGAGACCATCTTCATCCTACGCCTCCTACGGATTGATAAACCTTAGGTCATCCACTTGAGGGAAATTTTCCACTGTCCTACAAACCTCTGCACTTGGAGGCCCAACAACGTCTACAAGAAGAAGGTTGTGTAGTAGACATCAGGGATGCCCCGGAAGGCATCCCATCTTTATTCAACAAGTATCGATATGTTTTCGGATTTCTTTTCGTTCATGTGATATGTGCAAATCTTAGAGCGTCTTTTGCATTTAGTTTTCAATTTTCTTTTATGCACCATGCTGGTATGAGATAGTCCTTGGTTGATTTATAGAATGCTCTTTGCACTTCACTTATATATTTTGAGTATGGATTTATAGAATGCTTCATGTGCTTCACTTATATCTTTTGAAGTTTGGATTGCCTGTTTCCCTACACATAGAAAACTGCCATTTGTAAAATGCTCTTTTTCTTCACTTATATTTGTTAGAGCATGGGCATATGTTTTATAGAAAGAATTAGACTCTCTTGCTTCACTTATATCTATTTAGAGAGATGACAGGAATTGGTCATTCACATGGTTAGTCATAAAATCCTACATAAAACTTGTAGATCACTGAATATGATATGTTTGATTCCTTGCAATAGTTTTGCGATATAAAGATGGTGATATTAGAGTCATGCTAGTGGGTAGTTGTGGATCGTAGAAATACTTGTGTTGAAGTTTGTGATTCCTGTAGCATGCATGTATGGTGAACCGTTATGTAACGAAGTTGGAGAATGAGGTATTTATTGATTGTCTTCCTTATGAGTGGCGGTCGGGGACGAGCGATGGTCTTTTCCTACCAATCTATCCCCCTAGGAGCATGCACGTAGTACTTTGTTTCGATGACTAATAATTCTTTATGACTAATGTTGAGTCCATGGATTATACACACTCTCACCCTTCCATCATTGCTAGCATCTTCGGTACTATGAATTCACTAGTAGAAAACAGGGCTTTGGTTGGAGTCTACCAAGCCCATTAGTCCCAGTTCAGTCAAGAACCGGGACCCATGGGGGGCATACGTCCCGGTTCATGCGCCCAGGGACCCGGCCGAGCCTCGGGAGGCATTTGTCCTGGTTCATGTGGACCCATTTGTCCCGGTTCTAGGCACGAACCGGGACCAATGGGCCTCGCTCCTGGCACACAACCATTGGTCCCGGTTCATGCCTAGAACCGGGACAGAAGGGGGGCCTTTAGTCCCGGTTCCAGCCACGAACCGGGACCAATGAGGTGGCTATATATACCCCTCGCCCGCGAGCAGAGCACTCCACACTGCTCTGGTTTTTCTAGCCGGTGAGGGGAGATATTTGTGGTGCTCTAGCTCACCTACTATGCACACGAGGTGTTCGATGAAATGCCCGAGCCACACTAGTTAAGCTTTCTCCTAAAGCTCGACCTCCAAGCTCCATTTTCCCCGAGATTTTTCTGGGTTTAGCGGTCCTTCACATCCCGTCCCCGTCTTCACCGCCGTCAATCGCCCGCGCCGATCTCTTCGCCTGCACCACCGTGGTGAGCGTCTTGTTCTTATCTTCTTCTGAAAGAAAAACATTCTTACTTTAGATAGATACTTGTCTAATTTTCTTACTTTTATTATTGCTTGTTATTATATAGTGCGATGGTTTTGGTATCCGCCCCCGTCGGCCCTCGTCATGTCTATGATTCGGATGTGGTATATATTATCTTTTATAACTATTTGGTTCATTTATTGTTTATGACAATTATGCCCATAAAGTTGACATAGATTTTATTTATCTAGGAGGTAGTTGAATCGGAAATTCCAACCGACCCTATTGTCGAGAGGTTAAATTTAGTTGAAGAAGAAAACAATTATTTGAAGGAAAAAAATAAAAAAATTGAGGAGGAGAAGATGATATTGGAGTTGCATGTTGCGGATGTCGTCGATGATCACAAGATCAAGATGGATCCAATGCGGTTGAAGATTAGAAAGATTAGAAAATATGCCATTCATACCGAGGCTTGGTATCATTATGTCGTTGGATTGATTTGTTACCTTGGTTGTGATTATGATCGCATTTGTTGTTGCATTGAAAGGTTTTACATAGTTTCAATGTATGGTTTAACTAGATGCTCTGGAGAGCTATATGTTGTTCAATGAGAACTATGTATGTACTTTGGTTTTAATGTGATGATGAACTTCTATTAATTTGGTCACTTATCTATTCATGATGTTCTGTAATGGTTTTTGACACACTTAGTTATAAATAATGCACGCAGATGAACCGACAATGGATGTACGGTGATAGACACACCTCCGAGTACATTAAGGGCCTGCATAATTTTCTTGAAGTGGCTGAGGCAAACAAGCAGAATGGTTTTATGTGTTGTCCATGCCCTATATGTGGGAATACGAAGTCTTACTTTGACCGGAAAATCCTTCACACCCACCTTCTTTATAAGGGTTTCATGCAACACTATAATGTTTGGACGAAGCACAGAGAAATAGGGGTTATGATGGAAGACAGCAAAGAAGAAGAGGACGATGACAACTATGTGCCCCTGAATACGGTGATGCTGCAACGGGGGAAGCTGCTGATGATCAAGAGGAACCAAACGATGTGCCCGATGATGATGATCTCCGCCAGGTCATTGTTGATGCAAGGACACAGTGCGAAAGTCAAAAGGAGAAGCTGAAGTTCGATCGCATGTTAGAGGATCACAAAAAGGGTTGTACCCCAATTGTGAAGATGGCAACACAAAGCTCGGTACCGTACTGGAATTTCTACAGTGGAAGGCAGAGAATGCTGTGTTTGACAAAGGATTTGAGAAGCTACTGAAAATATTGAAGAAGAAGCTTCCAAACGATAACGAATTGCTCGACAGTACGTACGCGACAAAGAAGGTCGTATGCCCTCTAGGATTGGAGGTGTAGAAGATACATGCATGCCCTAATGACTGCATCCTCTACCGCGACGTGTATGAGGATTTGAACGCATGCCCGGTATGCGGTGCATTGCGGTATAAGATCAAACGAGATGACCCTGGTGATGTTGACGACGAGCCCCCCAGGAAGAGCGTTCCTGCGAAGGTGATGTGGTATGCTCCTATAATACCACGGTTGAAACGTCTGTTCAGAAACAAAGAGCATGCCAAGTTGATGCGATGGCACAGAGAGGACCGTAAGAAAGATGGGAAGTTGAGAGCACCCGTTGACGGGTCGCAGTGGAGAAAAATTGAGAGAAAGTACTGGGATGAGTTTGTAGGTGACCCAAGGAACATATGGTTTGGTTTAAGCGCGGATGGCATTAATCCTTTCGGGGAGCAGAGCAGCAATCACAGCACCTGGCCTGTGACTCTATGTATGTATAATCTTCCTCCTTGGATGTGCATGAAGCGGAAGTTCATTATGATGCCAATTCTCATCCAAGGCCCTAAGCAACCCGGCAACGACATTGATGTGTACCTAAGGCCATTAGTTGAAGAACTTTTATAGCTGTGTAATGGAAACGGTGTACGTGTCTGGGATGAGCACAAACAGGAGGAATTTAACCTGCACACGTTGTTGTTTGTAACCATCAACGATTGGCCCGCTCTCAGTAACCTTTCAGGACAGACAAACAAGGGATACCATGCATGCACGCACTGTTTAGATGACTGAAAGTATATACCTGGAAAAATGCAGGAAGAATGTGTACCTGGGCCATCATCGATTTCTTCCGACCAAGCATCCATGTCGAACGAAAGGCAAGCATTTCAAAGGCGAGGCGGATCACCGGAAGAAGCCCCCATGCGTACCGGTGATCACGTACTTGCTATGGTCAATGATTTACACGTAATCTTTGAAAAGGGTCCCGACGGACTATCTATTCCGAATGACACTGAGGGACGCGCACCCATGTGGAAGAAGAAATCTATATTTTGGGACCAACCCTACTGGAAAGAGCTAGAGGTCCGCTTTTCAATCGACGTGATGCATGATACGTCTCCGTCGTATTTACTTTTCCAAACACTTTTGCCCTTGTTTTGGACTCTAACTTGCATGATTTGAATGGAACTAACCTGGACTGGCGCTGTTTTCAGCAGAATTGCCATGGTATTATTTTTGTGCAAAAATAAAAGTTCTCGAAATGACCTGAAAATCAACGGAGAATTGTTTTGGAATATATAAAAAATACTAGAAGAAGAATCCACGTCAGGGGGGGCCTCACCTATCCATGAGGGTGGGGGGCGCGCCGGCCCCCTTGGGCGTGCCCCCTGCCTCGTGGACCCCCTGGCGCTCCACTGACCTCAACCTTCACTCCATATATTCACTTTCGGGGAGAAAAAATCAGAGAGAAGGATTCATCGCGTTTTACGATACGGAGCCGCCGCCAAGCCCTAAACTCTCTCGGGAGGGCTGATCTGGAGTCCGTTTGAGGCTCCGGAGAGGGGAATCCGTCGCCATCGTCATCATCAACCTTCCTCCATCACCAATTTCATGATGCTCACCGCCGTGCGTGAGTAATTCCATCATAGGCTTGCTGGACGGTGATGGGTTGAATGAGATTTATCATGTAATCGAGTTAGTTTTGTTAGGGTTTGATCCCTAGTATCCACTATGTTCTGAGATTGATGTTGCTATGGCTTTGCTATGCTTAATGCTTGTCACTAGGGCCCGAGTGCCATGATTTCAGATCTGAACCTATTATGTTTTCATCAATATATGAGAGTTCTTGATCCTATGTTGCAAGTCTATAGTCACCTATTATGTGTTATGATCCGTTAACCCCGAAGTGACAATAATCGGGATACTTACCGGTGATGACCGTAGTTTGAGGAGTTCATGTATTCACTATGTGTTAATGCTTCAGTCCAGTACTCTATTAAAAGGAGGCCTTAATATCCCTTAGTTTCCCTTAGGACCCCGCTGCCACGGGAGGGTAGGACAAAAGATGTCATGTAAGTTCTTTTCCATAAACATGTATGACTATATTTGGAATACATGCCTACATTACATTGATGAACTGGAGCTAGTTCTATGTCACCCTAGGTTATGATTGTTACATGATCGATCGCATCCGACATAATTCTCCATCACCGATCCATTGCCTGTGAGATTTTCATATATTGTTCTTCACTTATTTACTTTTCCGTTGCTACTGTTACAATCACTACAAAACCCAAAAATATTACTTTTGCTACCGTTACCTTTTGCTATGGTTACCACTACTATCATATTACTTTGCTACTAAACACTTTGCTGCAGATATTAAGTTTCCAGGTGTGGTTGAATTGACAACTCAACTGCTAATACTTCAGAATATTCTTTGGCTCCCCTTGTGTCGAATCAATAAATTTGGGTTGAATACTTTACCCTCGAAAACTGTTGCGATCCCCTGTACTTGTGGGTTATCAATGCACATGACGAAGAACCTTTGCGTGTACCTGCTAGGCTTCTTGGGCATGTATGGGAAGACAAAAGATATACCGGAGGCACGGGAGGACCTTCAACGTTTGCACAAAAAAGATGGCATGCCTCCAAAGCAGTATGAAGGTCCTGCCAGCTACGCTCTTACCAAAGAAGAGAAGGAAATCTTCTTTGAATGCCTTCTTAGTATGAAAGTCCCGTTTGGCTTCTCGTCGAATATAAAGGGAATAATAAATATGCCAGAGAAAAAGTTCCAGAACCTAAAGTCTCATGACTGCCACGTGATTATGACGCAACTGCTTCCGGTTGCATTGAGGGGGCTTCAACCGGAAAATGTCCGATTAGCCATTGTGAAGCTATGTGCATTCCTCAATGCAATCTCTCAGAAGGTGATCGATCCAGAAATCATGCCAAGGCTAAGGAGTGATGTGGCACAATGTCTTGTCAGTTTCAAGCCGGTGTTCCCACCATCCTTCTCTAATATCATGACACACGTCCTAGTTCATCTAGTCGATGAGATTGTCATTTTGGGCCCCGTATTTCTACACAATATGTTCTCCTTTGAGAGGTTCATGGGAGTCCTAAAGAAATATGTCCATAACCGCGCTAGGCCAGAAGGAAGCATCTCCATGGGCCATCAAACAGAGGATGTCATTGGGTTTTGTGTTGACTTCATTCCTGGCCTTAAGAAGACAGGTCTTCCTAAATCACGGTATGAGGGGAGACTGACTGGAAAAGGCACGCTAGGAGGGGACTCAATAATATGCAGGAACGGGCATTCTTGGTCTCAAGCACACTACACAGTTCTACAGAACTCTACCTTGGTGACCCCGTATGTCGATGAACATAAGAACAGTCTGCGGTCCAAACACCCGGAGCAGTGTGACGACTGGATTACATGTGAACACATCAGGACTTTCAGCAGTTGGTTGGAAACACGTCTTAGAGGTGACACCACTGTTTGTGATGAGCTGTACTCATTGTCCAGGGGACCATCTTCGACTGTATTGACTTACAAAGGATACGAGATAAATGGGAATACATTTTACACGATCGCCCAAGATCAAAAGAGCACCAACCAAAACAGCGGTGTCCGCTTTGATGCAGCAACCAATAGGGGAAAGGACACATATTATGGTTACATAGTGGACATATGGGAACTTGACTATAGACATGATTTTAAGTTCCCTTTGTTTAAGTGCAAATGGGTCAATCTGCCAGGAGGCGGGGTACAGGTAGACCCACAGTATGGAATGACAACAGTGGATCTGAACAATCTTGGGTACACTGACGAACCGTTCATCTTAGCCAATGATGTGGCGCAGGTTTTCTATGTGAAGGACATGTCTACCAAACCGAGAAAAAGAAAAGATAAGGAGGCGAATACATCATACGATGAGCCAAAGCGCCACATAGTTCTTTCAGGAAAAACATACATCGTGGGAGTGGAGGGAAAGACAGACATGTTCGATGATTATGAAAAGTTTCATGAAATTCCTCCCTTCAAAGTCAAGGTTGAACCAAGCACCCTGATAAACGATGAAGATTATCCATGGTTACGAGCAATAAGCAAAGGACACAAGCGAAGAAAGAGTGAAGACTTTTCTCTCCACAACTATTATGATGATGCCTTTGATCTAGAATATCCATGTAACAGACGAGTTTCCTTATGAAACCCTAATACTTCGAAAGAGATTGTCCATTTTGTACACGAAGTGCATCTAGTTTTTTTCCGTAACCCTCTCAACTTTTTAGCACATGCTATGTGGGTGAAATGATGATACCATGCCAACTTTCAACTTTTTCAGAGTTCATTTGTAGTGCTTTTCATTTTCAGGGTCATATAGCTAAAAAAATCAGTAAATGCATGAAAAGTAACAAATGAAGTCAGAAAGGGTTGAAACTTGATGATGTGGCTTTCAATGCTGCATTTTCAACTCACAAAAAGTCTGGAGTTCAAATAAGTTCAAAAAAATTAAATCCCTTTGTAACAGATGAGCTTTCGTTCGAAACCCTGATACTTCGAAAGAGATTGTCCACTTTTATACACGAAGTGCATCTAGTTTTTTCCGTAACCCTCTCAACTTTTTAGCACATGCTATGTGGGTGAAATGATGATACAATGCGAATTTTCAACCTCTTCGGAGTTCATCTGAAGTGCTTTTCAATTTCAGGGTCATTTAGCTCAAAGTATGAACTAATATAAAAAAAGAACTGGAAAACATTTATGAAACTCTAATAGCAAAAATAATAAACTAAAAGAATGAACTAGAAAATATTAGTGAAACTCTAATAGAAAAAAGAATGAACTAGAAAACTTTATTGAAACTCTAATAGCAAAAGGAATGAACTAAAAAGTTTTATAAACCTCTAGTATTATTGAAACTAAAATTATATAAAATTTATGCAACTAAAATTATCAAAGTATTTTCGGTTCAAAACATTATAAGCAAAAAAATAAAGTAAATAAGTAGAAACAAAACAAAATAAATAAGTAAAAACAAAACAAAATAAAATAGATAAGTAGAAACAAAAAATAAAATAAAATAAATAAGTAGAAACAAAATAAAATAAATAAATAGAAAGAAAATAAAATAAATAAGTCAAAACAAAATAAAATAAAATAAACTTTAATAAAATAGATAAGTAGAAAAATATAAAAATAAAATAAATAAGTAGAAACAAAATAAAATAAAATAAACTTTAATAAAATAAATAGGTAGAAACAAAATAAACTTTAATAAAGAAAAATAAATAAAATTTAAATAAAATAAATAAAAATAACAACAATAAGTATTTTGTTGTATGTAGAAACAAAATAAAATAAATAAAGCAACAAAGAAAACAAAAAAAAAGTGCCACCTACTGGGCCAACATGGCATGAATACGACTAGAAACCCAACCATGGGCCAGGATTCAGGCCCGCAACAGGCCCAGTAGGCCCACAGGCACAAGTGACAGATTAGGCCCGAAAGCCTGCAGTTGAGAGGAGCTCGAGAGGGTGGGCACAACAGCGCTTATAAACCACTCTCGAGCTCTCTCAGCTAGCGAGGTGGGACTAAACTTTTGACGCGGGGCTGCACAAGGCCTTTGGTCCCGGTTGGTGGCACCAACCGGGACTAAAGGGGTGCATTGGTACCGGTTCGTGGCACCAACCTGGACTAATGCCACCCTGTCCCGGTTGGTGCTATGAATCGGGACCAATGCTCCGGGTATATAAGTAGCACTTAGGAAAATATCACGAATTCATCGCCAGTTGCCCCCCCGCCCGACGACGCCGAGCTCATCGACGCTGCCAGGCTGCCCCAATCGACGCCGTCCGCCGCCCACCGCCATCCGCACGCCCCCGTCGCCGCGCCCTGCCCCGTCGCCGCCCGCACCTCGTGCCGCCCCGATGCCCCCGCTGTGCGCCACCCCGCATCGTCGCCGTTACCTCTCCGCGCCGCCCCGACGTCGTCGCTGCCCCGATGGCATCACCGCCCCACGCCACCGCTGCCCCGACGCCGTCGCCGTGCCGCCCCACGGTCCGGCGGGCTTCCGATGTTTTTTGTGTGATGATGTTGATATGATGTTTTTTTCATATCATGTTCATATGATGTTTTTGTGCATCTGATATTTTTTTCATATGATGTTTTTTTCATATATGTATTAATTTTTTTATTTAGGTTGTTAATTAGTAGATATTGATTTTAGGTTAGTGTATAGGAAAAAGTAAAATAAGGAAAATGAAGAAAAGTGGAAGAAGGAAGAAGGAAGAAGAAGAAGAAGAAAAAGAACGGGTGGAAAAAGGAAAATAAGAAGAGGAAGAAGGAGAAGAAGAAAGGAGAAGAAGAGGAGAGGAGAAAAAAATAAGTTAAGAAAAAAAGAAGAAGAAAAAGAGAAGAAGATCTATTTTTTCTTCTTCTCCTCTTTTTTCTTCGATCTTCTCCTCTATTCCTTTCTTATTCTCCTCTTCTTACATGAGGGTGGGGGGGGTCGATATACCCCCTCCCCGATAAATTCGACATGAGGGGGGAGGGGTCGCTGAGGGTTCGAGGGGCGAGGGTCGGGAACTAGGGTAGAGGTTCGAGGGTCACCGAGGTTTCGAGGGTCGGTGAGGGTTCGAGGGTCACTGAGGGTTCGAGGGGCGAGGGTCGGGAACTAGGGTAGAGGTTCGAGGGTCTCCGAGGGTACGAGGGGTGAGGGTCGGGAACTAGGGTAGAGGTTCGAGGATCACCGAGGGTTCGAGGGTCGGCGAGGGTTCGAGGGGCGAGGGTCGGGAACTAAGGTAGAGGTTCGAGGGTCACCGAGGGTTCGAGGGTCGGCGAGGGTCGGGAAATAGGGTAGAGGTTCGAGGGTCACCGAGGGTTCGAGAATCATGCGCCTATTACTTTCGCCTAATGATGAACACATGGTTCTATTGAATCCTTTGACACTTGACAAACGTGACATGAGGGGGTTGAGGGTCCAGATTTATCAAGAATGCACCCATTATGGATGTGCACAAGTTGATCCAAACCCTAGAAGCACTGCCGAGGCCACCCAAATTTACCAAGTTAAAAGAGCGTTGTCGTCGAGCCCACCCCGAACCCTAGAAGCGTTGCCGAGGCCACCCCAAACCCTAGAGAAGCGTCGAGGCCACTAATATGATTCGTTGTTGTGATTACTAGCTAGGTCTACGTTTGCCACTAATATATCCATGTGTCATGTTTGTATAATAATTGCCATGTTGTAATATTTGCAGAAACTATGGATACTAGGTTTGCGATTTCATCTACAACATGACTTGCAAAAAAACCCGGGGCTACTCTAAAAGACAATTTGATGTCCGTAAGCAATAATATTCACAATTTCATTATATTACCATCATTTTTGTTAAGTTTCATTCATATATATGTATTGACCCCCTTCTTCAAATTAGATGTGGCAGATGCGGGATGAACTCCTACCACAAGATCGCATCAAAGCAATTCAAGAGGAATTGGCGGGATTCTTTCTTGACCACGTCATCAATAAAGCCGGAGAATACCATCTGGAAGCTGAGTTCATATATAATTAGGGTATTATATTGTAAGAGATCTTAATATTGTATATATGTAGCCAGTAGCACCGGATAGATATATGAAAACTTGTTGTTCAACCAATCTCTCGGAGAAGGAGAGGTCGATATCACTTCTATCTGTATGCATATGTTCATGATGAACTTCTGTACTTAATGGTTTCCTTCATTTGCTTACTAGCTAGCGTGCCGAGGGCCTCTCTATACGTATAGTATGTAGCGTCGACCAAGCACGGAGACAAGAGAGGACACTTCTCTCTATTAATTAATTAGCTACCTAACACAATATATGAAACCCCCCAAAATTAACCATACAAACCCCCCAAAACCCCCAACCCCCCCCCTTCAGAAAAAACCCTAGCCCCTGAAATGTTGACGCATGGTAGCTTATTGGTCCCGGTTGGTGCTACCAACCAGGAAAAAAGGCCCCCCTGCCAGGGCAAGCCGCAGCGGCCATGTGGAGCCCCATTTGTCCCGGTTGGTGTAAGAACCGGGACTAAAGGTGTAGGGCCCTTTTTCTACTAGTGATTGCCCTTTCTCACCTTGAGAGTCGGTGAAAACTTCGCCGATGCATCCAAACCCTGTGATATGATACGCTCTATCACACATAAGCCTCCTTATATCTTCCTCAAAACAGCCACCATACCTACCTATCATGGAATTTTCATAGCCATTCCGAGATATATTGCCATGCAACTTCCATCATCTTCATATACATGACTTGAGCATCATTGTCATATTGCTTTGCATGATCGTAATTTAGCTAGCATGATGTTTTCATGGCTTGTCCGTTTTTTGATGTCATTGCTACGCTAGATCATTGCACATCCCGGTACACCGCCGGAGGCATTCATATAGAGTCATACTTTGTTCTAGATATCGAGTTGTAAATGTTGAGTTGTAAGTAAATAGAAGTGTGATGATCATCATTATTAGAACATTGTCCCATGTGAGGTTATCAAAATAAAAGTGTCCAAAGAAGCCCCCAGAAAAAAGAGAGGCCAAAGAAGCCTTAAAAAAGAAAAAAAGAAAAAAAACAAAAAAGAGAGAAGGGACAATGTTACTATCCTTTCACCACACTTGTGCTTCAGAGTAGCACCATGTTATTCATATAGAGAGTCTCTTGAGTTATCACTTTCATATACTAGTGGGAATTTTCATTATAGAACTTGGCTTGTATATTCCGATGATGGGCTTCCTCAAATGCCCGAGGTCTTCATGATCAAGCAAGTTGGATGCACACCCACATAGTTTCCAGTTTGAGCTTTCATACACTTATAGCTCTTAGTGCATCCGTTGCATGGCAAACCCTACTCCTCGCATTGACATCAATTTATGGGCATCCCCATAGCCCGTTGATTAGCCGCGTCCATGTGAGACTTTCTCCCTTTGTTGTCTTCTCCACACAACCTCCATCATCATATTCTATTCCAGCTATAGTGCTATATCCATGGCTCATTCTCATGTATTGCGTGAAAGTTGAAAAGGTTTGAGAACGTCAAAAGTATGAAACAATTGCTTGGCTTGTCATCGGGGTTGTGCATGATTTGAATATTTTGTGTGGTGAAGATGGAGCATAGCCAGACCATATGATTTTGTAGGGATAACTTTCTCTGGCCATGTTATTTTGAAAAGACATGATTGCTTTATTAGTATGCTTGAAGTATAATTGTCTTAATGTCAAATGATAGACTATTGCTTTCAATCACTCGTGTCTTAATATTCATGCCATTATTAGATTATGTGATCAAGATTATGCTAGGTAGCATTCCACATCAAAGGTTATCCTTTTTATCATTTACCTACTCGAGAACGAGCAGGAATTAAGCTTGGGGATGCTGATACGTCTCCGTCGTATCTATAATTTTTGATTGTTCCATGTCAATATTCTACAACTTTTATATACTTTTGGCAACTTTTTATACTATCTTTGGGACTAACATATTGATCCAGTGCCCAGTGCCAGTTCTTGTTTGTTGCATGTTTTTTGTTTCGCAGAAAATCCATATCGAACGGAGTCCAAATGGGATAAAAATGATAGAGATTTTTTTGGAATATATGTGATTTTTGGGAAGAAGAATCAACGCGAGACGATGCCCAAGGGGGCCACGAGGCAGGGGGCACGCCCCAGGGGGTCAGGCGCGCCCTGGGCCCTCATGGCCACCCCGTAAGGCGATTGGTGCCCTTCTTTCGCTGCAATAAAGCCAATATCCGGATAGAAATCATGTTAAACTTTCAGCTCAATCGGAGTTATGGATCTCCGAGAATATTAGAAACGGTGAAAGGCGAGAATCTGTAACGCAGAAACAGAGAGAGACAGAGAGACATATCCAATCTCGGAGGGGCTCTCGCCCCTCCGCCGCCAAGGAGGCCATGGACGAGAGGGGAAAACCTTATCCCATCTAGGGAGAAGGTCAATGAATAATAAGAAGAAGGGGGCCCCTCTCCCCCTCTCTTCCGGTGGTGCCGGAACGCCGCTGGGGCCATCATCATCACCGCAATCTACACCAACACCTCCGTCATCTTCACCAACATCTTCATCACCTTCCCCCATCTATCTACAGTGGTCCACTCTCCTGCAACCTGCTGTACCCTCTACTTGAACATGGTGCTTTATGCTTCATATTATTATCCATGATATGTTGCCATCCTATGATGTCCGAGTAGATTTTCGTTGTCTTATCGGTAATTGGTGAATTGCTATGATTGGTTTAATTTGCTTGTGGTTATGTTGGTGTCCTTTGGTGCCCATCATATGAGCGCGCGCGTGGATCACACCATAGTGTTAGTTGTATGTTGATAGGACTATGTATTGGAGGGCAAGAGTGACAGAAGCTTCAACCTAGCATAGAAATTGATGCATACGGGATTGAAGGGGGGCCAATATATCTGAATGCTATCGTTGGGTTTTACCTTAATGAACGTTAGTAGCTGTGGATGCTTGCTAATAGTTCCAATCATAAGTGCATAGAATTCCAAGTCAGGGATGACATGCTAGCAGTTGCCTCTCCCACATAAAACTTGCTATCAGTCTAGTAAAGTAGTCAATTGCTTAGGGACAATTTCGCAACTCCTACCACCACTTTTCCACACTCGCTATACTAACTTTATTGCTTCTTTACCTAAAACAGCCCCTAGTTTTTATTTACGTGCTCTTTATATTCTTGCAAACCTATCCTGTTACACCTACAAAGTACTTCTAGTTTTATACTTGTTCTAGGTAAAGCGAACGTCAAGCGTGCGTAGAGTTGTATCGGTGGTCGATAGAACTCAAGGGAATATTTGTTCTACCTTTAGCTCCACGTTGGGTTCGACACCCTTACTTATTGAAAGAGGCTATGATACATCCATTTTGCATCATGCTTTTATATTGATATTTATTGCATTATGGGCTGTTATTACACCTTATATCACAATACTTATGCCTATTCTCTCTTATTTTACAAGGTTTACACGAAGAGGGAGAATTCCGGCAGCTGGAATTCTGGGCTGGAAGAGGAGCAAATATTAGAGACCTATTCTGCACATCTCCAAAAGTCCTAAAATTTCACGGGAGCACGCTTCAGAATATATAAAAAACATTGGGTGAAAGAAGCACCAGAGGGGGGCCACCCACCATCCACGAGGGTGGGGGCGCCCCCTACCCCTTGGCAGCCCTCAGATGCCCATCTTTGGCGAGTCTTTCGTCCTAGAAAAAAATTAGAAGCAAGCTTACGAGGCGAAACTCCGGCGCCATGAGGCGGAACCTTGGCAGAACCAATCTAGGGCTCCGGCGGAGCTGTTCTGCCGGGGAAACTTCCCTTCGGGAGGGGGAAATCATCACCATCGTCATCACCATCGATGCTCTCATTGGGAGGGGGTCAACCTCCATCAACATCTTCACTAGCACCATCTCATCTCAAACCCTAGTTCATCTCTTGTATCCAATCTTTGTCTCAAAACCTCAGATTGGTACCTGTGGGTTGCTAGTAGTGTTGCTTACTCCTTTTAGTTGACGCTAGTTGGTTTATTCGATGGAAGATCATATGTTCAGATCCTTTGTGCATATTAATACCCAACATGAATATGTTTTGTGAGTAGTTACGTTTGTTCCTGAGGACATGTGAGAAGTTTTGCTATAAGTAGTCATGTGAATTTGGTATTCGTTCGATATTTTGATGAGATGTATGTTGTCTTTCCTCTAGTGGTGTCATGTGAACGTCGACTACATGACACTTCACCATTGTTTGGGCCTAGAGGAAGGCATTGGGGAGTAATAAGTAGATGATGAGTTGCTAGAGTGACAGAAGCTTAAACCCTAGTTTATGAGTTGCTTCGTAAGGGGCTAATTTGGATCCATATGTTTCATGCTATGGTTAGGTTTGCCTTAATACTTCTTTTGTAGTTGCGGATGCTTGCAAGAGGGGTTAATCATAAGTGGGATGGTTGTCCAAGGAAGGACAGTACCCAAGCACTGGTCCACCCACATATCAAATTATCAAAGTACCGAACGCGAATCATATGAACGTGATGAAAACTCGCTTGACGATAATTCCCTTGTGTCCTTGGGAGCGTTTTCCTTTATATAAGAGTTTGTCCAGGCTTGTCCTTTTCTACAAAAAGGATTGGGACATCTAGCTGCACCTTATTTACTTTTATTACTTGTTACCCGTTACAAATTACCTTATCACAAAACTATCTGTTACCGATAATTTCAGTGCTTGCAGAGAATACCTTACTGAAAACTGCTTATCATTTCCTTCTGCTCCTCGTTGGGTTCGACACTCTTACTTATCGGAAATTACTACGATAGATCCCCTATACTTGTGGGTTATCAAGACTCTTTTCTGGCGCCGTTGCCGGGGAGTGAAGCGCGTTTGGTACAGGGGCGAAGCTACGTACAGCTTGCCGGTGTCACCGGCACCGGGTGAAATTTGCACTTGCTTAATATAATCCATTGATTTAGTGTGTAGTCCATTGATTTTTTGATATGTAGGCATATGTTCTTTTATGTGGACACCGGGTAATTTTCAGTCTAGATCCACCCCTGGTTTGGTAGGTGGAATTTGGTAAGGAAAAATTTATATAATGTGTTGAAATTTACTGTCACTTGTTACTATGGAACATAATCCTTTGAGGGGCTTGTTCGGGGTATCTTCACCCCGACCAGTAGAGCAAAGAATTGCTCCTCAACCTACTGAACCTACTGAAAATGTTTACTTTGAAATTCCTTTGGGTATGATAGAGAAACTGCTAGCTAATCCTTTCACAGGTGATGGAACTTTACATCCTGATCTGCACCTAATCTATGTGGATGAAGTTTGTGGATTATTTAAGCTTGCAGGTATGCCTGAGGATGTTATCAAGAGCAAGGTCTTCCCTTTTTCTTTGAAGGGAAATACATTGACATGGTTTAGGCTATGTGATGATATGGGATCATGGAACTACAACCGATTGAAATTGGAATTTCATGAGAAGTTTTATCCTATGCATCTTATTCATCGTGATCGTAATTATATATATATAATTTTTGGCCTCGCGAAGGAGAAAGCATTGCTCAAGCTTCGAGGAGGCTTAAGTCAATGTTATATTCATGCCCCAATCATGAGTTCTCAAGAGAAATTATTATTCAAAAATTTCATGCTCGGCTTTCTCTCGATAATTGCTCCATGCTCGACACTTCTTGTACTGGTTCTTTTATGATGAAGAGTATTGAATTCAAATGGGATTTATTGGAAAGAATTAAACGCAACTCCGAAGATTGGGATCTCGACAAAGGTAAGGAGTCAGGTATAACCCCCAAGTCTGATTGTGTTAAATCTTTTATGGATACCGATACCTTTCATGAATTTAGCACTAAATATGGACATGACTCTGAGATAGTAGCTTCTTTATGTGAATCCTTTGCTACTCATTGTCGGAGTAATGGGCCACGGGTAGGCTAACCCAGGCCCAGAACCTTTCAAGGCATCGGGGCAGGCTGCACCCCTCAAGACCTCAGGACGAAGAGCTGCCTTCTGAGAGTCGGCTGCGAGGCAGCTGACTGCCCACTCGCGGCCGAGTCCCGGGGATGACTTCAGGATGAGCCGACTCCTGACTGGCGACTTCCAGAGAAGCCGGCCTTGGGGAGTCGGCCCACGACGCCAACAACCCCCATGCCCTCATAAAGAGGGACGGGACAGGGAGTGGCCACAGTAAGGTCCACTCCCACCCCTTTTCCAAGGGCAGGCGTGGCTACAGTACGCCGTACCCGTGGAGATCTCCACGGGGCGCGACACTGTTGCCATGCCGGCCCTGACGTCAGCCCCAGAGGGCGGAGTCCTGTGCCCACAACGGCCTGCCGGTACGACCCAGGGACGACGGGTCCCACTAGTCGGCGGGCGTACGGAGGACGGCGAGAGCGCCACCAGTCGGCCCGGTTGGGAGTCGGCCCCCAGGAGTCGGCCGGCCCCTCCCACGGGCCCCACGCGCCATTAACCAGACGCGACAGGGAGTGGCCACAGTGATCGCCTGCCAGACGGCGGGGCTGTCGCCACGTCCCCATGACCGAGCCCGTGTCATTAGAGGCACGACTACAGTAATCTACGGCCGGCAAGACCTGCCCGCGGCGGACGCGGCCTGTCGGCTCCGTACCGAGCCAGTCGGCGGGGCCCACCAGTCGGCGGGCCCCAGGAGTCGGCGGATAAGACGGCGGCCAGAGAGACTGACGGCTGGGCCCGCGTCCAGCCGGATTACCATTGTACCCCTAGGGGGTAGACCTATATAAACCACCAGGGCACCCATGCAAAGGGTTGGAAGCCATTAGCACTAGACCAGATCATATAGGAAGGAGAGAGCTAGCCTAGCCTTCTCCTACCTCTAGGAAACAACTCAAGGAGCAACCGTGTACACACTTTGCCATAGTGATCATGCGGACACCCCGCAGAGCAGTAGTAGGGGTATTATCTCCACGGAGAGCCCCGAAGCTGGGTAAGATTCGCCGCCGTGCATGCCTTCGCCTTATCCCGTTTCCAGGCACCGGCGACGTTCTACTCGCCCCCACCATGATAAGCCATCCTTTGGCATATGTCACACCCAACCACCGACATTTGGCGCCCACCGTGGGGCCTGGTGCACCGTCATCCGGAGACCTGCTCTGGACGGGAACCCTTTTCCTCCCTGGCGAGCACAGCCAGCCCGGCATGCCAGACGGAGTTTGCGCCGACGCGCTGCACGGCGCTGAGATCGCCTGCGCAGCCAGCTGCCTCGCCGATCTTGTCGGCGAGGTTCGCCTCTCCGACGAGCCTACATCCGACGCAGGCACGGGCGGCCCTGTGAGCCTCCTCGCGGGCCTCCTTGACGAACTCCATGTCACTGGCGAGCCTGCCGTGGACTTGGAGTCTGTAGGCTCCACTGACCCGATGCTGGTCGACTCCGACACCGCGTCGCTCGACGTGTTCCCCACCAACGTGGTGGTCTACAATGAGCCGCTCCCTCGCGTGGAGAGCGACAAAAGCACTGTCACAGAGGTGCTCGTCATCAGTCATGACGAGCATCCCGGCAGAGGAGCGTATGACCCACTTGGCGCGGCATTGCAAGACCTGACCGCGCCCATTCCGGAAGACGCTAACGCGGAAACACTGGAGGCGCGCCACCTCCAGCTCGTCGAAGGCGCGAAGAAGCTGGCTAGCATGAGACGCTTATCAGATGCCTACCAGCGTGAGATGGATCACGCTGTGGGTGGCTCACCAGCCCCAGCTGGGCCCAGCCGCCTGGGCGCGGTCCAGCAGTGCGGCGTGGCCATCGCCAACCTATTCGGGGCAAATCGCCTTGTGTACGCCACGCCTGCGGAGAACATTAGAGCCGCCCAGGCGGCGGCGGACAAGCTGGACAACTTTGAGGGTGAAGAGCGCCGCCTGATGACGGAGCGAGTCCAGCGGCTCCTTGACGCGGCTGCTGCGCAGAACGAGGCCGGCTGCCGCACAGAGGCGCCGCAGCGACAAAACGACGACCCGCCTCCACGCCGAGACCAAGGCGCGATGTCTCGAACACTGACTGGTGGCGCCTGAGGAAGGAAAGACAAGGATCTGGCTGTCAGCCACAGTCGGACTCGCATTACCATAGAGCGCGACCAAGATGGCCGCCCGAGAGCAGTGGAACGACGGGATGATTGTCCGCCTCCTCCTCCTTGCAAGGAAAGGCGAGTCTCCCCGCCGCCTGTTGACCATCCGACTCTCGGCGACCGCCTTGGCCGCCGAGAGGGAGTCGGAGAAAATGACGCCCACCACTAGATCGACCGACTTCACCGATCCCTGGCGCTGGAAGAAGAAGACGAGTTGGGTCCGCCTTGTTTCGGGCCCCGCATTCGAGACGAGCCCTTTCCCAAAGGGTTCATGCTCCCAAGAGACACGCCCAAGTACACCGGCTTCGTGAAGCCAGAGGACTGGCTAGTTGACTACTCCACAGCCATCAATATAGCGAATGGCAACAAGCATGTTGCCATAAAATACGTTCCGCTCATGCTCCAGGGCACGGCCCGGACCTGGCTGAACAGCTTGAAGCACCGCAGCATCAACAGCTGGGTCGACTTCACCGATGCATTCGTCCGCAACTTCACAAGCACGTACAAGCGTCCTCCCAAACCTCGCCAGCTTTCCTTGTGCGTGCAAGGCCCCAACGAGTCGACTCGCGACTACCTCACGCGTTGGGCCGAGCTCCGGAACTCTTGTGAGGGCGTGCACGAGGTGCAGGATATGGAGTACTTCACCGCTGGGTGCAGAGAACGCACCCTCCTCAAGCAAAAGCTCCTTTGCGACGAGCCAGAGACCCTCGACGAGCTACTGATCATAGCAGACAAGTATGCCACGGCCGACTCCTCCATGAAGGCAGAGATTCAAGTTAGTGCGACTGGCAAAGTGGCCCCTCAGGCTCCTAGAACTCTGGCTGGAGATGCCAGTCGGCGACTGCAGCCAAGCGACCACAAGCGCAAGGCCCCGCAGCTAGCTTCCAACAGACAGCAGGTGGCGACAGTCGAAGACCAGCAGCCGGATGGGCAGCCTCCACCCAAGCGACAGAAAGGCGGCAAGCCCAACTGGTTGCCGGCTTTCTCATACGAGCAGACTCTAGATGGTCCTTGCAAGTTCCACAGCGGCGCGAAGCCGTCGAATCACACCACCCGGAAGTGCCACTGGCTCTCCAGGATCGCCAAAGGAGACGGTCTCCTGCCTCCCCCGCCTGCTGGGCAGCAGCCTCCGCCTCCACCCCAGCAGCCGGCTGTCAGGCCAGTCGGCGCAGTACAAGACGAGTACCCCGAAGAGCACGGAGCCTACGTGGTATTTACCAGCGTGGCTGACGATCAACACAGCAGGCGGCGGCAGCAGCAAGAGGTGAATGCAGTAGCATCAGAGACACCAGGATTCATGCACTGGTCCGAGAAGCCTATCAGCTGGAGCAGAGCTGATCACCCAGAGGTGATGCCGAGTCCGGGCTCTTATGCCTTGGTCTTGGATGCCACCTTTGCCACGGATAGACGAGCTGCTCTGATAGACGGAGGCAGCAGCATCAACATCCTGTACAAGGACACCATGGAGAAGTTAGGAATCAAGCAAAGACAACTTCAGAACAGCCGGACTGTGTTCCATGGCATTGTTCTTGGTTTTTCCTGCTGACCAATCGGCAAGATCCTGATGGACGTCCTCTTTGGAGACAAAGATCACTTCCGTCGAGAGTCAGTTTGGTTTGAGGTGGTGGATCTCGAGAGCCCATACCATGGATTACTTGGCCGACCCGCCCTGGCCATGTTCATGGCGGTCCCCCACTATGCCTACCTCAGAATGAAGATGCCCAGTTCCAAGGGGATTCTGACCGTAGCCGGCGACTACCGGAAGTCGTCTGCCTGTGCGGCTGAGAGTAGTCGGCTGGCCGAGTCCCTGGTGATCGCGGCCAAGAAGCGGCTCCTTGACCGGGTTGTGGCGATGGCCGGCAAGCAGCTAGAGGTGTCGCCTAACCCCAAGGAGTCGGAGGCTGAGGGTTCGTTCAAGCCAGCCAAAGAGACAAAGAAGATACCCTTGGATCCGGAGCACCCAGAGAGGTACGCTGTCGTAGGCGCAAACCTTGACAGTAAATAGGAAGGCGAGCTCGTCGATTTCCTCCGTGAGAATCGGTACATCTTCGCATGGTCCCCCAAAGACATGCCAGGTGTACCGACGGAATTCGCCGAGCACAAGTTACATGTTCGATCTGATGCAAAGCCGGTCAGGCAGCCCTTGCGCCGCCTATCGGACGAAAAGAGAAGAGTTGTCGGAGAAGAGATAGCCCGACTTCTAGCAGCCGGCTTCATTATGGAAGTATTCTTTCCAGAGTGGCTAGCCAACCCGGTCCTGGTACTGAAGAAGAACAAGCAGTGGCGAATGTGTATTGACTACACAAGCCTCAAAAAGGCTTGCCCAAGGACCCGTTTGCTTTGCCAAGAATTGATCAGGTGATAGACTCCACAGCCGGATGCGAGCTATTGAGCTTCTTGGATGCATATTCAGGATATCACCAGATCAAGCTGAACCCGGCTGACAGACTGAAGAACGCCTTCATCACACCATTTGGAGCCTTCTGCTACCTAACCATGACGTTCGGCTTGAGGAATGCCGGCGCCACCTTTCAGCGTTGCATGCAGAAGTGCCTCCTCAAGCAACTCGGCAGAAACGCCCACGTCTACGTGGACGATGTGGTGGTGAAGACGGAGAAGCATGGAACACTGCTGGAAGACCTCAAGGAGACCTTTGAGAATCTGCGCCAATTCCAGATCAAGCTCAACCCTGAGAAGTGCGTCTTCGGAGTACCAGCCGGCCAACTCCTTGGCTTCCTGGTCTCTGAATGCAGCATAGAGTGCAACCCTATAAAGATCAAGGCCATCGAGAGGATGGAGGTACCCAGCCGACTACTGGACGTGCAAGAATTCACTGGCTGCTTGGCGTCCGTCAGCCGATTCATTAGTCGGCTGGGCGAGAAAGCTCTCCCCTTATATCAGCTTATGAAGAAGACCACTTTTTTCAAATGGAACCACAAGGCGGACGAAGCCTTTCTCTAGTTAAATAAGATGTTGACTACTCCACCCGTTCTGGCGGCTCCGACTCCTAAGGAGCCCATGCTCCTGTACATCGCCGCCACCAGCCGGGTAGTCAGCACAGTCATTGTAGTGGAGCGGAAGGAGGAAGGCAAGGCACTACATGTCCAGAGACCGGTATATTACCTGAGCGAAGTACTGTCGACCTCCAAGCAGAACTACCCCACTACCAGAAGATGTGCTATGGCGTGCACTTTGTCGCCAAGAAGTTAAAGCCTTACTTTCAAGAGCATCCAATCACTATGGTCTGCACGGCCCCACTTGCCGAGATCATCGGAAGCCGAGATGCTTCTGGCCGAGTGGCCAAATGGGCCATAGAGTTGGCTCCCTACACCATCTACTACCAGCCCCTCACCGCCATCAAGTCACAAGCACTGGTCGACTTCCTCGTCGACTGGGCCGAGACCCAGTACCTACCACCAGCGCCCGACTCCACCCATTGGCGGATGCATTTCGACGGCTCCAAGATGCGCATCGGCTTGGGAGCCGGCATTGTCCTCACTTCTCCTAAAGGCGACAAGCTCAAATACGCACTGCAAATCCACTTCCCCGCCTCCAACAACGTCGCCCAATAAGAGGCGCTCATTCACGGGCTCCGGCTTGCCAAAGAACTTGGCATTCGCCGGATCCTGTGTTATGGCTACTCGGACTTAGTGGTCCAGTAGTCGTCTGGCGACTGGGACGCCAAAGATGCAAACATGGCGAGTTACCATTTCCTCGTGCAGTAACTCAGTGGATATTTCGAGGGGTGCAAGTTCCTCCATGTGCCAAGAAACGACAACGACCAAGCAGACGCCCTGGCACGAATCGGCTCTACCCGCCAAGCAATACCATCCGGCGTCGCCCTCCTTAAGCCGTCTGTCAAGCCTTCACCAGAATTAGACTCCATCTTTGTGCCGGCTCCCCCTGAAGAAGTCGGATCCGACTCCAGAGCCCCAGCTGACGGTACGAGGATTTTGGCAGATGGCTCCAAAGCCGCCATAGTCGAAGCCGACCCAGGGACTGCAGAACCTGGCCCGGGGACTGCGGTGGCCAGCCCGAAGACTCCAGAACTCGGCCCGAGGGCTGCACCAGTTGGCCCGAGGACTTCATTAATCCAGCAAGCGATTGCTGACTCCAGCCCGCCGCCTCCCACCCCAGCCGCCCTCGTCCAAGTCGCAGTTCTGGCAGTCGAAGAAATAGTAGCACCCTCGTGGGCCTAGCCCATCCTCAAATTCCTGGTGAGCAAAGAGCTGCCGACTGATGAGACCTCAGCTCGGCAAGTACAAGCCGAGAAACAGCCTACACCATAGTCAACAGAGAGCTGGTCAGGCGCAGCGTCACTTGTGTCTACCAACGCTGCGTAGAGCCAGAGCAAGGCCAAGCAATTCTCAAAGACATCCATCAAGGCGAGTGCGGCCACCATGCGGCTTCATGAGCACTCGTCGCCAAAGCCTTCCGACACGGTTTCTTTTGGCCAACAGCCTTAGAAGAGGCCAAGGAATTGGTCCAAAAATGCAAAGGGTGCCAGAAGTTACGCTCCAAGCCACATCAGCCGGCTTCTACACTCAAGACCATCCCCATTGCCTGGCCCTTCGCAGTTTGGGGCCTAGACATGGTGGGACCATTCAAGACGGCACGAGGTGGCTTAACTCACTTGCTTGTCGCGGTGGACAAGTTCACCAAGTGGATAGAAGCGAAGCCAATCAAGAAACTGAATGGTCCGACTGCCGTGACTTTCATCTCCGACATCACAATTCGGTACGGCGTACCACACAGCATCATCACCGACAACGGCACGAATTTTTGCAAAGGCGCCTTGGCCCATTTCTGTGTGACACAGGGCATCCGACTGGACCTAGCGTCCGTCGCCCATCCACAGTCAAACGGCCAGGTGGAGCGAGCAAACGGCCTCATACTGTCCGGCATCAAGCCCCGACTGGTCGAGCCTCTGGAGCGCTCGGCTGGCTGCTGGCTCGATGAGTTGCCAGCCGTCCCCTGGAGTCTGTGCATGACTCCAAACAAGTCAACCGGCTTCACACCTTTCTTCCTCGTCTACGGTGCTGAAGCCGTCATCCCAACGGACATAGAGTTCGATTCCCCGCGAGTCACCATGTACACCGAGGAAGAAGTAGAAGAAGCACGTCAAGACGGCGTCGATCTGCTGGAAGAGGGTCGGCTGTTGGCACTCAGTCGGTCCAGCATCTACCAGCAGAGCCTGCGCAGATACTACAATAGGAAGGTCAGGCCGAGATCTTTCCAAGAGGGCGACCTTGTGCTCCGACTGATCCAGCGAACGGCCGGCCATCACAAGCTGTCGGTGCCTTGGGAAGGCCCCTTCATCGTCAGCAAAGTACTGGGCGACGACTCCTACTACCTGATCGACGCTCAGAAGCCCCGAGCACGCAAGAGGGACGACTCCGGCAAAGAGACAGAGCGGCCATGGAATGCAAATCTCCTTCGAAAATTTTATAGTTAAACGCAATATGTACCACACTACCTTTTGTATTAAAAGTACCAAGACTTCGCCCCCCCCCCCGAGAAGAGCTCGGGGACTGCCCTCTTTTATCTATATGATAAGAATTATGCCTTCGAGTATATTACTCTTTGTTATGCCGCTTGGCATCGGGTTCGACTAGTCGGCCCGGGGACTTGTCGCCTTGCGCTATGAAATGCTTGCTGCAGCCGGACAAGTAGTGTGTGGCGCCTAAGCCGTCTCCTGTCAGAAGCCGCAGCTCGCAGAGCGACTGTCTGGTGGGCAGGAGTAAGGATGAATGGGTGTCCACATGAAAAATGGCTAAGGACTCAAAGCATAAACATAGCTTAAAGCCGGCTTCCAGCCTTTTTTCACAAACCGACTCTTGAACAATCGGCTTGCCGCCTTCTATCCGACTTACTAAACAACTCTAAAACGGCTAAGTACCTGCCTTCCCAAAGTGACCAAGAATTTGATCCAGCAGCAGTCCGCAGAGCGGCTGTCCGACTGACAAAAATGGCAATTGAGGGAAGGCGGCAAAAGAAAAAGCCAAAAGAGCAATGAGCAAAGATAGAAGTCGGATGATTATTTACATAACAAAGGTCCTTGGCCGAATCTTCGAGCAGAATTTCAAAATACACCCCGCGGGTGGAATTGTGCGAATTAACAAGTTCTTCAAAGACTATTAAAACATATAAAACAAAGATAAGGTGGCAGCCTAGGAGGCGGCAGACGGGTTCGGAGGATCGGAGGAGACGGCGGTGTTGGATGTTGGGGCGGCCGGCTGGGCGGTCTCGGCTTGATCACCTCCGGCGGCAGTCGGCTCGGGCGGGCACGGCTCATTGCTGGAAGCGCGGTCGAGCTGAGGCTGGCCGTCCGCTCCGTCTTCCGGTGCCTCCGTCTCGCTTCCGTCCTCCGTCTCGTCTTCCTTCTCGACGCTGGAGCCAACCACCTCCGCCGAGTCCTCGCCGTAGTCTGGGTTCATCCCAAACCACTCCGGCGGTACCTCCCCGCCGTCTTCAGCCCGCTCGGGGACAAAGATGCTGGTGTCGGTGTACTCGGCGATAGCCGCCGCACGCTTGACAAGGGTGTCTTCCGCGGCTGCCAGCTCGGCTGGGCCTCTGACCGGAGTGTGGCCAGCCGGTCTAGGTCCAGCCCCTGATACCACGCCTTGACAAATTCCAAGGCTCGGCGCGCTCCAGCCCGGGCCGAGGAACCCTTCCAGGCCTCAAGACGGCCAGCCACGACCTCCAGCCAGTCGGCAGTCCGACTGGAGGTGCGCGGAGCCTGCACATCTGGCCACAGGGCGGCGATCGCTTGGGCTCCGACACGTTGAAGCCAGCGCAGCATCCGGTGGGACGGCCGCAGACGAGCCCCAATGCTCAGAATATGCTCGTCAAGGGTCCGGGGGGCATCGGCAGCGATCTCCATGCATCCGCCCTCCGCTCCTCGCGGTCAGCCTCGATAGCTTGAATGGCGGCCTGCGAGTGCCCGCGGAAGAAGCCTGCCAAGACGGAAAGAATGAAGAACAAGTCAAAAAACCAGGAGTTGGCTCGACCTATAGTCGGAGGCTCGAAGAAGAAAAGCAAAGAAGCTCCCCGTTGACGAGGTCCTCGATCTCGTGGAAGCCGGAGGCCAGCATTGCCTCCTTGTCAGTCCAGGAGGAGCGCTCGCTCGCGAACTCGGCCAGGAGGGCGGCCTCCGCCTCTTCTGCCTCCTTCTGTGTCTTCTTAAGCAGCTCCTTTTGCTCTGCCAATTGTGCGGCCAGCAGATCGCGCTCTACGGCGAGCTTGCTGCACTCCTCCCCCTTAGCGCGCAACGTGGTGTTGGCTTCGCTCAGCTTCTGTTGAAGAGTGGCGTTGGCCTCTGAAGAGAAAGAAGAAGGAGGGCGTTAGGTCATCAAGAAAGAAGGTCGCCGGGGAGATCCGGCCCGACTGCTTGGTAGTCGGCCCGAATCTCGGGGACTACAGCCTGCGGGTGCGCCAGCGCGCCCCCGCAAAGAAGAAAAAGGACTCACTCCGGCTCTCCGACAATTCGGCTGTCCACTTGCCCAGCTCTTCAACGTTGCGGTTGAAGGCGGTGACACGGAGGTTGTGATAGTCCTGTGACAAGTATTTCAGAAAAAAGTCAGTACCTAGAACTCGCCAATTGGAGTTCCAGGCCACCTGCTCAGCAGCCGGCCCAAAACTCGGGGACTACACCCAGTGGGTGCGCTGGCGCGCCCCCACAGAGAGGAACAAGAAAACAAAGACAAAGGAGAAAGCATACCCGGATTGCTGCCCGCGACGCCAGGTGCGCCATGGTGCAGTTCTGGATAGCATCGCTCTCAGCTCGCAGCTTTGTCTGGACATCCAGAAGCGCCTGGTTCAGTGGGCCCGTGCCGCCTCCTCGCACCCACCCAACGGGCGCGGCGCTTGTCGCTTCGGCGTCTGGGACCGTCGAGCTGGCGGTGCCGGTCTCCAAGGGCGTGGCGCCGAAGTCGCCTTCGAAAGACGGCGGCGCATTGGTGAGCCGGCTTGAAGGAGTAGCCTTGCCACGGCCTCGTCTTCAGTCGGCGGCAAGGGCGGGCCTACTGGCTGTTGCCTTCCGCGCTCCTAGACAGCGGCAGGGGCGGCGGTGGCGGCCCGACCGCGTCCGGCATGGAGGCGTCGCCGCCGCTTCTCTCCATGATCGGGAGCTCGCCGCCGGCTTCCCCTGACTTCCCCGTGAACTCCGGGGGCGGCGGCGCAGAGTTCAGAGGGGTGATGAACACCGCCGGCTGCCGATGTGCGACTTCCTTAGCCTGCCGCCTTGCCGCAACGGCGGCCTCGGCCTCCTCCAGCTTTTTCAGGGTGGAGGCCTCCGCCTTCTCGGCCTCCGCTTTCTCCCGGCGGGCGGCCTCTTCCTCCTCGCGCTTCTCCTGCGCGTTCTGCTCTGTCGCCACCCGGAGGTCGGTGGCGGGGTCAATCCACCAAGTAGTGGCAGACATCTCCGCCGACCTCATAATGGAGGCGGCGGCAACCCTCTCAAGAGTGAGGGGAGCCCTGAAGTGAGGGAAGCATATGAAAGACTCAGACAAGATCAACAAAGAGAAAATAAAGATAAGGGACGGAGGCGCTTACGCAGAGACCAGCGGCGGCTTCTTCACTTCCTTGCGGAAGCGGTTGGCTTTGGCGGCCGCCTCTTCCCGCTTGGTCGCGGCGGCCGCTCCCTTAAACTTCTTCGACCGGCCACCAAGCGTACTCGGTCCGGCCCGACGCTTCTTCGCGCTGCCTTGAGCATCCAAGACGGCGGAGGAACTCGCACCTGGCTGGCCAGCCTTTGGCTGGTGACGCGGGGCGACTTCCCCCTCAGCATCATCATCAGGCCAGTCGGCGAAAGTGGCCGTAGGCCTGGAGCCGCCTGCTTCTCCTCCTCCTCCCTCGGTGTCGGCCTCCATGGCCGCCGCCCCCAAGTCAGGATCGTCGACGTCGCTCTCCGCCCGATCGTGGACAAACTGACGAGCCGGCCTTGTGGTGCCAGCCGAAGGAGGGACGAGAGGTATCTGATTCAGAACCAAAATGGTCAGACTGGACAAGTCGGACTCGGCAACAAAAGAAACAGAAGAAGAGGGAAGAAGACTTACAATAGGCGGGGGGTTGGCGCGTGAGTATGGCTCCTTGCCGAACCGCCAATCCACCGAGAGACCGCAGTTCGCGATATAGTTCACCGTGTTCGCCACCTCCGCGTGATGCATGTCCTTGGAGCACATCCGACTCGGGTTCCAATGACCGCTCATCTAGAAGATCAGGTGAGGTCGGCCTTGGAGTGGGAGGACTCGGCGTGCCACGAAGGCGGCCAGCAAGTCGGCCCCGGTCAAGCCCTCTGACCGCGTCAGCACTCGGAGTCGCGCGACGGCGGCGGCACCAGTAGGAGACAACGTCTTGGCTCGGTGTGACCATCTGGGGAGCCTTCCAGCCGGCGCGCCGGCTTCGTAAGCCGGCAGGTTGACCCAGTCGCCTTCTGGGGCGACGTTCTTCACATAAAAGTAAGACCGCTGCCACATCTTCACCTACTTAATCAGCGCGATGGTGGGAAACGGATTGTCGGCCACTGATCTCCGCATCGCGATAAACGCCCCGCACTGGGCCGGCACACCGGCGACATGTGTGCTGAGCTTGGACTGGAAGAACTCACCCCAGAGCTCGATGGTGGGGAGGACGCCGAGGAAGCCTTCGCATAGGGTGGCGAAGGCAGCCAGCAGCACCACCGTGTTCGGAGTAAGGTGGTGCGGCTGGAGCCCGTGGAACTCCAAGAAGGAGCGGAAGAAGCCGCTCGCCGGCAGCCCCAGGCCGCGCATAAGGTGCAAGAGGAATATGACCCGCTCGCCCTCCTCCGGCGCCGGCGATATTTCCCCCTCCAGCGCGAGGTGGACCCACACTAAGCCCCTGTCGGGCAGCCGCCGTGTCTTGCGGAGGATCTCGACGTTGTCGTCATCAACCTCGGAGCCGTCCCACACTCCGGAGCGCACAGCATGAGGCGCAGCGGCGAAGGAAAAGCTCATCGCTGCGAGCGCGACGTGGTTCGGAGCAGCGGCGGCGAGAAGAAGAAGAAGCAAGAAGGAGCGAAGGGAGTAGGGAGGATGGGCGCGCGTGCTTCGCCGCCCCCTCCCGCTGCCTACTTGTAGGCTCGTGGGCTGAGAAGCCGAGGGGGCGATCGTGGGATTAACTGCGCCCAGGACCCCACGACCCCCACGATTTACCACACGAAGTTACCACGTGCAATAACCGTGCGGGAACCCCAACCGTCCGGACGGCCACAACGGATCCGTTCACATGCCGAGGTGCGGTAGTGGCGGGCCCCGCCTGTAGGCCCGTCCCGTTGCGCGTGTGGGTGGGCAGACTAGCTCAGCCACATGGCGCCTCGCGACAGGTCCACAACGGGCGGCCACCCGGAAGCTTATCAGGCACGCCGCCTGGACTCCGCCGCGGCGTTCAAACTTTTTAGGGGCAAGTCGGACTTAAGCAAGTCCGGCTCCAACTAGTCGGATTGACAGAAGACGGCTAGCGAGGCCCGGATCCAACCACTGGAAGAAGAAACTATTGAGGCTCCTCGACATATCGCCCTCGGTGCCTCACCAGCTTCGAGGACTACTATCGGAGTAATGGGCCATGGGTAGGCTAACCCAGGCCCAGAACCTTTCAAGGCATCGGGGCAGGCTGCACCCCTCAAGACCTCAGGATGAAGAGCCGCCTTTTGAGAGTCGGCTGCGAGGCAGCCGACTGCCCACTCGCGGACCAGTCCCGGGGACGACTTCAAGATGAGCCGACTCCTGACTGGCGACTTCCAGAGAAGCCGGCCTTGGGAAGTCGGCCCGCGACGCCAACAACCCCCATGCCCTCATAAAGAGGGACGGGACGGGGAGTGGCCATAGTAAGGTCCACTCCCACCCCTTTTCCGAGGGCAGGCGTGGCTACAGTACGCCGTACCCGTGGAGATCTCCGCGGGGCGCGACACTGTTGCCATGCCGGCCCTGACGTCAGCCCCAGAGGGCGGAGTCCTGTGCCCACGATGGCCTGCCGGTACGACCCAGGGACGACGGGTCCCACTAGTCGGCGGGCGTACGGAGGACGAAGAGAGCGCCACCAGTCGGCCCGGTTGCGAGTCGGCCCCCAGGAGTCGGCCGGCCCCTCCCACGGGGCCCACGCGCCATTAACCAGACGCGACAGGGAGTGGCCACAGTGATCGCCTGCCAGACGGCGGGGCTGTCGCCATGACCCCATGACCGAGCCCGCGTCATTAGAGGCACGGCTACAGTAATCTACGGCCGGCAAGACCCGCTCGCGGCGGACGTGGCCTGTCGGCTCCGTACCGAGCCAGTCGGCGGGCCCCAGGAGTCGGCGGATAAGACGGCGGCCAGAGAGACTGACGGCTAGGCCCGCGTCGAGCCGGATTACCATTGTACCCCTGGGGGGTAGGCCTATATAAACCCCCAGGGCACCCATGCAAAGGGTTGGAAGCCATTAGCACTAGACCAGATCATATAGGAAGGAGAGAGCTAGCCTAGCCTTCTCCTACCTCCAGGAAACAGCTCAAGGAGCAACCGTGTACACACTTTGCCATAGTGATCATGCGGAGACCCCGCAGAGCAGCAGTAGGGGTATTATCTCCACGGAGAGCCCCAAAGCTGGGTAAGATTCGCTGGCATGCATGCCTTCGCCTTATCCCGTTTCCAGGCACCGGCGACGTTCTACTCGCCCCCACCATGATAAGCCATCCTTTGGCATATGTCACACCCAACCCCCGACACTCATGTTGATCTCCCTAAGGAGAAGTGGTTTAAATATAATCCTCCCATTGAAACTGAAAAAACTGAAAAAAAATCAGTTTCATCAGGTAAGGTCGGACGTCCAGGATGGGCCGGTCGTCCGGTCGTCGGACGTCCGGAGATGGTCGGATGTCTGGTGCCTGGGTGAAAATCGGGCACGGGATGAACAACACGTGGACTTGGAGGATGAGGTAAAAATGGTCAAGTCCGGCTGATTTCGTGGATGGAAAGGGTGGGGAAAGGGGGGAAAATCTAGATCCACTCAAGACAAAGCAGATCCATGGATCAAATCCAACAAAATTTCAACACACCAACAATTCACAAAAAAATTTGGGGCCATTTTTGTGGGGAATTTTTGAATTATGGACAAAAACAAGGCTAGAAACACAACGGGGAGGCTCCGAAATCGTGATCAACGTGGCTCTGATACCAAGATGATGTAGGGTAGGGACCGTAGGGGCCGATCTTTCACGAAAGGAGCGGATCCCGCAAAGAACACGAAGAACACAAGGGAGAAAACACGGGGAAACACAAGGGGAAACACGAGAGGAACACTAAACCAACATGATAGTCACACATGTGCTAGATCCTCGAGTACATAAGAGATCACACGATCCACAGACAACTAAGGACAATACAAAGGTAGCCGGTCTTCTCTGTGAGGAGGTCTTGAGATTCTTCCCGTAAAGGGGTCTTGAATCCGCTTGGGGGATCTTCTCCGAGGAGGCGCTATCTCCGAGGAGAAGGCAACCAAGTGGATGAGCAAAGCTCTCACACGAAAATATGAGCTAATCCTTTGCTAACCCTAGCTAGAAGGAATAGAAGGTCTATTTATAGTCTTAGTGCAAAAGGGGACGAAGTGGGGGGGGGGGGTACATGGGCTGCGGCCCAACACATAATAGCACATGATACGTCTCCAACGTATCTAATTTTCCAAACACTTTTGCCCTTGTTTTGGACTATAACTTGCATGATTTGAATGGAACTAACCCGGACTGACGCTGTTTTCAGCAGAATTACCATGGTATTATTTATGTGCAGGAGCAAACATTCTCGGAATGATCTGAAATTTCATGGAGCGACTTTTCAGAAAATAAGAACAATACCTGCAAAAGAAGGAGGCCAGGGGGCCCACCACCTTGCCACGAGGGTGGGGGGCGCGCCTGCCCCCCTAGGGCGCGCCCCCTACCTCGTGGGCCCCCTGTTGCCTCTCCGACTCCAACTCGACCTCCATATATTGAGTTTCAATGAGAGAAAAATCAGAGAGAAGAAATCATCGCGTTTTACGATACGGAGCCGCCGCCAAGCCCTAAAACCTCTCGGGAGGGCTGATCTGGAGTCCGTTCGGGGCTCCGGAGAGGGGAATCCGTCACCATCGTCATCATCAACCATCCTCCATCACCAATTTCATGATGCTCACCGCCGTGTGTGAGTAATTCCATCATAGGCTTGCTGGACGGTGATGGGTTGGATGGGATCTATCATGTAATCGAGTTAGTTTTGTTAGGGTTTGATCCCTAGTATCCACTATGTTCTGAGATTGATGTTGCTATGACTTTGATATGCTTAATGCTTGTCACTAGGGCCCGAGTGCCATGATTTCAGATCTGAACCTATTATGTTTTCATCAATATATGAGTGTTCTTGATCCTATCTTGCAAGTCTATAGTCACCTATTATGTGTTATGATCCGTTAACCCCGAAGTGACAATAATCGGGATACTTACCCGTGATGACCGTTGTTTGAGGAGTTCATGTATTCACTATGTGTTAATGCTTTGTTCCGGTTCTCTATTAAAAGGAGGCCTTAATATCCCTTAGTTTCCGTAAGGACCCCGCTGCCACGGAGGGTAGGACAAAATATGTCTTGCAAGTTCTTTTCCATAAGCACGTATGACTATATTCGGAATACATGCCTACATTATATCAACGAACTGGAGCTCGTTCTGTGTCACCCTAGGTTATGACTGTTACATGATGAACCATATCCGACATAATTCTCCATCACTGATCCATTGCCTACGAGCTTTCCATATATTGTTCTTCACTTATTTACCTTTCCGTTGGTATTGCTATCATCACTACAAAATACCAAAAACATTACTTTTACTATTGTTATCTTTTGCTACCGTTACCACTACTATCATATTACTTTGCTACTAAACACTTTGCTACAGATATTAAGTTTCCAGGTGTGGTTGAATTGACAACTAAGCTGCTAATACTTGAGAATATTCTTTGGCTCCCCTTGTGTCAAATCAATAAATTTGGGTTGAATACCCTACCCTCGAAAACTGTTGCGATCCCCTATACTTGTGGGTTATCAAGACTATTTTCTGGCGCCGTTGCCGGGGAGCATAGCTCTATTCTTTGAGTCACTTGGGATATATATCTGCTTATCATTATGAAGAACTTGAGAGATCCAAAAACCAAGATCTATCCCTCAACTACGAGGGGAGGTAAGGAACTGCCATCTAGCTCTGCACTTGATTCACCTTCTGTTTTGAGTAAGCTTGCGACACCTACACCTGCTTCTGCCATTCGTTCTGATATGTCACATGTTATTGATGATGCCACTTCTACTATGCATGATATTTATGATGAAACTACCTCTATGCCTGATACTACTATGCCACTTAGTGCTTTTCTTGATGAACAACTTGCTAGGGCTAGAGAAATTGAAAATGTTGAATCTGATGATACTGATGAAAGTGATGATGAAGAACCACTTGCCATTCCTAAGGGTTATGTTTTTGATCAAGATGCTTCTTTAGCTATTTTAGCTTGCAGAAATAGAACTGAACTTAAAAAATTACTAGCTAAATGGAGTAAGCAATCCCTAAATGATAGAATGAAACCTGACCCTGCCTTTGCTATTTCACCTATCTTTGTTACTGATAAGGATTATGAATTCTCTATTGATCCTGATACAATTACTTTGGTTGAATCTAATCCTTTTCATGGTTATGAATCTGAAACTGTTGTGGCACATCTTACTAAACTGAATGATATAGCTACCCTATTCACTAAAGATGAGAGAACTCGCTACTTTTATATACTTAAAATATTTCCGTTCTCATTAAAGGGTGATGCTAAGATATGGTTTAATTCTCTTGATCCTGGTTGTGTGCGTAGTCCCCAGGATATGATTTATTACTTCTCTGCTTAATATTTCCCTGCTCATAAGAAACAAGCTGCTTTAAGGGATATATATAATTTTGTGCAAATTGAAGAAGAGAGTCTCCCACAAGCTTGGGGGAGGCTTCTCCAATTACTTGATGCTTTGCCTGATCATCCTCTTAAGAAAAATGAAATACTTGATATCTTTTATAATGGACTAACCGATGCCTCCAGAGATTACCTGGATAGTTGTGCTGGTTCTGTTTTTAGGGAAAGAACACCGGATGAAGCTGAAATTCTATTGAATAATATGTTGACAAATGAAAACAATTGGACACCTCCAGAGCCAATTCCTGAACCTATTCCTAAACCAACTCCGAAGAAGAGGGGTATCCTATTTCTCAGTCCTGAAGATATGCAAGAGGCAAAGAAATCTATGAAAGAAAAGTGTATTAAAACTGAAGATGTTAAGAATTTACATCCTTTTGAAGAAATACATGGTCTTAATTTACCTCCTGTTGAATAAACATATAATCTTAATCCTTTACCTATTGACGAAACTCATGGTCTTGATAACCCGACATAGGTAGTAAAGGTAAATTCTCTCTATAGATATGATAAAGCTGTAATCCCATTTACTAAAATTGCTAGCCCATGCTTAGATGAGTTTGATAAATTTATGGCTGAGCAAGAAGATTTTAATGCTTATTTTGGTAGACAATTAAACTACAATTCAAATATGCTTGGACACTTGGGTGATTATATGGCTAATGTTAAAGGTGAACTTAAACTTATTAGTAAACATGCTTCTATGGTTACCACTCAAGTAGAACATGTACTTAAAGCTCAAAATGATTTGCTCAATGAATTGAATAGTAAGAATAATGATAATGCTGTTAGAGTTATGACTAGAGGTGGTAAAATGACTCAGGAACCTTTGTATCATGAAGGCCATCCTAAGAGAATTGAGCAAGATTCTCAGAGAAATAATATAGATGCACCTAGTCCTTCTAAAAGGAAGAAAAAGAAAAATGATAGGACTTTGCATGCTTCTAGTGATCCTATTGTTGAAACACCTGAGAATCCAAATGATATTTCTATTTCTGATGCTGAAACACAATCTGGTAATGAACCTGAAACTAGTGATAATGTTAATAATAATGTTCATGATGATGCCCAACCTAGTAATGATAATGATATAGAAATTGAACCTGTTGTTGATCTTGATAACCCACAATCAAAGAATCAACATTATGATAAGAAAGACTTTGTTGCTAGGAAGCATGGTAAAGAAAGAGAGCCTTGGGTTCAGAAAACCATGCCCTTTCCTCCCAAACCATCCAAGAAAAAGGATGATGAGGATTTTGAGCGCTTTGCTGAAATGATTAGACCTATCTTTTTGCGTATGCGATTAACTGATATGCTCAAAACCAATCCTTATGTTCAGTACATGAAAGATATTATTACAAATAAAAGAAAGATACCGGAAGCTGAAATTTCCACCATGCTTGCTAATTACACTTTTAAGGGTGGAATACCAAAGAAACTTGGAGATCCAGGATTACCCACTATACCATGGTCTATTAAAAGAAATTATGTTAAAACTACTTTATGTGATCTTGGAGCCGGTGTTAGTGTTATGCCTCTCTCTCTTTATATCGTAGACTTGATTTGAATAAGTTGACACCTACTGAAATATCTTTGCAAATGGCTGATAAATCAACTGCTATAACTGTCGGTATTTGTGAGGATGTGCCTATTGTAGTTGCAAACGTTACTATTTTAACGGACTTTGTTATTCTTGATATACCTGAGGACGATAGTATGTCTATTATTCTTGGAAGACCCTTTTTGAATATTGCAGGGGATGTTATTGATTGCACTAAAGGCAATGTAACTTTTCATGTTAATGGTAATGAGCACACGGTATACTTCCCGAGGAAACAACCTCAAGTTCATAGTATCAACTCTATTGGAAAAATTCCATCAATTATATTTGGATGTTTTGAATTTCCTCTTCCAACTGTCAAGAAGAAATATGAAATTCTTATTATTGGGGATGTGCATATCCCCGTTGAGGTAACATAGTGTTATTCGAAATTTCTCCGGTTCCATGTTATTCGGAATGCGTTCGTTAACAAGACTTGATCAACCTTGTTAGAGGATTCCTTTTGATGATCATGAGATGGATGAAACTAGAAGGCACAACCTTTTGTATCCCACTTTTACTTTCTGTTATTTATATTAAATAAAATAAAAATAAATATTTGTCTATCTGTTATCTGATTATCCGTGTAATATAAAAATACCCCAAAAATAAAAGTTCTCCAAATGCCCTGAAAATTAAATATGATTTTTTCTAGAATATTTGAGGATTTATGGAACTGAGAACACACCAGGGGGGCCAACCACCTGCCCACAAGGGTGGAGGGCGCGCCTACCCCTCTAGGGCGCCCCCCTGCCTCGTGGGCCCATGGTGGTCCTCCTCCACTTATTCCTTCACCCATACACTTCATCTTCCTCCCACAAACATGAATAACCAGCTCAAACCCGAGTCCAAGCTCGTTTTGCTGCCATTTTCGATCTCCTTGCTCAAAGCACCTCTCACAAAACTGCTTGGGGAGATTGTTCCTTAGTATGTGACTCCTCCATTGCTCCAATTAGTTTTTGTTCTAGTGCTTTATTCATTGAAAATTTTTGCTGCTTAGATGACCTTGTTCTCGAGCTTGCATGTCAAATTTATATGGTCAAAAGTAGTTTTGATGCATGATATAGGCCCTAGGCACTTGTAGGAGTAGTTTCTATCAATATTATTGAGTTTGGTTTACTTTTATTTTGAAGTTACTAAAAATTCTCTGAATTTTTCAGAGGAAGAAAAATGCTTAGGAAAATGTTCCAAGGTGGTTCTTCAAGGAAGCAAGGACCCAGGCTTGCAATGCATGATGCTGATGAAGAGCCACCAAGAGACGCTCCAGTGCGTCCTTGTGAGTGGCCTTCTAAAGATTTTATGGATCGAGCGGGAATAAAAGAAGAATTCAACACATATTTGCGTAATGCTGATCTCACGAGCTTCGAGGAAGAGAAGTGCAGTCAGTATCATAATCTCACTAGCTCCTTTGTGAGGAGGTTTGAATTTTCAACTTCACGTAATTCTCCAACTGTCCTGTTTGATCTTTATGATAAATCCTATACCATGGACTTAGAGGATTTTACCACTGCTTGCAAACTTCCACAATGGGGTAGTATAAGGGATCCTCGCAAATCTGAATTTAGAGTTTTTCTTGCTAATATAACTGTGGGAGAATCTAGAGATATTACACAAGCTACCATAGATAGCATTCACTTTCCTTCTATACATTATTTTGCTCTCTTCATAGGTAGATGCATAAATGGTAAAGCTGAGGCATGTCACATGTGTGTCCCTGACCTCAGTATTCTTAGGAGTGCTGTGTTAGGAGACAAATCATATAATTTGGGAGCCATTGTTGCACGTAGGTTGCATCTTAATAGACGTAATTCACCCCGGGCATAAAAACCGAAGACCGAACCCGAAAAGACCGAGACCGAACCCGAATAGACCGAACTCCAAAAGACCGAATAAAAAACGGTCTGCACAATTATACGACCGAAGTAATTACGGTCTGATCGGTCCTGCTGTCTTCATGACCGAATTGCCCGTATAGACCGAATTTAGAAAAGCACATAGACAATATGTCCACCTAAGGTCCTGTCGGCATACTGGGAACCAGGGTACCCAGACTTGCCTGTCTGCGGCCCACGTCGTGTCCCTGGTACGGCCCGGTAGGGCCCAGCTGATCGACCGTCTGCTCAAGACCCTAGTGAGGGGCCATCCCTCGCGAGGAGAACGACCAAGACCTCAGGGAGCGGCCTCACCTAGGCTGCTCCGGAGGGGCGACCAAGACCTCTCCCTAGAGTGGCCTCGGCTAGGCTGCTTCGGGAAGGCGGAGATCTCAAGGGAAGGGCTGCTTCAGGAGGAGGCAGTGACGCAAGCCATGACGAACCGTGCCAGTGGGCGTCAGCGCGCGTCAACGGGCGCAGTTTCCATATCGGTGCAAAGGAGACAGCACAGGCGCAGGTTCCCGAGGGGCGAGACAAAGGTTTCCCCTTTGGTGCAACAAGACCGAAGACCGCAAGGACGGCGGGAAGGATGTCATCGCCGAGCCCACCACCGCGTCACCGCCTGCCCTCTTTGCAGGCGAAGACCACCTTTTGTCAGGATAGGACCGTCCTTGTGTTCCCGCTCAAATGGCCGTTGTGGGATTCCCTTCCCGCCTAAACATTTCAGGGGAAGAGGACCCTGGCCGCCTATATAAGTAGCTAGGGTTCCATCATAGAGGGGGATCGGACCATTGAGACTTAGACTAGGAAAGGAGCAAGAACATCCACCTCCTCACCCTTCTTGAGCTCGCCTCCTGAGATCAGGAAACCACTGTACTTGTTCATACTCGAGCGCTCGCGAGGCCAATCCACTAAAGCAGGACGTAGGGTTTTACACCGCAAGGTGGCCTGAACTTGGGTAAACTCTTGTGTGCTCTACTTGTTTGCTTGCTTGCATTCCATTCCCACTACCAGGAAAAGAGTGTGGCGCTAGGTAGACGTGTAGTGGGAGAGATCTTTGTCACGCCCCTGTGTTCGAATCTTAAGGGTTTTGCGGAGCCCGAAATCCGACATTTGGCGCGCCAGGTAGGGGGCGTGTCGAAATCTCGCTTCTCCGACGACCTCGCTCCACTCTTCTCCGTCGACCTCGTTTCACTGCCATGTTGGACACTCGCCGAGCACGCGCCGCCCGCCGCGCCGCCAACGTCGCTCAGACGGCACCCGCGGGTAACGGCGCACCGCTCCGCCCCAACTCGCTGGTCGCCAACGCGGCCACGGACCCAGCCATTCATGAGCAGCAGGACTCGTCGCTGCTGCTGTCCGTGCGGCGCGAAGGCCGCACGGCAACCCCGTCACCTTCGCCGGCTGCGGCGTCTTCCTCGCTGGTCCGCCGCGGGCCGGTCTACCAGCAGCCTGCGCTACTGATGGCGCGGGAGCTCCTATGCTATCGTCCGGCGGACGACCTCTACGACGAGTGGCTCCACCGCATCACCGAGCTCGTCAACGCCGCCGGAGAGGCGCCCGCACCGACCCATTCCTCTCGCCCTCCGTCGCCCATGGTGGGGAACGAGGACCATGGCGCTCCGCCTCCACCTCCACCGCGCGGCGCCGGCCAGGGGCTCAGGCACAAGGCTCCACGGCGCGAACAGCCCCGCAGGGCCCCCGCGCGCGACGAGGAGAGCTGCCAGGTGGTCCCGCGCCCCCAGGCAGAAGCGCGCGTGCTCCCCGCTCAGCAGCACCAGAACCGCGCCCCACAGGAGGTGGTGGCACCCGCACCCCGAGATCCAGCACCGCAGGCGCAGGGAGCGCCAGCAATCATGAGCGTGGCTGGATGCCGCGCCCTAGCTCCTGAGCTACGGCGCCTAGTCTGGCCCGACAAGTTCAAACCGGATCTACCTCCGCGTTACGACGGCATCGCCGACCCGGCAGAGTTCCTCCAGCTCTACGAGCTCAACATCGAGGCGGCGAATGGCACCGAGCAGGTCATGGAGAATTGGTTCCCCATGGCCCTCAAGGACGGTGCGCGCTCCTGGCTCCTGAACCTTCCTCCAGGATCCATCTCCTCCTGGGAGGAGCTTTGCGAGCGCTTCATCGCCAACTTACAAGATACCCGCGACCGAGCTCCGGCGGCCGCAGACCTGCGCCGCGTGAAGCAGCAGCCTGGGGAGACCCTGCAGAAGTATGTCCAACGCTTCAACACCATGTGCCTCAAGATCCCCAGGGTCTCCGACGAGGCCATCATCTCGGCGTTCTCCAACGGTGTCCATGACGTCAGGATGAAGGAGGAGCTTGCCATCCACGAGGACCTGTGCACAGCCCTCGAGATGTTCAGTCTCGCGGCGAAGTGCGCCAGGGCAGAGGAAGGCCGCCTCTCCCTCATGGAACTGCCTGAGGTGGAGGCCGACGACAAGAAGACCAAGGCCAAGGAAGCAAAGCGCAAGGGACCAGCCGTGCTGCCCGTGGAGCCAGAAGTGAAGCGCGGCTGCGGCTACAGCGACCCTCCAAGAGATAACCGTCCATACTACGTCTTCCATGATGTCCGTAGCCATAACACTAACGACTGCCAAGAGCTCAGGGCGATGCGCGGCGGGCGCGTCGGGCAGTGCCCTGAGCGCGACAACCGTGGCTACGGCCACGGAGGAGGCCGTGGCGGAGGACGCTGGGACGGCAGGAACTCGCGCCAAGGATGGCGTGATCAGCCTCGTGAAAACTGTTGGCAGGAGCAGCCTCGTGACGCCCCCTAGCGTGACCAGCCTCGTGAGGGTCGCCCTTAGGGCAACACGGGCCTGCCTCCGCTGCCGCCACCGCCAAGAAGGAACGACGACGACCGCTAGGGAGACGAAGCAGGGGGCTTCTAGGAGCCGCGCGGGGTCGCGTGCATCCTGGGAGGAGCCCACGCTCCCTCTTCTCACCGCATCTTCAAGCAGTTCGCTCGTGAGGTGAACGTGGCGCTCCCCAGACCCGACGCCATGCGCAACCTCAGGTGGGCCAAGCAGATTATCGCCTTCGACCCCAAGGACCAGCTCAGATGCACCGCCGTGCCGAGCACTCTCTCGATGCTCTGCACCCCGACCATCAGTAATGTCCGCGTGACCAAGACCCAAATCGATGGTGGGGCAGGGCTCAATGTCCTCTCCATCCAGATCTTCGAGACTCTTCAAGTACCCTACGATCAGCTGCACCCGACCAAGCCATTTTACGGAGTCACAGATGGCTCCACCCTCCCGATGGGGCAGGTCCGCCTCCCTGTCACCTTCGGCGACCGCGACAACTATCACACCGAGCTCATTGACTTCGACGTCGCCAACATCGACCTCCCGTACAACGCCATCCTAGGGTACCCGGCCCTCTCTAAGTTTATGGCGGCGACCCATCATGGCTACAACGTCCTCAAGATGCCTGGAAGCGGCGGAGTCATCACGATCACCTGCGACGAGAAGGAAGCAGTACGTTCTCTGGAGCGCGCCTACCAGACTGCAGCGATCGAGAGCTCCGACAGAGACGGAGCCGTCTTCGCCATGATGACCGCCCCTAAGAAGAAGAAGCAACTGCCCGACTCTCAGGCCTCGGGGGCTCCCGATGGCACCACTTCGAGCTCCGCGCCTGCTAACGAGGTGCCCTCCGACCTCGCATAGGGAGGCGCGCCCGACGCCCCTCTCAGGACGGGCTCGGGCGCTCCCCTCAGGGGGACCCTGGACCTGGTCGTGAGGGAGGTGCCCGGGCACCACCCGCGGGCGCGCCCCGCCGCGCGTTGTCATGAGCCCAGCGTGAGCCTCATAACGCTGGGGGCTCAGGACGCTATCGACCAAGCTACCAAGGAACCTTACCCACCTACTCAAAACTCAAGCAACCAGTTTCGCTCTGCATCGATATCCCGAGCCTCAACAGGGCTGCCGCCCAGGGCCTCTTCCTACCGATGGCGGTCGGCTGGAGGAGGGCCTTCCCCTCTGGCCTCCGCAACGCGGCCGCCACATACCAGCACTTCGTACAACAGGCCGCGGGGACCCAGGAGGCTCAGCGGCAGGCAGTCCTGACAGAGCAGGACCAGGATCCCCGCGACCGCTGAGGGCCTCCGGAGCCCCTGGGCCTTGGGAGCTTGGCTCTCCTCAGGAGCAACCTGCAAGGCTCGCGTCTCCAGCTACCCCAACTCCTCTTCAGCGGCAAGTACCAGGTGATGTCTCAGGTATTTCGTCGAGGGCACCCCTCGGGCTGCATCATCCTCAAGCTGCTGGGGGCTTACCCCCCACAGCTGTCTCTTTTTGCGCATGAATCAGAACTGGTTCCTTCCTTCTGCATTATCTATATGGTTGGCACCCTCACCGCCACTAAGGTCATGAGCCCTTGTGAGCCCTTCATGACCACCCCATGATTAAGGACTGGCACGGCATCTGTGCTCAGGTCCGTCCCTGCAGCGTCGCTAAACCCAAGGGCTGAGCTCTGTCTCGCGAGCCATTCCCGTGACGTCACCTCCCGTGGTCCTTGGTGCCTTGTTCTTGCATGGGCTAATCGTTGGTGGGTAAGTAGGGGCCCGTGGCAGGTGCCTCGCTCCCGCGGGAACCGCACGCCGGTTGTTTATCTTTTGGACTATAGCATGAGAAGACTGGGCACGGCGTCTGTGCGTGGGTCCGTCCCTGTAGCGTCGATAAATCCAGTGGCTGAGCTCTGTCTTACGGGCCGGTCCCGCTAACGTCACCTCCTGGGGTCGTTGGTGCTGCGGCCTTCTCATGCAATGCCCTCTGGAGATGCATTCGGTGCAGGTCTAGGCAACCCATCTCTTTTCACGTTTTGCAGAAGAAGACTTAGGCGCAACCCACCTCAGGCACAACCCGCCTCAGGGTAGGGTCTCATGAGTGATGTGTAAGCTCACAAGAACTTCCTCAGAGTCGTTCAGCTCGGCCTGAGGAGGGCCCATATACACCCTGGCTGTCCCGCCGTGCAAGCCACCTGCCCGAACGGGCTCTACATGCCCGGGAGTCTCTCCCGGTGGGAGGCTCCCCTCCCACGATCCAGTGGAAGTGCTTAGCTCCGCGCTGGCAAGACCGAGGAGCGGTTGTGCCCACGAACCAATGGAAGCACCAAGCTCCGCGCTGGCCGATACGACCGAGGAGCGGTTATGCCCACACTCCACGCAAGTGTGGTAGCTCTATGCTCCACGCTAGTTATAAACAACTGAGGGCGGCCCCCAATGGTCGCACCAACCTCAGGGAACTTTTCATCTCACGACGCTCACAGCTTCTCCTGGGAAGGGCATCGCGAGGGGGGCTAGGCATGGGGGCTATGCTCAGGTCACGCCTGGTAGACGCCACCCTAACAGGTGCTCAGACACCTGGCTTTCTCGCGCCCCCATCCTAGGCGAAGGCTCGTGAGCAAGGTATGGTGCTTGTTCTCCCTCATGAGAGCCGTTCGTACGTCAAGGGGGACCCCTGGGCATCGCGACCTAGGGGCCTCACTAGTCACGTAGCCCCTCACTCCTTGGGTCCGGTGCTCAACAGGGGTCGAGGTATGCGCGGGGCTGGGCCCTGCCGACGCAGAACGCAAACGGGTTGCCTGAACGTCAAGGGGGACCCCTGGGCATCGTGACCCAGGGGCCTCACTAGTCACGTAGCCCCTCATTCCTTGAGCCTGCCCTGGTGACCCGGAGGGCTCAATGGCGATCGAGGTATGCGCAGGGCTGGGCCCTGCCGACGCAAAGCACTTAAGCAATCATGAATGGAAGCAAGCACGGAAATCACAGAATTCAAAGCCTAGCTATTACAATAAAGCTCAAATTCATCAAATTCAAACAAGTCTCACGCCTCCTCTAGGCAATCGCATTCTCCTCAGCAGGAACAGGTCAGGCATCGCCGGACGCGCCGGCATCAGCTTCCGCCTCTTCAGACGCATCAGCAGCAGCCGGAAGGAACGCCTCCACCAGCTCTTTGACCTTCTCCGCCACACACTCAGCAGCCGCGCCCTCCAGGCTCATAGCCAGCGGCTGGGATAGCATGGCCAGGTCGAAGCTGGGGTCACGAAGGAAGAAATGGCCGCACACCTACGCCAAGGCAGAGGTAAGAAGCGACCGGCCCTCAGTATCAGCTAACTGACCGATTGTAGATGCCACGTCGCCCAGGGCCTTCACGAGTGCAGCTAGGAGCCTGGTGGCGCCATCCTCCGGGGTGGCGAGCGGCTCTTCGAACCCCTCCCTGTAGGCGATCCGCAGCAGCCTGCGGGCCTCGAGCTCGAAGGCGGCGAGGGCCTCACGGCCCACCGTCGCCGTCTTCTCCGAGGCTGCGAGGGCGTCCTCCCTGGACTTCAGCTCGTCCTCGCGCTTGGCTTGGGACGCCTTGGCTTCCTCGGCCTCTGTCTTCAGCTTCTCCAGGCTCACGCGGTCGGCGAGCTGCTCCTCCTGCAACCGCGATGTCTCGGCCTTCTCGCCCTGGAGCTCCTTCTCCAACCTCTCAAGCTCCAGGGCGTGCTTCGCGCTCTCCTCACGAAGGGCCTTCAGCTCATCCTCCGCCTCTTGACGACACTTCTCGAAGGACGCTGCCTGGGCTTCCGCGGTCTCCCGCGCCCGTGCAGCCGAGGCAGCCTCCTCCCGACCCTCGGCGACGGCCACCGAAGCCTGACTCCAAGTGGCCTGCATGGACTCCTCCGCTTGCGGCCACCCCGAGAGTAGGCCCAAGTGGGCGTCCACCGCATGGTCATCACCGTACCGAAAGACAGCGCGGAGCTGGTTTAACGCAGCGAAGGCCGCCTCCAAGGCCTCGGGACCAAACCTCACCTGCTGACGAGGGGACGCCACCACGATCGCCCACTCGGCTAAGGGCTTGGGGGCTCTTACCGGATTCTGGTCCGTTCACCTCCTAGCCTTGACCACGGCATCACGACCTGGCATACCAGCGACGGCCGAAGCCTGCTTAGAAACTGGGTCTCGTAGGTGTGGGGAACTAAGCTACTACAGGGACAGAAGAGATGGAAGGTCTTGCTTTAACAAAAGATCTCATGAGGAACCCGGGTTTATGACGCTCGTTCGGCAGCAAACAAAGGTTGCAAACATTTACACACCCTCGGGGGGCCGTTCATGGTTGCCTCGCAGGGACCAAGCAAAAGAAAACCACCTCCGGAGGGGTGACGCCTGAGCTCCTTCAGCGGCGACGACGGTTGGAGGACGCCGCATCCCTCCAACAGCGAGGGCGGCGGCTCGTAGCTCTCGTCAGAGCTTGAGGCCGTCGCAGGAGAAGCAGAGCTGCTACGAGGGAAGTCGGGGCGGAGCCAATGGCGAACACTTCGCCCCAGGCTTCGGCGCCTAGGCAGCACCAGAAATGGTCGTCGACAAGCCCCTCCTCTTCGCTGCACGCTCGTCGCTGGCCATCCTCCCCGAAGACTTTGAATGTCAGTGAAGCCACCCCATCCAGCCTGAAGTGAAGAAAGTGCCTCCCGGCAGGGGTGCATGCGCGGCGCACCACGCCCCAACCCCAGGTCATGTAGACCTGGCCGGAGGAAATCACCTCCACGTCGGCGTACGAATGGGAGAGATGGCATCCGTCATGCCGAAGCTGCATCGTCACTCGTCCGCGGGCCGGAAGCAGCTCCCTCAGGCACGGGGGAGGAGGATCCAAGTGTGCGGGGGAGCTCCCGCCCACACGACGAACTCACGGACGTCATCCTCAGCATGGGGCAGCGGCGAGAGGCGTGGCATCACTCGCCCCGCCGGGCGGTCACCTGCACCGCCCCCGTTGCCGTCGCCCGCGCCACGCACGACCGTCGCCGGGGCAGCCGTACGAGGCGGAAGCCCTCGTGGCGCCCGCATACACCACATGCGAGCATCCGCCGGCCTCTGAGGCGCCCTCGGCGAATCGCGGCGCCTCTTCTTCGGCGGGAGCTGCTCGGGCTCCACCACCGGGTCCTTCCCCTTCTCTATGGCGGAAAACCTGCGAATTGGTGCCGTCGAAAAACCCTCGCAGGAGGAAGAGGAACTGGGGTTTTGGCCTGGAACAGTCAAACGAGTGGGGGTGGCGTTTGGTCCCCCATTTATAGACTGAGAAGGCAAATCGCCAGCCATTCGCGCGCGGGCACGTCGGTTCTGTCGCCCGCGCCAAGGAGTTGTCAAGTCACACGGTTACCAAGGCTGCATGGGGAGTGGAGTCGACACGTCCCATCCAACCGTCACGCGCCGGCCTGGCCCACAGTCTTTGTGGCCCACGGCGCTTCGTCCTCGCCTAGGCTTCGCCCAAAAGCCAACTCCGCGTGCGCCTCGGGCCTGGGGACTACTGTCGGCGTACTGGGAACCAGGGTACCCAGACTTCCGCGGCCCACGTCGCGTCCCTGGTACGGCCCGGTAGGGCCCAGCTGATCGACCGTTTGCTCAAGACCCTCGCAAGGGTGCCATCCCTCGCGAGGAGAACGACCAAGACCTCCTCAGGGAGCGGCCTCACCTAGGATGCTCCGGAGGGGCGACCAAGACCTCTCCCTAGAGTGGCCTCGGCTAGGCTGCTTCGAGAAGGCGGAGATCTCAAGGGAAGGGCTGCTTCAGGAGGAGGCAGTGATGCAAGCCATGACAAACCGTGCTAGCGGGCGCCAGCGCGCGCCAGCGGGCGCAGTTTCCATATCGGTGCAAAGAAGACCGCACAGGCGCAGGTTCTCGAGGGGCGAGACAAAGGTTTCCCCTTTGGTGCAACAAGACCGAAGACCGCAAGGACGGCGGGAAGGATGTCATCGCCGAGCCCACCTCCTGCCCTCTTTGCAGGCGAAGACCACCTTTTGTCAGGATAGGAGCATCCTTGTGTTCCCGCTCAAATGGCCGTTGTGGGATTCCCTTCCCGCCTAAACATTTCGGGGGAAGAGGACCCTGGCCGCCTATATAAGTAGCTAGGGTTCCATCATAGAGGGGGATCGGACCATTGAGACTTAGACTAGGAAAGGAGCAAGAACATCCACCTCCTCACCCTTCTTGAGCTCGCCTCCTAAGCTCAGGAAACCACTGCACTTGTTCATACTCGAGCCCTCGCGAGGCCAATCCACTAAAGCGGGACGTAGGGTTTTACACCTCAAGGTGGCCTGAACCTGGGTAAACTCTTGTGTGCTCTACTAGTTTGCTTGCTTGCATTCCATTCCCACCACCAGGAGAAGAGTGTGGCGCTAGGTAGACGTGTAGTGGGAGAGATCTTCGTCACGCCCCTGTGTTCGAATCTTAAGGGTTTTGCGGAGCCCGAAATCTGACAGGCCCATCTGGCCCAGGGTCCCGAGCACACGCCTCACATCTCTGTCCTCAATCCTCACCTCATGATTCACATGAAAACCCTACCTAGCCGCCAGCCGCTTCACTCAACTCCTCTTCTCTGTTCTCTCCTACGGCGAACCCTAGCACCTAGCCGCCGCTCGTCGATTCACTCAACTCTTTTCTCTCCCACGACGAACCGTAGTCCCTAGTAGCCACCTGCCGCTAACCGCTGTGGCCCGATGCCCGTGAGCCGTGAGGCCGTGACGAGTGACGGCCGCCGCACTGGGGCTAGCAGCACACCCCTGAGCGATGGAGACCGGCGCCCTGAGCAGCGGGATGAGCCGGCGACAACCAGTTGACCACCATCGAAGTCGCGAAGCGCCGTGCCCTATGCATCGCGCCGCTAGCCCCGACCCTCCCATGTCACCCTATTGCTTGCGACATGTTCATCTGCCGGTGTTGGTCCACCTCTGAGCTCCGCCCATCTCATGCTATGATCATCTGGCCCCACCTCGCACCGGCATCGCATCACCTCCGGCGGTGCTCAAGGTGTGTTTTATTTCCTCCTCTTCCTTTTTATATATCTCTGTTGATCTCAGATTTGAATGATTTTGGTTTGTAAGTTGCTACTCTGTAGATAGTGGATATACATTTGAGATCTGAATGATTGTAGTGTGTAAGATGTGCATGACTGATTGTAGTGATTTTATTTTAGATGGATGAATCTTTGTATATGTAGTGACAAACTATATCCGTTCAAATGTGAAAATTTGTTTATAATATGATGCTGAATTTTTCTTGGTTGCACCTCGCAGGAGTCATGGGAGGGTTCAGAGTTTGTGATGTTCAAACTCATGAAGATGCAGTGGCTTGCTTGTAGCCTTGTAGGTGCTGCTGATGGAACAAACATAGTTTCTTTTGGTTTACTGTGTGTGTCAAATGTAAACATGTATTGGTACTCGAAGTAACATGAATCTGTGTTGTAGCAATTAATTTGGTCTGTTTGGTCGGACCGAAGACCGAATAGTAAAGACCGAAGACCGAATAGGGAAGAACCGAAAAGACCGAAATTATTTTGGTCTTTAATTCTGGAAGACCGAATTCTTGGAAGACCGAAAAGACCGAACCGAACAAACCGAAAAGACCGAACGCCCGGGCATAGACGTAATGGAGATTTCTTAGGTGGAATTTATGCAACCTGCATAGCTAATTTTCTTGGTATAGATATACGCGAAGATGATATTGAATTACCACCTGCTTATCTAGATTTAATGCTATGGTTCACCACCAGTTTGTTGAGAGGAATGAATCACCTCTCCAGTACCGACTAATCTTCGACAAACACCGTGTTGTCCGTATTACTCTCCCTGCTCCTGCTTTCTTTGATTATCAGGCAAGAGGAGGATATACTATTACCAGAGAGGAGGCAGATGAGTACGAGAGGAGAGAGGAGGCCGGTCGTCGCCACGCTGCAGCTCAGCAGGCGATAGCTGCTGCAACGCAGTATGACCCCAACTATTATTATGGATATCCGCCAGGCTAGCCGTGGCCATAGACCAACTTAGGCCAAGACCCTAAGCTTGGGGGAGTACGTATTTCCCACCGACATTACATTTATGTTCACACACTCATTGCTAGATGTCGGTGCTCATACTTTTTCATTGTATCATCCTTGCTAGTGTATTTTCCTTTTTTATGTTTTCTTCTTGTGTGTTTAATAAACCTTAAGAAAAACCAAAAAAAATTAGTTGTAGCTTTTAATTAATTTACCTTCCATGCTAATAGTAGTAATTAAAAAGAAAACCCAAAAATATTTATTGTTCTTCTTTTGCTTGCTGGGAGCTTTCCCGTGTAAATAGTTTTATTTCTTTTCTTTTCTTTGGGGGTTGATAGGAGAAGACCATAATTAAATTGTTGAAGTGGCTCTTATATGCATTATTGTTGATCTGACAAAAGATCCCATATTGCCTTGTCTTCTCTGTTTATTGAATGCTTGCAGATTCCAGCTTAGTCCAATGCACGTGCACTATTATTATTATTCACACTATTCAGTTGTGCAAGTGAAGGGCAATTATGATGATATATGATGGACTGGCTGAGATGAGAAAAGCAGGTATGAACTCGACCTCTTTTGTTTTTTGTAAATATGATTAGTTCATCGTTCCTGATTCAGCCTATTATGAATAAACATGTTTGCAATGACAACTAGAGATCATTGTTTCTTGTGCCATGCTTGATTAGCTATGAGTTATAATGGTTTACCTTGCGTGCTAACATGCTATTAAAAGGGTTATGATGTGGTATGATAGGGTGGTATCCTCCTCTGAATGATTTAAGTGACTTGACTTGGCACATGTTCACGCATGTAGTTGAAACAAAATCAACATAGCCATCACGATATTTATGTTCATGGTGGATTATATCCTACTCATGCTTGCATTTGGTGTCGATTAATTTTAATGCATGTTAATGACTGTTGTCGCTCTCTAGCTGGCCGCTTCCCAGTCTTTTGCTAGCCTTCACCTGTACTAAGCAGGAATACTGCTTGTGCATCCAAATCCCTTAAACCCCAAAGTTATTCCACATGAGTCCACTATACCTACCTATATACGGTATCTACCTGCCGTTCCAAGTAAATTTCTATGTGCCAAACTCTAAACCTTCAAATAAATATCCTGTTATGTATGCTCGAATAGCTCATGTATCAACTAGGGCTATCTGTATCTTCCATGTTAGGTGGGATATTCTCAAGAGGAGTGGACTCCGCTCCTCACTCACGAGATAAATGGCTGGTCACCGGGATGCCTAGTCCCATGCTTTATGCAAACTAAATCAAAATAATTGCAAACAAACCTCCCCCTGGGACTCTAGTTAGTTGGAGGCACTCGTTGTTTCGAGCAAGCCATGGATTGATGCTTGTTGGTGGAAGGAGGAGTATAAACTTTACCATTCTGTTTGGGAACCGCCTATAATGTGTGTAACATGGAAGATATCGCCATCTCTTGGTTGTTATGTTGACAATGAAAGTATACCGCTCAAAATATTATTCACCTCTGTTTCAAAACCGAGCTCTGGCACCTCTACAAATCCCTGCTTCCCTCTGCGAAGGGCCTATCTATTTATTTTTATGTTGAGTCATCATCCTCTTATTTAAAAGCACTAGTTGGAGAGCACCACTGTCATTTGCATTCATTATTGTTAGTTTACATTGAGTATGACTTGACTGGATCTCTTTTATCATGAATTACAATATCTAGTCAGTCCTTAGTCTTTAAAGGTGCTCTGCATTTATGTTTTGCGGTCTCAGAAAGGGCTAGCGAGATACCACCTTGTTATATCATATTATGATTGTTTTGAGAAAGTGTTGTCATCCGAGTTTTATTATTATGGCTCGCTAGTTGATTATGCTATTGATATGAGTGAACTTCAGACCTATGCATTATTGCAAATGTGGTTAGTTATAATCTTTGCTGAAAACTTGAATGCTGGCTTTACATATTTACAACAACAAGAGCAAACAGAGTTTGTAAAAGTTTTTCTTTATCACTTTCAGTTTTTCAACTGAATTTCTTGAGGACAAGAAAAGATTTAAGCTTGGGGAGTTGATACGTCTCCAACGTATATACTTTTCCAAAAACTTTTGCCCTTGTTTTGGGCTCTAACTTGCATGATTTGAATGGAACTAACCCGGACTGACGCTGTTTTCAGCAGAATTACCATGGTGTTATTTATGTGCAAGAGCAAACGTTCTCGGAATGACCTGAAACTTCACGGAGCGACTTTTCAGAAAATAAGAAAAATACCTGCAAAATATGGAGGCCAGGGGCCCCACCACCTTTGCACAAGGATGGGGGCGCGCCTGCCCCCTAGGGCACGCCCCTACCTCGTGGGCCCCCTGTTGCCTCTCCGACTCCAACTCCACCTCCATATATTGAGTTTCGATGAGAAAAAAATCAGAGAGAAGAAATCATTGCGTTTTACAATACGGAGCCGCCGCCAAGCCCTAAAACCTCTCGGGAGGGCTGATCTGGAGTCCGTTCGGGGCTCCGGAGAGGGGAATCTGTCGCCATCATCATCATCAACCATCCTCCATCACCAATTTCATGATGCTCACCGCCGTGCGTGAGTAATTACATTGTAGGCTTGTTGGACGGTGATGGGTTGGATGGGATCTATCATGTAATCGAGTTAGTTTTGTTAGGGTTTGATCCCTAGTATCCACTATGTTCTGAGATTGATGTTGCTATGACTTTGCTATGCTTAATGCTTGTCACTAGGGCCCGAGTGCCATAATTTCAGATCTGAACCTATTATTTTTTCATCAATATATGAGTGTTCTTGATCCTATCTTGCAAGTCTATAGTCACCTATTATGTGTTATGATCCGTTAACCCCCAAGTGACAATAATCGGGATACTTACCGGTGATGACCGTAGTTTGAGGAGTTCATGTATTCACTATGTGTTAATGCTTTGTTCCGGTTCTCTATTAAAAGGAGGCCTTAATATCCCTCAGTTTCCGTAAGGACCCCGCTGCCACGGGAGGGTAGGACAAAAGATGTCATGCAAGTTCTTTTCCATAAGCACGTATGACTATATTCGGAATACATGCCTACATTATATCAACGAACTGGAACTAGTTCTGTGTCACCCTAGGTTATGACTGTTACATGATGAACCGCATCCGGCATAATTCTCCATCAATGATCCATTGCCTACGAGCTTTCCATATATTGTTCTTCGCTTATTTACTTTTCCGTTGCTATTGTATCATCACTACAAAATACCAAATACAGTACTTTTACTACCGTTATCTTTTGCTACCGTTACCACTACTATCGTATTACTTTGCTACTAAACACTGTACTGCAGATATTAAGTTTCCAGGTGTAGTTGAATTGACAACTCAGCTGCTAATACTTGAGAATATTCTTTGGCTCCCCTTGTGTCGAATCAATAAATTTGGGTTGAATACTCTACCCTCCAAAACTGTTGCGATCCCCTATACTTGTGGGTTATCAGCACACAGTCATTGGACGTCTGGGAGTCACCGGTCCTCCGGAGGCTCGTGAGGGTCCGGACGTCCGGTGCCCGTTGGACATCCATAGATTCGGCTCGGGTGGGCTTTGGTCGGATGTCCGTTCGGGGTCGGACGTTCGGGGCGTCGGTCGTCCGTAGTGCTTCGGAAGTCCGTAGTTTCTGCTCGGGTGTGGAAGTGTCGGTCGTCCGGAGAGGGTCGGACGTCCAGAGCCTGGAGGTCGTCGGACGTCCAGGGTTCGTCGGTCGTCCGGAGCCTGGGAACTTCGAGCAGTTCTTCTTCTTGTCCAATGAACTTGCCGTCCTCACCGTCTTGTCCGTTGAGTGTAGTTGGTCTGTGGCTTTCCTCCAAGCACCTGATCACACATAGGGTTTCCACTTGAGGTAGTAGCCAATTCTCATGCATAGGTGGTAGTTCAGAGAGGAGTGAGTTCACCTTATCTCCGATAGCCTTCGCTCGGGCTCTTGTCATTGGTCCAAGTGGTGTCGTAGGAGACGTAGGTAGGTCCATGGGGATGACCTTGGGATGCTCCACATCACTCTATGATAAAAGTCTTATGTTTAATTTTGTTGCTGTTATAATAATCAACATGATGCTTCTATGCCCGTATTTTGTTTTTATCGACACCTCTCTCTCAAAGCATGTGGACATGTTTTTCGATTTCGGTTTTCGCTTGAGGACAAGCGAGGCCTAAGCTTGGGGGAGTTGATACGTCCATTTCGCATCATGTTTCCTTACTGTTATTTATAATGTTTTTAATCCATAACAATGCTTTTTGGAGTAATTCTAATGCCTTTTCTCTCATAACATGCATGGTATACACAAAGAGGGAGAATTCCGACAGCTGGAAATCTGGACCTAGAAGTATTAAGAATAACTCCAAAGTACCAGAGGGGCCTACCAGGTGGGCACAACCCACCTGGGCGCGCCAAGGAGCCCAAGCGCGCCCTGGTGGGTTGTTCTCACCCAGGCCCACCTCCGGTGCCCATCTTCTGGTATATAAGTCATTTTGACCTAGAAAAAATAAGGAGATGACTTTCCGGACGGAGCGCCGCCGCCTCGAGGTGGTATTTGGGCAGGAGCACTTTTGCCCTCCGGCAGAGTGATTGTGCCGGGGGAACTTCCCTCCCGGAGGGGGAAGTCATCGTCATCATCATCACCAACAAACTCTCCCATCTTGGGGAGGGCAATCTCCATCAAAATATTCAACAACACCATCTCCTCTCAAACCCTAGTTCATCTCTTGTGTTCAATCTTGTTACTGTAACTATAGATTGGTTCTTGTGGGTGACTAGTAGTGTTGATTACATCTTGTAGTTGATTACTATATGGTTTATTTGGTGGAAGATTATATGTTCAGATCCAATATGCTATTTAATACCCCTATGATCATGAGCATGTTTATCATTTGTGAGTAGTTACTTTTGTTCTTGAGGTCACGGGAGAAATCATGTTGCAAGTAATCATGCGAACTTGATAGGTGTTCGATATTTTGATAGTATGTATGTTGTGATTCCCTTAGTGGTGTCATGTGAACGTCGACTACATGACACTTCACCATATTTGGGCCTAAGGGAATGCATTGTGGAGTAGCAATTAGATGATGGGTTGCGAGAGTGACAAAAGCTTAAACTCCAGTTTATGCACTATCCCGTAAGGGACCGATTGGACCCAAAAGTTTAATGCTATGGTTAGAATTTATTCTTAATACTTTTTGTTGCGGATGCTTGTGGGAGGGTTAATCATAAGTAGGAGGTTTGTTCAAATAAGAACAACACCTAAGTACCGGTCCACCCACATATCAAATTATCAAAGTACCGAATATGAATTAAGCCAACATGATGAAAGTGACTAGATGAAATTCCCGTGTACCCTCAAGAACGCTTTGCTTATCATAAGAGACCATTTTGGCCTGTCCCTTGTCTCAAAAGGATTGGGCTACCTTGCTGCACTTTTGTTACTACCATCGTTACTTGCTCGTTACAAATTACCTTGCTATCAAACTACTCTGCTACTTACAATTTTAGCACTTGCAGACATCACCTTGCTGAAAACCACTTGTCATTTCCTTCTGGTCCTCGTTGGGTTCAACACTCTTACTTATTGAAAAGAGCTACAATCAATCCCCTATACTTGTGGGTCATCAGGGGCCGCCGTGAGAAGTCCCGCGTTGAATGGTGCATAATGAACGCACAAAAAGTCTGGAGTTGTAATAAGTTTAAAAAATGAAATGCCTTTGTAACGGATGTGTTTTCGTTCGAAACCCTGATACTTCGAAAGAGATTGTTCAGTTTGTACACGAAGTGCATCCAGTTTTTGCTGTAACCATCTCAACTTTTTAGCACATGCTATATGGGTGAAATGATGATACCATGCCAAGTTTCAACATTTTCAGAGTTCATTTGTAGTGCCTTTTAATTTTAGGGTCATTTAGCTCAAAATAAATCATTAAATGCATGAAAAATAGCAAGTGAAGGCAGAAAGGGTTGAAAGTTGATGACGTGGCTTTGAATGGTGCATAAAGAACGCACAAAATTATAGACTAGTGTAGGTGAGATGGAGCAGAGAAAAAGAGTGACACGTGCACTAGTGGGGGTCGCCGTGAGAAGTCCAGCTTTGAATGGTGCATAATGAACGCACAAAATTATAGACCAGTGTAGGTGACATGGAGCAGAGAAAAAGAGTGACACGTGCACTAGTGGGGGTCGCCGTGAGAAGTCCAGCTTTAAGTGGTGCATAATGAACGCACAAAAAGTCTGAAGTTGTAATAAGTTTAAAAAAATTGAAATGCCTTTGTAACAGATGAGTTTTCGTCCGAAACCCTGATATTTCAAAAGAGATTGTCCAGTTTGTACACGAACCGCATCCAGTTTTTGCCGTAACCCTCTCAGCTTTTTAGCACATGCTATGTGGGTGAAATGATGATACCATGCCAAGTTTCAACTTTTCCAGAGTTCATTGGTAGTGCTTTTCAATTTCAGGGTCATTTAGCTCAAAACAAATCATTAAATGCATGAAAAATAGCAAATGAAGGCAGAAATGGTTGAAAGTTGATGACGTGGCTTTGAATGGTGCATAATAAACGCAGTAAATTATAGACCAGTGTAGGTGAGATAGAGCAGAGAAAAATAGTGACACATGCACTAGTGGGGGTCGCCGTGAGAAGTCCAACTTTGAATGGTGCATACTGAGCGCACAAAAAGTCTGGAGTTGTAATAAGTTTTAAAAAATAAAATGCCTTTGTAACAGATGAGTTTTCGTTTGATACCCTGATACTTCGAAAGAGATTGTCCAGTTTGTACACGAAGTGCATCCAGTTTTTGCAGTAACCCTCTCAACATTTTAGCACATGCTATGGAGTTGTAATAAGTTAAACAAATAAAGGAGAGGCGCAATGCTCACCTGCACACTGTTTAGCTTCAGCCTTTGAGAAAGGACACACAACTCCGTGCAGTCTACCATTTCCTCAAGGCCTGAAGTTAAGCAACGTGCAGGTGAGCATTGCGCCTCTCCTTTATCGTCGTTCCTCGTCTTTGCACTCGGGGCTTATAAACCGTTGCGAGTCCCTCTCGCTTGGTGAGGTGGGACTAAAAAACCGCTACAAAATGAATCAACTAAAAAATTCTAGTACTGATTTGTGACATGAACCGGTACTAAAGGTTCTGGTGGAGCCCCGGCCTGATAACAGCCTGCCACCACCTCTTTAGACCGGTTCATGGCATGAACCGGTACTAAAAGTTCGCCACGAATCGGTACTAATGAGCACCGCCCGCCTAACTGTTGGAATCGGCACTGATGGTCACATTAGTGCTGGTTCAGTTAAAAACCGAGACTAATGTGCTTCACATTAGGATCTTTTTCTACTAGTGGACGGACGCATCAGGCCGTGCCCAGACCTCCCCATATTCGCCTTAGATATGGGTTGGGTTTAAGGAGGTGTCGAACAACTTAGCAATATATAAGTTTGAGAGGATCGGTTGAGCACTGGTTGTGGAAGGGTGAGCGAAGAGGATATTGTACACGTCATGTGGTTATGGCCGGGCACTGAAGCAACAGGTGCACAAGGCAGGGCCATTAGCTTAGGTATAGGAAGGGAGGGTAGGGCACTCAATGCGGCCAATCAGCCCAACATGTGAGGGGCTCCAATTTGGGTCAGGGAACAACCGACAGCTCCAGCACGTTATTGGCCTCATCCTGCAGCGCTAGCTAGCTCTCTCTTTTCCCACCTGCACACTGCATGCGCCCGCCTGCGCAGCCCGGCCGCGTTGTGGCTAATTATGCGGCCATGCCCATGCATCATCCCGCCCATCCAAGGACTGGGACTGAACATATGTTTGCAGTTAAACCCATCATCATATCCCGCTCGATCCATCGCCAAATCCCCCATCAATGGCCACACATGAATTATGGATGAATAGTTAGCCAGCTACTAGCTGTCTAGCTGCATGCATCGATCTACCAGTGTCAGTTTTGTCAGTAAGTTAATTCGCTTGCTTACTTTTCAACGGAGACTGTAGCTACTAATGCCGCCGACCAGACCCGATTAGTCGACGATGAGCGCGCTGGTCGTTGGTGCAGGTTGACCGTGGACGTGTACGCGTACGTACGCTCGCCACTTGGTGCGAGCGTGATGTACTGACGTCGAAACTCAAAACAATACAGTCCCCACGCGCGCTTTTCGTCTTGTCCTAGTCCACCGCACGCACGCACGCGGTCAAAGCGCGCGCGCGCGCAACTTGCACTGCGCACGTACGTGCCGGGCTGTCGACGGTATATCTGCGCTGCTAGATCTCACGAGGGCGCTGGTCCGTCCGTGTACCGTGCATGTGGGCTGTGGCGCGTGGACGTACCGTGCATGTGGCGCGTAGCCGGAGCAGCCGATCGAGCAGGGGTGGGTCGTCTACTCGCGTACGTACGTACAGTGCCGTAGGCAGCGGCAATTCAACCCGGGCCCGTGGCGGGGCGACAATAAGGGCAACCCTGGCGCGCAGCGAGGACCACCCCCACGAGCAGCTTTACATATGGGGTAAGTCGCAGGGCAGCCGCAGCAGCCCGCGCGTGGGCCTGTCGCCCGATCCCGCTCCCGTCCCGTGCGCGCGCACGGACCGCCTGCATCCCCGCGCGCGCGCGTCCATCACTCGCACGTACACGGCTCCTTCTCCGGGCCGCGAGACCGTCGACCGGGCGAGCTCCTGCTCCCCGCGCGCGCCGTAATGCAAGGGCGATGAGTACGTGCGTGCGGGAATCGTCGGTGGCGATGGCCGGGTTAATCCGCTGGCGCTGTAGCTTTGGCAATTATTTCATGGGCGTACGTAGTACTGCGTTGGCCCGGCTCGCTCGGTGCGCGCTACTGTTGGGCGCCACTGTTGCACCGCGCCTCCTTCCGTTTTTTGGCACGCTTCGCTGGTGGTGCTACAGTGGGGCGGTACCGGCCGCGCTCATATGCATTCAAACCAAAGGGGCCTTTTTACTAGGTATATAGATGCCGGCACAGTTCGAACCGAACAAAGAGATTACACCACCCTAGCTACATTCTAGCCAGCCCTTGACATCGAAACGTCGACGGTGATGGTGTAGTGGTTTTCCTAGACAAAGCTAGCGCGGAGCCCTCACGGAGAGGACAGCCTACGTTTAACGTGTGAACTGTAAGGACCTTTAGAAAAATATTAATGCATGTTATAAAAAAATACAAATCCGGTGATATAATTTTTTGTGACATGTATTAATATTTTTTAGTTGTATCTCTAATAATCAAAATTTGACATAAAATATAAAGAAGACTAAAAAACCAGGACGAAGATAGTACATACGTAATATGCTTTACGGTTGGACGAGAGAAGAGTACAAAGTGCTGGGCAATGGCATTGGCATGGCAGCCATGCATGTTTGTTAATGCCACTGTAGCTTCTCCAGTGGAGTTCGGACAATGAAGGGGCCGACTATCTATTAGTTGCCAGAAGAAAAAAAAACAGTTCAATCAATCACTTTCCCCTCCTTCCTCTGATCTCCATCCAACGGTACAGATGCCTTCTTCTTCCTTCAAGAAGTGCCACCCTCCGATTCTGGCCTGACCACTTGCCGTCGACACCTGTGGACGGCATCAATCTGCGCCACCGCACCCACCAACCCGACAGATTCGCCGCCGCCGCCACGACCTTCCCTCTAAATCCTACTGTACTCGACGTCGGCGACCATCCTGCACCCCCACACCGCGGCACCCGAATAAGTCAAGCCTCCGCCGCCTTCCGACCTTCCCTTTAAACCCCATCGTACTCCACATCAGCTACCACCCTGCACCCGAACCAATCAAGCCTTCGCCTTGCCTCTATGGCCTATCACGTCGTCATTGGTTCCGTCTCGTTGGCACCTTCCTCCTAGGTGAGTATGGATGTTGAAGTTAGTTGGAGTGTGGGGTGAGTGTGTGATAGATGGAACTCCTATTTACAACATTTCTTTTTGCGCTTCCAACTTGAAGAGGAAAAAGCATCTCTCTTTGCATCTTCAATAGATAGGAAAAAGGATCTTGACCTAAAGCCTTCGACCAAAGAAAGGGAGACTTGGTGAAGTCAGAGGTGGTTTTCCTTGCATAGATTCATGAAAGGACTTTTTGACACTAAGGTTTCAAATTGATCGACAAATGAATGACGAGTTGTTTAAGTTCCTGCTGAATCCACTATTATCGAGCCCTAGTCTGGACGTCGCGACCCCTTTCTCGGGCCTAGCTAGGTTCAGTGTGTGGGGAGGAATCAACTGGCGTGCCAAAAAAATTGCTGCTCCGTGCTTATTGCTCCCTCTTAGTTTGAAAAACGTTATTATATTATAAGACGGAGGGAGTAGCAAGCATGCAGAATTAATGGCGGCCATGCTTTGCATAATTTCTCTTCTCTCCAAGAATTTGTATTAAACCCTAATTGGCAAGATCCGGAGGATACAAATTAAAAAGAGAGAAAAAGAAAGTTCTTTAGATCGTTTGGCGATCCACCTATCTCGCTGCTTGCAGAGACTTTATAGCAAATAATTTGCCCTGATGCAATGAAATGCAAGTTGCAATCGTATGAACCGTGCAAGAATTTGGAGAAGGAACAAAGCCATAACAAGCGATCGAGTCAAGAACAGAAACAAACCAAAGAAGAACAAATCCAAAGACGAAAATTGGTAAGCCAAAGCTGTCGAACGGACCAGCGGTCACGAAGTCCTACGAGTCGCTGCCGCTCATGCTCTCGTTCGGCTCGCCACCCCCGTGCTGCAGATGCTGATGCTGATTCTGATGTTGATGGTGAGTAGTCCCTTCAGCTGCTCCATTGTGCCCCGCCACGGTGACCTCCGACGCCGCTGCATGCTGCCCACGGTACGCGTTGAGCGCGGCGAGGATCCCCATGTGCCCCTCGCCCGCTGCTGCTGATCCGCCGCCGCCGGCCTGGCCGAGCCCCAGCTGCTGCGCGTGCACTGCCATCGGCGCGGGGATGTTCATGAAATGTAGCCCGCTCGGCACGCCGCGGTACACGGTCGCCGAGCCGCCGCCGCCGCCGCTTCCGGGTTGCGGGAACGTCCAGATCGACTCGCCGCCACCGGCAGGCGCCGCTCCGGCGGCCTGGGCGTTGCTCGTCGGCACCATCCACACAGTGCCCGGCATTTGGCTCTGCGTGTACCCGGCCATCTGTTGCTGGTACTGTTGCTGCTGTTGCTGTTGGTGGTGATGATGTTGTTGCTGCTGCTGCTGCATTTCTTGCTCCCAACGCCGCTTCCTGGACAGTTCCGTGTTGGCCGCAGCCGTCGCCGACGACGGCGAAACGTCGAGGCCGACGCTTCCGGAGTGGAAGCTCAGCAGCAGCGGGGACGACGACGAGGTGGTGGTGGAGGCCGGGCTCTCGAGGCCACCGCCGAACCCGAGACCGACGAAGCGGTCCCACGTGTCCGCCCGTGGGCCACCTCCAAAGCGAGAGCCCGGCAGGCCGGCGGCGCGGAGGTGGGCGGGTATGGTGGAGAGCATGGAGCCGGAGGAGCGGAGGGAGATGTTGAGAGATGTGAAGTTGGCCGGGATGGTGCCTGTGCCGGTGGCCGCGATCACAGCGGGCTCCGCCTGCTGCAGGAGCCACTCGATGGTCTCGCCGTCCGTCTTGTGCCCCAGTTCCCGCGTCAGCTGGAACACCCGCGCCGCGCAGATCGCCGGCATCCGGATGCGGCGGCCGCGCCCGTCCACCTTCGTATGCCGGTCCTTGCTCGTGGTCCGCTTAGGCGGTGCCGCCTTCCGCACCTGCAGCTCCCCCGTCGCCGACCCATTCGTCCCGAGCCCAGCAGCCGGGGAGATGGAGCACGGATGCTCCTCCTTCTTCTCGAGGAGCTGCAGGGGGAAGTTGGGGCGGCGACCTCCACCGGCGTCCCCGGTAACGTCCATGGTCTCGATTAGGCCATAGACATATACACACGAGAACACACGGTGCTGTCTTTTGGTTGGGGGAAGTTGAGCGGTGGGTTCGGTGACGTACCGAGCTGTTCTTGTGGGGTTTTGCTCAGCTGGTTAGGTGATGTGGGGACGGCGGTGGTGGCGGCGGCGGCGGCGCTAAGAGTGAGAAAGAGATCGAACAGGAGAGAGAGAGAGGGGGGAGCTAGCTGTTAGGGAAACACTCTAGCTAGGTTGGCGAGAAATATTTTTCATATGGTAGTATGATGATGAGAGAGAGATGGGCGCCCGTGGAGATCAATCAACAAGCACTATTTTATGGTGTTTTGGTGGGTGTGCCTCGTCTGTGCGCTGCAGGGAAGACGATGGCTGGAGGAGGGGGAGGAGCATATGATAGGGAAGGGGAGCGAAGGTGGAGAGAGAGAGAAGGGGGGAGAGAGAGCGAGGGAGAACATCAAGGCAGGAGATGATGGTGTACTTTGTCGGGATTGGAGGAGAGAGATCACGACGCATTAAAGGTATGTTTTAGAGAGAGAGGATAAGGAGGACGGGAGCGAAATCATTAGCTACACTTTAGCTCTTGTTGGCGGTAACGAAAAGGCCCGCCAGAGAAAAAAAAGTCACTTCTTTGTATAGGTTTCACAAAATATATGTACTCCCTCCGTAAACAAATATAAAAGCCTTTAGATCATTAAAATAAAATAATGATCTAAACATTTTTATATTTCTTTACAACAAGAGTATTTTTTTATACTCCTCGGCTCCTATGAGTATCCTGATAAACTGAATCGACAAGTCTTGAGATTGAGTAAGTAATCACATGTGTCTAGTTAACGACAGAAACATGGCCACTAAATGAAAATTATTCCATCTTTATAAAATGTGGATACGTCTTCAACGTATTTATAATTTTTGATTGCTCCATGCTATATTATCTACTATTTTGGACTATATTGGGCTTTATTTTCCACTTTTATATTATTTTTGGGACTAACCTATTAACCGGAGGCCCAGCCCAGAATTGATGTTTTTTTTGCCTATTTTTGTGTTTCCGATAAACGGAATATCAAACGGAGTCCAAACAGAATAAAATATTCGGGAACGTGATCCAGGAGACTTGGACTCTGCTCCAAGGAACAAAAGAGGCGGTCACGAGGGTGGGGGGCGCGCCCCCTGCCTCGTGGGCCCCTCGTTCCTCCTCCGATGTACTTCTTCCTCCTATATATACACACGTACCCCCAAACGATCAGAACAGGAGCCAAAAACCTAATTCCACCGCCGCAACTTTCTGTATCCATGAGATCCCATCTTGGGGCCTGTTCCGGAGCTCCGCCGGAAGAGGGCCGTCATCACGGAGGGCTTCTACATCATCCTAGCCCCTTCGATGAAGTGTGAGTAGTTTACCTCAGACCTTCGGGGCCATAGTTAGTAGCCAGATGGCTTCTTCTCTCTCTTTGAATCTCAATACAAAGTTCTCCCCCTCTCTTGTGGAGATCTATTCGATGTAATCTTCTTTTTGCGATGTGTTTGTTGAGACCGATGAATTGTGGGTTTATGATCAAGTCTATCCCGTTTGGTTTGGCCAACTAGATTGGTAGTTCTTGCCATGGGAGAAGTGCTTAGCTTTGGGTTCGATCTTGCGGTGTCCTTACCCAGTGACAGAAGGGGCAGCAAGGCACATATTGTATCGTTGCCATCGAGGATAACAAGATGGGGTTTATTTTATATTGCATGAATTTATCTCTCTACATCATGTCATCTTGCTTAAGGCGTTACTCTGTTTTTAACTTAATACTCTAGATGCATGCTGGATAGCGGTCGATGAGTGGAGTAATAGTAGTAGATGCAGAATCGTTTCGATCTACTTGTCACGGACGTGATGCCTATATACATGATCATGCCTAGATATTCTCATAACTATGCTCAATTCTGTCAATTGCTCAACAGTAATTTGTTCACCCACCGTAGAATACTTATGCTCTTGAGAGAAGCCACTAGTGAAACCTATGGCCCCCGGGTCTATTCTCATCATATCAATCCCCATCACTTTAATCTTGCTTTGCTTTTTACTTTGCTTTTACTTTTTACTTTGCATCTTTATACCAAAAATATTATATCTATCAGATCTCACTCTCGTAAGTGACCGTGAAGGGATTGACAACCCCTAATCGCGTTGGTTGCGAGTAGCTATCGCTTTGTGCAGCTACGAGGGACTTGAGCGTGGGCTCCTACTAGATTGATACCTTGGTTCTCAAAAACTAAGGGAAATACTTACGCTACTCTGCTGCATCATCCCTTCCTCTTCGGGGAAAACCAACGCAAGCTCAAGACGTAGCAGACGTCAATGCATCAAATTTAAGATTTGCTCTCTGATGGACTGGGGTATCACTACCCTCCTAGACATTCGGGTCAATAGCTCCCATGCGACACATTTCATGTGAATTGGAAGGAGTGCGACGTAGTTGCCAGAAATAGCTCTTGTGCACTGTCTTACGTGACAAAATAGCCCCAATACGACCAGGTGATTAAAACACGGGTCCGGTCGTGAACGGGACCGCAGTTAAGGTAAAAATAGGGGGTCAAACTAATCGGTGGTGGGTCCTACTTGGCAGTGCATCGATTCCCCGCCTGACTGAACACGTGCTTCTCCCCTGCTTCTAGTTGCTGCTCTCTTCTTCGTTCTCGTCGGCGGCGGCGGCGGCGGAGGTGACGGCCGTGGCTGCGCATGTGGTGAGTGTATTCGGCACCATTTCCCTCCGTCTTGAGTTAGATCTGACCAAGTGAGCCTCTGTTTGCCCCCGTTTTCCACGAGATCCAGATTGTGGAGGTGGGTGAGACTGGGGAGCGAAGGCGGGGCGGCGTTGGGCTGAACGAGATGGATCCACGAGAGACTACGTCGACTAGGTAATCACCCTGTCCAACCTCTTCAACCCTGCGATGTGTGCCTCGTCTTCTTCCGCTGCGCCTCACAGTGCCCGCCATTGATAAACAGGGGGAATGTTGCTCGTACCTTCGAATTCAGTGTTTAATTCTTACCATCTAAAGCAAAGCTAGTTGATGGTAGCGTGCGAGACATAGAGAGAGAGATACAATTGTGAAATGTGAGGTTGAATTTGAAGAGATTGATCCACAGGAAATACAGAGCATGGAAGTGAGGGCCGTGAGGAATGTTGTGGAGAAAATTGGGGAAATCATTTTTTGGGGTCCAGAGCAAGAGGTGGCATTGTTACAGTTTGATAATTGGAAGAGTGAGTATGTGAGAATTGAGAATGGTGAAGAGATGGTTGATGAAATCGATCGGCAAGACGGCTGGGCAAGAAAACAGACTACCTTTCATGCATAGCTCGTTGATCTGAAATCAGATTCTAAGGTTGGATATGTGCCCTCAAAGTTGGCTTTGCAGATGGTACATGATGATTGGGCTTCATAGAGACAGATAATGCCCATGTTTATGGGTGAAGTGACAGTAATAGAGGGGGCTGAGCAAGATGCAGAAGAGGGATGTGATGGTGCTGCAAGGGTTGTTTGTGTTGATTGGAATTCAGTACATTTAGAAGACACTACTGATTTGGTCATTGCATCAATGGCTGACACTAAGATGGCATTCCAGTAGATCCAGTAGATGATCAAGATGAGGAAGAGAGGGATGGATTGAGTTTGCCTAATGATGCTAACATAGATGCTTGTGAAGATGTGGATGGACAGGTGGTGAAAGATGATGTAGATGATGCACATGATGATGAGCTTGTAAGTGTGTATGACAAAGAAAATCCTGTTATTGAAGTAGGCAAGTTGTTCCCAAGCATGAAGGGGTTTAGGATGTTTTTCAAGCCTTATGCAGTCAAACATGAGTTTGATGCCAAGACTATGTGGACTGACAGAAAGAAATGTTATGCAAGGTGCAGACGTTTCGATGGAAGCGTCAGGCCTTGCAAGTGGTACATATCTGCTAGAATTCAACCTGATGGAAGTACCATTAGGGTTAATCAAATCCCAAATCCACATACTTGTATTACAAGTTCATAGAGAGTATCAACCATGACATCACAGCTTTGGATTGCAAAAAAGATCACTCCAATTTTAGCCAAGAAACCAAACACTACAACAAAGAAACTTAAAGTGGACTTGGAAAAGCAGTACCCCATTAAGGTGAAGTATACCATAGTGTGGAAAGCAAAACAGAGGGGCAATGAAAAAATTATATGGTGATTGGGCAAATACTTTTAGGATGCTTTATAAATTCAAAGCAGAGGTGGAAAAGAGGTCACCTGGCAGTGTTGTGGAGATAGATACTAAGGTAACAGAGGATGGTAGAGTTCTTTTCTCCAAGTTCTTTATGGTTTTAAAGCCTTGCATAGATGGCTTCAAAGCAGGGTGCTGTCCATATTTGAGCATATACTTATCGTTTTTGATAGGCAAATGGAATGGTCAATTGGCAGCATGCAATGCTTTAGATGGACACAGCTGGATGTTCCCTGTTGCTATTGGTTTGTTTCAGTCAGAGATAGAGGTTTCATGGACATGGTTCATGATGCCGTTGAAAAGATGCATAGGGCCAGTGTCACCTTTCGCAGTACACACAGATGCATGTAAAGGGCTAGAAAATACAGTGAAGAATGTTTTTCCTCATTGTGAGCAGAGGGAGTGCTTTGGCCCACTACTAGAGAAAAGCCTAGCAGCAGCGCGGGTTTTAGGCCTATCAGTAGCGCTGGGCGATGCGCTACTGATAAGGCGCTACAGCTAACGTATAGCAGTAGCGTGCCTCCGACCACGCTACTGCTAAATCGACTTAGTAGTAGCGACTTCCCGGAGGAGCGCTACTGGTAATTAGTAGTAGCGCTTCTCCCTGCCCGCGCTGCTACTATTATTTCGTATTTTATTTCTTTTTTATTTCATGTTGTATTCTTACACCTTTACACAAGTTTTCATACAACAGGAATTTAGAAATTGTTTTTACATCATAATGAGTTATTACATCACGGGGTGAAAGAACCGTGGACTAGTTTCAAGTGGATGGACATCCACTTGAAACTAATCCGCGGTTCTTTCACCCAATGATATAATAAATATCATCATCATCATCATATCATTAACAACTTATCATCATAATACATCATTGTCATATAACACCTCCTCAAGATCATCGTTTTCATCAATGAGACATCACATAGAAAATTGGTCACTAGTCGTAATCATAGGACCTACTACACATTCTAAGGACCTACTATATTCTCTAAGGTAAAATAGCAAAAAACAAGATAGCCCTTGACTCTCCATTATGGAGAATGGAGATTATCCTGTCTCCAATTCTTGCCTTTCGCTTAATGTTACTTCCAAGAACCTCCTTGCGAATGTCCAAACATTTTTTCCATTCTTTGATTAGCATGTGTTCACCGGTTTTAGAAATCTAATATGCACAGGTGAGCTCCTTAGATTGACCTGGCTGTATGTTCAGAACTGCAAGGTGACCATTCTGATACATCAGATGAGGCACACAATCCATCAAGATTTTCTGTTGAAAAACATAGTAATAACTTCGTAGTTAGCAATGATGTACTAGTTTTAGAAGTATGCAAAAGATGCACGGATGTCGTAATAGTAAAAAATCTTACCAGGGTATCTCCATAGAAGTTATCGTGGTTCAACACGTGCACTAGTGGCACGTATTCACCATAATTTGGAGGAGTTCGATAATAGGTATTCTAATTCTCAAGATAAGTACAATAAGAAATCAGATGACTTTTCTCCTTATAAGTTAATTCGGAGCCATCAGTGTAGTGGGTTTTGTCTACCATCTTCTGCACATTCTTTGAAGATTCAATATAAGCTGTCAATGGAAATAAGTTGTCAACTATTTTGAAATAAACAATATAAATTATTTAATTGTAAGTGCATCTAGTGCCACCCCTAATTGGTTTTGGAGTATTGACAACAAACCTAGTTGAGGGACTAATGTGTTTGTGAGAATTGCAGGATAACACAGGTAGAAGTCCCTCATTGATTCGGTTTTCCTACCAGAGATGACCCCTAAAAATGTAAGAAGACATTGAAGACAAAGGTGGTATGTGAAGACATTCACATTGAAGACTTTGACAAGAGAAGACATCGCATGAAGACTATGGAGCGCGAAGACTTAGTTCTTTCGTCGTTCTTTTTCTTCTTTGTTGAGTCATAGGAACCACCGTACTGTTAAGTGGGGTCCAAGAGAACCAGTCAGAATGACTGAAGTGATGCTTAACCAAAATCCTATGTCTTCGAGTGAAGACTATGAGAGCATATCTTGTCCAGAGTTGGATAAGTCAGCTTTGCTTGTAGCCCAAGTAAAGTTGCCGTTTGTGTTTGAAATCTGACCATTGGAACACGTGTCAGTTCCTTAGTGACCCAGGGTCATTTCGGACAAATCAGATCAGGTTGCCTAGTGGCTATAAATAGCCCACCCCCTACAACCATAAACGGTTGGCTGCTTAGAGTAAGAGTACGGCTTTTGTCGTTTGAGAGCAACCCACCTCGAAGCCTTTGAGAGAGAATTCCTTGCGAGGATAAAGCCCTAAACACCCAGAGCCAAAGAGTGTTAGGCATCACTTAAGTCTTCCTGTCTGTGTGATCTGAAGACTTATTACACTTGAGGACTGTGAATCCTCCAGCCGGTTAGGCGTCGCGTTCTGAGCATCCAAGAGTCATTGTGGATCGCCGGTGAATGAAGTCTGTGAAGGTTTGGAAGTCTACCTTGAAGACTTACCAAAGTGATTGGGCGAGGACTGGGTGTCCTTAGCTCAAGGGGAATAAGGTGAAGACGAGGTCTTCTGAGTTAAATCTCAGCCTCCCCAACCAGACGTACAGTTGTCACAGCAACTGGAACTGGTCCAACAAATCATTGTCTTCAATGAGTCACTGGTTTCTGTTGGGGAACGTAGTAATTTCAAAAAATTTCCTACGCACACGCAAGATCATGGTGATGCATAGCAACGAGAGGGGAGAGTGTTGTCTACGTACCCTCGTAGACCGTTCGCGGAAGCGTTATATCAACGCGGTTGATGTAGTCGTACGTCTTCACGTCCGACCGATCCAAGTACTGAAAGCACGGCACCTCCGAGTTCTGCACACGTTCGGCTCGGTGATGTCCTCGCCTTCTCGATCCAGCAAGAGGGGCGAAGTAGTAGATGAGTTCCGGCAGCACGACGGCGTGGTGACGGTGTTGGTGAAGAACAATCTCCGCAGGGCTTCGCCTAAGCACTACGAAAACTATGACAGAGGATAAACTAGAGGAGACGGGGTTGCTGGCACACGGCTTGGTGTTTCTTGATGTGTCTTTGGTGCTAGCCCTGCCCCTCTATTTATATCTTGAGCCCTGGGGTCGAAACTTGGAGTAAAAGCCTCCACAAAGTCGGTTTCACCCGAAAGGCAAGAGTCCTTCTCGGACTCCAGGGCCAGACGCCAAGGTTCCCGGCGTCTAGACCCAGACGCCAGGGACCCTGGCGTCTGGCCCCTGGACTCCGCAAAACTTCCTTTTGCGCTTTCCAAAAACCTTGTGGGCTTTCCCCTTTGGCCCAAATAAAGTGTTCTCGTACCCAAACATTTCGGGAAACATCCAGAACCCCTTCCGGTGATTTCCGGAACCCTTCCGGTGACCAAACACTATTATCATATATATCAAACTTTATCTCCGAACCATTCCGGAGTTCCTCGTCATGTCCGTGATCTCATCTCGGACTCCGAACAACATTCGGTCACCAACATACATAACTCACATAGTACTATATCGTCAACGAACGTTAAGCGTGCGGACCCTACGGGTTCGAGAACTATGTAGACATGACCGAGACACCTCTCTGGTCAATAACCAACAGCGGGACCTGGATGCCCATATTGGCTCCTACATATTCTACGAAGATCTTTATCGGTCAGACCGCATAACAACCTACGTTGTTCCCTTTGTCATCGGTATGTTACTTGCCCAAGATTCAATCGTCGGTATCCAATACCTAGTTCAATCTCGTTACCGGCAAGTCTCTTTACTCGTTCCGTAATACATCATCTCACAACTAACACATTAGTTGTAATGCTTGCAAGGCTTATGTGATGTGCATTACCGAGAGGGCCCAGAGATACCTCTCCGACAATCGGAGTGACAAATCCTAATCTCGAAATACGCCAACCCAACATCTACCTTTGGAGACACTTGTAGAGCACCTTTATAATCACCCATTTATGTTGTGACGTTTGGTAGCACACAAAGTGTTCCTCCGGCAAACGGGAGTTGCATAATCTCATAGTCATAGGAACATGTATAAGTCATGAAGAAAGCAATAGCAACATACTAAACGATCGGGTGATAAGCTAATGGAATGGGTCATGTCAATCAGATCATTCACCTAATGATGTGATCCCGTTAATCAAATAACAACTCTTTGTTCATGGTTAGGAAACATAACCATCTTTGATTAACGAGCTAGTCAAGTAGAGGCATACTAGTGACACTCAGTTTGTCTATGTATTCACACATGTATTATGTTTCCGGTTAATACAATTCTAGCATGAATAATAAACATTTATCATGATATAAGGAAATAAATAATAACTTTATTATTGCCTCTAGGGCATATTTCCTTCAGTCTCCCACTTGCACTAGAGTCAATAATCTAGTCACATCACCATGTGATTAACATCGATAGTTCACATCATCATGTGATTAACACCCATAGTTCACATCGCCATGTGACCAACACCCAAAGGGTTTACTAGATTCGGTAATCTAGTTCACATCGCTATGTGATTAACACCCAAAGAGTAATAAGGTGTGATCATGTTTTGCTTGTGAGAGAATCTTAGTCAACGGGGCTGCCAAATTCAGATCCGTATGTATTTTGCAAAATTCTATGTCTACAATGCTCTGCACGGAGCTACTCTAGCTAATTGCTCCCACTTTCAATATGTATCCAGATTGAGACTTAGAATCATCTGGATCAGTGTCAAAAACTTGCATCGACGTAACCGTTTACGACGAACCCTTTTATCACGTCCATAATCGAGAAACATATCCTTATTTTACTAAGGATAATTCTGACCGCTATCCAGTGATCTACTCCTAGATCACTATTGCACTCCCTTGCCAAATCAGTGCAGGGTATACAATAGATCTGGTATACAGCATGACATACTTTATAGAACCTATGGCCAAGGGATAGGGAATGACTTTCATTCTCTTTCTATCTTCTGCCATGGTCGGGCTTTGAGTCTTACTCAACTTCACACCTTGTAACATAGGTAAGAACTCTTTCTTTGACTGTTCCATTTTGTACTACTTCAAAATCTTGTCAAGGTATGTACTCATTGAAAAAACTTATCAAGCGTCTTGATCTATCTCTATAGATCTTGATGCTCAATATGTAAGCAGCTTTACCGAGGTTCTTCTTCAAAAAACTCCTTTCAAATACTCCTTTATGCTTTGCAGAATAATTCTACATTATTTCCGATCAACAATATGTCATTTACATATACTTATCAGAATTGCTGTAGTACTCCCACTCACTTTCTTGTAAATACAGGCTTCACCGCAAGTCTGTATAAAACTATATATACTTTGATCAACTTATCAAAGTGTATATTCCAACTCCGAGATGCTTGCACTAGTCCACAGAAGGATCGCTGGAGCTTGCACATTTTGTTAGCACCTTTCGGATTGACAAAACCTTTTGGTTACATCATATACAACTCTTCTTTAATAAATCCATTAAGGAATGCAGTTTTGTTTATCCATTTGCCAGATTTCATAAAATGCGGCAATTACTAACATGATTCGGACAGACTCAAGCATAGATACGAGTGAGAAGCTCTCATCGTAGTCAACACCTTGAACTTGTCGAAAAACCTTTTGCGACAATTCTAGCTTTGTAGATAGTAACACTACTATCAGCGTCTGTCTTCCTATTGAAGATCCATTTATTTTCTATGGCTTGCCGATCATCGGGCAAATCCATCAAAGTCCATACTTTGTTCTCATACATGGATCATATCTCAGATTTCATGGCCTCAAACCATTTCGTGGAATCTGGGCTCATCATCGCTTCCTCATAGTTCGCAAGTTCGTCATGGTCTAGTAACATGACTACCAGAACAGGATTACCGTACCACTCTGGTGTGGATCTCACTCTGGTTTACCTACGAGATTTAGTAGTAACTTGATCTGAAGTTACATGATCATCATCATTAGCTTCTTCACTAATTGGTGTAGTAGTCACAAGAACAGATTTCTGTGATGAACTACTTTCCAATAAGGGAGAAGGTACAATTACCTTATCAAGTTTTTCTACTTTCCTCTCACTCACTTCTTTCGAGAGAAACTCCTTCTCTAGAAAGGATCCATTCTTAGCAACGAATGTCTTGCCTTCGGATCTGTGATAGAAGGTGTACCCAATAGTCTCCTTTGGGTATCCTATGAAGACATATTTCTCCGATTTGGGTTGAGCTTATCAGGATGAAACTTTTTCATATAAGCATCACAATCCCAAACTTTAAGACACGACAACTTTGGTTTCTTGCCAAACCACAGTTCAGATTGTGTCATCTCAACAGACTTAGATGGTGCCCTTTTAAACATGAATGCAGCTGTCTTTAATGCATAACCCCAAAACGATAGTGGTAGATCGGTAAGATACATCATAGATTGCACTATATCCAATAAAGTACGGTTATGACGTTCGGACACACCATTATGCTGTGGTGTTTCAGGTGCGTGAGTAGTGAAACTATTTCACATTGTTTTAACTGAAGACCAAACTCGTAACTCAAATATTTTACCTCTGCGATCATATCGTAGAAACTTTTATTTTCTTGTCACGATGATTTTCCACTTCACTCTGAAATTCTTTGAACTTTTCAAATGTTTCAGACTTATGTTTTATCAAGTAGATATACTAATATCTGCTCAAATCATCTGTGAAGATTAGAAAATAATGATACCTGTCGCGATCCTCAATATTCATCGGACCACATACATCAGTATGTATGATTTCCAACAAATCTGTTGCTCGCTCCATTGTTCCGAAGAACAGAGTCTTAGTCATCTTGCCCATGAGGCATGGTTCGCAAGCATCAACTGATTCATAATCAAGTGATTCCAAAAGCCCATCAGCATGGAGTTTCTTCATGCGCTTTACACCAAAATGACCTAAACGGCAGTGCTACAAATAAGTTGCACTATCATTATTAACTTTGCATCTTTTGGTTTCAATATTATGATTATGTGTATCACTACGATCGAGATCCAACGAACTATTTTCATTGGGTGTGTAACCATATAAGGTTTTATTCATGTAAACAGAACAACAACTGATTCTTTTACTTAAATGAATAACCGTATTACAATAAACATGATCAAATCATATTCATGCTCAACGCAAACACCAAATAACACTTATTCAGGTTCAACACTAATCCCGAAAGTATAGGGAGTGTGCGATGATGATCATATCAATCTTGGAACCACTTCCAACATACATCGTCACTTCACCCTTAACTAGTCTCTGTTTATTCTGCAACTCCCGTTTCGAGTTACTAATCTTAGCAACTGAACTAGTATCAAATACTGAGGGGTTGCTATAAACACTAGTAAAGTACACATCAATAACATGTATATCAAATATACTTATGTTTACTTTGCCATCCTTCTTATCTGCCAATCACTTGGGGTATTTCCGCTTCCAGTGATCAGTCCCTTTGCAGTAGAAACACTTAGTCTCAGGCTTAGGACTAGACTTGGGCTTCTTCACTTAAGCAGCAATTAGCTTGCTATTCTTCTTGAAGTTCCCCTTCTTCCCTCTGCCCTTTTCTTGAAACTAGTGGTCTTGTCTACTATCAACACTTGATGTTTTTCTCGATTTCTACCTTCGTCAATTTCCGCATTACGAAGAGCTTGGGAATCGTTTCCGTTATCCCTTGCATATCATAGTTCATCACGAAGTTCTACTAACTTGGTGATGGTGACTAGAGAATTATGTCAATCACTATCTTATCTGGAAGATTAACTCCCACTTGATTCAAGCGATTGTAGTACTCAGACAATCTGGGCACATGCTCACTAGTTGAGTGATTCTACTCCATCTTTTAGCTATAGAACTTGTTGGAGACTTCATATCTCTCAACTCGGGTATTTGCTTGAAATATTAACTTCAACTCCTGGAACATCTCATATGGTCCATGTGTTGGGGAACGTTGCAGAAAACAAAAATTTTCCTACTCGTTTCACCAAGATCATCTAGGAGTTCATCTAGCAACGAGTCATCTAATGCATCTACATACCTTTGTAGATGGCGCACGGAAGCGTTCAAAAGAACGGTGATGATGTAGTCGTACTCAACGTGATCCAAATCACCGATGACCAGCGCCGAACGGACGGCACCTCCGCGTTCAACACACGTACAGGACGGGAGACGTCTCCTCCTTCTTGATCCAGCAAGGGGAAAGGAGAGGTTGATGAAGATCCAGCAGCACGACGGCGTGGTGGTGGATGCAGGGCGTCACAGAAGCAGGGCTTCGCCAAGACTACGAGGGAGAGACGTAACGGGGAAAGATGGAGGCGCCAGGGGCTGGTGTAAAATCCCTCCTCTCCCCCCCACTATATATAGGGGTGCCAGGGGGGGTTGGTGCGCAGCCTAGGAGATCTGATCTCCTAGGTGCGGCGGCCAGGGGAGGGTTTCCCTCCCCCCCAAGGCACCTCGGGGTGCCTTCCACCACTTGGACTCCTCCTTGGTGGAAACCCTAGGCGCATGGGCCTATAGGGGCTGGCGCCCCAGCCCACTATGGGCTGGGTTCCCTCCTATTTCATCCCATGGGGCCCTCCGGGATAGGTGGCCCCACCCGGTGGACCCCCGGGACCCTTCCGGTGGTCCCGGTACAATACAAGATAACCCCGAAACTTGTCCCGATGCCCGAAACAGCACTTCCTATATATAATTATTTACCTCCGGACCATTCCGGAACTCCTCGTGACGTCCGGGATCTCATCCGGGACTCCGAACAACATTCGGGTTACTGCATATACATATCTTCACAACCCTAGCGTCACCGAACCTTAAGTGTGTAGACCCTACGGGTTCGGGAGACAAGCAGACATGACCGAGACGACTCTCCAGTCAATAACCAATAGCGGGATCTGGATACCCATGTTGGCTCCCACATGCTCCACGATGATCTCATCGGATGAACCACGATGTCGAGGATTCAATCAACCCCGTATGCAATTCCCTTTGTCAATCGATATGTTACTTGCCCGAGATTCGATCGTCGGTATCCCAATACCTCGTTCAATCTCGTTACCGGCAAGTCACTTTACTCGTACCGTAATGCATGATCCCGTGACCAGACACTTGGTCACTTTGAGCTCATTATGATGATGCATTACCGAGTGGGCCCAGTGATACCTCTCCGTCATACGGAGTGACAAATCCCAGTCTTGATCCATGTCAACCCAACAGACACTTTCGGAGATACCCGTAGTCTACCTTTATAGTCACCCAGTTACGTTGTGACGTTTGGTATACCCAAAGCACTCCTACGCTATCCGGGATTTACACGATCTCATGGTCTAAGGAAAAGATACTTTGACATTGGAAAACTCTAGCAAACGAACTATACGATCTTGTGCTATGTTTAGGATTGGGTCTTGTCCATCACATCATTCTCCTAATGATGTGATCTCGTTACCAATGACATCCAATGTCCATAGTCAGGAAACCATGACTATCTATTGATCAACGAGCTAGTCAACTAGAGGCTCACTAGGGACATGTTGGTGTCTGTTATTCACACATGTATTACGATTTCCGGATAACACAATTATAGCATGAATAAAGACAATTATCATGAACAAGGAAATATAATAATAATGCTTTTATTATTGCCTCTAGGGCATATTTCCAACAGTCTCCCACTTGCACTAGAGTCAATAATCTAGTTACATTGTGATGAATCGAACACCCATGGAATTCTGGTGTTGATCATGTTTTGCTCTAGGGAGAGGTTTAGTCAACGGATCTGCTACATTCAGGTCCGTGTGCACTTTAGAAATTTCTATGTCTCCATCTTGAACATTTTCACGAATGGAGTTGAAGCGACGCTTGATGTGCCTTGTCTTCTTGTGAAACCTGGGCTCCTTGGCAAGAGCAATAGCTCCAGTGTTGTCACAGAAGAGCTTGATCGGCCCCGACGCATTGGGTATGACTCCTAGGTCGGTGATGAACTCCTTCACCCATATTGCTTCATGTGCTGCCTCCAAGGCTGCCATGTACTCCGCTTCACATGTAGATCCCGCCACGACGCTTTGCTTGCAACTGCACCAGCTTACTGCCCCACCATTCAAAATATACACGTATCCGGTTTGTGACTTAGAGTCATCCAGATCTGTGTCGAAGCTAGCGTCGACGTAACCCTTTACGACGAGCTCTTCGTCACCTCCATAAACGAGAAACATTTCCTTAGTCCTTTTCAGGTACTTCAGGATATTCTTGACCGCTGTCCAGTGTTCCTTGCCGGGATTACTTTGGTACCTTCCTACCAAACTTACGGCAAGGTTTACATCGGTCTGGTACACAGCATGGCATACATAATAGAACCTATGGCTGAGGCATAGGGGATGACACTCATCTCTTCTATTTCTTCTGCCCTGGTCGGACATTGAGCTGAGCTCAATTTCATACCTTGTAACACAGGCAAGAACCCCTTCTTAGATTGATCCATATTGAACTTCTTCAATATCTTATCAAGGTATGTGCTTTGTGAAAGACCTATGAGGCGTCTCGATCTATCTCTATAGATTTTGATGCCTAATATATAAGCAGCTTCTCCAAGGTCCTTCATTGAAAAACTTTTATTCAAGTAGGCCTTGATGATGTCCAAGAGTTCTATATCATTTCCCATCATAAGTATGTCATCTACATATAGTATGAGAAATGCTACAGAGCTCCCACTCACTTTCTTGTAAACGCAGGCTTCTCCATAAGTCTGCGTAAACCCAAACGCTTTGATCATCTCATCAAAGCGAATGTTCCAACTCCGAGATGCTTGCACCAACCCATAAATCGAGCGTTGGAGCTTGCACACCTTGTCAGCATTCTTAGGATCGACAAAACCTTCCGGCTGCATCATATACAATTCTTCCTTAAGGAAACCATTGAGGAATGCCGTTTTGACGTCCATTTGCCATATCTCATAATCGTAGAATGCAGCAATTGCTAACATGATTCGGACGGACTTCAGCTTCGCTACCGGTGAGAAAGTCTCATCGTAGTCAACCCCTTGAACTTGTCGATAACCCTTAGCAACAAGTCGAGCTTTATAGATGGTCACATTACCATCCGCGTCTGTCTTCTTCTTAAAGATCCATTTATTTTCTATGGCTCGCCGTTCAACGGGCAAGTCAGTCAAAGTCCATACTTCGTTTTCATACATGGATCCTATCTCGGATTTCATGGCTTCTAGCCATTTGTTGGAATCCGGGCCCGCCATCGCTTCTTCATAGTTCGAAGGTTCACCGTTGTCTAACAACATGATTTCCAAGACAGGGTTGCCGTACCACTCTGGCGCGGAACGTGTCCTTGTGGACCTTCGAATTTCAGTAGGAGCTTGATCAGAAGTATCTTGATCATTATCATTAACTTCCTCTCTAGTCGGTGCAGGCACCTCAGGAACATTTTCTTGAGTTGCGCCATTTTCCGGTTCAAGAGGTAATACTTCATCAAGCTCTACTTTCCTCCCACTTACTTCTTTCGAGAGAAACTCTTTCTCTAGAAAGGACCCATTCTTGGCAACAAAGATCTTGCCTTCGGATCTGAGGTAGAAGGTGTACCCAATAGTTTCTTTTGGGTATCCTATGAAGACGCATTTTTCCAACTTGGGTTCGAGCTTTTCAGGTTGAAGTTTCTTGACATAAGCATCGCATCCCCAAACTTCTAGAAACGACAGCTTAGGTTTCTTCCCAAACCATAATTCATACGGTGTCGTCTCAACGGATTTCGACGGAGCCCTATTTAAAGTGAATGCGGCAGTCTCTAAAGCATAGCCCCAAAAAGACAGCGGTAAATCGGTAAGAGACATCATAGATCGCACCATATCTAATAGAGTGCGATTACGACGTTTGGACACACTGTTACGCTGAGGTGTTCCAGGCGGCGTGAGTTGTGAAACTATTCCACATTTTCTTAAGTGCGTGCCAAATTCGTGACTCAAGTATTCTCCTCCACGATCTGATCGTAGAAACTTGATTTTCCTGTCACGTTGATTTTCAACCTCACTCTAAAATTCCTTGAACTTTTCAAAGGTTTCAGACTTGTGTTTCATCAAGTAGACATACCCATATCTACTCAAGTCATCAGTGAGGGTGAGAACATAACGATAGCCACCGCGAGCCTCAACACTCATTGGACCGCACACATCAGTATGTATGATTTCCAATAAGTCGGTTGCTCGCTCCATTGTTCCTGAGAACGGAGTCTTGGTCATTTTTCCCATAAGGCATGGTTCGCACGTGTCAAATGATTCATAATCAAGAGACTCTAAAAGTCCATCTGCATGGAGTTTCTTCATGCGTTTGACACCTATGTGACCAAGGCGGCAGTGCCACAAGTATGTGGGACTATCATTATCAACCTTACTTCTTTTGGTACTCACATTGTGAACATGTGTAGCATCACGTTCGAGATTCATAAAGAATAAACCATTCACCATAGGAGCATGACCATAAAACATATCTCTCATAAAAATGGAACAACCATTATTCTCAGATTTAAAAGAGTAGCCATCTCGAATTAAACGAGATCCCGATACAATGTTCATGCTCAAAGCTGGCACTAAATAACAATTATTAAGGTTTAAAACTAATCCCGAAGGGAGATGCAGAGGCAGCGTGCCGACGGCGATCACATTGACCTTGGAACCATTCCCGACGCGCATCGTCACCTCGTCCTTTGCCAGTTTCCGCTTATTCCGCAGCCCCTGCTTTGAGTTACAAATGTGAGCAACTGCACCGGTATCAAATACCCAGGAGCTACTACGGGCACTAGTAAGGTACACATCAATTACATGTATATCATATATACCTTTTGTTTTGCCGGCCTTCTTATCCGCTAAGTACTTAGGGCAGTTCCGCTTCCAGTGACCGCTTCCCTTGCAATAAAAGCACTCAGTCTCGGGCTTGGGTCCATTCTTTGGCTTCTTCCCGGCAGCTTGCTTGCCAGGCGCGGCAACCTCCTTGCCGTCCTTCTTGAAGTTCTTTTTACCCTTGCCTTTCTTGAACTTAGTGGTTTTATTGACCATCAACACTTGATGCTCCTTCCTGACTTCTACCTCCGCTGATTTCAGCATTGAGAACAACTCAGGAATGGTCTTTTGCATCCCCTGCATGTTGAAGTTCATCACAAAGCTCTTGTAGCTTGGTGGAAGCGACTGGAGGATTCTGTCAATGACCGCATCATCCGGGAGATTAACTCCCAGCTGAGACAAGCGGTTATGTAACCCAGACATAGTGAGTATGTGCTCACTGACAGAACTATTTTCCTCCATCTTACAGCTGAAGAACTTATCGGAGACTTCATATCTCTCGATCCGGGCATGAGCTTGAAAAACCATTTTCAGCTCGTCGAACATCTCGTATGCTCCATGTCTCTCAAAACGTTTTTGGAGCCCGGGCTCTAAGCTGTAAAGCATGCCGCACTGAACAAGGGAGTAGTCGTCAACACGTGTCTGCCAAGCGTTCATAACGTCTTGGTTCTGTGGGACGGGAGCTTCACCTAGCGGTGCTTGTAGGACATAATCTTTCTTGGCAGCTATGAGGATGATCCTCAGGTTCCGGACCCAGTCCGTATAGTTGCTGCCATCGTCTTTCAGCTTGGTTTTCTCTAGGAACGCGTTGAAGTTGAGGACTACGTTGGCCATTTGATCTACAAGACATATTGCAAAGATTTTAGACTAAGTTCATGATAATTAAGTTCATCTAATCAAATTATTAATGAACTCCCACTTAGATTAGACATCCCTCTAGTCATCTAAGTATTACATGATCCGAGTTAACTAGACCGTGTCCGATCATCACGTGAGACGGACTAGTCAACGTCGGTGAACATCTTCATGTTGATCGTATCTTCTATACGACTCATGCTCGACCTTTCGGTCTCCTGTGTTCCGAGGCCATGTCTGTACATGCTAGGCTCGTCAAGTCAACCTAAGTGTTTGCATGTGTAAATCTGTCTTACACCCGTTGTATGTGAACGTCTGAATAAAACACCCGATCATCACGTGGTGTTTTGAAATAGCGAACTGTCGCAACGGTGCACAGTTAGGGGGAACACTTCTTGAAATTATTTATGAGGGATCATCTTATTTACTACCGTCGTTCTAAGTAAACAAGATGCAAAACATGATAAACATCACATGTAATCAAATAATTAACGTGACATGATATGGCCAATATCACATAGCTCCTTTGATCTCCATCTTGGGGCTCCATGATCATCTTGTCACCGGCTTGACACCATGATCTCCATCATCGTGTCTCCATGAAGTTGCTCGCCAACTATTACTTCTACTACTATGGCTAACGCATTTAGCAATAAAGTAAAGTAATTTACATGGCGTTCCTCGATGACACGCAGGTCATATAAAAGAATAAAGACAACTCCTATGGCTCCTGCCGGTTGTCATACTCATCGACATGCAAGTCGTGATTCCTATTACAATAGCATGAACATCTCATACATCACATATAGATCATTCATCATTCATCACAACTTTGGCCATATCATATCACAAACCACTTGCTGCAAAAACAAGTTAGACGTCCTCTAATTGTTGTTGCAGGTTTTTTACGTGGCTGATTTAGGGTTCTAGCAAGAACGTCTTCTTACCTACGTTAAAGCCACAACGTGATTTGTCAACTTCTATTTACCCTTCATAAGGACCCTGTTCATCGAATCCGCTCCAACTAAAGTGGGAGAGACAGACACCCGCCAGCCACCTTATGCAACTAGTGCATATTAGTCGGTGGAACCGGTCTCACGTAAGCGTACGTGTAAGGTTGGTCCGGGCCGCTTCATCCCACAATACCGCTGAAGCAAGAAAAGACTAGTAACGGCAAGAAAGTTGACAAATCTACGCCCACAACTAATTGTGTTCTACTCGCGCAAGAAGAACTACGCATAGACCTAGCTCATGATGCCACTGTTTGGGAACGTTGCAGAAAACAAAAATTTTCCTACTCGTTTCACCAAGATCATCTAGGAGTTCATCTAGCAACGAGTCATCTAATGCATCTACATACCTTTGTAGATGGCGCACGGAAGCGTTCAAAAGAACGGTGATGATGTAGTCGTACTCAACGTGATCCAAATCACCGATGACCAGCGCCGAACGGACGGCACCTCCGCGTTCAACACACGTACAGGACGGGAGACGTCTCCTCCTTCTTGATCCAGCAAGGGGAAAGGAGAGGTTGATGAAGATCCAGCAGCACGACGGCGTGGTGGTGGATGCAGGGCGTCACAGAAGCAGGGCTTCGCCAAGACTACGAGGGAGAGACGTAACGGGGAAAGATGGAGGCGCCAGGGGCTGGTGTAAAATCCCTCCTCTCCCCCCCACTATATATAGGGGTGCCAGGGGGGGTTGGTGCGCAGCCTAGGAGATCTGATCTCCTAGGTGCGGCGGCCAGGGGAGGGTTTCCCTCCCCCCCAAGGCACCTCGGGGTGCCTTCCACCACTTGGACTCCTCCTTGGTGGAAACCCTAGGCGCATGGGCCTATAGGGGCTGGCGCCCCAGCCCACTATGGGCTGGGTTCCCTCCTATTTCATCCCATGGGGCCCTCCGGGATAGGTGGCCCCACCCGGTGGACCCCCGGGACCCTTCCGGTGGTCCCGGTACAATACCGATAACCCCGAAACTTGTCCCGATGCCCGAAACAGCACTTCCTATATATAATTCTTTACCTCCGGACCATTCCGGAACTCCTCGTGACGTCCGGGATCTCATCCGGGACTCCGAACAACATTCGGGTTACTGCATATACATATCTTCACAACCCTAGCGTCACCAAACCTTAAGTGTGTAGACCCTACGGGTTCGGGAGACAAGCAGACATGACCGAGACGACTCTCCAGTCAATAACCAACAGCGGGATCTGGATACCCATGTTGGCTCCCACATGCTCCACGATGATCTCATCGGATGAACCACGATGTCGAGGATTCAATCAACCCCGTATGCAATTCCCTTTGTCAATCGATATGTTACTTGCCCGAGATTCGATCGTCGGTATCCCAATACCTCGTTCAATCTCGTTACCGGCAAGTCACTTTACTCGTACCGTAATGCATGATCCCGTGACCAGACACTTGGTCACTTTGAGCTCATTATGATGATGCATTACCGAGTGGGCCCAGTGATACCTCTCCGTCATACGGAGTGACAAATCCCAGTCTTGATCCATGTCAACCCAACAGACACTTTCGGAGATACCCGTAGTCTACCTTTATAGTCACCCAGTTACGTTGTGACGTTTGGTATACCCAAAGCACTCCTACGCTATCCGGGAGTTACACGATCTCATGGTCTAAGGAAAAGATACTTTGACATTGGAAAACTCTAGCAAACGAACTATACGATCTTGTGCTATGTTTAGGATTGGGTCTTGTCCATCACATCATTCTCCTAATGATGTGATCTCGTTACCAATGACATCCAATGTCCATAGTCAGGAAACCATGACTATCTATTGATCAACGAGCTAGTCAACTAGAGGCTCACTAGGGACATGTTGGTGTCTGTTATTCACACATGTATTACAATTTCCGGATAACACAATTATAGCATGAATAAAGACAATTATCATGAACAAGGAAATATAATAATAATGCTTTTATTATTGCCTCTAGGGCATATTTCCAACAACATGACGTTCAAAACGTCTTTGAAGTCCCGATTCTAAGCCGTTAAGCATGGTGCACTAAACTATCAAGTAGTCATCATATTGAGCTAGCCAAACGTTCATAACGTCTGCATCTGCTCGTGTAATAGGTCTGTCACCTAGCGGTGCATCAAGGACATAATTCTTCTATGCAGCAACAAGGATAAACCTCAGATCACGGATCCAATCCGCATCATTGCTACTAACATCTTTCAACACAATTTTCTCTAGGAACATATCAAAATAAGCATATGAAAGCAACAACGCGAGCTATTGATCTACAACATAGATATGCTAATACTACCAGGACTAAGTTCATGATAAATTTAAGTTCAATTAATCATATTACTTAAGAACTCCCACTTAGATAGACATCCCTCTAATCTTCTAAGTGATCACGTGATCCAAATCAACTAAACCATAACCGATCATCACGTGAGATGGAGTAGTTTTCAATGGTGAACATCGTTATGTTGATCATATCTACTATATGATTCATGCTCAACCTTTCGGTCTTTGTGTTCCGAGGCCATATCTGCATATGCTAGGCTCGTCAAGTTTAACCTGAGTATTCTGCGTGTGCAAAAACTGGCTTGCACCCGTTGTAGATGGACGTAGAGCTTATCACACCCGATCATCACGTGGTGTCTGGGCACGGCGGACTTTGGCAATGGTGCATACTCGGGGAGAACACTTCTTGATAATTTAGTGAGAGATCATCTTATAATGCTACCGTCAATCAAAGCAAGATAAGATGCATAAAGGATAAACATCACATGCAATCAATATAAGTGATATGATATGGCCATCATCATCTTGTGCCTGTGATCTCCATCGCAGCATCGTTGTCATCTCGCCAATCTTATGCTTCCATGACTATCACTACCGCTTAGTAATAAAGTAAAGCATTACATCACGATTGCATTGCATACAATAAAGCGACAACCATATGGCTCCTGCCAGTTGCCGATAACTCGGTTACAAAACATGATCATCTCATACAATAAAATTTAGCATCATGTCTTGACCATATCACATCACAACATGCCCTGCAAAAACAAGTTAGACGTCCTCTACTTTGTTGTTGCAAGTTTTACGTGGCTGCTACGGGCTTAAGCAAGAACCAATCTCACCTACGCATCAAAACCACAACGATAGTTTGTCAATTTGACTCCGTTTTAACCTTCGCAAGGATCGGGGGTAGCCGCACTTGGTTCAACTAAAGTTGGGGAGACTGTCGCCCGCAAGCCACCTATGTGCAAAGCACGTCGGGGGAACCGGTCTCGCGTAAGCGTACGCGTAATGTTGGTCCGGGTCGTCTCGTCCAACAATACCGCCGAACCAAAGTATGACATGCTGGTAGGCAGTATGATTTATATCGCCCACAACTCACTTGTGTTCTACTCGTGCAAATAACATCAAACCATAAAACCTAGGCTCGGATGCCACTGTTGGGGAACGTAGTAATTTCAAAAAATTTCCTACGCGCACGCAAGATCATGGTGATGCATAGCAACGAGAGGGGAGAGTGTTGTCTACGTACCCTCATAGACCGTTCGTGGAAGCATTATATCAACGCGGTTGATGTAGTCATACGTCTTCATGTCCGACCAATCCAAGTACCGAAAGCACGGCACCTCCGAGTTCTGCACACGTTCGGCTCGGTGACGTCCTCGCCTTCTCGATCCAGCAAGAGGGGTGAAGTAGTAGATGAGTTCCGGTAGCACGACGGCGTGGTGACGGTGTTGGTGAAGAACAATCTCCGCAGGGCTTCGCCTAAGCACTACGAAAACTATGACAGAGGATAAACTAGAGGAGACGGGGTTGCCGGCACACGGCTTGGTGTTTCTTGTTGTGTCTTTGGTGCTAGCCCTGCCCCTCTATTTATATCTTGAGCCCTAGGGTCGAAACTTGGAGTAAAAGCCTCCACAAAGTCGGTTTCACCCGAAAGGCAAGAGTCCTTCTCGGACTCCAGGGCCAGACGCCAGGGTTCCCGGCGTCTGGACCCAGACGCCAGGGACCCTGGCGTCTAGCCCCTGGACTCCGCAAAACTTCCTTTTGCGCTTTCCAAAAACCTTGTGGGCTTTCCCCTTTGGCCCAAATAAAGTGTTCTCGTACCCAAACATTTCGGGAAACATCCAGAACCCCTTCCGGTGATTTCCGGAACCCTTCCGGTGACCAAACACTATTATCATATATATCAAACTTTATCTCCGGACCATTCCGGAGTTCCTCGTCATGTCCGTGATCTCATCTCGGACTCCGAACAACATTCGGTCACCAACATACATAACTCACATAGTACTATATCGTCAACGAACGTTAAGCGTGCGGACCCTACGGGTTCGAGAACTATGTAGACATGACCGAGACACCTCTCTGGTCAATAACCAACAGCGGGACCTGGATGCCCATATTGGCTCCTACATATTCTACGAAGATCTTTATCGGTCAGACCGCATAACAACATACGTTGTTCCCTTTGTCATCGGTATGTTACTTGCCCGAGATTCGATCGTCGGTATCCAATACCTAGTTCAATCTCGTTACCGGCAAGTCTCTTTACTCGTTCCGTAATACATCATCTGACAACTAACACATTAGTTGTAATGCTTGCAAGGCTTATGTGATGTGCATTACCGAGAGGGCCCAGAGATACCTCTCCGACAATCGGAGTGACAAATCCTAATCTCGAAATACGCCAACCCAACATCTACCTTTGGAGACACCTGTAGAGCACCTTTATAATCACCCATTTACGTTGTGACGTTTGGTAGCACACAAAGTGTTCCTCCGGCAAACGGGAGTTGCATAATCTCATAGTCATAGGAACATGTATAAGTCATGAAGAAAGCAATAGCAACATACTAAATGATCGGGTGCTAAGCTAATGGAATGGGTCATGTCAATCAGATCATTCACCTAATGATGTGATCCCGTTAATCAAATAACAACTCTTTGTTCATGGTTAGGAAACATAACCATCTTTGATTAACGAGCTAGTCAAGTAGAGGCATACTAGTGACACTCAGTTTGTCTATGTATTCACACATGTATTATGTTTCCGGTTAATACAATTCTAGCATGAATAATAAACATTTATCATGATATAAGGAAATAAATAATAACTTTATTATTGCCTCAAGGGCATATTTCCTTCAGTTTCATCGTTCCCTTCCCTTTGCTTACTGTTGGTCCTTGTGAAGTCATTGTATGATTGCATTATCTTTTGTCTTCACTAAGTGACTACTTGTTCTAATTGGCTTCACAATATCTTCCTACCCGATCTTACTGCCTAGCTGCTATTAGTCATTATGCTTTCACTTCATTGAATACTTGACTATGGTTTGCCTAGTGTAGTCTACCTTCCGCTGTATGGTAATAGGTTTATTCCTATCGTTTGTCTTCGAAACTTCCATGTTTTGAAGACTTTCATAAAAATCGCCTATTCACCCCCCCTCTAGTCGATCACTATCACTTTCAATTGGTATCAGAGCAAGGTACTCCCTCGTTCTGTGTGATTCGGTTTAACCCCCTGGGGTTTTAGCTATGTCGACTGCGGGGATAATTAAGGTCTCCGCTGCTTGCCCCGTCTTCGATGGAACTGAATATCCCTGCTGGAAGAATAAGATGCGCATGCATTTTGAAGCCATTGATGTCGACCTATGGTATGTCGTCAAGAATGGCGTTCCCAAGGCTGGTGAAGGTGTCACCGCTGCTGATGTCAAGAAGTTCGTTCAACTAGACTCCACTGTTAAGAACATCATCTGTGGTCATCTGACCAAAGGACAGTATGGCCGCGTGAGTGCTTTGGAAACATCTAAGCTAGTCTGGGACTGGCTCTCCAAGGTCAATGAAGGCATCTCAACCCAGAGAGATCAGAGAATCAGTGTCCTTCGCAACCTCTTCAACCGCTTCAAGAGAAATGACAATGAGAACGTCCAGCTCACGTTTGATCGACTCACTGACATCACAAATGAGCTTCAAGCTCTCGGCGCCACTGAGATCACCAAGCATGAAGTCGTCAAGACACTCCTGAGATCACTTGACAGCTCGTTCGACACCCTAGCCCTGATGATTCAAGAATGTCCTGGTTTCAAGACACTCGATCCGTCTAACATACTTGAGAAGCTCAACACACATGAGTTTCAGCTTTCTGAGAAAAGAGACATCTACGGTCCCAACTATGGGCGAACTCGTGCCTTGAAGGCAAAAGCTGTCTCCTCATCTGAAGAAGAATGTGACAGCAGTTCTGATGATCCTGAAGACATTGGAAAGGAGCTTGCTATGCTTGTGAAGAAGTTCCAAAAATTCACCAAGAAGAAAGGCTTCAGAAAGTCTTCACGATCAAGCTCAAGGAATGATGAAGCTTCTGCTCATGACTACAAGAAGAGAACATGCCACAAGTGCAAGAAACCTAGCCATTACATCTCTGAGTGTCTGCAGTGGGACAATGAGAACAACAAGAAGAAGAAGAGCAAGGAATATGACTCTGACGACAAGAAGAAGAAGAAATACTCAAAGTCTTCTTCCAAGTCTTCCTCAAAGTCTTCATCACACAAGAAGAGCTCATCTAGCAAGGCACGTGCGTTTGTTGGCAAGGAAATGGATTCAGAGGAGGAGTCCGCTTCTGAGGAGGCGGAGGTGGAGTCTGAGGAGGAGTCCGATTCTGGCGTTGCGAGTCTGGCTACAGCATACGTTGCCAAGTCCATCTTCAACACTGAAGACAATGACTTCATCACCGACACCGATGCAAATGACAAGGACTACTCCGCTCCTACCTACTGCTTCATGGCACGCGGTGCCAAGGTAAACACACACACTACTCACTATCAAACATCTAGTGAAGATGACTCTGATTGTGGTTCCAAACCCAGCTACAAAACACTTGCTAAAATTGCAACTGAATAACAGAAAGCTATGGAACATATTCAAAAACTGTTAGACAAAAGCGATGATCTGTTAGACGCTGAAATGACTCGATCTCAGTCCTTAATTGAAGACATAAAAAATCTTCACGTTAAGTATGAGGAACTTGAAAGTCGTCATGAAACGCTCTCAACAACTCATGAAAAACTTTCCTATGATTATCTTCAAAGGAAGCAAGATCTTGAGAAATTTAGAGCGGCTCATGAAGATCTTCAAAAGGAAAACGAGTCACTTCGCGCCGAACAGATCAGTTCCGCTCAGGAAGAATTTGAACCACCATGTCTTAAATGCATCGAGCGTGACAACGCTACTTCTGTTGCTGAGTGTTCTACTGCTGCTACTGTTGCAATATCTTCAACTATTGATGTGGTAACTAACCCCTCTGCTGAGGATACCACTGCTATTGCTGATGAGAATGCTAGGTTTAAGACATTTCTTGAAACAGGGATGTACAAAAGTTTCAAAGGGCATCAGACACTATGTGATGTCCTCAAAAGGCAGATCCTGAACCGAAACCCTAGGAAAGAGGGTGTTGGGTTCGAAAGGAAAATGAATGCTGATGGCTCTTACTGGAAACCTAAGCAGTACCCCAAAACCACATGGGTTGCTGCAAAGGGACCTTCAGCGGATCCATCCACCCTATCTGGCTTCACTTGTGCTAATCCCATTGTCATTGATGAATCCTTTGATGCAAACTATAAACTGTTTTAGAATCAGAATGGTGAAGTGTTTCCCAGGTATATTGGTACTAACTGCAGGAATGGACCGCCTATGAAGAAGGTCTGGGTGCCGAAAAGGTGTTTGGAGAATCTTCCTATGAATGTCATCATGACACCACAGGTGAAGAAGACAAACCCCAGACCACAGGCTTCATACGGTCCAAAGGCTTCATACAGATAGAGGACTCACCTGAGTCGCACTAACGCAAATGTTTTGCAGGGAAACCGTACTCAGGCGTGTGAATATGAGCGCGTTTCATCAAACCGCCATGTTCATAAGATCAAGAACTATTCTGGTTATTCTTATGAGTACTATTGTCCACCTGCCAGACTTTTTGCTAGGGCTCCAAAGCCAAAGTTCTCAGATGCTGCACTTAGACTCATTGCTTTGAAGCCACCCTTGAAGATGTGGGTGGCTAAGAAAGCTTAACTCTCTTTTGCAGGGAAAGGTCTCCAGCCGAAAACCAAAATTGTCTGACGCTATTGCTGGGGACCTTAAACATCTTGTAGGGCACAAGATCAAATGCCCAAATGGTCTTATAATGTACTTTGTTCCTGAATCGCTTGCTACTCGCCCTATCAGTCCAAATCTCGATCTAAGCTTTCATAATCCACTGGTTCGTCAAATGTTTTTGCTTCACAATTCTCTTCGTGAAGCCTATCCCCCTAACTGCATTGTAGGGTACGACACCAGCTGCTTCAGAATGGATTATTGATAGTGGGTGTACCAATCACATGACTGGCAAGCGAAGCCTTCTTATGGACTCAACACTACGTCCATCTGACAAAAGTCACATCACATTTGCTGACACTGGTAAAAGAAAGGTATTGGGTCTAGGTAGAGTTGCAATCTCAAAGGATCAACACATGGATAAAGTCATGCTTGTTGAATCCCTTGGTTTCAACCTAATGTCTGTTTCAATGCTTTGCGATTTAAACATGATTGTGATGTTTGGAAAATATCGTTGCCTTGTACTAATGGAATCTGACAAGTCTCTAGTGTTTGAAGGGTATCGGAAAGATGATTTGTACATGGTAGATTTCTCAGTAGGACCACAACTTGCCGTATGTCTTCTAGCAAAAGCTTCTGAATGCTGGCTCTGGCATCGGAGGCTAGGACATGCTGCATTGAGGAACCTCCACACCCTTGCAAGGAAGAAGCATGTCATAGGCATCGAGGGCGTCAAGTTCAAGAAGGATCACTTATGCGGTGCCTGTGAAGCAGGAAAGATGACGAGGGCCAAGCATCCCTCGAAGACAATCATGACAACGACTCAACCCTTCGAACTGCTCCACATGGATCTTTTCGGTCCCACTCATTACTCAACTCTTACTACTACTGCTTGTCTCTATGGCTTTGTCATTGTTTATGATTATTCAAGATATACTTGGGTGCATATAATCCTCTACAAGACTGAAGTGCAGGATGTCTTCAGACGCTTCGCCAATCGAGCCATGAACAACTATGTCGTCAAGATCAAGCACATCAGAAGTGACAATGGCACTGAATTCAAGAACACTGGTCTAGACACTTATCTTGATACTTTGGGCATTACACATGAATTCTCAGCTCCGTACACACCACAGCAGAATGGCATCGTGGAACGCAAGAACAGTACACTTATTGAGATGGCCCGGACGATGCTTGATGAATACAAGACTCCAAGAAAGTTCTAGCCTGAAGCCATTGATACTGCAGGCCATATCATCAACCGTGTTTATCTTCACAAGCTTCTCAACAAGACATCCTATGAGATCCTTACTAGCAAGAAGCCAAATGTCAGTTACTTCAGAGTATTTGGTGCCAGGTGCTGGATCAAGGATCCACATCACACTTCAAAATTTGCACCAAAAGCACATGAAGGTTTTATGCTTGGATATGGAAAGGATTCGCACTCCTACGGAGTCTTCAACCTCTTTCATTATAAAGTGGTTGAAACAGTGGATTTGCGGTTCGATGAGACTAACGGTTCACAAAGAGAGTACCTGCCAAATGTGCTAGATGAAGTTCCATCCAGTGAATCAATCAAACTTATGGGAACTGGAGAAATCATACCTTCTGAAGGTCAGCCTGAAGAGGAACTTATCATCTCCGCACCTGATCAACCTGGAGACAATGATCAAACTGAAGACAATGCTCAGCCCGAAGAAAATCCTTCTAACAATGACAATGATCAGCAAGAGCAAAATCTTCATCCTGTACATCCTCGTGTCGCAAATGAAGTACAGATTTAGAGAATAATTGATAGCATCAATGCACCAGGTCCACTCACTCGTTCAAGGGCAACACAGCTAGCAAATTTCTGTGGGCACTTCGCATTTGTCTCAATATCTGAACCCAAGAAAGTTGAAGAAGCCTTCATGGAACCTGAATGGATTCAAGCTATGCAAGAAGAGCTTCAACAGTTTGAGCTAAATAATGTATGGGAACTGGTTAAGCGTCCTGATCCTCGCAAGCACAATATAATAGGCACCAAATGGATATATCGCAACAAGCAAGATGAGCATGGTCAAGTTGTCAGAAACAAAGCTCGTCTCGTTGCTCAAGGGTACACTCAAGTTGAAGGGATTGACTTCGATGAAACATTTGCTCCTATGGCTAGACTTGAAGCCATACACATACTGCTGGCCTATGCGAATCATCATAACATTCTTCTATATCAAATGGATGTGAAGAGCGCTTTTCTCAACGGCAAGATTGACGAAGAAGTGTATGTTGCACAACCGCCTGGCTTTGAAGATCCAAAACATCCTGACATGGTGTACAAGCTCAACAAGGCGCTGTATGGCCTCAAACAAGCCCCTCGGGCTTGGTATGACACACTCAAATACTTCCTGAAGAGCAAAGGCTTCAAACCTGGTTCCCTCGACCCCACTCTCTTCATGAAGACATATGATGGTGAACTGTTTGTGTGCCAAATATATGTGGATGACATTATCTTCGGCTGCACCAATCAGAAATACACAAACGAGTTTGGATATATGATGCAAGAGCAATATCAGATGTCCATGATGGGTTAGTTGAAGTTCTTCCTTGGTCTTCAAATACGTCAGCAACGCAACAGCATCTTCATATCTCAAGAGAAGTACCTCAAAGATTGCCTGAAGAAATTTGGGATGCAAGACTGGAAAGGCTTCACGACTCCAATGCCAGCCAAACATCATCTGGGTCCCGACAATAATGGTAAAGAGTTCGATCAAAAGTTATACTGCTCCATGATTGGTTCTTTACTTTATCTATGTCAATCTAGGCCAGACATTATGCTTAGTGTTTGCATGTGTGCTCGATTCCAAGCGGCACCAAAGGAATCGCATCACTTAGCTGTGAAGCGAATTCTTCGATATTTGGCTCACACCCCAACATTAGGATTATGGTATCCAAAGGGCTCAGAGTTTGATCTGGTTGGATTCTCGGATGCTGATTATGCTGGTGACAAGGTGGATCGCAAGTCTACATCAGGTACATGTCATTTTCTGGGACGATCACTTGTATGTTGGTCTTCAAAGAAGCAGAACTGTGTATCTCTCTCCACTGCTGAATCTGAATACATTGCTGCTGGATCTTGCTGCGCTCAGCTTCTATGGATGAAGAAAAAACTCAAATATTATGGCATTCATCTGAAGCAAGTGCCATTCTACTGCGACAACCAAAGCACCATCAAGATTGCCAACAACCCAGTTCAGCACTCGAAGACAAAGCACATTGAAATTCGTCATCACTTTCTCAGAGATCATGTTGTGAAGGAAGATATTGATATCATACACGTCAACACTGAAGAGCAATTGGCAGATATCTTCACCAAGCCCTTGGATGAGAAGAGGTTTTGCAAGTTACGGTGTGAGCTAAATATCTTGGAATCCTCAAATGTCCTGTGATCAGGCACACATCCTAACACTTATGCATATTGATGACTTAGATGTGCAACACACGAAGTAAAGTATATCTTCAATCAATGAAGACTTACATTCTAAGTGTGAATACATTAATGTGGAATTTGACTTCGGAGCGCCACGATAATTGTGCGCCGTGTCTGAGTCTAATACTTCCTATATGGTGGGTAACGCCACCACCAAATTTTTCTGTTTGAAGTGTTTCACTCATGGCGTTACGTTTGGTATGTCTTCACATTTGGTTTGGCTTCAATCTCAACTTGTCTTCATGATTATCTTCACTATGTTGATTTGATTGTCTTTCTCATCTATATATATACCAGTGTTTTGTCCTCTACAACATTCACTTATAGCTATGTCTTCTTGTTGAATCTTTTGAACTAAGTGAATGTGATCGGACCCTAACCTCTCTATGCTTTCTATCTCAAACTCTATCTCTCCAAATCATATGCATTCTATTGAAACTGTCGAATATCTTCTCTGCGTCCTTGTCAGCAGAAGATACAGAGACAAACATTAAGTCCGTTTTCAATGCTAATTCCTTCACCTGAAACCCGGAGAAGTGGGAACGACCACCTGACAATCCAGGCGTGCATGGGAACGTGGAACAACCTCTGATATGTTGCATGATGGCCACGTGTCCTTCAGATGTGAATCTCCAGGGGCACCTATGTAATAACATTGTGCCGTCCCTGTCTCTATAAATACACGCCTCACCACAGTCATTTTCCTTTCTTCCACTCTCGCACAAACCCTAGCGCCACCGCTCGCCCTCGACGACGCCGGCGACGAAGCGCTTAGTTGCCGCGACCTCACCGACGCTGTCTTCACGCCGGCCGCGGACATCGTCTTCTCCGCCGTCGCCGTAGGAGTCCTCCGTCGCCAAGTTAGGGCACGGACGATCGGTCTGCTCGGCCTCCTCTCCCACTCCGTCTAGCAGTTCTTTGTGTGGTAAATAAAACTTCTTTTTATGGCCCCTTTGATTCTATAGATCCATCACTTTCTACCACAAGCAGTTTCTGTTCACACAAGTTGGATCTATTTCATACTGCATCTCATAATATGCCTAGTATGTTCACTTATGCTTCACAAAGTAGTTAGATTCCTCACTTGTACTTATTCGTGGATTCGTACAAATCTGGAACCAACTCTCTATCTATGAGTGAATGTCTTCGCACTATGAGGTTAATGTCTTCTAAACTGATTTATCTTCAAAATCTTCTGAGAATGCATATGACCTCTTCGCCTTCCTTCGCACCTTAATGCTGTCACATGTACATGTCAGTGGGAGAATCCCTTGGTTCTCATAGTCTGCATTCATTTGCAGAATTCTTACAGCATCATATAAATTCTCCCGAAGCCAGTTCTTGTTTGACCAGCAAGCGGAAGCCTTTGAAACCTTTGAACGTGTTGAAGCCATTCCGTTTGAAGATCATGGCTACAGAGAAATCAGCAAGGAAGGGTGGCCGACAGCGTCGAGGGGGAACATCAAGAGATTTTCCTGATGACCTCTCAGAGCTGTACAAGACAGACCCAGAAGAGGATTACAATCAGCACAAGACACGAATCCAATGGATTCGAAGGTACTGAGCTGAGCAATGGTTCAAGTACAGGTTTGTGACCCAGGAATATGCAGAGAAGAATGCCATCAAGCGACCATGGGGAGACATCCTATACAGAAATCTTCAACCCAGATCCAGAGATGAAGCCATTGAACAAGGCTTCTATCCCTGCATGGTCCGTGGACCACAGCCTGTAGATGCTGATCCGTCGTCATTGTTATGGTGTCATGATGACAATCTGTTCAAGCGCAACTTCCAGTTTGCCAAGAACTCGGCTAAGCAAAACAAGAAGACATTGGGACTAGACTTCAACCCTGGTCCTTCTGCTCCCCGTGCCGATGGCACCCGCGAAGCTGAACCCAATCTTGTTTGGCCCTTCTACAACTTGGAAGGTCTCATCACTCATATCATGGTTCAAGGGACAGCCGTGGATGAGCCTACAGATGATGCTGAATCTGATGAAGCGCCTGCACCGCCGAAGCCAAAGAAACTGAAGAAGCCTAAAGCTTCAAAGCCTGCTCCTGCACCAAAGGTCTTACATGCGAAGCCACTGGCTACTGCACCTCCTGAAGACAGTGTGCAGTCTGAAGATCTGTCACGTATCTCCAAGAAGACTGAGATGAGAAACAGTACTGATCAGGCACTGACTGCTGCTGATATTCTGCGCAATGACGCCATTGATCTTTCCAGCGATGAAGATCTTGCAGATGACGCTCTTGAGCAACTGATCAAGAGCAAGGAAGAAGCAGAGATCTTCAATGATTTGCCTCTCTTTGATGTGGCAATCCTCCATAACTTCATTGATGAGTGGTTTGACACGCCCAACCTCAGCTTTGAAGATCTACAACTTCCAATTGGCCTCAGTGTCACCTTCCATGGCGCCATTGCTTCTGAGCTATCTCTAGCTCAGCGCATCGTTGAACTGAAGCAAAATATCGACTATGAGAAAGCTCAGTTAAAGAAGCACATGGCCAAGCTCAGTGTGCAAGATGTGAAAAACTTTAAGATTATGCTGCACGAGCTCAAGGAAGCCTTTCTCAAAAAGCGTGAATAAGCTCAAGGTTCTCGTGAACGCATGAAGAGCCTGGCTGACAAGTGTGTGCAAGCCTACAATGAGGCTGAGAAGCGCAAGGCTCTTGGTCGTCCTGGCATCGACCCAAGAATGGCTGCAAAGAAGAAGAAGCCCTCAACTGACCAATCTGCACCTTCAAGGCAGGAAGAACTTCGCATAGTCTTCCCAAGCAGCATGACTGGCTCGAAGCCAAAGGTCAGGTCAACTGCTTCAGAACTGAAGAAGAAGAGGATTGCCGAGGCTGAAGCCAGAAAAAGGAAAAATACTGAAGCTTCTGATGTCACTCCCTCTAAGAAGAAGCGCAAAACCAAGAAGGATAGGGCTGCTCCCACAGAGCCCTTAGTTGTTGAACCTATCTCAATGGTTCGCCCTGCATATGAACACCACGAGCGCCAACTGATTGTTCATGAGCCTGCTTCCATAGAGGCTCCTGATGCTGAAGACATTCCAGCAGTTGATCCCACCGTTGCTGAAGACATTGGTCACCATGACAATGTTGAAGATGATGAAGTCCTTCCTCAGATCGAGCACCAACTGGTATCATCGCCTGTGCTTACACACAACGAACTCATCAGCATTGGTCGTCCTTTGACGCCAACTGCTCAGGATGCATCGTGGGCTGATCACCCACAGAGACAAGACACTACAAGCTCTCCCCAAGCAACCCCATCAGAGCAAGAAGAGGATGACTTTGAGGCCCAGCCAACTCCATCTCCACAGGTGTCGCCAGCGGTACGCAGGCTTCGCAAAGGACCAAGGTCTCAAGTCCCTCTTCCGAGCATTCCAGAAGGAGAAGTGCACCACCAATCTGTTGCACGTCAAGTGTTTCCAGATGCCACTCCTACTGAGACTGTCTCTGAGTCTGAAGCCAAAGGTGCTAAAGACAATCCGGCTGCATCAGCCGATGACAAACAAGAAGAAGATCATGTCCCTACACCCCAAACTTTGAAGAAGCTGTTCCTGAAGTGAACGTGTCTGTGCCCGACCCTCCAGCTCATCAAGTGGAGGTTGAGAATCTTGAGGCTGCCACCACCAACACAAATGAAGCCAATGACATAGTCATGGCTGAAGCAAATGTGGAGCCTGCACCAACCAATGTGCCAGAGGCCAATGAAGCCAATAATGCAACTGCAACAGATGTGCAGCCTGACGCCTCTGTCGATGCCACTGCTCCTTTTCCACCACCAAGGCCACACACTATCGAGCAAGCATTCAACTATGGCCAACTTGTCACTGTCAAATGGCCTTTTCTGACTCCTCCGCCTACTGCTGGTCCTTAGTTTGACTATCACGTTGAGCACAGGCCTCAGGTTCAGAAGCCAATACCAAGGTTGCCCAGGTTTCCAGGCACTGCATCTGCACCCGGATCGTTCAATATCAATGGCTTCAAGGCACACAACACCTTCTTTGATAGCGCCAAGAACCCCTACACCAAGGCAAGAATATCTTCTGATTGGTTCTGGAGTTATCAACAGCGCAGTTATTACTCATGCATTCTGTACAATCAAGGTCGCATTTTCCCACATATGCGTCTTGACACTGAAGCCATAACTGGACTGCCCTGTTTGGAAGAAGCTCTGGATTGCTTCAGAGAGTCAGGCTTGATGCAGTTCGTCACTAATAAGGAGCACTGGAATGAAGAATTGCTGCTCCAATTCTATGCCACTCTTCATATCCGTGGCTACAACAGGGATCCGAAGACTTGGGTCCTTGAGTGGATGACAAGCAATGTTCATCATGAAGCCAAAGCCTTTGATATCATTGACCTTACTGGCCCGCCCACTCCAGGAGATCTGTATGAACCTGGTTGTCAGCTTCACAGTGCTGCTATGGAAAGCATCTTCCACAAGCTTGAGCCCAATATGAGTGAGATGCTTAGCATGATGAAGCCTTTGCCTCAGATGCTGAATATCCTAAGGAGTTCTATGTTGAAGACCTTGAGTATTTGCCACGTACTATCTATCACATCATAAGGCGAACTCTCTGGCCCATCAAAGGACATTCTCCACATGCCAAGCTAGAAGGCGCAATGAAGACGTTGGTCTTTCATATTCTTCATGGCAAAAGCTTCAATGCACAAGACTTCTTTATTCACCAGCTTGCTGCATCAACATCTGACATTTTTGGCTTGAAGTTTTTGCGCTCCATGGATAATGCGGCTGATCAAACTACACTCAGCTGTCACCTATCAGCCCTCTGCTCGCAATCATCGGATCTTTCTGCCTGATGTTGATATGTCAGTTGAAGCCATCTATCCAGAGCCTGCCAAGGAGCCTCTTAGTCTTCAGAATGCTGAGAATCAAAGCTTCTCTCAAAACATTGAAGGAGTTCAAGCAGTCTCTCGTGTTTATCCTCTGGCTGGCACTACACGTGCACCTCACCGTGCCCTCACTGAAGCCACTGACAGCACCATTGCCCAACGGCCCAAGAAGTGATCCCGTGTTCTCAATGACCGAGAGCTTCTGGTTGCCCTTCATCAGAAACAGGATAGGCATCATGACTGGCTGAAGTGCCAAATGCAAAGCCTCTTGGTGGACGTAAACAAGATTCACAATCTTGCCACCAAGAATGCCTTTGTTGCCCATGAAACCTATCGGCATACATGGAAAGGGCTGACGCTTATGTGCTCTGAGGATGATCTTCAAGAGGATGGCTTCTCTGAACGCTTCAAGTTTGACTCAACACCTCCAAGAAGGACTGTGCTGCGACAAACTCCGTCTCTTGAAGACTCTGAGTTCTCTTCCTCCGCGGCAACTGTGAATGCCAGAGTGATCGATGACGAAGACGATGCTACTTCACCGCCCCCTACTTCTGCACACATCGACACTGCCCCGAGTTCGTCTGCACCGCCTAACAACACCGACGACCAAGCTTCTTCACCTACTCCTCATGGGAACGAGTAGATGCTCTATGTCTTCAAACCTTTTTGGTCCTTACTGACAAAAGGGGGAGAAGCATATGAGTTTGATAGTCTTCAAGCTGGTCCATATGGGCAGTTGCTTTATATTTTGCCTAGTGTTTACAACTCTCGTTTTGATACATTTGGTTCTTTGAGTTGTAACACTTAAACTCGATGGTCGTCTGCTACTTATTTGCTATTCTGTGATGCGATGATAAATTCCGCATGTGCGACGATAAATTCCGCACTTAGATCATTTTGCAGACGTCCATTTTTCATTATGCATGTCATTATCTTCACATACTTTTCATGCATGATGAATTGTCATCATAAGTTGAAGAGGATCTCAACAAGTACAACCTGCCATGTGCATTTGCATTCCAAAAGCAAATTACTTATATGCACATCTTTAGGGGGAGCCCTTACAACTTATGAAGACAATCCCCTATCCTTTACAATTTCACATATTATATTCCCCGTTGAAAACTTCAACTAGTTTGTCATCAATCACCAAAAAGGGGGAGATTGTAAGTGCATCTAGTGCCACCCCTAATTGGTTTTGGAGTATTGATGACAAACCTAGTTGAGGGACTAATGTGTTTGTGAGAATTGCAGGATAACACAGGTAGAAGTCCCTCATTGATTCGGTTTTCCTACCAGAGATGACCCCTAAAAATGTAAGAAGACATTGAAGACAGAGGTGGTATGTGAAGACATTCACATTGAAGACTATGACAAGAGAAGACATCGCATGAAGACTATGGAGCGCAAAGACTTAGTTCTTTCGTCGTTCTTTTTCTTCTTTGTTGAGTCATAGGAACCACCATACTGTTAAGTGGGGTCCAAGAGAACCAGTCAGAATGACTGAAGTGATGCTTAACCAAAATCCTATGTCTTCGAGTGAAGACTATGAGAGCAAATCTTGTCCAGAGTTGGATAAGTCAGCTTTGCTTGTAGCCCAAGTAAAGTTGTCATGTGTGTTTGAAATCTGACCGTTGGAACACATGTCAGTTCCTTAGTGACCCAGGGTCATTTCGGACAAATCAGGTCGGGTTGCCTAGTGGCTATAAATAGCCCACCCCTACAACCATAAACGGTTGGCTGCTCAGAGTAAGAGTACACCTTTTGTCGTTTGAGAGCAACCCACCTTGAAGCCTTTGAGAGAGAATTCCTTGCGAGGATAAAGCCCTAAACACCCAGAGCCAAAGAGTGTTAGGCATCACTTAAGTCTTCCTATCTGTGTGATCTGAAGACTTATTACACTTGAGGACTGTGAATCCTCCAGCCGGTTAGGCGTCGCGTTCTGAGCATCCAAGAGTCATTGTGGATCGCCGGTGAACGAAGTCTGTGAAGGTTTGGAAGTCTACCTTGAAGACTTACCAGAGTGATTGGGCGAGGACTGGGTGTCCTTAGCTCAAGGGGAATAAGGTGAAGACGAGGTCTTCTGAGTTAAATCTCAGCCTCCCCAACCAGACGTACAGTTGTCACAGCAACTGGAACTGGTCCAACAAATCATTGTCTTCAATTAGTCACTGGTTTCATCCTTCCCTTCCCTTTGCTTATTGTTGGTCCTTGTGAAGTCATTGTATGATTGCATTATCTTTTGTCTTCACTGAGTGACTACTTGTTCTGATTGGCTTCACAATATCTTCCTACCTGATCTTACCGCCTAGCTGCTATTAGTCATTATGCTTTCACTTCATTGAATACTTGACTATGGTTTGCCTAGTGTAGTCTACCTTTCGCTGTATGGTAATAGGTTTATTCCTATCGTTTGTCTTCGAAACTTCCATGTTTTGAAGACTTTCATAAAAATCGCCTATTCACCCCCCTCTAGTCGATCACTAGCACTTTCATTAATAACTATGTTTGAGAAACTCACATTGCGGTAGAATCGGAAGCGTATCAACAAGGACCCAAATGTCCATATTCTCTTGCTCGATGTCAGGATCACCAAGATCCATGGTGACAATCATACCCTCATAAAAACCATACATTTTGCAAAGTGCTTCCCAATTTTGGCAACCAAAATGGGTTACGCTCTGAGAATTGTACAGATTTACTTCAAAATCGATATCATGATGGGTCCTTAGGTGTATTTTCTTTGTTTGAAAATTTTCATGGTCTTCAAAACCCATCCTCTCCAAGACATAGCGTCTTGCATGACATGGGATAAGCTAGTCGAATTGTAAAAGATGAAAATTAGACGTTGAAATAGTTGAAGTCATTCTTAATTATGAAAAAAAACACTTGTCGTTGTTGCGTACCGTTTCAATATCGAAGGTCTCCTCGATCTTAATGCTGAAGCGCCGATCTTCGTCCAGCTCAACAAACATGTCACACATACCTCGATCGTCGTGGCACCAGCTGCACTCCCCTGGGAGACTGTCGTCGTCCGAGTATGACATTTCCTACGTTCATAATTCAAAGATTAAACTTGTACAATTAAATATATGTATTAAAAAACCTAAATTAGATCATTATTTTTCGAGAAAATCCAGGCCACTCGATATTTCCTACATATTCTAGCACAAGTCATGCCAGAACTCACGGAAAAATCCGGCATGACCTTTGCTAAAAAAGGACATATTGAGCGCCTGAAATTTGGCGGAACGGAAATTAATCAACACTCCGGCAAAACATAGGCCACTCGGAGGTGTAAACTGAACATGAACGACCACTTGGGCAACCACATATCCTATTTGAGAAAATATGACATGTTCAACTAGTTTTATTAATTCAACTAGTTCTTACTAAATATAAACTTACTATAAATAGAAAAAACTAGTTCTTTCTAAAAATAAAGTAGTTCAACTAGTTATATTAATTATCTTCCTAAAAATACATTAGTTCTATTAATTCAACTAGTTCAACTAGTTTATTAATTTACTTACTAAACTAGTTCAACTACAACTAAAGTAGTTCAACTAGTTTATTAATTTACTTACTAAAAATAAACTAGTTCTTACTAAAAATAAACTATTTCAACTAGTTATATTAATTTTCTTACTAATTCTATTAAACACTTACTAAAATTTAACCCTAAATAATTTGATGAACTCTAAAATTTAATCCTAACTAATTCAATGAACTCTAAAACTAATTCTACTTAACAACTACTGCCATAATTAGCATCTAATTTGATGAACCCTAACTAATTAGATGAACTCTGAAATTTAACCCTAAGAACCCTAGCTAGGCAGAGGTAGGGGAGGAGGAGGGCGTGCTCACCTTTGGCGCCGGCTGAGTTAGGGAGAGGGGCACACGACGTCGAGGTTGGGGACGGGGTCGAGGCGGCGGGCGCATGGCGGAGGGTGGCGATGTAGGGGGGGTGTCGAGGTCGGGGTCGGGGGCGGCGTCGAGGTCGCTGTCGGGGGCGGGGGCGGCGTCGAAGGTGTGCGAAGAGCGACGGGTCGCGCGCGGCGGCCGATGACGATGCAGGGCGGCGACAGTGGAGGAGTAGGGATTTGGGGGAAGTGGCCATGGGGGAAGAACGAACCGCGCGGTTAAGTTAAAAGTAGCAGTAGCGCGTTCTAGGAAGTGCACTGCTGCTACGGTAGCTATAGCGCGTTTCCTAACAAGCGCTACTGCTATTCCTTCTCTTTTTTATTTGCTTTCCATTTAATTTTATTTTCATTAGCAGTAGCGCCTTTGTTCGTAAATGCGCTGCTACAAAACAAGTAGCGGTACCGCGGTTCCACGTAGATCGCTACTACTATGTGTAGCCTATTGGCTAAGCCATGGGAATTTTAGTAGTAGCGCTTTTGTACTCGGGCGCGCTACTGCTATAACTGTATCTGTAGCGCGGTTTTAAATACCGCGTTGCTGCTAATTAGCACCAGCGTGCGTTTTTATCCCGCGCTACTGCTAATGTTCTGTGTATAAGGTTTTCCCTAGTAGTGGCCATATGTGGATGAATTTGATCAAAAAATTCAAAGGGGAAGAATTTGGGAGAATCTGGCCAGCAGCAAGATCTTACACCAAATAAACACATTCATATCATCTTGATAAGATAAAAGCAGCACGCAGTGAGTTTGGTCCATGGTTGAACACCTATCATTCTCTATTGTGGTACAAGTCAGGATTTAACACTGTCATCAAATGTGATCATATCAACAATAACTTGGCATAAAGTTTTAACAACAAGATAAAGCAGTTGAAGAACTTGCATGTGCATGACATGGTCAACCAAATCAGTGTAGCGACGCGACCTCAAACGGTCAAGTCTCTATGCTTCGGTGTCATCCCTGGATCGGTAATGCTGACACACACAGTACTTGAAGGATTTATAACAGAGTAGCAATCACACACTTATTACATCAAATGTCTCAAAAGAGAACTTATTACAATAAACATGGCTTAAGGCCATCTAATACGATAACAACGGAAGGCTTGGAAGATAAAGCGAGTCAATCAACTCCAACAGCATAGCTGAGCTGCACGGCAATGACCTAACGAACCTTACTCCTCGTCTGAAAAGTCTGCAACATAATACGTTGCAGCCCGAAAACGGGTCAGCACATGGAATATGCTAGCAATATAACACGGTAGAGCAAGAACAGAATAATGCTATCACTATATGCATATTTGGCTGGTGGAAAGCTCTACATTTAAAGTTTTGCGAAAAGCCAATTTTTCCCTACAACAAAGGAATAAATTTTATTTAACTATCATGGTAGTTGAAACATCACTGAGAAGGTTCCTCCAACTCAATCCCAATTAAAAAGTAATTATCAACCCAACAATATTAATTTAGAGTGATGAGATACATATGATAATCCAAGTACTAGATACTCAAGATGTCCATAACCGGGGACACAGCTAACCATGATTAGTTTGTACACTCTGTAGAGGTTTGCACGCTTTTCTCCACAAGACTCTATCTCCTCCATTGGATTTCTCGCACTACATGGTGTTTGAGAAACGGATGACCGAGACATAGTCTTTCAGAAACATTAACTCTCTAATCCTGATAGACTATACCACCTACAACCCACTACCTGCTAGTCTACCTCTTCAAGAGCTTCACGTAACTTACTCAACTATGCTAGAGCCCATAATAGCTTGTGGCTGCACACGGAAGTTTCTAGCATGAAATATCTCAGTTCCCTTTGAGCCTGGGTGGCGGACCTTAGGTGTAGCGACCAGACCTCAAACAGTCTGATCTCTGTGCTTCAGTGTCATCCCTGGATCAGTAATACTGACACGGACAGTACTTGAAGGATTTATAACAGAGCAGCAATCACAGACTTATTACATTGAATGTCTCCAAAGAGAACTTATTGCAATTAATATGGCTTAAGGCCATCTAATAATGATAACAACGGAAGGCTTGGAAGATAAGTGAGTCCATCAACTCCAACGGCATCACTGAGTATAGAACCACAACCTAAGGCACCTTACTCGTCGTCTGAAAAATCCGCAACATGAACGTTGCAGCCCGAAAACGGGTCAGCACATGGAATATGCTGGCAATGTAACACATAGAGAGTAATGAATAGAAATAGACTATACTACATGCATATATGGCTGGTGGAAAGCTCTATGGTTACAGTTTTGTGTAAAGCCAATTTTTCCCTACTGCAAAGGAATAAATTTTATTTAACTATCATGGTGGTTGTTAAACATTGAGAGTGTAGACACCCTCTCAATCCAATTAAGCATCATCATTAAACCCAACAAAATTAATTAAAGTCACACGATGAGATTCACATGATAATCCAAGTACTAGATACTCAAGACGTCCATAACCGGGGACACGACTAATCATGATTAGTTTATACACTCTGCAGAGGTTTGCGCACTTTTCCCCACAAGACTCGATCTCCTCCGTTGGGATTCTCGCACTACATGGTGTTTGAGAAACGGATGACCGAGACATAGTCTTTCAGAAGCGCTAGCACCTTACGATCGGGTAGACCGTTACACCTACTTTCCCCTACATCTGCTAGTCTACCACTGTAAGAGTTCACACGACTTAATCAACTATGCTAGAGCCCATAGTAGCTTGTGGCTGCACACGGAAGTTTCTAGCATGAATCTCATGATCCCTTTGAGCCAGGGTGGCGGTCCATAAAGAAAAAGAAGCAATCGCCGGAATACCCAGGTGCCTCAATCCACCCAGATGTGTGTTAAAGTTGCCACCTTAAGTAAACCATTATATAACAATCTCACATCTTTCATGGATACACTCACCCAATCAGCGTCTACTAGCATAGCATGGCATAAGCAAATGTAGAAGTAACTCCCAAAGGTTTGATAATAAAACAGGTAATAGGTACTACCTCATCTACTTCCCAAAACCCACATATTAATGAGATCCTATTCATGCAATTGTTTGAGGATTGATCTAATGCAATAAAACTGGGTAGTAAAGAGGTATGATCAAAGTGTTACTTGCCTTGCGGATGATCCGTGAAACCTAGAGATTCGAAGTAGCAAGGTACTCTATCGCAAACAAACAAGCATACAATAAACACTCAACTAATGCACAGGTAAAACTCAAATAAGAGATCTAACCAGAAAGTTCAACTTAAGAACTCCGGTTTGCAAAAAGAAACAAATTAAATCAAACGAAACAACAAAAGTCAAACGGCGAAAGAAACAAGCTTCGTTTACTAATCTGGACTTAAGTCAAATTTTACAGAAGCAAAAACTTGTCTGAGTTGGTTAAACGGAAAGAGGGTTTCGAGACGAAACTCTAGGCGCTTGAATCACCGGATTTCGATAAACGAGCGAAAAGTTATACTAAAACGAAAATCGGATCAGAAATCGCGATCAGAAATAATCGCGGAAAATCCGAGAAAAAAAAACTAACGAACAAATTAACGAACGAACGTTCATTAACTGAAACTAAACGGTGAACTCGTCCGTTAAAATGAACGAACGGGTGAACGTTCGCTAAATAAGTGAACCGAATAAAAACAAAAAAAACCGATCTAAATAAAAAACCTAGGGTTAAAAAAGAATCGAATCGGTTTTCTTCAGAAAACCGGCGGCGGACGGCGGCTACCTCGTCGGAAACCGGCAGAACTCGGGGCTCCGGTGGGGTGGGGTGGCGTCGGCAGCGGGGGGCGCGGCACACGGCGGCTGCTCCGGGAGGCGGGACGGGTCGGGGTGGCGGGGTGAGGCGGCGGTGGCGGGCGGTATTTATGAGGGGGGGGGCGTCCGGCTAGGGGAAGGGGGCGTCGGGTCGGGGTCAGCCTCGGGAGGCGTGCCCCGGCCGGACTCGGCGGCGGCGGCGGGTCGGACACCTGCAGGGAAGGCGGCGGCGACGCGGGCCTGGCCTGGCTCGGCTGGGCCTTCGGCCCAGTCAGGCGCGCGGTACTTTTTTTTTAAAAAGAGAAAAAAACAAATTCCACCGAAACTAAGAAAAATTCTAGAAAATAAAAAAAATTTATAAAAATGCCAAAATAAATTTTCACCGCCTAAATAAAATATTTAGAATGAGATGAACATTTTCTTGGCCCTAAAATGCAGTTTTGAAAAACGTGCAATTTTTCCTAAATTCAAATAAAATAGCCAAAAACTCCGAAATAAAATCTTATTTGATTCTTTTAGTAAATACTCAATATTTCTTTGTTTTGGGAAAGTCATTTTATTCCCTCTCTCATATAATAGAAAGAATTGAAGATAAAATAAATAAAATCAAATGATCCTATTTTCAAAATTTGAGAAAACTCAAATATGAAAACAAAGAAATTCCCAACTCTCTCCGTGGGTCCTTGAGTGGCGTAGAATTTCTGGATCAGGCCAAAAGCAAAAAAATATGATATGCAGATGATCTAATGTATAACATTCCAAATTGAAAATTTGGGATGTTTCAAACCTACCCCCCTTAAGATGAATCTCGCCCTCGAGATTCGGGTTGGCTAGAAAATAGGTGAGGGTGGTCGTTTAGCAGATCTTCCTCTCGCTCCTAGGTGGCTTCATCCTCGGTGTGGTGGCTCCACTGAACTTTGCAAAACTTGATAACCTTGCTGCGGGTGACTCGGCTGGCATACTCGAGAATCTTGACTGGTTTCTCCTCATAGGTTAAATCACTATCCAACTGAATCGCTTCCAGCGGCACTGTATCTCTCAGCGGTATATCCGCCATCTCTGTGTGGCACTTCTTCAACTGGGAAACGTGGAACACATTGTGAACTCCTGACAATCCCTCAGGCAATTCCAATTTATAAGCAACTTGTCCCATGCGTTCCAAAACTTTGTATGGTCCCACAAAACGTGGCGCTAACTTTCCCTTAACTCCAAAGCGCTTAACTCCTCGAAGTGGAGATACACGAAGAGAAACTCTATCTCCGGCTTCGTAAATTGTCTCCTAGCATTTAGAATCGGCATAGCTCTTCTGCCTGGACTAGGCTACCTTGAGCCTATCGCGAATCAACTTCACCTTCCGTTCAGACTCCTTAATCAAATCTGGTCCAAACAACTGGCGGTGTCCAACCTCATCCCACGACAATGGTGTTCTGCACCTTCTTCCGTACAAGGCTTCAAAAGGGGCCATCTTCAAACTGGATTGATAACTGTTGTTGTAAGAGAACTCCGCATATGGAAAGTTGTCATCCCAACTAGATCCATAATCTAGCGCACAAGCTCTCAACATATCCTCTAAAATCCGATTAACTCTCTCGGTCTGTCCATCTGTCTGCGGATGAAAAGCTGTACTGAACTCTAATCTGGTACCCAAAGTTTCATGCAACTGATTCCAGAACTTTGAGGTAAACTGGGTTCCTCTATCTGATACAATGCTCCTTGGAACTCCATGCAGGCATACGATCCTGGTCATGTATATCTTTGCCAACTTAGCACTGGTCTAAGTGGTCTTCACTGGGATGAAATGAGCTACCTTTGTCAAGCGATCGACTACAACCCATATCGAGTCATAGCCTGAACGGGTCCTGTGTAATCCCGTGATAAAATCCATGCCTAGCTTATCCCACTTCCATTCGGGTATCGGCGATGGCTGTAGCAATCCTGCTGGCTTCTGATGCTCTGCCTTCACTCTCTGACATACATCACAAACTGCCACATACTCCGCAATATCCTTCTTCATTCCGGTCCACCAGAAAGTGTCTTTCAAATCCAAATACGTCTTGGTATTTCCTGGGTGAATTGAGTACGGCGAATCATGGGCCTCTTGCAAAATCAACTTCCTGATCTCCGAATCATTAGGCACATAAACGCGGTCTTAAAACCATAAGGTATCGTGTTCATCCTCACGAAATCCTTTAACTTTTCCCTTGCTCACCTTCTCCTTTATAGTGGCAATCTCCTTGTCAGTCTTCTGAGCTTCTCTGATCTTATCCATTAGAGTAGACTGAATCTCCAATGCTGCTACATAGCCTCTCGGAACTATATCCAAACATAGCTCACGAAGATCCTCGGCTAACTCCTTTGGTAACTCTCCGGTCCTTAGTGTGTTGACATGGCTCTTGCGGCTCAATGCGTCAGTTACTACGTTATCCTTTCCGGGATGATAATGCAATCTCATATCATAATCCTTGATGAGCTCCAACCATCTCCTTTGCCTGAGATTCAACTCCTTCTGCGTGAAGATGTACTTTAAACTCTTGTGATCTGTGTACACCTCACAATGGTTTCCGATGAGAAAATGTCTCCACGTCTTCAATGCGTGCACTACGGCTGCTAACTCCAAGTCGTGCGTAGTGATACGTAGATTTTGCATCATGCTTTTATATCGATATTTATTGCATTATGGGCTGTTATTTCACATTATGTCACAATACTTATGGCTATTCTCTCTTATTTTACAAGGTTTACATAAGGAGGGAGAATGCCGGCAGTTGGAATTCTGGGCTACAAAAGGAGCAAATATTAGAGACCTATTCTGCACAACTCCAAAAGTCCTGAAACTCCATGGAATACCTTATAATAAATAATGAAAAATCCTCGCCAAAGATGAAGACCAGGGGGCCCACACCCTCCTCATGAGGGTGGGGGTGCCCCCCTAGGGCGCGCCCCCTACCTCGTGGGCCCCCTGGTGGCTCTCCGATGACCACCTTCTCCTATATGAAGTCTTTCGTCGAGAAAAAAATAAGAAGCTACCTTTCAGGACGAAACTCCGCCACCACGAGGCGGAACCTTGGCGGATCCAATCTAGAGCTCCGGCAGAGCTGTTCTGCCGGGGAAACTTCCCTCCCGGAGGGGGAAATCATCGCCATCGTCATCACCAACGCTCCTCTCATCGGGAGAGGGCAATCTCCATCAACATATTCATTAGCACCATCTCATCTCAAAACCCTAGTTCATCTCTTGTATCCAATTCTTGTCTCCAAGTCCGGGATTGGTGCTAGTAGGTTGCTAGTAGTGTTAATTACTCCTTGTAGTTGATGCTAGTTGGTTTAATTGGTGGAAGATCATATGTTCAGATCCTTTATGCATATTATTACCCCTCTGATTATGAACATGAATATGCTTTGTGAGTAGTTACGTTTGTTCCTGAGGACAAGGGAGAAGTCTTGCTATTAGTAGTCATGTGAATTTGGTATTCGTTCGATATTTTGATGAGATGTATGTTGTCTAGCCTCTAGTGGTGTTATGTGAACGTCAACTACATAACACTTCACCATTATTTGGGCCTAGAGGAAGGTATTGGGAAGTAATAAGTAGATGATGGGTTGCTAGAGTGACAGAAGCTTAAACCCTAGTTTATGCATTGCTTCGTAAGCAGCTGATTTGGATCCATATGTTTCATGCTATGGTTAGGTTTACCTTAATACTTTTGTTGTAGTTGCGGATGCTTGCAATAGAGGTTAATCATAAGTGGGATGCTTGTTCAAGTAAGAACAGCACCCAAGCACCGGTCCACCCACATATCAAATTATCAAAGTACCGAACGTGAATCATATGAACGTGATGAAAAGTAGCTTGACGATATTCCCATGTGTCCTCGGGAGCGCTTTTCCTTATATAAGAGTTTGTCCAGGCTTGTCCTTTGCTACAAAAAGGATTGGGCCACCTTGCTGCACTTTATTTAGTTTTGTTACTTATTGCTCGTTACAAATTATCTCATCATGAAACTATCTGTTACCACTTATTTCTGTACTTGCAGAGAATACCTTGCGGAAAACCGTTTATCATTTCCTTCTGCTCCTCGTTGGGTTCAACACTCTTACTTATCGAAAGGACTACGATAGATCCCCTATACTTGTGGGTCATCAAGACTCTTTTCTCGCGCCATTGCCAGGGAGTAAAGCGCCTTTGGTAGGTGGAATTTGGTAAGGAAAAATTTATATAGTGTGCTGAAATTTACTGTCACTTGTTACTATGGAAAGTAATCCTCTGAGGGGCTTGTTCGGGGTATCTTCACCCCGACCAGTAGAGCAAAGAGTTGCTCCTCAACCTACTGTACCTATTCAAAATGAATATGAAAATGAAATTCCTTATGAGTATCCTTCGGGTATGATAGAAAAACTGATAGCTAATCCTTTTGCAGGAGATGGAACAAAGCATCCTGATGAACAATTACTATATGTGGATGAAGTTTGTGGATTATTTAAGCTTGCAGGTATACCCGATGATGTTGCTAAGAAGAAGGTCTTCCCTTTATCTTTGAAGGGAGACGCATTGGTATGGTATAGGCTATGTGATGATACGAGATCATGGAACTATAGAAGATTTAAATTGGAATTTCATCAAAAGTATTACCCTATGCATCTTGTTCATCGTGATCGCAAATATATATAATTTTTGGCCTCGCGAAGGAGAAAGCATCGCTCAAGCTTGGGGGAGGCTTAAATGAATGTTATATTCATGCCCCAATCATGAGCTTTCAAGAGAAACAATTCTTCAAAAAATTTATGCTCGGCTTTCTGAAAATAATCGTACCATGCTCGATACTTCTTGTGCTGGCTCTTTTATGATTAAGACTATTGGATTTAGATGGGATTTATTGGATATAATTAAACGCAACTCTGAAGATTGGGACCTCGACAATGGTAAGGAGTCAAGTATGACACCTAAGTTTGATTGTGTTAAATCTTTTATGGATACTGATATTTTCCGTAAGTTTAGCACTAAATATGGACTTGATTCTGAGATAGTTGCTTCTTTTTGTGAATCTTTTGCTACTTATGTTGATCTCCCTAAGGAGAAGTGGTTTAAATATCATCCTCCCATAGAAGTAAAAGTAGCTGCACCTATTAAAGTTGAAGAAAAGACTGTCACTTATAATGATCCTATTGTTCCTCCTTGTTATGTTGAGAAACCACCTTTCCCTGTTAGGATAAAGGATCATGCTAAAGCTTCAACTGTGGTTCGTAAAAGCAATATTAAAACATATACACCTCCTGAGCAAGTTAAAGTTTGTAACGCCCTGGATATAACTTTCCCAATTTGTACTCCAACTCTTGCCGTTTCCGGCGTTAAGTTATATTTATTGTCTCGGGTTCGGGTCTTTGTCTCCATGTGTTGTTTTCGTTGTCATGCATCTCATATCATGTCATCATGTGCATTGCATTTGCATACGTGTTCATCTCATGCATTTGAGCATTTTCCCCGTTGTCCGTTTTGCATTCCGGCGCTTCGTTCTCCTCCGGTGGTCATTTCTAGCTTTCTTTCGTGTGTGGGGATTAAACATTTCCAGATTGGACCGAGACTTGTCAAGCGGCCTTGGTTAACTACCGGTAGACCGCCTGTCAAGTTCCGTATCATTTGGACTTCGTTTGATACTCCAACGGTTAACCGAGGGACCGAAAAGGCCTCATGTGTGTTGCAGCCCAACACCCCTCCAATTTGGCCCAAAAACCCACCAAACTCTGCTCCATCATCTAGAGCGTTCGATCACGATCACGTGGCCGAAAACCGCACCTCATTTGGACTCTCCTAGCTCCCTCTATGCCTATTTAAAGACCCCTTCCCCGAAATCCGGATCTTCCCCTCCGAAACCCTAAAAAAAACTGCTCCCCTCGCCGCCGGACGTGGCCCGAGTCCGCCCGACGCAGCCGACCAACGGGCCGCTGCCACGTGTCCCCGGGGCGCCCCACATCGCTGCTCCACGCCGCCGGCCCGCGAAGGCCCAGGCCAGGCCCCCCGGCCCGCATCGCTGCCCGACCGAGGCGCGGGCGCCCGCCTCTCCGCGCCGCCGCCTCCTTGCTCGCCGGCGCGCCCCGCCACCGCACCGCGCCGCCGCGACCACCGCCTCCTCCGCGCCGCCCGACGCGCTCCGCGCCGCGTCCGACGACAGCCGTCGCCGCCCCGTCCTCCTATCGCCGGATCCGGCTCCGGCGACCACGCCCCCGCCGGCCCCTTCCATCTCCGGCGTCGTCCCCGCCCCGGTGAATAGTGTTTCCGGCGACCTCAACTTCCGCGCCGATCCGGATCTGGATCTGAGGATTTTGGATCGGGTTGACTTTTTCCCTCCGAACCCTAATTTTTATGCAATCTTCATCATGCTATATCTCCGCATCCGTAGCTCCGTTTTGGTCATATAGCATATCAAATTGTTCGTCTCAGAGTGTACATCATTTCATTCCATTGCATCATTTTCATTTGAATTCATCTTGATGCCCGAATTGCTATTAGAAGAGGGCTTCGTGAGTTCATTGTCAGATCTGCTACTTCATCTTAGACTTTTGTCATTTTGCCATGATTGTTGTGTGCATGATATGCCCATGAGTTCTACATATGTTTTGTTAAGGGTTTTGTCATCTTTCCAGAGGTGCAACCCATGTATTTTTGTGATGTGTGTGGTGCCTAGTGCAAGCTTGCAAAGTGAGGCACCCGGTAACTCTGTTTTCAGGGACTTAGTATTTTCACTAAGTCCTGGGATTGTTTAGTTCATGATGCCATATGTTCGTGTTGTTTCCTAGTGATCCGTGCCTCTTTTGAGGATGATCAGTAAAGGAGTTTTGTTAATCGTGTAGTGCTCTATCCATCCATGTCTTTACTTGCAATTATGGAGCAACCTAGCTTGAGTCAATCGAGCTGTACTTTTGCTTCATTATGTATCGGGGCAGATTGTCAACTCGTTTGCAATTTTGCCGGTGATGTTGTAGTTGATCCGTGCATGCTATGCCATTGTTATTGCAATGTCTAGCTTGCATTTTGTGCCTTCTTAATGTATGTATGCTTGCCTTGCCATGACTTGCACCGTAGTGATAGCATCGAGCTCGTAAACATGCCTTCATGAGTTATGTTTCAGCATGTGTCAGTTTTCACCAAGTCTGAAAACTGATTATGTTTTAGGTATGTTCGTGTGCTTGTTAGTATATTTTGTGATCCCTTTTGGCTCAAGGTCACTAAGGGACTTTTGTTCAGCTTGTTGATTAGCTCCATGCCATGTTCTTCTTTGTCATATTCAGGTCCTGTAGCATGTTGTTTCACTGCTCCGAAGAGGGCTATATGATCTGAAATTTCAGACAAGTGTTAATTTCACCAAGTCTGAGATCTGTTTACCATTTGCGTTTTTGCCATGCTTGTTTGAACCTGTTAATGGATGAATTGGCCGTGGCTCAGTGCTCGTCTTTTGTTAAGAATCTTGAATGCTTCCCTGCCATGTATTTTGATGCCATGTTTGAGTGCTGTAGCATGTTCATTTCATTGCATTTAGAGGCCTACTTGCTGTAAATCACAGACCGGTGTCATATTTGAATCGCTTGCCATTTCCAAACGTAACTCCGATTCCGGCGTTCTTTATATCGTTTTCAAGCAGTTTCATCTCATCTTTCCAGTGGCACACTTGGTTTTCCAAGTTGAGGCCAGGTTCATGCATTTCCTGTCATATCTTGCATTTTGCTTACCGCATCGCATCCCGCATAGCATATCATCTTTGCATCTTATTGTTTGAGCTTGCACGTGGTTGATTGTATCCTTGTTGCTTGTTTGTCTTGTTTGGGTAGAGCCGGGAGACGAGTTCGCTAACGAGGAGCCCGTTGAGTTTGCTTTTGAGGATCCAGTCAACTCTGACAGCTTTGCAGGCAAGATGATCATACCCTTGAAATCACTACTATCTTTGCTATGCTAGTTTGCTCGATCTTTGCTATGCCAATGCTACGATGCCTACCTTTTGCTTGTCAGCCTCCCAAATTTCCATGTCAAACCTCTAACCCACCATGTCCTAGCAAACCGTTGATTGGCTATGTTACCGCTTTGCTCAGCCCTTCTTATAGCGTTGCTAGTTGCAGGTGAAGATTGGAGGCCGTTCCTTGTTGGAACATTTATTTACTTGTTGGGATATCATTATATTGCTATGTTATCTTAATGCATCTATATACTTGGTAAAGGGTGGAAGGCTCGGCCTCTCGCCTAGTGTTTTGTTCCACTCTTGCCGCCCTAGTTTCCGTCATATCGGTGTTATGTTCCCGGATTTTTGCGTTCCTTACGCGGTTGGGTTATAATGGGAACCCCTTGATAGTTCGCCTTGATTAAAGCTTTTCCAGCAATGCCCAACCTTGGTTTTAACATTTGCCACCTAGCCTCTTTTTCCCTTGGGTTTCCGAAGCCCGAGGGTCATCTTATTTTAACCCCCCCGGGCCAGTGCTCCTCTGAGTGTTGGTCCGACTGAGCTGCCTGCGGGGCCACCTCGGGGAAACATGAGGGTTGGTTTTACTTCTAGCTAGTCTCATCTGAGTGTGCCCTGAGAACGAGATATGTGCAGCTCCTATCGGGATTTGTCGGCACATTCGGGCGGTGTTGCTGGTCTTGTTTTAACCTGTCGAAATGTCTTGTTGTACCGGGATACCGAGTCTGACCGGAACGTCTCAGGTGGAGGTCTATTCCTTCGTTGACCGTGAGAGCTTGTCATGGGCTAAGTTGTGACTCCCCTGCAGGTATTGATCTTTCGAAAGCCATGCCCGCGGTTATGGGCAGATGGGAATTTGTTAATGTCCGGATTGTAGATAACTTAAACCTTAATTTAATTAAAATGAATCAACCATGTGTGTTTGGCCCCTTCTCGGCGGATTCCGGGAAGTGGACACGGTGTTGGAGTTATGTTTGCGCAGTTGCTCTCTATAGTTTCTCGCTCGCACTTCGCCTCCTCTTCCCGCTCTCTTTTGCGAATAAGTTAGCCACCATATATGCTAGTCGCTTGCTGCAGCTCCACATATGTTTACCTTACCCTTCCTATAAGCTTAAATAGTCTTGATCGCGAGGGTGCGAGATTGCCGAGTCCCTGTGGCTCACAGTTTACTATTACACCAGATGCAGGTCCAGGTGATTCCGCTCTAGGTGACGCATACGAGCTCAAGTGGGAGTTCGACGAGGACTCGCAATGTTACTATGTTTCCTTTCCTGATGATCCGTAGTGGTGCCCAGTTGGGGGTGATTGGGACCGTGTCGCATGTTGGGTTTTCTTCTATTTTGGCACCGTAGACGGGCCATGAGTGTTTGGATGATGTATGTTATTTATGTACTTTGATTGACATGGCGAGTGTAAGCCAACTATGTATCTCCCCTTAATTATCTATATTACATGGGATGTTGTGATGATTGCCTAACTTGCGACATTGCTTTCAATGCGGTTATGTCTCTAAGTCGTGCCTCGACACGTGGGAGCTATAGCCACGTCGAGGGCGTTACAAAGTTGAACCTAATATTGCTATTGTTAAAGATCTCTTGTCTGATAATATAGATGGGCATGTTATTTATTTCTGTGATGAAACTGCTAGAATTGCTAAACCCCATGATACAGATAAACGTAGACCTGTGATAGGCATGCCTGTTATTTCTGTTAAAATAGGAGATCATTGTTATCATGGCTGATGTGATATGGGTGCTAGTGCTAGTGCAATACCTATTGACTTATACAAAGAAATTATGCATGACATTACACCTGTTGAGTTAGAAGAAATTGATGTTACTATTAAACTTGCTAATAGAGATACTATTTCACCAATGGGAATTGTTAGAGATGTTGAAGTCTTGTGTGGGAAAACTAAATATCCTGTTGATTTTCTTGTTCTTGGTTCCCCACAAGATAGCTTTTGTCCCATTATATTTGGTAGACCCTTCTTAAATACTGTTAATGCTACCATAGATTGCATAAGGGATGTTGTTACTGTCGGCTTAGATGATATGACTCATGAATTTAATTTCTCTATATTTAGTAAACAACACCGTGAAGAAGAATTGCCTAGTAAGGATGAAATTATTGGTCTTGCTTCTATTGCCGTACCTCCTAATGATCCTTTAGAACAATATTTGCTAGACCATGAGAATGATATGTTTATGAATGAAAGAAGGGAAATAGATGAAGTATTCTTTAAACAGGAACCTATGATGAAACACAATTTTCCTATTGAAATCCTAGGGGATCCTCTTCCACCTAAGGGTGATCCCGTGTTTGAGCTTAAACCGTTGCCTGATAATCTTAAATATGCTTATCTTGATGAAAAGAAGATATATCCTGTTATTATTAGTGCTAACCTTTCAGAGCATGAAGAAGAAAGATTATTGAAAACTCTGAAGAAGCACCGTGCTGCTATTGGATATACTCTTGATGATCTTAAGGGCATTAGTCCCACTCTATGTCAACATAAAATAAATTTGGAAGCAGATGCCAAACCAGTTCGTGATCCTCAACGACGTCTGTATCCTAAAATGAAAGAAGGGGTAAGAAAAGAAATACTAAAGCTTCTGGAGGCAGGTATAATTTATCCCGTTGCTGATAGTCAGTGGGTAAGTCCTGTTCATTGTGTCCCTTAGAAGGGAGGTATTACTGTTGTTCCTAATGATAAAGATGAATTGATTCCACAAAGAATTATTACAGGTTATAGGATGGTAATTGATTTCCGCAAATTAAATAAGGCTACTAGGAAAGATCATTACCCCTTACATTTTATCGACCTAATGCTAGAAAGATTATGCAAACATACACATTACTGCTTTCTAGATGGTTATTCTGGTTTCTCTCAAATACTTGTGTAGGCTAAAGATCAATCAAAGACTACTTTTACATGCCCTTTTGGTACTTTTGCTTATAGACGTATGCCTTTTGGTTTATGTAATGCACCTGCTACCTTTCAAAGATGCATGATGGCTATATTCTCTGACTTTTGTGAAAAGATTTGTGAGGTTTTCATGGACGAATTTTCTGTCTATGGATCTTCTTTGATGATTGCTTGAGAAATCTTGATCGAGTTTTGCAGAGATGTGAAGAAACTAATCTTGTCTTGAATTAGGAAAAGTGCCACTTTATGGTTAATGAAGGTATTGTCTTGGGGCATAAAGTTTCTGAAAGAGGTATTGAAGTTGATAAAGCCAAGGTTGATGCTATTGAAAAGATGCCATGTCCCAAGGACATCAAAGGTATAAGAAGTTTCCCTGGTCACGCCAGATTTTATAGGAGGCTCATTAAGGACTTCTCAAAAATTTCTCGGCCTCTGACTAATTTATTACAAAAAAGATATACCATTTGTATTTGATGATGATTGTGTAGAAGCATTTGAAATACTTAAGAAAGCATTAGTCTCTGCACCTATTGTTCATCCACCTGATTGGAATTTACCCTTTGAAATTATGTGTGATGCTAGCTATTATGCTGTAGGTGCTGTTCTTGGGAAAAGACTTGATAAGAAATTAAATGTTATCCATTATGCTAGTAAGACTCTAGACAATGCTCAAAGAAATTATGCTACTACTGAAAAAGAACTTTTAGCAGTTGTATTTGCTTGTGATAAGTTCAGACCTTATATTGTTGATTCTAAAGTAACTATCCACACTGATCATGCTGCTATTAAATATCTTATGGAGAAGAAAGATGCTAAACCTAGACTTATTAGATGGGTTCTCTTGCTACACGAATTTGATTTGCGTATTGTTGATAGAAAAGGAGCTGAGAACCCCGTTGCAGACAACTTATCTAGGTTAGGAAAGTTCTTGATGACCCACTACCTATTGATGATAGCTTTCCTGATGAACAATTAAATGTCATAAGTACTTCTCGTAGTACTCCTTGGTATGCTAATTATGCTAATTACATTGTTGCTAAATTCATACCACCTAGCTTCACATACCAACAAAAGAAAAAGTTCTTATATGATTTGAGACATTACTTTTGGGATGACCCACATCTTTATAAAGAAGGAGTAGATTGTGTTATTAGACGTTGTGTACCTGAGCATGAACAGGAACAGATCCTACACAAGTGCCACTTCGAAACTTATGGAGGACACCATGCGGGAGATAGAACTGCACATAAGGTATTGCAATCTGGTTTTTATTGGCCTACTCTCTTCAAGGATGCCCGTAAGTTTGTCCTATCTTGTGATGAATGTCAAAGAATTGGTAATATTAGTAGACGTCAAGAAATGCCTATGAATTATTCACTTGTTATTGAACCGTTTGATGTTTGGGGCTTTGATTATATGGGACCTTTTCCTGCCTCTAATGGTTATACACATATTTTAGTTGCTGTTGATTACGTTACTAAGTGGGTAGAAGCTATTCCAACTAGTAGTGCTGATCATAACACTTCTATTAAAATGCTTAAAGAAGTTATTTTTTCGAGGTTTGGTGTCCCTAGATATTTAATGACTGATGGTGGTTCACATTTTATTGATGGTGCTTTCCGTAAAATGCTTGCTAAATATGACGTCAATCATAGAATTGCATCTCCGTATCACCCACAGTCTAGTGGTCAAGTAGAATTGAGTAATAGAGAACTCAAATTAATTTTGCAAAAGACTGTCAATAGGTCTAGAAAGAATTGGTCCAAGAAACTTGATGATGCATTATGGGCCTATAGAACTGCATATAAAAATCCTATGGGTATGTCTCCGTATAAAATGGTATATGGAAAAGCATGTCACTTACCTCTCGAACTAGAACATAAGGCATATTGGGCTATTAAAGAGCTCAACTATGATTTTAAACTTGCCGGTGAAAAGAGGTTATTTGATATTAGCTCACTTGATGAATGGAGAACCCAAGCTTATGAAAATGACAAGTTGTTTAAAGAAAAGGTTAAAAGATGGCATGACAAAAGGATACAAAAGCATGAGTTTAATGTAGGTGATTATGTATTGCTATACAACTCTCGTTTAAGATTTTTTGCAGGGAAACTTCTCTCCAAATGGGAAGGCCCCTATGTTATCGAGGAGGTCTATCGTTCCGGTGCCATAAAAATCAACAACTTCGAAGGCACAAATCCGAAGGTGGTAAACGGTCAAAGAATCAAACATTATATCTCAGGTAATCCCATAAATGTTGAAACCAATATTATTGAAACCATAACCCCGAAGGAATACATAAGGGACACTTTCCAAAACGTTTCAGACTCCGAAAAGGAATAGGTATGTGGTACGGTAAGTAAACCGACTCCAAAACAATTTTTAAGGCAATATTTCTTTGTTTTGGAATATTTAGAAAAATAGAAAATTAAGTAGCAGTCCGGGAAGGACACGAGGGCCCCATGAGGGTGGAGGGCGCGCCCTACTCCCTGGGCGCGCCCCTACCTCGTGAGCTCCTCGTGTGCCTTCCGGACTCTGTTTTCTAGCATGATACATATTTTGGTCGGTAAAAATTCACTATATAATCTCCCGGAGGTTTTGACTCCCATATCACGCAAAAATCTCCTGCTTTTGTTTCGAGCTATTTTTCTGATAGATCTAGGTTATCATGACGTCCCCAAGTGCTTCCAAGGACAAGTTCTTCAAGAAGGTCATCAACCCTTACCTCGTGGAGGTGCTGCGACACCCTCAAACCATTGAGATGCGTGATGGGTTGCTGCACATCCGCGATGCCGAGGGACCAAAGGGAACCAGAAGCGTGGAGGTGAGGCTTGAAGCAATGGAGCAACAAGTTTTGAAGTGCCAGGGGATGGTGGAGCGTGGAATCAACACTGGCCACACGATGCTCGCGGAGTTCACTAACAACTACAAGCTGGATGCCAAGAACACCGAGGAGGCCATCTTCAAGCTACATGAGAAGACCGAGCACCTCCAAGCCCAAATCTATGACCTGCAAAACCAAAACTGTGAGTATGAATATAGATTCAAAAGAATGAGTTTGGCTGTAGATTCGAGGATTCCGGAGACTCGATCGTCCTTCTATGATGGTGAACCTATGCCTTGGAAGATGGATAACAAGCCCGCATCATCGACAACACCACCACCGTCTCCTCCAACAAAGAAGAATTGAGTATCTGGTATGGGCACTCCACTTGGCAACTGCCAAGCTTGGGGGAGTGCCCCGATATCGTATCACCATCACTTTTATCTTTACCGTTTTTCTTAGTTCGATTCTTTTGGTAATATTTTGATCTAGTAGAATAAAAGTTCTTAGTATGATTTAGTCATGAGTTTTGCTTTATTATCCTTCTATGTAATTGAGTTCGTGATCTATATAATAAAGATTAGTGTTGAGTCAAGGGCTTGATTTTCTTGCTATGATCTTGGGTGAATAAAAGAAAAGAGAAAAAGAATAAGAAGAAACAAAAGTTCATATTGATCTTATTGATAGTAATGACTTCACATAGAAAGAGTGTGATGATTAAAAGTTGTTGGGAGTTGGCAGACATAGCTTTGGTCATCGTTGCAATTAATAGGAAGTAATAAGGAAAGAGAGGTTTCACATATAAATATACTATTATTGACATCTTTTATGATTGGGAGCACTCATCAAAATATGACATGCTAAAGAGTTGATGTTGGACAAGGAAGACAACGTAATGGGTTATGTTTTCTTATATCTGAGATAAAGTATGTTGTCATGGATCATCCCCCTCATGCTAGCCAAATTCTCAACACCAAGTAGAGATACTACTTGTGCTTCCAAATACCCTTAAACCAGTTTTGCCATGAGAGTCCACCATATCTACCTATGGATTGAATAAGATCCTTCAAGTAAGTTGTGATCGGTGCAAAGCAATAAAAAATGCTCTCTAAATATGTATGATTGATTGGTGTGGGAGAAATAAGCTTTATACGATCTTGTGATGTGGAAGTAATAAAAGCAACGGACTGCATAATAAAGGTTCAAATCACAAGGGGCAATATAAAGTGACGTTCTTTCGCATTAAGGTTTTGTGCATCCAACCATAAAAGCGCATGGCAACTTCTGCTTCCCTCTGCGAAGGGCCTATCTTTTATTTTTATCTTCTACCTTATGCAAGTGTCATGGTGATCTTCACCTTTCCCGTTTTCATTTTATCCTTTGGCAAGAACAGTGTGGTGGAAAGATCCTGATAGATATATCAAATTGGATGTGGGGGCATGAGTTATTATTGTTGACATTACCCTTGAGGTAAAAGTTGTGGGGCAAAACTATAAGCCCCTATCTTTCTCTGTGTCCGATTAAAACTCCGTAACCACAAGTATTGCGCGAGTGTTAGCAATTATGAAGGACTAGATGATAGTTGAGTATGTGGACTTGCTTTTTAGCTCTGACATAGACTCTTTCTGATGTTATGATAAATTGCAATTGCTTCAATGACTGAGGTTATAGTTTGTTGGTTCTCAATAAGGTTTCTGATTCATACTTTTGCATTGTGAATAGATCATCACTTGAACATAAGTAATCATATGACAATATCTATGTATGTTGATGTTATGAGAATAATCATGATGCCCTCATGTCCGTATTTTATTTTTATCGACTCCTCTACCTCTAAACATGGGGACATATTTATTGTTATCGGCTTTCACCTGAGGACAAGCGAGGTCTAAGCTTGGGGGAGTAGATACGTCCATTTTGCATCATGCTTTTATATCGATATTTATTGCATTATGGGCTGTTATTTCACATTATGTCACAATACTTATGGCTATTCTCTCTTATTTTACAAGGTTTACATAAGGAGGGAGAATGCCGGTAGCTGGAATTCTGGGCTAGAAAAGGAGCAAATATTAGAGACCTATTCTGCACAACTCCAAAAGTCCTAAAACTCCACGGAATACCTTATAGTAAATAATGAAAAATCCTCGCCAAAGATGAAGACCAGGGGGCCCACACCCTGCTCACGAGGGTGGGGGGCGTGCCCCCGTACCTCGTGGGCCCCCAGTGACTCTCCGATGACCATCTTCTCCTATATGAAGTCTTTCGTCGAGAAAAAAAGGAAGCAACCTTTCGGGACGAAACTCCGCCGCCACGAGACGGAACCTTGGCGGATCCAATCTAGAGCTCCGGCAGAGCTGTTCTACCGGGGAAACGTCCCTCCCGGAGGGGGAAATCATCGCCATCGTCATCACCAACGCTCCTCTCATCAGGAGAGGCAATCTCCATCAACATCTTCATCAGCACCATCTCATCTCAAAACCCTAGTTCATCTCTTGTATCCAATTCTTGTCTCCAAGTTTGGGATTGGTGCTAGTAGGTTGCTAGTAGTGTTAATTACTCCTTGTAGTTGATGCTGTCGGATTTCGGGTTCTGGCAGACCCTTGAGGTTCGAACACTGGGGTGCGCGCGGAGATTTCGCCTCCTACCTACCCGCACCCCTCCGCCACGCTTGGATCAACGCTATGAATAGAACAACACAAGGGACACAGGTTTTATACTGGTTCGGGCCACCGTTGTGGTGTAATACCCTACTCCAGTGTGTGGTGTGGTGGATTGCCTCTTGGGCTGATGATGATGGACAGTACAAGGAAGAACAGCCTCGCGAGGGTCTGTTCTTGGCTGGGGCGATGAACTGCTGGGGGGAGTTCAGCCACCCTTCTCTATCTCTCTCTCTCTCTCTCTCTTTACCACCTCTCTACTTGTCGAGCCCTTGGGGGAGACTGAGCCGAACCCCTTGCTACGCGGGTGGCCGGTCCTATTTATAGTGGCCCTAGTCCTCTCCCCAAATATTGAGCGGGAAGGGAGCCAACAATGGCGGGCTAATTTGAAGGGGGACATCAAGTATCAACTATCCTGACAAAAGTAGTCTTCGCCCGCGCAAAGCTCTGGTGATGACGCCGTCTTGGGCTCCACGGTGACCACTGTCTCGTAGTCCTCCTGGTCTTGGTCTCGTTGCACCGAAACAGCAACCTTTGCCTGATGCCTCGGTACTCCGCGGCTGCGCTTGCCCCCTTTGCACCAAAGAGGAAAGGAGGACGCTGTGCGGGCTGGCACCCGCCTGGCGCCCTGAGTCGTCATGGCTTGCGTCACGGGCACCTCGCGAGGTACCCCGCCTTGATCTCTCCACCTCCTTGTGAGCCAGTCTAACGAGGCCGTGCCTGAGGAAGCTCCATGTCGTCCGCCCCATGAGGTTTGGCCCCTCGCGAGGGTCTTGAGTTTGTGTTGGTGAAGATGGGCCGTGCTGGCCCCCCTTTGAGCCATGCCGCAGGCCGCAGGCAGGCAAGTCTGGGGACCCCCGTTCCCAGAACGCCGACAGATGCTAGTTGGTTTAATTGGTGGAAGATCATATGTTCAGATCCTTTATGCATATTATTACCCCTCTGATTATGAACATGAATATGCTTTGTGAGTAGTTACGTTTGTTCCTGAGGACAAGGGAGAAGTCTTGCTATTAGTAGTCATGTGAATTTGGTATTCGTTCGATATTTTGATGAGATGTATGTTGTCTAACCTCTAGTGGTGTTATGTGAACGTCGACTACATAACACTTCACCATTATTTGGGCCTAGAGGAAGGCATTGGGAAGTAATAAGTAGATTATGGGTTGCTAGAGTGACAGAAGCTTAAACCCCAGTTTATGCGTTGCTTCGTAAGGGGCTGATTTGGATCCATATGTTTCATGCTATGGTTAGGTTTACCTTAATACTTTTGTTATAGTTGCGGATGCTTGCAATAGAGGTTAATCATAAGTGGGATGCTTGTTCAAGTAAGAACAGCACCCAAGCACCGGTCCACCCACATATCAAATTATCAAAGTACCGAACGCGAATCATACGAACGTGGTGAAAACTAGCTTGACGATATTCCCATGTGTCCTCGGGAGCGCTTTTCCTTATATAAGAGTTTGTCCAGGCTTGTCCTTTGCTACAAAAAGGATTGGGCCACCTTGCTGCACTTTATTTACTTTTCTTACTTATTGCTCGTTACAAATTATGTCATCACAAAACTATCTGTTACCACTTATTTCAGTACTTGCAGAGAATACCTTGCTGAAAACCGTTTATCATTTCCTTCTGCTCCTCGTTGGGTTCGACACTCTTACTTATCGAAAGGACTACGATAGATCCCCTATACTTGTGGGTCATCACGTAGCATAATTCAACTCATGGGGGTTAAGCTGTCGTGAGGCATATGAAACAACTCTTCCCTCTTGCATAAGCACTGCTCCAAGTCCTCGACGTGAAGCGTCACAATATACCTCATAATCCTTACGCTGATCTGGTAGAATCAACACTGGCGATGTAACCAAACGTTTCTTCAACTCCTGGAAACTGGCCTCACATTCTTCAGTCCATTTGAACTTGGTATCCTTCTTCAACAACTCCGTCATAGGTTTTGCAATATTCGCGAAATTTTCAATGAATCTCCGGTAGTATCCTGCGAGTCCAAGAAAACTCCGGGTCTCTCCAACTGTTGTTGGGGCTTCCCAATTTGTCACAGTGTCAACCTTGGTGGGATCTACTGCTATTCCTTCTCCGGATATAACATGTTCGAGGAATCCAACTTCCTTCAACCAAAACTCACATTTGTTGAACTTGGCGTACAACTGATGTTCTCTGAGCTTCTCTAGTACCAAACGCAAATGCTGCTTATGTTCCTCTTCATTCTTTGAGTAGACCAAAATATCGTCAATGAACACCACGACGAACTTATCCAAAAACTCCACAAACACCTTGTTCATCATGTTCATGAAATAGGCAGGTGCGTTAGTCAGACCAAATGACATAACGGTATACTCATACAGCCCGTACCTGGTGGTAAAAGCAGTCTTAGGTATATCCTGCTCTCTAATCTTCAACTGATGGTATCCTGATCGCAAATCGATCTTGGAAAATACCTTAGCTCCTTGCAATTGGTCAAACAGTTCATTGATCATTGGCAGTGGGTACTTGTTCTTAATTGTTACTTCATTCAATCCTCGATAATCAACAACCATCCTCAATGATCCATCCTTCTTCTCCACTGGAAGTACCGGTGATCTCCAAGGTGAAGAACTTGGGCGAATATAGCCTTTATCCATTAACTCCTTAATCTGCTTCTTAATTTCCTCCAAATCTTGTGCGGGCATCCGGTACGGTCTCTTAGCTATCAGCCCTGTGCCTGGCAAAAGCTCAATCAAAAACTCAATGTCTCTATCCGGTGGCATGCCTGGCAACTCCTCTGGAAATACATAAGGGAAATCCTTCACCACTGGTACTTCCTCCTGCACAACTCCTGATAAGGTATTTACTTGTGTCCTCTTCGGCTCATTTCTTGATACCTACTTGATCCTTCTCCCTTCCGGGGTGGTAAGCAAAATTGACTTACTGGCGCAATCGATGTTTCCTCCATACATCGATGGACAATCCATACCCAGAATTACATCTAGACCTTGCGATTCCAAAATGATTAAATCCGAGGGGAACACATGCCTACCTATACTCAATGGCACTTGAAAACATCCTCGACTGGCCATATACTCCGCTCCCGGTGAGCTTACTAACATAGGTGTTCTAAGAACCTTGGTGGGCAGTTTATACTTATCCACAAGTCCCCTTGATATGTATGAATGCGATGCACCAGTATCAAAAAGAACGATTGCAGTAAATGACTTAACCAAAAACTTACACATTACTGCATCTGGCTGGGCTTCAACCTCGTCCACGTTAACGTGGTTCACCTATCCCCTATTGAAAGGGTTCAGCTTCTTCCCAGAGCTTCCACTGCCATTTCCATTCTGGGCTTCAGGACATTCATTTGCATAATGTCCAGTCTTCTGACACTTATAACAAGTGACTTGGCTCAGGTCTCTCTTGGCTGGGGTTGATGGGTTGGTACGGTTATGACCGTTGCTTCCCCCATTCCCATTACCATTCTTGGGGCCATTATCATTATGCGAATTCCCTCGTCCATGGGTATGCTGAAAATCTCCTCCCGCTTTCGGGGTAAAACGTGGCTTCTACTGAGCTCCTGAATTGTACTTCCCTTGTCCATACTTCCTCTTGCGGTTCTCAATCTGCTGCTGCTTCCCTTCAATCATAATAGCATGATCTACCAGCTCCTGGTAGTTGTTGAAAGTTGCTACCATCAACTGCATGCTTAGCTCATCATTCAGTCCTTCCAGAAACTTCTCCTGCTTAGCTACATCCGTAGCAATGCCATCCGGGGCATAACGTGCTAACTTACTGAAGTCATCCACATATTGGCCAACAGTCCGTCCTCCTTGGCGCAAGTTGCGAAACTCATGCTTCTTCATGGCCATAGCTCCTGCTGAAACATGGGCAGTACGGAAAGCCTGCTGAAACTGATCCCATGTGACAGTGTCGATAGGATAAGTGACTGTGAAATTTTCCCACCATGATGCTACGGGTCCTTCAAGCTGATGTGCGGCAAAACGCACTATCGGGTTTCGGGTTCCGGCACACCCTTGAGGTTCGGACACTGGGGTGCGCGCGGAGATCTCTCGCCTACCGATCTACGTCTGATCCTCTCGTGCGAACTAAGATGAAAATGATGAACAACACAAGAGACACGAGGTTTATACTGGTTCGGGCCACCGTTGTGGTGTAATACCCTACTCCAGTGTGTGGTGCGGTGGATTGCCTCTGGGGCTGATGATGGACAGTACAAGGGAAGAACAGCCTCGCGAGAGGTGTTCTTGAGCTGGTGCGATGAACTGCTTGGGTGAGTTCAGTCGCCTCTCTCTCTGCTAGGGTTCTACCAGATGTCCAGCCGTCCCCTCCTTCTGTGGTGGCTAGCTCTATTTATAGAGGCCTTGGGCCTCTCCCCGAATAATGAGCGGGAAGGGCGCCAACAATTGGCCATTTCGAAGGGGAACATCTAGTACAAGTTATCCTGACCAAAGGTGGTCTTCCGCTGCCAAAAGCACTGGCGATGACGCCGTCTTGGGCTCCACGGTGACCACCGTCCTGCCGTCCGGCTGGTCTTGGTCTCGTTGCACCGGAATGGTAACCTTTGCCTGATGCATTGGCCTGTGCTTGCACCCTTTGCACCAAAGGGGAAACAAGGACACTGCACAGGCCGGCGCCCGCCTGGCGCCCGCCTGGTCTCGATCTTCATGGCTTGCGTCACGGGTTCCTCGCGAGGTACCCCTGCCTTGATCTCTCCGCCTCCTCGCGAGCCTGCCTGATGAGGCTGCCTCTGAGGAAGCTTCCTGTCGTCCGCCCCGCGAGACTTGGCCCCTCGCGAGGGTCTTGAGCTTGAGCTGATGAAGATGGGCCGCGCTGGGACCCCGCATGAGCCACGCCGCAGGCCGCGGGCAGGCAAGTCTGGGGACCCCCGTTCCCAGAACGTCGACAGTAGCCCCCGGGCCCAAGGCGCGCCCGGGCTTGGCCTAGTAGGAAGCGAAGGGGCAAGCGCGAAGCGCCACGGGCCCTAACAGCCTGCGGCCCTGGGTGCTGCGTGGCGGTTGATTGGGCGTGGGCGTCTGCTCTTTCCCACGACGCCTCAGCAACTGCACGACTTGATAAGATCCTGCATGCAGAGAAACCGGTCATGATTACCTGTGATCGTGGTGCACGGCGGTTGGCCTCCTCCGGCTATAAGTACGGGGCTGGGCGACCCCCTTCGGCCCGTCCCTCCTTGCTGCTCCTTTCCTTCTTCTCGATTACTCGTCGCTCCCATGGCTCCAAAGAGATTCTTGGCCGCGGAGAAGGGAAAGGCCCCCCAGGCTGGACCTGACTCCCCCCTGGCCAAGCGCGGCCGAGGCCGCCCTCGCAAGCATACCACGGTCCCCGTGGTGGCCTCCCATGGCCAGGGAGGCGGTTCTCGGCGCGGTGGTGAGCACCAGGTTGCCGACGGGGGGTGCTGCCGGAGTTCGTCGTGTGGTCGGCAGACCCATCCAGCACCAGGCTCCAGCTCCCCCGTTTCTTCGTAGATGAACTGCCGGCCAGCGCCCGGTGCGGCTTCTGGCTCCAGGCAGACGGAGGTGCTGCAGCAGGGCCTCCTGGGCGTCGCTGGAGGTCTCCGTTTCTCGGAACGGGGCTCTGACACGCGGCTGGCAAACGTTTGCCCGCGCGTGTGGCCTGATCCGGTGGTGCACCCTGTACTTCAAGTTAGATGGTGACGCCAGCCTCTACGTGAGGGTGTTCGGGGAAGACGGTTGCCGTGCCAGGTGTTACCCTGAAGACGACAACCGCGGCCGCCTGCCCAGCCCTGGCTCTGACCAGGATGATGATGGCGTCTGGCGTACAGGCGGCGGTGCTCAGGGTTCGCCGAGCTTCGGCAACCCCCTCTCAGGCAGCAGCTCCTCCAGCGGTGGCCGCGACCAGCCTCCTCGCCGTCGCACCCGCTTGGGTGAAGGTAGCGGGTCAGCCCGCCGTCGCGCCCCGGTGAAGCGAGAGGAGAGATCCGCCTGAGCCCCAGGAGCAGCTCGAGCCTTCACTGTGGGTTGGCGCAGGACGAATCGTGCCCATTTTGTTTTCTTTCTTATCCTGCAAAATAGTAAGTAATGTAGGGCCCCGCGGGGGCGTATTAGAACGGTTGCTGTTTAACCATCGCGCTGTTTTCGCTATTTCGGCGCCGTGTTTTTGCGCCGCGCTCCCATGTGCGGGAACTATTTTAGCTCGGTGGGGCTTGGCGCGGTCCTCGCCTCCCGAGGCTGTGGCCTCCTCGTGCGCTTCGTGCCTGCAAGGATCAGTAGGAGGGGTAACTCATGGTCTTAGCTATGGGGGCGATCGGCCCAGGTCCTGCGCTCGTGTCGCGATGCCCGTGGGGCATGGACTGGGAGGGGTGCTCCCGTAGAGGACTCAGATAGGAAAGCTCCAAATGATCGGGGCAGAAAACACTCGCGAGGGCGCCCGCGATCCTCCCTCGCGAGACTTCGCGAGAGAAAACGAGGTGAGCGAGCGAGAAAGACAAAGAGCCATAAGCCAGGAACGTCAGCAACTCCAATAAAAACTTCAAACGGGAATAAACAAGCCAACTGCAGAAAGCAAATGGGAAAGCCGTGTCCGGTGCCTATTCTAGTCTTCGACGTCTTCTCACCAGCGCGGAGCTAAGTGCTGCCACTGGGCGTGGGCGGGAGCCCCCGAGGCCCGAGGGTGGCACTCCGGAGACTCCGGGGCGTGTACAGCCCCACTCATTATTACGTGAGAGTGTCACAGGCGGCGAGCTTCACAGACATTGGCCTTCTTCACAGGCACCGGGCCTTTCTTGAAATGTGGCAGCTTCACAGGCGTTTGCCTTCTTCACAGGCACCGGGCCTTTTCCAAAACGCAGTGGCTTCACAGGCATTCGGCTTCTTCACAGGCACCGGGCCTTTTCCAAAATGCAGCGGCTTCACAGGCATTCGCCTTCTTCACAGGCACCGGGCCTTTTCCAAAACGCAGCGGCTTCACAGGCATTCGCCTTCTTCACAGGCACCGGGCCTTTTCCAAAACGCAGCGGCTTCACAGGCATTTGCCTTCTTCACAAGCACCGGGCCTTTTCCAAAACGCAGCGGCTTCACTCAGGGGTAGAACCTCCAGAGATGTTGAATGTTCCATGGGTTCTGGATGGGTACTCCCTCCGGAGTCTCCAAGCGCGCGGAACCAGGCCTGGAAACATGAACAACCTTGAACGGGCCCTCCCACATGGGAGAGAGCTTGTGCAGCCCCTCCCTGGAGAGAACCCTTCTGAGCACGAGATCCCCTACCTCAAGGGTCCTGGGGCGGATGTTGCGGCTGTGGTATCGTCGTAGCACCTGTTGATACCTTGCCGCTCGCAGTGCGGCTTCCCGATGGCATTCCTCCCCCAGCACGAGATCCGTCGCCCGCATGGCATCCTGCTAAGCCTCGTCGAATGCCAGGACCCGTGCGGAGCGACGTCTGACCTCGTGAGGGAGAACAGCCTCCGCTCCATAGATGAGGAAGAACGGGGTCTCGTCAGTCGGCTTGGTCGCTGTCGTGCAGATTGACCATAGCACAGACTGGAGCTCGTCGTGCCAGCCCCTGCCACAGGCCTCCAGCTTCTTCTTGAAGGTCCTGGCCTTGAGGCCCCTCAGGACCTCCGCGTTGGCTCTTTCAGCCTGGCCATTGCTCCGGGGGTGTGCTACCGAAGCGTAGCATATCTGTGTTCCAAGGTTAGCACAGTACGTTTTGAAGAGATTACTGGTGAATTGCGAACCGTTGTCAGTGATGATGCGGTTAGGCACCCCAAACCGGCTCACGAGGCCCTTGATGAACTTGACTGCTGAGCCTGCCGGGATTGTGCGGACAGCTTCCGCCTCAGCCCACTTGGTGAACTTGTCCACAGCGACGTAGAGGTAGCGATAGCCCCCTGGCGCCCGAGGGAACGGGCCCAGAATGTCCAACCCCCAAACTGCGAACGGAGAGGAGAGGGGTATGGTCTGCAGACCCCCCGCAGGCTGATGGATCTGTTTAGCATGAAACTGGCAGGCCTCGCAAGCCTTCACCAGCTCAACGGCGTCGCTGAGTGCTGTGGGCCAGTAGAACCCGCTGCGGAACGCCTTGCCGACGAGGGTTCGTGATGACGAGTGGTGCCCGCAGTCTCCGCTGTGTATGTCCGCCAGCAGTTCCTTTCCTTGCGCCCTGGAAATGCAACGTAGGGACACGTCATTTGGCCGCTTCCTATAGAGCTCGCCATCCTGGATGCAATAAGCCGTGGCCTGCCGTGCCACACGCTCCGCCTCCTCCTCGTTCTTCGGCAGAATCCCTTGCATCAGGTAGTCCTTGATCTCTGGGATCCAACATCCCTCCTGAGGCTCCAACGCCAGGAGCAGGCGTGCCCCTGATTCCGGGCCGCAAACCGGAGCTCCTAAGGCAGGCGGCCGAGGAGGCTCCTCCCTTGGTTGCGCCGCTCCTGATAGTGGCGGTGCCACCGAGGGCTTGAAGAGCTGCTCCTCAAAGATGCCAGGTTCCTGCGGCAGCCGCATAGACGCCCTCTTGGCAATGTCGTCAGCCTCCTGATTGGTGCTGCGAGGCACATGCTGTAGCTCCAGCCCCAGAACTGTTTCTCCATGCTGCGGACTTCAGCGAGGTAAGCTTCCATGTGCTCTACCTTCGGCTCGTATATCTTATTGGAGAAGTTGACGAGGAGCTATGAATCGCCCTTGATGGTGAGGTGCTTTACCCCTAAGGCGATCGCGGCTTTCAGGCCTGCTATCAGGCCTTCGTATTCTGCTATGTTGTTGGAGACCTTCTCTCCGTGCTGGAAGCAGAGTTGCATGGCGTAATAGAGTTTGTCCTGGGTAGGGGACACAAGCACTGCGCCAGCTCCTGCACCATGTCGGGAGAAAGCCCCATCGAAGTACATGACCCAGCCGTCCGGTGCTTCACTTCCCGAGGAAAGTGATCAGTCTTTGCCTGCCTCGAGACCCGGCGCTTCTGCCCATTCTGCCACGAAATCTGCAAGTGCGGCTCCCTTGATAACTCTGGTCGTGCTGAATTCTAGCTGAAATGCCTGTAGCTCAATGTTCCATTCGGCGACCCTTCCATCTGATTTCGGGCTCCTGAGCACTCTTTCCAAGGGGTATGCTGAGACGACCTTGATGGGATGTCCTTGGAAGTAGTGGCGCAGCTTGCGCGAGGCCACTAGTAGCACGAGGAGGAGTTTTGAGGCATGGGATACCATGCCCTTGCGTCCCGTAGCACCGTGCTGACGAAGTACATGGGATGCTCGACGAGGTTGAGGGTGTTGGCGCTGCCTGCGTCCTCCAGAGGTTGAGGCGTCTCTGGAGATGATGGAGCCCCCGGGGCTTGGTCACCTGAAGAAGCCTCTCCTGCTCCGGGTGCGTTCTCCTGCTGCGGCTGTCCCTTTCCGGCTGTGGTTGCGGCCTTCGCGTGGCCCTCCTGGCTTTGCTTTGCTTCAGTTCGGACGGGCGATGCGGGCTTGGCATAGCGCTCCTCCCTGACCGCCACCAGGGCTGCGCTGGCAGAGTAGGGGGTGGCCGCAAGGTAGAGCACCAGGGGCTCCCGAGGACGCGGAGCTACCATCAGTGGCGGACTGGTAAGGTACCTCCTGAGGTCTTGGAATGCCTTATCGGCCTCTTCAGTCCATTCGAAGGGCCCCTTTTTCTTCATCAGCTTGAAGAAGGGCAGGGCTCGTTCTCCCAGCTTGGAGATGAAGCGCCCCAACGCAGTCACACGCCCGGTGAGCTTCTGCATTTCTCTGAGGGTCCTCGGCGGGCTCATATCTTCAACTGCCTTGACCTTCTCTGGGTTGGCCTCGATGCCCCTGTGGGATATGAGGAAACCCAGGAGCTTGCCCGAGGGGAGTCCAAATATGCACTTCTCCGGGTTGAGCGGTAGGTCCACTTCATTGAGGCTGGCAAAGGTTTCTTCCAGGTCCTGTATCAGGGTTCTTGCCTCACGAGGCTTCACCACAATGTCATCGACGTAAGCTTCAGCTTTCCTCCTGAGCTTCCGGCCTAAGGCGATGTGCATCTACCGCTGAAAGGTCGCGCCTGTGTTGTGCAGCCCAAACGGCATGCACATATAGCAGTACACTCCACACGGGGTCAGGAAAGCCGTCTTCTCCATGTCTTTTACTGCCATCTTGATCTGGTGATAGCCCAAGAAGGCATCTAGGAAGCACAATAGGTCACACTCTGCGGTGGAGTCGACTATCTGGTCGATGCGGGGGAGCGGAAACGGATCCTGCGGGCAGGCCTTGTTGAGGTTGGTGAAGTCGACGCACATGCGCTCTTTCCCCCCTTCTTTGGCATGACAACAGGATTAGCCAGCCACTTGGGGTAGCGGACCTCGCGGATAACCCCTGCCGCCTCTAGCTTCCGGGTCTCTTGAACGATGAAAGCTTGTTTCTCAATAGACTGCCGCCTTGCCTTCTTCTTCACGGGGTGTACATTGGGGCACACGTTGAGGTGATGCTCAATCACTTCCCTTGGGACCCGCACTAACTGATCTGGTTCCCACGCGAACACCTTCTTGTTCGCGTGCAGCAACCTGATTAGGGCCTTCTCCTGCTCGAGCTCAAGGTTGGCCCCGATGGTGAAGGCGGCACCAGTGGAACCGTCCTCGTCGACTGGTACCTGCTTGGTTTCCGCCTTGTCTTGGGTGAACAACTACTTCTTTTTAGCCGGCGCAGCCCCCTTGGGCTCAGGGGCGTCGGTGCTAGTGGGCTGCGCCACCGTGGCCGCCCTGAAAACAAGCCGGAGCACCTGCAGCGCATCCCTTGTGTCTCCTGACACGGTGAGGGCGCCACTGCTTCCGGGCATCTTCATGAGGTTGTACGCCGGGTGAGTTGCTGCCATGAACCGAGCCAAGGCCGGATAGCCCAGGATGGCGTTGTAGGGGAGGCCGATAGGGGCGATGTCGAAGTCGATCAGCTCCGTGCGGAAGTTGTCGCAGGTGACGAAGGTCACTGGGAGGCGGATCTGTCCCAACGAGGCGGTGGAACCGGCTCCAACGCCCGAGAAAGGCCTGCTGGGTTGGAGCCGGTCCGGCGGCACGTGGAGTAGGCTGAAGGCCTCCACCGAGAGCATGTTGAGGCCGGCACCACCGTTGATGAGGGTCCTGGTGACGGCTACCTAGTAGATGGTGGGGGTGCACAGCATCGGGAGCGCACCCGAACCAATGGGGTTGAAGGGGTGGTCCTGCGAGTCGAAGGTTAGATCGGCCTCGGGCACCACCCAGCCCGGGGGGGCTTCCTGGCGCCTGGGGCGGTGCTGATCCGGTGGGCCAATGGCTTGATGTGATGACCGAGGGTGGTGCCTGGGAGCCACCCAGGAGAGCTGCGACGACGGGCGGCGCTGGTGCGGCGAAACGGGCGAGGAAGAGGTCGCGCAGCTCCTCCCAGGAGGTGACGGAGGCCGTCGGTAGGTGGAGGAGCCACGCGCGCGGGATGCCGGCGAGGGCCATGGGTAACTAGTTGGCCATCACCCGATCGTCGCCCCGGCTCCGAGGACGGCCTCCTCGTACGCCAACAGGAAAATCATCGGGTTTGTCGCGCCGTCGTAGCGCGGCGGCATCTCGGGCCTGAACTTGTGCGACCACTGCACTTGCCGCAAGGCGGGGGCCAAGGCCCGGAGCCCCCTGGCCCCAGTGTCGGCATCCATTGCTGGAGCAGGCGATGCGTTGTCCGCCATGAGGGCGGGATGCGATGTCGGAGGAGAGCGGGTCGTCAGGAGGGAGGACTCCGGCGCACCCCTACCTTACGCGCCAAATGTCGGGTTTCGAGTTCCGGCAGACCCTTGAGGTTCGAACACTGCGGTGCGCGCGGAGATCTCTCCCCTACCGATCTACGTCCGATCCTCTCGTGGGAACTAAGATGAAAATGATGAACAACACAAGAGACACGAGGTTTATACTGATTCGGTCCATCGTTGTGGTGTAATACCCTACTCCAGTCTGTGGTGCGGTGGATTGCCTCTGGGCTGAATCTGGACAGTACAAGGGACGAACAGCCTCACGAGAGGTGTTCTTGAGCTGGTGCGATGAACTGCTGGGGTGAGTTCAGTCGCCTCTCTCTCTCTGCTAGGGTTCTACCAGATTTCCAGCCGTCGCCTCCTTCTGTGGTGGCTAGCTCTATTTATAGAGGCCCTGGGCCTCTCCCCGAATAATGAGCGGAAAGGGCGCCAACAATTGGCCATTTCGAAGGGGAACATCTAGTACAAGTTATCCTGACCAAAGGTGGTCTTCGGCTGCCAAAAGCACTGGTAATGACGCCGTCTTGGGCTCCATGGTGACCACCACCCTGCCGTCCGGCTGGTCTTGATCTCGTTGCACCGGAATGGTAACCTTTGCCTGATGCCTTGGCCTGTGCTTGCCCCCTTTGCACCAAAGGGGAAACAAGGACACTGCGCAGGCCGGCGCCCGCGTGGTCTCGATCGTCATGGCTTGCGTCACGGGTTCCTCGCGAGGTACCCCTGCCTTGATCTCCCCGCCTCCTCACGAGTCTGCCTAATGAGGCTGCCTCTGAGTAAGCTTCTTGTCGTCCGCCCCACGAGGCTTGGCTCCTCGCGTGGGTCTTGAGCTTGAGCTGATGAAGATGGGCCACGCTGGGCCCAGCCACGACATAGGCCGCAGAGAGGCAAGTCTGGGGACCCCCATTCCCAGAACGCCAACAGTAGCCCCCAGGCCCAAGGCGCGCCCGGGCTTGGCCTAGTAGGAAGCAAAGGGGCAAGCGCGAAGCACCGCGGGCCCTAACAACCTGCGGCCTTGGGGGCCGCGTGGTGGTTGATTGGCCGTGGGCGTGGGCGTCTGCGCTTCCCCACGACGCCTCGGCAACTGCACGACTTGATAAGTCCCTGCATGCAGAGAAACCGGTCATGATTACCTGCGATCGTGGTGCATGGCGGTTGGCCTCCTCCGGCTTTAAGTACGGGGCTGGGCAACCCCCTTCGGCCCGTCCCTCCTTGCTGCACCTTTCCTTCTTCTCGATTACTCGTCGCTCCCATGGCTCCAAAGAGATTCTCGGCCGCGGAGAAGGGAAAGGCCCCCTAACTATCGCAAAAGTGCTCGGACTACTCTATTTACATGGGGGAATACTACTACAGATGTGGTGGTCTACTAGAAATATTCCTCGATTGCAGACTCCATGATATCTGCTCCAGCTTTGTCTTCAAAGTCATCATCGCTCAGGTCAGAGTCGGTGTCTGAGGGAGTCCCGGATTAGGGGGGTATCCGGACAGCCGGATTATATCCTTTGGCCGGACTGTTGGACAATGAAGATACAAGATTGAAGACTTCGTCCTGTGTCCGGATGGGACTCTCCTTGGCGTGGAAGGCAAGCTTGGTAATATGGATATGTAGATCTCCTTCCTTGTAACCGACTCTATGTAACCATAGCCCCCTCCGGTGTCTATTTAAACCGGAGGGTTTAGTCCGTAAGACCAACAACAACATTCATACCATAGGCTAGCTTCTAGGGTTTAGCCTCTTCGATCATGTGGTAGATCAACTCTTGTAATACTCATATCATCTAGATCAATCAAGCAGGACTAGGGTTTTACCTCCATCGAGAGGGTCCGAACCTGGGTAAAAAAATCGTGTCCCCCGTCTCCTGTTATCATCCGCCTAGACGCACAGTTCGGGACCCCCTACCCGACATCCGCCGGTTTTGACACCGACATTGGTGCTTTCATTGAGAGTTCCTCTGTGTCGTCATTGTTAGGCTTGATGGCTCCTTCGATTGTCGATAGCGATGCAGTCCAGGGTGAGACTTTTCTCCCCGGACAGATCTTTGTATTCGGCGGCTTCGCACTGCGGGCCAACTCACTTGGCCATCTGGAGCAGATCGAGAGTTACGCCCCTGGCCACCAAGTCAGGTTTGGAAGCTTAAACTACATGGCCGACATCCACAAAGACTTGATCTTCGACGGATTCGAGCCCCTACCGAGTGCGCCGCACAGTCATGATGAGCATGATTTAGCTCTACCATCGGACAGTGTTTAGGAGACCGCACCGGCAACCGCTCCGACCCTCAATTCGGAGCCAATTGTGCCATCCATGGACGGGTGGATAGACCCCGCCACAGAGGCCGCATTCTCAGCGGCGATCGAGCCGAATATCGACCTTACCCTTCACGGGAGCCGTGACGCCGAACTGCCGAATTCTTCCCCGGCCACGGACTCCGAACCGCCTGCGCCTGTGCCTATCGAATCCAACTGGGCGCCGATCATGAAGTTCACCTCCGCGGATATCCTTCAGCACTCACCCTTTGGTGACATACTAAACTCATTAAGGTCTCTCTCCTTGTCAGGAGAGTCCTGGCCGAACTATGGCTGGCCAGATCAGGATGCGGACGATGAAGAAATTCGCCGCCCACCCACCACCACCACTTAGTAGCCACTGTCGACGATTTGACCAACATGCTCGCCTTCGACTCCGAAGACATCGACGGTATGGACGACGATGCAGGAGACGAACAGGAGCCACTGCCCACAGGGCACTGGACGCCCACTTCATCATATGATGTATACATGGTGGACACACCCAAACAAAACGATGACGAGGAACGGAAGGACGCAGCGAAGGATCGTTCCCTCGAGAAGCTGTCGAAGCGGCAGCGTAAGCGCCGCTCCAAATCCCGCCTCGGCAGAAACAACGATCATATAGACCCAGCGATAGAGCAGGGTGAGCCAGCGGACGACAAACACGTCATTGAACCACCGTCCGAGCACGGCAACACGGGGAATCAAACCGAACAACCCGACTCCATCGAAGATAACAGTCCGGATGACATCACACCGGACATGCACCCGGAGCAACAGAATACCCATCAAAGGCTTGTTGCCACTGCGAGGAGTCTGAAAAAGCAGAAGCAAAGGCTCAGGGCTGCACAAGACACACTCAGAATTAGATGGAGTGAAGTACACAACACTGCAACAAAGTACGGCAGTAGTCGCCACACAAAGAACTACCCGAAGCGAAAGCAGCTACCTGAATTCGATGAGGAGGCCTTAGATCCCCCGCAATCAAAAAACAAAACAGCCATCCGGTCCGATAGACGACCTCGTGGCCAACATAGAGTGGCAAACGACGCCGCACACAAGCCAGTACACGATCCACATGAGGGCTCACATCAAAAGGACGGCGCAACCAGATCCATCTACGGGCTAAGCAAGCGCGCTCCAGCATGCAATGCAACACAACAAAAATCTGAACACCACGGTACACCCAAATATAGGGGTGCCGCACACCCCCTATGTTTCACCGATGAGGTGCTGGACCATGAATTTCCAGAGGGATTCAAACCCGTAAACATAGAGGCGTACGACGAAACGACAGACCCTGGGGTCTGGATTGAGGACTACATCCTCCATATCCACATGGCTCGAGGAGACGATCTCCATGCCATCAAGTACTTACCCCTCAAGCTCAAAGGGCCAGCTCGGCACTGGCTTAAAAGCCTCCCCGAAAACTCCATTGGAAGCCGGGAAGAGCTCGAAGACGCTTTTTGGACAAATTTTCAAGGGACCTATGTCCGACCACCGGATGCAGACGATTTAAGTCATATAACTCAACAGCCAGGAGAGTCAGCCCAAAAGCTTTGGAACGGGTTTCTCACTAAAAAGAACCAAATAGTCGACTGTCCGGACGCCGAAGCCTTAGCAGCTTTCAAGCACAGCGTTCGAGACGAATGGCTTGCCATACACCTCGGCCAAGAAAAGGCGAGAATAATGGCAGCATTAACAGGCCTCATGACCCGCTTTTGCGCGGGCGAGGACAGCTGGTTAGCCCGATGCAGCACCAGTGACCCAAGTACATCCGAAGTTAGGGACGGAAACGGGAAGCCACGACACAGCAAAAAAAAGCATCGGAATAAAGAAGACAGCCCGAAGAGCACGGCGGTAAACGCCGGATTCAGAAGCTCTCGGCCAGGTCAGCAAAAGCTGCTCTCCAAAGGCAATAGAGACGAACTGTCCAGCCTAAACAAGATTCTGGACAAACTATGTCAGATCCACAGCATCCCCGATAAACCTGCAAATCATACCCATAGAGAATGTTGGGTCTTCAAGAAGTCCGGCAAACTCAACGCTGAACACAAGGGGCAGGATACACCAAGCGAAGACGAGGACGAGCCTCGCAAGCAAAGCACTGGTGAACAGAAGAAATTCCCACCAGAAGTCAAAACAGTAAACGTGTTACACGTGATGAAGGGGAGAAACAAAGCAACACTCCTAGAGACACATGCCCCAGGGCCTATCACCGCGGAGTTCTGCCACTGTTCATCCAAACCGATCACCTTTGACCATCGGGATTACTCGGTAAGTATCCGGCATGCAGGATGGGCTGCCTTGGTGTTAGACCCGATAATTGACGGATACCACTTCACATGAGTCCTGATGGACGGCGGCAGTAGTTTAAACCTGATATATTAGGACACAGTCCGCAAAATGGGGATAGACCCAACAAAAATCAGCCATAGCAATACTACCTTTAAAGGAGTAACGCCAAGCCCAGAAGCCCATTGTACGGGCTCCCTGCTACTAGAGGTTATATTCGGCTTTCCCGACAACTTCCGCAGCGAAAAATTAAACTTCCACATCGCTCCGTTCCAAAGTGGCTATCAAGCACTACTTGGACGCGAAGCTTTCGCTCACTTTAACGCAATACCAGATTACGCTTCTCTCATGCTTAAGATGCCCGATCCACGTGGCATCATTCTTGGGGAACGTAGCAATAATTCAAAAATTTCCTACGTGTCACCAAGATCAATCTAGGAGATACTAGCAACGAGAGAGAGGGAGTGCATCTTCATACCCTTGAAGATCGCTAAGCGGAAGCGTTACAAGAACGCGGTTGGTGGAGTCATACACGCAGCGATTCAAATCACGGCCGACTCCGATCTAAGCGTCGAACAATGGTGCCTTCGTGTTCAACACATGTACAGCCCGGTGACGTCTCCCGCACCTTGATCTAGCAAGGAGAGAGGGAGAGGTTGGGGAAGACTCCGTCCAGCAGCAGCACGACGGCGTGGTGATGGTGAAGGAGCATGGCACGCCAGCAGGGCTTCGCCAAGCACTGCAAGAGACGAGGAGGGAGAGGGTAGGGCTGCGCCAAGAGGGAGAGAGACTTGTGTGTTGGGCAGCCCCAAAACCCCCACTATTTATAGGAGGAGGGTGCGCCCCTTCTAGGGTTCCCACCCCTAGGGGGCGGCAGCCCTAGATGGGATGGAGGGGCGGCCAAGAGGGGGAGAGGGGGGGCGCCCTAGGGTGGGCCTTGGGCCCATCTGCGCCTAGGGTTTCCCCCTTCTCCTCCTAGCTGCGCCTTGGGCCCTGGTGGGAGGCACACCAGCCCACTCAGGGGCTGGTGCCTTCCCACTCTTGGCCCATGCAAGCCTCCGGGGCTGGTGGCCCCTCCCGGTGGACCCCCGAAACCCTCGGGTGGTCCCGGTACATTACCGGTGACGCCCGAAAAACTTCCGGTGGTCAAAACCTCACTTCCTAGATTTATTATTTACCTCCGGACCATTCCAGAACTCCTCATGACATCTGGGATCTCATCCGGGACTCCGAACAACATTCGGTAACCACGTACAAACTTTCCCTATAACCCTAGCGTCATCGGACCTTAAGTGTGTAGACCCTATGGGTTCGGGAATCATGCCGACATGACCGAGACAACTCTCCGGCCAATAACCAACAGCGGGATCTGGATACCCATGTTGGCTCCCACATGTTCCACGACGATCTCATCGGATGAACCACGATGTTGAGGATTCAAGCAATCCCGTATACAATTCCCTTTGTCAATCGGTACGTTACTTGCCCGAGATTCGATCGTCGGTATCCCAATACCTCGTTCAATCTCTTTACCAGCAAGTCACTTTACTCATTCGGTAATGCATGATCCAGTGACCAACTACTTAGTCACAATGAGCTCATTATGATGATGCATTACCGAGTGGGCCCAGAGATACCTCTCCGTCATACGGAGTGACAAATCCCAGTCTCGATTCGTGCCAACCCAACAGACACTTCCGGAGATACCTGTAGTGCACCTTTATAGCCACCCAGTTACGTTCTCACGTTTGGTGCACCCAAAGCATTCCTACGGTATCCGGGAGTTGCACAATCTCATGGTCTAAGGAAATGATACTTGACATTATAAAAGCTTTAGCAAACGAACTACATGATCTTGTGCTACGCTTAAGAATGGGTCTTGTCCATCACATCATTCTCCTAATGATGTGATCCCTTTATCAATGACATCCAATGTCCATGGTCAGGAAACCATGACCATCTATTGATCAACGAGCTAGTCAACTAGAGTCTTACTGGGGACATGTTGTGGTCTATGTATTCACACATGTATTACGGTTTCCGGTTAATACAATTATAGCATGAACAATAGACAATTATCACGAACAAGGAAATACAATAATAACCATTTTATTATTGCCTCTAGGGCATATTTCCAACAGTCTCCCACTTGCAATAGAGTCAATAATCTAGTTCACATCACTATGTGATTGTAATGAATCCAACACCAATGGGGTTTGTTCATATCTTGCTTGTGAGAGAGGTTTATTAGTAAATGGGTCTGAACCTTTCAGATCCTTGTGTGCTTTGCAAATCTCTATGTCATCTTGTAGATGCAGCTACCACATGCTACTTTGAGCTATTCCAAATAACTGCTCTACTATACGAATCCGGTTTACTACTCAGAGTCATCCTGGTTAGTGTGAAAGTTTGCATCGACGTAACCCTTTACGATGAACTCTTTTACCACCTCCATAATCGAGACAATTCCTTAGTCCACTAGTTACCAAGGATAAGTTCGACCGTTGTCATATCATCCATTCCTGGATCACTCTTGTACCCCTTGACTGACTCATGGCAAGGCACACATCAGGTGCGGTACACAGCGTAGCATACTGTAGAGCCAACGTCTAAAGCATAGGGGACGACCTTCGTCCTTTCTCTTTCTTCTGCCGTGGTCAGGTCTTGAGTCTTACGCAATACTCACACCTTGTAACACAACCAAGAACTCCTTCTTTGCTGATCTATTTTGAACTCCTTCAAAATCTTGTCACGGTATGTATTCATTTGAAAGTACTATTAAGCGTTTTTGATCTATCCTTATAGATCTTGGTGCTCAAAGTTCAAGTAGCTTAATCCAGGTTTTCCATTGAAAAACACTTCTCAAATAATCCTGTATGCTTTCCAGAAATTCTACATCATTTCTGATCAACAATATGTTAACAACATACACTCATCAAAAATTCTATAGTGCTCCCACTCACTTCTTTGGAAAATACAAGTTTCTCATAAACTTTGTATAAACCCAAAATCTTTGATCATCTCATCAAAGTGCACATTCCAACTCCGAGATGCTTACTTCAGTCCTTAGAAGGATTGCTGGAGCTTTGCATACTTGTTAGCATGTTTCAGGATTGACAAAACCTTCTGGTTGTATCACGTACAACCTTTCCTCAAGAAAATTTTCGAGGAAACAATGTTTTGATATCCTATCTGCAAGATTTCATAAATAATGCAGTAACTGCTAATACAATTCCAACAGACTCTTAGCATCACTACGAGTGAGAAAGTCTCACCGTAGTCAACTCCTTGAACTTGTTGGAAAACATCTTAACGACAAGTCGAGCTTTATTAATGGTGATACTTACCATCATTGTCCGTCTTCCTTTTAAAATCCATCTGCACCCAACAGCCTTACGACCATCAAGTAGTTCTTTCAAAGTCTATACTTTGTTTTATACATGGATCCTCTCTTGGATTTTATGGCCTCGAGCCATTCGTCGGAATCCGGGCCCACCATCGCTTCTCCATAGCACGTAGGTTCATTGTTGTCTAGCAACATGACTTCCAAGACAGGATTACGTACCTCTCTGAAGTAGTACGCATCCTTGTAGACCTATGAGGTTTGGTAGTGACTTGATCCGAAGTTTCATGATCAGTATCATAAGCTTCCACTTCAATTGGTGTAGGTGCCACAGGAACAACTTCCTGTGCCCTGCTACACACTAGTTGAAGTGACGGTTCAATAACCTCATAAAGTCTCCACTATCCTCCCACTCAATTCTTTTGAGAGAAACTTTTCCTCGAGAAAGGACCCGTTTCTAGAAACAATCACTTTTGCTTCCGGATCTGAAATATGAGGTATACCCAACTATTTTTGGGTATTCTATGAAGATGCATTTATCCGCTTTGGGTTCGAGCTTATCAGCCTGAAACTTTTTCACATAAGTATCACAGCCCCAAACTTTTAAGAAACGACAGCTTAGGTTTCTCTAAACCACAGTTCATACTGTGTCGTCTAAACGTAATTGTGTGGTGCCCTATTTAAAGTGAATGCGGTTGTCTCTAATGCCTAACCAATAAACGATAGTGATAATTCGATAAGAGACATCCTGGTATGCACCATATCCAATATGGTGCAGTTATGATGTTCGGACACACCATCACACTATGGTGGTCCAGGCGGTATTAGTTGTGAAACAATTTCCACAATGTCTTAATTGTGTGCCAAACTCGTAAGTCAGGTATTCATCTCTATGATCATATCATAGACATTTTATCACCTTGTCACGACGATCTTCAACTTCACTCTGAAATTACTTAAACCCTTCAATAATTCAGACTTGTGTTTGATCAAGCAAATATACTCAACATCTACTCAAATCATCTGTGAAGTAAGAACATAATGATATCCACTGCGTGCCTCAGCACTCATTGGACTGCGCACATCAAAATGTATTACTTCCAACAAGTTTCTTTCTTGTTCCATCTTACTGAAAACGAGGCCTTTCAGTCATCTTGCCCATGTGGTATGATTTGCATGTCTCAAGTGATTCAAAATCAAGTGAGTCCAAATGATCCATCTGCATGGAGTTTCTTCATGCATATCTACCAATAGACATGGTTCGCATGTCTCAATCTTTTCAAAAACGAGTGAGTCCAAAGATCCATCAACATGGAGCTTCTTCATGCGTTTTATACCAACATGACTCAAATGGTAGTGCCACAAGTATGTGGCACTATCATTACTATCTTATATCTTTTGTCATGAACATGTGTATCACTAAGACGAGATTCAATAAACCATTCATTTTAGGTGCAAGACCATTGAAGGTATTATTCAAATAAACAGAGTAACCATTATTCTCCTTAAATGAATAACCGTATGGCGATAAACATAATCCAATCATGTCTATGCTCAACGCAAACACCAAATAACAATTATTTCGGTTTAACACCAATCCCGATGGTAGAGGGAGCGTGTGATGTTTGATCACATCAACCTTGGAAACACTTCCAACATATCGTCATCTCACCTTTAGCTAGTCTCCGTAGCCTTTTATTTCGAGTTACTAACACTTAGCAACCGAACCGGTATTTATTACCCTCGTGCTACTAGGAGTACTAGTAAAGTACACATTAATATAACGTATATCCAAAATACTTCTGTCCACCTTGCCAGCCTTCTCATCCACCAAGTATCTAGGGTAGATCTGCTTCAGTGACCGTTCCCTTCATTATAGAAGCACTTAGTCTCGGGTTTGGTTCAACCTTGGGTTTCTTCACTAGAGCAGCAACTGATTTGCTGTCTCATGAAGTATCCCTTCTTTCCCTTGCCCTTCTTGAAAGTAGTGGTTTAACCATCAACAATTGATGCTCCTACTTGATTTCTACTTTCGCGGTGTCAAACATCATGAGTTGCTCAAGGATCATCATGTCTATCCCTGATATGTTATAGTTCATCATGAAGCTCCAATAGCTTGGTGGCAGTAACTATGGAGAACCATCACTATCTCATCTGGAAGATTAACTCCCACTCGATTCAAGCAATTGTAGTACTCAGACAATCTGAGCACATGCTCAATGATTGAGCTTTTCTCCCTTAGTTTGCAGGCTTAAGAAACTTGTCAGAGGTCTCATACCTCTTGACGTGGGCACTAGTCCGAAATTCCAATTTCAGTCTTTGGAACATCTCATATGTTCTACGACGTTTCAAAAAGTCTTTGGTGCCACAATTCTAAACTGTTAGTATTACGCACTAAACTATCACGTAGTCATCAAAACATGTATGTCAGATGTTTCCCAACATCTACAGACGATGCTCGAGGTTCAACACACTGAGCGGTTGAAAGTGCAACTATCCCTAGGTGGTTTTGGTAATTCATAACAACATATAGCTCATTGAGCTAATGCTATTCCAAGATGATTATTTCAGGAAAGCTCAATGATTGGCATGGCATGGATATGAAAGTGGAACCCTCAAAATGCTAAGGCAAATGGATTGGCTCAAGCTCAAAAGCTCAAGACTCTTCATTTCATATTTTAGTGATCCAAGATCACATTGAGTCCATAGGAAAAGCCAATACTATCAAGGAGGGATGAGGTGTTGCTTAATGAGCCTCTTGCTTCATGTGCTTAATGATATGCTCCAAAATCCTCAACTACTTTCCCATATCCACATATGACCTAAACTCTAATCCAAACTCGGTCCTACCGATTTTTCCTATCCGGCGCCACCGAGTTTCAATTGTCATTAGCCACTGCCAAACCCTAGCAATTCGGTCCTACCGATAAGGATCTCGGTCCCACCGAGATGGGGTTGCAAACTCTCTGTTTCCCTTTCGTAACTTTTTGGTCCCACCGAAAGAGCGAATCGGTCCCATCGAGATTGCAATGTAAACTCAGTGTTTCCCCTTTGTAACTTTTCGGTCTCACCGAGTTCCACTCGGTCCCACCGAAAGAGCAAATCGGTCCCACCGAGTTTGCCTGACCAACTCTCTGGTTAGCTAATTACCAAACTCGGTCTCACCGAGTTTGTGTAATCGGTCTCACCGAGATTACGTTATGCCCAAACCCTAACCGAATCGGTCCTACCGAGTTGCATGTCAGTCCCACCGAAATTCCTAACGGTCACTAGGTTTACTACTTCGGTCAGACCGAGTTTTCTGATTCGGTCCCACCGAGATTGGAAATCTGTGTAACGGTTGGATTTTGGGTGGAGGCTATATATACCCCTCCACCTCCTTCTCATTCTACGTGAGAGCCATCAGAACACACACATCATTCCTACTCATATGTTCTGAAAGAAAACCACCTACTCATGTGTTGAGATCAAGACATTCCATTCCTACCATATGAATCTTGATTTCTAGCCTTCCCAAGTTGCTTTCCACTCAAATCTTCTTTCCACCAAATCCAAATCCTATGAGAGAGAGTTGAGTGTTGGGGAGACTATCATTTGAAGCACAAGAGCAAGGAGTTCATTACCTACACACCATTTGTTACTTCTTGGAGAGTGGTGTCTCCTAGATTGGCTAGGTGTCACTTGGGAGCCTCTGACAAGATTGTGGAGTTGAACCAAGGAGTTTGTAAGGGCAAGGAGATCGCCTACTTCGTGAAGATCTACCGCTAGTGAGGCAAGTCCTTCGTGGGCGTTGGCCATGGTGGGATAGACAAGGTTGCTTCTTCGTGGACCCTTTGTGGGTGGTTGCTTCTTCGTGGACTCTTCGTGGGTGGAGCCCTCCGTGGACTCGCGCAACCGTTACCCTTGGGTGGAGTCCTGTGTGGACTCGCGCAACCGTTACCCTTCGTGGGTTGAAGTCTCCATCAACGTGGATGTAGGATAGCACCACCTATCCAAACGACGGGAAAAACATCCGTGTCTCCAATAGCGTTTGAAATCTCCAAACCCTTCCCTTTATATTCTTGCAAGTTGCATGCTTTACTTTCCGCTGCCAATATACTCTTTGCATGCTTGCTTGAATTATGTGATGATTGCTTGACTTGTCCTAAAATAGCTAAATTCTGCCAAGAACTAAAATTGGGAAAAGGTTAAGTTTTTATTTGGTCAAGTAGTCTAATCACCCCCCCTCTAGACATACTTTCGATCCTACAGCGGTGCATTAAGGACATAACAATCCTCAGTTCACGGACCCAGTCCGCATAATTGCTACTATCAACTCTCAACTGAATTTTCTCTAGGAACATATCTAAAATAGTAGAACCAAAGCTGGAGATACGACATAATTTGCAAAGACCTTTTGACTATGTTCATGATAATTAAGTTCATCTTATCAAATTATTCAATGAACTCCCACTTAGATAGACATCCCTCTAGTCATCTAAGTGATACATGATCCGAGTCAACTAGGCCGTGTTCGATCATCACATGAGACGGACTAGTCATCATCGGTGAACATCTTCATGTTGATCGTATCCACTATACGACTCATGTTCGACCTTTCGGTCTTCCGTGTTCCGAGGCCATGTCTGTACATGCTAGGCTCATCAAGTTAACCTAAGTGTATTGCGTGTGTAAATCTTGCTTACACCCGTTGTATGCGAACGTTAGAACCTATCACACCCGGTCATCACGTGGTGCTTTGGAACAATGAACCTTAGCTACGGTGCATAGTTAGGGGGAACACAATTCTTGTTATTTTAATGAGGGATCATCTTATTTATGCTACCGTCGTTCTAAGAAAATAAGATGTAAAAACATGACAAACATCACATGCAAATCATAAAGTGACATGATATGGCCAATATCATCTTGTGCCTTTGATCTCCATCTTTGAGGCGCGGCATGAACACCATCATCACCGGCATGACACCATGATCTCCATCATCATGATCTCCATCAGCGTGTCTTCATGAAGTTTCCTCGCCAACTATTACTTCTACTACTATGGCTAACATATAGCAATAAAGTAAAGTAATTACATGGCGTTTTCATTGACACGCAGGTCATAAATAAATTAAGACAACTCCTATGGCTCCTGCAGGTTGTCATACTCATCGACATGCAAGTCGTGATTCGTATTACAAGAACATGATTAATATCATACATCACATATATCATTCATCACATCCTTTTGGCCATATCACATCACAAAGTAAACCCTGCAAAAACAAGTTGGACGTCCTCTAATTGTTGTTGCATGTTTTACGTGGCTGCTATGGGTTTCTAGCAAGAACGTTTCTTACCTACGCAAAACCACAACGGTGATATGACAATTGCTATTTACCCTTCATAAGGACCCTTTTAATCGAATCCGATCCTACTAAAGTGGGAGAGACAGATACCCGCCAGCCACCTTATGCATCAAGTGCATGTCAGTCAGTGGAACCAGTCCCACGTAAGCGTACGTGTAAGGTCGGTCCGGGCCGCTTCATCCCACAATGCCGCTGGATCAAGATAAGACTAGTAACGGTAAGCAAATTGAACAAATCATCGCCCACAACTGCTTTGTGTTCTACTCGTGCATAGAATCTATGCATAGACCTAGCTCATGATGCCACTATTGGGGAACGTAGCAATAATTCAAAAATTTCCTATGTGTCACCAAGATCAATCTAGGAGATACTAGAAACGAGAGAGAGGGAGTGCATCTTCATACCCTTGAAGATCTCTAAGCGGAAGTGTTACAAGAACGCGGTTGGTGGAGTCGTACACGCAGCAATTCACATCACGGTTGTCGGTGTCAAAACCAGTGGATCTTGGGTAGGGGGTCCTGAACTGTGCGTCTAGGCGGATGGTAACAGGAGGCAGGGGACACGATGTTTTACCCAGGTTCGGGCCCTCTTGATGGAGGTAAAACCCTACGTCCTGCTCGATTTATTCTTGATGATATGGGTATTACAAGAGTTGATCTACCATGAGATCTGAGAGGCTAAACCCTAGAAGCTAGCCTATGGTATGATTGTATGTTGTCCTACGGACTAAAACCCTCCGGTTTATATAGACACCGGAAAGTGCTAGGGTTACACAAGGTCGGTTACAAAGGAGGAGATATACATATCCGTATTGCCTAGCTTGCCTTCCACGCCAAGTAGAGTCCCATTCGGACACGAGACAAAGTCTTTAATCTTGTATCTTCATAGTCTAACAGTCCGGCCAAAGGATATAGTCCGGCTGTCCGGAGACCCCCTGATCCAGGACTCCCTCAGTAGCCCCTGAACCAGGCTTCAATGACGATGAGTCCGGTGCGCAGTATTGTCTTCGGCATTGCAAGGCGGGTTCCTCCTCTGAATACACCACGGAAGAATTTGAATACAAGGATAGTGTCCGACCCTGCAAAATAAGTTCCACATACCACCGTAGAGAGAATAATATTCCCGCAAATCTAATTTGTTGACTTGTTTTGGCAACACGACATTATGCCCTGGCCCGGTGATTATTCGAACCATTTCCTTTAACTAGCCCCGCACATAATGCGAGGCAGTTTTTTGACACGTCTTGTCAAAGCCGAGATCGTGTCCCCCTTATGACGGGATTCTCACAAATACGGGCATGGGTAACCCAACCGTGCCATCGATTACGGCGCTTGGGGGATAAGCGAGTTTTACCAGGCTAGTGGGGCGCATAGTTTCGGCCGCCCTTATAAAGGGACAAGGTTCAACCTTTTTCTACCCATGCCTTCTTCCTCCTTGCTCATCTACTCTTGCGCACTCGAGCTCCAATGCCCAAGCCCACATCCTTCCCCTCAACCTTCTCCAATCATGTCCGGAGCGGGAGGCAAATGGATGGCTTCCTCCGTTACGGAGGGACACATCAAGAAGCTGTACGGAGCCGGATACTTGGCCGCGAATATCGCGCATCGGCTACCCGCTGCGGGGACAGATCGTCCCTACCCCAAAACCCCATGAGACGGTAGTTTTCCTCCACCACTTCCTCTGTGGACTGGGGTTTCCCCTTCATCCATTCGTCCGCGGTCTCATGTTCTACTACGGGCTGGACTTCCATGATCTGGCCCCGAACTTCATCCTCAACATTTCGGCGTTCATCGTCCTCTGTGAGGCTTTCCTCCGCATCCGCCCCCACTTCGGGCTATGGCTAAAGACCTTCAATATCAAGCCGAAGGTGCCGGCCGGCCAACAAGCAGAATGCGGCGGAGCCATGGTGGGAAAGACGCCCAAAATTATATGGCTTGAAGGCTCCTTCGTGGAGACCATAAAGGGGTGGCAATTGGCGTGGTTCTACATCACCGAGCCGCGCGACACCAAATGGGTGGCTGCCCCCAAGTTTCGATCCGGATTCCCTACACGGCTCACTTCCTGGAAAGAGAAGGGCTTGTCGTGGGGTTCATTGGTGGAGCTGGACGGACTCCAGAAATGTATCCTGAACATGAAAAGCAAGAAGCTCAAGCTTGCCAACATAGTCCAGGTCATGCTCATCCGCTGGATCCTCCCGTGCCAACAACTGGACTTCAACTTGTGGGAGTTCGACCCGGCCCAGCACCAGACTCTGAGCGAGCTCTTTGACACGACGCACAAGGACGTCTGGAAGGTGCTGTTCAAGGGCGCCGAGGTCCCTCCCTCTCTCACCGAGGACTGCGGGCTAAGAGCGAAGCGCCGAGCGCATTCGGTGAGTTCTATACATCCGGTAGGATATTTATTTCCCCTAGCTTAACCATGTGCGGGGTCTGATCTCCATGCCTTTGACAGGACTGGGTGGAGACGTCGGGGCAGATTAACTGTCCGACCCCTCTGCCCGAAGACACTGCGGACGCTCTCCTGACGGAGATGCTGACTCCGGCTCCTTACAAGGTGCCAGAGAAGATCAAGAAGGCCAAGGGAACCCGAAAGAGCTCCCGGCGCCAGGTGTTATCGGACTCATCGTCCGATAACTCTGCGACGCACTCCTCCCCCGAAGACGAGGAGGAAGATGAAGATGTTCCCCCTCCTGTCAAGCGAGACAAGAAAAGGAAGGCCGCCCCTACTGGGGGGGCCGAAGGGTCCATTAAGGGAAGGACTCTCCTTCCTGAGTACTCTACCACCGCCACCGAAGGCGAAGACGAGTGGCTGCTCAGGGCCAAGCCCCTGGCAAAGTCGTAAGAATTCGGATGCCAGACTAACTCATAGCATTCATTTGTCGCACTGTTTCTTCTAACGCCGAATTATGATTATGCAGACCACCACGAGCACGTATCGACGTATGGTCGGACGACTCCCTGGGCTCGTCGGATATGGATAGCGATCCACTTACGACCGCCACCTCCCCCTGTCCTATGGACAACACCGAGGCATTGTCTCAAGAGGCACCTGGTCGAGGGGAGACAATCCCGGAGGTGCCTCAAGGCGACCTTCCGGACTCCGGGAGCAGAGGGAGCAAGGCTCCCCAGGGCTCCGAGTTCGGCCCTCAGCCGAACACCGCACCGGAACCCCCAGTGGTTCCGGACTCGGGCAGGCGACCTCCTTCTAAAAGGGGCAAGACGCCTGTGCCGGTGACCTCTGTCCATCCAGAGGCACCGGACAGTCTGCTGGGAGCGCTTCGCAGCGCTTCCATCGATGAAGAGCACCGCACTATTATGAGTGCGGTGGTCCAGAAGGTTCAGTCCGCCAAGAGCGGACTGACTGAAGCCTGTGCCAGCCTTCTAACAGGCTTTGAGGAAAGTTTATAGGAAAAATATTACCGCATAGATAGTAGCCCCTGATGCTCTGTTCGGTGTTCACAAAGATAAGCCGAACAGAGGATCAAACAATATCGCAGGAGTCTAATATAAGTATGTCTATATGCGTATGCAGGCTTCGCTGCTGGCCTCAGCCGCACTGACTGCGGAGGTCGCCACACTGAAGCAGGACCTCGAAAGGTCCAAGAGAGAACTCGGCCTTGCCAAGAGGCAGCTCGAGGAGAACAAAGGTAAGTAGTACCTACTCTATGGATATAAATAAAAAGAAAACGATTGCAAAATGACAGGATCATCATAAATTTGCCATGGGCCACGACCGAGGTGGCGACCCTGAAGCAAGCGCTATCCAAGGCCAAAAACGAAGCAGCCAATGAGCGCACCGAGCGGGAAAGTCATGAGGCACGGGTTGGCGAGGTGCAGCAAGAGCTCCACGCTCTTGTGACGAAGCACGAGGTGTTGGAGCTTGACTTGAAGACGCGAGACTCCGAGCTTGCCACCGCCCATGAAAGTGCAAAGAGTGCCAAGGCCGAAGCGCAGAAGGCCCTCCAGGAGATTGATGAAGAAGATAGTGGCGGGTAAGGCATTCTATATGCAAAGCAAGCATGTGAAAGCAAATTACCTGTTACTTACCCGAATCTGGAGCTCTCTAGGAGCATTCGCAGATTCGCCCCGCGGTGTGTCGGATGCCGCAAAGTTTTACCAGGCCGAGGAGGGAGGCTCAACGGAGAAGCTGTTCTGGTCTCAGTATACTGGGACCGAACACCCGATGCCTCTGAGAGACCAGCTGAAGCAACTGGTCGAGCTGCACAAGGCGGCCGAACAGGCCATCAAGGCCTTTATAGTCGGGATGTGGCCTAGTGACGCCCTTCCCAACAGCTACTTCGGCCTGGTGAGGCAGCTTGTAGATGGCTGCCCACGACTGGAAGTCATCAAGCGGTCCGTCTGCATCGAAGGTGCACGCCGGGCTTTCGCCCGTGTGAAGGTGCAATGGGCCAAGCTGGACGCCGTGAAGCTAATTAAGGAAGGGCCGCCGGAGGTCAAGGAGCATCGCCACCCCGAGATGTACTATGAGGGTGTCCTGAAGGGTGGTCGTCTCGTAGAGGACGAGTGTACAAAAGATATAATATTCGAGTGAACCTGCTCGTGTAATCCTGTAGTTATGAAAACTTGTTCATATGCGCTATGCAACGCTTGTTTGAATTTAAAATATTACCTTCTGTTTGGTTGTTTATCAAATCTGAGAGATGGCTAGTCGTCGGCTTCTGCCCCCACGCCATGAGTGCTGGGGTGTTCGGGATAAACCTGAGCACTCTTGTTCCCATTTTTGGGTCCTTCGAGGGAGGTGCTCAGCACAACGAACAAGGCAATCCGACTATAATGCGTTATCACTCTCACTTAGCCATAGAATTCTGTAATTTTAAATTTTGGCAGAGCCCCTAGTGTTCGGAAGGCCGAACTCGGGGCGTGATACACGCCTTAAGCCGGATAGGGCCGACTCCTCGCTCTAAGCGGCATAAGTCTTTAAGGACTCGAAAACCTCTCGAACAGCGACCAGTCTCTCACCTTATCATGACAGTCAGTTTTAGCTTTCTCTACCGAGGTGCTTAGCCCAGTAGAACCGGGGCACAATCGCAGTAGTTCTCCTAGTGCTACCTTAGCCGATATAGCGGAACGTAAGGTACGAAAACATGGGAGCCGGGAAAACCCAACTATTGAACCAAGACATGATTCGGAGCTGATGCATATAATGCTATAAGTTCGGGGTGCCGCACTGTTGAAAGTGTCCGGACTTCTCACGGGCGTATTGTGGGGTATGCTTAATCCCCTAGCGTATTGGCCGTACCAGAGTGTATGGGTGCTGGATGTCATGAATAAACATATATATATATATATATAAAAGAAGAATGCAATAATAGTCTTAATGCTATGCATTGTTTATTCAAAAAGGTGCGTTAAAGCAAAATGATACATGTAGTGCAATAAGCAAAAAGTAGGACTATGTCCCTCCAAGGGAAAGCTGACGAATAATATTAAAGCAAGTATTTCACTTGTTATCGTAATCCACTTGGGAGTTCCGTGGTGTGACGTAGCTTTCTGCCTTCTTGGTTCCTGCATCATATGTTCGGCAATCATGCTGCCGGACCGGGTTTCCAGAGATTAAAGTCCTGAAAATAAAATAACAAAACGGGAAGCCCCTAGTGCGGTTTAAGCCGCGTCTTGGGGCGGGCCGTAGTCATGCCCCCCTCCCCGCTTGTTCCCATGGTATTTTTAATGCGTAATTATGTACGCGTGGCACGAATTTCACCGTTTGGCTTGGGCCGGGGTGGGGGTTGCATTGCTATGCAAGCTCGGAATGTGCCAGGCGGTCCTGTTGCTGATTACTCCGGGCACGCCTGAAGGTGTTTGGGTCCTTAAACGCCGAGCTAGTGGATTGCCTTAAGAGGCTGCTTTGCGCTTCCGCTGCGAGGGCCGCATTGTGCTCCTCCATTCGGAGAGAGCGCTCTGTGTTTCCGTTAACTATAATGGCCCCCTGAGGTCCTGGCATCTTGAGCTTGAGGTATGCATAATGCGGTACCGCATTGAATCTTGCAAATGCGGTTCGCCCGAGCAGTGCATGATAACCACTGCGGAACGGGACTATATCGAAGATTAACTCTTCGCTTCGGAAGTTATCCGGGGATCCGAAGACCACTTCCAGTGTGACTGAGCTTGTGCAATGGGCCTCTACACCTGGTATGACGCCTTTAAATGTCATTTTTGTGGGTTTGATCCTTGAGGGTCTATACCCATTTTGCGCACTGTGTCCTGGTAAAGCAGGTTCAGGCTGCTGCCGCCATCCATAAGGACTCGAGTGAGGTGAAATCCGTCAATGATTGGGTCTAGGACCAGTGTGGCGAATCCGCCATAACGGATACTAGTGGGGTGGTCCCTGCGATCGAAGGTGATCGGACAGGAGGACCATGGGTTGAACTTTGGGGCGACTGGCTCCAATGCATATGCGTCCTTGAGCGCACGCTTCCGCTCCCTTTTGGGGATGTGGGTTGCGTATATCATGTTCACCGTCTGCACTTGTGTGGGGAACCTCTTCTGTCCTCTGGTGTTCGGCTGCCGGGGCTCTTCCTCGTCATCGCTATGTGGCCCCTTATCTTTGTTTACAGCATTTAGCTTGCCGGCCTGCTTGAAAACCCAACAATCCCTATTGGTGTGGTTGGCTGGCTTGTTGGGGGTGCCATGTATATGACACGAGCAATCGAGTATGCGGTCCAAACTGGACGGGCCCGGAGTGCTACTTTTAAATGGCTTTTTCCGCTGACCGGGTTTAGAGCCTTTGAATCCGGCATTGACTACCGTATCCTCGGTATTGTCGTTCTTGATGCGGCGCTTATGTTTGTTGCGACGTGACCTGCCATTGCCGTCCTTGGTATCCGAAGTACCATGGTTCTTTGATATGTTATTACTGCGAGCCAGCCAGTTGTCCTCTCCCGCACAAAAGCGGGTCATGAGTGTCGTGAGGGCTGCCATAGATTTTGGCTTTTCCTGGCCAAGGTGCCGGGCGAGCCACTCGTCGCAGATGTTGTGCTTATAAGCTGCTAGGGCCTCTCCATCCGGACAATCGACGATTTGATTTTTCTTTGTTTGGAACCGTGTCCAGAATTGCCTGGCTGATTCCTCTGGCTGCTGAATTATTTGGCTCAAGTCATCAGCATCTGGTGGTCGCACATAAGTGCCCTGAAAGTTGTCGAGGAATGCGGCTTCCAGATCTTCCCAACAGCCAATGGACTCTGCTGGCAAGCTATTGAGCCAATGTCGAGCTGGTCCTTTGAGTTTGAGTGGGAGGTATTTAATGGTGTGTAGGTCATCACCGCGGGCCATGTAGATTTGTAGGAGGAAATCCTCGATCCATACCGTAGGATCTGTCGTGCCGTCGTATGACTCTATGTTTATGGGTTTGAAACCCTCTGGGATTTGATGATCCATTACACCATCTATGAAGCATAAGGGGTGTGCGGCACCTCTGTACTGGGCTATATCGCGACGCAACTCCAATGAGTCTTGCCCGCTGTGTTCGGCCCGGCCGGATTTACTTTTACTATATCCGGCGTGACAATTATCGTCTCGCATAGTGGCGCGCCCTCGTGATCCGTAGATCGATCTTGCATGTTTTTCTTTGTCCTCCAATACGTCTCGCAGGTCTGGCATATTTCCCCATGCCTTTTTATTTGAATGGCGTCGAGGTGCAGGCTGAGCTTTTGGCTGGAATGCCTCTCTATCGCGGCCACGAGGTGGCCGATCAGCCGCGTCATACGCTTCTTCCTCCAGTCGGGGTAGCAACCTGCATTTTGGGTAACTCTTGGAGGAGCGTTCGAGTATATATTCCTCAGCCGCGAGGACTTCAGTCCATCTGTGAGCTAGCAGATCTTGATCAGCTTGAAGCTATTGCTGCTTTTTCTTAAGGCTATTTGCCGTGGCTATAAGCCAGCGCTTGAAGCGCTCTTGTTCGACGGGATCCTCTGGCACGACGAATTCATCATCGTCGAGGCTTGCCTCGTCTTCGAAGGGGGCACGTAATTATCATGCTCCGCCTCACCATCTGCCGCTCTCTCTGGAGGGCTGGCCTCTCCATCCTCCTGTCCTAGATCGTGCTGGAGGGGATTGTTGCCATCTTCGGCACTATCCGGAGTGTTATTATCTCCTGTGTCGGTATCACCACTTTTGCTTTGGCGGGACTTAGAGCGGCGCCGCTGACGTCGGCGCTTGGGTTGCTTCTTGGAGGGGTCATCCTCCGCTGTCTCATCGCCATTGCCTTCTTTGGGTGTGTCCACCATATATATATCGTATGATGAGGTGGCTGTCCAGTGCCCTGTGGGAAGTGGTTCCTCTTCGTCTCCTACATCGTCGTCCATACCGTCGATGTCTTCGGAGTCGAAGTCGAGCATGTTGGTTAAGTCGTCGACAGTGGCTACTAAGTGGGCGGTGGGTGTGCAGCGAATTTCTTCGTCATCCGCATCCCAATCCTGCCGGACATAGTTCGGCCAGGATCCTCCTGACAAGGAGAGAGACCTTAATGAATTCAGTATGTCGCCAAAGGGCGAGTGCTGAAAAATATCCGCGGAGGTAAACTCCATGATCAGCGCCCAATCGGATTCACTAGGAACGGGCGCAGGCGGTTCGGAGTCCGTGGCCGGAGAAGGATCCGGTAGTCTGACAACACGGCTCTCGTGCAGGGTAAGGTCGATGTTCGGCTCGATCGCCGCTGAGGGTAAGGCGTCCGTGGCGGGGTCCATCCACCCGTCCATGGATGACACAACTGGCTCCGAATTGAGGGTCAGAGCGGCTGCCGGTGCGATCTCCAGAACACTGTCTGATCGTAGAGCTAAATCGTACTCATCGTGACCGCGTGACGCACAAGGCAGAGGCTCGAATCCGTCGAAGATCAAGTCTCCGCGGATATCGGCCGTGTAGTTTAAGCTTCCAGACCTGACCTGGTGGCCAGGGGCGTAACTTTCGATCTGCTCCAGATGGCCAAGCGAGTTGGCCCACTGTGCGAAGCCGCCGAACACAAAGATCTGTCCGAGGAGAAAAGTCTCACCCTGGACTGCATCGCTATCGATGATCTTAGGAGCCATCAAGCCTAACGACGACGACATAGATGAACTCTCAATGAAAGCACCAATGTCAGTGCCAAAACCGGTGGATCTCGGGTAGGGGGTCCCGAACTGTGCATCTAGGCGGGTGGTAACAGGAGGCAGGGGACACGATGTTTTACCCAGGTTCGGGCCCTCTTGATGGAGGTAAAACCCTAAGTCCTCCTCGATTTATTCTTGATGATATGGTTATTACAAGAGTTGATCTACCATGAGATCTGAGAGGCTAAACCCTAGAAGCTAGCCTATGGTATGATTGTATGTTTTCCTACGGACTAAAACCCTCCAGTTTATATAGACACCGGAAAGGGCTAGGGTTACACAAGGTCGGTTACAAAGGAGGAGATATACATATCCGTATTGCCTAGCTTGCCTTCCACGCCAAGTACAATCCCATCCGGACACGAGACGAAGTCTTCAATCTTGTATCCTCATAGTCTAATAGTCCGGCTGTCCGGAGAACCCCTAATCCAGGACTCCCTCAGCGGTCGATTCCGATCTAAGCGCCGAACAACGGCGCCTCCGCGTTCAACACGCGTACAGCCCGGTGACGTCTCCCGCGTGTTGATCCAGCAAGGAGAAAGGGAGAGGTTGGGGAAGACTCCGTCCAGCAGCAGCACGACAGCGTGGTGATGGTGAAGGAGCATGGCACGCCAGCAGGGCTTCGCCAAGCACTGCAAGAGACGAGGAGGGAGAGGGGTAGGGCTGCGCCAAGAGGGAGAGAGACTCGTGTGTTGGGCAGCCCTAAAACCACCACTATTTATAGGAGGAGGGGAGGAGGGTGCACCCCCTCTGAGGTTCCCACCCCTGGGGGGGCAGCATCCCTAGATGGGATGGTGGGGGCGGCCAAGAGGGGGAGAGGGGGGCGCGCCCTAGGGTGGGCCATAGGCCCATCTGCGCCTAGGGTTTCCCCCCTTCTCCTCCTAGCCGCGCCTTGGGCCCTGGTGGGAGGCGCACCAGCCCACTCAGGGGCTGGTCCCTTCCCACTCTTGGCCCATGCAAGCCTCCGGGGCTGGTGGCCCCTCCTGGTGGACCCCCGGAACCCTCCGGTGGTCCCGGTACATTACCGGTGACGCCCGAAACACTTCCGGTGGTCAAAACCTCACTTCCTATATATATTATTCTTTACCTCTGGAGCATTCTGGAACTCCTCGTGACGTCCGGGATCTCATCCGGGAATCCGAACAACATTCGGTAACCACGTACAAACTTTCCCTATAACCCTAGCGTCATCGGACCTTAAGTGTGTAGACCCTACGGGTTCGGGAATCATGCAGACATGACCGAGACAACTCTCCGGCCAATAACCAACATCGGGATCTTGATACCCATGTTGGCTCCCACATGTTCCACGATGATATCATCGGATGAACCACGATGTCGAGGATGCAAGCAATCTCGTATACAATTCCCTTTGTCAATCGGTGCGTTACTTGCCCGAGATTCGATCGTCGGTATCCCAATACCTCGTTCAATCTCGTTACCAGCAAGTCACTTTACTCGTTCCGTAATGCACGATCCCGTGACCAACTACTTAGTCACAATGAGCTCATTATGATGATGCATTACCGAGTGGGCCCAGAGATACCTCTCCGTCATACGGAGTGACAAATCCCAGTCTCGATTCGTGCCAACCCAACAGACACTTTCAGAGATACCTGTAGTGCACCTTTATAGCCACCCAGTTACGTTCTCACGTTTGGTGCACCCAAAGCATTCCTACGGTATCCGGGAGTTGCACAATCTCATGGTCTAAGGAAATGATACTTGACATTAGAAAAGCTTTAGCAAACGAACTACACGATCTTGTGCTACGCTTAAGATTGGGTCTTGTCCATCACATCATTCTCCTAATGATGTGATCCCTTTATCAATGACATCCAATGTCCATGGTATGGAAACCATGACAATCTATTGATCAACGAGCTAGTCAACTAGAGGCTTACTAGGGACATGTTGTGGTCTATGTATTCACACATGTATTACGGTTTCCGGTTAATACAATTATAGCATGAACAATAGACAATTATCATGAACAAGGAAATAAAATAATAACCATTTTATTATTGCCTCTAGGGCATATTTCCAACAATCATTACAGTAAATGGAAATATTGAGCGCTCCTTGCACGCAGAAGACCATGCAGCTGCCTTGGCAGCCGCACACTAGACGGCCTCACCAACTAAAGCATCTGACAGGTTGTTAGGACCACGGACATGGTTAGACGAGTCCGGTGCAGCTATATATAATTGATACAGGTTTGATGGCTATACCTCTATAACAATACAAGGGGCAACGCGTGTAAACAAGTGACAATTAGGCTCAACTTTACTCATCTTGAACTGTACATGGTATATTTAGTATAACCTACCTTTTGCACGACAACTTTTGAACTAAGTTCCTCTCTTTTTCAGATGACCATCATGCTACACCCGTCCAGGATACGGCACAACGGAGACACAGGCGCAGACGTGTAGCAGGGACCCGTTCCAAGGATTCTTTTCAGATTAAGACTCTACGTAAACCTTTTTTACTGTCTCTTGTTGATACACATCCCATCGGATTCTCAGTACAATTGAGAAGGATGCTCACATATTGGCATGTGGCCACGTTAGAATATTGCACGTACCTGGACACCAGGGGCTTATTACAAAGGGCACTGTTTAGCCCAGTTTACATCATAAAGACCGAATACCTTAGGGAGTGTTCAGCGTCGCGAGTTTGGCCTTATATGCATCAGCTTCGAATCATGCCTTTGGTCAAATGTTGGGTTTGCCCGGCTCCTGTGTTTTGCTGCCTTATGTTCCGCTCTATCGGCTAAGGCGGCACCAGGAGAACTACTGCGATTGTGCCCTCGTTCATCCGGACGAGCACCTCAGTAGAGAAAGCCGAAAACTGACTGTCATGATATAGCGCGAGACCGGTCAAGCACTCGATGACCTAGCAGAATCTTCGGGATTCTTCCGCCTTAACAAAGGGCCGTTTCCCGGCCAGGCATGTACGCACCCCGAATTCGGATGAGCGCGGAGCCACCAGGGGCTATATAGTAGCCCCACTATCAAACTCCTCTAGCTAAGTGAAAGTGTTAAAGCATTATAGTCCGATTGCCTAGTTCGCTGCGCTATCACCTCCTTAATGGACCAAGACATTGGATCAAGTGTGAACACGCGTCTTCTACGATCACCCCGCATTATATGCGTGGGGACTGAAGCTGATGACTGCCATCTTTCAGGTTATATACATATATACATAAACGGCCGCACAGGAGGCATCACAGTACTTTCGGGCAAAAGTATAAATACAGCCTTGACAAACTCAATAAAACATTGTTTTTACAATGGGAATACATGTCACTCAAACATAATATTCTTCGAGCACTAAGCCTCTATCGAAAGAGCGCCTTCAAGAACTTTTTCGAAGTAGTGCTCGGCAGCCACTCGGCCTATGGCCGAACCCTGTGCCGCAATAGTGGTGGCATCCATCTCCGCCCAGTATGTTTTGACACGGGCAAGGGCCATCCGCGAGCCTTCTATGCATGCCGACCTCTTTACATCATCGATGTGTGGCACATCACCAAGGAATTGTTGCGCTAAGCTAAAGTAGCTATTCGGCCTTGGCCCTCTCGGCCATAGATGATCCACAACGGACCTCATGGAAAGTCCGGATAATCTATGGAGCTTGGCCCACTTGGCCATTTGCTCATTCAACAGTAGCGGACGGGCTGGAGCATGAAACTGTGACCAAAACAGTTTTTCCACTTCGTGATCTTTCCGATCCTTGAAGTACTCGGCCGCATGAGCAGCACTTGCAGCCAAATCCACGTAGGCGTCCGCAGAACTCCATAGCCGGTCCAGAGGCGCATACTTCGGATCCCTGAACTTAGTCTGCAACAAGAAGGGCTTCCCAGATACAATATCCGCAGCTTGATGCAGCTACTCCTTCGTCGCTCTAATTTTGGAGTGGGCTTCCTTGGCAGCCATCCGGGCCTTTTCCAGGTCCATCGCCTTCACCCGGTTTTCTTCTTCAAGAAGCTGGTAACGGTCAGCAGAATCTTTTAACTCTACAGCCATCTTGGCTATTTTTTCTTTGCTCTCACAATGCACGGCCTGTTCGGCCCTTAACTCTTCGACCGCCTTTAAAGCGGCCACATTGCTACTCCTTGCTTGCTCCTTGGCTCGGGCAAGCTCTGCCCGAAGGGTCTCCACGGTGGCAGCTCCATCTGTAGTCACAACATATTAAAGATACTGGCATCATGCTGCTTTTATTATGTGACAATCACCAGAAAAATCACCTACCCTGTGCCTCGTCAAGCCGCTTGTTAACAAGCACGATGTCAGCATCTGCCGCATCCAGTTGCCCCCTTAGTTCGGCAAACCCACCAGTCTGGCTAGCCACCGGAGCTTCAACCACCTGCACATAAAGGCGGTCTGGTTATTACCTGGGACTATGATCCTCTGTTTGCCGCCGTTTTTGACGACAACCAGAGTCTCAAGGGCTACTATCTACACAGGGCACATCTAAAAATGTGCGGTAATGTCTGAAGGAAATATGCCCTAGAGGCAATAATAAAGTTATTATTTATTTCCTTATATCATGATAAAAGTTTATTATTCATGCTAGAATTGTATTAACCGGAAACATAATACATGTGTGAATACATAGACAAACAGAGTGTCACTAGTATGCCTCTACTTGACTAGCTCGTTAATCAAAGATGGTTATGTTTCCTAACCATGGACAAAGAGTTGTCATTTGATTAAATGGGATCACATCATTAGTTGAATGATCTGATTGACATGACCCATTCCATTAGCTTAGCACCCGATCGTTTAGTATGTTGCTATTACTTTCTTCATGACTTATACATGTTCCTATGACTATGAGATTATGTAACTCCCGTGTGCTGGAGGAACACTTTATGTGCTACCAAACGTCACAACGTAATTGGGTGATTATAAAGGTGCTCTACAGGTGTCTCCAAAGGTACATGTTGAGTTGACGTATTTCGAGATTAGGATTTGTCACTCCGATCGTCGGAGAGGTATCTCTGGGCCCTCTCGGTAATGCACATCACTTAAGCCTTGCAAGCAATGCAACTAATGAGTTAGTTGCAAGATGATGTATTACGGAACGAGTAAAGAGACTTGCCGGTAACGAGATTGAACTAGGTATTGGATACCGGCGATCGAATCTCGGGCAAGTAACATACTGATGACAAAGGGAACACCATATGTTGTTATGCGGTCTGACCGATAAAGATCTTCGAAGAATATGTAGGAGCCAATATGGGCATCCAGCTCCCGCTATTGGTTATTGACCGGAGACGTGTCTCGGTCATGTCTACATTGTTCTCGAACCCGTAGGGTCCGCACGCTTAAGGTTTCGATAACAGTTACATTATGAGTTTATATGTTTTGATGTACCGAAGGTTGTTCGGAGTCCCGGATGAGATCACGGACATGACGAGGAGTCTCGAAATGGTTGATACATAAAGATTGATATATTGGAGGCCTATGTTTGGATATCGGAAGTGTTCCGGGTGAAATCGGGATTTTACCGGAGTACCGGGAAGTTATCGGAACCCCCCAGGAGCTATATGGGCCTTAGTGGGCCTTAGTGGAAAAGAGAAGAGGCAGCCTGAGATGGGCCGTGCGCCCCTCCCCTCCCTTGGTCCGAATAGGATAAGGAGAGGGGGCCGGCCCCCCTTTCTCTTCCCCCCCCCTCCGCGAATCCTATTCCAACTAGGATTGGGGGGGGGGGGAATCCTACTCCCGGAGGGAGTAGGACTCCTCCAGGTGCGCCTCTCCTAGGCCAGCCGCAAACCCCCCTTGAGCCTTTATATACAGAGGCAGGGGCACCCCAGAGAAACACAAGTTGATCCACGTGATCATATTCTTAGCCGTGTGCGGCGCCCCCTGCCACCATAGTCCTCGATAATATTGTAGCGGTGCTTAGGCGAAGCCCTGCAACAGTAGTACATTAAGATCGTCACCACGCCGTCGTGCTGACGGAACTCTTCCCCGACACTTTGCTGGATCGGAGTCCGGGGATCGTCATCGAGCTAAACGTGTGCTACAACTCGGAGGTGCCGTAGTTTCGGTGCTTGATCGGTCGGGCCGTGGAGACGTACGACTACATCAACCAAACGCTTCCGTTGTCGATCTACAAGGGTATGTAGATCACACTCTCCCCTCTCGTTGCTATGCATCACCATGATCTTGCGTGTGCGTAGGAAATTTTTTGAAATTACTACATTCCCCAACAATGTCAACAATGTACATCATTTCGTGTACCTCAAAACCCGTCAGTGGACTCATAAAGGCTTCATGCAACCTGCTTTCGGTGGATGAAATCCTTTCAATCATCGTACCCATCAACGTGCGGTGCTCTTCTGAGATAGCCGCTTGCTCTAGCAGATCCCTCAGTACATCCGACCGCACACCAGACGGTGCTGGACTCTTTTGATTTCTCTCTTCAAGAGCCGGATAGTGAGGACTTCGGGTGGCCATAGGATTACCTTCTGGCCTTGCCGGATCAGGAGAAACCCTCCACGACGACACCTCAGGGTCGCCCACCTCGTGAGGTGGTGTGGCAGGGGGAGGCATTTCGCTCTCCAACATCTTTGGAAGAAGATCCCCTGAAGACGAGCTCTGCTGAGAAGGGCTAAGATCCGACCTGCAAGATAAATGCTTCGAATTATTTTCCTCAGAAGTAAAGCGAGATATTTTCATTATTAAGTACCCTTTTACTTATAGCTCGATGGAGGGCTGATCCCCTTGAGGGCATAGTGCGGCCAGGTCCCCCAGGGCAGGACCCTCCGGCGGAGATTTCTTCCCCCGTTTGGAGACCATTGTCTTCGGGTCCTCAGAGGCGGTTCTCTTCCTTCCCTGGGGAGAGGAAGTTTTAGTTCCTCCTCCCCGGCTAACCTCCTTCACGGAGGCGCTAGCCTCCTTGTTCCCCCCTTTATCTTCTCCTGAGGGCGCTTGATAAGGCGCGATCTCTAGTATCCTGGTTAGCACGGGATTTGGTGATGTCTCAGGGAGGGGGGCCGGACACCTGATCAACTTTGCCTTCGCTATCCAATCCTGGTCAAAGAGCGGCTTTTTTAGGGCGACGTTACGATAAACAAACGGACAATGTGTTTGGATGCGGGGCTACTTACTTGGGTATCCGGGCGATTGCAGCTCAGACCTGCATAATCAGTGATGACCGGACACATTATTTGTGGTCCGAAGAACAATTTGTACATCTCCTCGGGCGTCATGCCAAGGAAGTGTTGAATAGCTCGTGGTCCTTCCGGGTTGAATTCCCACGTGCGAAGGGGCTGGCGTTTGCAAGGCTGGACTCGTCGAACTAGCATAACTTGCACTACCATAACCAGACTGAAATCTCTCTTAAAGAGATCTCGGATACAGCTTTGCAGTAATGGCACGTCCTTGGCTAGACACCAGCTCAGCCCCCTGCTGATCCATGACGTCAGTTGTGGTTGGGGGCCTGAGCGAAAGGTGGGGGTAGCTACCCACTTGGCACTACGGGGAGCTGTGATGTAGAACCACTCCCGCTGCCACAACCCGGACACCTCTGGGAAGCTACCCTCAGGCCATGGAGCGTCAGCAATTTTACTTATTAAAGCGCCTCCGCACGCTGCGTGCTGCCCCTCGATCATCTTCGGCTTCACATCGAAGGTCTTGAGCCACAGGCCGAAGTGAGGGGTAATGCGGAGGAAGGCCTCACATACGACGATAAATGACGAAATGTGAAGAAGGGAATCCGGGGCCAGATCATGAAAATCTAGCCCATAATAGAACATAAGACCCCTAACAAAGGGATCCAGAGCGAGGCCTCACTACAAGAAATATGTCAACTTATGACCACCACTATTGGTCACTGAATGGTCACAAATTTCCATTTATGACCTTTTTGTGACCAAAAACAGAAGGTCAAAAGCTGGGCGTCGTAAACTGACTATAGCGACCTTTAACAAAAGGTCGTTGATCCTATGCCCTTCTGTTTTGGTCGCTAGCAACCTCCCCAGGCCACGTAGGCATCTAGCGTGGCAATCTGACGTGGCACAAGATTCAGCCCGGTCCAATTCTATTTTCTACATGGGCCTAGCCCAACAATTCAGCCTATTTGTGTTTTTTTCTGTCAATTTTTGGTTCGGTTCATGGGCCAAGCCCAATATTGCAGCCTTTTTATTGTTGGGCCGTGGCCTTCTTACCATCAATTGATTTTTTATTTTTCAATCATTTTATTTTAGAGCTAGTCCCACTAGTCACATGGGCCCCACATGTCAAAAATTTCAAAATATCTCAAATTATATTCATAAGTGGGGCATAAATTGGTCCCGCTGGTCATGTTTCCATTTCACATCTTTTTAACATACATAATCACTATTTCAAATAGGACGGGACAAATATAATTCATCAAATAACACTACATTAGTCTTTTACAATCTGATACAATATTACAATTTACAGTCTACTACAGAACCAAAAAAACTCTTTGCTAAGTAGGGCTTCACTGATTCGCACTTGGCTTCATGGCTTCACACTCCAAAAAAATTAGGCCCAAAGCTCCTGTAAAAGAGTGAACAACTTCAATATTAGTGTACTTAGTGCTGAGGCCAGAACCAAACAACTTCGATATTACAATAGAAAGAAGTCTCGGGTTTATCAAGCACAGCAAAACAGCAGTGTGACTGAAAACAAAAGAGGTCTTAGGTTTAGACTAAAAAGGAAGAGCTAGATATGCATGATGTCCCAGGTTTAAACAAAAGATCAAGAGCACAATTTCAACAAGAGATATATAGTCAGTCCAATTGAACAAAGGCTGGACAGTAGCATTATGAGTATTTAATTGGAGATGTAGCAGACAATCTAATGAATATATTGTGCAGACCATGAATAAAATTAGAGAATCATCGATGGAGAGCATCTAATGCTCCTAATTAAACAAACAGATATGTTTAGCCAACCAAGAAGGAAACACTAACCAAACAGTGGCAATTTGAGGTGGTGAGCTAGATGAGGTACAAACTGAGATGACATTCAATCATCCGGTAGCAAAACAAGCTTACTAGCTAGCTAGTACACTAGAATGTGACCATCCAACATGCACACACGCATCATGCAGGAACATATATGAACATTTTCTGTAAGGGGGACATCAAGACCTTGCTTTGGAAGGACTAAAGAGCACTTGAACGAGTTCTGGTCATCAGGTGCTTCTTCACCATCAGGTTCATTTGTTGCTGCTGCTCATCCTCCTACTCCATCTACATGGACAAGAGCAAGTTAGTTGTTTGCATGGCATTCACTTAATAAAACTGCATGTATATTCATCTACATTACTTCTTCAGTATAGTACAGTACAAAGGATGGATGGGTTTGAGTTCAAATGTTTGCTTGCACATGTACTACTCATATACTTAGATGTGTGAGAGAGAAAAAGGAGGAAGAAAGAGAGCATGGGAAGAAGGGAACATTAGTAAATAGGGATATCCCCTTCCTCTCCTTGATAAGCCTAAATCACAAGTGTTATGCTGCTACTCTTATGTAGCTTCGTTTCTGAATTTATATTGTTTGTGTGATTGTTTGAGACTGCAAAAAGCTTAAGCTTATATCTACTGGTGAGTTTGAAGATGTAACTAGTTTTCCATTTCATGCAGGTGTGTCTTACAATTTCGAAAAGACTGATAATGGTATTTTAAGCTTATATCTACTGGTGAGTTTGAAGATGTAACTAGTTTTCCATTTCATGCAGGTGTGTCTTACAATATCGAAAAGACTGATAATGGTATTTTCTGGTTAAAGCTCACTGCAAATGCGAAAAAAATAATAGCTGATTTGAGAAGGCCTCTTGAGATTTTGATGAAAGGCAACACTATAAACCACCCTGACCTGACAATAAGTGCAGTTCAGCTACTTTTGTCCCATGATGGTGTACTAATACAACTTGTCATTTTGAAAGAAAGACTGGAAAATCTATACTGCACTCGACGCACACCCGCGTCCCGGGCGGCGGCTGCCGCGCGAGGCTAGCTACAGTGCGGTGCTCTATTTGCTCAATACAAACTAGCAGTGATTGCTACATGGGATGGATTGCACATGCTTTTGTAAATATCTCTAGAATAGAATGTTGACAAAATAATAATCCAGTCTACATGCTACTAATTAAGTAGTAGTTATTTAAATAGTTTGTAGCAGGCAAGTAGAACAAATCAAGCTTGGCAATTACAAATTTTTTTGCAGGTTACTATTAGCTATATGAAATAAGCATGGCATCAAGTTCACTAAACAAGTAAGCATGCAAAACAAAACGAAGTTTGCACATCCAAAGTGTGTCACGTCCTAGAGATGCCTCTGACCGAGAAGTGCAAATCAGAATCACGTATGAAAGGACACTTCCATCAGCACGTTTGTTATTCAAAAAAAACATCACGTTTGTTGTACTGACACACAATCAGTTTCCAATTATATCTCAAAACCAATCAACACAAGCTAGCCACGCTACACATCCCAGCTAATTGCAACTTGGCGTTGTAAGCAATAATCGGCAAGCCTTTGCTCTGCCTCAGGCCTCGCTCGACAGAAGAGTAAACGTTTTAGTAGCTTTTGACCAACCAAGACGTACTACACAGAACAAAACAAGGAAGGAGATACTGTAGAAAGCAAAGTTTCCTTGCGGTTTTAAACAAATTGCCATCGCCTCAAGACAAGAACGCGTGGACATGACTACTACTGCATACACGATAAACCCAGTCAAAAGGAAGCAGGCAAATATACTCGAACAACAGTAGATAACTCGAGCAACAGAGACCGCAAGACCTCTGCATCTGCGTACGGCGCTAGATTCATCTTAACTCGATGAAGCCGAGATATACCTCGGGTGCCGAGCGGAGCGTCACCGTGGGGGTGCTGCTGGAGTCGATCGAGCCTGACAGCGAACAGAGACGGCGGGAGGACACATTGACGGAGACAGAGCTCTGTCCACGAAGCAGACGATGCAGGGGAGGCCATGGCGAGGAGGCAAACGACGGTGGTGCTTGGACTTGGGCGAGGCTTCAGCTTGGCGGCGCAGGAACGGCGAGGAGGGACTTGGCATTAGGGCGGCGCGCTGCAAGGTCCATGGCGGCGGAGTGCACTGTTTGAGACAGAGAGAGAAATCGAGATGTGTGAGAGAGAAAAAGGATGAAGAAAGAGAGCACGGGAAGAAGAGAACAGAGAAGAAGGGTGGCACTCATCTGCTGGCTCCGGCAAGCTGTGGCTGGTCGTCGCCGGCGGCAGCGTGCAAAATCACAGGAGGAGCTCCTCTCGTGGGGCTCGGGTGCGGGGAATCGTGGGAGGAGGCTGCGAGGACGGGCACGCTCGGGCGCTCGCTCGATCTCCTCGGGCGAAGAGGTGGCTGGGAGATGCGGGGAGGGAGGACGGCGAGGTCAGGGGTGGGTGGGAGAGGACTGGATCGGGAGGGGGGCGGGTACGGGGAGGAGGTGGCGGCGGCGGCGAGGAGATTGGGAGCAGGGGATGGATGGATCTGATCTAGGGTTTGGGCTGCGGGGGGTTATCTCTTTTTCTTTTTTCTGTAGATAGATGGATGGATGGATGTGGGACGGATATATGGATGGATGGATGGATGGATGGGCGCCATGTCATCGATCCGTGGGAAGAGTTTTGATTGGTTCAAAAAAACAGTGATTTAAAATAGTTTCTAAGTACTAAAAATTGAGGGATTTTGTGAAGTAACTATCAAAACTATTTTGCAAAAGGGCATCACACAAATTATCACTCAAGTTAGACCACATTTTATGGATGAGCACCAATTTGTATGTATTTCTGATCTTTCTATCTATTTTTAATCATTTTTTGAGTGCCCAAAATGAGTTTTTTTGTGAAGAACCTATCATATATTTGTTGTGAAATTGGACCAAATAATTTTTATAAAGTATTAGGCCATATTTAATGTAAAATTGACCAAATGGTTGGGTGTCAAGAGTTTTGATGCACCTCTCCTGAAAAAGACAAATTTCTGCCAATTCCGCTGGAAGCGGGTCAAATTTGAACTGTAGCTGCCTCATAGTTTGTGCTTTATTTTTTCCAAAAATCCTTTCTAGGTACATAAGTATCTATTTAATCAGAGAAACATCAAAAGTTTTCCAAGATTCAACCACTAGCTAGGAACGGTCATTCCCGCCGTTTTGACCGCATTTTGAAACGGGCATAACAAATTCAAAAAAAAATCAAAAAATTGGAAAACCTTCGCATTGTGTCATTATATATGACCAAGTTTCCAGGAAAAATAATAAACTTGTAATACGGAAATTATTTTAGAAAAGTGTTCTCATAAATGAGCTATCATGTGTGAAGATTCATGGATTTCAACCCAAACGCTCAATCTCATGGTCACATTCATGGCATAGTTTGTTTAAATGATCTCATATTGTGCACAATCGTGCATCTTGGAATTCCAAACAATGTTGCCTAAGGGAGTTTTCATTTTCTTTGCATGGAAAATACATTTTCCATTTTTCGAGTGCCCGAAATGAGGTTTTTTTGTGAAGGACCTACCATATATTTGTTGCAAAATTGGACCAAATCATTTTTATAAAATATTAGGACATATTTAATGCACAATTGACAAAATGGTTGGGTGTAAAAAGTTTTGATCCTCCTCTCGTGAAAAAGACAAATTTCCGTCGATTCAGCTGGAAGCGGGTCAAATTTGAACTGCAGCTGCCTCATAGTTTGCTATTTATTTTTTCCAAAAATCATTTCTAGTTACATAAGTACCTATTTAATCAGAGAAACATCAAAAAAATCCCAAGATTCAACCACTAGCTAGGAACGGTCATTCTCGCCGTTTTGACCGCATTTTGAAACTTGCATAAAAAATTCAAAAAAAATCAAAAAAATGGGAAACCTTCGCATTGTGTCATTATTTGTGGCCAAGTTCCCAGGAAAAATAACAAACTTGTAATATGGCAATTATTTTTAAAAAGTATTCTCAGAAACGAGCTATCACGTGTGGAGATCAATGGCTTTCAAGCCAAATGATCAATCTTATGGCCACATTCATGGCATAGTTTGTTCAAATGATCTCATATTGTGCACAAGGGTGCATATTGGAATGGCAAACAATGTTGCCTAAGGAAGTTTTCATTTTCGTTGGACGAAAAAACCATTTTCCATTTTTCGAGTGCCCGAAAGGAGGTTTTTGTGTGAAGGAACTACCAAATAATTGTTGCAAAATTGGACCAAATTATTTTACAAAATACTAGGCCATATTTAATTCACAATTGACAAAATGGTTGGGTGTAAAAAATTTTGATCCACCTCTCGTGAAAAAGACAAATTTCCGCCGATTTAGTTGGAAGCGGGTCAAATTTGAACTGCAGGTGCCTCATAGTTTGCTATTTATTTTTTCCTAAAATCATTTCTAGTTACATAAGGACCTATTTAATCATAAATACATGGTTTGGTGGCGATACGTCGAGGTTTGGGCGGTGGCCGAGGGCCCCAACTCTAGAGCGCGTAAACTCGCATGCCCGTCGCGTGGTCACCGCGTGACCGTAATGTTGCCATGTGTTCGGGCGGCCTAGGCATGTCTAGTGGGTTGGGCACTCCCCAGGTTGGTGCTAGGAAGAAAATTACAACATAAGATTCTCACGAGGAGACCGATCGATGCTCAAACATGAATTAGCACCCAAGTGTTTGATTTGCGGTACGGGAAATGCACATGGCCAATGGGCGTGAGTTTTGGCTGAGGATGATCATCTACTAAGGAGAATGTCTTCACAAATTTTTATCTCAAAAGGAGGATCCTAGGTGGTACTTGCTTTGCAAAGTACCACGCTGGACAAAAATATGAATGTTGAACCTGGGCTCAAAATAATGAATGGAGTGAGCTGAAATTTTATGGAGGATGGTTATTTGGGCATAGGAAAGCATTGTAGAAAATTGATACCATTTGGACATGCCAAAGTTGTAGTTCCTTTACAATGCTCTTCTATGGACAGAAACTTGGGAAAACTAGTGAGAGAGATTGGATGAATGAAATGAGCTCAAAATTGGTGTAGGTAAGTTACTTTGGTATGGTCATGCGCTGGTCAATTTTCAGATCATTTGGGTAAGCCTAGCTAGTACTTACTTCACAAAGCTTCTCTCGAGGTAGAAACTTTGGAAATTTCCCGAGAAAGATTTACTAGGAAAATTGCGCTGAATATTACCATGTGGCAATGATTTGGGTTTGGAAGAGTGCCCGAAAAGTTTGAGGGTAATAGGAGGGGTCTATATAACAGTTGCTTTGCAACGTGCCAATTTGGCCATAAAATATAAATTGAACCTGGGCTCACATAGATGATTTGACTGAGCTGCAATTTGGAGGAGGGTGATAATTTGGTCATATGAAGGAACTGTATACATTTCATGTCATTTAGATATATAAAAAAGGTACTTCCTTCACAATGCTTCTAGGTGGACAAAAACTTTGAAAATTTGCCGAGGAAGATTTGCTAGGAAAATGGAGCTGAATTTTGTCATGCGGTAATGATTTGGATAGAAAAGAGTGCCCAAAAATTCCGAGGGCAATCAAGAATATATAAATAGCACTTCCTTCATAAAGTGTTGTTGTGAACAGAATAGGAAAATGAATATTGTTGAATTAGTTTTGAACTAGGCAAGGAAGGATTTTTACATATTTGATGAAGATATGACCCAAAGAATTTATGAGATTTTTTTGGGAATTTTGGGAATGATAGAAATATAGGTTGCTTCACAACCTAGGGCAAAAACTGCCACATGGACATGACACATAGGCAAAACTGATGAGATGGCGCCTAGTCATCACAATCCACCACAATCTACAAGGCTATGACCATCTATATTGGTCATTAACAACTAGAAATAAGGCAGCGGACTAGCACTGTTTGCTTTGTGACCATTTCGTGTAAGGACTACGACCTTTCTGACCAAAATGGTCGCAATGGTTTAGGGTTTGGAGCCCCCTGAACAGATTTTGACCAATTGGTCTAAAATGGTCATAAATTTATGACCAATTGTTCGAGGGTCACTAACAGAAGGTCATAAGTTGACATATTTCTTGTAGTGCCTAGTCCTCGGAGGAAGTGGGAGACGAACACGACGCTCTCCTTGGGTTCGGGAGTAGGGACGACCTGCCCTCGGGCGGGAAGCCGATGCGAAATTTCGACGGTCAGATATCTAGCCTCTCTCAACCTATTGATGTCCTCCTCCGTGACGGAGGAAGGCATCCACCGACCTTGAAGGTTGGATCCAGACATAGTTGAAGGTCCGAAGCACCTGACCTGAGTTTTGGGTGTTAGAATTCAAGGCGGGGGAAGGATTTGATTGAGCACGAGAGGGAAAAAAGAAAAAGCCTTGTCCCCTTTATATAGAGGGTGAATATCAAGCATCCTCCTCATGGCCGTTTGGGACTTGCCTAAGATCTATGAGTCCTACCAATAGGCACGGTTGGGTTACCCACGTTCGTATTGATGAGAATCCCGTAATAAAGGGGACACGATCTCTGCTTCGACAAGACGTGCCAACGAAACCGCCTCGCGCAACACGCTGAGATTGGTTATGAAAAATGATTCGAATAAAGACCTGGCTGTGGTGTGATGTCACACTACGGGGTACGTCGGCAGATTATATTTGTGAAAAAAATTATTCTCTCTAGGGTTGTATGTGGAACTTGTTTTGTAGAGCCGGACATGGTCCTCGTGTTCAAAATCTTCTATGAATTATTCGGAGGAGGAATCTGCCTTGCAATGCCGAAGACAATCTGCGCGCCAAACTCATCATCATTGAATCCTGGTTCAGGGGCTACTGAGGGAGTCCTGGATTAGGGGGTTCCGGACAGCCGGATTATATCCTTTGCCGGACTGTTGGACTATGAAGATACAAGATTGAAGACTTCGTCCCGTGTTCGGATGGGACTCTCCTTGGCATAGAAGGCAAGCTTGGCAATACGAATATGTAGATCTCCTTCCTTGTAACCGACTCTGTGTAACCCTAGCCCCCTCCGGTGTCTATATAAACCGGAGGGTTTAGTCCGTAGGACCAACAACAACAATCACACCTTAGGCTAGCTTCTAGGGTTTAGCCTCTTCGATCTCGTGGTAGATCAACTCTTGTAATACTCATATCATCAAGATCAATCAAGCAGGAGTAGGGTTTTATCTCCATCGAGAGGGCCCGAACCTGGGTAAAAACATCGTGTCCCCCATCTCCTGTTACCATCTTCCTAGACGCACAGTTCGGGACCCCCTACTCGAGATCCGCCGGTTTTGACACCGACATTGGTGCTCTCATTGAGAGTTCCTCTGTGTCGTCATTGTTAGGCTTGATGGCTCCTTCGATCATCGATAGCGATGTAGTGTCGTCGATGATGATGTAGTCTTCCGGGTGAATCTCCTTGGGTTCTACATCTTCTTCTACTGGTGTGGGGTCTCCCATGAATATTCCGATCTTCTTAATCAGGTAGCCATTCTTCTCCACTAGTACGATGATTTCCTCCTCAAAATCTTCACGTGTAGCCTTGACTGCTTCCTCCAGTTCTGAAATCCTAGTCATTGCCTTCTTCAGATCTATCATGCCTGCGCACATCTGATTCTCCTGGCGTCGAATGTGTTGGTTTAGTTCCTGGATGAAAGCTGCAATTGATCTATCTTTCCTGGTGCTGATCATCTCCCATTGCTCATGTCGGCACCCACAAATCTGGTGGATAGTATCCTTGAGATCATTGTGGTAAACTTCTCCAATACGTCCCATGGTGATGTGGGCTGCCATGCTCTTTCCTAGGCTCTAGGTTGTTGCATCAAAGGAAAATTCTATAGGCTCAGTGACTGGCACGAATGTCCTTCCTGGAACTTGAACTTGGATCATCCAGCGCTCCTCCTCAGGTAAAGTGGCTTCGTAGGTCCCGGTGAAGCTTGGTACTCCAATGTTTAGGTACTTAGTGACTACCTTCAGGTGGCGTCCAAAGGGTGTATCTTCATCCGGTTGCGTGAACTTGTTCCTTGCATCCGCCATCCTAAAAGAGTAGAAAAGATGAGGAGTCAGAAATGAGAAGAGAGTAGTGATCTAGGGCTTTATCCTAGTGGTCGTGTCCTACAGTCAGCGTGTGCTCTGATACCATCTTGTAGTGACTAGACCTCAAACAGTCTGATCTCTATGCTTCAGTGTCATCCCTAGATTAGTAATGCTGACACGCACAGTACTTGAAGGATTTATAACAGAGTAGCAATCACACACTTATTACATCGAATGTCTCTAAAGAGAACTTATTGCAATTAATATGGCTTAAGGCCATCAAATAATGATAACAGCGGAAGGCTTGGAAGATAAGTGAGTCCGTCAACTCCAACGGCATCACTGAGTATAGAACCACGACCTAAGGCACCTTACTCGTCGTCTGAAAAATCTGCAACATGAACGTTGCAGCCTGAAAACGGGTCAGCACATGGAATATGCTGGCAATGTAACACATAGAGAGTAATGAACAGAAATAGACTATACTACATGCATATATGGCTGGTGGAAAGCTCTATGGTTATAGTTTTGCGTAAAGCCAATGTTTCCCTACTGCAAAGGAATAAATTTTATTTAACTATCATGGTGGTTGTTAAACATTGAGAGTGTAGACACCCTCTCAATCCAAATTAGGCATCATCATTAAACCCAACAAAATTAATTAAAGTCACATGATGAGATTCACATGATAATCCAAGTACTAGATACTCAAGACGTCCATAACCGGGGACGCGGCTAATCATGATTAGTTTATACACTCTGCAGAGGTTTGTGCACTTTTCCCCACAAGACTCGATCTCCTCCGTTGGGATTCTCGCACTACATGGTGTTTGAGAAACGAATGACCGAGACATAGTCTTTCAGAAGCGCTAGCACCTTTCGATCGGGTAGACCGTTCCACCTACTTTCCCCTACATCTGCTAGTCTACCACTGTAAGAGTTCACACGACTTAATCAACTATGCTAGAGCCCATAGTAGCTTGTGGCTGCACACGGCAGTTTCTAGCATGAATAATCCCATGATCCCTTTGAGCCTGGGTGGCGGTCCATAAAGAAAAACAGGCAATCGCTACCCAGGTGCCTCAATCCACCCAGATGTGTGTTAAAGTTGCCACCTTAAGTAAATCATTGTGTAAGAATCTCACATCTGTCATGGATACACTCACCCAATCCACATCTACTAGCATAGCATGGCATAAGAAAATGTAGAAGTAACTCCCAAAGGTTTGATAATAAAACAGGTAATAGGTACTACCTCATCTACTTCCCAAAACCCACATATTAATGAGATCCTATTCATGCAATTGTTTGAGGATTGATCTAATGCAATAAAACTGGGTAGTAAAGAGGTATGATCAAAGTGTTACTTGCCTTGCTGATGATCCGTGAAACCTAAAGATTCGAAGTAGCAAGCGGCGCACTCTGGGTACTCTATCGCAAACAAACAAGCATACAATAAGCACTCAACTAATGCATAGGTAAAACTCAAATAAGAGATCTAACCAGAAAGTTCAACTTAAGAACTCCGGTTTGCAAAAAGAAACAAATCAAACGAAACAACAAAAGTCAAACGGTGAAAGAAACAAGCTTCGTTTACTAATCTGGACTTAAGTCAAATTTTATAGAATCAAAAACTTGTTTGAGTTGGTTAAATGGAAAGAGGGTTTCAAGACGAAACTCTTGGCGCTTGAATCGCCTGATTCCGATAAACGAGCGAAAAGTTATACTAAAATGAAAATCTGATCAGAAATCGCGACCAGAAATAATCATGGAAAATCTGAGAAAAAAGGAAAATTGACGAACAGATTAACGAACGTTCGTTCGTTAACTGAAACTAAACGGTGAACTCGTCCGTTAAAACGAACGAACGGGCGAACGCTCGCTAAATAAGTGAACCGAATAAAAACAAAAAAACCGATCTAAATAAAAAAACCTATGGTTTTAAAAAAAAGAACTGAATCGGTTTCTTCAGAAAACCGGCGGCGGACGGCGGCTACCTCGTCGGAAACCGGTGGAACTCGGGGCTCCGGCGGGGTGGGGTGGCGTCGGCGGCGGGTGGCGCGGACGTCGCCGGCGGCGGGCGCGGCACACGACGGCGGCGGCGGCACACGACGGCGGCGGCAGCTGCTGCGGGAGGCGGGGCGGGTCGGGGTGGTGGGGTGAGGCGGCGACGGCGGGCGGTATATATGAGGGGGGGCGTCCGGCTTGGGGAAGGGGGCCGGGTCATGTTTTGCCTCGCGAGGCGTGCCCCGGCTGGACTCGGCGGCGGCGGCGCGGGCCTGGCCTGGCTCAGCTGGGCCTTCGGCCCAGTCGGGTGCGCGGTACTTTAAAAAAAACAAATTCCGCCGAAACTAAGAAAAAGTCTAGAAAATAAAATAAAATTCTAAAAATGCCAAAATAAATTTTCACCGCCTAAATAAAATATTTAGAACGAGATGAACATTTTCTTGGCCCTAAAATGCAGTTTTAAAAAAACGTGCAATTTTTCCTAAATTCAAATAAAACTAGCCAAAAACTCCGAAATAAAATCTTATTTGATTTTTTTATTAAATCCTCAATATTTCTTTGTTTTGCGAAAGTCATTTTATTCCCTCTCTCATATAATAGAAATAATTGAAGATAAAATAAATAAAATCAAATGATCCTATTTTCAAAATTTGAGAAAACTAAAATATGAAAACAACGAAATTCCCAACTCTCTCCGTGGGTCTTTGAGTGGCGTAGAATTTCTGGATCAGGCCAAAAGCAATAAAATATGATATGCAGATGATCTAATGTATAACATTCCAAATTGAAAATTTGGGATGTTACATTAGGATTATCACACGGGTACTCCGGGATATCCTAGGACAACACTCGATTCTCCAGGTGCCCAACAAGCAATCCAGCCAGATGTGTATTAAAGTTGCCACCTTAAGTTGAACCATTAATTAACAATATCACATCTCTCATGGTTTCACTCAAACCCAATCCACGTCTACGAGCATAGCAATATAAGCAATACGTAGAAGTAACTCCCAAGGGTTTGATAATAACAGGGCAATAGGTTCTACCTCATCACCTACTTCCCAATCCCACATGTTATCAAGTCCTAATCATGCAATGTTTGAGGGTTGAAACTAATGCATAAAAACTGGGTGATAAAGGGATATGATCAAAGTGTTACTTGCCTTGCTGATGATCCACAAAACCTAGAGACTCGATGTAGCACGCTTTGCACTCCGGGTACTCTATCGCAATCAAACAAACATACAATAAGCAATCAAAGAAGGGCACGAGTAAAACTCAAATAAGAGATCTAACCAAAAATTTCAACTTAATAACTCGGTTTGCAAAAAGAATCAAATCAAACGGAGCAACGAAACTCAAACTACGAAAGAAACAAGATCCGATTATTAATCTGGACTAAAGTCAAATTTTACTGTATCAAAATCTTGTTCAAGTTGGTTAAATGGAAAGAGGGTTTCGAGACGAAACTCTAGGCACTTGAATCGCCTGATTCCGATAAACGAGCGAAAAGTTATACTAAAACGAAAATCGGATCAGAAATCGCGATCGAAAAGAATCGTGGAAAATCCGAGAAAAAAATAACTGACGAACAGGCTAATGAACGAACGTTCGCTGTCTGCGGTTAAACGGTGAAAACCGTTCGTTAAAATGAGCGTTCACTAAACAACTAAACCGAAAATAAACCGAATCGGATCTAATAAATAAATGGATCTAGGGTTTCGAAAAAACCAAACGGTTTTCTCACGAAAACCGAGGCGGCTACCTCGGGTCCGGCGGGTCCGGCGACTCCGGTGCAGCGGCGGCGGCGGGTGGCTTGGGTTATGGTTTCGGGGCGAGGCAAGGCTGGGCTGGCTCAGGTGCGGCTTATAAGAGGGCCGGCCCGAGGTCTCCTGGCCGGGTACGGCCAGAAGTCGGTTTGACTTTTTTTAAATAATTCCGACGTGCAGAAAAGGAAAGAAAATAAATACTAAAGGGACTCCAAAATTTCCGAAATAAATTTTCCCCGTCCTCTAAAAATAAGTCGGACAAGATGAACATTTATTTGGGCCTAAAATGCAATTTTGAAAAAACACATATTTTTCCTAATTCAAATAAAATAGCGATAAAACTCCGAATAGAAAAATCTTATTTGATTTTAATATTAAATCTTCAATATTTCTCTAATTTTAGGAAGTCATTTTATCCTCTCTCTTTTATTTTTATAAAAATAAATAATCGAAGAGAAAATAATTAAAATCAAACGACCCTCTTTCGAAAATTCGAGAAAACTCAAATATGAAAATAATGAAATCCCTAACTCCCTCCGAAGGTCCTTGAGTTGCATAGAATTTCTAGGATCAAGCCAAAATGCAATAAAATATGATATGCAATGGTGATCTAATGTATAACATTCCAAATTGAAAATTTGGGATGTTACAATCAGGATCATGATCATGCGCATGTGGGAATTGAGAAGAAGGATTCGTGATTGTTTGCAAGGGGATAAGCTTCCTGTAGTGGTGCAAGAGGTGGTGAACATGGCCAGAAATCTTACACATTTATGTGTGGAAAAATCTTCATTGTGGGGTGCTGAAGTTAGAGATACTAAGACTGGAAGGAGGCATGTTGTTAACACTGAGTTGCATGACTGCACTTGCCTCAAGTGGCAACACACTAGAAAACCATGTGACCATTCCATTCTTTTCTTGGCCTCCCAACCCAAGATAAGCATGCATCCATATTTGCATGAATATTACTCAATGGCAAGATTCAAGGCTGCATATGAAACTCCAATTCCAGCACTTACAGATCAGTCTCAGTGGCCTGAAGTGGAAATTGAATTTTCCATGTGTCCTCCCCTAATAAAAAGAAAGGCTGGCGGGCCTAAAGAGAGTAGATTCAAGGCATGGTTTGAGAAAGGTGGTAGTAGTAAAAAGGGGAAGGGGAAGAAGTATGCAAAGCCAAAAAGGTAACAAAAATAGATGCAAGCTGTGCCAAGAACTTGGGCACCGAAAAGGATCTCCAAAATGTCGTTACACTCCCAAAAGGCCAAAGTATGTTTATGTTTGTGTTTTTTATTTGGGTGTTGTTTTTAATTACTAGCAAAATTACAAGCTTTGTTTTCCAAAAGGAAGCATGGAGGTCAACCCCATGTTGTTGAAGATTGCTGGGCAATCAAAAAGGCAAGAATCAATGGCTGTAGAAAAAAGAGAAATTTTGGTGATGAACCAGAGTTGGATGATGCTGCGGTGCAAAATGAACAAGAGTTGGATGATGTTGTGATGCAAAATGATCAAGATTTGGATGATGTTGTGCAAAATGAGGTTGTCTTTGATCTTGTGATGCATCGTGAGCAACACTTGGATGATAATGTGCTGCACAATGTGGTCCAAAGTGAAGCTGTTGCGGTAAACACTGCAAAAAAAGACACATCCGTGACATTTTGGGCCAAACAATTTTTTTTCTGTCATACATATGACACTTCTATGACGATAATTGTGACAAAACCCAGTATAATCATAGATGTGGTGGGCTCCTACTTCTATGACAAAAAATCATGACAGAAAATGGGCTTTTCGTCCTGGGCGGGCCGGAGATGCAGCTGCATGACATTCTTTGGGCCGTCCATGACGGAAAAAACCATGGTAGAAGCGAGGGCGAGTAAAATTTCGAGGAGTTCCTGTTGGGGATCGTAGCAGAAATAAAATTTTCTATGCATCACCAAGATCAATCTATGGAGTAATCTAGCAACGAGGGGAAGGGGAGTACATCAACATACCCTTGTAGATCGCTAAGCGGAAGCGTTGCAAGAACGCGGATGAAGGAGTCGCACTCGCAGCGATTCAGATCACGGTTGATTCCGATCTAAGCGCTGAACAACGGCGCCTCCGCGTTCAGCACACGTGCAGCCCGGTGACGTCTCCCATGCCATGATCCAGCAAGGGGAGAAGGAGAGGTTGGGGAAGACTCCATCTAGCAGTAGCACGACGGCGTGGTGGTGAAGGAGGAGCGTGGCAATCCTGCAGGGCTTCGCCAAGCTCCGCAGGAGAGGAGGAGGACTTGGGAGAGGGGGAGGGCTGTGCCAGAACTTCGGTGCGGCTGCCCTCCTACCCCCCACATATATAGGGGCAAGGGAGAGGGGTGCCGTCCCCCTTAGATCCAATCTGAGGAGGGGGCGGCGGCCAGGGGGGTTGCCTTGCCCCCCAAGGCAAGGGGGGCGCCCCCCTTTAGGGTTCCCCCAAACCCTAGGCGCATGGGCCCTAGGGGGGGCGCCCAGCCCACTAAGGGGCTGGTCCCTCTTCACACACAGCCCATAGGGCACTCCGAGGCAGGTGGACCCTCCCGGTGGACCCCTGAAACCCCTTCAGTGGTCCCGGTACAATACCGGTAACCCCCCGAATTATTTCGGTGACCGTATGATGACTTCCCATATATAAATCTTTAACTCCGGACCATTCCGGAACTCCTCGTGACGTCCGGGATCTCATCTGGGACTCCGAGCAACATTCGGTGACCACGTACATCTATTCCCTATAACCCTAGCGTCATCGAACCTTAAGTGTGTAGACCCTACGGGCTCGGGAGTCATGCAGACATGGCCGAGACAACTATCCGGTCAATAACCAATAGCGAGATCTGGATACCCATGTTGGATCCCACATGCTCCACGATGATCTCATCGGATGAACCATGATGTTAAGGATTCGATCAATCCTGTATACAATTCCCTTTGTCTATCAGTACGATACTTGCCCGAGATTCGATTGTCGGTATCCCGATACCTTGTTCAATCTCGTTACCGGCAAGTCTCTTTACTCGTTCCGTAACACATCATCCTGTGATCAACTCCTTGGTCACATTGTGCACATTATGATGATGTCCTACTGAGTGGGCCCAGAGATACCTCTCCGTTACACGGAGTGACAAATCCCAGTCTCGATTCGTGACAGTCCAATAGACACTTTTGGAGATACCCGTAGTGCACCTTTATAGCCACCCAGTTACGTTGTGACGTTTGGCACACCCAAAGTATTCCTACGGTATTCGGGAGTTGCACAATCTCATGGTCTAAGGAAATGATACTTGACATTAGAAAAGCTTTAGCATACGAACTACACGATCTTGTGCTATGCTTAGGATTGGGTCTTGTCCATCACATCATTCTCCTAATGATGTGATCCCGTTATCAACGACATCCAATGTCCATGGTCAGGAAACCGTAACCATCTATTGATCAACGAGCTAGTCAACTAGAGGTTTTCTAGGGACATGGTGTTGTCTATGTATCCACACATGTATCTGAGTTTCCTATCAATACAATTCTAGCATGGATTATAAACGATTATCATGAACAAGGAAATATAATAATAACCAATTTATTATTGCCTCTAGGGCATATTTCCAACAGTCTCCCACTTGCACTAGAGTCAATAATCTAGTTCACATCGCCATGTGATTAACACTCACAGGTCACATTGCCATGTGACCAACATCCAAAGAGTTTACTAGACTCAATAATCTAGTTCACATCACTATGTGATTAACACTCAATGAGTTCAGGGTTTGATCATGTTATGCTTGTGAGAGAGGTAGTAGTCAACGGGTCTGCAATATTCAGATCCCTATTTCGCAAAACTTTATGTCATATCGTAGAGGCTGCTACCATGTTCCACTTGGAGCTATTCCAAATTGTTGCTCCATTATACGTATCCGGTATCTCTACTCAGAGCTATCCGGATAGGTGTTAAGCTTGCATCGACATAACTCTTTACGTCGAACTCTTTATCACCTCCATAACCGAGAAACATTTCCTTATTCCTCTAAGGATAATTTTGACCACTATCTGGTGATCCTACTCCTAGATCACGTTTGTACCCTCTTGCCAGACATGTGGCAAGGCACACATCTGGTGCGGTACTCAGCATGGCATACCGTATAGAGCCTATGACGCATAGGGGACGACCTTCGTCCTTCCTCTTTCTTTTTCTGTGGTCAATATTTGAGTCTTACTCAACTTCACACCTTACAACTCAGGTAAGAATCCCCTCTTTGACTGATCTATTTTGAACTCCTTCAAAAACATGTCAAGGTGTGCGTTCTTTGAAAGTATCATCAGGCGTCTTGATCTATCTCTATAGATCTTGATGCCCAATATGTAAGCAGCTTTATCCAGGTCTTCCTTTGAAAATCACTCTTCAAACAACCGTTTATGCTTTCCAGAAATTCTACATTATTTCGAATCAACAATATGTCATCCACATATACTTATCAGGAATGTTGTAGTGCTCCCACTCACTTTCTTGTAAATACAAGTTTCTAGCAAACATTGTATAAACCTAAAAGCTTTGATCACTCCATCAAAGCATATATTCCGACTCCGAGATGCTTGCTCTAGTCCATAAAAGGATTGCTGGAGCCAGCATACCTTTTAGCATCCTTAGGATCGACAAAACCTTTTATTGTATCAGATACAACTTTTTCTTACGAAAATTGGTAAGAAAACTTGTTTTGACATCCATCTGTCAGATTTCATAATCGAAAAATATAGCTAATGCTAACATGATTCCGACGGACTTAAACATTGCTACGGGTGAGAAAATCTCATCGTAGTCAACTCCTTGAACTTGTGAAAAGACTCTTTGCCACAAGTAGAGCTTCATAGATGGTAACATTACCGTCCACGTCCGTCTTCTTCTTAAAGATCCATTTATCTCAATGACTTGCCGATCATTGGGCAGGTCCCCCAAAGTCCATGCTTTGTTCTGATACATGGATCCTATCTCGGATTTCATGGTTTCTAACCATTTGTCGGAATACGGGACCACCATTGCTTCTCCATAGTTCGTAGGTTCATTGTTGTCCAACAACATGGTATCTAAGACATGATTACCGTACCACTCAGGAGTAGTACATATCCTTGTCGACCTATGAGGTTCGATAGCAACTTGATCTGAAGCTTCATGATCACTATCATTAACTTCCTCTTCAACAGACGTAGGCGCCACGGAAAACATCTTTCTGTGTTGCATCACTCTCTGGTTGAAGTAAAGGTTCAACAACCTCATCAAGTTCTATCTTCCTCCCACTCAATTCTTTAGAGAGAAACTCCTTCTCGAGAAAGGACTCTTTCTTAGCGACAAACAATTTTCCCTCAGATCTGAGGTAGAAGGTATACCCAACTGTTACCTTTGGGTATCCTATGAAGATGTATTTGTCCGTTTTTGGGTTCGAGCCTTTCCGGCTGAAGCCTTAAGTATCGCAGCCCCAAACATTAAGAAACGACAACTTTGGTTTCTTGCCAAACCAATGTTCATACGATGTCGTCTCAACGGACTTACATGGTGTCCTATCTAAAGTGAATGCAGCTGTCTCTAATGCATAACCTCAAAATAATAGCGGTAGATTGGTAAGAGACATCATAGATCGCACCATATCTCATAAGGTTCTATTATGACGTCCGTGTTGGGGAACGTAGCAGAAATTCAAACTTTTCCTACGTGTCACCAAGATCTATCTATGGAGACACCAGCAACAAGGGGAAGGAGAGTGCATCTACATACCCTTGTAGATCGCTATGCGGAAGCGTTCAAGAGAACGGGGTTGAAGGAGTCGTACTCGTCGTGATCCAAATCACCGGAGATCCTAGTGCCGAACGGATGGCACCTCCGCGTTCAACACACGTACAGCCCGGTGACGTCTCCCATGCCTTGATCCAGCAAGGAGAGAGGGAGAGGTTGAGGAAGACTCCATCCAGCAGCAGCACAACGGTGTGGTGGTGGTGGAGGAGCGCGGCAATCCTGCAGGGCTTCGCCAAGCACCACGGGAGAGGAGAAGGACTTGGGAGAGGGGGAGGGCTGCGCCAGAACATTGGTATGGCTGCCCTCCCACCCCCCACATATATATAGGGGCAAGGGAGAGGGGGGGCGCAGCCTTGGCCCTTCCTCCAAGGAAGGGTGCGGCCAGGGAGGAGTCCATCCTCCCCAAGGCACCTAGGAGGTGCCTTCCCCCTTTAGGACTCTTCCTTTCCTTATCTCTTGGCGCATGGGCCTCTTGGGGCTGGTGCCCTTGGCCCATATAGGCCAAGGCGCACACCCCTACAGCCCATGTGGCCCCCCGGGGCAGGTGGACCCCCTTGGTGGACCCCCGGAACCCCTTCGGTGGTCCCGGTACAATACCGATAAAACCCGAAACTTTTTCGGTGACCAAAACAGGACTTCCTATATATAAATCTTTACCTCCGGACCATTCCGAAACTCCTCGTGACGTCTGGGATCTCATCCGGGACTCCGAACAACTTTTTGTAACCACATACAAATTTCCTTTAATAACTGTAGCGTCATCGAACCTTAAGTGTGTAGACCCTACGGGTTCGGGAACCATGCAGACATGACTGAGATGACTCTCCGGTCAATAACCAACAGCGGGATCTGGATACCCATGTTGGCTCCCACATGTTCCACAATGATCTCATCGGATGAACCACGATGTCGAGGACTTAATCAATCCCGTATACAATTCCCTTTGTCTAGCGGTACGATACTTGCCTGAGATTCGATCGTCGGTATCCCGATACCTTGTTCAATCTCGTTACCGGCAAGTCTCTTTACTCGTTCCGTAACACATCATCCCATGATCAACTCCTTGATCACATTGTGCACATTATGATGATGTCCTACCGAGTGGGCCCAGAGATACCTCTCCATCACACGGAGTGACAAATCCCAGTCTCGATTCATGCCAACCCAACATACACTTTTGGAGATACCCGTAGTGCACCTTTATAGTCACCCAGTTACGTTGTGACGTTTTGCACACCCAAAGAATTCCTACGGTATCCGGGAGTTGCACAATCTCATGGTCTAAGGAAATGATACTTGACATTAGAAAAGCTTTAGCATACGAACTACACGATCTTGTGCTATGCTTAGGATTGGGTCTTGTCCATCACATCATTCTCCTAATGATGTGATCCCGTTATCAACGACATCCAATGTCCATGGTCAGGAAACCGTAACCATCTATTGATCAACGAGCTAGTCAACTAGAGGCTTACTAGGGACATGGTGTTGTCTATGTATCCACACATGTATCTGAGTTTCCTATCAATACAATTATAGCATGGATAATAAACGATTATCATGAACAAGGAAATATAATAATAATCAATTTATTATTGCCTCTAGGGCATATTTCCAACAGTCCCCCACTTGCACTAGAGTCAATAATCCAGTTCACATCGATATGTGATTAACACTCAAGGTCACATCCCCATGTGACTAACCCCCAAAGAGTTCTGGGTTTGATCATGTTATGCTTGTGAGAGAGGTTATAGTGAACGGGTCTGAAACATTCAGATCCGTATGTACTTCGCAAATTTCTATGTCATCTTGTAGATGCAACTACTACGCTACATTTGGAGCTATTCCAAATAACTGTTCTACTATACGAATCCAGCTTACTACTCTGAATAATCTGGATTAGTGTCAAAGTTTGCATCGGCGTATCCCTTTACGACAAGCTCTTTTACCACTTCCATAATCCAGAAAATTCCTTAGTCCACTAGTTACTAAGGATAACTTTGACTGCTGTCCTGTGATCCATTCTTGGATCACTCTTGTACCCCTTGACTGACTGATGGCAAGGCACATTTCAGGTGCGGTACACAGCATAGCAGACTGTAGAGCCTATGTCTTAAGCATAGGGGACGACCTTCGTCCTTTCTCTCTATTCTGCCGTGGTCGAGCTTTAAGTCTTAACTTCATACCTTACAACTCAGGCAAGAACTCCTTCTTTGACTGATCCATCTTGAACACCTTCAAGATCATGTCAAGGTATGTGCTCATTTGAAAGTACCATTAAGCATTTTGATCTATCCTTATAGATCTTGATGCTCAATGTTCAAGTAGCTTAATCCAGGCTTTCCATTGAAAAACACTTTCCAAATAACCCTATATGCTTTCCAGAAATTCTACGTCATTTCTGATCAACAATATGTCAACAACATATACTCATCAGAAATTCTATAGTGCTCCCACTCACTTCTTTGGAAATAAAAGTTTCTCATAAACTTTGTATACACCCAAAACTTTGATCATCTCATCAAAGCATACATTCCAACTCCGAGATGCTTACTCCAGTCCTTAGAAGGATAGCTGGAGCTTTGCACACTTGTTAGCATCTTTCTGGATTGACAAAACCTTCCGATTGTATCACATACAACCTTTCCTCAAGAAAATCATCAAGGAAAAAAATGTTTTGACATCCTATCTGCAAGATTTCATAAAGAATGCAGTAATCGCTAACATAATTCCAACAGACTCTTAGCATCGCTACGGGTGAGAAAGTCTCATCGTAGTCAACTCCTTGAACTTGTCGGAAAACATCTTAACGACAAGTCGAGCTTTCTTAATGGTGATACTTACCATCATTGTCCGTCTTCTTTTTAAAATCCTTCTGTACTCAACAGCCTTACGACCATCGAGTCGCTCTGCCAAAGTCTACACTTTGTTTTCATACATGGATCCTTTCTCGGATTTTATGGCCTCGAGCCATTTATCGGAATCCGGGCCCACCATTGCTTCTCCATAGCTCGTAGGTTCATTGTTGTCTAGCAACATGACTTCCAAGACAGGATTATGTACCACTCTGAAGTAGTATTCATCCTTGTCATCCCACGAGGTTTAGTAGTGACTTGATCTGAAGTTTCATGATCACTATCATAAGCTTCCACTTCAATTGGTGTAGGTGCCACAGGAACAACTCCCTGTGCCCCGTCACACACTAGTTGAAGAGACGGTTCAATAACCTCATCAAGTCTCCACCACCCTCCCACTCAATTCTTTCGAGAGAAACTTTTCCTCGAGAAAGGACCCGATTCTGGAAACAATCCCTTATTGCTTTCTGATCTGAGATAGGAGGTATACCCAACTGTTTTGGGTGTCCTATGAAGATGCATTTATCCGCTTTGGGTTCGAGCTTATCAGCCTGAAACTTTTTCACATAAGCGTCGCAGCCCCAAACTTTTAAGAAATGACAGCTTAGGTTTCTCTAAACCATAGTTCATATGGTGTCATTACATGGTGCCCTATTTAAAGTGAATGTGGTTGTCTCTAATGCCTAACCCATAAACTATTGTGGTAATTCGATAAGAGACATCATGGTATGCATCATATCCAATAGGGTGCAGTTATGATGTTCGGACACACCATCACACTATGGTGTTCCAGGCTGTATTAGTTGTGAAACAATTTCCACAATGTCTTAATTCTGTGCCAAACTCATAATTCAGATATTCATCTCTATGATCATATCATAAATATTTTATCCTCTTGTCATGACGATCTTTCAACTTCACCCTGAAATTACTTGAACCTTTCAATAATTCAGACTCGTGATTCATCAAGTAAATATACTCAACATCTACTCAAATCATCTGTGAAGTAAGAACATAACGATATCCACTACACGCCTCAGCACTCATTGGACTTCACACATCAAAATGTATTACTTCCAGCAAGTTGCTTTCTGGTTCCATTTTACTAAAACCGAGGCTTTCAGTCATCTTGCCCATGTGGTATGATTTGCATGTCTCAAGTGATTCAAAATCAAGTGAGTCCAAATGGTCCATTTGCATGGAGATTCTTTATGCATATACACCAATAGACATGGTTCGCATGTCTCAAACTTTTCAAAAATGAGTGAGTCCAAAGATCCATCAACATGGAGCTTCTTCATGCGTTTTATACCGATATGACTTAAGTGGCAGTGCCACAAGTAGGTGGTACTATCATTACTATCTTATATCTTTTGGCATGAACATGTGTATCACTACGATCGAGATTCAATAAACCATTCATTTTAGGTGCAAGACATTTGAAGGTATTATTCAAATAAACAGAGTAACCATTATTCTCCTTAAATGAATAACCGTATCGCGATAGACATAATCCAATCATGTCTATGCTCAACGCAAACACCAAAAAACAATTATTTAGGTTTAACACCAATCTCGATGGTAGAGGGAGCGTGCGATGCTTGATCATATCAACATTGGAAACACTTCCAACACATATCGTCTGCTCACCTTTAGCTAGTCTCCGTTCATTCCGTAGCTTTTATTTCGAGTTACTAACACTTAGCAACCAAACCGGTATCTAATACCCTGGTGCTACTAGGAGTACTAGTAAAGTACACATTAACATAATGTATATCCAATATACTTCTATCGACCTTGCCAGCCTTCTTATCTACCAAGTATCTAGGGTAATTCTGCTCCAGTGGCTGTTCCCTTTATTACAGAAGCACTTAGTCTCAGGTTTGGGTTCAACCTTGGGTTTCTTCACTAGAGCAGCAGCTAAATTGTCATTTCATGAAGTATCCCTTCTTGCCCTTGCCCTTCTTGAAACTAGTGGTTTCACCAACCATCAACAATTGATGGTCCTTCTCGATTTCTACTTTTGTGGTGTCAAACATCGCGAATATCTCAAGGATCATCATATATGTCCTCGATATATTATAGTTCATCACGAAGCTCTAGCAGCTTGGTGGTAATGACTTCGGAGAAACATCACTATCTTATCTGGAAGATCAACTCCCACTTGATTCAAATGATTGTTGTACTCAGACAATCTGAGCACAAGCTCAACAATTGAGCTTTTCTCCCTTAGTTTGCAGGCTAAGAAAATCGTCGGAGGTCTTATACCTCTTGACGTGGGCACGAGCCTGAAATCCCAATTTCAGCCCTCAAAACATCTCATATGTTTCGCGATGTTTCAAAATGTCTTCGGTGCCTCAATTCTAAACCGTTTAACTGAACTATCACGTAGTTATCAAAATGTGTATGTCAGATGTTCGCAACATCCACAGACGACGTTCGAGGTTCAGCACACTGAGCGGTGCATTAAGGACATAAGCCTTCTATGAAGCAATGAGGACAATCCTCAGTTTACGGACCTAGTCCGCATAATTGCTACTATCAACTTTCAACTAAATTTTCTCTAGGAACGTATCTAAACAGTAGAACTGAAGCGCGAGCTACGATATAATTTGCGAAGACCTTTTGACTATGTTCAGGATAATAAAGTTCATCTTATGAACTCCCACTCAGATAGACATCCCTCTAGTTATCTAAGTGATTACATGATCCGAGTCAACTAGGCCGTGTCCGATCATCACGTGAGACGGACTAGTCAACATCGGTGAACATCTTCATGTTGATCGTATCTACCATATGACTCATGCTCGACCTTTCGGTCTCTTGTGTTCCGAGGCCATCTGTACATGGTAGGCTCATCAAGTCAACCTAAGTGTTTTGCATGTGTTCCGAGGCCATGTCTGTACATGCTAGGCTCGTCAACACCCGTTGTATTCGAACGTAAGAATCTATACACCCGATCATCACGTGGTGCTTCGAAACGACGAACTTTCACAACAGTGCACAATTAGGGGGAACACTTTCCTGAAATTTTAATGAGGGATCATCTTATTTACTACCGTCATTCTAAGCAAATAAGATGCATAAACATGATAAACATCACATGCAATCAAATAATAGTGACATGATATGGCCAATATCATATAGCTCCTTTGATCTCCATCTTGGGGCTCCATGATCATCTTGTCACCGGCATGACACCATGATCTCCATCATCATGATCTCCATCATCGTGTCTCCATGAAGTTGTCTCGCCAACTATTACTTCTACTTCTACAGCTAACGGTTAGCAATAAAGTAAAGTAATTACATGACGTTTATGTTGACACGCAGGTCATAAATAAATTAAGACAGCTCCTATGGCTCCTGCCGGTTGTCATACACATCGACATGCAAGTCGTGATTCCTATTACAAGAACATGATCAATCTCATACATCACATATCATTCATCACATTCTTCTTGGCCATATCACATCACATAGCATACCCTGCAAAAACAAGTTAGACGTCCTCTAATTCTTGTTTGCATGTTTTACGTGGCTGCTATGGGTTTCTAGCAAGAACGTTTCTTACCTACGCAAAAACCACAACGTGATATGCCAATTGCTATTTACCCTTCATAAGGACCCTTTTCATCGAATCTGTTCTGACTAAAGTGGGAGAGATAGACACCCGCTAGCCACCTTATGCAACTAGTGCATGTCAGTCGGTGGAACCAGTCTCACGTAAGAGTACGTGTAAGGTTGGTCCGCGCCGTCTCATCCCACAATACCGTCGAAACAAGATTGGACTAGTAACGGTAAGCATATTGAACAAAATCAATGCCCACAACTACTTTGTGTTCTACTCGTGCATAGAATCTACGCAATAGACCTAGCTCATGATGCCACTGTTGGGGAACGTAGCAGAAATTCAAAATTTTCCTACGTGTCACCAAGATCTATCTATGGAGAAACCAGAAATGAGCGGAAGGAGAGTGCATCTACATACCCTTGTAGATCGCTATGCGGAAGCGTTCAAGAGAACGGGGTTGAAGGAGTCGTACTCGTCATGATCCAAATCACCGGAGATCCTAGCGCCGAACGGACGGCACCTCCGCGTTCAACACACGTACAGCCCGGTGACGTCTCCCATGCCTTGATCCAGCAAGGAGAGAGGGAGAGGTTGAGGAAGACTCCATCCAGCAGCAGCACAACGGCGTGGTGGTGGTGGAGGAGCGTGGTAATCCTGCAGGGCTTCGCCAAGCACCACGGGAGAGGAGAAGGACTTGGGAGAGGGGGAGGACTGCGCCAGAACATTGGTATGGCTGCCCTCCCACCCCCCACATATATATAGGGGCAAGGGAGAGGGGGGGCGCAGCCTTGGCCCTTCCTCCAAGGAAGGGTGCGGCCAGGGAGGAGTCCATCCTCCCCAAGGCACCAAGGAGGTGCCTTCCCCCTTTAGGACTCTTCCTTTCCTTATCTATTGGCGCATGGGCCTCTTCGGGCTGGTGCCCTTGGCCCATATAGGCCAAGGCGCACACCCCTACAGCCCATGTGGCCCCCCGGGGCAGGTGGACCCCGGAACCCCTTCGGTGGTCCCGATACAATACCGATAAAACCCGAAACTTTTCCGGTGACCAAAAGAGGACTTCCTATATATTAATCTTTACCTCCGGACCATTCCGGAACTCCTCGTGACGTCCGGGATCTCATCCGGGACTCCGAACAACTTTTGGTAACCACATACAAATTTCCTTTAATAACCCTAGCGTCATCGAACCTTAAGTGTGTAGACCCTACGGGTTCGGGAACCATGCAGACATGACCGAGATGACTCTCCGGTCAATAACCAACAGCGGGATCTGGATACCCATGTTGGCTCCCACATGTTCCACAATGATCTCATCGGATGAACCACGATGTCGAGGACTTAATCAATCCCGTATACAATTCCCTTTGTCTAGCGGTACGATACTTGCCCGAGATTCGATCGTCGGTATCCCGATACCTTGTTCAATCTCGTTACCGGCAAGTCTCTTTACTCGTTCCGTAACACATCATCCCGTGATCAACTCCTTGATCACATTGTGCACATTATGATGATGTCCTACCGAGTGGGCCCAGAGATACCTCTCCGTCACACGGAGTGACAAATCGCAGTCTCGATTCGTGCCAACCCAACAGACACTTTCGGAGATACCCGTAGTGCACCTTTATAGTCACCCAGTTACATTGTGACGTTTGGCACACCCAAAGTATTCCTACGGTATCCGGGAGTTGCACAATCTCATGGTCTAATGAAATGATACTTGACATTAGAAAAGCTTTAGCATACGAACTACACGATCTTGTGCTATGCTTAGGATTGGGTCTTGTCCATCACATCATTCTCCTAATGATGTGATCCCGTTATCAACGACATCCAATGTCCATGGTCAGGAAACCGTAACCATCTATTGATCAACGAGCTAGTCAACTAGAGGCTTACTAGGGACATGGTGTTGTCTATGTATCCACACATGTATCTGAGTTTCCTATCAATACAATTATAGCATGGATAATAAACGATTATCATGAACAAGGAAATATAATAATAATCAATTTATTATTGCCTTTAGGGCATATTTCCAACAGTCCGGACACACCATTACGCTGTGGTGTTCCAGGTGGCTTCAACTGCGAAACAATTCCACAATGTCTTAAGTGATTGCCAAACTCATGACTCAGAAAATCCCCCTTTGATCAGATCGTAGGAACAAGATCTTCTTGTTATGATGATTCTTAACTTCACTCTGAAATCGCTTGAACTTTTCAAACGTTTCAGACTTGTGCTTCATTAAGTAAATATACCTATATCTACTCAAATTGTCAGTGAAGATGAGAAAATAGCGATATCCACCGCACGCTTCAATTCGCATTGGATCACACGCATCAGCATGTATGATTTCCAACAAGTCACTTGCCCGTTTCATTGTACCTGAAAACGGGGTCTTAGTCATCCTGCCCATGAGGCATGGCACGCGTGTGTCAAGCGATTCAAAATCAAGTGACTCCAAACATCCATCGACATGGAGTTTCATGCATCTTACACCAATATGACCTAAGCGGAAGTGCCACAAGAAAGTGGTACTATCATTATTAACTCTACATCTTTTGGCGTGAACATGCGTATTACCATGTCCGAGATTCAATGAACCATTCACATAGGGTGCATGACCATGAAAGGTATTATTCATATAAACAGAATAACCATTATTCTTTAACTTGAATGAATAACCGTATTGCAATGAACATGATCTAATCATATTCATGCTCAACGTAGACACCTGATAACATTTATCTAGGTTCAATACTAATCCCGAAGGCAGATGGAGCGTGCGATGGTGATCTCATCAACTTTGGAAACACTTCCAACACACATCGTCACCTCGCCCTTATCCAGTCTCCGTTTAGTCCGTAGCTTTTGCTTCAAGTCACCAATAATAGCAACTGAACTGGTATCCAATACCCAGGTGCTACCAAGAGTACTACTGAGGTACACATTAAGAACATGTATATACTTTGTTGAAGTTTCCAGCCTTCTTATCTACCATGCATTTGGGGTAATTCCGCTACCAGTGACCATTCCCCTTACAATAGAAGCACTAAGTCTCGGGTTTGGGTTCAACCTTGGGTTCCTTCACTAGAGCGGCAACTGGTTTGCCATCCATGAAGTTTCCCTTCTAGCCCTTGCCCTTCTTGAAACCAGTGGTCTTGTTAAACCATCAACACTTGATGCTCCTTCTTGATTTCTACCTTTTGCGGTCTTAAGCACCGCGAACAGCTCCGGGATCAACTCCATCCCTTGCATGTCATAGTTCATCACGAAGATATAGTAGCTTAGTGATAGTTGCTAGAGAACTCTATCAATCACTATCTTATCTGGAAGTTTAACTCCCACCTGATTTAAGTGATTGTAGCACCCAGACATTCTAAGCACATGCTCACTAGCTGAGCTATTCTCCTCCATGTTGTTGGCAAAAGAACTTGTCACAGGTCTCATACCTCTCAACATGGGCATGAGCCTGAAATCCCAATTTCAGCTGTTGGAACATCTCATATGTCTTATGGCGTTCAAAACGTCATTGGAATCCCGATTCTAAGCCGTAAAGTATGGTGCACTAAACTATCAAGTAGTCATCAGGATGTGTCTGTCAGGTGTTCACAACATCCACAGACGACGTTGTAGGGGTTTGCACATCGAGCGGTGCATCAAAGACGTAAGCCTTCTGTGTAGCAGTGAGGACACTCCTCGGACTACGGACCCTGTCCGCATGATTGCTTACAATATCTTTCAACTTAGTCTTTCTCTAGGAACGTATTGAAACAGGGAGCTACAACGTGAGCTATTTATCTACAACATATTTGCAAAGACAATTTACACTATATTCATGATAATTAAGTTCATCTAATCAAATTATTTAATGAACTCCCACTCAGATAGACATCCCTCTAGTCACCTAAGTGATACATGATCCGAGTCAACTAGGCCATGTCCGATCATCACGTGAGACGGACTAGTCATCATCGGTGAACATCTTCATGTTGATCGTATCTTCTATATGACTCATGTTCGACCTTTCGGTCTTCCGTGTTCCGAGGCCATGTCTGTACATGCTAGGCTCGTCAAGTCAACCTAAGTGTATTACGTGTGTAAATCTGGCTTACACCCGTTGTATTCGAACGTTAGAATCTATCACACCCGATCATCACGTGGTGCTTCGAAACAACGAACCTTTGCAAGGGTGCACAGTTAGGGGGAACACTTTCTTGAAATTATTGCGAGGGATCATCTTATTTAAGCTACCGTCGTTCTAAGCAAATAAGATGTAAAACATGATAAACATCACATGCAATCAAATAGTGACATGATATGGCCAATATCATTTTGCTCCTTTTGATCTCCATCTTCGGGGTGCCATGATCATCATCGTCACCGGCATGACACCATGATCTCCATCATCGTGTCTTCATGAAGTCGTATCGTCAACTATTACTTCTACTACTATGGCTAACGGTTTAGCAATAAAGTAAAGTAATTACATGACGTTTAAGTTGACACGCAGGTCATAAATAAATTAAGACAACTTCTATGGCTCCTGCCAATTGTCATACTCATCGACATGCAAGTCGTGATTCCTATTACAAGAACATGATCAATTTCATACATCACATATATCGTTCATCACATCCTTTTGGCCATATCACATCACAAGGCATATGCTGCAAAAACAAGTTAGACCTCTAATTGTTGTTGCAAATTTTTATGTGGCTGCTATAGGTTTCTAGCAAGAACATTTCTTACCTACGCCAAAACCACAACGTGATATGCCAATTTCTATTTACCCTTCATAAGGACCCTTTTCATCGAATCCGATCCGACTAAAGTGGGAGAGACAGACACCCGCTAGCCACCTTATGCAACTAGTGCATGTCAGTCGGTGGAACCTGTCTCACGTAAGAGTACGTGTCGTGGTTTTGTCATGGCAGATGTCCTAGAGAAAGGACTTAGTCGTGGAGCCATCGTAACGGGTTAGCTTGAAGGGGTTAAAGCGGACACAGGGACGCAAGAGAGTTTATACTAGTTCCTCCCCTTCGATGAAGGTAAAAGCCTATGTCTAGTTGTGATGGAATTGATGGGGTTTCGATGACTAGGGAGCAAACAAGCTTCGCCTAAGTCTCGAGTTGTTGTCTGTTGTCCTTGAACCGCCGCCGGGTCGTCCCCTTATATACATGGGTGACGCCCGTCGGTTTACAGAGTCCCAACACCGGCTCATATACGTGTTCGGTTTGGTCTCTACTTATTCCTAACTTACAATACAAGTTTACATACCGCCGCCAGTTTATGGCTACAGGCCTTAAACCGATCATGGGCTTTAAACCCTCATCTACCTTCATGGGCTTTAACATACTTAACTACAGATGAAGTTAACCCGGCCCAGATAGGCCGGTTTACACCCAGTAGTAATATCCCCAACATTAGGCCCCAGATTGATTTGAACAGGTTCATGTCAATCCTTTAGCAAAAACTTCATGTTCAACATCTTCTTGTAGTTTGGTGAACTGCCGTGATGTCATCTTCTCTGATTGTTGTAAACCTGAGTGACGTCATCTGTCATAAAGAAACTATCCATGATACCTTCTTGTTTAATAGATCTACGACAATCGAGGCGACAGCTGCATTTCCAAATTCGCGGCCCCTTGATTCTCGCGCCTGACACATGTCCCTTTCTTTATAAATAGGACCAAAGGGTCATTTCTTTTTTCCCCTTCGTGCCCTTCTGCTTCGTCTTCCTCGCGTCGCCCAGCTTCGGAGCTCTGCCGCCGCCGTCAACTACTGCACCAACCTTGGCCGCTATATCACCCTGAACGTACCAGAGCATTGCGGCGACCTTCCGCGTCTTCTTCCGCTCCGGTAAGTCTTCTATCTTTTTCATTATAGACCTGTTCTAGGGTTTCCATGCTCTCTAGTGTTCATCGCCTGCTCCTTGTTCATATGCTAGATCTTTAGACGAGTCTATGAATCTTTGCTTTTGTGTAGCAGTAGTTTTTACCCTCTGTTTTCACTTCCGCATATTAAGACCATAGATCTTATCCGTAGCGATGGCTCATTGATTCGGTACTGCTCCTTTTGGGCCTTGAATTTTTATCTCTTTTATGAACATGTTCCAGATCCAACGCTGTAGTATAATCTTGTGAAACCTATTTTTGCATACTTACTCATCTGCAATCTCGACTGTTTCAATGTTTAGACCAGGCGGTTTAACTTTGTGGAAAAAATTGCCAAACCGGTATATACCATTAGTCCCCTTGTTGAACCGCCAGATGTTGTTGCTTCATAAAACTCCGGTTTAGATAGAGCTGTCTCCGGTTTAACATTGTACATACCAGTGTACTTTAATCAATGCGTTCTTGAACCGAAATCACCTATCTTGTAGATTTCATCATGGCCAAGCAAGTATATGAGTGCAACTGGGTTCCTTCTCGCGTCACAGAGACTCAACTGAACAATTTAGTCCCGATCGGCGCTTTAGGCAGCAAAAACACCATCCATTGGAGGGTCCCTGGCAAAGAATGCCCTCCCACACCTCAAGAAGGAGAGGTCGTCGTTTTCGTAGATCACTTAGCCCGGGGCTTTAAGCCGCCCGGTTCTAAATTTTACCAGGACGTTTTAGCCAATTTTCAACTCCACCCACAAGACACTTGCCCCAACTCTATTACAAACATGTGTCGCTTCCAAGTGCTCTGTGAGGTGTTCTTTCAAGAGGAGCCCACAGTTGAGTTGTTCAGAGACTGTTTCCATCTAAACCGCCGCACTGAGTTTACTGACGGTTCAAATACGGAATTGGGTGGTGTGGCGATTCAGAAAAGGAAAGAGGTCACATACCCTCATGCCAAAGTGCACAGCCACCCCAAAGAGTGGAATCAAACATGGTTCTATTGCAAAGACACCTCCCCTGCTGATGAAAATCCTTTGCCTGGCTTTCGTCCGGAGCGGCTTAGCAATACACACCCCTTTCCGCAAAGGTTTACTGCCAAGGAGAGAAGAAAATATGCTCCTCAACTGTCCAAGCTCAGAGCCTTCATGGCCAACGGTTTAATAGGGGTTGATCTCGCTCGCTGTTGGATATCGTGGAGCATACTGCCCCTTAGTCAGCGCTCCGGTTTGATGTGCGAGTATACTAGTAGTGTTGATGACCCACTACGACATGCTAACATCCAGCTCACCGACAAAGAAATCACAGAGGCTGTGAATAAAATGTTGAATGAACCGAAACACATCTGTGCTCGAACCGGCCTGCTTCCCTTCTGTGCCACCAACAAACCGCCAGCTGTAAGAGTCTGATTTTTCTTTTTACGAAACCTGTTATTGATATATCTGGTCATTGTTTAATATCAATGTCTGTTTAAACAGGGCAATGATCCGTTTTGGAGCAAGAAGCTTCCGCAGGAGAAGCCAGAGAAAACAGACAAACCGGAAAGACCAACCCGGCCAAAGACTAAAGTCGTGAAACGGCCTGCTCATAAGAAGAAAACCACTTCATCTTCTGATCCGGCCCCTGATGATGATGTGGGTAATCCGGACCTTGAGGTTGAGCTTGACTCACTTGGCTTATTTTTCATACGCCTTATTGGTGATGATATTTGTCAGGATGATGACGAAGCCAGCCATGCTGATGCTGCAGAGGTAATTACTCTCTCTTCCGATTCAAACCCTTTGCCTTCACTAAAAATCCGTCATGCAAACCGGAAGGTTAAATTTTCTCATCCTCTTGCTTACTTGGATCCCAAATTTCTTATGAAGACCCAACAGCACGAAGCTCGCCGCACAACCCGGCACAGCGGCCAGTTAGTTACCTCCGCCGGTTTACCGAACAGTCCGGTTCAGAAACGCCGTTCAGAGGTCTCTAATTTGCTTGTCAGTGCTTGTCCTAAAGCGGGCTGTTTTTGTCAACCTCTTAATCCATCTGACTCCGATTATCAGGTTACTTCCCACTCATCCTCGGGTGAGTCATCAGCTACTCAGCTGCCACCGCTCAAAACGGTGCTTGGGTAAGCTATACTTATCATAATATTTCTGGTACATCACCTTGGAACATATGTTGTATTTGACTTTGTTATTCCTTTCAGTGCCAAGCCTAGGCCGAGCAAGAAGGCTCGCCTGGATAAAGCGGCCGAGGAGGACGCCGTCCCTGAACCGGGTAAAACACCAGATCTTGAAGCATCTATTCCTGAAGATATACCCAATGATCCACCACAGCAGGATGACGATTTTATTGCTGAAGAAAGGCCTATTGACACCTCAAGCCCTGTCAACCAGCCCACAAGCCCCATCCGGTTTGGGAGATCCACCAGTCCATCCCAGCCTGCTGACAAACCGACTGCGCCAGTGCAAACCGGTGATGCTAAGGATGATGAAGCTGTAATTACTGGCATTGGCTGTACAGAGCCCAGCAATCCTGTTGTTTTATCCAAGCATACCGCCAAAGAAGAATTTGCTGCCATGGGCAAAGGCAAGTGGAATGTTGACTTGGCGACCTATGCTGCTCTGAATGCCCAAGATCTTCATTCTGGCTACCTGAACCGGCTGTATACCAGCCGTGATTATGAAGCTGGTCTGGTGAATATGATGAAAGAGAAATTTGAGGTAACTTTCATGTACTTTTTCCTGCTTGGATATTTCAATCTTGTTAACTCTCCTAGCCCCCAAGGGCCGGTTTAGAATCTTCATTCAAACCGGGACTTGCTAATATAAATCCCAATGCTTCAGAATTCATTGATGTAGCCCCCAAGGGCCGGTTCAACTTAGTGGAGTTAAACCGGGACTTTAAGTAATTGAGATCGCAGCATCAGAATTTATTCGAGCAAATAGCCATTAGCCCCCAAGTGCCAAGTTGAATACTTGTATTGATCTTGGGACTTTATAATCAAGTGAAATATGAAGATCAAATAGGCATTAGCCCCCAAGTGCCAAGTGCATAACTTGTAATGTGGTTGGTGCTTCAATTCTTTTACTGCTTGCTGAATCATATAATTGTCTGTATGCAGGCTGAGCTGAAGACAAAACAAAACCAAGTCGCCGATCTCCAGAAAAAATCTGAAGTCCCAACAGACTGAAACATCAAAAGCAAAAGAGGAATTGACCAGCGCCTTAAGCGTCATGGAACAGCTTAAGAAGGATTTCAAGAAGGAGCGGGAGGATTGGGCCACTGAAAAATTCGCTTTAACCAAACGAGCAGAAGATGCCGAGGCTGCACTAAAACTGGTGGTGGATGAACTGACCAGCATAAAGCGACACTTGCATGCCATGACCGCTGCTATCTTTGGTAAGCTGGTTTGATTTCTGGATTGATTCGGCTGTCTTATAGAGCTACCGGTTTGTTAACCCTTTGTAATATTTCAGGGACACACATTGGTCACTTGGGGTCAGATGTGCGGAAGAAATTGAAAGCCGCCTACACATTGATCGAACAACTGTACACTGGTGCACAGCGGATCATCTGTACTGCATCCCACAACAATTCGGTGCCCACTTTGATTCGGGACACTCTGAAGAGACTGTCGATGCTTCCTGCCCGGGTTGAAGAGCTGATGAAATCTGCTGCTCGAACCAGTGCTATCAATGCCTTAATCCGGGCAAAAGCTTGGGTGCCGGATTTTGATCCTGTTGAAGTGGCTCAGGGCTATCCCAGCTTGAAAGAAGACGGGTCAGAGTTTAGTGAAGCGGATCTGCAAGCAATAAACCGGGAGGTGCGTCCGCTAGCTTGTCAATTGGTTGAAGAAGCAGACTTGTCTCATTATCAAGCCCAATATGACAACCAAAACAAGCGAGTAGTTGCACCCATTCCTGAAGCGGAAAATCTTGTCTCTCCAATCCGTAAGCATACTTATGCTCCCGATATTGAACCGTCATTGCAGATCCATGATGAAGCTGTCTTTCAAGCATTAATGGGAATCGACTGGACAACTGTTGATTTCCAGCCGCTGGGTAGAGAAGCTGAAGTTGAAGCGGCGCGGGATGACCCACAACCATCAGGCCAGGCTAGTGACCAAGCTTGAATCGAAAGCCGGTTTAAATTGCTTCTCCTTTGCGAAAAAACAATGATCTTATTTTGGGCACCGTGTTGCCTTGTAATAGGCCAGCCGATACTCTTGATTTTGATATGCCTTCGTGCATAATTACTGCAACTTGTTCTTCCTTTGGGTGATGAACTTTCCAAAGTATTTTCTGCAATATAAAAAATCTTAAAGTGCCACCGCGGTTGTACCGTCAGGAGGAGTATGATGTCTGCATATATGAAATCAAAATATCTGAAATTTAAGCATATGATCAAATCTTTGAGATACATAATACCTGCCATCGTTGGGCATGAAGTTGGCTTGGCCAATCTTGAAGCGGAGGTTTATAAACCCACACTGTTGGAGGAGATAGCAGCTCCTGTATATATATAATGCCGGTTTACCATGTAAACCATGCCGGGTTATAATAAAACACCGTGTTACTCCGTAATAGGATGTTTAATAAAAAATCAAACCGGGCAAATAGTCTCCGGATTAAAAATGGACCGTGTTCCGTCAATTGACAGTTTGTACTGGCTTAAAACTTTGTCGGTTTAAAAAAAGCAACAAAAAGAAAGAAATATCTATCAAAGAAAATTGTGAAGCAAAGGCAATGATAAAACCGTTTGCAAAAAGAGGCTTTATTTGAGCCGATCAGATGGCGTTACCATGGTCGGACACGACCAAGCTCCCGATAGGTGTAGCTATGGTTCAAGTCAGCCAGGTCCCCAAATGAAACCGTGGCATTTATGCCGATCAAGAGGCGTGGCAATTGTTCGGGTTCGACAAAGCCCCCAAGTGATTCTGTGGCCTTAGGCCGATCAAGAGGCGTGACTGGTTCAGACGTGACCAAGTCCCCAAGTGATCTGGTGGCTCTCGCCTATCAAGAGGTGTTGCATTGGTTTGGACACGACCAAGCCCCCAAGTGATATAACATGATGCTTTGAAAAGCTAACTCAAGGGGTAAACCGGAGGCCGCTTTAGAACAACTCCGTGTAACCACACATGATGTAAAAGAACAGATACCCCACTTTAGCTGAGGTTCCGGTTTATTATATTTAATCATAATATATACATCGTCGTATTATGTACATAAGTACAGCCAATGGCTCGGGTATAGTAAGGCCGAAGATGAGCTATGTTCCACGGCCTGTTGGTCTCCTCCTCTGATGTACGTGAGTCTTTATGCTCTCGAATATCGATCAGATAGTATGACCCGTTGTGCAGATTGTTGCTGACCACGAAAGGTCCCTCCCAAGGTGGGGATAGCTTATGCATATCAGTCTGATCTTGGATGAGCCGAAGCACCAAATCTCCTTCCTGAAAGGTTCTGGTTCTGACTCGGCGACTGTGATAACGACGAAGATCCTGTTGGTAAATCGCCGAGCGGGCGGCTGCTATGTCACGTTCTTCATCCAACAGGTCCAAAGCGTCTTGTCGTGCTGTCTCGTTTTCCGCTTCAACATAAGCCGCCACACGAGGTGAGTCATGACGGATATCACTGGGGAGAACCGCCTCCGCTCCGTAGACCATGAAGAACGGTGTGTATCCTGTTGATCTGTTGGGTGTAGTATTGATGCTCCATAACACACATGGTAACTCTTCTACCCAACAACCCGGTGTTCTCTGCAAAGGAACCATAAGCCGGGGCTTGATGCCTCTCAAGATCTCTTGATTAGCCCTTTCTGCTTGACCATTGGACTGTGGGTGTGCCACTGATGAAACGTCAAGCCGGATGTGCTCCCGTTCGCAGAACTCCTTCATGGCACCCTTGGACAAATTGGTATCATTATCTGTGATGATACTGTGTGGAAAGCCAAACCAGAAAATCACTTTTTTGATGAACTGAACCGCCATGGCCGCATCACACTTGCTAACAGGTTCTGCCTCCACCCACTTTGTAAACTTGTCAACCGCCACCAGGAGGTGGGTCTTCTTATCCTTGGACCTTTTGAAAGGCCCAACCATATCCAGCCCCCAAGTCGCAAACGGCCAAGTAATTGGAATCATTCTCAATTCTTGAGCCGGCACATGAGCACATCTTGAAAACTTTTGGCAACCGTCACATCGTCTGACCAGATCCTCCGCATCAGCATGAGCAGTTAACCAATAGAAGCCATGGCGAAACGCTTTAGCCACCAAAGATATTGAACTGGCATGGTGACCACAATCTCCTTCGTGGATCTCACGCAAAATTTCACAGCCTTCTTTAGGAGACACACAGCGTTGAAATGCCCCTAATACACTGCAATGATGCAACTCGCCATTGACAATAGTCATGGACTTGGACCGCCGGATTATCTGTCGGGCCAGAGTCTCATCCTCTGGTAACTCACCCCGGTTCATGTACGCCAGGTAAGGAAGCATCCAATCCGGAATGACATGAAGAGCTACCACCAATTGAGCCTCCGGATCAGGAATAGCCAAATCCGCTTCACCAGGGAGCTTGACCGACGGGTTGTGCAACACATCTAGAAAAACATTGGGCGGGACCGGTTTGCGCTGAGAGCCCAGCCGGCTTAAAGCGTCCGCCGCTTCATTCTTCCGTCAGTCCACGTGGTCCACCTGATAGCCTTTAAAGTGACCTGCAACAATATCCACCTCACGACGATATGCTGCCATGAGTGGGTCCTTGGAATCCCAAGTGCCAGATACTTGTTGAGCCACGAGGTCCGAGTCACCGAAGCACTTAACTCGACTTAGATTCATCTCCTTAGCCATCCGGAGACCATGGAGCAAGGCTTCATACTCAGCTGCATTGTTAGTACAAGGGAACATTAAGCGGAGAATGTAACAAAACTTATCACCTCGTGGGGAAGTTAATACGACTCCAGCCCCCGAGCCTTCCAATTGCCTGGATCCATCAAAATGGATGGTCCAATACGTATGATCTGGCTTTTCTTCCGGTGCTTGCAGTTCCGTCCAATCATTGATGAAATCAACAAGTGCTTGAGACTTAACCGCCGTCCGAGGCACATACTTCAACCAGTGCGGCCCAAGCTCTATAGCCCACTTGGCAATCCGGCCAGTCGCTTCCCGGTTCTGGATGATATCCCCCAAGGGAGAAAAACTGACCACCGTAATGGGGTGCCCTTGGAAGTATTGCTTGAGCTTCTGGCTTGCCATAAAAACTCCATATACCAGCTTCTGCCAATGCGGATACCTTTTCTTGGACTCAATGAGCACCTGCTGATATAATTGACTGGACGTTGAACCGGATGCTCCTTGCCTGCCTCTTTTCGCTCCACCACAATAGCCACACTGACCGCACGAGCATTAGCAGCAACATATAGCAGCAATGGCTCCTTGTCCATGGGAGCAGCGAGCACAGGCGGATTGGCCAATTGCCGCTTTAAGTCCTCAAATGCTTTGTCGGCAGCAGAACTCTAGACGAATTGATCCATCTTCTTCAACATCTGATACAAAGGGATTGCCTTCTCACCAAGGCAGCTGATAAACCGGCTTAACGCGGCAATCCGGCCTGCCAGGCGTTGAACATCGTTGATACACTTCGGTTTAGCCAGGGAGGTGATGGCTATGATCTTCTCCGGATTAGCCTCGATTCCCCTGTTGGACACCAGAAAACCCAATAACTTGCCTGCCGGTACACCAAAGACACACTTGGCCGGATTAAGCATCATCGTGTACGTCCTCAAGTTATCAAAGGTTTCCTTCAAGTCGTCAACCAGAGTCTCCTTCTCCCTTGACTTAACCACGATATAATCTACGTAAGCATGTACATTACGGCCAATCTGCTTGTGAAGACAATTTTGTACACACCGTTGATAAGTTGCCTGGCACTCTTGAGCCCAAAGGGCATAGACACATAGCAGAAGGCTCCAAAGGGAGTTATGAATGCCGTCTTCTCCTGGTCCTTAACTGCCATTTTGATCTGATGATAGCCAGAATATGCATCCAAAAAACTCAAACGCTCACAACCGGCCGTAGCATCAATAATTTGATCAATACGGGGGAGGGCAAAAGGATCTGCTGGACAAGCCTTATTAAGATCTGTGTAATCCACACACATGCGCCAGGTGCCGTTTTTCTTAAGGACCAGCACCGGATTGGCAAGCCACTCAGGGTGGAAAACTTCAATAATAAAGCCAGCTGCTAAGAGCCTGGCTACCTCTTCTCCAATGGCCTTGCGTCTTTCTTCGTTAAACCGGTGGAGGAACTGTTTCACTGGTTTGTATTTAGGATCCACATTAAGGGTGTGCTCAGCGAGTTGCCTCGGTACACCTGGCATGTCAGAGGGCTTCCATGCAAAAATGTCCCGATTCTCACAGATGAACTCGATGAGCGCGCTTTCCTATTTCGGATCCAAGTTGGCACTGATGCTGAACTGCTTGGACGAATCGCCAGGCACGAAGTCAACAAGCTTAGTTTCAGCTGCCGATTTGAACTTCAGGGCCGGATCATGCTCCGTAGTTGGCTTCTTCAATGGAGTCATGTCCGCCGGATCAACATTGTCCTTATAATACTTCAGCTCCTCGGTGGCACAAACTGACTCTACGTTGGCCGCATCTCCTTCCTCGCACTCCAAAGCGATTTTACGGCTTTCGTGAACCGTTATTGTCCCCTTGTGACCCGGCATCTTGAGCTGCAAATACACATAACAGGGACGTGCCATAAACTTGGCGTAGGCCGGTCGCCCAAACAGGGCGTGATATGGACTTTGGATTTTCACCACTTCAAACGTCAATATTTCCGACCTGGAATCATGATCATCTCCAAAAGCCACTTCCAGAGCTATCTTACCAACAGGATATGCTGACTTGCCAGGTACCACACTGTGAAACACTGTATTGGACGGTTTGAGATTTTTATCCGTTAGTCCCATATGACGGAAGGTCTCATAGTACAAGATATTAATGCTGCTCCCTCCATCCATGAGCACCTTGGTGAACATGTAACCTCCCACCTGAGGCACCACCACCAGAGCCAACTGACCCGGATTATCAACCTAGGGAGGGTGATCCTCTCTGCTCCAATGATTGGCTGTTCAGACCAACATAGATAACGGGGCACGGCCGGTTCAACAGAATTGACCGCCCGCCTCTGAACCTTCCGGTCTCGCTTGTCCAAGCTAGTGGTGAAAACATGGTATTGCTCACTATTCAACTGCTTTGGGTTGCTCTGGTAACCCGACTGTTGCTGCTGCTGGTTGTAACCACCCTGGTTGTTCTGATTATTTTGATTGTTATGTCCGCCCGGACTACCATTAAATCCTGAACCGGAATTTCCTCCTCCATATCCCAGCCCGGATCCTAAGCCACCACCGAACCTGTGATCATACCGGAAAGCATTAGATTTCTTGAACTCCTGCATAATGAAGCAATCCTTCCAAAGGTGGTTTGCTGGCACCTCCTTCGTCCCATGCTTTGGACAGGGCTGGTTCAATAGATAATTTAAGCGGTCCGGGTTAGGGTTAGGCGCTCCATCGCGATTCGGCGGTTTACCCTTGCATCGCTGACCCTTGTCCTGCGCGTTGGTATTAGCCACGAAGTCCATGTTGCCATCCGCTTTACGCTTACCTCCGTTACCGTTACCTGCCGAGTGGTGCTGTTGACCTTTGGAGTTGCTGTTCTTCTTTCCCTTCCCTGTCTTGTCATCAACAGACTCGGGATCCTTGGTACTATCAGAATCAGCATACTTTACCAAGGCAGCCATGAGGGTCCCCATGTCAGTGCAATGGCGCTTCATCTGTCCTAATTTCAGCTTTAGGGGCCCAAACCGGCAATTGCCTTCTAGGGTTATCACCGCGGTGTCAGCGTTGATGCGGTCCGATGAATGCAGAACCTGCGAGACCCGGCGCACCCAATGAGTCATCGATTCTCCTTCCTCCTGGACACAGGCAGCTAAGTCCACTATCGACATAGGCTGCTTACATGTATCCTTGAATTTACTGATAAACCAGGCTCGTAATTGGGCCCATGAACTGATAGAATTGGCCGGTAAGCTTTTTAACCAAGTACGGGCCGTTCCTTCGAGCATCATGGTGAAGTACTTCGCACATGCCGCATCATCCACATCAAGCATTTCCATGGACATCTCATAGCTCTCCACCCATGTCTCTAGAGGTTGATTCGCCGTGTAATTTGGTACCTTGCGCGGGCCTTTGAAATCCTTGGGCAGGCGCACATTGCGTAAAGCGGGGACAAGGCAAGGCACCCCCAAAGAACTAGAAGTAACACCAGGTTCGACCAAGATAGTTAGACGGACCGGCGTAAGATGCCGAGCCTGATACTGTGCAGCTAACTCGGCCTCCCTGCGCGCTCGGGCCCGGTCCACCACTTCCTGAGCGTTATCAGCACCACCCGCCGGGTTGTTGCAGCGGGGTGCTCCACGTCGTTCAATACTTGACACTGCCGGTTCATCCATACGCCTGCTATAGCTCCGGCTTGGACGAGGGGTCGAGTGGATCCGGTCGCGGCTGTACGAGTATGCTTCCTGTTGGACCAAAGCTGTCCTAAGAAGCTCCTTGACCCATCGCGTCTCTACCGCCTGCGGCGAGTCACCTTCAATTGGAATGGCCTCCAGCCGTGCAGCAGCGGCAACGAGATTGTCTATTGGGTTGGAGTAGTGACCCGGAGGTGTTGAAACAGCCTGAGGTATAACAGTGTTTTCACGAGGCAGATCCATCAGACGGGGCTGAACCGGCGCGCCTGTCCCAGGAGCTTCCGCCCGATTTACCTCCAGCGGATCACTGGTTCCTGCTCCTGGGGTGTTGAAAAGGTCTCTGGCCTCGAAAACCGAAGGCAGACGGGATCGGTACTTCCTCTTCATGACTTCATGCGACGCATTCTGGTCCAACATGAGCCTGTAGGCTTGTGCGTCTAAAGCGGCCCACTCTGCGGTCATCCTGGCATTCTCAGCTGCCAGGTCCGCCTTGGCCTGGGTGATCTGTTCCTTCACCTTTGCAATCTCCGCGTTGTGGACGTCCTGATCCGCTGGGTTAGCTTCTGCCATAAGCACAGCCAATGCATCAAATAGATCTGATAGAACTTGAGCCGGCGGGCGTACAGAGCTTCCTGCCCCGGCAGCCGTCGCCGCTACTGAACCGGAGGTTATTGGCGCAGCGGTCGAAGAATGAAGCGCTGCTTGTGTGCCGGCCATGAATATTCCAACTCGGTTGGGTAGATCAAAGGGGTCCGGAATACTGTCGCCATCGGAACAGCCCCCAATCCGGCCATCTTGTAGCTGATATAGAGATTCGGTTTCTCCGGTTGATGACTCGTCGCCGGAATACACGACGGTCTCGCCGCAAGATTCCGATCCATCCTCATAACTTCCTCCATGGATGACTCCCACGAAGGCACGCTTCACGGCCGGTTTAATCTGGGCGGATCGCGCACGCTGAGCCGTTTTGACGAGGTTGGTGCAGATGTCCGGCTCAGGGCCCGGTTAACCTATCTTGCCGATGAAAACGTGTATGCCACCAAAGGGGACCCGGTACCCGTACTCAACTGAGCCGGCCTCAGGGCCCCAGCCTGCATCATCGATGTAGAGCTTGCCACGACGACTCTTAGTCATCCGGCCCACAATGTAGCCCTCGAGTCCTTCAAAGCGGCCCTCCAAGAACTTGAAACCATCATGCGATGGCCCCACGGTGGGCGCCAACTGTCGTGGTTTTGTCACGGCAGATGTCCTAGAGAAAGGACTTAGTCGTGGAGCCATCGTAACGGGTTAGCTTGAAGGGGTTAAAGCGGACACAGGGATGCAAGAGAGTTTATACTAGTTTGGCCCCTTTGATGAAGGTAAAAGCCTACGTCTAGTTGTGATGGAATTGATGGGGTTTCGATGACTAGGGAGCAAACAAGCTTCGCCTAAGTCTCGAGTTGTTGTCTGTTGTCCTTGAACCGCCGCCGGGTCGTCCTCTTATATACATGGGTGACCCCCGTCGGTTTACAGAGTCCCAACACCGGCTCATATACGTGTTCGGTTTGGTCTCAACTTATTCCTAACTTACAATACAAGTTTACATACCGACGCCGGTTTATGGCTACAGGCCTTAAACCAATCATGGGCTTTAAACCCTCATCTACCTTCATGGGCTTTAACATACTTAACTACTGATGAAGTTAACCCGGGCCAGATAGGCCGGTTTACGCCCAGTAGTAATATCCCCAATAGTACGTGTAAGGTCGGTCCGGGCCGCTTCATCCCACGATGCCACCGAATCAAGATAAGACTAGTAACGGCAAGTAAATTGACACAATCGACATCCACAACAACTTGTGTTCTACTCGTGCATAGAAACTACGCATAGACCTAGCTCATGATGCCACTGTTGGGGATCGTAGCAGAAATTTAAAATTTTCTACGCATCACCAAGATCAATCTATGGAGTAATCTAGCAACGAGGGGAAGGGGAGTGCATCTACATACCCTTGTAGATCGCTAAGCGGAAGCATTGCAAGAACGCGTATGAAGGAGTCGTACTCGCAGTGATTCAGATCGCGGTTGATTCTGATCTAAGCACCGAACAACGGCGCCTCCGCGTTCAACACACGTGCAGCCCGGTGACATCTCCCACGCCTTGATCCAGCAAGGGGAGAAGGAGAGGTTGGGGAAGACTCCATCCAGCAGCAGCACGACGGCGTGGTGGTGAAGGAGGAGCGTGGCAATCCAGCAGGGCTTCGCCAAGCAACGCGGGAGAGGAGGAGGACTTGGGAGAGGGGGAGGGCTGCGCCAGAACTTCGGTGCGGCTTCCCTACCACCCCCCACATATATATAGGGGCAAGGGAGAGGGGGGCCGGCCCCCTCAGATCCAATCTGAGGAGGGGGCGGTGGCCAGGGGGGTTGCCTTGCCCCCCAAGGTAAGGGGGGCGCCCCCCTTTAGGGTTCCCACATACCCTAGGCGCATGGGCCCTAGGGGGGAGGCGCCCAGCCCACTAAGGGGCTGGTCCCTCTCCACACACAGCCCATAGGGCCCTCTGGGGCAGGTGGACCCTCCCGGTGACCCCCGGAACCCCTTCGGTGGTCCCGGTACAATACCGGTAACCCCCGAATGATTTCGGTGACCGTATGATGACTTCCCATATATAAATCTTTACCTCCGGACCATTCCGGAACTCCTCGTGATGTCCGAGATCTCGTCCAGGACTCCGAACAAAATTCGGTGACCACGTACATCTATTCCCTATAACCCTAGCGTCATTGAACCTTAAGTGTGTAGACCCTACGGGCTCGGGAGTCATGCAGACATGGCCGAGACAACTCTCCGGTCAATAAGCAACACAGGGATCTGGATACCCATGTTGGCTACCACATGCTCCACGATGATGTCATCGGATGAACCACGATGTCAAGGATTCGATCAATCCCGTATACAATTCCCTTTGTCTATCGGTACGATACTTGCCCGAGATTCGATCGTCGGTATCCCGATACCTTGTTCAATCTCATTACTGGCAAGTCTCTTTACTCGTTCCATAACACATCATCCCATGATCAACTCCTTGGTCACATTGTGCACATTATGATGATGTCCTACCGAGTGGGCCCAGAGATACCTCTCCGTTACACGGAGTGACAAATCCCAGTCGCGATTCATGCCAACCCAACAGACACTTTCGGAGATACCCGTAGTGCACCTTTATATCCACCCAGTTGCGTTGTGACGTTTGGCACACCCAAAGCACTCCTACGGTATCCGGGAGTTGCATAATCTCATGGTCTAAGGAAATGATACTTGACATTATAAAAGCTTTAGCATACGAACTACACGATCTTGTGCTAGGCTTAGGATTGGGTCTTGTCCATCACATCATTCTCCTAATGATGTGATCCCGTTATCAACGACATCCAATGTCCATGGTCAGGAAACCGTAACCATCTATTGATCAACGAGCTAGTCAACTAGAGGCTTACTAGGGACATGGTGTTGTCTATGTATCCACGCATGTATCTGAGTTTCCTATCAATACAATTCTAGCATGGATAATAAACGATTATCATGAACAAGGAAATATAATAATAACCAATTTATTATTGCCTCTAGGGCATATTTCCAACAGTTCCCGGTTAAGGTGGGAGGTCGGGGGCCGAGCGATGCATGTTTCTCTCGTACACGTACGCCCGTCTGTTCGAGGTGTTGGCTCTAACTGAACCCGAGCGAGGCATTGGGCTCTAACTGAACCCGAGCGATTGCACTATAGGCTACGCTTTACTGAACCCGAGCGATCGATCGATGGCTGTTAACTGAACCAGATCGAGCGATTCCTTCGCTACTGCTGCTAACTGAAGCTGATTGATGCTGCCTCTGGGATGAACAGTGAGCGTTGCGGGGGGTTTTGGATGAACAGTGAGCGGTGGCGTTGCGTCTGGATGAACAGGACCCCGTGGTGTGGAGGGCTGGATGAACAGTAGACGGTGGAGGGGTGCCCGTGGAGGGGTGGTTCAACAGTAGCCGGTGGAGTAGCGCGCGGTGGAGGCTGGATGAACAGGAGCCCGTGGAGGCTGGAGGAGGTCGACGGTAGCCCATGGAGGCTGGAGGAGGTCGATGGTGGAGATGAACAGTATCCCGTGGAGTCCCGTTTTGCGGTACGCCACACCCCTCCAGATGAACAGGACCCCCGTTTCGACCGTAGGAGGTCCGTTTCGTCCGTTTTGCGGTACACCACACCCCTCATGATCAACAGGACCCCCATTTCGACCGTAGGAGGTCCGTTTCCTCCATTTTGCGGTACGCCACACCGCTCCCGATCAACAGGACCCCCGTTTCGACCGTAGGAGGTCCATTTCCTCCGTTCTGCGGTACGCCAGGCCTCGTTTCCATCGCCTGCTCCGTCCAAGCCCTCCCGATGAACACGACCACGCATTCCGTTCCGACCCTGCCGGTTGGCTCCCACGCGTTCTGTTGCCTCCCGATGAACACGACGCATTCCATTGCCTCCCGATGAACATGACGCATTCCGTTGCCTCCCGATGAACACAACGCATTCCGTTGCCTCCCCATGAACACGAGACGACGCTGTTTCTCCGTTCCGACCCAGCCATGTACACGAGCCCTGGCCGTACATATGCGCGAGTAGGCGTTCGAGACCCTACCCGTATGTACACATACGTGGCCGTATTTTCTTTCTTGCACCCTGGCCGCTGTACGTATGTGTACATGCTACGTGGGCGCCTCTACTACGACACGTGCGCGCCTCTACATCGACCAGTATGTACGTACACGTTCGTGACCAGAATGACAATGCTACATACGCTTCGACCAGGTGGGTCCCGACTGTCAGGCACTTCCTTGCCTGCGAAGATGTAGCTGGTGGGTCCCAGTAGTCAAGGGGCAAATCGTTTTGTTTTTTTGCCCGGACGCACTTCCTTGCGTGCGAAGGTGTAGCTGCTGGGTCCCTGCAGTCAGGGGGCAAATCATTTTTTTTGCCCGGACGCACTTCCTTGTCTGCGAAGGTGTAGCTGGTGGGTCCCAGTAGTCGGGGGCAAATCGTTTTTTTCCGGACGCACTTCCTTGCGTGCGAAGTGTAGCTAGTGGGCCCAGCAGTCAGGGGGACGAATCGTTTTTTTCGGACTCACTTCCTTGCGTGCGAAGATGTAGCTCTTGGGTCCCAGCAGTCAGGGGGCGAATCATTTTTTCGCGAAATACGGTGGCCCGTCCGGTCGGTCCCCGCTGTCAGGTGGAGGAATAATTATTTTGCGCGTAATAAGGAGGCACTTCCTTGTGGCTGCCGTGGACCCAACTGTCAGCCTCTCCACGTTCAGTCCACGTCTGATGGAAGTCGTTCCTTGACCATGTTGACCACGTCGCGCCGAGAGAACCAGGGCGGTGGACGACGGCGAGGCCTAGGAAGGGGACGACGCGGAGCCGGGAAGAAGCGGCAGTGGATTCACACGTGGAGAGGAGTACGAGGGTTCACTGGTTCGGCTGCGCTACCGTCGCCGCAGAATAACAGGGGGTGTGGGTGAGTGGAGGGATGGCCTGGCCAGCGGTGGGAGTAGTAGGGGGCGGTGAGGCCTCGGCGGCAGCACAGCCGGCCACGGGAGGCAGGAGCAGGCGGCATGACCGGCGCTGCTTTGGGCGGCTGGAGCAAGAAGACCAGAGGTTGAAGAAGCACGATGGCCGTTGGATGGACATCGTATGGTCACTTCAGCTAGAATCGTTTATATTGACTAAGTTGACCAAGGCCTTGGTACGTCAACTTAGTAGGCCCACAGATCAGCTTCCGAAACGGTGTGCCCCAGATGTCAGGGGGACAAATCATTTTTGGGGTGGGTGAAGCTAGAATATCCGAGATTGAAGAAGAAGCACGGCATCCGTTGGATGGACATCCAACGGCCACTGCTGCTAGAACCGTGTGTTGACTATAAGTTGACAAAGCCTTGCATACGCGTCAACTCTGTTTTTTAGGGGACGCGACAACTTAGTAAGGCCAGAAGTGTGTGGAAGAGAACATATAGCCCATTTGAGATTTGTAGAATGTGTAGCCCATTTTTGAATTCTAATGGAATTTACTACAGCCCATTTACAGTTTGTTAAAAGTACAGCCCATTTCAACCAACCGTTCAAAACAGAATTCAATAAAATTTCCCACATTTCGATGGGATTCGAAATATTTTTATCCCGAAATTTCTAGTCAGATTAAATACAATTTCAATATAGATTTATATTACGTAAAAATCCAACGAAACATTGTGCTCGCAACAATTAATGAAATTAAAATTTTCAATATCCAAAACTAATATTTTATAAAGTAATCACGTGTTTGGTGCATTTTTTATGGTTACTGCCCAGTTTTTATAATTACGTCCCATTTATTATTTCTTAAAGCCCATTTTCTTGTTAAGCCTAATGCATCCCTCCTAGGAAAGATTTGCAGCCCAGCGGGGCGGAGAATAACAACTTGACCTTGCCTGGGTATTCCTTAAAAAAAGTATAGCTGGGCTAGCCATTTTCACCTTGAAAAAAAAATTAATATCTGGGCTGGATATCTGGCCTGGGCTGGATATCTGGCCTGAGCTAGATGGGCCACAGCCCGCCCAGTTAATACCTGCAGCGATATTTTCGTTGTTGTTCAGAGGAGAAAAATTAATATCTGGGCTAAACATCGAAAAACTCTGTAGTGCTCACACCTCAAAAACAGAAATACTGCTCGAGCTGTTTTGTCCCAGCTGTCGGCCGCTTCTTGTGCAATTCTCTTGTTTATTGACTGCTACATAGGTTGACAATGGTGTGGGACCATGATGTCAAGAAACCAGGAGGAAGCAAAATAAATTATAGTTATATATATATATACATATATATATATATAATAAGGAGGCACTTGCGTACGTGAGGCTATAGACCTGGTGGGTCCCCATTGTCATCCTCTCCAAGTAAAGTCATCTCCTCGCCCGCGCGCGCTTTCCGCCCGAAACAGTCAGCGCCGCCCCCCCCGCTTCACAGTGCAGGCGATTGCTCCGCCTTCAAACGACACAAGTGTCGTCCGTCCGTCCATCTGCCGCCCACATTAATGATACGCGGTTGCCGAGGCAGCTACTCCGGCGCCACACGTCCGTCCCTCCGCCCACCCACCATTGCTATATAAACTGCTGCGCCGGCCATAGCCGCTGTCATCCACATCCGTTCCCTTTCTCCTATCCACACCACAACTGCCCACCATGGCTTCCTCGCGCTCCAGCGCTCTTCGGGACGAGCGGACGACGGACCACAAGGAGATGGCAGCCATTGCTGCCGACCGGCTGGCCAGCAGGCAGCCGGAGGACGACGACGTCCCAATGCAGAACATGGTAGTCAACGATCCGGCGCCAACCCCCCCTCCGCGCCATCCTCGCTGGTGCATTGCACCATGACCATCGGCGAGGCCCGTGCCCTATATATGGACAGGGTGAGGCAGATGCGTGAGGAGCAGTTTTGGGAGGCGCAGGCCGACGCCGCCTACAACCACCATCTCCTCCAGGAGCACCTGCAGGCGGAGGAGCAGATCGCCGCAGAGCGGGTGGAGCAGGAGGCCCTGCTCGACTCGTACCGCTCCGCCCGCAAGGGCCGCCTCGAGCGCTGGCGGTATCGCATGCCGGTGGCGGAGGCTGCGGCCTCCTACAAAGAGGCTAGCAAAGAGGGTGATGAAGTGGGCGAGGCGCTATTTGGCGAGAACGAGGACGAGGCAGAGGACAATGCCGGCTCCAACGAGTCCCCGCTCCGCTGGCGTCGACGAGGCCCTGCTCCGCCGAGGCCCCGTGACGCCAACAACGAGGCAGAGGACACCGCCGGCTCCGCCGAGGCCCCACCCCACCAACAACGAGGCAAAGGACATCGCCGGCTCAGCCGAGGACCCAACCTGCCAGCAACGTGGGTGAGGATTTCCACCGCTCCGCTGAGGCGCCGCCCGCCGGCAACGAGACAGAGGACATCGCCGGCTCCGCCGAGGCCCCGCCCCGCTGCTAACGAGGCCGCGCCACACAGAAAACGAGGAAGAGTAGAACATGGTAGGTCGCCGCCGCTCGGGACCAAGTAAGGCCACCGCTGCTACCCTCTGGTTGAAGCCAATCTAGGCGGGTTGACCATTGACGGCCGGTTAGCTTCTTGGCTGCGACGTGGAGTCAGAGAGCTGCGCTGGAGAAGAACGCTGCTTCTACTTAACTGCTAGTGCAGTTGGCTGACTGACACGTTGGCCCAACAGGCCACATGTCAGTTATGCAACTGCACCTGCAGTTAAGTCACTGAAGCTTCTGTTCAGCTCAGCGGGACACAGGTGGGTAGCTTCGGTTAATTAATTATACCTCCAACGCACCCCTTTTTAGTTGAAGAATGTATGAAATGTAATGAAATCCGGCATGTTTATATGAAATCCGACCGTGTATGAATGAATTTGTTTCAATTAGTTTGAATTCCTGTATCACTGGCATTGGATGAACATGCAAAACAATACGTACTAGCATTATTCCCAGGGTGATCACCTCGTTTGCAGCAGTTTCACATGTACTCCCTCCGGTCCTTTCTAGCCTGCATACAAGTTTTGTCTGCAGTCAAAGTATCTCTACTTTGACGAATCTTATACAAAAAAGTATGCACTTTCACAATGTGCGAAGTAAAAAGGAATAGAAGGAGTACAAAGAGTTTGAGCAACTTTTTAGCGTTTCTGTACATTGCAATCAAACACACAGGCCTGGCAATTCATAGAGAACATTCAAAACAATCGATGATTATGCATCTCAGCGACTCACATGTCAGAGGCAATATTTACTTCACAACTAAAGAATAAATAAAAAATTGATCGGTGCTGCTGACAGCAAAGGGCGTCCCATTCGAAAATATCAAACGCATGTCTTGCTAAAATCAATGAGCAAAATTTGACAAGGTTGTCCCATTCCAAAATATCAAATGTCTACGATTGTGGAATGGGCAGGGTTTGCCATCAGTTCGGACATTGACATGGCACCTCGTGCTAAATAAACCAGTTGTTCTTTTTGTGCAGTTCCACCAAAATCAACCAAATTCGCGCGTAGCTTGTATGATTTTGTCCTTATATGTTGCAACGCCTTGAACTTATCGGCACCTCCTTTCTTGTGGTGGAAATGAATGGTTCGATGTATTCATGAACATTTTGTGCAGTTCCCATTGAATTCAAGCTGAGCACCCCTATTTGCACAAATACAAAAAAGTGATTAGTATAAAGCAAACTGTACTATGAATTGACAGTTTCAACAGCACATACATGGTCCATGTAGAGCACACTTTTAGAAAAATGGAACTCGGCAGAAAGAATCCTAGAACAACATTGTACTTGTGCATCACAGCAAAAAAATGGAGATTTGTCAGTCCTTCTGAGCTGAAGTTAGTTTGGTATTATGGGGAGTAATGTAACCATCCTTCAACTGCTCCTTCTGATGAGAAGATAGACAAGGCTTCTTCATCCAGGCATAATCGGAACTAGTCACTTCACGTACTCCATATTCTTCTTCAGAGGAAGATGACCCTGTTGTGCAAAGACAAGAGGACTACTAAATTCTAGCATCGCTGTTTGCTCGAAAAAAAAGGAAAGGAAATATTTAAAACATCACAGATGAAGCACTTCTCAAGGACAATACCACTTTTTCATGACAGTATCTAAACAGTAGCACAACACCAATAGAGATGACAAAGCTCAATCATATGGATGAAATCAGTGGGCGAGTACCAACCTTTGTCAGGAGGCTTATTGTGTAGAGCATACAGATGAAGCACTTTTTCGGAACCATCTATTGCTATCTACGGTGGTGGCCATGCTTACTATATACTCCTCGATTAGTTTAATGTTTCCAACATCTTCTGGTGCAGTTCCACTAAAATATATGATATCTTCAAAGAAGATCCCTGTTTGCACAAGTAGAGATAATTACATATTACATTAAGAGTGGCATCAAATCAGTGGCAAAACAATTGCTCGTTCCAGCCATAACAATAAATTAAGATGCAAAACTATATCATTACTTGTGTCATCACAGTTCTAGTGCTTCATTACAACACCGGGAGTTGATTTTTGTTTTTCTTCCGCTTGTTCTTCCCCTTAATCACTTGGTTCAATAACAGACAAGCTTTGCCTTTAATGTAAAATTTGGCATGTCAATTAGGGAGCAAAAGTATAGTACTAAACTTAATTTTCTGATGAAAGTGGCAAAATACAGGCGAGCAGTTGTGAAATATCCTTATCTTACCTCAATGGGATATTACGGTGCACATACAGATTGGAAGTCTTGTCTCCATTTGTGCAGTTCACTAAAATCAAGCAACATTATTATACAAGTAGCACAACATATGAAAGCACACTGCAGAATCATGTGAAAGAAGACTAGTATTGACCTCTCATGATGCGGAATTCGAACAACTCACTAGAAAAAGATCTGAACCAAATTCGCCTTAACGGATAGGAAGCAAGATCTCCTCTTGTGCAGTTCCACTAAGATCAAGCAATCAAGCAACGTTGTCGGTGTGACATTTTGGTTGAACTGCACAAAACACTCTTAAAACAAAAGTGTTTTGTGCAGTGCAACAAAAGGTCACAATGGCAACGAGGTGAAGTAGATAACCCTGTTTACACAGAGGTGCAAAGGAAACAATTAGCGGTCAATAACGGTGGATGACACAGAAGCCAACAAAAAGAAGCATCTACCTTATCTAAATGGGAAAGAAAGCAAGACAGTAGCATTTCTCAAACGGTGGCATTGATTAATATTAACATAGAGATTATATTAACAATAAAATTCGTTAAACATGTAATTTTCTTTTAACTATGGCATTGCATCAATTTTCCAGCGGCATTATTAGAGGGTGTTTGTTTACAGGGACATTTTGGTGTAGGGACTAAAAAAACTCGGTGTCAGTCCCATCTAAACCAAACAGGAGGGACTTCTAGGGACTAAAAGTAGGAATTTGGGACTAAAGATAGAAGACCCCGAGGGAGTCTTTTTGGGACTTTTTCCAACAGTTGCCCCTGCTACGCATCGCACCTTGTCTCTATTAGTTCATTACTAGGGGTAACATGGTCTTTTAGCATGTCATTTAATAACCTCTAGTCCATGTTTAGTCCCTGGAACCAAGCAGGTAGGGACTAGGGAGTTTTTAACCAAACAGGGCCTTAGATTAACAACAACTAGTGAGTTGCACGGGACAGTGGACACACCAACACCATGTGCATCTACCGATGTACTGTGGTCATGCACAGTCTATTGCAACAAAGAACAAACAACCAAGGAGCATATTTGTGTTGGTCCCAGTTTTGTTATCTTTAGACACCTTTCCCTATGTGAGCACAGCAAATCTAGTCCTGCTCAAACTCTACAGCCTTGTCCCTTCCTTTCCTTTTTGAACTAGTACTTTCGCCCCTTCCTGTCCTCTTTGAACCATGTCCTAGACTTATGCGATACAACTTTCCCCACTACTTTCCCCCATTCCTTTCCTCTTTGAACCACATCCTAGATTCATGCTATACAACTTTTCCCCTTCATTTCCTCTTTGAACCATGTCCTAGATTCATGCTATAAACAACTTTTCGCACTACTTCCCCCACTCCTTTCCTCTTTGAACCACGTCCTAGATTCATGGTATACATGCAGCTAGAGCAATGCATGTGGAGTAAGTAAATTATACCATAAGGTTCATGGGGCGTAGTTCGGTGGGCGACGGGATGGCGACGAAGAAGAAGGGGTCGGAGGCCCTCCCACGTCGCCGCTAGGTGGAAAGTGAACAGCTGCGCCGGTAGTCCCTCGCCGACGGCGACAATGTTAAGCCTCCTTCACTTCCCGGCGGACGGATCCTGCCGGCTCTTTGAGCAGCAGTGAGGGGAGAGAGAGGCCAACGAAGTCTTGTTTAGATCTGGAGAGGGCAAGAGAGTGTGAAGAGAGCAACTACAAGCGCTGAGGCTCCAGCGGGAGAGGGCGAGAGAGTGTGAAGAGAGCAACTACAAGCGTTGAGGCTCCAGCGTGTATATATATATATATACTGGAGAGAGTGTGTGAAGCATGCAAACCGTAGAAAACATTTTGACCAGCCAAAGAATCCTCCTGGCACAAATTATGCTCAAGTGTAGTTATCGAACCCGAGACCTCAAGTTTGATGAGCGAACAAGCTAACCAGCTACACAACCCTCCCGTTATGTTCAACAATAGGGAAATAACCTTTTATACATTCCTGCATTCGTGTGACAAGCATGCCGTGTTTTTTTGTGTGTGTTGGGAGTCATTGGTATTTCAATCATAATCGTGTCATGTGGCTTTGGTGGCAAGACTATCCAAAGTGGTGCAGAAATAATGCAGCCTTAGTCACCTTACCTCTCTCCACATAGTACGTTGGGTCCCACCAGTCAGAGGGTGAAACAAACAAATTAATAAGAAAAATTAAAAGCGCTAACTGCTTAGGAACACTATCCAATTGATCCCTCTGTTCGCTCATGTACTATTTTAAGTGAATCCTTATTATAGCATGCACACAAATTTTGGGCACTTGTATTCGACTTAATTCAATGTGCCACCGTATCTCGTATACTTACTACTCCCTCCGTCTAGGTGTAATAAGTCACGTTAGAAGGTGCAACGGGACCAAGGTGCGTGCGTGTGTGCGTGTGTGTGTGTGTGTGTGTGTGTGTGTTTAACAGCATGTGTGTGTTAGAGAGAGCGACAGATCGACCTACTCCTACAGAGAGATGTTGTGTAGTGTACGATTTTAGCCGCGAGAGTCGGTGCATCCTCTCGTTTCCGGGCGTGTCCGGTAGGGACATGCGGACAGCTGCCACGCCCGCTCCTGACCAGCCTGGCCCACCCAAAGCCCCTCCATCGCCCGCGCGCGCTTCCTGCCCGAAACGGTCAGCGCCGCTCCAAAGAATCGGTGCCGCATTCATGCCCGGGCAGAGCGGACGCGACCTCTCACTGGCGCAAGAGTGATGGTTGCTTCGTCTGTCCAACTTACTGCTGGGTCTATGTGATTTGACGGCTCATTGGTCTTTATTACTGAGGTGGTAGGACTGCTGGATGTCCCACGCTTTCGGCGCAAGGAGGTACTTCTACTAGATTACAATTTTCTCCATTCTTACAGCGGAGGCGTGCAAGAGTAGTGAAAACACACAGGCTCAGTGATTACATGGCCCACCTCACACTATCACCGTGCGACACCTAACTCTTTACATAGTACTCCCTCCGTTCCTAAATATTACTAGATGAGTCCCCGCACGTTGCCGCGGAACAACGGTATATCTCTCTGCACAAAATTATCGATTTCCTAGAACTAAAAAAAATCTATAACCGCATGACAAATGTGGTAGCCAAACTAAATAAACTCCCATCATCATTTAGATCATCCCACGTAAGGAAAAAAGATCAGCCAACTCCTACTTCATAATGGGATTATATTTTTCTTTTTGACATGTTAATGGGACTTAAAATCTCACTTACATGCATGCTACCTCTGCATGCTTGCATGCAGACATGTTGATATGATTTAAAACCCACTCACATGCATGTGCCACGGTATTTCTGCATGCTTGCATGTGGCTTAGTGCAGAGCCTCTCACCGTCTAGATCAGACGGCTATTATGGACTGATTTACTTCATCTAACGACTACATCAATTTTGATGATGTGGCTCAAGGAGAGGATAGAGAATTCCTAGTAGTGGGGGCTAGCTATTACTAGTAGATAAGTCTTCGTAGAGATTCCACTACGCACAGAACAAAATGAATGAATCTACACTTAAAATGCATCTATATACATCCGCATGTGGTTCATGGTGAAATCTCTACAAAGACTTATATTTAGGAATGGAGGAAGTACTAGTATAGTACGTACTGTAATTTACCAGCGAGATAAATTTGTACAATGCTATGAAGCTTCCAGCTTCTGTTACATGTATCTTGCGTCCAAGGTTGCCCATTGCAACATTTCATCAAATACAAAGGAGACTAACATGCATGCTATTGCATCTCAATGATTGACAGATCATAGGAAATATGTACTCCCTCCGTTCCAAAATAAGTGTCTCAACTTTGTGCCAACTTTAGTACAAAGTTGTACTACTACTAAAGTTGACACTTATTTTGGAACAGAGGCAGCTAAAGAAAAAAAATGATCCATGCAGTCCCTAGCCCTTGAATCATGAACCCTGAACAGGCTTCAATTTGCTAGCAACGTTCGAGCTTCCTAATAAATGAAGTTTGCAACCTTTTGACCATCGGATCATTTTGTGCAGTTTCACCAAAATCGAGATGAGCATCCCTGTGGCAAAGAAATTGAAGAAGCGTGATTAGAATAAGATTACTGGGACTAGTTGATGAGACATAAACTCATCACAAATACAATACGTAGAAGCCAGTAGAGGTATGTGCGGGGCAAAGAAGTAGAGAAATATCCATAGGGAGTGATGTGGGCAGCTAGAGCAGTGTTGCAAGCCAGCTATAAAGGGAGTTGTACCTGAGGGACGTAGCTCAACCTTGAGGACGGCGGCGGGAGGCGGCAACTGCCCACGTCGCGGCAGTGAGCAAGGGACGAAGGCAACATCACCGGCTTTGTGAGAGAGAATGGCGGGGACCCCTGATCGGGATGTGCCGACAATGGGTTTTCGCCGTCGGCGACGGCCACCGCATCTACACTAAGCATCCACCCCTTCCCCAAGCGGATGTGATCCGCCGGGATGTTAGAGATGTGGCCACAATCGTTTTGTGCGAGAGAGTGTGAAGCGAGCAACCCCAGCAAGCAACCGTGTAGGCTGGCCCGTCCTGACTATGTATATAGTGGAGCTGTTTCCTTTTCTCTCCATATGAACCTATCATATTGTGTACGTGCCACTGAAGAAAAAAACTTTATTTATAAATGACGCGGCACCTACTACTCGTTCTCCTATAACCTTGCGCTTAGCATCTCCAAAATATTAACCTTGCGATTGGCTCTTCGCCTCTTCGGGAAGTCGAGCAATAATGGTAGTGCAATATATATCGTTCTGGCTATGTGAGACCGAATGAATTGATGCACGTCCACCACGTGGGCGAGGGTCGAGGGGCGAGGGAGAGTGCTACATACGGAGCAAAATGAGTGAATCTACACTCTAAAATACGTCTATATACATCAGTGTTTGGAGTATGTACTAGTAGTTCATATTGAAATCTACTAAAGGACATATATATTCCAAACAATATGATATAATCTCTATAACCAAGGTAGTAGGGACAAGGAGTAAATGGAGGGGTTGTAAATTTTTCTCCTCGTCCTGCGAGCCACCGCGCGCATGGGCGAGGGAGCGGGCGTAAGGCGGAGCAAGCTTCACCTCATCCTACGAGCCACCCCGCCCATGGGCGGGGGAGACGGCGTACTAAGCAAGCTTCTCCTTGTTCTGTGAGTTGACGGGACACATCAAAAGTACTCCAGTGTATAGAGCCTTGCCTCTAAGGTAGGCCCCACATGGTTTGCCTGTTTTTTTAACATAACACGTCAAGTCGCAATTTGTTTGTTCACCCGTGGTAGAGGATCCTCTCTCCACCAAGTGGACAACCAGTACACGTGCCAAATTACCACGTGGGCTGCCTTTTTCGTACAGAAATGAGCTCCACCGTGTACCCAGACGGGTGTGGTTGGGAAAGAGATGGGAGTACGTGCGCCATGCATGCACCTCTTCTCTTCGTGCACGTCCCCCACCTACGTGGGTGTGTGTGAGAGATACAAACCATGTTCGTGAGTGTTTTTTGTTTTGTAGTTGGGGGTGGGGTGGGGGGTTGATTTTGTGAATTATTTGTGGGAATATGTGTCGATGACATCTCAAACAAAATTTTACATGCAATGTGTGTGAAATGGAGGCCTATCCATATCATACATAGAGGGTCAGGCAATCCACGAGAAGAGAGGGAGGGGTCATAACTATCGATAGAGTCGAAGAGAGGATCAAGTGGGTGGGTGCGAGATCGATGAAGAGAGCCATCGAAATTGTGTGTGTGTGCAAGTCAAAGATATAGGGCGACTGGCCTACCGGAACGTTAGAGGGCACATGTCAAGTTTGTGTATGGCAGGGAGACATGACTAGAGCGCTCGATGTATTGGTGTGTGTGGGGGGAGGGGGTGGGGGGAGGGGTAGGCAGAGGCCTAACTATAGAGGTAGAACGACTCGTATATGTGTTGAGAAGGAGAGACCCAGCTATGTCTTGAGGGAGATTGGTCGACATCCATACATAAATGAAGCACGGGAAATATGTTGGGACAGAGAGAGAGAGAGAGAGGAGAGAGAGGGAGGGAGAGGGGTAGAGTGCTGGATGGGTGATGGAGTTGCTTCTCGAAGATGGTGGGAGAGGCCTACTAGACAAACTGAGGGTGGAACTGCAATGTTATCAATAAGAGTGGGGATGTGTTTTTGTGTGTGCCTGTGCATGATAGATCTGTCGGGACGCATCCAGGGATGATGAAGGGGAACCATGTGTTTGGTAAGCAAACCTAACTAGATCGGTAGATCAATTGTTGTTTGTCGGAGGAAGGGAGAGACACAACTAATGAGGCAGATCGATTGACGTGTGGGTAAACACGAGTTATAAGGACCTTGCTAGCTATATGTATAGCGAGAGATCGGTCGGTGTACGTCCATTTGTTAGAGGAAAATAAGGCCTAGCGAGACGGATAGACAGAGAGAATGGAGCTAGGAGGTGGTGCGAGAGGCCCAACTACTAGCTAGATAGGGGGAGGAGTGTGCGGTTGTGAGATCGATGAAAAGAGGGGCAAGAGTTTACACGTGTGTCTAGCCGTATGAGAGACACGAGGCAAGGACACATAAAGGAGGAGACTGAAGGTCTGTGTGTATGTTGTAGGCAGGCATCGCTGGAGAGGTTTATCGGTCGGTGTGTGTCGGAAAGGAGTTGTGGAGACTCTGGGAGAACGACCTAAAGAAAAAAATGAATGTGCCCGGTGGATAGAATGCCGAGGGAGGGGGAGGGCGAGGAGGGCGTGTGCATGCACAAGAGAAAGTTAGTGGTAGCTACAAAGGTTAGAGGATTGTGTGGGTGTAAGAGACTAACAAAGATCACAATTTGATATGAAAGCGGATTCATATATTTGAATAGGAGATCATAGTGTTTTAAACATTGCATGCATGAATATAGCGGTGATGCACGTGTTGTGCACATGTTATACCATAATGTGATAATGCATGGCGTTTGCAACTCACAGCTAAATGCCGAACAATCTAAACCATACTATACATCAAACAATCTCACATTTTATTTGAATTTGTGATAATGTGTGGCGTTTGCAGCTTACAACTAAATATCGAACAATCTAAACAATACTATATATCGAACATTCTCACATTTTATTTGAATTTGTGGTAATTTGTGGTGTTTGCAACTCACATCTAAATACTTGTAGGCGTAGGGGGCGGGGCACCATACATAATGTGATAAACACATTATACATATGAGACATGGTTTAGATTATGAAGATCTAGCTAGAGCTAGAAATGTAATGTGATTTGAAATCAAAATAAAGTGGATTCAAAAAAGCTAGCTCGAGTTCATATAGTACACATAGTTCATATGTAACTCGAGACTAATCATGTGGTGTGCTGTGAAGATAATACACAAACGATGGTTTAACTTGACAATAATGATGATTGTCGATCTTATTAAAATAGATAAACAAATTCAAATGCTTTGACTTCACAACAATCATTACTGTAGATCTTATTCAAATAGAGAAACGAATTTAAATTTAGTTCATATTGAAGCGGTAGTATATACGTTTGGAATGCACTAAAACGTTCATTTGAGTAGTAGGTTGCATGCATTATACACGTAGCGAAATATTTTAACTGAACATAACATGAATTCAAAGTTTTGAATGACATTTGTAGTGCACATTGATTTGGTACAGTACACGTTAGGCTTGTCCGGAAATATCAACCCGCGCCTTGTTAGCCTGAAATATTTAAGATATATCTTTGTCTCGTTGTGCTCCGACAATTCCCTCCTTCTCAACTGGCGCCTTGCTATTCCGAAATTACAACGCGCGCGAAAACTCCCACCTCCTGTGAAATCCCGACACGCGAAATGCCCGTGGTACCCCTGCATAGAAAGAACCGCCTCAAATCGGTGGGGGTACTTTCATAACTTGCCCCACATTTTGGACAAGCACGTCTCTAAGCCATGGTTCCCCACTGCCATCCCATCCTCCCACCGATTCGTACACCGAGGCCGCGAAAACCCGCGACGAAACCCCACACCCTACTCCGTCCGCCACCCAGCCGGAGCCTCTTCCCCGACGACGTCGTCCACAGCAACACCTCGACGTCCCTCATCCACTGTACCGGATGAGGATCCGTCGTTGATCTCATCGTCCCACCGGTTCAGCCACCCCGTCATCCGCCTCCAAGGAGATGCCCCGACGTTCCCCTTGTCTTTGGCGCCACTTCCATTCCCACACTGTCGTCTTCACCTGCACCACCGGAAAAGCATCATCATCACCGTTTCCTCGGATGAAGCTGTGGCCTAATCAGCGCCACCAAAGAGGTTGTACATTAATCGCCGCATTTTCTTCTTGATTCGTTCTCACGGTGCTGCCGGCGCTCGGTCCCGAGCCGACACGACGTGGCTCCATCCATGGCGGTGATACGTCTCCAACGTATCTATAATTTTTTATTGCTCCATGCTATATTATCTACTGTTTTAGGCAATATTGGGCTTTATTATCCACTTTTATATTATTTTTGGGACTAACCTATTAACCGGAGGCCCAGCCTAGATTTGCTGTTTTATGCCTATTTCAGTGTTTTGAAGAAAAGGAATATCAGACGGAGTCGAAACGGAATGAAATCAACTAGAGAAGTTATTTTTGGAAGGAAACCCGCATCATGGACTTGGACCCCACATCAGAAAATACGAGAGGTGCTCACGAGGGTGGGGGGCGCACCCCCTGCCTCGTGGGGCCCCCGTAGCTCCACCGACGTACCTCCTGCACCCATATATACCTACGTGAACTAAAACTTCCAGAACGCAACATAGATCGGGAGTTCCGCCGCCAGAAGCCTCTGTAGCCACCAAAAACCAATCGGGACCCTGTTCCGGCACCCTACCGGAGGGGTGAACCCTCACCGGTGGCCATCTTCATCATCCCGGCGCTCTCCATGACGAGGAGGGAGTAGTTCTCCCTAGGGGCTGAGGGTATGTACCAGTAGCTATGTGTTTGATCTCTCTCTCTCATGTTCTTGAGGTGATACGATCTTGATGTATCGCGAGCTTTGCTCTTATAGTTGGATCTTATGTTTCTCCCCCCCCCTCTTTTCTCTTGTAATGAATTGAGTTTCCCCTTTGAAGTAATCTTATCGGATTGAGTCTTTAAAGATTTGAGAAGACATGATGTATGTCTTGCCGTGGATATCTGTGGTGACAATGGGATACCACGTGCCACTTGATGTATGTTTTGGTGACCAACTTGCGGGTTTCGTGGCATTGGGAACCTATGCATAGGGGTTGGCACACATTTTCGTCGTGATTCTCCGGTAGAACTTTGGGGCACTCTTTGAGGTCCTTTGTGTTGGTTGAATAGATGAATCTGAGATTGTGTGATGCATATCGTATAATCATGCCCACGGATACTTGAGGTGACATTGGAGTATCTAGGTGACATTAGGGTTTTGGTTGATTTGTATCTTAAGGTGTTATTCTAGTATGAACTCTAAGGCTGTTTGTGACACTTATAGGAATAGCCAAACAGATTGATTGGAAAGAATAACTTTGAGGTGGTTTCGTACCCTACCATAATCTCTTCATTCGTTCTCCTCTATTAGTGACTTTGGAGTGACTCTTTGTTGCATGTCGAGGGATAGTTTTATGATCCAATTATGTTAGTATTGTTGAGAGGACTTACACTAGTGAAAGTATGAACCCTAGGCCTTGTTTCCTATCGTTGCAATACCGTTTATGCTCACTTTTATCACTTGCTACCTTGCTGTTTTTATTATTTCAGATTACAAAAACTATTATCTACCATCCAAATACCACTTGTTTCACCATCTCTTCGCCGAACTAGTGCACCTATACAATTTACCATTGTATTGGGTGTGTTGGGGACACAAGAGACTCTTTGTTATTTGGTTGCAGGTTTGCTTGAGAGAGACCATCTTCATCCTACGCCTCCTACGGATTGATAACCTTAGCTCATCCACTTGAGGGAAATTTGCTACTGTCCTACAAACCTCTGCACTTGGAGGCCCAACAAAGTCTACAAGAAGAAGGTTGTGTAGTAGACATCAAGCTCTTTTCTGGCGCCGTTACCGGGGAAGTGAGTGCTTGAAGGTATATCTTTAGATCTTGCAATCGATTCTTTTAGTTTCTTGTTTTATCACTAGTTTAGTCTATAAAAGAAAATTACAAAAAATGGAATTAAGTTTGTCTCATACGCTTCACCTTTTTAATATCTTTCGTGAGTATGATGGAAAGGATAATTGTGCTCAAGTGCTAGAAGAAGAAATCTATAAAATGTTTGGCACTAAATATTTGAATGATGAGCATGATTGCAATGTTGTTAGTATGAATTCCTTGAATATCCATGATGCTAATGATATGCAAAGCCACAAGCTTGGGGAAGCTATGTTTGATGAAGATTATATTTTTTGTTCCCCAAGCTTTGATAAGAAAATTTACTATGATGAAAGCATGCCTCCTATCTATGATGATTATTGTGATGACACGTATGCTTTAAAGAATAATGATAACAATGAAACTTGTCATCTTGATTTCAATTTTCAATCCCATGATAGTTACTTTGTTGAGTTTGCTCCCACTATCTCGAATGAGAAGAATTTTGCTTATGTGGAGAGTAATAAAATTTCTATGCTTGTAGATCATGAAAAGAATACTTTAGATGGTGGTTATATTGTTGAATTCATTCATGATGCTACTGAAAATTATTTTGAGGGAGTTATATATGCTTGTAGGAATTGCAATAATATCAAGTTTCCTCTCTATGTGCTTAAAATTTTGAAGTTATGCTCGTTTTACCTTCCTATGCAAGTCGATTCTTGTTCCCATAAGTTGTTTGCTCACAAAATCCCTAAATGTGCTAGTCATATTCTTCATGATGCTCTCTTTATGTTACAATTCTTATCCTTTATGTGAGCATCATTGAAATCATCATGGCTAGCTAGGGGCGTTAAACGACAGCGCTTGTTGGGAGGCAACCCAATTTTATTTTTGTTCCTTGTTTTTTGTTCATGTTTAGTAATAAATAATCCATCTAGACTCTGTTTAGATGTGGTTTTATGCTTTTAATTAGTGTTTGTGCCAAGTAGAACCTTTGGGAAGACTTGGGTGAAGTCTTCATGATCATGCTGTAAAAAACAGAAACTTTAGCACTCACGAGAATTACTGCCATTTTTATTTGGAGAGTGCTATTTAGTTAATTATTTGTGCAGGTTATTAATAGATAAATTACTCAGGTCCAGCAATTTATTTGAGAATTTTATGAGTTCCAGAAGTATACGTTTGATCCAGATTATTACCGACTGTTTTGTTTTTGATAGATTCTATTTTTTGTGTGTTGTTTGCTTATTTTGATGAATCTATGGCTAGTAAAAGAGTTTATAAACCATAGAGAAGTTGGAATACAGTAGGTTTAACACCAATATAAATAAAGAATGAGTTCATTGCAGTACCTTGAAGTAGTGTTTTGTTTTCTTTCGCTAACGGAGCTTACGAGTTTTCTGTTAAGTTTTGTGTTGCGAAGTTTTCAAGTTTTGGGTAAGGATTCGATGGACTATGGAATAAATAGTGGCAAGAGCCTAAGCTTGGGGATGCCCAAGGCACCCCAAGGTAATATTCAAGGACAACCAAGAGCCTAAGCTTGGGGATGCCCCGGAAGGCATCCCCTCTTTCGTCTTCATTCATCGGTAACTTTACTTGGAGATATATTTTTATTCGCCACATGATATGTGTTTTGCTTGGAGCGTCAATTTATTTTGTTAGGATTTTCTCACAATAATTTAGAACAATGTTTTGCATATTTTATTCCAATAAAAGTGGCATTGATAGTCTTTACTATGCCTATGTTACAAGTCTTCATGTTGCTGTTTGAAAACAGAAAGTTTACCGCAGTTGAAATAATTCCCTAGAAAAGTCAGCATGTGATAAAATGTTGAAACCTTTTTCATATTAAGCTCTGATAAATTTACTACAGTGGGAATTTTCTTTCATAATTTTTGGAGTTAGGGATGTATAGATGTTGCAGCATTCTTTACAGACTATCCTGTTTAGGCAGATTGCTGTTATGTTTGCATTGTTTGCATATGTTTGCTTCTTTAATGATTCTATTTGAGGATAGGACTATTAAATATGCAGAGGAATTTAGTATGCAATGTTGAATAATAATTTTAGTGATTTTATACAGTAGAGTATGATAAGGTTTTTGCAATGGTTTATACTAACTTATCTCACGAGTCCTTGTTGAGTTTTGTGTGGATGAAGCTTTTGAGATTTAGGGAGACTGTGATATGAGAGGAATTAAGGAGACACAAAAGCTCAAGCTTGGGGATTCCCAAGGCACCCCAAGCTAATATTTCAAGAAGTCTCAAGCGTCTAAGCTTGGGGATGCCCCGGTTGGCATGCCACCTTTCTTCTTCAACAAACTATCGGTTAGTATCGGTTGATCCTAAGTTTTTGCTTCTTCACATGATGTTTGCTATTATTAGATGTCATTTTATTTAGTTTTGCTTGCTGTTTAAATAAAGTATCATGGTCTGAAATTATTGAATGGGAGAGTATTCACATAGTTGCATAATTATTCGACTACTCATTGATCTTCACTTATATCTTTCGGAGTAGTTTGTCATTTGCTCTAGTGCTTCACTTATATCTTTTAGAGCATGGTGGTAGTTTTATTTTGAAGAAATAGATGAACTCTCATGCTTCACTTAGATTATTTTGAGAGTCTTAATAGCATGGTAATTTTCATAAAATCCAAATATGCTAGGTACTCAAGAATAATAAAATTCTCTTATGAGTGTGTTGAATACTGTGAGAAGTTTGATGCTTGATGATTGTTTTGAGATATGGAGATGGTGATATTAGAGTCATGCTAGTTGAGTAGTTGTGAATTTGAGAGATACTTGTGTTGAAGTTTGTGATTCCTGTAGCATGCACGTATGGTGAACCGTTATGTAACGAAGTCGGAGCATGATGTGTTTATTGATTGTCTTCCTTATGAGTGGCGGTCGGGGACGAGCGATGATCTTTTTTTCTACCAATCTATCCCCCTAGGAACAGCGTGTAACACTTTGCTTTGATAACTTCTAGATTTTTGCAATATGTATATGAGTTTTTATGACTAATGTTGAGTCCATGGATTATACGCACTCTCACCCTTCCACCATTGCTAGCCTCTCTATTACCGCACAACTTTTGCCGGTACCATAAACCCACCATATAGCTTCCTCAAAACAGCCACCATACCTACCTATTATGGCATTTCCATAGCCATTCCGAGATATATTGCCATGCAACTTTCCACCATTCCGTTTATTATGACACGCTTCATCATTGTCATATTGCTTTGCATGATCATGTAGTTGACATTGTATTTGTGGCAAAGCCACCATTCATAATTCTTTCATACATGTCACTCTTGATTCATTGCATATCCCGATACACCGCTGGAGGCATTCATATAGAGTCATCTTTGTTCTAGTATCGAGTTGTACCATTGAGTTGTAAATAAATAGAAGTGTGATGATCATCATTCAATAGAGCATTGTCCCAAAAAAGGGGAGAAAGGCCATAAAAAAGAAAGGCCAAATAAAAAAAGAAAGGCCAAATAAAAAATAAAAAAATAAAAGGGACAATGCTACTATCCTTTTTCCACACTTGTGCTTCAAAGTAGCACCATGTTCTTCATATAGAGAGTCTCATATATTGTGCTTCAAAGTAACACCATGTTCTTCATATAGAGAGTCTCATATGTTGTCACTTTCATATACTAGTGGGAATCTTTCATTGTAGAACTTGGCTTGTATATTCCAATGATGGGCTTCCTCAAAATGCCCTAGGTCTTCGTGAGCAAGCGAGTTGGATGCACACCCACTAGTTTCTTTTGTTGAGCTTTCATACATTTATAGCTCTAGTGCATCCGTTGCATGGCAATCCCTACTCACTCACATTGATATCTATTAATGGGCATCTCCATAGCCCGTTGATACGCCTAGTTGATGTGAAACTATCATCTCCCTTTTTTTCTTCTCCACAACCACCATTCTATTCCACCTATAGTGCTATGTCCATGGCTCACGCTCATGTATTATGTGAAGATTGAAAAAGTTTGAGAACATCAAAAGTATGAAACAATTGCTTGGCTTGTCATCGGGGTTGTGCATGATTTAAGTATGTTGTGTGGTGAAGATGGAGCATAGCCAGACTATATGGTTTTGTAGGGATAGCTTTCTTTGGCCATGTTATTTTGAGAAGACATGATTGCTTTGTTAGTATGCTTGAAGTATTATTATTTTTATCTCAATATGAACTTTTGTCTTGAATCTTATGTATCTGAATATTCATGCCACAATTAAGAAGAATTACACTGAAATTATGCGAACTAGCATTCCACATCAAAAATTATCTTTTTTATCATTTACCTACTCGAGGACGAGCAGGAATTAAGCTTGGGGATGCTTGATACATCTCCAACCTATCTATAATTTTTGATTGCTCCATGCTATATTATCTACTGTTTTAGGCAATATTGGGCTTTATTATCCACTTTTATATTATTTTTGGGACTAACCTATTAACCGGAGGCCCAGCCCAGATTTGCTGTTTTATGCCTATTTCAGTGTTTTGAAGAAAAGGAATATCAGACGGAGTCGAAACGGAACGAAATCAACTAGAGAAGTTATTTTTGTAAGGAAACCCACCTGATGGACTTGGACCCCACGTCAGAAGATACGGGAGGTGCTCACGAGGGTGGGGGCGCGCCCAACCCCCTAGGGCGCGCCCCCTAGCTCGTGGGGCCCCCGTAGCTCCACCGACGTACCTCCTGCACCCATATATACCTACGTGAAATAAAACTTCCAGAACGCAACATAGATCGGGAGTTCCGCCGCCAGAAGCCTCCGTAGCCACCAAAAAACAATCGGGACCCTGTTCCGGCACCCTACCGGAGGGGGGAACCCTCACCGGTGGCCATCTTCATCATCCCGGCGCTCTCCATGATGAGGAGGGAGTAGTTCTCCCTAGGGGCTGAGGGTATGTACCAGTAGCTATGTGTTTGATCTCTCTCTCTCATGTTCTTGAGGTGATATGATCTTGATGTATCACGAGCTTTGCTCTTATAGTTGGATCTTATGTTTCTCCCCCCCTCTTCTCTATTGTAATGAATTGAGTTTCCCGTTTGAAGTAATCCTATCGGATTGAGTCTTTAAAGATTTGAGAAGACATGATGTATGTCTTGCCGTGGATATCTGTGGTGACAATGGGATACCACGTGCCACTTGATGTATGTTTTGGTGACCAACTTGCGGGTTTCATGACATTGGGAACCTATGCATAGGGGTTGGCACACGTTTTCGTCGTGATTCTCTGGTAGAACTTTGGGGCACTCTTTGAGGTCCTTTGTGTTGGTTGAATAGATGAATCTGAGATGGTGTGATGCATATCGTATAATCATGCCCATGGATACTTGAGGTGACATTGGAGTATCTAGGTGACATTAGGGTTTTGGTTGATTTGTATCTTAAGGTGTTATTCTAGTACGAACTCTAGGGCTGTTTGTGACACTTATAGGAATAGCCCAACGGATTGATTGGAAAGAATAACTTTGAGGTGGTTTCGTACCCTACCATAATCTCTTCGTTCGTTCTCCGCTATTAGTGACTTTGGAGTGACTCTTTGTTGCATGTTGAGGGATAGTTTTATGATCCAATTATGTTAGTATTGTTGAGAGGACTAACACTAGTGAAAGTATGAACCCTAGGCCTTGTTTCCTATCATTACAATACCGTTTACGCTCACTTTTATCACTCGCTACCTTGCTGTTTTTATTATTTCAGATTACAAAAACTATTATCTACCATCCATATACCACTTGTTTCACCATCTCTTTGCCGAACTAGTGCACCTATACAATTTACCATTGTATTGGGTGTGTTGGGGACACAAGAGACTCTTTGTTATTTGGTCGCAGGGTTGCTTGAGAGAGACCATCTTCATCCTACGCCTCCTACGGATTGATAAACCTTAGGTCATCCACTTGAGGGAAATTTGCTACTGTCCTACAAACCTCTGCACTTGGAGGCCCAACAACGTCTACAAGAAGAAGGTTGTGTAGTAGACATCAGGCGGCGTCGCCGGCCACTTCCTCCATGGCATCGCTCCCTCGGTGGCGACGTCCACTTCAGTAGGAGCTCCTACTGCTTTAGCTCTCGCTCTCGGTCCCCTGCCTGGTCTGCTCTTGCTATTGCTCTTGCTCGCGCTGCTGCCCTCGCTCTTCCTCTTGCTTGTGATACTGCTCCGATTTAGCTACACTTCAGTCGACTGAATCGACTTTTGGGTCAGTCGATTTTCAGGGGGGGGCTTGCCGGGGTGAAGGAGGAACCAGCCGCAGCAGGGAGGGGGACTCGCTGGAGAGGTACCCCACTATTTATCTTAGGGTTCAGGATGGGGGCGGTGGTCGCCGACGTTAGCGGGGCGGTGGCACTGGGATCGCCGAAGAAAAATCTCGGCACGGGGGGGGGGGGGGGGGGCTAGAGGGATGGCCGGGGCGGCGGCGGACATGCGGTGGAGAGTGTTTTCGGGGTGGGCGGGGCGGCGCACCGCCGGCCGCGGGCGGAGGGGGGCTGCTGTTTGGCTGGTGGTGGATGGCGGCTCAGGGGGGTGGAGGTTGAAGATGAACCGCAGGCCCTTGATTTCGTATCCAACGGCTGCAAAATCGACTGACCAGAGATGAAAAAGTCAGTCGACCGACGTGTAGCCTCACCTTGCTAGTGCGTTCAGTTTCGACAGCAAAATTCAGTTTTGACAGTTAAGTTCAGTTTCGACAGTTAAGTTCAGTTTCGATAGTTACATTCAGAGATGAGTGGCTGATGTATTTTACATCTAGCACTTTGTGGTTATGTATTTTACGTCATGTATTCGAGACGCTATTAGAATTCGACTTAGGTTAACGTTGTTCGTTGTCTCTCTTGTCCTGCTTCAGCTTCGCCGTCGTACAACTCACCGGAACTGCTCCAACGATGAAACCCTCCATCACAGCGGAGCAGTACCTTGGGCTCCATCTCCAGATGCCTAAGATCTTCTTTCCCTCCTCCGACAGCAAAGTCAGTCGGAGCATCCTCACCGGCCAACCCAATCACGCTGAGATCGAAATGGCTTCGCCAAAGAGGTTGTACACTTGTTGTATCTCGTTTTTACTCTACATGTTATATATATTGTCCACTGAGCACACGGATTTGTTCCTTTAGTGTCTCCTTGAAAGAAAAAACGTAGGAATTTCAATTTTCACTTGTCCTCCTTTTCAAATTCCTATTCATGAAGCACAAGACTAATAGATAGTAGCATAATACATTATAACCGTACATTTTCTTGTGGTTTGACTAAATCTCACCATGCTTCTTTGCATCCTGTGATCTTCCAATTGTTGTGAATCAAACACCCAGATTGGCAGAAATCCTGTGTTTTTAAATTCTCTGTTTTGCACGTGCATTCCTATCCTATTCCTGTCTATTTCCTATCCCTGCATTGTTGGAATCCTCCAATTCAAATGAGCCCTTACAGAATTACTTCTCTTACAGATAGTTGCCAAAGAAAACCTTGTGTGGTTTGTCCCGCTCCTATTGCGCCGTCGTCCACCCCAGCTCAGCTGCTCCAACGACAGAAGGGTCCAACACAGCAGGTGTCGGTGTCAAAACCGGCGGATCTCGGGTAGGGGGTCCCGAACTGTGCGTCAAGGCCGGATGGTAACAGGAGACAAGGGACACGATGTTTTTGCCCAGGTTCGAGCCCTCTCAATGGAGGTAATACCCTACTCCTGCTTGATTAATATTGATGATATGGGTAGTACAAGAGTAGATCTACCACGAGATCAAGGAGGCTAAACCCTAGAATCTAGCCTATGGTATGATTGTTGTATATGGAGTTGATGTCCTACGGACTACAACCCTCCGGTTTATATAGACACCGGATAGGGTTAGGGTTACACAGAGTTGGTTACAATGGTAGGAGATCTTGAATATCCACATCGCCAAGCTTGCCTTCCACGCCAAGGAAAGTCCCATCCGGACACGGGATGAAGTCTTCAATCTTGTATCTTCATAGTCCTGGAGTCCGGCTGAAGATATAGTCCGGCTACCCGAACACCCCCTAATCCAGGACTCCCTCAGTAGCCCCTGAACCAGGCTTTAATGACGACGAGTCTGGCACGCAGATTGTCTTCGGCATTGCAAGGCGGGTTCCTCCTCCAAGTCCTTCATAGAAGATTGTAAACACCAAGAGTAGTGTCCGGCTCTGCAAAATAAGTTTCCACATATTGCCATAGAGAGAATAATATTAACACAAATCAAATCTGCTGACGTATTCCGCAGTGCGTCATCACACTACTGCCAAGTCCTTTACTTGAACCATTTTTACTTTTCCACCTCAGCCCGTTTTGCGAGGCGGTTTCCTTGGCACGTCTTGTCAAAGCAGAGATCGTGTACCCCTTTTATGGGATTCTCATCAATACGGACGTGGGTAACCCAACCGTGCCCGTTAGCACATTTCCTCGATTAAAGACGAGTCCCGAACGGTTACGGGGAGGGCTCTTGGTATTCAACCTCTTATAAAGAGACCAAGGCCTTACTCCTTTTTTCAATCTCAAGCGAGTTCGCCCGTCGCCTCGAATTCCAACACCCTAGGCTCCAGATTCCAGGCGCTTCGGACCTTCGACAATGTCTGGTTCTGACCTTCAAGGCCGATGGACGCCCTCCTCCGACACGGAGGAGGACGTACTAAAGTTGAGGGAGGCTAAGTTCCTGACCGGCGAAATTTCGCATAGGTTGCCTGCTCAAGGGCAGGTCATTCCCAGTCCCCAGCCCGGTGAGAGCGTGGTGTTCATGTCTCACTTCTTTCGGGGGTTGGGCTTCCCAATGGATCCCTTTGTGAGGGGACTATTGTTTTATTACGGGCTGGAATTCCATGACTTAGCTCTAGAGTCCATCCTCCATATCTCCTCGTTTATTGTCGTGTGTGAAGCGTTCCTCCGTGTTACCCCTCACTTCGTATTATGGCTCAAGACCTTTAAAGTGGAGCCAAAGATGATCAAGGGACGGCACGCAGAGTGCGGAGGCGCTGTTATAAGCAAAAATGCTAATGCTCCATGGCCCGAGGGCTCTTTTCAAGAGGAGCTAGGCTTGTGGCAACGAGAGTGGTTTTATATCACCGCTCCCCGGAGTACCAAGTGGGTGGCGCCTCCTGCTTTTCGCTCGGGTCCCCCACCACGGCTAGCGTCATGGGTCAACAGAGGGTTAGATTGGGGTTTGCCCAAAGACGTGCCCTTGTTACAGGGCCGCATTAAGGATCTCTTGGAAGGAGACCTCAACCTGGTCAAGGTGACGCAGGTCACGCTGATTCGCCGAATATTGCCTGGAAAACGTCGCTCCCTTCGCCTGTGGGAGTTTAATCCAGAGGGACCGTGAGCTCTCCAGAATTTCATGGGCGCAACACTCGCGGAGATGTATAAACTGTTCTTTGGATCACAAGAGATGTGTCCGTATTTAACCGGGGACGCAGGCCTAAGCTGCAATCGCCCGGATACTCAAGTAAGCAACCTTGTGCCCGGACCTTCTATCCGTATAATTGTCATAAACTTGCCCCTAAAAGAGCCGTCCTTTTAAATAGGAGTGGATAGCGAAGGAAAAGCTAATCAGGTGTCCGGCTCCCCTTCCCGAAACCAGGCCGGATCCCGTGCTGGTCAGGATGCTGGAGATAATGCCTTTGGAGGGAAGCAAGGGGAGGACAAGGAAACTATGGTCTCCTCGAAGGAGGCTGCTCCGAAGGGAGGAACCGACAATTCCTCTCCTAAGGGGAAGAAGAGAGCCGCCTCTGACGACCCAGAAAACATGGCCTCGAAGCGGGGGAAAAAATCCTCGTCAGTGGGTCCAACGCCAGGGAGTTCCTCGGCCAGACTACGCCCTCAAGGGGATCAGCCCTCCAGCGAGCCGTAAGTATAGAAAGATTTTCCTTTTGAGGGATGAGGGAAATCCTTGATTTATATCTGAGAAGATTAACCAAATTTTTACCTTGTAGCTCGGACCTCAGCCCTTCTCAGCAGAGCTCGTCTTCGGGGGATCTCCTTCCGGAGATGATGGAGAGCGGGATGCCTCCCCCTGCCGTGCCGCCTAGCGAGGCGGGCGACCCTGAGGTGTCGTCACGGAGGGTTTCTCCGAATCCGGCAGGGGCGGAAGATAGCTATGTGGCCCCCCGAGGTTCTCCGCGTCCGGCCTTCGAAAGAGGTCGTGGGACAAGTCCGGCACCGTCTGGTGCTCGGCCGGAGGAGATAAAGATTCTGTTGGGGCGAGCTTCTATCTCGGAGGAGCACCATGCATTGATGGGCACGATGATTGAAAGGATCTCATCCGCAGAGAGCGGATTGCATGAGGCCGTCAAAAGTTTACTGACGGGTTTTGAGGTACATTAGATAATGTACACTTTTGTCAGTTGCACATGAATAAGATGCGCCCTGTGTAGATAGTAGCCCCTGAGACTCTGCGCGTCGTCAAGAAATGACGGCACGCGGAGGATCATAATCCCAGGTCTAAGATGTCGCCTCTGAATGTAGGCGGCAGGGTGTCCGGAATCGAGCCGAACTGATGATTTTGCCGAACTAAAGCGGCAACTGGACGTGGCAGATGCCGACATCACGCTTGTCAACAAGCGGCTTGATGAGGCTCAAGGTATGTAATTCCTCGGGCGGCATCAGGTAAGAAGAGTTTTATGCCAGTGTCTTACAATGTGTGTGCTTGACGCAGATGGTGCGGCCGCCGTGGAGAGTCTTAGGGCAAAACTTGCCCGAGTTAAGGAACAAGCCAGAGAAAGTGATGCGGCTGCCAAGAAGGCCCTTGAAGAGCTGAGAACCGAACAGGCTGCTCATTGCCGAAGCAAGGAACAGATGGCCGAGATGGCCGAAAAGTTAAAGAGTGCTGCAGATCGTTGCAGATTTCTTGAGAAAGAAGACCAGGCGAAACAGACGGACTTAGAGAAGGTCGTTGCCAATGCCAAGGACGCGCGCTCTGCGATGAGAGCTGCGAAGGAGGAGCTGCGTCAGGCCGAACAGATTGCGGCTGGAAAGCCCTTTATGCTTCGAAGGAAATTTTTCGATCCGAAGTTTGCTCCGTTGGACCGGATGTGGAGTGTGGAGGATACCTATCTGGATTTGGCAGCGAGTGCTGCTGATGCGACTGCACAATTTCGAGATCAGAAAGATCGCGAAGTGGAAAAGCTTTTCTGGTCGCAGTTTCACAATCCAGAGCGTCCACTGGCAGTGGACGATCATTTGTCTCAATGGGCCGAACTGAATAGGTTGTCCGGACTCGCCCTGAAGTACGTCATGGGTCATCTGTGGCCGGGGAGATCGGAGCCGAAGTGTTATTTCAGCTTGGTGCAGCAATTCCTTGATGCGGTGCCGCGTATTAATGCAATGAAGAGGTCAGCATGCATAGAGGGTGCAAGGATGGCTCTTGCCCGTGTCAAGACATACTGGGCAGAGATGGAGACCACCGTTGTTGCGTCCCGAGATTCGGACAAAAGCCGACTACCCTCCGAGCACTATTTTCAGGAAGTCCTTGAAGGCGCTCGTGTAATAGAGACACAGTGCTCGAAAGATGCTATGTTATAATAGCATAAAGTAATATTTTGATAAACTGTAGCGGCCTTTTTATACTTGTGCCTTCAAGTATTGGGAACACCTCCTGTGCGGCCATTTTAAGATATATATATACAAAATCTGAAAGATGGCAGTCATTGGATTCAGCCCCCACGCACATAGTGCGGGGGTGCTCGTAGAAGACGCATTTCACACTTAACCCAACATCTTGGTCCTACAAAGGAGGTGATAGCGCAGCGGGCCAGGCAACCGGACTATAATGCTTTAACACTTTCACTTAGCCATAGGAGCTTGACAGTGAGACTATTTAGGTAGCCCCTTGGTGGCGACTGCGCTCGCCCGAGTTTGGGGCGCGTATGTGCCTGACCGGGAAGCGGCCCTTCGTTAAAGAGGAGGAATCCGATAGATTCCGATAGGTCATCGAGTGGCTGACCAGTCTCATGCTACATCATGACAGTCAGTTTTCGTCTTTCTCTACTGAGGTGCTCGCCCGGCCGAACCGGGGCACAATCGCAGTAGTTCTCCTGGTGCTACCTTAGCCGATAGAGCGGAACGTAAGGTAGCCAAACTCAGGAGCCGGGCAACCCAACATTTGACCAAAGACATGATTCGGAGCTGATGCATATAATGCCAAAACTCGCGACGCCGAACACTCCCTAAGGTGTTCGGTCTTTATGAGTGCGGGCGAAACAACACTCTTTATTAAAAAAGCCCCTAGTGTCCAGGTACGTGCAAAAATTCTGACGTGGCCACATGCCAAGACGCCAGCCTCCTCCTTTGGTTATATCAGAAAAAACCAGGGGATGTGTAGCAACAAGAGACAGTAAAAAAGGTTTACGCAGGGTCTTAATCTAAAAAGAATCCTTTATGACGGGTCCCTACTGCACGTCTGCGCCTGTGTCTCCGTTGTGCCGTATCCTGGACGAGCGCCGCACGACGTTCATCTGTAAAAGAGAGGAACTGAGTTGAAAACGGGTCGTGCCGAACAAAAGTTTAAAATAAACAAAGTGTAAAGTAAAATATATAAAATTGAGCTTTATTGTCTCTTATTGTATATGCATGGAGCCCCTAGTGGGGGTATATGGCCACTAAGCCTACATCAATTATGATTTTGTCCCGAACTCGTCTATCCGCGTTCGTGGTCTTTAATGACCTATTTCGAAGTTTTTTGGTCGGTGAGGCCATTTTACTGTGGGGCTGTCAAAGCGGCCGCACAGTCCTCCGCTTGGGGAGGCGCACTTTAGTGCTTCCCCTTCAAAGAGATGATGCCTCGTGGACCGGGCATCTTAAGCGTGAGAGATGCATAATGCGGTATTGCGTTAAAGCGGGCGAAAGCTTCGCGTCCCAGTAGTGCTTGATAGCAACTTGAGAACGGGACGATATGGAAGGTCAGCTTTTCGCGGCGGAAGTTATTGGCAGAGCCGAATATACCTTCGAGCCGGAGAAAACCCATACAATGGGTGTCCGAACCAGGTGTTACCCCTTGAAAGGAGGTTTTGCTACGACGGATTCTTGCTGGGTTTATCCCCATGTGATGGATTGTATCCTGATATATCAGGTTTAGTCCACTGCCGCCGTCCATAAGGACATTTGAAGGCCGGAGTCCGCCAATTATTGGATCGAGTATCAAGGTAGTCCAGCCTGCATTCTTGATATTTCTAGAATAATCTAGCTGATCAAAGATGATTGGTTTTGACAACCAGTGGCGGGACCCTTTGGGGATAGGTCGTGTGGTGCGTACCTTTATGGGCGCCGCACGTTTTGTTATGTGAAGTAAGTTCACTGTTTTTACTTCTTGTGGGAAGTTCTTTTGTTTCCTGGTGCTCTGCTTTTGGGGTTCGTCCTCGTCTTCACTTGGTGTGTCGAGCCCCTTGTGTTCGGCATTGAGTCTGCCGGGTTGTTTGAAAACCCAACAATCTCTGTGGGTATGGTTAGCAGGCTTCCCTGGAGTACTGTGTATCTGACATATCCTGTCCAGGATTTTATTTAAGTTGGATGGATCGTCCCTGTTATCCTGGAGGGGTGGTTTTGTCTGATTTTGTCATGAACCTTTGAATCTGGCATTGACTGCCGTGCTCTTCGGACTTTTTTCCTTAGTCCAGCGACGGTCCTTGTTGCGTCGCGGTTTTCCGTTTCCATCCCTAGTTTCGGATGTACTTGGGTCGCTGGGGCTGCACCTTGCCAACCAGCTGTCCTCTCCTGCACAAAAGCGGGTCATGAGGCTTGTTAGTGCGGCCATTGTTCTTGGCTTTTCTTGGCCGAGGTGTGTGGCGAGCCATTTGTCTCGGACGTTATGCCTGAAAGCTGCTAAGGCTTCGGCGTCCGGACAGTCGACTATCTGATTCTTTTTAGTGAGGAATCTATTCCAGAACTGCCGAGCTGATTCTCCGGGCTGTTGAGTTATGTGACTAAGATCGTCTGCATCCGGAGGGCGGACATAGGTCCCTTGAAAATTTGCTCGGAAAGCATCCTCGAGCTCTTCCCAACTTCCAATTGTGTTTTCAGGAAGGCTTTTAAGCCAATGCTGGGCTGGCCCTTTAAGCTTAAGGGGTAAATATTTTATGGCATGGAGATCATCTCCTCTAGCCATGTGTATGTGGAGGATATAATCCTCGATCCAGACTCCAGGGTCTGTTGTTCCATCATATGCCTCTATGTTTATGGGTTTGAATCCCTCTGGAAATTCATAGTCCAGGACGTCATCGGTGAAACATAGGGGGTGTGCGGCGCCCCTGTATTTGGGTGTGCCGGATTCTGATGATGGCTTTATTGCATTGCTTACGAGAGCTTGCTTTCTTGGCCCATAAATGGACCAAACTGGGCCATGATGCGAATCCTTAGGTGGGTTGCATGCCGATTTGAGTGTGGCGCCGCTTGCCGCTTTGTGGGGTCATCTATCCGACTGTGTGGCTTTCTTATTTTTTGAATGCGAGGGCTCTCGCCGTATTTATCTGCGGTATTGATTAGTTTGCTCCATCTAATCTGGAGTGCATCTTCCGCTGTTTTTAGCTTCCGCTTCTGCTTTTTCAGGCTGCGTGCAGTTGCAACGAGCCTCTTATGGAGATTCTTCTGCTCCATGGGTTTATCCGGCGTGAGGTCGTCCGGAATGCCGTTTTCACCGGAGGAGGGATGCTCGGCTTCTCTATCCGTGTTGCCCTGTTTGGACGGTTGCTCTAAGGCCTGCTCATCGTCTACCGGCTCATCCTGCTGTATGGCTGGGTTTTTATCAAGGCGGGGCTTGGGTCGGCGTTTACGCCGACGCTTTGATTGCTTTTCGGGGGGTCGATCTCCCGTTCCATCCCCTTTTCCCTCGTTGTCGCTTCCTTTAGGGGTATCCACCATGTACACATCGTGACATGAGGTGGCTGTCCAATGCCCTATGGGCGTTGGTTCATCGGTATCTCCTGCATCGTCATCCATGCTGTTGATGTCTCCGGAGTCGAAGTTGAACACGTCGTTTAAATTGTCGACAGTGGCTACCAAGTGGGTGGTGGGTGGGCTTTGAATTTCTTCATCGTCCGTATCCCATCCTCGCTGACCGCAGTTCGGCCAGGGCTCTCCTGATAAAGAGAGAGACTTGAGAGAATTCAGGATATCGCCAAAAGGCGAGTGCTGAAAGATGTCCGCGGCGGTGAACTCCATTATTGGCACCCAATCGGATTCGATCGGCAGGGGCGCGGGGGGTTCGGAGTCTAGAGAGGAGTCCGGATCCTCGGAGTCATGAGTCACGCGGAGTGTGGGGCCGGCGTTCGGCTCGATCGCCTTTGAGATCACAGCCCCTGAGGTGACGTGCAACCGATCATCCTCGATTGACACAACTGGCTCCGAATTAAGGGTCAGAGCTGGTGCGTTTGCGGCCTCCGGGATACTGTTCGGTGACAGAGCTAGATCATGCCCCGCGAGACAGTGCGGCGTGCTTGGTTGTGGCTCGAATCCAACGAAGATCAAATCTCCGTGGATGTCTGCCATGTAATTTAGGCTTCCAAACCTGACTGGATGGTCAGGGGCGTAGCTTTCGATCTGCTCCAGGTGGCCAAGCGAATTGGCCCGCAGTGCGAAGCCGCCGAAGACGAAGATCTGTCCGGGGAGAAAAGTCTCACCCTGGACCGCATCGTTGTTGATGATCAAAGGAGCCATCGGGCCTAAAGGCGACGACACAGAGGAACTCTCAATGAAGGCACCAATGTCGGTGTCAAGACCGGCGGATCTCAGGTAGGGGGTCCCGAACTGTGCGTCAAGGCCGGATGGTAACAGGAGACAAGGGACACAATGTTTTTACCCAGGTTCGGGCCCTCTTGATGGAGGTAATACCCTACTCCTGCTTGATTAATATTGATGATATGGGTAGTACAAGAGTAGATCTACCACGAAATCAAGGAGGCTAAACCCTAGAAGCTAGACTATGGTATGATTGTTGTATATGGAGTTGATGTCCTACGGACTACAACCCTCCGGTTTATATAGACATCGGATAGGGTTAGGGTTACACAGAGTCGGTTACAATGGTAGGAGATCTTGAATATCCGCATCGCCGAGCTTGCCTTCCACGCCAAGGAAAGTCCCATCCAGACACGGGACGAAGTCTTCAATCTTGTATCTTCATAGTCCTGGAGTCCGGCTAAAGATATAGTCCGGCTACCCGAACACCCCCTAATCCAGGACCCCTCAGCAGGGATCCGGCCTCCAGACTGTCTTTCGCCGCCTTAGATCTTCTTCCCCGCCGCTGGCAGCCATGAAAACTGCATTACCATCATCAACCGAGCAGATGACCTCGAGGACTACACGGGTCCGCACGAAAGGTCACACTCTTTCGTGTCTGCTTACGTTATGCATCGCTTAATATTACATGCTACTTTATCGTCCTGTTCACCGATTAGACTCTGAGTCAGCTCCAAACTGATGGTCAAACTTGAGTTTTTAAATGGTTGTGGGGTACATATTGGGGCCGCTATCAATAGTATCCATCTACTATCTGGTTAATCTTCGGTATCTACTATGAGTTTCATGTTGGGTGGGAAAAAAAGTAAAGAAGCCATTATCTGTATTTTTTAACTGAAGCCATTATCTGCCTGCTATTATTGGTTTTGGGTCTATCCACAGGTTGCTACCATCACTCTGGATTTCTGCATGCACTCCTTACATAATCTCACTATGTTTTATTCCTATGCATGACAATTATTGTAAACAATGGAACTTAACATGTAGAGCAAAAGAGACGAGCCTTGCGTGGCAATAAAATTTCATGCAGATGTCGCTCCATGGTAGGTGCAAAGGCAGCCCCCCCTCCACGCATTTCGGATTGTAATCGAGAGGAAGATATCTGTTCTGAGGGGGATTCAGAAGGAGAAGACAACTCCTATTTACCCCCTGAGGTCTTCGCTCTAACTTGGCATGCTGATGTTGGTTATATCATGCATATGGTGTCTTGCATTACTTACTTTATACATCAAATATGTCATCTGCTTAGTTTAGACATCCTTTGTGTGAATGCCATCTTTTTAGTTTATTCATCATTTATGTGAATTATGCAACGTCATATTGTTTAGCCAGGCATCATATATGTGAATTTTGCAATGCCATGCTGCTTAGCCAGCCATCTTATATGTAAATTATATCAGGCCATCCTTTTTTTATTACATATTACATTTGTCAACAATGTTAGTACATTCAACTGCTCTTCGTGTGCATCAGCCATTTGACACGGTGATGGCAAATTCTGGAGTGAAAACAAGGTCTTCTGAGCAGACTATGCTATCTGACCAAGCGCATATCTTGCTGGTCACGGATAGCTCCTCAGAGGAGTATTCAGAGACAGATGACCAGTCCTATTCCCCCCCGAGGTGTATGCTCTAACTTGGCAGGGTTATGTTGCTCATATCGTGCGTATGGTGTCTCGCATTGCTATGTCATTTGATTAGTTTAGACATGCTTTGTGTGAATGCCACCTGTTCAGTGTCTAATTACAATATATGTGAATTATGCATTGCCATCTTGTTGCAAGACATTATATATGTGAATTATACAATGATATCTTGTCGCAAAGGCATTATATATGTGAATTATGCAATGCCATGCTGTTTAGCCAATCATCATGTATGTGAATTATACCATGCTATCATTTTTTTTGTATTACGTGTTCCATTTGTCGACAACGTTTGTATATTCAACTACTCTTCCTGTGCATCAGCCATTTGAAGCGGTGATGGAAGTATCTGGAGTGAAAACAAGGTATTTAGAGCAGACAATGCAACCTGCTGAAGCAGACATCTTGCTGGTTACAAAGAGCTCCTTAGAGGAGGATTCAGAGACTGATGACCAGTCCTATTTCCCCCCTGAGGTCTATGCTCAAACTTGGCAGGGTTATATTACCCATGTCATGCATGTTGTCCTGCATTGCTTAGTTTTTACATCATATATGGATTGCCATCTGCTTACTTGCTTACTATATAAATCATATATTTGAATTATATCATGCCATCATGTTTACATAGTACATACACATCATCTATCTAAATTATGGCATGGCAACCCATTTAATAAGGACATCATATAGTTATATCATCTCATGCTGTTTAGTGTTTACAGTCATCATATTTTGAATTATGGCATTCTATCCGTGAATGTATGTGAACTATGGCATGCCAACCTATTTAATAAACACATTATATAGTTATGTCATGTCATCCTGTTTACATAGTCTCATATTTTGAACTATGTCTTTCCATCTTTTTTAGTTAGCCATCATAATGTGAAATTGTGTCATGCTATCCTGTTTAGTTAGCCATCATTTATGTGAAATTGTGTCATGCTATCCTGTTTGGTTAGTCAACACAAATATGAATTATTTCATGCCCTCTTTTATTCCCCACTATCCATTGCACCTGTCTATCATACAATGTCTATACTTTCAATTACTTTTCTTGTTTATCAGCCATTTGAATTGGAGAGCGTGATGGCAGTATCTAAGAGAGTAACAACACGGTCTTCAGAAAAGATAGTGCTACCAGTTGATGCAGATAGAACCACGGTTGTACTTGCCCAAGGACCAGATCCACCACACATAGCCCTGAGTCTCGCAGATTGTACCCCTACCCAGTTGGACAGAGAACTAGCTACACCCCTTCTAACCCCAACCCCGGCAGATAGTAACCCAGTTCCAGTTGACACAGCACCGTCTCCACCACCGAGCACCCAAACACGAGCAGTTAGTAAGGGAACTGCAGTTCTCAAAGCACGAGGACCACCACTCCGAATCCCAACTCAATGCTTAAAGGAGAAGAAGATTTTTTCTCAGGTCAGGTTCTGTAGCTATGGTTCATACTCATTTGCTCTTGCATTACTGTATTTACTCATACCAACTATTTTCAAATTTGAAGGATGGAGTTGAGACTCCAATGGCGCAACAGGTATGTTTTAAACCTGTTTCTTTAACTGGTTTGCTGTTGTAACCTTCTCTATGTTGATTTAGGTTTCAATTGAATAAACAGTTATGTTCTCATGTCATGCACATTAGAAGTGTTGTTATTGCTCTATAGTTACCGACACTTATATTCTGTCTATTCTGCTTTGTCTTGAACAAATATTATTTGAACCGTGTCTCTATCTTGATTTGGCAACAAAAACTAGAATGATATAGACCATAAAGTGACCATGGTACATAGATATATGTTCGTTTCATGCTGTTATCCTGTCGACTTTACTACTGAACTCATTTACCAAAATGATTTTCATATACAACATGGTAAACATGTGATGTGTCTGCTTGTTTCTCTTTTAGAATGCGAACAAAATATTGGAGAACAGTACCGCGTTATCCAATGGTAAAGGAAGTAATGCAGATAAGGTTCAAGATAGTGAGACATCCCTGTTGGTCTCCAAGAAAGCTGATAAAAACTATCTTGACGACAGTGAGGGAACCCAAAAGTCCTGTCTTGATGTAGTGTTCAAGTTGCTGGCCACTACTGCTGGCACAAGCTCTTCGAACTCGCTGCCTGAATCAGTTCGTCTTCTTGAGTCTCAAATTCAAGTTGAAAGACATCGATTAGATGTGCTGCGACAGGAAGCTGAAGGACTGAGGAAGTCCCTGCAGAATTCAGATGCATATTTTCTGGTGCAACAGCAAGCGCTGGAGGATTTAAGCGCCAAACAAGAGAAAGTTAATAAGCTTGCTAAGCATCTTGCCAGCATTATGGGTACCCAGGATATTGTTTCTTGAGATCTTCTGAAGTGGTTTCAGTTCTGGATTTGTTTAGCTGTGGCGTTTATTTGCGCTGGTCGCCAACTTTGACAACCAGTGTATATGATATGATGCTTTGTTCCCTATATTTGCACTGGTGGCGAACTTTGATGCCCAGTGGATGTAATATGTGTAATAGCCGTGATAGCCTAGCATTAGTTGCTTGCTTATTTATTCCCTTGTTGTCTTGTTTATTTGTTTGCTTGTAGTCATTGCAGTTCTTTTTCCGCGGTTAGCTAGTGGCTACAATAACCTATTTTTTAAAACTAGGCCACAATAACCATGGGCTAATATTTACTATAGTGACACTTGGCCTCCTATTGGCCGTTGAGGGAGTCCTGGATTAGGGGGTGTTCGGATAGCCGAATTATACCTTCAGCCGGACTCCTGGACTATGAAGATACAAGATTGAAGACTCTGTCCCATGTCCGGAAGGGATTTTATTGGCGTGGAAGGCAAGCTTGGCGATACGGATGTTCAGATCTCCTACCATTGTAACCGACTCTATGTAACCCTAACCCTATCTGGTGTCTATATAAACCGGAGGGTTCGAGTCCGTAGGACAACATACACATCAACAATCATACCATAGGCTAGCTTCTAGGGTTTAGCCTCTTTGATCTCATGGTAGATCAACTCTTGTATTACCCATATCATCAATATTAATCAAGCAGGACGTAGGGTTTTACCTCCATCGAGAGGGCCCGAACCTGGGTAAAACTTCGTGTCCCCTGCCTCCTATTACCATCCGGCCTAGACGCACAGTTCGGGACCCCCTACCCGAGATCCGCCGGTTTTGACACCGACATTGGTGCTTTCATTGAGAGTTCCTCTGTGCCGTCGCCGTCAGGCCCGATGGCTCCTACGATCATCAATGGCGATGCAGTCCAGGGTGAGATCTTCCTTCCCGGACCGATCTTCGTCTTTGGCGGCTTCGCACTACGGGCCGATTCACTTGGCAATAGAGCAGATCGAAAGCTACGCCCCTCGCTGTCAGGTCAGATTCGGAAGTTTAAACTACACGGCCGACATCCGCGGGGACTTGATCTTTGAAGGATTCGAACCACTGCCGAGCGCGCTGCTCTATCACGACGAGCATGATCTAGCTCTGCCGCTGAACAGAGCCCTGGAGGCCGCACCCTCATCGGCTCCGACCCCTAGTTTGGAGCCGACCACACCGATCGAGGATGGGCGGTTGGACGCCACCTCGGGGGCTGCGATCCCAACGGCGGTTGAGCCAAACACCAGCCCCGTACTCTGCAAGACTCGTGACTCCATGGAGCCAGATTCTTCTCCGGACCCCGAACCCTCCGTGCCCCTGCCGAGCGAATCCGATTGGGCACCGATAATGGAGTTCACGGCCGCGGACGTCTTTCAGCACTCGCCTTTCGGCGATATCCTGAAATCACTGAAGTCTCTCTCTTTGTCAGGAGAGCCCTGGCCGGACTACGGTCAGCAAGCTTGGGATACGGATGATGAAGAAATTCAAAACCCACCCACTACCCACTTGTAGCCACTGTCGACAACTTAACCGACATGCTCGACTTCGACTCCGAAGACATCGACGGTATGGACACCGATGAAGGAGATGATGAAGAACCAGCGCCCACTAGGCCCTGGAAAGCCACCTCGTCATATGACATATACATGGTGGACACCCCAAAAGAGGGAGAGGGCGATGGAACAGCGGAGGATGACCCCTCCAAGAAACAGTAAAAGCGCCGGCGTCAGCGGCGCCGCTCAAAATCCCGCCAATACAAAAACGACGATTCCAGTACGGGAGATAATAATACCCAGGAAAGCGCCGAAGAACATCCCCCCGAGCAAGATTTAGCACAGGAGGATGGAGAAACCAGCCCTCATGAGGGAGCGGCCGACAGAGAGGTCGTGGACAATAATTGTATGCCTCCCTCCGAAGACGAGGCAAGCCTCGACGATGACAAATTCGCCATGCCAGAGGATCCCGTCGAACAAGAGCGTTTTCAACGCAGGCTTATGGCCACGGCAAGAAGCCTCAAGAAAAAACAGCAACCGCTTAAAGCTGATCAAGATCGGCTAGTCGATAGATGGACTGAAGTCCTTGCGACCGAAGAGCATAAACCCGAACGCCCCTCCAAGTGCTACCCGAAGCGCAGGTTGCTACCCCCATTAGAGGAGGAAGCACTCGACGCGGCCGACAGGCCACCTTGTGGCCGCGACAGAGAGGACTCATGGCTCTCCACCCAAGCCGCACCCCGTACCAAGGCACGGGAATATGCGCCAGACTTACGAGACATGTTGGAGGACAAGACAAGGCAAACAAGATCGATCTACAGATCGCATAGGCACCCCACGGCTCGAGACGACAACCGTCACGCCGGCCACAAATTCGGCATGGCCGAACACAGTAGACAAAGCTCATTGGAGCTACGTCATGATATCGCCCAATACAGAGGCGCCGCACACCCATTGTGCTTCACAGACGAAATAATGGGTCATCAAATCCCCGAGGGTTTCAAACCCGTAAACATCGAATCATATGATGGCTCAACAGATCCCGCGGTATGGATTGAGGATTATCTCCTTCATATCCACATGGCCCGCGGCGATGATTTCCACGCCATCAAATACCTCCCACTCAAGCTTAAAGGACCAGCCCGGCAGTGGCTTAACAACCTGCCAACAGGGTCAATGAGCTGTTGGGAGGACCTGGAAGCCGCATTCCTCGACAATTTCCAGGGCACTTATGTGCGACCCCCAGACGCTGACGACCTAAGCCACGTAATTCAGCAGCCAGACCAATCGGCCAGGCAATTCTGGACACGGTTCCTAAAAAGAAAAATCAAATACTCGACTATCCGGACGCAGAGGCCTTAGCAGCCTTCAAGCATAATATCCGTGATGAGTGGCTTGCCCGGCACCTAGGACAAGAGAAGCCGAAATCTATGGCAGCACTCACGGCACTCATGACCCACTTCTGCACGGGAGAAGACAGCTGGCTTGCTCGTAGCAACAATATGTCTAAGAACCCTGGTCATTCGGACACCAGGCACATTAGTGGCAGGTCGCGTCGCAACCAACAGAAGCGCCGCATCAACGGCGACAATGCTAAGGATACTGCAGTTAAAGCCGGATTCAGAGGCTCTAAATCCGGTCAGCGGAAAAAATCATTCAAAAGGAATCCCAGGGGCCCATCCAGCTTGGACCGAATACTCGACCGCTTGTGCCAAATACATGGCACCCCCGAAAAGCCGGCCAATCACACCAACAGGGACTGTTGGGTGTTCAAGCAGGCAGGCAGATTAAGCACCGACAATGAAGACAAGGGGTTGCATAGCGATGACGACGAGGAGCCCCGGCCACCGAACAACAATGACATGTTCCTTAATGACATGTTCCTTAATCACACCATGTTCCTTAATGACTTGTTCCTTAATCACACCATGTTCCTTAATGACATGTTGCACCCGTACACTTTGGTACGGCCAAAATACGGCAGGGGCTTCAGTACCCCTCAACATGGTGTGAGAAGTCCGAACACTTTAACAAGTGCGGTACCCCGAACTTATAGCATTATATGCATCGGCTCTGAATCATGTCTTGGGTCAATAGTTGGGTTTGCCCGGCTCCTATGTTTTGGTGCCTTACGTTCCGCTATATCGGCTAAGGTAGCACTAGGAGAACCACTGCGATTGTGCCCCAGTTGAGCTGGGCCGAGCACCTCAGTGGAGAAAGCTAAAACTGACTGTCATGATGAAGCGAGAGCTGGTCGCTGTTCGAGAGGTTTTTTTGAGTCCCTAAAGACTTATGCCGCTTCAGGCGAGGAGTCGGCTCTGTCCGGCCAAGGTGTGGATAGCGCCCCGAAATCGGTCTTCCGAATACTAGGGGCTTCGCCGAAATTTAAAATTATAGAATTCTATGGCTAAGTGAGAGTGTTCACGCATTATAGTCCGATTGCCTCGTTCACTGGGCTGAGCGACTCCCTCGAAGGACCCAAATATGGGAAAAAGAGCGCCCAGGTTTATCCCCGAAAACCCCAACACTAGCGGCATGGGGGCAGAAGCCGACGACTCGCCATCTCTCAGTATTGATAAACAACCGCACAGAAGGTAATATTTTAAATTCAAGCGGCATTTCTTAGCGTATATGAACAAGTTTTCAGCGCACAGGATAACATGAGCGGGTTTTACTCAAAAAATACATCCTTGGTACATTCATCCGCAACAAGGCGGGCACCCTTCAGAACATCCTTATAATAATTCTCGGGCTTGAGATGCTCTTTCCCCGGAGGTGGCCCATCCTTCACAAGCTTCTCCGCATCCAGCTTGCCCCAGTGCACCTTAGCACGGGCAACAGCCCTACGGGCACCTTCAATGCAGACGGAGCGCTTGATGTCTTCAAGCCTCGGACAGGCCTTCACCAGCCGCCGCACCAGCCCGACATAGCTCCCAGGTGGAGCCTCTCCAGGCCACAGCTGAACTAGGAGGCCTTTCATGGCCTGTTCGGCCGCCTTGTGGAGCTCGACCAGTTGCTTCAGCTGGTCGCTCAGGGGCACGGGGTGTCCGGCCTCAGCGTACTGAGGCCAGAACACCTTCTCCGTTCAGCTGCCCTCCTCGGCTCGTTAGAATTCGGCGGCATTAGATACACTCCGGGGAAGATCTACGAACGCTCCTGGAGAGCTCCGAATTCGGGTAAGTAATAGGTAACTCACGTTTATGTGTTTGCTTTGCATAAAGAACGCCTTACCCGCCGCAATCTTCATCACCTCATCCAACTCCTGGAGGGTCTTCTGGGACTCGGCCTTGGCAGACTTGGCATTTTCTATAGCTGCCGCGAGCTTGGACGCTCGCGTCTTCGAGTCAAGCTCCAAACTCTCATGTTTCTTCATGAGAACCTGGAGCTCTTGCCGCACCTTGCCAACCTTAGCCTCATACCTCTCCCGCTCGGTGCGCTACACGACCGCACTCTTCTCGGCCTCGAGCAGCGCTTGCTTAAGGGCCGCCACCTCGGACGTGGCCCCTGCAATAGCCATGTCAATCCTGTCATTTTTTGCAATTGCACCTTTTTATATACATATTCAAACAGGGTATTTCTTACCTTCCTTCTCCTCGAGCTGCTTCTTGGCACGCCCGAGCTCTTGCTCGGACTTCTCGAGACTCTGCTTCAGCACGTCCACTTCTGCAGTCAGTGCGACGGACGCTAGCAGAGAAGCCTGCATACGCATATTGACTCCTTCTGTTAGACTCCTGCGAATTCTTTGATCCTCTATTCGGCTTTTCTTCCCGAACGCCCAAAAGAGCATCATGGGCTACTATCTATGCGGTAACATTATTTGAACATTCTTTACTTACCTCAAAGCCTGTTAAAAGGCTTGTACAAGCTTCAGTCAGTCCGCTTTTGGCGGACTGAACCTTCTGGATCACCGCACTCATAATAGTGCGGTGCCCCTCGTCGATGGAGGCACCTTGGAGCGCCTCCAACATATTGTCCGGCGCCTCCGGTTGGACGGAGGTCACCGGCACGGCAGGCTTGCTCCTCTTGGAAGGAGGTCGCCCGCCGGACTCTGGAACCCTTGAAGATTCCGGAGCTGTGTCCGGCCTTAAGCCGGACTTGGAGCCCTGGGGGGTTTCATCCCCTTTACTCCTGGAGTCCGGGAGGTCGCCTTGCGGCGCCTCCAGGACAGCCTCCTCCCGGCTTGGAACCTGTTGGGACAACACTTCGGTGTCGTCCACAGGGCGGGGGGATGAAGCCGTCCGAAGTGAGTTCACCTCCGACGGGTCCAGTGAGCCGCTCGACGATGCGTCGAGCCGATCCTTGGGTGGGCTGCATAAACATATTCGACATAAGGAAAAATTTTGCGAAAAACAAAACTATGAATTACCCCGGTATCTGGACACTTACGATTTTGCCAGGGGCTTGGCCCTGGGATGCCACTCCTCTTCGTCGTCGGCGGCGTCGGTGGAGCAGTCCGAGGAAGGATTTTTCCTTTCTTGGACCCTCCGGCCTCCTCGGAGGGGGCGGCCTTCCTTTTATTATCTCCTCCCGCTGGAGGGGGAGAGGTCTCTTCTTCTTCCTCCTCGTCTTCACGAGAGGAAGGCGCTTCGGGACCATCGGATGACGAATCCGACACCTCCTGGCGCCGGGCACTCTTTCGAGTCCCCATGGCCCTTTTTGTGGCCTTCTTCTCCGGCACCACATAGGGCACCGGAACCAGCAGCTTTGCCAAGCGAGCGACCGCTGGGCCTTCGGGCAGAGGAGCCGGACAGTTGATTTGTCCGGACGTCGCCACCCAATCCTATCAAAGATAAGTGAACTCAGATCCCGCATAGAGTCAAACTATGAAAAACTGATATCCTGTAAAAGGAAAAAAACGGCTTACCGCATGAGCATGATGCTGAGTACTGAATCCGCGATCCTCAGCAGCGGATGCGGGAGCCTCAGCGCCCTTGAAAAGCACCCTCCAGGCATCGTCGTACGTCGTGTTGAAGAGCCTGTTTAGAGTTTGATGCTGCGTCGGGTCGAACTCCCACAGGTTGAAGGCCCGTCGTTGACACGGGAGGATCAGGCGGATGAGCATAGCCTAGACTACGTTGACAAGCTTGAGCTTCTTGTCCACCAGGGTTTGGATGGATGTTTGGAGTCCGGTCAGCTCTCCTTTTTTACCCCACGACAGGCCGGTCTCCTTCCAGGAGGTGAGCCGTGTAGGGGGTCCGAACCGAAACTCGGGGGCTGCGACCCATTCGGGGTCGCACGGCTCGGTGATGTAAAACCACCCCGATTGCCACCCCTTCAGGGTCTCCACAAAGGAGCCCTCGAGCCACAGGACGTTGGCCATCTTGCCAACCATGGCACCGCCGCACTCCGCCTGGCTGCCGCGCACCACCTTCGGCTTGACGTTGAATGTCTTTAGCCATAAGCCGAAATGAGGGCGGATGCAGAGGAAAGCCTCACACACGATGATAAACGCCGAGATGTTGAGGACGATGTTTGGGGCCAGATCGTGGAAATCCAGGCCATAGTAGAACATGAGCCCCCGGACAAATGGATGCAGAGGGAAGCCCAGTCCGCAAAGGAAATGGGGGAGAAATACCACCCTCTCATGGGGCCTAGGAGTGGGGATGAGCTGCCCCTTCTCGAGGAGTCGGTGCGCGATGTCGCTGGCCAGATATCCGGCCTTCCACTGCTATTTTATGTGTCCCTCCATGACGGAGGAGACCATCCAGTTGCCTCCTGCTCCGGACATGACTAGAGAAGGTCGAGGTGGTAGTGCGGACTTGGGAGCAGGATCTCGAGTGTGCAAGAATGGATAGGCAAAGGTGGAAGAAGGCATGGGTGAAAAGGTGGATCCTTATCCCCTTATATGGGTGGGCGCGACTACATGCCCCCACCAGCCTGGTAAAACTTCCTTATCTCCAAGCACCGTAATCAAAGGCGCGGTTGGGTTACCCACGCCCGTATTGATGAGAATCCCGGAATAAAGGGACACGATCTCTGCTTTGACAAGACGTGCCAAGGAAACCGCCTCGCATAACGCGCTGAGGCGAGATAATGAAACGATTTGGATAAAGGCTTGGCCGTGGCATGTCGCACCATGGAATACGTCAGCAGATTAGATTTGTGTTAATATTATTATTCTCTCTATGGCAATATGTGGAAACTTATTTTGCAGAGAAGGACACTATCTTTGTGTTCAAGATCTTCTATGAAATGCTTGGAGGAGGAACCCTCCTTGAAATGCCGAAGACAATTTGCGCATCGGACTCGTCTTCATTGAAGCCTGGTTCAGGGGCTACTGAGGGAGTCCTGGATTAGGGGGTGTTCGGATAGCCGAATTATACCTTCAGCCAGACTCCTGGACTATGAAGATACAAGATTGAAGACTCTGTACCGTGTCCGGAAGGGATTTTCCTTGGCGTGGAAGGCAAGCTTGGCGATACGGATGTTCAGATCTCCTACCATTGTAACCGACTCTATGTAAACCTAACCCTATCCGGTGTCTATATAAACCGGAGGGTTCTAGTCCGTAGGACAACATACACATCAACAATCATACCATAGGCTAGCTTCTAGGGTTTAGCCTCTCTGATCTTGTGGTAGATCAACTCTTGTATTACCCATATCATCAATATTAATCAAGCAGGACGTAGGGTTTTACCTCCATCGAGAGGGCCCGAACCTGGGTAAAACTTCGTGTCCCCTGCCTCCTATTACCATCCGGCCTAGACGCATAGTTTGGGACCCCCTACCCGAGATCCACCGGTTTTGACACCGACAGCCATAGAAATAGTGGGCCTTCTACGGGCCGTAGAAACAATGGGCCTTCTACGGGTCGTAGAAACAATGGGCCTTCTGCGGGTCGTATCATCAATGGGCCTTATATGGGCCGTATGATCGATTGGCCAAACATGGGCCAAACAAACCGTATTATGGCCGTAAACGGGCTAGAGTTGGAATCGTCCGTTCATGGGCCAACCATAACGGGCCATCGTTAATAGACCGTATTTGATGACTCTATGAAAACGGCCCAATGTATTAACGGACCACAAACGGGCTGACTGTAACCACGGGCTGACTTTGGCCCACAAGCAGAAAATGACAGTAACGGGCCGTAAGTAAACGAATGCTGGAAATGAGCCCAAGAATAAATGGGCTCTGAGAAGGCCGAAAGATAACATGGGCTGGAAACGGCCCAATGGAATAACGGGCCGTTAATGGGTATAAAGTGATACACTGTTCATTACGGGACAGTTTCACGAGGGGTCGTTAATGGGTGTAAAGTGATACACTGTTCATTACGGGCCAGTTTCACCACGGGCCGTTAATAGGCCGAGAGTTACATAGGGCCTCATATGGGCCGAAAGACGTCATGGGCCATACATGCGCCAGAAGTGAAATGGACTGGAATCATATTGGATGGTCCAGATGACGCTACTGGGCCTAACTCGGATAGGCCGTAACGAGCCTTGGGTTAGCGGGCTATAAATGGGCTATATGCGAACATGCCATTAACAAGCTTTCCATCGGCCGGCCCGCCACCTTTTGACCAAGTCAAACGGGCCGGCCTTTTCACAGGAATGGGCCTCTATTGGGCCGTGCCACATGTCGACGTATCATAGGTGCCTTCCGTCCAATGAGTGGATGAATCTGTCCCAACGATCAGCTGACATGTGTTTCCTCCAGCCAATGATGATTTTACACATGGAAAATCCCCATTGGTCGGGGCTGTTAACAGGTTATCGGATCCAAAACCCGACCCGATAGCTTAACGGCATTCCGTTACGATGGATGCCACGTGTCGGTCACCCTTGATGAAAGCACTTCTATGACGCGCGATTTATCGTCATGGAAGTGGACACTTCCGTGATGATAATTTTGGTAATGTCATGGAACACTTCTGCGACAGCATAGGTATGACTATCTTGATTCTGTTATAAAATCGTCATGGATGTACATGCATGACAAAAAACGTGACCTACTATGACAAACATGTATCATCACGGAAGTGTATTTTTTTGTAATGAGATGTTCTGCAAACTGAAGCTGTTGTGATAGATGTTCCGCAAACAGAACCTATATTGCAAGTTGTATTACCAACTGAAGCTACTGTTGTTGATGTTGTGCAAACTAAGCATCATGTAGATGTTGTGGTGCCAACTGAAGCTGTCCCAGCTAGTCCAGTTAAGAAAACCAAGACTTTGAGTGAACTAGGTGTGGTAGGATCAAAAAGTGGTAAGAAGAATAAATCGAGTGGTAAGAAGAAGAAGTGAAAACTTCTTTTGTCAAACTTGTTTAATGGTGATGTGTGTTGTGGAATAACAAACTTGCATTAATTTGTGTAAAATGGTATTTGTGTAATGCTATTCAAATTCTGGCCGAATTTCAAATTTGACCCAAAATTCAAATTTGAAATTGCTTAGTATGTAGTATTGATGTTACAATGCTTTCTCAAATATTAGTCATATATAAGCATGTTAAGCGATCAATCCGAGCACTTATTGTTGATGTGAAACACTAGTCACGAAAAATGGCTCCAATTGAGCTCCGAAGCTAGGCTAAACACCCCATTTGTAAGTAAGCAAATTTTTTCGACCTTTTCTAAATGGGCCAAAAATCAAAACTTGACATCTATTGTGCAAATATAGGGTCCATGCCCAATATGAGATCTTTTGGATAAACTATGACATGCTTAGCCCTAAACCCTAGCTTGAATCCCATGCAACCTTGTTCATGATAGCTATGTTTTGTGAAGGGTTATTCATGAAAATACACATAGACCAAGTTTCTTATTTTTCCCAGCAACTCACTCACATAAAACGATGATGAGTGGAAGTTTCATTTTTTTGATTTTTTTGAATTAGTTATGCTCAATCCTAGCCCTCAAAACCCCTTCTGAAACCCCGCACCCTTACGCGCCACTTGATCTCTGTTATTGGACGGCCTGGCTCAGGCGCTAGGGCTACGTCACTGATCCGCGTGAGGCTCTGTGATTGGCTGCAGTCGACAACGCTGGATAATCCCCTGCATCAACTCTGGATCATTGGATCACTGCGTGTTCTACGGTGTGGATCAGCATGTAGTGCTACACGTCAGCGATCCGCGCGCTACGCTCTGATTTGCTGGATTCATAAACACATTTTTTGTGCTGCGGTGAGTGGGCTTGCCGTTGGGCTCTGGTGAAATAAGCCCACCCTTTGGACCTTTGGACCGAACCACACCTCCTCTAGCCAGGCCCTAGCCAGCAGGCTACATTGCCATGCTCGATCGGAACCTACGATGCATGCATGCATGGGCGACACACACACAGAAAACGATTAAGCGTGACCCCCGACCGATGCCACAGACGCGTGCACCTGTGTGAAACGTTGCAGCGGGGCTATTGATGCAGGGGAGCCCCCCCATTGATGCATGCAACCTTTGGTTTCCCATGCGTGTGTACACACTCCCGATGCCACCAAACGCCGCCCGATCATTATTTCCACCCGGTGAAACCATTCAAAAAAACACGTCACAACAGGGCTATTTAAGCCATACCAATCGTCTTCCTCTCCCTCCTCATCCATACCCCAACCCCATCCACTCACATCTTCCCCCATCTGCCCTCCTTCTTCCTTCTTCTTCACAAAGTAGAGGGTCCCGAAGCCACCATGCAGTACAACGGCCCGACCTACCGCTACCCCCCCACCGTGCAGGAGAGGCTCTATCCCGCCGGCGTTGATACATCTCCAACGTATCTATAATTTTTGATTGCTCCGTGCTATTATATTATCAATTTTGGATGTTATCGGGCTTATTTTTACACTTTTATATTATTTTTGGGACTAAGCTATTAACCGGAGGCCCAGCCCAAATTGCTGTTTTTTGCCTATTTTAGTGTTTCGCAGAAAAGGAATATCAAACAGAGTCCAAACGGAATGAAACCTTATGGAACGTGATTTTCTCAACGAACGTGATCCAGGAGACTTGGAGTGGGCGTCAAGAAACAATCAAGGAGGCCACGAGGTACGGGCGCGCCTACCCCCCTGGGCGCGCCCTCCACCCTCGTGGGCCCCTCGTTGCTCCACCGACCTACTTCTTCCTCCTACATATATCCACGTAGCCGGCAAACATCCAGGAGCACCACGAAAACCTAATTCCACCGCCGCAACCTTCTGTACCCACGAGATCCCATCTTGGGGCCTTTTCCGGAGCTCCGCCGGAGGGGGCATTGATCACGAAGGGCCTCTACATCAACTCCATGGCCTCTCCGATGATGTGTGAGTAGTTTACTTCAGACCTTCGGGTCCATAGCTAGTAGCTAGATGGCTTCTTCTCTTTCTTTGATCTCAATACAAAGTTCTCCTCGATTCTCTTGGAGATCTATTCCATGTAATCTTCTTTTGTGGTGTGTTTGTCGAGATCCAATGAATTGTGGGTTTATGATCAAGTCTATATATGAACAATATTTGAATCTTCTCTGAATTCTTTTATGTATGATTGGTTTTCTTTGCAAATCTCTTCGAATTATCAGTTTGGTTAGGCCTACTAGATTGATCTTTCTTGCAATGGGAGAAGTGCTTAGCTTTTGGTTCAATCTTGCGGTATCGATCCCAGTGACAGAAAGGGAAACGACTGTATTGTATTGTTGCCATCGAGGATAAAAAGATGGGGTTTATATCATATTGCATGAGTTTATCCCTCTACATCATGTCATCTTGCTTAAGGCGTTACTCTGTTCTTATGAACTTAATACTCTAGATGCATGCTGGCTAGCGGTCGATGTGTGGAGTAATAGTAGTAGATGGAGAATCGTTTCGGTCTACTTGTCGCGGACGTGATGCCTATATACATGATCATGCCTAGATATTCTCATAATTATTCGCTTTTCAATCAATTGCTCGATAGTAATTTGTTCACCCACCGTAATACTAATGCTATCCTGAGAGACGCCACTAGTGAAACCTATGGCCCCCGGGTCTATTTCCATCATATTAATCTCCGATCAACAAGCTATTTCTGGTGCCGTTTATTTTGCTTTATATACTACTTTCAATCTATATCATAAAAATACCAAAAATATTTCTCTTATTATTATCATCTCTATCAGATCTCACTCTTGCAAGTGGCCGTGAAGGGATTGACAACCCCTTTATCGCGTTGGTTGCGAGGTTCTTATTTGTTTGTGTAGGTACGAGGTGACTCGCCTGTGGTCTCCTACAGGATTGATACCTTGGTTCTCAAAAACTGAGGGAAATACTTACGCTGCTCTACTGCATCACCCTTTCCTCTTCAAGGAGAAACCAACTCAGTGCTCAAGAGGTAGCAAGAAGGACTTCTGGCGCCATTGCCAGGGAGATCTACGCCAAATCAAGACATACCAAGTACCCATCACAACTCTTATGCTTCGCATTACATTATTTGCCATTTTCCTCTCATTTTCCTCTCCCCCACTTCACCCTTGCCGTTTTATTTGCCCTCTCTTCTCCGTTCCCCTTCTCTTTCCCAATTTGCCTCTTTGCCTGTTTCTTGTTCGCTTGTGTATTGGATTGCTTGCTTGTCACGATGGCTCAAGATAATACTAAATTGTGTGACTTTGCCAATACCAACAACAATGATTTTATTAGCACTCCCTCCTCTTACCGATGCTGAATCTTGTGAAATTAATACTGCTTTGCTGAATCTTGTCATGAAAGATCCGTTTTCTAGCCTTCCTAGTGAAGATGCCACTACCCATCTAAACAACTTTGTTGATTTGTGTGATATGCAAAAGAAGAAAGATGTGGATAATGATATTGTTAAACTTAAGGTATTTCTGTTTTCACTTAGAGATCATGCTAAAGCTTGGTTTTTGTCTTTACCTAAAAATAGTATTGATTCATGGAATAGGTGCAAAGATGCTTTTATCTCTAAGTATTTTTCCTCCCGCTAAGATCATGTCTCTTAGAAACGATATTATGAATTTTAAGAAACTTGATCATGAACATGTTGCACAAGCTTGGGAGAGAATGAAATTAATGATACGTAATTGCCCTACACATGGATTGAATTTATGGATGATTATACAAAAAATTTATGCCGGAATGAATTTTGCTTCTAGAAATCTTTTAGATTCGGCCGCGGGAGGCACTTTTATGGAAATCACTTTAGGAGAAGCTACCAAACTCCTAGATAGTATTATGGTTAATTATTCTCAATGGCACTGAAAGATCTACTAGTAAAAAGGTGCATGCAATTGAAGAGATTAATGTTTTGAGTGGAAAAATGGATGAACTTATGAAATTGTTTGCTAATAAGAGTGCTCCTACTGATCCTAATGATATGCCTTTGTCTACTTTGATTGAGAATAATAATGAATCTATGGATGTGAATTTTGTTGGTAGGAACAATTTTGGTAATAACGTGTATAGATGTAATTTTAATCCTAGGCCGTTTCCTAGTAATTCCTCTAATAATTATGGTAATTCCTACAACAATTCTTATGGAAATTATAATAGGATGCCCTCTGATTTTGAATCTAATATTAAAGAATTTATTAGTTCTCAAAAGAGTTTCAATGCTTTGATTGAAGAAAAAATGCTTAAGATTGATGAGTTGTAGGAACGTCGATAGAATTTCTCTTGATGGTGATTCTTTGAAACTTAGATCTATTCCACCTAAGCATGATATCAATGAGTCTCTCAAAGCCATGAGAATTTCCATTGATGAGTGCAAAGAAAGAACCGCTAGGATGCGTGCTAGGAAAGATTGTTTTGTAAAAGCGTGTTTTTCTAGTTTTCATGATAATAAGGATGAAGATCTAAAAGTGATTGATGTATCCCCTATTAAATCTTTGTTTTGCAATATGAATCTTGATAATGATGGGACTGGATATGAGTCAACTTTAGTTAGAAGGCGTCCCAATAATTCGGAGTTTTTAGATCTTGATGCAAAAATTGTTAAAAGTGGGATTGAAGAGGTTAAAACTTTAAATAGCAACAAACCCACTATCTTGGATATCAAGGAATTTAATTATGACAAGTTCTCTTTGATAGATTGTATTTCCTTGTTGCAATCCATGCTAAATTCTCCTCATGCTTATAGTCAAAATAAAGCTTTTACTAAACATATCGCTGATGCTTTGTTGCAATCTTATGAAGAAAAACTTGAATTGGAAGTTTCTATACCAAGAAAACTTTATGATGAGTGGGAACCTACAATTAAAATTAAAATTAAAATTAAATATCACGAGTGCTATGCTTTGTGTGATTTGGGTGCTAGTGTTTCCACGATTCCAAAAACTTTGTGTGATTTGCTAGGTTTCCGTGAATTTGATGATTGTTCTTTAAACTTGCACCTTGTGGATTCCACTATTAAGAAACCTATGTGAAAAATTAATGATGTTCTTATTGTTGCAAATAGGAATTTTGTGCCTCTAGATTTCATTGTTCTTGATATAGATTCAAATCCTTAATGTCCTATTATTCTTGGTAGACCTTTCCTTAGAATGATTGGTGCAATTATTGATATGAAGGAAGGGATTATTAAATTCCAATTTCCATTAAGGAAACGCATGGAACACTTCCCTAGAAAAAAGTTAAATTACCATATGAATCTATTATGAGAGCCACTTATGGATTGCCTACCAAAGATGGCAATACCTAGATCTATCTTCGCTTTTATGCCTAGCTAGGGGCGTTAAACGATAGCGCTTGTTGGGAGGCAACCCAATTTTATTTCTATTCCTTGCTTTTTGCTCCTGTTTAGTAATAAAAATTTTATCCAGCCTCTATTTTGGTTGTGTTTTTTGTGTTTAATTAGTGTTTGTGCCAAGTAGAACCGTTGGGAAGACTTGGGGAAAGTCTTTTTGATCTTGCTGTAAAAAATAGAAACTTTAGCGCTCATGAGAATTCCTGCCATTTTGGGGTTAATTATTTTTGCAGACGATTAATATAGAAATACCTCACGTACAGCAATTTATTTTAGAATTTTGGGGTTCCAGAAGTTTGCGTTAGCTACAGATTACTACAGACTGTTCTGTTTTTGACAGATTCTGTTTTTCGTGTGTTGTTTGCTTATTTTGATGAATCTATGGCTAGTAAAAGAGTTTATAAACCATAGAGAAGTTGGAATACAGTAGGTTTAAAACCAATATAAATAAAGAATGAGTTCATTACAGTACCTTAAAGTTGTGTTTTCTTTTTTTTCTTTCGCTAACGGAGCTCACGAGATTTTCTATTTCAGTTTTGTGTTGTGAAGTTTTCAAGTTTTGGGTAAAGATTTGATGGATTACGGAACAAGGAGTGGCAAGAGCCTAAGCTTGGAGATGCCCATGGCACCCCAAGGTAAAATACAAGGACACCAAAAAGCCTAAGCTTGGGGATGCCCCGGAAGGCATCCCCTCTTTTGTCTTCGTCTATCGGTAACTTTACTTGGAGGTATATTTTTATTCGCCACATGATATGTGTTTTTCTTGGAGCGTCTTGTATGATTTGAGTCTTTGCTTTTTTTAGTTTACCACAATCATCCTTGCTGTACACACCTTTGAGAGAGACACACATGAATTGGAATTTATTAGAATACTCTATGTGCTTCACTTATATCTTTTGAGCTATATAGTTTTTGCTCTAGTGCTTCAAAGAGAAAAAGAGATAAGGGACAATGTTACTATCCTTTTTCCACACTTGTGATTCAAAGTAGCACCATGATCTTTATGATAGAGAATCTCCTATGTTGTCACTTTCATAAACTAGTGGGAATTTTTCATTATAGAACTTGGCTTGTATATTCCAATGATGGGCTTCCTCAAATTGCCCTAGGTCTTCGTGAGCAAGCAAGTTGGATGCACACCCACTTAGTTTCTTTTATTGAGCTTTCATACACTTATAGCTGTAGTGCATCCGTTGCATGGCAATCCCTACTCACTCACATTGATATCTATTAATGGGCATCTCCATAGCCCGTTGATACGCCTAGTTGATGTGGAACTATCTTCTCCTTTTTTGCCTTCTCCCCAACCACCATTCTATTCCACCATAGTGCTATATCCATGGCTCACGCTCATATATTGCGTGAAGATTGAAAAAGTTTGAGAACATCAAAAGCATGAAACAATTGCTTGGCTTGTCATCGCGGTTGTGCATGATTTAATATTTTGTGTGATGAAGATAGAGCATAGCCAGACTATATGATTTTGTAGGGATAACTTTCTTTGGCCATGTTATTTTGAGAAGACATGATTGCTTAGTTAGTATGCTTGAAGTATTATTATTTCTATGTCAATATTAAACTTTTATCTTGAATCTTTCGGATATGAACATTCATGCCATAATAAAGAAAAATTACATTGAGAAATATGTTAGGAAGCATTCCACATCAAAAATTCTATTTTTATCATTTACCTACTCAAGGACGAGCATGAATTAAGCTTGGGGGTGCTAATACGTCTCCAACGTATCTATAATTTTTGATTGCTCCATGCTATTGTATTATCTATTTTGGATGTTATCGGGCTTATTTTTACACTTTTATACTATTTTTGGGACTAACCTATTAATCGCAGGCCCAGCCCAAATTGCTGTTTTTTGCCTATTTAAGTGTTTCGCCGAAAAGGAATATCAAACGGAGTCCAAACGGAATGAAACCTTCCGGAATGTGATTTTCTCAACGAACATGATCCAGGAGACTTGGAGTGGGCTTCAAGAAACAATCGTGGAGGCCACGAGGCAGGGGGCGCGCCTACCCCCTGGGCGCGCCCTCCACCCTCATGGGCCCCTCGTTGCTCCACCGACCTACTTCTTCCTCCTATATATATTCACGTACCCCGCAAACATCCAGGAGCACCATGAAAACATAATTCCACTGCTGCAACCTTCTGTACCTAAGAGATCCCATCTTGGGGCCTTTTCCGGAGCTCCGCCGGAGGGGGCATTGATCACGGAGGGCTTCTACATCAACTCCATGGCCTCTCCGATGATGTGTGAGTAGTTTACTTCAGACGTTCGGTTCCATAGCTGATACGTCTCCAACGTATCTATAATTTTTGATTGTTCCATGCTATTATATTATCAACCTTGGACGTTTTATATGCTAATTTATATGGTTTTTGGGACTAACCTATTAACCTAGAGCCCAGTGCCAGTTTTCTATTTTTTCCTTGTTTTAGAGTATCGCAGAAAAGGACAATCAAGTGGAGTCCAATTGACCTGAAACTTCACGGAACTTATTTTTGGACCAGAAGAAGCCTACAGAGTATCGGAGATGGACCAGAAGAGTCCCGGGCTGCCCACGAGGGTGGGGGGTGCGCCCACCCTCCTAGGCGCGCCCCCTGCCTCGTGGACAGCCCAGAGATCCATCGACGTACTTCTTCCGCCTATATATATATATCCATATACCCTAAGAACTTCAAGGAGCAGAATAGATCGGGAGTTCCGCCGCCAGAAGCCTCCGTAGCCACCGAAAACCAATCTAGACCCGTTCCGGCACCATGCCGGAGGGGGGAATCCCTCTCCGGTGGCCATCTTCATCATCCCGGCACTCTCCATGACGAGGAGGGAGTAGTTCTCCCTCGGGGCTGAGGGTATGTACCAGTAGCTATGGGTTTGATCTCTCTCTCTCTCTCTCTCTCTCGTGTTCTTGAGGTGATACAATCTTGATGTAACGCGAGCTTTGCTATTATAGTTGGATCTTATGATGTTTCTCCTCCTCTACTCTCTTGTCATGAATTGAGTTTTCCCTTTGAAGTTATCTTATCGGATTGAGTCTTTAAGGATTTGAGAACACTTGATGTATGTCTTGCGTGGGATACTCGTGGTGACAATGGGGATTCTATTGATCCACTTGATGTATGTTTTCGTGATCAACTTGCGGGTTCCGTGACCTTGTGAACTTATGCATAGGGGTTGGCACACGTTTTCGTCTTGACTCTCCGGTACAAACTTTGGGGCACTCTTTGAAGTACTTTTGTGTTGGTTGAATAGATGAATCTGAGATTGTGTGATGCGTATCGTATAATCATACCCACGGATACTTGAGGTTACATTGGAGTATCTAGGTGACATTAGGGTTTTGGTTGATTTGTGTCTTAAGGTGTTATTCTAGTACGAACTCTATGATAGATCGAACGGAAAGAATAGCTTCATGTTATTTTACTACGGACTCTTGAATAGATCGATCAAAAAGGATAACTTTGAGGTGGTTTTGTACCCTACCATAATATCTTCATTTTTTCTCCGCTATTAGTAACTTTGGAGTGACTCTTTGTTGCATGTTGAGGGATAGTTATATGATCCAATTATGTTATTATTGTTGAGAGAACTTGCACTAGTGAAAGTATGAGCCCTAGGCCTTATTTCCTAGCATTGCAATACCGTTTGTGCTCACTTTTATCATTAGTTACCTTGCTTTTTTTTATTTTTCAGATTACAAATACCCATATCTATCATCCATATTGCACTCGTATCACCATCTCTTCGCCGAACTAGTGCACCTATACAATTTACCATTGTATTGGGTGTGTTGGGGACACAAGAGACTCTTTGTTAGTTGGTTGCAGGGTTGTTTGAGAGAGACCATCTTCATCCTATGCCTCCCACGGATTGATAAACCTTAGATCATCCACTTGAGGGAAAGTTTCTACTGTCCTACAAACCTCTGCACTTGGAGGCCCAACAACGTCTACAAGAAGAAGGTTGTGTAGTAGACATCAAGCTCTTTTCTGGCACCATTGCCATCGAGGTGAGTGCTTGAAGGTATATCTTTAGATCTTGCAATCGAATCTTTTAGTTTCTTGTTTTATCACTAGTTTAGTCTATAAAATAAAACAAAAAAATGGGATTGAGTTTGTCTCATACACTTCATCTTTTTAATATCTTTCGTGAGAATGATGGAAAGGAAAATTGTGCCAAAGGGTTAGAACAAGAATGCATTATAATGTTTGGCACTAAATCTTTGTATGATGAGCATCATTGTAGTGTTGTTAGTATGAATTCCTTGGATATCTATGATGCTAATGATATGCAAAGCCACAAGCTTGGGGGTGCTATGTTTGATGAAGATGATATTTTTTGTCCCCCAAGTTTTGATGAGCAAATTTATTTTGATGATAGCATGCCTCCTATTTATGATGATTATATTGATGAAAGTGGGTTTGGAAGAGTGCCAACTTTAGGAAGTAATGATCCCACTATTTTGGAGGGTGTTGAATCTTATTGTGATAATTATGAAAGTAGGCTTGGAGAGGTCATGACTTTAGTTAATGTTACTCCCACTATTTTGGAAGAGTGTAAACTTTGCATACTTGTAGATCATGAAAATAATGCTTTATGTGATGGTTATATTTTTTAATTCATTCATGATGCTACTAAAAATTACTATGAGGGAGGAACATATGCTCGTAGGAATTGCAATAATATCAAGTTTCCTCTCTATGTGCTTAAAATCTTGAAGTTATGCTTGTTTTGCTTTCCTGTGAAAGTTGATTCTTGTTCCCACAAGTTGTTTGCTCGCAAAATCCCTATGCATAGGAAGCGGGTTAGACTTAAATGTGCTAGTCATATTCTTCATGATGCTCTCTTTATGTTTAAATTCTTATCCTTTTTGTGAGCATCATTGAAATCATCATGCCTAGCTAGGGGCGTTAAACGATAGCGCTTGTTGGGAGGCAACCCAACTTTTATTTTTGTTCCTTGAATTTTGCTCCTGCTTAGTAATAAATAATTTATAAATCCTCTATTATGATTGTTTTTTATGATTTAATTAGTGTTTGTGCCAAGTAAAGCCTTTAGGATCTTCTTGGGTGATTGTTATTTGATCTTCCTGTAAAAAACAGAAAGTATGTGCTCATGAGAATAATTTTCGTTTTTTACCAGAGAGCGATAAAATACCAATTCCACTTGAAGTAGATTAATAAACAAATTGCCTAGGACTTCCTAATTTCTCAGGATTTTTGGGGTTCCATAAGTTTGCGTTAGTTACAGATTACTTCAGACTGTTCTATTTTTGACAGATTCTGTTTTTCATGTGTTGTTTGCTTATTTTGATGAATCTATGGCTAGTAAAAGTGTTTATAAACCATAGAGAAGATGGAATACAGTAGGTTTAACACCAATATAAATAAAGAATGAGTTCATTACAGTACCTTGAAGTGGTGTTTTGTTTTCTTTCGCTACCGAAGCTTACGAGTTTTCTGTTATGTTTTGTGTTATGAAGTTTTCAAGTTTTGCATAAATATTTGATGGACTATGGAATAAGGAGTGGCAAGATCCTAAGCTTGGGGATTCCCACCCCAAGGTAATATTCAAGGACAACCAAGAGCCTAATCTTGGGGATGCCCCGGAAGGCATCTCCTCTTTCGTCTTCGTCTATCGGTAACTTTACTTGGAGCTATATTTTTATTCACCACATGATATGTGTTTTGCTTGGAGCGTCATTTTATTTTATTTTGTTTTGCTTGATGTTTGAATAAAATACCAAGATCTGAAATTATTAAATGTTAGAGAGTCTTCACATAGTTGCATAATTATTTGAGTACTCATTGATCTTCACTTATATCTTTCGGAGTAGTTTGTCATTTGATCTCGTGCTTCACTTATATCCTTTTAGAGCATGGCGGTGGTTTTATTTTATAGAAATAGATGAACTCTTGTGCTTCACTTATATTATTTTGAGAGTCTTTAGAACAGCATGGTAGTTTTCTTTGGTTATGAAACTAGTCCTAATATGATGGGCATCCAAGATGGGTATAATAAAAACTTTGATATAAGTGCATTGAATACTAACAGAAGTTTGACACTTGATGATTGTTTTGAGATATGGAGATGGTGATATTAGAGTCATGCTAGTTGAGTAGTTGTGAATTTGAGAAATACTTGTGTTGAAGTTTGTGACTCCCGTAGCATGCACGTATGGTGAACCGTTATGTGATGAAGTCGGAGCATGATTTAATTATTGATTGTCTTCCTTATGAGTGGCGGTCGGGGACGAGCGATAGTCTTTTCCTACCAATCTATCCCCCTAGGAGCATGTGCATAGTACTTTGTTTCGATAACTAATAGATTTTTGCAATAAGTATGTGAGTTCTTTATGACTAATGTTGAGTCCATGGATTATATGCACTCTCACCCTTCCACCATTTCTAGCCTCTCTAGTACCGCGCAACTTTCGCCGGTACCATAAACCCACCATTTACCTTCCTAAAAACAGCCACCATACCTACCTATTATGGCATTTCCATAGCCATTCTGAGATATATTTCCATGCAACTTACCAGCGTTCCATTTAATATGACACGCTCCATCATTGTCATATTGTTTTGCATGATCATGTAGTTGACATCGTATTTGTGGCAAACCACCATTCATAATTCTTCCATACATGTCACTCTTGATTCATGGCACATCCCCGTACACCGCCGAAGGCAGTCGTATAGAGTCATATTTTGTTCTAAGTATCGAGTTGTAATTCTTGAGTTGTAAGTAAATAAAAGTGTGATGATCATCATTATTAGAGCATTGTCCCAGTGAGGAAAGGATGATGGAGACTATGATTCCCCCACAAGTTAGGGTGAGACTCCGGACGAAAAATTAAAAAAGAGAGAAAAAAGAGAAAGGCCATAAAAATGAGAAGGCCCCAAAAAGACAAAAAAATGAGAGAATAAGAGAGAAGGGTCAATGCTACTGTCCTTTTACCACACTTGTGCTTCAGAGTAGCACCATGATCTTCATGATAAAGAGTCTCCTATGTTGTCACTTTCATATACTAGTGGGAATCTTTCATTATAGAATTTGGCTTGTATATTCCAATGATGGCTTCCTCAAAATTCCCTAGGTCTTCATGAGCAAGCAAGTTGGATGCACACCCACTAGTTTCTTTTGTTGAGCTTTCATACACTTATAGCTCTAGTGCATCCGTTGCATGGCAATCCCTACTCACTCACATTGATATCTATTGATGTGCATCTCCATAGCCCGTTGATACGCCTAGTTGATGTGAGACTATCTTCTCCCTTTTTGTCTTCTCCACAACCACCCTTCTGTGCTATATCCATGGCTCACGCTCATGTATTACGTGAAGATTGAAAAAGTTTGAGAACATCAAAAGTATGAAACAATTGCTTGGCTTGTCATCAGGGTTGTGCACGATTTAAATATTTTGTGTGGTGAAGATGGAGCTTAGCCAGACTATATGATTTTGTAGGGATAACTTTCTTTGCCCATGTTATTTTAAGAAGACATGATTGCTTTGTTCGTATGCTTGAAGTATTATTATTTTTATGTCAATATTAAACTTTTGTCTTGAATCTTATGGATCTGAATATTCTTGCCACAATAAAGAATTACATCGATAAATATGTTAGGTAGCATTCCACATCAAAAATTATGTTTTTATCATTTACCTACTCGAGCAAGAGCGGGAATTAAGCTTGGGGATGCTGATACGTCTCCAATGTATCTATAATTTTTGATTGTTCCATGCTATTATATTATCAACCTTGGATGTTTTATATGCATTTATATGCTATTTTATATGATTTTTGGGACTAACATATTAACCTAGAGCACAGTGCCCGTTTCTGTTTTTTCCTTGTTTTAGAGTATCGCAGAAAAGGAAAATCAAACGGAGTCCAATTGACCTGAAACTTCATGGAACTTATTTTCGGACCAGAAGAAGCCCACGGAGTATCGGAGATGGACCAGAAGAGTCCCGGGCTGCCCACAAGGGTGGGGGGGCGCCCACCCCCTGGGCGCGCCCCCTGCCTCATGGACAGCCCGGAGATCCATCGACGTACTTCTTCCTCCTATATATATGCATATACCCTAAAAACTTCAAGGAGCAGAATAGATCTGGAGTTCCGCCACCAGAAGCCTCCGTAGCCACCGAAAACCAATCTAGACCCGTTCTGGCACCTTGCCGAAGGGGGGAATCCCTCTCTGGTGGCCATCTTCATCATCCCAACGGTGTCCATGACGAGGAGGGAGTAGTTCTCCCTTGGGGCTGAGGGTATGTACCAGTAGCTATGTGTTTGCTCTCTCTCTCTCTCTCTCGTGTTCTTGAGGTGATACAATCTTGATGTATCACGAGCTTTGCTATTATAGTTGGATCTTATGATGTTTCTCCCCCTCTACTCTCTTGTGATGAATTGAGTTTTCCCTTTGAAGTTATCTTATCGGATTGAGTCTTTAAGGATTTGAGAACACTTGATGTATGTCTTGCGTGGGATACTCGTGGTGACAATGGGGATTCTATTGATCCACTTGATGTATGTTTTGGTGATCAACTAGCGGGTTCCATGACCTTGTGAACTTATGCATAGGGGTTGGCACAAGTTTTCATCTTGAATCTCCGGTAGAAACTTTGGGGCACTCTTTGAAGTACTTTTGTGTTGGTTGAATAGATGAATCTGAGATTGTGTGATGCATATCGTATAATCATACCCACGCATACTTGATGTGACATTGGAGTATCTAGGTGACATTAGGGTTTTGATTGATTTGTGTCTTAAGGTGTTATTCTAGTACGAACTCTATGATATACCGAACGGAAAGAATAGCTTCATGTTATTTTACTACGGACTCTTGAATAGATCGATTAGAAATGATAACTTTGAGGTGGTTTCGTACCCTACCATAATCTCTTCCTTTGTTCTCCGCTATTAGTAACTTTGGAGTGACTCTTTGTTGCATGTTGAGGGATAGTTATATGATCCAATTATGTTATTATTGTTGAGAAAACTTGCACTAGTGAAAATATGAGCCCTAGGCCTTATTTCCTAGCATTGCAATACCGTTTGTGCTCACTTTTATTATTAGTTACCTTGCTGTTTTTATATTTTCAGATTACAAATACCCATATCTATCATCCATATTGCACTTGTATCACCATCTCTTCGCTGAACTAGTGCACCTATACAATTTACCATTGTATTGGGTGTGTTGGGGACACAAGAGACTCTTTGTTATTTGGTTGCAGGGTTGTTTGAGAGAGACCATCTTCATCCTATGCCTCCCACGGATTGATAAACCTTAGATCATCCACTTGAGGGAAATTTGCTACTGTCCTACAAACCTCTACATATGGAGGCCCAACAACATCTACAATAAGAAGGTTGTGTAGTATACATCAATACCTAGTAGCTAGATGGCTTCTTCTCTCTCTTTGATCTCAATACTAAGTTCTCCTTGATTCTCTTGGAGATCTATTCGATGTAATCTTCTTTTGCGGTGTGTTTGTCGAGATCCGATGAATTGTGGGTTTATGATCAAGTCTATCTATGAATAATATTTGAATCTTCTCTTAATTCATTTATGTATGATTGGTTTATCTTTGCAAGTCTCTTCGAATTATCAGTTTGGTTTGTCCTACTAGATTGATCTTTCTTGCAATGGCAGAAGTGCTTAGCTTTGGGTTCAATCTTGCGGTGCTCGATCCCAGTGATAGAAAGGGAAACAACACATATTGTATTGTTGCCATCGAGGATAAAAAGATGGGGTTTATATCATATTGCATGAGTTTATCCCTCTACATCATGTCATCTTGCTTAAGGCGTTACTCTTTTCTTATGAACTTAATACTCTAGATGCATGTTGGATAGCGGTCGATGTGTGGAGTAATAGTAGTAGATGCAGAATCGTTTCGGTCTACTTGTCGCGGACGTGATGCCTATATACATGATTGTGCCTAGATATTCTCATAATTATTCGCTTTTCTATCAATTGCTCGACAGTAATTTGTTCACCCATCGTAATACTAATGCTATCTTGAGAGAAGCCACTAGTGAAACCTATGGCCCCCGAGTCTATTTTCCATCATATTAATCTCCTGTCAACAAGCTATTTCTGGAGCCGTTTATTTTGCTTTATTTACTTTCAATCTATATCATAAAAATACCAAAAATATTTATCTTATTATTATCATTATCTCTATCATATCTCACTCTTGCAGGTGGCCGTGAAGGGATTGACAACCCCTTTATCGCGTTGGTTGCGAGGTTCTTATTTGTTTGTGTAGGTTCGAGGTGACTCGCGCGTGGTCTCCTACTGGATTGATACCTTGGTTCTCAAAAACTGAGGGAAATACTTACACTGCTCTACTTCATCACATTTTCCTCTTCAAGGGAAAACCAACGCAGTGCTCAAGAGGTAGCAGGCGTCTATGCAGAGAACACCCTTAGGGTGTGGGCAATCTCAACACTACAAAAAAAAATACACTTCCGTGATGATACGTGTTTGTCACATTAGGTCGCATTTTTCTGTCATGCATGTACATCCATGATGATTTTATGACAGAATCAAGATAGTCACACCTGTGCTGTCGTAGAAGTGTTCCATGACATTACCAAAATTATCATCACGGAAGTGTCCACTTCCATGATGATAAATCCCGCGTCACAGAAGTGCTTTCGTCAAGGATGACCGACACGTGGCATCCACCATAACGGAACGCTGTTAAGCTATTGGGTCGGGTTTTGGATCCGTTAACCCGTTAACAGCCCCGACCAATGGGGACTTTCCACGTGTAAAATCATCGTTGGCTGGAGGAAACACGTGTCGGCTCATCGTTGGGACAGATGTCATCCACTCATTGGACAGAAGGCGCCTATGATACGTCGACACGTGGCATGGCCCAACAGAGGCCCATTCCTGTGAAAAGGCCGGCCCGTTTGACTTGGTCAAAAGGTGGCGGGCCGGCCCAAGTAAAGCCTGTTAACGGCCTGTTCACATATAGCCCATTTATAGCCCGTTAACGCAAGCCTTTTACGCCCTATCCGAATTAGGCCCAGTGGCGTCATCTGAGCCACCCAATATGATTCCAGCCCATTTTCACTTCTGGCCTATGAATGGCCCATGACGTCTTTCGGCTCATATGAGGCCCTATGTAACTCTTGGCCTATTAACGGCCTGTGGTGAAACTGGCCCGTAATGAACAGTGTATCACTTTACACCCATTAACGGGCCGTGGTGAAACTGGCCCGTAATGAACAGTGTACCACTTTATACCCATTAACGGCCCGTTATTCCCTTGGGCCGTTTCCAACCCATGTTATCTTTCGGCCATCTCAGAGCCCATTTATTCTTGGGCTCATTTCCGGCATTCGATTACTTACGGCCCGTTACTGTCATTTTCTGCTTGTGGGCCAAATTCAGCCCGTGGTTACAGTCGGCCCGTTTGTGGTCCGTTAATACGTTGGGCTGTTTTCATAGCATCATCAAATACGGCCTATTAACGATGGCCCGTTATGGTCGGCCCATGAACGGACGATTCCAACTCTAGACCATTTACGGCCATAATGCGGTCTGTTTGGCCCATGTTTGGCCAATCGATTATACGGCCCGTATATGGCCCATTGATGATACGACCCGCAGAAGGCCCATTCTTTCTACGGCCCGTAGGAGGCCCATTGTTTCTATGGCCCATAGAAGGCCCACTGTTTCTACGGCCAGTAGGAGGCCCAGTGTCACTATAGTAAATGTTAGCCCATGGTTATTGTGGCCTAGTTTTAAAAAATAGGTTATTGCAGCCACTAGCTAACTGCGAAAAAAGAACTGCAATGACTACAAGCAAACAAATAAACAAGACAACAAGGAAATAAATAAGCAATCAACTAACGCTAGGCTATCACAGCTATTACACATATTACATCCACTGGGCATCAAAGTTCGCCACCAGTGCAAATATAGGGAACAACGCAGCACATCCTATACACTGGTTGTCAAAGTTGGCGACCAACGCAAATAAACGCCGCAACAAAACAAATCCAGAACTGAAACCACTTCAGAAGATCTCAAGAAACAATATCCTAGGTACCCATAATACTCTCAAGATGCTTAGCAAGCTTATTAACTTTCTCTTGTTTGGCGCTTAAATCCTCCAGCGCTTGCTGTTGCACCAAAAAATATGCATCTGAATTCTGCAGGGACTTCCTCAGTCCTTCAGCTTCCTGTCGCAGCACATCTGATCGATGTCTTTCAGCTTGAAGTTGAGACTCAAGAAGACAAACTGATTCAGGCAGCGAGTTCGAAGAGCTTGTGCCAGTAGTAGTGGCCAGTAACTCGAACACTACATCAAGATAGGACTTTTGGGTTCCCTCACTGTCGTCAAGATAGTTTTTATTAGCTTTCTTGGAGACCAATAGGGATCTCACACTATCTTGAACCTTATCTGCATTAGTTCCTTTACCATTGGATAACGCGGTACTGTTGTCCAATATTTTGTCCGCATTCTAAAAGGGAAACAAGCAGACACATCACATGTTTACCATGTTGTATATGAAACTCATTTCGGTAAATGAGTTCAGTAGTAAAGTGGATAGGATAACAGCATGAAACAAGCATATATCTATGTACCATGGTCACTTTATGGTCTATATAATTCTAGTTTTTGTTGCCAAATCAAGATAGAGACACAGTTTAAATAATATTTGTTCAAGACAAAGCAGAATAGACAGAATATAAGTGTGGGTAACTATAGAGCAATAACAACACTTGTAATGTGCATGACATGAGAACATAACTGTTTATTCAATTGAAACTAAAATCAACATAGAGCAGGTTACAACAGCAAACCAGTTAAAGAAACAGGTTTAAAACATACTTGTTGCGCCATTGGAGTTTCAATTCCATCCTTCAAATTTGAAAATAGTTGGCATGAGTAAATACAGTAATGCAAGAGCAAAGGAGTATGAACCATAGCTACAGAAACTGACCTGAGAACAAATCTTCTTCTCCTTTAAGCGTTGAGTTGGGATTCGGAGTGGTGGTCCTTGTGCTTTGGGCACTGCAATTCCCTTACTAACTGCTCGTCTTTGGGTGCTCTGTGGTGGAGACAGTGTTGTGTCAACTGGAACTGGGTTACTATCTGCCGGGGTTGGGGTTAGAAGGGGTGTAGCTGGTTCTCTGTCCAACTTGGTAGGGGTACAATCTGTGAGAGTCTGGGTTATGTGTGGTTGATTTGGTCCTTGGGCAAGTAAAACCGTGGTTCTATCTGCATCAACCGGTAGCACTATCTTTTCCGAAGACCGTGTTGTTACTCCCTTAGATACTGCCATCATGCTCTCCAATTCAAATGGCTGATAAACAAGAAAAGTAGTTGAAAGTATATACATTGTATGATAGACAGGTGCAATGGATAGTGGGGAATAAAATAGGGCATGAAATAATTCATATTTATGTTTTCTAACCAAACAGGATAGCATGACACAATTTCACATATATGATGGCTAACTAAACAGGATAGCATGACACAATTTCACATTATGATGGCTAACTAAAAAAGATGGAAAAACATAGTTCAAAATATGAGACTATGTAAACAGGATGACATGACATAACTATATATTGTGTTTATTAAATAGGTTGGCATGCCATAATTCACATACATTCACGGATAGAATGCCATAATTCAAAATATGATGACTATAAACACTAAACAGGATGAGATGATATAACTATATGATGTCTTTATTAAATGGGTTTCCATGCCATAATTCAGATAGATGATGTGTATGTACTATGTAAACATGATGGCATGATATAATTCAAATATATGATTTATATAGTAAGAAAGTAAGCAGATGGCAATCCATATATGATGTAAAAACTAAGCAATGCAAGACAACATGCATGACATGGGTAATATAACCCTGCCAAGTTTAAGCATAGACCTCAGGGGGGGATAGGACTGGTCATCAGTCTCTGAATCCTCCTCTGAGGAGCTCTGTGTAACCAGCAAGATGTCTGCTTCAGCAGGTAGCATTGTCTGCTCTAAATACCTTGTTTTCACTCCAGATACTTCCATCACCGCTTCAAATGGCTGATGCACATGAAGAGTAGTTGAATATACAAACGTTGTCGACAAATGGAACACGTAATACAAAAAAAATGATAGCATGATATAATTCACATACATGATGATTGGCTAAACAGCATGGCATTGCATAATTCGCATATATAATGCCTTTGCAACAAGATAGCATTGTATAATTCACATATATAATGTCTTGCAACAAGATGGCAATGCATAATTCAAATATTTGGTAATTAGACACTGAACATGTGGCATTGACACAAAGCATGTCTAAACTAATCAAATGACATAGCAATGCGAGACAGCATACGCACGATATGAGCAACATAACCCTGCCAAGTTAGAGCATACACCTCGGGGGGGAATAGGACTGGTCATATGTCTCTGAATCCTCTTCTGAGGAGCTATCCGTAACCAGCGAGATATGCGCTTCGTCAGATAGCATAGTCTGCTCTGAAGACCTTGTTTTCACTCCAGAATTTGCCATCACAGTGTCAAATGGCTGATGCACACGAAGAGCAGTTGAATGTACTAACATTGTTGAGAAATGTAATATGTAACAAAAAAAGGATGGCCCGATATAATTTACATATATGATGACTGGCTAACCAGGATGGCATTGCAAAATTCACATATATGATGCCTGGATAAACAAGATGGCGTTACATAATTCACATAAACGATGAACTAAACAGATGGCATTTGCACAAAGGATGTCTAAACTAAGCAGATGACATATTTGATGTATAAAGTAAGCAATGCAAGACACCATATGCATGATATAACCAACATCAGCATGCCAAGTTAGAGCGAAGACCTCAGGGGGTAAATAGGAGTTGTCTTCTCCTTCTGAATACCCCTCAGAACAGATATCTTCCTCTCGATTACAATCTAAAATGCGTGTAGGGGGGCTGCCTTTGCGCCTACCATGGAGCAACGTCTGCATGAAATTTTATTGCCATGCAAGGCTCGTCTCTTTTGCTCTACATGTTCAGTTCCATTTTTTACAATAATTGTCATGCATAGGAATAAGACATAGTGAGATTATGTAAGGAGTGCATGCAGAAATCCAGAGTGATGGTAGCAACCTGTGGATAGACCCAAAACCAATAATAGCAGGCAGATAATGGCTTCAGTTAAAAAATATAGATAATGGCTTCTTTACTGTTTGTTTCCCACCCAACATGAAACTCATAGTAGACACTGGAGATTAGCCAGATAGTAGATAGATATTATTGATAGTGGTCCCGATATGTACCCCACAACCATTTAAAAACTCAAGTTTGACCATTAGTTTGGAGCTGACTCAGAGTCTAGTCAGTGAACAGGACGATAAAGTAGCATGTAATATTAAGCGATGCATAACGTAAGTAGACACGAAAGAGTGCGACCTCTCTTGCGGACCCGTGTAGTCCTCGAGGTCATTTGCTTGGTTGATGATGGTAATGCAGTTTTCATGGCCGCCAGCGGTGGGGAAGAAGATCTGAGGCAGCGAAAGACAGTTTGGAGGCCGGATCCCTGCTGTGTTGGACCCTTCTATCGTTGGAGCAGCTGAACTGGGGTGGACGACGGCGCAGTAGGAGCGGGACAAACCACGCATGGTTTTCTTTGACAACTATCTGTAAGAGAAGTAATTCTATAAGGGCTCGTTTGAATTGGAGGTCCAACAATGCAGGGATAGGAAATAGACAGCAATAGGATAGGAATGCACGTGCAAAACAGAGAATTTAAAAACACAAGATTTCTGCCAATCTGGGTGTTTGATTCACAACAATTGGAAGATCATAGGATGCAAAGAAGCATGGTGAGATTAAGTCAAACCACAAGAAAATGTTCGGTTATAATGCTATTATGCTACTATCTCGTAGTCTTGTGCTTCATGAATAGGAATTTGAAAAGGAGGACAAGTGAAAATTAAAATTCCTACGTTTTTTCTTTCAAGGAGACACTAAAGGAACAAATCCGCGTGCTTAGTGGACAATATATAAAACATGTAGAGTAAAAAAGAGATGCAACAAGTGTACAACCTCTTTGGCGAAGCCATGTCGATCTCAGCGTGATTGGGTTAGCCGGTGAGGATGCTCCAGCTGATTTTGCTGTCGGAGGAGGGGAAGAAGATCTTAGGTGTCTGGAGATGGAGCCCGAGGTACTGCTCCGCTGTGATGGAGGGTTCGTCGTTGGAGCAGCTCCGGTGAGTTGTACGATGCCGAGGCTGAAGCAGGACAAGAGAGACAACGAACAATGTTAACCTGAGTGGAATTCTAATAGCATCTCCAATACATGATGTAGAATACATAACCACAAAGTGCTAGATGTAAAATACATTACCCGCTCATCTCTGAACTTTGCTGTCGAAACTGAATTTTGCTGCCGAAACTGAACACACTAGCAAGGTGAGGCTACACGTCGGTCGACTGACTTTTTCATCTCTGGTCAGTCGATTTTGCAGCCGTTGGATACGAAATCAAGGGCTTGCCGTTCATCTTGAACTTCGACCGCCCGAGCCGCCAGCCACCACCGGCCAAACAGCAGCCTCCCGCCGCCCCGCCCGCCCCAAAAACACTCCCCACCGCCAGTCCGCCGCCGCCCCGGCCATCCCTCTAGGCCCCCCGTGCCAAGCTTTTTCTCCAGCGATCCCCATGCCACCGCCCCGCCACCGCCCCACCATCGCCGGCGACCACCGCCCCCATCCTGAACCCTAAGATAGATAGTGGGGTACCTCTCCGGCGAGCCCCCCTCCCCGCTGTGGCTGGTTCTTCCTTCACCCCGGCGAGCCCCCCCACCCCCTGAAAATCGACTGACCCAAAAGTTTATTCAGTCGACTGAAGTGTAGCTAAATCAGAGCAGCATCGCAAGCAAGAGCAAGAGCGAGAGCAGCAGCGCGAGCAAGAGAAATAGCAAGAGCAGACCAGGCAGGGGACCGAGAGCAAGAGCAGAGCAGCAGCGTGAGCGAGAGCTAAAGCAGCATCAGCTCCTACAGATGTGGACATCGCCGCCGAGGGAGCGACATCGTGGAGGAAGTGGCCGGCGACGCCGCCGTGGATGGATCCGCGCCGTGTCGGCTCGGGACCGAGCGCCGGCAGCACCGTGAGATCGAATCAAGAAGAAAATGCGGCGATTAGTGTACAACCTTTTTGGTGGCGCCGATTAGGCCGCAGCTTCATCCGAGGAAACGGTGATGATGATGCTCTTCCGGTGGTGCAGGTGAAAATGGTGGTGTGGGAATGGAGGTGGCGCGAAAGACGAGGGGAACATCGGGGCAGCTCCTGTGAGGGCTGGCTGAACCGGCGGGACGATGAGATCGACGACAGATCCTCATCCGGTACGGTGGATGAGGGTGTCGAGGTGTTGCTATGGACGACGTCATCGGGGAAGAGGCTCCGGCTGGGTGGTGGACGGAGCAGGGTGTGGGGTTTCGTCGTGGGTTTTCGCGGCCTTGGTGTATGAATCGGTGGGTGCTACCTCTTGAGCTTGCGTTGGATTTCCCCGAAGAGAAAGGGATGATGCAGCAGAGTAGCGTAAGTATTTCCCTCAGTTTTTGAGAACCAAGGTATCAATCCAGTAGGAGGCCATACTCAAGTCCCTCGTACCTGCACAAAACGATAGCTACTCGCAACCAACACGATTAGGGGTTGTCAATCCCTTCACGGTCACTTACGAGAGTGAGATCTGAAAGATATAATATTTTTGGTATTTTTGGTATAGAGATGCAAAGTGAAAAGTAAAAGGCAAAGTAAAAAGAAAAACAAGATTAGAGTGATGGAGATTGATATGATGAGAATAGACCCGGGGCCATAGGTTTCACTAGTGGCTTCTCTCAAGAGCATAAGTATTCTATGGCGGGTGAACAAATTACTGTTGAGCAATTGACAGAATTGAGCATAGTTATGAGAATATCTAGGCATGATCATGTATATAGGCATCACGTCCGTGACAAGTAGACCGAAACGATTCTGCATCTACTACTATTACTCCACTCATCGACCGCTATCCATCATGCATCTAGAGTATTAAGTTAAAAACAGAGTAACGCTTTAAGCAAGATGACATGATGTAGAGAGATAAATTCATGCAATATGAAATAAACCCCATCTTGTTATCCTTGATAGCAACGATGCAATACGTGCCTTGCTGCCCCTTCTGTCACTGCGAGAGGACACCGCAAGATCGAACCCAAAGCTAAGAACTTCTCCCATGGCAAGAACTACCAATCTAGTTGGCCAAACCAAATGGATAATTCGAAGAGACTTGCAAAGATAACCAATCATACATAAAAGAATTCAGAGAAGATTCAAATATTATTCATAGATAGACTTGATCATAAACCCACAATTCATCGGTCTCAGCAAACACACCACAAAAAGAAGATTACATCGAATAGATCCCCACAAGAGAGGGGGAGAACTTTGTATTGAGATCCAAAAAGAGAGAAGAAGCCATCTAGCTACTAACTGTGGACCCGAAGGTCTGAAATAAACTACTCACACTTCATCGGAGAGGCTATGATGATGTAGAAGCCCTCCGTGATGACGGCCCTCTCCGGCGGAGCTCCGGAACAGGCCCCAAGATGGGATCTCGTGGATACAGAAAGTTGCGGCGGTGGAATTAGGTTTTTGGCTCCTGTTCTGATCGTTTGGGGTTACATAGGTATATATAGGAGGAAGGAGTACATCGGTGGAGCACCGAGGGGCCCACGAGGCAGGGGGCGTGCCCCCCACCCTCGTGACCTCCTCTTTGACTCCTTGGAGTAGGGTCCAAGTCTCCTGGATCACGTTCGGTGAGAAAATCACGTTCCCGATGGTTTTATTCCGTTTGGACTCCGTTTGATATTCTGTTTCTCCGAAATACTGAAATAGGCAAAAGACAGCAATTCTGGGCTGGGCCTCCGGTTAATAGGTTAGTCCCAAAAATAATATAAAAGTGGAAAATAAAGCCCAATATAGTCCAAAACAGTAGATAATATAGCATGGAGCAATCAAAAATTATAGATACGTTGGAGACGTATCAGGCATCCCCAATCTTAATTCCTGCTCGTCCTCGAGTCGGTAAATGATAAAAAGAGAATTTTTGATGCGGAGTGCTACTTGGCATAATTTCAATGCAAATCGTCTTAATTGTGATCTGAATATTCATATTCGAAAGATTCAGGACAAAAGTTTGTATTGACATAAGAATAATAATACTTCAACCATACTAACAAAGCAATTATGTATTCTCAAAATAACATGGCCAAATAAAGTTATCCCTACCAAATCATATAGTCTGGCTATGCTCTATCTTCACCGCACAAAGTATTTAAATCATGCACAACCTCGATGACAAGCCAAGCAATTGTTTCATACTCTAACTTTTTCAAAACTTTTTCAATCTTCACGCAATACATGAGCGTGAGCCATGGATATAGAACTATAGGTGGAATAGAATGGTGGTTGTGGAGAAGAAAAAAGGAGAAGATAGTCTCACATCAACTAGGCGTATCAACGGGCTATGGAGATGCCCATCAATAGATATCAAGGTGAGTGAGTAGGGATTGCCATGCAACGGATGCACTAGAGGTATAAGTATATGAAAGCTCAAAAACAGAAACTAAGTGGGTGTGCATCCAACTTGCTTGCTCACGAAGACCTAGGGCATTTTGAGGAAGCCCATCATTGGAATATACAAGCCAAGTTCTATAATGTAAAATTCCCACTAGTATATGAAAGTGATAACATGAGAGACTCTCTATTATGAAGATCATGGTGCTACTTTGAAGCACACGGGTGGTAAAAGGATAGTAACATTGTCCCTTCTCTCTTTTTCTCTCATTTTTTTATTTGGGCCTTTTCCCTTTTTTATGGCCTCTTTTCTTTCTCTTTTTTTGGGCTTCTTTGGCCTGTTTTATTTATTTTTCGTCCGGAGTATCATCCCAACTTGTGGGAGAATCATAGTCTCCATCATCCTTTCCTCACTAGGACAATGCTCTAATAATGATGATCATCACACTTTTATTTTTCTTACAACTCAACAATTACAACTCGATACTTAGAACAAAATATGACTCTATATGAATGCCTCCGGCGGTGTACCGGGATATGCAAAATGACAATAATGGAGTGTGTCATAATAAATGGAACGGTGGAAAGTTGCATGGCAATATATCTCGGAATGGCTATGGAAATGCCATAATAGGTAGGTATGGTGGCTGTTTTAGGGAAGGTATATGGTAGGTGTATGATACCGGCGAAAAGTGCGCGGTATTAGAGAGGCTAGCAAAGGTGGAAGGGTGAGAGTGAGTATAATCCATGGACTCAACATTAGTCATAAAGAACTCATATACTTATTGCAAAAATCTACAAGTTATCAAAGCAAAGTATTACACGCATGCTCCTAGGGGGATAGATTGGTAGGAAAAGACCATCGCTCGTCCTCGACCGCCACTCATAAGGAAGGCAATCAATAAATAAATCATGCTCCGACTTCATCACATAACGGTTCACCATACGTGCATGCTACGGGAATCACAAACTTTAACACAAGTATTCTTTAAATTCACAACTACTCAACTAGCATGACTCTAATATTATCACCTCCATATCTCAAAACAATTATCATCCTTCAATCTTTTCTTAGTATTCCACACACTCAAAAGAAAGTTTCACAAATCTTGAATACCAAGCATATTATTATTAAGAAAATTACCATGCTATTAAGAGACTCTCAAAATAATTTAAGTGAAGCATGAGAGATCAATAGTTTCTTTAAAACAAATCCACCACCATGCTCTAAAAGATCTAAGTGAAGCACATAGAGCAAAATTACATAGCTCAAAAGATATAAGTGAAGCACATAGAGTGTTCTATCAAATTTTAATTCATGTATGGCTCTCTCAAAAGGTTTGTAAAGCAAGGATGCTTGTGGCATACTAAAACACAAAGACAAAAATAATACACGACGCTCCAAGCAAAACACATATCATGTTGCTGAATAAAAATATAGCTCCAAGTAAATTACCGATGGAAGTGGACAAAAGAGGGGATGCCTTCCGGGGCATCCCCAAGCTTTGACTTTTTGGTGTCCTTGGATTATCTTGGGGGTGCCATTGGCATCCCCAAGCTTAGTCTCTTGCCACTCCATGTTCCATAATCCATCACAAGAATTCACCCAAAACTTGAAAACTTCACAACACAAAACTTAAAGTAGAAAACTCGTGAGCTCCGTTAGCGAAAGAAAACAAAAGACCACTTCAAGGTACTGTAATGAACTCATTATTTATTTATATTGGTGTTAAACCTACTTTATTCCAACTTCTCTATGGATCATAAACTATTTTACTAGCCATAGATTCATCAAAATAAGCAAACAACACACGAAAAACAGAATCTGACAAAAACAGAACAGTCTGTAGTAATCTGTAGCTAGCGCAAGATCTGGAACCCCAAAAATTCTAAAATAAATTGCTAGACGTGAGGAATTTATCTATTAATCATCTTAAAAAAGAATTAACTAAATAGAACTCTTCAAATAAAAATGACAGCATTTCTCGTGAGCGCTAAAGTTTCTGTTTTTTGCAGCAAGTTCAACAAGACTTTCCCCAATTCTTCCCAACGGTTCTACTTGGCACAAACACTAATTAAACACAAAAAACACAACCAAAACAGAGTCTAAATAATTTATTTATTACTAAACAGGAGCAAAAATCAAAGAATAAAAATAAAATTGGGTTGCCTCCCAACAAGCGCTATCGTTTAACGCCCCTAGCTAGGCATAAAAGCGAGAATAGATCTAGGTATTGCCATCTTTGGTAGGAAATCCATAAGTGGCTCTCATGATAGTTTCATATGGCAATTTTATTTTCTTTCTTGGAAAGTGTTCCATGCCCTTTTTAATGGAAATTTAAATCTAATATTCCCTTCCTTCATATCAATAATCGCACCAAACATTCTAAGGAAAGGTCTACCAAGAATAATAGGGCAAGAAGGATTGCAATCTATATCAAGAACAATGAAATCTATGGGAACATAATTTCTATTTTCAACAATAAGAACATCATTAATCCTTGCCATCGGTTTCTTAATAGTAGAATCCGCAAGATGCAAGTTTAGAGAGCAATCATCAAAATTATGGAAATCTAACAAATCACACAAAGTTTTGGGGATAGTGGAGACACTAGCACCCAAATCACACAAAGCATAAAACTCATGATCTTTAATTTTAATTTTAATAGTTAGTTCCCACTCATCATAGAGTTTTCTAGGGATAGAAACTTTCAACTCAAGTTTTTCTTCATAAAATTGCATCAAGGCATCAACAATATGTTCGGTGAAGGCTTTCTTTTGACTATAAGCATGTGGAGAATTTAACACAGATTGCAACAAGGAAATACAATCAATTAAAGAGCAACTTTATAATTAAATTCTTTGAAATCCAATATAGTGGGTTTAGCGACATCTAGATTTTTATTTCTTTCAATTCCACTTTCATCAATTTCATCATAAAGACCTAAATACTCCGAATTTCTAAAACGCCTTCTAGGTAAAGGAAGATCATATTCAGTTTCATCAAGATTCATATTGCAAAACAAAGATTTAATAGGATACACATCAATAACTTTTAGATCTTCATCTTGATTTTCATAGAAATTGGAAGAACACGCTTTAATAAAGGCATCTTTGGAAGCACGCATCCTAGCGGTTCTTTCCTTGCACTCATGAATGGAAATTCTCATGGCTTTGAGAGACTCATTGATATCATGCTTAGGAGGAATAGATCTAAGCTTTAAAGAATCAACCTCAAGAGAAATTCTATCAATGTTCCTAGCCAAATCATCGACTTTAAGCAATTTGTCTTCAAGCAAAGCATTACAATTCTTTTGTGAATTCATAAACTCTTTAACACTATTCTCAAATTCAGAGGACATCTTATTATAATTTCCATAAGAGTTGTTGTAGGAATTCCCATAATTATTAGAAGGATTACTAGGATATGGCCTAGGATTAAAATTTCCTCTATAAGCGTTGTTACCAAAATTATTCCTACCAACAAAATTCACATCCATAGATTCATTGTTATTCTCAATCAAAGTAGACAAAGGCATATCATTAGGATCGGAAGAAACACTCTTAGTAGCAAATAATTTCATAAGTTCATCCATCTTTCCAGTCAAAACATTGATTTCTTCTATCGCATGCACTTTTTTATTAGAAGATCTTTGAGTATGCCATTGAGAATATCTAACCATAATATTATCTAGGAGTTTAGTAGCATCTCCCAAAGTGATTTCCATAAAAGTGCCTCCCGCGGCCGAATCTAAAAGATTTCTAAAAGCAAAATTCAATCCGGCATAAAACTTTTGTATAATCATCCACAAATTCAAACCATGAGTAGGGCAATTACGTATCATTAATTTCATTCTCTCCCAAGCTTGTGCAACATGTTGATGATCAAGTTGCTTAATGTTCATAATATCGTTTCTAAGAGGGATGATCTTAGCGGGAGGGAAATACTTAGAGATAAAAGCATCTTTGCACTTGTTCCAAGAATCAATACTATTTTTAGGCAAAGACGAAAACCAGGCTTTAGCACGATCTCTAAGTGAAAAAGGAAATAGCTTCAATTTAACGACATCATTATAGACATCTCTTTTCTTTTGCATATCACATAAATCAACAAAGCTATTTAGACAAGTAGCAGCATCTTCACTAGGAAGGCCGGCGAATTGATCTTTCATAACAAGATTCAACAAAGCAGTATTGATTTCACAAGATTCAGTATTGGCAAGAGGAGCAATCAGAGTGCTAAGGAAATCATTATTATTGGTATTGGTGAAGTCACACAATTTGGTAGTATCTTGAGCCATCGCGATAAACAAGCAATCCAACACATGAGCAAACAAAAGGCAAGCGGGCAAAAAGAGGCAAATAGAGAGGGAGGATAGAGAGAGAGAGGGCGAATAAAACGGCAAGGGTGAAGTGGGGGAGACGAAAACGAGAGGCAAATGGCAAATAATGTAATGCGAGAGATAGGGATTGTGATGGGTACTTGGTATGTTGACTTTTTGCGTAGATTCCCCGGCAACGGCGCCAGAAATTCTTCTTGCTACCTCTTGAGCTTGCGTTGGATTTCCCCGAAGTGGAAGGGATGATGCAGAAGAGTAGCGTAAGTATTTCCCTCAGTTTTTGAGAACCAAGGTATCAATCCAGTAGGAGGCCACGCTCAAGTCCCTCCTACCTGCACAAAACGATAGCTACTCGCAACCAACGCGATTAGGGGTTATCAATCCCTTCACGATCACTTACGAGAGTGAGATCTGATAGATATAATATTTTTGGTATTTTTGGTATAGAGATGCAAAGTAAAAAGTAAAAGGCAAAGTAAAAAGCAAAAGAAGATTAGAGTGATGGAGATTGATATGATGAGAATAGACCCGGGGGCCATAGGTTTCACTAGTGGCTTCTCTCAAGAGCATAAGTATTCCACGGTGGGTGAACAAATTACTGTTGAGCAATTGACAAAATTGAGCATAGTTATGAGAATATCTAGGCATGATCATGTATATAGGCATCACGTCCGTGACAAGTAGACCAAAACGATCATGCATCTACTACTATTACTCCACTCATCGACCGCTATCCAGCATGCATCTAGAGTATTAAGTTAAAAACAGAGTAACGCTTTAAGCAAGATGACATGATGTAGAGAGATAAGTTCATGCAATATGAAATAAACCCTATCTTGTTATCCTCGATGGCAACGATGCAATACGTGCCTTGCTGCCCCTTCTGTCACTGTGAAAGGACACCGCAAGATCGAACCCAAAGCTAAGCACTTCTCACATGGCAAGAACTACCAATCTAGTTGGCCAAACCAAACGGATAATTTGAAGAGACTTGCAAAGATAACCAATCATACATAAAAGAATTCAAAGAAGATTCAAATATTATTCATAGATAGACTTGATCATAAACCCACAATTCATCGGTCTCAACAAACACACCGCAAAAAGAAGATTACATTGAATAGATCTCCACAAGAGAGGGGGAGAACTTTGTATTGAGATCCAAAAAGAGAGAAGAAGCCATCTAGCTACTAACTATGGACCCGAAGGTCTGAAGTAAACTACTCACACTTCATCGGAGAGGCTATGATGATGTAGAAGCCCTCCGTGATGACGGCCCTCTCTGGCGGAGCTCCGGAACAGGCCCCAAGATGGGATCTCGTGGATACAGAAAGTTGCGGCGGTGGAATTATTTTTTTGGCTCCTATTCTAATCGTTTGGGGGTACGTAGCTATATATAGGAGGAAGGAGTACGTCGATGGAGCACCGAGGGGCCCACGAGGCAGGGGGCGCGCCCCCCACCCTTGTGACCGCCTCTTTGCCTCCTTGGAGTAGGGTCCAAGTCTTCTGGATCACGTTCGGTGAGAAAATCACGTTCCCGATGGTATTATTCTGTTTGGACTCCGTTTGATATTCTGTTTCTCCGAAATACTGAAATAGGCAAAAAACAGCAATTCTGGACTGGGCCTCCGGTTAATAGGTTAGTCCCAAAAATAATATAAATGTGGAAAATAAAGCCCAATATAGTCCAAAACAGTAGATAATATAGCATGGAGCAATCAAAAATTATAGACACGTTGGAGACGTATCAGTGGGCGGATGGGATGGCAGTGGGGAACCATGGCTTAGATATAGGCTTGTCCGAAATGCGGGGTAAGTTACGAAAGTACCCCCGCCGATTTGAGGCGGTTCTTTCAGTTCAGGGGTACCACGGGCATTTCATGTGTCGGGATTTCGCAGGAGGTGGGGGTTTTCGCGTGCGTTGTAATTTCGGAATAGCAAGGCGCGGGTTGAGAAGGAGGGAGTTGTCGGAGCACAAAGAGACAGAGATATATCTTAAATATTTCGGGCTAACAAGGCGTGGGTTGAAATTTCCGGTCTTTAGCTTAGTGGTCGTCTCCTACAGTGAGCGTGTGCTCTGATACCATCTTGTAGCGACCAGACCTCAAACGGTCCAATCTCTGTGCTCCGGTGTCATCCCTGGATCAGTAATGCTGACACCACACAGTACTTGAAGGATTTATAGCAGAGTAGCAATCACACACTTATTACATAGAGTGTCTCGAAAGATAGCTTATTACAATAAAAAATGGCTTAAGGCCATCTAATAACGATAACAGCGGAAGGCTTGGAAGATAAGTGAGTCCATCAAATCCAACGTCATCACTGAGTATAGAACCATGACCTAAAACTCCTTAATCGTCGCCTGAAAAGTCTGCAACATTAACGTTGCAGCCCGAAAATGGGTCAGCACATGGAATATGCTGGCAATGTAACACATAGAGAATAATGGAATGAAACAGCTATACTATATGCATATTTGGCTGGTGGAAAGCTCTATGGTTATAGTTTTGCGTAAAGCCAATTTTTCCCTACTGCAAAGGAATAAATTTATTTAACTATTATGGTGGTTGTTAAACATTGAGGTTGGTTGACAGCATTCTCAATCCCAATTAAACATCATCATTAAACAAACCCAACAAAATTAATCTTTAGAGCAACATGTTGAGATTCACATGATAATCCAGGTACTAGATACTCAAGATGTCCATAACCGGGGACATGGCGAACCATGATTAGTTTATACACTCTGCAGAGGTTTGCGCACTTTTCCCCACAAGACTCGATCTCCTCCATTGGATTTCTCGCACTACATGGTGTTTGAGAAACGGATGACCGAGGCATAGTCTTTCAGAAGCGTTTGCACCTTACGATGGGTAGACCGTACCATCTACAACCCCTACATCTGCTAGTCTACCACTGTAAGAGTTCACACGACTTAATCAAGTATGCTAGAGCCCATAATAGCTTGTGGCTGCACACGGAAGTTTCTAGTATGAATAATCGCATGATCCCTTTGAACCCGGGTGGCGGTCCAAAAGAAAATAGGCAATCCCGGAATACCCAGGTGCCTCAATCCACCCAGATGTGTGTTTAGGTTGCCACCTTAAGTAAACCATTAATTAACAAAGCTCACATCTTTCATGGATACACTCACCCAATCCACGTCTACTAGCATAGCATAGCAATAACAAGCAAACGTAGAAGTAACTCCCAAAGGTTTGATAATTAGACAGGTAATAGGTACTACCTCAACTACTTCCCAAACCCACAATTTAATTAGATCCTACTCATGCAATGTGTAAGGATTGATCTAATGCAATAAAACTGGGTAGTAGGAGGTATGATCAAAGTGTTACTTGCCTTGCTGATGATCCGGGAAACCTAGCGATTCGAAGTAACAGGCGGCGCACTCTGGGTACTCTATCACAAACAACCAAGCACACAATAAGTACTCAATTAATGCACAGACAAAACTCAAATAATAGATTTAACCAGAAAGTTCAACTTAAGAACTCCGGTTGGCAAAAAGAATCGAATCGAACGAAGCAACGAAAGACAAACGGCAAAAGAAACAGGTTTCGTTTACTAGTCTGGATCTAAGGCTATTTTTACAGAAGAAAAAACTTGTTTAAGTTGGTTAAACGGAAAGAGGGTCTCAAGATGAAACTCCAGGCGCTTGAATCGCCTGATTCCGATAAACGAGCGAAAAGATAAACTAAAATGAAAATCGGATCAGAAATCGCGATCAGAAAATCGCGGATTTAATCCGAGAAAAAGAAAAACGGCGAACCGTTTAACGAACAAACATTCGTTAACTGAATCTAAACGAAGAACATGTTCGTTAAAACGAATGAACGAGCGAACGCTCGCTAATTAGCCTAAACCGGAAAAAAACCGATCTAAAGAAAAAACGAAACAAAAAAAACCGACGAAAACCTAATAGTTTTTCTAGGAAAACCGGCGGTGGGATCGAGGTAAACCTCGAGCGGCGGGACGGCGGCGGCTGCTACGGCGAGGCGGCGGCGTCGGCGGTGGCGAGGTCCGGCGGGGCGGCGGTGGGCGGCGTTGTCGGGCGCGGCGGCGGCGGGCGCGAGGCGGCTAGGGTTTTGGCCCGGGGTGGGCTGGCGGCTTATAAAGGCTGGGTCCGGGGGAGTCCGGGCCTAGCACGGCCCGTAGGTCAGTTCGCACGTTTTTTTAAGAAGAACTTACGCTCGGAAAAAACAAAAGGACTACTAAACGGACTCCAAAAATCCCGAAATAAATTTTCCCCGGCTTCTAAAATCAAGCCGCACAGGATGAACATTTATTTGGGACCTAAATGCAATTTTGAGAAACGCGCATTTTTTTCCTAAATTCAAATAAAATAGCAAATAGAACCAAATAAAATCTTATTTGATTTTTTATTAAATCCTCAATATTTCTTTATTTTGGGAAAGTCATTTTATTCCCTCTCTCATATTTTTGTAATAGAAATAATTGAAGATAAAATAAATAAAATCAAATGATCCTATTTTCAAAATTTGAGACAACTCAAATAAGAAAATACCGAAATCCCCAACTCTCTCCGAGGGTCCTTGAGTTGCGAAAAATTTCTAGGATCAACCAAAATGCAATAAATATGATATGCAATGATGATCTAGTGTATAACATTCCAAATTGAAAATTTCGGATGTTACAAACCTACCCCCCTTATGATGAATCTCGCCCTCGAGATTCAGGTTGGCTAGTAAATAGGTGAGGGTGGTCCTTCAGCAAATCTTCCTCTTGTTCTCAGGTGGCTTCATCCTCCGTGTGGTGGCTCCATTGAACCTTGCAAAACTTGATAACCTTGTTGCGGGTGGCTCAACTGGCATACTCTAGAATCTTAATTGGTTTCTCCTCATAGGTCAAATCACTGTCCAACTGAATCTCTGCGTATGTCGGCCATCTCTGCGTGGCACTTCTTCAACTGGGATACATGGAACACGTCGTGAACTCCTGACAATCCTTCGGGCAATTCCAACTTATAGGCAACTTCTCCCATACGCTCCAAAACATGGTATAGGCCTACAAAATGTGGTGCTAACTTTCCCTTAACTCCAAAGCGCTTAACTCCTCGAAGTGGTGATACTCGAAGATAGACTCGGTCTCCGACTTCGTAAACTGTCTCCTTGCGTTTAGAATCTGCATAACTCTTCTGCCTGGATTGAGCTGCCTTGAGCCTGTCGCGAATTAATTTCACTTTCTGTTCAGACTCCTTTATCAGATCCGGTCCAAACAACTGGCGATCTCCAACTTCATCCCAGGACAATGGGGTCCTGCACCTCCTTCCGTACAAGGCTTCGAAAGGGGCCATCTTCAAACTAGATTGATAGCTGTTGTTGTAAGAGAACTCTGCATATGGCAAATTCTCATCCCAACTAGATCCATAATCTAGCGCACAAGCTCTTAGCATATCCTCCAAAATCTGATTTACTCTCTCGGTCTGTCCATCTGTCTGCGGGTGGAAAGTTGTGCTAAACTCCAGTCTGGTTCCCAAAGTCTCATGCAACCGATTCCAGAACTTTGAGGTAAACTGGGTTCCTCTATCCGATACAATGCTCCTTGGAACTCCATGCAGACATACGATCCTGGTCATGTATATCTTTGCCAACTTTGCACTGGTATAGGTAGTCTTCACTCGAATGAAATGAACTACCTTTGTCAAATGATTGACTACAACCCATATCGGGTCATAGCCTGAACGTGTTCTGGGCAATCATGTGATGAAATCCATGCCTAGCTTATCCCACTTCCATTCGGGTATCGGCAATGGTTGTAGCAATCCTGCTGGCTTCTGATGCTCTATCTTCACTCTCTGACATACATCACAAACTGCTACATATTCCGCAATATCCTTCTTCATTCCGGTCTACCAAAAAATATCCTTCAAATCCAAATACATCTTAGTATTTCCTGGGTGAATCGAGTATGGTGAGTCATGGGCCTCTTGCAGAATTAGCTTCCTAATCTCCGGATCATTTGGTACATAGACACGGTCTTCAAACCATAAGGTATCGTGCTCATCCTCACGAAATCCCTTAGCTTTTCCTTTCTTCATTTTCTCCTTAATGGAAGCAATTTCCTTGTCAATCCTTTGAGCTTCTCTGATCTTATCCATTAAAGTAGACTGAATCTCCAATGCTGCTTCGTAGACTCTTGGAACTATTTCCAAAAATAGCTCTCGAAGATTTTCGGCTAACTCCCCTGGTAAATCTCCTGTCATTAGGGTGTTGACATGGCTCTTACGGCTTAATGCGTCAGCTACTACGTTAGCCTTTCCGGGGTGATAATGCAATTTCATATCATAATCCTTGATGAGCTCCAACCATCTCCTTTGTCTGAGGTTCAACTCCTTCTGTGTGAAAATATACTGCAAACTCTTGTGATCCGTGTACACCTCGCAATGGTTTCCAATCAGAAAATGTCTCCAAGTCTTCAATGCATGCACTACGGCTGCTAACTCCAAATCATGCGTGGCATAATTCAACTCATGAGGCTTAAACTGTCGTGAGGCATATGAAACAACTCTGCCTTCCAGCATAAGCACTGCTCCAAGTCCTCATCGTGAAGCGTCGCAATACACCTCATAATCCTTGGTCTGGTCCGGTAAAATCAACACAGGTGAGGTAACCAAGCATTCCTTCAACTCCTGAAAACTAGCCTCACATTCCTCCGTCCATATGAACTTGGTATCCTTCTTCAACAACTCAGTCATAGGCTTCGCAATCTTTGAGAAATTCTCAATAAACCTCCGTTAGTATCCTGCAAGTCCAAGAAAACTCCGGATCTCTCCCACGGGGTGGTTGGTGCTTCCCACTTGGTCACGGTATCAACTTTAGTGGGATCTACTGCTATACCTTCTCCGGACATAACGTGTCCGAGAAATCCAACTTCCTTCAACCAAAATTCACATTTGCTAAATTTGGCATATAATTGATGTTCTCTAAGCTTTCCAAGAACCAAACGCAAATGCTCCTTATGCTCCTCTTCATTCTTTGAGTAAACCAGGATATCATCAATGAACACTATGACGAACTTATCCAAGAACTCCATAAACACCTTGTTCATCATGTTCATAAAATATGCAGGTGCGTTAGCCAGACCAAATGACATAACGGTATACTCGTACAGCCCATACCTGGTGGTAAAAGTCGTCTTGGGTATATCCTGTTCCCGAATCTTCAACTGGTGGTATCCTAATCGCAGATTGATCTTGGAAAATACCTTAGCTCCTTGCAATCGATCAAACAGATCATTGATCATCGGTAGGGGGTACTTGTTTTTGATGGTTACTTCATTCAATCCTCGATAATCGACAACCATCCTTAACGATCCATCCTTCTTCTCCACTAGAAGTACTGGCGATCCCTAAGGCGATGAACTTGGGTGAATATATCCTTTATCCAGTAACTCCTTAATCTGCTTCTTAATTTCCACCAGATCCTTTGCAGGCATCCTATATGGTCTCTTTGATATTGGCCCTATGCCTGGCAAAAGCTCAATCAAAAACTCAATATCTCTATCCGGTGGCATGCCTGGCAACTCTTCTGGAATTACTTCAGGGAAATCCTTCACTACTGGTACTTCCTCCTGCACTACTCCGGTTAAGAAATTTACTAGAGTCCTCTTTGGCACATGTCGGGATACATACTTTATTCTTCTCCCTTCTGGGGTGGTAAGTGAAATTGACTTACTGGCACATTCAATATTCCCTTCATACTTTGATAACCAATCCATGCCTAATATCACATCCAATCCTTGGGATTCCAATACTATTAGGTCCGAGGGAAAAACATAGTTACCAATCCTTAATGGTAACCGATCACACCATAGACTAGCCATATGTTCTGCTCCAGGCAAGGTTACTAACATGGGTGACCTAAGGGCTTGGGTTGGCAGTTTATACTTATCCACAAATCCCCTTAATATGTATGAATGCGATGCACCAATATCGAAAAGAACGAGTGCAGTAAATGACATAACCAAAAACATACCGATTACTGCATCCGGTTGCTCTTCAACCTCCTCCACGTTAACGTGCTTCACATGTCCCCTGTTGAAAGGGTTCGGCTTCTTCCCAGAGCTTCCATTGCCATTTCCATTCTGGGATTCAGGACATTCATTGGCATAATGTCCGGTCTTCTGGCACTTAAAGCAAATGACTTGGCTCAGGTCTTTCTTGGCTGGGGTTGATGGGTTGCTGCGGTTCTGGCCGTTGCTTCCTCCATTCCCATTACCATTCCTGGGGCCATTGTGATTGTGCGAACCACCTCCACCATGGGTATGCTAAAAATGTCCTCCCGGCCTAGGGGTAAATCGTGGCTTCTGCTGAGCTCCTGAATTGTATTTTCCTTGTGCATACTTCCTCTTGCGATTCTCGATTTGCTGTTGCTTCCCTTCAATCATAAGAGCACGATCTACCAACTCCTGGTAGTTGTTGAAGGTTGCTACCATCAACTGCATGCTCAACTCATCATTTAGTCCTTCCAGAAACTTCTCCTGCTTAGCTGCATCCGTAGCAATGTCATCTGGGGCATAACGTGCTAGCTTACTAAAGTCCTCCACATACTGGCCAACTGTCCATCCTCCTTGGCGCAAGTTGCGAAACTCTCGCTTCTTCATGGCCATAGCTCCTGCTGAAACATGGGCAGTACGAAAAGCCTGCTGAAACTGGTCCCATGTGATAGTATCAACAGGGAAAGTGGCGGTGAAATTCTCCCACCATGATGCTGTGGGTCCTTCAAGCTGATTTGTGGCAAACTTCACCTTCTCCGCATCAGTGCATCCTACTGTGGTCAACTCTCTAGCTGTCTTGCGGAGCCAATCATCTGCTACTATCGGCTCAGTGCTACTGGAAAACACCGGTGGATTCAGCCTAAGAAAACGGGCTAAGTGATCAACAGGTGGTGGTGGGTTGTTGTTGTTGTTCCCCTGGTTCTGATTCTGGACTAGTAACTGCATCAATGTGTTCTGCTGCTGGATCAACTGAGTGAGCTCCGGTGGGAAGGTAAATCTGGGGTCACGTCTCGGAGGCATCTGAGGGTTTAGAAAAGATGAGATTTAAGAATAGAGGGGGCCTAAAGAGAAAACACTACCCATATGCACATGAGGCAAAAAGCAAACAATTCACTTCATTCAATCAACCAAACAAGGGCATACAATCGATCTAACTATCGCAAAAGTGCTCGGGCTACTATATTTACATGGTGGACTACTACTACTGTTGGGGTGGTCTACTAAAAATATTCTTCGGTTGCAGACTCCATGATATCTGCTCCAGCTTCATCAACATAGTCATCATCGCTATCATCTGGACCCGAGTCGGTGTCGTCGATGATGATGTAGTCTTCTGGGTGAATCTCCTTGGGTTCTTCGTCTTCTTCTACTGATGTAGGGTCTCCCATGAATATTCCAATCTTCTTGATCAGATCGTCATTCTTTTCCACTAATACTTCAATTTCTTCTTCAAAATCTTCATGTGTAGCATTGTGTTCTTCCTCCAGTTCCTTGATTCTTGTCCTTGCCTTCTTCAGGTCTATCATGTCGGCGCATATCTGGTTCTCCTGACGTCAAATGTGCTGGTTTAAATCCTGGATAAAAGCTACAATTGATCTATCCTTTCTGGTGCTGATCATCTCCCAGTGCTCATCTCGGCGCCCACAAATATGGTAGATAGTATCCTTGAGATCATTGCGGTAGACTTCTCCAATGCGTCCCATGGCGATGTGAGCTGCCATGCTGTTTCCTAGACTCCAGGTTGGTGCATCGAAAGAAAACTCTATGGGCTCATTGACTGACATGAACGTCCTTCCTTGAACTTGAACTTGAATCATCCAGTGCTCTTCTTCAGGTAAGGTGGCGTTGTAGGTTCCGGTGAAGCTTGGTACTCCTATGTTCCGGTATCTAGTGACTTCCTTCAAGTGACGTCCAAAGGGTGTATCTTCATTCGGTTGAGTGAACTGGTTCCTTGCATCCGCCATCCTAAAAGAGTAGAAAAGATGAGAGGTCAAAAGAGAAGAGAGTGAGTAATGATCTAGGTCTTTAGCTTAGTGGTCGTCTCCTACAGTCAGCGTGTGCTCTGATACCATCTTGTAGCGACCAGACCTCAAACGGTCCAATCTCTGTGCTCCGGTGTCATCCCTGGATCAGTAATGCTGACACCACACAGTACTTGAAGGATTTATAGCAGAGTAGCAATTACACACTTATTACATAGAGTGTCTCCAAAGATAACTTATTACAATAAAAATGGCTTAAGGCCATCTAATAACGATAACAGCAGAAGGCTTGGAAGATAAGTGTGTCCATCAACTCCAACGACATCACTGAGTATAGAACCACGACCAAAAACTCCTTAATCATCGTCTGAAAAGTCTGCAACATTAACGTTGCAGCCCGAAAATGGGTCAGCACATGGAATATGCTGGCAATGTAACACATAGAGAATAATGGAATGAAATAGCTATACTATATGCATATTTGGCTGGTGGAAAGCTCTATGGTTATAGTTTTGCGTAAAGCCAGTTTTTCCCTACTGCAAAGGAATAAATTTATTTAACTATTATGGTGGTTGTTAAACATTGAGAATGGTTGACAGCATTCTCAATCCCAATTAAACATCATCATTAAACAAACCCAACAAAATTAATCTTTACATCAACATGTTGAGATTCACATGATAATCCAGGTACTAGATACTCAAGATGTCCATAACCGGGGACACGGCTAACCATGATTAGTTTATACACTCTGCAGAGGTTTGCGCACTTTTCCCAACAAGACTCGATCTCCTCCGTTGGATTTCTCGCACTACATGGTGTTTGAGAAAAGGATGACCGAGACATAGTCTTTTAGAAGCATTTGCACCTTACGATGGGTAGACCGTACCACCTACAACCCCTACATCTGCTATTCTACCACTGTAAGAGCTCACACGACTTAATCAACTATGCTAGAGCCCATAATAGCTTGTGGCTGCACACGGAAGTTTCTAGTATGAATAATCTCATGATCCCTTTGAGCCTGGGTGGTGGTCCAGAAGAAAATAGGCAATCCTGGAATACCCAGGTGCCTCAATCCACCCAGATGTGTGTTTAGGTTGCAACCTTAAGTAAACCATTAATTAACAAATCTCACATCTTTCATGGATACACTCACCCAATCCACGTCTACTATCATAGCATAGCAATAATAAGCAAACGTAGAAGTAACTCCCAAAGGTTTGATAATTAGACAGGTAATAGGTACTACTTCAACTACTTCCCAAACCCACAATTTAATTAGATCCTACTCATGCAATGTGCAAGGATTGATCTAATGCAATAAAACTGGGTAGTAGGAGGTATGATCAAAGTGTTACTTGACTTGCTGATGATCCGGGAAACCTAGCGATTCGAAGTAACAGGCGGCGCACTCCGGGTACTCAATCGCAAACAACCAAGCACACGATAAGTACTCAACTAATTCACAGGTAAAACTCAAATAATAGATTTAACCAGAAAGTTCAACTTAAGAACTCCGGTTGGCAAAAAGAATCGAATCGAACGAAGCAACGAAAGTCAAACGGCAAAAGAAACAGGCTTCATTTACTAGTCTGGATCTAAGGCAATTTTTACAGAAGCAAAAACTTGTTTAAGTTGGTTAAACGGAAAGAGCGTTTCGAAACAAAACTCCAGGCGCTTGAATCGCCTGATTCCGGCAAACGAGCGAAAAGATAAACTAAATCGAAAATCGGATCAGAAATCGTGATCAGAAAATCGCGGATTTAATCCGAGAAAAAGAAAAACGACGAACAGTTTAACGAACAAACGTTCGTTAACTGAATCTAAACGAAGAACGCGTTCGTTAAAACGAACGAACGAGCGAACGCTCGCTAATTAGCCTAAACCGGAAAAAAACCGATCAAAAGAAAAAATGAAAAAAAACCGACAAAAACCAAATGGTTTTTCCGGGAAAACCGGCGGCCGGATCGAGGTAAACCTCGGGCAGCGAGACGGCGGCGGCGGCTCCGGCGGGGTCCGGCGGGGCGGCGGCGGGTGGCGGCGTCGGGCGCAGCGGCGGCGTCAGGCGCGGGCGGCGGGGTCCGGCGGGGCGGCGGCGTCGGGCGCGGCGGGGGCGGCGGGCGCGGGGCGGCTAGGGTTTCGGCCCGGGGTGGGTCGACGGCTTATAAAGGCTGGGTCCGAGGGAGTCCGGGCCTAGCACGACCCATAGGTTGGTTCGGACATTTTTTTAAGAAAAACTTACGCTCGGAAAAAAAACAAAAGGACTACTAAACGGACTCCAAAAATCCCGAAATAAAATTTCCCCGGCTTCTAAAATCAAGCCGCACAGATGAACATTTATTTGGGGCCTAAATGCAATTTAGAAAAACTCGCATTTTTTTCCTAAATTCAAATATAATAGCAAATAAAACCAAATAAAATCTTATTTGATTTTTTATTAAATCCTCAATATTTCCTTATTTTGGGAAAGTCATTTTATTCCCTCTCTCATATTTTTGTAATAGAAATAATTGAAGATAAATAAATAAAATCAAATGATCCTATTTTCAAGAGACAACTCAAATATGAAAATAACGAAATCCCCAACACTCTCCGAGGGTCCTTGAGTTGCGAAAAATTTCTAGGATCAACCAAAATGCAATAAATATGATATGCAATGATGATCTAGTGTATAACATTCCAAATTGAAAATTTGGGATGTTACATACAATCATCATTATTGTCAAGTTAAACCATCGTTTGTGTATTATCTTCACAACACACCACATGATTAGTCTCGAGTTACATAAGAACTATGTGTACTATATGAACTCGAACTAGATTTTTTGAATCCACTTTATTTTGATTTCAAATCACATTACATTTCTAGCCATAGCTAGATCTTCATAATCTAAACCATGTCTCATATGTATAATGTGTTTATCACATTATGTATGGTGCCCCGCCCCCTACGCCTACAAGTATTTAGATGTGAGTTGCAAACACCACACATTACCACAAATTCAAATAAAATGTGAGAATGTTCGATATATAGTATTGTTTAGATTGTTCTATATTTAGTTGTAAGCTGCAAACGCCACACATTATCACAAATTCAAATAAAATGTGAGATTGTTTGATGTATAGTATGGTTTAGATTGTTCGGCATTTAGCTGTGAGTTGCAAACGCCATGCATTATCACATTATGGTATAACATGTGTACAACACGTGTATCACCGCTATATTCATGCATGCAATGTTTAAAACACTATGATCTCCTATTCAAATATATGAATCCGCTTTCATATCAAATTATGATCTTTGTTCGTCTCTTACACCCACACAATCCTCTAACCTTTGTAGCTACCACTAACTTTCTCTCGTGCATGCACACGCCCTCCTCGCCCTCCCCCTCCCTCGGCATTCTATACACTGGGCACATTCCTTTTTTTCTTTAGGTCGTTCTCCCAGAGTCTCCACAACTCCTTTCCGACACACACCGACCGATAAACCTCTCCAGCGATGCCTGCCTACAACATACACACAGACCTTCAGTCTCCTCCTTTATGTGTCCTTGCCTCGTGTCTCTCATACGGCTAGACACACGTGTAAACTCTTGCCCCTCTTTTCATCGATCTCACAACCGCACACTCCTCCCCCTATCTAGCTAGTAGTTGGGCCTCTCGCACCACCTCCTAGCTCCATTCTCTCTGTCTATCCGTCTCGCTAGGCCTTATTTTCCTCTAACAAATGGACGTACACCGACCGATCTCTCGCTATACATATAGCTAGCAAGGTCCTTATAACTCGTGTTTACCCACACGTCAATCGATCTGCCTCATTAGTTGTGTCTCTCCCTTCCTCCGACAAACAACAATTGATCTACCGATCTAGTTAGGTTTGCTTACCAAACACATGGTTCCCCTTCATCATCCCTGGATGCGTCCCGACAGATCTATCATGCACAGGCACACACAAAAACACATCCCCACTCTTATTGATAACATTGCAGTTCCACCCTCAGTTTGTCTAGTAGGCCTCTCCCACCATCTTCGAGAAGCAACTCCATCACCCATCCAGCACTCTACCCCTCTCCCTCCCTCTCCCTCCCTCTCTCTCTCCTCTCTCTCTGCCCCATCATATTTCCCGTCCTTAAGTTATGTATGGATGTTGACCGATCTCCCTCAAGACATAGCTGGGTCTCTCCTTCTCAACACAAATACGAGTCGTTCTACCTCTATAGTTAGGCCTCTGCCTACCCCTCCCCCCCACACACACCGATACATCGAGCGCTCTAGTCATGTCTCCCTGCCACACACAAACTTGACATGTGCCCTCTAACGTTCCGGTAGGCCAGTCGCCCTATATCTTTGACTTGCACACAAAAACAATTTCGATGGCTCTCTTCATCGATCTCGCACCCACCCACTTGATCCTCTCTTCGACTCTATCGATAGCTATGACCCCTCCCTCTCTTCTCGTGGATTGCCCGACCCTCTATGTATGATATGGATAGGCCTCCATTTCACACACATTGCATCAGAATTTTGTTTGAGATGTCATCGACACATATTCCCACAAATAATTCACGAAATCAACCCCCCACCCCACCCCCACCCCAAAACAAAAAACACTCACGAACGAGGTTTGTATCTCTCACACACACCCACGTAGGTGGGGGATGTGCACGAAGAGAAGAGGTGCATGCACGGCGCACGTACTCCCATCTCTTTCCAAACCACACCCGTGCGGGTACACGGTGGAGCTCATTCCTGTACGAAAAAGGCAGCCCACGTGGTAATTTGGCACGTGTACTGGTTGTCCACTTGGTGGAGGGAGGATCGTCTACCACAGGTGAACAAACAGATTGCGACTTGACGTGTTATGTTAAAAAAAGAGGCAAACCATGTGGGGCCTACCTTAGAGGCAAGGCTCTATACACTGGAGTACTTTTGATGTGTCCCGTAAACTCGCAGAACGAGGAGAAGCTTTCGTAGTACACCGTCTCCCCTGTTCCTAAATATAAGTCTTTGTAGAGATTTCACCATGAACCACATGCGGATGTATATAGATGCATTTTAAGTGTAGATTCATTCATTTTGTTCCGTACGTAGTGGAATCTCTACAAAGACTTATCTACTAGTAATAGCTAGCCCGCACTACTAGGAATTCTCTATCCTCTCCTTGAGCCACATCATCAAAATTGATGTAGCCGTTCAATGAAGTAAATCAGTCCATAATAGATGTCTGATCTAGACGTTGAGAGGCTCCGCACTAAGCCACATGCAAGCATGCAGAAATACCGTGGCACATGCATGTGAGTGGGTTTTAAATCACATCAACATGTCTACATGCAAGCATGCACCGGTAGCATGCATGTAAGTGAGCTTTTCAGTCCCATTAACATGTCAAAAAGAAAAATATATTCCCATTATGCAGTAGGAGTTGGCTGATCTTTTTTCATTACATGGGATGATCTAAATGATGCTGGGAGTTTATTTAGTTTGGCTACCACATTTGTCATGCGGTTATAGAGTTTCTTTAGTTCTATGAAATCGATAATTTTGCGCAGAGAGATATACCGTTGTTCCGCGGCAACGCGCGGGGACTCATCTAGTAATATTTAGGAACAAAGGGAGTACTATGTAAAGAGTTAGGTGTCGCACAGTGATAGTGTGAGGTGGGCCATGTAATCACTGAGCCTGCGTGTTTTCATTGCTCTTGCATGCCTCCACTGTAAGAATGGAGAAAATTGTAATCATAGTAGTACCTCCTTTCGCCGAAAGCATGGGACATCCAGCAGTCCTACCACCTCAGTAATACAGACTAATGAACCGTCAAATCACATAGACCCAGCAGTAAGTTGGATGGATGAAGCAACCATCACTCTTGCACCAGTGAGAGGTCGCGTCCGCTCTGCCCGGGCATGAATGCGGCACCGATTCTTTGGAGCGGCGCTCTCCTTTTTGGGCAAGAAGCGCGCGCAGGCGATGGAGGTGCTTTGGGTGGGCCAGGCTGGCCAGGAGGGGGCGTGGCAGCTGTCCGCATGTCCCTACCGGACACCCCCGGAAACGAGGGGATGCACCGACTCTCGTAGCTAAAATCATACACAACATCTCTCTGTAGGAGTAGGTCGATCTGTCGCTCTCTCTAACACACACATGCTGTTAAACACACACACACACACACACACAAACACACACGCACACGCACACGCACGCACCTTGGTCCCGTTGCACTTTCTAACGTGACTTATTACACCTAGACAGAGGGAGTAGTAAGTATATGAGATATGGTGGCACACTGACTTAAGTCGAATACAAGTGCGCAAAATTTCTGTGCATGTTATAATAAGGATTCACTTAAAATAGTACGTGAGCGAACAGAGGGATCAAATGGACAGTGTTCCCGAGCAGTAGCGAGACGTGTGAGGTAAGAAACACCGCTGGCGCTTTTAATTTTTCTTATTACTTTGTTTGTTTCACCCTCTGACTGGTGGGACCCAACGTACTACGTGGAGAGAGGTAAGGTGACTAAGGCTGCATTATTTCTGCACCACTGTGGATAGTCTTACAACCAAAGCCACATGACACGATTATGTTTGAAATCCCAATGATTCCCACACACAAAAAAACACGTCATGCTTGTCACACGAATCCAGGAGTGTATAAAAGGTTATTTCCCTCTCGTTGAACATAACGGGAGGGTTGTGTAGCTGGTTAGCCTGTTCGCTCATCAAACACGAGGTCTCGGGTTCGATAACTACAATTGAGCATAATTTGTGCCAGGAGGATTCTTTGACTGGTCAAAATGTTTTCTAGGGTTTGCATGCTTCACACTCTCTCTAGTATATATATACACGCTGGAGCCTCAGCGCTTGTAGTTTCTCTCTTCACACTCTCTCGCCCTCTCCCGCTGGAGCCTTGGCGCTTTTAGTTGCTCTCTTCACACTCTCTCGCCCTCTCCAGATCTAAACAAGACTTCGTTGGCCTCTCTCTCCCCTCACTGCTGCTCAAAGAGCCGGCAGGATCCGTCCGCCAGGAAGGGAAGGAGGCTTAACGTTATCGCCGTCGGTGAGGGACTACCAGCGTAGCTGTTCACTTTCCACCCAGCGGCGGCGCGGGAGGGCCTTCGACCCCTTCTTCTTCTTCGCCGTTCCGTCGCCCACCGAACCACGCCCCAAGAACCTTAAGGTATAATTTACTTACTCCACATGCATTGGTCTAGCTGCATGTATACCATTAATCTAGGACGTGGTTTAAAGAGGAAAGGAGTGGGGGAAAGTAGTGGGAAAAGTTGTATATAGCATGAATCTAGGGCGTGGTTCAAAGAGGAAATGAAGGGGGAAAGTTGTATAGCATGAATCTAGGACGTGGTTCAAAGAGGAAAGGAATGGGGGAAAGTAGTGGGGAAAGTTGTATCGCATAAATCTTGGACGTGGTTCAAAGAGGAAAGGAAGGGGCGAAAGTACTAGTTCAAAAAGGAAAGGAAGGGACAAGGCTGTAGAGTTTGAGCAGGACTAGATTTGCTGCGCTCACATAGGGAAAGGTGTCTAAAGATAACAAAAGTGGAACCAACACAAATATGCTCCTTGGTTGTTTGTTCTTTGTTGCAATAGACTGTGCATGACCACAGTACATCGGTAGATGCACATGGTGCTGGTGTGTCCACTGTCCTGTGCAACTCATTAGTTGTTGTTAATCTAAGGCCCTGTTTGGCTAAAAACTCCCTAGTCCCTACCTGCTTGGTTACAGGGACTAAACATGGACTAGAGGTTATTAAATGACATGCTAAAAGACCATGTTACCCCTTGTAATGAACTAATAGAGACAAGGTGCGATGCGTGGCACGTGCAACTGTTGGAAAAAGTCCCAAAAAGACTCCCTCGGGGTCTTCTTCCTTTAGTCCCAAATGCCCACTTTTAGTCCCTAAAAGTCCCTCCTGTTTGGTTTAGATGCACTGGTAGAAAAAGGGCCTATAGTCCCGGTTCGTAAGGGCCTTTAGTCCCGGTTCCGGAACCGGGACTAAAGTGTCGGTACTAATACCTCCCCCCTTTAGTCCCGGTTCAATCCAGAACCGGGACTAAAGGCCCTCCATGTGGGCAGTGCGCAGAGCCCAGTCAGGAGACCCTTTGGTCCCGGTTGGTGGCACCAACCGGGACCAATAGGCATCCACGCGTCAGCACTTCTGTGGCTGGGGTTTTTGTTTTTTTGAAAGAGGGGGGGGGGTTGGGGGTTTTGCGTGGTTAATTTAGGTGTTTCATATATTGTGTTAGCTAGTTATAATTAATAGAGAGAAGTGTCCTCTCTTATGTCCGTGCTTGGTCGACGCTACGTACTATACATACGTATATGGACAGGACTAGACACGCTAGCAAGCTAGTAAGCAAACGAAGGAAACAGAAGATCGTCATGAACATATATGCATATATACAGAGAGAAGTGATACCGACCACCTCTCCTTCTCCGAGAGATTGGTCGAACAACAAGTTCTCGTATATCTATCTGACACTACCGGCTACATATATACAATAATTATCTCTTACAAATATAATCATACGGACTGAGGGTCCACATAGAATTCTCCGTCTTCAGGGATCACGTGGTCAAGAAAGAATGCCGCCAATTCCTCTTGAATTGCTCGCATGCGAGCTGGTGCTAGGAGTTCATCCCACTTCCGAAACATCTAATTTGAAGAAGGGGGTCAATACATATATATATATATATATATATATATAAGTGAATGAAACTCAACACAAATGATGGTAATAAAATAAAATTGTGAATGTTGTTATTTACGTACTTCATATTGTTCGTTAGAGTACCCGCCCCGCTCACAAGTCGTGTGGCGGATGGACTCGCAGATGTAGTATCCATAGAAATCATTCCCTTGTTCCTGCCACAACCACTTTACAAGAAATAGAGGTCAATCAAACTGATAAGCAAGAATGCTAAATGGTATTGATGAAACTAGCGATTGAATCACTAGGAGATGCGTGGAACATGCTACTATAGTACTTACTTTCGGGTGTCTAAATTCCAGCTCCTTCGGCAGTCCCGGAACTGTTTTGGTGAATTTTCTCCAAACCCTGCCGGACAAAGAAAACAATTACTTGATATCAGGAAATGAACAAAGTTGCTGATATGGTGGATAATGATCGATTTAACTTCTTGAGGATTTCAGTCATGTCCGCATACTCCTTGGGATCTTTTCGTTTAGAGTCCAAGACGGTTACTACTCCCTGCTCAAGCTTAATCTCTAGGAGAATATAGTGGTAATTGCACACACATTCATAACTCATCAATTACATTACTATAACCTTGACTAATATATAAGGGAAACCGAATACGCACAAGACAGTAACACTCACCTGAAGTTGTAAGGAAAGAGTATTATATCTTTGTTTTGACTTATTACGAACGATCGTAGCAAGCTAGCCTCGGTAGCTGCGGAATGAAGTTTAACCTGAGTTGCATCTATGAGATATGTGTTAATGAACCCAATATCACCGACTTGTCTTTTCTTCAATTCGACGATCTTCAATCTGCATAATATAGTGAGGATGATTATAAATACATGCAATGAAAGAGCTAAGCTATATAGAGAAACTTAATGACAGAAGTAGTACTACTTACAGACAGTAGCAGGCGACCGTTGTTTTATCGAGGGCCAATTGATTGAAAAACTGATAGAACTCCTCAAATGGAACAGGCAACAGATCAATTCCAACGAGGTCATGCTCCGGTTTAACTCTCGCATACAAAGTACTCCTCCCCCCAGAGTCTCTGCAGGTTTTCAAGTACCAATCATGCAATCTTTGCATCATCGTTGATAGAGATCTTTCATCTTTGACGAGAGGCTTCCCGTACTCGTATCTTTGTATCTGCACGTCCATGGGTTCATAATGTACTTCGTCGGGCAGGTAATCTGCAAGATTGCTATAACCGGGCACCATCCTCGGATCATTATCGACGTTGTGGCTAGGCACCTTGAGCGGGGGGCACGATTGCTTTGCTTGTTCGCCGAGCTGGGCAATTTGTTTCCCAGCTCGTCGTTCTTTCAGCCTTTGATCACTGACAGTACTTCCCGACCACTCTGCTTCGGCAAATTCTTTTCCAATAATGCGGTCATAGTTTCCTTTCGGCGGATCAGACTTCGGTGGTTTTGTCAGGGCAGCCCGAGTGCGCTTCACTTTCACCCGATCTACCTTCTCCTCCGGAGGTGGATGTTTCTTTGCTTTCACCCCTTCAAAGAATTTCTTCACTTCTTCTCATGCGATCTCGGTGTTCTCCTCCTGGGTCCTCTCGTATGGTAACTTCTCTGGAGTCTTCAGAGAAGGACCGAATCTGTATGTCCTCCCGCCTCTGGTTGTACTGCTAGACGCCGACCGAGCAGACGTAGACGTAGCGGTTGTCTTCTTTACTTGCTTAAGCGGCGGAGGAGAAGGACTACGACGCGCCGAAGCAGCTGGAGCGGCGGCAGGTCTCTTCCGCCCTTGCTGACGAGGCGGAGAAGGAGGAGGCTGGCTGCTCGGGCGCGTCGGCGCAGGCGGAGAAGGAGGCGGAGTGCTGCCACGCGCCGGAGAAGGAGCCGGCCGAGGGCCCTGATCGTCACTCACCGGAGGAGGAGGCAGTGGAGGCGGAGTGCCCTGACTCACCGGAGGAGGAGGAGGTGGCAGAGGCGTCCAGTTCGGAAGGTTGATGAGCTCCTTCCGCCATAGGCATGGAGTCTTCAAAGCAGACCCCAGCCGAGTCTCCCCTTCACCGGTAGGGTGGTCAAGCTGGAGGTCCTCAAATCCCTCCATTATCTCATCCACCATCACCCTAGCATATCCTTCTGGAATCGGCCGGCAGTGAAAAGTTGCGCCGGGTTCAGTAGGATAAACAGAGCCAACAGCCGCCTTGACCTTCAAATTCATCCATTGCGTCATAAGGTGGCAATTTTGAGACTCCATGATAGCATCCACGGGATAGTTGACAGGAGCCGTCAAGGCATGCTCTGGCTGAAGCAGCTCGGTGGAAGCCATGCTGCTTCTGCGCTGAGATGGCGGGGTAGCTTCGGGGGAGGCTTCGGCAGTACGTTTGCTGCGATTTGCTTCTCGTTCCTCTATCGCGTCCACCCTTGCTTGCAGCGCCTGCATTTGGGTCTGCTGCACTTTTTTCCTCCTCTCATGGGATTTGTAACCGCCTGCGTCCGGAAACCCAACCTTCCACGGAACGGAGCCTGGCGTGCCTCGTGTCCATCCAGGGTGCTCAGGATTCCCGAGGGCCATTGTGAGCTCGTCGTTCTCTCTGTCTGGAAAGAACGTCCCTTCCTGCGCTGCTTCGATATACTGCTTAAGCTTACTGACTGGTATGTCCATTTGATCGTTCGTCCAAATGCACTTCCCTGTTTCAGGGTCCAGGGTTCCGCCAGCCCCGAAGAACCAAGTCCGGCAACGGTCTGGCCAGTTATTTGTCCCTGGTTCGATCCCTTTATGAACCAGATCATTCTCAGTCTTGGACCACTTAGGCCGGGCTACGAGGTAGCCACCTGACCCCGTGCGATGGTGAAGCTTCTTCTTCGCAGCATTTTGCTTGTTTGTCGCCGACATCTTCTTACTCTTTTCTGATGTCTTGTGGGCCACAAATGCGGGCCAGTGATCTCTGATCTTCTCATATCTGCCCTTGAATTCTAGTGTCTCATTATTTTCGACAAACTTATTCAGCTCTTTCTTCCACCTCCTGAATAGTTCTGCCATCCTCTTCAGAGCAAAAGACTTGATTAATTTCTCTTTAACTGGGTTCTCTGGATTATCCTCAGGCGGTAGGGTGAAAGTTGACTTCAGCTCAGTCCAAAGATCATTTTTCTGCATATCATCGACATAAGACACCTCAGGGTCTTCTGTAGCCGGCTTAAACCATTGCTGGATGCTTATCGGAATCTTGTCCCTAACCAGAACCCCGCACTGAGCAACAAATGCGCTCTTTGTCTGGAGGGGTTCAATAGGTTGGCCGTCGGGTGCGATTGCTATGATCTCAAACTTTTCATCCGAGCTCAACTTTTTCTTCGGGCCTCGTCTCTTTACCGAGGTTGTGCTCGATTCAGAGGGCTAGAAAAAAGAACAAAGACTTAATTAATATGTGTACATACCAAAACAATGAATGCATCAATCAGGTAGTCAGCATAGGCTTAACTAATATATATACCTGGCCGGACTCGGTTCGGTCACCGGAGCCGTCATCACGGTCTCCTTCTTGCACCGACATTGGGTCACCGGAGCCGTCCTCATGTTCTTCTTCTTGCACCGGCATTAGGTCACCGTAGCCAGCTTGTTCACCCTCTCCTTCCAGACCATCGGTTTTGTTGAGAAACAACGAGATGGCATCACTTCCTTCTGCGATTATGTCCCTCAACAACGCTTCTTTTGTTGCTTCGTCTAGGGCGGTGTCCATAGTTTCTACAAATATTTACAACATGGCAATTATTATTCAAACATGACAGATGGATATATTAGTGCCAAACGTAGAACTAGCTACCTAATCATAGTAAGCTATCGGGAGGGGGTATATATCGACAACGACGACACTACATCATGTTCGAGAGGATCGCCGAGGGGTCGGGAGGTTGCCTAGTGTCAAAGGATTCAACAAAACCATGTCTTCATCATTAGGCGAAAGTAACATGTGCATGATGGTACGAAGCTCTTCAAAGTTGTTCTGGAACGGAGTCCCAGATAGGATAATTCGCTTTTTGGTACAAAGTTCAGCAAGAGCCTTCCGAATATCGCTATTTGGAAGGCCTTTGCTGAATTCGTACCAAAAAGCGGATTATTCTATCCGGGACTCCATTCCAGAATAACTTTGCAGAACTTCGTACCAACATGCCCTGGTTACTTCCGGCTAATGATGAAGGCCTGGATTTCTTCAATACTTTGACACTAGGAAACCTCTCTCGACCCCTCGGCGATCCTCGACCCCTCGAACCCTCGACGACCCTGGAACCCTCGACCCCTAGACGACCCTCTTCTTCCTCTCATGTTCGAGAGGATCGTCGAGGGGTCGGGAGGTTGCCTAGTGTCAAAGGATTCAACAAAACCATGTCTTCATCATTAGGCGAAAGTAACATGTGCATGATGGTACGAAGCTCTTCAAAGTTGTTCTGGAACGGAGTCCCAGATAGGACAATTCGCTTTTTGTTACAAAGTTCGGCAAGAGCCTTCCGAATATCGCTATTTGGAACGCCTTTGCTGAATTCGTACCAAAAAGCGGATTATTCTATCCGGGACTCCATTCCAGAATAACTTTGCAGAACTTCGTACCAACATGCCCTGGTTACTTCCGGCTAATGATGAAGGCATGGATTTCTTTAATACTTTGACACTAGGAAACCTCTCTCTACTTCCGGCTAATAATAATAAGAAGAAGAAGAAGAAGAAGAAAAGAAGAAAAAAAAGAGGAGAAGAAGAAAGGAATAGTGGAGAAGAAGAGAAAATAGAATATATTCTATTTTATTCTATTTTCTCTTCTTCTCCACTATTCCTTTCTTCTTCTCCTCTTCTTTTTCTTCTTTTTTCTTCTTCTTATTTATTTCTCCTCTTCTTTTTGGTAGAGGAAACCCTAAATAGCTATCAAGTATCGTGGGTGTGAGATACATGTGGCCTTCGGTGTCGGACACTACATCCACGTCCCACAAGTGACGTGGGCGTCGAAGCCCGCGCCACTTGTGGGATGTGGGTGTAGTGTCCGACACCGACGGTACATGTATCTCACACCGACGATACTTTCTATTTAGGGTTTCTTCTCTACCGCTCCTCGACCTCTCGACGACCCTCGTTCCCGATAAAATAAAGAGGAAGAAGAAGAAGAAAAAATAAGAAAAGAAAGAATAGAGGAGAAGACTTCCTCTTCTTCCTCTCCTCTTCTTCTCCCTCTTCTTCCCCTTCTTTTTTCTTCTTCTTATTTATTTCTCCTCTTCTTCCTCTCCTCTTCTTCTTCTTATTTTGTTCTCTCAACCCGTCATCCCTCTCTCGACCCCTCGATGACCCTCGTCCCTGATAACATATTTTTTCTCCCCTCGACACCTCTCGACCTCTCGTCCCACTCTCGACCCCTCATCATCATCTATCACCCCCCTCGTTTTCTTTAGCATATATCCATGAACAAAATAGAGGAGAAGATCGAAGAAAAAAAAGAAGCCTTCCTCTTCTTATTTTCCTTTTTCCACTCCTTCCTTTTCTTCTTCTTCTTCCTTCTTCCTCTTTTCTTCCTTTTCCTTATTTTACTTTTTCCTCTACACTAACCTAAAATCGATATCTACTAATTAACAACCTAAATAAAAAAATGAATACATATATGAAAAAAAACATCATATAAAAAACATTTTTGAGATATTTAGCATATTCTGATCCATAGTTCAAAATTCTCAAATTTCATTCAAATGAAATTTGAATCGGATTCAAATAACTTGTTGAAAACCTATTCTAAACCTCTCCAAAAATTCTGAAATTTTGCCATCGCCTTTGTCTTGCATCAGTACCTCACCACAAATTTTTTTTTAAAATTCCAAAAATACCCAAAGCCATCTAGAATTTCATCAAACACCTTCTATATGGACAAAAAAATTCCTCCTGTTCCAAAAAATTCAGAAAAGTGGACAGCGCGTTGCTGCTGCTCCACTTCTCCTCTCCTCTACTTCTCCTCGGGCGCTCGGGGCCGGCGGAGCAGGGGCGGAGCAAGGGCGCAGGGCCGGAGCCGGGGCGCTCGGGCGGCGGCGACCATGGAGCAGGGGCGGAGCAAGGGCGCTCAGGCGCAAGAGTGGCACTCGAGAGGGGGGCTCACTTTGAGGGGGGCGGCGACGGCTGGAGCCGGCGACGAGGACGGCGGGCTCGGGGCGGCACGCGGTGACGTGGACGGTAGCCGGGGCGGTGGGCGTCGGGCAAGGGGCCGGCGCGGGCGACGGCGAGGGCGGGACGGGGCGGTGCGCGTCGGGGCAGGGACGAGGGCGACGGCGACGGGGGCGGGCCGGGGCGGCGCGCGTCGCGGGCGACGGCGACGATGGGCGCGGGCGACGACGACGATGGGGGCGGGCGGCGTCGGGGGCCGGCAACTGCAAGATGAGAATGAAAAATTCCAAAGTGTGGCCTTATATAGAAGAGGCTTTAGTCACGGCTGGTGCCACCAACCGGGACCAATGCCACCTTTAGTCTCTGTTGGTGCCACCAACCGGGACCAATACCCTTGTGCTGCCCCGCGCCCATACGTTTAGTCCCACATCGCTAGTTGACAGCGCCCAACACCAGTTTATAAGCTCTGCTGCCTCCTCCCTCTCGAACTCCTCTGAACTGCAGGCCTATGGGCCTAATTTGACACTGCTTTGCCTGTGGGCCTATTGGGCCTTCTGCGGGCCTGAATCCTGGCCCATGTAGGGTTTCTAGTCGTATTCAGGCCGTGGAGGCCCAGTAGGTGGCATTTTTTTTGGTTTTTTCTTTTTTATTCCTACATTTTTTTGGTTTTTTATTTTTTTATTTGTACTTAAAACTAAATACTTACAGTTTTTTAGTGATTTCCTTTTGCTTTTAGGTCACAAAAATTATAAACTTTCTGTTAGTGCCATTAGTTTTAAATTTTAAATAGTTTAAATTTGAATTTTTAAAAATTTGTGTGAATCACTAGTTTATGAATAGCTTTACTATAAAATTAGTATTTTTTTCTATTTATTTTTTATTTCTACTTAAAACTAAATACTTACAGTTTTTTAGTGATTTCTTTTTGCTTTTAGGTCACAAAAATTATAAATTTTCTGTTAGTGCCATTAGTTTTAAATTTTAAATAGTTTAAATTTGAATTTTTAAAAATTTGTGTGAATCACTAGTTTATGAATAACTTTACTATAAAATTAGAATTTTTTCTTCTTTGCTATTTATTTTTTATTTATACTTACAATTAAATACTTATAGTTTGATTTTAGGTCACACAAATTATATTCTTTTTGCTATTGAAGAATATTATAGTTTTATTTTAGTTGATCATAACATAATATTTTAATTGATTGTTTTTATTTTCATAAAAATTTTGTAGTTCATTCTGTTTGCTATTAATTCATTCTTTGAGCTAAATGACTCTGAAATTGGAAAGCATTTCAAAATGAACTCTGAAAAGGTTGAAAGTTGGCATGGTCTCATCATTTCACCCACATAGCATGTTCCAAAAAGTAGGGAGGGTTACAACAAAAACTTGATGCACTTCGTGTACAAAATGGACAATCACTTTCGAAGTATCAAAGTTTCAAACCATTTGACATGAAAGCATTTCAAATGAACTCTGAAAAATTTGAAAGTTGGGATGGTATCATAATTTCACCCACATAGCATTTGCTTATTGCGGGAGAAAGTCTTCACTTTTTCTTCGCTTGTGTCATTTGCTTATTGCGCCATAACCATGGATAATCTTCATTGTTTATCAAGATGCTTGGGTCAGCCTTGACATTGAACGGAGGAATTTCATGAAACTTTTCATAATCTTCAGACATGTCTGTCTTGCCATCCACTCCCAGGATGTCCCTTTTTCCTGAAAGAACTATGTGGCGCTTTGGCTCATCGTATGATGTATTCGCTTCCTTATCTTTTCTTTTTCTCGGTTTGGTAGACATGTCCTTCACATAGATAACCTGTGCCACATCATTGGCTAGGACGAACGGTTCGTCAGTGTACCCAAGATTTTTCAGATCCACTGTTGTCATTCCGTACTGTGGGTCTACCTGTACCCCCCCGCCTAACAGATTGACCCATTTGCACTTAAACAAAGGGACCTTAAAATCAGGTCCGTAGTCAAGTTCCCATATGTCCACTATGTAACCATAATATGTGTCCTTTCCGCTCTCGGTTGCTGCATCAAAGCGGACACCGCTGTTTTGGTTGGTGCTCTTTTGATCTTGGGCGATGGTGTAAAATGTATTCCCATTTATCTCATATCCTTTGTAAGTCAATACAGTCAAAGATGGTCCCCTGGACAACAAGTACAACTCATCACAAATAGTGTTGTCACCTCTGAGACGTGTTTCCAACCAACTGCTGAAAGTCCTGATGTGTTCACATGTAATCCAGTCGTCGCACTGCTCCGGGTGTTTGGAGCGCAGACTGTTCTTGTGTTCATCGACATACGGGGTCACCAAGGTAGAGTTCTGCAGAACTGTGTAGTGTGCTTGAGACCAAGAATATCCGTCCCTACATATTATTGAGTCTCTTCCAAGAGTGCCTTTTCCAGTCAGTCTCCCCTCATACCGCGATTTAGGGAGACCTATCTTGTTAAGGCCAGGAATGAAGTCAACACAAAACCCGATAACATCCTCTGTTTGATGGCCCATGGAGATGCTTCCTTCTGGCCTAGCGCGGTTACAGACATATTTCTTTAGGACTCCCATGAACCTCTCAAAGGGGAACATATTGTGTAGAAATATGGGCCCCAGGATGACAATCTTGTCGACTAGATGAACTAGGACGTGCGTCATGATATTGAAGAAGGATGGTGGGAACACCAGCTCGAAACTGACAAGACATTGCGCCACATCACTCCTTAGCCTTGGTACGATTTCTGGATCAATCACCTTCTGAGAGATTGCATTGAGGAATGCACATAGCTTCACAATGGCTAATCGGACGTTTTCCGGTAGAAGCCCCCTCAACGCAACCGGAAGCAGTTGCATCATAATCACGTGGCAGTCATGAGACTTTAGGTTCTGAAACTTTTTCTCTGGCATATTTATTATTCCCTTTATATTCGACGAGAAGCTAGTCGTGACCTTCATACTGAGCAGGCATTCAAAGAAGATTTCTTTCTCTTCTTTTGTAAGAGCGTAGCTAGCAGGACCTTTATACTGCTTCGGAGGCATGCCGTCTTTTTCGTGCAAATGTTGCAGGTCCTCTCGTGCCTCAGGTGTATCTTTTGTCTTCCCATACACGCCCAAGAAGCCTAGCAGGTTCACGCAAAGGTTCTTCGTCACGTGCATCACGTCGATTGAGGAGCGGACCTCTAGGTCTTTCCAGTAGGGTAGGTCCCAAAATATAGATTTCTTCTTCCACATGGGTGCGTGTCCCTCAGTGTCATTCGGAACAGCTAGTCCACCGGGACCCTTTCCAAAGATTACGTAGTGTAAATCATTGACCATAGCAAGCACGTGATCACCGGTGCGCATGGCGGGCTTCTTCCGGTGATCTGCCTCGCCTTTGAAATGCTTGCCTTTCTTTCGACATTGATGGTTGGTCGGAAGAAATCGACGATGGCCCAGGTACACATTCTTCCTGCATTTGTCCAGGTATATAATTTCAATGTCATCTAAACAGTGCGTGCATGCGTTGTATCCTTTGTTTGTGTGTCCTGAAAGGTTACTGAGAGCGGGCCAATCGTTGATGGTCACGAACAGCAACGCCTTAAGGTTAAATTCCTCCTGTCTGTGCTCATCCCACATACGTACACCGTTTCCATTCCACAGCTGTAAAAGTTCTTCAACTAATGGCCTTAGGTACACATCAATTTCGTTGCCGGGTTGCTTAGGGCCTTGGATGAGAACTGGCATCATAATGAACTTCCGCTTCATGCACATCCAAGGAGGAAGGTTATACATACATAGAGTCACGGGCCAGGTGCTGTCATTGCTGCTCTGCTCCCCGAAAGGATTAATGCCATCCGTGCTTAAAGCAAACCATACATTCCTTGGGTCCTTTGCAAACTCATCCCAGTACTTTCTCTCGATTTTTCTCCACTGCGACCCGTCAGCGGGTGCTCTCAACTTCCCATCTTTCTTTCGGTTCTCACTGTGCCATCACATCAACTTGGCATGCTCTTCGTTTCTGAACAGATGTTTCAACCGTGGTATTATAGGAGCATACCACATCACCTTCGCAGGAACCCTCTTCCTGAGGGGCTCGCCGTCAACATCACCAGGGTCATCTCGTCTGATCTTATACCGCAACGCACCGCATACCGGGCATGCGTTCAGATCCTTGTATGCACCGCGGTAGAGGATGCAGTCATTAGGGCATGCATGTATCTTCTCCACCTCCAATCCTAGAGGGCATACGACCTTCTTTGCTGCGTATGTACTGTCGGGCAATTCATTATCCTTTGGAAGCTTCTTCTTCAATATTTTCAGTAGCTTCTCAAATCCTTTGTCAGCCACAGCATTCTCTGCCTTCCACTGCAGCAATTCCAGTACGGTACCGAGCTTTGTGTTGCCATCTTCGCAATTGGGGTATAACCCTTTTTTGTGATCCTCTAACATGCGATCGAACTTCAGCTTCTCCTTTTGACTAATGCATTGCGTCCTTGCATCGACAATGACCCGGCGGAGATCATCATCATCGGGCACATCGTCTGGTTCCTCTTGATCTTCAGCAGCTTCACCCGTGGCAGCATCATTGGGCACATCGTCTGCTTCCTCTTGATCTTCACCAGCTCCCCCCGTTGCAGCATCACCGTATTCAGGGGGCACATAGTTGTCATCGTACTCTTCTTCTTCGCCGTCTTCCATCATAACCCCTATTTCTCCGTGCCTCGTCCAAACATTATAGTGTGGCATGAAACCCTTGTAAAGCAGGTGGGAGTGAAGGATTTTCCGGTTAGAGTAAGACCTCGTATTCCCACATTCAGTGCATGGACAACACATAAAACCATTCTGCTTGTTTGCCTCAGCCGCATCGAGAAACTCATGCACGCCCTTAATGTACTCACGGGTGTGTCTGTCACCGTACATCCATTGCCGGTTCATCTGTGCGTGCATTATATAAAATTAAGTGTCCAAATTAATAGAAGTGTACAAATCTCGAGGAAAATGGAGCTTGAAGGTCGAGCTTCGAGAGGAGAAAGCTTAAGTAGTGTGGCTCGGGCATTCCATCGAACACCTCATGTGCATAGGAGGTGAGCTAGAGCACCACAAAGCCCTCTCCCCCTCGGCCAGAAAAAACAGAGCACTGTGCTCTGCTCTTGCGCGAGGGGGTATATATAGTCACCTCATTGGTCCCGGTTGGTGGCATGAACCGGAACTAAAGGGGAGCCTTTGGTCCCGGTTCAAGCCACCAACCGGGACCAATGGTGGTGGGCCAGGAGCGAGGCCCATTGGTCCCGGTTCGTCCCACCAACCGGGACCAAAAGGTCCAGACGAACCGGGACCAATGGCCCACGTGGCCCGGCCGGCCCCCTGGGCTCACGAACCGGGACCAATGCCCACATTGGTCCCGGTTCTAGACTGAACCGGGACTAATGGGCTGAGCCGGCCTGGACCATAGCCCTGTTTTCTACTAGTGATGAGACTGACATGGAGTTATTTTAGTCCCTACACCAAAATGTCCCTGTAAACAAACACCCTCTAATAATGCCGCTGGAAAATTGATGCAATGCCACAGTTAAAAGCAAATTATATGTTTAACGAATTTTATTGTTAATATAATCTCTATGTTAATATTAATCAATGCCACCATTTGAGAAATGCTACCGTCTTGCTTTCTTTCCCATTTAGATAAGGTAGATGCTTCTTTTTGTTTGCTTCCGTGTCATCCACCGTTATTGACCACTAATTGTTTCCTTTGCACCTCTATGTAAACAGGGTTATCTACTTCACCTCGTTGCCATTGTGACCTTTTGTTGCACTGCACAAATCACTTTTGTTTTAAGAGTGTTTTGTGCAGTTCAACCAAAATGTCACACCGACAACGTTGCTTGATTGCTTGATCTTAGTGGAACTGCACAAGAGGAGATCTTACTTCCTATCCGTTAAGGCGAATTTGGTTCAGATCTTCTTCTTGTGAGTTGTTCGAATTCCGCATCATGAGAGGTCAGTACTAGCCTTCTTTCACATGATTCTGCAGTGTGCTTTCATATGTTGTGCTACTTGTACAATAATGTTGCTTGATTTTAGTGAACTGCACAAATGGAGACAAGACTTCCAATCTGTATGTGCACCATAATATCCAATTGAGGTAAGATAAGGATATTTCACAACTGCTGGCCTGTATTTGGCACTTTCATCAGAAAATTAAGTTTAGTACTATACTTTTGCTCCCTAATTGACATGCCAAATCTTACATTGAAGGAAAAGCTTGTCTGTTATTGAACCAAGTGATGACGGGGAAGAACAAGCGGAAGAAAAACAAAAATCAACTCCCGGTGCTGTAATGAAGCACTAGAACTGTGATGACACAAGTAATGATATAGTTTTGCATCTTAATTTATTGTTATGGCTGGAACGAGCAATTGTTTTGCCACTGATTTGATGCCACTCTTAATGTAATATGTAATTATCTCAACTTGTGCAAACAGGGATATTCTTTGAAGATACCATAGATTTTAGTGGAACTGCACAAGAAGATGTTGGAAACATTAAACTAATTGAGGAGTATATAGTAAGCATGGCCACCAGCGTAGATAGCAACAGATGGTTCCAGAGAAGTGCTTCATCTGTATGCTCTACACAATAAGCCTCCTGACAAAGGTTGGTACTCGCCCACTAATTTCATCCATATGATTGAGCTATGCCATCTCTATTGGTCTTCTGCTACTGTTTAGATATTGTCATGAAAAAGTGGTATTATCCTTGAGAAGTGCTTCATCTGTGCTGTTTTAAATATTTCCTTTCCTTTTTTTCGAGCAAACAGGGATGCTAGCATTTAGTAGTCCTCTTGTCTTTGCACAACAGGATCATCTTCCTCTGAAGAAGAATATGGAGTACGTGAAGTGACTAGTTCCGATTATGCCAGGATGAAGAAGCCCTGTCTATCTTCTCATCAGAAGGAGCAGTTGAAGGATGGTTACATTATTCCCCATAAGACCAAACTAACTTCAGCTCAGAAGGACTGACAAATCTCCATTTTTTTTGCTGTGATGCACGGGTACAATGTTGTTTTAGGATTCTTTCTGGTGAGTTCCATTTTTCTAAAAGTGTGCTCTACATGGACCATGTATGTTCCTATTGAAACTGTCAATTCATAGTACAATTTTCTTTATACTAATCACTTTTTTGTATTTGTGCAAACAGGGGTGCTCAGCTTGATTTCAACGGGAACTGCACAAAATGTTCATGAATACATCGAATCATTCATTTCCACCACAAGAAAGGAGGTGCCGATAAGTTCAAGGCGTTGCAACATATAAGGGCGAAATCATACAAGCCACGCGCGAATTTGGTTGATTTTGGTGGAACTGCACAAAAAGAACAGCTGGTTTATTTAGCACGAGGTGCCATGTCAATGTCCGAACTGATGGCAAACCCTGCCCATTCCACAATCGTAGGCATTGGATATTTTGGAATGGGACAACCTTGTCAAATTTTGCTCATTGATTTTAGCAAGACATGTGTTTGATATTTTCGAACGGGACACCCTTTGCTGTCAGCAGCGTCGATCAATTTTTTCTTTATTCTTTAGTTGTGAAGTAAATATTGCCTCTGACATGTGAGTCGTTGAGATGCATAATCATCGATTGTTTTGAATGTTCTCTATGAATTGCCAGGCCTGTGTGTTTGATTGCAATGTACAGAAACACTAAAAAGCTGCTCAAACTCTTTGTACTCCTTCTGTTCCTTTTAACTTCGCACATGATAAAAGTGAATACTTTTTTGTATAGGATTGGTCAAAGTAGAGATACTTTGACTTCATACAAAACTTGTATGCAGACTAGAAAGGACTGGAGGGAGTACATGTGAAACTGCTGCAAATGAGGTGATCACGCTGGGAATAATGCTAGTACGTATTGTTTTGCATGTTCATCCAATGCCAGTGATACAGGAATTCAAACTAATCAAAATAAATGAATTCATACACGGTCGGATTTCATATAAACATGCCAGATTTCATTACATTTCATACATTCTTCAACTAAAAAGGGGTGCGCTGGAGGTATAATTAATTAACCGAAGCTACCCACCAGTGTCCCGCTGAGCCGAACAGAAGCTTTAGTGACTTAACTGCAGGTGCAGTTGCGTAACTGACATGTGGCCTGTTGGGCCCACGTGTCAGTCAGCCAACTGCACCAGCAGTTAAGTAGAAGCAACGTTCTTCTCTAGCGCAGCTCTCCGACTCCATGTCGCCACCAAGAAGCTAACCGGCCATCAATGGTCAACCCGCCTAGCTTGGTTTCAATCGGAGGGTAGCAGCGGTGGCCTTAGTTGGACCCGAGCGGCAGCGACCTACCATGTTGTACTCTTCCTCGTTTTCTGTGTGGCGCGGCCTCGCTGGCAGCGGGGCGGGGCCTCGACGGAGCCGGCGATGTCCTCTGTCTCGTTGCCAGCAGGGTGAGGCCTCGGCTGAGCCGGCGATGTCCTCTGCCTCATTGCCGGTAGGGCGGGGCCTCGGCGGAGCCTGTGGTGTCCTCTGCCTCGTTGTTTTGCGTTGCGGGGCCTCGGCGGAGCAGGGCCTCGTCGACGCTAGCGGAGCGGGGACTCGTCGGAGCCGGCATTGTCCTCTGCCTCGTCCTCGGTCTCGCCAAACAGTGCCTCGCCCGCTTCATCGCCCTCTTTGCTAGCCTCTTTGTAGGCAGCCGCAGCCTCCGCCACCCGCATGCGGTACCACCAGCGCTAGAGGCGGACCTTGCGGGCGGAGCGGTACGAGTCGAGCAGCGCCTCCTGCTCTGCCCGCTCCGCGGCGATTTGCTCCTCCGCCTGCAGGTGCTCCTGGAGGAGATGGTGGTTGTAGGCGGCGTCGGCCTGCGCCTCCCGGAACTGCTCCTCACGCATCTGCCTCACCCTGTCCATATATTGGGCACGGGCCTCGCCGATGGTCATGGTGCAATGCACCGGCGAGGATGGCACGGAGGAGGGGGTTGACGCCGGATCATCGACTACCATGGTCTCCATTGGGACATCGTCATCCTTCGGCTGCCAGCTGGCCAGCCGGTCGGCACCAATGGCTGCCATCTCCTTGTGGTTCGTTGTCCGCCCGTCCTGAAGAGCGCTGGAGCGCGAGGAAGCCATGGTGGGCAGTAGTGGTGTGGACAGGAGAAAGGGAACGGATGCGGATGACTGCGGCTATGGCCGACGCAACAGTTTATATAGAAATGGTGGGCGGGCGGAGGGACGGACATGTGGCGCCGAAGTAGCCGCCTCGGCGACCGCGTATCATTAATGTGGGCGGCATATGGACAGATGGACGACACTTGTGTCGTTTGGAGGCGGAGCAATCGCCTGCACCGGGAAGCGGGGCGGGCGGCGTTGACTGTTTTGGGCGGAAAGCGCGCGCGGGCGAGGAGATGACTTTACTTGGAGAGGATGACAATGGGGACCCACCAGGTCCATAGCCTCACGTACGCAAGTGCCTCCTTATTATATATATATAACTATAATTTATTTTGCTTCCTCCTGGTTTCCTGACATCACGGTCCCACACCATTATCAACCTATGTAGTAGTCAATAAATGAGAGAATTGCACAAGAAGCGGCCGACAGCTGGGACCAAGCAGCTCGAGCAGTATTTGTATTTTTGAGGTGTGAGCACTTTAGAGTTTTTCGATGTTTAGCCCATATATTAATTTTTCTCCTCTGAACAACAACGAAAACATCGCTGCAGGTATTAACTGGGCGGGCTGTGGCCCGTCTAGCCCAGGCCAGATATCCAGCCCAGATATTAATTTTTTTCAAGCTGAAAATGGCTAGCCCAGCTATACTTTTTTTAGGAATACCCAGGCAAGATCAAGTTGTTATTCTCTTCCCCGCTAGGCTGCAAATCTTTCCTAGGAGGGATGCATTAGGCTTAACAAGAAAATGGGCTTTAAGAAATAATAAATGGGATGTAATTATAAAAACTGGGCAGTAACTATAAAAAAATGCACCAAACACGTGATTACTATATAAAATATTGTTTTTGGATATTGAAAATTTAAATTTCATTAATTGTTGCGAGCGCAATGTTTCGTTGGATTTTTACGTAATATAAATTTATATTGAAATTGTATTTAATCTGACTAGAAATTTCGGGATAAAAATATTTCGGATCCCATCAAAATGTGGGAAATTTTATTGAATTCTGTTTTGAAGGGTTGGTTGAAATGGGCTGTACTTTTAACAAACTGTAAAAGGGCTGTAGTAAATTCCATTAGAATTCAAAAATGGGCTACACATTCTTACCAATCTCAAATGGGCTATAAGTTCTCTGCCACAAACTTCTGGCCTTACTAAGTTGATGCGTCCCCTAAAAAAATAGAGTTGACACGTATGCAAGGCTTTGTCAACTTATAGTCAACACACAGTTCTAGCAGCAGTGGCCATTGGATGTCCATCCAACGGATGTCGTGCTTCTTCTTCAATCTCGGATGTTCTAGCTTCACCCGCCCAAAAAATGATTCCTTCCCCTGACATCTGGGGTGCAGCGTTTCGGAAGCTGACCTATGGGCCTACTAAGTGGACGTACCAAGGGCTTTGTCAACTTAGTCAATATAAACGATTCTAGCTGCAGTGACCGTACGATGTCCATCCAACGGCCGTCGTGCTTCTTGAACCTCTGGTCTTCTTGCTCCAGCCGCCCAAAGCAACGCCGGTCGTGCCGCTTGCTCCTGCCTCCCATGGCCGGCTGTGCTGCCGCGGAGGCCTCACCGCCCCTACTACTCCCACCGCTGGCCAGGCCAACCCTCCACTCACCCACACCCCCTGTTATTCTATGGCGACGGCAGCGTAGCCGAACCAGTGAACCCTCGTACTCCTCTCCGCGTGTGCATCCACTGTCGCGTCTTCCCCGGCTCTGCGTCATCCCCTACCTAGGCCTCGACGTTGTCCACCGCCCTAGTGCTCTCGGCGCGGCGTGGTAAACATGGTCAAGGAACGACTTCCATCGGATGTGGATTGTACGTGGAGAGGCTGATAGCTTGGTCCACGGCAGCCGCAAGGAAGTGCCTCCTTATTACGCGCAAAATAATTATTCCTCCACCTGACCGCGGGGACCAACCGGATGGGCCACCATATTTCGCGAAAAAATGATTCGCCCCCTGACTGCTGGGACCCACGAGCTACATCTTCGCACGCAAGGAAGTGCGTCCGAAAAAAATGATTCGCCCCCTGACTGCTGGGACCCACCAGCTACATCTTCGCACGCAAGGAAGTGCATCCAAAAAACGATTCGCCCCCCGACTACTGGGACCCACCAGCTACACCTTCGCATGCAAGGAAGTGCGTCCGGGCAAAAAAACGATACGCCCCCCTGACTGCTGGGACCCAGCAGCTACACCTTCGCATGCAAGGACGTGCATCCAGGCAAAAAAACAAAACGATTCGGCCTCCTGACTGGTGGGACCCACCAGCTACATCTTCGCAGGCAAGGAAGTGCCTGACAGCCGGGACCCACCTGGTCGAAGCATACGTAGTGTTGTCATTCTGGTCGCGAACGTGTACGTACATAGTGGTCGATGTAGAGGCACGCACATGTCATAGTAGAGGCACGCACGTGTCGTAGTAGAGGCGTGCATGTAGCATGTACATGCACGTACAACGGCCAGGGTGCAAGAAAGAAAATACGACCACGTATGTGTACATACGGGTAGGGTCTTGAACGCCTACTCGCGCATACGTACGGCCAGGGCTCGTGTACATGGCTGGGTCAGAATGGAGAAACATCGCCGTCGTCGTGTTCATGGGGAGGCAACGGAATGCTCGTGTTCATGGGGAGGCAATGGAATGTGTCGTGTCCATGGGGAGGCAAAGGAATGTGTCGTGTTCATCGGGAGGCAACGGAATGCGTCGTGTTCATCGGGAGGCAACGGAACGCGCGGGAGCCAACCGGCTGGGTCAGAACGGAATGCGTGGTCGTGTTCATCAGGAGGGCTTGGACGGAACAGGCGATGGAAACGAGGCCTGGCGTACCGCAGAACGGAGGAAACGGACCTCCTACGGTCGAAACGGGGGTCCTGTTGATCGGGAGGGGTGTGGCGTACCGCAAAATGGAGGAAACGGACCTCCTGCGGTCAAAACGGGGGTCTTGTTGATCGGGAGGGGTGTGGCGTACCGCAAAACGGACAAAACGGACCTCCTACGGTCGAAACGGGGGTCCTGTTCATCGGGAGGGGGTGGCGTACCACAAAACGGGACTCCACGGGATACTGTTCATCTGCACCGTCGACCTCCTCCAGCCTCCACGGGCTACCGTCGACCTCCTCCAGCCTCCACGGGCTCCTGTTCATCCAGCCTCCACCGCGCGCTACTCCACCGGCTACTGTTCAACCACCCCACCACCGTCTACTATTCATCCAGCCCTCCACACCACGAGGTCCTGTTCAACCACCCCTTCACGGGCACCCCTCCACCATCTACTGTTCATCCATCCCTCCACACCACGGGGTCTGATACGTCCATTTTGCATCATGCTTTTATATCAATATTTATTGCATTGTGGGCTGTTATTACACATTATGTCACAATACTTATGCCTATTCTCTCTTATTTTACAAGGTTTAAATAAAGAGGGAGAATGCCGGCGGCTGGGATTCTGGCTGGAAAAGGAGCAAATATTAGAGACCTGTTCTGCACAGCTCCAAAAGTCCTGAAACTTCACGGATGATGTTTTCCAAATATATAAAAACATTGAGCGCAAGAACATCACCAGGGGGGCCACACCCTGCCCACAAGGGTGGGGGCGCGCCCCCTACCTCGTGGGCCCCCTAGTGGCCCACCGGTGACCATCTTCTGCTATATGGACTCTTTCGATGGAAAAAAAAATCATAAGTCATCTTATCGGATGAAACTCCGCCGCCACGAGGCGGAACCTTGGCGGAATCAATCTAGGGCTATGGCGGAGATGTTCTGCCGGGAAAACTTCCCTCCCGGAGGGGGAAATCATCTCCATCATCATCACCAACGCTCCTCTCATCGGGAGAGGGCAATCTCCATCGATTTATTCATCATCACCATCTCCTCTCAAAACCCTAATTCATCTCTTGTATCCAATTCTTGTCTCTAAGTACGGGATTGGTGCTAGTAGGTTGCTAGTAGTGTTAATTACTCCTTGTAGTTGATGCTAGTTGGTTTAATTGGTGGAAGATCATACGTTCAGATCCTATATGCACATTAATACCCCTCTGATTATGAACATGTTTATGCTTTGTGAGTAGTTACTTTTGTTCCTGAGGACATGGGAGAAGTCTTGCTATTAGTAGTCATGTGAATTTGGTATTTGTTCGATATTTTGATGAGATGTGTGTTGTCTCTCCTGTAGTGGTGCTATGTGAACGTCGACTACATGACACTTCACCATTGTTTGGGCCTAGAGGAAGGCATTGGGAAGTAATAAGTAGATGATGGGTTGCTAGAGTGACAAAAGCTTAAACCCTAGTTTATGCGTTGCTTCGTAAGGGGCTGATTTGGATCCATATGTTTCATGCTATGGTTAGGTTTACCTTAATACTTTTGTTGTATTTGTGGATGCTTGCAATAGAGGTTAATCATAAGTGGGATGCTTGTCCAAGTAAGGGCAGCACGCAAGCACCGGTCCACCCACATACCAAATTATCAAAGTACCGAACGCAAATCATATGAGCGTGATGAAAACTAGCTTGACGATATTCCCATGTGTCCTCGGGAGCGCTTTACATCATATAAGAGTTTGTCCAGGCTTGTCCTTTTCTACAAAAGGATTGGGCCACCTTGCTGCACTTTATTTACTTTTGTTACTTGTTGCTCGTTACAAATTATCCTATCACAAAACTATCTTTTACCACTTATTTCAGTACTTGCAGAGAATACCTTGCTGGAAACCGCTTATCATTTCCTTCTGCTCCTCGTTGGGTTTGACACTCTTACATATCGAAAGGACTACGATAGATCCCCTATACTTGTGGGTCATCAAGACTCTTTTCTGGCGTCGTTGCCGGGGAGTGAAGCGCCTTTGGTAGGTGGAATTTGGTTAGGAAATATTTATATAGTGTGCTAAAATTTACTGTCACTTGTTACTATGGAAAGTAATCCTCTGAGGGGCTTGTTCGGGGTATCTTCACCCCGACTAGTAGAGCAAAGAGTTGCTCCTCAACCTACTGAACCTACTGAAAATGAAAATGCTTGATTTGAAATTCCTTTGGGTATGGTAGAAAAACTGCTAGCTAATCCTTTTTAGGAGATGGAACAAAACATCCTGATGAGCATCTAATATATGTGGATGGAAGTTTGTGGATTATTTAAGCTTGTAGGTGTACCCGGAGATGTTGTTAAGAAGAAGGTCTTCCCTTTATCTTTGAGGGGAGATGCATCAACATGGTATAGGCTCTGTGATGATATGGAGTCTTGGAACTACAAACGATTGAAATTGGAATTTCATCATAAGTTTTATTCTATGCATCTTGTTCATCGTGATCGCAATTATATATATTATTTTTGGCCTTGCGAAGGAGAAAGCATCGCTCAAGCTTGGGGGAGGCTTAAATCAATGTTATATTCATGCCCCAATCATCAGCTCTCAAGAGAACTGATTATTCAAAAAATTTATGCTCGACTTTCTGGTAACAATCGCACCATGCTTGATACTTCTTGTGCTGGCTCTTTTATGATGAAGACTATTGAATTCAAATGGGATTTATTGGAAAGAATTAAACGCAACTCTTAATATTGGGACCTCGAAAATGGTAAGGAGTCAGGTATGACACCTAGTTTTAATTGTGTTAAATCTTTTATGGATACCGATATTTTTCATAAATTTAGCACTAAATATGGACTTGACTCTAGATAGTAGCTTCTTTTTGTGAATCTTTTGCTGCTTATGTTGATCTCCCCAAGGAGAAGTGGTTTAAATATCATCCTCCCATAGAAGTAAAAGTAGCTGCACCTATTAAAGTTGAAGAAATGACTATCACTTATAATGATCCTATTGTTCCTACTTCTTATGTTGAGAAACCACCTTTCCCTGTTAGGATAAAGGATCATGCTAAAGCTTCTACTGTGGTTCATAAAAGAAATATTAAAACATATACACCTCTTGAGCAAGTTAAAGTTGAACCTAATATTGCTATTGCTAAAGATGTCTTGTCTGATAATATAGATGGGCATGTTATTTATTTCTGTAATGAAACTACTAGAATTGCTAAACCCTGTGATACAAATAAACCTAGACCTGTGGTAGGCATGCCTGTTATTTTTATTAAAATAGGAGATCATTGTTATCATGGCTTATGTGATATGGGTGCTAGTGCTAGTGCAATACCTTATTCTTTATACCAAGAAGTTATGCATGATATTGCACCTGCTGAGATGGAAGATATTGATGTTACAATTAAACTTGCTAATAGAGATACTATTTCACCAATGGGAATTGTTAGAGATGTTGAAGTCTTGTGTGGGAAAACTAAATATCCTGCTGATTTTCTTGTTCTTGGTTCCCCACAAGATAGTTTTTGTCCCATTATATTTGGTAGACCTTTCTTAAACACTGTTAATGCTACCATAGATTGCAAAAGGGATGTTGTTACTGTCGGTTTAGATGATATGACTCATGAATTTATTTTTTCTAAATTTAGTAGACAACACTGCGAAGAAGAATTACCTAGTAAGGATGAAATTATTGGTCTTGCTTCTATTGCCGTACCTCCTAGTGATCCTTTAGAACAATATTTGCGAGACCATGAAAATGATATGTTTATGAATGAAAGAAGGGAATTAGATGAAGTATTCTTTAAATAGGAACCTATTCTGAAAAACAATTTACCTGTTGAAATCCTAGGGGATCCTCCTCCACCCTAGGGTGATCCTGTGTTTGAGCTTAAACCGTTACCTGATACTCTTAAATATGCTTATCTTGATGAGAAAAAGATATACCCTGTTATTATTAGTGCTAACCTTTCAGAACATGAAGAAGAGAGATTATTAAAAACTCTGAAGAAGCACTGTGCTGCTATTGGGTATACTCTTGATGATCTTAAGGGCATTAGTCCCACTCTATGTCAACATAAAATTAATTTGGAAGAAGATGCTAAACCAGTTCATGATCATCAATGTCGTCTGAATCCTAAAATGAAAGAAGTGGTAAGAAAGGAGATACTAAAGCTCCTTGAGGCAGGTATAATTTATCCCGTTGATGATAGTAAGTGGGTAAGTCCTGTCCATTGTGTCCCTAAGAAGGGAGGTATTACTGTTGTTCCTAATGATAAAGATGAATTGATCCCTCAAAGAATTATTACTGGTTATAGGATGGTAATTGATTTCCGCAAATTAAATAAGGCTACTAAAAAAGAGCATTACCCCTTACCTTTTATTGATCAAATGCTAGAAAGATTATCCAAACATACACATTTTTGCTTTCTGGATGGTTATTCTGGTTTCTCTCAAATACCTGTGTCAGCCAAAGATCAGTCAAAGACTACTTTTACATGCCCTTTTGGTACTTTTTCTTATAGACGTATGCCTTTTGGTTTCTGTAATGCACCTGCTACCTTTCAAAGATGCATGATGGCTATATTCTTTGGCTTTTGTGAAAAGATTTGTGAGGTTTTCATGGACGACTTTTCCGTCTATGGATCTTCTTTTGATGATTGCTTGAGTAACCTTGATCGAGTTTTGCAGAGATGTGAAGAGACTAATCTTGTCTTGAATTGGGAAAAGTGCCACTTTATGGTTAATGAAGGTATTGTCTTGGGGCATAAAGTTTCCGAAAGAGGTATTGAAGTTGATAAAGCCAAGGTTGATGCTATTGAAAAGATGCCATGTCCCAAGGACATCAAAGGTATAAGAAGTTTCCTTGGTCATGCCGGTTTTTATAGGAGGTTCATTAAGGACTTCTCAAAAACCTCTTGGCCTCTGACTAATTTATTACAAAAGGATATACCATTTGTCTTTGATGATGATTGTGTAGAAGCATTTGAAATACTTAAGAAAGCATTGATCTCTGCACCTATTGTTCAGCCACCTGATTGGAATTTACCCTTTGAAATTGTGTGTGATGCTAGCAATTATGATGTAGGTGCTGTTCTAGGACAAAGAGTTGATAATAAACTGAATGTTATTCAATATGCTAGTAAAACTCTAGATAATGCTGAAAGAAATTATGCTACTATTGAAACAGAATTCTTAGCAGTTGTTTTTGCTTGTGATAAGTTTAGACCCTATATTGTTGATTCTAAAGTAACTATTCACACTGATCATGCTGCTATTAAATATCTTATGGAAAAGAAAGATGCTAAACCTAGACTTATTAGATGGGTTCTCTTGCTACAAGAATTTGATTTACACATTGTTGATAGAAAAGGAGCTGAGAACCCCGTTGCAGACAACTTGTCTAGGCTAGAAAATGTGCTTGATGACCCACTACCTATTGATGATAGCTTTCCTAATGAGCAATTAAATGTCATAAATACTTCTCATGCTGCTCCGTGGTATGCTAACTATGCTAATTATATTGTTGCTAAGTTTATACCACCTAGTTTCACATACCAGCAAAAGGAAAAGTTCTTCTATGATTTGAGGCATTACTTTTGGGATGACCCGCATCTTTATAAAGAAGGAGTAGATGGTGTTATTAAACGTTGCGTACCTGAGCATGAACAGGAATAGATCCTACGCAAGTGTAACTCCGAAGCTTATGGAGGACACCATGCTGGAGATAGAACTGCACATAAGGTACTGCAATCTGGTTTTTATTGGCCTACTCTCTTCAAGGATGCCCGTAAGTTTGTCTTATCTTGTGATGAATGTCAAAGAATTGGTAATATTAGTAGACGTCAAGAAATGCCTATGAATTATTCACTTGTTATTGAACCATTTGATGTTTGGGGCTTTGACTATATGGGACCTTTTCCTTCCTCTAATGGTTATACACATATCTTAGTTGCTGTTGATTACGTTACTAAGTGGGTGGAAGCTATTCCAACTAGTAGTGCTGATCATAACACTTCTATTAAAATGCTTAAAGAAGTTATTTTTCCAAGGTTTGGAGTCCCTAGATATTTAATGACTGATGGTGGTTCACATTTTATTCATGGTGCTTTCCGTAAAATGCTTGCTAAATATGATGTTAATCATAGAATTGCATCTCCTTATCACCCTCAGTCTAGTGGTCAAGTAGAATAGAGCAATAGAGAACTCAAATTAATTTTGCAAAAGACTGTTAATAGGTCTAGAAATAATTGGTCAAAGAAACTTGATGATGCATTATGGGCCTATAGAACTGCATATAAAAATCCTATGGGTCTGTCTCCGTATAAAATGGTCTATGGAAAAGCATGTCACTTACCTCTTGAACTAGAACACAAGGCCTATTGGGCTATTAAAGAACTTAATTATGGTTTTAAACTTTCCGGTGAGAAGAGGTTATTTGATATCAGCTCACTTGATGAATGGAGAACCCAAGCCTACGAAAATGCCAAGTTGTTTAAAGAAAATGTTAAAAGATGGCATGACAAAAGGATACAAAAGCGTGAGTTTAACGTAGGTGATTATGTATTGCTATACAACTCTCGTTTATGATTTTTTGCAGGAAAACTTCTTTCTAAATGGGAGGGACCTTACGTTATCGAGGAGATCTACCGTTCCGGTGCCATAAAAATCAACAACTTCGAAGGCACAAATCCGAAGGTGGTGAACGGTCAAAGAATCAAACACTATATCTCAGGTAATCCCATAAATGTTGAAACCAATGTTATTGAAACCATAACCCCGGAGGAATACATAAAGGACACTTTCCAAAATGTTTCAGACTCTGAAAAGGAATTGGTATGTGGTACGGTAAGTAAACCGACTCCAAAATAGTTAGAAAAATAGAAAAATAAGGAGCAGTCCAGAAAGGACACGAGAGCTCCACGAGGGTGGAGGGCGCCCCCCCCCTACCTCGTGGGCACCTCGTGTGCTCTCTGGACTCCGTTTTCTTATAGGACATGTATTTTGGTCGGTAAAGATTCATTATATAATCTCCCAGGGGTTTTGAGTCCCGTATCACACAAAAATCCCTTGTCTTTGTTTTGAGTTTCCCTGCTGCAGATAGAGCAACATGTCGTCCCAGGATTCGGAAGGAGAAAGCTACATGGCTGATTACCTTGCAGATCCGAAGATCTATGGGGATGTGGAGCATTGCGGTTGGACTACAGAAGAAGAAGAGGACTATGAACCCAAGGGAAAGGAGGAGACGAGCTCAGATGAAGATGAAGTCCCACTACCTCAACCTGGGGACATGCATGTGGAGTTCAAAAAGTCAAGCCTCCCGGATAGAGTAAAGAAACCTAAGATCGAGTTTATCCCTTTTCGCCTCTTGCAGGAGAACAAGCAGGAACTATGCAAAAAGATACTGAGCGTGGAACAGGAGATCGAGGACCTAAGGGACCAAAATTCCGTCCTCAAACGCAAATTAAGGAAGAAGCCTACGCCATCAACAAAATCTCCACCGTCTCCACCAACAAAGAAGAATTGAGTATCTGGTATGGGCACCCCACTTGGCAACTGCCAAGCTTGGGGGAGTGCCCCGGTATCGTATCACCATCACTTTTATCTTTACCGTTTTTTCTTAGTTCGATCCTTTTGGTAATATATTGATCTAGTAGAATAAAAGTTCTTAGTATGACCTAGTTGTGAGTTTTGCTTTATTATCCTTCTATGTAATCGAGTCCGTGAGCTATATAATAAAGATTAGTGTTGAGTCAAGGACTTGATTATTTTGCCATGATCCTAAGTGAATAAAGGAAAAGAGAAAGAAATGAAAAGAAACAAAGAGATCATGTGACTCTTATGGAGAGTAATGAGCACACGTAGAAAGAGTATGATGAATAAAAGTTATTGAGGGTTGACAAATATAGTTTTGGTCATCGTTGCAATTAATAGGAAGTAATGAAGAAAGAGAGGTCTTCACATATAAATATACTATCTTGGACATCTTTTATGATTGTGAGCACTCATTAAAATATGACATGCTAAAGAGTTGACATTGGACAAGGAAGACAACGTAATGGGTTATGTTTTCTTACATCTGAGATAAATTATATTGTCTTGGATCCTCCAACATGTTGAGCTTGCCTTTCTCCCTCATGCTATCCAAATTCATTGCACCAAGTAGAGATACTACTTGTGCTTTCAAATACCCTTAAACTAGTTTTGCCATGAGAGTCCACCATACCTACCTATGGATTGAGTAAGATCCATCAAGTAAGTTGTCATCGGTGCAAGCAATAAAAATTGCTCTCTAAATATGTATGATTGATTGGTGTGGAAGGAATAAGCTTTATACGATCGTGTGATATGGAAGTAATAAAAGCGGCAAACTGCATAATAAAGGTCCATATCACACGTGGAAATATAAAGTGACGTTCTTTCGCATTAGGATTTTGTGCATCCAACCATAAAAGTGCATGAAAACCTCTGCTTCCCTCTGCGAAGGGCCTATCTTTTACTTTTATCTCCTATACTGCAAAAGAGTCATGGTGACCTTCACCCTTCCTTTTTACATTTTATCCTTTGGAAAACACAATATGTTGGAAAGATCCTGGTATATATGGCTAATTGGATGTGGGTTTTCATGAACTATTACTGTTGACATTACCCTTGAGGTAAAACGTTGGGAGACAAAAACTATAAGCCCCTATCTTTCTCTGTGTCCAATTAAAACTCCATACCCATAAGTATTGCGTGAGTGTTAGCAATTTTGAAAGACTATATGATAGTTTAGTATGTGGACTTGCTAAAAAGCTCTTATACATTGACTCTTTCCTATGTTATGATAAATTGCAATTTCCTCAATGACTGAGATTATAGTTTGTCAGTTTTCAATGAAGTTTACGATTCATACTTGATATTGTGATTGAATTATTACTCTAGCATAAGATATCATATGACAATAATTATATAAGTTGCTGCTCTAAGAATGATCATGATGCCCTCATGTCCGTATTTTATTTTTATCGACACCGTCATCTCTAAACATGCGGACATATTTTTCGATTTCGGCTTTTCGCTTGACGACAAGCGAGTTCTAAGCTTGGGGGAGTTGATACGTCCATTTTGCATCATGCTTTTATATCAATATTTATTGCATTATGGGCTGTTATTACACATTATATCACAATACTTACGACTATTCTCTCTTATTTTACAAGGTCTACATGCAGAGGGAGAATGCCGGCAGCTGGGATTCTGGCTGGAAAAGGAGCAAATATTAGAGACCTATTCTGCGCAGCTCCAAAAGTCCTGAAACTTCACGGATGATGTTTTCCAAATATATAAAAAACATTGAGCGCAAGAACTTCACCAGGGGGCCACACCCTGCCCACGAGGGTGGGGGCGCGCCCTACCCCCCTGGGCACGCCCCCCTACCTCGTGGGCCCCCTGGTGGCCCTCTGGTGACCATCTTCTGCTATATGGACTCTTTCGATGGGAAAAAAATCATAAGCCATCTGCTCGGACGAAACTCTGCTGCCACGAGGCGGAACCTTGGCGGAATCAATCTAGGGCTTTGGCGGAGCTGTTCTGCAGCGGCAACTTCCCTCCCGGAGGCGGAAATCATCGCCATCGTCATCACCAACGCTCCTCTCATCGGGAGAGGGAAATCTCCATCAACATCTTCATCGGCACCATCTCCTCTCAAAACCCTAATTCATCTCTTGTGTCCAATTCTTGTCTCCAAGTCCGGGATTGGTGCTAGTAGGTTGCTAGTAGTGTTAATTACTCATTGTAGTTGATGCTAGTTGGTTTAATTGGTGGAAGATCATATGTTCAGATCCTATATGCACATTAATACCCCTCTGATTATGAACATGTTTATGCTTTGTGAGTAGTTACTTTTGTTCCTGAGGAAATGGGAGAAGTCTTGCTATTAGTAGTCATGTGAATTTGGTATTCCTTCGATATTTTGATGAGATGTATGTTGTCTCTCCTCTAGTTGTGTTATGTGAACGTCGACTACATGACACTTCACCATTGTTTGGGCCTAGAGGAAGGCATTGGGAAGTAATAAGTAGATGATGGGTTGCTAGAGTGACAGAAGCTTAAACCCTAGTTTATGCGTTGCTTCGTAAGGGGCTGATTTGGATCCATATGTTTCATGCTATGGTTAGGTTTACCTTAATACTGTTGTTGTATTTGCAGATGCTTGCAATAGAGGTTAATCACAAGTGGGATGCTTGTCCAAGTAAGGGCAGCACCCAAGCACTGGTCCACCCACATACCAAATTATCAAAGTACCGAAAGCGAATCATATGAGCGTGATGATAACTAGCTTGACGATATTCCCATGTGTCCTCGGGACCACTTTACATCATATAAGAGTTTGTCCAGGCTAGTCCTTTGCTACAAAAGGATTGGGCCACCTTGCTGCACTTTATTTACTCTTGTTACTTGTTGCTCGTTACAAATTATCCTATCACAAAACTATCTTTTACCACTTATTTCAGTACACGCAGAGAATACCTTGCTTGAAACCGCTTATCATTTCCTTCTGCTCCTTGTTGGGTTCGACACTCTTACTTATCGAAAGGACTACGATAGATCCCCTATACTTGTGGGTCATCAGGGTCCTGTTCATCCAGAGGCAACGCCACCGCTCACTGTTCATCCAACCCCCCGCAACGCTCACTATTCATCCAATCGATCGGCTTCAGTTAGCTGCAGTAGCGAAGGAATCGCTCGATCTGGTTCAGTTAACAGCCATCGATCGATTGCTTGGGTTCAGTAACGCATAGCCTGTAGTGCAATTGTTCGGGTTCAGTTAGAGCCCACTGCCTCGCTCGGGTTCAGTTAGAGCAAACGCCTCGCACACATGCACGCACGTGTACGAGAGAAACGCGCATCGCTCGGCCCCTGACCTCCACTGTAACCGGGAACTCCCCGAAATTTTCCTCGCCCTCGCTTCTACCATGGTTTTTTCCGTCATGGACGGCCCAAAGAATGTCATGCAGCTGCGTCTCCGGCCCTCCCAGGACGAAAAGCCCATTTTATGTCATGATTTTTTGTCATAGAAGTAGGAGCCCACCACATCTGTGATGATACCGGGTTTTGTCACAATTATCGTCATAGAAGTTTCATATGTATGACAGAATTTTTTTTGTTCGGCCCAAAATGTCACAGATGTGTCTTTTTTTGTAGTGCAAGGTGGAGGGGCGCAAGGGAGTTCACGCAGTTCTTCCTTTCGGCCGGCTACTGCCACCTCCCCCAGGCTCTCCAACTATGTTCCATGTTGAGGAGGTGGATCACAATGGCGTTGTGGTTGGGCTCCTCGCTACATTCACCAACCCCTTCGACGCCTTCCACCTTCTCGGCAGAGTGTTTTGGCGTGGGTGTGAGTTTATTGCTTTCACCACCCACAACATCTTCACCAACTTCAACAACATCTTCCCCACCTACAACGGCATGCACACCCTCCCGTACCCTGTCGACAACCAGGAGTGAAGGGCGCCCGGAGGAGCGAGGTGGCGTACGCCAAGAGGAGAAGGAGAAGAACCCCCTTTGGTGCCCCCGATCTATCTAGCTATCTATTTACCATTTTAGTATTTTAAGTTGTAATAGTTTATGTTTGTGTGCTACTATTATTAAGTTGTAAGGCCGTGCTACCTATGTCATGGAACTATCGGATGTGCTACTATTTATATTGTTGTTGGGTTTATTATTTTTATATTTTTGTTTCGTGCTATTATTTGTGGGTTGATATGGGTTGTACCCATTTCATGCTATTATTTGTGTGTTGCCTTGTGTTGGTACACTCCATTCACCATGCTACACAAACGGTCTTCATGATGTTGGCCAAATCATGAGTCATGACCCACCTTTTATCTAGTTTTTGTTTTTCCCTATCTAGTTGATATTGGTTAATCGATATATGTTCTTGATGTTCTATCTAATTGATATATGTGTTACTAATACAAGGAAGATTCCACTATTGTTTTTGCGAAAAGAAAAGAAAAATCATATATTGGTGTGTTGCATGTGGGCATGCATGTGTCTAGGCCCTGGCTATTTAGGGCCACCCTACCTAGCCAATATTGGTTTGAATTTTACCTCTGGCCAATATTTTCATAGCAAAACAGGAACATTTTCTTGGACCTATTTCAATCGAATTTTAACATGATCATTTCCAAAGATGATTTCTGTGGCTTTCACATATCCCCATTTAATTTGGGTTTCATCGAACCATAGACATGCATAAAAAGAATCACAACAGATATGTAAAGAAAAACAAAAAAGTACAATACATACGGCCCAACATTTATTCGACAGAAAAATTTGGCTAAAGAAAAAACAAGTAAAGAAGTACATGTTTGTTAAAGGTTTATTTGCCAAACCAACATTTTATTTTGATTTAGTCGAAGCATTTTTTTAACATGGGTGCCTCTATGCTATAAAACTGGGCTGGTGCCCCTACGCGGGTGGGCTTTTCTCAATTTGGGCCTGGTTATTTTCTCATGGCCCAACATCTATTCGGCAGCAAGATTTGTTGTTTCTGAATTTGGGGGGTGTGCACTCTGTTAACTGAAGAATAAGAACAAAGCATGAACACTGAATATTTTTGCTTTGATTCAGTTATAAGAACTTGGCATGGCGCACATATCGCATCCTATGCCCTGAGACCTAAACGCCCCCTCTAATGACAGATGAATAGCAAGTAAAACATAAACAAAGCAATGACACAACAATAAACCCCCTGCCATGATATTTGCTTGTTTCTGCAAATTGATCATCTCCATTTGATTTTTCTTGATCTTCTTCAGTTCATCGATCAGTTGAGACTCCAAGTGCGGTTTAGGATGGGTAGCATAGCGCGCATAGCTCGCCATCGGCATGACTCTGCCCGCCCCTCTGTCCGAGCTCCCAAAATTCTCCATCTGCGACACCCTGCCCAAATTGAACTCCCAGGTTGCGGCCCCGGTCGAATCAACGTAGCCCTCAAACTGAATCCTCTCAACATAATCATCCATCCACTCGAAATGTGTGCATTTCTTCAGGTTTTGAAAACAACAACATGAACCCTAAATTCAAATTCGAGGGGACAAACTAAATCTGGAGAAATCGGAGCAAACGACAGTGAAAGAACGGGCTAAGAACTGAGATCTAACCTTGCCATCCCTTCCTGCCATTGATTTGCTCAAGCACTTCACATATTCCTGCACAAGATTTCCATTCTCATCAGTCCTACTGACCCACCATTTCAGAGGCTCTGGGCGTGGGCATGACAGGCACCTTGTGAGCGGCACTGGACCATACCGACGCCATTTTGAGTGCGTGGCGGAGGAGGTGGACATCTGGACTAGGTCTTCGGAGAAGAGGAAGAATGGGGAAATGGGAAGAAATGGGCGGCGGCGGGCGGACGGGCACGGGCGAAGAGGTGGGTCCCGATGGTGGGCGAACGGGAAGGGGTGAAGAGGTGGGTCCCGCGCTTGCTGCACAAGTGGTGGGTCCCGCGCTTACGTGGATAAGTTGTGGGTCTCGCCCATAACAACTAATGAGGGCATCAGTTCAGCTTAAGGGCCATGTCGTGTTTGGGCTATTTTCTCGCTCAAAGGTGTCGCCCCAAAGCCATTTTCGTCAACAACACCGCACTCCGTCCAATTCCCATGAAAGATGTCGCATAGGAGCTATTGAACCTAGACATTCAACCACATATTGGTTCTCACATCAAGAGCTTACAAAAATAATAAATGTCAAAACCGAATCATTTGTAACCCCTATATCATGGCTTGATGTCGACCCGACCCGTTTCGTCCGTGTGAAAGTGAAAGAGATGAAGGTTAGGCTCTCTCCCTACAGGAGGCCACCGGAAGCTGAAAAAGATTCGAGTTAGGATCTGTCCCCAGCCGACGTGGCCCCTGCCTAGTTTGCCAACTTACGGTGCAAAAATTAGGTCAATACCCTTGGTAGGGTTGCTAACGTGCGTATAAGTACCAGATTGGAGGTTGCACAGGGGGTTTTACCGAGCTTCAGGCCTCCGGTGAGGTGTAATACCCCACGTCATGCTTTGTGTTGTTATTCATAGTGGGTATACCTCATGCTAGCACTTATGCAGTGATAACCCACAAGTATAGGGGATCACAATCGTTTCTGAGGGCAGAGTATTCAACCCAAATTTATTGATTCGACACAAGGGGAGCCAAAGAATATTTGTAAGTATTCGCGGTTGAGTTGTCAATTCAACCACATCTGGAGACTAAACATCTGCAGTAGAGTGATCAGTAGCACTGTAGTATGATAGTGTGATAGTAGTTTTAATGGTAGCAGTGGTAACGGTAACAACAGTAACAGTTTTGTAGTAGTTGTAACAGTAGCAATAGCAATAGTAACTTAGCAAGAACAATATGTGAAAATCTCGTAGGCATTGGATCGGTGATAACGTTGGATAATATTCATCATATAACAGTCATAACCTAGAGTGACACAGAACTAGCGCCGGCTCATAAATATAATGTAGGCATGCATTCCGCAAATAGTCATACGTGCTTATGGAAAAGAACTTGCATGTCATCTTTTGTCCTATCCTCCCGAGGCAGCGGGGTCCATAAGGAAACTAAGGGATAATAAGGCCTCCTTTTAATAGAGAACCGAATCAAAGCATTAACACATAGTGAATACATGAACTCCTCAAATTACGGTAATGATCAAAAAGAATCCCAATTGTTGTCACCATGGGGTATGCGGATCATAACACGTAATAGGTGCATATAACTTGTAAGATTGGATCAAGAACATAGATATAATGATAAAAACATAAACGGTTCAGATCTGAAATCATGGCACTCGGGCCCTAGTGACAAGCATTAAGCATAGCAAAGTCATAGCAACATCAATCTCAGAACATAGTGGATACTAGGGATCAAGCCCTTACAAAACTAACTCGATTACATGATGAATTTCATCCAACCCACCACCGTCCAACAAGCCTATGAAGGAATTACTCACTCCCAGCGGTGAGCATCAAGAAATTGGTGATGGAGGATGGTTGATGATGATGAAGACAGAAGATCCCCCTCTCTGGAGACCCAAACGGGCTCCAGATCTGGCCTCCCGATGAAGAACATGAGGTGGCAGCGGCTCCGTATCATAAAACATGATGAAACTTCATCCCCTACTCTTTTTCTCCCGAAATAGAATTTTATAGAGTTGGAATTAGGGTCAGAGGAGCCTCGTGGTCCCGACTACCCACCAGGGCGCGCCAGAGGGGGGTGGCACGCCCGGGTGCCTAGTGGACAGCTGCCCCCCTCCAGTAGGTCTTGGTTCCAGCAATTTTTATTTATTCGAAAATAATTTTGCAAAAAGTTTTGTCGAATTCCAAGAACTTTTATTCCTGCACAAGAAACAACACTGTTGTAATTCTGTTGAAAACATCGTCAGTCCGGGTTAGTTTCATTCAAATCATGCAAATTAGAGTCCAAAACAAAAGCAAAAGCATTAGGAAAAGTAGATACGACGAAGACGTGTCAACTCCCGCAAGCTTAACCCATTGCTTGTCCTCAAGCAATTCAGTTGACAAACTGAAAGTGACAAATAAAAACTTTTATGAACTCTTTTGTTCTTGTGTTCATACATATGCTTAAATAATACCCAAGTTTTCAGCAAAGATCATGACTAACCATGCAAATGATAACTCTAAGAAATTGTATCCACTCATATCAATGGCATAATCAACTAGCGAGCAATAATGAAATATCTCAAATGCCAACACTTTGTCAAAACAATCATGATATAATATGACAGTAATGGTATCTCGCTAGTCCTTTCTGAGACCGCAAAACATAAATGCAGAGCACCTCCAAAGTACAAGCAGCGACTAAACATTGTAATTCATGGTAGAAGAGATCAAGTCATGATGCACACAACATTAAGTATACACAATGGATGAGGATGACAATAGTGCTCTCAGGACTAGTGCTTGTTTGAGAAGGTGATGACTCAATAATAAAAGTAAAATGACATAAAGTAAATATATAGGCCCTTTGCAGAGGGAAGCAGGGATTTGTAGAGGTGCCAGAGCTCGAAGCTTAAATCAGAGATAAATATAATTTTGGGAGGTATACCTTCCCTATCTACGTTACAACCACGAGTTTTCAATATCTTCCACGCTAAACAAATTAGAGATAATTACCAAGTGGTAAAAGTAAAGTTTACCCCCCCCCCTACACCAACAAACACAAGCCATGGCTAGCCGAATCCTTGGGTGCCCTACATACCAACAATAGTCCAGGGAGTTTTGTTTAATTATTTGCAATTTTTGATTATGGGACTGGGCATCCCGATTACCAGCCCCTCTCGTGCAAGGATGAGTGAATAAAAACTCATAATGAGAATAACCCGCTTAGCATGGAAGATACTGACCACCCCTTGTCGCTCCATGAGCGGTTCGGGCACACAAAACAGATGTTCATTTGAGTATTTAGATATGTCACATGCGAATTTACTTGGAACGGCAGGGTAATACCGCATATAGGTAGATATAGTGGACTCATCAGGAATAACTTTGGTTTAAGGATTTTGATGCACAAGAAGTATTCCCGCTTAGTACAGGCGAAGGCTAGCAATTTGGTTGATAAGCGACCAACTAGAGAGAGAAAACGTCATGATCATGCATTATAGATAATTAACATTGATCACTAGCATGAGTAGGATATAAACACCATGAACATAAATATCGTGGAGGCTATGTTGGTTTTGATTCTACTACATGTGTGAACATGTGCCAAGTGAAGCCACTTGAAACATTGAGATGAGGATACCATATCATCATACTACATCACAACCATTTTAATGCACGTTGACACCCAAGATTCAGTTACTTAAGCATAGCATGAGCAACTATATGAAGGAAATATGCCCTAGAGGCAATAATAAAGTTATTATTTATTTCCTTATATCATGATAAATGTTTATTATTCATGCTAGAATTGTATTAACCGGAAACTTAGTACATGCGTGAATACATAGACAAATAGAGTGTCACTAGTATGCCTCTACTTCACTAGCTCGTTGGATCCAAGATGGTTAAGTTTCCTAGCCATAGACATGAGTTGTCATTTGATTAACGGGATCACATCATTAGAGAATGATGTGCTTGACTTGACCCATTCCGTTAGCTTACCATGATGATCGTTTAGTTTGTTGATATTGCTTTCTTCATGACTTATACATGTTCCTATGACTATGATTATGCAACTCTCGAGTACTGGAGGAACACTTTGTGTGCTACCAAACGTCACAACGTAACTGGTTGATTATAAAGGTGCTCTAAGGTGTCTCCGATGGTACTTTTTGAGTTGGCATAGATCGAGATTTGGATTTGTCACTCCGATTGTCAGAGAGGTATTTCTAGGCCCTCTCGGTAATGCACATCACTATAAGCCTTGCAAGCAATGTGACTAATGAGTTAGTTGCGGGATGATGCATTAAGGAACGAGTAAAGAGACTTGCCGGTAACAAGATTGAACTAGGTATTGAGATACCGACGATCGAATCTCAGGCAAGTAACATACTGATGACAAAGGGAACAACGTATGTTGTTATGCGATTTGACCGATAAATATCTTCGTAGAATATGTAGGAACCAATATGAGCATCTAGGTTCCGCTATTGGTTATTTACCGGAGATGAGTCTCAGTCATCTCTACATAGTTCTCGAACCTGTAGGGTCCGCACGCTTAACGTTCTGTGACGATTTGTATTATGAGTTATGTGATTTGATGACCGAAGTTTGTTTGGAGCCCCGAATTAGATCGGTTACATGACGAGGAGTCTCAAAATGTTCAAGACGTAAAGATCGATATATTGGAAGGCTATATTTGGACATCGGAAAGGTTCCGAGTGATTCGGGTATTTTTGGGTGTACCGGAGAGTTACGGGAATTCGCCGGGAGAAGTATTGGGCCTTATTGGGTCATACGGGATTAGAGGAGGCAGGACGAAGGGAAGGAGGCGCCCCCCCCCATGGGTCCGAATTGGACTAGGGGAAAGGGGACGGCGCCCCCCTTTTCCTTTCCTACTCTAGAAAGGAAAAAGGGGAATCCTACTAGGACTTGGGAGTCCTAGTAGGACTCCCCACACTTGGCGCACCCCCTCTAGGGCCGGCCTCCTCCTCCTCCCTCCTTTATATACGAGGGCAGGGGGGCACCCCATGGACACAAGTTGACTAGTTGATCTTTTAGCCGTGTGCGGTGCCCCCTCCACCATAATCCACCTCGGTCATATCGTAGCGGTGCTTAGGCGAAGCCCTGCGTCGGTAACATCATCATCACCGTTATCACGCCATCGTGCTGACGGAACTCTCCCTCGAAGCTCTGCTGGATCGGAGTTCATGGGAGGTCACTGAGCTGAACGTGTGCTGAACTCAGAGGTGTCGTACGTTCGGTACTTGGATCGGTCGGATCGTGAAGACGTACAACTACATCAACCGCATTCTCATAACTCTTCCGCTTACGGTCTACGAGGGTACGTGGATGACACTCTCCCCTCTTGTTGCTATGCATCACCATGATCTTGCGTGTGCGTAGGAATTTTTTTGAAATTACTGCGTTCCCAACACTATAATCTCTAATTGTCATCACAACCATGTTTAATCATAATACGCTGATCATGGATACTGAGTTAAACATATTTACAAAAACAAAAACAAGTTGAGTTCATACCCGCCTTTCCTTGCCTCAGTCACTTCATCATATATCCTCATTATTGCCTTTCACTTGCACGACCGAATGATATGAAAATAATAATAGTGCAAGAGTGCTATGGACTAAGCTGGAATCTGCAAACATTTTATTTAGAGGAGAATAAAAAATAGTTTGGGCTCTTTGTTAGATCAACAATAATGCATATGAGAGCCACCTAACATTTTCATCATGGTCTTCTCCTTGGTACGACTCAACAGAAGAAAAGAATTTCAGAGAAACACATGGAAATAATTTTGGAGTTTTTAGTTTTTGTCGAATCAAGCAAATTAAAGAAAGAAAAACAAGAACGAGAAAAACTACTTACACAGGAAAGCTCCCAACAAGCAAAAGAAGAAATGAGAACTCTATTTTGGTTTTGTTTTAATACTACAACTAATTTAAACTAGAAAGGAAAACCAAAAGGAAGCGAGAAATATTTTTGGATTTTCTGAAAGTTTTCAAACACACAAGAAGAAAGCGAGAAAATAAATTTAGCATGGATTATATAGTGGAAAAAGTGTGAACAGCGACAACTGGAATGAAATGTGTGAACATGAATGTAGTGCCGGTGGAAATGCATACTCCCCCAAGCTTAGGCTTTTGGCCTAGCTTGGTAATCACCACTCGTGGCCTGGATAATAGTCAAAGTGATAACTCATGGAGGCTCCTGGTGCGGCCTCCTCAGCTCGCCAGGCAGCCTCTACCGCCGTGTTGTACTCACGCGCCTCGCTCTCATAGATGCACGATCTTCCTTTACTCTCATAATCAAAGAGAGAAGGTGTAGGCAAAATAATAGGTACAATAGGTTTTTTTATCGAACATCAAGTTATAATTATAATTAGTGGCTCCAAAATTAATGAACTTATGATGCTGCATGGCCACAAAGTCTAGGTACTGGGTAGGTAAAATGGGATTATTGGGCCAAGGTGACACACCCAGCTTCCTACCTTACGGGAGGCATAAATCCCTCCATAAAAGTGACCACTTTCAGCATTGCGTTGCAACCTCCGTGCAACAATTACTCCAAGATTATAAAATTTAATCCCTGTTAGAGCAGTGTCTATGAGGCTCAAGTCTGGGGCACAGAGGATGCTGCGATCTTGTTTGCCCATGATGCATTTGCCATTAAAGAGTGTAAAGTAACGAATTGATGGAAATTGTGTAGTTTTTATTCTAGCTTGTGTTACTCCTCTATCCTCACCACAACATAGACTAGTTAAAAACATCTCATACTCAGATTCTTGTGGTTCGTCCAGTGAACCCCAATATGGAATTTTGCACGCAACACAGAATTCTTCTAGAGACATGGTGAAGGCACTATCATAAAGGCTAAATGAAACACTAGAATCATGAGAATTATATTTAAATTTCTTGGCGAATGTCTCGGTGAGCTTGAGATGATAAATGCACATATCTGCGATGAAGGGAGAGATCTCGATGTTGTGAACATACTGCTCAAATTCTTCCTTGATACCTGCTCCTATCATGAACTCGTCACACGACCATAGGCACAATTTGGTATCGACATCCCACATCGAGCTTGCACTTGGCTCAACATAATACTGTCGCATCGAGCTCTGCTCGATGATGCCTCCGAGGACCCCCTCCTCAAAGAACTCCTCCTAAAGAAGTACATTTTTTGTACGAACAAATTTCTGAAAATTTTGAGGCACAACATTTTGTCAACAAAACTTCATTAGATTGATAGCAACTACTCATATCGATGTCTAGAGGCTATATCAAGCATTCAAACTACTCAGAACTCAAAGAATTCAACATGCAAGCTCATTTACAGCAGCACCAAGAGTAGCTAATTACTCAAAATATAAACCACTAGAACAAAAACTAATTCAAGCAATGGAGGAGTCACATACTAAGTAACAATCCCCAAAACAGTTTCGGAAAGGGAGCTTCGAGCAAAGAGATCGTAATCCACGGGTCTGAGAGCAAGAACACGAAAGAGAGAGAGAGAGAGAGAGAGAGAGAGAGAGAGAAAGAGAGCTATAGAGTTTTTTTTGGAGGTAGGTGATGAAGTGAGCTAAAGGGATAAGTGAGGGGGGCCTTGTGGGGCCCACTACCCACCAGGGCGTGCTAGGTGGGTGTGGTGCGCCCTGGTGGGCACCCCCTGTGATGTTTTTTGTATTAGAAATTCTTAAATATTTAGAAAAATCGTGTCAAAATTTCAGGTCATTCTGAGCACTTTTATTTTTGGGCATTTTTATTGCACGGAAAATTCAGAAAACATGATAAACATGACATTTTATTGTATTTAACTAAAAATAATAGAAAACAAAAAGTGGGTACAGAAGGCTGTGCTCACTAAATTCATCAACCACATGCCTCTCAAAAATAATACATTAATAAGATTGATCAAGTCTTATTAATAACCACTTTCGATTAGCATGAACCCGAAGAATTTTCATAGAATCACTAAGTTACCTCAACATGGATATGCATATCCCCAACAATAAGTATTTCATATTTTTTTTGGCAATAGGAAGTGGGAATTTAAAACTTCCAATAGTAATCATCGGAGACTTTTCAATAACATTAATATCATTCACTTGCAATTGTTTCTTCGGAAAGTGCACCGTATGCTCATTACCATTGATATTAAAAGTGACTTTGCTTTTATTGCAATCAATAACAGCCCGTGAAATACTCAAAAAGGTTCTACCAAGGATAATCGACATGTTGTCATCCTTGGGCATCTCAAGTATAACAAAGTCTGCTAAGATAGTAACATTGGCAACAACAATGTGCACATCCTCACAAATACCGATAGGTATAGTAGTTGATTTGTTAGCCATTTGCAATGATATTTCAGTACGTGTATAAAGAGAAAGGCATAGCACTAACACCGGCTCCCAAATCACATAAAGCAGTTTTGACATAATTTCTTTTAATGGAGCATGGTATAGTTGGTATTCCCGGATCTCCTATCTTCTTAGGTACTACATCCTTAAAGAAATAATTAGCAAGCATGGTGGAGATTTTAGCTTTAGGTATTTTTCTTTTATTAGTGACAATATCCTCCATGTATTTAGCATAAGGGGCCATCTTTAAAATATCAGTCAAACGAGTGCGCAAAAATACTGGCCTAAGCATTTTAGCAGAGCGTTCAAATTCTTCATCATCCTTTTTCTTAGATGGTTCAGGTGGGAACAGTGGGTTTCTGAACCCATGACTCTCTTTCTTTACCATGTTTTCTAGCAACAAAGTCTCTTTTATCTAACATTTATTTTTAGGCTGTGGGTTATCAAGATCAACATCAGGTTCTATTATAACATCATTATCTAGTTCTTTACCATTTTCTGGTTGAGCATCTACATGAACATCATCATTATGATTTTCACTATCACTAGGTGAATGTTCATTACCAAATTGAGTTTCAACATCAGATATAGAGACATGATTGTTATCTTCAGAAGGTTTTTCTACCATAGGTTCACTAGTAGTATGCAAAGTTGTATCATTTTTATTTTTATTTTTAGTAGGACTAGGTGCATCAGTATTAATTCTTTGAGAGTCTTGTGCAATTCCTTTGGGGTGACCTTCCGGATAAAGTGGCTCCTGAGTCATTGTACCTCCTCTAGTCATTACCCTAACAGCATAATCATTCATATTATTATTCATTTCATTAAGTAACTCACTTTGAGATTTAGCAACTTGTTCTAACTGAGTTTGAACCATAGAAGCATGTTTTCCTATGCCTCTAACATCATTAATGATTCTAAATAACAAGTCACTCAAGCGAGCAATCATATCAGAATTTTGTTTTAACTGTTTCATGACATATGCATTGAAGTGATCTTGCTTCATGATATAGTTGTCAAATTCATACAAGCATTAACTATGAGGTTTATTATAAGGGATGTCACCTTCATCAAAGTTTAAAAGAGAGTTTACCTCTACCACCTGTGGTGGTGTGTCAAGACCATGTATTTCTTCAATGGGTGGTAAATTCCTAACATCTTCAGCTTTAATACCTTTTTCTCTCATACATTTCTTCGCTCCTTCCATATCTTCAAGACTGAGAAATAAAATACCCCTCTTCTTCGGAGTGGGTTTAGGCAGTTGTTCACACTACAAAAAAGACACATCCGTGACATATTGGGCCGAACGAATTTTTTCCGTCATATTTATGACACTTCTATGATGATATTTGTGACAAAACCTGGTATCATCATAGATATGGTGGGGTCCTACTTCTATGACAAAAAATCATGACAGCAAATGGGCTTTTCATCCTGGGTGGGCCGGAGACGCAGCTGCATGACATTCTTTGGGTCGTCCATTACGGAAAAAAACCGTGGTAGAAGCGAGGGCGAGGAAAATTTCGGGGAGTTCCCAGTTATGGTGGGTGGTCGGGGGCCGAGCGATGCGCGTTTCTCTCATACGTACGCGCGTGTGTGCGAGGCATTGGGCTCTAACTGAACCCAAGCAAGGTGTTGGGCTCTAACTGAACCCGAGCGATTGCACTGTAATACGTCTCCAACGTATCTATATTTTTTGAATGTTCCATGATATTACATTATCTATTTTGGATGTTTAATGAGCCTTAATATACTCTTTTCTATTATTTTTTGGGACTAACCTATTAACCGGAGGCCCAGTGCCAGTTTCTGTTTTTTCCTATTTCAGTGTTTCGTAGAAAAGGAATACCAAAAGGAATCCAAATGGAATGAAACCTTCGCGATGATCTTTCTTAGACCGAAAGCAAACCTGGAGACTTGGAGTGGAAGTCTGTAACTCTGTGAGGCGGCCACGAGGCAGGAGGCCGCACCCATGGGGGGTAGGCGCGCCCCACCCTCGTGGGCCCCATAGAGCTCCACTGACGTACTTCTTTCACCTATATATACCCTTATACCCTAGAAACATCAGGGAGAGCCACAAAACCACTTTTCCACCGCCTCAACCTTCTGTACCTATGAGATCCCATCTTGGGGCCTTTTCCGATGATCTGTCGGAGGGGGAATCGATCACAGATGGCTTCTGCATCAACACCATAGCCTCTCCGATGAAGCGTGACTAATTTACCATAGACCTTCGTGTCCATAGTTATTAGCTAGATGGCTTCTTCTCTCTCTTTGATCTTCAATACAAAGTTCTCCTCGATGTTCTTGGAGATCTATTCGATGTAATACTCTTTTGCGGTGTGTTTGCCGAGATCCGATGAATTGTGGGTTTATGAACTTGATTATCTATGAATATTATTTGGTTCTTCTCTGAATTCTTATATGCATCATTTGATATCTTTGCAAGTCTCTTCGAATTATCAGTTTACTTTGGCTTACTAGATTAATCTTTCTTGCGTTGGGAGAAGTGCTTAGCTTTGGGTTCAATCTTGCGGTGTCCTTTCCCAGTGACAGTAGTGGCAGCAAGGCACGTATTGTATTGTTGTCATCGAGGATAAAAAGATGGGGCTTATATCATATTGCTTGAGTTTATCCCTCTACATCATGTCATCTTGCTTAATGTGTTACTCTATTCTTATGAACTTAATACTCTAGATGCATGTTGGATAGTGGTCGATGTGTGGAGTAATAGTGGTAGATGCAGAATCATTTTGATCTACTTGACACAGACGTGATGCCTATATTCATGATCATTGCCTTAGATATCTTCATAACTATGCACTTTAATATAAATTGCTCGGCAGTAATTTGTTCACCCACCGTAATACATGCTATCGTGAGAGAAGCCACTAGTGAAACCTATGGCCCTGGGTCTCTTTCTTATTATATGGCATCTCTTTTATTATCACATCTCGTTTACTATTTTGCAATCTTTACTTTCCAATCTATGCAAAAGAATACCAAAATTATATATCTTATTATCTCTATCAGATCTCACTTTCGCAAGTGATCGTGAAGGGATTGACAACCCCTTTATCGTGTTGGTTGCGAGGTTGTTGATTGTTTGTGCATGTACTAGGTGACTTGTGCGTTGTCTCCTACTGGATTTATACCTTGGTTCTCAAAAACCGAGAGAAATACTTGCGCTACTTTGTTGCATCACCCTTTCCTCTTCAAGGGAAAACCAACGCATGCTCAAGAGGTAGCACACTACAGGCTATGCGTTACTGAACCCGAGTGATCGATCGATCCCTTGTTGTTAACTAAACTCGAGTGATTCCTTCGCTACTGCTTCTAACTGAAGCCGATCGATACTGCCTCTGGATGAGCAGTGAGCGTTGTTGGGGGGGTGGATGAACAGGACCCCGTGGTAGTAGAGGTCGTTGCCGCTGGATGAACAGTACCCCGATCGATCGAGCCGGTGGATGAACAGGACCCCGTGGAGGGCTGGATGAATAGGACCCCGTGGAGGGCTGGATGAACAGGACCCCATGGAGGGCTGGATGAACAGGACCCCGTGGAGAGGGCTGTTTGAATAGTAGCCGATGGAGGAGCGCGCAGTGGAGGCTGGATGAACAGGAGCCCATGGATTAAAAGTCGCAGGTGGAGGCTGGAGGAGGTCAACGGTGGATGAATAGTAGCCCGTGGAGGCTAGAGAAGGTCGACGGTGGAGATGAACAATATCCCGTGGAGTCCCGTTTTGTGGTACGCCACACCCCTCCCGATGAACATGACCCCCGTTTCGATCGTAGCGCTCCAACACAAGTCTGTTTCCTCCGTTTTGGGGTACGCGACACCCCTCTCAATCAACAGGACCCCGTTTCGACCGTAGGAGGTCGTTTCCTCCGTTTTGCGGTACGCCAGACCCCTCCCGATGAATAGGATCCCGTTTCGATCGTGGCTGGTCGAACACAAGGCCATTTCCTCTGTTCTGCGGTATGCAAGGCCTCGTTTCCATCGGCTGTTCCATCCAAGCCGGTTGGCTCCCGATGAACACGACGACGCATTCTGTTCTGACCCAGCAGGTTGCCTCCCCATGAACACGATAACGGCGCAGCTTCTCTGTTCCGACCCAGCCATGTACACGAGCCCTGGATGTACGTATGCGCGAGTAGGCATTCAAGACCCCGCCCGTATGGACGTACATGGCCGTATTTTCTTTCTTGCACCCTGGCCGTTGTATGTATGTGTACATGCTACGTCCGTGCCTCTACTATGACACATGCGCGCCTCTACTACGACACGCGTGCGCCTCTACATTGACCACTATGTACGTACACGTTCGCGACCAGAATGACAATGATACGTACGCTTCGACCAAGTGGGTCCCGACTGTCAGGCACTTCCTTGCGTGCGAAGATGTAGCTAGTGGGTCCCAGCAGTCTGGGAGTGAATCATTTTTTTGCCCGTAATATGGACGCACTTGCTTGCGTGCGAAGATATAGCTGGTGGGTCCCAACAGTCAGGGGGAAATGTTTTTTTTGTGAAATATGGTGGCCCGTCCGGTGGGTCCCTGCTGTCTGGTGGAGGAATCGTTATTTTCTGCGTAATAAGGAGGCATTTCCTTGCTACAGCTATGGACCCAGCTGTCAGCCTCTCCACGTACAGTACTCTTCCGATGGATGTCGGACCTGGACCACATTGACCACGCCGTGCCGAGAGCACAAAGGCGGTGGACGATGATGAGGCCTAGGAAGGGGACGACGAGGAGCCAAGGAAGACACGACAGTGCATGCACATGCAGAGAGGAGCACGAAGGTTCACTAGTTCGGCTGCTGTGTGAGGCTGCCATCGCCGCAGGGCCTGGCCAGCGGTGGGAGTAGTAGGGGGCGGTGAGGCCTCCGCGGCAGCACAGCCGTCCACAGGAGGCAGGAGCAGGCGACACGACCGGCGCTGCTTTGGGCGGCTGGAGCAAGAAGATCAGAGGTTGAAGAAGCACTGCAGCCGTTGGATGGACATCGTACGGTCACTGGAGTTAGAATCATTCATATTGACTAAGTTGACAAAGCCCTCCGTCCCCGTCAACTTAGTAGGCCCACAAGTCAGCCTCCCACTATGCTGGGTCCCAGCTAGCAGTGCGGTATTCATTTTTTTGTGCGTAATAAGGAGGCACTTCCTTGCATGCGACGATATAGCTGGTGGGTCTGACCTGTCAGCGGGGGGAATGTTTTTTCGCGAAATACAGAGGCCCTTACGGTGGGTCCCAGATGTTAGGTGGAGGAATCATTATTTTGCATGTAATAAGGAGGCATTTCATTGTGCATGGCTATGGACCCAGCTGTCAGCCTCTCCACGTACAGTCCACGTCCGATGGATGTCGTTCATTGACCATGTTGACCACGCCGCGTCGAGAGCACCAGGGCAGTGGACGACGGCGAGGCCTAGGAAGGGGACGACGTAGAGTCGGGGAAGACATGGTAGTGGATGTCCACACAGAGAGGAGTACGAGGGTTCACTGGTTCGGCTACGGTGTGAGGCTGCCGCCGCTGCAGAATAACAGGGGGTGTGGGTGAGTAGAGGGATGGCCTGGTCCACGGTGGGAGTAGTAGGGGGCGGTGAGGCCTCTGCGGCAGCACAGCCGGCCATGGGAGGCAGGAGCAGGCGACACGACCGGTGCTGCTTTGGGCGGCTGGAACAAGAAGACCAGAGGTTAAAGAAGCACGACGACCGTTGGATGGACATGGTACGGTCACTGCAGCTAGAATCGTTTATAATGACTAAGTTGACAAAGCCCTTGGTACGCGTCAACTTAGTACGCCCACAGATCAGCCTCCGAAATGGTGCACCCCAGATGTCAAGGGGAGGAATCATTTTTTGGGCGGCCGAAGCTAGAATATCCGAGGTTGAAGAAGAAGCACGACATCCATTGGATGGACATCCAACGGGAACTACTGCTAGAACCGTGTGTTGACTATAAGTTGACAAAGCCTTGCATACGCGTCAACTTACTTTTTTAGGGGACGCGTCAACTTAGTAGGCCCACAAGTGTGTGGCAGAGAACTTATAGCCCATTTGCGTTTTGTAAGAATGTACAACCCATTTTTGAATTCTAATGGAATTTACTACAGCCCATTTACAGTTTGTTAAAAGTACAACCCATTTTCTAGCAAGATCAACGATTAATAATTTCAACCAACCATTCAAAATATAATTTGAAAAAATTACCCACATTTTGATGGGATCCAAAATATTTTTAACCCGAAATTTCTAGTCAGATTAAATATAATTTCAATATAAATTTGTATTACGTAAAAATCCAACGAAACATTGCGCATGCAACAATTAATGAAATTAAAATTTTCAAAATCAAAAAATAATATTTTATAAACTAATTACGTATTTGATGCATTTTTCATAGTTACTACCCAGTTTTTATAATTACATCCCATTTAATATTTATTAAAGCCCATTTTCCTGTTAAGCCTAATGCATCCCTCCTAGGAAAGATTTGCAGCCCAGCGGGGCGGAGAATAACAAGTTAACCTTGCCTCGGTATTCCTAAAAAAAGTATAGCTGGGCTAGCCATTTTCAGCTTGAAAAAAATTAATATCTGGGCTGGATATCTGGCCTGGGCTAGACGGGCCACAGCCCGCCCAGTTAATACCCTACTCTCCTCTGAACAATAATGAAAACATCGCTGAAGAAAAAATCAGCAGTCCTCACACCTCAAAAACACAAATACTCCTCGAGCTGCTTGGTCCCAGCTTGAAAGTGCAACTATCCCTGGGTGGTTTTGGTAATTCTTAACAACATATAGCTCATTGAGCTAATGCTACTTGAAGATAAATATTTCAGGAAAAGCTCAATGATTGGCATGGCATGGATTAGAAAGTGGACCCCTCAAAATGCTATGGACAAAAGATTGGCTCAAGCTCAAAGCACAAGACTCTACATTTTACTTTTAGTGATCCAAGATTACAATGAGTCCATAGGAAAAGCCAGTACTATTAAAAGGGGGATGCGGTGTTGCTTAATGAGTTGCTTGCTCAAAATGCTTAGTGATATGCTCCAAAAACCCTCAACCACTTTCTCATATCCACATATGTAACAAACCAAAAGTCAAACTCGTCCCACCGAAATCTTCTATTTGGCGCCACCGAGTTCACTTGACATAGCTACTGCCAGAAACCCTAGTCACTTCGGTCTCACCGATGGGGATCTCGGTCTCACCGAGATGGGATTGCAAACTCTCTGTTTCCCTTCATAACGTTTCGGTCCAACCGAGATGAGCGATCGGTCCCACTGAGATTGCAATGCAAACTCTCTATTTCCCCTTCGTAATGTTTCGGTCTAACCGAGATGAGCGAATCAGTCCCATCGAGTTTGCCTGACCAGCTCACTATTTTCCTATTACCAAAATCGGTCCCACCGAGTCTGTGTAATCGGTCTCACCAAGATTACGTTCTGCCCTACCCCTAATGGAATCGGTCCCACCGAGTTGACATATCGGTCCCACCGAGTTGACATATTGGTCCCACCGAAAATCCTAACGTTCACATTTTGAACTAAATCGGTCCGACCAAGTTATATGATTCGGTCCCACCGAGTTTGGTGATTTGTGTGTAATGGTTAGATTTTGTGTGGAGGCTATATATGCCTCTCCACCCACTCTTCATTCGTGGAGAGAGCCATCAGAACATGCCTACACTTCCAACATACATATTCTGAGAGAGAACCACCTACACTTGTGTTGAGGTCAAGATATTCCATTCCAACCACATAAATCTTGATCTCTGGCCTTCCTCAAGTTGCTTTCAACTCAAATAATCTTTCTACCAAATCAAATCCTATGAGAGAGAGAGTTGAGTGTTGAGGAGACTATCACTTGAAGCACAAGAGCAAGGAGTTCATCATCAACACACCATCTATTACCTTTTGGAGAGTGGTGTCTCCTAGATTCGTTAGGTGTCACTTGGGAGCCTCCGTCAAGATTGTGGAGTTGAACCAAGGAGTTTGTACAGGCAAGGAGATCGCCTACTTCGTGAAGATCTACCCTAGTGAGGCAAGTCCTTCGTGGGCGACGGCCATGGTGGGATATACAAGGTTGCTTCTTCGTGGACCCTTCGTGGGTGGACCACTCCATGGACTCGTGCAACCATTACCCTTCGTGGGTTGAAGTCTCCATCAACGTGGATGTACGATAGCACCACCTATCGGAACCACGACAAAAATCTCCGTGTCTACATTGCGTTTGCTCCATCCAAACTCCTCCCTTTACCTTCATATGCAATTGTTTTACATTCCGCTGCTATACTCTTAGAATTGCATGTGTAGGTTGATTACTTGTTCGTGCTAAGTTGTTAAAATCTGCCAAGAATTAAAATTGGGAAAAGGATAGATTTTTATTTGGTCAAGTAGTCTAATCAGCCCCTCTAGACATACTTTCGATCCTACAAGTGTTATCAGAGCTTTGGTCTCCATTTGCCTTGATTTCCATAGCTTTGGTGATCATAGCCTTGGTTTCACAACCTAGGAGAGTATGGCGTCTAGTGAGGGAAATTACCACCGTAGAGGTCCTTACTTTGATGGTACTAATTTTGCTAGTTGGAAGCATGAGATGAAAATGCATATTCTTGGACATAACCCCACCGTTTGGGCTATTGTGTGTATTGGCTTGCAAGGTGAATTCTTTGATGGGTGAGAACCGAACCGTGAGGCTAGCGCGGAAGAGTTGAAGATGTTGCAATACAATGCTCAAGCTTGTGATATTCTCTTCAATGGATTGTGCCCCGAAGAATTCAACAAAATCAGCCGTCTTGAGAATGCAAAGGAAATCTGGGATACTTTGATTGATATGCACAAAGGTACCGACTCCGGCAATGAATCCAAATTGGATGTTCTTCAAAGTCAACTTGACAAGTTCAAAATGAAGGATGGTGAAGGTGTCGCTGAAATGTACTCTAGGCTTGCTCTCATCACCAATGAGATTGCCGGCTTAGGAAGTGAAGAGATGACCAATAGATTCATCATCAAGAAGATCCTAAGAGCCTTGGATGGAAAATATGATACCATGTGCACATTGATCCAAATGATGCCCAATTACAAAGATCGCAAGCCAACGGAAGTCATTGGAAGGATTGTTGCTCATGAGATGTCACTCAAGGATAATGAAGAGCTTCACAACAAGTCAAGTGGTGATTACAAAGCCTCATGTGATGCTCCCACATCATCAAGTGAGAAACAAAACTTCAATGAAGAATTGAGCCTAATGGTGAAGAACTTCAAAAAGTTTTGCAAGAATAGAATAGAATTGAGCCTAACAATGACAAAAGATCTTCGAGTCATGAAAGAAATTGCTACAATTATGGAATAGCTGGACACTACTCCAATGAGTGTACGGCTCCCTACAAAAGAAGAGAAGATTCTCCCAAAAGAAGGAGTAGGAGAGAAGAATCACCACCAAGAGAGAGAAGGAGTATAGATGACCGCTATGAACGAAGAACATCACGGAGAAGCAAGGATTCGGAAAGGAAGGACAAATCATCAAGGGGTTACACAAAATGAAGACATCAAGCTGACGTCGGTGAATGGGTATCCGTCTCTGACTCCGATGATCACTCCGAGAGAAGTTATCACTCTGACTCCGAATATACTCAAGATGAACGTGTTGCCGGTCTAGCACTTGTGTCAACCAACTCCTACGACATATTTGAGTCACCAAATGAAGGAATTGGAAGATGCTTCATGGCTAAAGGCCCAAAAGTATCACACCCCGAGTATGTTGATTTCAATAGTGATGAAGATGACTTGCTAGGTGATGATGATTTACTTGTTGATAATTCTAGTGATGAAAACTATGACGAACTTGCTATTAATCATGCTAATCAAGACAAAATGAATGACGATGATAAGAAGGAGATTGAGCGTCTAACTAAAGAGCTAAACACTCTTAAGTTAGCTCATGAAACTACCTTGGAAAATCATCGATAACTTTTAAAGACTCATGAGAAGTTACGCTTCGAAAAGCTCAACCTTGAGCAAGAGCATGGGTTCTTAAAAGCGATCAATGATGATCTTCGCAAGAAAAGTTCTTCTTACATTGCCAAGCGTTTACTCTTGTCTACTTACATGCCACAAGTTAAATCTAGCAACAAGAGTAAGAAAGATTCTTCTTCTACTAGTAACAATAATCATGCTAAACCCAATGATGTTGCTCCTAGTAGTTCTCTTGATTCGACTAATGATTCTCTTAGCCAAGTTACACTTGAGCAAGAAAATAGCTTACTGAAGGGAAGTATAGAGAAAGGTGTTTACAAGAGCCTTGCTGGAAGTAAGCAACTTGAGGAAATTGTACGCAAGCAAGGAAGACACGAGAAGAATCAAGGTGTTGGTTTTGAACGAAAGTTCAATGCCAATGGAGTTGAGTGGGAAGAAGATCAATACCCCAAGACGAAATTTGTTCCTCAAGAAGAGAAGTATGATCCTACTTCTTTCCAAGGAACATGAGCTCAAGATGATGTTACACCACAAGACCACACGCAAAAAGGCAAGGACAAGCTTCAAGAGGAGATTGATGCATTTGAGGAAGCTTCCAAAGCCTTGGTCAAGTGGGTTCCCAAGACTACATCAAGTTCTACTTCATAAAGTACGACTACAACTCCAAGGATTCCCATCAAGATGGTGTGGATCCCGAAGAAGAGGAACTAGAGAGTTCTTGAGGGTGACTCCGCCAACATACTTCACTCATATCATTTTGGCGACGACAAGTGCAAACAACTTACATATCTTGCACTAGTTCAAGGAGTCACAAACCCTCTTGTTGGTAAGACAAGGGACAAGGTAACCTAATGCTTTCATGCACATCATCCTATGTGAATATAACTCTATGTCCATGGATATTCTTGTTTGTTCCTTGTGGGACTAACCCGTGTAGGTATTGAAAGTGCAACTCACTCCAAAGGATTTCTCCAAAAGATCTACATCAACATTGAGCATCTACATCTTCAACACCTACATGAAGTCATCATCGACAAAACACAAGGTTAGTTCATCCCTCTTAGGGGGGATATCACATCTAGGGGGAGCTTTACTCTAATCAATTGAGCTAAAGCAACTCTAATGGTGTGAACACAAGATTGCTTTATGTAAAAGTGGCAACCCCACTTGTTCTTAAACAACGAGTATGACCTATGATCAAATGTTCTCATTTGACTCCTAAGTCAATATACCATATATAGATGACCTAGTCATCGCCAAATTGCTTGTTAGATGCTAGAGTGATTGTGCATGCTTTGTCACATATTTCATTTTCCATCTTATTGTGTGAGCATGTTGGTTGCATATTTTACTCATTCAAGGACATCCATTTGTTGCTTTGATTGTTTGGCTTTTTCTATTTTTCCAAATGGATTGATAAGAATGCCTAAGAACTCCCTCTAGCTATATATGCTTTTCTCATCTCAAACTCTGTTCATGCTACATCACAAAGTTTGATCAAGTCATATTCAAACCACTCTGTGTGAGGAGCACTTGGAGTCCACGGTTCGTCATAGACTTAAACTTCCAAAACCTCTTTGTGCATTTCGGTATGACCGAGTCATCCATTTCGATCACACCGAGATCACTAAGTTGATCTAGGTTTTAAATCTTAGTGCAACTGATTTGAACTTTTCAGTCACACCGAGTTGCAGCAACCGCTTGCGATTCTGCATCTCGGTGCCACCGAGTTGTTCCACTCGGTCACACCGACAGGGTCGGGATATATATACCCACAGGTGAGATTTTGGAAATTCCTTCAAAAACTCTCAGCCCGCGCGTGTCCTGCTCTGCCGCCTCGGGTCTCTGGATCATCCTCTCGCTGCCAGTGACCTCCCGCCACCGGTTTCCATCACCGTCAATGGATTTCTGCCCCTCCGTTGCCGCCGTAGCGAACTCCGCCGAATTAGGGTATGAGTTTGATCTTTCGTGCTATTCCTTTAACTCCGATTTATAGCACATTACTTTTCCATGATCATGACCATGTTTGCAATCAATCTATCCACCGAAAACATCCCTTAGGTTAGGTTTGATTTGAAAATTTAGGGTTAGGACTCCGCCGGACTCATCTCGGACCGACCGAATTGTAGAAATCGGTCTCACCGATTTGGCTTAGGCCATTGAAGTTGCACTTTCGGTCTGACCGAAAATTGCAAATCGGTGTGACCGAGTTCGATTCTTTGTGAAACCCTAGCAGTCTCGGTGCCACCGAACTGTGACTTAGTCTGACCGAGTTCACTAGTTTAGGTTCCAAAAGCTGCTTTGGTATCACCGAGTTTACAAATCGGTAGCTCCGAAATGCTTTCTGTGAAGAACTAAAACTAAGTTTTTAAGTCATTTTTTGCAAAACTCTGCACTTTGTGATTCTCATCCACTCTACCTCATCCATATCTATTCACAAGGTCTGCTGTCTGTAAGTTTGCAGAAATGTCTGACCAGAGCGACAACCAGAATAAGTCAGAGGAATAGGTGCAGTTGAGTGAGGGCACTAGTCCCTCTAGCACTTCTGATGAGGGCAGTAGGAGCACAACAAGCAACTTTCCCAAGGAAGCCACCAGAACAAGGAAGAAGAAGATCTCAGATTCTGAAGATGAGGATTGCGTGGCTGTTGAGGAAGAAGTCAACTCCAAGAAGAAGGTGCTGAAGAAAGAGCATGGCATAGTTGCATCAACTAAGCCTGGCTTGCACAAGAAGGCCCTTGCCAAGAGGGTGCCAACCTTAAAGGTGAGAGCCTCAACTGCTGAAACCTCCAATCCAACTGGAGAGGCTGCTGGAGAAGGAAAGAAAAGAAAACAAAGGGTCAAGAAGACCACTTCCAGAGTACTTGGTAGATCCTCCATTATGAGAGATTCAGAAGAAGAGGAGGAGGAAGAGGATGCTGCACCAGCTCCTAAGGCTCAGAAGCTTATGGGAGATGCAATCAAGTCAGGGGATGCTCCATCTAAGCCCAAATCTACTCCCAAGGCTGCTGCTCAGAAACCCCCGAAGCCCAAGAGGAACACCAGGAGTATACCTACTGAGGAGAAGAACAAGGCCCCAGTGCCTGAAGCTGAAGAAGAGGAAGATGATTCTCTTGTTTTGAGGAAGTTGAATCCCAAAATTCCTGACCACAATGATGCTCATCCAGTCGCTGAGGACATGCACATCAGGAAAGATGCAAGACTGAGGTTGTGGAGACATTCTGATCCCTATGCTGTTAGGAGGAGGACTAGACTACAAGTTCCATACAAAGGAACAACAAGATTTTTATGAGACAATTCTGCTTGACAAGAAGCCCATAGTGTGTGACACGAAATGGGTGGACTGGGAGTTCATCCGGGAAAATGAAGATCACTTCCCTGAAGTGTATGATAGCTTTAAGGCATGTGGAGTTGATGAATTCGTTGGACAAAAGCTCACCAAGTGAAATGATGAGTTGATCATGCAGTTTTTCTCCACTGCCCACTTCTATCCAGATGGAAGGATAGTTTGGATGTCTGAGGGTACTAGGTACCAGTCCACAGTTGAAGAATGCGCCAAGCTAATCAATGCCCCCAAAGAACATGAAGGTGACTTGGATGTGTATGCCACCAAGAAGAAAGACCACAACTCAATGGCAAACATGTAGAAGGAGATCCCTGATAAGGCTTTGGAAACTCACGAGCTTGGATCTGTGCATTTCTTGTTGTCTGGTCTGCCTACGATCAACTGGATCCTAAGGCACACATTGCTACCCAAGTTAGGAGATCACAAGATGATCTGAGGACACTCCATCAACATGCTGCAAAATTTTGATGTTCCCCAGAAGTTCAAAGTTATGAGTTTGATTGTCGAAACGATCAAGAGGACTGCTGCTTATCAAAAGAGGAGTTGTGGATATGCTCCACATATTCAGGAGCTCATCAACTCTAAGATGGGCACAGGGACTTATTTGCTGGACAGGGAGCATCTACCTCTACATCCTAAATTTGAAGACAACATTGTTGTGATGAATGAGGAGGAACCATCATCAGCTCATGTCCAGGAGAAGAGAGCCAAGAAAAAGGCTGAGAAAGCTGCCCAGATGCCAAGTGTTGAAGAGGCATCTCGAGTCTTCCTGAAGAGCAATCAAGATCAGTTAGGCTATATGATTCAAGCTACACTGAGGATTGAGAAGGGCTTGGCCACCCTGACTTAGAATTAGGAGAGCCTGGAGAGGATTGTGGAAACAAAATTCTATGATCTTGATCTGAAGGTGACTGAGATTCAGACTGCAGTTGAGCAGCTTCAGGACGAAGCAGAGGGGAGGAAAGGAAAAGCAACCGCTGATGCTTTTCAACATGTGCCACGAGGTCCAAGGTTTGCTGCAGTGCCAGTCTCAGATGCTAGAGCTTCAGTATCAGCACCAGCAGCGACTGCTCCAATGCCACCTCTAGCACCCACTCCATCAGCTCCAACTACGTCATCGGAAGCCTTCGTCCTTGGTGTTCTATCTACACCACCTCCTGAAGACCAAGCCTGAGAGACGTATAGCACTATGCATTTTCAAACTTTTTGGTAACTTGTTGCCAAAGGGGGAGAAATATGTATAGATCATAGGCTTCAAGAGAGAGAGAGTGTCTGCCTTTTATCTCTCTTGCTTTTGGTTGGATTTTTTGTGTTCTTCTGTGAGATACTTTATGTCCTTATGTCCTTGTGAGATACTTATGTGATCATGTGGTTGATCATATGCTACATTAATGTTTGGTTGAATGATGCTATCCTTTATATTCCATATATGATCATTCACTTGCTTGGTGATGAGTGCATGCTTCTAATCTCTATCATTTTGAGCGCTCCACCAAGATGTATGTGACATGGAAGAGTAACCCATGATCCTAATCAATTGTGCATTTGCATTCATAAGAAAATTTTAAATAATTCACAAATTTAGGGGAGTTCTTGCTTATCACATACTTCTCAAAGCGATGATGTTCTTCAATCTTATACTCATTTGTCAAAGCTTTGATCTATATGTTGTCATCAATTACCAAAAAGGGGGAGATTCAAAGTGCAACTATCCCTGGGTGGTTTTGGTAATTCCTAACAACATATAGCTGGCTAATGCTACTTGAAGATAAATATTTCAAGAAAAGCCCAATGATTGGCATGGCATGGATTAGAAAGTGGACCCCTGAAATGCTAAGGACAAAAGATTGCCTCAAGCTCAAAGTACAAGACTCTACATTTTACTTTTAGTGATCCAAGATCACATTGAGTCCATAGGAAAAGCCAATTCTATTAAAAGGGGCTGAGGTGTTGCTTAATGAGTTGCTTGCTCAAAATGCTTAGTGATATGCTCCAAAAACCCTCAACCATTTTCTCGTATCCACATATGTCCCAAACCAAAAGTCAAACTCGGCCCACCGAAATCTTCTATCCGGCGCCTCCGAGTTCACTTGACATAGCTACTGCCAGAAACCCTAGTCACTTCTGTCTCACCGACAGGGATCTCGGTCTCACTGAGATGGGATTGCAAACTCTGTGTTTCCCTTCGTAACATTTCGGTCCAACCGAGATGAGTGATCGGTCCCTGTTGGGGATATTACTACTGGGCATAAATTGGCCAGGAGTAGCCGGGTTAACTCTATGAAGATTGGAAGCCCATAAAGACATAAGGATGGTGGCGCTTTACAAAGGCCCAAGGCCCAAAGGTGGGTTAAGGCATGTAGATGTAAATCGACTTTCTGATGTAACTTGTATTGTAAGATAGGGAGGATAGAGACCGAGTTGGACACACTGATGATCCGGCCTCGGGACTCTGTAAACCGACGGGCGTCGACCTATGTATATAAAGGGACGACCCGGCGGCGGTTTAGGGACAACACACAACAACTCGAGATCCAGGCAAAGCGGATTCACTACCTGGCCATCGAAACCCCAGCAATTCCATCACAACTAGACGTAGGCTTTTAGCTTCATCGTAAGGGGCCGAACTAGAATAAAACTCTCGTGTCCCTTGTCCGGTTTAACCCCTTTAAGCTAACCCATAGCGATGGCTCTATGACTAAGTCCTTTCACGAGGACATCTGCCGTGACACAACCACGACAGTTGGCGCCCACCGTGGGGCTATCGCATGATGGTTTTGAGTTCTTGAAGGGCAGCTTCGAAGGACTCAAGGGATACGCCGTGGGCCGTATGACTAGAAGTCGTCGCGGCAAGCTCTACACCGACGATGCAGGATGGGGTCCCGAAGCCGGTTCAATTGAATATGGGTACCGAGTCCCCTTTGGTGGGATTCACGTCTTCATCGGCAAGATCGGCGAACCGGGCCCTAAGCCGGACACCTGCTCCGACATCATCGAGACGGCTCAGCGTGCAAGCCCTACCCAGGTTCAGCCCGCAGCGAGGAATGTTTTCGGAGGTGTCATCCATGGAGCGGAATATGAGGATGGACCGTCATCTGATGGGGAAACCGTTGTCTGTTCCGACGACGAGTCTTCAACCGAAGAGACCGAGTCCCTGTACCAACTGCAGGATGGCCGGATTAGTGGAGTTTCCGAGGGCAACAGTATTCCAGACCCCCTCGATCTGCCAAGCCGGGTCGCGGTCTTCATGTCTGGTACACAACCAGTGCAACACTCTTCTACCGCCGCTGCAATGATCTCCGGTTCAGCAACAACAATGCTAGTGGGAGCAGGGGGCTCTGCACCGCCTCTGGCTCAGGTTTTGTCCGATCCGTTCGACACTTTAGCAACATTGCTAGAAACGAAGGTGGACGCGGCAAACCGGGATCAGCACAACGCGGAGATTGCAAAGGTGAAGGATCAGATAACCCAAGCTAAAGCGGACCTGGCGGCAGAGAACGCCTGGATGGATGCGGAGCGGGCCGGATTGGAGGCTCGGGCGTACCGTCTTATGCTGGATCGGAGCGCATCAGATGATGTCATGAGGAGGAGATACCAATCGCGCCTTCCGTCAACCTTGGAGGCAAGGAACCTCTTCAACACACCCGGAGCGGGAACCAGTAACCAGCCAGTGGTAAACCGGATTAAGGCACCGGTAACAGGAGCGCCGGTTCAGCCATGCACGATGGACCCGCCTCGTCAGAACAACATTGTGTCTCAGCGCATTCCAATGCCTCCGGGGCATTACTCCAACCCGTTGGACAACATTGTGGCCGCCACTTCATGATTGGCAGCTCTCCCGATCGAAGGCGAGTCACCGGTTGCGGTTGAGACATGACGGGCTAGGGAACTCCTCCAAACAGCTTTAGCCCAGCAGCAGGCTTATTCGCATAGTCGTGACAGGATCCATTCCACCCCCCGTCAAAGCCGGAGCTACAACAGGCATATTGATGAATCGACTATGTCAAGCAGTGCGCGGCACCATAACCTAGTAGGTGGTGGTGCTAATGCACAAGATGTGGTGGATCACGGCCAAGCATCTCGAGAGGCCAAGTTACCAGCCCAGCACGCAGCTCGTCAGCCTACTCCGGTTCGTCCAACCACCTCAGTGGAGCTAGGTGTGGTCTTCAGTTCTTCTGGGGTGCCCTGCCTCACCCCAGCCTTGAGTAATGTACGACTGCCCAAGGATTTCAAAGGCCCTCGCAAGGTGCCCAATTACACTGTCGATTTACCCCCTGAATCATGGGCTGAGAGTTATGAGATGGCAATGGATATGTTGGATGTGGATGAAGCGGTGTGTGCTAAGTATTTCACCATGATGTTGGAAGGAACAACTCGTACTTGGTTAAAGAGCCTACCGGCTAACTCCATTAATTGCGTCATGGGCCGAGTTGAAGAGCCAGTTTATCCAGAATTTCAAGGATACATGTAAGCATCCCATGTCAATTGTGGACCTAGCCGCTTGTGTTCAAGAGGATGGGGAGTCTACGACCCATTGGGTGAAGCGAGTCTGAGCTATTTTGCATTCATTAGACCACATCAATGCAGATACAGCAGTTTTGATGTTGGAGGGCAATTACTGGTTCATGCCATTAAAACTGAAGTTGGGGAGGCTCAAACGTCACTGTAATGACATGTCAATGCTTATGGCCGCTTTGGTTAAATATGCCGATTCAGATAGTACCAAGGACCCTGATTCGGAAGAGGATAAACCGGGGAAAGGGAAAAAGAACGGCAATGCCAAGTGGCAGCAGCATAACCCGGTAGGTCATGGGATCAACGGTAAGCGTAAAGCGGACAATAGCCTGGACTTTGTGTCTAACACCAACGCCTAGTATAATGGTCATTGTCGTAAGGGCAAATCGCCTCAGAGGGGTGGAGGGTCAGGCCCCAATCTGGAGCGCCTGTTAAATCAACCTTGTCCAAAGCACGGATCGAAGGAGAAGACAGTTTCACATCTTTGGAATGATTGTTTCATCATGCGAGAGTTCAAGAATTCCAATATGTTTCAATACGACAATGGCTAGCCCGGCGGTTCAGGAGGTGGTTTTCATGGGCCGGGTTATGGAGGCGGCAGCTCCGGTTCAGGATTCCAAGGCAATCAGACCGGACATGGAAATCAAGGGAATCAGGGCAATCAGGGAGGTTATAACCATCAGGGGAATCAGCAGCAGCAGCAGTCGGGTTATTAGAGCAATCTGAAGCAGTTGAATAGTGGGCAGTATCATGTCTTTACCACTAGCTTGTGTAAGCGCGATCAGAAGCTTCACAAGAGGGCCGTGAACTCCGTTGAACCGGTATTGCCTCAGTATTTGCGCTGGTCTGAACAACCCATTTTATGGAGTCGGGAGGATCATCCGCCCCGGGTTGATAATCCGGGTCATCTGGCCTTAGTGGTGTCTCCACAAGTCAGGGGCTACAAGTTCACCAAAGTGCTTATGGATGGAGGGAGCAGTATCAATATCCTTTACTATGATACCTTCCGTCGCATGGGGCTGACAGATAAGAATCTTAAACCGTCAAACACTGTCTTTCATGGAGTGGTGCCTAGTAAATCGGTGTACCTAGTTGGCAAGATAGCCCTAGAGGTGGCTTTTGGAGATGATCATGATTCAATATCAGAAACTTTGACTTTTGAAGATGGTGAAAATCAAGAGCCCATATCATGCCCTATTCAGAAGGCCGGCTTATGCTAAGTTCATGGCAAGGCTGTGTTATGTTTATCTGCAGCTTAAGATGCCAGGCCACAAGGGGACCATCACGGTACATGGGAGCATGAAGATTGCTTTGGAATGTGAAGAAGGGGATGCGGCTTATGCGGAGTCGGTTTGTGCCATAGAAGAGCTGAAATTTTATAAAGACAATGTTGATCCGGCAGATATGACGTCTCTGAAGAAGCCAACTACAGAGCATGATCCGGCGCTGAAATTTAAATCGGCTGCAGACACTAAATCGGTTGATTTTGTTCCTGGCGATTCATCTTAGCAGTTCAACATTAGCGCTAACCTGGATCCGAAATAGGAAAGTGCTCTCATCGAGTTTATCCGTGAGAACCGGCATCTTTGCAGGGAAGCCTTCTGACATGCCAGGTGTACCGAGGGAAATCGCTGAGCACACCCTTAATATAGATCCCAAGTTTAAACCGGTCAGGCAGTTTCTTCGCCACTTCAATGAAGAGAGGCGTAAGGCTATTGGTGAGGAGGTAGCCCGGCTCTTGGCATCAGGGTTTATTGTGGAGGTCTTTCACCCTGAGTGGCTAGCGAATCTGGTGCTAGTAGTTAAGAAAAACGGCACTTGGCATATGTGTGTGGATTACACAGACTTGAACAAAGCCTGTCCAGCTGATCCCTTTGCTCTCCCGCGTATTGATCAGATTATTGATGCTACGACGGGTTGTGACCGTTTGTGTTTTCTGGATGCTTATTCTGGTTATCATCAGATTAAAATGGCAGTTAAGGACCAGGAGAAGACAACTTTCATAACTCCCTTTGGAGCCTTCTGCTATGTGTCTATGCCTTTCGGGCTCAAGAGTGCCCAAGAAACTTATCAGCGCCGTGTTCAGAATTGTCCTCATAAACAGATTGGGCGCAATGTCCACGCTTATGTGGATGATATTGTGGTGAAGTCCAGGAAGGAGGAAACATTGATAGATGACTTGAGATATATTTTTGACAACCTCCGGGTCTATAAGATGATGCTTAATCCGGCTAAATGTGTCTTTGGTGGTCTGGCAGGCAAGCTCTTGGGTTTTCTGGTGTCTAACAGAGGCATTGAGGCTAACCCGGAAAAAATTTCAGCTATCACGTCCCTGGCTAAACCAGCGTGTGTCGGCGTTCTGGGAACGGGGGTCCCCAGACTTGCCTGCCTGTGGCCCACGGCGTGGCTGAACCAGCAGGCCATATGGCCCATCTTCACCAGCAAAGCACTCAAGACCCTCGCGAGGGGCCAAGCCTCGCGAGGTGGACGATGTAGGACCTCCTCCGGAGTGGCCTAGCCGGGCAGGCTCACGAGGAGCGAAGATATCAAGGCGGGGCGAACCTCACGAGGCTTTCGTGATGTGAGCCGTGACAATCGACACTAGGCGGGCGCCAGCGCGCATAGCGTCCTTGTTTCCTCTTTGGTGCAAAGGGGGCAAGCGCAGCCGCGGAGTACCGAGGCAGCAAGCAAAGGTTGCCATTTTGGTGCAACAAGACCAAGACCAAGGATTGCAAGAGGGAGGTCATCGTGGAGCCCGGAACAGCGTCACCACCAGAACTTTGTGCAGGCGAAGACTACTTTTGTCAGGATAGCTTGTACTAGCTGTCCCCCTTCAAATTAGCCCGCCGTTGTTGGCTCCCTTCCCGCTCAATATTTGGGAAGAGGACCAGGGCCTCTATAAATAGGACTAGCCACCACTATGGAGAAAGGGGATCACACACACAAGCTCACCGAGCCCAAGAACGCCTCAACCTCAGGAGGCCGTTCTTCCCTTGTATTGTCATCATCAGCCCAAGAGGCAATCCACCACCATCACACTGGAGTAGGGAGTTACACCGCGACGGTGGCCCGAACCAGTATAAACCCTGTTTCCATCTGTGTTGTGAGTTCGTCGAGTTCGTCCGCAAGATCCTAGCAAGTTAGCGTAGATCGGTTGGAGGGATAGACTTCGCGCGCACCCCAGTGTTCTAACCTCAAGGGTTTGCCAGGACCCCAACCCCGACATTTGGCGCACCAGGTAGGGGTGCGCCGTAGCTTCCTCTCCATCACTCATCGCTCTGTCACCCCATTGTCTCCATGGCGGAAACTCGCCGTGCTCGAGCTGAGCGTTGGGCCGCCCTCGCCGCCCGCGTCGCTCAGACGGCACCTGTCGGTGGTCCGCCTCGTCGATCTCCGTCCTCCGCCGCCAACACAGCCACCGGCATGGTGGGAAACGAGCAGCATGTGTCCTTGCAACATCCGTCGGTGCGGCAGGACGGCCGCACCGCTACTCCATCACTCGCCCCTGATGGCTCTTCGTCTCACGCGCACTGCGCTCCCCTGGAGGCGCCGGCCGCGCTCATAACAGCAAACGAGCTCCTGCGTTACCGCCCTGTCGCCGGCGTCTATGAAGAGTTGCTCGACCGCGTCGCTGAGCTTGTCCAAGCCGCGGGGGGCTCTCTGGCGCTGTCTCACTCTCTGCCTCCCCCTCAGCATGCTGCGGGCAACAGGGCCCGTGGCGCGCCTCCACCACCTCGACCCCAAGACGGTGCCTTGGTGCCAAGGCGCGCGCCTCCGCGACGCGATCCGCCACGCCCGGCGCCCGCGCGTGGAGAAAGGAGCTGCCAACAAGTCCCGCGACCGCGAGAAGCCGCACCGGCGCTCCCTGCGCCACCTCGTCAAGACCGTGAGCTGCCTGTAGTGGCGCAGCCCGGACCTTGCCAAGACCAAGCTCCGCTCCCGAGGCGAGCCCCGGCAACCACGGCAAGCTGCCGCGCCTTCACCCCTGAGCTACGTAGCGTTGCCTAGCCAGGCTAGTTGAAGCCAAATCTGCCTCCACGGTACGATGGCACCGCCAACCCCGCGGAGTTCCTACAGCTCTATGAGTTGAGTATCGAAGCAGCCAACGGCGACGAGAAGGTCATGGTGAACTAGTTTCCCATGGCTCTCAAGGATGGGGCCCGCTCCTGGCTCCTGAACCTGCAGCACGGCTCGATCTCCTCCTGGGACGAGATGCGCGACCGCTTCGTCACCATCTTCCAGGTCACTCGTGACCGCCCACCGGTCACGGGCGACCTACGCCGCATCAAGCATTAGCCAGGAGAGACCCTCCAGAAGTACATCCAGCGCTTCAACAGCACCCGCCTCAAGATTCCCAAGGTCTAAGACGAGGCCATCATCTCCGCGTTTTTCGACGGCGTCCACGACGTCAAGATGAAGGAAGAGCTGGCCATCCATGAGGAGCTCTGCACATCTCAGGAGTTGTTCAACCTGGCGACCAGGTGCGCAAGAGCTGAGGAGGGGCGCCTCTCTCTAGAGCTTCCAGCTGCAGGAGTGGTGGAAAAGAAGGCCAAGGCCAAGGACGTGAAGCGCAAAGAGGCAGTCGTGCTCGCAGCGGAGCCCGACACCAACCGAGGCAGAGATCAGCTCGAGTCATCCAAGAACAGCTGGCCCTTTTGCGCCTTCCACAACATGAACACCCACAACACCAGCGACTGCCAAGAGCTCAGGGCTATTTGAGAAGGACGCTTCGGCCGACGCCCCGAGCGCAGCGACCGGGGCTACGACCGCGGAGGAGGACGCTGGGACGACCGTGGCCCGCGCCAGGAGTGGCGCGACCGGCCTCGCGAGGACCGCTGGCAGGATCAACCTCGCGAGGGCGCCTGGAGAGACCCGCCTCGCGAGGATCGCCCCCAAGGCAACGCCGGTCTTCCCCCGTTGCCGCCGCCAAGGAGGAACGATGACCATCACCAGGACGAGGGGGCTGGGGGCTTCCAGGAGCCGCGCGCGGTCGCTTGCATCCTGGCCGGCGCTCAGGCCCTAGCCTCTCAGCGCATCTTCAAACAGTTCGCTCGCGAAGTAAATGCGGCGATCCCCAAGCTCAAGGCCACGCGCCCGCTCTGGTGGTCCGAATGCGCCATCATCTTCAGCTCGGCCAACCAGCTCAAGTGCGTAGCCGCCGCGGGCACACTCCCTATGCTGTGCTCCCCATTCATCAGCAATGTGCAAGTCACCAAGAATCTCATCGACGGCGGCACAGGGCTCAACGTCCTATCCGCCGACACATTCGACAGCCTCCAAGTGCCCTATGAGCAGCTCCAGCCAACCAAGCCTTTCTCAGGAGTGACAGACGGTTCGACCACACCAATAGGGCAGGTCCGCCTACCTGTCACCTTTGGGGAGCGCAAGAATTACCGCACCGAGCTCATGGACTTCGACGTCGCACACATCCGCCTGCCGTAGAACGCCATCCTTGGGTACCCAGCCCTGGCCAAGTTCATGGCAGTCACTCACCACGACTACAACGTCCTCAAGATGCCAGGAAGCGGGGGGGTCATCACGGTCCCATGTGAAGAAAGGGATGTGGTGCTCTCCCTTGAGCACGCCTTCCAAGCCGTGGCAATTGACAACCCTGTCTGCAGAAGTGAGGGCCCTCCGGAGACCATCCCGAAGAAGAAGCTACCGCGCCGTGCAGGACTCCAAGAAGATGGCGTCGCATCAGGAGCCTCGTCAGGATCGGCACCCGCTCCAGGGGCGCCTCCCTCCACCGCATAGGAAAGCGCGCCCGGCGCCCTCCTCGGACAAGGCTCGGGGGCTCTCTTCTGGAGGGCCTCAGAACTTGCCACTCTCACGAGGGAGGTGCTTGGGAACCACTTGGAAGCGTGCTTCGCGACACATGTTCCTCAGGGGGGGCATGAGGCGAGGAATGCCCACCACCCAGGAGTTCATCACCAAGACCACCCAAGAGCAACAAGACGCAAGAGCCATGCGTGGCGACAGCCGCTCGCAGAGTATGGCTCACCACCCAAGCGAGGGTGCTGAGCTGCGCGCCTGCATCGACATCCCAGGGCTCAACAGGGCCGCATCTCAGGAATGCTTCTGGCCATCATGTGCGGGCCGCTATGAGGGTCCACCACACAGCTACGTTCGCATGCCCTTTGGCTTGCCGAGCGTGGCGTCGGCTTATCAACGCAACCTGCAGCATGTACTAGCGGCTCAGGAGGCCAGGTACCACGCTATTCGGGAGGAGATGGCGACGACCTTCAGGGAACATCCTGAGCTCCCAGAGCCTCCTGAGGCTCAGGGTCCCGGCGGCTCATGAGGAGTCATTCCTTCAACGCGTGGCTTCAGATGCACCAGCTCTACTTCGTCTACAGACCCAGGTGACATCTTCCAAGTTCGTCTAAGCTGGGAGCGCCCCTCGGGCTGCACTATTCCCAGGCCGCGTGGGTCCGTCCCTGCGGCATGTATCCCTTTTACTTCTGTCTTTAGCTTAATTTGCTGGAGGCGCCCCTCGGGCTGCATCATCCCACGCCGCTCGGGCTAGACCCAGTGGCATGTATCTTCCTGCATTTACCCTAGTCGATCTGCTCTTCATTCTTAACCTGCCGAACTGCTATCTCCTATTTGACTACCGCCTACCCCGGGTCTGTTCACCCCATGCAATTTTCTTGCATGTTAAAAGGGGGGCTCCTGAGCATCACGACTCAGGAGCTCTTACTGGCTCTCCAGCCCTCACCCCCTGGCCTTGACCACGGCATCGCGACCTGGCATACTAGCGGCAGCTGAGCTCGCTCGAGGGCCGGGACCTGAGGACGTAGAGTGCTTGCATCTAACCACCTTGCAGGGACATACAACCACCAAGACTCAAGACCAGGCGCAACCCACCTTGAGGTTGGGCCTCGTGAGTCCCGCGGTGGCTCACGAGTGCCTAGATACACCTCGCAGCCCTGCCGTGCAAGCCACGTGTCAGGGCGGGGTTGTACAAGCCCAGGGGCTCCTCCCGGAGGAGGGCACCCATCCCACACCCAAGTGGAAGCTCCATGCTCCGCGCTGGCTGTCGACACTGCCGAGGAGCGGCTATGCCCGTGCACAAGCGGAAGCACTATGCTGCGTGCTGGTGATAAACAACTGAGGGCGACCCCATGGCCGTACCAACCTCAGGGATCCCATAGCTCAACGCCCAGTCCCACCACGACACCTCCCCTCGGCAGAGTCGTGCGAGGGGGCTGGGCACGGGGGCTGTGCTCGGGTCACGCCCAAGCACATGCCACCCAACCAGGTCCCCCGGACCTGGGCGTCATGCGCCCCTCCCGAGGCCTCAGCGAGGGCAGGTATGGAAATTGTTTGAATGTCAAGGTGTAACATTCCAAATTTTCAATTTGGAATGTTATACATTAGGTCATCATGCATATCATATTTTATTTTGCTTTAGGTTTTGATCCTAGAAAATCCTAAGCAACTCAAGGACCCACGGAGAGAGTTGGGGGTTTCGTTATTTACATATTTGAGTTTTCTCAAATTATGTAAACAGGATCATTTGATTTTATTTATTTTATCATCAATTATTTTTAGTACAAAAATATGAGAGAGGGAATAAAATGACTTTCCCAAAATATAGAAATATTGAGGATTTAATAAAAAATCAAATAAGTTTTATTTCGGAGTTTTTCGGTATTTTTATTTGAATTTAGGAAAAATGCGTGTTTTTCAAAGTTGTAGTATGGGCCCAGATAAATGTTCACTTTATCGGACTTGATTTTAGAAACCCGGCAAAATTTATTTCGTGATTTTGGAGTCCGTTTAGTATTTCTTTTTATTTTTCTTCCGAGCGGATTTAAAAAAAACGCGTAACCGACTCCGGGCCGTACCCGGCCAGGAAAGCTCCGCCCGGGGCCTTTAAATAGCGCCCGAGGCCCGCGAGAGAAAGCAAGCCCGCCACCACCGAAATCCTAGCCGCCGCCCTAGCCAGCCGCCGCCGCCTCTAGCCGCCGCTGCCGCCGCCCGCCGCCGCCGTCGCCGGAGCGCGCGCCTTTCGAGGTTCTCCGCCGCCTCATTTTCCGTGCAGTTTTTTTAAAAAAAAAAATTCTGCTCGTCGTTTTTCTTTTTCGTCGGATTTTCCGCGGTTATTTTCTGATCGCGATTTCTGATCCGATTTTCGTTTTAGTATAACTTTTCGCTCGTTTATCGGAATCAGGCGATTCAAGCGCCTGGAGTTTCGTCTCGAAACCCTCTTTCCGAATAATCAACTTAAACAAGTTTTTGCTACAGTAAAATTTGCCCTAGATCCAGATTACTAGAACGAAGTTGTTTTCTTTTGTCGTTTGATTTCTTTTGCTTCGTTCAATTTGATTCTTTTTGCCAACCAGGGTTCTTAAGTTGAACTTTCTGGTTAGATCTGCTATTTGAGTTTTACCTGTGCATTAGATGAGTACTTATTGTATGCTTGTTGTTTGTCTGCGATAGAATACCCGGAGTGCGCCCCCTGTTACGTTGAATCTCTAGGTTACGCGGATCATCAGCAAGGCAAGTAACACTTTGATCATACCTTTTTCTACAACCCAGTTTTATTGCGCTAGATCAACCCTCACACATTGCATGAGTAGGATCTAATTAAATTGTGGGATGGGAAGTAGATGAGGTAGTACCTATTACCTGTTTATTATCAAACCTTTGGGAGTTACTTCTACGTTTGCTTATTATGCCATGCTAGTAGACGTGGATTGGATGAGTGATATCCATGACAGATGTGAGATTGTTAATTAATGGTTTATTTAAGGTGGCAACCTAACACACATCTGGGTGGATTGAGGCACCTGGGGTTTCCAGGACTTGCCTGTTTTCTTTGAATCGCCACCCAGGCTCAAAGGGATCATGAGATTATTCATACTAGAAACTTCCGTGTGCAGCCACAAGCCATTATGGGCTCTGGCATAATTGACTAAGTTGTGCGAACTCTTACAATGGTAGACTAGCAGATGTAGGGGTTGTAGGTGGTACGGTCTACCCGATCGTAAGGTGCTAGCGCTTCTGAAAGACTATGTCTCGGTCATCCATTTCTCAAACACCCTGTAGTGCGAGAAACCAAACGGAGGCAATCGAGTCTTGTGGGGAAAAGTGCGCAAACCTCTGCAGAGTGTAACAAACTAATCATGATTAGCCATGTCCCCGGTTATGGACGTTTTGAGTATCTAGTACCTGGATTATCATGTGAATCTCAACATGTTACTCTAAATTAATTTTGATGGGTTTTAATGATGTTACTTAATTGGGATTGAGGATGTTGTCAACCATTCTCAATGTTTCACAACCACCATGATAGTAATTAAATTTATTCCTTTGTAGTAGGGAAAAATTGGCTTTACGCAAAAACTGTAACCATAGAGCTTTCCACCAGCCAAATATGCATATAGTATAGTAGTTGCATTCCATTATTCTCTATGTGTTACCTTGCCAGCATATTCCATGTGCTGACCCGTTTTCGGGCTGCAACGTTAATGTTGCAGACTTTTCAGACGATGATTGAGGAGTTTTAGGTCGTGGTTCTATACTCAGTGATGCCGTTGGAGTTGATGGACTCACTTATCTTCCAAGCCTTCCGCTGTTATCGTTATTAGATGGCCTTAAGCCATATTTATTGTAATAAGTTCTCTTTTGAGACACTCGATGTAATAAGTGTGTGATTGCTACTCTGCTATAAATCCTCCGAGTACTGTGTGGTGTCAGCATTACTGATCCAGGGATGACACCAGAGCACAGAGATCATACTGTTTGAGGTCTGGTCGCTACAGAGATGGTATCAGAGCACACGCTGACTGTAGGACATGACCACTAAGTTAGAGACCTAGAACACTTTTCACTCTCTTCTCTTCTGACCTCTCATCTCTTCTACTCTTTAGGATGGCGGATGCAAGGACCAAGTTCACCCAACCAGATGAAGATACACCCTTTGGACACCACTTGAAGGAAGTCACTAGATACCTGAACATAGGAATACCAAGCTTCACGGGAACCTACAACACCACTTTACCTGAAGAAGAGCGCTGGATGATACAAGTTCAAGTTCCAGGAAGGACGTTCATGCCAGTCACTGAGCCCATAGAGTTTTCTTTTGATGCACCAACTTGGAGTCTAGGAAAGAGCATGGCAACTCACATCACCATGGGACGCATTGGAGAAGTTTACCGCAAGGATCTCAAGAATACTATCTACCAGATTTGCGGACGCTGAGATGAACACTAGGAGATGATTAGCACCAGGAAAGATAGATCAATTGCAGCTTTTATCCAGGAGTTAAACCAGCACATTCGACGCCAGGAGAATCAGATGTGCACCGACATGATAGATCTGAAGAAGGCTAAGACTAGAATCAAGGAATTAGAGGAAGAACTCAAGGCTACACGCGAAGATTATGAAGAAGAAATTGAAGTATTGGTGGATAAGAATGCCGACCTAACAAAGAAGATTGGCATATTTATTGGAGGCCCGACACCAGTAGATGAAGATGAAGAACCCAAGGAGATTAGCCCGGAAGATTACATCATCATTGACGGCACCGACTCGGAGCAAGATAGTAGCGATGATGACTATGTGGATGAAGCAGGAGCGGACATCATGGAGTCTACAACCGTAGAATATTTCTTGTAGACCACCTCATCAGTAGTAGTAGTCCACCATGTAAATATAGTAGTCCGAGAACTTTTGTGATAGTTAGACCGATTGTATGTCTTGTTTGATTGATTGAAGTGAATTGTGTGCTTTTGCCTCATGTGCATATGGGTAGTGTTTTCCCTTTAGACCCCCTCTATTCTTATATCTCATCTTTTCTAAAACCATCAGATGCCTCCGAGACATGACCCCGGCTTTGCCTTTCCGCCGGAGCTCACCCAGTTGATCCAGCAGCAGAACACCTTGATGCAGTTGCTAGTTCAAAATCAGAATCAAGGGAACAACAACAACAACAACCCACCACCACCTGTTGACCACTTAGCCCGTTTTCTTAGGCTAAATCCGCTGGTGTTTTCCAGTAGCACCGAGCCGATTGTAGCAGATGATTGGCTCCGCAAGATAGCTAGGGAGTTGACCACCGCAGGATGCACAGATGTGGAGAAGGGTAAGTTTGCCGCACATCAGTTAGAAGGACCCGCAACATCTTGGTGGGAGAATTTCATAGCCACTTTCCCAGTCGACACTGTCACATGAGACCAGTTTCAGCAGGCTTTCCGTACTGCCCATGTTTCAGCAGGAGCAATGGCCATGAAGAAGCGTGAGTTTCGTAACTTGCGCCAAGGAGGACGGACAGTTGGCCAGTATGTGGAGGAGTTTAGTAAGCTAGCACGTTATGCCCCAGATGACGTTGCTACGGATGCAGCTAAGCAGGAGAAATTCCTGGAAGGATTGAATGATGAAAGCATGCAGTTGATGGTAGCCACCTTCAACAACTACCAGGAATTGGTAGATCATGCTCTTATGATTGAAGGGAAGCAGCAACAAATTGAGAACCGCAAGAGGAAGTATGGACAAGGAAAGTATAATTCAGGAGCTCAGCAGAAGCCTTGTTTTACCCCTAGACCGGGAGGACATTTTCAGCATACCCATGGAGTAGGTAGCTCGCACAATCACAATGGCACCAAGAATGGTAATGGGAATGGAGGAAGTAATGGACAGAACCGCAGCACCCCATCAACCCCAGCCAAGAAGGACTTGAGCCACGTCACTTGCTATAAGTGTTCGAAGCCAGGACATTTTGCAAATGAATGTCCTGAAGGCCAAAATGGCAATGGAAGTTCTGGAAAGAAGCCGAACCCTTTCAACAGGGGACAAGTGAACCACATTAGCGTGGAGGAGGTTGAAGCTCAGCCCGATTCAGTAATAGGTAAGTTTTTGGTTAAGTCATTTACTGCACTCCTTCTTTTTGATACTAGTGCATCGCATTCATACATCTCAAGGGGATTTGTGGATAAGTATAACCTACCAACCCAAGCCCTTAGGTCACCCATGTTAGTAACTTCGCCAGGAGCGGAGTATGTGGCAAGTTTATGGTGTGATCGGTTACCATTAAGGATTGGTAACTATGTTTTTCCCTCAGACCTAATAGTATTGGAATCTCAAGGATTGGATGTGATATTAGGCATGGATTGGTTATCAAAGTATAAAGGGAATATTGAGTGTGCTAGTAAGTCCATTTTTCTTACCACACCAGAAGGGAGAAGGATCAAGTATGTATCCCGGCATGTACCAAAAAGGACACAAGTAAATTGCCTAACAGGAGTTGTGCAGGAGGAAGTACCAGTGGTAAAGGATTTTCCTGATGTATTTCCCGAAGAGTTGCCAGGCATGCCACCGGATAGAGACATTGAGTTTTTGATTGAGCTTTTGCCAGGCACTGGGCCAATATCTTAGAGACCATATAGGATGCCAGCAAAGGATTTGGTGGAAATTAAGAAGCAGATTAAGGAGTTACTGGATAAGGGATATATTCGCCCAAGTTCTTCGCCTTGGGGATCACCAGTACTTCTAGTGGAAAAGAAGGATGGATCGTTAAGGATGGTTGTTGATTATCGAGGATTGAACGAAGTAACGATCAAGAACAAGTACCCACTACCAATGATCAACGATCTGTTTGATCGATTACAAGGAGCTAAAGTGTTTTCCAAGATCGATTTGCGATCAGGATACCACCAGTTGAAGATTCGAGAATAGGATATACCTAAGACAGCATTCACCACAAGGTATGGACTATATGAGTATACCGTTATGTCCTTTGGACTGACTAACGCGCCTGCCTATTTTATGAACATGATGAACAAAGTGTTTATGGAGTTTTTGGATAAGTTCGTCGTAGTGTTTATTGATGATATCCTGGTTTATTCGAAGAATGAAGAGGAGCATAAGGAGCATTTGCGTTTGGTACTTGGAAAGCTCAGAGAACACCAACTATATGCCAAGTTCAGCAAATGTGAATTTTGGTTGAAGGAAGTAGGATTCCTCGGACACATTATATCTGGAGAAGGTATAGTAGTAGATCCCGCTAAAGTTGAAACCGTGACCAAGTGGGAAGCCCCAACAACAGTTGGAGAGATCCGGAGTTTTCTTGGACTCGCAGGATACTAGCGGAGATTTATTGAGATTTTCTCAAAGATTGCAAAGCCTATGACGGAGTTGCTGAAGAAGGATACTAAGTTCAAATGGACTGAGGAGTGTGAGGCTAGTTTCCAGGAGTTGAAGAAATGTTTGGTGACCTCACCAGTATTGATTTTGCCAGATCAAACCAAGGATTATGAGGTGTATTGCGATGCTTCACGTCGAGGACTTGGAGCAGTGCTTATGCAGGAAGGAAGAGTTGTTTCGTATGCTTCACGACAACTGAAGCCTCACGAACTGAATTATGCTACGCATGATTTGGAGTTAGCAGCCGTAGTGCATGCACTGAAGACATGGAGACATTTCCTCATTGGAAATCATTGTGAGGTGTACACGGATCACAAGAGTTTGAAGTACATTTTCACGCAGAAGGAGTTGAATCTCAGACAAAGGAGATGGTTGGAGCTTATCAAGGATTATGATATGAAATTGCATTATCATCCCGGGAAGGCTAATGTAGTAGCTGATGCATTAAGCCGCAAGAGCCATGTCAATACGTTAATGACGGGACAAATACCCAAGGAGTTAGCAGAAAATCTTCGTGAACTATGTGTGGAAATAGTTCCGAGAGGCTATGTAGCAGCATTGGAAATTCAGACAACTCTGATGGATAGAATCAGAGAAGCTCAGAAAACGGACAAAGAGATTGCCGCTATAAAGGAGAAACTGAGCAAAGGAAAAGCTAAAGGATTTCGTGAGGATAAGCACGACACCCTATGGTTTGAAGACCGCGTTTATGTGCCCAATGACCCGGAGATTAGAAAGTTGATTCTGCAAGAGGCACATGACTCACCATATTCGATTCACCCAGGAAATACCAAGATGTATTTGGATTTGAAGGATATTTTCTGGTGGACCGGAATGAAAAAGGATATTGCGGAGTATGTAGTAGTTTGTGATGTATGTCAGAGAGTAAAGGCAGAGCATCAGCAACCAGCAGGATTGTTGCAACCATTGCCGATACCCGAATGGAAGTGGGTTAAACTAGGCATGGACTTTATCACGGATTACCAAGGACTCGTTCAGGCTATGACTCGATTTGGGTTGTAGTCGATCGATTGATGAAAGTAGCTCATTTCATCCCAGTAAAGACCACTTACACAAGTGCTAAGTTGGCAAAGATATACATGACCAGGATCGTATGTTTGCATGGAGTTCCGAGGAGCATCGTATCAGATAGAGGAACCCAGTTTACCTCAAAGTTCTGGAAGCAGTTGCATGAGACTTTGGGTACTAGGCTATAATTTAGTACAGTTTTTCACCCGCAGACAGATGGACAGACCGAGAGAGTCAATCAGATTTTGGAGGATATGCTGAGAGCTTGTGCGCTAGATTATGGATCTAGTTGGGACGATAATTTGCCATATGCAGAGTTCTCTTACAATAATAGCTATCAGACCAGTTTGAAGATGGCCCCTTTCGAGGCTTTGTACGGAAGGAGGTGTAGGACACCGTTGTCATGGGACGAAGTTGGAGACCGCCAGTTGTTTGGACCAGATCTGATTAAGGAGTCTGAACAAAAGGTGAAGTTGATTCGCGATAGGCTCAAGGTAGCCCAGTCCAGGCAGAAGAGCTACGCAGATTCTAAACGCAAGGAAATAGTTTACGAAGTCGGAGATAGAGCTTATCTTCGAGTATCCCCAATTCGAGGGATCAAGCGCTTTGGATTTAAGGGGAAGTTAGCGCCACGATTTGTAGGACCATATCGAGTTTTGGAGCGTATGGGAGAAGTGGCCTACAAGTTGGAATTGCCAGAAGGATTGGCCGGAGTGCATGATGTGTTTCACGTTTCTCAGTTGAAGAAGTGTCACGCGGAGATGACTGACATACCTTTGAGAGACACAGTACCATTAGAAGCAATTCAGTTGGATGTCAATTTGACCTATGAGGAGAAACCAGTCAAGATCCTCGAGTTTGCCAGCCGAGTTACTCGTAGCAAGTTTATCAAGTTTTGTAAAGTTCAGTGGAGCCACCACACGGAGGATGAAGCCACTTGGGAGCGAGAGGAAGATTTGCTCAAAGACCACCCTCACCTATTTTCTAGCCAACCCGAATCTCGAGGGCGAGATTCATCTTAAGGGGGGTAGGTTTGTAACATCCCAAATTTTCAATTTGGAATGTTATACATTAGGTCATCATGCATATCATATTTTATTTTGCTTTTGGTTTTGATCCTAAAAAATCCTAAGCAACTCAAGGACCCACGGAGAGAGTTGGGGGTTTCGTTATTTACATATTTGAGTTTTCTCAAATTATGTAAACAGGATCATTTGATTTTATTTATTTTATCATCAATTATTTCTGTTACAAAAATATGAGAGAGGGAATAAAATGACTTTCCCAAAATATAGAAATATTCAGGATTTAATAAAAAAATCAAATAAGTTTTATTTCGGAGTTTTTCGGTATTTTTATTTGAATTTAGGAAAAATGCGCGTTTTTCAAAGTTCTAGTTTGGGCCCAGATAAATGTTCACTTTATCGGGCTTGATTTTAGAAACCCGGCAAAATTTATTTCGCGATTTTTGGAGTCCGTTTAGTATTTCTTTATATTTTTCTTCCGAGTGGATTAAAAAAAACGCGTAACCGACTCCGGGCCGTACCCGGCCAGGAAACCTCCGCCCGGGGCCTTTAAATAGCGCCCGAGGCCCGCGAGAGAAAACCAGCCCGCCACCACCGAAACCCTAGCCGCCGCCCTAGCCAGCCTCTAGCCGCCGCCGCCGCTGTCGCCGGAGCGCGCGCCTTTCAAGGTTCGCCGCCGCCTCGTTTTCCGTGCAGTTTTTTTTAAAAAAAAAATCTGTTCGTCGTTTTTTCATCGGATTTTCCGCGGTTATTTTCTGATCGCGATTTCTGATCCGATTTTCGTTTTAGTATAACTTTTCGCTCGTTTATCGGAATTAGGCGATTCAAGCGCCTGGAGTTTCGTCTTGAAACCCTCTTTCCGAATAATCAACTTAAACAAGTTTTTGCTACAGTAAAATTTTCCCTAGATCTAGATTACTAGAACGAAGTTGTTTTCTTTCGTCGTTTGATTTCTTTTGCTTCGTTCGATTTGATTCTTTTTGCCAACCAGGGTTCTTAAGTTGAACTTTCTGGTTAGATCTGCTATTTGAGTTTTACCTGTGCATTAGATGAGTACTTATTGTATGCTTGTTGTTTGTCTGCGATAGAATACCCGGAGTGCGCCCCCTGTTACGTTGAATCTCTAGGTTACGCGGATCATCAGCAAGGCAAGTAACACTTTGATCATACCTTTTTCTACAACCCAGTTTTATTGCACTAGATCAACCCTCACACATTGCATGAGTAGGATCTAATTAAATTGTGGGACGGGAAGTAGATGAGGTAGTACCTATTACCTGTTTATTATCAAACCTTTGGGAGTTACTTCTACGTTTGCTTATTATGCCATGTTATGCTAGTAGATGTGGATTGGGTGAGTGATATCCATGACAGATGTGAGATTGTTAATTAATGGTTTATTTAAGGTGGCAACCTAACACACATCTGGATGGATTGAGGCACCTGGGGTTTCCAGGACTTGCCTGTTTTCTTTGGATCGCCACCCAGGCTCAAAGGGATCATGAGATTATTCATACTAGAAACTTCCGTGTGCAGCCACAAGCCATTATGGGCTCTGGCATAGTTGACTAAGTTGTGCGAACTCTTACAGTGGTAGACTAGCAGATGTAGGGGTTGTAGGTGGTACGGTCTACCCAATCGTAAGGTGCTAGCGCTTCTGAAAGCCTATGTCTTGGTCATCCGTTTCTCAAACACCCTGTAGTGCGAGAAACCAAACGGAGGCGATCGAGTCTTGTGGGGAAAAGTGCGCAAACCTCTGCAGAGTGTAACAAACTAATCATGATTAGCCATGTCCCCGGTTATGGACGTTTTGAGTATCTAGTACCTGGATTATCATGTGAATCTCAACATGTTACTCTAAATTAATTTTGATGGGTTTTAATGATGTTACTTAATTGGGATTGAGGATGCTGTCAACCATTCTCAATGTTTCACAACCACCATGATAGTAATTAAATTTATTCCTTTGCAGTAGGGAAAAATTGGCTTTACGCAAAAACTGTAACCATAGAGCTTTCCACCAGCCAAATATGCATATAGTATAGTAGTTGCATTCCATTATTCTCTATGTGTTACCTTGCCAGCATATTCCATGTGCTGACCCGTTTTCGGGCTGCAACGTTAATGTTGCAGACTTTTCAGACGATGATTGAGGAGTTTTAGGTCGTGGTTCTATACTCAGTGATGCCGTTGGAGTTGATGGACTCACTTATCTTCCAAGCCTTCCGCTGTTATCGTTATTAGATGGCCTTAAGCCATATTTATTGTAATAAGTTCTCTTTTGAGACACTCGATGTAATAAGTGTGTGATTGCTACTCTGCTATAAATCCTCCGAGTACTGTGTGGTGTCAGCATTACTGATCCAGGGATGACACCGGAGCACAGAGATCAGACTGTTTGAGGTCTGGTCGCTACACAAGGGGGCCTCCTGAGCATCGCGACTCAGGAGCCTAACTGGTCACGTAGCCCCTCACTCCTTGGTCTGTCCTGGTCTCCGGTCGGCCCAACGGCGGTTGAGGTATGCGCGGGGCCGGGCTCTGCAGACGTAGAACATTAATCTATCTTCATGAACTCTCCCTATATGCTCTTCGCACGTCAAGGGGGACTCCTAAGCATCGCGACTCAGGAGCCTAACTGGTTATGTAGCCCCTCACTCCTTGGTCCGTCCTAGTCTCCGGTCGGCCCAACGGTGGTTGAGGTATGCGCGGGGCCGGGCTCTGCCGACGCGGAACAAAGCAAATAGGAAGGAAAACGCAAAATCTCGAAGCAAATATTACAAGCACATTGTTCTCACGATATCAAATGAAAAGTCTAAACGCCTCCACGAGGCCTGATGTATGACATAGGAAAGGAATGAGAAGAATAGCCGCAGGTCACCCCCGGATGTTGCCGTCGCCTGCGGAAGGTGCTTCCCCATGGGCGACGATGCGCTCGCCTTCACCACCAGCCGCAGGATCCGCGCCATTCCCAGACAAAGGACCGGAGATAAAGCTGTGGAACTTCCCCAGCAAAGCCTCCACGTGACCTTGAACAGTTGCGGCAGCAGCGTCGCAGAGGTCTTCAGCTACAGGCTCTAGCAGCCCGTCAAGGCGGGCAGTGGGGTCGCGGAGGTGCAGATGGCTCAGGACGCGAGTCAGTGCGGCCATGGACAGAACTTGAGCTTCTGCCTCCGCCTTGGGACCAAGGCCCTCAACGACCTCCTCAAGCGCCTTCACCACGAGAGGAAGCAGCTCAGCAGGGTCGTCCTCCAGGCCACCCTCGTACAGCGTCTTCAGCACCTCGCGAGATCTCTTCTCGAGATCGGCGAAGGCAACACGGTCTTCGGCCAGGACTCGCGCCTTGGCGGCAAGGTCGGCCTCCCTCGCCTCTATCTTCTGCTCTAGCTCCTCCAACCGGTTGCGCTCGACGGCCTGCTCCTTCCCCAGCTCCGCCAGCTTAGCATCGCGGTTCTTGACGGCTTCCTCCCGGGCCTTCATCTCCTTCTCCTCTGGCTGGGGGTGGCGTGCCTCTTCGGCGTGCTTGTCACGCAGGCTCTTCAACTCGCCCTCCAGCACTTGGCAGCGGTCGCGGGCGGCCTTGGCGTCTCCCAGCACCACCTCATGATCGTCTGCAGCGTTGGCGGCCCCTTGCTTCTCCCTCTCGGAAGCCGCAACAGCCTGGCCCAGCGCCGCGCGCACCGCCAGGTCAGAGTGAAGCTAGCCGGAGGCCAACTCCAGATGTCCGGCCACTAGGCGCGGGTTAGCGCTCAAGAGATCCGCCTACAGTTGGGTCATCTCTGAAAAGACACGCTCCAAGACGGCAGCAGGAGCAGAGGAACCGAGGAGTGGAGACACAGCAGTAGGTGGGAGTGGCGCAGTCACCAGGGCTTGCGAGATCGCGGGCTCCGGAGCAGCTGGGACCTCATCAGCCGCGCCAAGCACCGGCACCTCCGGAGCCGTCGGGACCGTGGGGGCTGACTCCACGCGGCGATGCTCCTCTTGGCCCCGCGAAGACGACTAGGCTAGGGAGACACGGTCGATGTCGCCCCTAGCTCTGCGGAGGGAGGCACAGCTGCCTTCCCTTCGTTCCTCCTCTTCGCCGAAGATGTCGGCCTGATCAACCAAGGGCGAGCGTCAAGAAGAAACAAGCACCAGCGAGGACCAAGCAAACATCGAAGCACCTACCGGTCCAACGCAAGGTACTCCACCTTTCGCTTGAGGAGCTTGAGGCCCGACAGCTTCGGGACTTGGGAGTCAGGCTCCGGTGGCGCCATGCGGTGCGGAGGCGGAACCGGATCCAGCCCCAGGAGGTGTTGGAGTGAGGGCGGCACCACCGTCCACAAGTGACGACCTACCCTTCGTCGAGACGAGGGGTTGCTCTTTCCCTCCTTGGTAGGCGCCGGCTTCAGCATCATCAGGAAGAGCGCGAAGAATCTCGGCCTTGCTCGGAGGGGAGGTCTCCTCCGCCTCTTCCGGGGTCTCCTCAAAGTCATCCTCCTCCTCCCCCTCTCCGCGAGACTCGCCAGAAGACACCTCCACCGGCTTTGGTGCCGAAGGAGCTCCCGAAAGCACCGGCGGCACCAGCCCGCGCACATCAAAAGTTGACCTGGAGGCGATGAATTCCTCCCGGTCCCTGCGTTGGAACAGGGGAATGAAGGCGCTAGGCGGGTACTCCTGGTTGTCTCCGACTAGGAGGCGCAGACCGGCGTCTAGTTCGTCGTCAGGCAGGTCCCCCGGCCTCAGGCGAGCCTTGTTCTCCCCTCCTTCAAGCTGCCAGAAGGGGCGCGCGCGCCTGGAGTGGGGCGACCCGCAGCATCAAGAACTCCCTCGGGAGCATCGCTCCTGTTATTTTGGCCACCCTTGCATTTCCTGGCTTCAGGTCGGCCATCATCTGCTCCAACACTGACGTTGCCCGCTCATCAACAAGCTCCGCCCTGGGCCACTCCCTGCCTTGACGGGGCGCCTCCGTCGGCAATGTCAGGCGTGGATGGGCGAGCTTGGTGTCCACCATGACCCATTTGGATCGAATGTTGTCGGCCCTCTTCCCGGTGCTCGAGATCGAGTTGGCCTTGCCGGACGCGATGAAGTTGGCGCTCCTACCTCTTGAGCACTGCCTTGGATTTCCCCGAAGAGGAGAGGATGATGCAGTAAAGTAGCATAAGTATTTCCCTCAGTTTTTGAGAACCAAGGTATCAATCCAGTAGAAGGCTACGCGCGAGTCCCTCATACCTACACAAAAACAATAGCTCAACGCAACCAACACGCTTAGGGGTTGTCAATCCCTTTACGGTCACTTACGAAAGTGAGATCTAATAGAGATGATAAATAATATTTTTGCTATTTTTGGTATAGAGATGCAAAGTAAAAAGTAAAAGCAAAGTAAAAGCAAAGCAATAATAAAGTGATGGAGATTGATATGATGAGAAAGAGACCCGGGGGCCATAGGTTTCACTAGTGGCTTCTCTCAAGAGCATAAGTATTCTACGGTGGGTGCACAAATTACTATTGAGCGATTGACATAATTGAGCATAGTTATGAGAATATCTAGGTATGATCATGTATAAAGGCATCACGTCCGAAACAAGTAGACCAATTCCTGCCTGCATCTACTACTATTACTCCACTCATCGACCGCTATCCAGCATGCATCTAGAGTATTAAGTTAAAAAAAGAGTAATGCCTTAAGCAAGATGACATGATGTAGAGGGATAGTTTCATGCAATATGATAAAAAAACCATCTTGTTATCCTCGATGGCAACAATACAATACGTGCCTTGCTGCCCCTTCTGTCATTGGGAAAGGACACCGCAAGATCGAACCCAAAGCTAAGCACTTCTCCCATGGCAAGAAAAACCAATCTAGTAGGCCAAACCAAACTGGTAATTTGAGGAGACTTGCAAAGATAACCAATCATACATAAAATAATTCAGAGAAGATTCAAATATTATTCATAGATAGACATGATCATAAACCCAGAATTCATCGGTCTCAACAAACACACCGCAAAAAGAAGATTACATCGAATAGATCTCCACGAAAGAGGGGGAGAACATTGTATTGAGATCCAAAAAGAGAGAAGAAGCCATCTAGCTACTAACTATGGACCCGTAGGTCTGAAGAAAACTACTCACACTTCATCGGAGGGGTTGGATGATGATGTAGAAGCCCTCCATGATCGATGCCCCCTCCGGCGGAGCTCCGGAACAGGCCCCAAGATGGGATCTCGTGGATACAGAAAGTTGCGGCGGTGGAATTAGGTTTTTTGGCTCCGTCCCCGATCATTTGGGGGTACGTCGGTAAATATAGGAGGAAGAAGTACGTCGGTGGAGCTTCGAGGGGCCCACGAGGCAGCGGCATGCCCTCCACCCTCGTGGCCGCCTCATGGCTTTCTTGACAGAGGGTCCAAGTCTCCTGGATCTTATCTGATGAGAAAATCACGTTTCCGAAGGTTTCATTTTGTTTGGACTCCGTTTGATATTCTGTTTCTCCGAAACACTGAAATAGGCAAAAAACAGCAATTCTGGGCTGGGCCTCCGGTTAATAGGTTAGTCCCAAAATAATATAAAAGTGGAAAATAAAGCCCAATATAGTCCAAAACAGTAGATAATATAGCATGGAGCAATCAAAAATTATAGATATGTTGGAGACGTATCGGGCGCATCCAGAGATGTGACCCTCGCTGACACGAAGGAAGAAGAAGTGGCGCAAGAGCGCCACGGAAGGCATCACGCCCAGGTACGCCTCACAGTAGTAAGCAAAGATGGATAGGAGAAGGACAGAGTTAGGGTGGAGATGCAACGCCTGTAGCCCATAGTGGTCGAGGACTTCATAGAAGAAATTAAAGAAGGGAGGAACCAACCTGACGGCAACGCTGCTCGAAAAGAAGGGGAAGTAGGTGCTCCCCTCAGCTTCCGGCTCGTCAGAGGCAAGCTGGAGCTCCATCTTCCCCCACTCGTTGCTCTCTCCCGCTATCAGTAGGAGCACGGAGGCAAGGCTCTTCTCCGTGACAGTGGGCGCCTCAAGAGCGGGCTCGTACCAAGCCGGGGACGAGGAAGTCTTGACCTTGCGTGGCACCATGGGCGGTAGATGCAGAGCAAGGCCGGAGAAGATCTAAAGGTAGCGGCGGCGGAGAGCAAGAAAGGGGATCTGGAGCGAGGCGAGCAAGAAGCAATGAAGGCAAGTGCCGCCCGTTCCAGCCTTTTGTCAGGTCAAGCAGTTCCCGAAGCAGCATGGGGAAGCGGACACGCCCACGTTCAATCAACCGCCACGCGTCAACCGAGGCCGCATGCTTTGGGGCCCCGCGGCGCTTCAAGCTTAACCCTTGTCTTCGCCGAGAAGCCAAGCCCGCGCGCACCTTGGGCCCGGGGGCTACTGTCAGCATTCTCGGAATGGGGGTCCCCAGACTTGCCTGCCTGCGGCCCGCGGCGTGGCTGAACCAGCAGGCCGTATGACCCATCTTCAGCAGCAAAGCACTCAAGACACTTGCGAGGGGCCAAGCCTCGCGAGGAGGACGGCGCAGGACCTCCTTCGGAGTGGCCTAGCTGGGCAGGCTCACGAGGAGCGGAGATATCAAGGCGGGGCAAACCTCACGATGCTTTCGTGACGTGAGCCGTGACGATCGACACCAGGCGGGCGCCAGCGCGCACAACGCCCTTGTTTCCTCTTTGTTGCAAAGGGGGCAAGCACAGCCAAGGAGTACCGAGGCAGCAGGCAAAGGTTTTCATAATTCGAGGAGACTTGCAAAGATAACCAATCATACATAAAAGAATTCAGAGAAGATTCAAATATTATTCATAGATAGACTTGATCATAAACCCACAATTCATCGGTCTCAACAAACACACCGCAAAAAGAAGATTACATCGAATAGATCTCCACGAAAGAGGGGGAGAAAATTGTATTGAGATCCAAAAAGAGAGAAGAAGCCATCTAGCTACTAACTATGGACCCGTAGGTCTGAAGTAAACTACTCACACTTCATCGGAGGGGTTGGATGATGATGTAGAAGCCCTCCATGATCGATGCCCCCTCCGGCGGAGCTCCGGAACAGGCCCCAAGATGCGATCTCGTGGATACAGAAAGTTGCGGCGGTGGAATTAGGTTTTTTGGCTCCGTCCCCGATCGTTTGGGGGTACGTAGGTATATATAGGAGGAAGAAGTACGTCGGTGGAGCTTCGAGGGGCCCACGAGGCAGGGGGCACGCCCTCCACCCTCGTGGCCGCCTCATGGCTTTCTTGACGGAGGGTCCAAGTCTCCTGGATCTTATCTGATGATAAAATCACGTTTCCGAAGGTTTCATTTTGTTTGGACTCCGTTTGATATTCTGTTTCTCCGAAACACTAAAATAGGCAAAAAACAGCAATTCTGGGCTGGGCCTCCGGTTAATAGGTTAGTCCCAAAATAATATAAAAGTGGAAAATAAAGCCCAATATAGTCCAAAACAGTAGATAATATAGCATGGAGCAATTAAAAATTATAGATACGTTGGAGACGTATCAAGCATCCCCAAGCTTAATTCCTGCTCGTCCTTGAGTAGGTAAATGATAAAAACAGAATTTTTGATGCGGAGTGCTACTTGGCATAATTTTAATGTAATTCTTCTTAATTGTGGTATGAATATTCAGATCCGAAAGATTCAAGGCAAAAGTTCATATTGACATAAAAATGATAATACTTCAAGCATACTAACTAAGCAATTATGTCTTCTCAAATAACATGGCCAAAGAAATTTCATCCCTACAAAATCATATAGTTTAGTCATGTTTCATTTTCGTCACACAAGAATGCTCTCATCATGCACAACCCCGATGACAAGCCAAGCAATTGTTTCATACTTCAGTAATCTCAAACCTATAAACTTTCACGCAATATATGAGCGCGAGCCATGGACATAGAACTATGGGTGGAATAGAATATAATGAGGGGGTTATGTGGAGAAGACAAAAAAGGAGAAAGTCTCACATCAACGAGGCTAATCAATGGGCTATGGAGATCCCCACCGATTGATGCTAATGCAAGGAGTAGGGATTGCCATGCAACGGATGCACTAGAGCTATAAATGTATGAAAGCTCAACAAAAGAAACTAAGTGGGTGTGCATCCAACTTGCTTGCTCACGAAGACCTAGGGCACTTGAGGAGGCCCATTGTTGGAATATGCAAGCCAAGTTCTATAATGAAAAATTCCCACTAGTATATGAAAATGATAACATGAGAGACTCTCTACTATGAAGATCAGGGTGCTACTTTGAAGCACAAGTGTGGTAAAAGGATAGTAACATTGTCCCTTCTCTGTTTTTCTCTCATTTTTTGGGCCTTCTCTTTTTTATGGCCTTTCTCTTTTTTTTATTGCTCACTTGGGACAATGCTCTAATAATGCTGATCATCAAACTTCTATTTATTTACAACTCAATGATTACAACTCAATACTAGAACAAAGATGACTCTATATGAATGCCTCCGGTGGTGTACCGGGATATGCAATGAACCAAGAGTGACATGTATGAAAGAATTATGAATGGTGGCTTTGCCACAAATACTATGTCAACTACATGATCATGCTAAGCAATATGACAATGATGAATGTGTCATGATGAACGGAATGATGGAAAATTGCATGGCAATATATCTCGGAATGGCTATGGAAATGCCATAATAGGTAGGTATGTCGGCTGTTTTGAGGAAGATATAAGGAGGTTTATGTGTGAAAGAGCGTATCATATCACGGGGTTTGGATTCACCGGCGAAGTTTGCGCCAACTCTCAATGTGAGAAAGGGCAATGCACGTTACCGAAGAGGCTAGCAAGGATGGAAGGGTGAGAGTGCGTATAATCCATGGACTCAACATTATTCATAAAGAAATCACATACTTATTGCAAAAATATACAAGTAATCAAAAACCTCGGCACTACGCGCATGCTCCTAGGGGGATAGATTGGTAGGAAAAGACCATCGCTCGTCCCCGACCGCCACTCATAAGGAAGACAATCAAATAACACCTCATGTTTCAAATTTGTTGCATAACATTTACCATACGTGCATGCTACGGGACTTGCAGACTTCAACACAAGTATTTATAAATTTCACAACTACTCAACTAGCATGACTTTGATATTATTACCTCCATATCAGAAAACAATCATCAAGCATCAAATTTCCTTAGTATTCAACACACTGATACGAAAGTTTGATTATTAATCTCGCATACCAAGCATATTAGGATTTTAAGAAAATTACCATGCTATTAAGACTCTAAAAATAATCTAAGTGAAGCATGAGAGATCAATAGTTTCTATAAAACAAATCCAACACTGTGCTCTAAAAGATATAAGTGAAGCACTTAGAGCAAAACTATAAAGCTCAAAAGATATAAGTGAAGCACATAGAGTATTCTACCAAATTCCAATTCATGTATGGCTCTCTAAAAAGGTGTGTATATAAAGGATGATTGTGGTAGACTAACAAGCAAAGACTCAAATCATAAAAGACGCTCCAAGCAAAACACATATCATGTGGTGAATAAAAATATAGCTCCAAGTAAAGTTACCGATAGAAGTAGACGAAAGAGGGGATGCCTTCCGGGGCATCCCCAAGCTTTAGCTTTTAGGTGTCCTTAGATTATCTTGGGGGTGCCCTGGGTATCCCCAAGCTTAGGCTCTTCCCACTCCTTGTTCCATAATCCATCAAATCTTTACCACAACTTGAAAACTTCACAACACAAAACTTAAAGTAGAAAATCTCGTGAGCTCCGTTAGCGAAAGAAAACAAAAGACCACTTAAAGGTACTGTAATGAACTCATTCTTTATTTATATTGGTGTTAAACCTACTGTATTCCAACTTCTCTATGGATTATAAACTATTTTACTTGACATAGATTCGTCAAAATAAGTAAACAACACACGAAAAACATAATCTGTCAAAAACAGAACAGTCTGTAGTAATCTGTAGCTAGCGCAAGATATGGAACCCCAAAAATTCTAAAATAAATTTCTGGACGTGACGAGTTTATCTATTAATCATCTTCAAAAAGAATTAACTATATAGCACTCTCGAAATAAAAATGACAGCAGTTATCGTGAGCGCTAAAGTTTCTGTTTTTTACAGCAAGTTCAACAAGACTTTCCCCAAGTCTTCCCAACGGTTCTACTTGGCACAAACACTAATTAAACACAAAAAACACAACCAAAACAGAGGCTAGATAATTTATTTATTACTAAACAGGAGCAAAAACGAAGGAATAAAAATAAAATTGGGTTGCCTCCCAACAAGCGCTATCGTTTAACGCCCCTAGCTAGGCATAACAAGCAAGAATAGATCTAGGTATTGCCATCTTTGGTAGGCAATCCATAAGTGGCTCTCATGATAGATTCATATGGTAATTTTATTTTCTTTCTAGGAAAGTGTTCCATGCCCTTTTTTAATGGAAATTGAAATCTAATATTCCCTTCCTTCATATCAATAATTGCACCAACCGTTCTAAGGAAAGGTCTACCGAGAATAATAGGGCAAGAAGGATTGCAATCTATATCAAGAACGATAAAATCTACGGGCACATAATTACTATTTTCAACAATAAGAACATCATTAATTCTTCCCGTAGGTTTCTTAATAGTGGAATCCGCAAGATGCAAGTTTAGAGGGCAATCATCAAAATCACGGAAATCTAGCAAATCACACAAAGTTTTGGGAATAGTAGAGACACTAGCACCCAAATCACACAAAGCATCAAACTCATAATTTTTAATTTTAATTTTAATAGTAGGTTCCAACTCATCATAAAGTTTTCGAGGGATATAAACTTCCAATTCAAGTTGTTCTTCATAAGATTGCATCAAGGCATCAACGATATGTTTAGTAAACGCTTTATTTTGACTATAAGCGTGAGGAGATTTTAGCACGGATTGCAACAAGGAAATACAATCAATATCTAGGGTTTTAATTTCTTCAATCCCACTTTTATAAAATTTAGCATCAAGATCAAAAGATTCAGAATTATTGGAACACCTTCTAGGTAAAGGTGGATTATATTCAGTCCCATCATTATCAAGATTCATATTGCAAAAAAAAGATTTAATAGGGGACACATCAATAACTTTTAGATCTTCATCATTATTTTCATAGGAACTAGAAGAACATGCTTTAATAAAGGCATCTTTCATAGCACGTGTCCTAGCGGTTCTTTCCTTGCACTCATCAATGGAAATTCTCATGGCTTTGAGAGACTCATTGATATCATGTTTAGGAGGAATAGATCTAAGCTTTAAAGAATCAACATCAAGAGAAATTCTATCAACGTTCCTAGCCAAATCATCAATCTTAAGCAATTTTTCTTCAATCATAGCATTAAAATTCTTTTGCGAAGAAATAAATTATTTAATATTAGATTCAAAATCAGAGGGCATCTTATTATAATTTCCATAAGAATTGTTGTAGGAATTACCATAATTATTAGAGGGATTACTAGGATAAGGCCTAGGATTGAAATTTCCTCTATACGTGTTGTTACCAAAATTGTTCCTACCAACAAAATTCACATCCATAGATTCATTGTTATTCCCAATCATAGTAGACAATGGCATATCATTAGGATCAGAAGAAACACTCTTATTAGCAAATAAATTCATAAGTTCATCCATCTTTCCACTCAAAATATTAATTTCTTCTATCGCATGCACCTTTTTATTAGTAGATCTTTCAGTATGCCATTGAGAATAATTAACCATAATATTATCTAGGAGTTTAGTAGCATCTCCTAAAGTGATTTCCATAAAAGTGCCTCCCACGGCCGAATCTAAAAGATTTCTAGAAGCAAAATTCAATCCAGCATAAAAAATTTGTATAATCATCCACAAATTCAAACCATGAGTAGGGCAATTACGTATCATTAATTTCATTCTCTCCCAAGCTTGTGCAACATGTTCATGATCAAGTTGTTTAAAATTCATAATATCGTTTCTAAGAGAGATGATCTTAGCGGGAGGAAAATACTTAGAGATAAAAGCATCTTTGCACTTATTCCATGAATCAATACTATTTTTAGGCAAAGATGAAAACCAAGCTTTAGCACGATCTCTAAGAGAAAAAAGAAATAGCTTCAGTTTAACAATATCATTATCGACATCTTTCTTCATTTGCATGTCACACAAATCAACGAAGCTATTAAGATGGGTAGCGGCATCTTCACTAGGAAGGCCGGAGAACGGATCTTTCATGACAAGATTCAGGAAAGCAGCATTAATTTCACAAGATTCAACATCAGTAAGAGGAGCAATCGGAGTGCTAATAAAATCATTGTTGTTGGTATTGGTGAAGTCACACAATTTATTATTATCTTGAGCCATGGTGACAAACAAGCATTCCAACACACGAGCAAACAAAAAGCAAACGGGCAAAAGAGGCAAATAGAGAAGGAGAAGGAGGATAGAGAGAGAGGGCGAATAAAACGACAAGGGTGAAGTGGGGGAGAGGAAAACGAGAGGCAAATGGCAAATAATGTAATGCGGGAGATAGGGATTGTGATGCATACTTGGTATGTTGACTTTTGCGCAGACTCCCCGGCAACGGCGCCAGAAATCCTTCTTGCTACCTCTTGAGCACTGCGTTGGATTTCCCCGAAGAGGAGAGGATGATGCAGCAAAGTAGCGTAAGTATTTCCCACTGGTTTTGAGAACCAAGGTATCAATCCAATAGGAGGCTACGCGCGAGTCCCTGTACCTACACAAAAACAATAGCTCAACGCAACCAACGCTCTTAGGCGTTGTCAATCCCTTTACGGTCACTTAAGAAAGTGAGATCTGATAGAGATGATAAATAATATTTTTGGTATAGAGATGCAAAGTAAAAAGTAAAAGCAAAGCAATAATGAAGTGATGGAGATTGATATGATGAGAAAGAGACCCAGGGGCCATAGGTTTCACTAGTGGCTTCTCTCAAGAGCATAAGTATTCTACGGTGGGTGAACAAATTACTGTTGAGCAATTGACAGAATTGAGCATAGTTATAAGATTTCTAGGTATGATCATGTATATAGGCATCACGTCTGAAACAAGTAGACCGACTCCTGCCTCCATCTACTACTATTACTCCACTCATCGACCGCTATCCAGCATGCATCTAGAGTATTAAGTTAAAAATAGAGTAATGCCTTAAGCAAGATGACATGATGTAGAGGGATAGTTTCATGCAATGTGATAAAAACCCCATCTTGTTGTCCTCGATGGCAACAATACAATACGTGCCTTGCTGCCCCTTCTGTCACTGGGAAAGGACACCGCAAGATCGAACCCAAAGCTAAGCACTTCTCCCATGGCAAGAAAACCCAATCTAGTAGGCCAAACCAAACTGATAATTCGAAGAGACTTGCAAAGATAACCAATCATACATGAAAGAATTCAGAGAAGATTCAAATATTATTCATAGATAGACTTGATCATAAACCCACAATTCATCGATCTCAACAAACACACCGCAAAAACAAGATTACATCGAATAGATCTCCACAAGAGAGGGGGAGAACATTGTATTGAGATCCAAAAAGAGAGAAGAAGCCATCGAGCTACTAACTATGGACCCGTAGGTCTGAAGTAAACTACTCACACTTCATCGGAGGGGCTTGGATGATGATGTAGAAGCCCTCCGTGATTGATGCCCCCTCCAGCGGAGCTCCGGAACAGGCCCCATGATGGGATCTCGTGGATACAGAAAGTTGCGGTGGTGGAATTAGGTTTTTTGGCTCCGTCCCCGGTTGTTTGGGGGTACGTAGGTATATATAGGAGGAAGAAGTACGTCGATGGAGCTTCGAGGGGCCCACGAGGCAGGGGGCGCGCCTTAGGGGGGCGCCCTCCACCCTCGTGGCCGCCTCGTGGCTTTCTTGACGGAGGGTCCAAGTCTCCTGGATCTTATCTGATGAGAAAATCACGTTTCCGAAGGTTTAATTCCGTTTGGACTCCGTTTGATATTGTGTTTCTCCGAAACACTGAAATAGGCAAAAAACAGCAATTCTGGGATGGGCCTCCGGTTAATAGGTTAGTCCCAAAAATAATAAAAAGTGGAAATAAAGCCCAATATAGTCCAAAACAGTAGATAATATAGCATGGAGCAATCAAAAATTATAGATATGTTGGAGACGTATCGGGCGCATCCAGAGATGTGACCCTCGCTGACACGAAGGAAGAAGAAGTGGCGCAGGAGCGCCACGAAAGGCATCACGCCCAGGTACGCCTCACAGTAGTAAGCAAAGATGGATAGGATAAGGACTGAGTTAGGGTGGAGATGCAACGCCTGTAGCCCATAGTGGTCGAGGACTTCATAGAAGAAATTAGAGAAGGGAGGAACCAACCCAACAGCAACGCTGCTCGAAAAGAAGGGGAAGAAGGTGCTCCCCTCAGCTTCCGGCTCGTTGGAGGCAAGCCGGAGCTCCATCTTCCCCCACTCGTTGCTCTCTCCCGCTATCAACAGGAGCACAGAGGCAAGGCTCTTCTCCGTGACAGTGGGCGCCTCAAGAGCGGGCTCGTACCAAGCCGGGGACGAGGAAGTCTTGACCTTGCGTGGCACCATGGGCGGCAGATGCAGCGCAAGGTTGGAGAAGATCTGAAGGTAGCGGCGGCGGAGAGCAAGAAAGGGGATCTGGAGCGAGGCGAGGAAGAAGCAATGAAGGCAAGTGCCGCCCGTGCCAGCCTTTTGTCAGGTCAAGCAGTTCCCGAAGCAGCATGGGGAAGCGGACACGCCCACGTTCAATCAACCGCCACGCGTCAACCGAGGCCGCATGCTTTGGGGCCCCGCGGCGCTTCAAGCTTGACCCTTGGCTTCGCCGAGAAGCCAAGCCCGCGCGCACCTTGGGCCCGGGGGCTATTGTCGGCATTCTGGGAATGGGGGTCCCCAGACTTGCCTGCCTGCGACCCGCGGCGTGGCTGAACCAGCAGGCCATACGACCCATCTTCAGCAGCAAAGCACTCAAGACACTCGTGAGGGGCCCATCCTCGTGAGGAGGACGGCGCAGGACCTCCTTCGGAGTGGCCTAGCTGGGCAGGCTCACAAGGAGCGGAGATATCAAGGCGGGGCGAACCTCACGAGGCTTTCGTGACGTGAGCCGTGACGATTGACACCAGGCAGGCGCCAGCGCGCACAACGCCCTTGTTTCCTCTTTGTTGCAAAGGGGGCAAGCACAGCCAAGGAGTGCCGAGGCAGCAGGCAAAGGTTGTCATTTTGGTGCAACAAGACCAAGACCAAGGAGTGCAAGGCGGAGGTCATCGTGGAGCCCGGAACAGCGTCACCACTAGAACTTTGTGCAGGCGAAGACTACTTTTGTGAGGATAGCTTGTACTAGCTGTCCCCCTTCAAATTAGCCCGCCGTTGTTGGCTCCCTTCCCGCTCAATATTTGTGAAGAGGACCAGGGCCTCTATAAATAGGACTAGCCACCACTGTGGAGAAAGGGGATCACACACACAAGCTCACCGAGCCCAAGAACGCCTCAACCTCAGGAGGCCGTTCTTCCCTTGTATTGTCATCATCAGCCCAAGAGGCAATCCACCACCATCATACTGGAGTAGGGTGTTACACCGCAACGGTGCCCCGAACCAGTATAAACCTTGTGTCCATCTGTGTTGTGTGTTCGTCGAGTTCGTCCGTGAGATCCTAGCAAGCTAGAGCGTAGATCGGTTGGAGGGATAGACTTCGTGCGTACCCCAGTGTTCGAACCTCAAGGGTTTGCCGGGACCCCAACCCCGACAGTGTGTATCAATGATGTTCAGTGCTTGGCAGGCCGGATTGTAGATCTAAGCCAGTTTATCAGCCGCCTTGGGGAGAAGGCTATTCCTTTGTATCAGATGCTAAAGAAAACAGATGAATTCGTCTGGAGTGACGCGGCTGATAAAGCATTTGAGAATTTGAAGAGACAGTTGGCCGAGCCACCCGCCCTTGCGGCTCCGGTTGATAAAGAGCCCTTATTGCTATATGTGGCTGCTAACGCCTGGGCTATTAGTTTGGCTATTGTGGTGGAGCGAAAGGAGGCCGGAAAGGATTTTCCGGTTCAACGGCCGATTTATTACATCAGTGAGGTGTTTATTGAATCAAAGCAGAGGTACCCGCATTGGCAGAAGTTGGTGCATGGAGTTTTCATGGCAAGTCGGAAGCTCAAGCATTATTTTTCAAGGTCATCCTATCACAGTGGTTAGTTCAGCCCCTCTGGGAGATATCATCCAAAACAGAGAGGCGACTGGCCGGATTGCTAAGTGGGCTATTAAGCTTGGACCTCACGGTCTCAAATATACACCTCGCACACTGATCGAATCTCAAGCACTCGTGGACTTCATCAATGATTGGACAGAGTTGCAGGCACCGGAGGAAAAGCTAGACAACACTTATTGGACTATTCACTTTGATGGGTCCAGGCAATTGGAGGGCTCGGGGGCTGGAGTTATATTAACTTCCCCACAAGGTGACAAGTTTTGTTATTCTCCGCTTAATGTTCCCTTGTACTAACAATGCAGCTGAGTATGAGGCCTTGCTCCATGGCTTTCGGATGGCTAAAGAGATGAATTTAAGCCGAGTTAAATGCTTCGGTGACTCGGACCTGGTGGCTCAGCAGGTATCTGGCACTTTGGATTCTAAGGATCCTCTCATGGCTGCATATCGACGAGAGGTAGACATAGTAGCTGGTCACTTCAAGGGTTATCAAGTTGACCATATAGACCAGCGAAAGAATGAAGCGGCGGACACTTTAAGTCATCTAGGCTCTCAGCGTAAACCGGTGCCACCTAATGTCTTCCTCGACGTACTTCATAATCCGTCGGTCAAGCTATCCATAGAGGAGGAGTTGGCTATTCCTGACCCGGAGGCCCAGTTGGTAGCGGCTCTTCATGTTATACCAGATTGGACAGTCCCATACCTGGCCTATATGAACCGGGGCAAGTTACCAGGCGATGAAACTTTGGCCCGGCAGATAATCCGGCGATCCAAGTCAATGACCATTGTCAATGGGGAGTTACATCGTTACAGTATGACAAGGGCAATTCAGCATTGTGTGTCTCCTCAAGAAGGTTGTGAGATTTTGCAACAGATCCACGAAGGAGATTGTGGTCACCACGCCGGTTCAAAATCCTTGGTGGCTAAGGCTTTTCATCACGACTTCTATTGGTTGATGGCTCATGCTGATGCTGAGGATTTAGTAAAAAGGTGTGATGGTTGTCAGAAATTTGCACGCCGCGCTCATGCTCCGGCTCAGGAATTGAGAATGATTCCAATCACTTGGCCGTTTGCAACTTTGGGGCTAGATATGGTTGGACCCTTTAAGAGGTCCAAGGAAAAAAAGACCCACCTGTTGGTGGCGGTTGACAAGTTTACCAAGTGGGTAGAGGCAGAGCCAGTCAGTAAGTGTGATGCAGCCACAGCGGTCCAATTCATCAAAAAGGTGATATTCCTGTTTGGTTTTCCACATAGCATTATAACTGATAATGCTACTAATCTGTCCAAGGGTGCTATGGAAGAATTTTGTCAACGTGAGCACATCCGGCTTGATGTATCATCAGTGGCTCACCCCCAATCCAATGGTCAAGCAGAGATGGAAAATCAAGAAATTTTGAGAGGCATTAAACCTCGGCTTATGGTTCCTTTAAAGCGGACGCCGGATTGTTGGGTGGAGGAGTTACCTTCCGTGTTATGGAGTATCAACACCACACCAAACAAATCTACAGGTTACACACCTTTCTTCATGGTTTACGGAGCAGAGGCGGTTCCTCCTAGTGACATACGTCATGACTCGCCCCGTGTGGCGGCTTACGTTGAAGCTGAGAATGAGAAAGCACGTCAGGACTCACTAGACCTGTTAGATGAGGAGCGTGATTTAGCAGCCGCACGTTTGGCGATTTATCAACAAGATCTCCGACGTTATCACAGCCGCCGGGTTAAGACCAGAACTTTTCAAGAGGGCGATCTGGTGCTCCGGCTCATCCAAGATCAGACTGATATGCACAAGTTATCCCCACCTTGGGAAGGACCTTTTGTGGTCAGCAAAAATTTGCACAATGGATCATACTACCTTATCGATGTTCGAGAGCATGAAGACTCACGTAAATCGGAGGAGGAGACCAAGCAGCCGTGGAATATAGCTCTTCTTCGGTCTTACTATACTTGAGCCACAGGCTCTTCTTATGTACATACTTATGACAATGTATATATTATATAATAAATCGGAGCCTCAATTAAAGTAGGGTATCTGTTGTTTTTGACATCATGTGTGCTTACATGGGGGCTTCTACTTATAAAACGGAGTTCTATTAACCCAGCTTATAAAGCCACACAGATATAAAGGAAATCACTAGGGGGCTTGGTCGTATTTGAACCATAGCTACACCTCTTGATCGGCTTAAGGCCAAACAGGGAAATCACTAGGGGGCTTGGTTGTATTTACACCATAGCTACACCTCTTGATCGGTTTAAAGCCAAAAAAGGAAATTATGTGGAACCAAAGAGAGTATGTTGCAAAAAGCACAACTCAAACATAGGTACCCACTGAGCACAGCTCAAATATTATTTGGGGGCTCGTTGCTTCTCAAAGAACAAAAAGCTTGCACCCTTGTAATAGGCTATCAAGCCAGGCTTGGAAGCCAGGTGTATTCACCTAAAACCCCGGGTTATCCTGCCTCTTTAAGTAAGCCACTCCGTCTGGGTAAACCTGGTATGACCCATCGAACGTTTGACAAGTCAATCTCATAGACCCTGAACTTGTCAAAGTTAAAACGATGATTGGTTAAAGATTGAGGTCCATCTTAAAAGGCTTTGAAAAATGATTTAACTCAGCAGCCTGGCAGCCCATGAAAAGCCTCGATTTAGGGCCTGGCAGCCCATGAAAATCCTTGCATATTTTTCTTGTATTTGTTGCAAATATTTTAACCTCTTTTGATAAGGGATTTATGGATATTTTCTGATAAAACTAGTGTATATTACAACCCGGCATGGCTTTCAACACTCAGTTGACAGTACATGATCAGTTCTAAACCGGCATTAATTTGATCCGGTCTGGTTTTGACTATAGGTCACCAGCATTATATGAGCAAACCGGTGATTATCATAACCCGGTATGGTTTTTATATGAACAGGCAAGGAGGAAAGGAGTCATCAATATTCCAGATTGGTGTTTTCACCCTTACTATAACAACAGTTGGTCAGCCAACGAGATATATCACAGGTGTCATCTATTTTATATCTGGTTATTACAATCTTGGTTATCCATCCAAGTTATGTATTTTTGGGCATCATGACCCATCGAGTGGTAAACCACTAGGACACTTTCAAGTTCTTATATGCAGGAACAAGTTAAATAAAAGCCACAGTGGACTATGCATATAATAGATCCCAAAGGCATGGCAAGTTATCAGTATCAAGCGAAACAAACATGCTCGATGGCATGACAGATAAAGTGTTTACGCTATCCTATTACAAGGCGCTTTGACAGCCCAAATAGAATAATTGTCTCAATAGGAGTGGCAGACTTCAACTGATAAACCGGCTTCCGGTTTATGATTCCTCATCTGGATGGCTTGAAGATTGAGGATCATCTTGAGTTGGCGCATCCTCCTCATCTCTACCAAGTGGGTGGAAATCAATTGTTGTCCAATCGATTCTGGTTAACGCTTGGAATACGGCTTCTTCACTTATAAGAGGAGAAGGATCAATGTCAGGAGCATAAGTGTGCTTACGGATTGGCAGAACAAGATCCTCTATATTATGAACCGACACAGGATATTTTTTATGATCAGCATCATAAATCGCTTGATAATGAGATAGATCTATCTCATCCGCCAATTTGCTTGCTGTAGGCCGCATTTCCCTTGTCAGGCTTCGGAGATCATCATTGTTGAATTCTGTCCCATCTTCTTTCACGTTGGGGTAGCCTTGGCTGATGTCTGCCGGTTCAAGATCTGGAATCCAGGCCTTGGCCCGGATTAGCGCGGTCAATGTACCTGACCTTGCAGCTAATTTTTTAAGTTCCTCCAGCCGGGCAGGCAACATGGACAGCTCTCGATGGTTTCTTTTATCAACAAGGGAGGAGGTATGTTGTATGTAGCAGTGTAGATAGCCCGTTGGGATCCAGAATACAACTATTCTATCAAAGTATAGGCCGCTTTAAGTTTCATCCGCATGTCGGAGCCTAGATAAGTAATATGGGTCCCTGTCATGATACGCATTAGCAAACCGGCCATTGATAAGATATTACAAATTAGAAAAATTTCGTGAGAGGATACTCACCAAATATAGTAGAAGTCATGGCATTAATCTGCCGCTTTAAGCTGGTCAGTTCTTCAACCACCAGCTTCAGGGCTGCTTCTGCGTCTTCGGCCTGCTTTGTTAAACCAGCCTTCTTTGTCTCCTAATCGGCACGCTCTTTATTAAAAGTTTCCTTCAACTTCTCCATGGCTGCTAAGGCATTAGTCAGTTCTTCCTTGGCTTTGGAAGCTTCTGCTTGCTGAGATTTGAAGGAATGACATATCATCATGTGTGATGTATATATTTGAAGTACCAAGCACATAACAAGTTATGCACTTTGTACTTGGGGGCAAATGCATATTTGCTCTATTATCAGAAATTTTTGCAAGTCCCAAGTACAATGCAAGCATTATCCTTGACACTTGGGAGCTAATGTATATCTGCTCAAAGTTGAAGCATTGATTAAAATCCCGGTTCACCTTCGAAAGATAAACCGGCCCTTGGGGACTACACAGATGAAAAACTACAGGAATACAACAATAAAGTACTGGTTTATTTCAAAGGATCACCTGACATATGCAGGATAAGTATGCATGGTTTGAGATATTACAAAGTCCTGATTTATGATTTCTACCATAAACCGGCCCTTGGGGGCTACTAGAGTTGATATTTGCATGTGGACTTAAGAAAGGAAAAGTTATGTCATTACCTCATAGCGCTCCTTCATCAGATTCACCAAACCGGCTTCATAATCACGGTTTGTGTGCAGACGGTTCAGAAAGCCAGAGTGGAGTGCTTCAGCACTGAAGTGGGCATAGCTTGATAGATCGGTGCTCCACTTGCCTTTTTCCATGGCAGCACGTTCTTCTTTGGCACTATGTTTCGCCAATACAACAAGGTTGCCCGGAGAGGTATAACCAACACCAGTGATGACAACATCAACTGCCTTGTTACTAATAGTCTGTGTTGGAGTCGTTGGGATATCAGTAGCCTTCGCCGGACTGGGTGGACCATCGTCATTATGGATCGGGCTCGTCGGTTTGTCGGCAAGGTCTGCTACTTCAACTTCTGTTTGCTCATTCAAATCATGATCTAGAGGGGGTGGTTCATGAACAACAGTGTCTACATGGGGACCTTCCGGTTCAATGGTTTGCTCTGGTTCAACAACCAATTCTTCAGACAGTTTATTCACCCGAGTTTTCTTGCTGGGTCTAGCCTTGGCTCTGAAAAGGAAAAGATGCAAGGATGAAAACAGCATGCAAATACAAAGAATCAATGGATTCAGTTAAAACTTACCCAGCAACGGTTTTAAGAGGGGGGAGTTGTGTCGCTGTTGACTCGCCAGAGGATGAACAAGGTGTCACATGATAATTCGAATCGGACGGATTAAGAGGTTGTCGGAAAAAGCCTGCCTTGCGATAAAAAGTGTCAGGAGTGGGTGAGACCTCGGGTCGGCGTTTTCGAACCAGGGTGTTTGGTAAACCGGTCGAGGTGACCGTTTGACCGCTGTGCCGGGTTGTGCAGCAAGTCTTGTGCTGCTGCTTCTTCAAAAGAAATTTTGGGTCCAAGTGAGCAAGAGGGTGAGAAAATCTTACTTTCCGGACTGCTTAACGGATTTTTTGTGTTGGCAGAGATTCTGAACTGGACGAAAGGATAATTACCTCTGCATCATCAGCTTGGCTGCCCTCAACGTCCTCCTGATAAATATCATTGTCAATGAGATGGATGAAAAGTGAACCAAGTGAATCAAGTTCTACCTCTGCGTCCGGTTCGTCCGGGTCGTCATCAAGCTCTAAACCGATGGGTTTAGGTGCCTTCCCCTTTGTGGTTTTCTTGACGACTTTCGTTTTAGGACGAGAAGGCTTCACCGGTTTCTCCTGAGGTTTCTTTTTCCAGAACGGATCATCACCCTGTTTAAAAAATGAGCAGACGGTATTCAAAGACTGCACAGTCCAAAAATATCAAGTGTAAAGCGGAAGCATAGACAATACTTACAGCAGGCGGTTTGTTTTACGTGTAAAAGGGGCTTAATCCGGTTTGGCGGTAGACAGCTTCTGATTCATTCAACATTTTCTTAACAAACTCAATGACTTCTTCATCTATTAGTTGAATATTGATATGATGTTGGGAGTCTTGTACGTCACCAGTATACTCACACATTAAGCCGGAGTGGCGACTTAACGACAATATGCTCCAGGATATCCAGCAACGTACAAAGTCCACGTCTCTTAAACCGTTGGCCATGAAAGCTCTAAGTTTAGCGAGTTGTGGGGCGTATGAGGCCCGTTCCTTGGCACTTAGTCGTTGCGGAAGTGGATGAGTATTAGCAAGACGGTGAGCACGTTAACCTGGCACAGGGTTCTCATCTTCAGGAGAGGTGTCTCTACAATAGAACGAAGTTTGATTCCACTCTTAGGGGTGACTGTGCAGCTTGGCATGAGGAAACTCAACCTCTTTCCTTTTCTGAATAGAGACGCCACCAAGTTCAGTATTGGGTCCGTCTACAAACTCAGTGTGACGGTTTAGATGGAAGAAATCCCAGAACAGCTCAACAGTTGGCTCTTCTTGTAGGTACGCTTCACAAAAAACTTGAAAGTAGCATATATTGGATACCGAGTTGTGTCCAATATCTTGAGGGTGGAGCTGAAAGCTGGCAAGCACATCCCGGAAAAACTTAGATCCAGGCGGTTTAAAGCCACGGCCTATATGGTCAACAAACACTACTACTTCACCCTGTTTAGGGGTAGGAGGATTTTCCGGCCCAGGAACTCGCCACCGGATCTCATTCTTCTTCGGTAAGGTGCCAATCTTGACCATTCCATTGAGTTGCTCCTCAGTAACCCGGGAGGGGACCCAGTTACATGCATAGAACTGTTTGGCCATTGCAAGTGAAGAGCTGGGAAGAAAATAATGTCGGACTATGATTCATTTAGGATGATGCATAAGGTACAACAGGTTGAGGGAAAAGGAATCCAAGCATGTGAAATTGGTAAATCAGAAGAAGTTATAAACTACCGATGACAGAGTATTTATGAAAGGTAAAGCAATGAACAAAAGTAAAGGTATATGCATATTGTTAAACCGGAGTTTAGCGATGAAAGAAATGACAGAATAAATGAATTGGCGGCTTAAAAGGGGACTAATGGTACCTGCCGGATTATCATACTTCAAAAAGTTAAACCGCTTATATTGGTGTGAAGGGTACAGATCTAAAAATACTAAAGTGCGGGAAACAGGTTTCACAGATTTATATGGTGATTTGAGATCTAAGGGGTGACAGAAAATGAGAATATATTCAAGTACTAAGTTACAGATATCAGTTCATCAGGTTTAGATGAGTTTTCTTCTATATAAAGGGGATGATAAGATAAGGAAAAGTGAGATTATGGCTATAGTCGCATGAAGAGCTAGCAGATCTAACTAGTTTTTTATGCTACTGGGAACAAAAGAGAAGAACACCACCGGAACTGCGACGAACTCCGATGAACACGAAAAGGGGGAAAACTTACCGAAGGTGTTAAGGTAGCGGTGGTGTGCCGCGGTTCTCTGGAGCGTTCACGTCGATGCAGCGGCCAAGGATGACGCAGAGACGAAGCTTGACGACGGCGGTGGCGTTCGGGTGCAGGGACGTTGTGAGGAGGAAGAAGAGATGAAGAGGTAGCGGAGGAAATAGAAAAGGGGGGTCTCAGCCCTATTTATAAGGCGAACAGATAAGCGACAGGCGCGAGAATTGAGGAGCTCAAAAATGGATATTTAATAAGGTTGTCGCCTCGATGGTTGGATACTCATTAATGAAGGGCATCTTCGGCTTCAACGAATAGGTGACATCATGGCGGTTTACTGCGGATCTAAAGGATGATGTCACGGCGGTTTACAAGATCCATGCGAAGGTGCCAGGGCAAGAATTTTTCTAAGTGTTGAAGATTGACATGAACAAGTACAAATCAATCTGGGGCCTAATGTTGGGGATATTACTACTCGGCGTAAACCGGCCAGGAGTAGCCGGGTTAACTCTATGAATATTAGAAGCCCATAAAGATGTGAGGATGGTGGCGCTTCACGAAGGCCCAAGGCCCAAAGGCGGGTTAAGGCCTGTAGATGTAAACCGACTTTCTCATGTAACTTGTATTGTAAGATAGGGAGGATAGAGACCAAGTTGGACACATTGATGATTCGGCCTTGGGACTCTGTAAACCGACGGGCGTCGACCTATGTATATAAAGGGACGACCCGACGGCGGTTTAGGGACAATACACAACAACTCGAGATCCAGGCAAAGCGGATTCGCTCCCTGGTCATCGAAACCCCAGCAATTCCATCACAACTTGACGTAGGCTTTTACCTTCATCGTAAGGGGCCGAACTAGTATAAAACTCCCGTGTCCCTTGTCCGGTTTAACCCCTTTAAGCTAACCCGTAGAAATGGCTCCACGACTAAGTCCTTTCACGAGGACATCTGCCATGACAAAACCACGACAGTCCCACCGAGATTGCAATGAAAACTCTCTGTTTCCCCTTCGTAACGTTTCGGTCTAACCGAGATGAGCGAATCGGTCCCACCGAGTTTGCCTGACCAACTCTCTGTTTGCCTATTACCAAAATCGGTCCCACCGAGTTTGTGTAATCGGTCTCACCGAGATTACGTTATGCCCTAATCCTAATGGAATCGGTCCCACCGAGTTGACATATCGGTCCCACCGAAAATCCTAACATTCACATTTTGAACTAAATTGGTCTGACCAAATTATATGATTCGGTCCCACCGAGTTTGGTGATTTGTGTGTAACAGTTAGATTTTGTGTGGAGGCTATATATACCCCTCCACCCACTCTTCATTCGTGGAGAGAGCCATCAGAACATGCCTATACTTCCAACATACATTTTCTGAGAGAGAACCACCTACACTTGTGTTGAGGTCAAGATATTCCATTCAAACCACATAAATCTTGATCTCTAGCCTTCCTCAAGTTTCTTTCCACTCAAATCATCTTTCTACCAAATAAAATCCTATGAGAAAGAGTTGAGTGTTGAGGAGACTATCACTTGAAGCACAAGAGCAAGGAGTTCATCATCAACACACCAACTATTACCTTTTGGAGAGTGGTGTCTCCTAGATTGGTTAGGTGTCACTTGGGAGCCTCTGTCATGATTGTGGAGTTGAACCAAGGAGTTTGTACGGGCAAGTAGATCGCCTACTTCGTGAAGATCTACCCTAGTGAGGCAAGTCCTTCGTGGGCGATGGCCATGGTGGGATAGACAACGTTGCTTCTTCGTGGACCCTTCGTGGGTGGACCCCTCCGTGGACTCGCGCAACCGTTACCCTTCGTGGGTTGAAGTCTCCATCAACGTGGATGTACGATAGAACCACCTATCGGAACCACGCCAAAAATCTCCGTGTCTACATTGCGTTTGCTCCCTCCAAACTCCTCACTTTACCTTCATATGCAATTGTTTTACATTCCGTTTCTATACTCTTAGAATTGCATGTGTAGGTTGATTACTTGTTCGTGCTAAGTTGTTAAAATTTTCCAAGACTTAAAATTGGGAAAAGGCTAGATTTTTATTTGGTCAAGTAGTCTAATCACCCCCCTCTAGACATACTTTCGATCCTACACAGTTGTCGGCCGCTCCTTGTGCAATTCTCTCATTTATTGACTACATAGGTTGACAATGGTGTGGGACCGCGATGTTAGGAAACCAGGAGGAAGCAAAAAAATATAGTTGTACATAATAAGGAGGCACTTGAGTACGTACGGCTATGGCCCTAGTGGGTCCCTACTGTCATCCAGTCAAAATAAAGTCATCTGCTGAATCCTCATGTTCATTGACCATGTTGACAATGCTCAGCACCACAACGAGCGCAACAACTCGAAGGACGACAGAGAGGGCCTCGTGGGCCCTACGGATGGTCTGATACAGCGTCCGCTACTCATTCAGGAAGCCAGGATCAACGGACACCTATGAGCACCTTCGAGAGATTAAGACGGCATGAAATGGTAAGGCCGCTCTTGGGATCTCTGGTTTATTTCACACCTATATTAAGATACAAGTGTAATTTACTCATCATCAGAAACAATGCGTAAAATATAGGCATAATGAAACCGAGGTCCCGAAGTCTTTAAGTAAAACCGGCGGGTTACACGTGTAATTTGAGAGACCAATGTATATTTTACTAGTCGCAATCGACCATCCAAGAATTTTGCCCAAGACCATCTGCTTTTATTTACAAGCTTCAATTTTACAATCGGTTTTGGTTGAAAAACAACGATCCAATCACGGCCTAAGATGATGAGTTGGTCGGAAGACCATATGGTTTCACCTCTTACCTACCCGAGTTGTCGTATAGGCTATGAATGAAACATAAGACAATGAACTTCTTAAGCACAGAAACAACAGAAGAGGATGATCTTCTTAACATGCAAATCACGGGCATTAGATCAACATGCAAAACAATATGAAGCATTATTCTCAAGAGGCACGGTGAACCGCTCGTGATGCCGCATGCCACAGCATTCCAAGCTCAACTTTGCAATCAAACTCACAAGGCCTGGCATTACATAGAAAACATTCAGAACAAACTCTTAAAATACCTTACATAAGTCAACATTCATGTGACTATGCATCTTAGCAGAGTAAATATTTACTTTTAAACTAAAGATAGAAATAGGAAAAAACGATCGATGTTGCTCATAGCAAAGGGCGTCCCACTCAAAAATATCAAATGCATGTCTTCTTGCTAACATCAGTGAGAAAAAATTGACATGGTTTTCCAATTCCAATATATTAAACTAATGTCTTGTTTCTAACATCAATGATTAAACTTTGACAAGCTTTTCCCATTCAAAATATGTAATGCCTATGATTGTGGAATGGGTAGGGTTTGTCATCTGATAGTCTGGTGGCTCAAGGTGACGATGAATGATTAGAGAACCATTCGATGTATTGTGCATGATGAAGTATTATGGAGGACACGAACCATCTGAACATTTTGTGCAGTTCCACTAAAATCAGGGTGAGCATCCCTGTGGATTTCATATTTATATGCTGCAAGAAAACAAAGACACATCAGCACACACATGAATATTGGCCCCACTGTGAACCCACCAATCTATGGGCTAACAAACTAAAAGTATGGTAAACAGATTACCATACCCAGATGCCCCATCATTGTTGCTTAGAGTGACATTGACAGACTTGGAATCCTGTCCTGGATTCTTGGTACTTGTTTGGGCACTTGTTTGCCCACTGTTCCTCCGAACCACAAGTAAAGTAGCCATCTCTTTTTTTGTCTTTCTTCTTACCCTTCTTAATGGCCGACACTGGCAGCTCCATTCAAACATATAGTCTGGTGCCTCAAGGTGACGATGAATGATTAGAGAACCATTCGATGTATTGTGCATGATGAAGTATTATGGAGGACACAAACCATCTGAACATTCTTTGCAGTTCCACTAAAATCAAGTTGAGCATCCCTGTGGATTTCATATTTATATGCTGCAAGAAAACAAAGACACATCAGCACACACATGAATATTGGCCCCGGTGTCAACCCACCAAATTGGTGGAATAATAAACTGAAAGTACGATAAATAGATTACCATACCCAGATGTTCCATCATTGTTTCTTAGAATGACATTGACAGATTTGGATTCCTGTCCTGGATTCTTGTATTGTTTGGGCACTTTTTGCCCAGTGCACTCCACGTGTTGTAAAGTTTCCTATGCTCTCTGCAGACTAGTCATGTCACCATCGTCTACTAATACTCTATAAAGCTTCTCGATCATTCCTTGTGTAATGTAGTGCAAACATTGACTGCTTCTTTCTGCAAAGTGGTAAGACCAACTGGACCCACTAATGCAGCAGTTTGCCTTAGACACATTGGCTCCTTTTGTGCAGTTCAACTAAAATAAAGGTTAGAATAAAACCGAGCTTTAATTTTTATATCCCTGTAAGCAACTATAGGTATAAGGGAAACAATTACTGAGAAATAACGGTTGATGACTTGTACTGCCAAAAGAAAAACATATATTGATCTAACTTATCTTAATGGGAAACAAAGCAGGAGAGTAGCAATTCTCAATCAGTGTGATTCATTCATATTAACTGAGACATTATCTTAACAATGCCTTGTTTCAACATGTATAAAGAACAACAAAGCAGAAAAGTACCATTCCTAAAACAATGCGACTGATTCATTTTAACAGAGACATTATCTTAACAATACCTTGGTTAAACATGTAGAAAGAACTACAAAGCAGGATAGTACCATTTGTAAAACACTGTAACTAATATATAATAACAGAGACATTATTTGAACAATACATTTCTTAAACATGTACTCTGGTCGATCCCTAACAGAAATGGTACTCCCACCGATCCCTAACAAGTGTTACAGTTTTGACCTAAGATTCAGTAGTTAATTCTGAGGAAAGTCGGTACTGACCTTTCAAGACCAAGATTTGAAACAACTCGTGAGGAAGACCTAAAAGAGATCTCAACACATATATGGAAATGCGGTCTCCTTTTGTGTAGTTCCACCAAAATTAAGCAAAGTAAAATGTCACAATAGCAACAAGTTGAATAGATATCCCCGTTTTAACAGAGGAAAAAAAGGAATCAATTATTGGCCAATAAAGGAGGATGAAACATGCGGCCACAAAAATGGTAATCCCGCTAATCCCTAACAAGTGTTGCAGTTTTGAACTAAAATTCAGTAGTTAATTCTGAGAGTGGCATTGCTTAATTTTACCAGCGGCATTAAATTAACAAAAATCATAAACAGTTCCAGGGGAGATTTGGCGCAACAATAACATGTTCTTCCATCTACTTATAAAGGGGGTGATGCAGAGTTTGTTGTAACAAAGCAACAAGGATCATGTCTGGGTTGGTCCCATTTTTGTTCACTACTTAATGGGAAAAGACAGCAATACAATAGCTTCAATTCATCATTTATTTAAAATAGTACCAATACAAGTAGCACAACATCTCAAAGCACACCACACAATCATGTGAATGAAGGCCTGTGCTGACCTTTCATGAGACGACCAACATAAAATACGAATCTACAGATGTGAATAGGAAATGCAATCTCGTTTTGTGCAATTGCACTGAAATCAAGCAAAGTTGCCGGTGTGGCATTTAAGTTTGATATAGCAACAAGTTGAATAGATATCCCTATTTTAAGAGGCAAAAAAGGAAACAATTACTGGCCAATAAAGGAGGATGAAACATGCGGCCACAAAAATAAGCATCTACCTTATCTTGATGAAAACAAAGTATAGGATAGTAGTATTTCTAAAATGGTTGCATTGATTCATATTAACACAGAAATTTCTCTTACAGTTCAATAGTTAATTCTGAGAGTGGCATTGCTTAATTTTACCAGCGACATTAGATTAAGAAAAAGCATAAACAATTCCAAGGGAGAGTGGGTGCAACAACACCATGTGCTTCCATCTACTTACAAAGGGGGTGATGCAGAGTTTGTTGTAACAAAGCAACAATCATCATTTCTGGGTTGGTACCATTTTTGTTCACTACTTAATGGGAAAAGGGAGCAATACAATAGCTTGAATTCAACATTTATTTAAAACAATACCAATACAAGTAGCACAACATGTCAGTACACACTGCACGATCATGTGGATGAAGGCAAGTACCAACCTATCATGACGCACACAAGATCACCTACGAATCTACCAACACGAATAGGAAAACCCAACCTTGTTTTGTGCAGTTGCAGTAAAATCAAGCAAAGTCGCCGGTGTGACGTTTAAGTTTGCTATAGCAACAAGTTGAATAGATGTCCCCGTTTTAACAGAGGCAAAAAAGGAAACAATTACAGCCAATAAAGGAGGATGAAACAAATGGCGACAAAAATAAGCATGTAACTTATATTGATGGAAAGCAAAGTAGGACGGTAGCATTTCTAAAACTATTGCATTGGTTCATATTAACAGAGACATTCTCTTAAAACAACATCCGTTAAGAATGTAATTTACTTTTAATAGTGGTATTGCTTCAATTTTCCAGCAGCATTCTTAGATTAACAACAGCAAATTAGATGGATGGGACATGGGACATGCCAGCACCATGTGTGTCCACACGTATAAATGGGTGATGCAGAGTATGTAGCTAAGCAACATATCTACGTTGGTCCCATATTTGTTCTCTTTGAACCTTTTTCCTATGTGAGGGCAGCAAATCTAGTCCTGCACAAACTACCCGACCCCCCAGTTTCTTTCCCTTTTCAACAAAGAGATCGGTTCCTTATAGATGTGTGTACTGGGTTACCTCCCTTTTTCCCTTTTCAACCAACAAATCGGCTGGATAGCCAGTCTATACTACTTTCCCTCCCTCCTTTCCTCATTGAATCACGTCCTAGATTCATGCTCCACCCCACCGCACCCTTCTTTCCTCTTTGAACCAAGACCTAGATTCGACTACAGAATCGAAAAAGATCCGCGTGCAACTAGAGCAATGACAGTTTCAAAGAAACTTATACCTTAGGGTCATCGGGATGTGGCAAGGCGTGCGCCAGGAGGCCAGATCGGCCCACACTACGTACGATAGCGAGGAAGAAGGGGCCGGTGGCCCTCCCGCACAGGCGCTGGGTGAAAGAGAATAGCGCAACCGGCAGTGGATTTCCTCCCTCGCCGAAAGCGATAGAGTTAACACTGCACGTCCTTCCCTTCCCGGTGCGACGGGATATGGACGCCTCCTTCACCAGCTGCGAGTGGGGAGAGAGATACAGAGGCCACAATGCAATCTTGTTTAGATCCGGTGAGAGGGTGAGAGACTGTGAATATAGCAAACCCTAGCAAAGGAACGCTGAGCCTCCAACATGTATATATATGTAGTGCGGTGAGAGTGTGGAGAGTGCAAACCCTAGCGAACATGCGCTGAGGCTCCAGCTTATATAGTGTGCTACATATATACTGTATTACAGACTGAGCTCTGGTGCCTTAACTACACCTGCCTTTGGCTGTATGATAGGTGGGCCAGCCACATTTTGGGCCCACCTGTCATACACCCAAAGGCAGGTGCACTAAGTCAATGAAGTTGCGTCCATATAGTACTCGTGTATACTACTAATATATAGCGGAGTGGTTTTCTTATTCTCTCCATAACAATCATTTTAAATTGTGTAAGTATGAAACGAAACTCTTTATTTAACGTACAAGTGAGGAAAACTAAGTACTTCGGATGAACTAAAGATCCACGCGTCCTGGTCGCACTTCCTGTCCTTCACGTGCGATACACTACCCTCCCTTAAAACTACCCATAGTGGGACTAACATAGGTGGTAACATCACACTTATCTAGGCAAAATAGATGATGTGGCATGTAATTAATGAAGAAAGATAGGCATGTGGTAATATAGTTAGTTACTGTAACATTACATATATCAAGAAAAGATGAGTCTTTAACCTAATAAATGAAGTGATGCATGACACAACACATATGTTACTACTCACTGTGGAGGTAGTAACATAGACTAGTAACATATGCATGTCACTACACTAAGGTACTCCCCACTGTGACTAGTCTAAGTGAACAACCACACATGCGCCAAATTATCGGAAACGTGTGAGAGTGTGTACAAATAATGAATTTTAATTTCAATTATCGGAAAGGTTTGAGAGTATGTACAGTTTGCCCTCTCTCATTAATTATGGTTTGTTGTGTTCGGCCTAAACTTGGTCAAACTTTACAAATTTTGACTTCAGTCAAATCTAATATGCAGAGTAAATAAAAGGGCTACTACGTCCATCCCGGTTTTTAGTCCACACCATTTTTTTAATAAAATTTAATAGCTGGACAAACAAAATTCCAGGGAAGCTAAATACAAAGTTGTGAGAAGGCTTAGAAATCAATACAAAACTTATGCTCTTAGTACCAACATCGATCCTTCTTTGAGGAAACATTTGGTTCATAGCCAATTGTGTGATAAAATTGCACCAACGTGAAAGATGACTGCGTCAACAACGCAACCAAGGTGAACTGATGAAGGATATCATCTTTGTGGGTAACAAGCAAAGAGCATTGATGGAAGAGAGCTTGTTTTTCATGGAAAATCGATCAGCTTCACCAGCCGACGCAACCATGAGCATTGATAGGTCATCGTGGTGATGCATCATCCATTTGGCATCAAGTTTGGGTGAGGCACCTATGAATTTCGACAAATCCTCATTGTGGTCTGTTTTTTCTCATTAATCAAGCTTGAGGAAGGAAAAACCACGTGGCAGAGGACAGTGAGGCGGAACAACAATGGCCATCCAATTTTGTGCAGTTCCACTAAAATTGAGGAAGACATGCCCGGGTATGGAGATACGCATTGCTGTTTGCAAAAAAAAGGATATAGTATTGTTACTTTGTTTTGGCAGTGGTACATGATTAACAACGACATTTAGAGGATGTGTATATTTGGACGACCATATAGACAAGCTGTTGGATGCCTGTTTTGGGCTCACGTCGTGGAAAATGAGTATAGACATCCATATAGAGAAGCCATTGGAGATTCTCTAAACCAGGATACCCGAGAAAAAAAGCATTTCTTCATTTAACCAGTGATAGTATTAGATTAGCAACAGCAATAGGAGCATATAGACAATGACCGCACAACCACCATGTACTTTTTGTCCAAACAACATGTATACCTCCACTGAGGCATAAATCAGGAAAAAAATCGAGTGGCATTTCCTCTATAATAGTAGGTGATGTTGGACCAGCCGACGAACCCTAGATACTATACATGGGGAGCTGGGGAGTAGTCGCATAGAAGAAAACCTGCATGCAGCAACCTGGGGAGCTGTACCAGTACAAGAAGTTATACCTCAGGTGGGCGAGATGTCGCTTAGGCAGGCGGGCAGGATCTGCCCACACAACGACAGCGAACAAGGGCGTGGAGGACCTTCGTCCGCGCCGGCTCCGAGAGGACGGTGCGCATCGGCTTCCTCCATCACCGACGGTGACAACGTCAACGCTGCACCTCCTCACCTCCCACAGCGGACGGGATTCGGCCAGATCTGTGACCACCGGTGAGGAGAGAGATAGAGTGGACATTGTCATGTTGTTTTGATATGGAGAGGGTGAGAGAGCGAGACGCGAGAAACCCTATCAAACAAGAGCATATATATACAATGGAGTAAAAAATCTCTCCATAGCAGTGGTTTTAAATAGAAAATGCGCATTCTCGGAAAAAGAAACGAAAAGTGGCGGACAATTTTTTAATGTACCAAGAAAGAAAACTCGACCAAAAAAACACGCCCCCGCTTCCAGGTCGCGAGAGTCGTCGCGCACACACACATAGACATAGACATGCATACCCATGTTTACGTACAATTCCATCTCCATCTCCATCTCCAATCATATATTTCCAGCTGGCACATTATTTACATGTTAATTATATACGCAGCAATATTAACGTACATCATCTCTTGTTTGCGGGCATCCGGACCGCTGCCACGCCCGCTCCTGACCAACCCGAACCCTCTTCACCACACGCGCGTGCTTCCTGCCTGAAACGGTCAGTGCCACATTCATGCCCGGCCAGAGCGGACGCGACCTCTCACTGGCATCAGCATTGAAGCGGTGTGCCGGCCGAGAGAGCGTCGCCCGCACTGCTTCCCGGTGCACGCGACTGCTCCACGTTCAAAGGTCGCAATAGCCGTCCACAACCTACCTGTCAAAAGTTCTTGGGATTCCGTGCTACAGCTTGCTATCCTCCCCCAACTCATCAATCTCTTCCAGTAGTGCTAGTACTCCATGGCGCGATCCATCGACAAGCAGGCGAGAAAGTTATCATATACTCGGTTTGCGGTGAGTGGCATGCTGAGCGACCGTGTGGGGTGGAGCCGTGGAGGAGGGTGAGACACGAACGCGACATATGTGATTTAAACGTTGGTTTTGCTCGATGGCGCGATCCAACGAAACGAAATGTTAGTTTCTCTCCATTTCCATTTTTTCTCTGGAAAAACAGAAAACTAACACGCATGCTGATGCATCTCAATGATTCACATATCATAGCCAATATTTACTTCACAACTAAAGGAAAAAGTTGTGAGAGCGTGTACAAAAGAAAAACTACTGATGGGGTCACTACAACTTAAACCCTAAACCCTAAACAGGATTTAATTTCCTGGCTGGGTAGAACTAGTCGAAGGAAAGACGGCTGGCACCCTCGGATCATACGATGCTTTTGTGTAGTTTCACTAAAATCGATCTGAGCATCCCTGATGGCAAAGATATTGAAGAAGTGTGTTTAGAATAATAGTACTGGTAGTAGTTCATGAGACATAAACTCATCACAAATAGAAGCCGATAGAAGTAGAGAAATATTGACATGCAGACGGACATACGTGGGGAGCTGTGGCAGTGGAGCAAGCCGGCTCCAAAAGGAAGATGTACTACCTGGGACGTCGGGCTGTAGCTAGAAGGGCGGTTGGGAGGCGGCATCAGCCCATACCGTGGGGACCCCTGATTGGGACGCACCGACTATGGGTTTTCTCCCTCGCCGATGTCGACCGCGTCTATGCAGAACATTGTTCCCTTTCCCCAGCGGCGGGATCAGGCCGGATATGTGACCAACGGTGTGGCCACCGTTGTTCTATGCTTGTGAAGAGGGCAACCGAAGCAAGCAGGCCTGTAGCTTAGGCTCCTGCTCGTGTATATATAGTGGTTTTCTTTTTCTCTATATATCAACCATTTTATATTGCCTATGTGTCACTGAAGAGTGAAATGATGGTTGCTTCTTCTGACTAACTTGCTGTGTGATTTGACTGCTCCTTAGTGGCCCCTACACGTACTCCCCCTACATGTATGACCGTTCCCGAGTCTCACTTGTACTTATCTCTATTTTCTTGCATGACACGTAGACAGGATGCGCATAGAGGAATTTTGTTACTGCACGTTGTTACGTAGTACTTTACTACTAGTACCTACTCCCTCCTTCCGGTTCACTACTGGTACTCCCTCCGTCCTGGCTTATTGGTCCCCTTTGTACTCAATTCATGGGCCAGTTTTCCTCAAGAAATTGTCTTTACCATCGTATTAATATCGGGAATGCATGCGTGAACAACGAATGATTAAATCTTGCATGCAACGTTTTCACAAAAGCATTGACTTATGAACATGTGAATGTGAGGGACTACAACCTCGTGCATGCATGAAACAGTCACACATACACATGGACGCAAAAACGCGTGCGACACCCTAATGCATGCATGTCCGAGCACACGGCGAAACACACACGGTCACGCTCAAGTGCTCAACCTACACGTGCATGCACACACATACTCAGCCAGGGTGAGATAGTGACTATATAAACACCGGAAAATGTATATATTGAGTGCAATGAGCGTATTATGAAGTCCACTGACCATATTTTTACAAATATACATTGACAGACAGTGTATTTATCTCATTTGAAATTAAGCGATATTAACCGGAAAGGAGGCAGTATGGACTAGCATTACTTTGTTGTGTCCCGTCAACTTGCTGAACGAGGAGAAGCTTGCAGGATGGGAGAAGCTTGTGCGCGGTGTCTCGCAGGACATGGAGAAACTTTTCACTAATGCAAGCTCTCCCTCGCTTAGGACGTGGACGTGCAACAGTTAATTCGGTGTCAGATTGCCAGAAGCATACACTATACTAGTACTATTATTGTTGGACTTCCCGAAGAGGCGAATAGCCAAGCACAAAGTTTACTAGTACTAGTACTACTACTATAGAGGTATGTACTATACTACTAGGAACCGGATGGAGGAGTTTCTGCACTCTTATTATATTTTAAAAATGTGATAAAGCAATCTTCAACACAATTGGTTCTCTTCGAGGGTTCTCGCATGTGATAATATGGAAGTTGATTGCATGGAACACTCGCCACAATTATTGCTTAATTCTGGCTCATATCCTGTTACAAATAGGAGCGCTCGGTAATATTTCCTCTTTTTTTTGTTATTCAGCATGTAAACAAGTCAGCAAACCTTGCGGCGCATCTTTGTGCGAACCGTGCTTGCTGCACTTTGAATGTGGCTGAGAGCTGGCTTGATGAAACACCTCGCTTCCTTCTTTTTTTGTGGGGTACCTCACTTCCTAGTGACCAGTCTCTTCGCTGATCGTCCGAAGAATGCTTATATATGAATAAAGCTCTCTCATTTACCCACAAAATAGATTAAGCCATATTAACCGGAAAGGAGGGAGTATGGGCTAGCACTACTTTTTGGTGTGTTCCATCAACTCGCAGAATGTGGAGAAGCTTGCAGGACATTGTGAAGCTCGCCTACGCCTTTTGACTAATGCAACCTACCATCGCCCAGGCGGTGGACATGCATCAGTTCATTCGGTGTCAGATTGCCAGAGGCATACACTATAGTACCCAACATAAGGAGTACCATCATTGTTCGACTTCACAAAGAGGCGAAGAGCCAAGCGCAAGGTTTAGTAGTACGAGTAGTAGTAGTAGTACTACTAAAACCGCATGCTGGAGCGTCTATACTCTTATTTTATTTTAATCTCTGATAAAGTACACATTTATTCGGGAGAAGGGCGGAAAACGGCAGCCCAATACTATAGTATTGAAAAACATCGAACATGTAATGATGATATCGATCAACCATGCTCGAATATATCTTGGCCTCCGTGCGAGCCCGTCTGTGTATTCTCGCTCCTCGTCTCTCTCAAGGAATGGCGGGTTGGCCATTTTGCCGTCAATTGAGATCGGTTTGCTCACACTCTGGTCCCACATGTTAGTGATATGCCAAGAGGAAGTGCGTTGACCGACTGGCCATACGCATACTTGGTTTTGCACCTTCATACTACTCCTCCCACCGTCACAGTTTACAGGGCGCACTTCATTCTGATGCATTTCTCTCATTGCATTTCCACCACCAGAGATACTTTAGACGCTTTAGTTTAATGCTCAATTAATTAGGGCGTGGTAACCGCAATCAAGTCCACAATTTTCTCTCGATGTACTACGGAATGGAGTAAGTGCATGCATGTGTGTACCCGGGGTGGAAGCACTGCATGCATGTGTGTACGCATTATTTCCTCTAGTAATAGACATCGTGCTATAACTACCAATGCTATTTTTCAGGCCGATCGCTAGTCGCCTTGGTCCCAGAGATTTTTTTTGAAGCACGCTCTATAAACAGTGACAGATGGAGTAGCATGAGCGGATTCAAAGAAGAGCATATTGATGGTTGCTTCTTCCGAGCAACTTACAGTGGGAAAGGTGGGGCTTATGATTTGACTGCTCATTACTCACTATTAATGCAGCGCAACGACCGGGCTGAGTCTCCCAAGCGGTTGTGCACTACTCCCTCGGTTCTTAAATATACTCCAGAGTATTTGTCTTTCTAGAGATTTCAACGAGTGACTACATATGAATAAAAATGAGTGAATCTACACTCTAAAATATTCCAATTTGAAATTTGTAAAAAGACAAATATTTAGGAACGGAGGAGTATAATTTTGTGCATGGCACATGGACCCAGATGCTGAAGAGGCTTCTAGCAATGCTATCAAGCTTCCAGCATTTTGTTTACATAATTGACGTACTATACAAATAATTTTGTAGTGATATGAAATTGTACAATGCTCTGAGCTTTCAGCTTTTGTTTCGTGTGTTGAGCCATCGATGCTCTTTCGGAAACAATAAAGAACTAACTTCCTTGCTAATGCATCTCAATGATTAGCAGATCAGAGCTAACATTTACATCACAACTGAAGACAAAGTTGTGAGAAGGTGTTAAATTAAAATTGACCCATGCTTTCATTGGCAGCAACATCCACCCAGCTCTGTCTAAATCAACAAGGCATGTTGGGAAAAAAGTAGCTGTCTGGAGCATGCAACATTCCGATCATTTTGTGCAGTTCCACTAAAATAGAGCTAAGTGTCCCTGTTCCAAAGATATTAAGTGTGATTACAATAATAGAGGACTGCTGATGAAACAATAAACACACAAATAGAAGCCAGTCACCTTTGCAGTCTCTCTTAAGACTAACTAGTTGGAGAAGATTAAGCAAATAGTTGGAGAAGATTAGGCTCGGAGTTGGATGAGGAGGATAGAGAAAAACCAATCTCCCTCTGTGCAGTCGCACTGAAATGTGGAGACGTTGCCCGTGTGACATTTTAGTACAACTGCACAAAACACTCTTAAGAAAAAAGTGATTTGTGCAGTTCACCAAAAGGTCGCAATAGCAACGAGGTGAAATGGATAGCTCTGTTTGCAAAAAATAGGTAGAAAGGAAACAATTACTGGCCAATAATAGTTGATGACACATACAACGACAAAAAAGAAGCATATTCCTTGTCCTAAGGGAAGATAACAACACGGTTGTGTTTGTCTAAAACGGTGTGAGGACGAGATTGCAATATGGAAAGTACGCCGAACGAGCTACGTTTTGGGCAAAGAACTATGGAAGATCCACGTGCAGTGACATGGGAAGACGGGCAGTGGAGCAAGGCCGGAAGGGATACCTGGGGGTCGTCATGATGTAACTAGGTGAGCGGCGGCGGGCGGGGTCTGCCCATACTGCTGCAGCGAACAGGTGGCGTAGGCCCTACCGCACATGAGCTTGGTAAGAGAGAACGGCAGGTACCGCAGATCGAGACATGATGCATCGGCGCCGTCGAATAGAGAAACGATGCACATCCTCCCTTTCCACCGGCGGACGGGATGCAACCGGATCAGTGGCCAACGGTGGGAGAGAGAGAGGTCACCACCGCCTTGTGTGAGATACTCTGAAGAGAGACAAACCCAGGCAGGCAGGCTCCATTGTATATAGTGGAGCGGACTACCTTTTTCTCCATAAAAATCATTTTGTATTATGTGTACGTGCCATTGAGCGATATAACTTTATTTAAAAATAATGCGCCAACGCATCAAGTCGAACTTTGTTTTGTGCACGCGTGGTACACGTCCTCCGTAGGTAAACAACCACTACACGTGTTCAAATTAGCACGTGGGCTGCCATTTTCGTACAGAAATGAGCTCCACCGTGTACCCGCGCGGGTGTGGCTGGGCATGAAGCGTGAGTACGTGCACCTATTCTCTTCGTGTACGTACACCACCTACGTGGGGTTGTGTGAGAGAGATACAAACGTAGATAGATATGGTGTGTGGGTTCATGAGTATTTTTGGGGGGGGGGGGGGGTCAATCAAAAAATGTAACATATGCAATGTGTGTGAAATAGAGTCCTGGATATATCGTATATATAGAGGGGGCGATCCACAAGAAGAGAGTGGAGGTATCATCGGCTTGAGGTATCCATAGAATCGAAGAGAGGGATGATGTGTGTGTGTGTGCGCGCGTGCACAAACACGATCGATAAAGAGTGCCATCGAATTTGTGTGTGCCCATGTCAAAGATATAGAGTGGCTGGCCTACTGGAACATGAGAGGGGACATGTACAGTTTGTCTCTGTGGCATGGATACCTACCTACAACGCTCAACTATCGGTGTGTGGTGGGGGAGGTACAATGGTTGGTATATGTGTGGAGGAGAGAGGCCTACCTTTTGTATTAAGGGAGATCGATCGGCATCCATGCATATGTGTAGGAGAGGAATAAGGTTGGGAGAGAGACAGAGCTAGAGTGTTGGAGGGGGTGGTAGTGGAGTTGCTTCTAACAAATGGTGGGAGACAGTGGCGGACCTATGAATGGTCCAGGCCCCAGGCGAACTGGGCCAACGCCCAGGCAGCTTAGTTGACTATAGCGTTTTATTGCAGCTACAGTGTTAAAATATACAAAGGATATGGGCCTTACGCCCCAGGCCACCGCCCCTTCTGCCTGGGGCCTGAATCCGCCCATGGTGGGAGAGGCTTGCTAGACAAACGAAGGGCACGCCTGCAATATCAATAAGAGAGGGGATGGCTGCCTGTCTGTGCACGTGCGTGCGAGAGACGGGTCAGGAGGCATGCACGAATGATGAGGGGGGCGATATGGCTGTTGTAAGCAGACGTAAATACATAGGAAGATCAATTGTCCTTTGTCAGAGAAAGGAGAGACATAACTTGTGAGGTACGTTGATCGATGGGTGGGTGGGGAGGAATAGTTAAAGTCGACCTAGGTATATGTAGGGAGATCGATCGGTATACATACATGTATGTGTTAGAAGCAAATAAGGCCCGGGGAGAAGGATAGAGAGAGAGGGGTGCATCTAGGAGGTGGTGGGAGAAGCATACTATATCAAGGGGGAAGGAGTGTGCGAGTACGAGATCGATGAAAAGAGTGGTGGGAGTGAGGCATGGAAGGTGAGAAGAGAAGAGGGGAAGCTTGTGTTTGTGGTAGGCACACCTGGCTAGAGAGGCATATCGATCGATGTGTGCTGTAAAGAAGGAGCTGGGGGGCCTAGACACACCGTGGGTGAACGACCTAAAGTGAAAAGATGAATTTGCGTGATGGAGCTAAAGAATGTTGAGGGAGGGTGAGAGGGATGCGGGCGTGTGCACGCACGAGACAAACTTAGCGCTAGCTACAAAGATAAGAGGATTGTGTGGGTGTAAAAGACGAAAAGAGATCATGATTCATTATAAAAAGCGATTTCAGATATTTGAAGAATTTATCATAGTGTTTTAAACCGACGCATGCGTGAATATATATAACGGTGATACACATGGTGTGGTTATGAACATGTTATACTACATATAATATATTTTATCTCTACTCTTATAAAATACAGAGTTGTTGATGATGGTGTGCCTGCCATCGTGCAATATAGGCCGTCTGATTTATATCTGACGGATAGGAAGGAAACTATGGCAATTTGGAAAAAAAAGATACCCACACCCCTCTCCATATTTGCAAATAAGGCCTCCCCTTGATCATGTTGATGTTCCGTGGAATGCATGGGCATCTTGCTAGTACTACATATAACATATAGAACATTGATTATAATTTGGGCTAATGTGTGGCTTTTGCAGCTCAGGGCTAAATACTTGTCATAATGTAGGGGGCGGGGCACTATACTTTGTGTGATAAACACGGTGTACGTATGCAACATGGTTTAGATTATGAATATATAGTTAGTACATCAAATGTACTATTGTTTGGAATCAACATCAAGTGTATTCAAAAAATTGAATTCAAGTTCATATAGTACACATATTTCATATCTATCCCTATAGTAATCATGTGGTGTGTTGTTAAGGTAATACACGAATGATGGTTGAAGTTGGCAACAATCATGATCGTAGATTCTTATTGAAATAGAGAAACGAAATCAAATTCAGTTTGAATTGCAGCGGTAGTATAAACATTTGGAATGCACTAAAATGTTGGTATGAGTAGGTTACATGCATTATACAGCCAGCAAAAAAATTTAATTGGACATAACATGGATTCATACTCTATTTTGAATAACATTTGTATAGTAAAACGGGACAAGACTCTCTCATTGTGTGGTGCGAATAGTTTTATTTTATTAATTTTTTTCGTTGAGGGAAGTGTGAATTGATTTGGTATGTACAAGTACAATATTACACGTTAGGCTTGTCCATAAAATTCAACCCGCGCCTTGTTATATCCCGAAAATTCAGATATCGTGCTCCCAAAACTGGCGCCTTCACAACCCGCGCGAAAACTCCCTCCAGCTGCCAAATCCCAACACGCGAAATCCCCCTTCTAAGCTGAGCCTAAAGGGCCGCTACTTCAACTTAATCGGTGGGGGTACTTTTGTAACACACCCTACATTTTGGACAAGTGTGTCCCTAAGTCATGGTTCCCCCTCCCATCGCCTTCTTTTCGCCATTTGAAATCCCAGGCCGCCATAACCTCTCCGCTCCAGCCGGGAAACCCCACCCTCCTCCGTCCGCCACCTCACCACTGCCCAGTCGGAGCCTCTTCCCCAATGACGTCATCCACCGCAACAGCTCGACATCCCTCATCCACCTCCCCGGACAAGGATCCGTCGTCCTGTCAGTTCAGCCGCCCCGTCCTCCACCTCCAAGGAGATGCTCCGATGATCGCCTCGTCTATCGCGGCTTCTCCATCCCCACAGCGCCGCCTTAACCTGCTCCACGGGAACCGCATCATCCTCACCGACTCCTCGGACGAAGCCGAGGCCTACTCGGCACCACCAAAGAGGTTGTACACTTATCACATGGCACATTCTCCTTAACTCGACCTCCTGGTGCCGATGGTGCTCCATCCCGCACCCCCATGGAGTGGCTACCTCAAAGCCGGCACCGCGGGCGACATATCCACGGCGGCTCTCCCCCAGTGTGAGGCCCCTTCGGCGACGGCGGCCATACCAGCCGGACCTGCTGCTCCTGCTGCTCTGGCTCTCGCTCGCTCGTTCTCGCTGCTCCTGCTGCTCCGGCTCGCGCTCGCTCACTGACTCGCCCGGCTACTGCTACTCCGGCTCTCGCTCGCTCACGCTGCTTCTGCTGCTCCGGCTCCCGCTCGCTCGCGCTGCTGCTTTTGCTCTCCCCCTCGCTCGTGCTGTTGCTCTGCTCCGATTTAGCTACACTTCGGTCGACTGAATCGACTTTTGGGTCAGTCGATTTTTAGGGGGTGGGGGGCCTCATCGGAGTTAAGGAAGAACCACCCGCAGCGGGGAGTGTGGCTCGCCAGAGAGGTACCCCACTATCTATGTTAGGGTTCAGGGTGGGGACGGTGGTTGCCGGTGGTGGGGGGCATTTGTGGGGCTGTGGTGTGGGGATCGCCGGAGAAAAAGCTCGGCGCGGGGGGGGGGGCTAGAGCGCTGGCCGGGGCGGCGGCGGACCGGCGGTGGGGAGTTGTTTTGGGGCGGCGAGGTGGCACGGGGGCCGGCGGTTCGGCCGGTGGTGGTTGGTGGCTCAGGGGGAGCATGTTGAAGATGAACTGCAGGCCCTCCCTAGACTACATGTCAAGTGCCTCTCTGCTACCATTGCGTTCAGTTTCGATAGTAACATTCAGATTCCACAGTAAATTTCAGTTTTGACAGTTAAGTTCAGAGTCAACAGTTTTTACCTCATCTGTTGTAGTCAAGTGCTTTTTGGTGATGTAAATTTTACACCTATTTTACATCATCTATTGGAGATGCTATTAGAATCCCACTTGAGATTAACGATCTCTATCTTGTGCTACTTCAGCCTTGACGTCTTACGGCTCACCGGAGCTGCTCCAATGACAGAACAATCCATCACAATAGAGCAGTGCCCTGGAAGCCGTCTACAGATTCCTCAGATCTTCCTCCACACCTCCGACAGCCACCTCTGCCTCAACTTCTTCAGTGGCCAACCCAATGATGCTGAGGTCGACATGGCTACGGCAAAGAGGTTGTACACTTGTTGCATCACTTATTACTCTACATTCATGTTGATCCATTAGGGCTATTTTGGTTCAACGGAAAAACATAGCAATAGGAAATTTTCCTATGGCACTCTACTATTCAATTATTCATGCATCTTGTTGAAAGGAATGGAGCAAAACATCCACCTCGACCTACTTTTCAAAATCCTATGCATGAAAAGAAGACCAAGTGCATTAGTGGCAGAATAACATTCTAACTGTACATGCTTTCATATGGTTTCACTTTATTTTGGCCATGTTTCTTTGCATTCCTCTGCTCTTCCAATTCCTGTGAACCAAACACCCAAGTTGACAGAAATCATGTGTTTACAAATGCTCTGTTCACCATGTGCATTCCTATCCTATCCCAGTGTTTTTCCTATCCCTGCGTTTTTAGAATCATGCAAGCCAAATGAGCCCTTATAGAATTACTTCAGTTACAGGTAGGTGTCGAAGGAAACTTTGTGTGGTTTGTCTTGCTCCTGCCGCGACATTGTCCACCTCTCCTGAGCTGCTACATCGACAGAAGCATCCACCAAACCAGACATCACGACTCCTGACCGTCTTTCGCCGCTTTAGATATCCTTCCCTGCCGCCAGCACCCACCGCAACGGCATCACCATCATTGACTCAGCTGATGAACCTAAGGAGTACACGGGTCCACAAGACAGGTCGCACTCTTTTGTTTATGCTTGTGTTATGCATTGCTTAAAACTACCTGCTACTTTATCGTCCTGTTCACCTCTTAGGCTCCAAGTTAGGTCCAAATTAATGTTCAAACTTGAGTTCTAAATAAGTTGTGGGGCACATATCGGGGCAGCAATGAATAGTATCTCTGTCTAATATCTGGTTCACCTAGGGTATGCCTATGTTGTTCATCTTGGGTGGGAAACAAATAGTAAAGCAATCATTATCTGTCTTTTTATTAAATTAAAGCAATCATCAGCCTGCTATCATTATTTTTGGATCCATCCACTTGTTGTTACCATCACTCTAGATTTCTACATGCCCTCCTTACATAATCTCACCATATTTTTTCGTATGCATGTCAGATATTGTACCCAGTCATGTTGAACATGTAGAGAAAAAGAGAAGAGTTCTGCGCGGCAATACAATGTCATGCAGACATCGCTCCATGGTGGGTTCAATGGTAAACCCTCCCCCTCTCCAGATTGTAATCCAGAGGAAGATATCTGTTCTGAGGTGGATTCAGATGCAGCTGGCCACTCCTATTTACCCTCCAAGGTGTTTGCTCTACCTTGGCATGATGATGTTAGTCATATCATGCATATGTTGCCTTGCAGTGCCTACTTTTGACATCACATATGCCATCTGCTTAGTTTAGACATGTTATGTAATGCCACGTGTTTAGTTTCTATATCATATATGGGCATTATGAAGTCTCATGTCTTTTAGCCAGCCATAATATATGTGAAATGTGCAATGCCATCCTGTTTAACCAGGCATCATATATTTGAATGATATCTTGCCCATCCTTTTCTTCATTACATTTCCATTTGTCGACAATGTTTGTACATTAAACTACTCTTCCCATGAATCATCCATTTGGGTGGGAGATGGAAAAATCTGGAGTGAAAACAAGGCCTTCGGAGCAGACAGTGCTACCTGTCGAAGCAGATCTTTTGTTGGTTCCCAATAGCTCCTCAGAGGTGTATGCTCTAACTTGGCACAGTTATACTGCTCATATCATGCATATGGTGTCTTGCATTGCATAGTTTAGACATCATATACACAATATTCAACACCATGTTCTTAGTTCAGACATCATATCAAATGCCCTCTGTTTAGCATATAAATCACATATGTGAATTAAATCATGCGATCCTGATTACTTAGATAACATGTATGTGAATTATGTCATGCGATCCTGTTTAGTTATTCATCATACTTTTGAATTATGTTATGCTATGCTATCCAGTTTAGATAGACATCATATATGTGAAATTATGTCATGCTATCCGTTTTAGTTAAACAATATACATGTCAACTATTTCATGCCCTCTTTTTTGCACACTATCTATTGCATCTGTCTCTCATACAATGTTTGTACATTCAACCATGTTTTCTATTTATCAACCATTTGAATTGGAGCGGGTGATGCCAGTATCTAGCAGAGTAAAAACACGATCTTCAAATAAAACAATGCTACCTCTTGGTGGAGATAGCACCCCGGTTATACATGCACGAGGACCAGCCCTACCACACATAACCCAGACACTCGCAGATTGTACCCCTCCTGCGATGGTCAGAGAACCAGCTTCACCCAATCTAACCCCAACCTTAGGAGATAGTAATTCAATTCCTGTTGACACAACACCATCTCCACCACAGAGCTCTGAAACAAGAGCAGTTAGTAAGGCAGCTCTAGTGCCCAAAGGGCTAGTACTACCATGGCGAACCCCAACTCCACCAGTTGGTACGCCTATTCCTGTGGAGGAAGCACAACCAGCCAATCATAGTTTAGCATCTATCGCATTTGATGTTGTTAAATCCTATGTGCGTATCTTCCCATCTTGGAAATTTTATACTGAAGATGAAGGAAAATGCCAGTTACAGGTGTTTGTCCAGGAGTTATGTGTAAGTAATGTTATTCATGGCAATTACTTTGCTTTGTCCCATATATTATACCTCCATGATGGTTATAATACAACAAAATTTCCCATTTTCTCTATAGAGAAGGACCGATTTGTAAACTCGGGATGAGGTAACCTGTGTTAATACCTCTGCTATCTTCAAGAATGCTTGGTGGCAGTATTGGAATTACCTGAATAAAACATACTTCACTGGCAAAGAAACTCATCAAATTCCCTTATGTTCTCCCGAGACACATTTATTGGATGATAACTGGGAACACCTTGTTCTGTACTAGTCCCGAACCAAGAATGTGGTAAGGTCTATGAGCTCATTTTTTTAATTACTGTATTCTTGAGTCTTAGTGTACTCTATTCATGTAGAACAAGTGCTTAAACCTGAAGAACATCTGTTCTAATTTAAGATTCCATTGCTATCGTGCATACTGCTTTGCTCTTGTATCACTGTATTTACTCATACAAACTTATTTTTAAATTGAAGGATCCAATCAAAACTCCAATGGCACAGCAGGTATGTTCACGCATGTTTCTTTAACAGGTTTGCTCTTATCAATAGCTCTGTTGATTTCAATTTCAATTGTGTATACAGTTGACTTCTCATATCACACACATTACTAGCATCACAACAGAGTCAATATTGTTGTTGTACAGGTAGACCCGTCGTATCCATCTGAAATCTTGTTGTGTCGTGTAGTTTCCCACGCTTTGCATTCTTTCACTGCTGCTTTGTCTTAAACTGATATGATTTGAACCGTGTCTCTATTTTGATTTGGCAGGACAATGCAGTGACCATAGGACATAGATATATGTTTGTTTGATGCTTTTATTATGTACTAGTACTTGGCAATAGAAGACTTGGTAGTCTAATCATGTCCACCTTACTAATGAACTGGTTCACCGAAATGAGTTTCATATAGTAGTACATGCTAAACATGTTATGTGTCTGCTTGTTTCTTCTTTTAGAATGCTGACAGAATATTGGGGAAGAGTGCCTTATTAAACAATGGTAAAGGAAGTAATGCTGATAAGGTTCAGGATAGTGAGATATCCTTGTTGGTCTCCAACAAAGCTGATAAAACAACTAAGGAAGACTATCTTGAAGACCGTGAGACTACCCCAAAGTCCTATCTTGGTTTAGTGTTCGAGTTACTGGCCACTACCGCTTGCACAAGCTATTCAAACTCCATGTCTGAATTAGTTCGGTTTCTTGAGTCTCAACTACAAGCTGAAAGACATCGATCAGCTGTGCTGCGACAAGAAGCGAAAGGACTGCAGAAGTCCCTGGAGCATTCAGATGCATACTTTCTGGTGCAACAACAAGTGTTGGAGGATTTTAGCGCTAAGCAGGACAAAGCTAATAAGCTTGCTAAAGTTATTGCCAGCATGGTGGATACCCAGGATAACGTTTATTGATCTCTTATGAAGTTGTTTCAGTTATGCTCTTGTTTTGCTGCCACATTTATTTTAATTTTGAACTGGTGGCCAATTTTGACGGCCAGTGTATGTGATATGCTGCTTTGTTCCCTATATTTACACTGGTGGCGAACTTTTATGCCCGGTGGATGTAATATGTGTAATAGATGTAATAGGCTAGCGCTAGTTACTTGCTTATTTATTTCCTTATTGTCTTTTTTAGTTGTTTGCTTGTAGTCACTACAGTTCTTTTTCCGCGTTTTTCTAGTGGCCACAATAACCTATTTTTGGTAACTAGGCCACAATAATCATGGCAACACACGGACTATTGTAACCATGGGCCTCCTGCGGGCCGTAGGATCCATGGGCCTTCTACGGGCCATATGATCCATGGACTTTCTACGGGCCTTATGATCCATGGGCCTTCTACGGGCCGTAGGGTCCATTGGTCTTCTACGGGACGTAGGATCCATGGGCCTTCTATGGGGCGTATAATCATTTCGCCAAACATGGGTCGTACTATTCGTGGACCATAACGGGCCGTTAATAGGCCGTATTTGATAACGCTATGAAAACAACCCAACAGGTTAACGGGCCCAATGTAACCACGGGCTGAATTTGGCCCATAAATGGAACATGCCAGTAACAGACCGTAACTAACCGAATTCTAGAAATGAGCCCAAGAATAAATGGGCCCTTAAAAGGCCGAAAGTTAACACGGGCTAGAAATGGCCGACGGAATAATGGGTCGTTAATGGGTATAAAGTGATACAGTGTTCATTATGGGCCAGTTTCATCTCGGGCCTTTATTGGGCCAGAGTTACGAAGGGCCTCATATGGGCCGAAAGAAATCATGGGCTATACATGGGCCGGAAGTAACAACGGGCTGGAATCATGTTGGATGGCCCAGATGAAGCTATTGGGCTTAATTCCGGTAGGCCGTAATGGGTCGGGAGTTAGCGGGTCGTAAATGGGCGATATACGAACATGCCGCTAACAGGCTTTCCCTGGGTCGGCCCGTTACCTTTTGACCAAGTCAAATGGGCTAACCTTTTCACTGGAATGGGCCTCTGTTGGGCCGTGCCACGTGTCGACGTATCATAGGTGCCTCCTGACCAATGAGTGGATGACATCTGTCCCAACGGTGAGCCAACACGTGTTTCCTCCGGCCAATGAGAATTTTCCACGTGGAAAATCCCCATTGTCTGGGCTTTTAACGGGTTATCGGATCCAAAACCGGACCCGATAGCTTAACGACGACCTGTTACGGTGGATGCCACGTGTCGGTCATCCTTGACGAAAACACTTCTATGACGCGCAATTTACCGTGATGATAATTTTGGTAATGTCATGGAACACTTCTACGACAGCACATGTATGACTATCTTGACTCTATCATAAAATTGTCATGGATGTACATGCATGACAGGAAACATGACCTACTGTGACAAACATGTATCATCGCGGAAGTTTCTTATTTTTGTAGTGTCAGGAAGTGTCCAATAATCATAGTTCTTCAATATATTATTCAATAATTCCTCAGCTTGTTCAACAGTTCATTCCCTGAAAACACAACCATCACAACTATCTAGGAAGTCACTGGAAGCATCGGATAGTCCATTATAGAAAATATCAAGTATTTCATTTTTCTTGAGAGGATGATCAGGCAAAGTATTAAGTAATTGGAGTAGCCTCCCCCAAGCTTGTGGGAGACTCTCTTCTTCAATTTGCACAAAGTTAAATATTTCCTACAAGGCAGCTTTTTTCTTATGAGCAAGAAAATATTTTTCAGAGAAGTAGTAAATCATACCCTGGGGACTACGCACACAACTAGGAGAAAGAGTATTGTACCATATATTAGCATCACCCTTTAATGAGAACAAAAATAATTTGAGAATATAGTAGTAGCAAACTTTTTCATCATGAGCAAACAAGGTGGCCATATCATTTAATTTAGTAAGATGTGCCATAACAGTTTCAGTTTCATAGCCATGGAAAGGATCAGATTCAGCCAAAGTAATTAACTCTGGGTTGACAAAGAATTCATAATCCTTATGAGTAATAAAGATAGGTGAAGTAGAAAAATGAGGATCACATTTCATTCTAGCATTCAAAGATTTTTCGTTCAACTTGCATAATAATTTCTTAAGATCATATCTATCCTTACAAGTAAGAAAATCCCTAGCAACCTCTCCATCCATAACATAACCCTCAGGTATCTCAGGCAATTTATATCTAGGAGAGCTAGGTCTAATTGGTGTTTAATAATTCTCAGTTTCAAAGACTTCATTAGTTTGAGTAACTTCATCAGTTTCAGCATTCTCAATATCTTTAGCTCTAGCAAGTTGTTCATCAAGAAATTCACAGTATTATCAAGCAAGGTACTAGCATCATCATAAGCATCATTCATAGCAAAAGTAGCATCATCAATTACTTGCGACATATTAGAATACATAGCAGGTGGTGGTGTTGCAAGTTTAGGGCCTGTTCGAAAACTCTCCGAGCTTCTCAAATCCTCAAATCTAGCTTCTCACGCTAGCTTCTAACTCCTCCTGGCGATGACAACCTATTCGGCTCGATCGATAGCTTCTCCCAACGCCTAATGGTCCGACAGCCCAGCTAGGTGAAAATCAGGTCTCTTCTGTTGTATTTGGGTCTACTGGAAGCTTAGAACCAGCCCATTTCTAGGGAAAGAAGAGGAGGTTGCGTACCGATTCGTTTTTCTAATGGGGGAAGAGCTAATCGTTTTCTTTAGCGGTGGCACTTCAGTTGTAAATATGTGCAACTCTAGATTTTCAATTTTTTGGAGCTGGGCCAAAGGTGCTTCTTGTTTTTACACTGTGGGAGGCTCTAGCTTCTCAGATTCAGCTTCATGTAGATAAAACGTTCGGCTTGATACCAAGCATGGAGTTCGTGGAGTTGGAAGCTGGAGGATCTCAGAACAGGCTCTTACTCAAAATAGAAGGTGAATCAAGTGCAGAGCTAGATGGCAATTTCTTACCTGCCCTCGTCTTAGAGGGAATGATCTTGGTTCTGGTATCTTTCAAATTCTTCATAGTAATCAACAGATATAAATCCCAAGTGACTCAACAAATATAGCTATAGTCCCCGGCAATGGCGCCAGAAAAAGGTCTTGATAACCCACAAGTATAGGGGATCACAATAGTTTTCGAGGGTAGAGTATTCAACTCAAGTTTATTGATTCAACCCAAGGGGAGCCAAAGAATATTTGTAAGTATTAGTAGTTGCGTTTTCAATTCAACCACACCTGGAGACTAAATATCTGCAGCAGAGTGATCAGTAGCACAGTAGTATGATAGTTTGATAGTAGTAGTAACGATAGCAGTGGTAACGGTAATAGTAGTAACCATTTTGTAGCAGTTGTAACAGTAGCAATAGCAATAGTAACTTAGCAAAAACAATATGTGAAAAGCTCGTAGGCATTGGATCGGTGATAACATTGGATAATATTCATCATATAACAGTCATAACCTAGGGCGACACAGAACTAGCTCCAGTTCATAGATATAATGTAGGCCCTGTAAATAGTCATACATGCTTTTGGAAAAGAACTTGCATGGCATCTTTTGTCCTACCCTCCCATGGTAGTGGGGTCTGATACGTCTCCAACATATCTATAATTTTTGATTGCTCCATGCTATATTATCTACTGTTTTGGACATTATTGGGCTTTATTATCCACTTTTATATTATTTTTGGGACTAACCTATTAACCGGAGGCCCAGCCCAGAATTGCTGTTTTTTTTGCCTATTTTAGGGTTTCGAAGAAAAGGAATATCAAACGGAGTCCAAATGGAATGAAACCTTCGGGAACGTGATTTTCTCACCGAACATGATCCAGGGGACTTGGACCCTACATCAAGAAACAAAGGAGGAGGCCATGAGGTAGGGGGCGCGCCTACCCCCCCCAAGCGCGCCCTCCACCCTCATGGGCCCCCTGTTGCTCCACCGACGTACTCCTTCCTCCTATATATACCTACGTACCCCCACACGATCAGATACGGAGCCAAAACCCTAATTCCACCGCCGCAACTTTCTGTATCCACGAGATCCCATCTTGGGGCCCGTTCCGGAGCTCCGCCGAAGGGGTTATCCATCACGGAGGGCTTCTACATCATCACCATAGCCCCTCTAATGAAGTGTGAGTAGTTCACCTCAGACCTACGAGTCCATAGTTATTAGCTAGATGGCTTCTTCTCTCTTTTTGGATCTCAATACAATGTTCTCCCCCTCTCTTATGGAGATCTATTCAATGTAATCTTCTTTTTGCGGTGTGCTTGTTGAGACCGATGAATTGTGGTTTTATGATCAAGTCTATCTATGAACAATATTTGAATCTTCTTTGAATTCTTTTATGTATGATTGGTTATCTTTGCAAGTCTCTTCGAATTATCAGTTTGGTTTGGCCTACTAGATTGATCTTTCTTGCATTGGGAGAAGTGCTTAGCTTTGGGTTCAATCTTGCGGTGTCCTTTCCCAGTGACAGTAGGGGCAGCAAGGCACGTATTGTATTGTTGCCATCGAGGATAACAAGATGGGGTTTTCATCATATTGCATGAGTGTATCCCTCTGCATCATGTCATCTTGCTTAAGGCGTTATTCTGTTTTCATTAACTTAATACTCTAGATGCATGCTGGATAGCGGTCGATGAGTGGAGTAATAGTAGTAGATGCAGGCAGGAGTCGATCTACTTGTCTCGGATGTGAGGCCTATATACATGATCATACCTAGATATTCTCATAACTATGTTCAATTCTGTCAATTGCTCAACAGTAATTCGTTCACCCATCATAGAATACCTATGCTCTTGAGAGAAGCCACTAGTGAAACCTATGGCCCCCGGGGTCCATCTTCATCATATTAATCTTCCATACTTAGTTATTTCCTTTGCTTTTATTTTACTTTGCATCTTTATCATAAAAATACCAAAAATATTATCTTATCATATCTATTAGATCTCACTCTCGTAAGTGGCCGTGTAGGGATTGACAACCCCTTATCGTGTTGGTTGCGAGGATTTATTTGTTTTGTGCAGGTGCGAGGGACTCGCGCGTAGCCTCCTACTGGATTGATACCTTGGTTCTCAAAAACTAAGGGAAATACCTATGCTACTTTGCTGCATCATCCCTTCCTCTTCGGGGAAAACCAACGCAGTGCTCAAGAGATAGCAAGAAGGATTTCTGGCGCCGTTGCCGGGGAGTCTACGCAAAAGTCGATATACCAAGTACCCATCACAATCCTTATCTCCCGCAGTACATTATTTTCCATTTGCCTCTTGTTTTCCTCTCCCCCACTTCACCCTTGTCATTTTATTCGCCCTCTCTCTCTATCCTCCCTCTCTTTCCCATTTTCCTCTTTTTGCCCACTTGCTTTTTGTTTGCTTGTGTGTTGGATTGCCTGCTTGTCACGATGGCTTAAGATAACACTAAATTGTGTGACTCTACCAATACCAACAACAATGATTTTATTAGCACTCTGATTGCTCCTCTTACCGATGTTGAATCTTGTGAAATTAACGCTGCCTTACTGAATCTTGCCATGAAAGATCCGTTTTTCGGCCTTCCTAGTGAAGATGCCGCTACCCATCTAAATAGCTTCGTTGATTTGTGTGATATGCAAAAGAAGAAAGATGTGGATAATGATATTGTTAAATTGAAGCTATTTCCTTTTTCGCTTAGAGATCGTGCTAAAGCTTGGTTCTCGTCTTTGCCTAAAAATAGTATTGATTCATGGAATAAGGGCAAAGATGCTTTTATCTCTAAGTATTTTCCTCCCGCTAAGATCATCTCCCTTAGAAACGATATTATGAATTTTAAGGAACTTGATCATGAACATGTTGCACAAGCTTGGGAGAGGATAAAATTAATGATATGTAATTGCCCTACTCATGGTTTGAATTTGTGGATGATTATACAAATTTTTTATGCTGGATTGAATTTTGCTTCTAGAAATCTTTTATATTCGGCCACGGGACGTACTTTTATGGAAATCACTTTAGGAGAAGCTACTAAACTCCTAGATAATATTATGGTTAATTATTCTCAATGGCATACTGAAAGATCTACTAATAAAAAGGTGCATGCGATAGAAGAAATTAATGTTTTGAGTGGAAAGATGGATGAACTTATGAAATTATTTGCTAGTAAAAGTGTTTCTTCTGATCCTAATGATGTGCCCTTATCTACTTTGATTGAGAATAATAATGAATATATGGATGTGAATTTTGTTGGTAGGAACAATTTTGGTAACAACGCGTATAGAGGAAATTTTAATCCTAGGCCTTATCCTAGTAATCCCTCTAATAATTATGGTAATTCCTACAACAATTCTTATGGAAATTATAATAAGATGCCCTCTGATTTTGAATCTAATATTAAAGAATTTATTACTTCGCAAAAGAATTTCAATGCTTTGATTGAAGAAAAATTTCTTAAGATTGATGAGTTGGCTAGGAACGTTGATAGAATTTCTCTTGATGTTGATTCTTTGAAACTTAGATCTATTCCACCTAAGCATGATATCAATGACTCTCTCAAAGCCATGAGAATTTCCATTGATGAGTGCCAAGAAAGAACCGCTAGGATGCGTGCTAAGAAAGATGCCTTTATAAGAGCGTGTTCTTCTAGTTCCTATGAAAATAAAGATGAAGATCTAAAAGTTATTGATGTGTCCCATATTAAATCTTTGTTTTTAAATATGAATCTTAATAATGATGGGACTGAATATGATCCACCTTTACCTAGAAGGCGTTCCAAGAATTCGGAGTTTTTAGATCTTGATGCTAAAATTAATGAAAGTGGGGTCAAAGAAATTAAAACCCTAGATGTTGCTAAACCCACTATTTTGGATTTCAAGGAATTTAATTATGAAAATTGCTCTTTGATTGATTTTATTTCCTTGTTGCAATCCGTGCTAAATTCTCCTCACGCTTATAGTCAAAATAAAGCGTTCACTAAACATATCATTGATGCCTTGATGCAATCTTATGAAGAAAAACTTGAATTGGAAGTTTCTACCCCTAGAAAACTTTATGATGAGTGGGAACCAACTATTAAAATTAAGATTAAAGATCATGAGTTCTATGCTTTATGTGATTTGGGTGCTAGTGTTTCCACGATTCCAAAGACTTTCTGTGATTTGTTAGGTTTCCGTGATTTTGATGATTGCTCTCTAAACTTGCACCTCACGAATTCCACTATTAAGAAACCTATGGGAAGAATTAATGATGTTCTTGTTTTTGCAAATAGGAATTATGTACCCGTAGATTTTATTGTTCTTGACATAGATTGCAATCCTTCATGTCCTATTATTCTTGGTAGACCTTTCCTTAGAACGATTGGTGCAATTATTGATATGAAGGAAGGAAATATTACATTCCAATTTCCATTAAGGAAAGGCATGGAACAGTTTACTAGAAAGAAAATTAAATTACTTTATGAATCTATTATGAGAGCCACTTATGGATTGCCTACCAAAGATGGCAATACCTAGATCTATCCTTGCTTTTTATGCCTAGCTAGGGGCGTTAAACGATAGCTCTTGTTGGGAGGCAACCCAATTTTATTTTTATTCCTTGATTTTTGCTCCTGTTTAGTAATAAATAATTTATCTAGCCTCTGTTTAGGTTGTGTTTTTGTGTTTATTTAGTGTTTGTGCCAAGTAGAACCGTTGGGAAGACTTGGGGAAAGTCTTGATATCTTGCTGTGAAAACATAAACTTTAGTGCTCACGAGAACTCCTTCCATTTTTATTTGGAAAGTGATATTTAGTTAATTATTTTTGAAGATTATTAATAGATAAATTCCTCACGTCCAGCAATTTATTTTAGAATTTTTGGGGTTCCAGATCTTGCGCTAGTTATAGATTACTACAGACTGTTCTGTTTTTGACAGATTCTGTTTTTCGTGTGTTGTTTGCTTATTTTGATGAATCTATGGCTAGTAAAATAGTTTATAAACCATAGAGAAGTTGTAATACAGTAGGTTTAACACCAATATAAATAAATAATGAGTTCATTACAGTACCTTGAAGTGGTCTTTTGTTTTCTTTCGCTAACGGAGCTCACGAGATTTTCTACTTTAAGTTTTGTGTTTTCAAGTTTTCAAGTATTGGGTAAAGATTTGATGGATTATGGAACAAGGAGTGGCAAGAGCCTAAGCTTGGGGATGCCCATGGAACCACCAAGATAATCTAAGGACACCTAAAAGCCAAAGCTTGGGGATGCCCCAGAAGGCATCCCCTCTTTTCGTCTTCTTCTATCGGTAACTTTACTTGGAGCTATATTTTTATTCACCACATGATATGTGTTTTGCTTGGAGCGTCTTGTATGATTTGAGTCTTTGCTTTTTAGTTTACCACAATCATCCTTGCTGTACACACCTTTTGAGAGAGCCATACATGATTTGGAATTTGTTAGAATACACTATGTGCTTCACTTATATATTTTTGAGTTATATAGTTTTGCTCTAGTACTTCACTTATATCTTTTAGAGCACGGTGGTGGATTTGTTTTATAGAAAATATTGATATCTCATGCTTCACTTAGATTATTTTGAGAGTCTTAAATAGCATGGTAATTTTCTTAAATAATCCTAATATGCTAGGTATTCAAGATTAGTAAAAAGATTCTTATGAGTGTTTTGAATACTAAGAGAAGTTTGATGCTTGATGATTATTTTGAGATATGGAGGTAATAATATCAAAGTCGTACTAGTTGAGTAGTTGTGAATTTGAGAAATGCTTGTGTTGAAGTTTGCAAGTCCCATAGCATGCACGTATGGTAAACGTTATGTAACAAATTTGAAACATGAGGTGTTATTTGATTGTCTTCCTTATGAGTGGCAATCGGGGACGAGCGATGGTCTTTTCCTACCAATCTATCCCCCTAGGAGCATGCGCATAGTGCTTAGTTTTTGATGACTTGTAGATTTTCGCAATAAGTATGTGAGTTCTTTATGACTAATGTTGAGTCCATGGATTATACGCACTCTCACCCTTCCATCATTGCTAGACTCTTCGGTACCGTGCATTGCCCGTTCTCACGTTGAGAGTTGGTGCAAATTTCGCCGGTGCATCCAAACCCCGTGATATGATACACTCTTTCACACATAAACCTCCTTATATCTTCCTCAACACAGCCACCATACCTACCTATTATGGCATTTCCATAGCCATTCCGAGATATATATATTGCCATGCAACTTTCCACAATTCCGTTTATCATGACACATTCATCATTGTCATATTGCTTAGCATGATCATGTAGTTGACATAGTATTTGTGGCAAAGCCACCGTTCATTATTCGTTCATACATGTCACTCTTGGTTCATTGCATAACCCGGTACACCGCCGGAGGCATTCATATAGAGTCATACTTTGTTCTAGTATCGAGTTGTAAGTAAATAGAAGTGTGATGACCATAATTCATAGAGCATTGTCCTAAAAAAGGAAAAAAAAGAAAAAGGCCAAATAAAAAAAAGAAATGCCAAATAAAAAATATATATAAGGGACAATGCTACGATCCTTTGCCACACTTGTGCTTCAAAGTAGCACCATAATCTTCATGATAGAGTCTTTTGTTTTGTCACTTTCATATACTAGTGGGAAATTTTCATTATAGAACTTGGCTTGTATATTCTAACAATGGGCCTCCTCAAGTGCCCTAGGTCTTCGTGAGCAAGCAAGTTGGATGCACGCCCACTTAGTTTCTTTTTGTTGAGCTTTCATACATTTATAGCTCTAGTGCATCTGTTGCATGCCAATCCCTACTCCTTGCATTAAAGTCAATCGATGGGCATCTCCATAACCCATTGATTAGCCTCATTGATGTAAGACTTTCTCCTTTTTTGTCTTCTCCACATAACCCCCATCATCATATTCTATTCCACCCATAGTGCTATATCCATGGCTTACGCTCATATATTGCGTGAAAGTTCATAGGTTTGAGATTACTAAAGTATGAAACAATTGCTTGGCTTGTCATTGGGATTGTGCATGATGAGAGCATTCTTGTGTGAAGAAAATGGTGCATGACTAAACTATATGATTTTGTAGGGATGAACTTTCTTTGGCCATGTTATTTTGAGAGGACATAATTGCTTAGTTGGTATGCTTGAAGTATTATTATTTTTATGTCAATATGAACTTTTATCTTGAATCTTTCGGATCTGAATATTCATACCACAATTAAGAAGAATTACATTAAAATTATGCCAAATAGCACTCCACATCAAAAATTGTGTTTTTATCATTTACCTACTCGAGGACGAGCAGGAATTAAGCTTGGGGATGCTTGATACGTCTCCAACGTATCTATAATTTTTGATTGCTCCATGCTATATTACCTACTGTTTTGGACATTATTGGGCTTTATTATCCACTTTTTATTATTTTTGGGACTAACCTATTAACCGGAGGCCCAGCCCAGAATTGTTGTTTTTTGCCTATTTTAGGGTTTCGAAGAAAAAGGATATCAAATGGAGTCCAAACGAAATGAAACCTTTGGGAACGTGATTTTCTCACCGAACATGATCCAGGGGACTTGTAACCTACGTCAAGAAACAAAGGAGGAGGCCACGAGGTAGGGGGCGCGCCTACCACCCAGGCACGCCCTCCATCCTCGTGGGCCCCCTGTTGCTCCACCGACGTACTCCTTCCTCCTATATATACCTACTTACCCCCAAACGATTAGATATGGAGCCAAAACCCTAATTCCACCGCCGCAACTTTCTGTATCCACAAGATCCCATCTTGGGCCTGTTTCGGTGCTCCGACGGAGGGGGTATCCATCACGGAGGGCTTCTACATCATCACCATAGCCCCTCCGATGAAGTGTGAGTAGTTCACCTCGGACCTACGGGTCCATAGTTATTAGCTAGATGGCTTCTTCTCTCTTTTTGGATCTCAATACAATGTTCTCCCCCTCTCTTGTGGAGATCTATTCGATGTAATCTTCTTTTTCCGGTGTGTTTGTTGAGACCGATGAATTGTGGGTTTATGATCAAGTCTATCTATGAACAATATTTGAATATTCTCTGAATTCTTTTATGTATGATTGGTTATCTTTGCAAGTCTCTTCGAATTATCAGTTTGGTTTAGCCTACTAGATTGATCTTTCTTGCAATTGGAGAAGTGCTTAGCTTTGGGTTCAATCTTGCGGTGTCCTTTCCCAGTGATAGTAGGGGCAGCAAGACACGTATTGTATTGTTGCCATCGAGGATAACAAGATGGGGTTTTCATCATATTGCATGAGTTTATCCCTCTACATCATGTCATCTTTCTTAAGGTGTTACTCTGTTTTCAGTAACTTAATACTCTAGATGCATGTCGGATAGTGGTTGATGAGTGGAGTAATAGTAGTAGATGCAGGCAGGAGTCGGTCTACTTGTCTCGGACGTGATGCCTATATACATGATCATACCTAGATATTCTCATAACTATGCTCAATTCTATCAATTGCTCAACAGTAATTCGTTCACCCAACGTAGAATACCTATGCTCTTGAGAGAAGCCACTAGTGAAACCTATGGCCCCCGGGTCTATCTTCATCATATTATTCTTCCAATACTTAGTTATTTCCTTTGCTTTTTACTTTGCTTTTATTTTACTTTGCATCTTTATCATAAAAATACCAAAAAATATTATCTTATCATATCTATCAGATCTCACTCTCGTAAGTGACCGTGTAGGGATTGACAACCCCTTATCGCGTTGGTTGCGAGGATGTATTTGTTTTGTGCAGGTGCGAGCGACTCGCGTGTAGCCTCCTACTAGATTGATACATTGGTTCTCAAAAACCGAGGGAAAAACTTATGCTACTTTGCTGCATCATCCCTTCCTCTTCGGGGAAAACCGACGCAGTGCTCAAGAGGTAGCAGGGTCCATAAGGAAACTAAGGGATATTAAGGCCTCCTTTTAATAGAGAACCAGAACAAAGCATTAACACATAGTGGATAAATGAACACCTCAAATTACGGTAATTACCGGAAAGAATCCCAATTTTTGTCACCTTGGGGTATGCTGATCATAACACGTAATAGGTGCATATAACTTGCAAGATCGGATCAAGAACATAGATATAATGGTGAACACATAAACAGTTCATCTGAAATAATGGCACTCGGGCCCTAGTGACAAGCATTAAGTATAGCAAAGTCATAGCAACATCAATCTTAGAACATAGTGGATACTAGGGATCAACCCTAACAAAACTAACTCAATTACATGATGAATCTCATCCAACCCACCACCGTCCAGCAAGCCTATGAAGGAATTATTCACTCCCGGCGGTGAGTGATGACGCACAAGTATAGGGGATCTATCGTAGTCCTTTCGATAAGTAAGAGTGTCAAACCCAACGAGGAGCAGAAGGAAATGATAAGCGGTTTTCAGCAAGGTATTCTCTGCAAGCACTGAAATTATAGGTAATAGATAGTTTTGCGATAAGATAATTTGTAAGGAGAAACAAGTAACAAAAGTAAATAAAGTGCAGCAAGGTGGCCCAATCCTTTTGGTAGCAAAGGACAAGCCTGGACAAACTCTTATATAGAAGAAAGCGGTCCCGAGGACACATGGGAATTATCGTCAAGCTAGTTTTCATCACGTTCATATGATTCGCGTTCGGTACTTTGATAATTTGGTATGTGGGTGGACTGGTGCTTGGGTACTGTCCTTACTTGGACAAGCATCCCACTTATGATTAACCTCTATTGCAAGAATCCGCAATTACAACAAAAGTATTAAGGTAAACCTAACCATAGCATGAAACATATGGATCCAAATCAGCCCCTTACGAAACAGCACATAAACTAGGGTTTAAGCTTCTGTCACTCTAGCAACCCATCATCTACTTATTACTTCCCAATGCCTTCCTCGAGGCCCAAATAATGGTGAAGTGTCATGTAGTCGACGTTCACATAACACCACTAGAGGAGACAACATACATCTCATCAAAATATCGAACGAATACCAAATTCACATGACTACTAATAGCAAGACTTCTCCCATGTCCTTAGGAACAAACGTAACTACTCACAAAGCATATTCATGTTCATAATCAGAGGGGTATTAATGTGTATATAGGCTCTGAACATATGATCTTCCACCAAGCAAACCAACTAGCATCAACTACAAGGAGTAATCAACACTACTTGCAACCCACAGGTACCAATCGCAGATTAGAGACAAGAATTGGATACAAGAGATGAACTAGGGTTTGAGAGGAGATGGTGCTTGTGAAGATGTTGATGGAGATTGACCCCCTCCCGATGAGAGGATCGTTGGTGATGACGATGGCGATGATTTCCCCCTCCCGGAGGGAAGTGTCCAGTTCCGCTAGAGCCCTAGATTGGTTCCGCCTCATGGCGGCGGAGTCTCGTCCCGAAAGCTTGCTTATGATTTTTTTTCTCAGCGAAGGACTCCATATAGCAAAAGATGGGCATCGGAGGGCCACCAGGGGGGCCACGAGGTAGGGGGCACGCCCGGGGGGTAGGGCGCGCCCCCACCCTCGTGGCTGGTGAGTGGCCCCCCTCTGGTACTTCTTGCACTCAATATTTTTTATATATTATGAAACATGCTCCCGTGAATTTTCAGGACTTTTGGATATGTGCAGAATATGTCTCTAATATTTGCTCCTTTTCCAGCCCTGAATCCCAGCTGCCGGCTTCTCCCTATTTATGTAAACCTTGTAAAATAAGAGAGAATAAGCATAAGTATTGTGACATAATGTGTAATAACAGCCCATAATGCAATAAATATCGATATAAAAGAATGATGCAAATGGACGTATCAAATCCCCCAAGCTTAGACCTCACTTGTCCTCAAGCGAAAGCCGAAATCGAAAAATATGTCCACATGTTTAGAGATGGAGGTGTCGATAAAAATAAAATACAGACATGAGGGCTTCATGATCATTCTTAGAACAACAGCTTATATAATTATTGTCATATGATCTCTTATGCTAGAGTAGTAATTCAATCACAATTTCAAGTATGAATCATAAACTTCATTGAAAACTAACAAACTATAATCTCAGTCATTGGAGCAATTGCAATTTACCATAACATAGGAAAGAGTCAATATAAGAGCTTTTCAGCAAGTCCACATACTCAACTATCATATAGTCTTTCACAATTGCTAAGACTCACGCAATACTTATGGGTATGGAGTTTTAATCGGACACAGAGAAAGACAGGGGCTTATAGTTTTGCCTCACCACGTTTTACCTCAAGGGTAATGTCAACAATAATAGTTCATGAAAACTCACATCCAATTAGCCATATATACCAGGATCTTTCCAACATATTGTGCTTGCCAAAAGATAAAATGTAAAAAGGAAAGGTGAGGATCACCATGACTCTTATGTAAGGTAGGAGATAAAAGTAAAAGATAGGTCCTTCGCAGAGGGAAGAAGAGGTTGTCATGTGCTTTTATGGTTGGATGCACAAAATCTTAATGCGAAAGAACGTCACTTTATATTGCCACTTGTGATATGGACCTTTAATATGCAGTCCATCGCTTTTATTTCTTCCATATCACACGATCGTATAAAGCTTATTTTCTCCCACACTAATAAGTCATACATATTTATAGAGCATTTTTTATTGCTTGCACCGATGACAACTTACATGAAGGATCTTACTCAATCCATAGGTAGATATGGTGGACTCTCATGGCAAAACTGGGTTTAGGGATATTTGGAAGCACAAGTAGTATCTCTACTTGGTGCAAGGAATTTGGCTAGCATGAGGGGGAAAGGCAAGCTCAACATGTTGGATGATCCATGACAATATAATTTATCTCAGATGTAATAAAACATAACCCATTACGTTATCTTCCTTGTCCAACGTCAACTCTTTAGCATGTCATATTTTAATGAGTGCTCACAATCATAAAAGATGTCCAAGATAGTGTATTTATATGCAAAGACCTCTCTTTCTTTATTACTTCCTATTAATTGCAACGATGACCGAAACTATGTTTGTCAACCCTCAACAACTTTTATTCATCATACTCTTCATATGTGAGCTCATTACTCTCCATAAGATCCATATGATCTCTTTTATCCTTTTTATTCTTTTCCCTTCTCTTTTATTCACTCAAGATCATAGCAAAATAATCAAGCCCTTGACTCAACACTAATCTTTATTATATAGCTCACGGACTCGATTACATAGAGGGATCATAAAGCAAAACTCAAAACTAGAACATACTAAAAACTTTTATTCTACTAGATCAAAATATTATCAAAAGGATCGAACTAAGAAAAATAATAAAGATAAAATTGATGGTGATACGATACCAGGGCACCTCCCCCAAGCTTGGCAGTTGCCAAGGGGAGTGCCCATACCCATGTGATTATATCTCTTTTGTCGGTGAAGAAGATGGTGGTGATGAAGGATAGTCGCACATCGAGCGTAGGTGGTCTTCTAACTTGCGGATAATGCCCTTGAGTGCGATGATATGTTCCTTCAGCAAAATATTTTCACATGTGAGATACTTGTTTTGTATACGAGCTAACTCAATCATCTTGAAAGCTTCGATCTCAGTTGGGGTAAGAAGATTATGATCAAGTTGAAGGATGTCTTCTATTGCCGGGACTTGGTCCTCTGTGGCCTTCTTGATCCCTTCACCCTTGTTAATCTCCATGGATTCTTCTCTCTTCAGCTCTATCTTCATTAGCCAAGCATCGTTTCCCTCATTGTTTGAGGAGGAAGGAGATGACATGATGCTTGGCTTTGACAACCTGGCAGAACAGCTCGAAACAAGAATAGGAGATTCTTGCGTGATACGGTGGTAAAAACCTTCGGGAGATTATATAATGAATTTTTACCGACCAAAATACGAACATGCAAGAAAACATAATCTGAGAGCACACGAGGTTCCCACGAGGTAGGGGGCGCGCCCTCCATCCTCGTGGAGCCCTCGTGTCCTTCCCGGACTGCTTCTTATTTTTCTATTTTCTAAATATCCCAAAACGGAGAAAAATTGCCATTAGAACTGTTTTGGAGTCGGTTTACTTACTATACCACATACCTAGTCCTTTTCGGAGTCTAAAACATTCCGGAAAGTGTCCCTTATGAAATCCTCCGGGGTTACGGTTTCAATAACATTGGTTTCAACATTTATGGGACTACCTGAGATATAATGTTTAATTCTTTGACCATTCACCACCTTCGGATTTGTGCCTTCGAAGTTGTTGATTTTTATGGCACCGGAACGATAGGCCTCCTCGATAATGTAAGGACCTTCCCATTTAGAGAGAAGTTTTCCTGCAAAAAATCTTAAACGAGAGTTGTATAGCAATACATAGTCACCTATATTAAACTCACGCTTTTGTCTTCTTTTGTCCTGCCATCTTTTAACTTTTTCTTGAAACAATTTGGCATTCTCATAGGCTTGGGTTCTCCATTCATCAAGTGAGCTAATGTCAAATAACCTCTTCTCACCGGCAAGTTTGAAATCATAATTGAGCTCTTTAATAGCCCAATAAGCCTTATGTTCTAGTTCAAGAGGTAAGTGACATGCTTTTACATAAACCATTTTATATGGAGACATACCCATAGGATTTTTGTATGCAGTTCTATAGGCCCATAATGCATCGTCAAGTTTCTTGGACCAATTCTTTCTAGATCTATTAACAATCTTTTGCAAAATTAATTTGAGTTCTCTATTACTCAATTCTACTTGACCACTAGACTGTGGGTGATAAGGTGATGCAATTCTATGATTAACATCATACTTAGCAAGCATTTTACGGAAAGCACCATGAATAAAATGTGAACCACCATCAGTCATTAAATATCTAGGGACTCCAAACCTCGGAAAAATAACTTCTTTAAGCACCTTAATAGAGGTGTTGTGATCAGCACTACTAGTTGGAATAGCTTCTACCCACTTAGTAACGTAATCAACAGCAACTAAAATATGTGTATATCCATTAGAGGCAGGAAAAGGTCCCATATAATCAAAGCCCCAAACGTCAAATGGTTCAATAACAAGTGAATAATTCATAGGAATTTCTTGACATCTACTAATATTACCAATTCTTTGACATTCATCACAAGATAAGACAAACTTACGGGCATCCTTGAAGAGAGTAGGCCAATAAAAACCAGATTGCAATACCTTATGTGCAGTTCTATCTCCAGCGTGGTGTCCTCCATAAGCTTCGGAGTGACACTTGCGTAGGATCTATTCCTGTTCATGCTGAAGTACACAACGTATAATAACACCATCTACTCCTTCTTTATAAAGATGTAGGTCATCCCAAAAGTAATGTCTTAAATCAAAAAAAAACTTCTTCTTTTGCTGGTGTGTGAAACTAGGTGGTATAAATTTAGCAACAATGTAATTAACATAATCAGCATACCATGGAGCAGTGTGAGAAGCATTTATGACATTTAGTTGTTCATCAGGAAAGCTATCATCAATAGGTAGTGGGTCATCAAGAACATTTTCCAACCTAGACAAGTTATCTGCAACTTGGTTCTCAACTCCCTTTCTATCAATAATATGCAAATAAAATTCTTGTAGCAGGAGAACCCATCTAATAAGTCTAGGTTTAGCATCTTTCTTTTCCATAAGATATTTAATAGCAGCTTGATCAGTATGAATAGTTACTTTAGAATCAACAATATAAGGTCTGAACTTATCACAAGCAAATACAACTGCTAAGAATTCTTTTTCAGTAGTAGCATAATTTCTCTGGGCATTGTCTAGAGTTTTACTAGCATATTGAATAACATTTAATTTATTATCAACTCTTTGCCCTAGAACAGCACCTACAGCATAATCACTAGTGAGGGAGTCCTGGATTAGGGGGTCTCCGGACAGCCGGACTATATCCTTTGGCCGGACTGTTGGACCATGAAGACATAAGATTGAAGACTTCGTCCCGAGTCCGGATGGGACTCTACTTGGCGTGGAAGGCAAGCTAGGCAATACGGATATGTATATCTCCTCCTTTGTAACCGACCTTGTGTAACCCTAGCCCCCTTCGGTGTCTATATAAACCGGAGGGTTTTAGTCCGTAGGACAACATACAATCATACCATAGGCTAGCTTCTAGGGTTTAGCCTCTCCGGTCTCGTGGTAGATCAACTCTTGTACCACTCATATTATTAAGAATAAATCAAGCAGGATGTAGGGTTTTACCTCCATCAAGAGGGCCCGAACCTGGGTAAAACATCGTGTCCCCTGCCTCCTGTTACCATCCGCCTTAGACGCACAGTTCGGGACCCCCTACCCGAGATCCGCCGGTTTTGACACCGACATTGGTGCTTTCATTGAGAGTTCCTCTATGTCATCATCATTAGGCTTGATGGCTGCTTCAATCATCAATAGCGATGCAGTTCCGGGTGAGACTTTTCTCCCCGGACAGATCTTTGTGTTTGGCGGCTTCGCACTACGGGCCATCTCGCTTGGCCATCTGGAGCAGATCGAGAGTTACGCCCCTGGCCACCAGGTCAGGTTTGGAAGCTTAAACTACACGGTCGATATCCGCGGAGACTTGATCTTCGACGGATTCGAGCCCCTTCCTAGTGCGCCACATGGTCACGATGAGCATGATTTAGCTCTGTCATCGGAAAGTGTTCAGGAGATCGTGCCGGCAACCGCTCCGACCCTCAATTCGGAGCCAGTTGCGCCATCCATGGACGGGTGGATAGACCCCGCCACGAGGCCGCACTCTCATCGGCGATCGAGTCGAGTATCGGCCTTACCCTTCACAGAAGCCGTGACGCCGAACTACCGGATTCTTCCCCGGCCACGAACTCCGAACCGCCTGCGCCCGTACCTATCGAATCCGACTGGGCGCCGATCATGGAGTTTACCTCCGCAGATATCTTTCAGCACTCGCCCTTCGGAGACATACTGAACTCGTTAAGGTCTCTCTCCTTGTCAGGAGAGTCCTGGCCGAACTATGTTCGGTAGGATTGGGATGCGGATGACGAAGAAATTCGCCGCCCACCCACCACCCACTTAGTAGCCACTGTCGATGATTTGACCGACATGCTCGACTTCTACTCCGAAGACATCGACGGCATGGACGACGATGCATGAGGCGAACAAGAACCACTTCCCACAGGGCACTAGACAGCCACCTCGTCATATGACATATATATGGTGGACACACCCAAAGAAGGCAATGGCGACGGGACAACGGAGGATGACCCCTCCAAGAAGCAACCCAAGCGCCAACGTCAGCGGCGCCGCTCTAAGTCTTGCCAAAGCAAAAGCAGTGACACCAGCACAGGAGATAATAGCACTCCGGACAGTGACGAAGACGACAACAATCCCCTCCAGCAAGATTTAGGGCAGGAGGATGGAGAAGCCAGCCCTCCCGAGAGAGCGGCAGATGGAGAGGCGGAGGATGATAATTACATGCCTCCCTCCGAAGATGAGGCAAGCCTCGACGATGACGAATTCGTCATGCCTGAGGATCCCGCCAACAAAGAGCGCTTCAAGCGCTGGCTTATAGCCACGGCAAATAGCCTTAAGAAAAAGCAATAGCAGCTTCAAGCAGATCAAGATTTGCTAGCTGACAGATGGACTGAAGTCCTTGCGGCCGAGGAATATAAACTCGAACGCCCCTCCAAGAGTTACCCAAGGCGCAGGTTGCTACCCCGACTGGAGGAGGAAGCACCAAAACCTACATCTCCAGCGTATGACGTGGCTGATCGGCCACCTCGTGGCCACGACAAAGAGGCATTCCAGCCAAAAGTTCAGCCCGCACCCCGACGCCACTCAAATAAAAATGTCAAGACATGGGGAAATACGCCAGACCTGCGAGACATATTGGAGGACAAAGCAAAACACGCAAGATCGATCTACGGATCGTGAGGGCGCGCCACTATGCGAGACGATAACCGTCATGCCGGATACAGTAAAAGTAAATCCGGCCGGGCCGAACACAGCGGGCAAGACTCAATTGAGTTGCGTCGCGATATAGCCCAGTACAGAGGCGACGCACACCCCCTATGCTTCACAGACGAAGTAATGGATCACCAAATCCCAGAGGGTTTCAAACCCGTAAATATCGAATCATACGACGGCACAACAGATCCTGCGGTATGGATCGAGGATTTCCTCCTGCACATCCACATGGCCCGCAGTGACGATCTACATGCCATCAAATACCTCCCACTCAAACTCAAAGGACCAGCTCGGCATTGGCTCAACAGCTTGCCAGTAGAGTCCATTGGTTGTTGGGAAGATCTGGAAGCCGCATTCCTTGACAGCTTCCAGGGCACTTATGTGCGACCACCAGATGCCGATATCTTGAGCCACATAATTCAGCATCCAGAGGAATCGGCCAGGCAATTCTGGACACGGTTCCTAACAAAGAAAAATCAAATCGTCGACTAACCGGATGCAGAGGCCCTAGCAGCTTATAAGCACAACATCTGCGACGAGTGGCTCGCCCGGCACCTTGGCTAGGAAAAGCCAAAATCTATGGCAGCCCTCAAGACACTCATGACCCGCTTTTGTGCGGGAGAGGACAACTGGCTGGCTCGCAGTAATAACATATCAAAGAACCATGGTACTTCGGATACCAAGGACGGCAATGGCAGGTCACGTCGCAACAAACATAAGCGCCGCATCAAGAACGACAATACCGAGGATACGGCAGTCAATGCCGGATTCAAAGGCTCTAAACCCAGTCAGCGGAAAAAGCCATTCAAAAGAAGCACTCCGGGCCCGTCCAGTTTGGACCGTATACTCGATCGCTCATGTCAAATACACGGCACCCCCGACAAGCCAGCCAACCACACCAACAGGGATTGTTGGGTGTTCAAGCAGGCCGGCAAGTTAAATGCCAAAAACAAAGACAAGGGGTCACATAGCGATGACGAGGAGGAGCCCCGACAGCCGAACACCGGAGGACAAAAGAGGTTCCCCCCACAAGTGCGGACGGTGAACATGATATACGCAACCCACATCCCCAAGAGGGATCGGAAGCATGCGCTAAGGGACGTATATGCGTTGGAGCCAGTTGCCCCAAAGTTCAACCCATGGTCCTCTTGTCCGATCACCTTCGATCGCAGGGACCACCCCACTAGTATTCGTCATGGCGGATTTGCCACACTGGTCCTAGACCCAATCATTGACGGATTTCACCTCACTCGAGTCCTTATGGATGGCGGCAGCAGCCTGAACCTGCTTTATCAGGACACAGTGCGCAAAATGGGTATATACCCCTCAAGGATCAAACCCACAAAAACGACCTTCAAAGGTGTCATACCAGGTGTAGAGGCCCATTGCACAGGCTCAGTCACACTGGAAGTGGTCTTCGGATCCCCGGGTAACTTCCGAAGCGAGGAGTTAATCTTTGATATAGTCTCGTTACGCAGTGGCTATGATGCACTGCTCGGGCGAACCGCATTTGCGAGATTCAATGCGGTACCGCATTATGCATATCTCAAGCTCAAGATGACAGGACCTCGGGGGGTCATCATAGTTAATGGAAACACAGAGCGCTCTCTCCGTACGGAGGAGCACACTGCGGCCCTCGCAGCAGAAGCGCAAAGCAGCCTCTTAAGGCAATCCACCTGTTCGGCGATTCAAGACCCGGACACCTTCAAGCGTGCCCGGAGTAATCGGCAACAAGACCTCCTGGCACGTTCCAATCTCACATAGCAATGCGGCCCCCACCCCAATACCAGCCAAACGGCAAAATCCGTGCCACGCGTACATAATTACGCATTACAAATACCATGGGCACAGGTGGGGAGGGGGCACGACTACGGCACGCCCCAAAACGCGGCTCAACCGCACTAGGGGCTTCCCGCTTTGTTATTTATCTCTCTTTCAGGACTTTAATCTCTGGAAACCCCGTCCGGCAGTACGGTTGCCGGACACATGATGCAACAACCAAGGAGGCAGAATGCTACGTCGCACCATCGAACTCCCAGGTGGTCTCTGACAACGAGTGAAATACCTGCTTTAAATACCATTCCTCAGCTTACCCTTGGAGGGGACATGTCAAATAGTCCTACTTTTTGCTTATCTCACTACTTGTATCATTCTGCTTTAACACACCTTTTTGAATAAACAATGCATAGCACTAGACTATTATCGCATTCTCTATTCTTCTATATATATATATATATATATATGTTCATTCATGACATCCAGCACCCGTACACTCTGGTACGGCCAATACGCTAGGAGCTTAAGCATACCCCATAATACGGTGTGAGAAGTCCGAACACTTTCAACAGTGCGGCACCCCGAACTTATAGCATTATATGCATCAGCTCCTAATCATGTCTTGGGTCAATAGTTGGGTTTGTCCGGCTCCCATGTTTTGGTACCTTACATTCCGCTATATCGGCTAAGGTAGCACTGGGAGAACTACTGCGATTGTGCCCCGGTTCAGCTGGGCTAAGCACCTCAGTAGAGAAAGCTAAAACTGAATGTCATGATAAGGCGAGAGCTGGTCGCTGTTCGAGAGGTTTCAAGTCCCTAAAGACTTATGTCGCTTAGAGCGAGAAGTCGGCTTTGTCCGGCTTAAGGCGTGTATAGCGCCCTTTCGGCCTTCCAAATACTAGGGGCTTCGCCAAAATTTAAAATTGTAGAATTCTATGGCTAAGTGAGAGTGATAAAGCATTATAGTCCGGTTGCCTTGTTCGTTGTGCTGAGCACCTCCCTCGAAGGACCCAACAATGGGAAAAAGAGTGCTCAGGTTTATCCCGAACACCCCAACACTCGTGGCATGGGGGCAGAAGCCGACGACTGGCCATCTCTCAGATTTGATAAACAGCCACACAGAAGGTAATATTTTAAATTCAAACAAGTGTTGCATAGCACGTATGAACAAGTTTTCTTAATACAGGATCACACGAGCAAGTTCATTCAAAAATTACATATTTTGCACACTCGTCCACCACAAGACGGGCACCCTTCAGGACACCCTCATAATACATTTCGGGGTGGCGATGCTCCTTGCCCTGCGGCGGCCCCTCCTTCACCAGCTTCTCAGTGTCCATCTTGGCCTAGTGCACCTTCTCACGGGCAAAGGCCCGGCATCCACCCTCTATGCAAACGGACCTCTTTATGGCATCCAGCCGTGGGCAGGCATCCATAAGCCGCCTCACCAGGCCAAAGTAGCTATTGGGAAGGGAGTCGCCAGGCCACATCCAGACTATAAGGCCCCTCATGGCATGTTCAGCCGCCTTGTGCAGCTCGACCAGTTGCTTCAGCTGGTCGCTCATAGGCATCGGATGTTCGGTCCCAGTATACCGAGACCAGAACAGCTTCTCCGTCGAGCTTCCCTCCTCAGCCTAGTAAAACTTCGCGGCATCCGACACGCTGCGGGGCAAATCTGCGAATGCTCCTGGAGAGCTTCGGACTCGGGTAAGTAACAAGTAATTTACTTTCACATGCTTGCTTTGCATATTGAATGCGTTACCCACCGCTATCTTCCTCATCGCCTCAATCTCCTGGAGGGCCTTTTGGGCTTCAGCCTTGGCATTCTTTGTGCTCTCGAGGGCCGCGGCAAGCTCAGACTCTCGCGTCTTCGAGTCAAGCTCCAAAGCCTCGTGCTTCGTCACAAGAGCCTGGAGCTCTTGCTACACCTTGCCCACTCATGCCTCTTACTTTTCCCGCTTGGTGCGCTCCTTGGCCGCTTTGTCTTCGGCCTCAGACAGCGCTTGCTTCAGGGTCGCCACTTCGGTCATGGCCCCTGGCACATTCATGATAATCCTGTCATTTCGCAACCACATTTTATTTTATATATATATAGACAAGGTATTACTTACCTTTGTTCTCCTCGAGCTACCTCTTGGCAAGGCCGAGCTCTTTCTCGGACCCCTCGAGGTCCTGCTTCAGTGCGGCGACCTCCGCAGTCAGTGCGGCAGAGGTCAGCAGCGAAGCCTGCATACACATACAGACATACTTATATTAGACTCCTGCATATATTATTTGATCCTCTATTCGGCTTTTCTTTGTGAACACCAAACAGAGCATCAGGGGCTACTGTCTATGTGGTAATATTTTTCCTATATTTTAAATACTTACCTCAAAGCCTGTTAGAAGGCTGGCACAGGCTTCAGTCAGTCTCTTGGCGGACTGAACCTTCTTGATCACCGCACTCATAATAGTGTGGTGTTCTTCATCGATGGAAGCGCCGCGAAGCGCTCCCAGCAGGTTGTCCGGTGCCTCTGGATGGACAAAGGTCACCGGCACGGGTGTCTTGCCCCTTTTGGAAGGGGGCCGCCTGCCCGAGTCCGGAACCACTAGAGGTTCCGGCGTGGTGTTCGACCGAGAGCCGAACTTGGAGCCCCTGGGAGCCTTGCTCCCTTTGCTCCTGGAGTCCAGAAGGTCGCCTTGAGCCGCCTCCGGGACTGTCTCCCCTCGACTCGGCGCCACCTGAGGCAGTACCTCGGCATTTTCCATAGGGAAAGGAGAGGTGGCGGTTGGAAGCGTATCACTATTCATGTCCGACGAGTCCAAGGAACCGTCCGACGATGATACATCGATACGGGCTTGGGGCGGACTGCATAATCATATTCGACATTAGGAGAAGAAGTGTGGCAAAGGTATGCTATGAGTTACTCTGGTATCCGAATACTTACGACTTCGCCAGGGACTTGGCCCTGAGCAGCCACTCGTCTTCGTCGGCGGCGGCGGTGGTGGAACAGTGCGGAAGGAGAGTTCTTCCCTTCTTGGACCCTTTGGCCTCCCCGGTTGGGGCGGCCTTCCTTTTCTTGTCTCCCCCGGCTAGAGGGGGAGAGTCTTCGTCTTCCTTCTCCTTGTTTTCATGGGAGGAGTGCGTCTCGGAGTTATCGGACGATGAGTCCGATACCACCTGGCGCTGGGAACTCTTTTGGGTTCCCTTGGCCTTCTTCTTGGTCTTATCCGGCACCTCATAAGGAGTCGGAGTCCGCATCTCCATCAGGAGAGCGTCCGCAGGGTCTTCGGGCAGAGGGGCCGAACAGTTGATCTGCTCCGATGTCTCCACCTAGTCCTATCAAAGGCATGGGAGCTCAGACCCCGCACATGATTAAGCTATGGGAAATAAACACTCTATCAGATGTACAGAACTTACCGGATTCGCAGAACGCTTCGCGCTTAGCCCGCAGTCCTCGGTAAGAGAAGGAGGGACCTCGGCGCCCTTGAACAGGACCCTCCAGACGTCTTTATGCGTCGTGTCGAAGAGCTCGCTTAGAGTCTGGTGCCGGGCCGAGTCGAACTCCCATAAGTTGAAATCCCGTTGTTGACACGGGAGGATCCGGCGGAAGAGCATGACCTGGACTATGTTGACAAGCTTAAGTATCTTTCTTATCATGTTCCGGATACACTTCTGGAGTCCGTCCAGCTCCACCGATGAACCCTAGGATAGGCCCTTCTCCTTCCAGGAAGTGAGCCGCGCGGGGATTCCGGATCGAAACTCGGGGGCCGCCACCCAGTTGGTGTCGCGCGGCTCGGTGATGTAGAACCACCCCGATTGCCACCCCTTTATGGTCTCCATGAAGGAGCCCTCTAGCCATACAATGTTGGGCATTTTTCCCACCATGGCTCCGCCGCATTCCGCTTGTTGGCCGCCCACCACCTTCGGCTTGATATTGAAGGTTTTCAGCCACAGGCCGAAGTGGGGCCGGATGCGGAGGAAAGCCTCGCACACGACGATGAACGCCGAAATGTTGAGGATGAAATTCGGGGCTAGATCATGAAAGTCCAGCCCATAATAGAACATGAGGCCGCAGACGAATGGATGGAGGGGAAACCCCAGTCCGCGGATGAAGTGGGGGAGGAAAACCACCCTTTCGTGAGGTTCTGGGGTAGGGACGACCTGCCCCGCGGCTGGCAGCCGGTGCGCAATATCCATGGCTAAGTATCCGGCTCCACGTAACTTTTTGATGTGCCCCTCCATGACGGAGGAGGCCATCCATGTGCCCCCGCTCCGGACATGTTTGGAGAGAGTTGAGGAGGAGGATGCGGACTTGGGCGCTAGAGCTCGAGTGCGCGAGAATGGATGAGCAAGGAGGAAGAAGGCGTGGGATGAAAAGGGTGAGATCTTATCCCTTTATATGGGCGGACTAAACTATGCGCCCCCACTAGCCTGGTAAAACTTGCTTATCCCCCAAGCGCCGTAATTGATGGCGTGGTTGGGTTACCCACGTCCGTATTGATGAGAATCCCATAATAAGGGGAACACGATCTCCGCTTTGACAAGACGTGTCAAGCAACTGCCTCAAGTTATGTGCGGGGCCGGTTAAAGAAAAACGGTTCGAATAATTACCGGGCCATGGCATGATGTCATGCTGCCAAAACATGTCAGCAGATTAGATTTGTGGAAATATTATTCTCTCTATGGTGGTATGTGGAACTTATTTTGCAGGGTCGCACACTATCCTTGTATTCAAACTCTTCTGTGGTGTATTCGGAGGAGGAACCCGCCTTGCAATGCCAAAGACAACACTGCGCGCCAGACTCATCGTCATTGAAGCCTGGTTCAGGGGCTACTGAGGGAGTCCTGGATTAGGGGGTCTCTGGACAGCCGGACTATATCCTTTGGCCAGACTGTTGGACCATGAAGACATAAGATTGAAGACTTCGTCCCGTGTCCGGATGGGACTCTACTTGGTGTGGAAGGCAAGCTAGGCAATACGGATATGTATATCTCCTCCTTTGTAACCGACCTTGTGTAACCCTAGACCCCTCCGGTGTCTATATAAACCGGAGGGTTTTAGTCCGTAGGACAACATACAATCATACCATAGGCTAGCTTCTAGGGTTTAGCCTCTCCGATCTCGTGGTAGATCAACTCTTGTACTAGTCATATTATCAAGAATAAATCAAGCAGGACGTAGGGTTTTACCTCCATCAAGAGGGCCCGAACCTGGGTAAAACATCGTGTCCCCTGCCTCATGTTACCATCTGCCTTAGACGCACAGTTCGGGACCCCCTACCCGAGATCCATCGGTTTTGACACCGACAACTAGCATCGCACATAATTTCAAAAGGTAAATTCCAATTGGGTGGATGAACAATAGGTGCAGAGATCAATGCTTTCTTAAGTACTTCAAATGCTTCTACACAATCATTATCAAAGACGAACGGTATATATTTTTGTAACAAATTAATTAGAGGCCGAGAAATTTTTGAGAAGTCCTTAATGAACCTCCTATAAAAACCGGCATGACCAAGGAAACTTCTTATACCTTTGATGTCCTTGGGACACGGCATCTTTTCAATAGCATCAACTTTAGCTTTATCAACTTCAATGCCTCTTTCAGAAATTTTGTGCCCCAAGACAATACCTTCATTAACCATAAAGTGGCATTTCTCCCAATTCAAGACAAGGTTAGTTTCTTCACATCTTTGCAAAACTCGATCAAGGTTGCTTAAGCAATCATCCAAAGAGGATCCATAAACGGAGAAATCATCCATGAATACCTCACATATCTTTTCACAAAAATTAGAAAATATAGCCATCATGCATTTTTGAAAGGTAGCAGGTGCATTACATAAACCAAAAGGCATACGTCTATAAGCAAAAGTACCGAAAGGGCAAGTAAATGTGGTCTTAGGTTAATCATCAGCTGATACATGTATTTGAGAGAAACCAGAATAACCATCTAGAAAGAAAAAATGTGTATGTTTGGATAGTCTTTCTAGCATTTGATCAATAAAATTTAAGGGGTAATGATCTTTTTCAGTAGTATTTAATTTGCGGAAATAAATTACCATCCTATAACCTGTAATAATTCTTTGCGGAATCAATTCATCTTTATCATTAGGAACAACAGTAATACCTCCCTTCTTAGGAACACAATGGACAGGACTTACCCACTGACTATCAGCAACGGGATAAATTATACCTGCCTCAAGGAGCTTTAGTATTTCTTTTCTTACCACTTCTTTCATCTTAGGATTTAGTCGTCGTTGGTGATCAATAACCGGTTTGGCATCTTTCTCCCAATTTATTTTCTGCTGACATAGAGTAGGACTAATACCCTTAAAATCATCAAGAGTATATCACTACTAGGAAAAGGGCTATAGATGGAATTGACACTAATGGCGCACCAGACATGTGGTGCGCCATTACTATATACTAATGGTGCACCATGTGTGGGTACGCCATTAGTGTCCAAATACTAATGGCGCACCACATCCGCGGGTGCGCCATTAGTAAAAAAAAATTAATTTTTTCAAAACTACTAATGGGCATAACTTTTGCATACTAACTCGGATGAATTTCGACTTCATTTGCAAAATCTCTCGAGAATTTGTAAAAATGGGCATAACTTTTGCATACTAACTCAGATGAAAAAGTTTTTTATATGAAAAATCATCTACTCGAAAAGTTACATCCAAATTTAACAAGGGGAATCCCGTTAAACATTTTCAAAATCCTCAAAAACCTAACAGAAAAAAAGATACGGGGCTTTTAAGATCTGGAGAGGCAAAAAAATTCAAAAAAATTCAAACTCACTAATGGCGCACCTGCCCATGGTGCGCCATTAGTATCTTCCCGCCTTCAAAATTTAAAATAAGTCAAAAAATAAAAAAAAGTTACTAATGGCGCACCTGCCCATGGTGCGCCATTAGTATCTTCCCGCCTTCAAAATCAAAATAAGTCAAAAAAATAAAAATAAAAGTTACTAATGGCGCACCTGCCCATGGTGCGCCATTAGTATCTTCCCGCCTTCAAAATTCAAAATAAGTCAAAAAAATAAAAATAAAAAGTTAGTAATGGCGCACCTGCCCACGGTGCGCCATTACTATGTCGTATATATGGCTGGGCGCACCTCCTCCACTCCACCTCTCCTCCACTCCATCTCCTCCTCGATCTCCTCTCCTCCACTCCACCTCTCCTCCACTCCATCTCCTCCTCTCCTCTCCTCCACTCCTTCTCCTCCTCTCCGGCGACCTCCTTCTCCTCTCGAGCGACCTCCTCCTCCTCTCCGGCGACCTCCTCCTCCTCTCCGGCGACCTCCTCCTCTTCGGGAACATCCTCCTCCCTCCTCTCCTCCCCTCTCCTCCCCTCACGGTTTCTCCTCCCTCCTCTCCGGTGAGCTCCTCCTCCCTCCTCTCCTCCCATTCCCTCATGGTTTCTCCTTCCTCCTCTCCGATGCTTCGGTGAACTCCTCTCCGGCGACCTCCTCCTCCTCTCCGGCGATGTAGGCGAGCGCCTCTCCGGTGACCTCCTCCTCCTCCTCTCCGGCGAACTCCTCTCCGGCAAAAGAACACGGCAAAAGAACGTACAAGATCCAAAAACAGGAACAAAATTTGAAATAATATCGTGCCAAAAAACGAGCAAAAAAACTAGCAAAAAATGGGCAAAAAATCACGATCCAGATCCAAATTCAAAATTCAAAAATAGCAATGGCGCACGGTGGGGGTTAGACGGTGCGCCACTACTATTTTCCCGCCTTCAAAATTCAAAAATACTAATGGCGCACCGTGGCCTATACTAATGGCGCACCAGTGGCCTATACTAATGGCGCACTGTGGCCTATACTAATGGCGCACCAGTGGTGCACCATTAGTATACCAGATACTAATGGCGCATCAGTGGTGCGCCATTAGTAAAAATTACTAATGGCGTGCTAGTAATGGCGCACCAGTGATGCGCCATTAGTAGGCAAAACTGGTGCGCCATTAGTAGGCCTTTTCCTAGTAGTGTATCCAATAGCAGCACGGTGCTTCTTCAGAGTTTTCAATAATTATTTTTCCTCCTTCCCTGAAAGGTTAGCACTAATAATAACAGGATATATCTTCTTTTCGTCAAGATAAGCATATTTAAGAGTATCAGGAAATGGCTTAAGCTCAAACACGGGATCACCCTTGGGTGGAGGAGGATCCCCTAAGATTTCAACAGGCAAGTTGTGTTTCAGAATAGGTCCCTGTTTAAAGAACACCTCATCTATTTCCTTTCTTTCATTCATAAACATATCATTTTCATGGTCTAGCAAATATTATTCTAAAGGATCACTAGGAGGTATGGCAATAGACGCAAGACCAATAATTAAATCTTTACTAGGCAATTCCTCTTCATGATGTTGTCTACGAAATTTAGAAAAGTTGAACTCATGAGACATATCACCTAAACCAATGGTAACAACATCCTTTTTGCAGTCTATCCTAGCATTAACAGTGTTCAAGAAGGGTCTACCAAATATAATGGGACAAAACCTATCATGTGGGGAACCAAGAACAAGAAAATTAGAAGGATATTTAGTTTTCCCACACAAGACTTCAACATCTCTAACAATCACAATTGGTGAAATAGTATCTCTATTGGCAAGTTTAATTGTGACATCAATATCTTCTAACTCAGCAGGTGCAATATCGTGCTTAATTTCGTTGTATAAGTCAATAGGTATTGCACTAGCACTGGCACCCATATCACACAAGCCATGATAACAATGATCTCCCATTTTAACAGAAATAACATGCATGCCTACCACAGGTCTATGTTTATCTTTAGCACAAGGTTTATCAATTCTAGCAGTTTCATCACAGAAATAAATAACATGCCCATCAATAATATCAGCCAAGAGATCCTTAATGATAGCAATATTAGGTTCAACTTTAACTTGCTTAGGAGGTGTATAGGTTCTAATATTGCTTTCGCGAACCACAGTTGAAGCTTTAGCATGATCTTTTATCCTAACAAGAAAAGGTGGTTTCTCAACATAAGAAGTAGGAACAATAGGATCATTATAAGTGATAGTCTTTTCTTCAACTTTAATAGGTGCAGGTACTTTTACTTCTATGGCAGGATGATATTTAAACCACTTCTCCTTAGGGAGATCAACATGAGTAGCAAAAGATTCACAGAAAGAAGCTACTATCTCAGAGTCAAGTCCATATTTAGTGCTAAATTTACGGAAAACATCGGTATCCATAAAACATTTAACACAATCAAACTTAGGTGTCATACCTGACTTCTTACCTTCGTCGAGATCCCAATTTTCAAAGTTGCGTTTAATTATTTCCAATAAATCCCATTTGAATTCAATAGTCTTCATCATAAAAGAGCCAACACGAAAAGTATCGAGCATGGTGCGATTGTTATCAGAAAGCCGAGCATAAATTTTTTGGATAATCATTTCTCTTGAGAGCTCATGATTGGGGCATGAATATAACATTGATTTAAGACTCCCCCAAGCTTGAGCGATGCTTTCTCCTTCGTGAGGACAAAAATTATATATATAATTACGATCATGATGAACAAGATGCATAGGATAAAACTTCTGATGAAATTCCAATTTCAATCGTTTGTAGTTCCATGATCCCATATCATCACATAGCCTATACCATGTCAATGCATCTCCCTCCAAAGATAAAGGGAAGACCTTCTTCTTGATAACATCATCGGGCATACCTGCAAGCTTAAATAATCCACAAACTTCATCCACATATATTAGGTGCTCATTAGGATGTAATGTTCCATCTCCTGAAAAAGGATTAACCAGCAGTTTTTCTATCATACCCGAAGGAATTTCAAAGTAGACATTTTCATTTTCATTTTCAGTAGGTTCAGTAGGTTGAGGAGCAACTCTTTGCTCCACTGGTCGAGGTGAAGATACCCCGAACAAACCCCTTAGAGGATTACTTTCCATAGTAACAAGTGGCAGTAAATTTAAGCACACTATATAAATTTTTCCTTACGAAATTCCACCTACCAAAGGCGCTTCACTCCCCGTCAACGGCGCTAGAAAAGAGTCTTGATGACCCACAAGTATAGGGGATCTGCCGTAGTCCTTTCGATAAGTAAGAGTCTCGAACCCAACGAGGAGCAGAAGGAAATGATAAGCGGTTTTCAGCAAGGGATTCTCTGCAAGCACTGAAATTATAGGTAATAGATAGTTTTGTGATAAGATAATTTGTAACGAGCAACAAGTAACAAAAGTAAATAAAGTGTGGCAAGGTGGCCCAATCCTTTTTGTGGCAAAGGACAAGCCTGGACAAACTCTTATATAGAAGAAAGCAGTCCCGAGGACACATGGGAATTATCGTCAAGCTAGTTTTCATCACATTCATAGGATTCGTGTTTGGTACTTTGATAATTTGGTATGTGGGTGGACTGGTGCTTGGGTACTGTCCTTACTTGGACAAGCATCCCACTTATGATTAACCTCTATTGCAAGCATCCGCAATTACAACAAAAGTATTAAGGTAAACCTAACCATAGCATGAAACATATGGATCCAAATCAGCCCCTTACGAAGCAACACATAAACTAGGGTTTAAGCTTCATTCACTCTACCAACCCATCATCTACTTATTACTTCCCAATGCCTTCCTCTAGGCCCAAATAATGGTGAAGTGTCATGTAGTCGACGTCCACATAACACCACTAGAAGAGAGACAACATACATCTCATCAAAATATCGAACAAATACCAAATTCACATGAGTACTAATAGCAAGACTTCTCCCATGTCCCCAGGAACAAACGTAACTACTCACAAAGCATATTCATGTTCATAATCAGAGGGGTATTAATGTGCATATAGGATCTGAACATACAATCTTCCACCAAGCAAACCAACTAGCATCAACTAAAAGGAGTAATCAACACTACTAGCAACCCACAGGTACCAATCCCAGACTTAGAGACAAGAATTGGATACAATAGATGAACTAGGGTTTGAGAGGAGATGGTGCTGGTGAAGATGTTGATGGAGATTGACCGCCTCCTGATGAGAGGATCGTTGGTGATGACGATGGCGATGATTTCCCCCTCCCGGAGGGAAGTGTCCCCGGCAGAACAGCTCCGCCAGAGCCCTAGATTGGTTCCGCCTCGTGGCGGCGGAGTCTCATCCCGAAAGCTTGCTTATGATTTTTTTCTCAGCGAAGGACTCCATATAGAAGAATATGGGCATCGGAGGGCCACCAAGGGGCCCACGAGGCAGGGGGCGCGCCCAGGGGGGTAGGGCGCGCCCCCACCCTCGTGGCTGGTGAGTGGCCCCCCTCTAGTACTTCTTGCGCTCAATATTTTCATATATTCTGAAATGTGCTCCCATGAAATTTCAGGACTTTTGGAGATGTGCAGAATAGGTCTCTAATATTTGCTTATTTTCCAGCCCTGAATCCCAGCTGTCGGCATTCTCCCTCTTTATATAAACCTTGTAAAATAAGAGAGAATAAGCATAAGTATTGTGACATAATGTGTAATAACAGCCCATAATGCAATAAATATCGATATAAAAGCATGATGCAAAATGGACGTATCAGTGAGCATCATGAAATTGGTGATGGAGGATGGTTGATGATGACGAAGACAGAAGATCCCCGTCTTCGAAACCCCGAATGGGCTCCAGATCTGTCCTCCCGATGAAGAATAAGAGGTGGCAGCGACGTCGTATCGTAAAACGCGATGAAACTTCCTCCCATATTTTTTCTCCAAAAATAGGATTTTATAGAATTGGAATTAGAGTCAGCGGAGCCTCGTGGGCCCCACTACCCACCAGGGGGTGCCAGAGGAGGGTGGCACGCCCTAGTGACTAGTAGGCAGTTGGGCCCCCCTTAGTGGGTCTTGGTACAACAATTTTTATTTATTCCAAAATAATTCTCCAAAAAGTTCCGTCCAATTCCGAGAACTTTTATTTCTGCACAAAAAACAACACCATGGTAGTTCTGCTGAAAACAGCGCCAGTCCGGGTTAGTTTCATTCAAATCTTGCAAATTAGAGTCCAAAATAAGAGCAATAGCGTTAGGAAATGTAGATACGACAGAGACGTATGATGCAGTGATGTGCTATATACAAACGGTTTTTAGCCCCTTTCCACGAGAGAGTGTTAAATTGTCGCCTTCTCTACGTGTGCGACAGGGGGGAGGGTTCCTTCCCACACGACTCAGAAACCATCAGCGATAGGGAGTGATGATGCAGGCGCTTTGCCAAACGTAATCGTATGCGATGCAAGAACATCTAGCACACTCTATATTCTAACAGACGTGTGGGATTGGGGATCAATAGCCCACGTCTCTCACGAGTCTAAGTTTCTAATGCGGAGGGAAACCAAACAGTGTTTGATATTCGACCATTTGCAAAATATTACCTAAGCCACGTGGGCCATCATAGAAATTCTGCGTGATATGTGGCCCAGCGCACACGAGTATTCTATGGCAAGCGTCTGGCATGCATGACATCATCAGACATGTTTCTTGAAATATTTATGAGTGGCATTGCATTTTGCATTGGACATGATTTCCTCTAAGGTCACATGTGTGATAATATTCTATCACAATTGGTTGAGGAGCCCCTACGCACATGTAGATCTGCTGCAAATCATCTGTGATTTGTTGTGTATCACCGATGGTTTAGTTCATATCCTATGTTCTTTTCCTATAGATCATTGGCGGTTGCACTATGAGTGACGTGTGCTTTCCGTTCTGGATCCCACACGCTTAGTTGGTTGAACCGTGTGCAAGACATACATCAAGTGATCTCAAGTCCAATATTCAATGTGATAATAGTGAAACCTCATAGGGAAAGACTCAATTAATCACAGGAAGATAGAGAGGAAAAAACACCACATGATCCAACTATATTAACAAAGCTGATGGTACATCAAGATTGTGCCAAATCAAGAACACGATAAAAAGAAATATCAAACACATAGCTCTAGTACATACCCTCAGCCCCGAGAGTGAAATACTCCCTTGTCATCGTCGAGACCGCCGGGATGATGAAGATGGCCTTCGGTGATCACTTCCTCCTCCGGCAGGGTGCCGGAATAGGACTCCAATTGAGATCGCTTCGGGATAGAGGCTCGCAACGGCAGAAAAACTCATCTTAGTTAGCTTTTGGAGGTTTATGTATTTATAAGATTTATCAACATTGGATTCACGCCAGGGTGGTTTCCGAGGGTCCGACAAGCTCAGTCACCATGCGCTAGGGGAGAGGGTGCGGCACGTGAGCTTGTGGTGTCCTCATAGGTCTTCTAGTCCTTCCTCGAAGCTTCGAGGGTCTCTTATTTTCCAAAAAAAATCACCATAAAGTTTTATCTCGTTTGGACTTCGTTTGGTATGGTTTTTCTGTGAAAAAATATAGCCAAAAACAGGAACTCGCACTAGGCACTAAGTTAATATGTTACTCCACAAAATCATATAAAAGTGCACCAGAACCATATAAAATTGTCGTAAACATGGAATGAATACTTCATAAATTATAGATACATTGGAGACGTATCAAACCGCCTGCCAAGGCGCCAATATAATCCATCAATCCCTCGCTTCAATTTTCATTGCTCTTTTCTTCATACCCCGCCTCAGTCGCCACCATCTTCATCATCCCGGCAGGCCGCGCTATACACACACACACACTCTCTGCAATCTCACTTTCTCGCGGTTTGCATACGTAGCGCGGCCATCTCAAGCTACATCGAGGATGACAGTTCCACTAGCAATCTGGCGCCCAATCAAAGGTCAACCTCTGGATCATCCCACTCGCCTTCCATGAGTCCGGCGTCAAGCCCTGACCTCGCTTTTATCCGGTTCATGGAAGGGAGCCATTGCCCGAGTTGTCGGACGAGGAGCCGTTGGAGGACGAAGAAGACGGCGACGATGAGGAGGAGGAGGAATGGTCGAACGAGGAGGATGGTGAAGAGGACATCGATGATGATGAAAGTGGCAATCTAAAGCCAACGGTTAGCAGCAAGAAGCATCCACTCCAAGACGAGGACTAAATTAAGCCAATTGTACATCTCTGTTGTCATTCACTTGTATTAATTCGCTATCTCTGTTTCTCCTATCAATCTCAACGTAGATGGTAAGCAATACATATTCGACAACGATCTTTTACATTATCGCCCATAGTTGGTTTGTTCAATTGTGTGCCATGTCAAACACACAATTCACAACAAAAAAATGATATGCGTTGTCTAGAATTATCGCACACAATTCTGATTATCGACATGTTTGCCAAGTGATACGTCTCCAATGTATCTAATTTTTTTGATTATTTCATGCTATTATAGTATCAATCTTGAATGTTTATTATGCAATTATATATCATTTTTTGGGACTAACCTATTAACCTAGTGCCTAGTGCTAGTTGCTGTTTTTTGCATGTTTTTGGCTTTTCGGGAAATCAATATCAAACAGAGTCTAAGCCGAGAAAAAACTTTGGATTAACTTTTCTAGACGAGAAGGGGCCCTAGAAGGTTCAGGAGAAGACCTGACAAGCATGAGGGAGTGACAAGCTCGGGAGGTGCGTCCCAGGGGGGCGCCCCCAGGCTTGTGGGCCCCTCGAGGGACATATTAACCTAATTCCTCCTCTATAAATTTCCAAATATTCCCCATACATCAGAGAGGCACCCAAAATACTTTTTCCGCCACCGCAAGCTTCTGTTCTCGTGAGATTCCATCTAGAGGCCTTTTTTGGCACTCTGTCGGAGGGGGAATCGATCACGGAGGGGCTCTACACCAACCTTGATGCCCTTCCGATGATGTGTGAGTAGTTTACCACTGATCTATGGGTCCATAACTAGTAGCTAAAAGACTTCTTGTCTCTCTTTGATCTTCAACACATTGTTCTCCTTGATGTTCTTGGATATCTATTCAATCTATTCTTTTTTGCGGTGTGTTTGTTGGGATCCAATGAATTGTCGATTTATGATCAGATTATCCATGAATATTATTTGAGTCTTCTCTTAACTCTTTTATGCATGATTATTATAGCTTTGTATTTCTCACCGATCTATTGATTTGGTTTGGCCAACTAGATTGATTTATCTTGCAATGGGATAGGTGCTTTGTGATGGGTTTAATAATTGCGTGCTTCATCCATTAAAACGAGGCCTCGGGACTGTTTCCATAGATCAAGGGTATGGATCCCTAATTACGTGCATTGCTCCTTGATTTCAAAAAACAACTTACACAATTTAGGCAGCAAGATGCATTGCTTTAAACATTATCCAAAATTGCATCCTATGTAACTAATTCATGCTTCCACCTTTTGTTTTTTCTTGTCTTCTTTCTCCTTAACAAATTAACCTATGTTTGCTTCTTTTGCGGGAAAATATAAAGTATGTTTCCACTTATTATTAAAAATTTCTTCTGTGGTGAATTAAACTAGCTTTGATTTATTTCAAATTTTGTTTTCATGTAGAATGATATTTCGTTTCAGAAGCATCACTATCTTTCTTCCATCAACAAGAGAATTGCTTCGAGCATCCTTCCATCAGAAAGAAAATTATACCACATGTTTGAGCAGCATCACACATCTTGTTTACATCGACTAGAGAATTACGTCCAACTAAATATGATATTGCTTTGATCAAATAGAAATACATTTCTAGTAAAATAACACATGTTTCATACAAGTTAGGGATTTGTTTGCAATGAAAGAAAAAATAATTGCTACTCACAAATGAGAGCATGATTCAACAGGCAAAATCAAATTACTTCCATCCATCAAATTCCACTAATTCAAATGTGACATAGCTATCATGTGATGAAAGGCATGAACCATGATGTCAGCGGGTAGAAGTTCCGGTACCCCTGCCCGAGCGCCTTGATCTTCTTCACTATAATGTCCTTGAGGCTATATATGTTTGGAAACATTACATGGAAAACAAAAAAAATTCTACGCACACGCAAGATCTATTCATGGAGATGCATATCAACAAAGGGGGAGAGTGTGTCTACATACCCTCGTAGACCATAAGCGGAAGCATTTAACAATGCGGTTGATGTATTCGAACTTCTTCGCACTCCAACTGATCAAGTACCGAACGTATGGCACCTCCGCTTTCTGCACGCGTTTAGCTCGGTGATGTCCTCCGCCTTCTTGACCCAGCAAGACGGTGAGGTAGTAGATGAGTTCCGGTAGCACGACGGCGTGGTGAAAGTGAAGTGATCTCCGCAGGGCTTCGCCTAAGCACTACGAAAATATGACCGGGGGTGTAAATAGTGGAGGGGGGCGCCGCACACGGCTAGGCAATTGTTTATTGTGGACTAGGCACCCCCCTCCCATATATATATATATATATATATATATATATATATATAGGTGGTTGGGAGGGAGGAGCAGCCAACGGGTATGCCCAAGTAGGAGGAATCCTACTTGGGGTCCTCCCTTTCCTTTCCCACTTGAGGAGGGAAAGGAAGGAGGGGCCTTGTCGGTGTCAAAACCGGCGGATCTCGGGTAGGGGGTCCCGAACAGTGCGTCTAAGGCGGATGGTAACAGGAGGCGGGGGACACGATGTTTACCTAGGTTCGGGCCCTCTCGATGGAGGTAATACCCTACTTCCTGCTTGATTGATCTTGATGATATGAGTATTGCAAGAGTTGATCTACCACGAGATCGTAGAGGCTAAACCCTAGAAGTTAGCCTATGGTATGATTGTTGTTGTCCTACGGACTAAACCCTCCGGTTTATATAGACACTGGAGGGGACTAGGGTTACACAGAGTCGGTTACAAGGGAGGAGATCTACATATCCGTATTGCCAAGCTTGCCTTCCACGCCAAGGAGAGTCCCATCCGGACACGAGACGAAGTCTTCAATCTTGTATCTTCATAGTCCAACAGTCCGGCCAAAGGATATAGTCCGACTGTCCGGAGACCCCCTAATCCAGGACTCCCTCAGGCCTCCCTCCCCTTTCCTTCCCCTAGGGTTTTCTGTCCAAGGAAGGGGTGCACCAGGGGCTGATCTGTCCCCTCCTTTGGCCCATTAAGCCCATACACTTACCGAGGGTGTTCGAAACCCCTTTCGATGACCCGATTACTACCCGGTGCACTCCGAAACTCTTCTGGTGTCCGAATACCGTCATATTATATATCAATCTTTACCTCTCGACCATTTTGAGACTCCCCGTCATGTCCGCGATCTCATCCGGGACTCTGAACAACATTCGGTCACCAAAACATATAACTCATATAACACTATATCGTCAACGAACGCTAAGCGTGCGAACCCTACGGGTTCGAGAACTATGTAGACATGACCGAGACACCTCTCCGTTCAACAACCAATAGCGGAACCTAGATGCCCATATTGCCTCCTACATATTCTACGAAGATCTTTATCAGTTGAACCGTTATGACAACATACGTAATTGCATTTGTCTATCGGTATGTTACTTGCCCGAGAGTCGATCGTCGGTATCTTCATACCTAGTTCAATCTCGTTACCGGCAAGTCTCTTTACTCGTTCCATAATACATCACCTTGTGACTAACTCCTTAGTCATTTGCTTGCAAGATTATGATGTGTATTACCGAGAGGGATGAGAGATACCTCTCCCATATTCGGAGTGACAAATCCTAATCTCGATCTATGCCAACTCAACAAACACCTTCGGAGATACCTGTAGAGCATCTTTATGATCACCCAGTTACGTTGTGACCTTTCATAACACACAAGGTATTCCTCCGGCATCCGGGAGTTACATAATCTCATAGTCGAAGGAATATGTATTTGACATGAAGAAAGCAGTAGAAATAAATTGAACGATCAATATGCTAAGATAACGGATAGGTCTTGTCCATCACGTCATTCTCCTAATAATGTGACCCCGTTATCAAATGACAACTCATGTCTATGGTTAGGAAACGGTATTTGTTTATGTATCCACACATGTATTTAAGTTCTCGGTCAATACAATTCTAGCATGAATAATAAACCTTTATCATGATTAAGGAAATATAATAATAACCATTTTATTATTACCTCTAGGGCATATTTCCGTCAATATACGTCGACAACCCAAACGTCTCGGTTATAGCAATAGGTGTGCGAATTCGGCTCGTCTGCTCTGAACTAGACCTAGTCAGCCTTGATCTCCCGGCGCGTCCTAATTGGCATAGAAACATATGTCAAAACTGAGAGATCAAAATGTATGAGGCATGTATACCACAAAATCAATGATTTGATCCTATCATGCACTAAAAGCATAGAAATGTGATTTGAGAAACCTACATGCTTGCTGGGAAAGACTTGGGTGCACAAACTTAATGCCTTGAAACATTGTTGTGGTGCGGACACTACATGTCTACATTAGAAGCATATGGTAAAAATCAAGGAAGCATGATTAACAAGAAGTAATAATTTGCTACTTTCCAACATGTTGTTTTCACAAATTGAAGCATACAATATAAAAACGATGAGGCATCTATATAACCATCTAGAAGCACATTGGATAGGAAGCATGAAAACAGTGCCACGGGCATACAAGTGGTATTACTTGGAAGCATGGATTTTTGAAAAACATGGACGACTCTTTTTTTACTCGTTGTTGAGTATCACCTGAGAACACACGGAATGTAACGTGTTAGCATTTCTGCCAAAAATGTGTTAGAAGGAATAAAGTGCTAGCTTCGTTGTGTGGTGGAATTAATAGTATGGAAGCAATACAGTATAGAACTATATATATATAGGTAAATTGTTTGGGACACCTAGGTGCCTGGGCACCTAGGGCTGTTATGGTAAGTCATATTCATTACTGCATGGCATAGAAATGACAAAATAATGGCTTTCCATATTTTGTTTGCATGCACTAGTATCCTAAATGGTCAATGATTTCTTTCCAACACAAAAATAATCTGAACACTCGTATTTGGGTGTGTGTGTGTGTGTGTGTGTACATGTACCAAAGATATAACCACATGTATATATGATTTGACCATGTTACGAGTTAGTGGGTATTATACCTAACGAAAATATGTACGCGTTGTTTTATACTCAATGAAAATATACACATAAATGTCACAGCTTTTAATAAGTACGTGTTGGTGTTATATTCAATACAAATATACACATACATATATATACCTCGATGTGAATATACACATGAGTATACATACCTCGATGTTAGTATACCCATGAAGATGTACGCATTTGTGTTATACCCAAAAAAACTATTCGCATAAATATATATAAGTTGATGAAAATTTTATTTATATATACCCATAAATTTCACACCTTTTAATAAGTGGTATATTTACATGAGATACCCACATGTACATTTTATTAGACCATGATAGAAGTTTGTGAGTATTATATACCTAATAAAAAATGCACGTATTGGTATTATACCTAATAAAAAATGTATGTGTTGGTGTTATACCCAATAAAAATATGTACGTATTGATGTTATACCTGATGAAAATGTCTATGTGTCGATGTACATGCTAAAAATGTTGCCTATTATTTTTCTAATTAATTATCTTGCATCTTCCGTACATGCCAAAAATTACAATAAATAATTAATTATAATTTCCTATCAAGAAGGACAAATAATGACACATATTAATTAGACAACCATCATAATTTTTCATAGCAGTAACGCCATGCAAACAAATAGGAAAGTAGTAATGCAGGTATGCATGCAAAATTTAAACACATCTTATTAACAAAAACTAGTATGATCCAACGGCATCTAGGCAAGGAGCCTGGACACCTCTCTCCCCGCGCCAGCCCACCTTCCTCCCCACCTTCTCCGATGCGGCGTGCCCCTGCCCTCCCCACCTTCTCCGGTGACGTCGCCCACCACCACCTCCCTCCCCGCGCCGCGCCCCACCTCCCCGCCCACCTTCTATGGCGCGGCGCGCCCCTACCGCCTCCCTCCCCCGTCCCCATCCCGGATCCCTCCTCTCACGCCGCCTCTGGATGCGAGCCACCGCCACCAACGGCCAGCGCCCCCGTCGGCAATAGGGCCAGCCCTACCGCCGTCAAACCCCATGGCCTCGCCGCCCTCACCCCCAGGGCCGGCCACGCCCCCGCCAAGCAACCACCGGATCCAGGGGGATCCGGTTCCACCTCCCTCGTCCGCCCCCTGCCCCCTGGGTAGCTACCCCTGATGAGCACGACAATGGCCGGCGTCGACGGCCCCAACCCCGCCCCACCCCGGCCGCGTATACGACCCCGCCCTGCGACGCCGACCTCGACGGCCAGGCCTCCCGCGCCGCCCCGCGACGGCCGGCCTCCAAGGCCCCGACCCCTGCGCCGCCCGACCTCGGCCCTGACCGCTGACGTCCGCGACCCTCCCTGATCCCCTCCGACAAGTTCCGCTGCCTCCCCTCCCCTCCGACAAGCTCTCATGTGTCCCCTCCCCTCATGTGAGCTGCATGGTATGTTATTTGAGAAAAGGCCCAAACCTCAATTCGTTTGGTTGTTGCTACAGTTCCCCTTTTTTATTTTTGATAGGGAAAATTAAGCACACGGCAGTTTGCTATTCGTGTTCTTGATTCAGTTTGCCATTTTTTTGCAGGAGAGGAAAACATCAAAAATGAGAAGAAAAAAAAGTGTGTTGCGCTCCTGATGCAATTTGACAGCTCACAAGAGTAGTACTCAACGCCAACATCATGTTTGAGGAAAGTTCTTTTTTGTTGCAGATTATGGATGAGCATCTGCCGTGCCGTTTCAGTGCGGATGAGGTTCCAGAGAGGTCCACTGATTTTTTGCTTGCAGTGTAGTGTGGTGAAATTATACTCGTCCTCCCCCTTCATCCTCACCACTTTATACTTAGTCATGTAGTGCACCCCTAAAAGTGGTGCAGTACTCGCAAAATTGTCGTTAGTTTTATACTTAGTCATGCAGTGCACTAGCAAAAAGTGGTGCTGTACTCGCAAAATTAGTTTGTTTCTCCTCACCGACGACAATGGTGCAGCGCTTTAGTCCAAAACAGTGGGAGCACACAACCAACGTTTACTCTAGAAAGCAGTACACTTAGGTACTGTGAGCAGTTGTGAAAAACAAAAAAGGAATCGATTGTATTTGTATTTTGGTTTTGAGACCTGTTGAGTAAGCTCCGGCAACCTATTTGTCAATAATGTTAAAAGATAGATGCAGTTTGATGTAAACCCTCATGTGGTTTACTTTGTGAAGAAAAACAGGATAATAAAAACTCCTGAGAAGTTCACATCCCCTTCTAAAAATGCAATTTATTTTAAACAAAAAACTATTAAAATCTAATTATTTTTTGAACCAAAAATTCTAAAAAAGAACCAATGTAGTTAGCTTGCCCCTACCGTTGAGTTCACTTGCTCATTCCATGTAGTTTGGAGTTCAGCATGCAGTTTGGGCCATGTGGACATGTAGTGCAGAATGGTATTTTTCCGTGTTTGGAGATTTTATCCATAAAAGTTATATGGACTCGTTTGAAAATTGTTTACAAAGGAAGTTCATTTCGAATTGTGTCGCGGCTCATTTCACTCGACCATGCGGTTCGCTTCTTCGCATGTGTACAGCTCGCCAATGTGGAAACCCAAAACTCCAAACGAAAAAAATAAAGAAGGAAATGAAGTGCAAAGATGTGTTAAATGAAAAATGGTAGAGAAACGAAAAAAAAAGTAATGCCGTTCACTTGACCATTTGATGCAGTGTGGTTTTCTAAACTAAAGCAGTGCGGTCGGGTGTCTGATGTTGTTCATCTTGTAAGTGAGCATTTGATGCAGTGCGGTTTTCTAACTGAAGCAATGCGGTCGGGTGTCTGATATTGTTAATCTTGTAAGTGCGAAAGAAAAAATGTTACCAAAACGACAAATAAAGTAATGCGGTTTACTTCTCCATACTTTTGGGGTTCACTTACGCCCGATGTGAAGTCCCGTCCACTTCCTCACATGAGAAAATTTACATGTAAAATAAAAGAAATCAAGCAGTTCACTTGCCCATCTGACGGCGTGCGGTTTCCTATTTGAAGCAGTGCGTTCTTCTGTCCGATTCAGTACACAAGTCGATTTGGGTGTCGTCAAAAACAGAGTTTCCGCATTTTGATAAAATTGAAACTTCTCTTAAACCATAAGGAATTAGAGAGTGTGTTCTACATGAAAAAGCTGCATCTCGTCGATATCTTTCCAACGGTGTAGAATTTGGATCATTCCGACCAGCGGTTTGTAAAAATTTTGCGAAAAAAGGCCACTGCCACATGTCGTCCGCCGCACAATTTTCAAAATTAACTTAAAACCGTAAGGAATCTTAAAAACATTTCAACATATGAAAGTTGCGTCTCGTCCGTAGGTTTCCAATGGCGTATCACACGCCTCATTTCGACAAACGATTCAAAAACTGAAGCGAAAACAGTACCAAAAATTAAAAAAAAATTAAAAAACAGAATTCCGCGATTTAGTAAATTTGAAACTGCTCTTAAACCGTAACGAATTAGAGAAAACAATAGTTATGAAAAATATGCGCCTCGACGATATCTATCGAACGGTGTATCATTTGCTTCATTCCGACGAGCAGTTTAGAAAAAAAACGCGAAAAAACGCTCGCTGCCACTCGTCATGGGCTGCACCATTTTCAAAACTGCTCTTAAACTGCGGGGAATCTCGAAAAGTGTTCAACATGGCGAAGTTGCGCCTAATCCGTAGCTTTCCAACGGTATATTACACGCCTTGTTCCGATAAACGGTTAAAAAATTAGAACGAAACCAGTACCGAAAAAACACTACGCGCAGTTTTTTCCGACGTGAAGTTCACTAGTCTCTGTAATGCAGTGCTCTTGCTAAAGAAAGTGTAGTACCCTTGCGTTAAGCATGCAGTGCGGAAGTGTTATCAGAATAACTATTCTGATAATATACACACACACACACATCTATTGACTGATGACATCAAGAATGTAGGAAGCACGTGATATTCACTCAATAATATGACACATGACATTGGCATTATTAAGCTTGATGCCATGATGAGGATGCATTGTTGAGAGTGGCTTGGAAGCATTTTTCTAGATGAGTGTATCAAAAAGGGAACAATGCTAGAAGTATTCATGTATGAAGCTGTAAAAACTACAAAGGGCGTAATTTTAGTCTTAGGTGGTGATAGCCCACAAGTATAGGGGATCGCAACCGTCTTTGAGGGTAGAGTATTCAACCAAAATGTATTGATTCGACACAAGGGGAGCCAAAGAATATTCATGAGTATTAGCAGTTGAGTTGTCAATTCAACCACACCTGAAAGACTTAATATCCGCAACAAAGTATTTAGTACCAAAGTGATTGTAACAGAAGTAGCAATGAAAGTAACTTAGCAAAGATCAATATGTGAAAAGCTCGTAGGCATTGGATTCACAATGATAATTGTGTTGGATGAAATTCATCATGTAGCAGTCATAACCTAGGGTGACACAGAACTAGCTCCAATTCATCAATGTAATGTAGGAATGTATTCCGTATATATTCATATGTGCTTATGGAAAAGAACTTGCATGACATCTTTTGTCCTACCCTCCTGTGGTAGCGGGGTCCTAATGGAAACTATGGGATATTAAGGCCTCCTTTTAATAGTGAATCAGAATAAACCATTAGCACTTAGTGAATACATGAACTCCTCAGACTACGGTAATCACCGGAAAGAATCCCAATTATTGTCACCTTGGGGTATGCAGATCATAACTCGTAATAGGTGTCTACAACTTGCAGGATAGGATCAAGAACACAAATATATTCATGAAAACATAATAGGTTCGGATATGAAATCATGGCACTCGGGCCCTAGAGGAAGCATTAAGCATAGCAAAGTCATAGCAACATCAATCTCAGAACATAGTGGATACTAGGGATCAAACCGTAATAGAACTAACTGATTACATGATAAATCACATCCAACCCATGACCGTCCAGCAAGCCTATGATGGAATTACTCATGCACGGCGGTGAGCATCATGAAATTGGTGATGGAGGAAGGTTGATGATGACGATTGTGACGGATTCCCCTCTCTAGAGCCCGAACAGACTGCGGATCAGCCATTGATGTCTACTAGGCAACTTTATTCTTGTAGACTCGTGTTGGGCCTCCAAGCGCAGAGTTTTGTAGGAAAGTAGCAATTTTCCCTCAAGTGGATGACCTAAGGTCTATCAATCCGTGGGAGGCATACGATGAAGATGGTCTCTCTCAAACAACCCTGCAACCAAATAACAAAAAAGTCTGTTGTGTCCCCGACACACCAAATACAATGGTAATTTGTATAGGTGTGCTATTTCAGTGAAGAGATGGTAATAAAAGCGAAGTAATAATAGTAGATATTGATTTTTGTAATAGGAAGAATAAAAAATAGCAAGGTAGCAATTGATAAAACGGAGCACAAACGGTATTGCAATGCTTGTAAATGATGCCTAGGGTGTGTACTTTCGCTAGTGCAATCTCTCAACAATGCTAATCTAATTGGATCATATAACCATCCCTCAACGTGCGATGAAGAATCACTCCAAAGTTCTTATCCAGCGGAGAACATAAGAAGAAATTGTTTGTAGGGTACAAAACCACCTCAAAGCTATTCTTTTCGATCAATCTATCCTAGAGTTCATACTAAAATAACACCATACACTACTGCAGGATGGTCCAAATGCGGCAGTCGAATCAGAGACCCTTTGACGAAACTGTGTGCGATGCAATAATCACAAACGGTGGTGTAAAAAACCCATCAAAAAAGGTGCAAAATGTTTGCGATGGCAGCGACATCAAACACGGTTCATATTAGATTTGCGTGTGCGATGAGTGGCAAATGGTTAATCCAGAAGAACTATTTGCGATGATGCGGAACAACAGAAACGGGCAGCCAGATGAGGGTGTATGCGATATACGGCATACAGTTCACTTGGATTAACTATGTGTGATTAGGCAACACAATTGAAACGGTTCAACTGAACAAGATGTGTGTGATTCGTGGCAAACAGGTCCGTAATCAGAAATGTATGAGAAGACCAATAATAACACAGACGATTGCTGCTAATAAGCCATGTGATTTTCTCTGTCTACATAAGAATAACATGTATATATATAACTGAAATAAACATCCAATTACATAAGTGACTATACAGATCATTCACACATACCTCAATAAACAATTGCATGCATTCTAAAGTAGGATAAACGATCGTCTAGTCATCTACTTATTGTGAAGCTCCCGCCACTGCTATGTGGCTCAATCCCTTGTCTGGGGCAGGAAGAAGACAATTCCTCATGTCAACAATCCGCCTGTACATCTCGTAGCTTGTGTACGCGTCCTTGGCCGCGTACTTGACGTGTTGTTCATCTAGTCTCTCATGCCAAACACCGTTCCAGGTGTTCTTGTCCGTCTTGCTCTCTTCCTTCATTTTCGAGTGGGGGTCGATGATGGCCAAGGAGAGGTCAACCAGGGAGTTTAGTTTGTTGTTGTCGCTGCCCCAGTCCTTGTAGTGGTGCTGGATGTTGACAAGATTCGGGCATTTCATTCCCGAAACCTTGAGCGCTTTTAGATCGTTGGTGGTGTCCACCGTAGCGAAACTGTTATCGGAGCTGTTGATAAACCTGGAGAAACGCTCGCAAGGCATTGTGGCCAGGTGGTAGTGGTAGACGAGGATGTCATGTCGCACGCACAACTGGGCGATGGCAACCTTCTGATCGTGCCTGGCACGTCCTATGGTGTACTTGAGGTCGAAGCCGACCACTTAGTACTTGTCCTCGGCAAGGAACTGCTCCATAGTTTGGATGGAGCTCTCCACCAACACCGGATCATTCATGTACACCATCTAGAGAGCCTTCCCCTCACGTGGGTGTCCACGACGTGATGCGCGGCGAACTACCCGTCATTGTCGTCGTCGGCGCTAAGAGCACCATTGGAGCCACTGGGAGCGCCATTGGAACCGCTGGATGTACTCTCTGTATGTGTCGTCATGGGTGTGCTTATTGTGTCATGTGACGCGATAGATGAAGGTAAATGGCCACAGGAATAAAAGGGGGCCGGGCGGCCTGGATTCTCGGTGCGTCCGCATGGAAGTTTTTGTGTCGGGTAACTGCATCGTCGCGCCGCGCCCGGAGCAACCGCATGCACACGAACATGGGTGATCGTGCACCGGCCGCAAACACTGGCAGCGCGCATCGAGGGACGAGGGTAGAGCACCCAGAGGGACGCGAGAGCAGAGTGCGCGCGGCGGTACACGAGCAGAGCGTTCCGCGACCGCCTCAACCGCAAGCAACCACACGCATAGAGTCGTTGAACACGCAGGAAATGGTCGCCTACAAGCCGGTCGATAGTTGCATCGCTGCGTAGAGAGCGGCCGTGTGCTACTACCTCCGACTTGGTCTATAGCCCCGTTTATATTATGTGCCATACTTTGCCCTTAAATTTAACCAACGAAATGTTAATGCATGTTATAAAAATATATAATTAGCAACTATGTTCAAATACAAATCTAGCTATATAATCTTTGGCGACATGCATTCGTATTTTATTAGTTAAATCCTACTTATAAACCAGGACGGGGGTATAGTAGGTAATTAAACCGCAAACGTTTTTTGTATTAACCGTATGTGTACGTGGCCTTTCGTCCTCCTCTCGCGCGTCTTGTCACCCCGCTGCTGCAGACGGCTTACAACGCAAGCTTGCGCAGCGCGCGGGGGTGTTCTTTTGGCCAAACGGTGGCTCGAAGTGGCGCCAATGAATCGTTGGTGAGCCCGTTCCCGCGCAACCTCACAGGTTCCCACGCTAGCTTCCCGCCCGACTCGGTGAAATTCCCCAAAATCCCAATGTTTACTAGCCTGCTATATAAACCCTCATGGTCGGCAAGTCCTGAGTCGCATTTTCCCCTCCCTCCCTGTAGCTTATCTCGTCTGCTTCTCCCATAATTGCCAATGGCACCGGTCTATCGTCGTCGCTCAGCCACTCCGCCGTCATCAAAGGATAGCTCCAGCTCGGAGGCTACACCGCAGCGGCGGCGCAGTCCCCGGCGTAGTGTAGTGCGTGTGGCGTCCCTATTGGGTGTGCGTGGAACACCCACCACACGCTCCGCCGCCTCTGCCCCGTCGGTAGCTGTTGCTGGCCGCCGTTGCTGCCACACCACAGTCGAAAGCCGGGGCCATCACCCGCTCCACTGTCGCGTCCCGAAGGCGGGAGGTGGCCATCGTGGCCGCCACCCCACTGTCGGCCATCACCCACTCCGCCATCACGGCCCGAAGGCGGGAGGTGGTGGTCGTGGCCGCCTACCCATGGTCGGCCGCCATGCCCGCCAGCCCACCGTCGACCACCGGGGTCATCACCCGCTCCGCCACCGCCGCCTGAGGGCGGGAGGCGGAGGTGGAGGCCCACACATGCGTCAGCGACTTTGCGCGCTACATCGAGTTCCTGCAGGAGGAGGAGGAGCGCCTCGTCGAGCATGCAAAGAGCCTTACCACCACCATGGCTGCGGCACACACCGCCTCAGAGGCGAGGAATCAGGAGATCTACGAGGAGAACCACCGCTTCGAGAGGGGTCGTCTGGAGCGGCAGAGGGCGTTTGAGGTGAGCGTCGCTGAAGCTGCAGTAGCGGCAGGCACCGTATACAGTTGTCCAGCTCGTCGGTAGACTCCTCCTCCTCTGCCTCTTACTGAGTGCGCTCGGCAAAGGAGAGGTTGCCGGAAGTAGTACAAAGCCCCTCCGTAGTAGTAGTATTTAGGGGCTATTTTGTTCAGTTCATCTGACTATAGATGTGGTGGAAGAATATAACGTACTTAAAATTAGCTAGTATATATAGTTGAACTAGCTATTTCAATACATGGTTTGCAACAATTGGGGAAACATTTGGTCAGTTCAGCTGTCGAGTTGAACAGTTTGTATACAGAACGACTGCTTAATCTACGAATGAAATCTATGCTTAGTTACTGAATTTTAGTTGCAAAAATTAGATAGTGCTATTGATTTTTAGCTGCATATTTTGAAAAGTCGCAGTTTTATAAGGATTGACAAATGGCAATGTTACTAGATCAACAAATTTCAATCTTTCTAGTTTGACAAATGCCAACATACCCAATATGACAGTTGCAAATCTTACCAAATTGTTTGTACGTGGTTGCACAAGGGTCATCCAAAACAACCATTTGCATTGAAGGGATGCACAAATCCTGCTCGAACATTTCCTCTTGGCTTCCTGGGGAAGCTGTCGGTTTGCATGTGGGTGTTCTAACTAAAATGTTTGCGATAAGGAGCTGCACAAATCCTGCTCGACACATTTTCCCTTGGCTTCCGGGGAAGCTATCGGTTTGCATACGGGTGTTCTAACTAAAACGTTTGCAATGAGTGTTTTATATTTGAAAACCATTGACCTTTTTTCAAAAGAAAATCGTTTGTTAAGTTTGTACTTTAAGAGAGAAAAACTCAAGTTCGTTCAAACCATATCTTTCATTTAGTCACACTGCGCATTGGAGGACAGCTTGCACGCCTCCTGTTCAGTCTAGCAGCTTTTCGCACGACACCTCCTATTGCTGTTAAAACCAAGACACGTGGCATCACATGAATGGTTAACAGAACGCACATGATTAGAATTATATAAACGTTTGAGATATTAAAGTGGCAGCTATTTTTTTCAAAATGCCTTTGTTGTTTGTTATTCGAGTGCGCCTTCTCTCAAAATGGACATGAAAAATAGCACAGCATGTCGGGTGCCATTCCATGATTGCATACCAAGTCTCATGCATTTCAGACAAGTTTTGAATTTACTAGAATTTAAAAACAAAGTATCTCAACGTTTTGCCGGCAATCAACAGTGCCTTGGTGTTTGAAATTCATTCTCATTTCTTGCATGTGACCTAAGCATGCACCCAAGGACACATATTTGATTTTTCAACCAATTTATATGCACTGGAGCATGTGCATGTAGTTAAAATTTGAATTATGCACATAAAATGCTTAGAAAACCCAGTCAATGTATAAAAATGTCCAAATGAACCCCGAAAAATTTCAAAATTTAAGACAACACTCCTGTTGTTCTATGTTGACACTAGAAATTTTTTGAAAGCAATAAGAGGCAACATATATCATTTCGTCCCCAAAGGTGGCACGTTCCCTACCGAAACCATCAGGCTTGTTGTGAGAAGCTCTGGTTTGTGGGAAGCTTATGCCCAAACCTACCCCAAATGGGAAAAAAAATTACCACAGCATGTTGATGTCGCTCCATGATAACATGCCAAGTTTCATGAATTTCAGACGAGTTTTGGATTTAGTAGAATTTAAAAATCAGGTATCTCAATGTTTGCGGCCGAGTGACGGTGGCAGGGTGTTTGAAATTCATTCCCATTTCTTGCATGGGACCTAAGCATGCACCCAAAGATACATATTTGATTTTTCAACCAATTTATATGCACTGGAGCATGTGCATGTAGTTCAAATTTGAATTATGCACATAAAATGCCTAGAAAACCCAGTTAATGTATAAAAATGTCCAAACAAACCCCAAAAAATTTCATAATTTAACAAAACACTCATGTTGTTCTATGTTGACACTAGAAAAATTTTGAAAGCAATAAGAGGCAACGGATATCGTGTCTTCCCCAAATGTGGCACGTTCCCTACCGAAACCATCTGGCTTGTTGTGAGAAGCTCTGATTTGTGAGAAGGTTATGCCCAAACCTGCCCCAAAAGGGACAAATTTTTAACACGACATGTTGATCTCGCTCCATGATAGCATGCCAAGTTTTGTGAATTTCAGAATAGTTTTGGATTTACTAGAATTTAAAAACTAGGTATCTTAATGTTTGTGGCCGAGTGACGGTGGCAGTGTGTTTGAAATTCATTCTCATTTCTTGCGTGGGACCTAAGCATGCACCCAAGGACACGATTTGATTTTTCAACCAATTTATATGCACTCGAGCATGTGCATGTAGTTCAAATTTGAATTATGCACATAAAATACCTAGAAAACCCAGTTAATGTATAAAAATGACCAAACGAACCCCGAAAAATTCCAAAATTGAACACAACACTCCTGTTCTTCTATGTCGACAGTAGAATTTTTTTGAAAGCAATAAGAGGCAACGGATATTGTTTCGTCTCGAAAGGTGGCACGTCCCCTACCGAAACTGACACGCTTGTTGTGATAAGCTATGGTTTGTGAGAAGCTTATACCCAAACCTGCCCCAAATGGGACAAAAAATTTACCAAAGCATGTTGATGCCGCTCCATGATAGCATGCCAAGTTTCATGAATTTCAGAAGAGTTTTGGATTTACTAGAATTTAAAAACTAGGTATCTCAATGTTTACGGCCGAGTGACGGTGGCAGGGTGCTTGAAATTCATTCTCATTTCTTGCATGGGACCTAAGCATGCACCCAAGGACACAGATTTGATTTGTCAACCATTTATATGCACGGGAGCATGTGCATGTAGTTCAAATTTGAATCATGCACATAAAATGCCTAGAAACCCCAGTTAATGTATAAAAATGTCCAAACAAACCCCTAAAAATTCCAAAATTTAACACAACACTCCTGTTCATCTATGTTGACACTAGAAATTTTTGAAAGCAATAAGAGGCAACGAATATCGTTTCGTCCCCAAAGGTGGCACGTTCCCTACCGAAACCATCACGCTTGTTGTGAGAAGCTCTAGTTTGTGAGAAGCTTATACCCAAACCTGCCCCAAATGGGACACAAATTTTACCACGGCATGTTCCTGTTGGTCCATGATAGCATGCCAAATTTCATGAATTTCAAAAAAGTTTTGGATTTAATAGAATTTAAAAAGCAGGTATCTCAACGTTTGCCCAAGAGCCACGGTGCCACGGTGTTCGAAATTCATCCCCATTTTTGCATGGGACATTAGCATAAACCCATGGACACATATATGATTTTACAACCCATGTTGGTGCACCGGAGCATGTGCATGTAGTTTAATTTTGAATTGTGCACCTGAAATGGCTAGAAACCCAATTTAATGTATAAAATGTCCAAACAAACCCTGAATAATTCCAATTTTTTTACGACACACATATAGCTGCATGTTCACTGGAGATAAAAGTTCTAGCAATTCAAACACCGTCCATTGCCATTGTGACCCCATCATGTAATTCAAATCAAGATGAAAAATCAAGTAGATCCCACATGGTTTATTATCACCAACCATGTGAGATGCAGTACAAAATATCCTAGAACACTCTCGGTGTATAGTACGCCTATGGCTTACGCGAGAAGGTGTGTCGGCTATAGTACGCAGCCAGCATGTCAAGAACACTAGCTCTCTCCCCAAATATCATTTCACTGTTCAATCGTCGCCAGTGAAAGATGGGGGCGATGACCCGCATTGCGAGGGCAACTTCGGCGGCTCACTCCAGCGAGAGCGCGGCCGCAGCCGCCATGCGCGTGCTAACAAGATGCATGAGCGCGGCCACAATCTGTGACCGGGCAGCCAGGGCAGTCCAAACGGCCGATGTTGCTTATCAAGCGATGGCAGCAACATCTGCCTCAGGGATATTAATTGGCGAGAGCGGCACAACAGATGTCCGTTCCGCAGCGGCGGCCTTCGCCCTAATGAAGGCCGCCCACGCCCAGCTCATGGCAGTAACTGCACAAATCGAACGAAGCTTCTCCGACAATGGTCGACAACCCATGGCCGAAGAGTTGGTAACCATCGAGAGCATTCGAGCAGCCGTCTGTTCCTCCGGTGTATACCTTGCCACGACAGAGCCCGTCCAAGCCCATATCACGGCCACCCATGCCTAACTCATGGCGGCTTTTTCCAGAGAGATGGCGGACGCGGATGGCGAGATTCTTGCCGAGTATGGTGCGATGGATGCCACGGAGCCCCTTCCCCAGGAGACCGTTAGGCGCGAGCTGGACACGGAGGTGACAGCGAAGATTGACGAGCACCAGCCGTAGTAGTACTCTTTGTTTTGTTTAATTAAGAGCGCCGGTCTTTAATTTGTTAGAGTAATGTTTAGGTCAGCTAGCTCTATTTAATTGCTGAACTTGCTCGATTAAGAAGTGTGGGTGTGTTGTTGTCTCCTTTGTGTACTAAATTATGCAATGGCGTGGATGACCACAATAACTAGGGAAATTCGAACCAAAATTTTTGACGTTCAAACTCATCACACACGTGTTAAGCCATCTGAATCGTTTCTGATGTTCACATATCGTACACAGTTCTGAATAAGGGACTGTATCTGATGACACTTTGTGCGCCAGTTTTTTCGCTGAACCGATTCCAAATTTTCGGCTTTTGCGGAAATATCTACCTCCCCGCCCCTCCCCCTTACCAAAACCCACATTTCCTCGGTTTCCTCCTTCCTTTCCAAGTTGAAACCTTCACTCCTTGCTTGCAGCACCGCCTCCTCGCCGGCGACCCTCCTTCATGCTGCTCGGCCTCGTCTATCCAGGCAGGTAATCCACACCGACCCCCATCCTCCTCCTCCTTCCACATCCCACATTTCCCGATCGCCGATGCGACAGCTTCCACCCAAATCACCGACCCCTCCACCAAATAAGCGCTGCCCTAAGCCATGGTGCACGCGGTAAGCCAGGATCTCAAGGAGCATTTGGCAGTGGAGAAGCAAATCGCGGCCACATGTGCGGATGAGGTCGCGATGGCTGACATTCATGCCTACCCCCAGATCTTGGAGGAGCACCTTGCCATTTGCTAGCTGCGCCGGTTAAGCATGCTCGGTTTACCTGTTGCATGTGCTGCTCCTGCCTTTCCCTAAAAATTCTAGTGCATTGTGCTATCTAATTTTACCATGCAATCTGTTGCTCTAGTGTATATGTTCTATATGTCATGCAGTGTGGTGCTCACTTATTAACTGGTTGGTTAATTAGTTGTCGTCTTTAGTTAACTGTTTGGTTCAATTATGCAAATGTGATGTTCAATTCTTCAGGCTGCAATTTTGTATTGTCTTCCATGTGAAAAATAAATCAAATTTATCTTTACAAAATACATGAGAAACAAATACAATTGCTATATTTCCAAGTTGTCAAGCATGCTTGGTTTGGTTATACATTGTGCAATGTGGTGCTCAGTTAACGTTTGGTTGATTTGTTGTGGCGTTTAGTTAACAATTTGGTTCAATTCTTCAATGCAATGTTCAATAGTTGTGGGTGCATTTTGTTATTGTATAACATGTCAGAAGTAAATCAAATTTGGTTGTACTAAATACATGAGAAACAAATACAATTGCTATATTTCCAAGTTGTTAAGCATGCTTGGTTTGGTTAACTGTCTGAACTTCTATTAGGAGTATGTTATATTGTGCAATGTGGTGCTCAGTTAACGTTTCGTTCATTTGTTGTGGTGTTTAGTTAACAGTTTGGTTCAATTCTGCAATGCGATGTTCAATTGTTGTGGGTGCATTCTGTTATTGTATACCATGTGAGGAATAAATTGAATTTGGCTGTACTAAATACATGAGAAACAAATACAATTGCTATATTTACAAGTAGTTAAGGATTCTTGGTTTGGTTAACTGTCTAATCTTCTATTAGGAGTATGTTATATTGTGCAATGTGGTGCTCAGTTAATGTTTGGTTCATTTGTTGTGGTGTTTAGTTAACTGCTTGGTTCAATTCTGCAATGTGATGTCCAATTATCGTAGGTAGAATTTTGTATTATTGTGCATGTGAGAAATAAATCGAATTTGGCTGCACTTAATTCATGAGAAACATATACAAGTGCTACATTTCCTAGTTCTTAATCATGCTTGGTTTGGATAAATGGGTTTTCCATGAGGCTTGAATTAATCTGATGAATCTGCAATGTGCTTATTTTTCATACACATATTTTACTAATAGCATGCGAACCCTTACTTAACCTGATGAATAACTACCATATATGTGTTGCAGGGAAACAATTGAAAGCACCGAGGTTTACAATCGAGGTTAGCACATGCATGGTCCTTGTCTAATAACACATTATTGTGCAATTGCATGAACCATTCTAATATTTAGGTTTTTAACAATTTGGTATTGCACATTTAGGTCCTGCTGTCAGAGGTTTTGACCCACTGTTCGACCCTTTTTGCATATGGGGAAATGAGTTGTCCATGAATATCAATCAAGTCAAGAAACTCAGAAGATTGTTGTTGCCATTAAGGGTAAAACGATGGGGTTGATCCATATTGCTTGAGTTTACTTTGTCTACATCATGTCATCTTGCTTAAGGCGTTACTCTGTTTGTTATGAACTTACTAACATAGATGCATGCTGGATAGCAGTCGATTGGTGGAGTAATAGTAGTAGATGCAAACAGGAGTCGGTCTACTTGTCACGGACTTGAAGCCCATATACATGATCATTGCCATGAGTAACATCATAACCACTGTTCAAGATATCTTCCGATATGCCGATAAATCGGCCGATTTATCGCTTACCGCTGTTAGACCGATAAGATAAATCGGCTGATAAATCAGCCGATATGGCAATAAATCGGCCGATATGCCGATAAACTGGCCGATTTACCCCTTATCATGGGTTGACCGATAAGTTCCCGATAAGCGATATCCCCAACATTGATCATAACTACCGCTTTTTTATCAATTGACTGACAGTAATTTGTTTACCCATCATATGTTATGTGACCGATGTCGCCGCATCGCAAGTTGTCTTGTTGTCCCTAGCTATGCGAGAACGCATGCGGTGGAGACACGAGGGGCCAGGTTTTCCATGAGGCGAGGATGGGGGAGAGACCAAAGACAGTTGGGGAGCGTCAGCGGCGGTGGAATTCGTTGGGCTGCAATAAATGAAGGCATCGGGTGTTGTTTTGCCCAATGTTTCATTCGTGCATTGTTCGGTTAGGATAGAAGAACTCTGAGTGTAGTGCATCATAGGTCCTCGAACTATTTCAGAGATGTCACGTAGGTCCTCAAACTATAAAAATCGTCATCGGGTCCTCAAAGTGCAACATGTGTGCCATCCTGGTCCTCAAACTATTTCAAAGGTGTCACGTAGGTCATTGAACTATTCAGAGACGTCACATATATACACACTTATTACCCTTCAAGGATTTTCAAGGAACTACATGACACTTTTCATAGTTTGAGGACCTACTTGACACCTTTGAAATAGTTTGAGGATCTAGGATGCATTTCACTCAAGAACTCTCAATGCTCTCAAAATTGGAAGAGTGTTGAGGATTTCGGGTGCTCATCATAGATGTGAGTGTTCAGGGGGTGCCCATTGGAAGGGCGTTCTGCAAAGATGTCGTGGGGTTGGGTGTGTGTGTGGGGGGGTGGGGGGGGGGGAGATGCCCTAAGTTCGGGTTATTCCTCGAAAACTAAAGCCTCTCGCTTGTGCCAAGACCAACAATACAAACATCAACTCTGGGGTAGCTATGGACTATAGCATCTTTTTTAGCTCATAGAAAACTAGGACCTGGTGAAGCTCTGATAAAAGCACTCTCTTTTAGGTGGACATCTGGTTGGAATTTGCTGGTGTGGCCCGGGAGTTTTCCAGACTTTGGATAAACCCAACAGGCCAAATGTTTCCTTCTTTCGTATTAGAGTCATTTTAAGGATGTCTCCAGACCAAGCACTAAGCAGCTAGCATGACACGGACACACAAGGCACGATCACCGGGCCCCTTCCTCCAAGCCCCATATGCCAAGTCGATCTCAAGGTAGACGTTTCCCCGATCTCACCATCTTGCTGTGGGCCACTCTCTCTCTCACGCTGTCACAGTGTCACACGCAGAAACACATGCACCTGTTGGCCTTCCACAACAGTACAACAGTGAATAGTTGGACCTGTTTTTTATAATGGACCATTTTATTGATGCCTTAACAGTGAAGAGATGGATGCGAGAGAGATAAGATTCAGTAGTAGCTATTAGCTAAAGATAGAAGGAAAATTGATGCCTTTCTGTCGCAGACATACATCACCAAGGCAGATCTGGTTCCTCCAGTCCGCTGGTATATGCAGAAACCTACTCTAATTCACAAGAATTACGCTATAAGCTCACGCGTAAGAGAGAGTAGCCATAGGCAATGGCCGAGCTGGGGATGCATGCATGCATGGTTGGATCTTGGATGCAGGCTAACATGCATGAATGATAAAAGCAAAAGTTGTTGGTTGTCTCAGGTACCAAGACATGCAACAACTAATGCTCCAATTAATTAGCACTGATGAACCTTTCCTTTTCATCCCATATTTTTAGTGCGCACATACACACAGAAGTAGAGTATGTTGAACTATGTACTTACCCCGTTGTTGTAGCATGTGAACCAAGGTCATCTGTAGCATACACATGAGATATGGATAGTTAGACTTGGGGTGAGATGCTCTAGATTGCTGTGTGCCAAAATCGTTACTCGTGCAGTACCATCAAGATTTTCATGTACACATAAATGAAAACATTCGCATGTTACTAGACTAGCTCCAAGGATATTGGTGTGTACGCAGCAATATTCTACTTTTTCTTTGGGTGGGGATGGATGGCCACCAGTTTTTAAAGGCTTAAAGGGCACGTTGAATTCCATATCACCTTTTAGAAAAAGAGTGGAAAGAAGGGAAAAGACAATGAAACACAATCTACAGTTTCTAAGCTTTTTGTTATTCCAGCAGTACTGCAGTAACAGTGTTTGGTTTGGTACTAAAATAATACAGTACTGTGCATTATTGTTATGAAGGTCCATAACTATAATTATGAAACTTTCTTGTCGGCCCCAAGCTTAATAATATATTAGTACTGTGGAGCAAGTTGTGAAATGAAGTTCCTCCCAGAAGGCAATTTTTTTTCTTTGCGAAATCTCTATAGAAAGAAAATTAATGCATGGTGACAAGCTGGACACTAAACTATTTGGCATCTTGGTTGGTTGGATCGTATTTGACTGTAAAATGTATTAAAAAAACACCTCGCATAAAGCAACATCTAGAAGGTAACTCGCATAAAATTGCTGCTGGTTCCTCTAAAAAAATTGTTTCTGGTTGCAACAATGCTATACCAGTGTTTGAACAAACATGATTGCCACACCCAGTCAACTAGTCCATCCGTCCGGAATTACTTGTCAAAAAAATGAATGTATCTAGACATATTTTTGTTCTAGATATATTCATTTTTATTCATTTCCGCGACAAGTATTTCGGGACGGAGTACTACCAATCAGTGATCGGCATATATGCAAGAAATGTATTTGTAGATGCGCAGATGAATTGGTGCACTGAATTCTTAGAAAAAAAGGATGAGCATCAAGATTTGAGGCTATATTGATTACACATGTTGGGTATATTTGACATGGCATGACCTCATCAGTCATCAAAGCACAAAAGTATTTTCAGAATACAATTTTGTAGACAAGAGTCCTTCCATGCATGGCAAGAATAAGATGAACTTCGTAACAATAACCTAACTAAAATAGAGCCTTGAGTGTTAACAAACTAAAGCATCAAATGATAGAGAAGGTGGCATAACAGCTTAGCTAATGATGCATCTTTTAGTTTAATTGGCAAAAACACGAAAGCACCTAGAGTGTGTGCAAGGAGCCAAGATTAATTAGTAGCGTATGTCCTAATGAGTGTCCATGATGACAATGAGGCTGGGAATTGTGCCTTTCCTCTTGGTCAGGACAGGGGAGATAATCTTATAAAATCCATCCTTAAGGCCTAGTTAAGCATAACACCAAATGGTGTGGTGCCATGCTAATTATAGCAGCTTGTAAAGGGAGATAAGAGTGTCCATTAGTTTAATCTCTATGTTGTCACCAAGATCAGTAATGATAGTCCCTCGCTCATCGCGTTGTTGACGATGGAGATTCGAGAATGCTGAGATTATGAAAAGGGGCACTGCCAGCTTACTTTTATTGGGTTTGGCCGATTTGATTTAGTGGGTTTTCTTTTCAGTACACTAGCTAGCCTCATACTAAATATTTTTTCTAAGCTAAACCGCACGTTAGGTCAGATTCAGTGACGGTTTTTAGCTACCAGCTAAATGTCCATGCAATGGTGCATACGTTACCTTTTCTTACTATATGTTAGCGGTTGTTTAAACGTTTGTGCCGCAATATTTTGAGGAGCTTTTTTTTAGAAGAAAAGGGCCCCTGCCCCGGTTTCATTTCATAGAAACGAAACCAAACATTTTTAGAGATTCATGAAATAATGAATTAAGGAAGAAAGGATATGAGTCTACATTGTGTGGACTGTGGAAGATACGTTAATGGTGTCACAAGATGAATTAATGGTGTGTGCCTGTGTGGAACATATGTTACTTTCAATTGTTAGCACACAAGGTCCGAGAAGGCGCTCAACTCCTTTCTGTGCGTCACGGTCGAGGAAAGAGACGTGACTCTGCATTGTCCGTGAGGTGGCCGAAGGGCCCCGGTCGGGGCGCGTCGTGAGTCATCAGCCATATCCCCAGCCCCGCACCATCCCAGGTGTCCATGCAGCCGGGAGTGCACCAGCCATGCATCCCCACCCAGGATACCGTCGTGCGCTGCCGTCCCGATCGCCGCCGCGCGTGCGGCCACGATCCTCCTCCGCTCCGTCGCGCCAACACATGTATCCTTCGCGCCTGCGTTTAACCTAAGCTTTGCATGGTTCTTGCCCATTTCGCGGTACGCCGGCAACGACGATCATGGCTGCACGCTGCAGCGGATGATGGCCGGTACGTCTGCCGCCTGCCAGTGGGCAGTGGCATTAGCAGCCCAAAGCACGTACGCGCTGCGCTGTTAATCTTGGCCGTACGAGCGCAGCCCCTGCTCCCGCCTCAGTCTCTGGGTGCATCGTTATGGCTTCCGTTATCCCTGCGCTGAGCGATCCTGCCCTGACCATATCTGCCGGCCGGCTCAATGGTACCGTGAATGCGTGATGAAGGCAGAGCAAGTCGGCAGCTGAACACAGCAGAGAGCGCCTGGGCTGTTATAATCGCCACGCAAAGCACACGCGATCCATCTCTCCATGGTCCTAACGCCAGTGTACCGCATGGACTGGTACGTCCTCGCAGTTACTCCGTACTGGCATTTTGGCTACGGATGACGTACGCTGTTTGTTTGTATATATCATTTTTAAGGCACGTAAGCAAGTTGTCGAACCACTAACTTGTGTTGTACTCAATTTGTTCCTAAATGTAAGGTGTTTTGGCAGTACGCATCATATTTCAGATTTTGATAAGATTCAGTTTAATTTGAGTACAGGTAGAAAATGCAAGGAAAGTTTTGATTTAGTTGAGATTTTAATAATATTTGATTTAATTTGGGTATTTGTAGGGAAAGAAAACAAAAGTTTCGATTTAGTTATAATTTTGGAAAATTTGATTTGACTGAATTACTAAAATTTTGGGAAAGCGCCGATTTGGTTTAGGTTAATCTAAGTTACTCTATTTATGTTGGTTTAAATTTTGTGCGGCATCGTTTGAGAGTACAAAAAATCAACAGAAACCGAGAAGCACGGGTCTTGCGTGCCGAAGCCCTTTCGGAACTGTATAGGAGCTCTTGAAACTAAATTGGAATGCGTTGAGAAGGCCTACTACTTTCCTTTCAATGGTCAAACCAGTAAATAATTCTTGAATCAAATTGTGTCAAGGCGGTGTAGAATATCACATCTTCAGGAAAAGTGCCTTTCAGTGCATACCACGATCATCCATAGGGCTCAAAATGCATGCTTAGGGCGTTCTTGATTTCCCGCCCTCTTTTCACGTTCCCAGATACCTGCCCAGTGGAGCATGGGTGAGGGCACGCAAACTTTAGTTCTAGTTCTGCATCATATTTGACTGCCCACAAAACTCCAGCTTGCCACCTTCTCCACTGTGTAAATTGCACTAACACGAGTTTGCTTTCCACCTTCAAATCTGTAAACTTGTTTAAAAATCCTTGAAATTTAACGAAAAAAATGAAAAAAAATCAAATTCATTCACTTTTCTGAATCTTGAACTATTTTCAAATTAATCAACTATGTTTAAATTTGTAAAGTTTTCTGAAAATCGAAAACAATTTTCCAATTCATGATTACTTTTTTAAATATGCGAGCATTTTCCAAATTCGTGAAGAATTTTCAAGTTATGATCATTTTAGAAATTTGCAAACTATTTCAACCTCTCAAACAGTTTGTGACGTTGGTGTACAGTTTCGAACTCGTGAGAATTTTCTGAAATTCATGAACATTTTTGGTAGTCGTGAATATTTTTTGGATTTCTAGAACGGTTTTTGAATTCCCAAGTATTTTCTTGAATCAATGAACATTTTTTAGTTAGTGAACATTTTTTGAATTAATGATGTTTTTTGAATCAATGAACAGCTTGCAATTTGGGGAAATATTTTAAATTCATGAATATTTTTTGAATTCAATTCATTTTTGAATAGCAGAATGTTTTCTAAAATTTTAAACATTTTTAAAATCCATGAACATGTTTCCTAATATGGCACAATTTTGAAATTTGTGACCATTCTTAGAAATCCAGAAACATTTTTTCAAATTCACTTTGAAACTTCAAGAATTTTTAGTTTTGTGAACAGTTTTTGATATTAAAAAACAGAAATTGTAAGAGAAATTGAAGTTCATTTTTTAAATCCTGTACATTTTCTAAAGAAAATAAAATACTTAATAAAAAAACAGGCGGGCGCCCACCTCACATATGAGACAGCCGAAAAGCGCGCGAGGTGCGAGCGGGGGTTTGCCCGTTTGCGCGTCACCCAGGTCACTAAATAAGAGGTCCACTATTTGGGGGCGAGTCTATACCTCGCTTATAGCAAGTTTGACGCACGTCTCACCTCAAGCGCTCGCGACCTGGGCCCAGTGCGTGACTACATATTTACAAATCCTTATTGGGCTAGACGCACGCACACGCACCTCTAGCTAGTTAGCGCGGTTTTTTCTTTCATTTTTGCTTCCATTTTTACAAAGTTCGTGTTTTTCTTTGTTTATACTTCGAAATATTCTAAATATATGTATTTCAAAAATCACCTGGATGTATATTTTTTATTAATTATTCCTTGGAAAAAATTGTTAAATGTTCTACAAAAATATTTTGAATGTATAAGAAAAATGTACGATGTATATGGCAAAAGTAGATGTCAAAACATATATTTGAAAAACTGTTAATCATCTATACGAAATAATGTTAAACCTGAATACAAATATATTTTAGATGTATACCAAAAGTGTACAATATGTATAAAAACAGTATACATCAAAACATATATTTGAAAAATGTTAACAAATTATTTGCAGAATGTTAAATGTGATTATCAAAATGTATACAAAAGTGTATACATTGAATATACAATGTGTATGAAAAGGTATACATAAAAAATATATTTCAGAAAATGTTAAATATGTATAGAAATATGTTCTCAATGTATACGACAGATGTACAGCGTGTATGAGAAAAATAGATACTACAACCTATATAGTAAAAAAATGTTGTATTTAAGAATTGTTAAACATGCATACAATGTTCCTGATGTATACAAAAAAATGTACAATGTACATTAAATAATACTAAACGTCTAAAAAATATATTTAGTAAAGGTTAATTCTTTATTTAGAAAAAGGTTAAGGATGTATATAAAATGTTCCTGGTGTATACGAAAAATGTGCATTGTGTGTGAAAAATATTCATTGCCATAAAATGTTGACCATGTATTCAAAACAATGTTCGAAACTTGTATTTAAGAAAAAAATGTACATCATGTAATTGTAAACAGTTCAAGGTTTATCAACAAAATGTTTTACGTGTATACTAAAAATGTACATTGTGTGCTGAAAAAAATAGACATTTGTTGGACAAAAAAGTAACCGATGAAAACCCACACAGAAACAAAGAGAACCACTGTAAAAGAATGAAAACAGTGAAAACTAAGAAAGAAACAAAGAAAACCCGAAAAGAAATATAAAGTCCAATGAAAGAAAAAGAAAAAACCTAGTGAAAACCGAGAAAAAAACAAAGGAACTTAAGAAATCGTAGAAAAAAGAAAGATAAAAATAATGAAAACTGATAAAGAAACTATGAAAACGGTTGAAAAAGCAAAATAATAATAACGACAGAAATATAGTCGCGGCACCTATTTGGCGTCAAATAGGAAATCCTTCTTCAAGAGTCTCTACTATGGAAGGGAGTTGGTTTCGCCGTCTCTCCTCCTCCCACTATTTTTCCTCCTTGTGACCCCCTCGCTTCTTGGTTTCTGTTTATTTTTTGTACTCTCAATCAATGCTGCACAAAATTAAAACCGACATAAATAGAGTAACTTGGAATAATCTAAACCAAATCGACACTTTTCCAAAAATTTATGAACTCAATCAAATCAAAATCTTCCCAAAGTCATAAGTAAATAGAAACTTTTCTTTCCTCCCTCTATGAATATTCCTACCAAGACCTCAAGTAAATAAAAACTTTGCTTGCATTACTGGCCATACTCAAATCTGATTAAACTTATCAAAATCTAGAACATGATGTGTGTAAGGCATTTGTCAGATATAATTAGTGTCAACCCACTAATATATATATATATATATAACGCATGGAAAATTATCTACTACTTGAAACAAGGGGAAACGTTGAAAAGCAAAGAAAACCGAAAAAACCATGAAGAACAAGGAAAACTTGAAGAAGAAAAAAACAGAAGAAAACCAGACCGAACCTTCATTAACCACCCCCAGCGACGAAGCTCTTAGGCCGCGAGAGTGGTAGGGAGGAGAAGAACCAGGCCGCCCCAGTTAAAGCGCGATGCGGAAATTCCTTCTGATGAGTTTATGATATAGCTCACTATTTGGTAGATATAGTCGCTACGCCTATTTGGCGCCAGATAGGAAATCCTTCTTTAAGAGTCTCTACTATTAAATGGAGTTGGTTTTATCTTCTGCCCTCCCTCCTCAGTATTTTCCTCCCCACGACTAATAATGTTCCCATTCTCATATCGTAGGACCATGTCGATCCCACTAATATGCTCCTGCCATATTTCTCACTTGGCTCAAATGATTGAGAATTGCTACTTTTGTTTATATGTGTTAAAACACAGCAAAACCCTCTTATGCAAAACTATAATATGTCTTATTTCTTTATGATAAAATCAACTATGCAAACATTAATTAAGGGGGGCTTACACAAAATTATATAAACAACTTTCTCTCATGTCTTCATTGATTTATATTTTGAAAGCTATATTGTTGTCATCATCTACCAAAAATGGGATATTGAAAGTGCAATCATGCCCTTAATTATGTATTGATGTTGATGACAATATACATATAGAGTGGCTAATCATGTTTGTTAACGATATCACATGTTTCAGTCCCCATAGATGTTGGAAATATGCCCTAGAGGCAATAATAAAATGGTTATTATCATATTTCCCGTTCATGATAAATGTTTATTATTCATGCTAGAATTGTATTGATCGGAAACTTAAATACATGTGTGGATACATAAACAAGTTCCCAGTGAGACTCTACTAGAGTAGCTCGTTGATCAAAGATGGTTAAGGTTTCCAAACCATAGACATGAGTTGTCATTTGATAATGGGATCACATCATTAGGAGAATGATGTGATGGACAAGACCCAACCGTAAGCTTAGCATTTGATCGGATCACTTGACTTTATTGCTATAGCTTTCTTCATGTCAAGTATCTATCCTAAGACCATGAGATCATGAAACTCCTGGATACTGGAGGAATACCTTGTGTACTATCAAACGTCACTTCGTAATTGGGTGATCATAAAGACGCTACCAGGTATTTTCGGAGGTGTCTGTTGAGTTGGCATGGATCGAGACTGGGATTTGTCACTCCGTGTGACGGAGAGATATCTCTGTGCCCTCTCGGTAATACAACATCGTAAAGAGCTTGCAAGCAATGCAGCTAATGAGTTAGTCATGAAATCTTGTATTACGAAACGAGTAAAGAGACTTTCCGGTAACAAGATTGAACTAGGTATGGAGATACCGACGACCGAATCTCGGGCAAGTAACATATCGCCGGACAAAGCGAATTGCATACGGGATTAACCGAATCCTTGACATCGTGATTCAACCAATAAAAGATCTTCGTGGTGGGAAGGGGCTGATGCCTTCCCACCCACCCAGGTTCAAGGCATGGTACTTGCAATTTGGGTTTGTTGCACCATTTATACTGTAGGGGGTTCCCTTACAGTCTTTCTGTCAAAAAAACCAATAAAAGATCTTCGTGGAATATGTAGGAATCAATATGAGCATGCATGTCCCGCTATTGGTTATTGACCGGAGAGATGTCCCGGTCATGACTACATGATTCCTGAACCCGCATGGTTGCACGCTTAACATTCATTGACGCTAGAGTAGTATTGGGATATTTGATGATTGGTAACTGAATGTTGTTCGGAGTCTCGGATGAGATCCTGGAAATCATGCAAGAAGTCTCTAAAATGGTCGAGAGGTAAAGATTTATATATGGGAAGTCATATTTTGGGTTCCGAAAAAGTGTGCAGTTTTTTCGGTATTATAATGGGAAGCTTCCACAAGGTTCCGGAGGATTCCAGAGGGATCAGAAGTCCACAAGTGGGTCCACCATGTCCCAAGGGCTGGCATGGGCTTAGGGGAGGCACCCTTGCCTTATTGGGCTAGGTGCACCAAGTCCTCAAAAGCCCATGTGGCTAGGGAAGGAAAAAAAGGGGAGTCCTAGTAGGAATAGGAATGGACTTGGAGTCCAAGTCCTCTCCCCCTTGGCCCCAACTCCTATTAGGAGTAGGGCTGGACTCCCAGACCTCCCACGCATATAAATATAGGGGAGGGGCCCAGCAAGGCACCCCAATACATTGGCTTTGGCTCTCCCTCCCGGCATAGTTCTCGTCCATGGTTTTTTGCTTAGTGAAGCCCTGCCGGTATTCCGACTCCACCACCACCATCACCACCACGCCGTCGTGCTGGTTGTGATCCCATATACTTCTCCGCCTTTTCTTGCCGGATCAAGGAGGAGGCAACATCATCGAGCCACACGTGTGCTAAACTCAGAGGTGTCGTCCGTTCGTCACTAGATCGATTGGATCGTGATCGGATCGCGAAGAGTACGAGTACATTGACCGCGTTATATACACCTCCACTTTCGGTCTCTGAGGGTACATAGACACACTCTCCCATATTGTTTCTACTCTTCTCCTAGATAGATCTTGAGTGTTCGTATGAAATTTTTTGATTTTCATGCTTCGTTCCCCAACAGTGGCATCAGAGCTAGGTCTATGCATAGATGTATATGTACGAGTAGAACACAAAGAGTTGTGGGTGTTGATGCTCAAATTGCTTAACCCCTTGTCTTATTTGGATTCAGCGGTGTTGTGGGGTGAAGCGGCTCAGACCAACCTTACTTGTCCACGCACAAGAGACCGATTCCATCGGCAGAGATGCAACTTGTTTTGCATAAGGTGGCTAGCAGGTGTCTGTCTCTCCTACTTTAGTTGAATCTAATTTAACTAAGGCGGTCCTTGTAGAAGGTTAAAAGGCAACTTGATTATCACCGTTGTGTCTTTACATAGGTAAGAACGGTTCTTGCTAGTTGCCCATAGTAGCCACGTAAAATTTGCAACAACAAAGTATATGACGTCTAATTTGTTTTTGCAAGGCATGTTGTGATGTGGTATGGCCAAAACGTGATGTGATATACGTTGATATATGTGATGATCATGTTTTGTAATAGGTTCACGACTTGCATTTCGATGAGTATGACAACCGGCAGGAGCCATAGGGTTGTCTTTAATTTATTATTCGTCATGTAGTTGCTTTACCTTATCGCTATGCGTTAGCAATAGTTGTAGAAGCAATAGTTGGCGAGATGACCATGTGATGACACGATGATGGAGATCATGGTGTTATTCCGGTGATGATGGAGATCATGCCAGTGCTTTGGGGATGGAGATCAAAGGCACGAGATGATAATGGTCATATCATGTCACATATTGATTGCATGTGATGTTTATCTTTTTATGCACCTTATTTTTCTTAGGACGACGGTAGCATTATAAGATGATCCCTTCACTTAATTTCAAGAAATTGTGTTCTCCCTAAGTATGCACCGTTGCAAAAGCTCGTCATTTTGAAGAACCTCGTGATGATCGGGTGTGATAGACTCTACGCTCGCATACAACAGGTGTAAGCCAGTTTTACACATGCAGAATACTTGGGTTAAACTTGACGAGCCTAGAATGTACAGACATGGCCTCGGAACACAAGAGACCGAAAGGTCAAACATGAGTCATATAGCATATATGATCAACATGGAGATGTTCAACATTGATGACTACCCCATCTCACGTGATGATCGGACATGGGTTAGTTGATTTGGATCATGTATCACTTAGACAACTTGAGGGATGTTGATTTAAGTGGTAGTTCATTAGTAATTTGATTAACTAAACTAATTATCATGAACATAGTCTAAATTGTCTTTGCAAATTATATTGTAGATCAATAGCTCGCACTACAGCTCCCTATTTTTAATACGTTCCTAGAGAAAGACTAAGTTGAAAGATATTGTAAGCAATTATGCGGACTAGGTCCGTAGTCTGAGGATTGTCCTCACTGCTGCACGGAAGGCTTATGCCCTTGATGCACCGCTCGGTGTGCCAACCCCTTTATCATCGTCTATGGATGTTGTGAACGTCTTGCAGACATGTTCGGATGACTACTTGATAGTTCAATACACCATGCTTTATAGCTTAGAAATCAGGGGCCTAAAGACGTTTTGAATGCCATGAAGCATATGAGATGTTCCAAGAGCTGAAATTGGTATTTCAGGCTCATGCCCATGTTGAGCGGTATAAGACCTCTAACAAGTTCTTTGCCTGCAAGATGGAGGAGAACAACTCAGTTAGTGAGCATGTGCTCAGAGTGTCTAGTTGCTACAATCGCTTGAATCAAGTGGGAGTTAATCATCCAGATATGACAACGGTTGACAAAGTTTTCCAGTCACTGCCACCAAGCCATAAGGGTTTTGTGATGAACTATAATATGCAACGGAGAAAACAATCCCCGAGCTATTCGTGATGCTTAAGGCCACAGAGGTAGAAATCAAGAAAGAGCATCAAGTGTTGATGGTTAATAAGACCACCAGTTTCAAGAAGAAAGGCAAGGGAAAGAAAGGGAACTTCAAGAAGAATGGCAAGCAAGTTTCCGCTCCCGTGAAGAAACCCAAGGCTGGACCCAAACCTGAGATTGGGTGTTTCTACTTCAAGGGGAACAGTCACTCAAAGCGGAACTGCCCCAAGTACTTAGCAGATAAGAAGGATAGAAACATCAACGTAGGTATATTTGATATACATATTATTGATGTGTGCCTCATTAGTGCTCATAGTAGCATCTAGGTATTTGATACCGATTTAGTTGCTAATATTAGTAACTCGAAGCAGGAGCTGCGGAGTAACGGAGACTAGCTGAGGGCGAGGTGACGATGAGTGTTGGAAGTGTCTCCAAGGTTGATATGATCACCATCGGCATGCTCGTAATACCTTCGGGATTAGTATTAAACCCAAATAATGGTTATTTGGTGTTTGCGTTGAGCATAAAACATTATATTTGGATATTGTTTATTGCAAGAGGTTATTCATTTAAGTCAGAGAATAATGGTTATTCTGTTTATATGAGTAATATAGAAAAATTGCCCGTGCATTGCAACCGGATACAAAATTCACATACCCCTCTGCCCAATAGCACGGACATCTGCTGCTTCATCTGTCCATGATTTTTTTGGGATTCCGCTTTAGAGACGTAGATGAATATATATTTAAAAAATAAACATAAAATGGTGCAACATATAGCTTTCGTCAACCTCGAGTTTTGGGACCCTTAGATCAAAACTCAAGTCAACTGTCCAATTCACCGATTCTCCATCACCTCGTGTTCTCCAAAAACACATCATGCCGGCAAAAAGTTCCAACCGACCGAATCCCAGGTCAATCCAGGGTGGCAAATCAGAGCACAGATCGAGGGTGATGTTGGTCGGTCGGAAAATCATGACGTCTGTATCTTATCTTACACGCTAATGTTTACACTAATACAATAATACCCACGTAAGTCCCCTTTAAAATGCATTTTTTTGCAGGCGTCCCCTTTAAAATGCATGAATAGAAATAAAATAGAGAAAGAAGAAAGGAAACCATGTGTAGAAAACATATACTACAGAAAAAGAAGAAGAAAATTGCAAACTTGTTTGGAATGCCACGTCAAAACTAATAGCTCAGCCAAAGTACAGTCAAAAAACACGAACGCCACCTGGTATTGGTATTGAACCACATCATCTCTTTCCTCTATCCTCTCGCTCACCTCTGCCAGCTTCGGCTCTAGCTATAAATAAGCTGACCTTTTTATCTTTGCGGTATGAGAAGAGCGCGGCAGGTGATGGAGCGTGTGAGGCAGGCATGTTATTTGCCAATCTTCAGGCCGCATGCATGAGAAGGTGTCGCCGCCCCCGACGCCGGTCCTCTAATCCCGGGCACAAACGGTAGTGTTCCAGCCACGAGAACGTTGCCCGACGTCGACTCGGGGTCCTCTGCCCCGTCTCAACCTCGTCCTCCCCGCTCGGCCAAGGGAGCTCGGTCCGGCCAGCTTCTCTATGCAGCCCACAATCTCCTCTTCCAATTATCAAGAAGAGCCCACAAACATTGTTTTCGTCATGCAACGTGCCCCCACACAGTTTCCTCTTCCTTTAATGAGCAGCCCACAATTTTCTCTTCCTTTAATGACCAGACCACAATTTTCTCTTCCTTTAATGACCAGACCACAATTTACTCTTCCTTTAGTCAGTTGGTCGTAGCCTTACGGATTACATGGTAAGGTCGTGAGTTTGATTCTTCGTACAGGACACAATACGCTCCAATATTTTTGCACCTCCCAGTGTAGGTGGGCCGACGGTCATGCGAGGCCCAAGTCCAGGAGCGAAACATCTTTCATGTTTAATAACGTACACACGGGTTAGAATAGTACCACCTCGCATATAATAAAAATATGATATGGGTGAGGTGGACGGACCAAAAACGGACGAAATTACGGTGGTAAGAAGCAATAGCCCCTTATTAGTGGGTACAAATGTTTATTGCAAGTGTCTCCAAGGTTGATATGATCACTATCGACATGCTTGTAATACCTTTGGGGTTAGTATTAAACCTAAATAATGGTTATTTGGAGCATAAAACAATATATATGGATATTGTTTATTGCAAGACGGTTAGTCATTTAAGTTAGAGAATAATGGTTATTTTGTTTATATGAGTAATATGTTTCGTGATCATGCACCCAATATGAATGGTTTACTGAATATCGATTGCAGTGATACACATGTTCATAATATTAATGCCAAAAGATACAAAGTTAACAATGATAGTACCTCATATCTGAGGCATTGCCGTTTGATGTCTACTACGCAACTTTATTCTTGTAGACTCGCGTTGGGCCTCCAAGCGCAGAGGTTTGTAGGACAGTAGCAATTTTCCCTCAAGTGGATGACCTAAGGTTTATCAATCCGTGGGAGGTGTAGGATGAAAATGGTCTTTCTCAAACAACCCTACAATCAAATACAAGAAATCTCTTGTGTCCCCAACACACCCAATACAATGGCAAATTGGATAGGTGCACTAGTTCGGCAAAGAGATGGTGATAAAAATGTAATATTGATGGTAGAAATATATTTTTATAATATGAATAAATAAAAACAGATAGGTAGAAAATAGTAAACGGGCACAAAAACGGTATTGCAATGCTTAAAAACAAGGCCTAGTGTCCGTACTTTCACTAGTGCAATCTCTCAACAGTGCTAATATAATTGGATCATATAACCGCCCCTCAACGTGCAACGAAGAATCGCTCAAATTTCCTATCTAGCGAAGAACATAAAACGGAATAATTTGTAGGGTACGAAACAACCTCAAAGCTATTATTTCTGATCAATCTATCCTAGAGTTCGTACTAAATTAACACGAAGCTATTCTTTTCGATCGATCTAACCAAGAGTTCGTACTAAAATAACACCAAAGCAAATTCAGATTCATAATATTCAATCCAACAAAAAGAACCTCAAAGAGTGCCCCAAGATTTCTACCGGAGAAACAAAGATAAGAACATGCATCAACCCCTATGCATAGATTACCCCAATGTCACCTCGGGAATCTGCAAGTTGAGTGCCAAAACATATATCAAGTAAATTAATATGATACCCCATTGTCACCACGAGTATTCAATTGCAAGACACATATCAAGTGTTCTCAAATCCATAAAAGTATTCAATCTGGTAACAACGAAATCTCAAAGGGAAAAACTCAATTCATCACAACAAGTTAGAGAGGGGAAAACACCATATGATCCGACTATATTAACAAAGCCCGCGATACACCAAGATCGTGACATCTCAAGAACACGAGAGAGAGAGAGAGATTAAACACATAGCTACTGGTACAAACCCTCGGCCCCGAGGGTGGACTACTCCCTCCTCATCGTGGTGGCCGCCGGGATGATGAAGATGGTCACCGGTGATGATTTCCCCCTCCGGCAGGGTGCCGGAAAGGGTCTAGATTGGTTTTTGGTGGCTACAGAGCCTTGTGGCGGCGGAACTTCTGGTCTAGGTTAACCCCGAGGGTTTTCGGAATATTTGTGAATTTATAGGGTAAAGAGGGGGTGCGGGAGGCCACCGAGGTGGGCACAACCCACCTGGGGGGCCCAGGCGTGCCCTGGTGGGTTGTGCCCCCTCGGGGCACCCCCTAGGTGCTGCTCTGGCCCATCCTAGGTGTTCTGGTCCATAAAAAATCTCTAAAAAGTTTCGCGGTGTTTTGACTCCATTTGATATTGATTTCCTGCGATGTAAAAAACAAGCAAAAAAAGCAACTAGCACTGGGCACTGGGTCAATAGGTTAGTCCCAAAAAATGATATAAAGTCGCTATAAAATGATTGTAAAACATCCAAGAATGATAATATAATATCATGAATACTTCATAAATTATAGATACGTTGGAGACATATCAGCATCCCCAAGCTTAATTCCTACTCGTCCTCGAGTAGGTAAATGATAAAAGAAATAATTTATGAAGTGTGAATGCTAGCAAAGTGCACAAGTTTCATCAATGATAATTTCAATCACTTTTCCTAGCATCATAACAACAATTCTTTATTATGAAACTTCTCATGTTATAGTAGCAACCAATTCACATGTTAAGGTTCAAACAATGAATTCTCTTGAAACTCAACAACCTATGTTCTCAGTCACCAAGCAATTGTAATTCAACATATTCAACAGAGTTTAAGTAAGAGCTCCGCATACTCAACCATCATATAGTCTTCTATGATTGCTAACACTCACCGCATACACATGAGCAAAACGTTTCAACAGGACACATTGAAAGATAGGGGCTTATAATTTCGCCTCCCAACGTATTCACCTCAAGGGGTGATGTCAACAATAATAACTCATGCTACCCATAACCAACCAGATATATGTGCCTAGATCTTTCCTCACCACTTGATGCTTGCCAAAAGAGAAAAAATAAAATGGAATAGAGAGAAGAACTTTGAATCTTTGCATAAATGTAAATACATAAAAGTAAAAGATAGGCCCTTCGCAGAGGGAAGCAGAGGTTTCCATGTGCTTATTTGTTTGTATTCTCAACCCCTTAGTGCAAAAGAACGTCACGTTATATTTCCCCTTATGATAGCAACCTTTATTATGCAGTCTATCACTTTTATTCTTTGCCATCACAAGTTCGTACAACGCTCAATTTTCTCTTACACTAAATGTCTAACACTTTTAGAAGCAATTTTTATTGCCATATTGCACCGATGACAACTTACTTGAAGGATCTTGCTCAATCCTTAGGTAGGTATGGTGGACTCTTGAAGATAAGATTTGGGTTTAAGGGTTTTTTTGGATGCACAAGTAGTATCTAAAAGTGCAACTATCCCTAGGTGGTTTTGGTAATTCATAACAACATATAGCTCATTGAGCTAATGCTATTCCAAGATGATTATTTCAGGAAAGCTCAATGATTGGCATGGCATGGATGTGAAAGTGGAACCCTCAAAATGCTAAGGACAAAGGATTGGCTCAAGCTCAAAAGCTCAAGACTCTTCATTTTATATTTTAGTGATCCAAGATCACATTGAGTCCATAGGAAAAGCCAATACTATCAAGGAGGGATGGGGTGTTGCTTAATGAGCCTCTTGCTTCATGTGCTTAATGATATGCTCCAAAACCCTCAACTACTTTCCCATATCCACATATGACCTAAACTCTAAGCCAAACTCGGTCCTACCAATTTTTCCTATCCGGCGCCACCGAGTTTCAATTGTCATTAGCCACTACCAAACCCTAGCAATTCGGTCCTACCGATAAGGATCTCGGTCCCACCGAGATGGGGTTGCAAACTCTCTGTTTCCCTTTCGTAACTTTTCGGTCCCACCAAAAGAGCGAATCAGTCCCACCGAGATTGCAATGTAAACTCAGTGTTTCCCCTTTGTAACTTTTCGGTCTCACCGAGTTCCACTCGGTCTCACCGAAAGAGCAAATTGGTCCCACCGAGTTTGCCTGACCAACTCTCTGGTTAGCTAATTACCAAACTCAGTCTCACCGAGTTTGTGTAATCGGTCTCACCGAGATTACGTTATGCCCAAACCCTAACCGAATCGGTCCTACCAAGTTGCATGTCAGTCCCACCGAAATTCCTAACGGTCACTAGGTTTACTACTTCGGTCAGACCGAGTTTATTTATTCGGTCCCACCGAGATTGGAAATCTGTGTAACGGTTGGATTTTGTGTGGAGGCTATATATACCCCTCCACCTCCTTCTCATTCGAAGAGAGAGCCATCAGAACACACACATCATTCCTACTCATATGTTCTGAGAGAAAACCACCTACTCATGTGTTAAGATCAAGACATTCCATTCCTACCATATGAATCTTGATTTCTAGCCTTCCCAAGTTGCTTTCCACTCAAATCTTCTTTCCACCAAATCCAAATCCTATGAGAGAGAGTTGAGTGTTGGGGAGACTATCATTTGAAGCACAAGAGCAAGGAGTTCATTACCTACACACCATTTGTTACTTCTTGGAGAGTGGTGTCTCCTAGATTGGCTAGGTGTCACTTGGGAGCCTCCGACAAGATTGTGGAGTTGAACCAAGGAGTTTGTAAGGGCAAGGAGATCGCCTACTTCATGAAGATCTACCGCTAGTGAGGCAAGTCCTTCGTGGGCATTGGCCATGGTGGGATAGACAAGGTTGCTTCTTCGTGGACCCTTTGTGGGTGGTTTCTTCTCCGTGGACCCTTCGTGGGTGGAGCCCTTCGTGGACTCGCGCGACCGTTGCCCTTGGGTGGAGCCCTGTGTGGACTCGCGCAACCGTTACCCTTCGTGGGTTGAAGTCTCCATCAACGTGGATGTATGATAGCACCACCTATCCGAACCACGGGAAAAACATCCGTGTCTCCAATTGCGTTTGAAATCTCCAAACCCTTCCCTTTATATTCTTGCAAGTTGCATGCTTTACTTTCCGCTGCCAATATACTCTTTGCATGCTTGCTTGAATTATGTGATGATTGCTTGACTTGTCCTAAAATAGCTAAAATCTGCCAAGAACTAAAATTGGGAAAAGGTTAAGTTTTTATTTGGTCAAGTAGTCTAATCACCCCCCCCCTCTAGACATACTTTCTATCCTACAAGTGGTATCAGAGCTTTGGTCTCCATTTGCTTGATCTCCATAGCTTTTGGTGGTCATAGCCTTGGTTTCACAACCTAGGAGAGTATGGCGTCTAGCGAGGGAAATTATCACCGTAGAGGTACTTACTTTGATGGTACTAATTTTGCTAGTTGGAAGCATAAAATGAAAATGCATATTCTTGGACATAACCCCGCCGTTTGGGCTATTGTGTGTGTTGGTTTGCAAGGTGACTTCTTTGACGGGAGAGAACCAAACCGTGAAGCTACCGCGGATGAGTTGAAGATGTTGCAATACAATGCTCAAGCTTGTGATATTCTCTTCAACGGATTATGCCCCGAAGAATTCAACAAAATCAGCCGCCTTGAGCATGCAAAGGAAATTTGGGACACTTTGATTGATATGCACGAAGGTACCGACTCCGTCAAGGAATCCAAGTTGGATGTGCTTCAAAGCCAACTTGACAAGTTCAAGATGAAGGATGGTGAAGGTGTCGCCGAAATGTACTCTAGGCTTGCTCTCATCACAAATGAGATTGCCGGCTTAGGAAGTGAAGAGATGACCGATAAATTCATCATCAAGAATATCCTAAGAGCCTTGGATGGAAAATATGATACCGTGTGAACATTGATCCAAATGATGCCCAATTACAAAGATCTCAAGCCAACGGAAGTGATTGGAAGAATTGTTCCTCATGAGATGTCACTTAAGGATAAAGAGGAACTTCACAACAAATCAAGTGGTGCCTATAAAGCCTCATGTGAAGCCCCTACATCATCAAGTGAGAAACAAGACTTCAATGAAGAATTGAGCTTAATGGTGAAGAACTTCAACAAGTTCTACAAGAGTAGAAGCAAAGATAGAAGCTCCAAGTCAAGGTCCTACAATGACAAAAGATCTTCTAGTCGAGAGCGAAACTGTTACAATTGTGGAAGACCCGGACACTATTCCAATGAGTGTACGGCTCCCTACAAGAGAAGAGAAGATTCTCCAAAAAGAAGAAGCAAAGGATCACCACCAAGAGAGAGAAGGAGTAGAGATGATCGTTATGAACGAAGATACTCACGGAGAAGCAAGGATTCGGAAAGGAAGGAAAAATCATCAAGGAGCTACACAAGACGAAGACATCAAGCTCATGTTGGTGAATGGGTATCCGGCTCTGACTCCGACAGCCACTCCGAGAGAAGTTATTACTCCGACTCCGAAGATACTCAAGATGAAGGTGTTGCCGGTCTAGCACTTGTGTCAACCAACTCCTACGACATATTTGACTCACCAAATGAAGGAATTGGAAGATGCTTCATGGCCAAAGGTCCTAAGGTAACACACCCCGAGTATGTTGATTTCAATAGTGATGAAGATGACTTGTTAGGTGATGATTTGCTTGGTGACAACTCTAGTGATGAATACTATGATGAAAGACCAATTAATCATGCTAAACAAGATAAAGCGAATGACAATGATAAGGAGAAGATTGAGGCTCTAACTAAAGAACTAAAAACTCTTAAGTTAGCCCATGACACTATCTTCGAAGATCACCGAGAACTTTTAAGAGCTCATGAGAAACTACGCTTTGAAAAGCTCAATCTTGAGTAAGAGCATGAGTTCTTAAAGGCAATCAATGATGATCTCCGCAAGAAAAGTTCTTCTTACATTGCCAAGCGTTTACTCTTATCCACTTACATGCCTCAAGTCAAATCTAACAAGAAAGATTCCTCCTCTAGTAGTAACAATGATCATGCTAAATCCAATATTGTTGCTTCTAGTAGTTCTCTTGATTCCACTAATGATTCTCTTAGCCAAGTTACACTTGAGCAAGAAAATAGCTTATTGAAGGGAATTATAGAGAAAGGAGTGTACAAGAGCCTTGCCGGGAGTAAGCAATTCGAGGAAATTGTGCGCAAGCAAGGAATGCACCGGAAGAATCAAGGTGTTGGTTTTGAACGAAAGTTCAATGCCAATGGAGTTGAATGGGAAGAAGATCAATACCCCAAGACGAAGTTTGTCCCTCAACAAGAGAAGTATACTTCTTTCAAGGGGACACAAGCTCAAGATGATCTTCCACCACAAGACTACGAGCAAAAAGGCAAGGACAAGCTTCAAGAGGAAATTGATGCATTTGAAGAAGCTCCAAAGACCTTAGTCAAGTGGATTCCCAAGACTACTTCAAGTTCCACTTCATCAAGTACGACTACAACTCCAAGGATTCCCATCAAGATGATGTGGATCCAAAAGAAGAAGAACTAGAGAGTTCTCGAGGGTGACTCCGCCAACATACTTCACTCTTATCATTTTGGCAAGAACAAGTGCAATCAACTTCCACATCTTGCACTAGTTCAAGGAGTCACAAACCCTCTTGTTAGTAAGACAAGGGACAAGGTAACCTAAAAAGCTTTCATGGACATCATCTTTTGTGTGCATCACTCTATGTATATGGATATCCTTGTTTGTTCCTTGTGGGACTAACCCATGTAGGTATTGAAAGTGCAACTCACTCAAATGGATAGCTCCAAGAGATCTACATCAACATTGAGCATCCACATGTTCAATATCTACATGAAGTCATCATCGACAAAACCCAAGGTTAGTTCATCCCTCTTAGGGGGGATATCACATCTAGGGGGAGCTTTACTCTAAGACTTGAGCTAAAGCAACTCTAAAGATGTGAACAAAACAATGCTTTATGTAAAAGTGGCAACCCCACTTGAGCTTAAACGATGAGTATGACCTACGATCAAGTGTTCTCACTTGACTCCTAAGTCAATATACTCATATATAGATGACCTAGTCATCGCAAATTGCTTGATAGATGCTAGAATTGGTTGTGCATGCTTTGCCACATATTTCATTTGCTATCTTATTGTGTGAGCATGCTGATTGCATATTTTACTCATTCGAGGACATCCACTTGTTGCTTTGATCGTTTGGCTTTATCTTCTTTTGCCAAGTGGATGGACAAGAATGCCTAAGATCCTCCTCTAGCTATCTATGCTTTTCTCGTCTCAAACTCTATTCATGCTGCATCACAAAATTTGATCAAGTCAGATTCGAACCACTCTGTGTGAGGAGCGCTCGGAGTCCCCGATTCGTCATAGACTTAAACTTCCAAAACCTCTTTATGAATCTCGGTCCGACCGATACTCCATTTTCGGTCCTACCGAGTTCATTAAGTTGATCTAGGTTTTTGATCTCGGTGCAACCGATTTGAACTTTTCGGTCACACCGAGTTGCAATAACTGCACACAGTTTTGCATCTCGGTGCCACCGAGTTGTTCCACTCGGTCACACCGACAGGGTCGGGCTATATATAGTGACGGGCAGAATTTTGGAAATTCTCCGAAACCTCCTCACCCGTGCGATAGCCTGCTCTGCCCTCGAGGTCTTCGGATCGTCTCCTCGCCGCCAGCAGCCTCCAGTCGCTGGTCTTCGCCGCCGTCAACGGATTTTTGCCCCGCCGTTGCCGCCGTAGCAAGTCCACACCGAACTAGGGTATGGACTTGATCATTGTGCTATTCCTCAATCTGATTCCTAGCACATTGCGATCATCATGAATCTTGCCACGATTGATAAACTTCTGTCCAGTCAAAACGCTCGTAGATTAGGTTTAATTCGAAAATTTTAGGGTTAGGTTTCCGCCGAAACCATCTCGGACCCACCGAGTTGAAAAACTCGGTCCCACCGATCTGGCTTTTGCCATTGCACAAGTTAAACTCGGTCTGACCGAGAATAACTTATCGGTGCGACCGATTTTGGAATTCTGTGAAACCCTAGCAGTCTCGGTGCCACCGAACTGTGACTCGGTCTGACCGAGTTCACCAGTTCTGGTGCCAAAAATGCTTCAGTGTCACCGAGTTTGAAAATCGGTAGATCCGAGATGCTTTCTATGGAAAACTAAAACTAAGTTTTTTAATTAATCTTTTGCAAAAATCTCTGCTTTTTGTGATGCTCATCCACTCTATCTCTTCTATAATCTATTCATAGGGTTAGCAGTCAGTTTGCAACATGTCTGATCAAAGTGACAGCCAAAACCTCTCAGAGCAGCAAGTTGTGATGAGTGAGGGCACTAGCCCCTCAAGTTCTTCTGATGATGGCAGCAGGAGCACACCCAGCAATCTGCCTAAGGCTGCCACATGTCAAAGGAAGAAGAGAGCGTCTGATTCTGAGGATGAAGACTATGTGGCAGAGGAAGAGGCCACTTCCAAGAGAGTTGAGCCAGCTCAAGGCTCAAAGCCAGGCCTGAAAATCAAGAGGCCAGCAGGGAGGCAGCCAATGTCAAAGGCTAGAGCCTCAACTGAGAAGCCTGCACCTGCTCCCATTGAGCCCATTGCTGCTGAGGGTAAGAAGAGGAAAGAGAGAGTAAAGAAGACTGTAGCCAAAGTGCTTGGGAGATCCTCCATCATGGTAGAAGAGGAGGAGGAAGAAGAGGTTGCTGCACCAGCACCCAAGGCAGCCAAACTTATGGGAGATGCCATAAGGTCAGGGGGAGCTGCATCCAAGCCCAAGGAAGATCCTAAGGCTGCATCTAAGCCTAAGACAGCTCCAAAGAGAAACACAAGGAGTATACTTGCTGCAGAAAAGAACAAGGCCCCAGTGCCTGAAGCTATTGAAGAAGAGGAAGAGAGTGTCCTTCGGAAGCTCAAGCCTAAGATCCCAGACCACAACGATGCTCATCTTGTGGCCGAGGACATGAAGCTCAGGAGAGACTCAGGGCTCAGGAAATGGAGAGAGGCAGATCCGTATGCTTCTAGGAGAAGGACTGCCGTGGACTACAGATTTCACACAAAGGAGCAACAAGATTTTTATGAGACTGTTTTGCTTGACAAGAAGCCAATCGTTTGTGACATGAGATGGGTCGACTGGACATACATCAAGGAGAATGAAGAGCACTACCCAGGAGTTCAGGACAGCTTCAGAGCGTGTGGAGTAGAGGACTTTGTTGGGCAGAAGCTCACAAAGTGGAACGAGGAACTCATCATGCAGTTCTACTCCACAGCTCACTTTTATCCGGATGGAAGGATTACATGGATGTCAGAGGGTACAAGGTACCAATCTACAGTGGCTAAGTGGGCACAGATCATCAATGCCCCAGAAGAGCAAGATGAGGACTTGGACATCTATGCCAAGAAGAAAATGGACCATAACTCCATGTCAAACATGTACAAGGAGATCCCGAATGAAGCTCTGGACACATTCAAGTTTGGCTCAGTGCACTATCTGCTCTCAGGATTGCCTACTATCAATTGGATACTAAGGCACACTCTGTTGCCTAAGTCTGGAGATCACAAGATGATCAGAGGTCACGCGATCAACCTGCTTCATGTCTTTGACGTGCCTCAGAAATTCAAGGTCATGAGTCTCATTGTGGAAACCATTAAGAGGACAGCTGTAGATCAAAAGAGGAGCTGTGGATATGCCCCTCAGATTCAGGAGCTCATCAACTCAAAGATGGGCACGTGCGTATATCTTTTGGATAAGGAACACCTGCCCATCCGTCCAGATTTTGAGAACAATGAAGTTGTGATGACAGAGAACGAGCCATCGTCTGCACAAGCATTTGCAAAGAAGGAGAAGGCGAAGAAGGAGAAAGCTGCCAGGATGCCTACTCAAGAGGAGGCATCTGAGTACTTCTTGAAGACCAAACAAGAGCAGCTCAGTTACTTGATTGCATCCTCGCTGAGAATTGAGCAAAGTCTAGCCAACCTCACTAAAAATCAGCAGAGCCTAGAGAGGATCATGGAACAGAAGTTCTATGACTTGGATGTCAAGGTAATAGAAGTCCAGTCTGTAGTGGAGCAGCTCCAGGAGGACATGAATGAGAGGAGAGGCAGGACCACAACTCATGCTTTTTCTAGAGTGCCACGAGGTCCGAGGTCGTCTGCACTGCCAGTTGCTGACACCAGAGCTACAACGTCTGCACCAGCCACAGCCTCAGCTCCAGCATCTACCTCAGCTCCAACTCCAGCGACTACTTCAACATCTACAGAAGCCTTCGTCCTTGGAGTGATCCGGACTCCACCACCACCTGAAGATCAAGCCTGAGCGACGACTTAGCACTATGCATTTTCTAGGAACTTTTTGGTAACTTGTTGCCAAAGGGGGAGAAGATGTATAGATCATAGGCTTCGAGAGAGAGAGTGTTGCTTTTCTCTCTTGCTTTATTTGGTGGTCTTTCGAACCTTTTTCTGCTTTTGAGTGCTTGATACTATGTCATTATTTGTGAGACATCGATGATCATGTGTTTGATCATAAGCTACACTTAATGTTTGCTTAATGCTTGCTTAAATATTATCATGCTATCTATCGTTTGTGATCATTCACTATTCTTGGTGATGAGTGCATGTATTTCATTCTTATCATTTGGAGCGCTCCACCAAGATGTATGTGACATGGAAGAGTAACCCATAACTCTAACTCCTTGTGCATTTGCAGTCCAAAGCAAATTTTATATATGCACAAATTTAGGGGGAGCTCTTACTTATCACATACTTCTCAAAGCGACGATATACTTCATGCTTATTATCATTTGTCGAAGCTTTGATCTATATGTTGTCATCAATTACCAAAAAGGGGGAGATTGAAAGTGCAACTATCCCTAGGTGGTTTTGGTAATTCATAACAACATATAGCTCATTGAGCTAATGCTATTCCAAGATGATTATTTCAGGAAAGCTCAATGATTGGCATGGCATGGATGTGAAAGTGGAACCCTCAAAATGCTAAGGACAAAGGATTGGCTCAAGCTCAAAAGCTCAAGACTCTTCATTTTATATTTTAGTGATCCAAGATCACATTGAGTCCATAGGTAAAGCCAATACTATCAAGGAGGGATGAGGTGGTGCTTAATGAGCCTCTTGCTTCATGTGCTTAATGATATGCTCCAAAACCCTCAACTACTTTCCCATATCCACATATGACCTAAACTCTAAGCCAAACTCGGTCCTACCGATTTTTCCTATCCGGCGCCACTGAGTTTCAATTGTCATTAGCCACTGCCAAACCCTAGCAATTCGGTCCAACCGATAAGGATCTCGGTCCCACCGAGATGGGGTTGCAAAATCTCTGTTTCCCTTTCGTAACTTTTCGGTCCCACCGAAAGAGCGAATCGGTCCCACTGAGATTGCAATGTAAACTTAGTGTTTCCCCTTTGTAACTTTTCGGTCTCACCGAGTTCCACTCGGTCTCACCGAAAGAGCAAATCGGTCCCACCGAGTTTGCCTAACCAACTCTCTGGTTAGCTAATTACCAAACTCGGTCTCACCAAGTTTGTGTAATCGGTCTCACCGAGATTACGTTATGCCCAAACCCTAACCGAATCGGTCCTACCGAGTTGCATGTCAGTCCCACCGAAATTCCTAACGGTCACTAGGTTTACTACTTCGGTCAGACCGAGTTTATTTATTTGGTCCCACCGAGATTGGAAATCTGTGTAACGGTTGGATTTGTTGTGGAGGCTATATATACCCCTCCACCTCCTTCTCATTCGAAGAGAGAGCCATCAGAACACACACATCATTCCTACTCATATGTTCTGAGAGAAAACCACCTACTCATGTGTTGAGATCAAGACATTCCATTCCTACCATATGAATCTTGATTTCTAGCCTTCCCAAGTTGCTTTCCACTCAAATCTTCTTTCCACCAAATCCAAATCCTATGAGAGAGAGTTGAGTGTTGGGGAGACTATCATTTGAAGCACAAGAGCAAGGAGTTCATTATCTACACACCATTTGTTACTTCTTGGAGAGTGGTGTCTCCTAGATTGGCTAGGTGTCACTTGGGATCCTCCGACAAGATTGTGGAGTTGAACCAAGGAGTTTGTAAGGGCAAGGAGATCGCATACTTCATGAAGATCTACCGCTAGTGAGGCAAGTCCTTCGTGGGCATTGGCCATGGTGGGATAGACAAGGTTGATTCTTCGTGGACCCTTTGTGGGTGGTTGCTTCTCCGTGGACCCTTCGTGGGTGGAGCCCTTCGTGGACTCGCACAACCGTTGCCCTTGGGTGGAGCCCTGTGTGGACTCGCGCAACCGTTACCCTTCGTGGGTTGAAGTCTCCATCAACATGGATGTAGGATAGCACCACCTATCCGAACCACGGGAAAAACATCCGTGTCTCCAATTGCGTTTGAAATCTCCAAACCCTTCCCTTTATATTCTTGCAAGTTGCATGCTTTACTTTCCGCTGCCAATATACTCTTTGCATGCTTGCTTGAATTATGTGATGATTGCTTGACTTATCCTAAAATAGCTAAAATCTGCCAAGAACTAAAATTGGGAAAAGGTTAAGTTTTTATTTGGTCAAGTAGTCTAATCACCCCCCTCTAGACATACTTTCGATCCTACAGTATCTCTACTTGGTGCGGAATTTTTGGCTAGCAAAGATGGGGGCAAGCACCACATGTTGAAGGATCTATGGCAATATAACTTCTATGTGAATATGAATAGATATAAACCATTACGCTGTCTTCCTTGTCCAACGTCAACAATTTTGGCATATAATATTTTGATGGGGGCTCACAATCACAAAAGATTTCCAAGATAGTGTATTTGCACGTGAAAGTTCTCTTCCTTCTACTAATTATTCGTGAATTGCTTGTATGACCAATATTGTGATTGTCAAGCCTGAAAAGATTTCACTTTCTAAACCCAATGTGAAGCTACCACTAGGCATGATATGATTTCAACTTCATTACATTCAATTTATTGAACAATTTACCCATATGATATAAGTGAAGCAAAAGAGTAAATAACAAGCTACTCCAAAAAGACATAAATGAAGATCATGAGCATAATATTTCTTTCTCTCAAATTAATTTAAGTGAAGAATAGAGAATTTATTCAAAAATACTAAAGCACACTATGCTCAAAAAGATATAAGTGAAGCACTAGAGCAATTCCATAGAAAAGAGCTTCGTTGACGGGATGTGCGTGCCGCTTACCTAGCCTCCCTGGTAACTATTTGAGGACTCTATTTTATTTAAAAAATTTCAGATCTAAGTACTTTATTAAAACAGCAAGAAAAATGAAAATAAAATGACATTCTAACAATATCAGAACTCATGTGAAGAAGCAAAAACTTAGGCTCAACTGATACTAACCGATAATTGTTGAAGAGGAAAGGTGGGATGCTTATCGGGGCATCCCCAAGCTTAGATGCTTGAGACTTCTTGAAATATTATCTTGGGGTGCCTTGGGCATCCCCAATCTTGAGCTTTTGTGTCTCCTTAATTCTTCTCATATCACAGTTTTCCTAAATCTCAAAAGCTTCATCCACACAAAACTCAACAAGAACTCGTGAGATAAGTTAGTATAAACCAATACAAAAATCTTATCATTCTCTACTGTAGAAAATCACTAACATTATTATTCAACATTGCATAATAAATGCCTCTGCATATTTAATACCGTTCCCCCTATCCTCAAATAGAATTGTTAAACAAGCAAACATACGCAAACAATGCAAACATAACAACAATCTGCCAAAACAGTACAATATGTAAAGAATGCAAGAGTATCAATACTTCCCTAACTCAAAATGTTATGAAAATTTCCCACACTGTAGAAAATTTATCAGAGCTTATTTTTCAAAAAGTTTCAACATTTTATCATATTCTGACTTTTCTAGGGAATTTTTTGCAACAGCGGTGAACTTCCTGTTTTCAAACAGCAACATGTATACTTGCAAAATAAGCATGGCAAAGGCTATCATTGCCACTTTTATTGAAATAAAAGATGCAAAATATTATTATAAATAACAGCAAGCAAATATTAACAAAATAAAATGATGCTCCAAGTACAACTCATATCATGTGACGAATAAAAACATAGCTCCAAGTGAGGTTACCGATAATGTTGGAGACGAAAAGAGGGGATGCCTTCCGGGGCATCCCCAAGCTTAGTTGCTTCGATCTTCCTTGAATATTACCTTGGGGTGCCTTGGGGATCCCCAAGCTTAGGGTCTTGTCACTCCTTATTCTCCTCATATCGACATCTCACCCAAAACTTGAAAACTTCAATCACACAAAACTTAATGAAACTTTGTGAGATAGGTTAGTATGATAAAGAGCAAACCATTTCAGTTTTGGTACTATCAAAGACAAGATTCATAATTGTTTCCAGACAATGCCTACTGTAGCATATCATTTCCACAATTTATATTGAGCAATATAAGCCATAGAAACTAGAAAACAAGCAAACTATGCATTGAAAACAGAATCTGTCAAAAACATAACAGGCTGTAGTAATATGTACTCCAACCATACTTCTGCTACTCCAAAAATTCTGAAAAATAGGAAACATGGGAAATTTGTCTATTAATCTTCTGCAAAAAGAATCAGCATTTTATTACGCTTCCGTTAAAAATGAGGATTATTTTCGTGAGCGCAAAAGTTTCTGTTTTTTAGCAAGATCAAATCAACTATCACCCAACATGATCCCAAAGGCTTTACTTGGCACTTTATTAAAACAAAAGCAATAAAACATGACCAATACAGTAGCATAATCATGTGAACACACAAAAACTGTAAGTAAAAGTGTTGGGTTGTCTCCCAACAAGCGTTTTTCTTTAATGCCTTTTAGCTTGGCATGATGATTTCAATGATACTCGCATAAAAGATATGAATTGAAACACAAAGAGAGCATCATGAAGCATATGACTAGCACATTTAAGTCTAACCCACTTCCTATGCATAGGGATTTTTTGAGAAAACAACTTATGGGAACAAGAATCTACTAGCATGCGAAGTCAAAACAAGCACAACTTCAAGATTTTCAACAAATAGAGAGGAAACTTGATATTATTGAGATATGTAGATGCATATGTTCCACTCTAATAATAATTTTAAGTAGCATCATGAATGAATTCAACAATATAACTATCACATAAAGCATTCTTTTCATGATCCACAAGCATAGAAATTTTATTACTCTCCACATAAGAAAAGCAACGCACGGACGAGAAGCTAGAAGTAATCAAGAAGTGATCCTGAAACTACTTAAGTTCAAGCATAACACAAGAACCATGTCCACTTCCCGGACTTCACCAAGAAGAGACCATCACGGCTACAACGCGGCTGATGCATTTTAATTAAGTCAAGTGTCAAGTTCTCTACAACTGGACATTAACAAATTCCCATCTTCCACATAACCGTGGGCACGGCTCTCGAAAGTTTATACCCTGTAGAGGTGTCCCAACTTAGCCCATCACAAGCTCTCACGGTCAACGAAGGATATTCCTTCTCCCGGGAACACCCGATCAGGCTCGGATCCCGATTACAAGACTTTTCGACAATGGTAAAACAAGACCAGCAAAGCCGCCCGAATGTGCCGACAAATCCCGATAGGAGCTGCACATATCTCGTTCTCACGGCACACCAGATAATCTAAGCGTACAGGTACCAACATAACCCAAGTTGCCAAGGGACGGTCCCGCATGGTGCTCTAGTTCGGAGCAACACTTAGAGAAGCACTGGCCCGAGGGGGGGGGATTTAAAATAAAGATGACCCTCGGGTTAATTACTCCCAAGGGAAAGGTATAGGTTGTTAGGCAAATGTAAAACCAAGGTTGGGCCTTGCTGGAGGAGTTTTATTCAAAGCAAACTGTCATGGGGTTCCCATAACACCCAACCGCGTAAGGAATGCAAAATCAAGGAACATAACACTTGTATGACGGAAACTAAGGCGGCAAGAGTGGAACAAAACACCAGGCATAAGGCCGAGCCTTCCACCCTTTACCAAGTATATAGATGCATTAATTAAATAAGAGATATTGTGATATCCCAACATATCCATGTTCCAACATGGAACAAACTTCATCTTCACCTGCAACTAGCAACGCTATAAGAGGGCTGAACAAAAGCGGTAACATAGCCAAACACCATTTTGCTAGGAAGGTGGATTAGAGGCTTGACATGGCAATATGGGAGGCATGATATAGCAAGTGGTAGGTAGCGTGGCATAGCAAAAGAGCGAACAACTAGTAAGCAAAGATAGAAGTGATTTCGAGGGTATGGTCATCTTGCCTGAGATCCCGCAAGGAAGAAGAACGAGTCCATGAGGAAGACAAATGAATGTAGTCGAACGGATCCTCACAAACATGACGTTACCAGAACTAACCCGAAGAAGCAACACCGGAAAGAAGCAAACAACATGGTAAACAACCATCACATAATCATGGCATGATGCACAACCAAGTATAATGCATGTCCTGTTTAATGAGGCATGTCATGGCAAAATGCACAAACAATACTACAAATTAGGTGGAGCTCAATATGCAACGAGTTGCATATTGATGGAACACAACATTCAAGTTATTTAGTTCAATCTCGTTTATGTACCCAACAATATTAAATGTTGATTAACATGGCAAGAGGTGAAACATAATTAAACTAACATCTAGTCAAGTTTAAATGAGGCCGGAAATAACAAACAACAACTCCGGAAAATCCTCACGTGCATATTTTAGATTTGGTACTGTTCTGCCCTAAACATAATTTTAGAGTTTTCTAACAAGCAAAGTAAAGCCACCATGTTAAACTAGGTATTTTTCTACCCCATTTACATATAAAGTTTATTAAAATCAGAGCTACGGTTAAATAGTTATGAAATAAAGCATTTTTGCATGGCATATGAGAAAATTAAAGCAAACAACAATTTGAACATTTTAAACATGCATGAAAGTTGGATATTAAGAAACAGATGAAATTCCAATCATTTTTCATATTTGAAGTTTTTACAAATGGTGCATGGTTGGTGAGTTATTAAATGCATGTTTCCTAGGGGGTTTTCTGCAAAACTGCACTCTCCGGTTAATTCACGAAATTCGCTGGACAGAAAAAAACATCCACGGGCCGAAAGCTGGAGGGGATGGGGAAGCTGCTCACAGGGGGCCTTGGGCCGGATCTGGAGGTGCACTGGGCCTCGGCGGCACAAGGCGGCCCAAGATGGGGAGGAGGCCGACCCACGGGTGCTCAGGTGACATGGATCGATGTGGTCAACGCGGCTAGGACGAACGGGCGTCCTCTGCTCGACAAAGAGCAGAGTAGCAATGACATGGACTTGGCGTCGACGAGCAGGGGAGCTGGGCGTGAGCGAGGCTGGCGAGGCGGCGGCAGGAGGGATGGATCCATAGCGGATCCAGTCGGATACGGTTGGTCCTCGCCGGAGGCGGGCGGCTGCTGCTTGGGCTCTAGGAATGCCATAACATTGGGAGGAGCTCCTACACGTTCCTGGTAAAGAGACGAAGAGGGAGTTGAGAAAAAGGAGGAGAAGGGAACAAGGAGGAGGAAGGGTAGGGTGACGGGGATGGCCTGGCGATGGTGCTCGAGGCGACACATTCAATGGGCAGGGGCGCTACTCATCCTCCTCTGGAGCAGGGACGAGGCGGTGGCTTGGCAGGGCGTGAGCTATAGCTGCGGTAAACATGGCAGTAGCTCGGCCGCTCGGGGCGATGCAGACGCGGCGACAGAGCGATGCAGGAAGATGGAGGTTAAAGCGCTGATGGTCTCCGGCGAGAGCGGGCGTGGCAGATCCAGCCGGACAAGGTCCCATGGGGTCCGGCGACGGGTCTTGACAAGGCGACGGCCAAGGCGTCCTTGTACGAGAAACTTGGCGGCGCAGCAGGGGAGGCCGGCAAGCTCTGCTGGTCGAGAAGGGTCGTGGGCTCTGGTTGGTGGGGACCGAGGGAAGTGCTGGTGGAGGCGGTGTGGTGATCCAGGAGGTGCTCGGTGGTTGGCCAGGTTTGCAATTCGAGGAGGGGGATTGACTGGATGGATGGATCGGGAGGAGATCCCGAGGAGGAAGAGACATGAGGAGTGCTGGTTGGCTTCTTTTGGATCCCGATGGGGAGAGTGGCGGCGGCGTGGGGATGGATGGGACATCTCCCCTAGAAATTAGGGTTGATCTGTTTATATATGGCATATGGATTTTTGGGTAGGGGCTACCTCGTCCCTCCGATCGTAATCGGACGGTCGAGAAACAAATAGGTAGGGAGTCCAAAAAGAAAACCTGAGATGTTTTGTAGATGTTTGGGGATGATCCGGACCCATTGGTAATGACAAAGCGGGTTGGGTTTGGGACAGCTTTCGGACGCGCACTCGAGGGGTTCGATGCACTGTGCAAGGAGGGGTTTCGGGGCCTGGCGGTTGGCGGTTGGTAGCGGACTGTGTAGATGATCTAGGGAGGAAAGAGAGGGAAATCCCGGCACATGTTTCCGGATACCGGAAACGTCCGACGTATGACCGGCTATAATGCCACTATATGTTTAACGGTTGGGCTATCAAATGAACTCCGAATGCGATGAAACTTGGTAGGCGGCCTACTGACAACATAGCAACACTGCATGCCAACTTTCAACCCATTCTGAGAACATTTTCCAGCCACTTATAAAATACTATTTTAGAGGTGCTGCGGGCGCGTGCAAGTGTGTTTGGGCTCAGAACGGACAACAGAGAGAACTGGGGAACCCGGACGGATGCAAGTTTTGAAAACACGTAGATGCAAAGCGGATGATGACATGGCAAGATGCAACACACAAGCAAATGACAAGACAACAACAGCGAATAACTGGAAGACACCTGGCGCATCGGACTCGGGGCATTACAACACTCCACCACTACAAGAGGATCTCGTCCTGAGATCTAAGATGGCACCGGAGAGAAATGGAAGAGAAAAAGGAGAGGTAAAACTAAGTTGCTTCTTTGACCAATGAGTGAAACCAAAGAACCTTGCGAGGTTGAATAAATTGAAAGAAAGAATACAACAAAGATGAACAAAGTTGAAAACAATCCGTTAGAAAAGAGGAACAAGGAACATTACGAGAACCCTGTAGGTTGAAAGACATAAGAATAAGGGTTGCAATGGACATGAAGTACATGCAAGCACTCCAGATGAAACGAGATGTACAAGGAATGATAAGGATCAATTACGACAACACTCCAGTTGGAAAAAAGGAACGTAAAGAATATGAGCTTGGTAAAATGAAAGCACTTGGATGAGAGTCCGGTTAGAAAGGAATGATAGCCACAACACTCCTGTTAAAACAAGATAGAGAAGGAATACAATTGATATAATTTGGCCATCACTCCGACTGCAAATGGAAGGAATTAACAAGAACTTGACAAGATGAGAAGATACTTTATGAAATCAACAACACACTACCTCCGGAACTATTGAAAGAATGGCACAAAGGGTAAGAAAGATTTCAGACGGCACTCCGGTTGAGAAGGGAGGTAAAACTTCATAATATGAAACAACTTGAATGAAGGACACGACACTCCGGTTGAATGGATAAGCAAAAGGCAAGGACACGCTCTTCACAACTCGAGATGATGAGAGAAAAGAGCAACAACACAATGCCTCCGGAAGAAATGAAAGAATGGAATGGCATGAACGGAGGGAAACAAGATCTTGAGAGAGCACACTTACAACAAATGCTAGAACAGAGTTGTTGGATTATCAACAACGGAAGGATATGCTTGATGTGGGCTTATGGAAGACATCTCAAAATTATGAGGTGAAATTCCGCCACTAACGGAAACAATAGATTGGATTGATATCAACAAGGAGATGAGAAACTTATTTCACCGGGAGGATAAATGAAGAACTTGGGTCATTTATGAGCACCATAAATAGCAACAATCCTTAGGGAAGGCTTTAGGTGAAATATAACCCAAGATAATTCCAATGAAGAGATTGATGGGTTGCAAAGGCTCTCATGAACGAATTGAAAATGATGGGTTTGAAATATGTCATTCCTGACAACTTGTGAATCATGAAACACAAAGCAATTGTCAAAAATGACATAACACTACCTCAAAAGATAAGAGGGAAAGAATTGCTCTTTGGAATGCAGGATGAAGAAAGCTTGAACTCCTCAAAACAAGACATGTGTTGAACGCCATGTTTAATCTTTGAGTATAGCTTGGCGGACCATAACTTCGAGAGAAATCTTGAAGAATGAAAGGAATCCTTGATGAGCCACCATGTTGATCTTTCATGAATAACTCCGGTAATAAAAGGATGATAGAAAAAAGAGAATTTGAAAGAACAAGGTGAAGCCTTGCAATGATTTAGATGGAGCTTCACGACGAGATAATTGAGAGAGCTTGGAACTCCGAAAATGAACAATCTCCAGAAGAAAAGAATTGAATCACCTCGAGGAAATAAGAATATGATTTATTGTATGCTTATCCTTCATCAAATTAAATTGATGACAAGCAATGGATTTGGCATGCTACATATTCCCGTAGAAAAGATTAAGAGAGATATAGTGCAAACTTGGGAAGGTCTTCAACAAATCGTCAGTAGGATTTGAAAGAACGAAAGAGTTGATACTATAACAAAGGAAGAGAAATCTTGAACGAACCACCGTAAGAATTGAAAATGAACGAAGATACTTGAGGGAATTTAGATACATGAGAACAAATAGATCACGAGCTGAATAGAGAATACTTGAGCGATGCACCGGTAAGATTTGGAGAATGAGAGATGAAAGCTGAGAATGAATAATTCTGAGTTGATGGCTTTCGGAGAATCAAATTGTAAAGACTCCTGAATTGCTCCGGATGGGTGAAAAGAATTCTCACAAACGAAAACAATTATGAGAGGATGGCATAAAGCTAGCACCATGAATCTTCGAGAGAACGGATAAGATTGAAGATAAACTCTTCTTCGGTCTTCAAATACAGAGAATGACGATGAGAAAGACCACCATGAATTGTTGAGATACTCCGGGATGAAAATTAGAAACGTTGAACCAACGATGAAAAGAATTTGAAAGATCTTGGAGAAAGACATTTGACTGATGACAAATCATTCTTATGTCAAACTTTGAAATGAATTTGCGAATAACTCCGGAAAAAGAAGAGTTAGGTAAGATCCTGGAAAAAGACCTGTGGGTTAGGGCCCACTCAAAAGATAGACCATTGAACGATTTAAAAGGAAGATTGCACCGGTTGATTTAAATGGCTTGAATGAGATAACAACCTCGAATTAGCTTGAGCGGATTGATAATGGAACACAAGTCTTCTGAGATATCTTCGGCACTTAGGATATGAATAGAGAGAGATGAACGATTAAGACGTGCACCGGCATGGGAAATCATTTGAAACAAAGAAAAAGAGATGATCAACACCGACAACTTGAATTAAATCCAACGGAGAAGAAAAAAGAATGACGAATGATAAACTTGTACAACATCTTCATGAGAATCACCGGGTAAGCACATTGACGGAAAATAATGGAGAAACTTCACATCCATAAGCTGGATACTTGATTCAGAAATCTGAGTCCTTGAAGAAAAAGGGTGGGAGGGCGGGAAAAACAAAGACAGCTTGGAACGGATGAAATGGACCCCATTGGGAAAAACTGAGGGGTGAACTTGCGAATGTTGAAATGATCGGATCCACTTGAAGGAAAATGCACCGGTTGAGAAGGAGTGACATGACAATCTCGATTATCATGAAGGATTAGTATTTACATAGAAATATGAGAACACCACTTAGGAAAGGTATGGAATCAACATTTGACTTCGAAGCAACTCGAATACCACAACTCAAAACAAAACAAAGGATTGGCTTGCAGAATAAGCCGGAACAAACATATGATAGACCCCATATCGTATCATGTGTCTGTCGGAAAGATGTTCTAGGAGCTCCTTGAATTCCCACTTGTAAACTCCCAAAACTTTCTGGTTATGCAATCAGGTGTTGGGGATACAGGGGAAGCATAATATCTCACCCAAAACTAACAAATCCTACATCCAGTTGTATCCATCCTTCAACACATACCCAAGAAACCTTCGGAAATCGTGTACCTTAACCTTCGAAAAGCATCCGTTATACGAGTTATGGCAATACTCCCGAACTCCTGCCCCAGTACTGGGTGGCGTCGAGGTTATCTCACCAACAACTGCATAAAAGAGATTTTCGATGTCGGCGAACTCAGGTATTCCAGAACTGCAATGATAAAATTGTGACGACAACACCTCAGAGCTCAACTCCCTGGGACACTACCACAACCCCTAAATGTCAGGAGGCATCAAGAACAATGTTCTCGTCACAAGACTATCGGAACGATTCCAAGATACCCGCGTGATCCTAAAAAAATTTCGTGAAATTTGAGGAGAGAAAAGTCAAAACTTCTACGTCAGGAGGCCTCACCAGAGCGACGAAGGGACTGAGGAGTAAAAAGAATCATACTCCCCGATATAAATAATCCTAAGACTCAAAACATTTTGTTCTAGACTCAACAACGTCAGCGATTCGATCAAGCAGGCGGCTCCTAAGTCGGGGATGTCTCTGATACCAACTTGTAACACCCACAATGCGGCTATATCTCCCACGTGTCGGGGCACGACTTAGAGGCATAGCCGCATGGTAGGCTTGTCGCATAAGGAGTAATATTCACACATCCCATGTACTGAATAAGAAAGGGATAAAGAGTTGGCTTACAATCGCCACTTCACACAATACATAAATAATCCATACATCATTCAAGGTACAACCAAGGGTCCGACTACGGAACCAAAATAAAAGAAGACAACCCCAAATGCTAGATCCCCGATCGTCCCAACTGGGCTCCACTACTGATCAACATGAAACGGAACAAAACAATGATCAAGATCTTCATCGATCTCCCACTTGAGCTGGGTTGCGTCACCTGCACTGGTATCATCGGCACCTGCAACTGTTTGGAAGTATCTGTGAGTCACGAGGACTCAGCAATCTCACACCCGTGAGATCAAGACTATTTAAGCTTCTGGGTAGGAAAGGCTTGTGAGGTGGAGCTGCAGCAAGCACTAAGCATATATGGTGGCTAACATACACAAATGAGAGCGAGAAGAGAAGCAACGCACAGACGAGAAGTTAGAAGTGATCAAGAAGTGATCCTGAAACTACTTACATTCAAGCATAACACAAGAACCGTGTTCACTTCCCGGACTCCGCCGAGAAGAGAACGTCATGGCTACACACGCAGTTGATGCATCTATTATATTATTAAAACGATAGCAAACGAACGGCTTAGATGTAACAATAGAAAAAGAGTTAAAAAGAATGTCTGAGATTTGCAAGAAAGAAGTGTCTGCCTTTTCCTAATCTCATATGTTTCCAACCACAGAAAAAAAACAATCGCTAGGCTCACACAATTGAAATCAGTCCATGGATTCATATGCAAAGAGGCAACTGGAAAAATAAAAAGGTGGTGTTTGGACTCAATATGTATATGTGTCTTTCCTTATAACTAATCGCAAGGGCTTTTCTAAGTGAACTCATCATAAGTGCTAATACAGCCTTGCAAAAAAATGCGCTAATACAAGGTATTGCGTCCAGCCAAAAAAAATAAGGCACAAATTTATAAATACATGTACCATAGATCACATGATTCTGCTAGGACACCTATATTGCCAAAATTAACACGTACATAGTGCCTAAAAAAATAACACGTACATAGCCTCTGGTGATTAATACTAGATGCATATAGAATATGCTTATACGGTGGAATTAATTTCCAATAGAAGGTTTGTCCAAAAAAATCTGATTGATGTAGCTATTGCGGTGCCCAAGACAAACTCCAATTAGGCTTACAGACAGAAAGTTTAACTTTCAAAAGGAGAACCACATGGACATGGATATATAAACTCAAAGTGGACTTGGTAAATCACAACACGCCCAAGCACGAAACACCACCTAGGACGATGGCGATCTCCTGCTCATCCAAGGAACAACTAAATGCCAGACCATGCCGAAGCATGAGCCACCATGTAGGATGATGGTGATCTCCTGCTCATACGAGGAACGGCCAAATGCCACAACACGCCCATGACTGGGCCATCATACAGGATGATAGCGATCTCCTGATCATCCAAGGCACGGCCAAACGCTCCAAATGCTCCGAAAATCAAGGGTACGATACACCCAGCCACATACAGATGTTGCTGAGACATTGAGTGAACGAAGGCATCATGAGATGCTCAGCTATAAAAGAAAACACGCCCAGGCACGAGCCACCATGTAGGAAGATGGCGATCGCCTGCTCATCCGAGGCACAATAAATGCTCAGCAAATTTAGGTCACGATACACACCAGGCACATCCACATGTGGCTAAAACTTCGGATGAGAGAAGGCACTATCAGATGCTCAGTTGTAAAGCATGGCAAACAATGCCGTCAATTACATCCAGTACACACAAAGCGTCTCCCAGATGGAGAAAGCCATGACAAAGCGTCCGGAAAAATTGAAGGAACCACGACAGCCATCAACGATTGGGTAATATATGCTCGCAAGAACTTCTTTTCCGTGTGTTTCTTCACAAGAACTGACAGAAAAGAGCAGCAATGTTCATCAATTTCTATGTTGATAAGTTTCTTCCATGTGATCCATCTTTCCTAATTTTGAAGTCACTAATATTCAAATTTGTTGATTGGATTACTCACCATGATTTAGTCGGTTATAAATCAAGGACAACATGTGAAAACAGTACTAACTCACAAACATCAAATATGTACAAGAAAAAAATTATTATAGCAAACCAAAACAATAAAGACTTTTTAGGGGACAATAAAGACTATTTGCGTACACTAAAGAAAGTCGGACCACCTCTGCAGGGTGAGAGCTTGTGATGGGCTAAGTTGGGACACCTCTGCAGGGTATAAACTTTCGAGAGCCGTGCCAGCGGTTATGTGGAAGATGGGAATTTGTTAATGTCCAGTTGTAGAGAACTTGACACTTGACTTAATTAAAATGCATCAATCGCGTTGTAGCCGTGACGGTATCTTCTCGGCGAAGTCCGGGAAGTGAACATGGTTCTTGTGTTATGCTTGAACGTAAGTAGTTTCAGGATCACTTCTCGATCACTTCTAGCTTCTCGTCCGTGCATTGCTTCTCTTCTTGCTCTCATTTACGTATGTTAGCCACCATATATGCTTAGTGCTTCCTGCAGCTCCACCTCACTACCCTTTCCTACCCATAAGCTTAAATAGTCTTGATCTCGCGGGTGTGAGATTGCTAAGTCCTCGTGACTCACAAATACTTCCAAACAGTTGCAGGTGCCGATGATACCAGTGCAGGTGATGTAACCCAGCTCAAGTGGGAGCTCGATGAAGATCTTGATCATTGTTTTGTTTCGTTTCATGTTAATCAGTACTGGAGCCCAGTTGGGACGATCGGGGATCTAGCATTTGGGGTTGTCTTCTTTTATTTTGGTTCTGTAGTTGGACCCTTGGTTGTACCTTGAATGATGCATGGATTATTTATGTATTGTGTGAAGTGGCGATTGTAAGCCAACTCTTTATTCCTTTCTTATTCAATACATGGGATGTGTGAAGATTACCCCTCTTGCGACAAGCCTACCATGCGGCTATGCCTCTAAGTCGTGCCCCGACACATGGGAGATATAGCCGCATTGTGGGTGTTACAAGAGCCATCGAAATTGTGTGTGTGTGTAAGTCAAATATATAGGGCGACTAGCCTACCAGAACGTCGGAGGGCACTTGGAAAATTTGTGTGCGGCAGGGAGACATTACTAGAGCACTCGATGTATCGGTGTGTGTTGGGAGAGGAGGGGGGAGGCAGAGGCCTAAACTAGAGAGGAAGAACGACCCGTATATGTGTTGAGAAGGAGAGACCCAGCTATGTCTTGAGGGAGATCAGTCGACATCCATACATAACTGAAGGATGGGAAATAGGCTGGACAGAGAGAGAAAGAGAGAGAGGAGAGGGGTAGAGTGTTGGATGGGTGATGGAGTTGCTTCTCGAAGATGGTGGGAGAGGTCTACTAGACAAACTGAGGGTAGAACTGCAATATTATCAATAAGAGTGGGGATGTGTTTCTGTGTGTGCCTGTGTGTGATAGATGTGTTGGGACGCACACATGGATGATGAAGTGGAACGATGTGTTTGGTAAGCAAACCTAACTAGATCGGTAGATCAATTGTTGTTTGTTGGAGGAAGGGAGAGAATAACTAATGAGGTAGATCGATCGACACGTGGGGAAAAACGAGTTATAAGGACCTAGCTAGCTATATGTATAGCAGGAGATCGGTCGGTGTACATCCATTTGTTAGAGGCAAATAAAGCCCAGCGAGATGGATAGACAAAGAGAATGGAACTAGGAGGTGGTGCGAGATGCCGAGCTACTAGCTCGATAGGGGAAGGAGTGTGCGATTGTGAGATTGATGAAAAGAGGAGCAAGAGTTTACATGTGAGTGGGACCATATGAGAGACACGAGGCATGGACACAGAAAGGAGGAGATGGAAGGTGCGTGTGTATGTTGTAGGGAGACATCGCTGGAGAGGTTTATCGATCGGTGTGTGTCGGAAAGGAGTTGTGGAGACTGTGCGAGAACGACCTAAAAAAGAATGTGCGAGATGGATGGAATGCTGAGGGAGGGGGGGTGTGCATGCACGAGTGAAAGTTAGTGCTAGCTACAAAGATTAGAGGATTGTGTGGGTGTAAGAGACTAACAAATATGATAATTTGATATGGAAGTGGATTCATATATTTGAATAGGAGATCATAGTGTTATAAACATATGCATGCATGAATATAGCGGTGATACGCGTGCTGTGGTTTTGCACATGTTATACCATAACGTGATAATGCATGGCGTTTGCAACTCACAACTAAATGTCGAACAATCTAAACCATACTATACATTGAACAATCTCACATTTATTTGAATTTGTGATAATGTGTGGCGTTTGCAGCTTACAACTAAATATCGAACAATCTAAACAATACTATATATCGAACAATCTCACATTTTATTTGAATTTGTGGTAATGTGTGGTGTTTGCAACTCACATCTAAATACTTGTAGGAGTAGGGGGTGGGGCACCATACATTATGTGATAAACACATTATACATATGAGACATAGTTTAGATTATGAAGATCTAGCTAGAGCTTGAAATATACTGTGATTTGAAATCAACATAAAGTGGATTCAACAAATCGAGTTCGAGTTCATATAGTACACATAGTTCATATCTAACTGGACAGTAATCATGTGCTGTGCTGTGAAGATAATACATAAACGATGGTTTAACTTGACAATAATGATGATTGTAAATCTTATTAAAATAGAGAAACGAATTCAAATGGTTTGACTTCACAACAATCATTATTGCAGATCTTATTCAAATAGAGAAACAAATTCAAATTTACACTACGAGGAAAAGGGCTATAACTAATATGGACATTAATGGCGCACCACATATGTGTAGGTACGCCATTAATGTCCATATCACTAATGGTGCACCACACCCACGGTGCGCCACTACTAACAATTTTTTTACTTTGTTTCAAAACTAGTAATGGCGCACCAGTGTATAGTGCGCCACTACTAGTTCAAACTAGTAATGGCGCACCACAACCACGGTGCGCCACTACTAACAATTTTTTTTTATTTTTTTGCAAAAACTAGTAATAGCGCACCACGTAACAGGTGCGCCATTAGTAACCAGGCGCATTGTTAGGTGGTGCGCCATTACTAACTTTCTTTGCACCCTCCCTGGACCGCCTTCTCAGTTTTAGAAAAAATAAAAGAAAATGATGGAAATGTCAAAAAATAAAAGAAAATAAGTTTCCCATGTGATATGTGGTCTAGTTGTTGGGAAAATTTACAAATATGAATTTCGATTTTATTTGAAAAATCTCTCGGGAATTTAGTAAAATGGGCATAACTTTTGCATACGAACTCGGATTAAGAAGTTTTTTATATTAAAAATCATCTACTCGAAAAGTTACATCTGAATTGAATCGGGGGAACCTTGTTCAGGATTTTCAGAATCCCCAAACACCTAACAGAATGAAAGATATGGGGTTTTTAAGATCTAGAGGGGGAGAATGAAAAAAAATTCAAACTTACTAGTGGCGCACCATTAGCTAGGTGCGCCACTAGTAACAGAAAAAAAATTGGTTTCAAAATTTTTTTTTGGAATTTTTTTCAAAATATGATACGTAATATGACCGGGAAGTTTGAAATATTATCTATGAACTCATTAGTGGTGGTAAGATAGATATATTACTATATTATTTTTGTAGGGTTACACTGGTGAAAATGAGATGCCGGACCACTAGGAGGATAGCACAAAACTGCTAACAGACTACATTTCCACAAGATAAACTTTTAGGGTGTGCTGGACTGAAGGACGGGAATAATGCAAATAACTTCTATATATGATGGTAAAAGATTTGCTACACAACTGTTAAAGGGTTTACAAAATTTGGAAATCTGCAGAATGAAAAGCCAGTGGAAAAACATCTAACGCAAGACTGACCTTAAATAAATTTGAATAGAAACTTCAAAAACTCTATAATATAAAGAAATAAATTACTTTATACTCCAAATGAAAATTCGTGTAGAAAGTATAGCTGCGCATGGAATATTGTAGACTAGCCCATTATAATTTAACTTGCGTTTTAAGTTATTTTAAATAGAGAGATTGATGTACCCAAGTCCGGACTATAAGTTCTGGTGCAGATGAAGATTTTGAATAAAGAAACATAAAATGTGGTGATTGCATGATCTCTTCCTGCTTGGTTACTTCTTAAATATTTCTATGGAGCAACTAAAAAGCAATTCCTATGTAAGTACACATATTATTTACATAAAAATCAAGGCCCATAAACCATGGCGTTTTGATTCAGCATGATAGAGAGAATATGAGGATGAGGTGGATGATGGCGTGAGGGGGAGAAGGGTCGCCTTCTTGCCATCAAAGCTTATTGGAGGAATCACCGGGCGGTTATGCTTCTAGAGCGATACTATCCATAATGTGGCACTTAGGGTTTGACGTCGTCAAAGCACATTGGAGAAATCCCCTGCGTCGTACCGTTGTCAAAACCAAACACAATATGATGAACTAAACTAAGAAGAGTAATTGAAGTTGGCCAGGAGAGGAACTGTGTGACGTCGGATTAAATCAAGAGAATGAAACATCAAGTATCTTATGGGCTTTAAACAGTATTATGGGAATTCTTATAAGGATTTAATGTGAATGCCCATTCTAAAAGAAAAGATAATACAAACGATCTTAATGTTAAAGAGGTAAAAGCAATTATTCTTTAAAGTCCTTTTTAATATACACACATAATCTCAATGCAATAAAAATCAAATGCAACACAAACATCTATGACCAAATCTAATGCATGTTGGCTGAAGTATAATCATTTCATACCGTATACAATGGCAATTTTACCTATTTAAATTTAAGCAACCGTGACAAAAGGCATTTACAAAAGCTAGCCGCGCAAATGCGCGGGCCACTCCGCTAGTTTTAATTAAGTCAAGTGTCAAGTTCTCTACAACCGGAAATTAACAAATTCCCATCTGCCACATAACCGCGGGCACGGCTCTCGAAAGTTTTTACCTTGCAGGGGTGTCCCAACTTAGCCCATCACAAGCTCTCATGGTCAATGAAGGATATTCCTTCTCCCGGGAAGACCCAATCAGGCTCTGAATCCCGGTTACAAGACTTCTCGACAATGGTAAAACAAGACCAGCAAAGCCGCCCGAATGTGACGACAAATCCCGATAGGAGCTGCACATATCTCGTTCTCAGGGCACACCGGATAAGCTAAGCGTACAACTACCAACATAACCCAAGTTGCCAAGGGACGGTCCCACACGGTGCTCTAGTTTGGACCAACACTTAGAGAAGCACTAGCCCGGGGGGTTAAAATAAAGATGACCCTCGGGTTAATTACTCCCAAGGGAAAGGTATAGGTTGTTAGGCAAATGTAAAACCAAGGTTGGGCCTTGCTGGAGGAGTTTTATTCAAAGCGAACTGTCAAGGGGTTCCCATAACACCCAACCGTGTAAGGAACGCAAAATCAAGGAACATAACACCGGTATGACGGAAACTAAGCAGCAAGAGTGGAACAAAACACCAGGCATAAGGCCGAGCCTTCCACCCTTTACCAAGTATATAGATGCATTAATTAAATAAGAGATATTGTGATATCCCAACATATCCATGTTCCAACATGGAACAAACTCCATCTTCACCTACAACTAGCAACGTTATAAGAGGGGCTGAGCAAAAGCGGTAACATAGCCAAACAACGGTTTGCTAGGAAGGTGGGTTAGAGGCTTGACATGGCAATATGGGAGGCATGATATAGCAAGTGGTAGGTAGCACGGCATAGAAAAAGAGCGAACAACTAGCAAGCAAAGATAGAAGTGATTTCGAGGGTATGGTCATCTTGCCTGAGATCCCGCAAGGAAGAAGAACGAGTCCATGAAGATGACAAACGAACATAGTCGAACGGATCCTCACAAACGCGACATTATCGGAACTAACCCGAAGAAGCAACACCGGAAAGAAGCAAACAACATGGTAAACAACCATCACATAATCATGGCATGATGCACAACCAAGTATGATGCATGTCCGGTTTAATGAGGCATGGCATGGCAAAATGCACAAACAATACTACAAATTAAGTGGAGCTCAATATGCAACGAGTTGCATATTGACGGAACACCACATTCAAGTTATTTAGTTCGATCTCGTTTATGTACCCAACAATATTAAATGTTGATTAACATGGCAAGAGGTGAAGCATAATTAAACTAACTATCTAGTCAAATTTAAATGAGGCCAGAAATAACAAACAACAATTCCAGAAAATCCTGACCTGCATATTTTAGATTTGGTACTGTTCTGCCCTAAACATAATTTTAGAATTTTTTAACATGCAATGTAAAGCCACCATGTTAAACTAGGCATTTTTCTATCCCATTTACATATAAAGTTTATTAAAATCGGAGCTACGGTTAAATAGTTATGAAATAAAGCATTTTTGCATGGCATATGAGCAAATTAAAGCAAACATCAATTTAAACATTTTAAACATGCATGGAAGTTGGATATTAAGAAACCAGATGAAATTCTAGCCATTTTTCATATTTAAAGTTTTTACAAATGGTGCATGGTTGGTGAGTTATTAAATGCATGTTGCCTAGGGGGTTTTCTGCAAAACTACACTCTCTAGTTAATTCGCGAAATTCGCTGGACAGAAAAAAACATCCACGGGACGAAACTGGAGGGGATGGGGAAGCTGCTCACAGGGGGCCTTGGGCCGGATATGGAGGTGCGCTAGGCCTCGGCGGCAGAAGGCGGCCCAAGATGGGGAGGAGGCCGACTCACGCGTGCTCAGGTGACATGGATCGATGCGGTCAACGCGGCTGGGACGAACGGGCGTCCTCTGCTCGATAGGGAGCAGAGTAGCGATGACAAGGACTTGGCGCCGACGAGCAGGGGAGCTGGGCGTGAGCGAGGCTGGCGAGGCGGCGGCAGGAGGGCTGGATCCACAGCAGATCCAGTCGGTCCTCGCTAGAGGCGGGCGGCTGCTGCTTGGGGCTCCAGGGATGCCATGGAGTTGGGCGGAGCTTCTGCACATTCCTGGTATAGAGACGGAGAGGGAGTTGAGAGAGAGGAGGAGAAGGGAACCGGAAGGACGAAGGGTAGGGTGATGGGGATGGCCTGGCGATGGTGCTCGGGGCGACGCATTCAACGGGCACGGGCGGTGCTCGTCCTCCTCTGGAGCAGGGACGAGGTGGTGGCTTGGCAGGGCGTGAGCTATAGCTGCGGTCAACATGGCAGCAGCTCGGCCGCTCGGGGCGATGCAGATGAAGTGACAGAGCGATGCAGGGAGATGGAGGTCGAAGCGCCGATGGTCTCCGGCGCTAGCGGGCGTGGCAGATCCAGCCGGACAGAGTCCCACGGGGTCCGATGACGGGTCTTGACAGCGCGACGGCCACGGCGTCCTCCGGCGAGAAACTTGGCGGCGCGGCAGGGGAGGCCGGCAAGCTCTGCTGGTCGAGAAGGGTCGTGGGGCTCTGGTTGGTGGGGATCGAGGGAAGTGCTAGTGGAGGCGGTGTGGTGATCCAGGAGGTGCTCGGTAATTGGCCAGGTTTGCAATTCGAGGAGGGGGATCGACTGGATGGATGGATCGGGAGGAGATCCCGAGGAGGGAGAGACAGGAGGAGTGCTGGTTGGCTGGTTTTGGATCCTGATGGGGAGAGTGGCGGCGGCGTGGGGATGGATGGGACATCTCCCCTAGAATTAGGGTTGATCTGTTTATATATGGCATATGGATTTTTGGGTAGGGGCTACCTCGTCCATCCGATTGTAATCGGACGGTCGAGAAACAAATAGGTAGGGAGTCCAAAAAGAAAAACGGAGATGTTTTGTAGATGTTTGGGGATGATCCGGACCTATTGGTAATGACAGAGCGGGTTGGGTTCGGGACAGCTTTCGGACGCGCACTCGAGGGGTTCGATGCACTATGCAAGGAGGGGTTTCGGGGCCTGGCGGTTGGTAGCGGACTATATAGATGGTCTAGGGAGGAAAGAGAGGGAAAGCCCGACACATGTTTCCGGATACCAAAAACGTCCGACATATGACCAGCTATAATGCCGCTATAAGTTTAACAGTTGGGCTATCAAATGAACTCCGAATGTGATGAAACTTGGCAGGCGGCCTAGTGACAACATAACAACACTGCATGCCAACTTTCAACCCATTCCGAGAACATTTTCCAGCCACTTATAAAATACTATTTCGGAGGTGCCGCGGGCGTGTGCAAGTGTGTCTCGGCTCAGAACGGACAACGGAGAGAACTGGGGAACCCGAACGAATGCAAGTTTTGAAAACATGCAGATGCAAAGCGGATGATGACATGGCAAGATGCAACACGCAAGCAAATGACAAGACAACAACAACGAATAACTGGAAGACACTTGGCGCATCGGACTCAGGGCGTCACAACTCTCTTCATTGCTCTCGCACCCACCCACTTGATCCTCTCTTCGACTCTATCGATATCTATGACCCCTCCCTCTCTTCTCGTGGATCTCCCCCTCTATATATGATATCGACAGGCCTCTATTTCACACACATTCATTGTGTCAATTTCTTTTTGAGATGTCATCGACACATATTCCCACAAATACATTCACGAAATCACCCCCAAACAATAAACACTCATGAATGCACACGCCATCTATCTAGGTTTGTATCTCTCTCACACACACCCACGTAGGTGGGGGACGTGCATGAAGAGAAGAGGTGCACGCACGGCGCACTTACTCCCGTCTCTTTCCCAACCACACCCGCGCGGGTACACGGTGGAGCTCATTTCTATACGAAAAGGCAGCCCACGTGATAATTTGATACGTGTACAGGTTGTCCACTTGATGGAGGATCGTCTACCACGGGTGAACAAACAAATTGCAACTTGATGCGTTATGTTAAAAAAGAGGCAAACTATGTGGGGCCTACCTTAGAGGCAATGCTCTATACACTCGGGATGCTCTGTGCATATTACTTTTGATGTGTCCTGTCAACTCGCAGAACAAGGAAAAGCTTGCTTAGTATGTCGTCTCCCCCACCCACGGGCGCGATGGCTCGCAGGACGAGGTGAAGCTTGCTTACTACGCCTTACGCCCGCTCCCTCGCCCACGCGCGCGGTGGCTCAAAGGACGAGGAGAAAATTTTACTACTCCCTTTGTTTACTCCTCGTCCCTACCTTCGTTAGAGAGATTATCATATTGTTTGGAATATATGTCCTTTAGTAGATTTCAATATGAACTACTAGTACATACTCCAAACACTGATGTATATAGACGTATTTTAGAGTGTAGATTCACTCATTTTGCTTCGTATGTAGTCAATATTGAAACATACATAATAGTACGCACTCTCCCTCGCACACGTGGTGGACGTGCAGCAATTCATTCGGTCTCATATAGCCAGAACGATATATACTGCAGTACCATTATTGCTCGACTTCCCGAAGAGGCGAAGAGCCAATCGCAAGGTTAATATTTTGGAGATGCCAAGCGCAAGGTTTAAAGGAGAACGAGTAGTAGTACTAGTAGTACGTACCAGTGGTTCGTACTGTATGAGGAAGAAGGCAACAAGATGTATGTTTTGCGTGACAGTCTCTTCTTATAGGACGTGCTAGACCTAGTGGACCTCATTGTTGCAATGGGACTACTCCCTATCATGGATGGCACGATTCAGAGTGGTGGGCAGCGAGCATAATTCGGAGCTGCTTAGGCTAGTCATAGTGGGAGTAACTTAGGTAGCAACATGACACATCCTGAGAAAAATTTGCTTATGTGGCATGGAGTTAATGAGGGAAGAGATGCTTGTGGTAACATAATATGTTACTGTAACATAACACACCCCGAGGTAAAATGAGTCTATGTCTCAATTAATGAAGGTTTGTACGTTACCATCTATATGTTACTACCCATTATGAAGGTAGTAACATGGATTAGTAACAAAAGCATGTTACTAGTCTAAGTTATTCCCCACTATGACCAGCCTTAGTCTTAAACCCCATGAAAAAGTCCCATCGAAAGGAATAGCCATCCTCTACACGTGCTCCTATGTAAACTGAGTAAATGAGACAAAAAGAGAAAGAGACAAAGTAAAAAATCACCAGCCTTAGATCCAGCCCTATTGTATTAGTGAATGATATTTCTACGTCGTGACTGACATGGCTATATTATTAACCATGCTACAAAGGTAGAAGCGGATTTTTATTTATTCGCGGAGGTAGCAGCGGATGGATATTCAACGAGGAGTGAAATGATGGCTTCTTCCTCGGTCAAACATAGAGAAAGGTGGAAGCTGGAAGCTTCATGGCATTGTACAAATTTATCTCGCTGATAAATTACAGTACGTACTATACTAGTACTTCCTCCGTTCCCAAATATAAGTCTTTCTAGAGATTCCACCAAGTGACTACATACAGAGTAAAATGAGTGAATCTACACTCTAAAATATGTCTACATACATCCGTATGTTGTATTCCATTTGAAATGTCTAAAAAGACTTATAGTATTTAGGAACCGAGGGAATACTATGTAAAGAGTTAGGTGTCGCACGGTGTCTAGAAAATATGGTGATAATGTGAGGTGGGCCATGTAATCACTGAGCCTACGTGTTTTCACTGCTCTCGCACTCCTCCGCTGTAAGAATGGAGAAAATTGCAATCTAGTAGTACCTCCTTTCGCTGAAAGCGTGGGACATCCACCAGTCCTACCACCTCAATAATAATGACCAATGAGCCGTCGAATCACATAGACCCAGCAGTAAGTTGGACGGACGAAGAAACCATCACTCTTGAATCCGCTTCTCTCTTCAACACAGGCGCCAGTGAGAGGTCGCGTCCACTCTACCCGAGCATGAATGCGGTGCCGATTCTTTGGAGCAGGGCTGGCCGTTTCGGGCGGGAAGCGCGCGCGGGCGATGGAGGGGCTTTGGGTGGGCCAGGCTGGTCAGGAGCGGGCGTGGCAGCGGTCCGCCTGTCCCGACCGGACGCCCAGAAATGAGAGGATACATAGAATCTCGCGGCTAAATCATACACTACACACCATCTCTCTGTAGCAGTAGGTCGATGTGTCGCTCTCTCTAACACACACATGTTGTTAAACACACACACACACACGCACACACGGGTTCATATAATAGGAATATCGTGCGAATTACTTAGGGAGCATTTGGATCCTTAGCAAGAACAGTTTATAGCCTAGCCGGGCAAGGTTAGGTGTTTGGAACTGTTAAAATATGTTAGCTTTTGTGGGCCAGCTAACTTGGGTGGGGCTAGAAAAACCTTGCTAGCTCAGGAGAGCCAGATCGGCTCGCTTCCGACGACAAACTTTGCGTACTACCTCCGTCCTAGTTTATTGGTCCCCATTGTATTTCATGTCAAATTTTAACCATAGATTAAACTAACAAAATGTTCATGCATGTCACAAAAAATTATATTAATTTGTATTTCGCGTACTAACACTTTTCTTATTAATTTGTTTGTTTCACCGTCTGACTGGTGGGACCCAACGTACTACGTGGAGAGAGGTAAGGTGACTAAGGCTGCATTATTTCTGTACTACCAACACCGCTTTAAATCCCAAAATACCTTACCACCAAAGCCACATGACACGATTATGATTTAAATCCCAATGACTCCCATGCAAAAGAAAACACGGCATGCTTGTCACACGAATGGAGGAATGTATAAAAGGTTACTTTCCTCTCGTTAAACATAACGCGAGGGTGGTGTAGCTGGTTAGTCTTGTTCGACTTCTTTCTTGTTTTCTGTGGTTTGCACTCTTCACACACTCTCTCTACTATATATATACACTAGAGCCTCAGCACTTGTAGCTGCTCTCTTCACACTCTCTCACCCTCTCCAGATCTAAACAAGACTTCGTTGGCCTCTCTCTCCCCTCACTGCTAGTCAAAGAGCCGGAAGGATCCATCTGCCGGGAAGGGAAGGAGGCTTAACGCTGTCGCCGTCGGCGAGGGAGGGAATCCACTACCGGCGCAGCTGTTCTCTTTCACCCAACGGCGGCGCGCGCGGGGGGGGGGGGGGCTCCGACCCCTTCTTCCTCGCCGTCGTACATAGTGTGCGCAGAACGGCCTCCGATCGCCCACCGAACCACACCCCAAGAACCTTAAGGTATAATGTACTTAATTCCACATGCATTGATCTAGCTACATGTGGTCTTTTTCCGCTTTTGCACTCGAATCTTGGTGTTGGATCAAACAGGAAACTAGTGGGGAAAGTTGTATAGCATGAATCTAGGATGTGGTTCAAAGAGGAAAGGAATGGGGGGAAAGTAGTGGAGAAATTTGTATCGCATGAATCTAGGACGTGGTTCAAAAAGCACAGGAAGGGGGGAAGTAGTGGGGAAAGTTGTATAGCATGAATCTAGGACGTGGTTCAAAGAGGAAAGGAATGGGGGAAAGTTGTATAGCATGAATCTAGGACGTGGTTCAAAGATGAAAGGAAGGGGGGAAGTACTAGTACAGACTGGCTATCCAGCACCTACGTTGGTCGAAAGGGCAAAACAATGAAAAATGCGGTACGCACATCTGTAACAAACTGATCTTTTTGTTTTGGGGGACAAGGCTATAGAGTTTCAGCAGGACTAGATTTGCTGCGCTCACATAGGGAAAGGTGTCTAAAGATAACAAAACTGGGACCAACACAAATATGCTCCTTGGTTGTTTGTTCTTTGTTGCAACACACTGTGCATCACCCCTTCATACATCGGTAGATGCACATGGTGATGGTGAGTCCATTGTCCCGTGCAACTCTTTAGCTGTTGTTAATCTAAGGCCCTATTTGGTTAAAAAGTCCTAGTACTTTTTTTAGTCCCAACTAAAAAGTCCCTAGTCCCTACCTGATTGGTTCCAAGGACTATATATGGACTAGAGGTTATTAAATGACATGATAAAAGACCATGTTACCCCTTGTAATGAACTAATAGAGATAAGGTGCGATGCGGGGCAGGGGCAACTGTTGGAAAAAGTCCCAAAAAGACTCTCCCTCGGGGTCATGTTTCTTTAGTCCCAAATGCGCACTTTTAGTCCCTAAAATTCCCTCCTATTTGGTTTAGATGGGACTGAAAGGGAGTTTTTTTAGTCCCTACACCAAAAAGTCACTCTAAACAAACACCCTCTAATAATGCCCTGGAAAATTGATGCAATGCAACAGTTAAAAGCAAATTACATGTTTAACGAATTTTATTGTTAATATAATCTATCTGTTAATATGAATCAATGCCACCATTGGAGAAATGCTACTGTCTTGCTTTCTTTCCCAATTAGATAAGTTAGATGCTTCTTTTTGTTGGCTTCTGTGTCATCCACCGTTATTGACCACTTGTTGTTTCCTTTGCACCTCTGTGTAAACAGGGTTATCTACTTCACTTGTTGCTATTGTGACCTTTTGTTGCACTGCACAAAACACTTTTGTTTTAAGAGTGTTTTGTGCAGTTCAAACAAAATGTCACATCGACATCGTTGCTTGATTGCTTGATCTTAGTGGAACTGCACAAGAGGCGATCTTACTTCCTATCCGTGTTGGCAAATTCGGTACTGCCAACGCTCGAGGCGGCCCTCGCGAGCGGAGCGGTACGAGTCGAGTAGCACCTCCTGCTGTGCCCGCTCCGCGGCGATCTTCTCCTCCGCCTGCAAGTGTTCTTGGATGAGATGGTGGTTGTAGGCGGCGTCGTCCTATGCCTCCCAGAACTTCTCCTCACACTTCTGCCTCACCGTATCCATGTATTGGGCACGGGCCTCGCCGATGGTCATGGTGCAATGCACTAGCGAGGATGGCGCGGAGGAGGAGGTTGGCGCCGGATCGTCGACTACCTTGTTATCCGTTGGGACGTCGTCGTCCTCCGGGCGAGGGAGGCGGTCTGGGTGGGCCACGGTAGTTAGACTCGTGCTTTGCAGTGGGTCGGTCCAGCAGCTGGACATGCTAGCTCGCCGAGCCGAGCGTCGACAATCAGACGATAGACGTAGCTTCCGACCAGGAGCCGGCGCCACTATCCAAGCTGGTTCATGCCGTGTTCACCATAGAGCATGTGCGGCCGCACTTCGACGCCCTAATGGCGGAAGGGCTACCAGCGCAGGTGGACCTGTGTTGCAACCTCCATCTCCTCAACGAGCACCGGTGAACAAGCAAACGGCAATGCCGTCGCGGACATGTGGCCCTATGATCCTGGCTTCCCGAATGAGCAGCGGGCGCTGTATTAGACCATCTGTAGGGCCCGCGAGGCCCTCTCCGTCGTCCTTCGAGTTGTTGCGATCGCCGTGGCGCCGCCATCTCACGTTGTCAACATGGTCAACGGACATGAGGAATGAGGAGATGACTTTACTTGGAGAGGGTGGCAGTGGGGACCCACCAGGGCCATAGCCGCACGTACGCAAGTGCCTCCTTATTATATACAACTATAATAATTTTCGCTTCCTCCTGGTTTCCTGACATCACGGCCCCACACCATTGTCAACCTATGTAGTCAATAAACGAGATAATTGCACAAGGAGCGGCCGACAGCTGGGATCAAGCAGCTCGAGCAGTATTTGTGTTTTTGAGGTGTGAGCACTGCAGAGTTTTTCTTGAGCGATATTTTCATTGTTGTTCAGAGGAGAGAAGGGAATTAACTAAGCGGGCTATGGCCCGTCTAGCCCCGGCCAAATATCCATCCCAAATATTAATTTTTTTCAAGCTGAAAATGGCTAGCCCAGCTATACTTTTTTTGAGGAATGCCCAGACAAGGTCAACTTGTTATTCTCCACCCCGTTGGGCTGCAAATCTTTCCAAGGAGGGATGCATTAGGCTTAACAAGGAAATGGGCTTAAGAAATAATAAATGGGATGTCACTATAAAAATTGGAAGTAACTATAAAAAACACACCAAACACGTAATTAGTTTATATTTTGTTTGGATTTTGAAAATTTTAATTTCATTAATTATTGCGCGGCAATATTTTGTTGGAATTTTTACGTAATACAAATTTATATTGAAATTGTTTTTAATCTGACTAGAAATTTTGGGATAAAAATATTTCGGATCCCATCAAAATGTGGGAAATTTTATTGAATTCTGTTTTGAATGATTGGTTGAAATTATTAATCGTTGTCCTAGCTAGAAAATGGGCTATACTTTTAACAAACTGTAAATGGGTTGTAGTAAATTCCATTAGAATTCAAAAATGGGTCCTACATTCTTGCAAATCGCAAATGCGCTATAAGTTCTCTGCCACACACTTGTGGTCCTACTAAGTTGATGTGTCCCCCAAAAAAAGTAAGTTGACGTGTATGCAAGGCTTTGTCAACTTATAGTCAACACAGGGTTGTAGCAACAGTGGCCGTTGGATGTCCATCCAACGGATGTCGTGCTTCTTCTTCAATATCGGATATTCTAGCTTCAGCCGCCCAAAAAATGATTCCTCCCCCTGACATCTAGGGGGCACCGTTTCGGAGGCTGACATGTGGGCCTACTAAGTTGACGTGTACCAAGGGCTTTGTCAACTTAGTAAATATAAATGATTCTAGCTGCAGAGACCGTACAATGTCCATCCAACGGCCATAGTGCTTCTTCAACCTCTGGTCTTCTTGCTCTAGCCGCCCAAAGCAGCAACGGTGGGACTGCCTGCTCCCGCCTCCCGTGGACGGCTGTGCTACCGCACAGGCCGCACCGCCCCACCCTGCTCCATTGCTGGCCAGGCCATTCCTCTACTCACCCACACCTCCTGTTATTTTCCGGCGACGGCAGCGGGACCAGTAAACCCTCATACTCCCCACCGTGTGGGCAACCACTGCCGAGTCTTCCCCGGCTCTGTGTTATTCCGTTCGTGGTACTCTTGGCGTGCCATGGTCAACGTGGTCAATGAACGACATCCATCAGACCTGGACTGTATGTGAAGAGGCTGACAGCTGGGTCCACAGCCGCACACAAGGAAATGCCTACTTATTACGCGCAAAATAATGATTCCTCCACCTGACAGCAGGGACCCACCGGACGGGCTACCGTATTACACGAAAAAAATACCCCTGCTGATGGGACCCACCAGCTACATCTTCGCACGGAAGGAAGGGCGTCCATATTACGAGCAAAAAAATAATGATTCACCCCCTGATTGCTGGGACCCACCAGCTACATCTTCGCACGCAAGGAAGTGCCTGACAGTCGGGACCCACCTGGTCGATGCGTACGTAGCATTGTCATTCTGGTCGCGAACGTGTACGTACATACTGGTCGATGTAGAGGCGTGCACGTGTCGTAGTAGAGGCACGCATGTGTCGTAGTAGAGGCGTGCACGTAGCATGTACACGTACGTACAGCGGCCAGGGTGCAAGAATGAAAATACGGCCACGTACGTACATACGGGCAGGGTCTCGAACGCCTACTCGCGCATACGTACGACCAGGGCTCGTGTACATGGCTAGGTCAGAATAGAGAAGTTGCATCGTCATCGTGTTCATGGGGAGGCAACGAAATGCGTCATGTTCATCGAGAGGCAATGGAACGCGTGCTGTTCATCGGGGGCCAACCGGCTTGGACGGAACAACCGATGGAAACGAGGCCTGGCATACCACAGAATGGAGGAAACAGCCTTGTGTTCGACCGACCATGGTCGAAATGGGTTCCTATTCATCGGGAGGGGTGTCGCTTACCGCAAAACGGAGGAAACGGACCTCCTACGGTGGAAACGGGGTCCTGTTGATCGGGAGGGTGTGGCGTACCGCAAACGGAGGAAATGAACTTGTGTTGGAGCGCTACGGTCGAAACGGGGGTCCTGTTCATCGGAAGGGGTGTGGCGTGCAGCAAAACGGGACTCCATGGGATACTGTTCATCTCCACCGCCGACTGCCTCAACAGGCTACTGTTCATCCATCGTCGACCTCCTCCAGCCTCGACCTATGACTGTTCATCCATGGGCTCCTGTTCATCCAGCCTCCACCGCGCGCTCCTCCACCGGCTACTCTTCAACCAGCCCTCTCCATGGGGTCCTGTTCAACCACCCCTCCATGGGCTACTTGAAAGTGCAACTATCCCTAGGTGGTTTTGGTAATTCATAACAACATATAGCTCATTGAGCTAATGCTATTCCAAGATGATCATTTCAGGAAAGCTCAATGATTGGCATGGCATGGATGGTGAAAGTGGAACCCTCAAAATGCTAAGGACAAAGGATTGGCTCTAGCTCATATGCTCAAGACTCTTCATTTTACATTTTAGTGGTCCAAGATCACATTGAGTCCATAGGAAAAGCCAATACTATCAAGGAGGGATGAGGTGTTGCTTAATGAGCCTCTTGCTTCATGTGCTTAATGATATGCTCCAAAATCCTCAGCTACTTTCCCATATCCACATTTGACCTAAACCCAAAGCCAAACTCGGCCCTACCGATTCTTTCAACCCGGCGCCACCGAGTTTCACTTGTCATAGCCATTGCCAAACCCTAAGCAAATCGGTTCTACCGATAGGGATCTCGGTCTCACCGAGATGGGATTGCAATTTCTCTGTTTCCTTTTCATAACTTTTCGGTCTCACCGAAAGAGCGGATCGGTCCCACCGAGATTGCAATGTAAACTCACTGTTTCCTTTTCGTAACATTTCGGTCTCACCGAGAAGAGCGAATCGGTCCCACGGAGTTTGCCTGACCAACCCTCTGGTTAGCTTATTACCAAATCGGTCTCACCGAGTTTGTGTAATCGGTCTCACCGAGATTACGTTATGCCCTAACCCTAACCATATCGGTCCTACCGAGTTGCATGTCAGTCCCACCGAAAATCTCTAACGGTCACTAGGTTTACTATTTCGGTCCGACCGAGTTTGTTGATTCGGTCCCACCGAGATTGGTAAATTGTGTGTAACGGTTGGATTTTGTGTGGAGGCTATATATACCCCTCCACCTCCTCTTCACTCGTGGAGAGAGCCATCAGAACACATCTACACTTCCAACTCATATGTTCTGAGAGAGAACCACCTACTCATGTGTTGAGGCCAAGATATTCCATTCCTACCACATGAATCTTGATCTCTAGCCTTCCCCAAGTTGCTTTCCACTCAAATCTTCTTTCCACCAAATCCAAATCCTGTGAGAGAGAATTGAGTGTTGGGGAGACTATAATTTGAAGCACAAGAGCAAGGAGTTCATCATCAACACACCATTTGTTACTTCTTGGAGAGTGGTGTCTCCTAGATTGGCTAGGTGTCACTTGGGAGCCTCCGACAAGATTGTGGAGTTGAACCAAGGAGTTTGTAAGGGCAAGGAGATCGCCTACTTCGTGAAGATCTACCGCTAGTGAGGCAAGTCCTTCGTGGGTGATGGCCATGGTGGGATAGACAAGGTTGCTTCTTCGTGGACCCTTCGTGGGTGGAGCCCTCCGTGGACTCGCGCAATTGTTACCCTTCGTGGGTTGAAGTCTCCATCAACGTGGATGTAGGATAGCACCACCTATCCAAACCACGGGAAAAACATCCGTGTCTCCAATTGCGTTTGAATTCTCCAAACCCTTCCCTTTACATTCTTGCAAGTTGCATGCTTTACTTTCCGCTGCCAATATACTGCATGCTTGCTTGAATTGTGTGATGATTGCTTGACTTGTCCTAAAATAGCTAAAATCTGACAAGAACTAAAATTGGGAAAAGGTTAAGTTTTTATTTGGTCAAGTAGTCTAATCACCCCCCTCTAGACATACTTTCGATCCTACAAGTGGTATCAGAGCTTTGGTCTCCATTTGCTTTGATTTCCATAGCTTTTTGTGGTCATAGCCTTGGTTTCAAAACCTAGGAGAGTATGGCATCTAGCGAGGGAAATTATCACCGTAGAGGTCCTTACTTTGATGGTACTAATTTTGCTAGTTGGAAGCATAAAATGAAAATGCATATTCTTGGACATAACCCCGCCGTTTGGGCTATTGTGTGTGTTGGTTTGCAAGGTGACTTCTTTGATGGGAGAGAACCAAACCGTGAAGCTACCGCAGATGAGTTGAAGATGTTGCAATACAATGCTCAAGCTTGTGATATTCTCTTTAACGAATTGTGCCCCGAAGAATTCAACAAAATCAGCCGTCTTGAGAATGCAAAGGAAATTTGGGACACTTTGATTGATATGCACGAAGGTACCGACTCCGTTAAGGAATCCAAATTGGATGTGCTTCAAAGTCAACTTGACAAGTTCAAAATGAAGGATGGTGAAGGTGTCGCTGAAATGTACTCTAGGCTTGCTCTCATCACAAATGAGATTGCCGGCTTAGGAAGTGAAGAGATGACCGATAGATTCATCATCAAGAAGATTCTAAGAGCCTTGGATGGAAAATATGATACCGTGTGCACATTGATCCAAATGATGCCCAATTACAAAGATCTCAAGGCAACGGAGGTAATTGGAAGAATTGTTGCTCATGATATGTCACTTAAGGATAAAGAGGAACTTCACAACAAATCAAGTGGTGCCTACAAAGCCTCATGTGAAGCCCCTACATCATCAAGTGAGAAACAAAACTTCAATGAAGAATTGAGCTTAATGGTGAAAAACTTCAACAAGTTCTAGAAGAGTAGAAGCAAAGATAGAAGCTCCAAGTCAAGGTCCAACAATGACAAAAGATCTTCTAGTCGAGAGCGAAACTGCTACAATTGTGGAAGACCCGGACACTATTCCAATGAGTGTACGGCTCCCTACAAGAGAAGAGAAGACTCTCCAAAAAGAAGAAGCAAAAGAGAAGAATCACCACCAAGAGAGAGAAGGAGTAGAGATGATCGTTATGAACGAAGATACTCACGGAGAAGCAAGGATTCGGAAAGGGAGGAAAAATCATCAAGGAGCTACACAAAACGAAGACATCAGGCTCATGTTGGTGAATGGGTATCCGGCTCCGACTCCGACAACCACTCCGAGAGAAGTTATCACTCCGATTCTGAATATACTCAAGATGAAGGTGTTGCCGGTCTAGCACTTGTGTCAACCAACTCCTACGATATATTTGACTCACCAAATGAAGGAATTGGAATATGCTTCATGGCCAAAGGTCCTAAGGTAACACACCCCGAGTATGTTGATTTTAATAGTGAAGAAGATGACTTGTTAGGTGATGATGATTTACTTGTTGACAACTCTAGTGATGAATACTATGATGAAACGTCAATTAATCATGCTAATCAAGATAAAACGAATGACAATGATAAGGAGAAGATTGAGTCTCTAACTAAAGAACTATACACTCTTAAGTTAGCTCATGAAACTATCTTCGAAGATCATCGAGAACTTTTAAGAGCTCATGAGAAGTTACGCTTTGAAAAGCTCAATCTTGAGCAAGAGCATGAGTTTTTAAAGGCAATCAATGATGATCTCCGCAAGAAAAGTTCTTCTTACATTGCCAAGCGTTTACTCTTATCCACTTACATGCCTCAAGTCAAGTCTAGTAACAAGAACAAGAAAGATTCTTCCTCTAGTAGTAACAATGATCATGCTAAATCCAATATTGTTCCCTTCTAGTAGTTCTCTTGATTCCACTAATGATTCTCTTAGCCAAGTTACACTTGAGCAAGAAAATAGCTTATTGAAGGGAATTATAGAGAAAGGAGTGTACAAAAGCCTTGCCGGGAGTAAGCAATTTGAGGAAATTGTGCGCAAGCAAGGAAGGCACCGGAAGAATCAAGGTGTTGGTTTTGAACGAAAGTTCAATGCCAATGGAGTTGAGTGGGAAGAAGATCAATACCCCAAGACAAAGTTTGTTCCTCAACAAGAGAAGTATGATCCTACTTCCTCCAAGGGGACACAAGCTCAAGATGATCTTCCACCACAAGACTACAAGCAAAAAGGCAAGGACAAGCTTCAAGAGGAAATTGATGCATTTGAAGAACCTCCTAAGACCTTAGTCAAGTGGATTCCCAAGACCACTTCAAGTTCCACTTCATCAAGTACGACTACAACTCAAAGGATTCCCATCAAGATGGTGTGGATCCAAAAGAATAAGAACTAGAGAGTTCTTGTGGGTGACTCCGCCAACATACTTCACTCTTATCATTTTGGCAAGAACAAGTGCAATCAACTTCCACATCTTGCACTAGTTCAAGGAGTCACAAACCCTCTTGTTGGTAAGACAAGGGACAAGGTAACCTAAAAGTTTTCATGGACATCATCTTGTGCGTGCATCACTCTATGTCTATGGATATCCTTGTTTGTTCCTTGTGGGACTAACCCATGTAGGTATTGAAAGTGCAATTCACTCAAATGGATAGCTCCAAGTGATCTACATCAACATTGAGCATCCACATCTTCAACATCTACATGAAGTCATCATCGACAAAACCCAAGGTTAGTTCATCCCTCTTAGGGGGGATATCACATCTTGGGGGAGCTTTACTCAAAGACTTGAGCTAAAGCAACTCTAAAGATGTGAACACAACAATGCTTTATGTAAAAGTGGTAACCCCACTTGAGCTTAAACGATGAGTATGACCTATGATCAAGTGTTCTCGCTTGACTCCTAAGTCAATATACTCATATATAGATGACCTAGTCATCGCTAATTGCTTGATAGATGCTAGAATTGGTTGTGCATGCTTTGTCACATATTTCAATTGCCATTTTATTGTGTGAGCATGTTGGTTGCATATTTTACTCATTCAAGGGCATCCACTTGTTGTTTTGATTGTTTGGTTTTATTTCCTTTTGCCAAGTGGATGGACAAGAATGCCTAAGAACCTCCTCTAGCTATCTATGCTTTTCTCGTCTCAAACTCTATTCATGCTACATCACAAAATTTGATCAAGTCAGATTCGAACCACTCTGTGTGAGGAGCACTCGGAGTCCCCGATTCGTCATAGACTTAAACTTCCAAAACCTCTTTGTGATTCTCGGTCTGACCGATATCCTACTTTCGGTCCTACCGAGATCATTAAGTTGATCTGAATTTTCGATCTCGGTGCAACCGATTTGAACCATTCGGTCACAACGAGTTGCAATAACTGTATACAGTTTTGCATCTCGGTGCCACCGAGTTGTTCCACTCGGTCACACCAACAAGGTCGGGCTATATATAGGCACGGGCAAAAATTTGGAAATTTCTCCGAACCCCTTCACCCCCGCGATAGCTCGCTCTGCCAACGTGGTCTCTGGATCGTCTCCTCGCCGCCAGCCGCCTCCAGTCGCTGGTCTCCATCGCCGTCAACGGAATTCAACCCCGCCGTTGCCGCCGTAGCGAGTCTCCGCCGAACTAGGATATGGACTCGATCTTTGTGCTATCCCCAATCTGATTCCTAGCACATTGTGATCTTATTGTTTCTAGCCACGATTGAAACACTCCTATCTAGTCAATGTGTTCATAGAATAGGATTGATTCGAAAATTTTAGGGTTAGGTTTCCGCCGAAACCATCTTGGACCCACCGAGTTGAAAAACTCGGACCCACCGATTTGGCTCATGCCATTGCACAAGTGAGACTCGGTCTGACCGAGAATTACTAATCGATATGACCGATTTTGGAACTTTGTGAAACCCTAGCAGTCTCGGTGCCACCGAACTGTGACTCGGTCTGACCGAGTTCACTAGTTTAGGTTCCAAAACTGCTTCGGTATCACCGAGTTTAAAAATCGGTAGATCCGAGATGATTTCAGTGGGAAACTACAACTAAGATTTTGAATCATTCTTTTGCAAAAATCTCTGCATTTTGTGATGCTCATCTATTCTACCTCATCTATAAACTCTTCACAGGGTCAGCAGTCAGCTTGTTCATCATGTCAGATCAGAGTGATAGCCAAAACCTGTCAGAGCAGCAAGTGCACATGAGTGAGGGCACTAGTCCCTCCAGTTCCTCAGATGAAGGCAACAGGAGCACTCCTAGTAACTTGCCAAAAGCTGCCACCAGACAAAGGAAGAAAAGAACCTCAGAATCAGAGGATGAGGACTATGTGGCAGAAGAAGAAGCCACTTCCAAGAAAGTGGTTAAGAAGGAATATAGCATTGCTGCTGCCACCAAGCCAGGCATGAAGCAAAAGGTTCCTACAAAGAGAATTCCAATGTCTAAGGCCAGAGCATCTACTCAAGTCCCTTTGGGATCTGAACCCAAAGAGGCTGCTGCAGAAGGGAAGAAGAGGAAGGAGAGGATCAAAATGACCACTGCTAGAGTTCTTGGGAGATCCTCAATCATGAGAGATTCTGAAGAGGAAGAGGAAGAAGAGGTTGCTGCACCAGCACCCAAGGCACAAAAGCTGATGGGTGATGCTATAAGATCAGGGGCTACTGCATCCAAGCCCAAGGAAGCACCCAAGGCTGCATCAAAGGCCAAGACAGCTCCAAAGAGGAACACAAGGAGCATACCAGCTGCTGAAAAGAACAAGGCCCCAGTGCCTGACATTGGAGAAGAAGAAGGACAAGTGCTTAGGAAGTTAAAGCCCAAGATCCCAGACCACAATGATGCTCATCCTGTGGCTGAGGACATGAAAATCAGAAGATACTCAGGGCTAAGGAAGTGGAGAGGAGCAGATCCATATGCTTCAAGGAGAAGAACTGCTGTTGATTACAGGTTCCACACTAAGGAACAGCAGGACTTCTATGAGACAGTTTTGCTTGATAAGAAGCCCATTGTTTGTGACATGAGATGGGTTGATTGGGAGTACATCAAGGACAATGAAGAGCACTATCCTGGAGTGCAAGATAGCTTCAAGGCTTGTGGAGTAGCAGACTTTGTTGGGCAGAAGCTCACAAAGTGGAATGAAGAGCTGATCATGCAGTTCTACTCCACAACACACTTCTATCCAGATGGAAGGATTGTGTGGATGTCTGAAGGTACGAGGTACCAATCAACAGTTGCTGAGTGGGCACAGCTCATCAATGCCCCAGAGGAGCATGAGGATGACTTAGACATATATGCCAAGAAGAAGATGGACCACAACTCTATGTCCAACATGTACAGGGAGATTCCAAACAAGGCACTTGATACTTTCAAGTTTGGGTCTGTACATTATCTTCTGTCAGGGTTGCCAACTATCAATTGGATTTTGAGGCACACTTTATTGCCCAAGTCAGGTGATCACAAGATGATCAGAGGCCATGCAATCAACTTGCTTCATATCTTTGATGTGCCACAGAAATTCAAAGTCATGAGCCTCATGGTAGAGACCATCAAGAGAACTGCAGCAGATCAGAAGAGGAGCTAATTAACTCCAAGATGGGCACAGGCATATACCTATTGGACAAGGAACATTTGCCTATTCATCCAGATTTTGAAGATAATGAAGTTGTGATGAACAAGGATGATCCATCATCAGTTCATGCTCAAGCACAGAAGGAGAAGGCAAGGAAGGAGAAAGCTGCCAAGATGCCAACTCAAGAGGAGGCATCTGAGTATTTCCTGAAAAACAAGCAAGAGCAGCTTAGTTACTTGATTGCATCCACACTGAGGATTGAGAAAGGACTGGCCACCCTCACTCAGAATCAGAAGAGCTTAGAGAGGATCATAGAACAAAAGTTCTATGACATGGATGTCAAAGTAACAGAGATTCAGTCTGCAGTGGAGCAACTTCAAGATGACATGCAGGAGAGGAAAGGGAAGACTACAACTGATGCATTTGCCAGAGTGCCACGAGCTCAGAGGTCGACTGTAGTGCCAGTTCCTGACACCAGAGCCACCACCTCAGCTCCAGCCACAACACCAGCCCAACCAGCTCCAGCATCTACTTCAGCTCCAGCTCCAACCACGTCTACAGAAGCCTTCGTCCTTGGAGTGATCCAGACTCCACCACCACCAGAAGATCAACCCTGAGAGTCGATCTAGCACTATGCATTTTCTAGGAACTTTTTGGTAACTTGTTGCCAAAGGGGGAGAAAAATGTATAGATCATAGGCTTCGAGAGAGAGAGTGTTGCCTTTATTCTCTCTTGCTTTATTTGGTGTTTTTTTTCAAACTTTGTTTGCTTTTGGTTTAGATTCTTTGATATGCTTGTGAGACATTGATGATCATGTGTTTGATCATAAGCTACACTTATGCATGCTTGATATATCTTATCTATCTTATGTGATCATTCACTATCTTTGGTGATGAGTGCATGTATTTCATTCTTATCTTTTTGAGCGCTCCACCAAGATGTATGTGACATGGAAGAGTAACCCATGACTCTAACTCTTTGTGCATTTGCATTCCAAAGCAAATTTTAAATATGCACAAATTTAGGGGGAGCTCTTACTTATCACATACTTCTCAAAGCAATGATATATTTCATTCTTATCATTATTTGTCGAAGCTTTGATCTATATGTTGTCATCAATTACCAAAAAGGGGGAGATTGAAAGTGCAACTATCCCTAGGTGGTTTTGGTAATTCATAATAACATATAGCTCATTGAGCTAATGCTATTCCAAGATGATCATTTCAGGAAAGCTCAGTGATTGGCATGGCATGGATGGTGAAAGTGGAACCCTCAAAATGCTAAGGACAAAGGATTGGCTCTAGCTCATATGCTCAAGACTATTCATTTTACATTTTAGTGGTCCAAGATCACATTGAGTCCATAGGAAAAGCCAATACTATCAAGGAGGGATGAGGTGTTTCTTAATGAGCCTCTTGCTTCATGTGCTTAATGATATGCTCCAAAATCCTCAGCTACTTTCCCATATCCACATTTGACCTAAACCCAAAGCCAAACTCGGCCCTACCGATTCTTTCAACCCGGCACCACCGAGTTTCACTTGTCATAGCCATTGCGAAACCCTAAGCAAATCGGTTCTACCGATAGGGATCTCGGTCTCACAGAGATGGGATTGCAATTTCTCTGTTTCCTTTTCGTAACTTTTCGGTCTCACCGAAAGAGCGGATCGGTCCCATCGAGATTGCAATGTAAACTCACTGTTTCCTTTTCGTAACATTTCGGTCTCACCGAGAAGAGCGAATCGGTCCCACCGAGTTTGCCTAACCAACCCTCTGGTTAGCTTATTACCAAATCGGTCTCACCGAGTTTGTGTAATCGGTCTCACCGAGATTACGTTATGCCCTAACCCTAACCATATCGGTCCTACCGAGTTGCATGTCAGTCCCACCGAAAATCTCTAACGGTCACTAGGTTTACTATTTCGGTCCGACCGAGTTTGTTGATTCGGTCCGACCGAGTTTGTTGATTCGGTCCCACCGAGATTGGTAAATTGTGTGTAATGGTTGGATTTTGTGTGGAGGCTATATATACCCCTCCACCTCCTCTTCACTCGTGGAGAGAGCCATCAGAACACATCTACACTTCCAACTCATATGTTCTAAGAGAGAACCACCTACTCATGTGTTGAGGCCAAGATATTCCATTCCTACCACATGAATCTTGATCTCTAGCCTTCCCCAAGTTGCTTTCCACTCAAATCTTCTTTCCACCAAATCCAAATCCTGTGAGAGAGAATTGAGTGTTGGGGAGACTATCATTTGAAGCACAAGAGCAAGGAGTTCATCATCAACACACCATTTGTTACTTCTTGGAGAGTGGTGTCTCCTAGATTGGCTAGGTGTCACTTGGGAGCCTCCGACAAGATTGTGGAGTTGAACCAACGAGTTTGTAAGGGCAAGGAGATCGCCTACTTTGTGAAGATCTACCACTAGTGAGGCAAGTCCTTCGTGGGCGATGGCCATGGTGGGATAGACAAGGTTGCTTCTTCGTGGACCGTTCGTGGGTGGAGCCCTCTGTGGACTCGCGCAACCGTTACCCTTCGTGGGTTGAAGTCTCCATCAACGTGGATGTAGGATAGCACCACCTATCCGAACCATGGGAAAAACATCTGTGTCTCCAATTGCGTTTGAATTCTCCAAACCCTTCCCTTTACATTCTTGCAAGTTGCATGCTTTACTTTCCGCTGCCAATATACTCTTTGCATTCTTGCTTGAATTGTGTGATGATTGCTTGACTTGTCCTAAAATAGCTAAAATCTGACAAGAACTAAAATTGGGAAAAGGTTAAGTTTTTATTTGGTCAAGTAGTCTAATCACCCCCCTCTAGACATACTTTCGATCCTACACTACTATTCATCCAGACCTCCACTGGCTACTGTTCAACCAGCCCTCCACGGGGTCGTCCTGTTCATCCAGCCCTCCACGGGGTCCTATTCATCCATCCCTCCACAGGGTCCTGTTCATCCACCGGCTTGATCGATCGGGGTACTGTTCATCCATTGACAATGGCCTCTACTACCACGGAGTCCTGTTCATCCAACCCCCCACCGGGAACTGTTCATCCATACCCCCCAACAACGCTCACTGTTCATCAAGGGAAGGATGCAGCAGTGTTCGATCGGCTTCAGTTAGCAGTAGTAGCAAAGGAGTCACTCAGCTTCAGTTAACAGCAAGGGATCGATCGATCGCTCGGGTTCAGTAACGCGTAGCTTGCAGTGCAATCGCTCGGGTTCAGTTAGAGCCCAACGCCTTGCACCCACGCGCGTACGTGTACGAGAGAAACACACATCGCTTGGCCCCCAACCACCCACCGTAACCCGGAACTCCCCCCATATTTCCTCGCCCTCGCTTCTACCACGGTGTTTTCCATCATGGACGGCCCAAAGAATGTCATGCAGCTGCGTCTCCGGCCCGCCCAAGACGAAAAGCCCATTTTCTGTCTTGATTTTTTGTCATAGAAGTAGGACCCCACCGCATCTATGATGATACCGGGTTTTGTCACAATTATCGTCATAGAAGTGTCATAAGCATGATAGAGAAAAAAATTGTTCGGCCCAAAATGTCACGGATGTGTCTTTTTTTTGTAGTGACACACGGCTTATTCCATCACAAAGATGGATCAACTGTATGCCACGTATCGCACACGCAACTCTAATATGATTCGTGCTTCATGTCTCCGACATCGCTCGCATAGTTTGTCTTATTTGACACGTATCACTGTGCCGGCCTCTGCTCACGTCCCTCGGCAAGCTCTGCTCGCTGTTAGGCTCCGCGGCGTGCTCTGCTCGCATCCGTCGGCGCGCTCGGCTTGTGGACAGCTTTTCCTTGCATGTTCAACTGCGATATGCATATATATGGTTGCTCGCCATTGAGGCGACCGCGGAGCCCTCTGCTCGTGTCCCTCCATGCGCGCTCTCTGCCGGCGGTTGGGCCTGCGCACGATCACGTCGGTGGCCCCGTATGCATGTGGTTGCGCCACGCGTGTCGCCACATGATGTAGTTACATGTGGCACGATGGAGTTACACGCTGCAAATTAGAACTGCCATCAGGGCATGCCGATATTCCAGGTCGTCCGGCTTCCCCTTAAATTCCTGCGACCATTATAACCTTAGGCTATTCAACCTTTCGATCGCGCCCCACAACACAACAAGCATACCCACGACGACGCATAGAGAGGGGATGTCTAGCGGTGCTCCAATGGAGTTCGGTGAGCATAAATTGGAGACCCACGCGAGGGAGATGGATCTCGCAGTGGTGTACACCATCGACCCAGCCGTGGTGGACAACTACATCAACACCGCTGAGCAGTTGCTTGCTCGAGACAAGTACAAGGTGGTCGGCATCGACCTCCAGTACACCGCCGGTCGTCCCAACATAGATCAGAAGGTTGTCGTCACCCAGTTGTGCGTGCGCCATCATGTCCTCATCTACCAATACTACATGGCCACAGAGCCTTCCAACAGTTTCACCAGGTTTGTCAACAGCACTGATACAAGTTTGCTACGATGGAAACCACCGACAATGTAAAAGCACTCAGGGTTTCGGGCTTGGCCTATGAGAACCTTGTCAAAATCTGTGAGAACTACAGGGTCTGGGGCAGCATGAAGAAGGACTCCCTGGTTGAACTCGCCTCGGCCATCAACGACCCATACTATGAAAAGATGAAGCAGGATGCCAACAGAACACGTCCCATATCCTGGCACGAGGCCTGGATGTGGCAACTGGATGAATCTCACCTCAGGTTCGCGGCCCAGAGCGTGTACACATGCTACTAAATGCACATGCGGATCGTTGACATGAGGAAATGCCTCGTTACCGAGATCGACAAGGCCAGATCGAGCCACAAGCAGAACAGTAGCGGAAAGCTGTAACGCCCCGAGACCGTTGTGCCAGGTATCTTCCAGTTATTCGCTGTTGTTGCCTTGTAATTTGTTTGTGTGTCATGAATTTCATATCATGTCATCATGTGCATTTCATTTGCATACGTGTTCGTCTTATGCATCCGAGCATTTTCCCCGTCGTCCGTTTTGTGATCCGACACTCCTATGTCATCCGGTGCCCCCTTTTTGCCTCTTTTCATGCGCGGGTGTTAAACTTTCTCGGAATGGACCGAGATTTTCCAAGCTGCCTTAGTTCACCACCGGTGGACCGCCTGTCAAGTTTCGTGCCATTTGGACTTCGTTTGATACTCCAACGGTTAACCGGGGAACAGTAAATGCCTCGTGTGTGTTGCATCCCAACACCCCTCCAAAGTGGCCCAAAATCCATCCAAACCCCCTCCATCCTCTCGGTCGTTCGATCACGATCGCGTGGCCGAAAACCACTCCTCATTTGGACTCTCCTAGCTCCCTCTACATTTATATATGTGTGCCTCCCCGAAATTTCACCACCTCCCTCTACCCTAGCCTCCTTCCACCTCACGCCGCCAGACAAATTCCACCACCGCCGGACATGTCCGCCTCCGCGCCCGAGCCAATCGCGTGTTGCCACGTCGCCCTGCTGACTTCTCTCTCCTCCGCGCCCGCTGCGGCCCGCCGGGCCAGAGGCCGGCCCGCCCCGGGCCAGATCTGGGCCGCGCCCCGCGCCCGCTCGCCGGCGTTCCCGCCGCTCCATCGTCGGCGCTGTCCGCCCTCCACCACCGCCTCCGCTTATAGCGCCGCCCGCGTCCGGCCTCGACGTCGTGCCGCTTGCTGGAGCGCACCGCCTCACCGCCCATTACCTCGTGCCGCCTCCCGGAGCGCCGCCGCCGCCAACCTTCGCCGCGCTGCCGCCACCGCCTCCTCCGTCGCCCCGCTCCGCCCCGCGCCTCGCCGGAATCGTCACCGGAGCCCGCCGGCCGGATCCGGTGGATCAGGATGAGATCCACCGGGAGCTCAACCAAACACCTCACCGCGCCCTGGATCCCTCCGTCCCGCTCGTCCCCGTCCACTTATCTCGGAGGTCGATTTTTGCCTATGTCCCTAAGTTTTCTGCATTATGTACCCCTGTTCATCATGCCATAACTTCATCACCGTAGCTCCGTTTCACGCGCATGATATATCAAAATGTTCATCATGATGTCCTCTTCATGTTGTTACATTGCACCATGCTTGTTTGAGTCCATCTTGATGCCCAAATGACTGTTGCAAGAGTGCTTCATAATGTTAGTTCCCGTTTCTTATCAGTTTATGAGCATTTGTCATTTTTCCCATGATTATTGTGTGCTGCATATGAGCATGAGGTCTACATGTGTTTTGGGCTATGCCATGCCATCTTTTCAGGGGTGTATGCCATGTATTTTTGTGATCAATGTGGTGACTAGCACAAGCATGCAAAGTAGCTCTCGTGATATTGCTGTTTTTAGGGACTTAGAATTTCACTAAGTCTTTGCTCTGCTGTTATTTTAATGCCATGTATTCATGTTGATACAAAGTGATCCATGCTTCTTTTGAGTATGTTCATTAAGGATGATTTTGACATATGCTTGTGATGTATCCATCCATGCCCATGTTTGCATTTATGGAGTGCCCTAGCATGACTCAATATTGCTCTACTTTTGCTATAAAATGTCCCTGGCAGATTGTTTACGTGTTAATCAATTTTGCCAAGGCTATTGTAGTTGACCCATGCATGCTATGAGATTGTTCATGCCATGTTTAGCTTCTTGATCATGTATTTTTGCTAGGTGTATGCTTAGTTTGCCATGCAATGCCTTCTGTTGAGTGCATCGAGCTCGCAAACGTGCCTTCATTATTCTGTTTATGCCATGTCCAGTTTTCTACTAAGTCTGAATCTGTTAACGAAACTTGCTATGTTTACATGGGTGCCATCATATTTTCTTATCCTTTTTGGCCTATGGTCAGTAAGGTACTTTTGTTATATGCTTTGAGTAGATTCATGCCATGCCTTTGTCTGGTATGTTCTGTTCTTGTAGCATGTTGTTATCTTGCTCTAAACATTGCTTCCTGATGTTAAATCCTGACATGTTAGTATTTTCACTAAGTCTGTGATGCTGATATCTTTTGCTCTTTTGCCATGCTTGTTTGAACCTGCTCTTCTGTGATTTAGCCGTAGCTCAGTGTTCATCTTTTGTCAAGCATCTTGAGTAGATCACTGCCATGTGCTTTGTTGCTATGTTGGAGTGCAGTAGCTTAGTCTCTTGTTGCATTCTAGATGGCATCATGCTGTTAATCGCAGAATTGTGCCATTATTGTTTTGCTTGCCATTTGCAAACCGTGCATCCGATTCCGGTGATCTTTATATCGATTTCGACCGAAATCAACTCATCTTTCCAGCGGCACACTTGGTTTGCCAAGTAGAGGCCTGGTTCAATCTTTTTCTTCCAAAGCACGCATATGCATTGCATATCACATCCCGCATATCATGCCATGTTTTGCATCATGTTGCTTGTGCATTGCACCGTGGTTGATTTTCGTTCCCTTTGCTTGTGTTCTTGCCTTGGGTAGAGCCGGGAAATGAGTTCGTGATCGAGGAACCCGTTGAGTACGCTTTCGAGGATCAAGCTTTCGTCAACTCGGAGAACTTTGCAGGCAAGATGACCATACCCTCAAAACCACTTCTATCTTTGCTTGCTAGTTGCTCGCTCTTTTGCTATGCCGTGATACCTACCACTTGCTATATCATGCCTCCCATATTGCCATGTCAAGCCTCTAAACCACCTTTCCTAGCAAACCGTCGTTTGGCTATGTTACCGCTTTTCTCAACCCCTCTTATAGCCTTGCTAGTTGCAGGTGAAGATTGGAGTTTGTTCCTTGTTGGAACATGTTTATCATTGGGATAGCATTATTATATCTTGTTTACATTAATGCACCTATATACTTGGTAAAGGGTGGAAGGCTCGGCTTTATGCCTGGTGTTTTGTTCCACTCTTGCCACCCTAGTTTCCATCATACTGGTGTTATGTTCCTTGATTTTGCGTTCCTTACGCAGTTGGGTGTTATGGGAACCCCTTGACAGTTCGCTTTGAATAAGACTCCTCCAGTAAGGCCCGACCTTGGTTTTACCATTTGCCTACCTACCACCATATACCTTCCCTTGGGTTCTGTAGATTCAAGGGTCATTTTATTTTAACCCCCCCCTGGGGCCAGTGCTCCTCCGAGTGTTCGTTCGAACCGAGCTGCCTGCGGGGCCACCTCGGGGAAACTTGAGGTTTGGTTTTACTCATAGCTAGTCTTATCCGGTGTTGCCCTAAGAACGAGATACGTGCGACTCCTATCGGGATTTGTCGGCACATCGGGTGGCTTTGCTGGTCTTGTTTTACCATTGTCGAAATGTCTTGTAACCGGAATTCCGAGACTGATCGGGTCTTCCCGCTAGAAGGAATATCCTTCGTTGACCGTGAGAGCTTGTGATGGCTAAGTTGGGACACCCCTGCAGGGTTTTGAACTTTCGAAAGCCGTGCCAGTGGTTATGGGCAGATGGGAATTTGTTAATGTACGGTTGTAGAAAACTTGACACTTAACTTAATTAAAATGCATGAACCGCGTGTGTAGCCGTGATGGTCTCTTTCCGGCGGAGTCCGGGAAGTGAACACGGTTTTGGTGTTATGCTTGAACGTAAGTAGTTTTAGGATCACTTCTAGTTCACGACCGTTGCATTGCTTCTCTTCTCGCTCTTATTTGCGTATGTTAGCCACCATATATGCTAGTGCTTGCTGCAGCTCCACCTCACTACCTTTTTCCTACCCATAAGCTTAAATAGTCTTGATCTCGCGGGTGTGAGATTGCTGAGTCCCCGTGACTCACAGATTACTTCCAAAACCAGTTGCAGGTGCCGTTGATACCAGTGCAGATGACGCGGCTAAGCTCAAGTGGGAGCTCGATGAAGATCGTGTTCGTTGTGTTGTTTCGTTCCAGTTGATCAGTAGTGGAGCCCAGTCGGGGAGATCGGGAATCTATCGCATTTGGGGTTGTCTTTCTTTTGGGTTCCGTAGTCGGACCTTGTTTGTATTCTAGATGATGTAATGTTATATTTATGTATTGTGTGAAGTGGCGATTGTAAGCCAACTCTTTATCCCTTTCATATTCAGTACATGGGATGTGTAAAGATTACCCCTCTTGCGACATGCCTACTATGCGGTTATGCCTCTAAGTCGTGCTCCGACACATGGGAGATATAGCCGCATCGTGGGTGTTACAAGTTGGTAATCAGAGCCTTCCCCGACTTAGGAGACCCTTGCTTGATTGAATTGCTGACATTGTTGAGTATAGAAAAATGTTTTGAGTCTTGTAGGATTATATATATTGGAGAGTAGGTTTCTTTTTACTCCCCGGTCCCTTCGTCGCGCTGGTGAGGCCTCTTGACATAGAGTTTTGACTCTTCTCTCCTCAAATTTCACTAAAAAAAATTAGGATCACACGGGTGTCTTGGAATCATTCCGATGGTTTTGTGACGAGAACATTGTTCTTGGTGCCTCCTGACATTTAGGGGTTGTGGCAGTGTCCCGGGGAGTTGAGCTTCGAGGTGTTGCCGTCACAATTTTATCGTTGCAGTTCTGGAATACCTGAGTTTCGCCGACATCGAAAATCTCTTTTATGCAGTTGTTGGTGAGATAACCTAAACACCACCCAGTACTGCAGCGGGAGTTCGGGAGTATTTCCATAACTCGTATAACGGATGCTTTTCGAAGGTTGAGGTAAATGATTTCTGAAGGTTTCTTGGTTATGTGTTGAAGGATGGATACAACTGTATGTAGGATTTGCTAGTTTTGGGTGAGATATTATGCTTCCCCTATATCCCCAACACCTGATTGCATAACCAGAAAGTTTCGGGAGTTTATAAGTGGGAATTCAAGTAGCTCCTAGGATATCTTTCCGACAGATGCATGATATGAGATTGGGGTTCGACATCTAGTGGTCCACCTATCCATGGTTGGTTTTACAGTGGTCTCGTTGTGCCTTAAAGAGTCCTTGTCTATGCTGACTCGGGGATGCTTCATATGTCATGTGCATTGCCTTATACATGATGGTGCTGTATGATTGAGCCTGTGTGGGCCCCACCACAAAAACTTAGGACGAAATCTCTATCATATGTTTGTTCCGACTTATGCTGCAAGCCAATCCTTTGTTTTGACTTGTGGTATTCGAGTTGCTTCAATGTCAAATGTTGATTCCATACCTTTCCTAAGTGGTGTTCTCATATTCCTATGGGAGTACTAATCCTTCTTGATCATCGAGTTTGTCATGTTAATTCTTTTTCAACTGGCGTGTTCTCTCTTCAAGTGGATCCGATCTTTTTCAACATTCGCAAGATCAACTCAAGTCTTCTCAATGTTGTTTGTTTCATCCGTCCCAAGTTGCTTTTGTTTTCCCGCCCATCCAACCCTTTTTCTTCAAGGACTCGGAGTTCTTAATCAAGTATCCTTTTATTGATGTGAAGTCTCTTCATCCTTTTCAATCAATGTTCTTACCCGGTGGTTCTCATGAAGATGATCTACAAGTTCGTCATTCTTCGTTTCTTTTATCTTCTCCGGTGGATTCAAATCAAGCTTTCGGTGTTGATCATATCTTTTTCATTAGTTCACATGCTTTCCATGTTGGAAGTCCATATTTTAGACTCTCTTATTTATTCACCTCTCGCTATTCAATCGTTCCGGAGTGCTGAAGATATCTCAGAAGATTCGTGTTTTCATTCCTAATCCGTTCAAGATATTTTGAGGTCTTATCTCATTCAAGCCATTTAATTCAACCGGTGCAATCTCTCTTTTCAAGCAATCCTTCAACCATGTTTCTTTTGAGTGGGCCCTAACCCACAGGTATTTTCCCAGGATCTTACCTGACTCTTCTAATTTTACCGGAGCTATTCTAAAATCTTTCAAAGTTTGACATAAGAATGAGTTATCATCAGTCAAATGTATTTCTCCAAGATCTGTCAAATTCTTTTCACCATTGGTTCAACCTTTAAATTCGTCATCCCGGAGTATCTCAACTAGTCATGGTTGTGGTGCTCATCGTCATTCTCGGATTTTGAAGACTGAAGAAGAGTTTTTCCTCCAAATCTTATCCGTTCTCTCAAAGATTCATGATTCTAGCTTGATACCATCCTCTCATAATTATTTTCGATTGTGAGATATTCTTTTCACCCTTCCAGAGCAAATCAGGAGCCTTTTTAGTTTGATTCTCCGAAGGCCATCATTTCAGGATTATTCATTCTAGTTTTCAGTTGTTGTTCTCCAAATCATACCGGTGCATCATTCAAATATTCTCTAATCAGCTCTTGATCTCTTTGTTCTCGTGGATCTAAATTCACTCAAGTATCTTCGTCTCATTTTCTAATTCTTTCTAGTGAATTGTGCCTTCTACTTTCATTTTCAATTCTTATGGTGGTTCATTCAAGATTCCTTTTCTCTTAGTATCATATCGATTCATTCGTTCTTTCCAATCCTACCGGTGGTTCGTTGAAGTCTTTTCTCAAGTTTGCGCCATATCTATCTTAATCCTTTCTACGAGAATAAGTAGTATGCCAAATCTGTTGCTTGCCATCAATCTATATTGGTGAAGGATACACATAACATAATTCTTATTCTTGTATCATCCAAGTGATCAATTCCTTATTCCGGAGGTTCATCAAAATTCTTGAGGTCATTTGTCCATCTTTCTTTCCAGAGTTCCATGTTTTTTTCTCAGTTATATCATTTCAAAGCTTCTTCTAATCACTGCAAGGCTTCTCCCGGAGTCCTTTTCAACTTTCCCTTTCATTTGATTATTCTTTTATTACCGGAGTTCTTCATGGAGACTCTACATGATGGTTCATCAAGGATTTAATTCCTTCTCGAAGTGTTCATCGAGATTCTTTTCAGAGGAGCTCAAGTATTCTTCATCTTGCATTCCGAAGTGCAATTCCTTCTATCTTATCTTTTGAGGTGGTGTTATGTCATTCATGACAAACTGAGTTCGTGTTTCATGATTCAACAGTTGTCAAGAATGAGGTATTTAAACCCATCACTTTCTTCCTTGGAGTTATCTTGGTATAAATTTCACCTAAAGCTTTCCCTAAGGATTGGTGCTATTTATGGTGCTTATAAATGACCCAAGTTCTTCAGTTACCCTCCCGGTGAAAATAAGTTTCTCGTCTCCTTGTTCTTATCAATCCAATCTTGTTTTCGTTAGTGGCGGAATTTCACCTTAAGTTTTGAGATGTTTTCATAAGCCCACAAGCAGCTTATTGTTTTCGTTGTTGATTTTTCAACAGCTCCGTTCAAGCCTTCTTTGTAAGGATGTTTTTCCAAATTCATTTGTGGGAGGAGTTATCATTTTCTTCTCCATTCTTTCATTCCAATGATCTATCTCCTATTCTCTCTTACGGAGGCATTGTGATGTTTCTCTCTTCACTCATCTTCTCGAAGTGTGAGGATTGTGTTCTCTTCATGCTTATCCATTTAACCGGAGTGTTGTGCCCTTTGCTCAAGTTCTTTTCATCTTATCAAGTTTCATATCACTTTTCAACCGGAGTGCTGTCCGAATTGGTTATTCCTTGTTCATCTTTTCTAACGGAGATTGTCAACTTCGGTCATCTTCGTTGTATTCTCTCTCGAAATGGTTTAACCTTTTCAAGGTTCTTTGCTTTCACTCGTTTGTCAAAGAAGCAACTTAGTTTTACCTCTCATCTTCCTCTTCCTGTTCCCTCTGGTGCCATCCTAGATCTCGGGACGAGATCCTCTCGTAGTGGTGGAGTGTTGTAACGCCTCAAGATCGTTTTGCCAGGTGTCTTCCAGTTATTTTCGCTGTTGTTGCCTTGTCATTTGTTTGCGTGTCATGCATTTCATATCATGTCATCATGTGCATTTCATTTGCATACGTGTTTGTCTTATGCATCCGAGCATTTTCCCCGTTGTGTGTCTTGCGATCCGACACTCCTATGTCATCCGGTGCCCCCTTTTTTGCCTCTTTTCCTGTGCGGGTGTTAAACTTTCTCGGAATGGACCGAGATTTTCCAAGTGGCCTTGGTTCACCACTGGTAGACCGCCTGTCAAGTTTCGTGCCATTTGGACTTTGTTTGATACTCCAACGGTTAACCGGGGAACCGTAAAGGCCTCGTGTGTGTTGCAGCCCAACACCCCTCCAAAGTGGCCCAAAACCCACCCAACCCCCCTCCATCCTCTCGGTCGTTCGATCACGATCGCGTGGCCGAAAACCACTCCTCATTTGGACGCTTCTAGCTCCCTCGACCTATATATATGTGTGACTCCCCGAAATTTCGCGGATGAGCCCTAGCCTCCTTCCACCTCGCGCCGCCGGACATGTCCACCTCTGCGCCCGAGCCAATCGCGTGTTGCCACGTCGCCCCGCCGCCTTCTCTCTCCTCCGCGCCCGCCATGGCCCGCCGGGGCCCGAGGCCAGCCCGCCCCGGGCCAGATCTGGGTCGCGCCCCGCGCCCGCTCGCTGGCGTTCCCGCCGCTCCATCGCCGGCGCTGTCCGCCCACCACCGCCGCCTCCGCTCCTAGCGCCGCCCCCGTCCAGCATCGACACCGTGCCGCTTGCCGGAGCGCACCGCCTCACTGCCCATCACCTCGCGCCGCCTCCTGGAGCGCCGCCATCGCCAACCTTCGTCGCGCCGCCGCTCGCCGTTCCACGAGCCGGCCACCGCCTCCTCCGTCGCTCAGCGCCGCCCCGTGCCTCGCCGGAATCGTCACCGGAGCCCGCCGGCCGGATCCGGTGGACCGGGATGAGATCCACCGGGAGCTCAACCAAACACCTCACCGCGCCTTGGATCCCTCTGTCCCGCTCGTCCCCATCCACTTTTCTCGGAGGTTGATTTTTGTCTAAGTCCCTAAGTTTTCTGCATTATGTACCCATGTTCATCATGCCATAACTTCATCACCGTAGCTCTGTTTCACGCGCATGATATATCAAAATGTTCATCATGATGTCCTCTTCATGTTGTTCCATTTCACCATGCTTGTTTGAGTCCATCTTGATTCCCAAATGACTGTTGCAAGAGTGCTTCACAATGTTAGTTCCTCTTTCTTATTAGTTTATGAGCATTTGTCATTTTTGCCATGATTATTGTGTGCTGCATATGAGCATGAGGTCTACATGTTTTTTGGGCTATGCCATGCCATATTTACAGGAGTGTATGCCATGTATTTTTGTGATCAACGTGGTGACTAGCACAAGCATGCAAAGTAGCTCTCGTGATATTGCTGTTTTTAGGGACTTAGAATTTCACTAAGTCTTTGCTCTGCTGTTATTTTAATGCCATGTATTCATGTTGATACAGAGTGATCCATGCTTATGTTGAGTATGTTCAGTAAGGATGATCTTGACATATGGTCTCTATCCATCCATGCCCATGTTTGCATTTATGGAATGCCCTAGCATGACTCAATATTGCTCTACTTTTGCTATAAAATGTTCTTGGCAGATTGTTTATGTGTTAATCAATTTTGCCAAGGCTGTTGTAGTTGATCCATGCATGCTATGAGATTGTTCTTGCCATGTTTAGCTTCTTGATCATGTCTTTTTGCTGGGTGTATGCTTAGTTTGTCATGCAATGCCTTGTGTTGAGTGAATCGAGCTCGCAAACGTGCCTTCATAGTTCTGTTTATGCCATGTCCAGTTTTCTGCTAAGTCTGAATCTGTTAATGAAACTTGCTATGTTTACATGGGTGCCATCGTATTTTCTGATCCTTTTTGGCTTATGGTCAGTAAGGGACTTTTGTTATATGCTTTGAGTAGATTTATGCCATGCCTTTGTTTCCTATGTTCTGTTTCTGTAGCATGTTGTTATCTTGCTCTAAACATTGCTTCCTGATGTTAAATCCTGACCTCTTAGTATTTTCACTAAGTCTTTGATGCTGATATCTTTTGCTCTTTTGCCATGCTTGTTTGAACTTGCTCTTGTGTGATTTAGACATAGCTCAGTGTTCATCTTTTGTCAAGCATCTTGAGTAGATCACTTTCATGTGCTTTGTTGCTATGTTGGAGTGCAGTAGCTTAGTCTCTTGTTGCATTCTAGATGGCATCGTGCTGTTAATCGCAGAATTGTGCCATTATTGTTTTGCTTGCCATTTGCAAACCGTGCATCCGATTCCGGTGATCTTTATATCGATTTCGACTGAAATCAACTCATCTTTCCAGCGGCACAGTTGGTTTGCCAAGTTGAGTCTTGGTTCAATCTTTTTCTTCCGAAGCACGCATATGCATTGCATATCACATCCCACATATCATGCCATGTTTTGCATCATGTTGCTTGCGCATTGCACCGTGGTTGATTTTGGTTCCCTTTGCTTGTGTTCTTGCCTTGGGCAGATCCGGGAAACGAGTTCGTGATCAAGGAACCCGTTGAGTACGATTTCGAGGATCAAGCTTTCGTCAAGTCAGAGAACTTTGCAGGCAAAATGACCATACCCTCGAAATCACTTCTATCTTTGCTTGCTAGTTGCTCGCGCTTTTGCTATGCCGCGATACCTACCACTTGCTACATCATGCCTCCCATATTGCCATGTCAAGCATCTAACCCACCTTTCCTAGCATACCGTTGTTTGGCTATGTTACCGCTTTGCTCAGCCCCTCTTATAGTGTTGCTAGTTGCAGGTGAAGATTGGAGTTTGTTCCTTGTTGGAACATTTTTATCGTTGGGATATCATTATTATATCTTGTTTACTTTAATGCACCTATATACTTGGTAAAGGGTGGAAGGCTTGGCCTTATGCCTGCTGTTTTGTTCCACTCTTGCCACCCTAGTTTCCGTCATACCGGTGTTATGTTCCTTGATTTTGCGTTCCTTACGCGGTTGGGTGTTATGGGAACCTCTTGATAGTTCGCTTTGAATAAAACTCCTCCAGTAAGGCCCGACCTTGGTTTTACCATTTGCCTACCTACCACCATATACCTTCCCTTGGGTTCTGCAGACTCAAGGGTCATCTTATTTAACACCCCCGGGCCAGTGCTCCTCTGAGTGTTGGTCTGCACCGAGCTGTCTGCGGGGCCACCTTGGGGAAACTTGAGGTTTGGTTTTACTCGTAGCTAGTCTCATCCGGTGTTGCCCTAAGAACGAGATACGTGCGACTCCTGTCGGGATTTGTCGGCACATCGGGTGGCTTTGCTGGTCTTATTTTACCATTGTCGAAATGTCTTGTAACCGGGATTCCGAGACTAATCGGGTCTTCCCGCTAGAAGGAATATCCTTCGTTGACCGTGAGGGCTTGTGATGGCTAAGTTGGGACAGCCCTGCAGGGTTTTGAACTTTCGAAAGTCGTGTCAGCGGTTATGGGCAGATGGAAATTTGTTAATGTCTGGTTGTCGAAAACTTGACACTTAACTTAATTAAAATGCATCAACCGCAGCCGTGATGGTCTCTTTCCGGCGGAGTCCGAGAAGTGTACGCGGTTTTGGTGTTATGCTTGAACATAAGTAGTTTTAGGATCACTTCTTGATCACTTCTAGTTCACGACCATTGCATTGATTCTCTTCTCGCTCTTATTTGCGTATGTTAGCCACCATATATGCTAGTGCTTGCTGCAGCTCCACCTCACTACCTTTTCCTACCCATAAGCTTAAATAGTCTTGATCTCGCGGGTGTGAGATTGCTGAGTCCCCGTGACTCACAGATTACTTCCAAAACCAGTTGCAGGTGCCGTTGATACCAGTGCAGATGACGCAGCTGAGCTCAAGTGGGAGCTCGACGAAGATCGTGTTCGTTGAGTTGTTTCGTTCCAGTTGATCAGTAGTGGAGCCCAGTCGGGGAGATCGGGAATCTATCGCATTTGGGGTTGTCTTTCTTTTGGGTTCCGTAGTCGGACCTTGTTTGTATTCTAGATGATGTAATGTTATATTTATGTATTGTGTGAAGGGGCGATTGTAAGCCAACTCTTTATCCCTTTCATATTCAGTACATGGGATGTGTAAAGATTACCCCTCTTGCGACATGCCTACTATGCGGTTATGCCTCTAAGTCGTGCTCCAACACGTGGGAGATATAGCCGCATCGTGGGTGTTACAAAAGCGTCCCAAGAAGTAGATGATGGTCAGATGATAATTTATCCTAGTTAATCATGCACGTAATATATAGTTGGTGTGTCGAAATATCATGTGTGTAGTAGCCAGCTATGTAATTATGCATCTTGATACGTCTCCAACGTATCTATAATTTTTGATTGTTCTATGCTATTATATATTCAGTTTTGGATGTTTAATGGGCTTATTTGTACACTTTTATATTATTTTTGGGACTAACCTATTAACCGGAGGCCCAACCCAAATTGCTTTTTTTTTGCATATTTCGGTGTTTCGTAGAAAAAGAATATCAAATGGAGTCCAAACAGAATGAAACCTTCGGGAGCATGATTTTTGGAACACACGTGATCCAGAGGACTTGGAGTGGACGTCAAGCAACCAACGAGGAAGCCACGAGGCAGGGGGCGCGCCCTCCACCCTCATGGGCCCCTCGTGGCTCCACCGACCTACTTCTTCCTCCTATATATACCTACGTACCCTGAAAACATCAGAGGGCACCACGAAAATCTAATTCCACCGCCGCAACCTTCTGTACCCGTGAGATCCCATCTTGGGGCCTTTTCCGGCGCTCCGCCGGAGGGGGCATTGATCACGGAGGGCTTCTACATCAACACCATAGCCTCTTCGATGATGTGTGAGTAGTTTACCTGACACCTTCGGGTCCATAGTTATTAGCTAGATGGCTTCTTCTCTCTCTTTGGATCTCAATACAAAGTTCTCCTCGATTCTCTTGGAGATCTATTCGATGTAATCTTCTTTTGCAGTGTGTTTGTCGAGATCCGATGAATTGTGAGTTTATGATCAAGATTATCTATGAACAATATTTGAATCTTCTCTGAATTCTTTTATGTATGATTGGTTATCTTTGCAAGTCTCTTCGAATTATCAGTTTGGTTTGGCCTACTAGATTGATCTTTCTTGCAATGGGATAAGTTCTTAGCTTTGGGTTCAATCTTGCGGTGCTTGATCCCAGTGACAGTAGGGGAAATGACACATATTGTATTGTTGCCATCGAGGATAAAAAGATGGGGTTTATATCATATTGCATGAGTTTATCCTTCTACATCATGTCATCTTGCTTAAAGCGTTACTCCGTTCTTATGAACTTAATACTCTAGATGCACGCTGGATAGCGGTCAATGTGTGGAGTAATAGTAGTAGATGCAGGCAGAAGTCGGTCTACTTGTCATGGATGTGATGCCTATATACATGATCATACCTAGATATTCTCATAACTATGCTCAATTCTATCAATTGCTTGACAGTAATTTGTTTACCCACCGTAATACTTATGCTATCTTGAGAGAAGCCACTAGTGAAACCTAGGCCCCCGGGTCTATTTTCCATCATACAAGTTTCCAATCGATTTTGTTTTGCAATCTTTACTTTCAATTTATATCATAAAAATACCAAAAATATTTATCTTATTATTATTATTATCTCTATCAGATCTCACTCTTACAGGTGGTCGTGAAGGGATTGACAACCCCTTTATCACGTTGGTTGCGAGGTCCTTATTTGTTTGTGTAGGTACGAGGTGACTCGCGCATGGTCTCCTACTGGATTGATGCCTTGGTTCTCAAAAACTGAGGGAAATACTTACGCTACTTTGCTGCATCACCCTTTCCTCTTCAAGGGAAAACCAACACATGCTCAAGAGGTAGCAAGAAGGATTTCTGGCGCCGTTGCCAGGGAGATCTACGCCAAGTCAAGACATACCAAGTACCTATCACAACTCTTATCCTTCACATTGCATTATTTGCCATTTGCCTCTCATTTTCCTCTTCCCCACTTCACCCTTGCCGTTTTATTCCCCCTCTTTTCCTTTCGCCCTCTCTTTCCGTTTGCTTTTTCTTCGCTTGTTTTCTTGTGTGTTGGATTGCTTGCTTGTCACGATGGCTCAAGATAATACTAAATTGTGTGACTTTGTTAAACCAACAATACTGATTTTATTAGCACTCCGATTGCTCCTCTACCGATGCTGAATCTCGTGAAATTAATACTGCTTTGTTGAATCTTGTCATGAAAGATCCGTTTTCTGGCCTTCCTAGTGAAGATGCCGCTATCCATCTAAACAACTTTGTTGATTTGTGTGATATGCAAAAGAAGAAAGATGTGGATAATGATATTGTTAAACATAAGCTATTTCCATTTTCGCTTAGAGATCATGCTAAAGCTTGGTTTTCGTCTTTGCCTAAAAATAGTATTGATTCATGGAATAAGTGCAGAGATGCTTTTATCTCTAAGTATTTTCCTCCCGCTAAGATCATCTCTCTTAGAATTGATATTATGAATTTTAAGCAACTTGATCATGAGCATGTTGCACAATCTTGGGAGAGGATAAAATTAATGATACGTAATTGCCCTACACATGGTTTGAATCTATGGACGATTATACAAAAAATTTATGCCGGATTGAATTTTGCTTCTAGAAATCTTTTAGATTCGGCCGCGGGAGGCACTTTTATGGAAATCACTTTAGGAGAAGCTACCAAACTCCTAGATAATATTATGGTTAATTATTCTCAATGGCACACTGAAAGATCTACTAATAAAAAGGTGCATGCAATTGAAGAGATTAATGTTTTAAGTGGAAAGATGGATGAACTTATGAAATTGTTTGCTAATAAGAGTACTATGCATTTGTCTACTTTAATTGAGAATAATAATGAATCTATGGATGTGAATTTTGTGGGTAGGAACAATTTTGGTAACAACGCGTATAGAGGTAATTTTAATTCTAGGACATTTCCTAGTAATTCCTCTAATAATTATCGTAATTCCTACAACAATTCTTATGGAAATTATAATAAGATGCCCTCTGATTTTGAATCTAGTATTAAAAAATTTATTAGTTCGCAAAAGAGTTTCAATGCTTTGATTGAAGAAAACTTGCTTAAGATTGATGAGTTGGCTAGGAACGTGGATAGAATTTCTCTTGATGTTGATTCTTTGAAACTTAGATATATTCCATCTAAGCATGATATCAATGAGTCTCTCAAATCCATGAGAATTTCCATTGATGAGTGCAAAGAAAGAACCGCTAGGATGCGTGCAAAAAAGGCTTGCTTTGTGAAAGTGTGTTCTTCTAGTTTTCATGATAATAAGGATGAAGATCTAAAAGTGATTGATGTGTCCCCTATTAAATACTTGTTTTGCAATATGAATCTTGATAATGATGGTACTGGAGATGAGTCAACTTTAGTTAGAAGGCGTCCCAAAAATTCAGAGTTTTTAGATCTTGATGCAAAAATTGGTAAAAGTGGGATTGAAGAGGTTAAAACTTTAGATAGCAACGAATCCACTATCTTGGATTTCAAGGAATTTAATTATGATAATTTCTCTTTGATAGATTGTATTTCCTTTTTGCAATCCGTGCTAAATTCTCCTCATGCTTATAGTCAAGATAAAGCTTTTACTAAACATATCGTTGATGTTTTAATGCAATCTTACAAAGAAAAAGTTGAGTTGGAAGTTTCTATCCTTGAAAAATTTATGATGAGTGGGAACCTACAATTAAAATAAAAATTAAATATCATTAATGATATGCTTTGTGTGATTTGGGTGCTAGTGTTTCCACGATCCCAAAAACTTTGTGTTATTTGCTAGGTTTCCTTGAATTTGATGATTGTTCTTTAAACTTGCACCTTGCAGATTCCACTATTAATAAACATATGGGAAGAATTAATGATGTTCTTATTGTTGAAAATAGGAATTATGTGCCCGTAGATTTCATTGTTCTTGATATAGATTGCAATCCTTCATGTCCTATTATTCTTGGTAGACCTTTCCTTAGAACGATTGGTGCAATCATTGGTATGAAGGAAGGGAATATTAGATTCCAATTTCAGTTAAGGAAAGGCATGTAGCACTTCCCTATAAAGAAAAATTAAATTACCATATGAATCTATTATGAGAGCCACTTATGGATTGCCTACCAAAGATGGCAATACCTAGATCTATCCTCGCTTTTATGCCTAGCTAGGGGCGTTAAACAATAGCGCTTGTTGGGAGGCAACCCAATTTTATTTTTATTCCTTGCTTTTTTTCCTGTTTAGTAATAAATAATTTATCTATCCTCTGTTTTGGTTGTGTTTTTTTGTGTTTAATTAGTGTTTGTGCCAAGTAGAACCGTTGGGAAGACTTGGGGAAAGTCTTTTTGATCTTGCTGTAAAAAACAGAAACTTTAGCACTCACGAGATTAGCTACAAGTTTTTACTGGAGAGTGCTATTTAGTTAATTATTTTTGCATATCATTAATAGATAAATTCCTCACGTCCAGAAATTTATTTTAGAATTTTTGGGGTTCCAGAAGTATGCATTTTATACAGATTACTACAGACTGTTCTGTTTTTGACAGATTCTGTTTTTCGTGTGTTGTTTGCTTATTTCGATGAATCTATGGCTAGTAATAGAGTTTATAAACCATAGAAAAGTTGGAATACAGTAGGTTTAACACAAATATAAATAAATAATGAGTTCATTACAGTACCTTGAAGTGGTGTTTTGTTTTCTTTCGCTAACGAAGCTCACGAGATTTTCTGTTAAGTTTTGTGTTGTGAAGTTTTCAAGTTTTGGGTAAAGATTTGATTGACTATGGAACAAGGAGTGGAAAGAGCCTAAGCTCGGGGGTGCCCAAGGCACCCCAACGTAATATCCAAGGACACCAAAAAGCCTAAGCATGGGGATGCCCCGGAAGGCATCCCCTCTTTTGTCTTTGTTCATCGGTAACTTTACTTGGAGCTATATTTTTATTCACCACATGATATGTGTTTTGCTTGGAACGTCTTGTATGATTTGAGTCTTTGCTTTTTAGTTTACCACAATCATCCTTTATGTACACACCTTTTGAGAGAGACACACATGAATCGGAATTTATTAGAACACTCTATGTGCTTCACTTATATCTTTTGAGCTATATAGTTTTGGCTTTAGTGCTTCACTTATATCTTTTAGATCACGGTGGTGGCTTTATTTTATAGAAATAATTGATCTCTCATGCTTCAATTATATTATTTCGAGAGTCCTTTATAACAGCATGATAATTTTCTTTTAGGCATAATAAAAACTTTCATATAAGTGCATTGAATAGTATGAGAAGTTTGATACTTGATAATTGTTTTGAGATATGGAGATGGTGATATTAGATTCATGCTAGTTGAGTAGTTGTGAATTTGAGAAACACTTGTGTTGAAGTTTGTGATTCCCTTAGCATGCACGTATGGTGAACCGTTATGTGATGAAGTCGGAGCATGATTTATTTATTGATTGTCTTCCTTATGAGTGGCGGTCGGGGACGACCGATGGTCTTTTCCTACCAATCTATCCCACTAGGAGCATGCACGTAGTACTTTGTTTCGATAACTAATAGATTTTTGCAATAAGTATGTGAGTTCTTTATGACTAATGTTGAGTCCATGGATTATACGCACTCTCACCCTTCCACATTTGCTAGCCTCTCTATTACCGCACACTTTTCGATGGTATCATACACCCACCATATACCTTCCTCAAAACAGCCACCATACCGACCTATTATGGCATTTCCATAGCCATTCCGAGATATATTGCCATGCAACTTTCCACCGTTCCGTTTGTTATCATTGTCATATTGCCATGCATGATCATGTAGTTGACATCGTATTTGTGGCAAAGCCACCGTTCATAATTTTTTTTCATACATGTCACTCTTGATTCATTGCATATCCCGGTACACCGCTGGAGGCATTCACATAGAGTCATATTCTGTTCAAGTATTGAGTTGTAATTCTTGAGTTGTAAGTAAAAAGAAGTGTGATGATCATCATTATTAGAGCATTGTCCCAATGAGGAAAGGATGATGGAGACTATGATTCCCCCACAAGTCGGGATGAGACTTCGGACGAAAAAAGAAGAAGAAAAGAGGCCAAAAAAGAAAGAAAGAAGGCCCAAATAAAAAAGAGAGAAAGAGAAAAGGGACAATGTTACTATCCTTTTTCCACACTTGTGCTTCAAAGTAGCACCATGATCTTCATGATAGAGAGTCTCCTATGTTGTCACTTTCATAAACTAGTGGGAAATTTACATTATAGAACTTGTCTTGTATATTCTAATGATGGGCTTCCTCAAATTGCCCTGGGTCTTCGTGATCAAGCAAGTTGGATGCACACCCACTTAGTTTCGTTTGTTGAGCTTTCATACACTTATAGCTCTAGTGCATCCGTTGCATGGCAATCCCTACTCATTCACATTGATATCTATTGATGGGCATCTCCATAGCCCGTTGATACGCCTAGTTGATGTGAGACTATCTTCTCCTTTTTGTCTTCTCCACAACCACCATTCTATTCCACCTATATTACTATGTCCATGGCTCACGCTCATGTATTGCGTGAAAGTTGAAAAAGTTTGAGAACATCAAAAGTATGAAACAATTGCTTGGCTTGTCATCGGGGTTGTGCATGAATTAATATTTTGTGTGATGAAGATAGAGCATAGCCAGACTATATGATTTTGTAGGTATAACTTTCTTTGGCCATGTTATTTTGAGAAGACATGATTGCTTAGTTAGTATGCTTGAAGTATTATTATTTTTATGTCAATATTAAAATTTTATATTGAATCTTTCGGATATGAACATTCATGCCACAATAAAGAAAATTACATTGAGAAATATGTTAGGAAGCATTCCACATCAAAAAATTCTGTTTTTATCATTTACCTACTCGAGGACGAGCAGGAATTAAGATTGGGGATGCTTGATATGTCTCCAACGTATCTATAATTTTTTATTGTTCCATGCTATTATATATTTTGTTTTGGATGTTTAATGGGCTTATTTATACACTTCTATATTATTTTTGGGACTAACCTATTAACCGGAGGCCCAACCCAAATTACTTTTTTTTTGCCTATTTCAGTGTTTCGCAGAAAAAGAATATCAAACGGAGTCCAAACGGAATGAAACCTTCGGGAGCGTAATTTTTGGAACAAATGTGATCCAGAGGACTTGGAGTGGACGTCAAGCAACCAACGAGGAAGCCACGAGGTAGGGGGCGCACCTAACCCCTGGGCGCGCCCTCCACCCTCGTGGGCCCCTCGTGGCTCCACCGACCTACTTCTTCCTCCTGTATATACCTACGTACCATGAAAACATCAGAGGGCACCACGAAAACCTAATTCCACCACCGCAACCTTCTGTACCCATGAGATCCCATCTTGGGGCCTTTTCTGACACTCCATCGGAGGGGGCATTGATCACGGAGGGCTTCTACATCAACACCATAACTTCTCTGATGATGTGTCAGTAGTTTACCTGAGACCTTTGGGTCCATAGTTATTAGCTAGATGGCTTCTTCTCTCTATTTGGATCTCAATACAAAGTTCTCCTTGATTCTCTTGGAGGTCTATTCGATGTAATCTTCTTTTGCGGTGTGTTTGTAGAGATCCGATGAATTGTGGGTTTATGATCAAGATTATCTATGAACAATATTTAAATCTTCTCTGAATTCTTTTATGTATGATTGGTTATGTTTGCAAGTCTCTTCGAATTATCAATTTGGTTTGGCCTACTAGATTGATCTTTCTTGCAATGGGAGAAGTGCTTAGCTTTGGGTTCAATCTTGTGGTGCTCGATCCCAGTGATAGTAGGGGAAATGACACGTATTGTATTGTTGCCATCGAGGATAAAAAGATGGGGTTTATATTATATTGCATGAGTTTATCCCTCTACATCATGTCATCTTGCTTAAAGCGTTACTCTGTTCTTATGAACTTAATACTCTAGATGCATGCTAGATAGTGGTCGATGTGTGGAGTAATAGTAGTAGATGCAGGCAGAAGTTGGTCTACTTGTCACGGACGTGATGCCTATATACATGATCATACCTAGATATTCTCATAACTATGCTCAATTCTATCAATTGCTCGACAGTAATTTGTTTACCCACCGTAATACTTATGCTATCTTGAGAGAAGCCACTAGTGAAACCTATGGCCCCAGGTCTATTTTCCATCATACAAGTTTCCAATCTATTTTATTTTGCAATCTTTACTTTCAATTTATATCATAAAAATACCAAAAATATTTATCTTATTATTATTATCTCTATCAGATCTCACTCTTGCAAGTGGCCGTGAAGGGATTGACAACCCCTTTATCGCATTGGTTGCGAGGTTCTTATTTGTTTGTGTAGGTACGAGGTAACTCGCACATGGTCTCCTACTGGATTGATACCTTGGTTCTCAAAAACTGAGGGAAATACATACACTGCTTTGCTGCATCACCCTTTCCTCTTCAAGGGAAAACCAAGGCATGCTCAAGAGGTAGCACAGGTAATAGTTTACTTTGATTTGTGCAAATGTCATGTGTGTAGTAGCCACCTATGTAATTGGATGTTTAATTTGGTTATGCAACCATCTCCTTATAAGTGTGTGTGTATATATATATATATGTTGTTGTTCTGTATGTAATCCCAACGCACAACACACACGTCTTACTAGCAACAATCGTCTGTGTTATTATCGGTCCTCACACACATTTCTGATTACAGGCATGTTTGCCGCATATCACACACATCTTCTTAAATTGAACCGTTTATGTTCTCTTGGCTCAACAAAAATAGTTCATCCGAGTGAATTGTACGCCGTATATCGCACAAACCTTGATCTGGCTGACCGTTTCTTTTGTGTTGCCTAATCAGAAACAGTTCATCCAAGTGAACCGTATGATGTATATTGCACACACTCTCATCTGGCTGCCCGTTTTTGTTCTTTTGCCTCATCGCAAATAGTTCATTGAACTGAACCGTATGCCCCTCATCGCAGACGCAACTCAATTCTGAACCGTGTTTGATGCATCCCTCATCGCAAACGTTTTGCATCTTTTTTATGACTTTTTACATCACCATTTGCGATTATTGCATCACACACAGTTTCATCGAAGGGTCTCTGGTCGTAGTGTCACGTTAGCAGCATCCTGTAGTAGTGATACATCTTAAAAATTAGAAATAATGTTAAGTTCTAGAAGGAGAGGTAGAAGGCGGTTGTTTTACCTGAACGGGTGTGGATCCAATAACAAGTTCGGAGTATTTGTCAAACGAGTAGCCCACCACTGTCAATTTCGGTGCAGAAATGAAATTGATTCTTGTTGGACCTTCTTAATCAACTACAAGTAATCTCTCAAGTGAAGGTGTGTCCTCAATGACCATACCGTGGTACACATTTTGTGATGTCTTCTTGCAGCACCAGCAACACACATAAATAGTCCGGAGAGTCATGGAGGTGATGTGGAAGCTACTCAACCCATTGATCGCCTGAAGACGAAGGTACTCGAGTACAGTACAGCCACGGAGCGGGTGCTGTCACCGTCGGGGAGGAATATGGCGACGAGCTCGAGGTGCTTCAGTCATGGTAGAATAAGAGCAGGTGCATTGTTAAGGGGGATGGCAGTTCCTGAACTTGGCCACGTGCAGCGTGGGTGCGAGGCGGAGCGCGGACGTTGGCAGCGAGCGCATATGCTCGTCATCAAAAGTGAGCTCCTTGAGCTGATCTAGGGCGGGGGATCGGAACCACTCTTCAAGCTTGGCCTGGTCCTTGTCATTGTTATGGAACTTGCCCACGCTAAGGCCTCTAGTTGGGCCTTGGTGACTACTGAGGATCTGGGAGAACGCATCCAAGCTTTTGCGATAGCCGTGGGAGAGCTCCTGGGTGTCGATGAGGTTGAGATGGGTGGAGTGCCATAGGGGGCGCCACCATAGGGAAAGGACGGTTGTCCGCGTCCCATATTTGATTGGGAGGAGAGAGATGATGACTATCAACATATCATTAGAGATGCTGCTGATGAAGCCTACGCCTAATGCAGTCACTAGCGGTTCTTGCTCGACCTGCCTCCGCTTGTTGGCAGCCCCGTTCTCCACCTCCGAAGTCTCCTTGTCTGCGGCGCTTTCTGATAGAAGTGGAAGTATAGGGAATATTTAAATAAAACAGGGCAATAGAAAAGTCTATTGGTAACTAGAAGTTAGTAGGTAGGAATAGAGTAAGAAAATGGAATAACAATTGGTTGCTTAAATACTACACAATACCTTTAATATTGCTGGTAAGTCAACATTTAGATACTTGAAAAGAACACTTACTTCGAACAAAGTCTGGACGGATGATATCGTCAGGGAAGTTAGCGTATATCTCATGACTAGGCTCTTTTATGTGAAGTGCAATTTTAGTGCCAGCTTTCAGTGCATAAAACTTAGAAATTTCTTTCCAAAGGCCAGTGCCAAAATAGGAGTCACCACGTTCATCAAGTCTTACAGTAGCAATGATTGTAAATCCATGGTTTGTGTTCAGTATGACATCCCTATAGTCTTGATTTATGTAAAGGGCAAGATTGTGTACTACAGATTCTGTTACATAGCAAGGGACACGCTGCAGAAAATGGTAGGATTGTTCAAGAATATCGTAACATGCAAATATAGGAGAAATTGAAAGAAATGTACATCAATTGAAATCAAAAGACAAAAACCTATAATTAAACAGATAGGGTAAACATGATGTCAGGGAAATATGAGAGTAATCAAAAGAACAATACATCATTAATTTGCCTAATATAGGAAGAAGAGGAAAAAAATCCCCTTTGACGTATATGCTACATGTGGCACCTTTTATCCAAATGTAGCAATATGTAGTACAAGTTCAGGAAAGTAGGCCATGCCAACCGATTTAGGGTGAGATTGAACATACCGCGTGCATCCTCAAGTCATCTGGTATGGTGAGATGAAACTTCATGGATGTCTGGTCGAGGCCGCAAAGTCTTGATGTGTCCGCGCACTGTACACTCTATGAATGAAAGAAAACCCTCAAATCAGCTCGAATAAAAATGAATTCACGGTAATTTCGTCCGGGTGATTAAAGGAGGCAGATGAACTGGGAGAAGAGATGAGATAATATCTCATTAAATTTGTTACCTTGATGTCCATGAGAAAAAAACCTCAATACAATGGATTCCCCAACTGGGCGGAGCTGGGTCGACCGCGAGCAGCGTCGAGAAAGTCGATGGCGATAGGCGGCGGCAAGCAGAAGTGGTGAAATGCGGTGGCGTTTGCCAGCAGCCTTGTCGCGGTGGTAGGCGTCGAGCTAAGTGGTTACCGTAGTGATAGGCTGTGCCATGCATAGACGCGGAGGAGTTTGTACAGGTGTGAATGGGGACCAGAGGGGGTGGCGCTCGAGGTGAGGGTTTTTGTGACGTGGGGATGGTGAAGGTTTTCTTTTTTCTTTTTTGAATTGGGTGGTGAGGGTTTTCTGTCCCACAAAGAGTTTCAGGGGCAACTGTTTGCTAGAGCCAACCGTGTGTGATTGACGTAACATGGAAAATGAAAGTCACTACACATGGTTCCAATTTTGGGAACCGTGTGTGATTGATGTACTACCTCCATCCTGGTTTATTGGTCCCCTTTGTAATTTGTACCAAATTTGATCAAAGAGTTAACTAACAAATGTTTATGCATGTCACCAAAAATTATATCATTGAACACTATGTTCAAATATGCATCCAACAATATAATTTTTGCTGACCTGCACTAACATTTTGGTAGTTAAATCTTTGGTCAAAATTTAACACAAGTTACAAAGGGGACCAATAAACCAGGACGGAGGTAGATTCCATCAACCGAACTGATTACATTAGTATCCCACATTTAGACATAAGTAAACATAGATTAAACATATTCAGACATAGATAAGAAGCGTACACAAGCATAGTTCAACTATAAGTACGTAGTTCAACCATCATTAAGCATACTTGAGTGTATATAGTTCGATCCAACATATCATCTCATCTGCTGGCACGATCTTGAAGCTTCTCTAGGTACTCAGCATACGCGGCAAGCGCCACCCCGTGAGAATACTTATGCTTGAAGGAGCCAACGGCTCGTCCTCTTGCATGCGCTAGAACACTTTGATACGCGTCATGAAGCTTTTGGTGGCAAAATGGGCATCGATAGCCGCCGTCCCAGGTCCTAATACGCCTGTTATGCATTCCCGCATAAAGCTTCCTGAGGATTTGCCTCTTTTACCTCCTCTGGCCATCTTCATCCTCGCTATCGACATCGTCATACAACACCTATACGAATAGTGAAAAATATGTGTCGTCAATTAATGTTTACAAACTAATCTCTAGCGAAGTTTGACAGTTTCCAAAATTTGGCATCAAATCAATGTTTACATGCCATGAAGTAGGATTAGGAATTTATGGCTATTTTTTGTACATATCCAGGGACCATGGTTTGATTTTTAAGCACAATCGTCTATGTACAGACCAATCTTGAAGAAAATAATGGCACAAACATATATGTAGGCCATTCAAAATCAATTGTCAAGTCATAGCTAGGAATTATTAGCACGAACACTAACCCTAGTCGGATTACTAGGATAAATCATTTGCATAGATGAAACAACTAATCACTTATTACTTTTACCATTCAAACAATCAATACACTACATAGATCTAACAAAACTTACTCAGATTGCGTGGATTGGGAGAACATAACCATAGGATTTCTATTCCAAAATGGGGAGGCAGGAGTGACCAGAGAAACCGTAGAATCTATTCGACACATAAATGTGTATAGATGACTAACCGGTTGTTCGTCGTCGTTGGAGTCGTTGCCGGAGTGGTCGTCGGAGTCGTCGCCCGAGTCGTCACTAGAGTCAGTGTGGACCTCCGGCTCCGGCTGTGGAAGCACAACACCGTCAACAATGACAGGGTGAAGTGACGGCAACCTCTAAATCCATCTCCATGCCGTGCTCCGGTGCTTCAACAGCTCCGGTGTCGCCACTCCCTCCGATTGGTCGCTTCGACGACATCCTCATACACTGACAGCTTTGAGGACTAAGAGCGGCGTTGAGGATGCAAGCGGTGAGAGGGGATTGTGTGTGTGGAGAGGATAGGGGGTGCGGCCGCACGGGCGCGCCATTAATATGGAGTAGTGGGAGAGAGGAGGGCAGCGGTCAAACCATTGGCTCGCCTCCAGGTGAGCCTGCGCACTGGACTGCTGGCATGCCTACAGTCATTTCACACAGCTGCTCGCATGCCTCCCGATGACACTTCGCGGCGAGCACGCCTCCAATCAATTCACACACTTGCACGCACGCCTCCCAGTCTGCCTACGCGGTGGACTACTCGCATGTGTCCCGTCAACTCACGCCTGCTCGCACGGCACATGGGTTGTGTGGCGGCACCTATATTGTTTTTCTATTTTGATGATTAATGTTGCCGCTTTATTGCTTAAGCGAAGCATGACACGTATCCATTGTTGGTCTAACGCCCATGGTTCGAATAAATAATCCATTTGGGATATTGGTTCCCAATTATTAATAATCTCCCATTTGTAAGAAGATAAAGATTACATCAAAACTGGTCTCAAATTTGACAAAACAAGTACAATGCCACTTTGTATTGGTGTCCATATGACAAAACGATAAGTTTCATGAATTTCAAATAAGTTTTGGATGTACTAGAATTTTAAAATCAAGATTCTCAATGTTTGAAATTTCTTGCACGGGGAGTAAACATGCACCCAGTGAGACACATGTGTTTTTGCAATCCATTTAGGTGCACTGTCACGTCTGCATGTAGCTCAAATTTGATTTTTGCACATTGTACCCCTAGAAAATCAATCAATGTACTAAAACGTCTTAATGATCTGTTTTTTTAAATTAAAAAGTCCCTGCTTTGGTAACATATGTTCAGATAATTTAACATGCATCGTAGTTGCGATGGATGCGCGGTGTGTGTGTCTTGGGGGGTGGGTTGGCTGGCAGTACACTACGAGTCGTGAGCCACCGTGTGCGTTGGCCGTTTTGTGAGGCAGGTGCCACATCAGAGTCATGAATGTGTTATTTAAAACATTACACAACCCTTTCATACATACATGTTTTGGCCACATGCAGTCTATGGTTGTCCTAGACGACACTCACTCGCGTGCGAAGCTTTTTGTGGGCCTGCGAGGTCGTCGTCCATCACTTTGGCCAATAGCCGGTAGAGAGTTTAATTTGACCAACAAGGTAGAATCTTTTGTGTTTGTGTTATGGTGGGAGTATATAGTACGCATCCAAGAGGTGGGAGGGGACTAGCATATATACTATACGTACGCGTCCGTGAACACCTCACTCAGTGTGAGGACTTTTCGGTTTCTGAGGCACGTGCCACATCAAAGTTGTGAAATTGGCTATTCAAACATCACACAACACCTCTTTGGGCCACATGCATGCAGGTGGTGGTTATCCTAGGACACTCACATGTGACGCTTCCATCTGTGGGCTCGCGAGGCCATCGTCGATGCATGCATCACTTTTACCTACATCAGGAGAGGTTAATTAATTTCACCATCAAGGAGGATTCTTTTTGGGTCATATTATGGTAGGAGCATATAGTATGCGTCGAAGATGGGGAAGGGGACCATCATATGTAGTACGCTTCATGAACCTCGCTCTGTGTGGGGACTTTACGGTTTTCGAGGCATGTGCCACATCAAAGTTGTGCATTTTGGGTATTCAACATAGGTTTGTGAAGGAAATATGCCCTAGAGGCAATAATAAAGTTATTATTTATTTCCTTATTTCATGATAAATGTTTATTATTCATGCTAGAATTGTATTAACCGGAAACATAATACATATGTGAATACATAGACAAACAGAGTGTCACTAGTATGCCTCTACTAGACTAGCTCGTTAATCAAAGATGGTTATGTTTCCTAGCCATAGACATGAGTTGTCATTTGATTAACGGGATCACATCATTAGGAGAATGATGTGATTGACTTGACCCATTCCGTTAGCTTAGCACACGATCGTTTAGTATTCTGCTATTGCTTTATTCATGACTTATACATGTTCCTATGACTATGAGATTATGCAACTCCTGTTTACCGGAGGAACACTTTGTGTGCTGCCAAACGTCACAACGTAACTGGGTGATTATAAAGCTGCTCTACAGGTGTCTCCGAAGGTACTTGTTGGGTTGGCGTATTTCAAGATTAGGATTTGTCACTCCGATTGTCGGAGCGGTATCTCTGGGCCCACTCGGTAATGCACATTGAAGGAAATATGCCCTAGAGGCAATAATAAAGTTATTATTTATTTCCTTATTTCATGATAAATGTTTATTATTCATGCTAGAATTGTATTAACCAGAAACATAATACATGTGTGAATACATAGACAAACAGAGTGTCACTAGTATGCCTCTACTTGACTAGCTCGTTAATCAAAGATGGTTATGTTTCCTAACCATAGACAAAGAAGTTGTTATTTGAGTAACGAGATCACATCATTAGTTGAATGATCTGATTGACATGACCCATTCCATTAGCTTAGCACCCGATCGTTTAGTATGTTGCTATTGCTTTCTTCATGACTTATACATGTTCCTATGACTATGAGATTATGCAACTCCCGTTTACCGGAGGAACACTTTGTGTGCTACCAAACGTCACAAACGTAACTGGGTGATTATAAAGGAGCTCTACAGGTGTCTCCAACGGTACATGTTGGGTTGGCGTATTTCGAGATTAGGATTTGTCACTCCGATTGTCGGAGAGGTATCTCTGGGCCCTCTCGGTAATGCACATCACATAAGCCTTGCAAGCATTGCAACTAATATGTTAGTTGTGAGATGATGTATTACGGAACGAGTAAAGAGACTTGCCGGTAACGAGTTTGAACTAGGTATTGGATACCGACGATCGAATCTCGGACAAGTAACATACCGATGACAAAGGGAACAACGTATGTTGTTATGCGGTCTGACCGATAAAGATCTTCGTAGAATATGTAGGAGCCAATATGGGCATCTAGGTCCCGCTATTGGTTATTGACTAGAGACGTGTCTCGGTCATGTCTACATTGTTCTCGAACCGTAGGGTCCGCACGCTTAAAGTTACGATGGCAGTTATATTATGAGTTTATGCATTTTGATGTACCGAAGGTTGTTCGGTGTCCCGGATGTGATCACGGACATGACGAGGAGTCTCAAAATGGTCGAGACATAAAGATCGATATATTGGAAGCCTATATTTGGACATCGGAATTGTTCCGGGTGAAAATCGGCATTTTACCGGAGTACCGGGGGGTTACCGGAACCCCCCCGGGGGTTAATGGGCCTACATGGGCCATAAGGGAGAAGAGAGGGGCCGGCCAGGGCAGGCCGCGCGCCCCCTCCCGCTAGTTCGAATAGGACAAGGAAGGGGGGGCGGCGCCCCCCTTTCCTCTTCTCCCTCCCCCTTTCCTTCTCCAACAAGGCAAGAGAGGGGGGAGTCCTACTCCCGGTGGGAGTAGGACTCCTCCTGGCGCACCCCTTGGGGCCGGCCGCACCTCCCCCTCCCTCCTTTATATACGGAGGCAGAGGGGCACCCTAGAACACACAAGTTGATCTTTCATGATCGTTCCTTAGCCGTGTGCGGTGCCCCCCTCCACCATATGCCACCTCGGTCATATTGTAGCGGTGCTTAGGCAAAGCCTTGCAACGGTAGAACATCAAGATCGTCACCACACCGTCGTGCTGACGGAACTCTTCCCCGACGCTTTGCTGGATCGAAGCCTGGGGATCGTCATCGAGCTGTACGTGTGCTAAGAACTCGGAGGTGCCGGAGTAACGGTGCTTGGATCGGTCGGATCGGGAAAACGTACGACTACTTCCTCTACGTTGTGTCAACGCTTCCGTTGTTGATCTACAAGGGTACGTAGATCATACTCTCCCCTCTCGTTGCTATGCATCACCATGATCTTGCGTGTGCGTAGGAATTTTTTTGAAATTACTACGTTCCCCAACAGTGGTATCAGAGCCTAGGTTTTATATGTTGATGTTATATGCACGAGTAGAACACAAGTGAGTTGTGGGCGATATAAGTCATACTGCTTACCAGCATGTCATACTTTGGTTCGGCGGTATTGTTGGACGAAGCGGCCCGGACCAACATTACGCGTACGCTTACGCGAGACCGGTTCTCCCGACGTGCTTTGCACAGAGGTGGCTTGCGGGTGACAGTTTCTCCAACTTTAGTTGAACCGAGTATGGCTACGCCCGGTCCTTGCGAAGGTTAAAACAGCACCAACTTGACAAACTATCGTTGTGGTTTTGATGCGTAGGTAAGATTGGTTCTTGCTTAAGCCCATAGCAGCCACGTAAAACTTGCAACAACAAAGTAGAGGACGTCTAACTTGTTTTTGCAGGGCATGTTGTGATGTGATATGGTCAAGACATGATGCTAAATTTTATTGTATGAGATGATCATGTTTTGTAACCAAGTTATCGGCAACTGGCAGGAGCCATATGGTTGTCGCTTTATTGTATGCAATGCAATCGCGATGTAATGCTTGACTTTATCACTAAGCGGTAGCGATAGTCGTGGAAGCATAAGATTGGCGAGACGACAACGATGCTACGATGGAGATCAAGGTGTCGCGCCGGTGATGATGGTGATCACAACGGTGCTTCGAAGATGGAGATCACAAGCACAAGATGATGATGGCCATATCATATCACTTATATTGATTGCATGTGATGTTTATCTTTTATGCATCTTATCTTCCTTTGATTGACGGTAGCATTATAAGATGATCTCTCACTAAATATCAAGAAGTGTTCTCCCTGAGTATGCACCGTTGCGAAAGTTCTTCGTGCTGAGACACCATGTGATGATCGGCTGTGATAGGTTCTACGTTCAAATACAACGGGTGCAAAATAGTTACACACGCGGAATACTCAGGTTATACTTGACAAGCCAAGCATATACAGATATGGCCTCGGAACACGGAGACCGAAAGGTCGAGCGTGAATCATATAGTAGATATGATCAACATAGTGATGTTCACCAATGAAACTACTCCATCTCACGTGATGATCAGACATGGTTTAGTTGATTTGGATCACGTAATCACTTAGAGGATTAGAGGGATGTCTATCTAAGTGGGAGTTCTTTAAGTAAATTTATTGAACCTAAATTTATCATGAAACTTAGTACCTGATAGTATCTTGCTTGTTTATGCTTGATTGTAGATAGATGGCTCGTGCTGTTGTTCCATTGAATTTTAATGCGTTCCTTGAGAAAGCAAAGTTGAAAGATGATGGTAGCAATTACACGGACTGGGTCCATAACTGGAGGATTATCCTCATTGCTGCATAGAAGAATTACGTCCTGGAAGCACCGCTGGGTGCCAGGCCTGCTGCTGGAGCAACACCAGATGTTATGAACGTCTGGCAGAGCAAAGCTGATGACTACTCGATAGTTCAGTGTGCCATGCTTTACAGCTTAGAATCGGGATTTCAACGACGTTTTGAACATCATGGAGCATATGAGATGTTCCAAGAGTTGAAGTTAATATTTCAAGCAAATGCCCAGATTGAGAGATATGAAGTCTCCAATAAGTTCTAGCTGCAAGATGGAGGAGAACAGTTCTGTCAGCGAGCATATACTCAAAATGTCTGGGTATAATAATCACTTGATTCAATTGGGAGTTAATCTTCCAGATGATTGCGTCATTGACAGAATTCTCCAATCACTGCCACCAAGCTACAAGAGCTTCGTGATGAACTATAATATGCAAGGGATGAATAAGACAATTCCCGAGCTCTTTGCAATGCTGAAAGCTGCGGAGGTAGAAATTAAAAAGGAGCATCAAGTGTTGATGGTCAAAAAGACCACTAGTTTCAAGAAAAAGGGCAAAGGGAAGAAGAAGGGGAACTTCAAGAAGAACGGCAAGCAAGTTGCTGCTCAAGAGGAGAAACCCAAGTTTGGACCTAAGCCTGAAACTGAGTGCTTCTACTGCAAGCAGACTGGTCACTGGAAGCGGAACTGCCCCAAGTATTTGGCGGATAAGAAGGATGGCAAGGTGAACAAAGGTATATGCGATATACATGTTATTGATGTGTACCTTACTAATGCTCGCAGTAGCATGTGGGTATTTGATACTGGTTCTGTTGCTAATATTTGCAACTCGAAACAGGGACTATGGATTAAGCGAAGATTGGCTAAGGACGAGGTGACGATGCGTGTGGGAAACGGTTCCAAAGTCGATGTGATCGCGGTCGGCACGCTACCTCTACAATTACCTTCGGGATTAGTATTAGACCTAAATAATTGTTATTTGGTGCCAGCGTTGAGCATGAACATTATATTTGGATCTTGTTTAATGCGAGACGGTTATTCATTTAAATCGGAGAATAATGGTTGTTCTATTTATATGAGTAATATCTTTTATGGTCATGCACCCTTGAAGAATGGTCTATTCTTATTAAATCTCGATAGTAGTGATACACATATTCATAATGTTGAAACCAAAAAATGCAGAGTTGATAATGATGGTGCAACTTATTTGTGGCACTGCCGTTTAGGTCATATCGGTGTAAAGCGCATGAAGAAACTCCATACTGATGGACTTTTGGAACCACTTGATTATGAATCACTTGGTACTTGCGAACCGTGCCTCATGGGCAAGATGACTAAAACACCGTTCTCCGGTACTATGGAGAGACCAACAGATTTGTTGGAAATCATACATACAGATGTATGTGGTCCAATGAATATTGAGGCTCGTGGCGGATATCATTATTTTCTCACCTTCACAGATGACTTAAGCAGATATGGGTATATCTACTTAATGAAACATAAGTCTGAAACATTTGAAAAGTTCAAAGAATTTCAGAGTGAAGTTGAAAATCATCGTAACAATAAAATAAAGTTTCTATGATCTGATCGTGGAGGAGAATATTTGAGTTACGAGTTTGGTGTACATTTAAAGCAATGCGGAATAGTTTCGCAACTCATGCCACCCAGAACACCACAGCGTAATGGTGTATCCGAACGTCGTAATCGTACTTTACTAGATATGGTGCGATCTATGATGTCTCTTTCTGATTTACTGCTATCATTTTGGGGATACGCTCTAGAGACGGCCGCATTCACGTTAAATAGGGCACCATCAAAATCCGTTGAGACGACGCCTTATGAACTTTGGTTTGGCAAGAAACCAAAGTTGTCGTTTCTGAAAGTTTGGGGCTGCGATGCTTATGTGAAAAAACTTCAACCTGATAAGCTCGAACCCAAATCAGAGAAATGTGTCTCCATAGGATATCCAAAGGAAACTATTGGATACACCTTCTATCACAGATCCGAAGGCAAGACTTTTGTTGCTAAATTCGGAAACTTTCAGGAGAAGGAGTTTCTCTCGAAAGAAGTGAGTGGGAGGAAAGTAGAACTTGATGAGGTAACTGTACCTGCTCCCTTATTGGAAAGTAGTGCATCACAGAAAACTGTTTCAGTGACACCTACACCAGTTAGTGAGGAAGCTAATGATGATGATCATGAAACTTCAGAACAAGATACTACTGAACCTCGTAGATCAACCAGAGTGAGATCCGCACCAGAGTGGTAAGGTAATCCTATTCTGGAAGTCATGCTACTAGATCATGATGAACCTACGAACTATGAAGAAGCGATGGTGAGCCCAGATTCCGCAAAATGGCTTGAAGCCATGAAATCTGAGATGGGATCCATGTATGAGAACAAAGTATGGACCTTGGTTGACTTGCCCGATGATCGGCAAGCAATTGAGAATAAATGGATCTTCAAGAAGAAGACTGACGCTGGCGGTAATATTACTGTCTACAAAGCTTGACTTGTCGCAAAAGGTTTTCGGCAAGTTCAAGGGATTGACTACGATGAGACCTTCTCACCCGTAGCGATGCTTAAGTCTGTCTGAAACATGTTAGCAATTGCCGCATTTTATGATTATGAAATTTGGCAGATGGATGTCAAAACTGCATTCTTGAATGGATTTCTGGAAGAAGAGTTGTATATGATGCAACCAGAAGGTTTTGTCGATCCAAAGGGAGCTAACAAAGTGTGCAAGCTCCAGCGATCCATTTATGGACTGGTGCAAGCCTCTCGGAGTTGGAATAAACGCTTTGATAGTGTAATCAAAGCATTTGGTTTTATACAGACTTTTGGAGAAGCCTGTATTTACAAGAAAGTGAGTGGGAGCTCTGTAGAATTTCTAATATTATATGTGGATGACATATTACTAATTGGAAATGATATAGAATTTCTGGATAGCATAAACGGATACTTGAATAAGAGTTTTCAATCAAAGACCTCGGTGAAGCTGCTTACATATTAGGCATTAAGATCTATAGAGATAGATCAAGATGCTTAATTGGACTTTCACAAAGCACATACCTTGACAAAGTTTTGAAGAAGTTCAAAATGGATCAAGCAAAGAAAGGGTTCTTACCTGTGTTACAAGGTGTGAAATTGAGTAAGACTCAATGCCCGACCACTGCAGAAGATAGAGAGAAAATGAAAGATGTTCCCTATGCTTCAGCCATAGGCTCTATCATGTATGCAATGCTGTGTACCAGACCTGATGTGTGCCTTGCCATAAGTCTAGCAGGGAGGTACCAAAGTGATCCAGGAGTGGATCACTGGACAGCGGTCAAGAACATCCTGAAATACCTGAAAAGAACTAAGGATATGTTTCTCATATATGGAGGTGACAAAGAGCTCATCGTAAAAGGTTACGTTGATGCAAGCTTTGACACTGATCCGGACGATTCTAAATAGCAAACCGGATACGTGTTTACATTAAACGGTGGAGCTATAAGTTGGTGCAGTTCTAAACAAAGCGTCGTGGCGGGATCTACATGTGAAGCGGAGTACATAGCTGCTTCGGAAGCAGCAAATGAAGGAGTCTGGATGCAGGAGTTCATATCCGATCTAGGTGTCATACCTAGTGCATCGGGTCCAATGAAAATCTTTTGTGACAATACTGGTGCAATTGCCTTGGCAAAGGAATCCAGATTTCACAAAAGAACCAAGCACATAAAGAGACACTTCAATTCCATCCGGGATCTAGTCCAGGTTGGAGACATAGAGATTTGCAAGATACATATGGATCTGAATGTAGCAGACCAATTGACTAAGCCTCTTCCATGAGCAAAACATGATCAGCACCAAGACTCCATGGGTGTTAGAATCATTACTGTGTAATCTAGATTATTGACTTTAGTGCAAGTGGGAGACTGAAGGAAATATGCCCTAGAGGCAATAATAAAGTTATTATTTATTTCCTTATTTCATGATAAATGTTTATTATTCATGCTAGAATTGTATTAACAGGAAACATAATACATGTGTGAATACATAGACAAACAGAGTGTCACTAGTATGCCTCTACTTGACTAGCTCGTTAATCAAAGACGGTTATGTTTCCTAACCATAGACAAAGAAGTTGTTATTTGAGTAACGAGATCACATCATTAGTTGAATGATCTGATTGACATGACCCATTCCATTAGCTTAGCACCCGATCGTTTAGTATGTTGCTATTGCTTTCTTCATGACTTATACATGTTCCTATGACTATGAGATTATGCAACTCCCGTTTACCGGAGGAACACTTTGTGTGCTACCAAACGTCACAACATAACTGGGTATTATAAAGGAGCTCTACAGGTGTCTCCAAAGGTACATGTTGGGTTGGCGTATTTCGAGATTAGGATTTGTCACTCCGATTGTCGGAGAGGTATCTCTGGGCCCTCTCGGTAATGCACATCACATAAGCCTTGCAAGCATTGCAACTAATATGTTAGTTGTGAGATGATGTATTACGGAACGAGTCAAGAGACTTGCCGGTAACGAGATTGAACTAGGTATTGGATACCGACGATCGAATCTCGGACAAGTAACATACCGATGACAAAGGGAACAACGTATGTTGTTATGCGGTCTGACCGATAAAGATCTTCGTAGAATATGTAGGAGCCAATATGGGCATCCAGGTCCCGCTATTGGTTATTGACCAGAGACGTGTCTCGGTCATGTCTACATTGTTCTCGAACCGTAGGGTCCACACGCTTAAAGTTATGATGGCAGTTATATTATGACTTTATGCATTTTGATGTACCGAAGGTTGTTCGGTGTCCCGGATGTGATCACGGACATGATGAGGAGTCTCAAAATGGTTGAGACATAAAGATCGATATATTGGAAGCCTATATTTGGACATCGGAATTATTCCGGGTGAAAATCGGCATTTTACCGGAGTACCGGGGGGTTACCGGAACCCCCCCGGGGGTTAATGGGCCTACATGGGCCATAAGGGAGAAGAGAGGGGCCGGCCAGGGCAGGCCGCGCGCCCCCTCCCCCCCTAGTCCGAATAGGACAAGGAAGGGGGGGGCGGCGCCCCCCTTTCCTCTTCTCCCTCCCCCTTTCCTTCTCCAACAAGGCAAGAGAGGGGGGAGTCCTACTCCCGGTGGGAGTAGGACTCCTCCAGGGGCACCCCTTGGGGCCGGCCGCACCTCCCCCTCCCTCCTTTATATACGGAGGCAGAGGGGCACCCTAGAACACACAAGTTGATCTTTCTTGATCGTTCCTTAGCCGTGTGCGGTGCCCCCCTCCACCATATTCCACCTCGGTCATATTGTAGCGGTGCTTAGGCGAAGCCCTGCGATGGTAGAACATCAAGATCGTCACCACGCCATCGTGCTGACGGAACTATTCCCCGACGCTTTGCTGGATCGGAGCCCGGGGATCGTCATCGAGCTGTACGTGTGCTAAGAACTCGGAGGTGCCGGAGTAACGGTGCTTGGATCGGTCGGATCGGGAAAACGTACGACTACTTCCTCTACATTGTGTCAACGCTTCCGTTGTCGATCTACAAGGGTACGTAGATCATACTCTCCCCTCTCGTTGTTATGCATCACCATGATCTTGCGTGTGCGTAGGAATTTTTTTGAAATTACTACGTTCCCCAACACACATCACTATAAGCCTTGCAAGCATTGTAACTAATGAGTTAGTTGTGGGATGATGTATTATAGAACGAGTAAAGAGACTTGTCGGTGACGAGATTAAACTAGGTATTAAGATACCGACGATCGAATATCGGGCAAGTAACATACCGATGACAAAGGGAAGAACGTATGTTGTTATGCGGTCTAACCGATAAAGATCTTCATAGAATATGTCGGAGCCAATATGGGCATCCAGGTCCTGCTATTGGTCATTGACCAGAGACTTGTCTCGGTCATGTCTACATAGTTCTCGAACCCGTAGGGTCCGCACGCTTAACATTCATTGACGATATAGTATTATATGAGTTATGTATGTTGGTGACCGAATGTTGTTCGGAGTCTGGGATGAGATCACGGACATGACGAGGAACTCCGGAATGGTCCGGAGATAAAGTTTGATATATGGGATAATAGTGTTTATTCACCGGAAGGGGTTCCGAATGTTTCCCGAAATGTTTGGGTATGAGAACACTTTATTTGGGCCAAAGGGGAAAGCCCACACGGTTTTTGGAAAGTGCAAAAGGAAGTTTTGCAGAGTCCAGGGTCAGACGCCAGGGTCCCTAGTGTCTAGGTCCAGACACCGGGAACCCTGGCGTCTGGCCCTGGAGTCCGAGAAGCACTCTTTCCTTTCGGGTGAAACTGACTTTGTGGAGGCTTTTACTCTAAGTTTCGACCCCAAGGCTCAATATATAAATAGAGGGGTAGGGCTAGCACCCAGGACACATCAAGAAACACCAAGCCGTGTGCCGGCTACCCCGTCCCCTCTAGTTTATCCTCGGTCATAGTTTTCATCGTGCTTAGGCGAAGCCCTGCGGAGATTGTTATTCACCAACACCGTAACAACGCCGTCATGCTGCCGGAACTCATCTACTACTTCGCCCCTCTTGCTGGATCGAGAAGGCGAGGACGTCACCAAGCCGAGCGTGTGCAGAACTCGGAGGTGTCGTGCTTTCGGTACTTGGATCGGTCGGATCGTGAAGACGTACGACTACATCAACCGCATTGATATAACGCTTCCACTTTCGGTCCACGAGGGTACATAGACATATTCTCCCCTCTCGTTGCTATGCATCACCATGATCCTGTGTGTGCGTAGGAATTTTTTTGAAATTACTACATTCCCCAACAGTGGTATCCGAGCCAGGTTTTATGCGTTGATGTTATATGCATGAGTAGAAGACAAGTGAGTTGTGGGCGATACAAGTCATACTGCTTACCAGCATGTCATACTTTGGTTCAGCGGTAGTGTTGGATGAAGCGGCCCGGACAGACATTACGCGAGACTGGTCCTACCGACGTGCTTTGCACATAGGTGGCTGGCGGGTGTCAGTTTCTCCAACTTTAGTTGAACCGAGTGTGGCTACGCCCGGTCCTTGAGAAGGTTAAAACAACACTAACTTGACGAACTATCGTTGTGGTTTTGATGCGTAGGTAAGAACGGTTCTTGCTCAGCCCATAGCAGCCACGTAAAACTTGCAACAACAAAGTAGAGGACGTCTAACTTTTTTTTGCAGGGCATGTTGTGATGTGATATGGTCAAGGCATGATGCTATATTTTATTGTATGCGATGATCATGTTTTGTAACCGAGTTATCGGCAACTGGCAGGAGCCATATGGTTGTTGCTTTATTGTATGCAATGCAATCGCCCTGTAATGCTTTACTTTATCACTAAGCGGTAGTGATAGTCGTAGAAGCATAAGTTGGCGAGACGACAACGATGCTACGATGGAGATCAAGGTGTCTTACCGGTGATGATGGTGATCATGACGGTGCTTTGGAGATGGAGATCACAAGCACAAGATGATGATGGCCATATCATATCACTTATATTGATTGCATGTGATGTTTATCTTTTATGCATCTTATCTTGCTTTGATTGACGGTAGCATTATAAGATGATCTCTCACTAAATTATCAAGATATAAGTGTTCTCCCTGAGTATGCACCGTTGCGAAAGTTCTTCGTGCTGAGACACCACGTGATGATCAGGTGTGATAGGCTCTACGTTCAAATACAACGGGTGCAAAACAGTTGCACACACGGAATACTCAGGTTAAACTTGACGAGCCTAGCATATAACAAATATGGCCTCGGAACACTGAGACCGAAAGGTCGAGCGTGAATAATATTGTAGATATGATCAACATAGTGATGTTCACCATTGAAACTACTCCATCTCACGTGATGATCGGACATGGTTTAGTTATTATGGATCACGTGATCACTTAGATGATTAGAGGGATGTCTATCTAAGTGGGAGTCCTTAAGTAATATGATTAATTGAACTTTAATTTATCATGAACTTAGTCCTGGTAGTATTAGCATATCTATGTTATAGATCAATAGCTCGCATTTAGCTCCTCTGTTTTATTTTTGATATGTTCCTAGAGAAAACTAAGTTGAAAGATGTTAGTAGCAATGATGCGGATTGGATCTGTGATATGAGGATTATCCTCATTGCTGCACAGAAGAATTATGTCCTTGATGCACCGCTAGGTGACAGACCTATTACAGGAGCAGATGCAGACGTTATGAACATTTGGCTAGCTCAATATGATGACTACTTGATAGTTTAGTGCATCATGCTTAACAGCTTTGAATCGGGACTTCAAAGACGTTTTGAACGTCATGGATCATATGAGATGTTCCAGGAGTTGAAGTTAATATTTCAAGAAAATACCCGAGTTGAGAGATATGAAGTCTCCAACAAGTTCTATAGCTAAAATATGGAGGAGAATAGCTCAAGCAGTGAGCATGTGCTTAGATTGTCTGGGTACTACAATCACTTGAATCAAGTGGGAGTTAATCTTCCAGATAAGATAGTGATTGACAGAGTTCTCTAGTCACTATCACCAAGTTACTAGAACTTCGTGATGAACTATAATATACAAGGGATAAACGGAAACGATTCCCAAGCTCTTCGTGATGCTGAAATAGATGAAGGTAGAAATCAGGAAAAGCATAAAGTGTTGATGGTAAACAAAACCACTAGTTTCAAGTAAAGGGGCAAAGGGAAGAAAGGGGAACTTCAAGAAGAACGGCAAGCAAGTTGCTGCTCAAGTGAAAAAAACCCAAGTCTGGACCTAAGCCTGAAACTGATTGCTTCTACTGCAAAGGAACTGGTCACTGGAAGCGGAACTACCCCAAGTAATTGGCGGATAAGAAGGATGGCAAAGTTAACATAGGTATATTTGATATACATGTTATTGATGTGTACTTTACTAGTGTTTATAGCAACCCCTCAGTATTTGATACTAGTTCAGTTGCTAAGAATAGTAAGTCAAAATGGGAGTGAACAGAGACTAGTTAAAGGGTGAAGTGACGATGTGTATTGGAAATGGTTCCAAGATTGATATGATCGTCATCGCACACTCCCTATACTTTCGGGATTAGTGTTAAACCTAAAATAAATGTTATTTAGTGTTTGCGTTGAGCATGAATAGGATTGGATCATGTTTATTGCAATACGGTTATTCATGTAAGTTAGAGAATAATTGTTATTCTATTTACATGAATAAAACCTTCTATGGCCATACACCCAATGAAAATGGTTTGTTGGATCTCGATCATGGTGATACACATTTTCATAATACTGAAGCCAAAAGATGCAAAGTTAATAATGATAGTGCAACTTATTTGTGGCACTGCCATTTAGGTCATATTGGTGTAAAGCGCATGAAGAAAATCCATGCTGATGGGCTTTTGGAATCACTTGATTATGAATCAGTTGATGCTTGCGAACCAAGCCTCATGGGCAAGATGAATAAGATTCTGTTCTCCGGAACAATGGAGCGAGCAACAGATTTGTTGGAAATCATACATACTGATGTATGTGGTCCGATGAATATTGAGGCTCGCGACAGGTATCATTATTTTCTGATCTTCACAGATGATTTGAGCAGATGTGAGTATATCTACTTGATGAAACACAAGTCTGAAACATTTGAAAAGTTCAAAGAATTTTAGAGTGAAGTGGAGAATCATCGTAACAAAAATAGAAGTTTCTACAATATGATCGCAGAAGTAAAATATTTGAGTTACGAGTTTGGCCTTCAGTTAAAACAATGTGAAATAGTTTCACTACTCACGCCACCTGGAACACCACAGTGTAATGGTGTGTCCGAACGTCGTAAATGTACTTTATTAGATATGGTGCGATCTATGATGTCTCTTACCGATTTACCACTATCGTTTTGGGATTATGCATTAGAGACAGCTGCATTCACATTAAAAAGGGCACCATCTAAATCCGTTGAGACGACATCGTATGAACTGTGGTTTAGCAAGAAACCTATGCTGTTGTTTCTTAAAGTTTGGGGTTGCGATGCTTATGTGAAAAAGTTTCATCTTGATAAGCTCAAACCCAAGTCAGAGATGTGCGTCTTCGTAGGATACCCAAAAGTAACTATTGGGTACACCTTCTATCACAGATCCGAAGGCAAGATATTTGTTGCTGAGAATGGATCCTTTCTAGAGAAGGAGTTTCTCTCGAAAGAAGTGGGTGGGAGGAAAGTAGAACTTGATGAGGTAACTATACCTGCTCCCTTATTGGAAAGTAGTTCATCACAGAAATCTGTTTCTATGACTCCTACACCAATTAATGAGGAAGCTAATGATGATGATCATGTAACTTCAGATCAAGTTACTACCGAACCTCGTAGGTCAACCAGAGTGAGATCCGCACCAGAGTTATACAGAAATCCTGTTCTGGAAGTCATGTTAATTAGCCATGATGAACTTACGAACTATGAGGAAGCGATGATGAGCCCAGATTTCGCGAAATGGCTTGAGGCCATGAAATATGAGATGGGATCCATGTATGAGAACAAAAGTGTGGACTTTGGTTGACTTGCCTGTTGATCGGCAAGCCATTGAGAATAAATGGATCTTCAAGAAGAAGACTGACGCTGATGGTAATGTTACTGTCTATAAAGCTCGGCTTGTTGCAGAAGGTTTTCGACAAGTTCAAGGGATTGACTACGATGAGACTTTCTCACCCGTAGCGATGCTTAAGTCTGTCCGAATCATGTTAGCAATTGCCGCATTTTATAATTATGAAATTTGGCAAATGGATGTCAAAACTACATTCCTTAATGGATTTCTTAAAGAAGAGTTGTATATGATGCAACCAGAAGGTTTTGTTGATCCTAAAGGTGTTAACCAAGTGTGCAAGCTCCAGCGATCCATCTATGGATTAGTTCAAGGATCTCGTAGTTGGAATATATTCTTTGATGAGTTGATCAAAACATATAGTTTTATACAGACTTAGGGTGAAGTCTGTATTTACAAGAAAGTGAGTGGGAGCACTACAACATTTGTGATAAGTATATGTGAATGACATATTGTTGATCGGAAATAATGTAGAATTTTCTGGAAAGCATAAAGGAGTATTTGAAATGAGTTTTTCAAAGAAAGACCTCGGTGAAGCTGCTTACATATTGAGCATCAAGATCTATAGAGATAGATCAAGACGCTTGATAAGTTTTTCAATGAGTACATACCTTGAGAAAGATTTTGAAGTAGTTTAAAATGGAATAGTCAAAGAAGGAGTTCTTGCCAGTGTCACAAGGTGTGAAGTTGAGTAAGACTCAAAACTCGACCACGGCAGAAGATAGAGAGAGAATGAAACTCATTCCATACGCCTCAGCCATAGGTTCTATAAAGTATGCCATGCTATATACCAGACCTATTGAATACCCTGCCCTGATGATAGGTGGGAACCCGTGAACGAGTTCACGCCCGAGGGTGGCCCGATCTTCACGTCGTAGGATCAAATCGGGAGGGATAACTAGTTGCAAGCAGCTGGGATAACTAGTTTTATACCTGCCAAGGTTGGATGTAACCCGTACGTTGGGGATGGCTGACCGAAGCTACAAGAACTCAAGCCCGCTGTCCGAACAATCGCAGAACCACAAACTGGGACTAATCCACACAAAATGGCCGGAACCGTAGAGCACGAACTAGGGGGAACTAGAGGCTCCTTCTCGCGAATCCGAATGAACTCACAAGAGCAAAGGTAGCAAGATCTCTCAGATCTCTCTAGCAGTCTTGCTGCATAAGCTTGTAGCTGAATGGTTTGACAAAAGGTTTTCTAGAGGATGGGGGAGATGGGGTTTTATAGCAGGGACAAACCCCCTTGGCTAGGTATGAAAATGGTTTCAAAAGTAAACAGGTTTGCATGACTTTCTTGGGGGAATAAGCAGTCAACTTTGGGAGTTGTTGGAGAGCTCCTCGGAAATTCGCGAAGCCTTGACAGCCTGAACACCTTCCACCAGAATGACTACAACTTTTGATTCACAACTCCAAATGATGTGAGGTTTTTTGCATTAGAAAGATAATTTGATGGAGCTTCTGTTGATGTACCCCTATGGCCCCGTCTCTCCACCATATGGGTGTGCCACAAAGAAACATCAGAAGTAAAATCTGACAGTCAGCTTCACTTGAAACTTGTTTCCTCCAAACTTTTTCCTCCAAAGCGGTTGCTTCAAAAGCTCATAGGTTGTTAGATTTCTTCCATGTGATACCTAAGTTCAACGAACAACAATGGAGATGAAAGTGCAGCCATTTGGTCAAGATTGTGGTATGAACTTAAGTTAGCGTTCACCTGGCCATGTGTTTGCTTGATTCGGCTTAGTAATTCTTTCCAACTAAATTGTGCACTTTTCTGAAATGTCATGTATGATGTACCCATGTGCTCATCATCCTCCCTCCCTTGATGAAGAGTCGTCCTTGACTCTCTTTGATCTACAAAAGATAAGTAGAAGGGAACTAAATAATATCCATGTAAAGAAATAATACAATTCTCATTTGTAGCTTTCACCTTTGAATTATGTTGCATTTGATCATGTACTTGTTTGTCACGACTTGGAGTTTGTTCAGGGATGATCGGTGTTGTTTCAATGATTGAGATGTCCTTATCATCCCTCGTCTTTTGAAAAGGAGCCGTCATCGAGTCTACCTAGTCTTCACACAAAAGAATGTAGGGCAAGACCAAATCATAATGCAAATGTTTCATGATATGAAGAATTTTAGTTTTCAGCTTCGCTATCATATGGACGGTGCCAACATGATGTTTTGTTCGACTTAGGAGTTCCTTCCAGCAAATATTTTCATGGGGAACAAATTTATAACCAACTATGAGAGTCTCCATATCATCCTCCCTCTCTTGGAGAAAGTCGTCCTCAACTTCGTTCGCTCTACAAAATTATGGCACGAGGACATTACAAAATAACTAGGAAAATAAAATGATGAATAATCACGTGCAACATTCAGTTTTATTGGATCTTTAATAGCCTCTTCAAGATTAGCAAAATCACATTGCTAGATGGATGATGTACCAAACAATTTTTCTCTAATCTTATCACGCCATTGCTTCAAACACTCATAAGTGCATACCTCTGGCTTCCTCAAAATGGAAGATCCTTTTTGTTTTACCTCATTGAGTACTTGAATGCCTTTCTGAAAATCAATTTTCACACATGCACCTTCTGTAGTGGTGTTCCAAGTGCACCACAATTGTTTCTGGATCTCGTCCTCCCATCATTTCAAGAGAGCTAATAGATATGACTTTTGCATCTGCACATATTGTAAAGAAATATAATTTTGTGAAAGGTTAGTAATTGAATACTCCTCTCTTTTCATTTGGTGTATCACTCATTTCTTTCATATTATGGGGAAACACCTCAAGCTCACGTTTGGTGGACTCACACAACTCACTAATCTTCTCTCTTGGATGATGTGGTATATTATGTTGTGGTTCACTCATCTCTCTAATGTGGTGTGGAATAATCTCAATCTCACATTTTGTGGACTCACTCACCTCACTTTCCTTATCACTCTCAATATATGGAATTGTGGAAAGTGGACACTCTTCCTCACATTTGGTGGAGTCACTCAAATCATTTTTCTTTTCACTCTCAAGTGGTGGGATTTTTGAAAGTGGACACTCTTCCTCATTTTTGGTGGAGTCACTCAACTCATTTTTCTTTTCACTCTCAAGTGGTGGGATTTTTGAAAGTGGACATTCTTCCTCACTTCTGGTGGAGTCACTCATCTTACTTTTCTTATCACTCACAAGTTGTGGGATTTTGGATTGTGGACTCTCTTCCTCACATGGAATTTGTGGCACATGTTTCTTGGATGTTGAGAGAATAGTGGTGGTCAAGATGCTAACATTAGGAGTGAGCTTCTTAGGTGAACATGGGCTATGAATCACCGGAGCCGCTCCGTCAACCACGGTCATGCTTTGCGGTCGGTCATCGTTGTGTTGACGGGTGCCACAACTTCTCCCTCGAGCATGACATCCTTGTTGCACTTCAGGTGTAGCAGTGACACATGCATGAGCAGCAACACCATGCCTGGGAGCATCTCCTCGTCGCTGCACTACTTGAGTAGTAGTGACACGCCCCCAAGCAGCAACCTCAAGCCCTAGAGAATGTCTTCTTTGCTGCACTTCATGAGCAATAGGGTATTGTCGGTGTTGAACCCTATCACCACCTGTTGGAAGACGCTCGTGAAGCATCCTCTCCATGGCTCGTAGTATGTTGTTCTTGAGTTGTTGCACATCAGCGCGGGTGGCCAAACAATTTCTTTCTCCATGATTCTTTCGACGCACACTTGGTGTAGATCCTGCCATGTTAGTAGGGCTAAAAAGTGGAATAGAATAATTTTGTGGAATCACACAACCTCACCTCTTACTCACCAAAGTTCTTATGAGTTCACATCAGATTGTGCTTCTCCTGGATGTGTTAAAGCGATTGAAAGACAGGGATCAAAGAACTACCTTTGGTTTTGGGTGGATCTTGGTGGGGTAAACAAAAAAAGGGCTTGTGTTGAAATCAAGTTGATGCAAATCAAGAAAATATGGGGATAGATCTGCTACACCTTTGCACCAAGATTGGATAACACACAACACACAAGCTTCTGAAAAAAATTTCTACCAAGCTGAAACTTTTGGATCTTACACAACACTTTCTTTTCCTCTCTTGAATTTTTTTTGCCACTCTTTTTTTCTCTCTTTTTCCAAAGCACAACAACCAAATCTGAAAACAACTATGAAGATGAACTTGGTGCAGATCTAAAATATGAAGAACATGCAAGGTATGCAACAACAAGATCTCAGCACCAACAAGGCTTGGATTTATTTTTGGTGGGGCTTTGGACTTCTAGGACAGAAAATATACCATGAAAAACACTTGATCTAAAGGGATGATAGCAAGATAAACTTGGATAACAGATCCTACCATGTCAACGAAAGCTCTGATGCCAGATGATAGGTGGGAACCCGATGAACGAGTTCACGCCCGAGGGTGGCCCGATCTTCACGTCGTAGGATCAAATCGGGAGGGATAACTAGCTGCAAGCAGCCGGGATAACTAGCTTTATACCTACCAAGGTTGGATGTAACCCGTACGTTGGGGATGGCTGACCGAAGCTACAAGAACTCCAACCCCCTGTCCGAACAATCGCAGAACCACAAACCGGGACTAATCCACACAAAATGGTCGGAACCGTAGAGCACGAACTAGGGGGAACCAGAGGCTCCTTCTCGCGAATCCGAATGAACTCACAAGAGCAAAGGTAGCAAGGTCTCTCAGATCTCTCTAGCAGTCTTGCTGCATAAGCTTGTAGGTGAATTGTTTGACAAAAGGTTTTCTAGAGGATGGGGGAGATGGGGTTTTATAGCAGGGACAACCCCCCTTGGCTAGGTGTGGTTTCCAAAGTAAACAGGTTGCATGGCTTTCTTGGGAGAATAAGCAGTCAATATTGGGAGTTGTTGGAGAGCTCCTCGGAAATTCGCGAAGCCTTGACAGCCTGAACACCTTCCACGAGAATGACTACAACTTTTGACTCACAACTTCAAATGATATGAGGTTTTTTGCATTGGAAAGATAATTTGATGGAGCTTCTATTGGTGTACCCCTATGGCCCCGTATCTCCACCATATGGGTGTGGCACAAAGAAACATCAGAGGTAAAATCTGACAGTCAGCTCCACTTGAAACTTATTTTCTCCAAACTTTTCCCTCCAAAGCGGTTGCTCCAAAAGCTCATAGGTTGTTGGATTTCTTCCATGTAATACCTAAGTTCAACCAACAACAATGGAGATGAAAGTGCAGCCATTTGGTCAAGATTGTGGTATGAACTTAAGTCAGCGTTCACCTGGCCATGTGTTTGCTTGATTCGGCTTAGTAATTCTTTCCAACTAAATTGTGCACTTTTCTGAAATGTCATGTATGATGTACCCATGTGCTCATCACCTGAGTTTGTCAAGGGAGTACAATAGTGATATAGGAGTAGATCACTGGACATTGGTCAAAATTATCCTTGGTGGAATAAGGATATGTTTCTCGATTATGGAGGTGACAAAAGGTTCGTCATAAAGGGTTACGTCGATGCAAGTTTTGACACTGATCCAGATGACTCTACGTCTCAATCTGGATACATATTGAAAGTGGGAGCAATTAGCTAGAGTATCTCCGTGCAGAGCATTGTTGACATAGAAATTTGCAAAATACATATGGATCTGAATGTGGTAGAACCGTTGACTAAACTTCCCTCACAAACAAAACATGATCACACATTAGTACTCTTTGGGTATTAATCACATAGCGATGTGGACTAGATTATTGACTCTAGTAATCCCTTTGGGTGTTGGTCACATGACGATGTGAACTATGGGTGTTAATCACATGATGATGTGAAGTATTGATGTTAAATCACATGGCGATGTGAACTAGATTATTGACTCTAGTGCAAGTGGGAGACTGAGGGAAATATGCCCTAGAGGAAATAATAAAGTTATTATGTATTTCTTTATTTCATGATAAATGTTTATTATTCATGCTAGAATTGTATTAACTGGAAACATAATACATGTGCGAATACATAGACAAACAGAGTGTCACTAGTATGCCTCTACTAGACTAGCTCGTTAATCAAAGATGGTTATGTTTCCTAGCCATAGACATGAGTTGTCATTTGATTAATGGGATCACATCATTAGGAGAATGATGTGATTGACTTGAGCCATTCCGTTAGCTTAGCACACGATCGTTTAGTATTCTGCTATTGCTTTCTTCATGACTTATACGTGTTCCTATGACTATGAGATTATGCAACTCCCGTTTACCGGAGGAACACTTTGTGTGCTACCAAACGTCACAATGTAACTGCGTGATTATAAAGGTGCTCTACAGGTGTCTCCGAAGGTACTTGTTGGGTTGGCGTATTTCAAGATTAGGATTTGTCACTCCAATTGTCGGAGAGGTATCTCTGGGCCCACTCGGTAATGCACATCACTATAAGCCTTGTAATCATTGTAACTAATGAGTTAGTTGCAGGATTATGTATGCTACCTCTTGAGCACTGCGTTGGATTTCCCCGAAGAGGAGAGGATGATGCAGCAAAGTAGCGTAAGTATTTCCCTCAGTTTTTGAGAACCAAGGTATCAATCCAGTAGGAGGCTATGCGCGAGTCCCTCGTACCTACACAAAAACAATAGCTCAACGCAACCAACGCGCTTAGGGGTTGTCAATCCCTTCACGGTCACTTATGAAAGTGAGATTTGATAGAGACGATAAATAATATTTTTGGTATTTTTGGTATAGAGATGCAAAGTAAAAAGTAAAAGGGCAAAGTAAAAAAGCAAAGCAATAATAAAGTGATGGAGATTGATATGATGAAAAAGAGACCCGGGGGCCATAGGTTTCGCTAGTGGCTTCTCTCAAGAGCATAAGTATTCTACGGTGGGTGAACAAATTACTGTTGAGCAATTGACAGAATTGAGCATAGTTATGAGAATATCTAGGTATGACCATGTATATAGGCATCTACTACTATTACTCCACTCATCGATCGCTATCCAGCATGCATCTAGAGTATTAAGTTAAAAACAGAGTAACGCCTTAAGCAAGATGACATGATGTAGAGGGATAGTTTCATGCAATATGATAAAAACCCCATCTTCTAATCCTCGATGGCAACAATACAATACGTGCCTTGCTGCCCCTTCTGTCACTGGGAAAGGACACCGCAAGATCGAACCCAAAGCTAAGCACTTCTCCCATGGCAAGAAAAACCAATCTAGTAGGCCAAACCAAACTGATAATTCGAAGAGACTTGCAAAGATAACCAATCATACATAAAAGAATTCAGAGAAGATTCAAATATTATTCATAGATAGACTGGATCATAAACCCACAATTCATCGGTCTCAACAAACACACCACAAAAAGAAGATTACATCGAATAGATCTCGACGAGAGAGGGGGAGAACATTGTATTGAGATCCAAAAAGAGAGAAGAAGCCATCTAGCTACTAACTATGGACCCGTAGGTCTGAAGTAAACTACTCAAATTTCATTGGAGGGGCTTGGATGATGATGTAGAAGCCCTCCGTGATCGATGCCCCCTCCGACGGAGCTCCAGAACAGGCCCCAAGATGGGATCTCGTGGATACAGAAAGTTGCGGCAGTGGAATTAAGTTCTTGGCTCCGTATCTGATCGTTTGGAGGTACGCAGGTATATATAGGAGGAAGGAGTACGTCGGTGGAGCTTCCAGGGGCCCACAAGGCAGGGGGGCGCGCCCTTGGGGGGGCGCCCTCCACCCTCGTGACCGCCTCGTGGCTTTCTTGACAGAGGGTCCAAGTCTCCTGGGTCTTATCTGATGAGAAAATCGTGTTCCCGAAGGTTGCATTCCGTTTGGACTCCGTTTGATATTCTATTTCTCCGAAACACTGAAATAGGCAAAAAACAGCAATTCTGGGCTGGGCCTCCGGTTAATAGGTTAGTCCCAAAAATAATATAAAAATGGAAAATAAAGCCCAATATAGTCCAAAACAGTAGGTAATATAGCATGGAGCAATCAAAAATTATAGATACGTTGGAGACGTATCAAGCATCCCCAAGCTTAATTCCTGCTCGTCCTCGAGTAGGTAAATGATAAAAACAGAATTTTTGATGTGAAGTGCTACTTGGCATAATTTCATGTAAATCTTCTTAATTGTGGTATGAATATTCAGATTCAAAAGATTTAAGACAAAAGTTCATGTTGACATAAAAATAATAATACTTCAAGCATACTAACAAAGCAATTATGTCTTCTCAAAATAACATGGCCAAAGAAAGCTATCCCTACAAAATCATATAGTCTGGCTATGCTCTATCTTCACCACACAAAGTATTTAAATCATGCACAACCCCGATGACAAGGCAAGCAATTGTTTCATACTTTTGACATTTTCAAAACTTTTTTGATCTTCACGCAATACATGAGCGTGAGCCATGGATATAGCACTATATGTGGAATAGAATGGTGGTTGTGGAGAAGACAAAAAGAGGGGAAGATAGTCTCACATCAACTAGGCGTATCAACGAGCTATGGAGATGCCCATCAATAGATATCAATTTGAGTGAGTAGGGATTGCCATGCAACGGATGCACTAGAGCTATAAGTATATGAAAGCTCAACAAAAGAAAATAAGTGGGTCTGCATCCAACTCGCTTGCTCACGAAGACCTAGGGCATTTTTCAGGAAGCCCATCATTGGAATATACAAGCCAAGTTCTATAATAAAAAATTCCCACTAGTATATGAAAGTGACAGAATGAGAGACTCTCTATCATGAAGATCATGGTGCTACTTTGAAGCACAAGTGTGGTACAAGGATAGTAACATTGTCCCTTCTCTCTTTTTCTCTCATTTTTTGTTTGGGCCTTCTCTTTTTTTTATGGCCACTTTTTTTTCATCCGGAGTCTCATCCCGACTTGCGGGGGAATCATAGTCTCCATCATCCTTTCCTCACTGGGACAATGCTCTAATAATGATGATCACCGCACTTTTATTTTTCTTACAACTCAACAATTACAACTCGATACTTAGAACAGAATATGACTCTATATGAATGCCTCTAGCGGTGTACCGGGATATTCAATGAATCAAGAGTGACATGTATGAAATAATTATGAACGGTGGCTTTGCCACAAATACGATGTCAACTACATGATCGTGCTAGCAATATGACAATGATGGAGCGTGTCATAATGAACGGAATGGTGGAAAGTTGCATGGCAATATATCTCGGAATGACTATGGAAATGCCATGACAGGTAGGTATGGTGGCTGTTTTGAGGAAGGTATTTGGTGGGTTTATGATACCGGCGAAAAGTGTACGGTATTAGAGAGGCTAGCAATGGTGGAAGGAAGGAAAGTGCGTATAATCCATGGACTCAACATTAGTCATAAAGAACTCATATACTTATTGCAAAAATCTAGAAGTTATCAAAGCAAAGTATTATGCGCATGCTCCTAGGGGGATAGATTGGTAGGAAAAGACCATCGCTCGTCCCCGACCGCCACTCATAAGGAAGACAATCAATAAATAAATCATGCTCCGACTTCATCACATAACGGTTCACCATACGTGCATGCTACGGGAATCACAAACTTTAACACAGGCATTTCTCAAATTCACAAATACTCAACTAGCATGACTCTAATATCACCATCCTCATATCTCAAAACAATTATCAGGCATCAATTTTTTTCTTAGTATTCAACGCACTCAAAAGAAAGTTTTACAAATCTTGAATACCAAGCATATTATTATTAAGCAAATTACAATGCTATTAAGACTCTCAAAATAATCTAAGTGAAGCATGAGAGATGAATAGTTTCTATAAAACAAATCCACCACCGTGCTCTAAAATAAATAAGTGAAGCACTAGAGCAAAACTATAAAACTCAAAAGATATAAGTGAAGCACTAGAGTAAAACTATAGAGCTCAAAAGATATAAGTGAAGCACATAGAGTATTCTATCAAATTCCAAATTATGTATGGCTCTCTCAAAAGGTGTGTACAGCAAGGATGATTGTGGTAGACTAACAACCAAAGACTCAAATCATAAAAGACGCTCCAAACAATACACATATCATGTGGTGAATAAAAATATAGCTCCAAGTAAAGTTACCGGTAGAAGTAGACGAAAGAGGGGATGCCTTCCGGGGCATCCCCGAGCTTTGGCTTTTAGGTGTCCTTAGATTATATTGGGGGTGCCATGGGCATCCCCAAGCTTAGGCTCTTGCCACTCCTTGTTCCATAATCCATCAAATCTTTACCCAAAACTTGAAAACTTCACAACACAAAACTTAAAGTAGAAAATCTCGTGAGCTCCGTTAGCGAAAGAAAACAAAAGACCACTTCAAGGTACTGTAATGAACTCATTCTTTATTTATATTTATGTTAAACCTACTGTATTCCAACTTCTCTATGGTTTATAAACTATTTTACTAGCCATAGATTCATCAAAATAAGCAAACAACACACGAAAAACAGAATCTGTCAAAAACAGAACAGTCTGTAGTAATCTGTAGCTAGCGCAAGCTATGGAACCCCAAAAATTCTAAAATAAATTGCTGGACGTGAGGAATTTATATATTAATCATCTTCAAAAAGAATTAACTAAATATCACTCTCCAAATAAAAATTACAGCAGTTCTCGTGAGCGCTAAAGTTTCTGTTTTTTACAGCAAGTTCAACAAGACTTTCCCCAACTCTTCCCAACGGTTCAACTTGGCACAAACACTAATTAAACACAAAAAACACAAACAAAACAGAGGCTAAATAATTTATTTATTACTAAACAGGATCAAAAAGCAAGGAATAAAAATAAAATTTGGTTGCCTCCCAACAAGCACTATCGTTTAACGCCCCTAGCTAGGCATAACAAGTAAGAATAGATCTAGGTATTGCCATCTTTGGTAGGCAACCCAAAAGTGGCTCTCATGATAGATTCATATGGTAATTTTATTTTATTTCTAGGGAAGTGTTCCATGACCTTTTTTTAATGGAAATTGAAATCTAATATTCCCTTCCTTCATATCAATAATTGCACCAGCCGTTCTAAGGAAAGGTATACCGAGAATAATAGGGCAAGAAGGGTTGCAATCTATATCAAGAACAATAAAATCTATGGCACATAATTCCTATTTGTAACAATAAGAAAATCATTAATTATTCCCATAGGTTTCTTAATAGTGGAATCCGCAAGATCCAAGTTTAGAGAGCAATCATCAAAATCACGGAAATCTAGCAAATCATACAAAGTTTTGGGAATAGTAGAGACACTAGCACCCAAATCACACAAAGCATAAAACTCATAATCTTTAATTTTAATTTTAATAGTAGGTTACCACTCATCATAAAGTTTTCTAGGGATAGAAACTTTCAACTCAAGTTTTTCTTCATAAGATTGCATCAAGGCATCAACGATATGTTCGGTAAAGGCTTTATTTTGACTATAAGCATGAGGAGAATTTAGCACGGATTGCAACAAGGAAATACAATCAATTAAAGAGAAATTTTCATAATTAAATTCCTTGAAATCCAATATAGTGGGTTTAGCATCATCTAGGGTTTTATTTCTTTTAATCCCACTTTTATCAATTTCATCATCAAGATCTAAATACTCCGAATTTTTAGAACGCCTTCTAGGTAAAGGTGGATCATATTCAGTCCCATCATTATCAATATTAATATTGCAAAACAAAGATTTAATATGGGACACATCAATAACTTTTAGATCTTCATCTTTATTTTCATAGGAATTGGAAGAACACGCTTTAATAAAGGCATCTTTCATAGCACGCATCCTAGTGGTTCTTTCCTTTCACTCATCAATGGAAATTCTCATGGCTTTGAGAGACTCATTGATATCATGCTTAGGAGGAATAGATATAAGATTTAAAGAATCAACATCAAGAGAAATTCTATCAACGTTCCTAGCCAAATCATCAATCTTAAGCAATTTTTCTTCAGTCATAGCATTAGAATTCTTTTGTGAAGAAATAAATTCTTTAATATTAGATTCAAAATCAGCGGGCATCTTATTATAATTTCCATAAGAATTGTTGTAGGAATTACCATAATTATTAGAGGGATTACTAGGATAAGTCCTAGATTTGAAATTTCCTATATACGCGTTGTTACCAAAATTATTCCTACCAACAAAATTCACATCCATAGATTCATTATTATTCACAATCAAAGTAGACAAAGGAATATCATTAGGATCAGATGAAACACTCTTAGTAGCAAATAATTTCATAAGTTCATCCATCTTTCCACTCAAAACATTAATTTCTTCTATCGCATGCACTTCTTTATTAGTGGATCTTTCAGTGTGCCATTGAGAATAATTAACCATAACATTATCTCAGAGTTTAGTAGCATCTCCTAAAGTGATTTCCATAAAAGTGCCTCCTGCGGCCGAATCTAAAAGATTTCTAGAAGCAAAATTCAATCCGGCATAAAATTTTGTATAATCATCCACAAATTCAAACCATGAGTAGGGCAATTACATATCATTAATTTCATTCTCTCCCAAGCTTCTGCAACATGTTCATGATCAAGTTGCTTAAAATTCATAATATCGTTTCTAAGAGAGTTGATCTTAGCGGGAGGAAAATACTTAGAGACAAAATCATCTTTGCACTTGTTCCATGAATCAATACTATTTTTAGGCAAAGATGAAAACCAAGCTTTAGCACGATCTGTCGGGTGGTAGGTGCGACATATGCCAATGGGTGGCTTATCATTGTGGGAGCCAGTAAAACATCGCCGGTGCCTGGAAACAGGATGAGGCGAAGACATGCACGCCGACGAATCTTACCCAGCTTCGGGGCTCTCCGTGGAGATAACACCCCTACTGCTGCTCTGCGGGGTCTCCGCATGATCACTAGATGAACAAGTAGCTACACGATGCTCCTAGAGCTGTTTTGCGTGAGGAGGAAGAAGGGCACGGCTTGCTTGCTTCTTCTCCTTGTGTGGTGTCTAGAACTAGCTGGGATCAACCCTTTGCATGGGTGCCCCGGGGGGTTTATATAGGCCTACCCCCTGGGGGTACAATGGTAATCCGGCTGGTCGCGGGGCCCAGCCGTCTGTGACTACGCTCGCCGGCTTCTACGCCGGCTGCTAGGGCCCGCCGACTGGTGGGTCCCGCCGGCTGCCGGCCCCTCGGTCGACAGGCAGACCCCACTGTCCAGGACCTTGTCGGCAGCTGGTTACTGTTGCTTAATCTTCATGACGTGGGCTTCGTCGAGGTAGGCGTGGCTACAGTGCCGCCGTTCGGCGGGCGATTGCTGTAGCCTCACCGCGGCTTGTCTCCTTAATGGGGCGTCTCCTTCGAGGGAGACGACAAGCCGGCTGCGGGGAGCCGGCTCTGTCTTGGGCCGACTGGAGGAGGCGTGGCCGCCTTCGGGTGTCTCTCTGCCCGAAGGGGCCCACCGCCCGTGGGCCATACTGGTAGTTCATCGTGGATGACATCAGGGTCATCATGGCAACAGTGCTGCGCCGGACGGGTCATGGCCACCCGTACGGCGCGCTGTGCCGGTAGTGCTCCGGGATTCGGGGGTGGCAGGCTTCACTGTAGCCACGCCCCGTCACATCGCCGTTAGGTGGATGCAAACTTTGAGGGTACGGTCTCGACCACCTAGTGGGAGCCGGCTTCTTGGAGTCGGCCTTCTCGCGGCCGGCTTCTCGAAGTCGGCCCTCCCGTGGCTTTCTTCGCGAGGGCTAAAGTCTGGCCGCCTTCCGATAGCCGGCCTGGGTGACAGCCAGCAAGGGGAAGGCGGCCCCACGTCTTGGATTCTTGAGAGTCGGACAGGCTCTTAATTTTTTTAGAAGGGCCAGGGGAAGCCGGCTAGGCTAGCCATGGCTATTTACTCCGACACGATCTCTAAGCGAAAAAGGAAATAGCTTCAATTTAACAATATCATTATCGACATCTTTCTTCTTTTGCATGTCACACAAATCAAGGAAGCTATTAAGATGGGTAGCGGCATCTTCACTAGGAAGGCCGGAAAACGGATCTTTCATGACAAGATTCAGCAAATCCGCATTAATTTCACAAGATTCAACATCGGTAAGAGGAGCAATCGGAGTGCTAAGGAAATCATTATTGTTGGTATTGGTGAAGTCACACAATTAGGTATTATCTTGAGACATCGCGACAAACAAGCAATCCAACACACGAGCAAACAAAAGGCAAATGGGCAAAAAGAGGCAAATAGAGAAAGAGAGGGAGGATAGAGAGAGAGAGAGGGCGAATAAAACGGCAAGGGTAAAGTGGGGGAGAGGAAAACGAGAGGAAAATGGCAAATAATGTAATGCGGGAGATAGGGATTGTGATGGGTACTTGGTATATTGACTTTTGCGCAGACTCCCCGGGAATGGCCCTAGAAATTCTTCTTGCTACCTCTTGAGCACTACATTGGATTTCCCCAAAGAGGAGAGGATAATGCAGCAAAGTAGCGTAAGTATTTCCCTCAGTTTTTGAGAACCAAGGTATCAATCCAGTAGGAGGCTACGCGCGAGTCCCTCGTACCTACACAAAAACAATAGCTCAACGCAACCAACGCGCTTAGGGGTTGTCAATCCCTTCACGGTCACTTACGAAAGTGAGATCTGATAGAGATGATAAATAATATTTTTGGTATTATTGGTATAGAGATGCAAAGTAAAAAGTAAAAGGGCAAAGTAAAAAGGAAAGCAATAATAAAGTGATGGAGATTGATATGATGAAAAAGAGACCCTGGGGCCATAGGTTTCCACTAGTAGAAAACAGGGCTATGGTCCAGGCCGGCTCAGCCCATTAGTCCCGGTTCAGTCTAGAACCGGGACTAATGTGAGCATTGGTCCCGGTTCGTGCGGCTAAGGCATTAGTTCCGGTTCACTCGGGCCCTTTAGTCCCGGTTTAAGACATGAACCGGGACTAAAGGGTGCGATGACCTTTAGTCCTGGTTCGTGCCTCAAACCGGGACTAAAGATTAGACCTTTAGTCCCGGTTTGAGGCACGAACCAGGACTAATGGGGTTGAGACCTTTAGTCCCGGTTCGTGCCACGAACCGGTACTAAAGGTCCCATTTTCAAACTCTACCCCCCCCTGTGGATCGCCTTTTCAGTTTTAAAAAAATAAAAGAAAATAATGGAAATGTCAAAAAAATAAAAGAAAATAAGTTTCTCATGTGATATGTGGTATAGTTGTTGGGAAAATTTGCAAATGTGAATTTTGACTTTATTTGTAAAATCTCTCTGAAATTTGTAAAAATGGGCATAACTTTTGCATACTAACTCGGATGAAAAAGTTTTTTATATGAAAAATCATCTACTCAAAAAGTTACATCCAAATTTAATGGGGGGAACCTCGTTAAACATTTTAAAAATCCTCAAAAACCTAATAGAAAAAAAGTTACGGGGCTTTTAAGATCTAGAGGCAAAAAAATTCAAAAATATTCAAACAGTGGGCAAACTGTGGTCAAACAATGGTCAAACTAATTATTCTAGAATATTAGTGTTACTAAATAATTATTTTAGTTATTTCAATTTTGGTCAAATCTGGTCAAACTGTGGTCAAACTGTGGTCAAACAATGGTCAAACTAATTATTCAAGAAATATTAGTGTTACTAAATAATTATTGTTTTTTAAAACAATAGTTTCAAACTCAAACAGTGAAATGTGTCACTTCATGCTTAAGAAAAATCCCTGAAGGTTAATAGGATTGACATCTTACTATTGTCAGGAAAACAACAAGTGCAGACTTAGAGCGAGGGAGAATAGAACCCGGAAGTTAAGCGTGCTCAGGCTGGGGGAGTGGGAGGATGGGTGACTATTCGGGAAGTTAGATGATTTGGAATGATGAGGGGTGATCAGAGGATAAATTGAGAAGTGATGAGGGGTGGTGATTACAGACTAGAGGTTAAAATAATTTAGAAGTTTGAAAATAAAAAAAAATCAATTTTTTTTTCAAAAAAGAATCATAAAATTTCCTTTAGTCCCGGTTGGTGTTACCAACCGGGACTAAAGGTGGAGCTCCACGTGGCCGCGTCCTTTAGTCCCGGTTCTGGATTGAACCGGGACTAAAGGGTCAGGGCATTAGTACCGACACTTTAGTCCTGGTTTAGGAACCGAGACTAAAGGCCCTTACGAACCGGGACTATAGGCCCTTTTTCTACCAGTGTTCACTAGTGGCTTCTCTCAAGAGCATACGTATTCTACGGTGGGTGAACAAATTACTGTTGAGCAATTGATAGAATTGAGCATAGTTATGAGAATATCTAGGTATGACCATGTATATAGGCATCACTTCCGAGACAAGTAGACCGACTCCTGCCTGCATCTACTTCTATTACCCCACTCATCGACCGCTATCCGGCATGCATCTAGAGTATTAAGTTAAAAATAGAGTAACGCCTTAAGCAAGATGACATGATGTAGAGGGATAGTTTCATGCAATATGATAAAAACCCCATCTTGTTATCCTCGATGGCAACAATACAATACGTGCCTTGCTGCACCTTCTGTCACTGGGAAAGGACACCGCAAGATCGAACCCAAAGCTAAGCACTTCTCCCATGGCAAGAAAAACCAATCTAGTAGGCCAAACCAAACTGATAATTCGAAGAGACTTGCAAAGATAACCAATCATACATAAAAGAATTCAGAGAAGATTCAAATATTATTCATAGATAGACTGGATCATAAACCCACAATTCATCGGTCTCAACAAACACACCACAAAAAGAAGATTACATCGAATAGATCTCGACGAGAGAGGGGGAGAACATTGTATTGAGATCCAAAAAGAGAGAAGAAGCCATCTAGCTACTAACTATGGACCCGTAGGTCTGAAGTAAACTACTCAAATTTCATTGGAGGGGCTTGGATGATGATGTAGAAGCCCTCCGTGATCGATGCCCCCTCCGACGGAGCTCCAGAACAGGCCCCAAGATGGGATCTCGTGGATACAGAAAGTTGCGGCAGTGGAATTAAGTTCTTGGCTCCGTATCTGATCGTTTGGAGGTACGCAGGTATATATAGGAGGAAGGAGTACGTCGGTGGAGCTTCCAGGGGCCCACAAGGCAGGGGGCGCGCCCTTGGGGGGGCGCCCTCCACCCTCGTGACCGCCTCGTGGCTTTCTTGACAGAGGGTCCAAGTCTCCTGGGTCTTATCTGATGAGAAAATCGTGTTCCCGAAGGTTGCATTCCGTTTGGACTCCGTTTGATGTTCTATTTCTCCGAAACACTGAAATAGGCAAAAAACAGCAATTCTGGGCTGGGCCTCCGGTTAATAGGTTAGTCCCAAAAATAATATAAAAATGGAAAATAAAGCCCAATATAGTCCAAAACAGTAGGTAATATAGCATGGAGCAATCAAAAATTATAGATACATTGGAGGCGTATCAATGTATTACAGAACTAGTAAAGAGACTTGCCGGTAACGAGATTAAACTAGGTATTAAGATACCGACGATAGAATCTCGGGCAAGTAACATACCGATGACAAAGGGAACAACGCATGTTGTTATGTGGTCTGACCGTTAAAGATCTTCGTAGAATATGTAGGAGCCAATATGGGCATCCAGGTCCCGCTATTGGTTATTGACCAGGGAGGTGTCTCGGTCATGTCTACATAGTTCTCGAACCCGTAGGGTCCGCATGCTTAACGTTCGTTGACGATATAGTATTATATGAGTTATGTATCTTGGTGACAAATGTTGTTCGGAGTCCTGGATGAGATCACGGACATGACGAGGAACTCCGGAATGGTCCGGAGATAAAGTTTGATATATGGGATAATAGTGTTTATTCACCGGAAGGGGTTCCGGATGTTTCCCGAAATGTTTGGGTATGAGAACACTTCATTTGGGCCAAAGGGGAAAGCCCACAAGGTTTTAGGAAAGTGCAAAAGGAAGTTTTGCAGAGTCTAGGGGCCAGACGCCAGGGTCCCTGGTGTCTGGGTCCAGACGCCGGGAACCGTGGCATCTGGGCTTGGAGTCCGAGAAGGACTCTTGCCTTTCGGGTGAAACCGACTTTGTGGAGACTTTTACTCCAAGTTTCGACCCCAAGGCTCAATATATAAATAGAGGGGTAGGGCTAGCACCCAGGACACATCAAGAAACACCAAGCCGTGTGCCGGCTACCCCGTCCCCTCTAGTTTATCCTCGGTCATAGTTTTCATAGTGCTTAGGCGAAGCCCTGCGGAGATTGTTATTCACCAACACCATCACCATGATGGCGTGCTGCCGGAACTCATCTACTACTTCGCCCCTCTTACTAGATTGAGAAGGCAAGGACGTCACTAAGCCGAACGTGTGTAGAACTTGGAGGTGTCGTGCTTTCGGTACTTGGATCGGTCGGATCGTGGAGACGTACGACTACATCAACCGCGTTGATATAACGCTTCCGCTTTCGGTCTACGAGGGTACGTAGACATACTCTCCCCTCTCGTTGCTATGCATCACCATGATCCTGTGCGTGCGTAGGAATTTTTTTGAAATTACTATGTTCCCCAACAGTTTGGCCCACATGCAAAGCAATGGTGATTGTCCTCTCGCACCCACTTAAGCGGTTATCAGCGATATCGATACTTTCCATCTGTGCGCCCGCTTGGTCCATCACTACTTTGCCTGACAACAGGAGAGGTTAATTTTACTTAGGAGGGGATTTTTCTTACAATGATCTAATAATGATGATCATCAAACATTTATTTTTCTTACAACTCAACAATTACAACTCGATACTTAGAACAGAATATGACTCTATATGAATGCCTCCGGCGGTGTACCGGGATATGCAATGAATCAAGAGTGACATGTATGAAAGAATTATGAACGGTGGCTTTGCCACAAATACGATGTCAACTACATGATCATGCTAGCAATATGACAATGATGGAGCATGTCATAATGAACGGAACGGTGGAAAGTTGCATGGCAATATATCTCGGAATGGCTATGGAAATGCCATGATAGGTAGGTATGGTGGCTGTTTTGAGGAAGGTACTTGGTGGGTGTATGATACCGGCGAAAAGTGAGCGGTATTAGAGAGGCTAGCAATGGTGGAAGGAAGGAAAGTGCATATAATCCATGGACTCAACATTAGTCATAAAGAACTCATATACTTATTGCAAACATCTAGAAGTTATCAAAGCAAAGTATTACGCGCATGCTCCTAGGGGGATAAATTGGTAGGAAAAGACCATCGCTCGTCCCCGACCGCCACCCATAAGGAAGGCAATCAATAAATAAATCATGCTCCGACTTCATCACATAACGGTTCACCATACATGCATGCTACGGGAATCACAAACTTTAACCCAAGCATTTCTCAAATTCACAACAACTCAACTAGCATGACTCTAATATCACCATCCTCATATCTCAAAACAATAATCAAGCATCAATTTTTTTTTAGTATTCAACGCACTCAAAAGAAAGTTTTACAAATCTTGAATACAAAGCATATTATTATTAAGCAAATTACCATGCTATTAAGACTCTCAAAATAATCTAAGTGAAGCATGAGAGATCAATAGTTTCTATAAAACAAATCCACCACCGAGCTCTAAAAGATATAAGTGAAGCACTAGAGCAAAACTATAAAACTCGAAAGATATAAGTGAAGCACTAGAGTAAAACTATAGAGCTCAAAAGATATAAGTGAAGCACTAGAGTAAAACTATAGAGCTCAAAAGATATAAGTGAAGTATATAGAGTATTCTATCAAATTCCAAATTATGTATGGCTCTCTCAAAAGGTGTGTACAGAAAGGATGATTGTGGTAGACTAAGAAGCAATGACTCAAATCATAAAAGACACTCCAAGCAAAACACATATCATGTGGTGAATAAAAATATAGCTCCAAGTAAAGTTACCGATAGAAGTAGACGAAAGAGGGGATGCCTTCCAGGGCATCCCCAAGCTTTGGCTTTTAGGTGTCCTTAGATTATCTTGGGGGTGCCATGGGAATCCCCAAGCTTAGGCTCTTGCCACTCCTTGTTCCATAATCCATCAAATCTTTACCCAAAACTTGATAACTTCACAACACAAAACTTAAAGTAGAAAATGTCGTGAGCTCCGTTAGCGAAAGAAAACAAAACACCACTTCAAGGTACTGTAATGAATTAATTATTTATTTATATTGGTGTTAACCTACTGTATTCCAACTTCTCTATGGTTTATAAAATATTTTACTAGCCATAGATTCATCAAAATAAGCAAACAACACACGAAATACAGAATCTGTCAAAAACAGAATAGTCTGTAGTAATCTGTAGCTCGCGCACGATCTGGAACCCCAAAAATTCTAAACTAAACTGCTGGACGTGAGGAATTTACATATTAATCATATTCAAAAAGAATTAACTAAATAGCACTCTCCAAATAAAAATTACAGTAGTTATCGTGAGCACTAAAGTTTCTGTTTTTTACAGCAAGTTCAACAAGACTTTCCCCAAGTCTTCCCAATGGTTCTACTTGGCACAAACACTAATTAAACACAAAAAACACAACCAAAACAGAGGCTAAATAATTTATTTATTACTGAACTGTAGCAGAAAGCAGGGAATAAAAATAAAATTGGGTTGCCTCCCAACAAGCGCTATCGTTTAACGCCCCTAGCTTGGCATAACAAGCAAGAATAGATCTAGGTATTGCCATCTTTGGTAGGCAACCCATAAGTGGATCTCGTGATAGATTCATATGGTAATTTTATTTTATTTCTAGGGAAGTGTTCCATTCCCTTTTTTAATGGAAATTGAAATCTAATATTCCCTTCCTTCATATCAATAATTGCACCAACTGTTCTAAGGAAAGGTCTACCGAGAATAATAGGGCAAGAAGGATTGCAATCTATATCAAGAACGATAAAATTACGGGTACATAATTCCTATTTGTAACAATACAAACATCATTAATTCTTCCCATAGGTTTCTTAATAGTGGAATCCGCAAGATGCAAGTTTAGAGAGCAATCATCAAAATCACGGAAATCTAGCAAATCACACAAAGTTTTGGGAATAGTAGAGACACTAGCAACCAAATCACACAAAGCATAAAACTCATAATCTTTAATTTTAATTTTAATAGTAGGTTCCCACTCATCATAAAGTTTTCTAGGGATAGAAACTTTCAACTCATGTTTTTCTTCATAAGATTGCATCAAGGCATCAACGATATGTTCGGTAAAGGCTTTATTTTGACTATAAGCATGAGGAGAATTTAACACGGATTCCAAAAAGGAAATAAAATCAATTAAAGATAAATTTTCATAATTAAATTCCTTGAAATCCAATATAGTGGGTTTAGCATCATCTAGTGTTTTATTTCTTTTAATCCCACTTTTATCAATTTCATCATCAAGATCTAAATACTCCAAATTTTTAGAACGCCTTCTAGGTAAAGGTGGATCATATTCAGTCCCATCATTATCAAGATTAAAATTGCAAAACAAAGATTTAATAGGGGACACATCAATAACTTTTAGATCTTCATCTTTATTTTCATAGGAATTGGAAGAACACGCTTTAATAAAGGCATCTTTCATAGCACGCATCCTAGCGGTTCTTTCCTTGCACTCATCAATGGAATTTCTCATGGATTTGAGAGACTCATTGATATCATGCTTAGGAGGAATAGATCCAAGCTTTAAATAATCAACATCAAGAGAAATTCTATGAATGTTCCTAGCCAAATCATCAATCCTAAGCAATTTTTCTTCAATCATAGCATTAAAATTCTTTTGCAAAGAAATAAATTCTTTAATATTAGATTCAAAATCAGTGGGCATCTTATTATAATTTCCATAAGAATTGTTGTAGGAATTACCATAATTATTAGAGGGATTACTAGGATAAGGCCTAGAGTTGAAATTTCCTCTATACGTGTTGTTACCAAAATTATTACTACCAACAAAATTCACATCCATAGATTCATTATTATGCTCAATCAAAGTAGACAAAGGCATATCATGAGGGTCAGATGAAACACTCTTAGTAGCAAATAATTTCATAAGTTCATCGATCTTTCCACTCAAAACATTAATTTCTTCTATCTCATGCACTTTTTTAATAGTGGATCTTTCAGTGTGCCATTGATAATAATTAACCATAATATTATCTAGGAGTTTAGTAGCTTCTCCTAAAGTGATTTCCATAAAAGTGCCTCCCGCGGACGAATCTAAAAGATTTCTAGAAGCAAATTTCAATCCGGCATAAAATTTTTGTATAATCATCCACAAATTCAAACCATGAGTAGGGCAATTACGTATCATTAATTTCATTCTCTCCCAAGCTTGTGCAACATGTTCATGATCAAGTTGCTTAAAATTCATAATATCATTTCTAAGAGAGATGATCTTAGCGGGAGGAAAATACTTAGAGATAAAAGCATCTTTGCACTTGTTACATGAATCAATACTATTTTTAGGCAAAGATGAAAACCAAGCTTTAGCACGATCTCTAAGCGAAAAAGGAAATAGCTTCAATTTAGCAACATCATTATCGACATCTTTCTTCTTTTGCATGTCACACAAATCAAGGAAGTTATTAAGATGGGTAGCGGCATCTTCACTAGGAAGGCCGGAAAACGGATCTTTCATGACAAGATTCAGCAAAGCAGCATTAATTTCACAAGATTCAGCATCGGTAAGAGGAGCAATCGGAGTGCTAAGGAAATCATTATTGTTGGTATTGGTGAAGTCACACAATTTGGTATTATCTTGAGCCATCGCGACAAACAAGCAATCCAACACACGAGCAAACAAAAGGCAAACGAGCAAAAAGAGGCAAATAGGGAAAGAGAGGGAGGATAGGGAGAGAGGGTGAATAAAACGGCAAGGGTGAAGTGGGGGAGAGGAAAACGAGAGGCAAATGGCAAATAATGTAATGCGGGAGATAGGGATTGTGATGGGTACTTGGTATATTGACTTTTGTGCAGACTCCCCGGCAACGGCGCCAGAAATTCTTCTTGCTACCTCTTGAGCACTACGTTGGATTTTCCCGAAGAGGAGAGGATGATGCAGCAAAGTAGCGTAAGTATTTCCCTCAGTTTTTGAGAACCAAGGTATCAATCCAGTAAGAGGCTACGCGCGAGTCCCTCGTACCTACACAAAAACAATAGCTCAACGCAACCAACGTGCTTAGGGGTTCTCAATCCCTTCACGATCACTTTTGAAAGTGAGATCTGATAGAGATGATAAATAATATTTTTGGTATTTTTGGTATAGAGATGCAAAGTAAAAAGTAAAAGGGCAAAGTAAAAAAGCAAAGCAATAATAAAGTGATGGAGATTGATATGATGAAAAAGAGACCCGGGGGCCATAGGTTTCACTAGTTGCTTCTCTCAAGAGCATAAGTATTCTACGGTGGGTGAACAAATTACTGTTGAGCAATTGACAGAATTGAGCGTAGTTATGAGAATATCTAGGTATGATCATGTATATAGGCATCACGTCCAAGAGAAGTAGACCGTCTCCTGCTTGCATCTACTACTATTACTCCACTCATCGACCGCTATCCAACATGCATCTAGAGTATTAAGTTAAAAACAGAGTAACGCCTTAACACTACAAAAAGAATACACTTCCGTGATGATACATGTTTGTCACAGTAGGTCGTGTTTTCTGTCATGCATGTACATCCATGACAAATTTATGACAAAATCAAGATAGTCATACCTGTGATGTCGTAGAAGTGTTCCGTGACATTGCCAAAATTATCATCACGGAAGTGTCCACTTCCATGACGATAAATCGCGCATCACAGAAGTGCTTTCGTCAAGGGTGACCGACACATGGCATCCACCATAACGGAAAGCCGTTAAGCTATCGAGTCGGATTTTGGAACCGATAACTCGTTAACAGCCACGACCAATGCCGATTTTCCACGTGTAAAATTCTCATTGACTGACGGATCCACGCGTCAGCTCCGCGTTGGCACAGGTGTCACTCATCCAAAGGTCGAGATGGGCCTATGATATGTTGACACATGGACCGGACCAAAAGTGGCCCACAAAGATTAAATGGGCCGGCCCAACCAAAGGCCCATAAGATTTAGCGGACCATAATGGGCCGGCCCAGCTAAAGGCCCACAAAATTTAGCGGACCATAATGGGTCGGCCCAGCTAAAGGCCCACACGATTTTGCAGACCATAATTGGCCGGCCCAGCTAAAGGCCCACAAGATTTTGCGGACCACAATGGGCCGGCCCAGCTAAAGGCCTACTAGATTCTGCCAACCATAATGGGTCGGCCTAGCTAAAGGCCCAACATTCTCTGTCAAATCGGCCCGTCAACGGCCTGTCCTAAACTTGTCATCAACGCGGCCCATGGTCACTTCTAGCCCGTTAACAGTCCGCTAAGTAATTGGGCCGAATTACGGCCCGGTGTATTTCCAGCCTGTTAAAGGTCCGGCTTCATTTGGGCCCATTTACAGGCCATCAAAACTTTCGGCCCATAAACGACCATGAAGGATTTGGGTCATATTCGGCCATGTCTGACATTCGGCCTGTTAGAGGCCCACTATAGCTTTGGGCCACTTTCGGCCTATTGTCATTTTCGGCCTGTTAATGCCGGACGTAAACCATGGGCCATATGTGGCCCAACGTCATATTGGGCCCAATAACGGCCCATATAAAAATGACGATAATCTAGCCCGACCGAAGTTCCGGCCTGTTAAAGGCCCGTGTATTAGGTCGACACATTTACGGCCCATCTGAATTTCGGCCTGTTCAAGTCCAGTGGGTTATTTGGCACAATCAGGGCCCAATCTCGCTTTTGGTCTATTAAAGGCCCATGTATTTTATGGTCTCGAGATATTTATACCTATAAACGGCCAATTTTTACTGAGGGCCCAAATTATGTTTAGGCCTGTTAAAGGCCCACTATGGGCACAAGCCTACCAGAAAAATATGAAAGCTTATGCTGATTTAGGCCCAGATATTTTTAGTGCGCTACATGTCAATTTCGGCCCGTAATCGTTTTTAGCCCAATTGGAATGGCCTCGACGAGTGTTGGCATGTTGGGATCCTACAAAGGTTTCAGCCGAATACATTACTAAGATAAACCTACACTATACAAAAATAGCGTCGTAATTGCTGCAGCCTGAGGCAGCATCATAAATGTTGTATCACAACAAAATAAATTCTAACCATACAACAAAAGGCCTGTTGGCATAAAGTTTACAGTCCTTCCAAATAAAAGCACCATCAGATGTATAGAAGCACAGATCATTTGACCTGAGTGCTAATGTTTCAGGCTATAGAATCTGATGGAGCAGCATGATCTCCACCTTTTTTCCACCATTGCTCTTGAACAATGAAGCGAATGTCTGATAGTCTGGTTTCAAAACCATTCATATCTTGACGACATTTCTCAACCACTATTCTTGTTTCCGAAACAACGTCCATTAGGGATTGGACTTGTGTCTGGAGCACAGATATATCACTCTGTCTAGCAGGAAGATTTTGTTCAGTAGGCGATTTGGACGAGGTTACCTTGACAACCAACCCAGAATTACGCAGGAAGGTTCTTTTTGCACTATTAGTGGAGAGATACTGACGCACTACAGCAAGAGGCACTACAAAACAAAATACACTTCCGTGATGATACGTGTTTGTCACAGTAGGTCACTTTTTTTGTCATGCATGTACATCCATGACAAATTTATGACAGAATCAAGATAGCCGTACCTGTGCTGTCGTAGAAGTTTTCCATGACATTACCAAAATTATCATCACGGAAGTGTCCACTTCCATGACAATAAATCACGCGTCATAGAAGTGCTTTCGTCAAGGGTTACTGACACGTGGTATCCACCGTAACGGAACGCCGTTAAGCTATCGGGTCGGGTTTTGGATCCGATAACCCGTTAACAGCCACGACCAATGGGGATTTTCCACGTGTAAAATCATCATTGGCTGGAGGAGACACGTGTCAACTCATCCAATGGGCGAGACGCGCCTATGATATGTTGACACATGGACCGGCGCATCAAGTTTAAATGGGCCAGCCCAACTAAAGGCCCACAAGATGTTGCGGACCATAATGGGCCGGCCCAGCTAAAGGCCCACGATATTTTGCGGACCATAATGGGCTGGCCCAGCTAAAGGCCCACAAGATTTTGCAGGCCATAATGGGCCGGCCCAGGTAAAGGCCCATAAGATTTTTGTGTGCCGTAATGGGCCGGCCCAGGTAAAGGCCCGCAAGATTCTTGCGGATCATAATGGGCCGGCCCAGCTAAAGGCCCACGAGATTTCACCGACATTAATGGGCCGGCCCAGCTGTAGGCCCACAAGATTTTGAGTACCCTAGTAGGCTGACCCATTAACTGCCTGCCATGTTTTGGGCCAAATGCCGGCCCATATTTGATCCAGTCCATTAATGGCCTGCCACGCTCCGGGCCTAATAGTGGCCCATATGAGATCCGGCCCGTTAAAGGCCTACCACGTTCTGGGCAAAATTACGGCCCAGATTAGGTCCGGCCCTTTAAGACGCTTTGGGCTCAAATATGGCCCATATCAGATTCGGCCCGTCAACTGAACACTATGCTTTTGGGCCCACTTGCTAAAGGCCCACTTAGTAATTCGGCCTGATATTAGTTTTGGCCTATTAAGGGCCCGTTTAACATTTCGGCCCTATATTAATTTCAGCCTGTTAAAAGCCCGTCATATAGTTGGGCCTAACTACGGCCCGGTTTGCATCCGGCCTGCTCGCAGCCGATATCTGATTGGGCCAAACAAGGACCGAGACAATTTTTCAGCATGTTAAAAGCCCGTGATTTGATTCGCACAATCATGGGCCGGAGTTCATTTCGGGATGCTGCCGGCTCGTGAGCTGATCGGCACGTTTCAGGCCCAACCTACATCGTGATTGCATGACGGCCCGATTATGTACCGTAATTTTCCGGTTTGGCCGCTTTACTGCGAAGACAGGATATATATACACTAAAATAAATGCAGTATCATGAATAAGAAAAAACCTAGACTATACAATAAAGAAATTACGACATATTACATCCACTGGGCATCAAAGTTCGCCACTATGATAATAAAGCACAAGCAGACAGCAGATTACATACACTGGGCATCAAAGATCGCCACCAATGCAAATAAACACGCCGACAAAATAATATACAAAACCGACAGCACTTTAATAGAGTTCAAGAAAGGTTAGCCCTGCTGGGGAGCTGCAGGGCAAGCAGCTGAGTAAGATGATGAGATAGTGCTTGTTCAACACTTGTATCTTCCTCACTCTAAAAGATAAACAAGCAGACAGATGACAGGTTTTGCACATAAAAGTATCAGTGCTGACAATTCATCACATTTCTTACCGACGAATAAAGTGACACAGTTTAAATTTGCATTAACACAATATGGTATTATTCAGGTCAAGACATGGCAGGAAATGATATTGTGAAAGAGCTGGCAGCTTCACGACACCACTGGATTACAGATCAAGAACTCATAAGTATCAATGGTTAGTGTGCTGTCAATTTATACCATTTTAGATTGGCAAACAAAGAGACGGTTTAAATAATAGTAGAATGATATGACATTGTTCATAGTTAAGACATTGCAGAATATGACATTGTGCTGTAGTGGGTAGGTTCACGACACCACTGGATTACAGATGAAGAACAGAAGCATACATGTAGTGCAAAAGAAGATCACTTGCTCTGTATAGTTTAATTTACATGGTATGAAGAAGGAACTTGGTTGTACAACTGAAAACTTAAATTGAGAAAGGATGAACTTTTGTTTATGAACTACATATAATAAACTTTAAACAAGCAATTTGATGCAAACACCAAAAATAAACGGCTGTTGCATTCATGCCTAACCAAATATATACAACAAAGTTTGAAGGCTTGAGATGGACAAACTTACATTATTGGTGAAGGCAGGCTCTATAAAGGCCTTGTCCATGCTGATGGGGGGCAATTCAAGAAGTTTACCACAGAATCTTCTTCAAAAGCATTGCCTTTATTCTACATTTTGTTAAGAGTAAATATAGATGTGATAATATACGAAAATGGAGAATATTTAAGATAAGATGAAGAGTGATGCTACATAACCAAGTAGCTATAAATGTAAGTGCAGTGATACAGGCAAAAGGTACAGCCAAGAGCAATGCACAGCTAAAGTTCTTCAGTACCAACCTTATGGTAAGAGTAAATATAGATATGATGTGTAGAAAATGGAGGGCAACGGAAAATAAGCTGCAGAGTGATGGTACATGAACAACTACCTGTCATTATAAGTACACTGATAAAGGACAACATGTACTTACAAGAGCAATGCAGAGCTAAAAAACATTGGCATTGGATATATTCTACACTAATGTAACCATTCATACAGATTAGATAATTTGGAGCGAACAATTGATAAGCAAGCTATCATGCATACTTCTGTCACATAATGAACTAGGTATGTATGCAAGTACAGTGATACAGGACAACAGGTACTAACAAGAGCAAAGCAGCGGGCATGATATTTGTGATATCCTGTCGTTCTTGTCAAACCGGAGCTCTTCTTCGAGCAGATTTCCTGCAAAAAAAGATCCATAAGGCACATGCAGAAAAGTAGAAGTTCAAATTGTCATGTGATTTCATAGACAGTACCTCATCCTGGGAACGAGACCAGTGCATAACAAGGTTTTTCCATTCAATGTCTTCTAAATTTAGCATAGGAGACTTCACCGGAAATTCATTTATAGACTTGCCATCAAAGTGTGATTTCCTCAGGTAACACCGATATTGCTGCAATGCTTCCTTGAAAAGCAAAAGCAAGCTTTGCATGACTATCCAGATTGACCCTCGCCTAGTTACAACAATGTAATGTAAATCATTGATATGTTCAATCAGCAGAAAATAGGAAAATAATAACCATGAATAATAGCACTTACACATAAGTTGGACAGGAAGATGTGAAAATGGTGTTTGTCTTCACAATAATCTTCCCATGATGGGAATATATGCACGTAGTCCCTAACAACATTGAAAGCATTGTCTTTTAAACTGGGAATAAATGGAATGGGGTTCCAATCTGCAGGAATTGGCCGTCTCTGCAGTTGGGATAGGTCTTCGGCCGGTGGACTTGCTGTACTTTTTGCTGGAGTGGGATTCTTCTGTGGTACAGCTGGTGCTATGGCAAATGAAATTGGTATACCTTTTGCTGGAGTGCAGGTCCTGTGTGGTGGGGCTAGTGGTGTGGCCAGTGATGTATGGGTACAGTCTACTAGAGTCGGTCCTACGTTTTGTGTCACTGGTTGTACAACCAATATAAGTGGGGTGCTGTCTGATTTCTTCGGCACCACCACGTTTTTCAAGGACTTTGCTGGTGCTCCTTCAGGTTCAGCAATCACCCTCTTCCTTTTTGATGTTTGATGCACCAAAACAGCATTTGAGTGGGAAAATATGGTACGATGACAGATGGAATGTGTATTGATAATGGATGGGCATGGCATCTCGACATATATGATGAGTAAACTAAGCAGATGGCGGTGCAACAAAGTAGAAGAAATGCAAGACAACATATGCAAGATACGCGCAATCAATAAAACCTTGCCAAATTAGAACAGGCACCTTGATGGGTGAATAGGACAGGCCATCTGCCTTTGACTCCTCGAGGTTAGAATAGTCATTAGGATGATATTCTGAACAAGAATCAACAGGTGGGGAGCGCATGAGTTTCATTGCTTCCAGAATGGCACTCAATGCCTTGGTGCCAATTTTGTAAGTCATTGCAGTGTTCCACAATATTCTTCTAATGCGCGGATTCTGATATTCATTGTAATTGCGTATGATATCTGAGAACCATGAAAACATAAATAGTTGTGAGATTATCTTTGTAATGCAGATGATATTCTAATATAGGGGCGCCCCTGTAAACACTTGTGTGCTATCACTGGATTCTGATGAGAGAGCTCATGTGTGCTGTAATATGGTGCGTGCATTTATATAATCTGGCACAAATACACAAAAAAATAAGCTCCAGAAGTAAGGACAGCGAACTCCGGTGAGCTCTGAAAAATCGACTGACCCAATTTTGAAATTTAGTCTACTATGATTTAACTAGTGTGGAATATAAAAGGGGAAAACAATGAGCATTGCAAGTATGGTGTTGAGCGTGCCATAGTGGATCTGAAGGTGCAAACCGGACAAAGGCAACTTCGCAACCAAGACAAGAAATCAGAGTAAAGCTGTGGCGATCTATTTTCTTGCTGTGATAAATAAGTTGAGCAGATACGAAAGAGTACCGCCTCTGGTGCGGCGCCGTGTACGCATCTGCTGGGAATTTGATGATGCTGCGGTAGCGATGGCTGTCGGCGGCGTGGAAGCAGATCTAGGAGGGTAGACGGTGGCGACAGGGCGCAGTGGACAAGACGGTCGTAGGAGCGGCGCCGGCAAGGTGGACGACGGCGGGGATGAAGCGAGAGGACGGGATGCAAGGATCCCGGTCCGAAGCCGTGGATGAGAGAGGTCGATCTCTCGTAATGGAAGGCGGCGTCGGGGTATCAGCTCCGGCATAGTGGAGGAGGACAGCGGTGGATGGGGTGGCGGACGGAGGAGGGTGGGGTGGAGAGGGTGTTTTGGTGCCCACGGAGTACGAATGGGGAAAAGGGAGGTAGAGAGGAAGGGGGGAACCATGTATTCAGGGCGCGCTTGTCTCAAATGCGAGGAAATTTACAAACTTACCCCCCGTTTCAAATTTCTACTACATCACAGCAACACTAGTCGGTTGGGGATAGGACGGTAATCTCGCATACACCGAATATTTGCCGACGAGAGTTTGTTTTTGGCGCCCATCGTGTATGAATATGAATCGGGGAGGGAGTCGATTTCGGCCGAGGACACACTATGTTTTGGCGCCCACCGTGTATGAATCCGGGTGAGAGGCGGTTACGTCACGTTTGGGTGAAATTACAAACCTACCCCTATCGAAACCTATAGATATCCAGCATATAGGCTTTGCGTGGCAGGGATAGGAACTAGTGATTTCCATCTCGCAGATTTTAGTTTCGGGCGGTTACTGCAACTTTCCCCGCTTCGTTCAAATTTTGCAGAGTGCACGTTTACCGTGCCAACTCAATTCGAATCCCGTTTGTATTCTATTTTTTCGGGCGGGATCCATTTTCAATTGGAATTACATTGTATATACATCATTTTTTATATATACTTTCAAAAGCACAACACCATTTATACATAAATATGGTTTACAAATGGCATGATCTCAGATTCATAAGGTTGTATCCATCAATTTGGATTTTCAAATATTTGAAACCACTTTATGTTGAAATCCAATGTATGCATTCCTTGCTGACTGTCTCCAATTAATGTGTGTTTCATGCGGGTTTTTTTACTTCTCAAACATGTATAATGTGTTTCACACACGCAACATATAGTGTAATCTCGTTTATACATTAATTGCATATAAACCATGCATTGTTTGTAATTGAAGAATCTATGGATCACCAATATTGATAAACTATATAACATTACACATGTGCCCAAATTCAAATGAATATGCATGTTTGATACACCAATTTGCGTTATGATATTATCGATGTCGTGATCTCTAGTTTAAATATTTGAATCCCCTTTAATCCAGATATTCGTCTCATATAGCTATCACTCATGCTTATATAGGACTATCTCTCTGGACCTATACGCGTTCATCGTCTCTCAGGTATCTCTCGTGCTACCTGTATGTCGACAATGATCTTTTATCTTCGTAACACACTGACGGTACTCTCTCCCTCGACCTTCATCACTCTATCTCTCTAAGTATATCTCGCTCCCTGCTATGTGTCTCTAACTATGATTCTCCATGTGGGATCTCTTTATCTCACACAAACACAAAACTTTGTCTCCCGGGATCTCATTTCTCTCTACTATTCCCATGTGTGCCACTCGCACACCCCTCATACAGAGATGTCTTTCGCTCCTTAGATATGAGAACCTACGACTCTTCCTCTTCAATATCTCTTTCTCACACACAAACAGAAACTCTGTCTCCCAGGGTCTCATATTTCTCCATTGTTCTCTTGTATGTCGCTCACACACACCCTCTCTCCCTAGAGATATCTTGCGTTCCCTCATATGTCTCTCTAGCTATCACTCTCGTTGTGAAATATCTTTCTCTCTCACAGACACAAAACTCCGTCTCTCTGGATCTCATTTCTCTCTGATATCTGTTTGTATGTGACTCACACGCACCCTCTCTCTATCTCTCTCACACCCACACACATAACCCAGCCTTCTGATCCACTATACTCCTATCTCTAACGCACACTAGCTAGCATACTTATCTTTCTATTTATCTGTTTCTCCATCAACCTTCTTTCTCGCCCTCACTCTTGATTCCTATCACGCACACTACATATGTTTCTCTCTACATGAAGTCAAGTGCCCTCTCACACACATATATAACTTCACCCTTTGAACCACCCGACGGTCATCTCCAACACCCAAACTAGCGGATGTCCCTCTAGCTAGCATCTCCATCTCTGTATCTATCTATAGTTTCTCCGTCAACATTTCTTTCTCGCACGGAGTCTTGCTTCCTATCACCCACACTATATATGTCTCTCCATACATACGCATTTATAGGTTGGTCTCTTTTGCACAATCGTTGCGCCTCACTCCCTCTGCTCGCCATAGATGCATGCTCCAGCCCACGCCACTATCTCTTAAAGACAAAAACACATGCTCAATTGTCGGGACTTCTTCCATGCATTCTCACATGCATGCATCTTGTCATACCGATCCGTCTCTCCCATGTCGTTGATCTTATGACTTATGTCTTCTTTCTTTTATCTCGGTCATGCGCGCGCGCACACACACACATCCCACGTATACATGTATACCTCTCACACATGCACGTTCAAGGTCTCTATGTCTCCATACGTAGTTAATTACCCTCAATCCTAACGCCACATCGAATCGTTCTCCTCTTTTGTGCACATAACTTCCGCCTGGATGGGTAAAAAACACACACTCACACTTAACAATCTCCTTCTAGCTACCCCCCCTCCGCCTCTCACTCTTCCCCTATATCCCTGAAACCAATAAGACCATCCATTAGTTTAATTCCCGCCTACATGCACCATTGATATATAGTAGTCTTCCTCGGTGTCTCTCGAACAAACACGTTCTCTCGAAGTCGACTCCTCTCACGCGCACACACCTTCTCTTCCCTCTCTACGGGCATTTTCTCTCTCGCCCCCCATCGTTGGTGGCCTCTGCCATACACATCACCTCTCTATGATGAAAGCCATGGACACTTAAATTACATCTGCCACAGAGGACCTTGCGACACACACACACACGCACCCCCCCAACACATACACACTAAGACTCCATCTCTCTCTCTATATCTCTCACACACACACAAACACACACACACGCAAGCACGCCCCCCCACACACACACTAAGACTCCATCTCTCTCCCTCTCTCTCACACACACACATAAACTAAGACTCCATCTCTCTCTCTCTCACACACACACACCCCACACACACACTAAGACTCCATCTCACACACACATGCTCTAGGCGGAGCATTTGTTCCTACCACCCTTCATCCAACCTTACCCGTATGATGAACAATCAGCTTTATTTACTTGCATAACATGGACAAATTCCACTTTACTTTAGTAGTCAGCAAACTTATCATCTGTACCCTTATAAAAAACAAGTTGGTGGTGATGGTGTGCCTGCCATCTTGTAATACAGACCGTATGATCTATATCTGACGATAGAAAGCAAACTATGATAATTTTACAAAAGATACCCGCACCTCTCTCCACATCATTATCTCCCGCAACCTCATTGCTCAGCAATTAAAAAAGGAATAAGTCTCTGGAACAATCTAGCATGCATGGTGGCCGCTGCCGCCTGCCGGCGCCGTCCATCCCCATGCCTCCGCCCATTCCGACTACCAGTCACCACCACGCTCCACTCCTCGCCTTATCTCTCATCTTTCATTTTTTATGACATTCTCGAGATACCAGTTTTCCAATAAAATTCTCGAGATATCATTAGTTTTTACACATGGGATTACTCCTGCATGGGTCAATCACAACAGGTGTTCTGTAAAAAAAATGCATATTGATGTTCCATGCAACGCACGAGAATCTTGCTTGTAATTATATAACGCAAATCACGAGCAGGAAGTGATATTTTTTTTGACACAACCATGTTAACATGGCCACGTAAATCACTAGCTAAAGTAAATACCATTATACTTATATCCTGATGCAAAAGGTTGAGTACATGTCCGAAGAGTAGAGTCGCACACACGCACTCTGTCTCTCAGAATCTCTCACACACACACACCAGTTACGTGACGCCCACTTAAGCAGACACACATGTTACAATTTGTGCACCCGCGGGTACACGTGATGCTGCGCATTTATTTAAGCCGGAAGACGAACCCAAACAGTACTTGCATTCATTCCTCTCCCGCCGCCTCTTCTCTGGTCGCCGTCGCCCGGTAGCCATGGGCCGGCCGAAGGTAACAACATACGCCATACTCCCGCCGGAGCGACGCTTTAATATGGAAATTTTAGTGGCCATGCATGCATCTTTTTGTGCTAGCACTCCTATATAAGGGTTGACCGGTCGCTTCCCGCGGACTTGCGCGGGTGGTGGAAGAGGATGGAGAAGGGAAGCGGGTTGTGGAATAACGTTTTTTACCATAATTTCCTAGGAAACCAAGTGCAATAATTGATTAGTTTTGCAAACTACCAGTACTACACCTGAAACGGTTCAAAATCTATACTCCCTTGCCAGCGTGCGCTTCCTGCGTGAAACGGTCAGCGTCGCCCTGGAGCGTCAGTGCCACATTAATGCCCGGCCAGAGCGGAGGCGACCTCTCACTAGCGCCGGCTTTGAAGTGGCGCGACGGCCGAGAGAGTGCCACTTCCCGGTGCACGCGACTGCTCCGCATCGAGACTGGCCATAGGCCCTGTTTGGATCCATGGGTTAGAGTTAGTTTGAGCTAGTTGGGGCTCAAATAGCCCTAAACTATCCAAGCATGAGGGTTTAAATTGGAGCAAGTTGCACCGAACCCACCAAAAAAAACTATCCCACCCATGAGGGTTTAAACTGGAGATAGTTCTCATTGGGACCACTGAAAAATCACTTTTCTCTCTCCATGAAGTGCATTTATTGTCAATCTAACCCTGTCACCCAAACACCTCTTTGGCTAAAGTTAGTACAGGGTTAGTCATGAGTTAGTCTAACCTCTAGCTAAGTTAGAGTATCAAACAGGAGCAGTATAGGACATGCAAGTTGCTCAAAGCATACAGGCAAATTCGTACGTGAAAGGATTTTTTTCTTTTTGAAAATGGAACGTGAAAGGAATTTTTTTAGAATGCTCTTGGCATGTCGCTAACATGTGATAGTTAACCAACCTTAATAGACGGCAGAAACGCCAGCCCACCACACTTTGATAGAGATGAGGAGGGACAAGCGATACAGGCTGCTGGATTACTAGAGATAGGTGTCGCACGGAAGCCAAGAAATATGGTGATAGCGTGGGTTAGCCATGTACTAGTATGATGTAACTACACTTGGCTGCCGTGTTTCATACTCTTCCAGTCCACTGTGGAGATGATTGGTTAATTTTATATCGCTGAATAATATTAAATATTATGAGTGCAGACGCTCCACCACGAGGTTCCTTGCTCCTTCTCGGTCGTCCGGAATCTATGTTCTTCCACTCTATTTTTTTACGTGAGCTTTGTTCATCCTTTTGCCAACACACGAGACATCTAGCATCATGGTGCACGTGTTATGCAAGGATCGTTCCATCTATATGAAGAACACGTGGGACTGGAACTACGAGACGAACATGTACCCAGGAGTGGACGTAGGAACCTGAGTAATGTAGCGCAGTAAGTGAAGTAGAAAGGCACAAATCGTATGAACATGCGTGGAATATAGGGTGTGTTTGGTTGCGTTCTCATCTCAGCATAGTTGTTCCCACTTCAGGCATGCTCAACTCAACACCCCTCTTCATGCATGCTCTCTTCATGCATGCTTCTAGTGTATTTTTGCTAAACTAGTGTGGACTCATGCACCCTCCATACACTCTACCAAACACCCAAAAGTAGGTCGAGAAGGGAACTCTTGGGCGGCATTTGTCTCTTACTACGTACTACCACTAAATGTTGTACGTGCAATGCACGGTGATGTTATGGAGTACGTGCCTAAGTACTCTACTACTACTATATTAGTTGCAGGCACATATTAACTTTTATATTGGTTTACGTGTATGCCCCGAGACCTTCCAACTAGACATGTCTTTGTCTCCATTTTTTTGCGGAAAACGTGTCTTTGTCTCCAAGTCGAACTTTGTATCGTTCATACCACTAAGTACTACTACGTGCGGTCTCCGACCCAGAAGTGGAAGATGTAGAGACGCTCTACCACGTTGTTTTTTTATGCTGGGCTCTACCACGCTGTTCATGTCCCACTCCTTTCGCTGACGTGTGGGACATCCAGCACGTGTCATGTTTGGCACCCTTCGTCATAAGAGTTGAAACGCTAGCATTCATCAGAAATAAAAATTAATTATAAATCGGCAGTGATACTATTTATCTTGCGAACCAATGAGCAGTGATACTATACCTTGATATTGGAAAGAATACTACTCCGTTTGCCAACATGTGGGACGTCGACCATCCTGGTCCACTTGCCATGCACGCAGAACTCCAAGGGAGTCACCTAGGTTGGCGCTCCGCAGTAACAATGACTAATGAGCCGTCAAATCACAGGCCCACCTCCCACTTTGAAGTTGCTTGGACGAAGGAACCATCATGACTTCGTTGAATTCCGCTTCTTGAAGAAAACTACTGTACCGGCAGTACTGCTAGCTACAGTAGTTACTACAACAGAGGCCTCCTTTCGTTCATAGGATAGGAATATGAAAATCATGGGAAGTGAGATGACATGCATCTCAATTCCTATAGAGAAAGAGATGCCATTTGATGCTTAGGATAGGAATTTTTCCATTTAGTCTAGGCTAATGTACTGGTAATTTTCTCTAAAAACTACAGTAGTAACTAGTAGTACTGGTACATGCTCGTACCCAGACACACACACACACACACACTAACTACTAGTACTACTACTTCTCACATGCTGGCCAGATGCCGTCGTTCTCCTTCCCGGCTTTGTCGGTGACACCCCACCGTGCTTGGATCTCCGCCGACCTCTCCGCAGCAGCGCGTGCGTCCTTTTCTTTCTTGTGGCGGCGGGCCTCTCTTTTCTTGAGTGCTTTCTGACTTTTCCACTCCCTCTGTGCGGCTTTGGCCGCCTCTTGATGTACCGCCCATTCGGCGTTGGCATCTTCAAATTCCTCCCACATAGTTGTGAGGTCGCGAGCGGTGATGAACTCGGCACAGTGGGATGCCATCGCTTCCCTACCATTTTGTGTGCGGTCGTGGGTGGCGAGGAACTCGGCGCGGCGGGATGCCATCGCTGCCTTACCGGTTAGTGTGCGGCGCGGTGGCATGAACGACGCTTGGTGAGAGCTCTGGGGTGGAGTGGCCGGACAACCGTATATTGCATTGGTTTGTCAAGAGCTCAAGGACAGAAGACGAAGCAAATTTGGATTCCCCTTCAATCCTGGTCATTTATTACCGAATAAAATGCATTGGCGGTCATCGAACTTGTCTTGGTAGCTCACTTTGATCATTGTATATGAGATATGGTGATTATACGGTCACTGGCTCAGCGTATAGCTCCGTATTTGTCTAGTTGACTAGTCAAACAGTCCGCATGCGCCTCATCAGCTCGTGTTCTTTATCTATCTACGTGGGCCTACCTGTCAATGGAGAAAGAAATACTGTAAAAACCAAAATTATGCTAGAGTCCGGACCGCTTCCGCAGCCCGCTCTCACCGCATTGGCCCCTCAAGACGCCAGCTGCCCGCCGCATGCATGCATAGCAAGTAGTACTCCTTATGTGGAGGAGAGAGAGGCATTAACAAAGACAAGGAGTGGGCTCTGCAAGAGCCCGTCTCTACACGCGCTCCTAGGTATAAAAAATAATTCTAAAAAAGGCATAAAAAACAATTGTGTCTTAAAAAAGAAAGGTAAAAAACATTCGAGAGGAAATAGATAGAGAGAAAGTGAGAAAAAGCTGTAACCTGGGCATTACATGAGGAAGGAGGGAGTGGTGCACATGCCAAGTTCATTGGGCTGCCGTGTTTCACAGTCCTCTGTCGTAACAGTGGAGACAATAGCTTTCATCAAACATAAACAATGAATGCTCATTGCTCGTCCTCTATATCAGAAAGAATACTTTCATTCGCCGACATGTGGGACGTCGACCATCCTGGTCCACCTGCCATGCCCAAAATTATCCTGGTCTACCCCGGTCGTATCGCAGGCCCAACCTTTCCCATTGTAAGTTGTTCGGACGAAGGAACCATCATGACTTCGTTGAATTCCGCTTCTTCAAGAAAACTTACTGTACCCGCAATACTGCCACCACATGCGAAGACTGGACGGCACTGTACCACGTCATATCACTGAAACCCACTAGGCCAAACTAGCCCGCCTAGGTCATCTATTTTGGAACGAAGGGAGTACGTCTCTACACTGCTATGATTTTGTGTTGCACGTCATATCACTGAAACCCACTAGGCCAAACTAGCCCGCCTAGGTCATCGATCGCTAAGCCTACAATTTTAGGAGCTAGGGCTATTGATCGATCGACGAGGGATAAGTATAAGCGTACCACGAGCTCATCAGCCCCAACGTTTCTCTTCGGTGAGTGTTTTGCAAGTACTATAGCTCGCACAGTAGCTAGCCTACTAACACCAAGAATCATCAAACAAGCCCTGCTGATATGATAAACAGTTCAAACTTACATCTAATCATGCCATATATTACATCAAAAGCTGGTGAGGATACATCTATTTCCATAACTCGGAGAGGGTTCGCATGATTCACTATCAAACAAAAGTAGCAAGATCCGCCGACACAAGACAGTGCACTAGTCCTAAGCGCATCGTTTTGGTAATTAAACATAGGGCAATGCAAACTACCCTGAAGGATTAGTGCGACCAACTATTTCTTGTCATCGATCTCTCGGGCAATGACCACAGCACGGACAGCGGCATGGGAATCGATTTTTGGGGCGATGTCCGTAGGACTGGTCGCGACATCGGAATCGATCTTTGGGGCGATGTCCACAGGATGGACAACGGCATCGGAATCGATCTTCGTGGCGATGCCAACAGGACGGGCCACGACATCAGAATCATCAAGGACGTCCATCGGCAGCTGCACAACCCTAACATATTAGCAAGCACATTGCAAATAATCAAAAACCACAACTATGGTAATAAGCCATTATTTTTTACCTTGTGTAGCTCACTGGGGGATCTCATCCCTCCGGGGGCCATCTCCTCATCCTCGATGGGGGCCATCACCTTGCCAGGGGAATACTACTTCTCAACGGCGACTATCTCCTCAAACTCGGTCTTGAGCCTCACATAGGTGGCAATCAGAGTTCCTGGGGTAGGCACGGTGGGGCCATTGCTGTTCTTCCAACTTTCTTTGAGGAGTTCGTCCGCCAACGTCCTCAACTCTTGGGCCAGTGCTTGTTTCTTGGAGTTCTTCGTCTCCATGGGTTGGCCTGCCAACATGGTCAATTCGTTGGTCGGTGCTCGCTTCCTGGAGATCGCTGTCTCCAGTGGGTTGTCCGCCAGCAACTCTTTGCCTTGTGCTCCAAGATCCATCAATGAACTGACAAACAAAAAGCAATCGAAAGGAAACCACAATCGCAATGAAAACGGGAAAAGAATAGGATGTGAGAATCGGTTGGTGCTTCGCAAGAAGAAGATTCTTGGAATGAAAATATAGCAGCATAACTGATTTGCCCACCTTTCCTTCGTTGGTACAGAAGAAAAATGGCAGAAGTGAGTAGCCTGGAGTGAGGTTTTCTTCAAGAAAGGGAAGAAAGGGCTTGAACGAGCGTTCCAGTGAAATGATGGTTGCTTCGTCCAGTCCAACTTGGAGGCCACCTTACCACTGCTGGTAAAGGTGTGTGTTTTGTGATATGACGGGTAGCACCTCGCTGTGATTTGGTGGATGGCACGCAGGCCCGGATGCTTTGAAATGTCCCGCATGTAGATAGAGCGGCTAGTCATATACTCCCTCCTTTCCGGTTTATAGGGCTCAATTCAAAAATCTTACCAACCAAGGTAGATGGTGAGTGGTGGAATCCTTTTTTAATTTGCAAAAGCACCCAATTAATGCTCTTGTTTTCTTCAAAAATGTATGTTTACCAATGTATTAATTGCAATGCATGCATGCATAAAGTACATGCATTGGTCAATTTTATCTTAATACCTGCATGCAATTATTTAATGCACCTTGGAATCTGAACTTGTGATGGGGAACAACCAAATTGAGCCTTATAAAATGAAAAAACTAAGATTTGGAGATAAGCCCTATAAACTGGAAAGGAGGGAGTAGGAGTGCTCAATATTGTGCACCGCGACCAAGGTGGAGAGGAAAATGAGAGAACTACGTAATTAATGCATGAGTTTAATTAGGGTAGTTTTGTAAAGTACGAGATACATTTCTCCAATCGCAAAATGCGTTGGTTCATGAGATTTGAGCCCTATAAACTGGAAGGGAGGGAGTACTGCACACGGTGTAGTCTAGTCACTTGTTGAAATCTCTAGAAAGGCAAATACTCCTTTCCGGTTTACAGGGCTATACTACTCCCTCCGTCTAGCTGTGTAAGTCATCTTATGAAAACCAAATACGTAGTCCCAAAACACTTAGCGCGGTGCATTAACTTCTACCTTGTTTCTTGTTTCTTGACATATCAACCAATAAGAGATGAGAGGTGTGCATGCTTTTAATGACTTGCAATGGCTAGTTCATTGCATGCAATGCTATTAATTAGCAAATAAACATTGGTGACCCCAGGAGGAAACGGTGCTAAGCGCGTGGACCTATGTAGAATGAGTATCAACCAATGGATCATGGAGTTTAATTGTTAAACAATAGCAATTTTGTCTCATGCAAGAGCCTGGCTAGTACTCCAAGGAACCGCACCACACGAGCGTTCGCAACTACCACGTTCGGGTTGCGCTTGGCTCTTCGCCTCTTCGAGAAGACGAACAATGATGTTACTCCTACTTCTACAGTATCGAATCCACTGCTGCATGTCCGTCCACCTCGTGCGGGAGGGATAGCGTGTAGCGAAAGCTTCTTGTCGGTGTCAAAACCGGCGGATCTCGGGTAGGGGGTCCCGAACTGTGCGTCTAGGCCGGATGGTAACAGGAGACAGGGAACACTTTGTTTTACCCAGGTTCGGGCCCTCTCGATGGAGGTAAAACCCTACTCCTACTAGATTAATATTGATGATATGGGTAGTACAAGAGTAGATCTACCACGAGATCAAGGAGGCTAAACCCTAGAAGCTAGCCTATGGTATGATTGTTGTGTATGGAGTTGATTCTCTACGGACTACAACCCTCCGGTTTATATAGACACCGGATAGGGTTAGGGTTACACAGAGTCGGTTACAATGGTAGGAGATCTTGAATATCGCATCGCCAAGCTTGCCTTCCATGCCAAGGAAAGTCCCATCCGGACACGGGACGAAGTCTTCAATCTTGTATCTTCATAGTCCAGGAGTCCGGCTGAAGGTATAGTCCGGCTACCCGAACACCCCCTAACCCAGGACTCCCTCAGTAGCCCCTAAACCAGGCTTCAATGACGACGAGTTCGGCGCGCAAATTGTCTTCGGCATTGCAAGGCGGGTTCCTCCTCCAAGTCCTTCATAGAAGATTGTAATCACCAAGAGTAGTGTCCGGCTCTGTAAAATAAGTTTCCACATATTGCCATAGAGAGAATAATATTAACACAAATCAAATCTGCTGACGTATTCTGCAGTGCACCATCACACTACAGCCAAGTCCTTTACTCGAATCGTTTTTACTCTTCCACCTCAGCATGTTTTGCGAGGCGGTTTCCTTGGCACGTCTTGTCAAAGCAAAGATCGTGTACCCTTTTTACGGGATTCTCATCAATACGGACGTGGGCAACCCAACCGCGCCATTTATAACAGCGCTCAGGAGATAAGCGAGTTTTACCAGGCTGGTGGGGACACGTAGTTGTGTCCACCCATATAAGGGGATAAGAATCCACCTTTTCACCTACTCCTTCTTCCTCCTTTGCCTATCCATTTTCCGCGCACTTGAGCTCCAGCGCCCAAGTCCGCACTTCCCAGCTCCAACGCCGGAATGCATCTGAGCTCCAACGCCGGACTATGTATCCGAGCTCCAACGCCGGACTGTATCCGAGGTGTCGTAAATCACCTTGGTTCAAAGAAGTTCTGAAGGAGTTTAGCCGAGCATAATGCCGGAAATGCCCTCTATGGAGCCAGCCACTAGCGCCCGAGCTTTATGCCGGACTGCTTTCGAGGTGGTGCACCACCCCGACTATGGGCCGATTTTTTTGTCAATATTTTTTATTGGTGCAATTTATTCTCTGCCGAGATATATAGCCAGTAGCCCTCAAGGTGTGTATCGGTCTAAAACCCGAGATGCACATGAAGGATGACATAAGACCGATGATCCCAGTAGCCGCTGAGACTCAGGTTGATTTGCAAAATCGGCCTGAGGATCAAGTCCAAGCTCGGCAGAATACTTTGGGACACTAAAAGCGGCGTGCTCAGTCCTCGAGACTCAGGTTGGGTGCGGCCGACCAACCTGAGGATCAAAATCTCCTCGGAAACTATATTGCACATAAAATTTTCTGCATTGGACAAGCAATGCAGTGGCCCCCGAGACACTGGTCGGGTGGCAACACCAGATCGGGGGATCGATGTGCCCCTTTAATATTTGAAAATAATAAGCCCGAAGCCCAGTAGCCCCCGAGCCTTAATGCGGGTACGGGTGGCCGAATTAAGGATCAATATCCATAGTAAAATCACAAATTATGTGTAATGACTCTATGTATCCAAGTACTTTACGTCATTAATGCTCGGATCCGCATTGTACCAAACTTTGTTGACCGACCATCAGCTTCCACCTCCTCGGCCAGTAGCCGAGGAGTGTTTGTCCTACTTTATAAAGCCTTTATGAGGGCAAAGATTTGCAACAAACAAGGCAATCTGGCCATACAGTTTTATAAACAAAGGTACGCAAAGAGTTATATTATATTACTGTTTAACAGCAGAAATGTATTCCAAAGAAAATAGTCCCGCTATCGGTTCCTTTCTTTGGGTTGTCATGCTAAGCATGATCATGAAACCTCAGCTCGAATGTAAGAGCAAAATATCAAGGATTTAGTTTGGGAGGCCAGTTAATAGCCCCCGGTAGTGTTCGGCGACAGTCGAGGTTAAGCCGTAAACACTTCGGCCAATGTTATGAATGGCCCGTCATAGTCATCAGATCGCTGACCAGTTTACGCTTATTGTGACAGTCAGTTTTCGGCTTTCTCCACTAACGTGCTTAACCATATGAGCTAGAAGTACAATCGCAGTGGTTCTCCCTTTGCACGCCTAGCCGAACAAAACGGAACGTAGGAAGCAAGTGCGGGAGCCGGGCAACCCAACTATTGACCGAAGACACAATTCGAAACCGATGCATATATAGCAATATCCGAGAATGTTTTTGCCGTATCCCTAAAGGTGTCCGGCATTGCACTGCGAGACTAATGCTGGAAAAGCATAAATAGTTTAAAAGTGCCAAAAAGCTTGGAAAACCAAGAAACGTCAGTAAAAACATGACGTCCGAACAAGATCCAGTGTTCGGTGCCAATCCGAAAATTGGTCTTAGAAAAAAGAAGTGCTTCTGTCGTGCTTTAACATGATACATCCTATCTCAAGACTTCGAGCGGGTCAGCCTACGGCTTCAACCTCCTATCCCGAGGGCGGAGTACTTCTCATCAGGCCAATTTAGCAAACTAAACTCTAGCGGCTTTAAGAGAGAAATTAGGCTCCTCGGCTAGTGACCACACACTCGTGTCGAAAAAAGGAGTGATAAATAATAACAATAATAATAATAATAATAAAACTTTGCAACGACTAAGAAGAAGACACATTTACTATAAAATTGCTCGTAGAAATTTTAAGAGCCCCCAAGTGACTTGGGTAGAAAAATGATTACATGTACCGAAGTACTTATATCATATCTATGTTCAACTGAACTTTAAACGCGTCTTAACCGACCGTCAGCTTCTCCCTCTTCGGTAAAGGACCGAAAAGTGTTATGTACTCCATCGGTCGAGAATATCGACGGTGTTTCCAATAACCAGGCAATCAGGCCATAAGGCTGTAACAGACAAAGCGCGCTCAGGGAACTTATGCTATATTACCGTGAAGTGTAAGAAGCATCTTCGAAGAAAATAGTACCCCCACCGATACCTTTCTTTGGTGCTCATTGTTATTATGAGACTTGTGCAATAGATTTTTTGTACTCATGAGTTCCGTTGTGTGCCGACCATCATTGAATAACTATAAGAGCGCTAGCTTTCGGCTTCACCCAGTCTGAGGTCCGGCTCGGGCGACCCGATCGTGACAATCGCAGAGGTGCTCCCTTTACTCCCTAGCCGAACAATCGGGAACGTAGGGGTAAACACAGGAGCGAGGCAACCCAGCTTGCGAATCTCTTAAGTCAATGTGGTGCATATTGTGGCATAATACACGAACAAGGAACGAAGCCGTACAAGTATAATCATATGCAAGAGGAAAAGCTTCATCAAGGAAGCCCCCAAGTGAATTGGGTCCTTGAATTTGTGTGTCAGAAACAAAGTTTGGACAACGAAAAAATCTTACACGCAACTTTTTTTTCAAAAAAGTATAATGCTTGGTCGAGCCGAACACAAGTTAAAAATTTAAAACTTTGAGCATGAAGGCAACTTAGCTGGTTAATGTGTTCGGTATTGATGACGCGGTCCGAGCTTGATGCGGGGAAAGGTTCCATCCCCCAAGCTAGTCCTGAGGTGGCGGAGTAAAGAGCTCGGCACTCCGAAGTGGTGACATAGCACGGTCAATGCAGGCCGGCAGAGTGATGCCGAAGTCCCCGGCATGGGGTAATGAAGTGTTGACGAAGCCCCCCGTCCAGCTGAGGTGACGCCAAAGGATATAGTCCGGCTGGATCATTTTCCTGTGCCACATAAAATAGTGCAAACCAGAGATAATAGTAATAATAATAATAAAAAATTGTTGCATAATCAATAATTTATGCAAAGTGAGTAACAAAAGAAATATGGCCTGGCGCCGAAGTCAATGTCGATGCAGGGCGTCGACGTTATGCGGTAAGGGCGTGGCAAAGCCTGAATTCGCAGGTCGGTCCGAGCTCCGAGTGCGGCGTTCGCCGGACTATGTATGGAAACTGGCCGAACCACCATGCGACCTCGTTAATGCGGTCACCATTTGATAGACCTGTGTACATATTATGGACAAACCAGAGTAATAATTCCTTGGGAAAAATGAACCCAAACAAGCAAAAAATACTGGGATTAATAGCACCTGGTTTATTTGTTGCAGCAATCCGAAGGAAGGTGATTCCCAAAATTGGGACTCGCTCCGCACACCCATTGCCTGATGGGCGATAAAACGACGGCATGGCAATGCTGGTAAAGGTTGACTCGCCGAGGCAAAGCCCTCGGCCCAGCTAACGTGACGGAGCTGGTCGGCTAGTGACGCCGAAGTGTCCGGAGTAGGTTGATGAAGAGATGGCGAAGCCCCCGGTCCAGCCGAGATGTCGAAGCCTCGACGTCAGCCGATGAGTCGAAGTAGGTCGGCGTGACGGACACCAGCTTGAAGAAGCAATAGTGCGGCCCTGTCGATGCAGGTCGTGACGTGGTTGATGCCGGCTTGATGAAGCGACCGTGCGGCAATGCCGGTATGCCCGCTCCGTGTAATCCGTGGAGCGGCGATGTTGATGATGATTTATCCTTCGCGATGCCGGACTCTTGTTCGGCTTGTCGAGATGATGATCCGAAGAAGTTGAGCTCGGCTAAAGTGACGACGTGTCTAGCGCAGGTCGGCAGCCGTGGAGTAATATTGCCGGACTGATTTGACACCAGCATGATGTTGAAGATCATGTTCAAAAGATCTTAAAACTTAGTGGGATGTGTTTGGGAACAAAACACAATACCCCATACAAAACTTCCTTCAAAAGGGATGTCCGAAACCCTGTTCATAAAAAAGATGAACTCGGGTCGGATTCGTTTTCGCGCAGAAAACAGATCCGAAAAGTGATGCACTAATCGGAAGGTTCCCGGAGTTTGGACGGTCAGATCGAGCCGAAATATTGAGAGGTGGTAGATATAGGAATTCCGCAGCCGATCAACGGTTGGATCTTCCAAAGGACGTCCGAGCTAGAAGCTGGACACCACGCCCTAAACTCATCCAAATTCCCGTCCAGATTTGACAGGGCTCCGGTATATCGTGGATTGCCAGAGATTCCTCCATCGGAACTCGACGAAATTTTCCAGAGTTGTTGTAGACTCAATTCCGCACAATTCCACCAAAGCGATCGTCAAAGCGATACTCGAGGAGGTGGTGGCAGCAGATACGAGTTTTCTGTCCAGAAAAACAGCACGGTCGCTTGAGGGCAATGTTGACGTTGAGCCCCCGAGCTCTATGGATGATTCCTTCGTGATCTTGATAGATATCGGAGTTGATGTTTGATGAAGGCCCTCGTCCGAACATGGTGATCCAAACATGGGGCGCAATTCTTGGTCGAACCAAGGTGACCAGTCGAACTGGTGACGAAGACGCCGAAGTCGCAATTGATCTGCAGGCAAGCCATCGATCCTTTTGTCGATCACACAGCGGAACTCTCAATGAAAGCACCAACGTCGGTGTCAAAACCGGCGGATCTCGGGTAGGGGGTCCCGAACTGTGCGTTTAGGCCGGATGGTAACAGGAGACAGGGGACACTTTGTTTTACCCAGGTTCGGGCCCTCTCGATGGAGGTAAAACCCTACTCCTGCTAGATTAATATTGATGATATGGGTAGTACAAGAGTAGATCTACCACGAGATCAAGGAGGCTAAACCCTAGAAGCTAGCCTATGGTATGATTGTTGTGTATGGAGTTGATTCTCTACGGACTACAACCCTCCGATTTATATAGACACGGGATAGGGTTAGGGTTACACAGAGTCGGTTACAATGGTAGGAGATCTTGAATATCGCATCGCCAAGCTTGCCTTCCACGCCAAGGAAAGTCCCATCCGGACACGGGACGAAGTCTTCAATCTTGTATCTTCATAGTCCAGGAGTCCGGCTGAAGGTATAGTCCGGCTACCCGAACACCCCCTAACCCAGGACTCCCTCACTTCTACTTACTGCTCCTGCCTTTGCGTCTATGACAGGTGGGCCCAACAGGTGGTTGGCCCTCCTGTCATGCAGCCAAAGGCAGGTGCGGTTAAGGCACCGGAGCTCAGTCCGTGAGGGAGAGGGCATTGTAGTAATCAAATTTCTCGGTCTTGTATGAGTTGATGAAGATAGGGCTTGCTTGCTTGCTAGGGTTGCTCACTACGTATATATAGGCCGGAGCCTCCGCGCTTGCTTGCTAGGGTTGCTCTATTCACACACTCTCATCCTCTCCAGATCTAAACAAGATAGGGGTAGTAGCACTGTCTTTCTCCCTTCAAAAAACACTGGCTTTCTATCCTCACCGCTGGTTACAAATCCAGACGTATCCCCCTCCGCCGGTGAAGGGGAGGAGGGGCAGCGTTTAGGTCGTCGTCGACAGCGAGGGAGGATACCCACTGCCAGCCGCACCGTTATCTCTGGCCGAGCGCCGGCGCGGGAGGTCCTCTGATCCCTTCGTCGTTGCCTGTGGGCGGATCCGGCCTCCCGCCGCCCACCTATCCACATCCCGACGACCTTCAGGTATATCTTCGTTCGAAACTGCCTTAGCTCTACTTCCCCAGCTCGCTACGTTGCTGCATGTGCATCATTTTCTACCTCTCAGCCCCTCTCGATCGGATGGTCCAACGTCACATATTTTTTTCTTCTATTGTTAGAGGTAAAGCTACATGGAGTCGAATCTTGTACTACTTGGTTCAAACAAGAAATAAAGTGGGGGTGGGGGAATTTAGTATGTACATCGGACTTGGTAAAAATAGGAAGGAAAGGGGGTGAAAGTAGTACAGACTGGTCATCCAACCGGTCTCTTGGTCGAAAAGGGAAATACAGGGGTAACGATGTACATAGTGGTATGACCAGGACTAGATTTGCTATCCACACATAGGAGTAGGTGGATAGAGTGAACAAAAATGGGACCAACCCAGATATGTTTCTTGGATGTTTGTTTCTCGGGGTAACAAACTATGAATCACCACTTTATGCCCCTGTTTACGTACATGGTTCTGGACTGCTGGTGCACCCACTGTCCCATGCCCTTATACCAAATATTTAGGCTCTGTTCGGAATAAAGGGGCAGAAAACATAGGTCTTGATGAAAATAGAGGAATAGGAAAGGAATTTAGGTATAAAACTATGGAACAGCGAACCGGAGGAAACTCTCAAGAGAATGTGTTCGGATGGACTACGAAATGTACAGATTTGTTCTTTTAGAGTAGCATGCTTGGCAGTATGAGATGCTATTTGTTTATTCAGCTGCACAGTGACTACTCTTGTCCTCACCTCACGTACCACACATAGGTTGATTTTTTATTCCGGCAACACAGCACAGCAACCTGTCTAACGCATGGCAGCGAGCGCCTGCCTCGGGCTTCCGCCCAAAAAATGAGCAGCGCGTGGATTTTCTAATCCTATGGAATCAGTACTACCAGACCAGCTTTCCTATGAAACACTATTCACCTTTCCTGTGTTCCGAACAGTTGGAAGGGAAAGAATACCGTAGGAATATGTTCCTACAAAAATCCTGCACCAAACCTGTGAACCGAACGTAGCCTTAGGTGTTCTTAATCTAATGTCCCTGGTAAAAATGAAGACATGCCACTGTTATAAGCCATGACAAGTTTAGCCAAATGTTTTTGCCTGTAATTGTTTGAGACACTGACTGTTTCCTCTATGCCTTTTTGTGCAAATAGGGATATCCAATTCACCTGGTTGCTGTTGTGACCTTTTGGTGCACTGCACAAAACTCTTCTTAAAAGAAGTGAGTTTTGTGCTGTTTAGCTAGAATGTCAGAATGGAACAGTTGGTTCATTTTGGTGGAACTGCACAAAGGGAGATCTGTGTTCCAATCCTCATCATCCATATTGGCGCCATAACCTTCCTTTAGGTAAGAATGATATTTAATGCATGTGTTCATCTCTATTTTCCGACTGCCATGAGAAAATAATGCTGTTTTTTACTAGTACACTTGTACTCCCTCACTGACAAAACCAATTCTGAATTAGAAGGCCAATCATGTACTTGGTTTCACCAACTGGTGAGGAGAAAGAGAAATAGAGCATGAAGAGGAAGAAGAAGAATAATAAACAGTGCCAAGGCGATCTTGCTGAAGCCAGAGGCCTCAAGTCGAGGCCATTCAAGGGCTCCGGCAACGACTACCTTACATGTGAGACGATCCTCCAGGGAGCCCTTCCACTTTTGCTGTCTCACTTAATTAATTAGGAGTACTTAAGTACCACTAATTTATTACTGCCTATTTTTCCTGTTGGAGTTAAACAAATCTTTAGTAGGACCCTATGCTGAATCATGTACGTGTGTATGTTTGTCTATGGAGGTGAATCATGTGGTGGAGCAGGGAGGGAATATTATTAGTGTCATGACATAATAGTGCTATTGTTTTGCATGTCAATTTATTGCCATTGGTTCAATAAGGCAATGTTTTGCGTATTGTCCATCATGAATTTGATGCTACTGGTTGAGTAATATGCTAATGTCTTCCTATCCTTTCTCACTAAGCTAATGAAGGTTTCACCTTGTTCCTACTTGTGAAAACAGGGATCATGTTGTGCTAATCATACATTAAATGGAACTACACAAGACAATACAATGAACTATATCCCAGCCAGTGCTTTAACTCTGCTGGAAGTTCTTGATAATCTTTCGATATAATCTCAGCACTGGTAAACAAGAGTGATTTCAACCATACATTTGAAGTGCACAAAAATATATACTATTGTGTGATTCCAGTGAATGCTTTATCATCTCTTATGGGACTACATGAATAAGTTTTTTTTCTCAGGTTGGTACGGGCCTAAGGCCTTCATCCATATTAGTTTGCTGTCATCTCTATTTGTATCGTGCTACTGTCATGAGAAACTCCTTTATCTTTACACGTTAAAGTTTTGCAACCTATGATAAATGGCAATGCTTTGAGTGTTGAGTTGAGCTAATTGGCACTGATTAAATAAACTAATACCTCTCCTTAAGCAAGACTACTATGTTGCTAACTTTACCCATTAAGATAATGAGGGTGCTTCTATTTGTTAGTGTATGTTTCATAAACTAGTCCCACTATTACAGTAATCTCACTCTCTCAATATATGTGCCAACAGGGATGCTCGATTTTGGTGGAACTGCACAAAAACTTTGGGTGCTTCATTGCCTCGACAGCTTCCATCCTTTCCTGTCAGTCGCTAAACTCCGCATGCTTTCTTCCTTTGCTGTCAGTCGCTTGGCTTATCTCGGCTTCCAGTCAAAGGAAATAGTAATTTTTATGCTACCTCACATAGGTTGGTACTGGTCTTTATCCTGATTATTGTGCCTATCATATGTATTGGTAATTTGGTATTGTGCTACTGTTTGCCAATTTCATAAAGGAGTAATTTGGAGCCTGAACTCGCAGACAAATCATTACATCGGGTGATTTTAGTAGAACTGCACAAAATGATCAGATGTTGACAAGAAGTGCCTATATTCATTCGAGTATCAACCGGCGTCAACCAATTGTCAAACTCCAAGTGTTAGGAGAGTGAACGCCAAAAATATTGCTTGGTGCATAGCCCAGAAAAACGCAGTCCAGTCTTTGGTCCCAAGTTGTGCCTTTTGGTTATCGGCACATATGGTAGCGAACTATATGGCATGGAGTGTAAAGATTCCAGACAAGTTGGTTGACGCTTATATTCATCTGGCACTTAATCAGTCTACACCCCAAGGATGCTCCATTTCAGTTGAACTGCACAAAAAATTTGGGTGGTTCATTTTCTCAACCGCCTCCTTTCTCGTCTGCAATGTAGAATTTTTGGCGAGATACAGGACCAAGATGAGCCAGTAAACTAGTTGGATGAAAGTAGTGGCCAAGTTGCTCAAACCTCCCTTGGCACGAGGCCACTATTTGAGGATAAACCTACAAGCAAAGTTCAGATTGTCTATGCTGCCTCTTATGTACTCGAAAGTTTACTCGTACAAGAACTAATTTTAGCAAGAAGTACCTCCGATTAAACACCATTTACTAGTCCGTACCCTAGGTAATTAAAGTTCGTCCATGGATCATATTGGCTGTGATCTCAATCATTTGGATGCATAAACATACTGAACAAGTGTATATCTGAATCTTTTTGTAAATTATGTATGAATATTGTCGTGTGATCTATCAATCATTTGGATGCATAGATATGCTGAGCTTGTGTATATATGAATCTTTTGAGTTGTTGATCGTGAATGTTGGCTATGGATATGAACGTGTACTGTGAACTTGAGTTTGATATGAATGTTTACCTTTTCTGTTGTATTTGTGTGTGAACTTGTTAGTATGCCTACTGTGGGGTATAAAACCCAGGTCTCTTATAAAAGTAATGCCGTGTCCAATTTATGTTTTCCCTTCTAACCACATTATATATATTTATATTATTACTATTATCGTATATTTTATAGTCTTATATATACATTATAAAAACATCCCAACTTATAAAAGTAAATGTTTAACGGAAGTTGGCAAGGAAAATCCAGGTTGTTTTTGACTCACAGGCAAGGAAAATCCTGGTTGTTTTTTGACTCACAGGCAAGGAAAATCCTGGTTGTTTTTGACTCACACGCAAGGAAAATACTGGTGATTGTGAAGATTTTAAGGACCAATTTAATAATAACACGCTCATTTTTATTTTGAGCATAACTCGCTAATTTCTTAATTATATATATAAAAAATGTGCCTCTCCGGTTTATTCTTTGATATTAATTGCTCCTTCTAACATAACATTATACGTATATATAACGAGCCCACCTAATACATGTATTTCAAGAAAGTGCAAATGGGCTGGGATTTCTTTGAAAATATAAATGGGCCTGATTGACGCGAAATTATTTGTTCACCCAGCCCAGCAAATGGACTGTACATTCTAGAAAACATGGGTTAAATATATGCCACATTTTTGCAGGCTGACATGTGGGCCAATAAGTCGAAGCCTACGCAGGGCGTTGTCAACTTGGTCAACAAATGATTGTGTAATCCACAGCCATTGGATTTATATCCAATGGCCGACATGCACCTTCAATCTCTCGTCTTCTTCCTCCAGCATCGTCGGGACCGCCTGGTTCAGCCTCCGGCGGCTAGCGGCTCTGCTTAGCACGCATCGCTGCGAAGCGCTACCCCACCGCTGGCCAGGCTATCCCTCCACCCCTCGACACCTCCTGTTATTCTCCACAGACTATAGCCCCACGCTGCAACAGAACCAGTTATAACCCTTCTCCTCCTCTCAATCTGTGACTCCACTACCGCGTTTTCCCATCTCCGAGTCGTTCCCGTCCGGGGCCTCTCCATCGTCCACCGCCTCGCTGCGTTCGGTGCGGCCTGGTCAACAAACGAGAGTCATCGGAAGAGGACTTTACGTGGAGAGCCTGACGGCTCGGACCCACGAGGTCCATGGTCGCACGCAAGGAAAGTTCCTCCTTATTAAGCTGAAAAAAAATGTTTCCTCCACCAGACAGCTGGGACCCACCGGTTGTATCTTCGCACGGAAGGAAGTGCCTCCTTGTTTTGCGAAAAAAATTATTAACCCCGTTGACAGCTGGGACCCGTCAGATTTGGTGACTGACTTGTGGGCCTACTAAGCGGACGTGTACAATCAGTAGTATATTGTGACGCCCGGATAATTACGCTACAGTAAAATTCTACTAATGAAGCCACGTCCCCACGATTACTGTTGCTAATCTCGCAAAGATTCAAATCCCGTCTGAATTCAAATTCAAAATTAAGTCAGACAATAAAAGTTTTCAAATGTTAAATCTAAAGTGTTCTAAATGTAGCAAATAAATTCTAGATGATTATGATGGTGAAACCACATTTTTATAAATTGTTTAAGTACACTAAAATAAATAAAACAACATCTTAAACAATTAAATAAATGCCTTTTATATTTAGTAAAATACTAAACTATTTTATTTGGGTGCCATAGTTAATATGGCAGTAGTAGATATAGTTATACTAAATTAGGAACTACTTTTATCTTTTTAAAATAGAAAATAAATTAGAGACTAAAAGAAAAATGGAAAAGGAAAATAAGAAAAGGTAAAACAAAATAAAACAAAAGAGAGAACCCCCCCCCCCCCACCGGGCCATGGCCCCGCTGGGCCTCGAGCCAGCGCGTCGGCCCACCCCGCGCCCCTGGCCTATATGGCCCTACTCCCCCCCCACCCACCGAGGGGAAAACCCTATCCACTCCCACTCCTCCCCCCAACGATGCCACACCCGCTTCCCTCCCGATCCAATCGGGGCGAGCCCCCCCCACTCCCCTCGCTCCCGCTCGGCGACCCAACCCCGTGCGCCTCCTACCCCCCGGGCTCGCGCGTCCTGCCAGCGACCTCGCCGTAGCCCCTCGCCGCTTTGACCTCGACATCAACACCCGGATTCCCCCCGTCTCGGTCTACATCGGCACCCGAGACGACCCCTGACGCCCCGCCACCCGACGTCGCCGCCGTCCTCACCGTCGACCACCGGAGCCACTCGCTGGACTGCCTCCTCGTCGCTTGGTCATCTCCATCATCCTCCTCACGCGCCACTGCCACGAGCCCTATGACCTCGCCGTGAGCACCGCTCCTTCTCCTCTTCCCCGCTTCGCCACACACACATCGGCCGGCCGCGCCGCTGGCCTCCCACAGCCACTGCCGCTCGCCCGCTAGTGCCTCACTACGCGCGCGTCGCGCCATCCGCGCCTCGCGCGTGGCCGCCTCTGCTCCCCGTCGACGCGCCGCCGCCCGTGCCGTTCGCTGCTTCAGCCCCACCGCTCCTGCCTTTGCCCGCTCCGGCTGCCCCAGCCTGCGCCCCCGCCCTCCTTGGCCCCCCGCTGGCCCCGCTCCGGCGGCCACCGCGCGCGCGCCACCCGCCGGCCTTTCCTGCCGACCGCTACCCCGCGCGTACTCGCGCTCGCCTCTGCTAGTGGCCGCCGGCGCCTTGGTTGCGCCGTGCGTGCCCAGCGTCCCTCGGGCATGCGCTCGATCGGGCAGCGCCCGTTCGCCCGCACCCGTGCCCGTAAACCCTGACACATGGGGCCCACGGCCCCAGAACGTTTATATGTATAGTTTAATTAAAAATATTATTAATAAATTATTAATAATCAATTAATTAATTAATTAAAGAACTAATTAAGTTAATTAATCATAATTAGATTAATCTAATTACTAATTAACTCAAATAACTGTTATTAAGTTAAACAGTGTATGACAGTGGGACCAACATGTCAGTTTGACCCAGTCAACACCTCTGTTGACTGCTGACGTCATGCTGACGTCAGCAAACACTATTCTGGATAATGTTGAATTAAAATAGTTAATTAAATCCTAAAAATGATTTAATTCTTTTAAAATTAATATAAAATAAACCGTAGCTCGGATGAAAAAACTTTGTACATGAAAGTTGCTCAGAACGACGAGACGAATCCGGATACGCAGCCCGTTCATTCACCACGCATCCCTAGCATAGCGAACACGCAACTTTCCATCTCCAATTCATCTATCGGAAAACGCGAAACCCCGGGGATATTTTTCCGGATGTTTCCCCCTTCGCCGGTACCACCTCATACCGCGTTAGGGCACCCCTAGCACCACGTGTTATCATGTTATGCCTTGTGATGCTTTGATTGCTCTATTATTTATTGTGTTCCCCTCCGCTACTTCTTTCCGATAGACCCTGAGACCGCTGCCGGTACCCCTGTTGTCGACTACGGTGTTGACGACCTTTCTTGGCAGAGCAACCAGGCTAGCCCCCCCCCTTGATCACCAGATATCGCCTACTCTTCTCTCTACTGCTTGCATTAGAGTAGTGTAGCATGTTAATGCTTTCCGTTAAACCTATTCTGATGCATAGCCTGTCATTGTTTCTCTAGCTGTTGATACCTTACCTGCAATCCTAAATGCTTAGTATAGGATGCTAGTTTATCATCAGTGGCCCTACATTCTTGTCTGTCTGCCATGCTATACTATCGGGCCGTGATCACTTGGGAGGTGATCACGGGCATATACTATATACTTTACACAGTTACATTACCTGTGGTACTGTTCGGAGTTGGGGGCTGAAGGGGCAGGTGGCTCCATCCCGGTAGAGATGGGCCTGGGTCCCCGACGGCCCTCGACTGTTACTTTGTGGCGGAGCGACAGGGCAGGTTGAGACCACCTAGGAGAGAGGTGGGCCTGGCCCTGGTCAGTGATCGCGGATACTTAACACGTTTAACGAGATCTTGGTATTTGATCTTAGTCTGGCTACTGGCATATAAGCACTAACCATCTACGCGGGGACAGTTATGGGCACTCGACGTCGTGGTATCAGTCAAAGCCTTCGTGATGTCAGTGACTGAGTGGCGCGTGCCGAATTGGACCGTAAGCCTGCTCTTGTATTAAGGGGGCTAGTTCTGCTTCCGGCCGCGTACGCAACGTGCAGGTGTGCAATGGGCGATGGGCCCAGACCCCTGCGCCATAGGATTTAGACCGGCATGCTGACCTCTCTGTTGTGCCTAGGTAGGGCTGCGACGTGTTGATATTTCGAGGCCGGGCATGACCCAGGAAATTGTGTCCGGCCAAATGGGATCGAGCGTGTTGGGATATGTGGTGCACCCCTGCAGGGAAGTTAATCTATTCGAATAGCCGTGATCTTCGGTAACAGGACGACTTGGAGTTGTACCTTGACCTTATGACAACTAGAACTGGATACTTAATAAAACACACCCTTCCAAGTGCCAGATACAACCGGTGATCGCTCTCTCATAGGGCGACGAGGGGAGGATCATCGGTTAGGATTATGATATACGATGCTACTTGATGCTACTTGGTGAACTTACCATCTACTCTCTCCTACATGTTGCAAGATGGAGGTGGCCAGAAGCATAGTCTTCGATAGGATTAGTTATCCCCCTCTTATTCTGGCATTCTGCAGTTCAGTCCACATATGATACCCTTATTCCATTTGATACCCATGCATATGTAGTGTAGCTCCTTGCTTGCGAGTACTTTGGATGAGTACTCACGGTTGCTTTCTCCCCCTTTTTCCCCCTTTCCTTTCTTTTTGGTTGTCGCAACCAGATGCTGGAGTCCAGGAGCCAGACGCCACCGTTGTTGATGACTACTACTACTCGGTAGGTGCCTACTACTACGTGCAGCCCGCTGACGGCGACCGGGAGTAGTTTAGGAGGATCCCAGGCAGGAGGCCTGCGCCTCTTTCGATCTGTATCCCCGTTTGTGCTAGCCTTCTTAAGGCAAACTTGTTTAACTTATGTCTGTACTCGGATATTGTTGCTTCCGCTGACTCTTGTGCCTTCGAGCATTTGTATTCGAGCCTTCGAGGCCCCTGGCTTGTAATATAAAGCTTGTATTATTTTAATTTGTGTCTAGAGTTGTGTTGTGATATCTTCTCGTGAGTTCCTGATCTTGGTCGTACACATTTGCATGCATGATTAGTGTACGGTCAAATCGGGGGCGTCACAAGTTGGTATCAGAGCCGACTGCCTGTAGGAATCCCCCTTCCACACTCCTTGGCCGAAGTTGAGTCTAGTCAATGAAAACTGTTTTACTAACATGGCCGTGCGACCGATGGGCCCACGTCGCCATTTGGGTGGTATTAGGATCTTTTACTCCTCGATCCTTACTCTAGGACTCTGATCTCTCTTCTACTCGGGTTAAATGATTTTGCTAAAATCTAAGTTTAGGTTCTTGAAAATACTTCCTCCTGGAGAGCCCCATTCAGGCCAGATGATCGCCTGCTGCACCAGAAGATTACATAGTTACTCTCTGCTACTCTTTCGAGACTTTGTGCCCATCGCCTTTGCAAATTCCCTACCACTTTTATATCATTATGGATAACTACATTCACTTGCCCTTTCAAATCCCATTGATCTTGTTATTACAGGATACACCGAAAATTCTCTGTATTGTTCCGAGAATATTTTGTGCCTACTGCCTTGCAGTTCCTTGCCACCTGAATACCCCTATGGATAATATCCCGCCCTTATCGAGTATCCGCTCATCCCCAGTTGTTCATGTGTTTTACAATGGTCATCAAAATACTATTCGATCCTCCAAAAATCCTTAGTAGCTTATTGCTCTGCAATACTTGTCTGCTTGCATGATGGATGCTTTCCATATGTCTGGCAATATTCGTTAGTATCCTTAGGCACCGTCATTTTGATCCCTTTGATTCAACATGAGTGCGAATGCACACAATCATTAGTTGATCCTTTTAAATTATCTTTCTGGCTGAGACGTCATTTTTGAACATGAGCTTGTTCTCGACCAATCGGATTGCCTCCGATTGTACCCTTAAGTCTATGCAACTTATCCATCCTTAATCAGAGCGTTTGCTTTTGATCCCTTGATGAGAAATCATAATTCTTTTGCACTTGAGCTTTGAGTTAGTCAGTTGTTTCTATAATCTGATCCCCTTGCATCCTTTCTTCAACTGATTGTGTGCCGATGCTCACATGAGCTCCGCTATGGACCGTCAGATCCTTTATTGGATTATTATTCGACAGTGTCCTCCTTATTCAATAACCTCGTGATCCTTTACTCTGATACATAATGCTTTTGGTAAATTGTATCCTCTGTTTTCTCAACCATGCTCTGTTTTCGGGCTGGTGATATTTACGATTGAAGCTTGTGGTATATGTTTCCACGATACCCTGACGGGTTGAACCTATGCCTTTCTTAATCTGTGTGAACCCAAAAGTTTTCACGGGTCATACTCCTCTGGTAATTCACCAGGTAGGTTTTGCCACTGAAATCAGTTTTATCTAGAGCAGTGAATGAAAGGTTATGCATTGAAGAAGTGGGAGTCGACCTTGAACTTGTGTTCATGCCCATGGACACGATGTATATCCTATCATGGAAGCTTCTTGTAATAATAACTATCCTCCTTGATATAATATCATTCGGTATCTGTGAATTGATCCTTGCAATCGTGGTTCCGACCATATGTTCTTCTTTGACCCCATTTCTCGGGCAAGTTTAAGCACTTGTCTTGTGTGGACCAATACACCAGTCCAACCTTTACTTTGATCTACCGTCGAGTATTACACCCTGGTATGTCGGGAATATCATGGGACATCATAACTTCTTATGGGTTCTTCATAAACTATTATCACTCGCTGGATCCAATTGTTCCTAGGTTCTGGGTTGTCGTCAACCGAGAACACCGAATAGTGAATCGAGTCCGCACTTTGATTCAATAACTCTTAAGTAAATGTTGTTGCTTACGAGTTAATAATCATTTAAGTCATTCCTAGCCTGATCGGCTATATCATCATTGTGCTAAATTTAACTGTGCTACCTGGTCCTTCACGGAGCACAATTCTCGACGATGAGCTAAGCTTACGTCGATTTTCCTCATCATATCACTTCTCCCTGAACAGCAAACTTGATTTCGAGTTTGTGTCATACCCATGGTTCCAATAACCATTCGCTTCATCATTCCTTTCACTTGATGTCATCGCCGATCGATTACATCTTCGTGGAGCCTCTCGACTAAATTTGTCATGGTCATCAAACAACATTTTGATTCCTTCCAGAATATCAACCAAATGGATGATGACATGTAACCATCCTCGTCCCTCGATGATTTGTGTTATCACCGACAACATTATTGCTTTCCCTCCAACACAAACTTGTTCGTGTTTTGAGTTATACCTGGAGACCCGTGCTATCCAGCAATTATTCTTCGATACCTTGGAGTATTACCATCTTTTATGTCAAGAATGTCGTGAGAATTTCACCACCTCCTAAGAATTCTTGATACAGGTAATACTTATCACCATCACCATTGTTTCTTGGTCCCCGTGTTGGATCTAACCGGGATACCAACAGGTGAACGGTGTTGTTTGGATTCTGCCCTTCTAGCAACCCTATTGCTTTGAAGTTAATGGTCGAACGTTCATTCTTAGACTATTGATCACTGAATCACCATTCTAACATTTGATCATGCTACCTAAGGCCCTACTTTGGGCACCCTTTTCCACTAATGTTTAATTGTGTATGTTTTTTTCCTTGAGCATACATCATTATATCATTTGATCCGACAAATGTTATCTCCTTGTTCACATAACTGTGGAAATCCATCTTTTTGGATACCTCGTTGTATTATCGCTGAGTCCATCAGCCACCTCCTCATCCTCTCCTTGGCTTAATGATGAATTCCTTCGTGTATCCAGAGTCTGCCCTTGATTGAAGACCGTGCAATGCTATCTCGAAGCATGTCTGTGGTACTCTGATTTTCAACAAGAACATTTGAAGACTAATGCTAAATGTTAGTTTCTCAATTATCGAAACACCGTTGTATGGGTAATGTCATGAAAATTCTCTCCTGTACCTAAAGAGTTTTCTACATTATATCCTGTCATGGATATCATGCTCTACTTGTCCTTGGGAAGGATATACCTTTGAAATGTGTGTTTAAACCCATTTTCCTTTCCATTATTCTGTTTAATCTGATAATCATATTTGCCTTTCCATTGGTTGGTTTAACGCGTCTTGTGATCTATATGATCTAAGCGGTACTATTCTCCTGCTTACGTAAACACCTCGGTGTACAATTCTGGCAGCAAGACCCTGTTACTATTGTTGATGACATTTCGGTAGCCACCGATGGACGAGAACCTTGCCTAGTGGACCGCCTCGTTCAACGAGCAGGAAAATGGTTCTCTTCGTCCCTCGCCCTTGGTATCGATGTTGTTGCCGACATAGCTAACAGGCTATCCTTTGACATGTCTTGCTTACATGATCTTGCAAGACGTCACTGCCCTTCCTACATTAACCCACATGGTGGGCCCATAACCCATAGTTCCACAGGATCGAAACCTGACTCTCATGTACACCTCCTGTTCCTAAAGTTATTCCTCGTGCGTGGCCTTGTATGTAATTCACGGACCACTGTCCGAGTGGTCTATTCTGGCATCACACACAATACTTGGTCCCATTGCTCTAAAACCTTTCACACTCTATTTCACGCAATGAACGATTGCCTATCCACCCGAAACTTTTCATGATACCTTCTTACTTCGCTCTCGATATTTTCTAAGGTTTCAATTCGAGGGTTACTTTCCCCACCTTCCCCGATGTTATCTGCTAGATAGCCAACCTTGCAGAGGTCTATTCTCTCGGAATGCCCACCATTTATTCTTTGTAAGTACGATGGAGTTCCCGAATAAAGGACGACTTCTCCATGATGACCTCAAGAAGAGAAATGAAGACGTCAATGTAATGGATCGACTTCTTCGAGAAGAGCAACCAAGGCCGAGAAGATCTGTTAGAATTTCGTAACTAGACCTTCCCCCCTTCTCTACCTCTTAAATCTCGGGACGAGATTTCTTGTAGTGGAGGAGAATTGTGACGCCCGGATAATTACGCTACAGTAAACTTCTACTAATGATGCCACGTCCCCACGATTACTGTTGCTAATCTCGCAAAGATTCAAATCTCATCCGAATTCAAATTCAAAATCAAGTTAGACAATAAAAGTTTTCAAATGTTAAATCTAAAGTGTTCGAAATGTAGCAAATAAATTCTAGATGATTATGATGGTGAAACCACATTTTTATAAATTGTTTAAGTACACTAAAATAAATAAAACAACATCTTAAACAATTAAATAAATGCATTTTATATTTAGTAAAATACTAAACTATTTTATTTGGGTGCCATAGTTAATATGGCAGTAGTAGATATAGTTATACTAAATTAGGAACTACTTTTATCTTTTTAAAATAGAAAATAAATTAGAGACTAAAAGAAAAATGGAAAAGGAAAATAAGAAAAGGTAAAACAAAATAAAACAAAAGAGAGAACCCCCTCCCCCCCACCGGGCCATGGCCCAGCTGGGCCTCGAGCCAGCGCGTCGGCCCACCCCGCGCCCCTGGCCTATATGGCCCTACTCCTCCCCCACCCACCGAGGGGGAAACCCTATCCACTCCCACTCCTCCCCCCAACGACGCCACACCCTCTTCCCTCCCGATCCAATCAGGGCGAGCCCCCCCCCACTCCCCTCGCTCCCGCTCGGCGCCCCAACCCCGTGCGCCTCCTACCCCCCGGGCTCGCGCGTCCTGCCGGCGACCTCGACATAGCCCCTCGCCGCTTCGACCTTGACATCAACACCCGGATTCCCCCTGTCTCGGTCTACATCGGCACCCGAGACGACCCCTGACGCCCCGCCACCCAACGTCGCCGCTGTCCTCACCGTCGACCACCGGAGCCACTCGCCGGACTGCCTCCTCGTCCCTTGATCATCTCCGTCATCTTCCTCACGCGCCGCTGCCACGAACCCTACGACCTCGCCTTGAGCACCGCTCCTTCTCCTCTTCCCCGCTTCGCCACACGCGCATCGGCCGGCCGCGCCGCTGGCCTCCCACAGCCACTGCCGCTCGCCCACTGGTGCCTCACTGCGCGCGCGTCGCGCCATCCGCGCCTCACGCGTGGCCGCCTCTGCTCCCCGTCGACGCGCCGCCGCCCGTGCCGTTCGCTGCTTCAGCCCCGCCGCTCCTGCCTTTGCCCGCTCCGGCTGCCACAGCCCGCACCCCCGCCCTCCTTGGCCCCCCGCTGGCCTCGCTCCGGCGGCCACCGCGTGCGCGCCACCCGCCGGCCTTTCCTGCCGACCGCTGCCCCATGCGTACTCGCGCCCGCCTCTGCTCATGGCCGCCGGCGCCTTGGTTGCGCCGTGCGTGCCCAGCGTCCCTCGGGCATGCGCTCGATCGGGCAGCGCCCGTTCGCCCGCACCCTTGCCCGTAAACCCTGACACATGGGGCCCACGGCCCCAGAACGTTTATATGTATAATTTAATTAAAAATGTTATTAATAAATTATTAATAATTAATTAATTAATTAAAGAACTAATTAAGTTAATTAATCATAATTAGATTAATCTAATCACTAATTAACTCAAATAACTGTTAGTTAATTAAACAGTGTATGACAGTGGGACCCACACGTTAGTTTGACCCAGTCAACACCTCTGTTGACTGCTGACGTCATGCTGACGTCAGCAAACACTATTCTGGATAATGTTGAATTAAAATAGTTAATTAAATCCTAAAAATGATTTAATTCTTTTAAAATTAATACAAAATAAACCGTAGCTCGGATGAAAAAACTTTGTACATGAAAGTTGCTCAGAACGACGAGACGAATCTGGATACGCAGCCCGTTCATCCGCCACGCATCCCTAGCATAGCGAACAAGCAACTTTCCCTCTCCAATTCATCTGTCGGAAAACGCGAAACCCCGGGGATATTTTTCCGGATGTTTCCCCCTTCGCTGGTACCACCTCATACCGCGTTAGGGCACCCCTAGCACCGCGTATTATCATGTTATGCCTTGTGATACTTTGATTGCTCTATTATTTATTGTGTTCCCCTCCGCTACTTCTTTCGGATAGACCCCAAGACCGCTGCCGGTACCCCTGTTGTCGACTACGGTGTTGACGACCTTTCTTGCCAGAGCAACCAGGCAAGCCCCCCCATCACCAGATATCGCCTACTCTTCTCTCTACTGCTTGCATTAGAGTAGTGTAGCATGTTAATGCTTTCCGTTAAACCTATTCTGATGCATAGCCTGTCATTGTTTCTCTAGCTGTTGATACCTTACCTGCAATCCTAAATGCTTAGTATAGGATGCTAGTTTATCATCAGTGGCCCTACATTCTTGTCTGTCTGCCATGCTATACTATCGGGCCGTGATCACTTGGGAGGTGATCACGGGCATATACTATATACTTTACACAGTTACATTACCTGTGGTACTGTTCGGAGTTGGGGGCTGAAGGGGCAGGTGGCTCCATCCCGGTAGAGATGGGCCTGGGTCCCCGACGGCCCTCGACTGTTACTTTGTGGCGGAGCGACAGGGCAGGTTGAGACCACCTAGGAGAGAGGTGGGCCTGGCCCTGGTCAGTGATCGCGGATACTTAACACGTTTAACGAGATCTTGGTATTTGATCTTAGTCTGGCTACTGGCCTATAAGCACTAACCATCTACGCGGGGACAGTTATGGGCACTCGATGTCGTGGTATCAGCCGAAGCCTTCGTGACGTCAGCGACTGAGTGGCGCGCACCGGATTGGACCGTAAGCCTGCTCTTGTATTAAGGGGGCTAGTTCTGCTTCCGGCCGCGTACGCAACGTGCAGGTGTGCAATGGGTGATGGGCCCAGACCCCTGCGCCATAGGATTTAGACTGGCGTGCTGACCTCTCTGTTGTGCCTAGGTAGGGTTGCGACGTGTTGATCTTCCGAGGCCGGGCATGACCCAGGAAAGTGTGTCCGGCCAAATGGGATCGAGCGTGTTGGGATATGTGGTGCACCCCTGCAGGGAAGTTAATCTATTCGAATAGCCATGATCTTCGGTAACAGGACGACTTGGAGTTGTACCTTGACCTTATGACAACTAGAACCGGATACTTAATAAAACACACCCTTCCAAGTGCCAGATACAACCGGTGATCGCTCTCTCACAGGGCGACGAGGGGAGGATCATCGGTTAGGATTATGCTATACGATGCTACTTGATGCTACTTGGTGAACTTACCATCTACTCTCTCCTACATGCTGCAAGATGGAGGTGGCCAGAAGCGTAGTCTTCGATAGGATTAGTTATCCCCCTCTTATTCTGGCATTCTGCAGTTCAGTCCACATATGATACCCTTATTCCATTTGATACCCATGCATATGTAGTGTAGCTCCTTGCTTGCGAGTACTTTGGATGAGTACTCACGGTTGCTTTCTCCCCCTTTTCCCCCTTTCCTTTCTTTCTAGTTGTCGCAACCAGATGCTGGAGTCCAGGAGCCAGACGCCACCGTTGTTGATGACTACTACTACTCGGGAGGTGCCTACTACTACGTGCAGCCCGCTGACGGCGACCGGGAGTAGTTTAGGAGGATCCCAGGCAGGAGGCCTGCGCCTCTTTCGATCTGTATCCCCGTTTGTGCTAGCCTTCTTAAGGCAAACTTGTTTAACTTATGTCTGTACTCAGATATTGTTGCTTCCACTGACTCTTGTGCCTTCGAGCATTTGTATTCGAGCCTTCGAGGCCCCTGGCTTGTACTATAAAGCTTGTATTATTTTAATTTGTGTCTAGAGTTGTGTTGTGATATCTTCCCGTGAGTTCCTGATCTTGGTCGTACACATTTGCGTGCATGATTAGTGTACGGTCAAATTGGGGGCGTCACATATATTTCGTCTGTTTGCTGCTGCTGTTGTTTTCAATGTACAATCAGTAGTATATTTCGTCTGTTGGTTGAATAAATGTGTTGTTAGGATGACAAACACAATGTTTTGGAAGTCGTTCCACGGTTCGATCCTTTAGTTCCCCGTACCGTACGTAGCGCATACTATTTATCATACGGAACACATTTTTTTGAAACTCGAAACACATTTTCCACTTGTTGATAACATGCAGCCCAATGATGAAGGCCCAATAGAGAAGCCCATAATTAACTGGAAGAGAGGCTCTCACATGAATCCGGCCCAGGTACATGCTCATGGTCCCCTAAACATAAATAAGTAAATAAATAAATAAATAAATCTAAATGCTCATGCACCAGTTCTTTGGGAAAATAGCTAGCCCAGTATTTCTTTTTGAAGAATACCCAAGCTAGGCCTATTTGTTTTCTCCGAATTACTGGGCTGCAAATCTTTCAAGATGAGGAGGGATGCATTCTGGCCAGGCTTAAGAGTATGGTCAATGTCTGTTAAAAGTAATATCAAAAGGGGTTGAAAATTCCAACAAAAATTATAGCAAATGGGATATAAGTTTCTTTTTTTGTTTTTGTTCTTCACTAATATCTTATACGTATTTCATTGGATTTAACATGACATAGTACTAATTTATTTTTAAATTTGTTTTACTATGGCTATTAATTTTTGGATTAAGAATATTTCGTTCCCCAGCAAAAAATTGCGAATTTTCAAAATTTCTCACATATTTAGTTAATTTTTTGACCCTGGTACTGACCAGAAAATGGCCAGCAATTCTAAAAATGGAAAACAGGCTGCAATAAATTCCATATGAATTAGAAAATGAGTAAAAAATATAAAAATAATAGCAAATGGGCTGTACACGCCACGAATTTCGAGGCTGACTTGTTTACGAAAGGCTTTTTCAGTGAACACACGATTCTACAAGCAGTTAGTGTTTGATGTCCATCTAACAGCCGACGTGCTTCTTTAATCTCTGATCTTCCTGCTCCAGCCGCCTAAACTAGCGCCGGGGGGACTGCTTGCTCCCTCCTCTTGTGGCCCGCTATGATGCCGCGCAGGCTTCCCCTGCCCACCCTACTCCCTCCGCTGGCCTGGCCGCACGCAATCAACTGCCTCCTTATTACGCGAAAAAAAAATGATTCCTCCCACTGACATCTGGGGCACACCGGTTGGGAGGCTAACCTGTGGGCCTACTTAGTTGACGCATACGCAGGGCTTGTCAACTTAGTCAACAAACGATTCTAGCAGCAGTAACCGTTGGATTTGAATCGAACAGTCCTTGTGCTTCTTCAATCGCCGCTCTTCTTGCCCCAGACACCCAAACCAGCGCCGGGGAGACCGCCTGCTCATGCCTCCAGTGGCCGGCTGTGCTGCCAATGAGGCCTCATTGCCCTCTACTACTCCCACTGCTAGCCAGGCCCTGCGGCGATGGCAGCCTCACACCGCAGCCGAACCAGTGAACCATCGTACTCCTCTCCGCGTTTGCATCCACTGCCGCGTCTTCCCCGGCTCCGCGTCGTCCCCTTCCTAGGCCTCGCCATCGTCCACCACCTTGGTGCTCTCAGCGCGGCATGGACAACGACATTCCATCGGAAGAGTACTATACGTGGAGAGGCTGATAGCTAGGTCCACGGCCACAGCCCAGTTTTTTTGTGATTTGCCAAGTAAGTCGCTTTGTCAGGCTTATTGGGCTGCAAATCTTTCAAGACGAGGAGGAGAGCTTTCATTCGGCTTGCCGAGAAAATGGCCCATCACTAATGAGAAATGGGCTGTACATTTTTAAAACACATCAAACCGGCAATTAGTTTCAAATATCTTTTTTTCATTTCGAGATTTGAAATTACATTAATTTTTATGCGTGGAGAATTTGTTGGATTTTATATTGATATACATTTATTTTTAAAATCATTTTGAATGTGAGTCGAAATTTCGGGATTAAAAACAGTTCGGACCGCACCGAAATATGCAAAATTTCGTATAATTTTTTAACTGTGGCCACAATATGGGCTGTAATGCTAACAAAAAGAATATGGGCTCCAAAAAAACCTTAATAATTAGCAAATGGGTTGTAAATTATTAGAAATAATGGCAGATGGGCTGTATGCTGTTTCCCACAAATTTGAGGATTTCCTAAAAAAAGGTTGACGCACAGGCAGTGACTGTTGGATGGCCATCCAATGGCCGTCGTGCTTCTTCAATCTCTGCTCTTCCTGCTCTAGCCGCTCAAACAGGCGACGGCAGGACTTCCTGCTCCCTCCTCAACGTGGCCGGCTCTGCTGCTGCGTAGGCCTCACCGCCCCACTGTACTCCCATTTCTGGCCTAGCCATCCCTCTACTCACCCACACCTGTTGTTATTCTCCGACGACGGCGAGGCCTCGTACAATCGAATCATTCCCCCCGCTGTCATCTCGGACCCACTGGAAGTGCCTCCTTATTACGGACAAAAAAATGAATACTCCCCCGGCTAGCTGGGACCCACCTTGGTGGGAGGATAACTTGTGGGCCTACTAAGTTGACGGGGACGAAGGGCTTTGTCAACTTAGTCAATATGAACGATTCCAGCTCCAGTGACCGTACGATGTCCATCCAACGGCCGTAGTGCTTCTTCAACCTCTGGTCTTCTTGCTCCAGCCGCCCAAAGCAGCGCCGGTCGTGCCGCCTGCTCGTGCCTCGCGTGGCCGGCTGTGCTGCCGCAGAGGCCTCACCGCCCCCATACTACTCCCACCGCTGGCCAGGCCATCCCTCCACTCCACTCACCCACACCCCCTGTTATTCTACGGCGACGGCAGCACAGCCGAACCAGTGAACCCTCGTACTCCTCTCCGCCTGGGCATCCACTGCCGCGTCTTCCCCGGCTCTGCGTCGTCCCCTTCCTAGTCCTCGTCATCGTCCATCACCGTGGTGCTGTCGGCGCGGCGTTGTCAATGTGGTCAACGACCGAATTCCATCGGAAGAATACTGTATGTGGAGAGGCTGACAGCTGGGTCCACGGCAGCCGCAAGGAAGTGCCTCCTTATTACGCGGAAAATAATTATTCCTCCACCTGACAGCAGGGACCCACCGGACGCCCACCAGTATATCGCAAAAAAACGTTTTCCCCTGACTGCTGGGACCTACCCGATGGGCCACCGTATTTTGCGAAAAAAAACATTCCCCCTGCTGTCAGTTTGGACCCACCGGAAGTGCCTCCTTATTACGCATAAAAAAAATGAATACCCCCTGCTAGCTGGGACCCACCTTGGTGGCAGGCTGACTTGTGGGCCTACTAAGTTGACAGGGACGGAGGGCTTTGTCAACTTAGTCAATATGCACGATTCTAGCTCCAGTGACCGTATGATGTCCATCCAACGGCCATAGTGCTTCTTCAACCTCTGGTTTTCTTGCTCCAGCCGCCCAAAGCAACGCCGGTCGTGCCGCCTGCTCCTACCTCCCGTAACTGTGAGAGTACATATAAAGGAGCATGCAACTACAACTTGGCTCGGTCAGGTACCGTCTTGGTGTTGATGCTCATGAGGTTCATATGATCTTGCCAAGTCCTGTTGTGTCAGCCGTGTTTCGGAAGTAGTGTTAGGTGTGAAGGCAGCTTGGGAACTGGCTAGTTCTGGAGCAAACGAACGAGTAACTGGTTGAGATGCTGGTACAGTTGAAGCGGATGCTGCAGCTGGTGGAGCAGGTGATACTGTGTTTGTAGATTTAGCCGGTGGACTTGGACCTTCTACTGCACTATAAGTACCAGCAGAATCTCGACGGTAGAACCTTTTCCATTTCACTCGACGAGTAACATCACTCCCTACTATATTATTTTCCTTGCTCTTTTTTGACTTTGCCATGTCAAGCTGTACCCACAACACAAAAGAATAAAATCACTCTTTAGAACTCATTGATGCATGATACAGACAAGCAATACTTTGATGTAAGACAACCGTATGAGGATGGAATATGTAAGAAAAACAGGACGGCATGACATATTCGTAGCTACGATGTGCAAACTAAGCAGAAGGATTTTCAAGAAAATAGAAGTAATGCAAGCTAGACACCATATGAAAGATGCAACCAATATTACTCTGCCAAGTTAAAAGTGTCTTGTCATAAGTGGCAATTCAAAAAATTAGAAGCAGTACAACGTAGAAATCAATGCAAGATGCAACCACTATCAAACTGCCATGTTAAAAGCGTCCAATCAGGTGTGACTGATGCGGGAGATGTGCACATCATGTACACGTATGTTCTAGAAACAAGAACACATGTCATATTCACAAGCATTATGTGTAAAGTAAGCAGATGCAATTCAAGTTAGAAGCAATACAAGCTAGACATCATACGCAACATGCAACCACATATAATAGTGTCAAGTTAGAGCAAGCACCTATGATGGTGGAGTAGGGGAGATGTGCTCATCATCTACACAGCTACTTGACCGTCCAGCCTTGTGTTGTCTTGCGAATCTTGTTGGGAGGATGGCGGAGTAGAATCTGTAGAGACCCCCTGTTTGAGTTGCTCCGAAGGACCACCATCATCCACTGCCAGACTAATTTCCTTCAGCTATAATGATTTTGCATTGTGAAGTCAAACTGATAAGAAAAAGGAATAAAATTCGCTCTTCAGAACTCATTCATGCATGATACTGACGAACACTACTCGAATGAAAGGCAAACACATGATGCGAGGATGGAATATGTATGAAAAACAGGATGGTGTGACATATTCACACCTATGATGTGGTAACCAACCAAAAGGCATTTCAACAAATTAGAAGCACTGCAAGCTAGACACCATATGAAAGATGCAACCAATATCACTCTGCCAAGTTCAACTGTATGGCGTTTCAACAAATTAGAAGCAGTAAATGCTAGAAATCATATGCAAGACACAACCAATATCACAATGGCGACTTAAAGGTGCCTTATCATAAGATATAGTATGTACCAAAAACAGGAAAGCGTGTCATATTCACATGTATCATGTGTAAGCTAAGCAGATGCAGTTTACACTAATTAGGAGCAATACGAGCTAGACACCATATGCAACATGCAACCAGATATCACACTGCCAAGTTAGAGCAAGCACCTTGGATGGTGGAGTAGGGGAGTGGAGACTTGGACCTTGTAATGCACTATCAGTACAAGGAGAATCGGTACAGATGCTCCATTTACGTTGCTGCAGAGGACCACCATCATCGCCTTCCTTACTCTTTTCCTTCCTCTTTCTTGATTTTGCCTTGTCAAGTCAAACCCACAAGAAAAAGGAATAAAATTTGCTCTTCAGAACTCATTGATGCATGATACTGACGAACACTACTTTCATGTAAGACAAACACTACATATCACACTGCCAAGTAAGAGCAAGCACCTGCGATGGTTGTGTGGGGGAATTGCGGTGATCAACTAGAGAGCTATGTTGACTATCTTCATTTAGCCTTGCTGTTTCTTGAGAATCATGTGGGAGGATGACACTGCACTCTTTAAACGAGTATGGCGTCTCACAGAAACCCACCCGGGTGACTGTCTCATCATAAGTGATTGACGAGGGATACAAAAGAGCATTAGTTTGATGTACGAACATGGTTAATAGACATATGTAGTATGTATCAAAAACAGGAAGGCATGTCATTACAAAAGTTATAATGTGTAAAGTAAACAGATGCAATTTAACCAAATTGGAAGCAATACAAGCTAGACACCATATGCAACATGCAACCACATTTGACAGCACGAAGTTAAAGCAAGCACCTGGGATGGTTGTGTGTGGCAATTGGGATCATCAACTGCAGAGCTAAGTTTACTGTCTCCAACTGCTGACACTGCACCCGTTAGAGCGCTGGAACGCTTAGTGCTTATCTTTGAATTACACTGGAGCGACTTCTGTCTTTTCTTTTCTGCATTCATCAACACTGCACCAGAGTCTGAAATACCCATGCATAAAAAAACAATAGTGTGAGTATGGGTGAAGTGTGTGCACAATTAGTACAGTGTAAAGGTAGCAGATAGCAGGTCAGTGAGAAATAAATGACGAGAGACATATGATAGCTCTACAACATGCATGGCACACTAAATTACTACAGGATTCTATGAAAATAACAGTCGACTGAAAGCAAATAGGCCAGTCCATTTTTTCTGCACCGTCCGATGTACAAAGAATGGGCAGATCGCCTTCATCTACCTCCAGCAAGTCAGTGTTGACGATCTTCCTCGAAACGCCAGCGACCACCGGCCCAGTATTCCTCCCCTGCCTGCGCCCTCCCCTCGACCTCATCGCACCGCCGTGCTTGGCACCGCCCCCCCCGGCCATCCATTCAAGCCCCGCCGACCTCCAGATCGGGCGCAAGCAGCTCCTGCGCCCCACACCCCTATGATAGACACCGATGCACCGCTTCCCCAGGGAACAGGTGGACTAGGTGCTCCGCGCGCTAAGCGGGTGCTGCTTCTTTTAATTGCGGTTCGACTGACCCTGAATTGAAATCCAGGCAGGCTACTGACCTCTAACAAAGGTGAAATAGTAAAAGGGAGGAAACCTTGTGCATTTAGTATCACAAAGAAGATGCAGTAAGAAGCGCTCAACTAGTTTCTTTCGTGGGATGAATACGGTGTGAGCGGAGACGTAAGATTTGCACGAATAAGGGAAGAGGAGTACCTATTTCTGCTGGCAGTGTTGTGTCCTCCTTCTGTTTTTCCGATGATCTTCTTGTTGTTTGCCGGAAACCAGAAGTTGTGGAGGACGGTGTAGCCTTGGACGAACCCATGGCCAAGTTGTTGAGTGTGGTGCGGTGGCCGTTTGTCGGTGGCTGGGAAGCAGATCCAAGGCGGCGAACGACGGCGTAGCGGGAACAGCTCCGGTGCGGTGGATGGTTGCGACAGTGGAGCCGCAGCAGTGAGGCGCAGGACGGCGTGGTCGGAGTGGTTCGGGTACGGCACACGTCGGCGTCAGCATCGTGGAGGCAGCTCTGCCTGAGCTTCAGCTGCTAAGTCCTTGAGGGCGTTGCGGTTGCGGTTGCGTTGGATGATGACGTCGGGGTACCGGCTCCGGCATGATGGAGGAGGGCGGCGGTGGATTGGCCGCTATGGGGTGGAGGACGGAGGAGGCTGGGGTTTCGCGGTTGGTGGAGAGGGCGTTTTCGCGCCCACGGAGTATGAATGGGGAAATGGAGGGAGGCGGGGAACTAAGGGGGAACAATGTTTCGGTTTGAGACGCGCTTGTTTGAAATTTGGGGAAAGTTACAAACTTTCCCCCCATCTAAAATTTCGGACATATTGCGGGTTGGCGGTAGGACAGTCATGTCAGGTGTCCCAAATGTGGGCGGGATAGATTTCGGCCGAGTGCATGGGTAGGCGCCCACGGCGTATGAATGCTTCTCTGGCGTCTTAGTGAAGTTACAAACCTACCCCGGTTTAGACCTTTGGACATCGGGCCGATAGGCTACACGGGCCAGAGTCAGGACAGTAATTTCCTACCACCAAAACATTAGTCTCGCGCGGTTTCGGGTGACCAGAGGCCTATTTGGCGCTTCGTTCAATATTTGGGAGCAGAAGCAACGTTTTGGTTCTCTTGAATTGAACTTTCAGGATTTGTCAAACTTCACAAATCTTTACTCTTGAAAATCCTAAAGCTACGATTATTTTGGAATGGAGGGGGTACATTTGAATATACATTGTACACGAGTATATATTAAAAAAATGCAACTTACCTCAGTTCATGCATGGTTCCAGATATAATCTCCTTGGTTGCAAAAAAAGTTAGATATGCGTATGAATATATATAGCATGTTCAAACTCACAACAAAGATTGATGCCCCCTTTTACATCTGATTTACAAATGCCATTATCTCGGGTTCAAATAGATGAATGCACTTCCTATGAATTCGAATCTTCGAAACCCCCTTTATGTTGAATTAGACATGTATTCTATTTCGTTGCTAGCAATTTGGAATGTATCCATGCAAGTGACAAATGTATAAAGTGCTTCACACTAACAACATGGAGTGCACTAATTAATATTTAGATATGAATTGCAAAAGCATCAATTGCCTGTATTTCAAACCGCTCTCACTCTATGGATCGATAATATGAAATAAACACATGCACATGCTAGAATTCAATTGCAATTGAAGAAAGAGCCTACTCCTGGTACTGTATATTAGTGATAGGGGTGTGTACAAAGTACACGTGAATACCAGGCATTGTGCGTGTGTGTATACTATCGACAAACTAGCCCCCAAGCTTGTATAACATACTAAGGGCCTAGGGTTACAAATCATATATAGTCGGCTTATCACTAGTGGGGATAGAGTCCTCCGCGACTCTGGTAGCTTCGTGTTGTACGCCGAGTCCTCCACATGGGTCTTCGTATAACATGTCTCGGTCCAACCTATATGTGGCGCAGGATGGAACCGACCCATGAGTCTTGATGTTGACCCACCACAACTAGAAATGATGTGCCCACCACACCACACACGCAATCGGCCACTAAGAAAATAAGCATATACAATAGTACAACGGTATCTAGCTCACGATACGTCTCCATATTTTGTTGATGACACTGACAGACTTTGCATTTGATGCGTGCTCCGTATTTTGTTGATGACACTTACGGTCATTGTATTTGAAGCGAAAGCACGATATGGTCACTGGACTTCAGAATAAGCTCATCACGGTCACCACATACATTTTGTCGTGCTAACCAACATGTGGTTGGATGGTTAGAGGACAGTGGTTTCTCGAGCCCATCAAGGATAAAGTCCATGTGCTCGCATTTATCTTGTGTTAATTTCAGTATTTTCCGGCAACGTACGTTTAGTGGGAGGAGACGTTCCACTCGACTACGAGGCACCTATGGTGACTTTGTAAAATCTCAAGATCATATATGCTGGCCCACTCTCTCGAAGGTGCTCATAGGGGTAGGGTTCGCGTGTGTGCGCTTATAGCAGTGAGTGCTTGCACGTATATATGAGCCCTTGCGTCTGTGCTGTGTTAAACAAATACATATCATGATTATACGGTCACTGGCTCACCCATACAACTCCGTATTTTGTTGATGACACAATCAATTGACCAGTCAAACGTTCCACGTGGCGCAACTAGTGTTGCACCATCGGGGCGCGTAACCGTGGGGCCCACCTGTCAGCCCGTATATGAAAGAAAGAAATGGTAGTTTGAGTCTGTACTGTGTTAATAAAATAGGAGTACATTTTAGGGTGATCACACGGTCACTGGCTCACCATACAGCTCCATAATTTGTTGATAACACGATCAATTGACCAATCAAACAGTCCACATTCAGCAGCGCACATTACCATAGGGCCCACCCGTCAGCGCGTATATGAAGGACATAAATGGTAATAAATTAGTGGTCGGTGGGTATTCGAAGTCGTGAGACCTTTGGTTGGCAGTCACCAGCGGTTGGGGGCGTTCATTGGGCAGTGGGGTGGGGATCCCTGGAGAAAAAGCTCGGCGGGGGGGGGGGGCTAGAGGGATGGCCGGTGCGGCAGCGGACTAGCGGTGGGGAGTGGTTTCGGGGAGGGCGGTCTGGCCGCAGGCGACGGGGGCTGGCGGTTCGGCCGGTGGTGGCTGGCGGCTCAGGGGGGTGGAGTTTGATGATAAACTGGAGGCCCTTGATTTCGTATCCAACGGCTGGAAAATCTAATGACCAGAGATGAAGAAGTCAGTCGACTGACGTGTAGCCTCACCCCGCACGTACATATGCACACACGCAAGACACGCACGCATGTAGGCGTGCAACACTGACACGTACACAAGCACCCATGCTGGCGTGCAACACTGACACGTACACATGCAATCACGAACACACGCACGTACGCAACCATGCATGCAACACTGAAACGTACCCTTGCACGCACACAACACTCGCACGCCTGCATGCACACAGCACACGACGCAAGACACACATTCAACCTATACATGCATGCACCCTTTGTTAAGGACATGGATTGTTACGGGTATTAATCAATCTTATCTGTGATAAGCAGAACATTGATGTTTGCAGCGGTCTTTATGAATCACAACGTATCAAACGGGCTATCAACATAGTAGGCTTATCTACATGAAAAAGATGACGTCACTCTCAATGAACAATCATCGGTTTATGAAATGCCCGCTTCTGACCGCCCTGGCCCACAAAAGGTTCCTCTGTTGTGCGATGCCTGCGTTGGTTCACTGACATGCATGCCATGCACCCAAAGAGCCCACATGTCAGTGGAAGAATGACGCGGTGTCCTAGGTCAGAGTTGAGGGCGCCACTCGCGGCACGCCCGGCTGAACACGCCTCCGTGCCGCATTCAAACGCCTCCACGAAACCCGCCCGTGTGGAAGCCGAGAAACCCACTCTGGACACACGTCCGTTCATGACCGGGCTGCTCCCCTATCTCCTCCACCATTTTGTCCACTCTTACAATGGCTTACGAAGAGTAGTTATTGCGCATCCAAGCCGGCTGGGTAGCCTGCCAGATACGAGCTATGCAGCTCACTGATCCACCTCCCTCCCCTCGCCCGACAGAGCCAGTTGCCGCCCCAAGCCGTGGAATTTTGCCATGTGTTGTTTTCATGGACTAGCAAGATGCCCGTGCATTGCACAGAACATCAAGATGCATTTTTTTACAAACTCCCGCATGCATACAAGGGATAATTAATGTCCTTCTTTGCTAGTACCACGAGGCAAACACCATTAATATTGCATCGTTTAGTGTTAGTGGCCTTGTATATCTGCAAATTGTAATTTTGATAGTGACCCTTGTATATAAAAATGGATGGAGAAAGATGAGAGATAAGGTGAGGAGGAGTGGGGCGTGGTGGTGACTGGTGGTCGGACTTGGCGGAGGCATGGGGATGGACGGCGCATTATGTCTAGGTTTGTATCTCTCTCACACACACCCACGTAGGTGGAGGACGTGCACGAAGAGAAGAGGTGCACGCAAGGCGCACATACTCCCGTCTCTTTCCCAACCACACCCGCGCGGGTACACGGTGGAGCTCATTTCTGTATGAAAAAGGAAGCCCACATGGTAATTTGGCACGTGTACTAGTTGTCCACTTGGTGGAGGGAGGACCGTCTACCACGGGTGAACAAACAAATTGCGACTTGACATGTTTTGTTAAATTAAAAAAAAGAGGCAAACCATGTGGGGCCTACCATAGAGGCAAGGCTCTATACACTAGAGTACTTTTGATGTGTCCCATCAACTCGCAAAACGAGGAGAAGCTTGCTTAGTATGCCGTCTCCCCCGCCCACGGGCACGGTGGCTCGCAGGATGAGGTGAAGCTTGCTTACTACATCTTACGCCTGCTCCCTCACCCACGCGCGTGGTGGCTCGCAGCACGAGGAGAAAATTTTACTACTCCCTCCGTTTACTCCTCGTCCCTACTACGTACTCTGGTTAGTACTCCCTCCATTTACTTATACAAGGCCACTATAAAAAAATACATTTTGCATCTATACAAGGCCACAAATAGTAATCGAGAGAAAAGTTACTACTCCCTCCTTTCCAGTTTATGGCTCAATTTCAAAATCTCTCCAACCAAGGTAGACGGTGAGTGGTCGAATTAATTTCGTATTTTGCACAAGTAATTAGTACGCTCGTTTTTCTCAAGAAGTTATGTTTACCGATGCATTAATTAGAACGAATGCATGAATGACCACTAAATTTCCATGAACTTGTACATGCATTGGTTAGTTTCCTCTTGACACTACTTGCGCCGGGTGATCAAACGCACCTCGAAATCCAACATGTAATGGTACTACTACTAGTATAGTAGAATTGAGACTTATCAAACGGAAAAACGAATGTTTTTTAGATGAGCCCTATAAACCCTAGTGGGTACGTACTCCGTAAAAACAGATTTTTCCAAAACTAAGTCGCTCCCTTTCATGAATTCTGTAGTATACTCCTCTGTCAATGCTCCCTTTCATGAATTATGTACTTCCTATCATTGACATGTGGGACATATAGCAACCGGGTCAACGTGTCAAGCACCAAATAACAGTGCAGAACAGCAGGGGGGACGCACCCCACTCGTATCGGCCCAGTAGTAGTAATGAGTAATGAGACGTCAAATCACAATGCCGCCCTTTCCCAGACGGACGAAGCAACCGTTATTTCACACTTCGGTTCACCATCATCTCAAACTAGGTACTAGTATTGCTTCTGCCTCAAGAGGGACACACGCATCGCCTTGGTACATCATGACACGTGGGACCGCATGACAGGCCATGCTCCCCCGCCGATCGCTCGGTAAAATCACCTCATTTTTACTATACTTCCTCCGTATCAGTTTACTACATGGCATGCATGTCATTCTAGGTTGAGAATTTAACTGGCTATATATGTGATGAACAGTACTCTAGCCTAAAAGATGTATACTTTTGTACAGCAGTAGTATCGATGGATTGCGCCATGGAGCAAAACTTGAAATTAAAAAAAAGGTGATACATATAGAGAGCGCTCGTCCCCAAATTATGCATATAGTACTATTAAAAAGGCTAGTCACAATAATGGTGTCCAGCACAACCCACGCCTCAAATAAAACTAAGAGGGTGCTTGGATACGTTTTAGTCCCATGACTAAAAGTAGTGGGACTAAAACATGCTAGCCTCACCCATGCTTGGATCCAAATACTAAAAAGGCTAAAATCCAGTTAATGAGCATTTATTATCCTCCAAACCCTCCAATCCAGAACTCGCCTGTGTTAAAGGAGAGGAGTTAAATGAGTAGAGAGAGTACTAATCCACATTTTAGTAGGGGTACCCCTGACTAAAAAAATTTAGTCTCAAGACTAGTTTTAGCCCCTCTTTAATCAGGGGTGCTTGGAACTTTAGCCTCTTAAAGAGACTATTTTTAGTCATTAAAATAAGTCCCCTGGATCCAAGCACCCTCTAAGCATCCTGGAATTCTTTGACAAAACTAAGCACCCTGAAATTCTTTGACAACTAAACTGCTGGCTATATGATGTTGGCCATATATATTGTACATATATAATGTGAAGAAACGAGTGGTAGTACTATACCAACTAAAAGATGAAATGTAAGAAATACTAGTATGTACGTACTGAAGAGTTAAATTAACGAGAAGAAACATAACATAGTTCTGCTGGGGGCTCAGCACAACACACCCCTCAAATTAAATTAAGCACACTTGAAATTAAACTTTGCAACTATTCCGGTAGACACTGCATTAGAACCACCATGAGCAACGACACTGCCACCTTACTCGGAGTCCTCGTCCATGTCCTCGACTTCGTCCTTGTCCCTCTTCCTCTTGGCCAATACTTCTTTGCTTGAACCGCACACTTGGCTGTTGCTCTTCATCCAACCCTTGTAGATATTGAAGCAAAGCTAGCCATCCATTGCAGCGTAGTGGATGTGGTCTATATCTAGTACATTCAGCTGCCATGCATGACGATGAAACATGTAATGAGGCTTCTCCAGTTTACCGTACGAAGGATGAACCATGGCTCCTGCCAGGGTCAGCATTGAAGGCTGACAAGAGGACACCAGCCGATTCTTCTGGAAGTCGAAGGTGTTGCCTACAACGAGGCCTATCCGACACAGGACTTCTTTGTCGTTACCAAAGTCTACAGTAACGAATTTCACTGTTTTGTCCTTGAGGAAGTTCTTAAAATCCTGGCACTCAATGTCGGCATGGCATATGTGGTAGACCAAGCAAACGTTATGTACGCAAACCTGGATCATGGCGGGCTTCTTCCTCTCTTTGTTCTTTAGATCCTTCTCTCATCCTAGGACTGTGGTGTACTCAAAATCTAGCCCAGCGACCCACTCATCATCTGAGTTTTTGAACATGCGGCTGAAGCGAGAAAGGCATCCTTTCACCGTCGCAGAAGAATAGGTGTAGATGACGTCGAACTCATCACCGGTGATGGTTCTAACCTTGTACTCACCGCCGATCATGGAGATTTGGGACGCCATGGATTTGGGAGGAGGGTTAGGATTAGTGGGACTACCATAATGTGAGTGGACGGGACGACTAGGAGCGAACCGCCGTAGTATTGAAGGACATGCGGGGATGAGTAGGAGCGAACTACCAGCGTGTGAACGGCAGGGTAGTGGCTTTCCATTCTCCCATGATACATGCTTCCGAGAGCCCTTGGATCTGAGATCGAACGGTTGCATGGCATGATTCTAGACCTATGGTTGAATATCCTATCCTAGAGGGTTATTCTGCAAATTTTCAGCAACTTAGCATGTGACTGTTTGATCTCAGATCCAAGGGCTGCCAGCAGCCCGTATCATGATCGCGCCTACCATGACCGTCGCATCGCTCGCGCGGTCGCGCCCTTGGAGATTTAACATGGTGCGTTAGGCTATCTAATGTTGGCATGTCATACATAGTCATCACTTAGTCACTCATACTACAACAAGCTTGGCTATAAGTGTATTTTTTTACTCCTCTCTATCTCTTTCTTCATACTCAAGGAAGAAATGGTGCTAAGCGTGTGTATTTATTGCATTTGCCAAGGAGTGACCTCTTCCAATGAAATGGTGTTGCTAAGTTTGCTTCATTTAATTAGCTATAGAATCAAAATTATCTTTTCACCTAGCTACACGCGCTTAGCACCATTTCTTCCTTGGGTCACCAAACTAGTCTCTCTCTTGTTGATTAACTTGCCACATCAGACTTTATGCCTATGTGGCAAGCTTAAGCACCTATAGGAGCAAGTAAAAGTAAGTACAATAGTGCGCTTTACATGGCATTTTTGCATATGTGGAGGAAAGAGAGGCAAGGAAAAAGTGGAGAAGTGGGCTCTCATGCAAGAGCCAGCCTCTACTACATGGTGGAGCATTGGGAGAGGCACCTGTATGGAGGTGGTTAGGAATCTGGGAGACACACGCCGGTCGTAGCGCCACAGTTAAAATGATAATGGCAAGTCAAATCACGGGGCCCCACCTGTCCAGCAGTAACTCGCTGTCAAATCACACAGCCCTACGTTTGCAGCAGCCTACTCCCTCGTCTTCTCGCGTCTCTGTCGAACCGACTAGGCGGAACTGCCCCGCCGCCTACCGCGCAGGAAAAGCCCCGCCCTTGACTTTTAAATACAACTACATCCGCTTAAGAATCAATGATATACTTTTTGTGACATAGTAACTCATATTTAGTTAGTCAAATGGATGACCTAGAACTACATGCAGGCCCTATAAACCGAGACACCTAAAAATAAAAAAACGAGATGGAGAGGGTAGTTCAGCATGTATCTTTTTAGATCAATATAGTCGGGATTCACCAAGGAGCAAAACCAAGTGGTAGGCTGCTCTTGTTGTGTTGGCGTAGCAACTCAAGCAGGGTCAGTCCGCACACGAAATGGCGACACACTTAACAGGACCCCTTTGGCCGACATGTGGCTCATCCACCGTCTTGTTTCATGCGCGATGCACCAAATTACTGTTCAGAGCAGCGGTTGGAATTGGAGGCACCCCGGTCATAGCGCCGCAGTAGTAGAAAATGAGCGACGCGGGGTCAAATCACAAAGCCCCACCTTTCCCGCATTAAGATGGACAGACGAAGCAACCATCATTTCACTCTAGGGCGCAAGAGAATAAATAAAAGAGAAAACAATGATGCGTGCGGCAGCTACCTAGGTCACCCTTGGGTAGGGGTCTCCACTACAGATCCTTTTTTTGAAAGCGCCTCCACTACAAATCGGCTTCTCCCTCGTCCTCTTGAAGAAAACCGATGATGAGTGCGGCGGTAGGGTTTGTAGGAGTACTACGGCGTGCGGGGCCACGTCGTAGTAAACGGGTTCGAGCCAACGCCTTAAATATGTGTGGGCCGCTTGGTTTTACGGGAACGAGGCAGCATTTTGGGTTCGGGGACCAGTGGAGATATAGTACGTACAAAAAATTGTGGACGTAGGTTTGACCGAAAGGCAATGATGCATGGGCCCTGCATTTTGACCCGGGGCCGCGTGAAATTTGCTACTCTACTCAAAACTAGTAAGGTACACATGTATTGAACGCATGAGATTTCGAAACCAAATTATGATTAAATACACACTATAGGTTGTAAAGCTTTGAGTCATATATGCAAGATGTAGATGTTCGTTTAGTTCTTATAGTTCATCTCATTCAAAATCAATAAGTTTATAAAAATGTTAAGATTCATGGGGTTGTGCATTGTACTCCCTCCATTCCAAAATAGATGACCCAACTTTGCACTAACTTTGTACAAGTTAGTGCAAAGTTGGGTCATCTATTTTGGAACGGAGGTAGTAAATCATAAAGTAAAATACAAATAATGGCAATTCATTTAGAAAAAATAATCAATTATGATACAGAAGATTCTAGAACAAAGGAGAAGTGCTTGTGTTTTGAGGTTTGTGCATTATGCTTAAGTTCAACCATGGAGTCTTCTAAATTGTACATGTGGCAGATCTGGTGAAATGTTGATGATATCCAACGGCCAGTAGTGCTCGGATTTGCCTATCTCTACACTGTCGGGTTAGTTTCATCAAGCGACCATCTTTCAAAGTTATTGGCACACTATATAGTTCTTGTGCCATAGTTGCATGTTTTGGAAAAAAGCTACTAGTGGGTTGTACTATCTATTTAGGAATAGAAGATGTATACATGGAAGTTGTAGGGACAGAGATGACATGGAGCATCTCAATTCCTATGAGTAGGGATTGGAAAAGAGATGTCATTTGGTTCACATCATAGGAACTTTTCTATTGAATATAGAGATGACATGTTTCTCAATTCCTATGAGGAGGGATTAGAAAAGAGATGTAATTTGGTTCATATCATAGGAACTTTTCTATTGAATATATGCTAATGTTTATTTTCCTATGAAATTAAGGGAGTATAGGAATCCATTCATATGAACCAAGTGGCTCTAAAGCTATAGAAATGATATCATGTTTATTTCCTTTGAAATGTGGAGTATATGAATCTATTCCTATGAACCAATTGGCTCTAAAGGAAAAAATCCTATAAAAATCATATCATATAGAGTTCCTATGATACTCCTCGACACTAAAGGATGCTTGAAATTGCTGCGGGTGATACGATGGTCTTTCTTTGTAGACTCCTCACCCAACTTTATAGTTACCTCTCGAAGATGAATGAAATGATATATACATGGTATTCTACATGTGCAATTTGGTACACAAAAACTCTGTAAAAGTTTGCGAGGTTCGAATTTTCAATAAAGCTATATGCACTGCATTTCAGAACGGAGGGAGCATACGACAGTTGCTAACACTCACGTGGAAGATTTGTGTGTAGGAGGAGTGGCTGTTCTGTTAAATGACATGGCAAAACTGACACTATCGGATGCCGATCTAACAGTCCTTACGGCGTTCGTCAGGAAAAGTCTTGTGGTGAACGTTTGTCGGATAATGATTTACGGACACATGCATTGCATTGATACGTGCCCCCCTCTCTCTCACGCACACGCACCCTCACGAGTCACGACTCTCCCGAGTCCTCTCGCAGACTCGCACGTCGCACCCACTGTCTATCTGCAGGTAGACGTCACGCACATATGTGCTCTTCACACCCTACCCTCAGAACTTCTAAAAAACAAAATACGGTGCGCACATTTTATTTTAGCTCACACATCACACACTTATACTATTACTCTTGCGGCGAACGTTCTTTGGGCATAGTATATTGTACTCTCACAAAGAGAAGCGGTGCACGCATGCACTAGTTCTCTCACACCCACTCGCGGGTACACGTAGGAGCACATTTTTGAAGCTGGTACAACAAAATCACTCCACTATATATAAAAGCAAGAGCCTTAGCACTTGCTTTACTAGGGTTCCTCTCGTTCACTCTCTCATGCTCTCCAGATCTAAGCAACAGATAGATGGCCACACTCTCTCTCAGCTCACGGCTGGTCACAAATCCGGCCAGACAACCTCGACCGGGGCAGGGGTCTAGGTGCATCGTTCACGCTGTCGTCGGTGGCGAGGGAGGAGACCAACGGCTGCCCGCGCGTCCCGGTCAGTGGCCGTGCCGTTCTCTCTGAGAGAGCGTCGGCTCGGGAGGGCCTCCGACCCCTTCTTCCTCCATGCGGTATTGTGGCCAAGATGCGGCCTCCCGACGCCGTCTTTGCGACATGCCGACAACCCTCAGGTATATATTCCTTCGAAACCTGCCTTGCTCTACTGCCCCAGCTCCCTTCTCGTGGATCCTTTGCTACTTTCATCCGCTGTTCCAAAGCCACCTAGACTTCTACTAAGGCACGTGCTTTGCACGTATGTTCTGTATGATAGATACTCATATACCTTCTTTTTAGAGAGAGAAATGGGTACTCGTATCTTGAGTAAATATCATAGTGTGTTTGTTTGCATGATCTAAGGACTATTCTAAAATAAGAAGCAAATGACTTGCACAAATCAAACTGAGTTCCAAGTAAGAATTTGATTACAAGATAAAAGTTGTAGTTTTATTATATGATGTTTCCTGGGTTCCACTGATGTATAGTTCCATAGTTGTTTGACGGTTTACATGCATGTTTATGGACTATTTTGTGCAACTAAATAAGTCATTTAGGTCTGACAGACACTCATGTCCTATGTTAGCTTGAGGTATAGCTTATGTATGACTGAAATAAAATATTACACTTTTTCTGCGAATAATAAAAATATTACATTTCTCGATGAAGCAGAATAAAACTTTAGCTAGCATCAGCCATGCAATGTTATGTTATGTGAACAGTGTAAACTTTGCAGTATAGCGGCATCTAAAAAATCCATTTTTACAGTAATCTAAAAAAATAAGTTAGTAGTAGAGTGTTTATTTCCTAGGTGACAACGGGGAACCAAAATGTGCTACCTATTTGCCAACTTGTCGTACTTGCATGTGAGGAGGTGGCAGCAGTTTCTAGACATTTCTCAACTTCAGTAGGTGCAATCCAGATTCAACGGGGACTTCTTTATTTGTTTATTGGAGAGCAGAGTCGGCCATGTGCACAAGGAGCGGGAGCGAATCCGGCAGCTCTTAGCCGCCAGATCATGTCATCCTTTGTTTGATGGACGGCAGTGATATGCATGAGAGGGGAAATGAACGGTGGATTTTGAGCCAATGCTTGTTTGCGCGGGAGAACCGAAGATGGAGTGGTAAATCCAATTTCAAAACTGCCGCATTATAGTAGTAGTAGATTAGAAGTAAAGCTATTTCATACAGTCGACTCAAAGCGTTGGTTCAAACAAGGAAGAAAGTGGGAAAGCTGTAGCATGAATCTAGGACTTGGTTCTAAGAGGAAACGGGGGAAAGTAGTAATATCTGTCACTGTTTAAATAACCGTATATCTTATTTGCGCAAACAGGGATGTCCGTCTCCATATCGTTTCGGGATGTCTATCTCCGTATCGTTTCTATCTGCGCAATCAAAAGCACACACCTCAGTTTTAGTACAACTGCACAAAATGAGATGGCTATCCCTCGCTGCCGTCGTCTAACCTCCCGTCTTCAAGGTATCCCTACATTGGTAGTAACTAAGGTAGAATGACCAACGCAATCTAAAAGAAGCTGATTCGTACATTTTACTTCCTAATTGCAGTACAGGGACGAGCGAAAACAACTGCATCCAAGTCCGGAATGCACTTTCTACCAGTTCATCCATGGACCAAGGACTAGCTAGCAGGGCTGCACGGCGGTTTTTTGGACAGGTGCGCGGACAAGAGGCATTGTGGTCTGCTTATTTCTGCAAATAGCGGTGCTTAAATTTAGTGGAATGCACAAGCATTTCAGCTAGTCAGTACACTGCATGGTTCAGTTCAGCATTCCAGCTGATACCACAATTATAATTGGTTATTCTAGAATGAGAGAACCTAACCCTGAATGGTGGCAACAAGAAAAAACCAGAGTGAACTCCAGGAAATTTAAGCCTGCCGGGAGGCCCTTTGCTCAGAGAGAAGCCTTGCTTGTTTTTTCCTGATTTGTAAACCTTCTCACAACTTTGTCTTTTGCTGTGAACTAGTATATGTTTGTTATGTTCTATGAATCATTGAGATGTATAAAATTGCTTAACTTATGCTTTTCAAGTTTTTTATGAAGACGAATTTAATGTGAGTGTTCCACATGAGTGCTAGACTAGTGTGTGAACGTTTGGAATTTATTACATTGTGGCCTCAATTAACTGCATGAACCACTGTAAGATACATAGTTGCTTATATGTCACACAGCAGATTGTTGATTGTTAGCTGGTTGATAGCCTAGTGTTGAAGCGAGCTGAGCCAATGTGCCGTGTTTTGCACAACTGCTTACAAGTGGGGTATCACCAATAGTGTTTACAAGTACTTATGTATACGTCGGCGCACGGTTCTCGAAGTGCTCTATTTCATCAAAACATACACTGCTCGTATGATAAACCGTGACAACTTATGTCTTACCATGCCATATTCATGAAAAAACTAGTGAGGACGCATCTGTTTCGGCAACAATTACGATGGTTCTCACATGATTCACGAGCACACAAAAGTAGCAGCAGTTCCCATAGATGGATTCAAACTGAGTACTAGCCCCAGAGGGGTCGATAACAGGCAAGGTTCGGATAATTAGACACAATCCAAACTACTATTAAACACTAGCTGGGGCAACTATTTCATCCCTCAATCTAATTTGGGCTGGACACAAGACGGACCTTGCCATGAACATCATCGAGGACATCCCGCAGCAGGTCAATCCTGTGAACCTTCATGAAGACAACCTTGTGGCCTTGCCACTGATAAACTTGTTTGTGGAGGCATGCCACGTCATTTTCATGCGTAAGCTTGACAAGAACAGTATTCCTCACAAACGAAGGAGTAGCTTTGAACTTCTTGTGCTTCAGTACACCCTGGACAACACGCCTGACAACAGTGAGGCTGGAATACAACTCTTCATTGGTATAACCGCAAATGGCTTCCAGGATCCAACAGCCTAAGAACTCTGTTTTCCTAGTGCGTATATTCAGGTCGTCCGCCTCATAGCGAGTGACATGTACAACCACACAATCCTTGTCTGCATCAGGGCTCTAATTGAAACAGAAACAAATTCTGAATTACTTTTCAGTATAAGAAACACAAGTTATTTAAACCACTACGTATACCATGGCACCGAAGCTAATAAAATTTTGCATTATTAATCACCACATACTTACTTTTCTAAAAAAATCACCACATACTTAGATGGAAAACCACAATCGAGATCGGCAAAGAAGGAAATCACCTTGGGCAGTCAGCGGGGGGGGGGGGGGGGACACATCCTCGAAGGGGGAAAACTGCTCCTGCAGTGCCACGGGGGCTATAACCTCAAACGGGGCGTTGACCATCTCAGTATCTGGGGTCGCCTCGGTGGTTTCCTCCATCTTCTTGGAGCTCTCTATCTCGTGGGGATCATCCTCCTGCGTCTGCTCCAATATCGGCAGATCTTTGCCTGGTTCTCCTTGGTCCATCATGAAACTGACGAATACTAGGAGTCCACTGAAAGGAAAACACAATCGCAATGACAATGAAACAAAAAAGAGAGTGAGGATCGGTTACTGCTTTGCAAAAGTTCTTTTTTTCCTCTAAACGAAAATATACCAACATCACGGATCTGCTTACCTTCCCATCATTCAGAGAGAAGAACAGTGGCAGTTGCAAGTGTTGCCTTTCTTGAAGATGGTGAGGGAGAAGGGGATTCGGCGAAGAGTGAAATGATGGTTGCTTCGTCCGTCAAACTTAAACTGCGGGGAGGTGGGGTTTTATGATACGATGACTCATTACTGTCGCGCTACGACCGGGGTGACTCTCTGTCTGCATACTGCCTTCTAATTTGGTGGATGGCATTCGGGCCCGCGCGCTGCATGGCCCGCATGTCGGTGAACAAAAGTATAACGTCATTCAGTAGAGGGAGACGTTTCAATGACCTAGGAGGAGCCAGAAGCGGTAGAGTGTCTCCATTGTACTAGTAGTAATTGTTTTTCTGGGTAGCTGTAGAGTGTCTCCACTGTACTAGTAGTAATTGTTTATCGGGTCCCAAGACAAAACAGCCCATCCACACTAGTAAATAGTAAAATCAATTCAAAAACCTGGGTGCTCTTCTTCCTCCTCGCTCCCACCCACCTCACGTCAGCTCGCTCCACTCGTACCCCCAAATTCCTCACCTCACTCCTATAGAAAACCCTAGCTCCCCTTCTTCCTCACTCCTACAGAAAACCCCCAGCTCCCCTTCTTCTTCGCTCGCACTACAACTAGGCTCGTCATTCGTTACTCTGCTCAAATCCGTGAGCGCGACGCGACGCCCTCGAGGAAAATGGAGTCGGCTGACCCCAGCGCCAAGAAGATGAGGCTCCCGCCAGCGGCGACACCTATTGTAGATCCCGCACCCGACAGCGCGGGGAGAAGCGGGTATAAGTGAAGCACTAGAGCAAAAGTAGAAAACTCAAAAGATATAAGTGAAGCACTAGAGTAAAACTATAGAGCTCAAAAGATATAAGTGAAGCACATAGATTATTCTATCAAATTCCAAATTATGTATGGCTCTCTCAAAAGGTGTGTACAGCAAGGATAATTGTGGTAGACTAACAAGCAAAGACTCAAATCATAAAAGACGCTCCAAGCAAAACACATATCATGTGGTGAATAAAAATATAGCTCCAAGTAAAGTTACCGATAGAAGTAGACGAAAGAGGGGATGCCTTCCGGGGCATCCCCAAGATTTGGCTTTTAGGTGTCCTTAGATTATCTTGGGGGTGCCATTGGCATCCCCAATCTTAGGCTCTTGCCACTCCTTGTTCCATAATCCATCAAATCTTTACCCAAAACTTGAAAACTTCACAACACAAAACTTAAAGTAGAAAATCTCGTGAGATCCGTTAGCGAAAGAAAACAAAATACCACTTCAAGGTACTGTAATGAACTCATTATTTATTTATATTAGTATTAAACCTACTGTATTCCAACTTCTCTATGGTTTATAAACTATTTTACTAGCCATAGATTCATCAAAATAAGCAAACAACACACGAAAAACAGAATCTGTCAAAAATAGAACAGTCTGTACTAATCTGTAGCTAGCGCAAGATCTGGACCCCAAAAATTCTAAAATAAATTGCTGGACGTGAGGAATTATCTATTAATCATCTTCAAAAAGAATTAACTAAATATCACTCTCCAAATAAAAATTACAGCAGTTCTCGTGAGCGCTAAAGTTTCTGTTTTTTACAGCAAGTTCAACAAGACTTTCCCCAAGTCTTCCCAACGGTTCTACTTGGCACAAACACTAATTAAACACAAAAAACACAACCAAAACAGAGGCTAAATAATTTATTTATTACTGAACAGGATCAAAAACCAAGTAATAAAAATAAAATTGGGTTGCCTCCCAACAAGCGCTATCGTTTAACGCCCCTAGCTAGGCATAACAAGCAAGAGTAGATCTAGGTATTGCCATCTTTGGTAGGCAACCCATAAGTGGCTCTCATGATAGATTCATATGGTAATTTTATTTTCTTTCTAGGGAAGTGTTCCACGCCCTTTTTTAATGGAAATTGAAATATAATATTCCCTTCCTTCATATCAATAATTGCACCAACCGTTCTAAGGAAAGGTCTACCGAAAATAATAGGGCAAAAGGATTGCAATCTATATCAAGAACGATAAAATCTATGGGCACATAATTCCTATTTGTAACAATAATAACATCATTAATTCTTCCCATAGGTTTTTTAATAGTGGAATCCGCAAGATGCAAGTTTAGAGAGCAATCATCAAAATCACGGAAATCTAGCAAATCACACAAAGTTTTGGGAATAGTAGAGACACTGGCACCCAAATCACATAAAGCATAAAACTCATAATCTTTAATTTTAATTTTAATTTTAATAGTAGGTTCCCACTCATCATAAAGTTTTCTAGGGATATAAACTTTCAACTCAAGTTTTTCTTCATAAGATTGCATCAAGGCATCAACGATATGTTCGGTAAAGGCTTTATTTTGACTATAAGCATGAGGAGAATTTAGCACGGATTGCAACAAGGAAATACAATCAATTAAAGAGCAATTTTCATAATTAAATTCCTTGAAATCCAACATAGTGGGTTTAGCATCATCTAGGGTTTTATTTCTTTTAATCCCACTTTTATCAATTTCATCATCAAGATCTAAATACTCCGAATTTTTAGAACACCTTCTAGGTAAAGGTGGATAATATTCAGTCCCATCATTACTAAGATTAATATTGCAAAACAAAGATTTAATAGGGGACACATCAATAACTTTTAGATCTTCATCTTTCTTTTCATAGGAATTGGAAGAACACGCTTTAATAAAGGCATCTTTCATAGCACGCATCCTAGCTGTTCTTTCCTTGCACTCATCAATGGAAATTCTCATGGCTTTGAGAGACTCATTGATATCATGCTTAGGAGGAATAGATCTAAGCTTTAAATAATCAACATCAAGAGAAATTCTCAACGTTCCTAGCCAAATCATCAATCTTAAGCAATTTTTCTTCAATCATAGCATTAAAATTCTTTTGTGAAGAAATAAATTCTTTAATATTAGATTCAAAATCAGAGGGCATATTATTATAATTTCCATAAGAATTGTTGTAGGATAAGGCCTAGAGTTGAAATTTCCTCTATACGGGTTGTTACCAAAATTATTCCTACCAACAAAATTCACATCCATAGATTCATTATTATTCTAAATCAAAGTAGACAAAGGCATATCATTAGGATCAGGTGAAACACTCTTAGTAGCAAATAATTTCATAAGTTCATCCATCTTTCCACTCAAAACATTAATTTCTTCTATCGCATGCACTTTTTTATTAGTGGATCTTTCAGTGTGCCATTGAGAATAATTAACCATAATATTATCTAGGAGTTTAGTAGCATCTCCTAAAGTGATTTCCACAAAAGTGCCTCCCGCGGCCGAATCTAAAAGATTTCAAGAAGCAAAATTTAATCCGGCATAAAATTTTTGTATAATCATCCACAAATTCAAACCATGAGTAGGGCAATTACGTATCATTAATTTCATTCTCTCCCAAGCTTGTGCAACATGTTCATGATCAAGTTGCTTAAAATTCATAATATAGTTTCTAAGAGAGATGATCTTAGCGGGAGGAAAATACTTAGAGATAAAAGCATCTTTGCACTTGTTCCATGAATCAATACTATTTTTAGGCAAAGATGAAAACCAAGCTTTAGCACGATCTCTAAGCGAAAAAGGAGATAGCTTCAATTTAACAATATCATTATCGACATCTTTGTTCTTTTGCATGACACACAAATCAACGAAGCTATTAAGATGGGTAGTGGCATCTTCACTAGGAAGGCCGGAAAACGGATCTTTCATGACAAGATTCAGCAAAGCAGCATTAATTTCACAAGATTCAGCATCGGTAAGAGGAGCAATCGGAGTGCTAAGGAAATCATTATTGTTGGTATTGGTGAAGTCACACAATTTGGTATTATCTTGAGCCATCGTGACAAACAAGCAATTCAACACACGAGCAAACAAAAGGCAAACGGGAAAAAAGAGGCAAATAGAGAAAGAGAGGGAGGATAGAGAGAGAGAGAGGGCGAATAAAACGGCAAGGGTGAAGTGGGGGAGAGGAAAATGAGAGGCAAATGGCAAATAATGTAATGCGGGAGATAGGGATTGTGATGGGTACATGGTATGTTGACTTTTGCGCAGACTCCCCGGCAACGGCGCCAGAAATTCTTCTTGCTACCTCTTGAGCACTGCGTTGCATTTCCTCAAAGAGGAGAGGATGATGCAGCAAAATAGCGTAAGTATTTCCCTCAGTTTTTGAGAACCAAGGTATCAATCCAGTAGGAGGATACGCGTGAGTCCCTCGTACCTACACAAAAACAATAGCTCAACGCAACCAACGTGCTTAGGGATTGTCAATCCCTTCAGGTCACTGACGAAAGTGAGATCTGATAGAGATGATAAATAATATTTTTTGGTATTTTTGGTATAGAGATGCAAAGTAAAAAGTAAAAGGGCAAAGTAAAAAAGCAAAGCAATAATAAAGTGAAGGCGATTGATATGATGAAAAGGAGACCCGGGGGCCATAGGTTTCACTAGTGGCTTCTCTCGACCTCATAAGTATTCTACGGTGGGTGAACAAATTACTGTTGAGCAATTAATAGAATTGAGCATAGTTATGAGAATATCTAGGTATGATCATGTATATAGGCATCACGTCCGAGACAAGTAGACCGACTCCTGCCTGCATCTACTACTATTACTCCACTCATCGACAGCTATCCAGCATGCATCTAGAGTATTAAGTTAAAAACGGAGTAACACCTTAAGCAATATGACGTGATGTAGAGGGATAGTTTCATGCAATATGATAAAAAAACCATCTTGTTATCCTCGATGGCAACAATACAATACGTGCCTTGCTTCCCCTTCTGTCACTGGGAAAGGACACCGCAAGATCGAACCCAAAGCTAAGCACTTCTCCCATGGAAAGAAAAACCAATCTAGTAGGCCAAACCAAACTGATAATTCGAAGAGACTTGCAAAGATAACCAATCATACATAAAAGAATTCAGAGAAGATTCAAATATTATTCATAGATAGACTGGATCATAAACCCACAATTCATCGGTCTCAACAAACACACCGCAAAAAGAAGATTACATCGAATAGATCTCCACGAGAGAGGGGGAGAACATTGTATTGAGATCCAAAAAGAGAGAAGAAGCCATCTAGCTACTAACTATGGACCCGTAGGTATAAAGTAAACTACTCACACTTCATCGGACAGGCTTGGATGATGATGTAGAAGCCCTCCGTGATCGATGCCCCCTCCGGGGGAGCTCCGGAACAGGCCCCAAGATGGGATCTCGTGGATACAGAAAGTTGCGGCGGTGGAATTAGGTTTTTGGCTCCGTATCTGATCGTTTTGGGGTATGTAGGTATATATAAGAGGAAGGAGTACGTCGGTGGAGCTTCGAGGGGCCCACGAGGCAGGGGCGCGCCCTCCACCCTCGTGACCGCCTCGTGGCTTTCTTGACGGAGGGTCCAAGTCTCCTTGGTCTTATCTGATGAGAAAATCGCGTTCCCGAAGGTTTCATTCCGTTTGGACTCCGTTTGATATTCTGTTTCTCCAAAACAATAAAATAGGCAAAAAAAACAGCAATTCTGGGCTGGGCCTCCGGTTAATAGGTTAGTCCCAAAAATAATATAAAAGTGGAAAATAAAGCCCAATATAGTCCAAAACAGTAGGTAATATAGCATGGAGCAATCCAAAATTATAGATACATTGGAGACGTATTAATGTATTATAGAACGAGTAAAGAGACTTGCCGGTAACGAGATTAAACTAGGTATTAAGATACCGACGATCGAATCTCGGGCAAGTAACATCGGAAGAGTACTGTACGTGGAGAGGCTGACAGCTGGGTCCACGGCAGCCGCAAGGAAGTGCCTCCTTATTACGCGGAAAATAATTATTCCTGCACCTGACAGCAGGGACCCACCGGACGGGCCACCAGTATTTTGTGAAAAAAATTGTTTCCCCCTGACTGCTGGGACCCACCGGACGGGCCACCGTATGTCGCGAAAAAAACGTTCCCGCCACTGTCAGCTCGGACCCATTGGAAGTGCCTCCTTATTACGCACAAAAAAATGAATACTCCCCGGCTAGCTGGGACCAACCTTGCTGGGAGGCTGACTTGTGGGCCTACTAAGTTGACGAGGACGAAGGGCTTTGTCAACTTAGTCAATATGAACGATTCTAGCTCCAGTGACCGTACGATGTCCATCCAACGGCCGTAGTGCTTCTTCAACCTCTGGTCTTCTTGCTCCAGCCGCCCAAAGCAGCACCGGTCGTGCCCCATGCTCCTACCTCCCGTGGCCGGCTGTGCTACCGCAGAGGCCTCGCCGCCCCCTACTATTCCCACCGTTGTCCAAGCCCTGCGGTGACGCCAGCCTCACACCCCAGCCGAACCAGTGAACCCTCGTAGTCCTCTCCGTGTGGGCTTCCACTGCCGCGTCGTCCCCTTCCTAGGCCTCGCCGTCGTCCACCGCCGTGGTGCTCTCCGCGCGGCGTGGTCAACGTGGTCAAGGAACGACTTCCATTGGAAGAGTACTGTACGTGGAGAGGCTGACGGCTGGGTCCACGGCCATAGCCCAGTTTTTTTGTGATTTGCCAAGTAAGTCGCTTTGTCAGGCCTGTTGGGCTGCAAATCTTTCAAGACAAGGAGAGCTTTCATTCGGCTGGCCGAAAAAATGGCCCATCAGTAATGAGAAATGGGTTGTACATTTTTAAAACACATCAAACCGGCAATTAGTTTCAAATATCTTTTTTTTTCATTTCAAGATTTTAAATTACATTAATTTTTATGTGTGGAGAATTTGTTGGATTTTATATTGATACACATTTATTTTTAAAATCAGTTTGAATGTGAGTAGAAATTTCGGGATTAAAAACAGTTCGGACCGCACCGAAATATGCAAAATTTCGTATAATTTTTTAACCATTGCCACAATATGGGCTGTAATGCTAACAAAAAGAATATGGGCTCCAAAAAAACCTTAAGAATTAGCAAATGGGCTGTAAATTATTAGAAATAATGGCAGATGGGCTGTATGCTGTTTTCCACAGATTTGAGGCTTTCCTAAAAAAAGGTTGACGCACAAGCACTGACTGTTGGATGTGCATCCAACGGCCTCGTGCTTCTTCAATCTCTGGTCTTCCTGCTCCAGCCGCTCAAACAAGCGTCGGCGGGACTGCCTGCTCCCTCCTCCTCGTGGCCAGCTATGCTACCACGCAGGCCTCACCGCCCGACCATACTCCCATCGCTGGCCTAGCCATCCCTCTACTCACCACACCTATTGTTATTCTCCGGCGACGGCAGGCGAACCAGTAAACCCTCGTACAATCATACCCCCCTCAGTGTGGGAAACAACTGCCGAGTCTTCCCTGCCTCCGTGTCGTCCCCTTCCTAGGCCTCGCCGTCGTCCACCGCCCTGGTGCTCTCGGCGCGGCCTGGTCAACGTGGTCAACGACCGAAAGGCATTTGAAGTGGACTCTACGTGGAGAGGCCGACAGCTGGGTCCACGGCCGCATGCAAGGAAATGCCTCCTTATTACGCGCAAAATAATGATTCCTCCACCTGACATTAGGGACCCACCGAAAGGGCCTCTGTATTTCGCAAAAAAACGTTACCGCCGCTGACAGCTCGGACCCACCAGCTATATCTTCGCACGCAAGGAAGTGCCTCCTTATTACATACAAAAAAAGAATACTCCCCTTGTTAGCTGGGACCCAGTATAGTGGCAGGCTGACTTGTGGGCCTACTAAGTTGACGGGGACGGAGGGCTTTGTCAACTCAGTCAATATGCGCGATTCTAGCTCCAGTGACCGTACGATGTCCATCCAACGGCCGTAGTGCTTCTTCAACCTTTGGTCTTCTTGCTCCAGCCGCCCAAACCACCTCGGTCGTGCCTCGTGCTCCTGCCTCCCGTGGCCGGCTGCGATGCGGCGGTGGCCTCATCGCCCCCTACTACTCCCACTGCTGGCCAGGCCATCCCTCTACTCACCCACACCCCCTGTTATTCTGCGGGGATGGCAGCCTCACACCGCAGCGAACGAGTGAACCCTCGTACTCCTCTACGCGTGGGCATCCACTGCCGTGTCTTCCCCGGCTCCGTGTCGTCCCCTTCCTAGGCCTCGCCGTCGTCCATCACCCTGGTGCTCTCGGCGCAGTGTGGTCAACGTGGTCAAGGAACGGCTTCCATCGGACATGGACTATAGGTGGAGAGGCTGACAGCTGGGTCCACGGCCGCAGCAAGGAAGTGCCTCCTTATTACGTGCAAAATAATTATTCCTCCACCTGACAGCGGGACCCACCAGACGGGCCACTGTATTTCGCGCCCCTGACTGCTGGGACCCACCAGCTACATCTTCGCACGCAAGGAAGTGCCTGACCGTCGGGACCCACCTGGTTGAAGCGTACGTAGCGTTGTCATTCTGGTCGCGAACGTGTACGTACATATATACTGGTCGATGTAGAGGCGCGCATGTGTCGTAGTAGAGGCGCGCACGTAGCATGTACACATACGTACAGCGCGCCAGGGTGCAAGAAAGAAAATACGGCCACGTATGTGTACATACGGGCGGGGTCTCGAACGCCTACTCGCGCATACGTACGGCCAGGGCTCGTGTACATGGCTGGGTCGGAACGGAGAAACAACGTCGTCGTGTTCATGGGGAGGCAACGGAACGCGTCGTGTTCATGGGGAGGCAACGGTATGCGTCATCGGGAGGGCTAGGACAGAACAGGCGATGGAAACGAGGCCTGGCGTACCGCAGAAGGGAGGAAACAGCCTTGTGTTCGACCAGCCACGTTCGAAACGGGATCCTGTTGATCGGGAGGGGTCTGGCGTACTGCAAAATGGAGGAAACGGGCCTCCTACGGTCGAAACGGGGGTCCTGTTCATCGGGAGGGGTGTGGTGTACCGCAAAACGGACGAAACGGACCTCCTACGGTCGAAATAGGGGTCCTGTTCATCGGGAGGGGTGTGGCGTACCGCAAAACGGGACTCCACGGGATACTGTTCATCTCCACCGTCGACCCCCTCTAGCCTCCACGAGCTACTGTTCATCCACCGTCGACCTCCTCCAGCCTCCACCCTTGACTGTTCATCCACGGGCTCCTATTCATCCAGCCTCCACCGCGCGCTACTCCACCGGCTACTATTCAACCAGCCCTCTCCACGGGCTCCTGTTCAACCACCCCTCCACGGGCTACTGTTCATCCTGCCCTCCACCGTCTACTGTTCATCCTGCCCTCCACGGGGTGGTCCTGTTCATCCAGCCCTCCACGGGATCCTGTTCATCCAGCCCCAACCAGCTCGATCGATCGGGGTCCTGTTCATCCAGAGGCAACACCACGGTGTCCTGTTCATCCACCCCCACCGGGAACGGTTCATCCAACCACCCCCCCCCCCCCCGCAACGCTCACTGTTCATCCAGAGGCGGCATCGATCGGCTTCAGTTATGTGACACTCCAAAATTTTAATTTGGTTTTCATCAAAAACTTTGTTGGATTTTTAAAAGAGGGCTTTTAAAAAAAAATTCTTTTCCAGAAATCCTTCCTCTTAAAAACTTCCTTTCCTTTGGCAAGGATTTTCTTTTCCCTTTCAAATTTGGTGTTGAAGTTTTGGGAGCTTTTCCTTCTGGTTGTTACCCTCTCAAACTTTTTCATTTTCATTTAAAATAAAGAAACCCTAGGAGTTTTGGGACTTCTTTCTTTTTGAAACCACCCATGGTTTTACCATGTCTCCTATAGTAAATCTTCTCAAAACCCCTCTCTCCACCTTTGAGCAATTTAAATCCTCTGTCTCATCAAGTCCAAACAAGTTTTTGGATTTTATTTCAATTATTTTATCTCCCAAAACATTTCTGCCAATTATTTTGAGCCTAAGTGATTTTGAAAGCAAGTGCCATTTTGCCTTTGAGTTTTTGTCCCAAACCAACTTCCCTGGATTGTCTTTAGTACCCACAACCTAGAACCATCTTGATCCACTCTTCTTCTTTTCAAAAATTTCAAATTTCACTCACTGCAAGTTTGGACCAGATTTGCCAAATTTGGTGAAATTCATATCTACACTCCTCCAAAAATTCCACCAAAAATCATGCAGCCTACTAGAGCAATGAGAAGCCACTCCACCAAATTTCAGCTCAAGGAAAAATCCCTAGATGCCAAAAGCATTCTGTCGAACACCTGAGCTGCACTGTTCTTTGCATTTTCAGTAAAATTCAGTAAAATTCAGTTTTACAGTGTCGTTTTCTTCAGAGTTCAGTCACAAGCTCACAGTACGCTTGGCTCGATGCTCGCAGCCCCTCCCTCTTGTCCGGAGCTTCACACGCGTGCGTGGAGCCTTCCTGGTGTCGGTGGCGCGCTGGCCCGCCCTCGCCGGCGTCTTCTGCGGCGTCGGGACGTCCCGTGGCGGCCGACAGAAGGCACACCACGGCAGAACGCCGTTCAGCGCCGCCCAAGCCATCTGGTAGCTCCGCGTGGCCGTCCCCCTTGCCAGCGCACGCGTGCAGCACCGCCGCCGTGGCCTGGCACGCGCAGGGCGCGCTCCCTGCCGCCGACGTGCCGCACGGCCGTTCCGTTGGGACAGGCCGTAAAACCCCCTCCCGTGCTGAGCTGGACCCTGGAATGGCACCACTACTCCACCTAGGCGATGCCCAAACTCCTAATTCCACTGCCCAACCGCAGCGCCACCGTAATCGCTCGCCGGACTTATCCCGTTCACGGCAACCGCCTCGGGCCGGCTATATATAACGCCCCCAAGCTCCCTCTCGCCCCTGCACACCTCCAGCACCTCACTGGACCCCGACCAGCAACTAGAAGAGCCTCGAGGGGCCCTTCTTCCTCGACTCCGGCCGCCTCGCTCCGCCTCGGCCTTCAGCTCGATTCACTCCGGTGAGGCCACCTCCGGCGCCCAAACCTCGTCCGTAGCCTTCTCTCACACCCAGTACTCTAACCCCCTCATCAATTTGGCCTTTGCAGTCCTCTCCGACGAGCTCCATCCACGCCCGAACCACCGTCCGCCGGAGTTGAGACCGCCGTCGACGTGGTGCTCCCCGGCGACCAACACCACCACCCACCGTTGCGGAAGGACACGGTGAGCACGTTGATAACCTCCGATCCCCTTACCTCGCCGTGGATCGCCGCCGGCGACCACCGCAGCCCTCGGGCGCCGACGAGCCTCGTACCTCCCATTTGAAAGTTTAAACATGACAAGTGGGACCCGTTGTCAGCCTCTCTGTCCTTTCTAAACGAAGCGTTTTCTGAAAACGCCTTCTGCCAAATGCGCTTTCCCTCTGGGCTGGCGTAGTTTCTGCCGAAGCGTTTTCTATTTTTATAAGCTAGCCCCTGGAAACTTTTTGTTTCATTACAGATAAGTCCCTGGACAAAAACCTTTATAACTTTTAAACAGAATAGTATTTTTGATTGATTCTTTTTCTGTCCTCTTCAAAATTTTGTCTAGTTTTTTATCATATTTATTTGAAAAATATTTGGTATAACTTTCTGTGCACCTCTTGGTATTTACGATAGCGCATGTATTTCTTTATAGCGTAGATACCGAAGGAGGTAACGGAGCCACGAACTTCACCGAGCTAGGCTCCGACTACTCCGAACCAGGCAAGCATGTTTGAAATTTTGATATGATGAGTGTCTTGGCATGTTTTGCATTTTTGTTAGTCTCATGGCATGTTGAAGAGCATACCGATGAACGTTATTTCCATGCATTGTCGAGGTAAGTGAGTTCGATGAACCATAAGTGGATGGATGCGAATGTGAATGGCCATGTGTTGGCATGAGGATGGGTAAGATGGCAGCGTTGTAGCATGCTAGTCTTATGCCAGGCTAAGTGACTGCAGTGTCAAGACGTATCGGTCCAGTTCCTCCCATTTCCTTCCCTGTACTACCACATGTTTTCCGCAAGGAATATGGTTTAGTAAGTTGCGAACCGCTTTCCTGGTACACACCAAAAGGAGAGGCCGGGATGATGGTTCCATGGCCCTGGATTAAAGCCAGTCATCCGGTCAGGGGGCATGGATGTTTCCGGTTGGGACCGAGAGGGGGGCACCCCTTAGAGCGCGCGTATAAAAATTTGATCCCATGCCATTCGAGATTGTGGTCTCCCCGTCTCAAAAGTTTTTCTTGGACGATGTCTAGGGTGATTCCTAGCATCGAGAGGTAGGATGGGTGTGTACTTGTTAGCTGTGTTTCTTCCGAAATACCGTAAACGGAACTAGTCCTTCGTGACTACGGAAATCCGTTGGCTGTGGGAAATTTTTGTACAAACTCTGCAGAGTCATATATTCCTTGAATCGTCTATTCTATGTCCAAGATCAGTATCATCTTATCCTGACAAGTGCCATTTTTGATGACAGAGACTCCGGTGAATCGTATGAGTGCTAATTCCGGCTAAATGATTATTCCTGTGGATGGACTAACCCGTTTAATTTCATGAATTGAATGTTGATTATGAGTATTATTTACTTGTGAATAAAAGCCCTTTCTGTGATGTCGCCCAGACGTCCGACTGTGGCATTTCTTTTAAAGCCCTTTCCGTGATGTCGCTTAGACGTCCGACTGTGGCATTTCTTTTAAAGCCCTTTCTGTGATGTCGCTCAGACGTCCGACTGTGGCATTTCTTTTAAAGCCCTTTCCGTGATGTCGCTTAGACGTCCGACTGTGGCATTTCTTTTAAAGCCCTTTATGTGATGTCGCTCAGACGTCCGACGGTGGCATTTCTTTTAAAGCCCTTTCCGTGATGTCGCTTAGACGTCCGACGGTGGCATTTCTTTTAAAGTTCCTTCTATTTATTTGTTCACCTTTCGAGGCGTCGCTTCAGACACCCGATCGGTTTTCATTTATGTTTTGTTGGGATTTCAGGCGGATTACCGCCGTTTCCCTTTTTACTTACTTCGTTATGCCAATTTTTGAATTTACATTGGTGAATTAATCGTGACGCATTCATGCATGCATTTGTTATATCTTACGTCCGAACTGTCTTGCGAGTACTTTCAAAGTACTCACTGGCTTGTTGATTTGGCCAGATGCTGACGAAGGCGATCTCATGGATGAAGAGTTCAATAGCGAGTCCGACGCCTAGAGGAATCCCAGTCAGTCTCGTGCGACCCTGGATTTGGTCACTATATTATATCCGCTTCCGCTACCAAATAAATTCATTGAGCCTCACCTTGACGCTCGATGAGAGGCCAGTTTTAGAGTCATGTATCTCACTCCCCGCTGTGTTTTTCCACCATCACCCTATCCTCGAGTCAGTAGTATGCCTCCACACCACTGTGTCATGTCCGCCTTTATGTATAATTATTGGCGTGCTTGTAATAATTTGGTTGAGCAACCGTAGCTCGACCTTGTAATATATTTTATGTTACTGGCTTATTGTATCAAGAGATTGTCCACCGGTAAGGAGAATTTTTTTTCCCATACTGGACACAAAAGATTGGTTTCTCAATGAATATTTTTATTGGAAAACCGGTCGTGACAGGCTTGGTACCAGAGCCAGGCTGACTGTAGGAAGCCACTAGGTGCGATCGCTAATTGGTTATTAGCATGATAGAGCTAATTTATATTTTTGCTATTGTAGTCATTTTCTGACTGTCAGCATAAATTTATGATCTGACCATTCAGAATTTTTGCTTACCTTTGTAGATGGCCGACAACAGCTGCGAGTCTCAGACCTTCGCCAACGTGCCCGATGGGTTCGTCAAGCTTCTCTCCTTCATCGTTCAGGTCGCGATGGGGCCGTCTGTGCGCCCAGTCTTCACACTCTACCAGCACAAGATCAACGACAGTCTGACCATGCACCAGGCCACAGTGCAGTTCAGGGGAGGGCGTGGTGAGTTACGCCGCTTCCGGTTCGTGGGAAGAGCCATGCCTACGGAGAGGCATGCTATGTAGATGGCAGCCCGTGAGGCGATAGCTCGCCTCAGGGATGTCCTTCCCGCGATGAAGACTCGTCGCTACCGCTATCTTCCATGCCATGTGCCTTATACTTGTCACTACGCATTCTCCTGCCCCAGAGGAGAACGAGATGAGGCTTTTGAGATGCTTATTGAGTATCTCCGGGCTCTGGAGGCAGCCTTCGACAACCTAGTGGACGACTTCGTAGCTGCCCGCATGGACTCAATCCATGGCTGTGCCGCCAACAGGAGGGAGCTCCTGCCCGCCGCACCGCCACTGACTTTTGTCTCTTCATCAGCATCTTATGCACCTACTCGTCGCCTGCCTACCACCGAAGAGTTCAACCAGGCCATTGCGCCCACTCCAGCGCGCACTGCACCACCCGTTGTGCCTACTCCTATTCGTGTTGCTCCGCCCCTGGCACCCGCTCCATCTACCCGACGCAGCTCTTCACGTCTGGAGCCTATTAGTGAGGAGGAGGTCGAGTCCCCAGCCTCACTACGCCTCACCCTTGGCAGGGCCAAGGAGATCGTCAACATTTCCGGCTGAGTGCGTTTGCCCGTCATGCGATGTACCGCTTGTAAGATATGTACATAGGTTGTGAGGAGTAGCTTGTTTGCGCATCATGTAGGAACTGGAGAAGTGCACTAGCCTAAATAACATGTCAGGATTATGTACACATATCCTGAGTGATGTATTGTATAATTATCGCCCTCGTGTAAGATATGTAATGAGCAGTCCTTCTCCGTGCGCAAATCAATTTGTTTTCTTAAGCGACCTTGGTCATTTAAATTATTTTCCATCCTTGTGCGATTTTCTTGGATTTGTTTTGCGACCATTTTCGTTTTTCTTATGAGTTTTGCAAAATATATCCCCACAGTGAAAAATGTCTCGTCCTTGGACTCGCTCCATGCCTACTCCGCCAGAGGGAGATTATGACACTCAACCAGGCAACAATTTCACACAAGGGCAGTCAAGTCAGCAGAACAGTGAAACGGCACTCTCCCAAATGTGCCGCCTTTATGAACAGAGTCAGCAACAACATCGTGAAATGATGAACCAAGTCATCAACATGGGGAGTCACCATGGACAGTATCAGCAGCAATCCAAGTTATCTGAGCTTCAGAAGACACGCCCCCAAACATTTTCTCATACAGACAAACCTCTTGAAGCCGAGGACTGGCTTCGAGATATGGAGAGAAAATTAATTATTGCAAAATGTTCAAACCCCGAAAAGGTGTTGTATGCTCCGCACTATCTCACAGGAGCAGCCGCGTCATGGTGGGAGAATTTTCTGCACATGCATCCCAACGAAAATGACCTAACCTGGGATGATTTCAAGGAAGGTTTCCGTGGTGCACACATTCCTAAGAGTATTATGAAAATCAAGAAGAGAGAGTTCGAGGACCTCAAGCAAAGGAACATGACAGTGTCAGATTACAACAATCAATTTACTCTATTGTCCCGCTACGCCAATGAAGAGCGTATGACTGAAAGCAAGAAGATGGAGAAATTCCTTGACGGTCTAGCACCCGCGCTTAAATGCCAACTGGTCGTGCACACTTTTCCTGATTTTAAAACACTGGTGGACAAAGCCATCACTCTGGAAAATGAGAGACGCGGCCTGGAGGATATCTGCAAGCGGAAAAGGGACCAGACTAACCATGCTCGCAACCACCGAAGCAGGACAGATTTTCAGAAAGGTGGGACACACAAGCCTACGACAAACATCTCACGCTCAACCAAGAATTTCCATGCAAGGGACAAAGAGTTCACATATCGCCCAGGCGTTACTTGCTACGCTTGTGGAGAAGAAGGGCACTACGCCAAACAGTGCCCCAAGCCAAGGAACTCAACCCCGAAGCCAAACAATGGTGGAAATAATCGAGCGCCCAAGCGCAACAATTTCAACCCCAACAACAACCACAGGAAGGGTCATCTAAACCACGTGACCAAAGAAGAAGCACAAGATGCTCCGGATATCGTACTCGGTACGTTTCCTGTCAACACAATACCTGCAACGGTTTTGTTTGATTCTGGAGCTTCTCACTCTTTCATTTCGAAAAGTTTTGCTTTGCAAAATAATTTTTCGATGCTTCCTTTGGAGAAATCCATGATCATCAAGTCCCCTGGGATTCAGCAAGTTACTCAAAATTACTGTCAGAATGTGGTCATTGAGTTCGAAGGATTGGAGTTTCACGCAAATCTTATTGTGTTGGAAAATAAAGGACTGGATGTCATCCTAGGGATGGACTGGCTAACCACCAACAAGGGTTTTATCGACTGTTTCAACAGGACCGTATTTCTCACACACCACCAAGGGAAGATAATAAGAGTATCAGCCAAGGAAGGAAAAATACCCCGGCAACCAAGATTGAATAAGGTGGACATTTCTGAGCTGAACAAGGTTCCAGTAGTGTGTGAATTTCCAGACATATTCCCTGAAGAGCTACACGGCATGCCACCAGACCGAGAAATAGAATTCAGCATTGAGCTAGCACCAGGAACCACCCCCATATACAAGAAACCATACAGAATGGCACCATCCGAGTTGATTGAATTGAAGAAACAAATAAAGGAATTACTGGACAAGGGATATATTCGAGCCAGCTCCTCACCTTGGGGATCACCAATTTTATTTGCCAAAAAGAAAGATGGAACACTGAGATTGTGCATAGACTACCGAGCACTTAACATGGTCACAGTCAAGAACAAATACCCGATGCCACGAATAAATGATTTATTTGATCAGCTCGCTCAGGCCAAGGTATTCTCCAAGATTGACTTAAGGTCAGGATACCATCAATTAAAAGTACGAATAGAAGATATCCCCAAAACTGCCTTCACCTCCAGATATGGGCTATATGAGTTCACAGTTATGCCTTTTGGACTAACTAATGCCCCTGCATATTTTGTTCACCTCATGAACAGAGTATTTATGAAGTTTATGGATAAGTTCGTTGTGGTATTCATCGATGATATTCTAGTATACTCCAAGACACCAGAAGAGCACGCGGAACATCTCAGGATTGTGCTAGGAGAACTCAGAAAACACCAATTGTATGCCAAGTTCAGCAAGTGCGAATTTTGGCTAAGACAAGTAGGCTTTCTGGGCCACGTGCTGACCCAAGACGGTATCGCAGTGGACCCGGAAAAAGTCAGGGCCATACTTGACTGGAAGGCACCAGCCAGCGTAACTGACGTACGAAGTTTCTTGGGAATGGCAGGGTATTACCGCAGATTTATTGAAGGATTCTCCACCCTAGCCAAGCCAATGACGCAGTTACTCAAGAAAGACAAGAAGTTTGAATGGACAGAAGCCTGCGAGAAAAGTTTCCAAGAGCTAAAGTGGAAATTAACGACAGCACCGGTATTAATTGTACCCGACATACACAAGAATTTTGAAGTATATTATGACGCGTCCAGAAAGGGTCTCGGATGCGTGTTGATGCAGGAAGGCAAGGTTGTCGCATACGCTTCACGGCAACTTCGCAAGCATGAGGAAAATTACCCCACTCATGACTTAGAAATGGCAGCAGTTATTCATGCACTCAAGGAATGGAGGCATTTCTTACTTGGGAATCGATGTGAAATATATACGGATCACAAGAGTCTCAAATATATTTTCACACAGCCAGAACTAAACTTACGGCAACGACGTTGGTTGGAATTGGTAAAGAATTATGATGTTGGTATCCATTACCATCCAGGGAAGGCAAATGTAGTGGCCGATGCTCTTAGTCGGAATCCCAACCCCGACGAAAACAAACCGCACAGCTTGAGGCCCGAATTCCAACAAGAATTGGCCAAGCTCAACTTGATTATGGTAGCAGAAGGCACCATATCAAACTTGGAAATAAAGCCCGACCTTGTGGAGAGGATTAAAGAAGCTCAGCCTGGTCACCCCAGTATTGAAGGAATTAAAAGAAAGGTGAGTATGGGCAAGGCCTCGGAGTTCATCATAGGTGATGATGGAATATTACGGTACGAAAACAGACTCTGTGTGCCAAACATAGAAGACCTCAAATAGCAGATCCTAGCTGAAGCACACACCACTCCATATTCAATCCACCCTGGAGGAACCAAAATGTATAAGGATATTCAGGAAAGATTTTGGTGGCACGGTATGAAGAGGGACATAGCCACATTTGTTGCATGTTGCGATTCCTGTCAATGCATAAAAGCTGAGCATCAAAGACCAGCCAGACTACTGCAACCAAAAAAAATACCTGAGTGGAAATGGGATGAAATCGGGATGGATTTTATTGTCGGACTACCTCGGTCACGACAAGGGAATGATGCCATATGGGTCATCACCGATAGATTAACCAAGGTGGCACATTTTATTCCAGTGAAGACAACCTTCAACACTCAGAAGCTTGCCAGGATTTATCTTTCCCGTATAGTTTGTCTGCATGGAGTCCCAAAGACTATAATATCTGACCGAGGCACTCAATTTGTCTCAAAATTCTGGGATCATTTACAACAGGCTCTGGGAACTCAATTGGCCTTCAGTACCGCCTACCATCCTCAGACTGATGGACAGACTGAACGCGTAAACCAAATTTTAGAAGACATGCTGAGAGCATGTGTCCTCACCTATGGAACCAGTTGGGAGGAAAGTCTGCCATATGCCGAGTTCGCATACAACAACAGCTACCAGGCCAGCCTGCGAATGGCACCTTTTGAAGCCCTATACGGACGGAGGTGTCGTACCCCACTAAATTGGTCAGAGACCGGAGACAGCCGTATCTTCGGCCCGGACATGCTCAAAGAAGCCGAGGAAAAAATCAAGCTAATCAGGGACCGACTCAAGACCGCTCAAAGCCGACAGAAGAGTTATTACGATCAGAAACATCGTGGGGTCAATTTTGAACCCGGTGAATTTGTGTACCTACGAGTATCACCCATGAGGGGACTGCAACGGTTTAAGATTAAAGGAAAGTTAGCACCCAGATTCATTGGACCATTCTGCATAGTGGCACGAAGAGGCACTGTAGCCTACCAGCTAGACTTACCCGAAGACTTGTCCGACATTCACGACGTGTTCCACGTCTCGCAATTGAGGAAGTGCGTAAGCAACCCAGAGAAACAAGTATCCCATGAAAACATTGACGTGCAGCCAGACCTCACTTATCGGGAACGTCCCGTAAGAATATTAGAGGAGTCTGAAAGGAGGACCCGACAGAAGACCATCAACTTTTTCAAAGTCCAATGGAGCAATCACACCGACAGTGAAGCAACTTGGGAGAGAGAGGATTTTCTTCGGACAGAGCATCCACACTTATTTAAGGATCAGCTGAAATCTCGGGGACGAGATTTTTCCTAAGGGGGTAGGTGTTGTGACACTCCAAAATTTTAATTTGGTTTTCATCAAAAACTTTGTTGGATTTTTAAAAGAGGGCTTTTAAAAAAAAATTCTTTTCCGGAAATCCTTCCTCTTAAAAACTTCCTTTCCTTTGGCAAGGATTTTCTTTTCCCTTTCAAATTTGGTGTTGAAGTTTTGGGAGCTTTTCCTTCTGGTTGTTACCCTCTCAAACTTTTTCATTTTCATTTAAAATAAAGAAACCCTAGGAGTTTTGGGACTTCTTTCTTTTTGAAACCACCCATGGTTTTACCATGTCTCCTATAGTAAATCTTCTCAAAACCCCTCTCTCCACCTTTGAGCAATTTAAATCCTCTGTCTCATCAAGTCCAAACAAGTTTTTGGATTTTATTTCAATTATTTTATCTCCCAAAACATTTCTGCCAATTATTTTGAGCCTAAGTGATTTTGAAAGCAAGTGCCATTTTGCCTTTGAGTTTTTGTCCCAAACCAACTTCCCTGGATTGTCTTTAGTACCCACAACCTAGAACCATCTTGATCCACTCTTCTTCTTTTCAAAAATTTCAAATTTCACTCACTGCAAGTTTGGACCAGATTTGCCAAATTTGGTGAAATTCATATCTACACTCCTCCAAAAATTCCACCAAAAATCATGCAGCCTACTAGAGCAATGAGAAGCCACTCCACCAAATTTCAGCTCAAGGAAAAATCCCTAGATGCCAAAAGCATTCTGTCGAACACCTGAGCTGCACTGTTCTTTGCATTTTCAGTAAAATTCAGTAAAATTCAGTTTTACAGTGTCGTTTTCTTCAGAGTTCAGTCACAAGCTCACAGTACGCTTGGCTCGATGCTCGCAGCCCCTCCCTCTTGTCCGGAGCTTCACACGCGTGCGTGGAGCCTTCCTGGCGTCGGTGGCGCGCTGGCCCGCCCTCGCCGGCGTCTTCTGCGGCGTCGGGACGTCCCGTGGCGGCCGACAGAAGGCACACCACGGCAGAACGCCGTTCAGCGCCGCCCAAGCCATCTGGTAGCTCCGCGTGGCCGTCCCCCTTGCCAGCGCACGCGTGCAGCACCGCCGCCGTGGCCTGGCACGCGCAGGGCGCGCTCCCTGCCGCCGACGTGCCGCACGGCCGTTCCGTTGGGACAGGCCGTAAAACCCCCTCCCGTGCTGAGCTGGACCCTGGAATGGCACCACTACTCCACCTAGGCGATGCCCAAACTCCTAATTCCACTGCCCAACCGCAGCGCCACCGTAATCGCTCGCCGGACTTATCCCGTTCACAGCAACCGCCTCGGGCCGGCTATATATAACGCCCCCAAGCTCCCTCTCGCCCCTGCACACCTCCAGCACCTCACTGGACCCCGACCAGCAACTAGAAGAGCCTCGAGGGGCCCTTCTTCCTCGACTCCGGCCGCCTCGCTCCGCCTCGGCCTTCAGCTCGATTCACTCTGGTGAGGCCACCTCCGGCGCCCAAACCTCGTCCGTAGCCTTCTCTCACACCCAGTACTCTAACCCCCTCATCAATTTGGCCTTTGCAGTCCTCTCCGACGAGCTCCATCCACGCCCAAACCACCGTCCGCCGGAGTTGAGACCGCCGTCGACGTGGTGCTCCCCGGCGACCAACACCACCACCCACCGTTGCGGAAGGACACGGTGAGCACGTTGATAACCTCCGATCCCCTTACCTCGCCGTGGATCGCCACCGGCGACCACCGCAGCCCTCGGGCGCCGACGAGCCTCGTACCTCCCATTTGAAAGTTTAAACATGACAAGTGGGACCCGTTGTCAGCCTCTCTGTCCTTTCTAAACGAAGCGTTTTCTGAAAACGCCTTCTGCCAAATGCGCTTTCCCTCTGGGCTGGCGTAGTTTCTGCCGAAGCGTTTTCTGTTTTTATAAGCTAGCCCCTGGAAACTTTCTGTTTCATTACAGATAAGTCCCTGGACAAAAACCTTTATAACTTTTAAACAGAATAGTATTTTTGATTGATTCTTTTTCTGTCCTCTTCAAAATTTTGTCTAGTTTTTTATCATATTTATTTGAAAAATATTTGGTATAACTTTCTGTGCACCTCTTGGTATTTACGATAGCGCATGTATTTCTTTATACCGTAGATACCGAAGGAGGTAACGGAGCCGCGAACTTCACCGAGCTAGGCTCCGACTACTCCGAACCAGGCAAGCATGTTTGAAATTTTGATATGATGAGTGTCTTGGCATGTTTTGCATTTTTGTTAGTCTCATGGCATGTTGAAGAGGATACCGATGAACGTTATTTCCATGCATTGTCGAGGTAAGTGAGTTCGATGAACCATAAGTGGATGGATGCGAATGTGAATGGCCATGTGTTGGCATGAGGATGGGTAAGATGGCAGCGTTGTAGCATGCCAGTCTTATGCCAGGCTAAGTGACTGCAGTGTCAAGACGTATCGGTCCAGTTCCTCCCATTTCCTTCCCTGTACTACCACATGTTTTCCGCAAGGAATATGGTTTAGTAAGTTGCGAACCGCTTTCCTGGTACACACCAAAAGGAGAGGCCGGGATGATGGTTCCATGGCCCTGGATTAAAGCCAGTCATCCGGTCAGGGGGCATGGGTGTTTCCGGTTGGGACCGAGAGGGGGGCACCCCTTAGAGCGCGCGTATAAAAATTTGATCCCATGCCATTCGAGATTGTGGTCTCCCCGTCTCAAAAGTTTTTCTTGGACGATGTCTAGGGTGATTCCTAGCATCGAGAGGTAGGATGGGTGTGTACTTGTTAGCTGTGTTTCTTCCGAAATACCGTAAACGGAACTAGTCCTTCGTGACTACGGAAATCCGTTGGCTGTGGGAAATTTTTGTACAAACTCTGCAGAGTCATATATTCCTTGAATCGTCTATTCTAAGTCCAAGATCAGTATCATCTTATCCTGACAAGTGCCATTTTTGATGACAGAGACTCCGGTGAATCGTATGAGTGCTAATTCCGGCTAAATGATTATTCCTGTGGATGGACTAACCCGTTTAATTTCATGAATTGAATGTTGATTATGAGTATTATTTACTTGTGAATAAAAGCCCTTTCTGTGATGTCGCCCAGACGTCCGACTGTGGCATTTCTTTTAAAGCCCTTTCCGTGATGTCGCTTAGACGCACGACTGTGGCATTTCTTTTAAAGCCCTTTCTGTGATGTCGCTCAGACGTCCGACTGTGGCATTTCTTTTAAAGCCCTTTCCGTGATGTCGCTTAGACGTCCGACTGTGGCATTTCTTTTAAAGCCCTTTATGTGATGTCGCTCAGACGTCCGACGGTGGCATTTCTTTTAAAGCCCTTTCCGTGATGTCGCTTAGACGTCCGACGGTGGCATTTCTTTTAAAGTTCCTTCTATTTATTTGTTCACCTTTCGAGGCGTCGCTTCAGACACCCGATCGGTTTTCATTTATGTTTTGTTGGGATTTCAGGCGGATTACCGCCGTTTCCCTTTTTACTTACTTCGTTATGCCAATTTTTGAATTTACATTGGTGAATTAATCGTGACGCATTCATGCATGCATTTGTTATATCTTACGTCCGAACTGTCTTGCGAGTACTTTCAAAGTACTCACTGGCTTGTTGATTTGGCCAGATGCTGACGAAGGCGATCTCATGGATGAAGAGTTCAATAGCGAGTCCGACGCCTAGAGGAATCCCAGTCAGTCTCGTGCGACCCTGGATTTGGTCACTATATTATATCCGCTTCCGCTACCAAATAAATTCATTGAGCCTCACCTTGACGCTCGATGAGAGGCCAGTTTTAGAGTCATGTATCTCACTCCCCGCTGTGTTTTTCCACCATCACCCTATCCTCGAGTCAGTAGTATGCCTCCACACCACTGTGTCATGTCCGCCTTTATGTATAATTATTGGCGTGCTTGTAATAATTTGGTTGAGCAACCGTAGCTCGACCTTGTAATATATTTTATGTTACTGGCTTATTGTATCAAGAGATTGTCCACCGGTAAGGATAATTTTTTTTCCCATACTGGACACAAAAGATTGGTTTCTCAATAAATATTTTTATTGGAAAACCGGTCGTGACAAGTTAGCAGCAGTAGAGAAGGAATCGCTCGATCGGGTTCAGTTAACAGCCATCGATCGATCGCTCGGGTTCAGTAACGCGTAGCCTGTAGTGCAATTGCTCGGGTTCAGTTAGAGCCCAATCCCTCGCTCGGGTTCAGTTAGAGCCAACGCCTCGCACACACGCGCGTACGTGTACGAGAGAAACGCGCATCGCTCGGCCCCCGACCTCCCACCGTAACCGGGAACTCCCCGAAATTTTCCTCGCCCTCGCTTCTACCATGGTTTTTTTCCGTCATGGACGGCCCAAAGAATGTCATGCAGCTGCGTCTCTAACCCGCCCAGGACGAAAAGCCCATTTTCTGCCATGATTTTTTGTCATAGAAGTAGGAGCCCACCACATCTATGATGATACCGGGTTTTCTCACAATTATCGTCATAGAAGTGTCATATGTATGACAGAAAAAATTTCCGTTCGGCCCAAAATGTCATGGATGTGTCTTTTTTTGTAGTCTAAGCAAGATGACATGATGTAGAGGGATAGTTTCATGCAATATGATAAAAACCCCATATTGTTATCCTCGATGGCAACAATACAATATGTGCCTTGCTGCCCCTTCTGTCACTGGGAAAGGACACCGCAAGATCGAACCCAAAGCTAAGCACTTCTCCCATGGCAAGAAAAACCAATCTAGTAGGCCAAACCAAACTGATAATTCGAAGAGACTTGCAAAGATAACCAATCATACATAAAAGAATTTAGAGAAGATTCAAATATTATTCATTGATAGTGTTGGGGAACATAGTAATTTCAAAATATTTCCTACGCACACGCAAGATCATGGTGATGCATAGCAACGAGAGGGGAGAGTGTGATCTACGTACCCTTGTAGATCGACAACGGAAGCGTTTGGTTGATGTAGTCGTACGTCTCCACGGCCCGACCGATCAAGCACCGAAACTACGGCACCTCCGAGTTCTAGCACACGTTCAGCTCGATGATGATCCCCGGACTCCGATCCAGCAAAGTGTCGGGGAAGAGTTCCGTCAGCATGATGGCGTGGTGACAATCTTGATGTACTACTGTCGTAGGGCTTCGCCTAAGCACCGCTACAATATTATCGAGGACTATGGTGGCAAGGGGCGCCGCACACGGCTAAGAATATGATCACGTGGATCAACTTGTGTTCCTCTGGGGTGTCCCTGCCTCCGTATATAAAGGCTCAAGGGGGGGTGCGGCCGGCCTAGGAGAGGCGCGCTAGGAGGAGTCCTACTCCCTCCGGGAGTAGGATTCCCCCCAATCCTAGTTGGAATAGGATTCGCGGAGGGGGGAAAAGAGGAAGGGGGGCCGGCCCCCTCTCCTTATCCTATTCGAACCAAGGGAGGGGAGGGGCGCGCGGCCCATCTCAGGCTGCCTCTTCTCTTTTGCACTAAGGCCCACTAAGGCCCATATATCTCCCGGGGGGTTCCGGTAACCTCCCGGTACCCCGATAAAATCCAGATTTTCACCCGGAACACTTTCGATATCCAAACATAGGCTTCCAATATATCAATCTTTATGTCTCGACCATTTTGAGACTCCTCGTCATGTCCGTGATCACATCCGGGACTCCGAACAACCTTCGGTACATCAAAACGTATAAACTCATAATTTAACTGTCATCGAAACCTTAAGCGTGCGGACCCTACGGGTTCGAGAACAATGTAGACATGACCGAGACACGTCTCCGGTCAATAACCAATAGCGGGACCTGGATGCCCATATTGGCTCCTACATATTCTACGAAGATCTTTATCGGTCAGACCGCATAACAACATACGTTGTTCCCTTTGTCATCGGTATGTTACTTGCCCGAGATTCGATCGTCGGTATCCAATACCTAGTTCAATCTCGTTACCGGCAAGTCTCTTTACTCGTTCCGTAATACATCATCCCGCAACTAACTCATTAGTTTCATTGCTTGCAAGGCTTAAGTGATGTGCATCACGGAGAGGGCCCAGAGATACCTCTCCGACGATCGGAGTGACAAATCCTAATCTCGAAATACGTCAACCCAACATGTACCTTTGGAGACACCTGTAGAGCACCTTTATAATCACCCAGTTACGTTGTGACGTTTGGTAGCACACAAAGTGTTCCTCCGACACACGGGAGTTACATAATCTCATAGTCATAGGAACATGTATAAGTCATGAAGAAAGAATAGCAACATACTAAACGATCGGGTGCTAAGCTAATGGAATGGGTCATGTCAATCAGATCATTCAACTAATGATGTGATCCCGTTTAATCAAATGACAACTCTTTGTCCATGGTTAGGAAACATAACCATCTTTGACTAACGAGCTAGTCAAGTAGAGGCATACTAGTGACACTCTGTTTGTCTATGTATTCACACATGTATTATGTTTCCGGTTAATACAATTCTAGCATGAATAATAAACTTTTATCATGATATAAGGAAATAAATAATAAGTTTATTATTGCCTCTAGGGCATATTTCCTTCAGTCTCCCACTTGCACTAGAGTCAATAATCTAGATTACACAGTAATGATTCAAACACCCATGGAGCTTTGGTGTTGATCATGTTTTGCCCGTGGAAGAGGCTTAGTCAACGGGTCTGCTACATTCAGCTCCGTATGTATCTTGCAAATCTCTATGTCTCCCACCTGGACTAGATCCCGGATGGAATTGAAGCGTCTCTTGATGTGTTTGGTTCTCTTGTGAAATCTGGATTCCTTTGCCAAGGCAATTGCACCAGTATTGTCACAAAAGATTTTCATTGGACCCGATGCACTAGGTATGACACCTAGATCGGATATGAACTCCTTCATCCAGACTCCTTCATTTGCTGCTTCCGAAGCAGCTATGTACTCCGCTTCACATGTAGATCCCGCCACGACGCTTTGTTTAGAACTGCACCAACTGACAGCTCCACCGTTTAATGTAAACACGTATCCGGTTTGCGATTTAGAATCGTCTGGATCAGTGTCAAAGCTTGCATCAACGTAACCGTTTATGATGAGCTCTTTGTCACCTCCATATACGAGAAACATATCCTTAGTCCTTTTCAGGTATTTCAGGATGTTCTTGACCGCTGTCCAGTGATCCACTCCTGGATTACTTTGGTACCTCCCTGCTAGACTTATAGCAAGGCACACATCAGGTCTGGTACATAGCATTGCATACATAATAGAGCCTATGGCTGAAGCATAGGGAACATCTTTCATTTTCTCTCTATCTTCTGCAGTGGTCGGGCATTGAGTCTGACTCAACTTCACACCTTGTAACACAGGCAAGAACCCTTTCTTTGCTTGATCCATTTTGAACTTCTTCAAAATCTTGTCAAGGTATGTGCTTTGTGAAAGTCCAATTAAGTGTCTTGATCTATCTCTATAGATCTTTATTCCTAATATATAAGCAGCTTCACCGAGGTCTTTCATTGAAAAACTCTTATTCAAGTATCCCTTTATGCTATCCAGAAATTCTATATCATTTCCAATCAGTAATATCTCATCCACATATAATATCAGAAATGCTACAGAGCTCCCACTCACTTTCTTGTAAATACAAGCTTCTCCGAAAGTCTCTATAAAACCAAATGCTTTGATCACACTATCAAAGCGTTTATTCCAACTCCGAGAGGCTTGCACCAGTCCATAAATGGATCGCTGGAGCTTGCACACTTTGTTAGCTCCCTTTGGATCGACAAAACCTTCCGGTTGCATCATATACAACTCTTCTTCCAGAAATCCATTCAGGAATGCAGTTTTGACATCCATCTGCCAAATTTCATAATCATAAAATGCGGCAATTGCTAACATGATTCGGACAGACTTAAGCATCGCTACGGGTGAGAAGGTCTCATCGTAGTCAACCCCTTGAACTTGTCGAAAACCTTTTGCGACAAGTCGAGCTTTGTAGACAGTAATATTACCGTCAGCGTCAGTCTTCTTCTTGAAGATCCATTTATTCTTAATTGCTTGCCGATCATTGGGCAAGTTAACCAAAGTCCATACTTTGTTCTCATACATGGATCCCATCTCAGATTTCATGGCTTCAAGCCATTTTGCGGAATCTGGGCTCACCATCGCTTCTTCATAGTTCGTAGGTTCATCATGATCTAGCAGCATGATTTCCAGAACAGGATTACCGTACCACTCTGGCGCGGATGTTACTCTGGTTGATCTACGAGGTTCAGTAGTATCTTGTCCTGAAGTTTCATGATCATTATCATTAGCTTCCTCACTAATTAGTGTAGGTGTCGCAGAAACAGTTTTCTGTGATGTACTACTTTCTAATAAGGGAGCAGGTACAGTTACCTCATCAAGTTCTACTTTCCTCCCACTCACATCTTTCGAGAGAAACTCCTTCTCCAGAAAGTTTCCGAATTTAGCAACAAAAGTCTTGCCTTCGGATCTGTGATAGAAGGTGTATCCAACAGTTTCCTTTGGATATCCTATGAAGACACATTTCTCCAATTTGGGTTCAAGCTTATCAGGTTTAAGCTGTTTCACATAAGCATCGCAGCCCCAAACTTTCAGAAACGATAACTTTGGTTTCTTGCCAAACCAAAGTTCATAAGGCGTCGTCTCAACGGATTTTGATGGTGCCCTATTTAACGTGAATGCGGCCGTCTCTAAAGCATAAACCCAAAATGATAGCGGTAAATCAGTAAGAGACATCATAGATCGCACCATATCTAGTAAAGTACGATTACGATGTTCGGATACACCATTACGCTGTGGTGTTCCGGGTGGCGTGAGTTGCGAAACTATTCCGCATTGTTTCAAATGTACACCAAACTCATAACTAAAATATTCTCCTCCACGATCAGATCGTAGAAACTTTATTTTCTTGTTACGATGATTTTAAACTTCACTCTGAAATTCTTTGAACTTTTCAAATGTTTCAGACTTATGTTTCATTAAGTAGATATACCCATATCTGCTTAAGTCATCTGTGAAGGTGAGAAAATAACGATATCCGCCACGAGCCTCAATATTCATCAAACCACATACATCTGTATGTATGATTTCCAACAAATCTGTTGCTCTCTCCATAGTACCGGAGCATGGTGTTTTAGTCATTTTGCCCATGAGGCATGGTTCGCAAGTACCAAGTGATTCATAATCAAGTGGATCCAAAAGTCCATCAGTATGGAGTTTCTTCATGCGCTTTACACCGATATGACCTAAACGGCAGTGCCACAAATAAGTTGCACCATCATTATCAACTCTGCATCTTTTGGCTTCAACATTATGAATATGTGTGTCACTACTATCGAGATTCAATAAGAATAGACCACTCTTCAAGGGTGCATGACCATAAAAGATATTACTCATATAAATAGAACAACCATTATTCTCTGATTTAAATGAATAACCGTCTCGCATTAAACAAGATCCAGATATAATGTTCATGCTCAATGCTGGCACCAAATAACAATTATTTAGGTCTAATACTAATCTCGAAGGTAGATGTAGAGGTAGCGTGCCGACCGCGATCACATCGACTTTGGAACCGTTTCCCACGTGCATCGTCACCTCGTCCTTAGCCAATCTTCGCTTAATCCGTAGTCCCTGTTTCGAGTTGCAAATATTAGCAACAGAACCAGTATCAAATACCCAGGTGCTACTGCGAGCATTAGTAAGGTACACATCAATAACATGTATATCACATATACCTTTGTTCACCTTGCCATCCTTCTTATCCGCCAAATACTTGGGGCAGTTCCGCTTCCAGTGACCAGTCTGCTTGCAGTAGAAGCACTCAGTTTCAGGCTTAGGTCCAGACTTGGGTTTCTTCTCTTGAGCAGCAACTTGCTTGTTGTTCTTCTTGAAGTTCCCCTTCTTCTTCCCTTTGCCCTTTTTCTTGAAACTAGTGGTCTTGTTGACCATCAACACTTGATGCTCCTTTTTAATTTCTACCTCCGCAGCTTTTAGCATTGCGAAGAGCTCGGGAATAGTATTATTCATCCCTTGCATATTATAGTTCATCATGAAGCTCTTGTAGCTTGGTGGCAGTGATTGGAGAATTCTGTCAATGACGCAATCATCTGGAAGATTAACTCCCATCTGAATCAAGTGATTATTATACCCAGACATTTTGAGTATATGCTCACTGACAGAACTGTTCTCCTCCATCTTGCAGCTATAGAACTTATTGGAGACTTCATATCTCTCAATCCGGGCATTTGCTTGAAATATTAACTTCAACTCCTGGAACATCTCATATGCTCCATGACGTTCAAAACGTCGTTGAAGTCCCGATTCTAAGCCGTAAAGCATGGCACACTAAACTATCGAGTAGTCATCAGCATTGCTCTGCCAGACGTTCATAACATCTGGTGTTGCTCCAGCAGCAGGCCTGGCACCCAGCGGTGCTTCTAGGACGTAATTCTTCTGTGCAGCAATGAGGATAATCCTCAAGTTACGGACCCAGTCCGTGTAATTGCTACCATCATCTTTCAACTTTGCTTTCTCAAGGAACGCATTAAAATTCAACGGAACAACAGCACGGGCCATCTATCTACAATCAAACATACATAAGCAAGATACTATCAGGTACTAAGTTCATGATAAATTTAAGTTTAATTAATCAAATTACTTAAAGAACTCCCACTTAGATAGACATCCCTCTAATCCTCTAAGTGATCACGTGATCCAAATCAACTAAACCATGTCCGATCATCACGTGAGATGGAGTAGTTTCATTGGTGAACATCACTATGTTGATCATATCTACTATATGATTCACGCTCGACCTTTCGGTCTCCGTGTTCCGAGGCCATATCTGCATATGCTTGGCTCGTCAAGTATAACCTGAGTATTCCGCCTGTGCAACTGTTTTGCACCCGTTGTATTTGAACGTAGAGCCTATCACACCCGATCATCACGTGGTGTCTCGGCACGAAGAACTTTCGCAACGGTGCATACTCAGGAGAACACTTCTTGATAATTTTAGTGAGAGATCATCTTATAATGCTACCGTCAATCAAAGCAAGATAAGATGCATAAAAGATAAACATCACATGCAATCAATATAAGTGATATGATATGGCCATCATCATCTTGTGCCTGTGATCTCCATCTCCGAAGCACCGTCATGATCACCATCATCACCGGCGTGACGCCTTGATCTCCATCGTAGCATCGTTGTCGTCTCGCCAATCTTATGCTTCCACGACTATTGCTACCGCTTAGTGATAAAGTAAAGCATTACAGCGCGATTGCATTGCATACAATAAAGCGACAACCATATGGCTCCTGCCAGTTGCCGATAACTCGGTTACAAAACATGATCATCTCATACAATAAAATTCAGCATCATGTCTTGACCATATCACATCACAACATGCCCTGCAAAAACAAGTTAGACGTCCTCTACTTTGTTGTTGCAAGTTTTACGTGGCTGCTACGGGCTTAAGCAAGAACCAATCTTACCTACGCATCAAAACCACAATGATAGTTTGTCAAGTTGGTGCTGTTTTAACCTTCGCAAGGACCGGGCGTAGCCACACTCGGTTCAACTAAAGTTGGAGAAACTGTCACCCACAAGCCACCTATGTGCAAAGCACGTCGGGAGAACCAGTCTCGCGTAAGCGTACGCGTAATGTCGGTCCGGGCCGTTCATCCAACAATACCGCCGAACCAAAGTATGGCATGCTGGTATGCAGTATGACTTATATCTCCCACAACTCACTTGTGTTCTACTCGTGCATATAACATCAACACATAAAACCTAGGCTCGGATGCCACTGTTGGGGAACGTAGTAATTTCAAAAAAATTCCTACACACACGCAAGATCATGGTGATGCATAGCAATGAGAGGGGAGAGTGTGATCTACGTACCCTTGTAGATCGACAACGGAAGCGTTTGGTTGATGTAGTCGTATGTCTCCACGGCCCGACCGATCAAGCACCGAAACTACGGCACCTCCGAGTTCTAGCACACGTTCAGCTCGATGACGATCCCCGGACTCCGATCCAGCAAAGTGTCGGGGAAGAGTTCCGTCAGCACGACGGCGTGGTGACGATCTTGATGTACTACTGTCGCAGAGCTTCGCCTAAGCACCGCTACAATATTATCGAGGACTATGGTGGCAAGGGGCGCCGCACACGGCTAAGAATATGATCACATGGATCAACTTGTGTTCCTCTGGGGTGTCCCTGCCTCCGTATATAAAGGCTCAAGGGGGGGTGCGGCCGGCCTAGGAGAGGCGCGCCAGGAGGAGTCCTACTCCCTCCGGGAGTAGGATTCCCCCCCCCCCAATCCTAGTTGGAATAGGATTCGCGGAGGGGGAAAAGAGGAAGGGGGCCGGCCCCCTCTCCTTATCCTATTCGAACCAAGGGAGGGGAGGGGAGCGCGGCCCATCTCAGGCTGCCTCTTCTCTTTTCCACTAAGGCCCACTAAGGCCCATATATCTCCCGGGGGGTTCCGGTAACCTCCCGGTACGCCGGTAAAATCCCGATTTTCACCCGGAACACTTCCGATATCCAAACATAGGCTTCCAATATATCAATCTTTATGTCTCGACCATTTTGAGACTCCTCGTCATGTCCGTGATCACATCCGGGACTCCGAACAACCTTCGGTACATCAAAACATATAAACTCATAATATAACTGTCATCGAAACCTTAAGCGTGCGGACCCTACGGGTTCGAGAACAATGTAGACATGACCGAGACACGTCTCCGGTCAATAACCAATAGCGGGACCTGGATGCCCATATTGGCTCCTACATATTCTATGAAGATCTTTATCGGTCAGACCGCATAACAACATACGTTGTTCCCTTTGTCATCGGTATGTTACTTGCCCGAGATTCGATCGTCGGTATCCAATACCTAGTTCAATCTCGTTACCGGCAAGTCTCTTTACTCGTTCCATAATACATCATCCCACAACTAACTCATTAGTTGCATTTCTTGCAAGGCTTAAGTGATGTGCATCACCGAGAGGGCCTAGAGATACCTCTCCGACGATCGGAGTGACAAATCCTAATCTCGAAATACGTCAACCCAACATGTACCTTTGGAGACACCTGTAGAGCACCTTTATAATCAACCAGTTACGTTGTGACGTTTGGTAGCACACAAAGTGTTCCTCCGGCACACGGGAGTTACATAATCTCATAGTCATAGGAACATGTATAAGTCATGAAGAAAGCAATAGCAACATACTAAACGATCGGGTGCTAAGCTAATGGAATGGGTCATCTCAATCAGATCATTAAACTAATGATGTGATCCCGTTTAATCAAATGACAACTCTTTGTCCATGGTTAGGAAACATAACCATCTTTGATTAATGAGCTAGTCAAGTACAGGCATACTAGTGACACTCTGTTTGTCTATGTATTCACACATGTATTATGTTTCCGGTTAATACAATTCTAGCATGAATAATAAACTTTTATCATGATATAAGGAAATAAATAATAACTTTATTATTGCCTCTAGGGCATATTTCCTTCAGATAAACTGGATCATAAACCCACAATTCATTGGTCTCAACAAACACACCGCAAAAAGAAGATTACATCAAATAGATCTCCACGAGAGAGGGGGAGAACATTGTATTGAGATCCAAAAAGAGAGAAGAAGCCATCTAGCTACTAACTATGGACCCGTAAGTCTGAAGTAAACTACTCACACTTCATCGGAGGGGCTTGGATGATGATGTAGAAGCCCTCCATGATCGATGCCCCTCCGGCGGAGCTCCGGAACAGGCCCCAAGATGGGATCTCATGGATACAGAAAGTTGCGGCGGTGGAATTAGGTTTTTGGCTCCGTATCTGATCGTTTGGGGGTACATAGGTATATATAAGAGGAAGGAGTACGTCGGTGGAGCTTCGAGGGGCCCACAAGGCAGGGGGCGCACCCTAGGGGGGGCGCCATCCACCCTCGTGACCGCCTCGTGGCTTTCTTGATGGAGGGTCCAAGTCTCGTTGGTCTTATCTGATGAGAAAATCGCGTTCCCGAAGGTTTCATTCCGTTTGGACTCCGTTTGATATTCTGTATCTCGGAAACACTAAAATAGGCAAAAAAAAACAGCAATTCTCGGCTGGGCCTCCGGTTAATAGGTTAGTCCCACAAATAATATAAAAGTGGAAAATAAAGCCCAATATAGTCCAAAACAGTAGGTAATATAGCATGGAGCAATCAAAAATTATAGATACATTGGAGACGTATAAATGAATTATAGAACGAGTAATGAGACTTGCCGGTAACAAGATTAAACTAGGTATTAAGGTACCGACGATCGAATCTCGGGCAAGTAACATACCGATGACAAAGGGAACAATGTATGTTGTTATGTGGTCTGACCGATAAAGATCTTCATAGAATATGTAGGAGCCAATATGGGCATCCAAGTCCCGCTATTGGTTATTGACCAGAGAGGTGCCTCGGTCATGTCTACATAGTTCTCAAACCCGTAGGGTCCGCACGCTTAACGTTCGTTGACGATATAGTATTATATGAGTTATGTATGTTGGTGACCGAATGTTGTTCGGAGTCTGGGATGAGATCACGGACATGACGAGGAACTCCGGAATGGTCCAGAGATAAAGTTTGATATATGGGATAATATTATTTATTCATCGGAAGGGGTTCCGGATGTTTCCCGAAATGTTTGGGTACGAGAACACTTTATTTGGGCCAAAGGGGAAAGCCCACAAGGTTTTTGGAAAGTGCAAAAGGAAGTTTTGCAGAGTCCAGGGGCCAGACGCCAGGGTCACTGGCGTCTGGGTCCAGACGCCGGGAACCCTGGCGTCTGGGCCTGGAGTCCAAGAAGGACTCTTGCCTTTCGGGTGAAACCGACTTTGTGGAGGCTTTTACTCCAAGTTTCGACCCCAAGGCTCAATATATAAATAGAGGGGTAGGGCTAGCACCCAGGACACATCAAGAAACACCAAGCCGTGTGCCGGCTACACCGGCCCCTCTAGTTTATCCTCGGTCATAGTTTCCGTAGTGCTTAGGTGAAGCCCTGCGGAGATTGTTATTCACTAACACTGTCACCACGCCGTCGTGCTGCCCGAACTCATCTACTACTTCGCCCCTCTTGCTGGATCGAGAAGGCGAGGACGTCATCGAGCCGAACGTGTGCAGAACTTGGAGGTGCCGTGCTTTTGGTACTTGGATCCGTCGGATCGTGAAGACGTACGACTACATCAACCGCGTTGATATAACGCTTCCGCTTTCGGTCTACGAGGGTATGTAGACATACTCTCCCCTCTCGTTGCTATGCATCACCATGATCCTGTGTTTGCGTAGGAATTTTTTTGAAATTACTACGTTCCCCAACAGTTTGGCCCACATGCAAAGCAATGGTGGTTGTCCTCTCGCACCCACTTAAGCGGTTATCAGCGACATCGATACTTTCCATCTGTGGGCCCGCTTGGCCCATCACTACTTTGCCTGACAATAGGAGAGGTTAATTTTACTTAGGAGGGGATTTTTCTTACAATGCTCTTATAATGATGATCATCACACTTTTATTTTTCTTACAACTCAACAATTACAACTCGATACTTAGAACAGAATATGACTCCATATGAATGCCTCTGGCGGTGTACCGGGATATGCAATGAATCAAGAGTGACATGTATGAAAGAATTATGAACGGTGGCTTTGCCACAAATACGATGTCAACTACATTATCATGCTAGCAATATGACAATGATGGAGCGTGTCATAATGAACGGAACAGTGCAAAGTTGCATGGCAATATATCTCAGAATGGCTATGGAAATGCCATGATAGGTAGGTATGGTGGCTGTTTTGAGGAAGGTATTTGGTGGGTGTATGATACCGACGAAAAGTGTGCGGTATTAGAGAGGCAAGCAATGGTGGAAGGAAGGAAAGTGCGTATAATCCATGGACTCAACATTAGTCATAAAGAACTCATATACTTATTGTAAAAATCAAGAAGTTATCAAAGCAAAGTATTACACGCATGCTCCTAGGGGGATAGATTGGTAGGAAAAGACCATCGCTCGTCCCCAACCGCCACTCATAAGGAAGACAATCAATAAATAAATCATGCTCCGACTTCATCACATAATGGTTCACCATACGTGCATGCTACGGGAATCACAAACTTTAACACAAGCATTTCTCAAATTCACAACTACTCAACTAGCATGACTCTAATATCACCATCCTCATATCTCAAAACAATTATCAAGCATCAATTTTTTTTCTTAGTATTCAACGCACTCAAAAGAAAGTTTCACAAATCTTGAATACCAAGCATATTATTATTAAGCAAATTACCATGCTATTAAGACTCTCAAAATAATCTAAGTGAAGCATGAGAGATCAATAGTTTCTATAAAACAAATCCACCACCGCGCTCTAAAAGATATAAGTGAAGCACTAGAGCAAAACTAGAAAACTCAAAAGATATAAGTGAAGCACTAGAGTAAAACTATAGGGCTCAAAAGATATAAGTGAAGCACATAGATTATTCTATCAAATTCCAAATTATGTATGGATCTCTCAAAAGGTGTGTACATCAAGGATGATTGTGGTAGACTAACAAGCAAAGACTCAAATCATAAAAGACGCTCCAAGCAAAACACATATCATGTGGTGAATAAAAATATAGCTCCAAGTAAAGTTACCGATAGAAGTAGACGAAAGAGGGGATGCCTTCCAGGGCATCCCCAAGATTTGGCTTTTAGTTGTCCTTAGATTATCTTGGGGGTTCCATGGGAATCCCCAAGCTTAGGCTCTTGCCACTCCTTCTTCCATAATCCATCAAATCTTTACCCAAAACTTGAAAACTTCACAACACAACACTTAAAGTAGAAAATCTCATGAGATCCGTTAGCGAAAGAAAAAAAAGACCACTTCAAGGTACTGTAATGAACTCATTATTTATTTATATTAGTGTTAAACCTACTGTATTCCAACTTCTCTATGGTTTATAAACTATTTTACTAGCCATAGATTCATCAAAATAAGCAAACAACACACGAAAAACAGAATCTGTCAAAAATAGAACAGTCTGTAGTAATCTGTAGCTAGCGCCAGATCTAGAACCCCAAAAATTCTAAAATAAATTTCTGGACGTGAGGAATTATCTACTAATCATCTGGAAAAAGAATTAACTAAATAGCACTCTCCAAATAAAAATGACGTCAGTTCTCGTGAGCGCTAAAGTTTCTGTTTTTTACAGCAAGTTCAACAAGACTCTCCCCAAGTCTTCCCAACGGTTCTACTTGGCACAAACACTAATTAAACACAAAAACACAACCAAAACAGAGGCTAAATAATTTACTTATTACTGAACAGGAGCAAAAAGCAAGGAATAAAAATAAAATTGGGTTGCCTCCCAACAAGCGCTATCGTTTAATGCCCCTAGCTAGGCATAACAAGCAAGAATAGATCTAGGTATTGCCATCTTTGGTAGGCAACCCATAAGTGGCTCTCATGATAGATTCATATGGTAATTTTATTTTCTTTCTAGGGAAGTGTTCCATGCCCTTTTTTTAATGGAAATTGAAATCTAATATTCCCTTCCTTCATATCAATAATTGCACCAACCGTTCTAAGGAAAGGTCTACCGAGAATAATAGGGCAAGAAGGATTGCAATCTATATCAAGAACGATAAAATCTACGGGCACATAATTCCTATTTGTAACAATAAGAACATCATTAATTCTCCCATAGGTTTCTTAATAGTGGGATCTGCAAGATGCAAGTTTAGAGAGCAATCATCAAAATCACGGAAATCTAGCAAATCACACAAAGTTTTGGGAATAGTAGAGACACTAGCACCCAAATCACACAAAGCATAAAACTCATAATCTTTAATTTTAATTTTAATAGTAGGTTCCCACTCATCATAAAGTTTTCTAGGGATAGAAACTTTCAACTCAAGTTTTTCTTCATAAGATTGCATCAAGGCATCAACGATATGTTCGGTAAAGGCTTTATTTTTACTATAAGCATGAGGAGAATTTAGCACGGATTGCAACAAGGAAATACAATCAATTAAAGAGCAACTTTCATAATTAAATTCCTTGAAATCCAATATAGTGGGTTTAGCATCATCTAGGGTTTTATTTCTTTTAATCCCACTTTTATCAATTTCATCATCATGATCTAAATACTCCGAATTTTTAGAACGCCTTCTAGGTAAAGGTGGATCATATTCAGTCCCATCGTTATCAAGACTAATATTGCAAAACAAAGATTTAATAGGGGACACATCAATAACTTTTAGATCTTCATCTTTATTTTCATAGGAATTGGAAGAACATGCTTTAATAAAGCCATATTTCATAGCACGCTTCCTAGCGGTTCTTTCCTTGCACTCATCAATGGAAATTCTCATGGATTTGAGAGACTCATTGATATCATGCTTAGGAGGAATAGATCTAAGCTTTAAATAATCAACATCAAGAGAAAGTCTCAACGTTCCTAGCCAAATCATCAATCTTAAGCAATTTTTCTTCAATCATAGCATTAAATTCTTTTGCGAAGAAATAAATTCTTTAATATTAGATTCAAAATCAGAGGGCATATTATTATAATTTCCATAAGGATTGTTGTAGGAATTACCATAATTATTAGAGGGATTACTAGGATAAGGCCTAGAGTTGAAATTTCCTCTATACACGTTGTTACCAAAATTATTCCTACCAACAAAATTCACATCCATAGATTCATTATTATTCTCAATCAAAGTAGACAAAGGCATATCATTAGGATCAGATGAAACACTCTTAGTAGCAAATAATTTCATAAGTTCATCCATCTTTCCACTCAAAACATCAATTTCTTCTATCGCATGCACTTTTTTATTAGTGGATCTTTTAGTGTGCCATTGAGAATACTTAACCATAATATTATCTAGGAGTTTAGTAGCATCTCCTAAAGTGATTTCCATAAAAGTGCCTCCCGCGGCCGAATCTAAAAGATTTCTAGAAGGAAAATTCAATCCGGCATAAAAATTTTGTTTAATCATCCACAAATTCAAACCATGAGCAGGGCAATTACGTATCATTAATTTCTTTCTCTCCCAAGGTTGTGCAACATGTTCATGATCAAGTTGCTTAAAATTCATAATATCGTTTCTAAGAGAGATGATCTTAGCGAGAGGAAAATACTTAGAGATAAAAGTATCTTTGCACTTGTTCCATGAATCAATACTATTTTTAGGAAAAAATGAAAACCAAGCTTTAGCACGATCTCTAAGCGAAAAAGGAGATAGCTTCAATTTAACAATATCATCATCGACATCTTTCTTCTTTTGCATGTCACACAAATCAACGAAGCTATTATGATGGGTAGCGGCATCTTCACTACGAAGGCCGGAAAACGGATCTTTCATGACAGGATTCAGCAAAGCAGCAATAATTTCACAAGATTCAGCATCGGTAAGAGGAGCAATCGGACTGCTAAGGAAATCATTATTGTTGGTATTGGTGAAGTCACACAATTTGGTATTATCTTGAGCCATCGCGACAAACAAGCAATTCAACACACGAGCAAACAAAAGGCAAACGGGCAAAAAGAGGCAAATAGAGAAAGAAAGGGAGGATAGAGAGAGAGGGGGCAAATAAAATGGCAAGGGTGAAGTGGGGGAGAGGAAAACGAGAGGCAAATGGCAAATAATGTAATGCGGGAGATAGGGATTGTGATGGGTACTTGGTATATTGACTTTTGTGCAGACTCCCCGGCAACGGCGCCAGAAATTCTTCTTGCTACCTCTTGAGCACTGTGTTGGATTTTCTCGAAGAGGAGAGGATGATGCAGCAAAGTAGCATAAGTATTTCCCTCAGTTTTTGAGAACCAAGGTATCAATCCAGTAGGAGGCTACATGTGAGTCCCTCGTACCTACACAAAAACAATAGCTCAATGCAACCAACGCGCTTAGGGGTTGTCAATCCCTTCACGGTCACTTACAAAAGTGAGATCTGGTAGAGATCATAAATAATATTTTTGGTATTTTTGGTATAGAGATGCAAAGTAAAAAGTAAAAGGGCAAAGTAAAAAGCAAAGCAATAATAAAGTGATGGAGATTGATATGATGAAAAGGAGACCCGGAGCCATAGGTTTCACTAGTGGCTTCTCTCAACAGCATAAGTATTCTATGGTGGGTGAACAAATTACTGTTGAGCAATTAATAGAATTGAGCATAGTTATGAGAATATCTAGGTATGATCATGTATATAGGCATCACGTCCGAGACAAGTAGACCGACTCCTGCCTGCATCTACTACTATTACTCCACTCATCGACCGCTATCCAGCATGCATCTAGAGTATTAAGTTAAAAACAGAGTAACGCCTTAAGCAAGATGACATGATGTAGAGGGATAGTTTCATGCAATATGATAAAAAAAAACCATCTTGTTATCCTTGATGGCAACAATACAATACGTGCCTTGCTGCCCCATCTGTCACTGGGAAAGGACACCGCAAGATCGAACTCAAAGCTAAGCACTTCTCCCATGGCAAGAAAAACCAATCTAGTAGGCCAAACCAAACTGATAATTCGAAGAGACTTGCAAAGATAACCAATCATACATAAAAGAATTCAGAGAAGATTCAAATATTATTCATAGATAGACTGGATCATAAACCCACAATTCATCGGTCTCAACAAACACACCGCAAAAAGAAGATTACATCGAATAGATCTCCACGAGAGAGGGGGAGAACATTGTATTGAGATCCAAAAAGAGAGAAGAAGCCATCTATCTACTAACTATGGACCCGTAGGTCTGAAGTAAACTACTCACACTTCATAGGACGGGCTTGGATGATGATGTAGAAGCCCTCCCTGATCGATGCCCCCTCCGGCGGAGCTCCGGAACAGGCCCCAAGATGGGATCTCGTGGATACAGAAAGTTGCAGCGGTGGAATTAGGTTTTTGGCTCCGTATCTGATCGTTTGGGGGTATGTAGGTATATATAAGAGGAAGGAGTACGTCGGTGGAGCTTCGAGGGGGCCATGAGGCAGGGGGCGCGCCCTCCACCCTCGTGACCGCCTCGTGGCTTTCTTGACGGAGGGTCCAAGTCTCCTTGGTCTTATCTGATGAGAAAATCGCGTTCCCGAAGGTTTCATTCCGTTTGGACTCCATTTGATATTCTGTTTCTCCAAAACACTAAAATAGGCAAAAAAAACAGCAATTATGGGTTGGGCCTCCAGTTAATAGGTTAGTCCCAAAAATAATATAAAAGTGGAAAATAAAGCCCAATATAGTCCAAAACAGTAGGTAATATAGCATGGAGCAATCAAAAATTATAGATACATTGGAGACATATCAATGTATTATATAACGAGTAAAGAGACTTGCCGGTAATGAGATTAAACTAGGTATTAAGATACCGACGATCGAATCTCGGGCAAGTAACATACCGATGACAAAGGGAACAACTTATGTTGTTATGCGGTCTGACCGATAAAGATCTTCGTAGAATATGTAGGAGCCAATATGGGCATCCAGGTCCCGCTATTGGTTATTGACCAGAGAGGTGTCTCGGTCATGTCTACATAGTTCTCGAACCCGTAGGGTCCGCACGCTTAACGTTCGTTGACGATATAGTATTATATAAGTTATGTATGTTGGTGACCGAATATATAGGTCATGCTCTGGGATGACATGATACATTTTGAGCACACACATACATGTGTACGCATGAATCCCTCCCATCAAGTCGAAGTGGCTAGTAACACAACACGTCATGAACCGATCTCGCTTTGTGTGGGGACTGTATGATTTTCGACGCACGCGCCACATCAATGGTGTGAAATGGTATTCAAACATGCATGCACACATCACCTCCATACATATGCATGTAGTGGTTGTCTTCGAATGGTACACTCCCTCGCGTGGTTATCGGCGACAAACCTATATATTCATGGGCCCGCGTGGACATCCATAATCACCTTGACCGACAACAACATAGGTTACCTTGGCGGATTCTTCCTTTGTTTCATGTTCTCGTAGTATAGGTCATGGTGAGATTTAGACCCCTAATTAAGTTTGAGCGCATACTATGCATGCATGCATGCATGAATCCCCATCATCGGCTTGAAGTGTGGTGTGACATGCATATGCATCGTCAACTAACCCTCGCTCCGTGTGGGGATTTCTGGTTTGAAAGCACGGTGCCACATCAAAGTTTTTCCATTGTGTATTCAAACACACCTCTCCATACATATGTTTGGGCCACATGCAGGCAGTGGTTGTCTTTGGGGACTAGCTACTTGCGTGATTATTGGCGAGCTAGCCCATCTCTGGGGTCGCATGGACGGCCATCACTTTGACCAACAACAAGAGAGAGGTTGTACGACCAAGGTGGATTATTCTTCGTCCGTTTTACGATACATCTTAGTGAGATGCCCTCTTCGGCCCGCCGTCTGAAAGTGTGTGTGTGGGGGGCTGCTACTTCGCACTTTGCTAGGTGAACCTCCATGGGGGGCATGCATTCCTAGCTTAGGATTCCCCTCCTACCGACACGAGGGGGGCAAGCAATACCTTGCGTTTTGCGAGATAGGTGTGATACTTCCATTTTGCATCATGTTTCCTTACTATTATTTATGGTTTTTTATGCATAATAATGCTTTTTGAAGTAATTCTAATGCCTTTTCTCTCATAATTTAGAAGGTACACATAAAGAGGGAGAATTCTGGCAGCTGGAAATCTGGACCTGGAAAAGCTACGTCAGGCCACCTATTCTGCACAACTCCAAACAAGCTGAAACTTCACGGAGATTTTTTTATCAAATATATGATGAATATTTGATCAAATAACTACTAGAGGGGGCCCATCGGGTGGGCACAACCTACCTGGGCACGCCACGGAGCCCAGGTGCGCCCTGGTGGATTGTGCTCACCCAGGCCCACCTCCAGTGCCCATATTCTGGTATATAAGTAATTTTGACCTAGAAAAAAATAAAGGGAGGACTTTCAGGATAGAGCGCCGCCGTCTCAAGGCAGAACTTGGGCAGGAGCACTTTTGCCCTCTAGTGGAGCGATTCCGTCGAGGGAACTTCCCTCTCAGAGGGGCAAATCATTGTCATCATCATCACCAACAAATCTCCCATCTTGGGGATGGCAATCTCCATCAACATCTTCAGTAGCACAATCTCATCTCAAACCCTAGTTCATCTCTTGTGTTCAATCTTGTTACCGGAACTAAAGATTGGTACTTGTGGGTGACTAGTAGTGTTGCTTACATCTTGTAGTTGATTACTATATATGGTTTATTTGGTGGAAGATTATATGTTCAGATCTAATATGCTATTTAATACCCCTTTGATCTTGAGCATGATTATCATTTGTGAGTAGTTACTTTTTTGCTTGAGGTCACGGGAGAAATCATGTTGCAAGTAATCATGTGAACTTGATATGTGTCTGATATTTTGATAGTATGTATGTTGTGATTCCCTTAGTGGTGTCATGTGAACGTCGACTACATGACACTTCACCATATTTGTTCCTAAGGGAATGCATTGTGGAGTATCAATTAGATGATGGGTTGCGAGAGTGACAGAAGCTTAAACCCCAGTTTATGCGTTATTCCGTAAGGGACCGATTGGATCCAAAAGTTTAATGCTATGGTTAGAATTTATTCTTAATACTTTTCTCATAGTTGCGGATGCTTGTGGGAGGGTTAATCATAAATATGGGGTTTGTTCAAGTAAGAACAGCACCTAAGCACCGGTCCACCCACATATCAAATTATCAAAGTACCGCACACGAATTAAACCAACATGATGAAAGTGACTAGATGAAAATCTTGTGTACCCTCAAGAACGCTTTGCTTATCATAAGAGACCATTTTGTCCTGTCCTTTGACTCAAAAGGATTGGGCTACCTTGTTGCACTTTTGTTGCTACTATCGTTACTTGCTCGTTACAAATTATCTTGCTATCAAACTACCCTGCTACTTACAATTTCAGCACTTGCAGACATTACCTTGCTGAAAACCACTTGTCATTTCCTTCTGCTCCTCGTTGGGTTCGACACACTTACTTATCGAGAAGAGCTACAATTGATCCCCTATACTTGTGGGTCATCAAGGCTATTTTCTGGCACCGTTGCTGGGGAGTGAAGCGCCTTTGGTAATTGGAATTTGGTAAGGAAACATTTATATAGTGTGCTGAAATTTATTGCCACTTGTTACTATGAAAAACAATCCTTTGAGGGGTTTGTTCGGGGTATCTTTACCTCGACCAGAACCACAATTAGCTACCCCACAACCTACTACACCTACTCAAAATATTGAATATGAAATTCCTTCGGGTGTGATAGAACAACTACTAGCTAATCCTTATGTAGGATATGGAACCGAACATACTGACATGCACTTGATATATGTGGAACAAATTTGTGGATTGTTCAAGCTTGCAAGTTTACCCGGGGATGAAGTTATGAAAAAGGTTTTCCCTTTATCTTTGAAGGGAAAAGCATTGGCATGGTATAGGCTATGCAATGATATTGGATATTGGAACTAGAATCGTTTGAAATTGGAGTTCCACCAAAAAAATTATCCTGTGCATCTAGTTCATCGTGATCGAAATATATATAATTTTTGGCCTCGTGAAGGAGAAAGTATCGCTCTAGCTTGGGGAGGCTTAAGTCAATGTTATAATCATGCCCCAATCATGAGCTCTCAAGATAAATTATTATCCAAAACTTTTATGCTCGGCTTTCTCATAATGATCAACCCATGCTTGATACTTCTTGTGCTGGTTCTTTTATGAAGAAGACTATTGAATTCCGGTGGGATCTTTTGGAAAGAATTAAATGCAACTCTAGATATCGGGAACTCGATGAAGGTAAAGAGTCTGGTATTAAACTTAAGTATGATTGTGTTAAATCTTTTATGAATACTGATGCTTTTCAAAAGTTTAGCACTAAATATGGACTTGACTCTGAGATATAGTAGCTCCTTCTCTGAATCATTTTCTACTCATATTGATCTCCATAAAGAGAAATGGTTTAAATATCACCCACCTATTGAAGAAGAAATCAAAGAACCGGTACCAGTTAAAGAAGAACTACACTTTACAATGTTGATCCAGTTGTTCCTTCTGCTTATATTGAGAAACCACCTTTCCCTATTAGGATAAAGGAACATGCTAAAGTTTCAACTGTGGTTAACAAGAGTTACATTAGAACACCTAAACCTGATGAACAAATTAAGGTGGAACCTAGTATTTCTATGGTTAAAGATCACTTGGAAGAGAATGTAGATGGGCATGTTATTTACTTCTGTGAAGAAGCTGCTAGAATTGCCAAACATGATAAAATGGATAAACATAGACATGTTGTTGGCGTGCCCGTTGTCTCAGTTAAAATAGGAGATCACTGTTATCATGGTTTATGTGACATATATAGGTGCTAGTGTGAGTGATATTCCTTATTCCTTATATCAATAAATTATAAATGACACAGCACCCGCAGAGATAGAAGACATGGATGTTACTATTAAACTTGATAATAGAGACACTATATCACCAATTGGGATTGTTAGAGATGTTGAAGTCTTGTGTGGGAAAATAAAATACCCTACTGATTTTCTTGTTCTTGGTTCCCCACAAGATGACTTTTTTCCCATTATCTTAGGTAGACCTTTCTTGAACACTGTGAATGCTAGAATAGACTCTGAGAAACAAATTGTTGGTGTTAGTTTTGGTGATGAATCTCATGAGTTTAATTTTTCCAAGTTTAGTGTAGAAGGCTTCATGAAAAAGAATTGCCTAGTGAGGATGAAATAATTGGTCTTGCTTCTACTGTTGTACCACCTACTGATCATTTAGAACAATATTTGCTAGACCATGAAAATGATTTACATATGCATGAAAGAAATGAAATAGATAAGATTTTCTTTGAACAACGTCCTCTGCTTAAACACAACTTGCCTATTGAAACTCTAGGAGGTCCTCCTCCACCTAAAGGTGATCATGTGTTTGAATTAAAACAATTGCCAGACGCTTTGAAATATGCTTATCTTGATGAAAAGAAGATATATCATGTTATTATTAGTGCTAACCTTTCAGAACATGAAGAAGAAAGATTATTGAAAGTTCTAAGGAAGCACCGAGCTGCTATTGGATATACTCTTGATGATTTACAGGGCATTAGTCCCACTCTATGTCAGCAAAAAATTATTATGGAACCTGATGCTAAACCCGTTGTTGATCACCAACGTCGGTTAAATCCGAAGATGAAAGAAGTGGTAAGAACGGAAATATTAAAACTTCTAGAAGCAGGTATAATCTATCCTATAGCTGATAGTAGATGGGTAAGTCTTGTTCATTGTGTCCCTAAGAAAGGAGGTATAACTGTTGTTCCTAATGATAAGAATGAACTTATTCCACAAAGAATTGTTACAGGCTATAGAATGGTAATTGATTTTAGAAAATTAAACAAAGCAACTACGAAAGATCATTACCCTCTGCCTTTTATTGATCAAATGCTTGAAAGATTATCTAAGCACACACATTTTTGCTTCCTTGATGGATATTCTGGTTTCTTCACAAATACATGTTTCTCAACTTGATCAAGAAAAGACCACTTTTACTTGTCCCTTTGGAACCTATGCTTATAGGCGTATGCCTTTCGGTTTATGTAATGCACATGCTACCTTTTAAAGATGTATGACTGCTATATTCCTCTGACTTTTGTGAAAAGATTGTTGAGATTTTCATGGACGACTTCTCTATTTATGAGAAGTCTTTTGATGATTGTTTAAGCAATCTTGATCGAGTTTTGCAGATATGTGAACAAATAAATCTTTTCTTGAATTGGGAGAAGTGCCACTTTATGGTTAATGAAGGCATTCTCTTGGGTCATAAAATTTCTAAAAGAGGTATTGAAGTGGACAAAGCTACGGTTGATGCAATTGAGAAAATGCCATGCCCTAAAGATATAAAAGGTATTCGTAGTTTCTTAGGTCATGCTGGTTTCTATAGGAGATTTATCAAAGACTTTTCTAAAATTTCTAGGCCTCTTACGAATCTTTTGAAAAAGGATATTCCTTTCGTTTTTGATGATGATTGTTTAGAAGCCTTTGAAACACTCAAGAAAGCTTTAATTTCTGCACCTATTGTTCAACCACCTGATTGGAACTTGCCTTTTGAAATTATGTGTGATGCTAGTGATTATGTTGTTCGTGTTGTTCTAGGACAAAGAGTTCATAAGAAACTGAATGTTATTCATTATGCTAGTAAAACTCTAGACAGTGCTCAACGAAACTATGCTGCTACTGAAAAAGAATTATTAGCAGTGGTGTTTGCTTGTGATAAATTTAGACCTTATATTGTTGATTCGACTTATTTGATGGGTTCTCTTGTTATAAGAATTTGATTTACATATCATTGATAGAAAAGGAGCTGAGAACCCCATAGCTGATAATTTATCTAGGCTTGAAAATGTGCCTGATGACCCACTACCTATTGATGATAGTTTTCCTGGTGAGCAGTTAGCTGCAATAAATGTTGCTCATAGTACTCCTTCGTATGCTGACTATGCTAATTACATTGTTGCTAAATATTTACCACCTAGATTTACATACCAACAAAAGAAAAAATTCTTCTGTGATTTAAGACATTACTTTTGGGATGACCCACATCTTTATAAAGGAGTAGATGGTATTATTAGATGTTGTGTACTTGACCATGAATAGGGACAAATCCTATAGAAATGTCACTCTGAAGCTTATGGAGGGCATCATGCTGGAGATAGAACTGCTCACATGGTATTGCAATCCAGATTTTATTGGCCTACTCTCTTCAAGGATGCCCGTAAGTTTGTCTTATCTTGTGATGAATGTCAAAGAATAGGTAATATCGGTAAGCGTCAAGAAATGCCTATGAACTATTCACTTGCTGTTGAACCATTTGATGTTTGGGGATTTGATTACATGGGACCTTTTCCTTCCTCTAATGGGTATACACATATTTTGGTTGTTGTTGATTATGTTACTAAATGGGTAGAAGCTATTCCAACCAGTAGTGCTAATCATAGCACCTCTATTAAAATGCTTAAGGAAGTTATTTTCCCAAGGTTTGGAGTCCCTAGATATTTAATGACTGATGGTGGTTCACACTTTATTCATTGTGCTTTCCATAAAATGCTTGCCACGTATGATGTTAACCATAGAATTGCATCACCTTATAATCCTCAGTCTAGTGGTCAAGTTAAACTTAGCAATAGAGAAATAAAATTAATTTTGCAAAAGACTGTCAATAGGTCCAGGAAGAATTGGTCTAAGAAATTAGATGATGCACTTTAGAACCGCATATAAAAATCCTATGGGTATGTCTCCTTATAAAATGGTTTATGGAAAAGCTTGTCATTTGCCTCTTGAGTTAGAACATAAAGCATATTGGGCCATCAAAGAACTCAATTATGATTTCAAACTTGTCGGCATCCTGGGAACTGGGGTACCCATACTTGCCTGCCTGTGGCCCAGGGCGTGGCTCATCCAGTGACCTAGTATGGCCCACCTTCATCAACAACCATTCAAGACCCTCACGAGGGGCCAAGCCTCGCGAGCCGGACGACGCAAGACCTCCTCAGGGGCAGCCTCCCTAGGCTGGCTCCCGAGGGGCGGAGATATCTATGCAAGGGGCACCTCGCGAGGAGCGCGTGACGTGAGTCATGATGACCAAGGCCAGGCGGGCGCCAGCGGGCGTAGAGTGCTGATGACCCACAAGTATAGGGGATCTATCGTAGTCCTTTCGATAAGTAAGAGTGTCGAACCCAACGAGGAGCAGAAGGAAATGATAAGCGGTTTTCAGCAAGGTATTCTCTGCAAGTATTGAAATAAGTGGTAACAGATAGTTTTGTGATGAGATAATTTGGAACGAGCAACAAGTAACAAAAGTAAATAAAGTGCAGCAAGGTGGACCAATCCTTTTTGTAGCAAAGGACAAGCCTGGACAAACTCTTATATAAGGAAAAGCGCTCCCGAGGACACATGGGAATATCGTCAAGCTTGTTTTCATCACGTTCATATGATTCGCGTTCGGTACTTTGATAATTTGACATGTGGGTGGACCGGTGCTTGGATTAACCTCTATTGCAAGCATCCGCAACTACAACAAAAGTATTAAGGTAAACCTAACCATAGCATGAAACATATGGATCCAAATCAGCCCCTTACGAAGCAACGCATAAACTAGGGTTTAAGCTTCTATCACTCTAGCAACCCATCATCTACTTATTACTTCCCAATGCCTTCCTCTAGGCCAAAATAATGGTGAAGTATTATGTAGTCGACGTTCACATAACACCACTAGAGGCTAGACAACATACATCTTATCAAAATATCGAACGAATACCAAATTCACATGACTACTAATAGCAAGACTTCTCCCTTGTCCTCAGGAACAAACGTAACTACTCACAAAGCATATTCATGTTCATAATCAGAGGGGTAATAATATGCATAAAGGATCTGAACATATGATCTTCCACCAATTAAACCAACTAGCATCAACTACAAGGAGTAATTAACACTACTAGCAACCTACTAGCACCAATCCCGGACTTGGAGACAAGAATTGGATACAAGAGATGAACTAGGGTTTTGAGATGAGATGGTGCTGATGAAGATGTTGATGGAGATTGCCCTCCCCCGATGAGAGGAGCGTTGGTGATGACGATGGCGATGATTTCCCCTCCGGGAGGGAAGTTTCCCCGGCAGAACAGCTCTGTCGGAGCTCTAGATTGGATCCACCAAGGTTCTGCCTCGTGGCGGCAGAGTTTCGTCCCGAAAGGTTGCTTCTTTTTTCTTTCTCGACGAAAGACTTCATATAGGAGAATATGGTCATCAGAGAGCCACCAAGGGGCCCACGAGGCAGGGGGTGCGCCCCCCACCCTCGTGGAAAGGGTGTGGGCCCCGTGGTCTTCATCTTTGGTGAGGATTTTTCATTATTTATTATAAGGTATTCCGTGGAGTTTCAGGACTTTTGGAGTTGTGCAGAATAGGTCTGTAATATTTGCTCCTTTTCGAGCCCAGAATTCCAGTTGCCGGCATTCTCCCTCCTTATGTAAACCTTGTAAAATAAGAGAGAATAGCCATAAGTATGGTGACATAATGTGAAATAACAGCCCATAATGCAATAAATATCGATATAAAAGCATGATGCAAAATGGACGTATCAACTCCCCCAAGCTTAGACCTCGCTTGTCCTCAAGCGAAAGCCGATAACAATACATATGTCCCCATGTTTAGAGGTAGAGGCATCGATAAAAATAAAATACGGACATGAGGGCATCATGATTATTCTCACAACAACAACATACATAGATATTGTCATATGACTACTTATGTTCAAGTGATGATCTATTCACAATGCAAAAGTATGAATCAGAAACATTATTGAGAACCAACAAACTATAACCTTAGTCATTGAAGCAATTGCAATTTATCATAACATCAGAAAGAGTCTATGTCAGAGCTAAAAAGCAAGTCCACATACTCAACTATCATCTAGTCCTTCATAATTGCTAACACTCGCGCAATACTTATGGTTACGGAGTTTTAATCGGACACAGAGAAAGATAGGGGCTTATAGTTTCGCCCCACAACCTTTTACCTTGAGGGTAATGTCAACAATAATAACTCATGCCCCCCTACATCCAATTAGATATATCTATCAGGATCTTTCCAACACACTATGCTTGCCAAAGGATAAAATGTAAAAAGGAAAGGTGAAGATCACCATGACTCTTGCATAAGGTAGAAGATAATAATAAAAGATAGGCCCTTCACAGAGGGAAGCAGAGGTTGCCATGCGCTTTTATGGTTGGATGTACAAAATCTTAATGTGAAAGAACGTCACTTTATATTGCCCCTTGTGATATGAACCTTTATTATGCAGTCCATCGCTTTTATTACTTCCACATCACAAGATCGTATAAAGATTATTTCTCCCACACTAATCATACATATTTAGGGTTTTTATTGCTTTGCACCGATGTCAACTTACTTGAAGGATCTTACTCAATCCATAGGTAGATATGGTGGACTCTCATGGCAAAACTGGTTTAAGGGTATTTGGAAGCACAAGTAGTATCTCTACTTGGTGCTGAGAATTTGGCTAGCATGAGGGGGAAAGGCAAGCTCAACAGGTTGGATGATCCATGACAACATACTTTATCTCAGATATAAGAAAACATAACCCATTACGTTGTCTTCCTTGTCCAACATCAACTCTTTAGCATGTCATATTTTGATGAGTGCTCCCAATCATAAAAGATGTCAATGATTGTATATTTATATGTGAAACCTCTCTTTCCTTATTACTTCCTATTAATTGCAACGATGACCAAAGCTATGTCTGCCAACTCCCAACAACTTTTAATCATCACACTCTTTCTATGTGAAGTCATTACTATCAATAAGATCAATATGAACTTTTGTTTCTTCTTATTCTTTTTCTCTTTTCTTTTCTTTTATTCACCCAAGATCATAGCAAGAAAATCAAGCCCTTGACTCAACACTAATCTTTATTATATAGCTCACGGACTCAATTACATAGAGAGATCATAAAGCAAAACTTAAAACTAGATCATGCCATAAACTTTATTCTACTAGCTCAAAATACTACTAATGGGATCGAACTAAGGAAAACGATAAAGATAGGAGTTGTGATTGTGATACGATATTGGGGCACCTCCCCGAAGCTTGGCAGTTGCCAAGGGGAGTGCCCATACCCATGTGATTATATCTCCTTGGTTGGTGAAGAAGGAGGTGATGGATAGTCGCACATCGAGCGTAAGAGGTCCTCTAGCTTGCGAATAATGCCCTTGAGTGCTAAGATATGCTCCTTCAACAAAATATTTTCACTTGTGAGATACTTGTTTTGAATATGAGTTAACTCAATCATCTGGAAAGCTTCGATCTTAGTTGGGGTAAGAAGGTTGTGATCAAGTTGAAGGATTTCTTCTGTTGCCGGAGCTTGGTTCTCCGTGGCCTTCTTGATCCCTTCATCCTTGTTGATCTCCATGGGTTCTTCCCTCTTCAGCTCTATCTTCATTAGCCAGGCATCTTTGTCACTGTTGTCGGAGGAGGGGGACGACATGATGCCTGGCCTTGACAACCCTGACAAAGAACAGCCCAAAACAAGAACAGAGGATATTTGCGTGATATGGGAGTCAAAACCTTCGGGAGAATATATAGTGAATTTTTACCGACCAAAATATGTATCGTGCAAGAAAACAGAGTTCGGAAGGCTCACGAGGTAGGGGGGCATGCCCAGGGGGTAGGGCGCGCCCTCCACCCTCATGGGGCCCTCGTGTCCTTCCTGGACTGCTACTTAATTTTCTATTTTTCTAAATATTCCAAAACAGAGAAATATTGCCTTAAAAATTGTTTTGGAGTCGGTTTACTTACCGTACCACATACCTATTCCTTTTTGGAGTCTAAAACGTTCTAGAAAGTGTCCCTTATGTATTCCTCCGGGGTTACGGTTTCAATAATATTGGTTTCAACATTTATGGGATTACCTGAGATATAATGTTTGATTCTTTGACCGTTTACCACCTTCCAATTTGTGCCTTCGAAGTTGTTGATTTTTATGGCACCGGAACGATAGACCTCCTCGATAATATAGGGGCCTTCCCATTTGGAGAGAAGTTTTCCTGCAAAAAATCTTAAACGAGAGTTGTATAGCAATACATAATCACCTACATTAAACTCACGCTTTTGTATCCTCTTGTCATGCCATCTTTTAACCTTTTCTTTAAACAACTTGGCTTTTCATAAGCTTGGGTTCTTCATTCATCAAGTGAGTTAATATCAAATAACCTCTTTTCACTGGAAGTTTAAAATCATAGTTGAGCTCTTTAATAGCCTAATATGCCTTATGTTCTAGTTTGAGAGGTAAGTGACATGCTTTTCCATATACCATTTTATACGGAGACATACCCATAGGATTTTTATATGCAGTTCTATAGGCCCATAATGCGTCATCAAGTTTCTTGGACCAATTCTTTCTAGATCTATTGACAGTCTTTTGCAAAATTAATTTTAGTTCTCTATTACTCAATTCTACTTGACCACTAGACTGTGGGTGATACGGAGATGCAATTCTATGATTCACGTCATATTTAGCAAGCATTTTACGGAAAGCACCATGAATAAAATGTGAACCACCATCAGTCATTAAATATCTAGGGACTCCAAACCTCGAAAAAATAACTTATTTAAGCATTTTAATAGAAGTGTTATGATCAGCACTACTAGTTGGAATAGCTTCTACCCACTTAGTAACGTAATCAACAGCAACTAAAATATGTGTATATCCATTAGAGGCAGGAAAAGGTCCCATATAATCAAAGCCCCAAACATCAAACGGTTCAATAACAAGTGAATAATTCATAGGCATTTCTTGACGTCTACTAATATTACCAATTCTTTGACATTCATCACAAGATAGGACAAACTTACGGGCATCCTTGAAGAGAGTAGGCCAATAAAAACCGGATTGCAATACCTTATGTGCAGTTCTATCTCCCGCATGGTGTCCTCCATAAGTTTCGAAGTGGCACTTGCGTAGGATCTGTTCCTGTTCATGCTCAGGTACACAACGTCTAATAACACCATCTACTCCTTCTTTATAAAGATGTGGGTCATCCCAAAAGTAATGTCTCAAATCATAGAAGAACTTTTTCTTTTGTTGGTATGTGAAGCTAGGTGGTATAAATTTAGCAACTATGTAATTAGCATAATCAGCATACCATGGGGTACTACGAGAAGTACTTATGATATTTAATTGTTCATCGGGAAAGCTATCATCAATAGGTAGTGGGTCATCAAGAACATTCTCTAACCTAGATAAGTTGTCTGCAACGGGGTTCTCAGCTCCTTTTCTATCAACAATATGCAAATCAAATTCTTGTATCAAGAGAACCCATCTAATAAGTCTAGGTTTAGCATCTTTCTTCTCCATAAGATATTTAATAGCAGCATGATCAGTGTGGATAGTTACTTTAGAATCAACAATATAAGGTCTGAACTTATCACAAGCAAATACAACTGCTAAAAGTTCTTTTTCAGTAGTAGCATAATTTCTTTGAGCATTGTCTAGAGTCTTACTAGCATAATGGATAACATTTAATTTCTTATCAACTCTTTTCCCTAGAACAGCACGTACAGCATAATCGCTAGCATCACACATAATTTGAAAGGGTAAATTCCAATCAGGTAGCTGAACAATAGGTGCAGAGACTAATGCTTTCTTAAGTATTTCAAATGCTTCTACACAATCATCATCAAAGACAAATGGTATATATTTTTGTAATAAATTAGTCAGAGGCCGAGAAATTTTTGAGAAGTCCATAATGAACCTCCAATAAAATCCGGCGTGACCAAGGAAACTTCTTATACCTTTGATGTCCTTGGGACATGGCATCTTTTCAACAGCATCAACCTTGGCTTTATCAACTTCAATACCTCTTTCAGAAACTTTATGCCCCAAGACAATACCCTCATTAACCATAAAGTGGCACTTTTCCCAATTCAAGACTAGATTAGTTTCTTCACATCTCTGCAAAACTCGATCAAGATTGCTCAAGCAATCATCAAAAGAAGATCCATAGACGGAAAAGTCGTCCATGAAAACCTCACAAATCTTTTCACAGAAGTCAGAGAATATAACCATCATGCATCTTTGAAAGGTAGCAGGTGCATTACATAAACCAAAAGGCATACGTCTATAAGCAAAAGTACCAAAAGGGCATGTAAAAGTAGTCTTTGATTGATCTTTAGCCGACACGGGTATTTGAGAGAAACCAGAATAACCATCTAAAAAGCAGTCATGTGTATGTTTGCATAATCTTTCTAGCATTTGATCGATAAAAGGTAAGGGGTAATGATCTTTCTTAGTAGCCTTATTTAATTTGCAGAAATCAATTACCATCCTATAACCTATAATAATTGTTTGTGGAATAAATTCATCTTTATCATTAGGAAAAACAGTAATACCTCCCTTCTTAGGGACACAATGAACAGGACTTACCCACTGACTATCAGCAACGGGATAAATTATACCTGCCTCTAGAAGCTTTAGTATTTCTTTTCTTACCACTTCTTTCATTTTAGGATTCAGACGTCGTTGAGGATCACAAACTAGTTTGGCATCTCCTTCCAAATTTATTTTATGTTGACATAGAGTGGGACTAATGCCCTTAAGATCATCAAGAGTATATCCAATAGCAGCACGGTGCTTCTTCAGAGTTTTCAATCATCTTTCTTCTTCATGCTCTGAAAGGTTAGCACTAATAATAACAGGATATATCTTCTTTTCATCGAGATAAGCATATTTAAGATTATCAGGCAACGGTTTAAGCTCAAACACGGGATCACCCTTAGGTGGAGGGGTATCCCCTAGGATTTCAACAGGCAAATTGTGTTTCAGAATAGGTTCCTGTTTAAAGAATACTTCATCTATTTCCCTTCTTTCATTCATAAACATATCATTCTCATGGTCTAGCAAATATTGTTCTAAAGGATCACTAGGAGGTACGACAATAGAAGCAAGACCAATAATTTCATCCTTACTAGGCAATTCTTCTTCACGGTGTTGTTTACTAAATTTAGAGAAATTAAATTCATGAGTCATATCATCTAGGCCAATAGTAACAACATTCTTTTCGCAGTCTATCTTAGCATTAACAGTGTTCAAGAAGGGTCTACCCAATATAATGGGACAAAAGCTATCTTGTGTGGAACTAAGAACAAGAAAATCAGCAGGATATTTAGTTTTCCCGCACAAGACTTAAACATCTCTAACAATTCCCACTGCTGAAATAGTATCTCTATTAGCAAGTTTAATTGTGACATCAATATCTTCTAACTCAACAGGTGCAATTTCATGCTTGATTTCTTTATACAAGTCATAAGGTATAACACTAGCACTAGCACCCATATCACATAAGCCATGATAACAATGTTCTCCTATTTTTAACAGAAATAACAGGCATGCCTACCACAGGTCTATGTTTATCTTTAGCACAAGGTTTAGCAATTCTAGCAGTTTCACCGCAGAACTGAATAACATGCCCATCAATATTATTAGACAAGAGCTCTTTAACAATAGCAATATTAGGTTCCACTTTAACTTGCTCAGGAGGTGTATATGTTTTAATATTGCTTTTACGAACCACAGTTGAAGCTTTAGCATGATCCTTTATCCTAACAAGGAAAGGTGGTTTGTCAACATAACAAGTAGGAACAATAGGATCATTATAAGTGACAGTCTTTTCTTTAACTTTAATAGGTGCAGCTACTTTTACTTCTATGGGAGGATGATATTTAAACCACTTCTCCTTAGGGAGATCAACATAAGTAGAAAAAGATTCACAGAAAGAAGCTACTATCTCAGAATCAAGTCCATATTTAGTGCTAAACTTACGGAAAATATCGGTATCCATAAAAGATTTAACACAATCAAACTTAGGTGTCATACCTGACTCTTTACCATTGTCGAGGTCCCAATCTTCAGAGTTGCGTTTAATTCTATCCAATAAATCCCATCTAAATCCAATAGTCTTCATCATAAAAGAGCCAGCACAAGAAGTATCGAGCATGGTGCGATTATTTTCAGAAAGCCGAGCATAAATTTTTTGAAGAATTGTTTCTCTTTGGAGCTCATGATTGGGGCATGAATATAACATTGATTTAAGCCTCCCCCAAGCTTGAGCGATGCTTTCTCCTTCGCGAGGCCAAAAATTATATATATAATTGCGATCACGATGAACAAGATGCATAGGGTAATACTTTTGATGAAATTCCAATTTCAATCTTCTATAGTTCCATGATCTCATATCATCACATAGCCTATACCATATCAATGCGTCTCCCTTTAAAGATAAAGGGAAGACCTTCTTCTTAGCAACATCATCGGGTATACCTGCAAGCTTAAATAATCCACAAACTTCATCCACATATATTAGGTGTTCATCAGGATGCTTTGTTCCATCTCCTGTAAAAGGATTAGCTAGCAGTTTTTCTATCATACCCAAAGGATACTCATAAGGAATTTCATTATCATTTTCAATAGATTCAGTAGGTTGAGGAGCAACTCTTTGCTCTAGTGGTCGGGGTGAAGATACCCCGAACAAGCCCCTAAGAGGATTACTTTCCATAGTAACAAGTGACAGTAAATTTCAGCACACTATATAAATTTTTCCTTACCAAATTCCATCTACCAAAGGCGCTTCACTCCCCGGCAACGGCGCCAGAAAAGAGTCTTGATGACCCACAAGTATAGGGGATCTATCGTAGTCCTTCTGATAAGTAAGAGTGTCGAACCCAACGAGGAGCAGAAGGAAATGATAAGCGGTTTTCAGCAAGGTATTCTCTGCAAGTACTTAAATAAGTGGTAACAAATAGTTTTGTGATGAGATAATTTGTAACGAGCAACAAGTAACAAAAGTAAATAAAGTGCAGCAAGGTGGCCCAATCCTTTTTGTAGCAAAGGACAAGCCTGGACAAACTCTTATATAAGGAAAAGCACTCCCGAGGACACATGGGAATATCATCAAGCTAGTTTTCATGACGTTCATATGATTCGTGTTCGGTACTTTGACAATTTGACATGTGGGTGGACCGGTGCTTGGGAGCTGTTCTTACTTGAACAAGCATCCCACTTATGGTTAACCTCTATTGTAAGCATCCGCAACTACAACAAAATTATTAAGGTAAACCTAACCATAGCATGAAACATATGGATCCAAATCAGCCTCTTACGAAGCAACGCATAAACTAGGGTTTAAGCTTCTGCCACTCTAGCAACCCATCATCTACTTATTACTTCCCAATGCCTTCCTCTAGGCCCAAATAATGGTGAAGTGTTATGTAGTCGACGTTCACATAACACCACTAGAGGCTAGACAACATACATCTTATCAAAATATCGAACGAATACCAAATTCACATGACTACTAATAGCAAGACTTCTCCCTTGTCCTCAGGAACAAACGTAACTACTCACAAAGCATATTCATGTTCATAATCAGAGGAGTAATAATATGATGCATAAAGGATCTTAACATATGATCTTCCTACAAGGAGTAATTAACACTACTAGCAACCTACTAGCACCAATCCCGGACTTGGAGACAAGAATTGGATACAAGATGAACTAGGGTTTTGAGATGAGATGGTGCTGATGAAGATGTTGATGGAGATTTCCCTCTCCTGATGAGAGGAGTGTTAGTGATGACGATGGCGATGATTTCCCCCTCAGGGAGGAAAGTTTCCCCGGCAGAACAGCTCTGCCGGAGCTCTAGATTGGATCCGCCAAGGTTCCACCTCATGGAGGCAGAGTTTCATCCCGAAAGGTTGCTTCTTATTTTTTTTCTCGATGAAAGACTTCATATAGGAGAAGATGGTCATCGGAGAGCCACCAGGGGGCCCACGAGGTAGGGGGCGCGCCCCCCACCCTCGTGGAAAGGGTGTGGGCCCCCTGGTCTTCATCTTTCGCGAGGATTTTTCATTATTTGTTATAAGGTATTCAGTGGAGTTTCAGGACTTTTGGAGTTGTGCAGAATAGGTCTCTAATATTTTCTCCTTTTCCAGCCCAGAATTCCATCTACCGGCATTCTCCCTCCTTATGTAAACCTTGTAAAATAAGAGAGAATAGACATAAGTATGGTGACATAATGTGAAATAACAGCCCATAATGCAATAAATATCGATATAAAAGCATGATGCAAAATGGACGTATCAAGTGCTCGTTGCCTCTTTGGTGCTAAAGGGCCAAGCGCAGGCGAGGAGTCCCAAGGCATCAGGCAAAGGTTTGCATATTGGTGCAACAAGACCAAGGCCAGCAGGATGGAGGTCACCGTAGAGCCCATGACGGCGTCACCGCCAGAGTCTTTGCCAGGCAAAGACCAACTTTTGTCACTATAACTTGTACTAGTTATCCCCCTTCAAATTGGCCTTTGTAGGATCCCTTCCTGCCTAATATTTGGGAAGAGGACCAGGGCCTCTATAAATAGGACTAGCCACCACCTTAGAGGGAGAGGATCATTCAGACCACCCTCACACACACGAGCCCATCAAGCTCAAGAACACCTCTCCTTAGGAGGTTGTTCTTCCCTTGTATTATTCATCATCAGCCTATAAGGAAATCCACAACACCACACTGGAGTAGGGTATTACACCACAGCGGTGGCCGGAACCAGTATAAACCCTTGTGTCCCTTGTTCTTTGGGTTCGGCGAGCTAGACTTAGAGATTGTTGTGAGGGTGGGCTCGCGGGGAGTGATATCTTCGTGTGCACCCCAGTGTTCGAACCTCAAGGGTTTGCCGGAACCCAGAATCCGACATTTGGCGCGCCGGGTAGGGGTGCGCTGAAGCCTTTTCTTTCGCCGATCCGTGTTCCACCGCTCCATCGCATCCATGTCTGACGCTCGCCAAGCCCGTGCTGAGCGTCGCGCCGCCCTCGCCGCCCATGTCGCTCAGACGGCGCCCGTTGGCGGACCTCCCTGTCGTTCTCCATCACCCGCTGTCAACGCCGCTACTGGACTGGTAGGGAATGAGTAGCAAGCTTCATCGCTGCACCCTTCCGTGCGGCGGGACGGACGCACCGCCACCCCGTCGTTTACTCCGGCCAGTTCGTTGTCCCACGCTCGTCGCGCGGCCATAGACGCGCAGGCTGCACTGCTCATGGCGCATGAGCTCCTACGTTACCGCCCGGTCGACGACCTCTACGACGACTAGCTCGACCGCATCGCCGAGCTCGTCAGTCCCGCTGGGGGCTCTCCTGCACCGTCCCTTTCGCTACCTCGACCACCTCCAACGGCGGGCGACCTCGCCCACGGGGCAGCTCCACCACCTCCGCATCAAGACGGTGCCCTCGCACCAAGACACGCAGCCTCGCGGCGTGACCCACCACGCCAGGCGCCCGCGCACGAAGAAGGAAGCTGACAAGAAGTCCCCTAGCCGCGAGAGAATGCCCCTGCACTCCCAGCATCGCAGCGCCAAGACCGCGCGCCGACTGCGGCGGCGGTGCGTGGAAACCTGGATCAGGCTCCGCCTCTGCGGCGGGCTCCAGTGACCACAGTAGGCTGCCGCGCCTTCACTCCTGAGCTGCGCGGCGTCGTCTGGCTCGGCAAGTTCAAGCCAGACCTTCCTTCACGCTACGACGGCACCCCTGACCCCACGGAGTTCCTGTAGCTCTACGAGCTGAGCATCGAGGCGGCCAACGGCGACGAAAAGGTCATGGAGAACTGGTTTCCCATGGCCCTCGAGGATGGCGCGCGCTCATGGCTCCTGAACTTGCCTGCAGGATCGATCTCCTCCTGGGGCGAGATGCGCGAGCGTTTCATCGCCAACTTCCAGGGCACTCGCGACCGCCCGCCGACCGCGGGCAACCTGTGGCGCATCAAGCAATAACCAGGGGAGACCTTGCAGAAGTATGTCCAGCATTTCAATAGCGTCCGCCTCAAGATTCCCAAGGTAATGGACCAGGCCATCATCTTCGCGTTCTCCGGTGGCGTCCGTGACGTCAAGATGAAGGAGGAGCTCGCATGCACATGGACCTGTGCTCGGCCCTGGAAATGTTCAACATGACAACTGATACGTTTCCAACATATCTATAATTTTTGATTCGTCCATGCTATATTATCTACTGTTTTGGACATTATTGGGCTTTATTATACACTTTTATATTATTTTTGGGACTAACCTATTAACCGGAGGCCCAGCCCAGAATTGCTGTTTTTGCCTATTTTAGGGTTTCGAAGAATAGGAATATCAAACGGAGTCCAAACGGAATGAAACCTTCGGGAACGTGATTTTCTCACCGAACATGATCTAGGAGACATGGACCCTACGTGAAGCAACCAACAGGGAGGCCACGAGGTAGGGGTGCGCCTACCCCCCCCCCCTCCCAGGCGTGCCCTCCACCCTCGTGGGCCCCCTGTTGCTCCATCGACGTACTTCTTCCTCCTATATATACCTACGTACCCCCAAACGATCAGATACGGAGCCAAAACCCTAATTCCACCGCCGTAACTTTCTGTATCCACGAGATCCCATCTTGGGGCCTGTTCCGGAGCTCCGTCGGAGGGGGCATCGATCACGGAGGGCTTCTACATATCATCCAAGCCCCTCCGACGAAATGTGAGTAGTTTACTTCAGACCTACGGGTCCATAGTTAGTAGCTAGGTGGCTTCTTCTCTCTTTTTGGATCTCAATACAAAGTTCTCCCCCTCTCTTGTGGAGATCTATTCGATGTAATCTTCTTTTGCGGTGTGTTTGTTGAGACCGATGAATTGTGGGTTTATGATCAAGTTTATCTATGAACAATATTTGAATCTTCTCTGAATTCTTTTATGTATGATTCATTATCTTTGCAAGTCTCTTTGAACTATCAGTTTGGTTTGGCCTACTAGATTGATCTTTCTTGCAATGGGAGAAGTGCTTAGCTTTGGGTTCAATCTTGCGGTGTCCTTTCCCAGTGACAGTAGGGGCAGCAAGGCACGTATTGTATTGTTGCCATCGAGGATAACAAGATGGGGTTTTTATCATATTGCATGAATTTATCCCTCTACATCATGTCATCTTGCTTAAGGCGTTACTCTGTTCATATGAACTTAATACTCTAGATGCATGCTGGATAGCGGTCGATGTGTGGAGTAATAGTAGTAGATGCAGGCAGGAGTCGGTCTACTTGTCTTGGACGTGATGCCTATATACATGATCATACCTAGATATTCTCATAACTCTGCTCAATTCTGTCAATTGCTCGACAGTAATTTGTTCACCCACCGTAAAGTATCTATGCTCTTGAGAGAAGCCACTAGTGAAACCTATGTCCCCCGGGTCTATCTTTCATCATATTAATCTTCCAACACTTAGTTATTTTCATTGAATTTTATTTTACTTTGCATCTTTATCATAAAAATACCAAAATATTATCTTATCATATCTATCAGATCTCACTGTCGTAAGTGAGCGTGTAAGGATTGACAACCCCTTATCGCGTTGGCTGCGAGGATTTATTTGTTTTGTGTAGGTGCGAGGGACTCGCGTGTAGCCTCCTACTGGATTGATACCTTGGTTCTCAAAAACTGAGGGAAATAATTACGCTACTTTGCTGCATCACCCTTTCCTCTTCAAGGGAAAACAAACGCAGTGCTCAAGAGGTAGCAAGAAGGATTTCTGGCGCCGTTGCTGGGGAGGTCTATGCAAAAGTCAACATACCAAGTACCCATCACAAACCCTTATCTCCCGCATTACATTGTTTGCCATTTACCTCTCGTTTTCCTCTCCCCCACTTCACCCTTGCCGTTTTATTCGCTCTCTCTCTCTCTATCCCCCCTCTCTTTCTCTATTTGCCTCTTTTTGCCCGTTTCTTGTTTACTTGTGTGTTGGATTGCTTTCTTGTCATGATGGCTCAAGATAACAATAAAGTGTGTGACTTTACCAATACCAACAACAATGATTTTATTAGCACTCCGATTGCTCCTCTTACCGATGCTGAATCTTGTGAAACTAATGCTGCCTTGCTGAATCTTGTCATGAAAGATCCGTTTTACGGCCTTCCTAGTGAATATGCCACTACTCATCTAAATAGCTTCGTTGATTTGTGTGATATGCAAAAGAAGAAAGATGTGGATAATGATATTGTTAAATTGAAGCTATTTCCTTTTTCGCTTAGAGATCGTGCTAAAGCTTGGTTTTCGTCTTTGCCTAAAAATAGTATTGATTCGTGGAATACGTGCAGAGATGCTTTTATCTCTAAGTATTTTCCTCCCACTAATATTATCTCTCTTAGAAATGATATTATGAATTTTAAGCAACTTGATCATGAACATGTTGCACAAGCTTGGGAGAGGATGAAATTAATGATACGTAATTGCCCTACTCATGGTTTGAATTTGTGGATTGAATTTTTACGCCGGATTGAATTTTGCTTCTAGAAATCTTTTAGATTCGGCCACGGGAGGCAATTTTATGGAAATAACTTTAGGAGAGGCTACTAAACTCCTAGATAATATTATGGTTAATTATTCTCAATGGCACACTGAAAGATCTACTAATAAGAAAGTGCATGCGATAGAAGAAATTAATGTTTTGAGTGGAAGGATGGATGAACTTATAAAATTATTTGCAAATAAAAGTGTTTCTTCTCATCCTAATGATATGCCTTTGTCTACTTTGATTGAGAATAATAATGAATCTTTGGATGTGAATTTTGTTGGTAGGAACAATTTTGGTAACAACGCGTATAGAGGAAATTATCCTAGGCCTTATCCTAGTAATTCCTCTAATAATTATGGTAATTCCTACAACAATTCTTATGGAAATTATAATAATATGCCCTCTGATTTTGAATCTAATATTAAAGAATTTATTACTTCGCAAAAGAATTTCAATGCTTTGATTGAAGAAAAATTGCTTAAGATTGATGAGTTGGCTAGGAACGTTGATAGAATTTCTCTTGATGTTGATTCTTTGAAACTTAGATCTATTCCACCTAAGCATGATATCAATGAGTCTCTCAAAGCCATGAGAATTTCCATTGATGAGTGCAAAGAAAGAACCGCTAGGATGCGTGCTAAGAAAGATTCCTTTATAAGAGCATGTTCTTCTAGTTTCCATAAAAATAAAGATGAAGATCTAAAAGTTATTGATGTGTCGCCTATTAAATCTTTGTTTTGCAATATGAATATTAATAATTATGGGACTGAATATGATCCACCTTTACATAGAAGGCGTTCCAAAAATTCAGAGTTTTTAGATCTTGATGCTAAATTTGATAAAAGTGGGATTGAAGAGATCAAAACTCTAGATGTTAATGAACCCACTATTTTGGATTTCAAGGAATTTAATTATAATAGCTGCTCTTTGATAGATTTTATTTCCTTGTTGCAATCCATGCTAAATTCTCCTCATGCTTATAGCCAAAATAAATCTTTTACCAAACATATCGTTGATGCTTTGATGCAATCTTATGAAGAAAAACATGAGTTAGAAGTTTCTATCCCTAGAAAACTCTATGATGAGTGGGAACCTACTATTAAAATTAAAATTAAAGATCATGAATGCTATGCTTTGTGTGATTTGGGTGCTAGTGTTTCCACGATCCCAATGACTTTGTGTGATTTGTTAGGTTTCCGTGATTTTGATGATTGCTCTCTAAACTTGCACCTTGCGGATTCCACTATGAAGAAACCTATGGGAAGAATTAATGATGTTCTTATTGTTGCAAATAGGAATTATGTGCCCGTGGATTTTATCGTTCTTGATATAGATTGCAATCCTTCATGTCCTATTATTCTTGGTAGACCTTTCCTTAGAATGATTGGTGCAATTATTGATATGAAGAAAGGAAATATTAGATTCCAATTTCCGTTAAGGAAAGGCATGGAAAACTTTCCTAGAAAAAAATTAAATTACCTTATGAATCTATTATGAGAGCCACTTATGGATTGCCTACCAAAGATGGCAATACCTAGATCTATACTTGCTTTTTATGCCTAGCTAGGGGCGTTAAACGATAGCGCTTGTTGGGAGGCAACCCAATTTTATTTTTATTCCTTGCTTTTTGCTACTGTTTAGTAATAAATAATTTATCTAGCCCCTGTTTTTGTTGTGTTTTTTGTGTTTAATTAGTGTTTGTGCCAAGTAGAACCGTTGGGAAGACTTGGGGAAAGTCTTGTTAATCTTGCTGTAAAAAACAGAAACTTTAGCGCTCACGAGAAATTCTGCCATTTTTATTTGGAAATTGATATTTAGCTAATTATTTTTTCAGATGATTAATAGATAAATTCCGCACGTCCTGCAGTTTATTTTATAATTTTTGGGGTTCCAGATCTTGCGCTAGCTACAGGTTACTACAGACTGTTCTGTTTTTGACAGATTCTGTTTTTCATGTGTTGTTTACTTATTTTGATGAATCTATGGCTAGTAAAATAGTTTATAAACCATAGAGAAGTTGGAATACAGTAGTTTTAACACCAAAATAAATAAATAATGAGTTCATACATTACCTTGAAGTGGTCTTTTGTTTTCTTTCGCTAACGGAGCTCACGAGATTTTCTACTTTAAGTTTTGTGTTGTGAAGTTTTCAAGTTTTGGGTAAAGATTTGATGGATTATGGAACAAGGAGTGGCAAGAGCCTAAGCTTGGGGATTCCCATGGAACCCCCAAGATAATATAAGGACACCAAAAAGCCAAAGCTTGGGGATGCCCCAGAAGGCATCCCCTCTTTCGTCTACTTCCATCGGTAACTTTACTTGGAGCTATATTTTTATTCACCACATGATATGTGTTTTGCTTGGAGTGTCTTGTATGATTTGAGTCTTTATTTTTAGTTTACCACAATCATACTTGCTGTACACACCTTTTGAGAGAGACACTCATGATTCGGAAATTATTAGAATACTTTATGTGCTTCACTTATATCTTTTGAGTTATATAGTTTTGCTCTAGTACTTCACTTATATCTTTTAGAGCACGGTAGTGGATTTGTTTTGTAGAAACTATTGATCTCTCATGCTTCACTTAGATTATTTTTAGAGTCTTAAATAGCATGGTAATTTTCTTAAATAATCCTAATATGCTAGGTATACAAGATTAATAATAAAATTCTCTTATGAGTGTTGAATACTAAGAGAAGTTTGATACTTGATGCTTGTTTTGAGATATGGAGGTAGTGATATTAAAGTTGTGCTAGTTGAGTAGTTGTGAAATTTAGAAATACTTGTGTTGAAGTTTGCAAGTCCCGTAGCATGCACGTATGGTAAACGTTATGTAACAAATTTGAAACATGAGGTGTTATTTGATTGTCCTCCTTATGAGTGGCGGTCGGGGACGAGCGATGGTCTTTTCCTACCAATCTATCCCCCTAGGAGCATGCACGTAGTGCTTGGTTTTTGATGACTTGTAGATTTTTGTAATAAGTATGTGAGTTCTTTATGACTAATGTTGAGTCCATGGATTATACGCACTCTCACCCTTCCATCATTGCTAGCCTCTTCGGTACCGTGCATTGCCCTTCCTCACATTGAGAGTTGGTGCAAACTTCGCTGGTGCATCCAAACCCTGTGACATGATACGCTCTTTCACACATAAACCTCCTTATATCTTCCTCAAAACAGCCGCCATACCTACCTATTATGGCATTTCCATAGCCATTCCGAGATATATTGCCATGCAACTTTCCACCATCCCGTTTATCATGACACATTCATCATTGTCATATTGCTTTGCATGATCATGTAGTTGACATCATATTTGTGGCAAAGCCACCGTTCATAATGTTTCATACATGTCACACTTGATTCATTGCATATCCCGGTACATCGTCGGAGGCATTCATATAGAGTCATACCTTGTTCTAGTATCGAGTTGTAATCATTGAGTTGTAAATAAATAGAAGTGTGATGATCATCATTTAATAGAGCATTGTCCCAATAAAAAAAGGCCAAATAAAAAAATGAAGGCCCAAAAAAAGAAATAAAAAGGGACAATGCTACTATCTTTTTTCCACACTTGTGCTTCAAAGTAGCACCATGATCTTCATGATAGAGAGTCTCTTGTTTTGTCACTTTCATTTACTAGTGGGAATTTTTCATTATAGAACTTGGCTTGTATATTCCAACAATGGGCCTCCTCAAATGCCCTAGGTCTTCATGAGCAAGCAAGTTGGATGCACACCCACTAGTTTCTTTTGTTGAGCTTTCATACATTTATAGCTCTAGTGCATCCATTGTATGGCAATCCCTACTCCTTGCATTAACATCAATAGATGAGCATCTCCATAGCTCATTGATTAGCCTCGTTGATGTGAGACTTTCTCCTTTTTGTCTTCTCCACATAACCCCCATCATTATACTCTATTCCACCCATAGTGCTATATCCATGGCTCACGCACTTGTATTGCGTGAAGGTTTATGAAGTTTGAGAATACTAAAGTATGAAACAATTGCTTGGCTTGTCATAGGGGTTGTGCATGATGAGAGCATTCTTGTGTGACGAAAATGGAGCATGACTAAACTATATGATTTTGTAGGGATGAACTTTCTTTGGCCATGTTATTTTGAGAAGACATAATTGATTAGTTAGTATGCTTGAAGTATTATTATTTCTATGTCAATATTAAACTTTTATCATGAATCTTTCGAATCTGAATATTCATGCCACAATTAAGAAAAATTACATTGAAATTATACCAAGTAGCATTCCACATCAAAAATTCTGTTTTTATCATTTACCTACTTGAGGACGAGCAGGAATTAAGCTTGGGGATGCTTGATACGTCTCCAACGTATCTATAATTTTTGATTGCTCCATGATATATTATCTATTGTTTTGGACATTATTGGGCTTTATTATACACTTTTATATTATCTTTGGGACTAACCTATTAACTGGAGGCCCAGCCCAGAATTGCTGTTTTTTGCCTATTTTAGGGTTTCGAAGAAAAGGAATATCAAATGGAGTCCAAACGGAATGAAACCTTCGGGAACGTTATTTTCTCACCGAACATGATCCAAGAGACTTGGACCCTATGTCAAGCAACCAACAGGGAGGCCACGAGGTAGGGGCGTGCCTACCCCCCCCCCCCCCCCAGGCGCGCCCTCCACCCTCGTGGGCGACCTTCTGCTCCACTGACGTACTTCTTCCTCCTATATATACCTACGTACCCCCAAACGATCATATACGGAGCCAAAACCCTAATTCCACCACCGTAACTTTCTATATCCACGAGATCCCATCTTGGGGCCTGTTCCAGAGCTCCGCCGGAGGGGGCATCGATCACGGAGGGCTTCTACATCAACACCATATCCTCTCCGATGAAGTGTGAGTAGTTTACCTCAGACCTACGGGTCCATAGTTATTAGCTAGATGGCTACTTCTCTCTTTTTGGATCTCAATACAAAGTTCTCCCCCTCTCTTGTGGAGATCTATTCGATGTAATCTTCTTTTGCGGTGTGTTTGTTGAGACCGATGAATTGTGGGTTTATGATCAAGTTTATCTATGAACAATATTTGAATATTCTCTGAATTCTTTTATGTATGATTGGTTATCTTTGCAAGTCTCTTCGAACTATCAGTTTGGTTTGGCCTACTAGATTGATCTTTCTTGCAATGGGAGAAGTGCTTAGCTTTGGGTTCAATATTGCGGTGTCCTTTCCCAGTGACAGTAGGGGCAGCAAGGCACGTATTGTATTGTTGCCATTGAGGATAACAAGATGGGGTTTTTATCATATTGCATGAATTTATCCCTCTACATCATGTCATCTTGCTTAAGGCGTTACTATTGGGGAACGTTGCAGAAAACAAAAATTTTCCTACGGTTTCACCAAGATCCATCTATGAGTTCATCTAGCAACGAGTGATCGGATGCATCTACATACCTTTGTAGATCGCGAGCGGAAGCTTCCAAACAACGGGGATGAGGGAGTCATACTCGACGTGATCCAAATCAGCGGAGATCCTAGCGTCGAACGGACGGCTCCTCCGCGTTCAACACACGTATGGTCAGCGTGACGTCTCCTCCTTCTTGATCCAGCAAGGGAAGGAGAGGTTGAGGAAGATGGCTCCAGCAGCAGCACGACGACGTGGTGGTGATGGAGCTGCAATACTCCGGCAGGGCTTCGCCAAGGTCTATGGAGAAGGTGGAGGTGTTGGAGAGGGAGAGGGAGGCACCAATGGCGTGGGTTCGAAGCCCTCCCTCCCCCCCCCCCCACTATATATAGGGATCCTAGGGGGGCGCCGGCCCTAGGAGATGCAATCTCCTAGGGGGGCGACGGCCAAGGGGTGGGGGGCTTGCCCCCCAAGCAAGGGGCGCCCCCATTTTAGGGTTTCCCCTCCCTAGGCGCATGGGCCCTAGGGGAAGTGGCGCCCCAGCCCACTTTGGGCTGGATCCCTTCCCACTTCAGCCCATGGAGCCCTCCGGGATAGGTGGCCCCACCCGGTGGACCCCCGGGACCCTGCCGGTGGTCCGGGCACAATACCGGTGACCCCGAAACTTGTCCCGATGGCCGAAATAGCACTTCCTATATATAATTATTTACCTCCAGACCATTCCGGAACTCCTCGTGACGTCCGGGATCTCATCCGGGACTCCGAACAACATTCCGGTTACTGCATATACATATCCCTACAACCCTAGCGTCACCGAACCTTAAGTGTGTAGACCCTACGGGTTCGGGAGACATGTAGACATGACCGAGATTGCTCTCTGGTCAATAACCAACAGCGGGATCTGGATACCCATGTTGGCTCCCACATGCTCCTCGATGATCTCATCGTATGAACCATGATGTCGAGGATTCAAGCAACCCCGTATACAATTCCCTTTGTCAATCGGTATGTTACTTGCCCGAGATTCGATCGTCGGTATCCCAATACCTCGTTCAATCTCGTTACCGGCAAGTCACTTTACTCGTACCGTAATGCATGATCCCGTGACCAGACACTTGGTCACTTTGAGCTCATAATGATGATGCATTACCGAGTGGGCCCAGTGATACGTCTCCGTCATACGGAGTGACAAATCCCAGTCTTGATCCGTGTCAACCCAACAGACACTTTCGGAGATACCCGTAGTATACCTTTATAGTCACCCAGTTACGTTGTGACGTTTGGTATACCCAAAGCACTCCTACGGTATCCTGGAGTTACACGATCTCATGGTCTAAGGAAAAGATACTTGACATTGGAAAACTCTAGCAAACGAACTATATGATCTTGTGCTATGTTTAGGATTGGGTCTTGTCCATCACATCATTCTCCTAATGATGTGATCTCGTTATCAATGACATCCAATGTCCATAGTCAGGAAACCATGACTATTTGTTGATCAACGAGCTAGTCAACTAGAGGCTTACTAGGGAAATGTTGGTGTCTATTTATTCACACATGTATTACGATTTCCGGATAACACAATTATAGCATGAATAAAAGACAATTATCATGAACAAGGAAATATAATAATAATGCTTTTATTATTGCCTCTAGGGCATATTTCCAACAGTCTCCCACTTGCACTAGAGTCAATAATCTAGTTACATTGTGATGAATCGAACACCCATGGAATTCTGGTGTTGATCATGTTTTGCTCTAGGGAGAGGTTTAGTCAACGGATCTGCTACATTCAGGTCCGTATGTACTTTACAAATATCTATGTCTCCATCTTGAACATTTTCACGAATGGAGTTGAAGCGACGCTTGATGTGCCTGGTCTTGTTGTGAAACCTGGGCTCCTTGGCAAGTGCAATAGCTCGAGTGTTGTCACAGAAGAGTTTGATTGGCCCCGACACATTGGGTATGACTCCTAGGTCGGTGATGAACTCCTTCACCCAAATTGCTTCATGTGCTGCCTCCGAGGCTGCCATGTACTCCGCTTCACATGTAGATCCCGCCACGACGCTCTGCTTGCAACTGCACCAGCTTACTGCCCCACCATTCAAAATATACACGTATCCGGTTTGTGACTTAGAGTCATCCAGATCTGTGTCGAAGCTAGCGTCGACGTAACCCTTTACGACGAGCTCTTCGTCACCTCCATAAACGAGAAACATTTCCTTAGTCCTTTTCAGGTACTTCATGATATTCTTGAACGCTGTCCAGTGTTCCTTGCCAGCATTACTTTGGTACCTACCTACCAAACTTACGGCAAGGTTTACATCAGGTCTGGTACACAGCATGGTATACATAATAGAACCTATGGCTGAGGCATAGGGGATGACACTCATCTCTTCTATATCTTCTGCCGTGGTCGGACATTGAGCTGAGCTCAATTTCACACCTTGCATCACAGGCAAGAACCCCTTCTTAGACTGATCCATATTGAACTTCTTCAATATCTTATCAAGGTATGTGCTTTTTGAAAGACCTATGAGGCATCTTGATCTATCTCTATAGATCTTGATGCCTAATATATATGCAGCTTCTCCAAGGTCCTTCACTGAAAAACTCTTATTCAAGTAGGCCTTAATGTTGTCCAAGAGTTCTATATCATTTCCCATCAAAAGTATGTCATCCACATATAATATGAGAAATGCTACAGAGCTCCCACTCACTTTCTTGTAAACGCAGGCTTCTCCATAAGTCTGCGTAAACCCAAACGCTTTGATCATCTCATCAAAGCGAATGTTCCAACTCCGAGATGCTTGCACCAGCCCATAAATCGAGCGTTGGAGCTTGCACACCTTGTCAGCATTCTTAGGATCGACAAAACCTTCCGGCTGCATCATATACAATTCTTCCTTAAGGAAACCATTAAGGAATGCCGTTTTGACGTCCATTTGCCATATCTCATAATCATATAATGTGGCAATTGCTAACATGATTCGGACGGACTTTAGCTTCGCTACCGGTGAGAAAGTCTCATCGTAGTCAACCCCTTGAACTTGTCGATAACCCTTAGCGACAAGCCGAGCTTTATAGATGGTCACATTACCATCCGCGTCTATCTTCTTCTTAAAGATCCATTTATTTTCTATGGCTCGCCGCTCAATGGGCAAGTCAGTCAAAGTCCATACTTTGTTTTCATACATGGATCCTATCTCGGATTTCATGGCTTCTAGCCATTTGTCGGAATCCGGGCCCGCCATCGCTTCTTCATAGTTCGAAGGTTCACCGTTGTCTAACAACATGATTTCCAAGACAAGGTTGCCGTACCACTCTGGTGCGGAACGTGTCCTTGTGGACCTACGAAGTTTAGTAGCAACTTGATCTGAAGTTTCATGATCATCATCATTAATTTCCTCTCTAGTCGGTGCAGGCACCTCAGGAACATTTTCTTGAGTTGCGCCATTTTTTGGTTCAAGAGGTAATACTTCATCAAGTTCTACTTTCCTCCCACTTACTTCTTTCGAGAGAAACTCCTTCTCTAGAAAGGATCCATTCTTGGCAACAAAGATCTTGCCTTCGGATCTGAGGTAGAAGGTATACCCAATAGTTTCTTTAGGGTATCCTATGAAGATGCATTTTTCCGACTTGGGTTCGAGCTTTTCAGGTTGAAGTTTCTTGACATAAGCATCGCATCCCCAAACTTTTAGAAACGACAGCTTAGGTTTCTTCCCAAACCATAATTCATACGGTGTCGTCTCAACGGATTTCGACGGAGCCCTATTTAAAGTGAATGCGGCAGTCTCTAAAGCATAGCCCCAAAATGATAGCGGTAAATCGCTAAGAGACATCATAGATCGCACCATATCTAATAGAGTGCGATTACGACGTTCGGACACACCATTACGCTGAGGTGTTCCAGGCGGCGTCAGTTGTGAAACTATTCCACATTTTCTTAAGTGTGTGCCAAATTTGTGACTCAAGTATTCTCCTCCACGATCTGATCGCAAGAACTTGATTTTCCTGTCACGTTGATTCTCAACCTCACTCTGAAATTCCTTGAACTTTTCAAAGGTCTCAGACTTATGTTTCATTAAATAGATATACCCATATCTACTCAAGTCATCAGTGAGGGTGAGAACATAACGATAGCCACCGCGAGCCTCAACACTGATTGGACCGCACACATCAGTATGTATGATTTCCAATAAGTTGGTTGCTCGCTCCATTGTTCCTGAGAACGGAGTCTTGGTCATTTTACCCATGAGGCATGGTTCGCACATGTCAAATGATTCGTAATCAAGAGACTCTAAAGTCCATCTGCATGGAGCTTCTTCATGCGTTTGACACCTATGTGACCAAGGCAGCAGTGCCACAAGTATGTGGGACTATCATTATCAACCTTACATCTTTTGGTATTCACACTATGAATATGTGTAACATTAAGCTCGAGATTCATTAAGAATAAACCATTCACCATCGGAGCATGACCATAAAACATATCTCTCATATAAATAGAACAACCATTATTCTCAGATTTAAATGAGTAGCCATCTCGTATTAAACGAGATCCTGATACAATGTTCATGCTCAAACTTGGCACTAAATAACAATTATTGAGGTTCAAAACTAATCCCGTAGGTAAATGTAGAGGTAGCATGCCGACGGCGATCACATCGACCTTGGAACCATTCCCGACGCGCATCGTCACCTCGTCCTTCGCCAGTCTCCGCTTATTCTGCAGCTCCTGCTTTGAGTTACAAATGTGAGCAACTGCACCGGTATCAAATACCCAAGAGCTACTACGAGTACTGGTAAGGTACACATCAATTACATGTATATCACATATACCTTTCGTGATTCCGGCCTTCTTGTCCGCTAAGTATTTGGGGCAGTTCCGCTTCCAGTGACCACTTCCCTTGCAATAAAAGCACTCAGTCTCGGGCTTGGGTCCATTCTTTGGCTTCTTCCCGGCAGCTTGCTTGCCGGGCGCGGCAACTCCCTTGTCGTCCTTCTTGAAGGTTTTCTTACCCTTGCCTTTCTTGAACTTAGTGGTTTTATTCACCATCAACACTTGATGTTCCTTTTTGACTTCTACCTCTGCTGATTTCAGCATTGCAAATACTTCAGGAATGGTCTTTTCCATCCCCTGCATATTGAAGTTCATCACAAAGCTCTTGTAGCTCGGTGGAAGCGACTGAAGGATTCTGTCAATGACCGCGTCATCCGGGAGATTAACTCCCAGCTGAGTCAAGCGGTTATGCAACCCAGACATAGTGAGTATGTGCTCACTGACAGAACTGTTTTCCTCCATCTTACAGCTGAAGAACTTGTTGGAGACTTGATATCTCTCGACCCGGGCATGAGCTTGGACAACCATTTTCAGATCTTCGAACATCTCATATGCTCCGTGTCTCTCAAAACGTTTTTGGAGCCCCGGCTCTAAGCCGTAAAGCATGCTGCACTGAACGAGGGAGTAGTCATCGGTACGTGCCTGCCAAGAGTTCATAACGTCTTGTTCTGCAGGGAGAACAAGTGCGTCACCTAGCGGTGCTTGTAGGGCATAATCTTTCTTGGCAGCTATGAGGATGATCCTCAGGTTCCGGACCCAGTCCGTGTAGTTGCTGCCATCGTCTTTCAGCTTGGTTTTCTCTAGGAACGCGTTGAAGTTGAGGACAACGTTGGCCATTTGATCTACAAGACATATTGTAAATATTTTAGACTAAGTTCATGATAATTAAGTTCATCTAATCAAATTATTCAATGAACTCCCACTTAGATAGACATCCCTCCAGTCATCTAAGTATAACATGATCCGAGTTTAACTAGGCTGTGTCCGATCATCACGTGAGACGGACTAGTCAACATCGGTGAACATCTTCATGTTGATCGTATCTTCTATACGACTCATGCTCGACCTTTCGGTCTTCTATGTTCCGAGGCCATGTCTGTACATGCTAGGCTCGTCAAGTCAACCTAAGTGTTTGCATGTGTAAATCTGTCTTACACCCGTTGTATGTGAACGTTGGAATCTATCACACCCGATCATCACGTGGTGCTTCGAAACAACGAACTGTCGCAACGGTGCACAGTTAGGGGGAACATTTTCTTGAAATTATTATGAGGGATCATCTTATTTACTTCCGTCGTTCTAAGTAAACAAGATGCAAAAACATGATAAACATCACATGCAATCAAATAATAATAGTGACATGATATGGCCAATATCACATAGCTCCTTTGATCTCCATCTTGGGGCTCCATGATCATCTTGTCACCGGCATGACACCATGATCTCCATCATCATGATCTCCATCATCGTGTCTCCATGAAGTTGCTCGCCAACTATTACTTCTACTACTATGGCTAACGCGTTTAGCAATAAAGTAAGGTAATTTACATGGCGTTTCTCAATGACACGCAGGTCATACAGAAAATAAAGACAACTCCTATGGCTCCTGCCGGTTGTCATACTCATCGACATGCAAGTCGTGATTCCTATTACAATAGCATGAACATCTCATACATCACATATATATCATTCATCATTCATCACAACTTTGGCCATATCACATCACAAAACACTTGCCGCAAAAACAAGTTAGACGTCCTCTAATTGTTGTTGCAAGTTTTACGTGGCTGAAATAGGGTTCTAGCAAGAACGTTTTCTTACCTACGTGAAAGCCACAACGTTATTTGTCAACTTCTATTTACCCTTCATAAGGACCCTTTTCATCGAATCCGCTCCAACTAAAGTGGGAGAGACAGACACCCGCCAGCCACCTTATGCAACTAGTGCATGTTAGTCGGTGGAACCGGTCTCACGTAAGCGTACGTGTAAGGTTGGTCCGGGCCGCTTCATCCCACAATACCGCTGAAGCAAAATAAGACTAGTAGCGGCAAGAAAGTTGACAACATCTACGCCCATAACAAATTGTGTTCTACTCGTGCAAAGAGAACTACGCATAGACCTAGCTCATGATGCCACTGTTGCGGAACGTTGCAGAAAACAAAAAATTTCCTACGGTTTCACCAAGATCCATCTATGAGTTCATCTAGCAACGAGTGATCGGATGCATCTGCATACCTTTGTAGATCGCGAGCGGAAGCGTTCAAAGAACGGGGATGAGGGAGTCGTACTCGACGTGATCCAAATCACCGGAGATCCTAGCGCCGAACGGACGGCACCTCCGCGTTCAACACACGTACGGTCAGCGTGACGTCTCCTCCTTCTTGATCCAGCAAGGGAAGGAGAGGTTGAGGAAGATGGCTCCAGCAGCAGCACGACGGCGTGGTGGTGATGGAGCTGCAATACTCCGGCAGGGCTTCGCCAAGCTCTATGGAGGAGGAGGAGGTGTTGGAGAGGGAGAGGGAGGCACCAATGGCGTGGGTTCGAAGCCCTCCCTCCCCCACACTATATATAGGGAGCCTAGGGGGGCGCCGGCCCTAGGAGATGCAATCTCCTAGGGGGGCGGCGGCCAAGGGGTGGGGGGCTTGCCCCCCAAGCAAGGGGGCGCCCCCCCCCCCCCCCGTTTAGGGTTTCCCCTCCCTAGGCGCATGGGCCCTAGGGGAAGTGGCGCCCCAGCCCACTTTGGGCTGGATACCTTCCCACTTCAGCCCATGGGGCCCTCCGGGATAGGTGGCCCCACCAGGTGGACCCCCGAGACCCTTCCGGTGGTCCCGGCACAATACTGGTGACCCCAAAACTTGTGCCGATGGCCGAAATAGCACTTCCTATATATAATTCTTTACCTCCGGACCATTCCGGAACTCCTCGTGACATCCGGAATCTCATCCGGGACTCCAAACAACATTCGGGTTACTGCATATACATATCCCTACAACCCTAGCGTCACCGAACCTTAAGTGTGTAGACCCTACGGGTTCGGGAGACATGTAGACATGACCGAGATTGCTCTCCGGTCAATAACCAACAACGGGATCTGGATACCCATGTTGGCTCCCACATGCTCCTCGATGATCTCATCGGATGAACCACGATGTCGAGGATTCAAGCAACCCCGTATACAATTCCCTTTGTCAATCGGTATGTTACTTGCCCGAGATTCGATCGTCGGTATCCCAATACCTCGTTCAATCTCGTTACCGGCAAGTCACTTTACTCGTACCGTAATGCATGATCCTGTGACCAGACACTTGGTCACTTTGAGCTCATAATGATGATGCATTACCGAGTGGGCCCAGTGATACCTCTCCGTCATATGGAGTGACAAATCCCAGTCTTGATCCGTGTCAACCAAACAGACACTTTCGGAGATACCCGTAGTATACCTTTATAGTCACCCAGTTACGTTGTGACGTTTGGTATACCCAAAGCACTCCTACGTTATCCGGGAGTTACACGATCTCATGGTCTAAGGAAAAGATACTTGACATTGGAAAACTCTAGCAAACGAACTATACGATCTTGTGCTATGTTTAGGATTGGGTCTTGTCCATCACATCATTCTCCTAATGATGTGATCTCGTTATCAATGACATTCAATTTCCATAGTCAGGAAACCATGACTATCTTTTGATCAACGAGCTAGTCAACTAGAGGATTACTAGGGACATGTTGGTGTCTATTTATTCACACATGTATTACGATTTCCGGATAACACAATTATAGCATGAATAAAAGACAATTATCATGAACAAGGAAATATAATAATAATGCTTTTATTATTGCCTCTAGGGCATATTTCCAACAGTCTCCCACTTGCACTAGAGTCAATAATCTAGTTACATTGTGATGAATCGAACACCCATGGAATTCTGGTGTTGATCATGTTTTGCTCTAGGGAGAGGTTTAGTCAACGGATCTGCTACATTCAGGTCCGTATGTACTTTACAAATATCTATGTCTCCATCTTGAACATTTTCACGAATGGAGTTGAAGCGACGCTTGATGTGCCTGGTCTTGTTGTGAAACCTGGGCTCCTTGGCAAGTGCAATAGCTCGAGTGTTGTCACAGAAGAGTTTGATTGGCCCCGACGCATTGGGTATGACTCCTAGGTCGATGATGAACTCCTTCACCCAAATTGCTTCATGTGCTGCCTCCGAGGCTGCCATGTACTCCGCTTCACATGTAGATCCCGCCACGACGCTCTGCTTGCAACTGCACCAGCTTACTGCGCCACCATTCAAAATATACAAGTATCCGGTTTGTGACTTAGAGTCATCCAGATCTGTGTCGAAGCTAGCATCGACGTAACCCTTTACGACGAGCTCTTCGTCACCTCCATAAACGAGAAACATTTCCTTAGTCCTTTTCAGGTACTTCAGGATATTCTTGACCGCTGTCCAGTGTTCCTTGCGGTGTCCTTTCCCAGTGACAACAGGGGCAGCAAGGCACGTATTGTATTGTTGCCATCGAGGGTAAAAAGATGGGGTTTATATCATATTGCTTGAGTTTATCCCTGTACATCATGTCATATTGCCTAATGAGTTACTCTGTTCTTATGAACTTAATACTCTAGATGCATGTTGGATAGCAGTCGATGTGTGGAGTAATAGTAGTAGATGCAGGCAGGAGTCGGTCTACTTGTCTTGGACGTGATGCCTATATACATGATCATACCT